>NW_026578052.1:0-4978750 GCF_029603195.1 Condylostylus longicornis | reverse complement strand
AAAAAAACATTTAACATTGTTTTCAAAGAAAAAAGAATTTTTTATTATGGTAAACCTATTCAGAAAATTTTTTTTCACAAAAACAAAAGACACACAAAAACCAAATGAAAAACAAGAAAAAAAAAAAGGAAAAAATGAGGAAAATAAAATTTTCCAGTTATTATATTATGTGTTAAAGAGAAAATTATTATTTTTCTTAACAATTTCCTTACTTTCCTTTAAAGAGCTACAAAAAATAAAAAATAAAATAAAAAACAAATGATAATTTTATTAAAATTTGTGAAAATATTCCAAACAAAAACAAGAAACACACCATATCTACATACATATGTATGTATTTATTGCACACATGAGTGTTAGTTAATATTTTTTAAAATTTCATAGGAAAGTTAGAAAACAAAATTTTTGAGCTCTTTCATTGTAATGGGACTTCATTATGTATCTTGAATTTTAAATCGTCTAATGAGAAAAAAGTGATTTATAATCATATGCTTGTCTTATGTAGCTTGTCTTATGTGACAAATTGCCTCGACATTTTGGGAAAAATAACTAAATTTGTTTGGAAAAATGAGTATCAATAAAATAATGAGAGTTCGAAAGTGATTTAAAAATGTGGAACGAACCTTAACTGATTCTATTGAACTCTATCTGAGATCTGAGTTCTATTGAACTGATGAATTTACAATTAGGACTTGTTGAAATTTTTTAATAAATTAAATGTAGATTGAGTTGAATAATTACAGCAAATCACTCGTAATTATTTAACAGAGTATTGTAAAAACATTTGATACATACTTCACAGATTGAAATAGAATAGCATCTTTCATGTTATTATGAGGACCAGAATTCTGAGTACAATTTTTAAATTCAAAATTTAACTTTCAATCATAAGATGAACTTCGTAAAATAATCACATAGTCTTTTTAATAATTTCTAAATTCAATTTATTCTGATTAACTTGTTCTTAACTCATTTTGAAAATCTTCTTCTTTGGGTGCCACTTAAAACATATTTACATAACTTGAGTATACGTATACAATATGAATTTATATTTTTAAGCTTTTAAAAAGTTTTACGTATATGATAATAAAATTGAAAGTTGTTTTAGAGAAAGTTCTTTAACAGTTTGCATAATAATATTTAAATAATAATATGAAAATTGTATTATTATGCTTAATATGTACAATTAAATTCAAATTCATATTATTTATTACAATATTAAAATATTAAAAAAGTTCTTTAAACAACCGCAAAATTCAGTTTATTTTAGAAAATCTAATAAACAGTTATTTTAATAAGATTTTTGGTTAATTATTTTTGTTTTAAATTGTTTATTTGTATTTTGTTTTTCATCTTAAATTTTATTATTTATTTAAAGTATGAATGTTTTGTGAAAAAAAAATAAACTCTGGTGAGGAGAATTTATTAAATTTAATTTTAATTTTATTATATAAAATTATAATGAAAAAATAATTAAAATAAGACATCAAAGAAAATATTTTATTTTGAGAACTTTTTTTTTATTTTCAATCTTTTGTTTTGGTTTCACACAGTGATTTTGTATTTCTAAAAAAGGGTATTTGTAAGAGTAGATTGTCTTCTACATAACACAATTTTTATCATTTGTGTACTTAATTATATTTTATAATATGGAAATCTAGTTTATGTAGATTTTTATTTTAGTTCAGATGATAAAATCTTTGAAATTCATATGTATAATTTTAAAATATTATAAATAAATCTATTTTTAAAATTGTATTGCAAACAAAAATGATCTGTAGATTTAATCAAGTTCTTTTAACTTTTTAGTATTACCGAAATTCAAAAGAGGATTTATTACTTTTGGAATGCAAAGAAATAAGTTTTCCTTTTGTTTCTTAAAATGAAATGAATTAACGTATACAATTTTGCTCAAGTCGCATTGAAAATGCTGGAAGTTGCGGAATGTTGGAACATACAATATGTTGGGATTGTTATTGAAATTTTGTTTACAAAAAAGCGAAACCAGATTAAGCTTTTAAGATCAGGTTAGTTAATTTAAATTTGTACGTCATTAGTACTTAATATTTTTACAACTCATAAAAATGAACCTATAACACCCCATCATGAAACATTTTTGTTATAGGGTCGTATAAAGCATTTTGAATTCATATTTGCATAAATTTTTTTTTGAATTTTTTTGAATTTGGAACAGAATTGAATTTTGTAATACAAGAATAACTATTTTTCAAAAATAATTCATCTTAATTTTATAAAGATTAACCCAAAAAGCAAACAATGCTCTTTAATAAATTTCTGCTATCTAATTTAAACTCGAAAAAGACTTTACATTGATAGTAAGAAAATAGAAAATTTTAGGTAATACCATGGTAAATAATCTGATTATTATAATTGTGTATATCATTTTATTTCAGTTTCCCATATTTTAAGTAACAAACAAAAATTATACTATATAGAAACCCATTAATATAAATTTTTATTTGTAAATTTTATTATCCTTGTACATACAAAATTATTTCATTAAATCCCTCATTTGAATATAATGAACATATACAAAAAGCAGTAGCAGTAACCCAATAATAATAAAGAGCAAAAATAATTTGATAGAATTTAACTGATAATAAGTTAGCAACTAACTACATGATATATTTACAAAAATATTGACTTTGAATTATTGAGCATTTTAAATAATTTATTTATTTAGAGAAAATTCTAAAAACTCATTAACAATTCATTTATATTCCACTTTCTTTTGTTGCTATTTTTTTTTTTTTCTGAAAATTTTCTAAAAAATTAAAGGCGGATCATCAAAGAAATGAAAAAAGAAAATTTCGATAACATTGTAATAAATTAAATAAACCAAATTAATTTAAAACCTTATTTTCAGAATAATAAAACAGTTTCTGTGGAAGTTTTAACATTGAAAATATATCGCCTAATAATATGCTAAAATAAGATTTTGACAACATAAAAAGAACACTTTACTCTATATCAGAATAATGATCTTTAAGTAGCATTTTTTTTTACATATATAACTTACATATATATGTTATGATATATATATTGATAGTATGTTACATACATGTTATTTTTTTTTTATAAAAAAGAAAAAAATTCAAATTAAAGATCCTTGTAAAATTGCAAAAAAAAAATTTCTTCTCTTCTTCTGAATTTGAAAAAAATAGAAATTCTTTCCATCTGCTATCAAAAAATATTCAAAACGAGGAACATTTTCCCTAATCGAAAAATATTTTTGTATTTGTGTCGAAAAAGAGATGAAAAAGAAAATACTATACATCCCATTTCATTCCCTCTTTACCAATCTTTATTAATCTTTAATAAGATTCAAAATACAAAAAAAAAAAAAACTAAAAAATAAGAGCAAAGAATTTTTTTCCTTTTTACAAATTTCTACTACTATAACAAAAAAAAAAAAATATTTAAAAGTAATCATGATTCTGTCTCCTTTTCTCTCCCAAAGAGAATATATTATTTATTTTACTTTTTTTTTTCTATATGAATTCCCATGGAATAAACTGATATTAATCCTATGTGATAGAAAATATACTATGCATTGTTCATAATGATATTTTGTTAGTGTAAATGTGTACATATATATTTAATACAATATTACTAAATATATATATATGTATGTATATTTGAATGTGTTTAAAATTTTGTGTAATATAATGATGAGCTTGAATAAATTTCATTCATCTTTTCTGAATATAAGTATATACATACATCTATTTTAGAAGAAATTCAAAAATTTTGGTAAAATTGATGGAATTTCTGTTAATATGATGTAAAATGAGTTTTTTTTCTAATTCTTCTTTTTTTTTTTGTTGCTGTTGCTTTCTTTTTATATTTTGTTTTCCAATTTTTCTTCAGTTTTAAGTTTCCCTTTTTGAAATTGGGTTGACGTTAAAAACAACATTTTTCTGATATTAGTTTGATTTAAGAAACAAAATGTTTCAAATAATTGAGTTAAATTTTTTGAATTACACACCCTACTTCTAAGGGTTATTGTAGGGAATGAAATATTTTAATATTTTTTATCCTCTTTTAATGAAATATTTTTTTTTTTTGTAAATGTCTTGTCATAAATGTAATAATTAAAATATTGAAGAACTGACATGTATTTTGAATGCAAAAGGATAAAGCAATCTATCTGAACAAATATGCATACTTTTAGGAGGTATTCTAAAATACTTTATAATATGCGATATTATGTAATTAAAAGTGAAAATTGGTATAAATTGTGACTGTCATAGGTTTGAATTGTTATACATTCTCAAAATAAACTCAATCCTTACTTCTGATTGAAGTTATTTTTTTGTATATATTTTGCTTGTTCTACCCTGCTTCAACTTTTTCCTAAATAATAACACATACTAGCAAACCTTTATACATATTTTATACCTCACACTTTTGTAAACATACTCTCGTCTCACGACACACTTTTCATGTATTCTATGTCATACAAATTATCGAACAATATACATATTTTAACTATATGCATATACATATACATAATGTAGGTATATTTTAATACCAACTAAGTGTACATAGATTTTTTTTTTTCATTTTCTTTCTTTTGATAGATGAATTTAAATATTCTAAACACAAAATGTATAGGAAATCCCCTTAACGAAAATGAAAAAATCGTGGGTTAAAATAAAATTTATTCAAAGCGCTAAAAAAAAAATTGTAATTTTAAGAAATGTGAATAATGGTAAATTATGTTTGCGGAAATAAATGAAAAAAAAGACGAGCAAAAAAAAAAGGAAAACTTTCAGGTAAATTAGACGAAATAAATTTTTCAAAGATGAAGGAAAGAAACCAAAAATATTTAAATATAAAATTGAGCTACGAGTAAACTTTCATTAGGGTTATCTTGATTCCATTATATTTTTTCGTATGTTTACACTAAAAAATATTTATTCATTTTTACATAAGTTTCATTACAGTACTATTGAATATACATACATATTTAATTAAAGAAATTTTGTTAATATATTGCATAATTTTAGGGAAGGACATTCTTAATATCATTGGTGTGTCGAGAAAAATAGGCAAATTTTAATATCAACTCAACCAAAAATAAGATCGCTTAAATTCTGGGCAGATTTTTTTAATGTAACGTAAGTAAGTAAAGTTTTATTTTAAGCTAAAAATTTAATTCTAAGTTAATATTTTTTTTTTAAATGTTAGAACAGTTGATATAAATTATTTATAGTAATTATTTTTCCAATGTTATTTGGATTTCTGTTTCTATAGAACAGCGATAAAGTAGTTTCGTAGCATTATAATTTATAATATCCAGAAATATGTATGTGCCTTCAAACATTGCAGTTAAAAAATATTTCATCTTACATCTGAAGGTCCTAAGTGATTATTTTTTTTATGAAAAAGTTGTTTTTGTTAATATTATTTAAAATATTGCAAAATATGGCGAAAACTAGTTTTCTAATTGAGAATTTTTATTTTAAAGCTCGACCCAATGCTTATTAAGTATATTTTATTTGCTTGTTAAGCTTATTAAGGATATTTTTTTTGTAATTTCTGTTCTGTTCTAAAATTAAAAAGAACTATAGAATTTCAGATAAACACGACTAATATACATTTATATCTTGATTTCTCTGATCCAAACAAAGGGTCTACGAAATAAAGCTTTGTTTATAATATTTTAATTGACATTTTAATAATTTTAAAATTAAACTCTGTTCACATAAAGAACAAATTTCTTGTTTTTAATTTTGAATTTTGAGTTCAAATCCAGACCAGAGTCCGGAAGAAAAAGCAACTTTGTCTCATTTAACGGATCATCTCATAATTCGAATAATTTTATTGTCTTTTCAAAAACTATAATGTATGCTAAAATGAAATTGGAATTTTTCCTTTAAATTACATTACCGATAATATGTAGTGCTAATACAACAAGTTACCCAAAAAGATATTCTTTACAAAAAGGACTAAGAGTAATAATTTACGACAGTAACATATTTTACAAATTTGTAGCAATTTATTTTGTTTAATTAGCAAAAAAAAAGATTAAAAATTTTTTCTTTGCAATTTTAATTAAAAAATCTGTTCGCAACATAAATACGTTTATATAATTATCAATGTTATTTAATACCCAGAATCGATTTTCAATATTTTTATTAAATTATAGAATTACGAAATTTATTACAAATTCTAAATCCAATTTTCAATTTAAAATTTCTAAATATTCATTAAAATTAAAAATGAAAAAGAAAATATTTTTCATAATGCTTTTACACTTTTTGTGTTCCTAATTTCAAATTTATTGAAGTTATTTTTAAAGGTTATATGAATCCTTTTTTGCTAGAAAATTTTCCAATATGTTGCAAGCTTTAAAAATTAATATTTAATCCTTATTAAGAGCTCCATGTACTTTTTAAAATTTCAATACAATCAAATCGAAAATATAAAATGGTAACCATAATTCCATTTTTATACATTTTTTTGAAATCAATCAATAAAAATATCCTTTTTAAAATTTATTTCATTTTATATATTTTCAAAGTGTAAAATAAATCCTTTTTTTTATATCAGATTTTATAATAATTTTCGAATAAGTATGTTTGTGTGAACAATGATAATACATATGTAAAGATAATATTAAAATATTTTTGAGAGGAAATTGTCCTCCGACACACGACAAAATTATTATCATTATTGATTTTTGTGATTTTACTATTATTTTGTTTCTTTTTTGTCTTGTTTTATTTTTTTAGAGAAATGAAAATATTATTTTAATCAAAAAGAATGACAAAAAAGAAAAATAATAAAACAAAAACAAAAAAATGATTATATGACAGATTTCAAAAGTATTTTTAAATCAAATCTACGTGCCCATCCAGAAATCTTTTCAAATTTTTTTCCTCTTATTGTTATTTTTTTGGCTCTCAACTCAACTTAATATCCTTACAATAAAATTTCATGATATTTTTTATTTTATTTTTTGTCCTTATATCGTGGATATGAATATAAAAAAATGATAACAACAGATTCAAGAATTATTGAATTGTTTCACAAAATATGCGTATATTCATTTTCATCCTATATATTTAGATATGTATAAATATTTTTGCTTTTATATATTTACGTGAATGTATATTGTCGCATATATAACTATAAATATATACTATTACACATTTACTAAAATATATTTGTATATTTTATTACAAAATCAATTCAAAATCCAACTCACGTACTTTAATAAAAAAAAAAATTACCCTAGCTAGATGATGATGATGATGACTCCTTCATCATTATGAAAATTACTCTAAAATAAGTTGATATATAGGATGTATAATATTATTATAGAAGAATAAGCAAAAGTAGCAAGTTAAAAGCTAAACCTGATAATAGGTACCCAATATAATGAAATAAAAATTAGTTGAAACGATAGTACTTAAAAACAAAAACAATAATAAAAAATTGTTCATAAAACTTTTATACAAAATTTTAGGTGCGGATATTTTAATGCAAACGATATAACAAAACATCCCTCTTCGGTACCTTATAGACAATATCAACAGTACTCCAACATGTTTTAACATTTTTTTTTAATATTCTTATGTATTTAAAATGTTTTCTTTATTACAGTTTATATTTTTATATTCTTTTCTAAGTATAATATTTATATATATGTATGCTTATTGAACATACACGAATTAATATTAAAAGGAAATTCAAAAGATTTAACTAAATACAAGCCTATTTTATACATAAATATATCCTACTTTCTTTTTCTCTCTACCCTGACTCTGTCTCACAGTTTCTTCTATCAAATATACAAAACTTAATTTTTCTTTAATCTTTAATATGCGAAAGACAATATCGATAACATAAATTTAAAAGGGACCTTTAATAATTGTAACCTAATTGGAGAGTATTCATAATAACGACTAATTCAGTATCAATACCATTCATATAATATATATTCATATAATATAATTGAACATTTCCTCTTAACTATTTTATATACGTACATATATAATATTATATACATGTACATGTAAGTATAAAATGATAATATAATTATAATATTCATTGTTTTATTCAAAAATGTTTTCCGATTTTCTCTGTATATAATATTAATATTATGGATACAAAGTGTACTAGACTTGATTGTGTTCCCGAAGTAGGCCGACCTTCCTTCCCAAGTTATAAAAACACTGAATTGGTGTTTCTTGAAAACCTTTTGCTTTTTCAATCTTTGTTATAATTTGGGAAATATGGGGGACAAAACTAACTTGATGTATGTACTTGTTTTGCAGCTTATAATTTTTTTCCTTTTAGCCAAGAATTATCGGTATCAAATATTTTTTTAGTTTGCGAATTCTAAGTGTGTAGATGAAATTTTCAAAATAATTTTCAAAACTTTTAAACGTTTTTTATTCAATTAGAAATAGCTAACTTTTTAACTTTTTTTAAGATAAGTTCAAGCTGGAATAACATGTCTACGAAGCAAAAATGAGATATCAATCGGGTGTGAATACCCTATAAATTATTATCCTTGAATTTCGAATCTCTATATTGTTGTCTTATATGTGTTATGAAAGTACATACTATGAACTTATGAGTAAACATACATAGAGCTTAAGAAAAAAAGATCGAAACGAAAAATAATAATAATAATAAGAAAAATTATGAAAAATATACAAGAGCTCATATTATAATATCAAATGGGTAATGTCCTTTATTCTTTAATATTACTTTTTAGTCTTGAAATTTTGTTATTGCAATATTTTTTATTCATTATTATCGTTGCGTATATAGACTTATTATATATTTTATAAAATGGTGACTATATACGTTATTATGATTAAAATTTTGTTATTGTTCGAACTTTTTAAGAGAACGCAAACTACCATTCAGAATCCATTCTTATTTTTTTTATGATAGAAAATAATATAAAAACATAAAAATTATATTAATAAAAACAAAATAAAAATGTAAAAAAAAAAAACAAGAAAACATAAATGAAAATAAAATAAAAAGTACGAAACAAAAATGTTATTTGCGCCAAGAGTCCTTTGAAATGTTATTGTCATAATGATATGACGACAAGACAAGCATAATGTTGTGCAATTTGTTGGGTTATTTTGGTGTTTTCTTCCCTTATTTTTTTTATTTTTTGTATTGTATTTTTCTTTTTGACTTCTTTTTGTATGTTTTCGCCTCCTTTATTGTACTTTATGTGTAATACAAGAAATAGGCGCAGAATGTATAAGTATTTTATTAGGATGGATCGTTAGAAAATTTACGAATTTTTGTAGGAATATGTATTGTTTTTGGAAATCCTATTGGTCAGCCTTCCTACTTAAAAATCAATTTTTACTATTGAAATTAATAGAGCATAATAGCGGACATACTTAATTAAATTTTTAGATCGACTTGTATTAAAGTGTCAGCCTTAAAAAAAATTTATTTTAAGTAATATATATTTTGATATTACTAAAATTATCACCAATTTGAATGTGAATTAATTAATTTTGTAATTTTATTTTAGTATCCAAATTTTAAGACTTTAGGAGTAAAGAAGAGAGTCTTCGCAGTATTTTACGGTTCAATATGTGAAGCACATAAAAAAGATTAACAATTGGGGATAAATAGGTCTATAACGAATGATACGCCTCATTGTACATTTCCTATCACTCTCACTCCTTATAATAATCTTGGTGTGATGTGAAATTAAAGTAATTTGAAAATTTTGAAGAATATATTTACAGCCTTTCTACAATTCGCAACTGACTCTAACAATTTATTGTTCATAAACTTTTTGCTTTCTGCAAAATATTATATTTCAGTAGTAAAAGTAGTAAAAGATTATAGTTGCGAAAACTTCTTATGAAAATTTATTTGATTTGGAGCGATCAGTTCAATATTTTAGTAGTTTTGAGCAAGTTGTTATCAATTTTAATGATTTGAATAGTAAAGCCAAGTGAAATCAAATAAAATTTTAAGTTAAGAGAATTAAACAAAAATACCAGCTGTTTTCAAAGAATTTCCACATAAAAAAAATCTCAAGGTCTTCGCAATAATTATAAATGCAAAAAAAAAAAAAAAAAAATTAAATGGCTCGCCCTATTGTACCCACACAATTTTATTTAAGCGAATGTACACATTGAATTTTTTTTTTTTATTTTTTTAAATAGATTTTTTCGTATCAAAAGAGGCCATAAGATTCTTGTTTTTTTTCTCTTTTTTGAATGAGGATAATAAGGATATTTAAAGCAAAAATAATATATTCATATTGAAAGAAAAAGAAATTTTCCATTCGGTTTTCTACGAAATACTTTTAAATTTGAAGATTTAATAAAATTCTAATATTAAATTTATAACACTATAAGTGAAATAAATTAAAAATGAATTTAACGAATTCTATGTGTAGAGTAATATGTTGGACTCTCTTAGATGATACCAAATATCAAAAACCAAAAATATTTTGGCGTCCAAAACCGGTGATTATACAACCGTTTCTCACTGGTTTTTTAAATATGCATTAAATTTTTTTAGCTATTTTGCCGCCTAAAACGTTACTTTCAAAAATACATGTTGAAGCTAGGATGTGAAAAAGTTTTAAACTTTATCTTCTAATTCGAGTCGATTAAATTCACTCTGTTTAAGGAAATTATGATGTAACAATCCAAGTTATTTTATAAATTAGCCACCATGCAGTTTTCATTACAGTTTTGTTCGCGTATCCTATAATTGACTAAGATAGTAATTATAAAATCACTTTTCTTTTCAACCTAAATGATTGTAAATATTTGCTCTTAAGTTTTTATTGATTTTTGGTTAGAGAAATTAAAAATTAAAAATAGAAAAAATAAAAAAGAAATAAAAATTTCCACTTAATTTTTTTGTTAAAATAGCAGACTATAAAAAAATATTTTATTGGCCCTATGGTTCTTAAATGATTTTTGAATGGTATTAAGTTCAACAGGCCATTAACATTATTAAGTTCCAAATGAAATATTAATAACATTAAGTCAATGAAGCGGATGAATCAATTATGAGAAATGAAAATTTATAAAAGAATTAATAATAAAAAAAAACGGGAATTAAATTAATTATTACGACCTAAAATAAAGCTGGAGCCATTTTGTATAAAAATTATTAATAAAATGTACGAGTGGTATGAGTGTTATGTTTGAATTTTTGCAAAGTATGTACTTGTAACGTTGAATTAAAAATACTCTATATCTATATTGTATGTATTTTTTTATTTTTCCTTTGAAATTTTAAAATAATTCAATGTAGCCGTTTATAAACTTATTTACATTCCAAATTTTATTGAACATTTTAAAAATTCTAAGAATTTATTCAATTTAATTTTATTTCATTGTGGTATGATGTATTTTAGGCTTACGGAGACCCTTTAATGCTCTACGGTAATGAAAATAATTTAGAATTGAACCTGTAATATATATGTTTTATAATTATTTTAAATATTTAATTTAATAAATTTGAAATATTCTTTTAAGAAATTTACTTTTAATACAAAGTTAAAGAAACATTTTAATTCAGAGTTTTTGAGCCCTTTTTTACTTTAAGAGAATATGTTAAAACCTCAAATAAATACATTTAAATAAAAAAATTCAGAAAATAAAAAATTTTTTACCCATTGGTTTTAATTTGGGTTCCTAATTCCCATTACGAAACCAATAAACTTTCAATTCAATTATAAAATTTTCAAAATTAATTTGCCTCCATCCCATTCATTTACAATGATCATTTTCTAATACAATTATTTTATTATTTTGCTCACAAAAATTCAAGTTGTTGTATAGTTGCCCCAAATATATAATCAATGAAGTCCCTTGTCCATCTTTAATTTCAAAAACTTATTATAAAATAAGAGAGAAACATTTTTTACACATGTCTCTTTTATTTTACTGATTTTAAGGATTATAAAATTTTATTTTCATTTATGTTTTTATTTTATAGTTTTTTATTTTTCGGAGTTTTTTTAAACTGTTTTTTAAATGAATTTTTTTTTAATGAGTTTTTATCACATATTTATGTTTATGTTTTTTAGATATAACATCCGAAATATTTTGAATTTAATGTTATTGAGCAAATACGCATATATCTGTAATATAGACATGAGAATTACAAAAAAAGGAGAAGTAAAAAATAAAAATCATTCATTTATATTCAAATTTTATTACTATTCAGAGTCGGATTCATGACATCAGGAGTTGTAGTGAGTGGTGTCAGCTAGTGTAAATAATCTTAAATAATGTAATCTGTTGTTGATAATTTGCGGAACAAAAGATTCCAGCCTTATGAAAAACTTTAGACTTAAGAACCAGTTTGTGTAATTCTGTTATTTTTCGATTTAGTAGAATGAAAATAATAGTCCAAATTCCTGTGCTGTATTAAACTTCATAGAATTGCTACACTGAATGTTACAATGAAAAATTCTTATTACGGTTTAGTTAGTCTGTTACGGTTTTTGGTCACGAGCCGATTTGTACATAGCATCCTTAAAATATTGGAGTAAAATTCTGTCACTTAAAACCGTATGTTTAAGGAATGTAAAAAATGTTGCCTTATTCTGTGTAATGTCACATGGATAGAGTATTGAAAATTTAGAAAAAGAAAAAAGTTATATTAGAAAATAAATAGAAAACTAATGTGATAAAACGAAGAATAGAAACAAAGTAACAAAGCTAAATGGAAAAAAAGAAATACGTTCAATTCTAATGCTATAAAATTGACCTTTTGGAATTTAAATTAAAAATTAGGTATTTTCTCTACAAAAAAATTCAATTTTACAAAATTTTCCAATAACAAATGATATTCCAATAATAATTTAAATAAAATCTCCAGGATATTTAGTTTCTTAAGATTTTTTTTTCAGACCGAGAGTGAAAAAAATACAAAATTTCCTTTAATGGAGTAATTTGTAAAGTTTTCTATGTTATGATTTTTTTTTTTAGATTTTTATTGGATTAAATTATAGTAACGTTTCTGCATTCATAAAGAATACTACATAATGCTAATTTAGCTCTTGGAAGAGTTTGACAGGTACAGGTAAATGGAGGAATATCAACTGTTAAAAATTCTGCTAATCATAGTTTAATACAAAAGACTGTAATATGTTCTCCTGGAAAAATTAATAATTTTGGCATTTTATGCATTTATAATAGCACTTTACTCTGTAATGGTTAAAATATCCCATTGATATTATTTTTTAAAACAATTATTTTCATCGGTATTCTTCGGAATACGATAATATCAAATGTATTTTCTTGAAAATTCATTTCTTAATTGGCTTATAATTAAAAGCAGCTTGTAAATAGAAGCTTCTTTTCCTCCAATTTCAAGATATTTTATTGTTTTTATATTTTATTTACAATTTATAATTTAAAATTTCTTATACAATAACTTTTGCAAGAATTTGTGTATGTGCTAGTGTCGTAGATTGTCATAAAATTTCCAATTTACATGGAAGTAAAGTTAATTACATGAAAATAATCTAAGTATTTTCATGAATTGCTTTAAAAGTATCAAAAGAAATTTTATTTTTCGACTGATATGTTAAGAGTGTATAGTTCAAATTTAACGTGAAAAAATTCTGATAAACATGAAAGAAAATTTAGAAATTTTCTTGTTTAAATTTGTTTTTTAAATTATGCTAAAATTCACAGAATTAAAAGGTTCTTAGATTTAACTACAAACAATGATATTTTTAAAATCTCATTTCATAAGATTATAAAATTAAAGGCGTAATAAAAAGATAACAAGAATTCTTTTAGAATATGCAGTAATGGTGAAAATTGTTTTAGAGAGAAATCAATTTAAACTTTACGACCTAAAAGTTCCATCATCAAAATGAAATTAATTAATTATGACAATAATATAGTATTAAACAACATTCAAAAAATTTTACGATTAAAAAATATTCACGTTAAGTGCTTTCTTTGCAATTTCTGTAGAAAATATTTGAATTTTTATGGCCAAATTTAAAAAACATGGTTAGAATGGTAGCTTGAATTGTTCATTAAATCAGAGATACATACTTAAATAATTTTATTTTATGATCCTAACGTTTAAATAACCATAAAATATTTCTAACACAATATTTCACACTTTTTATAGGTCCTTATCATTTAACTCAATTGAAAATTAACGTAGAATAAATTGTGTCTAGCAGGTAAATAATTTATAAAAAAAAAGGATGAATTAAAAATAATTACTTGATAATCCGTAAAGTTATCAAAGCTCATATAAGTGCAATTGCAAGGTAACTGCTGTTTCACTTGGTCATTGTTCGTGTTATTTGTTTCATTTTTATATGTTCCATTATCATCACCTATTATATCGCTTCCAATACCATTACTACATATTCCAGATGTTACAATATTATTATCTAATAAATTTCCAATTGGATTTCCAATTATAGAACTTTGCCGTTGTAGCTCTGAATATTGTTGCTGCTGTTGTTGCAATTGCTGTTGTTGTGATTGTCTTCTATTACGATTTGTTAATAATGTATTACCATTCATTTCAATATTCCCATTACGATTCCCGCTACTACTGCTACTTCCAATACCCATTATCATAAGAGCATTACAACCAACATTACAGCCAGGTTCATATTGACTACTAAAAAAATCACCAGCTGTTATCCGTCCAAAATTTGTTACAAAATTATTATTATTTCTTCCATTCATTGAGAAATTCTTTGGAATACATGATGTTGTATATGAATCGTTTCCATGATTTGATTCCATATCATCATCATCATTATCATCATCATCTAAATCATCTGCTTCACCATCATCTTCATCTTCATTTTCATTTTCATCTTCTAATATTGTCATTGTAGCTGTTGTTATAGTGGCAGCATTTTTTGTTGTTACTGGTTTTGTAGTCTGGGTTATTTTTGTTGCTGTACTTATATTATTTTGTTGTTGTTGCGTTTGTAAAATATGACAATGCCTAGGACAATTTGTATTATATTGTTGTTGTATTTGTTTTTCGAATTGTTGTTGTTGTTGCTGTTGTTGTTCTTGGGATTGCTCATCTATGAATTGTTGTGATTCAACTGGGGTTTGGGTTAATTGTGATTGTTGTGTTGTAGAAAATATTGGAGGTGGTTGTTGTTGGGGTGGTGTTATTGCCGGTAATGGTAATGTTTGATAAACAATACCACTACCTATTAGACCATTTGCTGCTGCCAACTCAAGTTGCTGTAATTGTTCAGGTGTTAATTTTGCTGTTTGTGATGCCGGAACTATGATACTCCCGGGTGGTATTAATTGGGGTTGCACCCCTAATGGAGTTGTATTCCCTGGGGGATGTAATTGTAAAGTATGAAATTGATGAATTTGTTGTTGTTGTTGTAATTGTAAAGGTGTTGATGCTGTTGATGATGGTGCTGTTTGTGTTAAAGTTTGATCATTGAAATTGCTAACAAGACTTCCTAAATTATTACTAATCGTATTTGTGCTGGCGTCATATTGTGTTTCCATTGAGGTACCAGTTAATGTATTTAATATAGGATTACCAATACTAGCTACTGATGGTGTTGATACTGTTACTGATTGATTACCGATTGAAGCTGATGAAGCCGGTTGCGGCGTCAATGGTGTAATACCAGCTGGGGTCATTGTAATCATAACTGGTACCATAGTAGCGTTTGATAAACCAAACATTTCATATTTAATTAAATCTTCGGCTTCGAAGATATCTAAAGGTTGAATATTCATTTTGAAATTTTGTTTTTAATATTCCTATAAGCTATGAAATCTTAATCTAATTTTATTGATATTTTCACTTTTCTCTAATGGATTATACGTATAATTTTACACTTATTAAAATTAAAATATTTTGTAAAAATTGAAAATTAATCTTTTTCTCTTATCATATAAACTCTTTACATTTTGTTGACATTTTTAATTTTTTATTTACTTTTGATATTACAAAACTTTCTTCTTATAAATATTAAAAAAAATTTCAAAACTCCCTTTCACTTCATTTTCATCATAATTTCAATGAAAATTAAATTACCATTAAGATCGCGCATAGTTCAAAATCGAAAAAAGAAAAAACAAAAAAATCCATTATCGTATTTTAAAATGTGGGCACGACCGTTCTTGATTACTTTGTAACAAAAAGGTGAAACATGAACTAAATTTTTTGAAAACATCCTTAAAGGAATGATAACATGGGAAACAAATGGAAAATGAAACACTGATTGGAAATTTCTCTTATCTTCCTTTTATTGGATGGTTGATAGATGCTGCACAGCATCAGTCGGTTGGAAAATTTTGTTCCAGTAAACTTTTTTGTTTTGTTTTGTAGAAAATAATACTACATAACTACAAATATATATTTTGACATTTCATATTTTTATATTCCAGAGCATGTGCAATTTTTTGAAACATTAAATGAAAGCTTTCATATGTAAAGCTTCAAAATATAAAAGCTTTTAAAAATAAAATTAAGCTTTTCTAAATAATTAAGTTTGTTTCATATAAAGTTTAAATAATTTTCCGCTAGGCGTTCTATAATAGTGTAAAATAAATTTCTATTTGATTTCCGTTAAGTTTATTTAAATTTTTATTTTTTTTTTTTATCGTATCCTTGAAAAGCTCAACGATGGTTATGTAGATTTTTACGATCTTACAAGTCAAATATTATTTCAATGAAAATGTGCTAGTAACGAAAGGTGTGCAACATGTTTGTAGTGGATTTTTGTTTAAGCGTCAATTTAGAGAGCGCTTGTTGTAATATGAATGGAATATTCTGGTAATATGTGAACTTATGATAATTTATTACTTTATTTTCTTCAATTTTTCAAAGCTCTGTAGTAAATCTTCTATACCTACTCTGCTAAATGTATTAAAGTTGTTTTAACAAGATACTTAAATTACGTCATGTACTCATTCAACATGTTGTCAATTCAAACTAATCTATCATTTTTCAATAAAGTTAAAATATATTTTAAATTTTTTTTTCACATAAATACTGTATGTAAAGAATGTAAATACAAGATATTTAACATGACAATATAACATGAGTACTAGGTAACTTTAGAATATTGCAAATTAACAGAATTATGACAAGGTTATGTCATCAAAAAAGTAGAAAAAAATAAAACAAAAATTTGTAATATTAATAAAGGTAGAAGTGAATAAAAAAATAGGGATATCTAACATATTAATTTCAATATGACTTGGGATATCTTGAAGCGAAGTATACCTATCTTTACCGTATACCGATCTTTACCGTAATTATACAAATTTCACTTTTACTTTCTTCATATCAAAAAATTTTATAAAAAAATTTATGTATTGTAAATTTATGTTAAATCAATAGTATTAAAAACAATACATCCGCACATTTACATTTTCATTCTCAAGTTCTTGAAATAAGTAAGAGTAAATCCTTATAATTCCTGTGCTCACTATATATTTGTGTTTTATAAGTAGATAAAATCTTCTCTTTACAAAAAACTATTCTCATATAAATAAGCAATATGTATAAAGTCTTCACAATTTTAAAAAAAAGGAAAAAAGAAAAATCTTAGACACTAATCTAGAAACTAAGCATTTAATTCAACAAAATACAATTCCTAAGTCTTGCAAAAATATTGAGAAACAATAAGTTTATTTCTTGTAAGAATGTGTTTAACATCGCATTAAATTTTTGTAAGTGAGAAGGATGCAGAAACATAAGAAATTTTTTTAATTTTCTTTCACAAAATAGAAAATTTAAAACAGAAACTTTAAAAAAGAAAACAATTTTTTCTTTCTTTTTTTCGAAATATATTTAACGAATTGCAAACTAACATACATTTTTTTTTAGGAATTAAAAACGAAATATAAGTTTTTCCCTGCTGGCTATGAAAGTGGAATGAAAGATACAAATCTATACAAATCTTAAAAGAGAATTCGTTTGGAAGTTTTTATTGAGGCGATTCCAAAAACAATTCTAATTCCCGCGTCCAAAATAGTTTTTGCTGAATGAAACATTCCTAAATATTGTAATATCATTGTAACTACTAAGAATACACTTAAAATTGAGAAAAATTTTATGTTCTAAAATAAGTACTAAAAAGGTATTGAATACTCCTAAACGGCATATATTTTAAGTAGTTACGAAGGTGAAACTTTACTAGTTAGCTTCAAAATGTTTTCAGAAAATTAGTTTGATTAAGCTTCTCGGGCTCAAATAGGTGCTAAATTATGAACATGGAAATTAAATTATTGAAAATTTATCAAAAATCTGAGTAATCACATGAAATCACAGATAATCACAAAAAAATTTTGAATAGATTTCATTAGACTTGTAATTTTATTATCGTGCATAGAAAGTAATTATGAATTATAACTCAGAATATAAAATCAAAATGTCTTTGTAATACAAATATATTTGCAAATTAACTTTACTATATGTACATATATGTATACTGTGCGTATTTTAACAAAAAAATTATAGATCGAGTCAAAAGATTCTACTACTTTTACTTCAGTATATTAAGTTACCAAGTCAAACAAGTTGCAAATCAGGTCGATATCAATTTTAATTAAAAAATCTCTGCTGTTTAGCAAAGAAAAAAATAATAATCCTTTAAAATTTTAAAGTTGTCAATTAAAATTTCGAAAAAACTAATAATGTGTTTAAGTACCTATAAACAAAACTAATCTAAATCCTTTTCACAAGTACACTAACACTCACTCATTGTTATCACTGAATACGTTTTTCATTACAAAATGAAAAGGAGGCAATAAAGTTAAAAAAATCCTTTATTGTCATAATTCAATAAATTAACTTCAAAATGACTATTCCTCCCGGATGAAATCTAAATCCCAAAATAATAAATTGCAATTCCCAAAAGAGATTTACAAACAAAAACGTACAACAAGAAAAACAAAGTTGTCATGCTATCATAAAGTAAATATGATTTCTGGTTCAATTAATAAATTTTTGCGTAAAATCCGAAATACAAAAACGCATTCCACTGAAATAAAACAATCTACAGTTAATAAGAAAGAAAATATTTTACAAAAACTGAAAAATTTTCATATATTGCTTTGCTTTTATTCTTAAAGGACCAAAAATTTATAACATTTTCTTTTTGTAGCGAGTGCACTAAACTCTAAATGTACCTATAAAATAATTTTATATACGTATTTCTATACGTATATAAAATTCTATACGTATATATGTGGGTTCTCCCACATTATATAGAAGATGAATAAACTTGTTCAATGTTCAATTCCCAAAAGGTTATGGGGTCACGGAATAACTTATAATTTGATGAATGATAGTTTCTTGTCAATGGTTGAATACATTTAAAGTAATAAGAGAGACAATAGTAAAGAAATAAAAAAAAAAGAATAAGAAAATATATAGAATAACAATAAAAAAGGAAAAAAAAACGTGATAAGAGAAACAAAAAGAAAAAAGGCGTTTAAATATAATCAAAATACGAGATGAACGTCCCTTTTTTTGAGTGCTTGTGTCCTAGAATAATATTAGAAGAAGAAAAAAAAGAGATAGAAAATCACAGTACATAAAAAAAAAATATTTAAGGATATGAAATTTGACGTTTGATTGAATGAAATTGGTTTTATTTTTTTTGTTATTGTTGTTATTGCTCTTGTTATTACTTTTGGTGTTTTTGTTTTTGTATTGTTGCTGTTGTTGACCTTTTTTTCATCTTTGTGTGTCACATTTTTCCCTTTTTATTTATTTGTGATGAATGGCATCCTCATTTAAGGATACTAAATGCGTGTTCTTCAGTTGAATATATATATATGTATGTATGTATATATATATAAAAAAAGGATATTTTGTTTTTATGTTTATAGTTCAGTAGAAATACAAAAATTTTGTTCAGTTTCTCTATTTTTCATATTTATTTTTCATTTTATTTCCGACTTGGTTTTCTATTTTCTTTTGTTTTTTTTTACATTTTTCTTTTACAAAATTTATGGTCTGCACTAAAAAATATTTGATTGGGAAAATATATTTTATGACTTTAACCTAAAAAATTTGTTATAAAGGTAAAATGAAAAATAGAATAAAAAAGAGAAAAGGTTTGCAAATTTTCTGTTATTTAAATATTTTGTTTAATGTTTGCTTTCAATTTTAGAATTTACACAAGAAATTGTTAGGTTTTTTTTCATTTATTCAGTTTCTTCTACATTTTTTATTCTTTTTAAATTAATTTTAAATATGTTATTTGCAAAGTATGAAAACAAATCCTTTAAAAACAAGACTTCATAATATCTTATGTGATTTTTTGAAATTAATTTGGAAATTTTTTTATGTAAATTTTAATTTATTTGTGGCAAAATGTGCTTATTAATGACATTCTAACTGTTGGTCTGTTTATATAGTTTTGCATCATTTCAGATAGAAAACACAAATTTTTTATGAATTAATGGATTTTTTTATGAAAAACCGAATTTGTTGACAAAAATTTCTATATATGCCATTTTTGAATTTATTTGGTTTTGCAAAAATTCTTCTTTTTGGAAATTTTTAGTAACCAAATCACTTCAGTTTGAAGTGTAGTTCTACTACTAACAATATTATAAAAGGTGAAAGAAGTAGCTGTGATATAACGAACATCAAAGTTAATTTCCTAGATCGTTGCATTAAGTTTATTGGATTTTATTTCGTTGCAGACATTATTAAATTTATTTATTTCATTACAATAAAATCTCATCTATCTTCTCCCTCGACTTAGTGTTATCCCCTTACAATTACAATAGCTTATCGAATTCTTTCAAATAAGTACCCTATTTCTAAACTTCTTATAAGAAATGGGTCGATTTATTTTAATTTATCTAATAAGGCACCCATAATTTAATTATTCTATTAGATTTTGTTTTCTCCCTAAAAGTATGTAAGAAGAGATTAAGAGAAATGTACTTACTTTACAAGCAATTGTCGTAATCTATTTTAATACTTATCAGTTTTAATTTGATACTGAAAGACAAAAGAGTCTTAATTTATATTATCTGCATATATTTGCTTAATTTTATAAAAAATTCGTATTTTAAAATTTTTAAATTAAAGATTTTGCTTTAAAGGATTACTCGTAAAAAAATTTCATAAAAAAATTTATTTTAATACCGATATAACAAAATCTGATTATATTTTATATTTAATAGGTGTACATATGATTATATATTCGCGAAAATTATATATGCTACAAATAATTTCCTCATACAAATACATTTGTAACGCATGTATACAATATCACATTGTTGTCAGACGGAAATTAAATTTTATTGTAGTTGTGACGTGCTTGAAAATTGTATTTTTTTTTTTCAAAAACAAAATAATTTTCACACTATTTCTGTAAGTGCGAACATTAAAACTTGTTATGAAGTTTATTTTCATTATAATAAAAAAAAAGTATACACACATATATATATGTATATATATATATATACAATTTTTGTTAAATTATAAAGTAAACTAAAATGAAAAGCTATTTTATAATATTAACAATTTTTTTGTATAAATATTTTTCATATAAATTTAATTTCACTCTTTAAATTTTTCATTTTAGATCATTTTCTTTTAATGCGATCATTAAATCTACATTATTGCAAAAATGGAAAACAATATTTAATACAATGTATGCATGTATGTTATCATAATACAAAATAATTGGTAAAGTATATCATAAAATTTTTAAGTAGTTTATAATACTTAATTTTATTACCAAAATTCATTTAAATGAAAAAAATCTCTAAATTTAAAATCTGGGTTTATTGCTAGATAAATGCAATATTAGGATTAATTATTTTTCGGAAGAAGGAATTTTTGTTGAGTGTTTGCATATGTTATCAAATTTTAATGAATGTATAGTATGAAAATGTCCATATACTTTTATTTTTATAATTAATTTCTTAATTACTTAAATGTATTGAAGAACTAAAATTGGTTTCGACTAAAATTGATTAAATTTTTATTAAGATGAACGATATTATCAGCTTCTAATAACAAACTCACTACGTATACAATAACAAGCAATTTCATACTTCTCAGAAATTTTGTTTTAATCAGCACTTTATTTTCAATTTACCATACAGAATATACATTTGAAATTACAGTTAAAATTAAATTGTCTTTAACTTATGAGGACTTTCTTGATCATTTTCAATTTCATGCAATCCTAAATAAAGGATATATTTCATTTTTATGAAATTGCATGTGTTTCTTTATAAAAATTATTGATTCTATATACAATTCATGATTTTGAAGCGACGTGTGAATATAGATATTGCAATCTTTATGACAAAACAACAGTATATATAGGAAAAACTGATATGCTTTGCAAATAAAATGATATCCTTGCAGGTTTTTTTTTTATTTTAAAAGCTTCATAATCATACATTTATATGGAATAAGTGTATACAATTTAAAATGAAAAATAATGGAATATAAAAACAAAAAAAAATAAAATTATATAAAGGAAGATAATCTGAAATCACATTATCATGACATTAAAGTAACAGATCGTTAAATCTTAAAAGAACGTGGCCATAAAAACTAAAAATATATAAAAAAAAATCTCATTTTCATCCATGTATATATAGAAATGTCTGTATTGTTGTAAAAGCAAAACCACGTTTCTATTTTTATACAATTTGTCACTGATTTTCTTTCAATTTAATATTAATATAAGAAAAACAAGAAAAAAAGATTTTTATTTTCATGTCCTTGTTTCATTTATAAAAATGTTGCATGTTTAAGTTTATAAAAACCTGTCCAAGTTTTCTTTTATCATACATGTACTTAATATGTGTAATAGAAAAACAAAAATTTTAACGAGCAATAAGGAACTTTATTGAATTTTTTATATTATAATTAATAGAAAATTCGATAAAATGTAACAAGTAGCACATACTTGTAATTAACTAGAAAATTAGTTTTTTTTTATAATTAATTCAAATACTGTCTTAATAGTGTAAAATAAAAAAATTATTAATTAAATAACGTAATATCATAAGACAAAATTAAAATTTTTATTTTAAATTCTGCTATACGAGTATAAGCCCAAAACTTAAAACTGAGGATTCGAGGGCGGCGTATTTGCTCAATAATTACGCCTTACAACATTTTTAACCTTAATATCCGTAATTCACAAATCAGAATTATTACGACTTGCTCTGATTTATAAAAAAAAAAACAAAGTATAAAAATTTCTTTTCACTTTACCTTTTAATTTTATTTTATCTCCTTCCAGGCTACTTAAGTTTTCAATTGATTTGAGTGCAAAATAAAAAATTATTTTAACAATAATAGGAAAAATTTATTAAATAAAAAATAACAATACGTTTCTACTTTAAATTATGGTGACAATATTTTTTTCTTTTTCAAATAAAATATTTTGTGTTCAATACAAAAATGGATAATTCAATTTTCATTCTTTTCATCTACAAAATCTGAACACTATAGTTTTCTATTGTGAATTGATTTAAAAAGGAAAATTTTCAATGAGGTAAAAGAAAAAAAAAAAACAACGAAAAAATTTTCAATTCATAGTATTTCCGATTCTTTTATTTCATTAAGTTTTTGATAATTCCTTTAGCATTCTGTTCAGAGGAAATCCTTTTAAAATACTAACTATGAAAATATTATAATATCTTTTAAATAGGAGTTATAATGAAAAAAAATGTTGAAATGTTAATTTTAAATTTTGTGCTTTGTTAGATTATGTAAAAATGAATTCAGATTCAACTCGGCGCATTCACGATTCTTTTGTCCTGTCTTAGAGTAAGCTTCAAATCGTGATTTCCTCGACTATCATATAATGAATGATATATTTTAATATTGACACGGCTCCTCACATACGAACTGGTGGCATGGGTTAAAAGAGTAGCGCTTTGAATGTAGCGCTAATTTCTTTTTTAATTTTAGGTTTTTTTTTTTCTCCAAGTATTTTCCTCTTGCGATTGAAAAAACCGCATTCTCCTAGAAGGTGTACTAAGGTTTTCTCACTCCCAAAAAATGTGCATGTGCTCTTACTTTCTGGATCCCGAAGAATTGATGCTTTTCCGGCCACACGAAGTGCTCGAGTTCATTAAGATTGTTGGCCTCAAGCAAGTAGGCATATGATCCGCGCACAAAGAGGAAATCGCATATCTAAATAAAGTTCCTAGAAACTCTAGAAAATCGCTGACTTGATGTATTTCTCTATAGAAATTTCACGTTTTTATAAGACCAATTCTTAAATTTAAAATATTTTCTGCCTTTAGAAATAAATTAACACCATTTTCAATTTTCTTTTTATTCAATTTTCTCTGTATTACTTGACAATATTCAATTATTTTTTAAAATTTTGTACATATAATTGATAGACGGCAACGTTTTTACTTTTCATTCATTAACAACAAGAAATTCAAAAGCAAATAATCAATGGAATTTTAAAATCAAATTAAAAAAAAAATCATTGCAAAATATTTCACAACTTCAATAATAATTTCTTAGATAATAATTTCTTAGAGGCAATATTTTAAATAAAAGTGGTATTTGGATTGAATTGCTACTTAAAGTGTTTTAAATTATTATCCTAAATTTTCCGTAATATAATTTAAAAAATTTTATTTATATTTAATTCAATTTACATTATAAATTGTAACAGAGAGCAATAGGCCAAAATTTGGTTTTTTTTTTTTCGGAAGGAGCGGACATTGAATGAGACGGTGATTAGACCACAATTTTCTGCTAAATAAATAATTTTCTGGCCAAAATGATTT
Source organism: Condylostylus longicornis (assembly GCF_029603195.1). NCBI lineage: Eukaryota > Metazoa > Arthropoda > Insecta > Diptera > Dolichopodidae > Condylostylus > Condylostylus longicornis. Next base: position 4,953,971 of record NW_026578052.1, on the reverse strand, counting down.
TTATGTAAACTTTTTATTATCCGTAACGGTTCAGAAGTTTTGTTATGGATCTAAAAAGATGGTTGTTGTAAAGCTAATAATCGTATTTTTTTTAAAAAATTCTGAATATAAGATAAGTAAAGTGATTCTAATACCACATAAATTAAATTTTGTTCGTAATTATTCTCACAAAAGCAGTATTGTATAACCATTTAAAGAAAATAAATTTAAATATTGAAATAAAATCACATCGGATATATGTTTGAGAAAATTAATCATAAATATTGATGATAACGAAAATTAAAAAAAAAAAAATCCCTCACAAGTTTGTACACTTAGCAACACAAAAGTGCTAAAGTTATAACGTTACTCTTACCATCTAAATAGTTTAAAATTTAAAATGCCACTAGTTATCCTCAAGTTGTCTTTCTTACTGTGCCAAATTTTTTTTTTCTAATAAAACGCCATAAAGAGGAAAAATTATTTTAGATTATTATGACAAAAAATGAGAAAAAAGAACATAAAAATATTATTTAAGATCAGATTTTTAGTTTTTATAGTAGTTTATTTATAAAATTGGAAGAAAGAAGTATAATTTTTGTTAAAAAACTTTTTTTATGATTTTTTATAAGCAAAACGAAAAGTTAATGCAAAAAAAACATAAGATAAATGAATAAACAAAAAAATTAAAATTCAAAAAACAAAAATTTAAAATGTTGCACAACATCGAATCAAGTTTTTATTTCAGATTTCTATTCAATTGAAAAAGTTTCATAATTTAATTTGGACATTATAAAATAATTCATTGAAATAAAATATTTATTTAAGCATTTATAATGAACACGAGAGTCCAAAATGAGTTTAGAGTCCTACTAAAAAAATATTTTTATTACAATTATAGATAAGAATTGGTTGTAATGAAAAACTATTTCAATTCTTTGCAGAGTATTTCAACCCGTTTCCAAGTTGTTTTGTAAGTGAAAACACAAAAATTATTTTTTATCTTTTAATAAAATAGAGATACGGAAATTTCTATTCAAAATTTTTATATCTTTGAAAATCATGCTGCATAATATTTAATAGTATGTTATTGATAAAATTTGTTTGAATTATCTTCATCAGTTGAAGATATATGTTCAAGCTACAACATATCGGAGATCTTAAAAATCGTTTGTTTTATGTATTGTTTTCTACTAAAGAATGAATTTTTTTATTAATATAATGTGTATTAAACTTGAAAACTACTGATAGTCTGAATAGCTCATAAGAAATTATAAAACTATTTTAAATGGTAAAAAATTTTTTTAATGTATTTCTCTATTTTTTTGTGTAGTACTTTAAAAAAAATGTTACAGTATAACTTTTCAAGTTGTATCAGAGCTAGTAAATAACTGTTTTTTTTTTTTTCTAGACCTAAATTATTTCTTTAATTCTTCGGAGTGACGAGCACACAGACGAAAAGACATGGACTAAATGGGCAAGATTTCGACCTTGAGCAAAAACATGTATACCAATGGTTTATAAAAAAAAAGACGGCAAATTTAAAATATTTATTAAATTTGACAATTATTCATTATTATAGATCTTACTCATAGCTTTCAACATCATTTTATTATTTTCTTTTGCTATCTTCATTTATTAAATACCAATTTTCTCTTTTGCTAAGATATTCATTGTACTCTAAAATCATAAAAAATGTTGAACAACTTTATGAAAATAAATAATATTAAAATTATCAAATAAAAGTGTATCTACACTCTATGAATTATGAAAACTTTAACAAAAGACAAAATTTTGACCAAAAAAGAAAATAACACTAAAAACTTTTGCTTTCTCCCTTTCTTTATAAAAACGAAGAAGAAAAAAAAAATGGCAAAAAATCAAAAATGACATTTTTAGTTGTTTAGTTTTTCCTTTATCCTTTTTTTTTTATCCTTTTCATTTTATAATTTTTTTTTATTTGCTTTTCCAACATATTCTATTGAAAAAGATAAAATGTCATAAATAAATATTACTTAAGAAAAATAAATAAATTTATTTTAGCTGAATAGATTTAAAAAAAAAAAAAAATAAATTTATACTTATATTGTAAGCGTATAAAATTTTGCGGTTCAAAATTAAACATTGAGAAGAAGAACAAAAATAAAAAATATATAAAATATTTTCTAAAAATCCTAACATGAATTTAAAAAGAAATATTTTTTTTTTATTCATACAATAACCTACATAGGATGGGTGTAGGTCATATGTGAAAATGTGTAAAAAGAAAAACTATAAATCAGATTTAATTTTAAAGAGAACAAAAAAAACAAAAAAAAAACGATGAAAGAAAAGTACCAAAACATTTTAAAATAAATTTATAGGTTTTTTTTTTTTTAAATTTTCTTCCTCAATTCATTCAGTTTTATCATTTTTACATTATTGTCCTTGTAATCCCTTTAGGCAAATTTTATATTTTAATTTTCATTTTAGTTTTTCTTCTTACTTTTTTTTTTTTGGAGGTTAAAGTTATGACATTTAACAGTATGTTAAAAATTTTTCATTTTATACTTACTTCTCCTTTTTTTTGTGTATTGCTTTTGTTCGGGGTTTTTTAAAGTCAAACATGGGTACACCACATTTTTATATTATTTGATTTTGTTTTGTAAAATATTTTTTATATTGATAAAGGTTAACATTTAACCTTTCATTTCATTTTTTGTCTTTTTTTTTTTTTGTAAATATTGTAAAATATTGTTGTCTGTATTGTATTTTTCATAACCTAACTCTCGAATTTTTTTTTATAAGGTAGTTTACTATTAACGCTTCATATGTGACTATGAAAAGAAAATGTAAATAAATATTGGTTTAGTATTGCAGAATAATTGATTTTAGGAAGTCTTACCATGTGATTGTAATGTATATTTTGTGTATTTTGTAAGAGATATTTAAATATATTTTAAAATCAAAGGAATTTTATCAAGGATTCATATGTCATCTGCAATATTTAATATAAACTGTATGGAGTGAATAATATTATAAGAAAACACATTTTTTTTATACACGAAAAATAAGCATCTATTCTTCTCAATGATTTCAAAAATTAAATAATTTTATAAAGTTGAGTACGTACTTCTAACAAATATTTTAGTTTGCAGTCATTAAGACTGAAACTGTTTTTAAGCTCAATATATGTAGTGCGAACAACGTAGGATATTATTATTGCGGAATACAGTTTGTTATCAAGCTATTGGTTATGCTAACTCAAATATTGCCATATTTTCCAAAGGGAAATATAACATAAAAATACGGTACTCAAATTTCTTGTTCTTGTCAAGGAACTAGTTTGACAACTTGCAGAAATCTATTGCAATATTCTTTGAATTCGACATAATTTATATGAGTAAATGAAATTTTGGTATTTGATCGTTTCTCATACTTATGACACAAATTAAAATTAAATAAATATTACCTAGCCCTAAAAATCCCATAATTTTTCCATAAAATGCAAGAGTATAATACAAGCATTCGAAAACTTCTTCGTATTGTTAACGCCTTTATCCGAAAATTATCAAAATAAATCAAAACATATAAAAGAATAATATAAAATATTTTTCTTCTGACAGATTTACGACAGAGAATAATTTAAAAATTAAATTAACATTTTTCAGAACAAATAAAAAAACCATTCTTTTTCTTATTCTTTTTGAAATTTTGCTTCTTTTAAGCGAATTTTAAGAAACTTAAAAAATTTCTGTCAAGAAATTCACCCTTATATTTTTTAAATTATCCCTGATGATTGTTTTAAACAGGAAAATAAAATATTCTAGTATTTCTCTAGTAGAATAAAAATAAATTTTGAAAGATTTATTTTTTACGACAAAATTTTTTTTATTACATCCTGCTTTTATGATAAAACTTATTTTTTATAGTTTTTATAACTACGTGTATAAATAAACAATATTTTAAGAATATTTTATTTTTGATTTTAGATTTATAATACCAGCAAGAGGAGATCCGTTGACAGCGTGAACTTTTACTGTTTGGTTGTCGTTAAAGGAGGTGTACGGATATGTAAAGGACCTTTAGTAATTTAGGTTTTCATTTGGTAATTACAGCCGATTTGTGAATAGCTACATTTTTTTTAAATAAACCTTATTGTCAAAGCACAACTTTAATGTTATCTTTCCAACATATAAAGATTTGTAGAGAGCTTTTACCGAACACTAAGAATTGGTTATTGAATTCAGAATATTTTTTAAAAATTATCTATCTCCACATATTTCCCAAGTGTTTTGGCATTCAAGATTTTGAATTTAAAGCACAAACATACTGTAACTACTAAATAAATTGAAAATTTTATACTTACTTGCATAACACTCAGACCCATGAATTATAAATACATAGCCAGATTTAATAATTTTATTAATTTTATAAATTTATTTGCTAAATTTATTGATTAATGTTCGATTTATCCTAAAGTTGTTAATGAAAATTCAAAAAATCCAAAAACAAAATAACCTTAGTGAAGTAAAAATCATAAATTTTATTACAAGATATTTTTATTAATAAGTATTTGGAAAATATTTAATAAAAGAATTTTGTAATAATGAAAACTAATAAAAATTTATTAAACAATAATTGTACAATTTTAAGAGAAATTATTTTTAAAATATCTATCAGAGATTGTAGGGTTTATAAAACTAAAATGAAGCTTTTAAAAATTATATTATTTTTTGTAAAGAATGTACTTGATTTGATAGGATAAGATAAGATTATAAGATAAGATGAATGGGCACTTACAGTACAGTAAATAATCTATTTCTTTAGCAATTTTTTAAATAAAATAATAATTCGTCGATTTAAAATACATATGTTATGTTAGAGGATAATAAATTTAACCTAAGAACCCACATAATTTGCATTCAGATTCCTGCACTAATGAAGTTAACTAGCCAGTTGTCAATAATATTGTTTTATAAAAAATAATGCTAGGTACAAAAATAAAAATTTATTAGGTGGTAAAACACCATTTTAAAATTTAAATTTCAGTTTAAGTCTAAATACATAATTAAAAAATAACATTATGTATAAAATATGTGTATGATAAATCTAAAATTTCATATTTTTACATAGTTAAATACAGATCTTTATATTTTATTTTTTTACATAGTTAAATACATCCTTAAAACTAATCTCTAATTACACAAAATATTAAAATCATAATAGTTAAACTATATAACCATAGTAATTTCTCAAATTTTTAATTATTCCATGTAAATCACCATTATGGTGTATTATACATTACGGTATATATATATATATATATATATATATATGCACAAGCAATTATTAAACAATAATTCAAATATGCATTAAAACCATACATAACTATTATTTTAACATGAAACCTACACAAAATCATGAAAACCATTTAACGATAATAATTTTCAATTTCCATAATATTCGTATACAGAGTGAACACTTTATACAATATTTTGTCTCAAAAACCATAAAATAATATTTCCTTATTTCCATTTGATATCACTATAATATAATACTTATATACATACCTACATACGTAGAATCATCCACCATATAACCCAATATATTAAATTTTATGTGCTTTTCTTATATACTGAAAAATTTTTCTGTATACTTATACAACTATAAATTTTTTCCATTTTAAATGAAATTATCTTTTTTAAACGGTATTGTTTATTTTACTCATTTGAAGCACATATTCATATACATAATATATATTTTTTTTATGTTTTTCACACATACACCAAATTTATTATATGCGACGTACATACGACGTATTCTACACTACATACATATGAAGGTCCTTAAGCTACTTTACATGTCCCAATGTGACTATATTTTGTATTATGAATTCTGACTTACGATTAAATGAATACAAAAGCAAAGAAAAAATAATAAACAAAAACAGAAAAAAAGCCAAACTGACAAAAATTGCAAATAAATTTTCCATTTTTATGGCAATTTTCATTTAATTTACAAAATGTTGGTGCGTACAAACATGAGTACATCTTGTTATGTGGGAGTAAAAATAAAGTAAACTTGGGAAAGAAAATAACTGTGTTGTAAAATAAATAAATAAGTACCTACAATGGTATGTTTTAATTGTGAATAAACTTTAAAATAAATAAGGATTAACGATTTTCCGTGTTCTTTAAAATTAAATAAATTATTTTTTAATGGAAATTGGCTGTGCAACAGAAAGTAGTATGTAATTGGTAAATTGATGAAATATGATAATTTATTTTTGATTCACATCAGCTCTTATTAATCTTATAATGAAAGTAGACCGATCTATTATTTTCTTGGTTTTTTTTATGTTACATTTAATTCTGAATTTTTTTATATTTTCTAGTGTTGTCATTAGTTTGGATTGAAACTGAAATTACATTGTTTATATAACAAGTTTTATATGACTAATAGTATAGGAAAAGGTAGATTGTAAAAGAAGTGAAATTTTAATATAAAATAATTTATTTTTTTTTTTAAATCCCGTTTGCTGCCATTTTCTATAGCAATTTGTTTTGTTAATTAAATAAAACATATTATAGAACTTATGCCAATTAGGAGGACAATCGCAAATCATATTTCCCTGTTATCACATGAGGAAATTCCTATAACAGCAGTAGAAGTAGAGCACCTGTAAATCTGCAACCTGCATAACAACTATTCAATCACCAACGCAATTGAATATAAAATCTTGTTTTTAATTGAAATTATTGAATTTGAACGTAGTCAGACTTTATTATCGTATATTCAAACACTACGGAAATATATTGCTAGGAATGGTTTTTACTGAATAAAAATTTTTAATTTATTCAAGAGTTTCTTTTCTTTAAAAACTTTTCATTCATTTTCTTTGGAAATCATATTTTTTTAAAGATTTAATTTCATTTTGTACAATTTTTTATTGAAGAATATTTTAAAAATAAAATTTTATTTGTTAAAATTTTATGTAGGTACGTCGAAAATGCTTGCTTTTTAAACTCCTTTTAAATTTATTTTAAGATTTGTCACATTAAATTCTCTCTGCTTCCCACTTATTTTAAATCGTTGGTCCACACACATTTTTTTATAATAAAAATTTCAAAAATTTAACAAAAAGCACATAAAAAACGCAAATTCATCATATTATATTTTTTTTATAGTTTAGAAATGAGTTTTTCCTTTTTTTTTTTAGAATGAAAATTCTTATAATATTAAAATATAAGTAAATGAAATATGAAACGGAAGAAGTATAAGTGTAATAACGAAATGAAACGGAAATTTTTGTTTTAAGTGACATAAAAATTGCTGCCAGTTATGTTCGCTGCATTAAGAAATAAACTACATAGTAAAAAAAATTATACAAAAATATTATAGTGATTTATGCATATATAAACGAACACGTGTGTTGTGTAACAATATTTATGTACCATCGTTGAGCGTTTTAATATTGTATATGAGAAACGGACAATAAAAAATCTTAGCAATCATATTTTTTTATAACCATTTTCATATTATTCTAAAGAGGAAATGACAAAACACCCAAGCGTTCATTTAAGAATGAAACTTAAAAACTCGCACTACAAAAAAAAAAAAAATTCCTTATTCTTAAATCGGCACTTTTTTTTTCGTTTTTACTGTTATTATTGTTGATTTGCTGGTGTTGTTATTATGTTGCTTTTTTATTTAATTTTTGTTTTTGTTTTGCTACTATTATGTTATGTTTTTATTATTAATGTTGCCTTATTTTGTAAATTATTTATGTCCTTGACGGCGAAAAGCGACATGACGTCCAATTTTTTCAACAAAAAATTGTTTTGCTTATGTTTTTTTTTTTTTTACTTTTGTTCTCTGTTTTATTGTTTCCTTTATTTTCAATTTTTGTTTTGTTTTTTTTTTTTAGTCCTGGTTTATGTCTTTGTTTATTCATGCCCAAGTATTTTAATATTTTGAATGAATTTTGTTTTTTGTTCAACTTTGATTTTTGTTATGACTTGGATCTTGAAAGCTCATGTGTTTTAAACCTATGGTGAATGTTGGCTTATTGCTAAATAAAATGCATATTACAAAATTTTTATACTCTTAATCCGTTATTAGGCACATGGAATCAATATTTCAGTATCTTAATGTTATGTCTATGCTTTTGGATGTTAAGCACTTTCGACTACTTAGGTAGCATTTTTTTTTGCATAAGTAAAATTCCAATAAATGTAAAATAGTGGAAAATTTTTTAAATTAAACCAAAATTTCTTCAATTTCTTGAATGTGCAAGTCAAAAGAGTCAGTCTGTAATTTCGACTTCTGATTTTTCGATGATCTTGGCCAGTCAAAAATTAATACCATTAAGAACGATTTAATATTTTTTGTTACTACATACATATGTATACAAATATGTACTTTAAAATTAAATTGAAAATTATATTTTTGTTTTCCAATTTTAAAGAATTGCAATACTTACTTCCTATTTTTTTTTTATTTTTAGCACTTCATTTCAAACTATTTGGCTAAGATCACTGGAGATTACGAACAGCTTTGATTGTGATAAACAATTAATTGTTTAATTTTCTTGATGCGCCTACAACTAAGAGTTGATTAATTGTTAAAATATTTTTTAAAAAAATTCACGGATCATTATTAAGTAAAAGTAACCCAAAAATGTTAATACACCAGAAATGGAGAAGGTAACAACGTACTATAAATGTTTCGTTTCGTGTTAGCCTGAAAGTCTTTTAAAAATTTTCAAAATTATGGAAGTTACTTTTCACATCACTTATAATATATGAAGTTGTATTTAATCAAATCTAAAAAAAAAAGGTTCGTCACCACTTCTCATATATTTTTCTTTAATACCAATCTACTGTTATTGTTGTTGATGCTTTTAAAAGTTTATATGTGTGATATGATAAGGATATCTATGGTTTTAATTTTTTTTCCACTTTTTTTTTGACTTTATTTCTTTCTCCTTCTTGTTTTATCTCGTTTATATATTGAAGCACAATATGAAATTCTACCATAAATTTACAATAAAATCTCTACCAGAATGTTTAAATTCATATGAAGTGAAGAAATTTATGAATTCAAGATGTGAAATGATAAAAAAAAAGAAAGCAACAAAATAAAAAAATAGAAAAAAGACACAAATGAGAGAAGACACAAAAATGAAAAAGTTAACAAAACAAGTAAAGAATTGTAAAAAGGATTCATTTAGGTTCGTTTAAAAAAAAAAAATTTCCGTAGCCTCGATAGAAGTGACAACCCATCAAACAGAATTATTTTTGATTTTACTTTTATGATAAATTAAACATGATAAATGGACGTTATTATAGAATGGATATTATTACGAAGCGATAGTTATTGTAGAATGATTGTAGCCCAGTAAATCCTTTAGCTAAAATTTGGTTGTAACTCTACTCTAATCAATTGAAACTTTTTATAAAAAATGCGTAGAGTTCCGCTTCTTTCTCAACAGTACATATTTTTCCCCACGCTTAGTCGTGACGCAAATAAATTTCCACTGGTTATGCAAAAATTTTAATAACTTCAATATTAAATGTAATAACTTTGATTAATATCTTTTGTTTTCACCTATTTTATTATTATTCGCGTGACAACTAGACGAGTCAAATGAATTCACAAAATAAAAGAAAGAATTTTACAATTTTTTCCTACGTCTAAAACTTAAGAATTGTGATAAATTTATTGTTAGAAAGATTTTAGACTGATTCATTTATATTTTCTATTTTAGTCCTTCTAATACATATATATATATACATATATGAATGTTTGTAAAGAGTAGATATGAAAGTTTGTAAGAATATATTGAAATAATAATTTCAACTCTATAGAAGCTTTTGTGTAGTAAAACATGGAAGTATGTATAGAAATAGAGTGATAAAAATCGTAGAGAAGTAAAGGTTTTCTGTTTATCTTACAAGACAACAAACTATTTTTAGTATTTTAAGAGTTTTAGTATACAATTTTAATATTTCTGAAAGGATTCTTAATGTTGAAAACAACTTCATTTCACAATATTAAATGTTTAAAGTTTTGTGTATTATTAAAAAGGATATTGCTTAAAGTAATGTTTTTGTTTGTTATTGTAAAGTTTTATTGGTTTTATAACGTTGATATATAACTTTATGGATTTCATTAAAAAAAATGTTTTTTTTTGTACTATGTGTGTATTTCACATTGAATAATTTATTTCAATTTCAAAAAACCTTAAAGTATGCAAATTTAAATATTTGTTCAATGTAATTTTGGCTTCCTTAATTTATCTCCAATTATCAAGTTGAACGTGTACTCCACAATATTTTATTAAAAAAATATTTCAAAAGGACTTATATGATTGAGTCCATATGCTTGAATCCATATATTATGCAATTTATTCATTTCCTGAATAAGCGTAAAAGATTTTTATCTTTTTTATAAAATCCAAAAATTTACAAAAGCAATAATAATCTATTCAAATCATGATTAATTAAATAATAAAATTTTTGTGAATTTTTTTGAACTATTTCAAATACTTTACATAAATTCAAATATCATAGTACAGTTTATTACTAATTTTTTTTTACATAATTATACGAATTTATAATATTTTTTAATTAAACAATATCATGATAGAACAATATAAAATAATTATTATTCAAAAACAAAAAAGTAAAAAATAATAATCTAAAACCACTAAATCAATTAATTTAAATTTTAATTGAATAATTTATACTAAATTTTTTATATTTATTATGTTAGGTGGTGTAAAATAAAAACAAAGTACTACAAAACTTCCGAAATAACTAATAAAATTAATTACTATTATATTTAAATTATCTTCAATACTAATAAATTATATTCTAATTAAGTTAATATGCAATAAATTTTACTTATTACAAGGTACGTAAATATATAAAAATCTACATACCCTTTAATATTAATACATTTACTGCAATTACATAATAGAATGAAATAAAATTTTTCGGGATAATAATAAAAAAATGAAAAAATAAACGAAATTATTTCCAATTAAATTGTCAACTCGGAAATAAATTCTATATTTTTCGATCGTAAAATATTCTATTTTACAATAAAGAATAGGAGCAAGTACAAAATTTCATTTAGATTATTTTCATCTCTAAAAAGATTTGAAAATTTATTATAATAAATTGCCTTAACTATTTTATAGCGGTGACAATATTTTATGACTAACATTATAATTTTTGTAATATTTTACGATTGTAATACTTTGTACGTTTATTGAATATTGAGTATGAGCACAATGTGAATTACTTATATGACAATTTTGGTAAACTGAGTAATTAAATTTCCGTTGGAAAAAAAATTATGATTTAAAAAAAAGCTTAGTTACAAAAATATATGTTAATTAGCACTATTGTGGCAATGTATTTAAGTTGAAGCACACACAAAACCGTCAAATTTTGTAAAAAAAAAAAAGCAAATTTTACCATGAACAATAAACTCTATTTAATCATAAAAAATTATGGATGTGCATTTTTTTGCTACTGAACGTAAATGCGGAATGCCTCTCATTCTCTCAACAGAAACTTATTTGGCAGTCATTACTACACTTTGCTGCAATACCGAAAGAACATTGTTCTATAAATTAATACTTTAATGAACCTACAACCTTTCAATGTTGAACACAGAATGGCAATATTTATATTTAAAATTCCATATTTGCTAAATCTTTATTTTAAAGCAATTCGTAATAAACATCACCTCATCCCATGAACGTACTTATGCTATTTAGTTTCTTATTCATTTTAATAAAATTCAAATTATTTTTTTAGTAATAAACAGAAATAATTTCATTTCGAACAATAAAAATGTATTTTGCAATTTATATTCAAATAATAATAGAAAACTTTTTTCTGCACAAATAATTATGATAATTTTTATTGAAATTTTATTATTTTTAAAATTATATTCTAAGTGAATTTTTATTTACTATCGCAAAATAATTTTTGTTTTTTGCTTTTGTTTATTTTTAGCATTGTGTAATGATTGTGGATCGACAATGGAATTTTTGTACTTAATCAGGTCAGCTACTGAATCAGATTAACTAGTTACTGAGTATAATGAATTAGATTAACTAGCTGCTGTGAGTCTCCTGAACAAGAAGCTTTTCACTAAATGTAAGAAAATATTGAAAAATTTTTACCCAAACACATTAATTTAGAATCAACATTTGAAAACCTTTTTTTTTCAATGCCATCTAGTATATAAGTAGGGTATTGTTTACACCCCTTCTATATTTTGTTCTGAAAATCACGTCTTTTTATAGGATCTATTAAAGTGTAACTACAAATTTTTATTGCTTTCAACCATTTCCTTATTTTGTTTCTTTTTTTTTTATCATAAATAATACGATTCCTTAATTCTTTTATCCTTTTTTTATGTTTTGAGCTTTTAGAATTTTTAGCTACTAACAATTTTTATTACATTTTCTCACTGCTGTCTATTATAATTTATATAAAAATGTTCTAAAATGCACAAAGATATAAATGGGACACTTATTTCAATGGGACAATTTTCTTTCCATACGAAAGCATATTAAATGACTGTGTATAGAACCAAATTTATTGGCTAACCGTGTAAAATTTGTTGTAGAGAGGGGAACAAAATCAAAAAGAATAAAATTTTTTTTTCGTAAAAGAATGTCGATAATAATAATTAAACATTTATTCCATCCTATTCTTACGAATTTTTTTTTTGTTCTTCACAATAAAAATAGCTAACACAATTATTTTCAAGGATATTTTGACCTGACCTTTTTCTTAATGAAATGAGAATCAAAATGTAGAAGATAGTTTAAAAGAAAAGGAAAGAAAAGCAGAAACAAAAATTTCAAGTCTGATAGAAAAAAGAAAGTTTTTTTTTTTCTGTTTTGTTTCCTATTTTTATTGACAAAGCATTCACTGTTTTCTTTTTCTCGTTTTGTATTCCCTGTGTTGATTTTTTTATGATGCTGTAAATCCTTTTTAAGACGGACAGAAAAAAATATTATTTTTAAGGATACCCAAAGGTTTTTCTTCCTATTATTTATCTTTATTTTCATCGTTTTACTATATATCTTGAGTCTAAATAAGTTTAGTAACTCGGCTCTTTAGTTCCATCAATATGGTTTTTGTAAATTTATGAGGAGATTATTAGAAAAGTGTAAGACGTCATCAAATTGTTGTTTTTCATGTACAAAAAATGGATTTATTAGAGTAATGCTTAAGTTTAAATCTCAAATTTTTTTGTTTTAGAAATATCACCCAGATTCTAGTTAAAAAATTATAACTGACTTGAATTAATCATAAGCCAATATTTCTATTGGACAACCCTGTGCTATTATAACAAAAAATCGAATTTTTATATTCGTATCAAATATTTATTTAAGTAGCTTTTTAATGATGAATTGTCATTCTAGATCATCTCATTCTTTTTACGAATTTTTCTTTTGTTATAACTACCATGTTAAATTGGATTAAATTCAACTATGAAAGGATTTCCTCTTACTGGACCCAAAAATTATAAAAAAGAGAAAACAACAAAAATATTTTTGAAACACTCAATTTTATGAGGAAAGAAATAAGTATGTATAAGAGCAAATGGGATTTGTTTTTATAAGTCATGCTGACTTTAAAATTTAAAGCTGAAAACTTTATTTTACTGAAATATAAAAAACATTTTCATATTAATATTTATTTTTCAATGCCCTTGTTTTATTACAAAAATGTCTTTAAAAGACTTTAAGAGTGATGATTTAAATCCAAAATGTCAACTGTTAATTTTCTTATGGGAATGAAAAAATTGTAAGGGAAATTTAATTATTTAAAATGAATGAAATTGTGTTCATGCTAACAAACACATAAAGAATACGTTTATTCACAAACGATAGAAAAACGGTATTCAATTGTTACAATTTCAGTCAACCTGTTTCGGTTTTTAGTCAGTTGGATTTTCGGCTAAAATCTAATCCTTAGCGGATGTCGTAGAATTTGCAATAATTTTAATTTTTCACAAAAGAACATTTCCATCATATGTAGAGCTCGATGAAATTTAGTATGATAACAATACATTCCTTATTGTACTTTAGCACTTCGCCAAAAAATCACAAATGAATAAATTACTCTAAAAATTTAAATTTATTTTACATTCAGGTCACGATTATTAAAAAAAATTAACCAATGAAATTGTATTTCACCTTTAGATTTTCAAAATAATTACATTGCTATATGATTTTTCCTTTATTTTCCGCAAGTGAAAATAGAAAAATTTTTAGAGTAAAAGAAATCGCAATCAAGTTAAAAGTAAAGGAAAAAAATTAAAATTAAAAATTTTTAAATAAAATAAAATTAATGATCTAGAAACAATAAAAATGCATTTTTGTTTCTTTCATTGGACAGTAGATAAATTAAGAAAAGACAGTGGTTATAGATTTTTAAATGGTTTTCTTAAATTAAGGCAATAAAAACCATAAAAATTTTATTTGAAATTTAATGCTTTAAAAATAAGTAAAATTTATAGGTGTACTTGATTTATTGCAAATGTTAAAAAAATCATTACAACCAAAGAACATTTGTAAAGGTCATTTAAAGAATAATTTCTATTAAATGTAATTGTTTTTGTAATGAATTAAATGAAAAATATGACATCTATTTGTTTAAAACAAATTTATTAATAACGTTTTTTCATTCAATAATTTTTATAAAAAATCCTGTGATAAAGATCATGTAGAATCTTAAAAACAAAATCTTAAATTTGAAAATTTCAATGAACAATCCTAAAAGTAATCATAATTTTAATAATACCATGACAAAAATACCAGGAAAATTCCATTTGCTTCTGTTGCAAGTCAAGGGAACACCTGTTACACATCCAACAACAGCACCTCAATTACTTTTTTTCGGAAATATTTAATTTTTTCAATTTAAGACTAACATTGTTAACACACATTTTTGTAAAACCATCATTGTATAAAAATACCAAATCTGGTATAAAAATAATATTAAAGTGAAAAACATTACCTACCTACCTACCTACAAAAGAAACCGAGAAAAAAGAAAAAATTGACAAAAAGCTAAAAATTTTTTTGATCTTTCACTCTAAAGCACTACAAAAATCCTTTAATATTTCCTACCAGATTTTTGTTTTCCTTACTTTAAATTTAAATCCTTTCAACTTCACTTTCCGCTTTGCAACCCAACACTTTAATTTAATATTGGTTTAATTTATAATTCCATGTACAATACATACATACATATAAACATTATATTATAACTAGCTATGTGTTCTGTAATTTTTCGAAAATATTTTACTTATTTTCATTCTGCTTTTCAAGCCTTAATTTACACAGATTGCACACTTGAAACAATATATTTATAAGTTATCCTTGAAAAAAGTCAAATGTGAGTAAAAACAGTATGTCGTTATCGAAAGTAATCTTGTCTTGTATATTATGTATACTACTACTCTTTGAAATAAAAATAATAAAATCAGTTCGTTATAAAATGTCCTTTTTTAACACCAAAGAAAAAACTCTCTTGAATAAAATTTAATATATTTTATAGCTTTATTCTATGAGATTGTGTGTATATAATATAAGTACATATACTAGCTATTAAGATAATGAAAATGATGAGTCAAGGGATTAAAGGCATTTTATATATTTTTATAAGGATAAATATTAGAAAATTATTTTTGAACTCTTTATAAATTGTTCTCTTTTTATTTCAGTTATTTTCTCATTTTTATTGTCTTAAAAACTGAGTGGGGCTATCACAAAATTATGTCGTTATATATATATATATAAAAAGACAAAAAGCAGAGATATAATCAAAATTTATGAATAATTTGTACCTACAGCACCAAAACACAATAAGGAGAAAAAGGTCTAAAATTTGTTTTTTCTTTTTTTTAAGTATAAAAAAAGAACTCGAATAATAATATTTATCAGTTGAATTTATGATGAAATGTAAATGGGTCATTTATAATACCATCATATTTCAATTTTTTTTTTTAATAGAAGAGAAGATAATTTTTTTTTTGATAAAGAAACAAAAAAAGGACGATTAATGTAATTTTTTAGGAAATTGCAAAAATGATGATGTTTTGAGGTACGCGATAATATTAAACATTTTGAAGCTCGTATTATAAAATAAATCCTTAATGCTTATCAAACTGAAATCACCAAATTAAATGCATTTAATTCGTGAAAAACTTTCACTTTTATACAAAAGCTTAGAGTCAGTTTAAATTCAATTAATTTGAAATAAATTTTCTTATTAATTATTTATGGTTTAATATTTATTTTCATAAGGAATGTAGGGTACATTAAATTTAAAAATAAAAATGATTAATAATTGTAGAAATATTGTTTATTTTTCGGCCTGGTTTCTTTATTTTAAGTGAAATTTCCATCAAATAATTGATAGAAATAAATAATTCTAAACGTCTCGTTGTTACTATTTAATTAAATTTTAATGTAATTTTTGTTTTTTATTTAAGTTTCGTTTATAATTTACAGTGCTTAAACTTCATTAATCTTTTATTTTTTGCATGTGATTAATTTTCATATTAAAATAAATTTCTTACTCGTTTATTGTACTTTGTTTGTTGAATAAATTCAAAAAATATTGTTTACCTGAAATGAAAAATAAAATATAAAATTTAATAATGCAGATTAATTTATATCATGTAGAGAAATTATTTATTTGTATGTACATATTTCCATTCTAAATTTTAATAAGAATTTAATAAATTTGAAATTTTCATTATAAAAGTATAATGAAAGTTTATAATTATTTTAATATAATTTAAAACGTTACTTAGTTAGTGAGGGAATGTTGTTAAAGCAAAATTATTTATTCTATTTTTAAGCTTTTTTGGGAAAGCAGGAATGATACTTATTAGACGCTTAATTAATTTTCAGTATTTGAAATTTTAATAAAGTGTCATGTTGAAAATTAATAAAGAATATGATTCTTTTATTAAATTCTCCTTAAATTTTCAATTATTTAGTTTTAAGATTCTGAAATGAAAAACCAAATATTAGGTAATCATTTTATGAATAGCTAAAAACCCACACATATTTTCCTCATTTTGAAAAATTTCAACTAATTAATTTAATAAAAAAACAAGTAATTTTTTAAAAATTTTGTTTCATGTAAAACTCATTTGATATTATTTTCAAGGTTTTTTGGTTTTTTCTTTCAAAATTATGTAAAAATGATAAAATAAATAGGAAATATTTTTTAGAAAAAAAAAAAAAGAAAGAAAATCAAGGATCCTTGTAATTTATATTATTTGTTTTTTTTTTTTTTTTATTTTATTAATATTACATTAAGGCCATCAATTGTCAATTCGCCTACGCCCTACACACACTTAATAATTTTTATAATATTATATTGTATATTAACTCAATATACTTATTTCTGATTACATGATGAATCAAAAAGCAGAATAATATTCTAAAATCAAAATTAAAATCACAAAATCTAAGTATATGTATTATGTAGAATACTGTAAGTAGCTCATATTACTTATTCGTTATCTTCTTCACTTTTATTCTAATTTTGTCTTCTTGTACTCATCATATACCAATTTTTATCTTTTCATATATATATATACAAGGAAAAGGAAATTTTTTGTGTCCTTTTATATCAGTTACGATATCAATTCAAAGATATTCTTACTAACACATATGTACAAATACATGTACATATTAAAAAATGATAATGTGATCACACATATTTACCATATTTTATATTTTATTATAATGTTACAAGACAAATCTATATATTCGCTTATAATATGTATATATGTAATATATTTCATACATTACCAAATTTAATATACAATTTCCTTGGGTTCGTACAATGTATAACGTGTAAGATAATTACATTTTACGTAGAAATTTTTTTTCTTTTACAGAGGTTTCTGTTACAATAATATTCATCTCATCAGTAGTATGTATTTTACATATACAGTGTTGTTGGGTATTGATGAAGAATTACGAAACCGAATAATTTTTCCAATTAATGGAATCTAAAATAGGTAGTTTATAACTTTTTAGAAATATTTACATATACTTGAAAATTATACAGGCGTGTTGCATCCGAAAATAAAGAGGAATTATGTAAATAGATATGTTAGTACCAGTATAAGATATAGTATAGGATATCCATCAGCGCAAATTGTATCTAGTAGATTCAAGACATTTATTGAATTGAATACATGAGCTGAAATTTTTCTCAAGGTGGATTTGTGATAATTTTGCATTAAATATAAATAGAAGGTAACTGTATCGAAGATTGATAACTAAGAAAAATATTCGGAAAGTATTATTCGGATTGCGTATTATTTTAGAAATAATTAATTGAATTGCATTGTATAATATAATTTCTTCAACTAGTATGAAAATAAATTTGAAAATTTCCTTAACATGCATACTATCTTTTAAATCTTATGGTATAAAACAACATTTAACGTAAAGGAAAATGAATATTAAGTCTTATATTGCAAATTAAAAGAATTTCAGTTATTTATGTAAGCTAGTCCTTTAGAATTACCATACTATTATATCAAAATTGAAATCAAACCTAAATAATAAAAATAATTCTTTATTATAAGTTCCCTTGTACCATATTGCATAAAAATAATTTTCTTTTTTATTATAATACCAAAGACAAATTCAACATATTTGAAGCAAAAAGGTATTCTATAGAGTATAAACAATTAAAAATTATGCATTTCACTTAAAACGAAAAAATCATTAAATAACATGTATAATTTCCTTACTTATTTCAAATTTCATTTACTTTTAGAATTATATCAACAGAACTATGGCTTTTCTCAAGAATTCAAAGTTTAAAATTTATTACATTTGATAACCTACCACAATACCTCACAATTACAGAGCTATAACAAGAAAATATTTTTTGAATCATTAAAAGTTATTACAATAATTTTTATACCAATAATTTTCCTTATGAAATCCTTTATTTTTTTTTTACTTATCTAAATATAAGGAAGATATCCTGTATATTATAATTTTTTTTTTTAAATATTCAAATCTCGTATTGTTTATATCAAGAATATTAGACATTATCTAGACAAATAAAATATTCCATATATTATTTTTTACATTTAAATATGTAAACCTCATACTTTCGAATACATCCCCATGTATGCATGTATATTTCATGTATGTTATAATAACATTCTGTATGGTTGACAACCAAACGCGGAACCATGAGAGATGAAAGATCAAAATAGAGAAAACAAGAATGAGGAATAATAATTTTAAATAAGGCAAAAAGTAAAGAAGCAACAACAAACAAAACACAAACAATAATAATAAAATAAAAAAAAAAAAATTCTATATTAAAAATATACAAGGATAAAAAAAAATGAAGGAAAACATTGTGATCATTCAAATCTAATTTCAAATAATGAAAAACCTAAGACAACAGCAACAACAAAAATAACAAAATTAACAATACAATAAAGGGAAAATAACAAAAATAGCAAAAACAAAAATAATGTAAGAATAAAATTAGAAATCCTTTTAAGTTCTATTACAGTTTTTACTGTTGTTCTTTTTGTTGGGCCAAAGATTTAATATTATAAGACAGAGAAAAAAACACACACAACATTATCATTATAAACTCTTACTCTTATATAATATTTTCATATTGAATTTAAGCTTAAAATGGAAACATGACACACCAAGTAAAAAGTAAAAAACAGAAAAATAAATGAAAGAAACAAAAAAGAAAAATCAAAATAAAAAACATTCATTTCGTGAAATTATCCTTGTAAATTAAATGTATGTGTACATGTAAACTTTTATCCTTCTTATATTTCAAATTTTCCTTCGTTTTTCTTTTTTTTTTTTTCTATATCATTTATTTTATTTAATTTTTTTTTTCTTGGATCCGTTCTGTTGTTAGGTTGTCTTGTCTCTGTCTTTTTTTTTTCCACATTTTTATTCTTTGTTTTTTTTTTTTTTGGTATTGTTTCTTGTGATCCTTAATTTCTAATATAGTTGTTTTATTATATTGTTGTTTTCCTCTCTTTCTCCCTCTGTCTACCTCTCTCACTCACTCTGTTATTATTTGTCTTTCATTTTTCTTAATCTTTCATTTTTTTTACATTTCACAAATTCTAACATTCATATCAAGAATAAATAAAATCCAGAAGAAAAAGAACAAGAAAATAAAAAAGAAAAAACCTTCTCTCTAGTTTTGAATTTGTAAGTCATGCTGTTTAATTTACAATAACAAAATAAGAAAAAAAAAAGAAAAACAAAATACAAAAAAAATAATATTTGAAAGAAGTAATTTTGATATCCTGCAGGAATTATGAAAAGGATCTAGAAAAAAACATGAAACAATATCGGTCGATGATTTTTCTTTTTTTATCTATTTTTTTTCCTGTTTTTTTATTTTTATTGTTTTCTTGTTGGTTATTTTGGTTTTGGTTTTCTACTTAATTTATAAATTATTCGTTAGAAATTTTCATATTGTTTTTTTTTTGTTCTTTTTTATTGTTCGTAGGAAAATCTCGTGGAAAAAAAATTCATTTCCGTTTTCTTTTCTTATTGTTCTCTGGTATACTTTATTTATTTATGTTTTTTTTCCGTTTTCTGTTCACTAGATTTTAAATTACTTCCTAAGGACATAAAATTTTTGAATAATGATAAAGCAATATTTAAAAAAAAAAGAAGAAAAAATTTTATATTTTGCTTTCAGCTAGCCTAGCTAGCTGGAAAAACATCTTTTATTCTTTAGCTTCTCGAAATATTGACCAATAATGCCAATAATGCGTTGATATTTACTGGTAAAAAGTTTTTGATTTATAAATTTTTTTTTTCTATATTCTTTTGATTTAATAAAGAATGATGACACTGAAAAAAGTAGAATAGCAATAATTATAATAATAACTATGTGATTCTATATAACAGTTGAATATAATATTTTTAGTAGATAATATTTGTGGAAGCTCAATTTCCGTTTATTATTTTTGTATAATATAGTTTTTATGTACAAATTTTATGTAATAGTAGCTTATAAATCGGCTTCATAAATAAATATTGCTTTGTATATCAGTTATGTTGCAATAAACTTAAAAATTTTATTAACTTAAATATGTCGTATGAAAATTTTTCAACAAAGTCAGAAAACATGAAAGTTAAATAAATAAAATTTCAATAGAACTTTTGGGAAAATATAATCTGTTATACAATTATGTAGAATTTAAAAAATCTGAGGTTTATAAAATTTTGTTAACTTATTATATTGGCTAGGTCATGGTTAAACATTTCTTGTGTTTAAGTGTTTGAATTTTTTTTTTAAATAATTAAGAAAATACTCCAAAACTAATGCAAATTAATATGTATATGTATATCTTATTTGAAATATGAACAAATTAACCAAATTGTTCAAATTCTCGATTGATTGTTATAGTATAATTCTAAAATAAAAAAATTATATTTAATTATTTTTTTTGTATTTTGAAAATTTCCACTAATCAATCCACGACAGTTGGTTAGGACATCTTGTTACAGTTCCCCGAAAGTTAAACTAAAACATGGTAGGCCCGTTCCGATTGCAATGTTTGCACAAGTTAATAAATATAAAAATTGCAAATTTTCTTCTGGATTAACATTTTTAAGAATAATAAATTCCGCTTTATGTCATTTACATAGAAAACATTAGTTAAATTTCTATAAAAGTAAGATCTTGAGGCCATCTTCAAGTTGGACAGACATTTTACTTAATTTTTTTTTCGAATTTACCACTTCATTTTTAATAATTTTGTTTTTTTTTTTTTTTTTTGTTGAATTTATAATAAAGTCGAATCATTTAGATTGGAAAAGTTTTTAAGAATTACCGTACAAAACCACTATACTGTAAAAGTTGAGCACCTATTTATATTCTGTTTATGTAAAAACGTAAGGTTAAGGAATAGAAAAGTGAAAGAAGAAGAAAGAAACAAAAAATAGATAAGGATTTTTCATCTTATAATATTTTTAAATGGTAAATGTGGTTTGAATATAAAACAGTTTTTGTTTTTCTCATACATAACATAAAATTACAAAATTTGATTTTAACTACTAAAAAATTTCAAACAGCAACTTAATGCAGTTTGTTATTAAGCCTACGTATATCTTTTCAAAAATAAATATTTTGTTTTTTAATAATTTTCGGAAGATAGATAATTTTCAGTTCTCTTTTCCTTTTATTGCTTCCTTATTATTCTGATAATTCATTAAGTGTTTAAGGATTATTGAAGGATTTTCGAATAAATTTACAAAATCGGAAAATTTCTTCAATTTCAGAATACGTTTTGTACTAACAAAAATTAGGATTTGTTGGGTACCTAAAAATATCAAAATTAACAAAATGTGGGTACACTGTAAAAAATTATTTAAAATATTCGTTTTATAATGTAAGTATTTATTCAAGTAACACATTCTTTTGAATAAATTGTTGATGATCAAACGAAAAAAATGAAATAAATTTGGTATATATATGCATTTTTGATCAGATATTTAATAAATGTCCAATGAAAATTTTGAAAAAAATCACTTTTATATTTTCTCGCAAATGTATGTACTTACTTTTAACGTTTATTAATCCTTTAATTTTTTCTTATTTTAGTTGGAAAAAGCTGATATACAATCACTTGAACGTTCAACAATTTTGTGAAAACTTTGTGCAACAACTGAACCATTTATTTTGTTCAGTGTAATACTAAGAAATAACAACAATTGTTCAACAGTTTTGAATTAGTTTTAGTTTTAAATTATCTAATTTGATTGTATTTTTGTTCCAAACAGCACAATACTCAATTTAGTTTTGTCTAGTATTTCACTTGTAAAACCATTAAAAATTCTAAACAATATTATAATAGAATTTATACAAAATTTTTTAATTTATAAAGTTTTTATATGCTTATTTAAAGGTATCAAAAATTAGTTTGTTGCAAATTCAGTTATAAATCTAATAATTAGATTAATTAACATTAAGAAATATTACAAAAGTAAAATCTTAAATCAATACTTTTATAATACACAATACATATGTATACATATACCCACTGAAAATTCATTTAAGCATATAATTTATTCATTAGTTTAATTAAATAATATGTTATTAATTATCATTTTGGTGTAAATGGTATTAACAACTTCATCCAATTATATATGATCGAAATAACTTCTAAATCACTTCTATTAACAAATTCTTCAAATTAATTTTTTTTTTGATCCTATAGATTAAATAACATTTTTATATACATGATAAGAATTGAATGAGATGTAGATTTTCTTTTATTTTTCTTCCATAATAATAAATATATTGAAAGGGAATGAAATATGCTGAAGATGGAATAGATTTAAGTTCAAATTTATATAATAATGTATATAGAACGTGATATATTTATTAATATATAAATGAATATATCTAAACGACATTGTATTTTATATGCACGCTTAATATACATAGGTGGGTGGGTTTTAGTATGTGTATAACACTGCACTGTATCACATTTTATATTCAATAACAGTGTAGATACATTCTTATTGAATATACATAAATTGTATACATACTTTCTATAACAAAATAATTTTCCGAATAAAATCTATTTAACTTATATGTCTTACATTATTAAACTTTGTATATATATTTATATAATATTTAGTTATATAATACGATAACAGTAATTATATCCTTTTTATCATCATAGGAATATACAAAAATCCCTATATATCATCAACTACATACAAATAAATTTCTGTCTCAAATATTATAGAAATTTTTCTTATCTAAAATTCTCAATCACATATTGCATAATATGATTTGGTGCTTAGTTTTTGCTTACTTATTGTATAACCAACTTTTATAATAATTTTCTGACTTCTATGACATTAGAAACTAAATCACACAAAAATTTTGAATAAAAAAAAAAAATAGAAAGACACAAGGAAAATTAAAAAAGTTTTTTATAAATTTGAATAGCATATGTAGTAGCAATAAACTTTCTCAAAATATTGCAATTTTCATACAAAACAAAGTAATATTTCAAATTTTGAGAAAGGTTTCGAAATGAACATACAACAAGTAATGATAAAGAACTTAAAATAATAAACTTGTATTATGAAAAATGGTTATCAGCATACTTTGAATTTTTGCTTGGCTTAAGTATTCTTAAAGGCAAAAAATTTGCATGCACTTCATTATATTAAATTTTTTTTCTGTCCTTTACTGCTTTGATAAAATTCTTAACTGTAAAAATTATTATACATTTTAAATATTTTTTTTATTATTTTAAGTTCAATAATTATATTTACATTTTTAAGTAATTGGATATACTACTTGCATATCTATATAAATAATTGCAGTAATACTGTTTTACCTTATAATTGTAATTTCGCTAGTGGCTGGCTTGTGGAGTAAAAGACTATTAAGAAGAATTCATAGACTCATTGATAGTGAACCACTACTAAGGTTAAATCAATGATTCGTCGCTTTTAAGCTGAACTATTTCCATTACTTTTTTAAAAGAATAATATGCTATACAGCATTGATGTAAACTTTTTTTTTAAATTGTCGTTTTAAAAAATTTCCACACTAAAGTTTCAGATATAGATTGTATTAATAATAATTAAGAGTCAATAAGGGCTCTTACGATATATTTACTTAATGTTGTGACCATAGAAAACATTATTTTTTTGGTTATTTTAAATATAATGAATAAGCGAAATTAAATTTAAAATATTCCAAAACTTCAAAATATTTAAATAAAATTAAAAAGTCTTTTGAATTTAAAAAAAATGGCTATAAATTTGTAATTTAGCATTACACAATGCAAATGTATTATGTTTATTTAATTTTTCTGGTAGTATAAATAATAATCATAACCGACTAATTAGATTTTACGACAGAAAAATTCACATTATTTAAATTTATTTTTCAAGCCATCATTATCAAAAATCCTCAACGAACTCATGCTGAGATAATTATATATAATGGTGATAATAATTTACAAATTAACTAGATTATAACGTCATTAAAATCTGTCAAACTCATAATTACTACATAATTACACTGCAATATAATATGATTATCTGTATATTAATTAAATATTGAATAAATTTAATATAATAAATATCAAAAAAAAAAATAATACTGAAATGTTTAAAAAATTATATAGAAATTGCAAAACTATAAAATGATTAAATTATTATATTTATCAGATATAATAAAATATAATTAAAATTACTTTAGATTTTAATTTGTAACATAATTTGATCCTAATAATATTTACTCACATATAATTATTATAATTTTTCAGGACATTTTATTTCTAATTTACTAAACAATTGAATTTTTCATACATTATTATATTTCAATTTGTTAATAATTAATTATATTATATTTTCAGAATTTAATTAAAAAAAAAAATTTCAAAATTCAATTTTAATTTGGAGTTTATACAATTTATAAAAATACAAATAATTGGAAGTTTAGATATGGGATATCTGTTTAAAAACATATTAATATTATTGAACATTATAATTATATTGTCTGAAAAATTATTAATAAATGAGTCTAATTGAATTTTTGTAAAATCTAAAAATACTTAGATTTTACAATATACTTAGATTAATACAATAGTGTTAATAGTTCTATAATTTTTAATTGTTTTTTTTTTTATATATTTTTAGCACAACTGTTATTGCATTGCACTACCCATTCTTTATTTCAAGAAATAGAAAATAAGTAATTTATCATGCAGAAGTTTTAACAACTTGAATTATTAAATTAATAATATGGTTTTTGATTCAAATTTTTCTTTTGAATATCATTTTTGTCAGTGATTTAATTTCATATGACGCAACTTAATTTTTTGAATATTATACTGACGACGTCTTTATCACTTACATTTTCTGATTATTAAATAGTTTATGGCCTTAATACTAATTTATTTAAATAAAAAATATTTTTTTAATTCAATAACAAATTGCTTTTAGCCAAAAATAAAAACTGTTTTTACCATTAATGACTTTTTATAAAAATCTGATTAATTTTTCGGTAAGTAAGAATAAAATTTGTTTTTTATTCTTAAAAATATTTTGTTTGACTTAATGGGGCCTAAAATAAATACAAAAACAAAAAAAGAAAAAATAACCAAAATAGTTGATTATAAAAAATAGCATTAAATAAATTTTGTTCTTGCCAAAAAAAAAAAAAACAAAAAATATTCATTTTAACAGCAAAATTATATTTTATACGAGTTTGCATTAACATTTTTAGCATTTATTTATACAAAAGTAATGTACACATTTAATTTAACAATATTATATAATATTATATCAATCTCCTATTATATAATAAACATATTTTTAACAATACTATGTATATTTTATCTGTACACTAATATACAATGATATTATATTTTTGTATATTTGATTATAAATGTGCGTAGCTATATATTTTTTGTATGAAATATGAAAGAAATAACAAAATCTTTTTAAAATGAAAATGTAATTTGATGCCGACAAATAAATTTTATGCAAAAAATATAATGTCAGAATCCATTAGTAAATAAAATAAAAAACAAAAGAAAAGTATAGAGAATATAAAAAATGAAAATTATAATACAAAAAAAAAAGCAACAAGAAAAAAATGCCTAAATTATATTTAAATGTAATCTGACTTCAAAAAGGATACGAATATTCGGCATTTTCCTTTCGCTCTCCTTCATTTTTTTTCGTTGCCTTTTATTCTAGTTGTTTGCTTTTTTTTTGTTGGTTTTTATTTGTCGTTATTTTCTCAATTAAATGAAAATCAACAAAACAAATTGCAGCTCGTTAAAAAATTAAAAATTAAAACAAAGTAAAACAACAAGCAAAAATAAAATAAATATTAAAACAAAAAAAGTAATAATAAAAAAAATTTGTTTTTCGGGATATCAAAGTTTTACTATCAAAAATCAGTAAAAAAAAAAAACAAAATATCCTTTGAGATCCTTATCCGCCACCTAAAAAAAAAAAATACCTATATAAAAAACGCCTCGTTAAAAAAAAACATTTCCAGTTTTTGGGATTATTTTTTTTTTTCATTTTCCGTTCAATTATTTGTCCCCATAAACTTTTTAACCCTAAAAGCGAAAATTCCCGGTTTTTATTGGCACATTTCCAAAAAAAATGTGCCTGTTTGTTTCGCATTCTCTTGCTGTTTGTCAGTCTGGTTAGAAAACTTCTGCGCTATCCAAGATAGGAAAATTAGATTTTGTACAGAAATATTTTATATACTACACATATTCTGTAAAATAAAATATTTTTGTATCCCGTTAGCCACCAAGCTATAGCTCCTCAAAGTCGCGAAAATGCCAATTTTTGACAAAGCTCTTGTGTTCAAAGCAAGAGCAATTGCAAATTCTTGAAAACTTTCTTTGTAAATTATTTTGTCTGTTCTTAAGCAGAAAACAGAGAGCTTGTGTGTTAACACAGTGTAATCAAAAACCATCAGTTTGACAAAATGATTTCTTCCAAATATTTGCAAAATAATATGATCATTACTTACGTATATCAGAAGCAAATTTAATATAAGCTCTTAGAAGAATTTAAAGGCAAATGTGATATTTTAGAAACTATGGGTTATACGAGTCATTTTTTTTTTGTTTTAGTTTAACTTTATTTAATTTTGTAATTAAAATATTTTACGAAAAACTTTTAATACCATCATTAATTCTTGTTAATTCATGACACCCTTTCCTTCCAAATTTTTAGATTGTTATTAACATAATTAAATCCACTGACCGTTTTTAAAAGCGAAAAAAAAAATTAATGTTGAAATGAAAATCAAAAAAATTAAAAAAAAAAAATTACCAAAAGAAGAAAATAATTCTTTTTCTTTTAAATTTTTTCATCCTTTGTTTCAAAATTCTAAAGTTGAAACTATTTTTTGATCACGGAAAACTCTTTTATCACACATTTTAAATTAAATGAATGTTAATTAAAAAATATTGATCTTAATGTAAATGGAAATAAGATAAGGAGCACTCGTTTTTCAATTTTAATTCATATTGAATAGAATTATTTTGCGTGAGTAGTTTTTCAATTCACATTCATTTTAAAAATTTAGTGATAATATAATGGATTAATTACAAGAGTTAGGTATTTCGATATTTCGAATGAATAGATTTTAAAATAATTGCTAATTATTTAAATTGAAATTGCTTTATGTTTAATAAGGGAGAACTTTAACTTTATTTCATTAGGAAAACTCATCGGCTGCATTATTGTTACTAAATTAAATGCAACAATTTTTGTAAATTGTAATTTAAACGAAATGTAATAATTTTAACAAAAAAGAAAATGATTTCTGAGAAAATTGTAAAGGAATGTAAAACAATTTGACCGAGTTTGCTTCCAATTATGGCTATCGTGCTCGAACGTAGTTGAATTAAATTAATTAAAACTAGATAATATGGACAATGAAGTTTAAATGTAACAATTTAGTTTTAGTGTAGTTTTACTTTTGATTTTTAAATTATAACTTTTAATTACTAAATTAATTATCAAGGAATATAGTTTCAACTAACGTTCACAACAGTTACCTTTTAATATGATTTAAGGATAATAGTTTTGAAACATCATAATTGGAGAAGTGTGATTACATTGATTTTGCGAGCATTAAGACATATACATAGATAAATATAAATAAAATATAATGAATAAGATCAAAATTTTAAATTCAGAAGAGATAATTTTGTTAACTATTTGATAAATCTATTTACCATTATGTTATTATAACCATAACTATTATAAAAAAATCAAAATCTAGGTACCGCAAATAAATCACGCTTTTGTATTCACTAAAAATTTTTTTTTTTATATTTCTATAGTTTTGTATTAAAAAGTCGTAAACTGATATTGCATTATTAAACTTAGTTGTAATAAATGCAATATCAATTTTATAAGGCCAATAGAATGTTAGTCAAATAGAATTTAATTAGTTTTAAGGATCCGAAACACTCATACATAATATTATATATATATATTTGAGTCTTATAGTTGTGAAACATTTAACACAAATTCCTAATTGCAAAAATATGCTAAAGAAATAAACGGTGTCAGTAATATGGAATATTTTTGAATTAGAATGACCTCAATACCAACCTTATTAACAGAAATAACTTTTACACATAGGAATACTTTGAACTTAATTTTAAAATTTTTAAATTCTATAGAATTTAATTTGATATACATATATATAAAGCAGCTTCACTTATTGAATATCTTCTATTGACTAGATTTACAGGGGTATAGACAATACTTTATAAAATACATTTATAACAGTATACGGACCTATCCGTAAAGCTTTTATGTTAAGGCTTTTATTGAATTTAACTACAAAATTTTTTGCATTCATTTAAAAAAAAAAAAAAAACAAAAATAATAGATAATAGAAGAGAAAATGAGAGCAAAATACAAAAATTTTACAAATGGCCATAGTTTTTAAGGTAATTTTGTTTTTTTTTTGTCCTTATTGTTAATAATTCACTATCTTTTTGTTTTTCTCTTTTACGAGTAATACAGTATTGTGTTGTATCACAAAATTTTGTTTATATTCTTTTTATTATTATTGTTATACCTTTCTGTTCTTGTTGTGACAGTAATGGTTTATAATAAATGAAAATGATTATATCACCTGCAGTTAAAATGATGCTGATAGTATATAATGATAATGATTATTATGATCATTTTTATAGTGTACTTTTCCATTATAAAGATTAGAAAAAAATATTTTTGACTATGATAATTATAACTATTATAATAGTTATATTGGTGATGATGATGCCAATGATTATTGCAATGGTGATAATCCTGACAGTTATTATACTCATGGGATAGTTATTTTAATAAAAAAAAAAAACAACAAAAAAATCAATTTTTAATTATTTTCATTTAAAGTTATTTATATAGAATTTTTTTTGCTTTTAGGGTAGAGTGATGTAAAAAGGAATTTTTAGCAAAAAGGACTACAATTAACGCAACAGATATTTGGACAAAATTATACAGAATATTTGATCGTATACGGAGTGAATTTATCACTTGCATTTTGGTATTTGAAAATATACTGTAAATTATTTTGCTGTTAAGTGTAAACACAAGTTAGTGTTTTACTTTTAATTATTGAATCATGAAAATTACCCGTTGGAGTTAAACCTATCTGATTTGGATCGTAAGTTTTTAAAATAGAGATGATGTTTCCATATAATTAAGATCTCAAATAGGTTCTGCAAAAGTACATACATATAAGATATAGGTTTTGCTGCTCAAAATAATTCATTATCTTTAAATTTAGTAGTCCAATTATTTATTAATCCAATAACTACTTACATCCAATTGAAAATATTACTCAATAAAATACACAATATAATTTTTTTATCACCTTGTACATAACGACACATTTACATATATATTTTTAAGAGTACATTACTTTATGACATTAACAATAATATTTTTTTTTTTTTTAGTAATGGAATTTTATTGTTCAGTATTTTGCATAAAAACTTTTAATTGTGTATATATAGTGTGATTCTTGTAGAACAGATAAAATAATAATTGAAGTTAAGTGAAGTTATCGAACAACAAAAAAATTCCATATACATTTATATCAATATGTACGATGGTATAAAATTATGTCAAGGGAGTTAAATGAGTTCTTAGAAAGGCAAAAAAATTTTAAAGCCCAAATAATTTAAAAAAAGTACATTTAACATATACATATTTTTTTTAATGAGACCAAAAGGGAATGAATGCTTTTTTAATGGATTTTTATATAAAAGAATTTTGATTTAATTGTCTCTAAATTAAAGAGTACTTGTACACTAATTTTGCTTGGAATATGCTATATGGCATAGAGGATTATAATTTTACCCTACTTGGTCTACAATAATATATATGGAAAATTTGATTGTTAGCAATTGTTAATTTGCAATTTTGAGTTATTATTCACCTTTTTTTTTTTCTAAGATTAATTATTTCTGTATTTACATTTATATAGCATTACAGAAATATATTTAAATGAACTACCCTACGGTAAATTTTGGTGAAAAATATAGAGGGTTTTTGCAAATGTATGTGCTTTTAACGGGAGTCATATGAAAAAGCAACGAAAAGTTTCATGCTACAAAGCTGAACTGAAAGTAAATGAATTATAAAAAAGGTTCAAAAAACATACATTCACTATTAGTATACTTGCAATGCAATATGCTGTGGAAATCAACATCCGAACAAAATTTTTATAATAATATGCTGCCACAGAAATGAATGATAAATAAGCAGCAAATACATTTTAAACAAACAAGATTTTTAAATTATTAAAAAATTTGGGAATGCAATTTTATTTTCATTAAAAATATTATTGAATTATACTAATATTTTAAATTTTAAATTTATTATCTAGATTGCATTTCAAAATCTCAAATTAAATTTTAAAATTTCGCTATTTTTCTTACTTTTTCTCATTCTTACATTTTCTAAATTCATTTGCCAACTCAACAAATTCTACAACAATTATTCTTTTATATATCCGTAAAGCGTGTATTTTCGATCAAATCTTCTTGAGATAATTAATGATACCTTTACTATCAAATTTTATTATTGAATATGTGCTTGTTAACTGCAGATAATAAAAAAACAAAATTTTATTTTCCTTCAATTTTTGGAAATTGGGAAAATTTCGATTTACTCTAATAATTTAAAAAAGAAGAAAAAAAAAAAAACTTTTTTCCTTAAATTTCTTTTTTTTTCAATTTTTATTTAACCGCAGCCAATTCAATGATTCCACATTCTCGCAACTTTTACAACAAAAGAAATAAAAAGAAAAGAAGAAAACGTAAACTCATAAAACTGAAAATCATTCAATTTGAACAATAAAGATTCGGAAGCTATAGCATATAAGACAACAAAAATCGTACAAATATACAATATTAACAGCATACATATAGATTAAATTTTATGTAGTTATATCCTGAAGTTGTAAAACGTAATGTACAACAAGGATTACCTCAATAAACAGAATGCTATAAAAATCAGGAAGATTTTCTCAATATGCAATAAATTTTCTCATAATAAAAATGAAAGAAACATAGTAATTACTTCCGATAAAATTGTTCCAAGAGAATAACAAAAACAAAATGGAAATAATAAAAGAAAAATTAAAGAAAAGGAGAAAAACACACTACACTATACCCGCTGAAGTGCAGTCAGGTATGCATTCATTAATTTTTCGGTTCTAAAAGAAAATATCAGAAATTGTATACGTAAAGCCAAAAATTAAATTTTCTTTTGTAAAATTTCCAATTTCCCAACTTTTCAATTTTATTTCATAAAATTTATTTTTTTATTTTTAATTCTGTAAAATCACGTTGAAAATGACAATGATTTTTCAATTCTTATATATTATTTTTATTATTGCAGTTATATCGAAGTTTTTATTACATTATCAACTTGCTTTTTCCACAAAATTTACATTTACATTTTATATGATTCATATATGACCTGTTTTATCTCCCTTCAAAAATATATCTTTAAAAAAATTATAAAATAAAGAAGAGATTTTACTAATTCTAGGGGCAATGTTTCGTTGTAAATTGTGTCGACCAAATAACAATACGGGGAAAAAATAATTGGGTTGTACATATAAAAATAATTAATAATATAGTAGGAGATGAAAGAAAACAATCTGCAACCAAATACAATAAAGTCCTTCTACACATAATGAAATACTATGAAACATGCATAGGTATTTTGAAGAAAGACTAAAATTTGATATCGTTTACTATTTAACCCCTTGAAATTTAGATGTACAGTTGATTTTTGAAATTTCGAGGACCTTTTATATGCGATTTTTAAAATTTCGAACAACAATTTATTATATGGTTACCTTCTAAAGACTAACATATCTAACTGATTTAAATGTTGCGTATTTCACACTTTATTTTATGAAGCCTATCTTTCCTTACTGAATTCAAAGAGTGGCTGTAAAAGTGGGTAATTTATAACAGTGTAAATTGAAGAATGTAAATAAGTTCAATAGAAAATATTAATCCTTGCATTCTTTCAATTCTCTTTCATAAGAATTATATGTGATTCACTTATTGTCCGCATTCGACTTAACTTAACCGCCTTTATTGTGTGCTCTGTGTAATTTCATCCTTTTGCAATGGAATTATTTAAAGTAAGATTCCAAATAAAAATATAAATAATTTTTTAACCCATAGAAGGTTTTCGTTTTTTGTTTTCAAACAAATCAATTTTAATTTCCGATTCAATCTACAGTCTTTGAAAAACTTTTATAAATAAAAGCAAATTTTTATGAATGTGGGCAAACTATGCTGTAGTAATCTTTAATAAATATATTTTTTTTTACCTTACATATAAGATTGCACTATATTGTTTTATAAAATTAAACACACAAGTACAATAAAAATCTCATATTTTTTTTGCAAAGCTTTAAAAACAACCCTTTTAAAAATTTTTACAAAAATAAAAATCTACTTATAAATATTTATTTTAAGGATTATAAACTTTATATTGAAATCAATATACTCGCATTGGCATTATAATAAAGTGAACATGACTTAAAAATGCAGGGACACTTATATACAAACAAACACTTATAATTTTTTCAATCGGCTTAAAAATTTTTTTTAATAACGAGTAAAATATTTTTTGAAAAAAAGTAGAGTCAAAATCAATGAGAAAACAAAAAAAAAAATAGCTGAATCCAAGATTTTCTCTCATCATAAATTTAAATCATATACAATGAGAATAAACCAAAAAAAAAAAAGGGAAAAGAAAAAACAAAACAAATAAAAATTGCAAATATCTGACTTATTTTTATTGTCCTTATTTTATTATCCTTTGTATGTACATAGAGGAATTATAGTAATGTTCGAATTTCATTTTTAGTTCGTTTGTATTAAGGGTTCACTTTTTTACTCTTCTGGAGCAATTTTGAGCTTGTTAAAATTTGTTAAAGGAAAATCAAAAATAAAAATTTTTATTATTTTTTTTTTGCAACAGGATGCAATTTGATGATTATAGAACATGAAATATGACTAGATATATGTAGGGGAAGACATGCGATAATGGGAAGAGGAAAACTATAAAAAGAAACTATTCTCATTTTTCATTTTGTTCTCTTGCATATTTTTCATTTTTTGTGTGTTTAAAATCTTGGTTATTTTGCCAAAACAAAAAAAAAATTCAAAAATAGGAAAAAAAATTTCTGCGTCCAACTTTCTGGTCTAAATGAAAACACAATTGCCAATAAATTTAATGATAGAGTCATAACGAAAATAATAAAATAATTCTGAAATTTGAAACAGAATCTAAGATTTCGCATAGAAAGTATAGAGGAAGAACAAGCAAATAAGGATAAAAAAAAATTTTTTTTTTAAACAAATTTTTCATAAAGTTAAAATGAAAAATTTATATATTTTGGTCTATGAACTCAATTTTTTTTGGGGTTGGTAAATATAGAATGAATAATTTATTGCAATTATGTGGGTGAATGACTTTTTCTGTACGAAAAATTTATTATTAAAAATCCTAATTTCTTGCTAAGTTTAAGGAACCCATTAAAACGGAATTCAAATTGTAAATCTGAATCAATAAGCTTTTTTGTATATTCTAATTTTCCATATTTTCCATTGAAAATAAAATAAAAATTGAAAAAAACAATACAAAAATTATAGGGAAATAGTAAAGAATTTCTCTTATTATTTTAATATTTTTCAATTTATTCAGGTGGTAGGTTTTGTTTTTATCCTGGAGAAATATTTTAAGCAAATTGAAATTGTCACCCATATAAAAAACAAAGAATTAATAAAACAGAAAAACAATACAAAAATATCGCCATTTTCTATTTCACATTATAAAAAGCAAAATATTTCTTTATTTTATTCCATTTTATGAAAAAAAAAAGCAGAAAACTCTGAAAATTCTCTTCCGCCGTGATGGTTTTCCATTTAATTAAAAATTCACTTCAGAAGTTGAAACAAGAAAAAAGAACGCACAAAAAAAAAATCGCCTTTATTATTTTTGTCATACCATTACAATGAATCCTCATAAAAATTCTCGGTTTTTCCCAACTTAATTTATAAAATAAAATAGGAAAAAAATCGCAAAATATAAATTTTATTGTAAGTAAAAATATGACAAAATAATAATCATGAATTTTCATTTAATTAAATTCTTTTTGAACCATCACAACTTGCACAGCAAAAAAAAAAGGCATTCTAGAATAAATGCATAGAGAATATGAAGAGAATTTCGTGAAAAATTTTTTCACGAAATTTGCATAATCTTGAATTTATTTAAATTTTTATTTTTTTGTTTTATTTTCATTTTCCTACTTATTGTAAATTTTATTTTTTAACTAAAATTATTTCAATACCATCACCGGTAAAAAAAAGTTGATCGTACCCATAAAAAATAATAATATTATGTGTTCATGGTATTTTTTAAGACTTTAATACTATCCCCAATATCCAAAAACACCTGCAATAATTCATAAAATTCTATTTAAATAAGAGATTTCTGAAAAAAATATTATTTTGACAAAAATTACAAACAAACTGGAAGAGAACAGTTCATAAACAAAAAAAAATAAAATGCAAATTAAAATTTTCAAAGTTTTCACATTTCTAAAAAAAAAACTACATTAAGTAGAAAATAAATAAAAATAAGGAAAAAGGGACGAGTCAACAAAAATTCATTTTTATATAAAATTTTTTTCCCTAAAGGTTAAAATATTTTAAATGAAATAGTTATAGTGCGAGAGAAAGAGGCTTAAAAAATAATTTCACTAGTATAAGTTATCACGTATTTGAATATAATTATGTACTTTGTCTCATTTTGCAAAAGAAGTAGGCAGCAGTTATACACTAACTTCACCATAAATATTAAAATATATATATCTACATTTTCTAAAGTAATTTTAAATGCATATCAACATTTTAATAGTAATTAAACTTAAAGGAGTTATTT
Organism: Condylostylus longicornis; assembly: GCF_029603195.1. Classification (NCBI taxonomy): domain Eukaryota; kingdom Metazoa; phylum Arthropoda; class Insecta; order Diptera; family Dolichopodidae; genus Condylostylus; species Condylostylus longicornis. The sequence goes on along the minus strand of NW_026578052.1, from coordinate 4,917,904 downwards.
GAATTAAATATTACAAAATTAATTATAAGAGGATGACGATTACAGTGGAGTCGCCTTATTTCGAACTTCTAGTTCTAAATGTTACAAAGACTTTGAAAACATACACCGATAAATTTTAAATTATCTTTATGTTTATGTTATATATAAATATATTTATCACTATATTAAATTCATATTGAAAATATAATATAAACTTCAATTTTTTCATAAAATTTTATTTTACTAAAAAAAAAAAACAAAATTAATATTGTGAGATTCTGTACCAGTAAACTTTTATACTAACTTTTATTTATATTATTCTTATTACGTAAACAGGGTTGAAACTTTAATTTCAAATTCAATTTAAAGTTTCTCAATATAAAAATCTCAACAATACTTTTATAAAGTGTACATAAAATTTTCAATAAACCATTTTGATGATGACATTTTTTAGAGATAGATCACTTTTCATCATAAGAACAAACAATATAATTTTACAAGTTATAGAATTCTTGAACTTTATAATAAAGTCTATATTTAAATTTTATTTAAAAAATAATTTAAATTTCTTTTTTTAAAAATATGATTCAGGTGAATTCAGCAGAAAACTCAGCTTTTAAATTTATTCAATCGAACTGATAGAAATGATTGTTACAGAAGTAGTTGATTCTGATTTCAAGCTCTTTATCGCAACCTGGCTGTTGGTGAAAACATTGACAGACTTTCAAATTATGACGTTACCAATTAACCAGCGCAAAACCTTTTTCATTGTAATTACGAAATACGGATAAAGATCAAGTTGTGCTGAGTAGACCCCCTGCTCAAGAATGTTATTGAGTTTGGATCCATCTTGGAAGAATGGTCAGGTTTGCCACAACGGGAACTAAATGCCAAAATAAAATGAGATAGCAAGAAAATCTGAGATTTGTCTTCAGATTCGAAGTAGCGGGTGATATTTGATGTTCCACAGAACCGTCGAAACATTATTACAAAGTTCATAGACGTACAGTCGATTTTTACAGTAAGAGTAACTTGTCCCGCCAGAATACCTATTTGTACAAGCTAATACAGTACTTCGAGAGTCAAGGGAAACGCTCTGTGTGGGAGCCAATGGGAACGCTCTCTCAGGCGTATCATCTCCATATTTTGATTTTTGCTTATCATTTTGAGATCGATGAATGTATTTAATGCAGCCACCACCAGATCTCCTGCCTTATATGAGTAAAGGTCTGTAGTTGCTTTATTTACTCATTCTATCTCTCTAATTTTGGTATACCAGCTTATGTAGTAAAATTCGAAGGTTAAATAAACAGTTTTCAGAATAGTAAAGAATTGGCAACCAAAAATTCTACAAACCTTTTTAAATTTAAAATTTACTTACACAATTTTTTTGTTTAGAAAAAGTTGAAAAAAAACTGAATCATTATAAGACTCGTTCGAAGAACTTTAAATATTATAACAATCTCAAACTGAAAACAAAAGTTTTGGAAAAATATACCGTAAATTTATAAAAGAATATTTTTTTATTAGATTATAGGTTTATGGCTAGTAGCAATTTTTAAAATTTTTAAAATGCAAAAATAATCGAACTTATGAAATAGAACTAATAAGCATATTGTTTGTTTAAAAAATTTGTTTTTCAAAATGCAGTAAAATGTGTAAATTAAATGTTTAAATAGCCAAAAGATAAGAAAAATTTAGAAGCAAATCAAGCGTATTAATCTAATAAAATTATGAAAATATTTCTAAAAAAATTTCCATGCTACAATTGAGCACGTTATCCCAATATTGAACAGTAATAACATCCTTAAAACCTTATAATTTTTAAGTTAAATTTTCTTACAAATTCTTCACAGAATAGAATTAAATAGGGACTGAGTAATAATATATATGTAATTACAGTTTTTCCACAGATAATTTAACTTAATTTAAAATCAACAAAAAAGTTGACTTTAAAAGGTTGTAAAATTAATTAATTAGCTCTTGGCTATGAAAAAAGAGAGAAACCTTATAACAAACTATGTATTCTAATGTGCAATATGCAATACAATTAAGGTATTCTTTAACAAGAAATTTACATTACGAACATTTTAACATAACATAAATTAAAACTAAGCTTTGATAGTTGCAAAACAGTGAAAATAAAATATATATTTAATAAGTAAAGGATTAAATTTAATCCATAACAGAAATCGCAAAATATATTATAATGAAGAAGAGAGAGTTAAAATTAGATCCTTAAAATTTAACATGTAATAAATTTGCTGTGAAATGATGTAATTTTTAATTTTAATTTGAGAAAGTAAGAGCAGTAAGGGAAGCAACATCCTACCGAACCGAAAATGAACGAAGAAAATCGAACAATAAAATCAAGAACATTTGAAGGTTAAATGAGGAAGTGATTATTATTATCTGGAAATCGAATATTATGGATGTGAGATTCTTAAAAATTTATCCAATATTTTGGTAATTAATTTCTGAAAGAAAACTGCTGTCGAACTAAAGACTAGTTAATAATGAACTAATAATTTGTTTTTGAATGCCATGCATCTGACAGATAAGGACAAAAATTGTAAACTTTTAGTAAGTAAGTATATTCGATAAAAATTTTCTTATTATTGTAGTTTACTGAATAATTTTTTAATAGTTCTTACAATAAAATGCAAATGCATTTTGAAGAAAATAAAATAAAAATACTCTGAAGTGCAATATTCTTGTAAATTCAAAACCAAGAAAGGTGAACCAATTTTTTGAGGTTTATACAAATTTTTTCTTTACCAAACTAACAAAAAATCCAGAAGGTAACATTAATTTAAAAATGAAAATTCCCATACTACCATTTAAAAGAAAACAAAAAGAAAAATATTTTCTTAAATTTCTTTTACTCTCTCTCTTTCCCTTTCTACCTCTTTCTCTCTTTATCATTTTCTTCTTTTATACAACTGCATTTTTGCTTCTCGTCTTTTTTTTCAAAAAGAAAAATGAAAATTTCTACACCGTTAAATTATAAGGATGCTACTATGGTGATACAAGAAAACTTTTAATGTTCATTTTTCGTTTTTCTTAAGAAGAGCGCGAAAATTCCACTTAATTTTAAAATTTAATTTACCTTTTCTTTTTCTTGTGAATCAAAATTCAATATTTTTTCTTTTGTATAACTAAATATTTTTTTTTTATTAATGGTAATTAAAAAAAGTATTGTAAATATTTGATGGTATTATGACCAGAAGGATATAGACAAAATTAATTTGAAATTTCTTGCGTATACTTTGGTGTTTTTTCTGTGTATACTCTTTTTTTTTTCAAGGAAAAATATTGTAATGTAATTTTTGTAAAGAAATATTGAAGTGATTTTTATATGATATATGATTGGCTATATGATTTTTCAGCCACACATATTTTGTGAGACTGTTGTGCTGTGACTGTCAGTTGAGGTTAATGGTTTTGGTGATGCTTTGTTAGCTTTTCGGAGCTCACAACCAACTTCCTGAAGGTGAATGCTTCCTGAGGGACCGGCATAGTACAAGTGCGCGTACGGTGACTAAAGGGAAAATGCTCCTTGGTTCATATCTTTATCCAATCATCCAAAATCTACTATGTATTTGATTTCGTTTAGTTGTTTTAGTAGGAAACTTATATTGAAAGAACTTTAGAAAGAAAATTTAAAAAAATATGAAAATATTTATGAATTCGAATTTTACATTTTTGCTTAAATCACTTAAAGTTTTAACAATTTTCGTTATCAGAATAAGAAAATTATTGAAGAAAGAACCCTGTTTTCTATTTAATTCAGTTTTATTTGCAATTACTCTATAAACGCAATACATTAATTTTTTCTCGAATTTCTTCACAGCACCAATTTCTTTTGCAACATTGTAAACATAGTATTGATACCTGACAAACTTGATATATGTTGTAGAATAATACGGAAATAAATTTTCTAATATTTGAAATTGTACCACATTTCTCTCAGATTTTAATAAATTCCATTATTGATTTACCTGAATTTCAAGAAAAACTAATTTATCTTACTGTAGATTTTTACAACGGGGGCAACACGTATAAGGATCTATTGTGCGCCCCCTTCCGAGTACTCTACAACAAACCCACCCTCCTGATGAACTTAAGCAACTTGAAGATCTTAACTGCGCCGCCGTTAAGCAAAGCCCCCCAGCACTTCCCCCCTCCTATAAGCAAGAGCATCACATTCCCCTTCGCCACCGTCTCTACAACGAGGTGCAAAAGGGTTAGTCCCAAAATCACCTCCATTGCCGCCGTTGGACAAGTTCTCAAAGCCCCTATCAATTTATCTTATAGTTTTCAATTAACAATATTTTCCAATTCCTTTTTATATTTTTGTTTAATTCTGAAGTTCAACTCTTGAACATTTTATTTTATACACTACAACAGAAGCGCCAATACAAACGTCTTATTCTCAATTTGAACACAACTAATAAGAACTTGTTTTTTCTCTTATACTCTTTGTAATTTTCATTTAAATATTTTTGCTTTCTCTACAAAAAAAAGAAAATACTTCAAAATTTAAAAAAAAAAACTTAATTTTTTTTTTATAAAGTATGAAAATATCGTTTATGGCTATAATGTTTGGCAATATTTTATAAAAAAATAAGAAAAAAGTAAAAATTTTAGAGAAAAATAAAAAGAATTTCGTTTACAAACAAAAATTTTAAATAATCTAAATTTTATTAGAAAATACTTTGGAAGAAAAAAATTAAACATGAAAAATTTTTCAGTTTTTTTTATATTTTAAGATTTTCACGAATGAAAATTGTGTGGGAAAAGAACATACTTTAAAAAATTTTCAAAAGAATTTTCTAGTACACCGTCATACTTGTATTGCTTTTATCTAAAAGAAAATTATTTAAAAGTCTTTCTTAAGACTAAAACATAAAAAAATTACCATGAATCTTTTCACTTTTAGTTAAAAGTATAAATTTTCTTTTACAGTTTCTTAAATAGTTGCAGTATATTTGTGGCAAAATCGAAAAATTTTAGTTACTACTAATTCACAATTGAAAAAAGTAATTTATAAATTCATTAAAAATTAATTTTTGTTTAATTCTTGTAGACTAGATGCTGTATTAAATTAAAAATGGCCTCATTTGATAAGAATTTGTGATTATGCAATACCATCCTGTACTACACGTATAATGAATTTCGTCCCAGCAAGCTTCCAAACTACAATACAGTATGTTCCTATAACAATACAGTATGTTCCTATAACAATACAGTATGTTCCTATAACTGCAATTAAGTATTTTGAAAATGTCTCATTTACAACACTTCATATGAGCTCGGAAATATTTTTGTTCAAGAAAACTCGCAATTTAATAACGTAGCCATTATTTTTTTTTAACTGTTATTTTCTTTAGAAAAAAATATTTTTTTTCATTTTCAATTTAATTATTCTTAATTTTTTAAAAATAACATCAAAATTTCATTGAAATTTTTCATATCAAAATTATAATTAAACAAAAAATTGTAGGTATGTTACGGTGAATGACCTACATTCACTGTAATATTAAATTTTATTTTTCTTATAACGAAAAATTCATTTTCATATTTTCAAATAATTTTATCAGATCTGTTTTTTTTTGAAATTTTTTATAAAATATAATCTGAATATTTTAACATAAATACAAACAGGAGTAAAGTCCTTTTCATGTATTTCAGTCTTGCTCTTAATAGTTATGTATTTCATGAAAAGTGTAATCATATTAAAAATATTTTTTTTCAAAAATAAATTAAAAAAAAGAATTTTCTTTTTAAATCCAGCACTTTTTTTAAAGTTTTTTTTTTTCATTCAAAGAAACTGGCAGACAGCCACCGAAACAAACAGTAATTAAATCAGACATATTTAAGGATTATAGTAGCATAATTCTTAAAATGGATTTAAAGAGAAAATTTTACCAAAAGGATATTTACTGGTGGAGCATTATAATATGAACATACTTGCCTACATTCATATAATCCAAAATAAATACCTACTTGAAATTTTATTTTTGGAATATAAAGGTTTTTAAATCGTCTCTTTTAAAATATTAGTATGAACTTTTTTTCTCTTTAAAAATTTCAAATTTTAAAATATTTTAATAAAATTTTGCGAATATTTATGAGTTTATTTAATCTAAGGATTATTGAGAAATATTATTGACGATATATCGTAAATGTAATAATAAAATTATTAATAAATTTAATAATACTTTTATAATGAAAAATATATGATTTCTAGAGAAAATTTTATTCTACTGAATTCTGTTCACTTAAAATAAGAATTTTCAAGTGGAAATTTATCGAAGTGTCTAAAAGAAACCCTTACTATGTAAGAATAAATAAAATGTAATAAATATTTTAGTGTTCTAATTTTAAAAATATTTTATTGCAATTAATTTTCATTAAAAATTTTGAACAATTTTTGCTTCTACTTTGAATTAATTTAAAAGTTATAATAATAGAAAATTTTATTTTAATCTGAAATCTTGATTAAATTTAATTAAATTTTAATTGAAATTATGTTGAATTATTAAAATATGAGTTTAATAGATTTTTATTTTAACCTTTAACCTACCGATATGAAAAATATTCATTGAGGGTGTTAGTAATTCTTACAACTCTTCTAATTTGTAAGTATTTTATAGTGTATGGAGGTATAGAGAATATGATAGAGTGGCAGAGTAATTACAAAATAAAAATAGAAAGGTGTAAAATGTACTATCATGTACCACCTCGTCGGTTAAATCTTCAAATAATTCATAATTGAATAAAAAAAATTATACTACATAATAATCACTTAATTAAGTACTTAATTAACAGATTGAAGAGCTCTTAATTTTAGGAAATTGCTAAATACTGTAACAGAATAAAATACCTTTAGGAATCTACTTAGTAATTCTTCTTAATTTTTTTCACATTTAATTGAAGGACGCCATAACATTTTTATTATCTATAGTAAAAATTATATTTTTTGTATACATATATATGTATATACAAGAATATAATAATAAAGGTGTGTGTTACAATAATCCTTAATAACATTCTAATTAAATTGAATATTATTGACCGCTACTATTCTTATTTGTATTATTTTAATAAGTATACTTGTTAATACGTTATAAAAATTATTATAGTTACCGTAATGTAAATATTAAAATATTATATTACAAAATACACAGCGGGTGAATTAAATAAAACAGCTTACTTTTATATATGTTGGGAATTATTATATTTATATGTAAATTGAATCATAATTCAATTAAATTTTAAATTAATCTGCTTAAGTGCTTCCCATATTTTAATTTAATTCTAGTATTTATTTTAAAATTATGTTATATTAAAAGTATTCACATGAATTTAGAAATTTATTTAAAAACTTGCTTTTAGAAAAACGCTGCCTAATACAGCGAAAAGAATAATTTTGTAATCCTCACGTAACTACAATACACTAACAATAGAAATTGCTGAAATTGTTTTTGAAAATTCATGTTGAATATTTAAAATTTAATACATAATGAATTAATAAAATATTTAAATTAGTTTTTTAAGTCTACACTATATATAAAAAATTACTGAATATCGTTTTCTTATATTTTTAGTCGATCAAGGAAGGATTTTTACGTGGTGCTTTTAAATAAGGAAACACATTGTTTATAGCCGTGCAATCTTTAAAGCATACATTGAATGGTGACTATTATAATAGTATGTGTCTGAGATGATGATTGCTTCTTTACTAATTCTGCATTATTTATTTTGACTACTGTACAAATTTATAAAAGGCGTTTACTAACCCATCTCTTCTCATTAAATAATATTCTTTTAGCGATTTGTTGCGATTTAATTACGAAAATGAAAAACCAGAAAATTTGTAAATGAAACAAAGTGTAAATGAATTAAACCAGGAATTTAAATTTAAATATTAAACAAGAAAAATTTCAACCTCACATTCCGTTTCAACACAATATTATTTACTCGTATCTTGCAAATCTATGTACACACTCATTATTATCATTGATTTTACATACTTCTTATCTTTTTATATATGCAAAAATTTAAAAATGGCTTACAATAAAATAATGTGTTAAAAATCAAATTACGTCTCATATTAGCTATTATTTTCATTAAAAATCCTTTTTTTTTTACTTTCATCTTAATTTTTCTCATCTTTCCTTTATGGTTTTTGAGCATTTTAAGACAATTTATTGAAGAAGAAGCTACAGAAAAACCAAAAAGAAAAAACTAATCAACTATAAATTCAGTTCACTGCACTCATTTTACATCAAAATTAATATCTACTTGAAAATTTAAAAGTTTTTGAAGATAATAAAAGTAAAAGAAGAGCTTTCACTTCATTACACAGTAATTTTCCTTCCACCTTGAATGCAATTTACTTTCTCTTTTCTCTTAAATTTCATTCTATAATATAAATCGTTTATCGCAAAACGACAAAAAAGCAAAAACAAGAAAATTCAAAGGAAAAACTATTACCTGGTTGCATTTAAGTGCTGTTTAGCTATCATCCAAACTTGATATAAATGAATCGTACACCTTAAAGATGAGACAAAAATAATTTTATTGTCTTCTGACATTTTTTCAACTTTTTATATGTTATATATACATTTTGCTATATATAGGTATACGGAAGCATTAAATGCAGAAAAAAAAGAAAAAGGATTTTTTTTTATCATCGTAAAAATACCAGAAAAACCAGAAAATTTTCTTTTAAAATGCAAACCGCAAAAATCGTGCTACAATAACAATTCCACATCCTTATACACGTCTTTATATAAAACATATTATGCATTGAATGCAATACAAAGTATCTATGTTCAAAAATTAAGATAAGTTAAAATGAAATCTTCACATGGAGTATTTTTAGTTGCAAATGATATGTGAATTTTGCGGTACAGCGATTCAGAATTAGCTTTGGGTTTGTTCTTTTTTTCCCACATTAATTTTAAGGATACCTTATTTTCACTTTATTTACTAATTATTATTCTTATTAGTATTAATTTAATTATTTCACATGTTGTAAAAATTTCAACTTTAGTAAATTGTATAGCGAATTCTGATATTTATAGTTAAGTTTAGAGATTACCGCGTATTTTCATTTCGTCTCTTTTTCATTTCGTTTCTTTTTAATCCAGAACTATTTTCTCAAGCGCGAATTTTGGCAAAAAAAAATTCCAATACAAATATTAAGCCGAAATGCTGATTCAAAATACAGCCAATTTCCTTTTATGAAAATTCATAAACAAGAAAACACTCTGTGTGCAATAATTTTTGCGATAGAATATAAGTGATAGTTACCTTCATTCCGTATAAACCGATATGCTCTTTTTTCTCAAATAAAAAGTAAAAATTTATTAAACCAAAAACAAAAAACAAGAGAAACAAAATATAAAAAATGAGTAAAAAAGTTTTTAACATTTCAACTTTCAACTATAAAATTCTATAACAAACTTTACACCGTATATACCCCCACCCTGTAAATATCTCTACCACTAGATTATTACTCAACTGCAGTCAGAACCATATTATACTCTATAAACTTTTATAACACTGATAATAGTTGTATATACCTATAAAAATATGCAATGTCAGTAAACATCTACCATATGTCAGTATCAACAGCAAAATAAATGAAAATTACGTTAGAAAGATTTTAATTCGTATAGCAACTTATAAGGAATTTTTTAGACACATGAACACATTCATACGCGCATATGTTATTCCGTATAATTGATAATGATATACATACATACATGCTCACATATTTTTAATAAAATATTTTATGAAAATTAAATGGTAAAGATGTGATTGGAACTTTTTTTACCACAATTTCATATCTTAAATATTTCACTTACCTTGAAAAAATGTGGAAGAATTAAAAGAAGCAGAGGGAAAAAGGAAATGAAACCGCGAACAAACTTCTATCAAAATGGAAAAAAAAAGAGATAAAAAATTGTAGTAGGAAATAGTTTTTGTTTTCCTGCTCTTAAAGTAAGTTTTTATACGGTTGGAAAATGCGTTTCTCTTCTGTTTATATAAAAAGTATACAATGTAATTGTATAATAAATGAAGTGCAATTTTGTAATATTTTACTTTAGAATTTTTGATTGAAATTAATGCTGTTTTTTCATTTAGAATACAATTTTTTACATAAAAATTCTTTTACAATAAAGTTTTAATTAAATAATTTATTTAAAAAAGAAAATAAAATTTTGAAACGTGTTATACTCATAAATGTTTAGTTATAATACTTAAATGTAATATTGTTATATAGGTACTTACGTCAATTTTATTTAGTGATAGTTTCAATATAACTTTGGGAATTTTATTGTTGTATAGTATAACAGTGATGTTCTTTACTGAATTCTTAAATGTGATATGTAAGTTAAATTTTACGGTTATAAACTGGAAGAAAAGGTAAAATTTAAAAAAAATTAAGTTGATACAGTAGCATGTTACTGAGGCTCTTTGAAAAATTTTTAAATTTCTTATCTGTCTTATTCTGTACACTTGCGGTTTGGTATATTTTTCTGAACTAAACGCTTGTATTAATTTTTAATAATTTGTTTAAAAAAGACATCCAGGCAAGGTCTGCAACCTGGAAGAGATCAAAATGGTAGAATACTTATTATGTGAAAGCGAGGTAGTAGTTCGATTACAACTGAGATGCTTCTTAAGGGGCTTTGTGACCCCTAAAATAATAGTAGCAAATAATAGTAGTAAAATTTCTAATAAATTTTACATTAAACAAATTTTTTTCTCAATTAAATAAGCTAGAAAAACTCTTCAATTTAATAGGTCCCTGACACTAAAATTTCACTAATAAGGCTAATAAAAGTCAATTTATCGATATCTGTTTACTATTATTCTAGAGAAATACGTCTTGTTTTATTGGGGTTTTATTGGAGCCTTAATTAATTCTATTATAAAATAAATTTCTATTATAAGATCGTTGATAGTTAAATAAAAAGTAATAATCCGTATATTATGATTTTATTTAAAATTTAATAATTTTTAAAAAATTGACATTTTTTAAATTTTTGTTTCAGAATTGTAGAATTATAAATTTGAGAAAAAAACCTCCTTGTTGTATCAAAATATCATCATAGAAATTGTGCTACAGGTACTAAAGTAAAAATGGTTTATGGTCAGACAAGCAGACTTTAAGGCAGTGTGCCACTTATACATCAGCCTTGGATCGCGAACTACTCGTATGTTTGATTTGCTGAAAATTTGATGAAAATTGGTGTTGGATCATCAAAAGAAATCCATGAGTAATTTTTGATGTGTGAACGCTGACTAAAATTTTCAGCTCAAATTATGAACTTTTATATTCAAGCGGCAAATGTACAATCATATATAACGGAAAATTATATGCAATAGCAGCCTATGAGCATATTTCAAGGAAATTTCGTACATTTTTTTTTCTGTTTGTCAAAATTGTTTATAAATTTTGCACAACGAAGGAATGAATTAATCATTGTTTATCAGAATAATGATAATTTAAATGGTGAGTACGAGACTAAGCGTTTTATTATTTTTAACAGAGATTTGTAAAATATGAATTTAGGTGGAGAGAATGAATAATTGAAACTAAACCAAAATTCCAATATATGTAAATCATTGCTATAATTTTTAAAATTTCAATTAATTCTGTTGTTTCTTACACACCTTAAACTTAGGCATGCATAAATTTCTACTATGCTTAACAATTTTAACTTTACAATAAAATTATTTTAGGAGTTAACCCTCTTAATGCAACAATTCAGATTATATTCCAATATAACATCATATAAAGACTTTAGTAAAATTTTTTATCCTGTAATTTTTTTCGAAATATGTACATATGTATGTATATTGAATGAATCAAATCATTTTTATCCTATTCTTTCTAATGAAAATTTGATAGATTGAATAACAAAAAAAATTTATGAAAAACTAATTTTCAAATTCAAAATTAAAATCCTTTATAATCCTAAGCCTCATTTAAAAAAAATTTTTCAATATCAAATTAACAAAAATTGCAATACACATACATAAATCGGATTTATTATTAAGTACCTACATTCTACAAACACTATTATACAATTTCAAATTTAGTAACCTGTGAATCACTTATAAATCTTAAATACTTAACTTAAATTCTCATTCAAAATAATGTTAAAATGTACAAAAAAACTAAAATTACTATTTATATGCTATTCAGCATAGCTTGATTCAAATCATTATAATTAAAGACATATACAGGATTACTATAATATTTTTGGAAAATGAAAAGAAAAATGAAATAAAATTTTCTCATTCATATATTAGGAAGAACTTTAGACAAATCACTCTGTAAAACATTACCATTTAAAAACCATAAAAATGTTAATGAACATAACATTAGATTACTTGGCAATTCACATAAGGATCTCATTTAAAAAATGAGAATGTGTATACAGTACGTTGCATTTTCATTGTTCTCATATATTATATGCAAGTTAAAACCCTCTGTTGCAGATAAAGTAATACCATATAAAAAACAAAGTTACAACTATAACCAAAATATATAAAAAAGAAAAAAAACTAGAAGAAACTTTTGTATATTTAAAACGTAACAGGGCAAACCTTATCACTTGTAAGCCATTCACATTTTGTATGTTACACACATAAGTTGTAGTATGCATTTGCATTTAGATACTACATATGAAGGTACATAAAAAATTATGTCAAATACCTTTTTTCATAATAGGAAATTCAACTAAGCGTGAGAAAACAACAAAAAAATAAAAATAAAACATAGTTATAAGCACATATACTCACGTATAGTAACTTTTTATATGTTTAAAATGTGAAAAAGAAAAGTCCTTCTTGTTCAAGGTAAGAGTTAAAACTTATTTTTGTAAAAAAGAAACTAAAATAAAGTTATCAGTGTAGGCATAAAAAGTTTTACAATATCAAGCATTTTTGTTTTTTGCTTATTTATTAAGTAGCAAGCAAAAACCATAAAAATAGTTGCAAATATTTTAGTTCTTTTGAGTGCACGATGAAGATATTATGAAAAAAAAAAACTAGTTTTTAGCATAATTTTTCTATGTAGGTATTAGAAAATCTTACCATTGAATTTGAATTAGAATGTTTTTCAGCTATAAAGAAAATGTGCAGTTCAATGAATTGTAAATTGTGTTGTAAGATGTTTTGATGACATTCAAGGCATTTTATTTAGTAATTATGTTAATTATTTTAAATGCATTAACATATTTTTCATATTTTTTTTTTGCATTTTCTACAAATTAGATCTTTGTTCGATAAACCTTCAAGAAGCTTTGAATCTGGAATTCTGAAATTTATTTTATAATTAATTACTTTATCTATTTGAAGTCAAAAAAATTGCAGAATATTATAATGGATTTTAAGTAGTGCTTAACAAAATTATTGAAGGTTTGGGACTAACAGATTTATTTATTGAAATAAATTTTTAAAACAGTTTTATTTCTTCAATGAGTTCGATTGGGCTGATATGGATCTGCAAAATTAGGAATCAAGTTAAATAAAACGGATGCGGTCCCGACGAATTTCTTTTTTATCACTCAAGTATGAATCAAGCTGAATTTTTTCATCCTAATTTTATTTACATTGATGTAGTCTCTCCACAAGAAATGCTTTATTAGCTCTGTTCACTAACTTTTATGTTATGTCACCCAATAGTTTCCTGATACTCACATCGTCTATTTTCCTAGACCTAAATCAAATTTCAAAACACTTTTCTGAAAGTTGATGGTTCACATTTCAATAATCTTCAATTCAAGCGTAGCTAATATTGTTAATTCAGTAAATATAAGAATCTGACGAATTTTGACCACCTCTACCAGAAAGACTCAAAGGAAATTCTCAAAATACTGTGATTAATTTTCCTTTTTTTTAATTCTCATTAAATTTTAGATAATAGATATATTACTTATTAGCTTATACTATATGAAGTATGTTTATCGTTTCTTAAGCACTTGATTTATTGATTTTTCTTTATAATCTTTATTATTACAACAACACTATTACTTAGCTGAAAAACTTTTCCTTTACAGAATTCATTTTAACATATTTTCGAAAATTCTAAGATAATTTATTACTTAAAATTACTTTTAAATAACAACAATATTATTACATATATAACTACAAAAATTATAATTACTATAAAACTGTTTGTAAAATATTGAATAATTGGATGATTTAATAAAATTATTAAAAAAAATTTGCAACACAAAACCAATAATTTCTAAATTTTAAATAATAGCTATTAAGACGTGCTCAATAATTATATTATATGGACGTGTAATAAGAACCTTATGATGAATACTCGTAATGCTAATATTTACTTTCCAGTTTGTTAGTTAAAATTATTTTTACTTCTTATATACTGCATATTAATAATATTATCCTTATATTAAAGAAACTAATGTAGCGTATAATTTTCTGGTTGGCATAATTATAATAACAAATCTCTTATAAAAATTTAAACGAACACTGTATAAAACATTTTACATTTAATTTAGAACTACAGTAAATTATTCTTTTTATATCCTTAGAGTTTGTTTTTGAAATAAAGGAAGAGCATAATATTTTTACATATATAAGAATATTATAAATGTGTAATATTTCTATTTGAACCAGACATCCAATGAGAGGTAATCATAAAAGAATTATTTATGGAAAATTTTAAATCTAATGTAATTTTGTTTTTTTTTTAGAAGCTTTAGAAACTTTATAAGCTGTGAAAAGCGGAGTAAATTTAATATGAAAAATCTCTTGATATCATAATATATTTTTCTATATCAATTATTATTGGAAACTAATGGAACGTCCAAAGAAATTTAATAGTAAAATTTACGATTCATTGATTATTTGAATTTTTTTTTGAAGTAGAGCAAGGGGATTTTAAAGAATATATGCACTTTAATATCATTATGATATTATCCTTGACTGAATAGTAAAATTTTTCCGATTTTCTTCTTTTAATATAATTTGTACATTACTCTATATCATGTATTCGTATTAATTCATATAACAGGATTACATATGGTTGTATATTTAAGTATTAAGTATTTCAATCCATATTACAACAGCGAAAACTATTGATTTATTAGTAAAGATGTTAATTTGGATTTGTGTAAAAAAAATTATTATTTAGATAATTAGTTCCTGAATTAATTTGTGACTTCTTTTTAAGAATGAGCTAAATTTCTTTCCCTTGAACAACACTTTAGCTCTTTAAATAATTGAGCTTAGGGATTGAAGAAGTGAAGAATATGCACTTGGCAAGTGTTATAAACCTTAGTACTAACAAAGTTTTTATATACAATGCTACAAAGTTTTAAAATTTCGGAAATTTGCTACTCTCTGAGAATATTAAAAAATTGATTATATTATACAATACTGCAACTTTATAATCAAAAAAAAAAGAAAATTAAATCAAAGAACTGCATTCATTTTTTAAAATGCATAACTAATTTGACTGGCACTCATACAGAGAAAAAAGAACATTCTCTTACCGATTTCAATTGTATAGATGGGCAAAAAGAGATTATTAAAAAAAAAATTATTACTGTTGTTGAATTCTGTATCACGTTAATTCTCTTTAAAATTTTTCTCTTTTTTCTGCCTCAAAGCTCTTTCTATCAACAATTCGAAAAACATTTTCTCAATATTCTATTATACTACATATATTGCCATACAATATAACTCCTTATCCTTATTGCCATAACTCTCGTGAATTAATTTTCTATATTAAATAAAAACAAAATGGGAAAAATAACATCCCTACTTTTGCTCCTTGTGCCCTCCTTTCAATAAATAGTTACTTAATTTTTTATGGAAAATGTTAAAAAGAAAAAAAATAATTGCCAACTTAAATAACTTTTATCACCTTCAGCAATTTAACTACCTTTAAAGTGCAAAGTATCATCAACTTATATTATGATATTAAATTGGAACAGAACAGAGAAAAAAATACAAGCAAAAAATTGAGTAAATCATGAAATAAATTTTTCATCAATGCCAACAGCCAGCCCCATTACATTAAAGATTATAAATAAAAAAAAAAACAGCAGAAAATATAGTGAAGAAAAAAAACTGTGATTATTTCAAGTACAGAGTTTTTACGAGAGATGAACAATTTTTGATTAAAATTTTAATGAAATTTTCTACAATATTTTATTCATACCAATACTTTTTACCTATTCTGTTATTAATTTCCTGAATAAATACAAAAAGAAAAGGAACTTTAAGAGGAGCTGCTTGAATAACGTGTACACAGAAACAAATAACTGAGATATTTTAGGTCAAAAAGCGGATGTAACCTAGTTTTAATGTCATTATTTAAAAACCTTTAACACAATGTTAAACATTTTATGTTTGAATCTTTTGCATTTTTCTAAGTATTCATTGAGAATTTTGAGCATAATTTTAAATGACTTAAATAGTAATTGAATTCATGACTAATTTTAACTTATCCTTTTAGCTACAAATTGAAATGACACATCTTTTGTTATTTTTTGAATGGGAATACTTTGGTCTTCCCTAAGCCATTGAAATGTAGAATTAGTAAAGAGGGAATTTTACTCTTTTAGCTGTTCAATTTTTACCAATAATTTTGATCACAAAGGCAAATCATGTTCAAAATATTAATCACACCCAAAATTAATTTTTAATTCTATCCTTTTACACCAACAGTCTATTATCACCAAGACGACAAATATAAATACTTTTCTATTCCTTTTCACTTTCATAATATCATTTTCTCATAGCTTTCATATTTTTCCAATTATTAAAATCATTCATCTGGAAACGATTACAATTATAACGAGTAGCAGTGTGACAAGATGTAATTGGGAACTTAAAATTAAATGAAAGAAATGAAAAAGAAAAAAAAACTTAACTTATTTTCTAGTTTAAAAAGTAAGTACTAGCTACCTACTTTAATTTTGCTTAAAAAGAATTTTTAGCTATACATACATAAAATATTTAGATATACAAGTAATTACAAATTATAAGAATTATGAAGTAAAATATAATTTAAAACTCAATTAAATTTTCACGGTGCTTACCGAAATAATAAAATAGTAAGAGATAATTATTGGAATGTAGGAAACACCTTGAGAGTTAAATAAGAAGTAATAATCTATGCAATTTTTTATAACTTTAAGAAGAATCCTTGATATTGAAAATATTGGAAATATTTATCCTTGGAGCATATACAAATATCGATATAAATTTATTATTGAAAATAATGTGTAATATGATCTTTGATTTTTATGATTTGTTTCTGATATGTTGAATTAATTTCAATATTCAATACATATGTATTTGTTTTGTCGAAATATTTAAAATTCACAACTTTTTAAAAATTAACAATTTATTTTAATTATTTTTTTTTTAGGATTTTAAATTTGTAAGACGTTTTTATCAACCGGAAATATCGCAGAAATTGTGTTACAGGTACTAAAATGATAATGATTTGGTATAATTTTTGCAAACACACAAGGGCAACAGACTTCAAGGCAGTGCACCGTTTATACATCAGCAATGATTCACAAACTTTGTTTAACTTGATGAAAATTTGATCAAAGCTTGAGGTGTTACGACGTTGGAGGTGATATTATTTTCACGCAAAGGTGCAAATTCAGTGCATGCTTTTTTCAATGTATGATATTTGAATTTAAGCGGCAAATTTACAATCATACTTAACGGAAAATTTTATGCAATAGGAGTCTACAATCATATTTCAAGAAAATTTCGTAAGCGTTTATTCTGTTTGCCGAAGTGTTTATAAGTTTTAATTAAACCAAAGGAATGATTTAATCGCTGTTTACCGATGGGAATAATTTTAATTTGGATGGTGAGTACGAGACCCATATTTTTTCTTAATGCTACCTTAAGAGATTTGTAAAAAACGAATTTAGGTTAAGACAATGAATAACAAAAGTTAAACCAAAATTCCAATATAAATTTTGCTATAAATTTCAATTATTTCAACTGTTTCTTGCACACTAACAATCATAAAAGCAGAAAAAAAATATAAAAAAATTTCACCTGATTCAATTATAATAAAATTCTGTTTTTTTTTTTCTGCCACTGTGAAACATCAAAATTTTAACGTTCTTCAAGAATGAATTATAAAATCATTTGGGTGGAATTTATGACAATATAAGATGAATTTTATATTTTTTTTTCAATAATATCATGAACGATGCAGGTAAACAATAATTTAATAATCACAATGCTTTATTTGCATAATAATTTTGTTTATTCTGATTTGAAAAAATCAATAAAATTAAATTGAATTAAAATATAAAGCACAAATACTCAAATTTTCAAGTAATATGTTCTGTTTTTAAATTTTTAAACAATTTTTTTAGACTGTATTGAATAATTTCTTTCAAAAAAGGAAAACAGAAAATGAAGTTGTTAGCATTGTGAACATAGAAACGGGATCAAAATTCAAATAATTTTTAAAAAATTCATTTTTAATTTCAAACATTCTTTGCGCAACAACAAATTCCATTCGGTTCATTAATATTTTCAATAATTAATACAAATAAATTAAAAAAATTTTCGGTGTAAAAGAAAATCAAAAAGGGCACCGCACATAATTTGATTTACCTGGGAAAATGATTTCTTAGTTCTTTTCTCTCCCTTGTTTTTCGATGGTCTACAAAGTAAAAGAAAAACTTTTAATTTTAATAAGTCTGGGTCTATATAATTTCTCTTTTATATTAAAATTAAAGCCAAAAATCATTATTCATGAACCAAAACTGGAGAATTCTTATACATTATATAATATTACATTATGTTTTATATTTTTTTTTTGTGTCCTTTACACCTTGATTACTTCTGATACTTCAAATATACGGCTATTATAATGGTACCCTCAAAACAACGTATAAATATTTTTCATTTTCTTTTATTCGCTAATAAATAAATTTTTTAAATAAACACTCTTAAGTCGATACACATACAAATTTATATACTACATGAATGTCTAATATTTTTTTTTAAATCCTTAATATCCTTGGATTTTAATCACTCAGTTGCTTAAATACATTAAAATGAAATGTAGTAGAAAAAAAAAACAAATAAAATTCAAAAAAAGTTATGAGAACTGCAGAAAAATTACATTTTCATGAATTCTAAACTCAAAACAAAATTTCATCATAATGCAGGGATACAACAACAAAAAAAAGACTTTTTTTTTTAAGTAAAAATTCAATTTAAGACGAAAACAGCAAGCAAAAAAAAGCTTATGGCGTTAAAACCTAATGGCGTTAAATATTTTTTTAGGTACATCAAAGAATTATTCTTCGAAAAATTGCATAAAATATACACATTTTTTTTACATTCTGGTATAGCGTTCTAAAAGCATGACATGCATTAATTTTTTTTATTAGAGAGTCAATGAATTAAAAAAATATTTCATTAAAAAAGTTGATCCTTATGCAAAAAGTTGATCCTTGTGCAAAAAGATGTTACAAAAAATATTGAGTTTTAAAGGACAATTTAGAATCCGTTTGTGATTAGCGTTTGTTACATAAAACGTATGAAAATTAAATATAGCGAATAATAGTTGTTGAGTATGTTTTGGATATCGTATCGACAGGTATACTTCAATTAAAATAAATAAATTGATAACTCAATTTTAAGCACTTTTGAGATAAAAATATTGAATTAAATAGATGAAATTCAAGCATAATGGTTTTTAAACTTGTAATTGGATCATTTAAAGTTCCAATAAAATCATATTCTCAGTATAATGTAAATTCACAAGCTCAATTTTGCAGCTGAGAGCTCTTCAATTCAACTGATACGTCGCTATATAAGAAAATCTTTGTGAACATAATAATTTTTAATCTCTTATCAATCACAAATTATAATATAGTCCTTACAGAATTTCTTCTTGTTTACATTATTATAATTATCTGAATAGCTATAATGAAAAGAAAGAGAAATTCTTGTTGACATAATCATAAATTTTTTCTCATATTTTTTGAAACGATAATCCTAAGAATGAATAAATATCATATTATAAAATGTGAAAAAACAAATTAAGTAAAATTTTTCCTAGCTTTGGGACATAAAATAATATAAAATTCTAAATTAAGGATAAAAAGAAATTTTATTCTATTATATCCAAGGCAAATTTCACGAATCCATGGTGTATTAAAACGACAAATTTAGTGCTTTTTAAAAAAAAAATTTTATAAAATTTTAAGAAAGTTAAGAAGACCCATGTTTATCCACCTGCGATGTAGATTCATTACAAAGAGATGTAATAAATTATAGTTCTCTTTAATTCTATTTCATTTCTATAGATAAGTGCTGATAAGTAGACATTCAAGCATAAAACAATCATGTTGGAATGAAAATTCAATAATAATATATTTAAAAATTTCTATTAAAATTTTTTAAATTTTTTAAAACTCCTCTTGGAAAAGATCTTTTTAAGCAGCTCTGTTTAAATAAAATATATTTTTTGTATACAATTCACGCCTTTTACTTGTTTTTGTTCTTTTTTTTTCAATATTATCCCACATTTTCAAAATTAAATTCACAATTTCCATTTTATACTAACACCTTTTTAGAGTTTTTCTTCCACAAAATGTAAAAATACCTTTTAAAAGCTGATTAATGTTTTTATTTACAACCACATTGTAAAAAAGAAAAACAAAATATAAATAAAATATTTTAGATATTTATTGAAATAGGGGAAAAAATATTTATTATGATACTCTTAAAATGTTCCGAGAAAAGGAAAAGTAATAAAATATGAGAAAAAAATATTTCAAGGACTAAAATAATTTTCACAATATAATATACGCGGCTATGAAATTGACTAGGCACGAAAAACAACAGAGAAGTTTGAGAAATAATTTTTGTAATTTCTTTTTGTAATAAAATTGAACTTTGTTTGTTTATTTTTTAACAGAATTCGAGAATCTGCCCAGTCAATATTAGATCTCAAATTAAAAATTAATATGTTTATGAAAACAAATTAACTCAGATCAAGTATGTATTTCAGATTAAGTATGTTATAAGAAAAGCAAAAACTGAACGCGAACAGGTATTAACTGGCAGATACGGAGAAATAGAAGTGAATTGCAAGAACAACAAAACATAAAATATGTGATTCATAACTGAAATTGAGTTCTCTTATCTTAGAAAACCATTTGTTGTAGATATTAAACAGGTAAAAATATTATATTAAATTATTAACTTGTCTTTGAATTAACCAAGAAATTATTAAAGTTTTAGGAATTGGGAACACCCGCACAACTTTTTCGAATAATATGGTTCGATTGAAGTCCATATCTTCTATTTAAAGGCCATAAGGACTTAAAAATGAAAAGCTTAAAATAGTAAAAGACGGAGAGATTATTTTTTATTCTAGGACCCTCGAAGTTTCTCAATTCGATCTATAAAATCGATTCTGTATTTTATGGTACCCGCTACTTGTGTACTCTTTCTAAAAAGCTAATAAATTTTTGTAAAGATTTCATAAAGGTTTCGTGCTCTCAAACAAGAGTAAAGTTCAGTAATAGTATGAAGAGGTTAGTTCTCTTATTTAATTTTTATATACCTATAGATCTCATATTACAAAACTAAAAGTGTGTGTAACATAGGAATACTTTAAAAAAATAAAAACGAAAAAAAACAATGTAAAATAAATTATGTAAGTAAAATTATACAGATACATAATATAAATACATACCTATATTGTATAATATCAATTCTATAATGCTCACCTGCACAATACGAGTACACGCAAAAGTAATAAAAATACATTACGGTATTGAAGATGATTTAAAAGCAACTCACCTGAAATAAAAATTTAGAACTTCTTTTAGTAAAAAGTATTTAAAAGTAGAGTATATATAAGAATGAATATAATATATGTACATATTATAAACAAGTAATACATAATATAAAGAAAAAATAGTATACATATTTCTAAAAGAATAAGCTACATTATAGACTATATAGAGCAAAAAGTTTCTTATCCTTTTAAAGGCAACAAGAACGATGTTTTTTCTACACAATATTTTTGTTTTGTTCTTGAAATTGAATACTTAACCTGATAGCATAGTTTACATTATTTTTTTTTTGTAAAAGAAATTCCATTGACGCAAATTTTTGCAGTTTCTTTGTTTCACTACTATAACCATTTAAATTTTTATGATTTTATATACACAATATTAATGATACTGCAATTTTTGAAGGACATACTCTATAAAAAAAAAAAACAAGAATTAAAACCAAAATCTTGATTTTTCTAAAAGAATTCAAAATGGAAAACTTTGTAGATGTTTTTTTTTTATCAAAAGAATTATATATAAAAACCATTAAATACGATTAACAAACGCTAGTAAAATTTATTTCTATAGTGATCTTTAATCTCAAAGTAAAATTGAATAACTTAAGGCGGTTTTATTGCGAAAATATTGTTTGTACAATGCTATAATATCATAATTCAAAAATAATATTATTATGTTCATTGTTACATAAAGGAATTAAAAACTCATTATGTATTTACTTTTAAATTTTTCAATATCAGTATGTTTTATGGCTTGTTATAGTTTCTTTTATATTAACTAAAGCAATTTAAAAATGCATTTGAAATCGAAAAAGTGAAAGAATTTTCAATCAAATAATAAACACTTGGATAAAAACTATTGTATAACACTATAAAATATTGTAAAGTTTTGGTCCTTACTTATTCTCTTAAATTCTTAATTTTCTTAACTTACTGGAGCTTTGTAAAATTTTAAACTTAATCGTATTAAATATAAAATAGAAAAAGAACTAAAATTAAAATAATTGAAGCCCTTAAACAATCTAATACATATTACATAAACTTAAATCTTAATAATTTACAAATATTATTTTCTACTTAAATTGAATATTTCCCATTAAAAATTTATTTTTAATATTCTGAATTCCCATTACAAATACAAAATTTTGTAACTTCATATCTAAGTAGAAGTAAATAAAATTTCAAAATGTACTTAAAAATTAAGAAAAAAATTATTTGTAGCTTAAAATTATAAAGTTATAGAAAAAATGTGTACCACCTACATTTAGTAAAAGTTTGTGAGAACATTTTCATGCAGTTCAAGTTTAAAAATATTCAACTCCCCTCAAATTTGGCTTTATGCGTTCCTATAAGATCTAAATTTCTGAAAACTTGAATAAAAACTTCATAAAAGCATCATTCGTAGGCTATCACGTATGAACTTTTTTAAAATTTCAAACCTAGCAAATTCATAGTTTTTGAAAAATAATAAAATTCTCGAAATCCAACTACTTTTATTAGAAAAAAACGAACTTCGTTATACAATAAATTAGACAAATCTGAATTCCAATATCTAAACTAAATACAAAATTTTTCCAATGAGAAATTTCTAAAAGCATCACACTTTTATGAGCACTCTTGAAAAAAAAATTTTTTTTCATTTAGTTTAAGTATAATTTTGTACCATATGTCATGTTATATATAAACAATTTTCTAAACAGCTCGATATTTCATGTGAGTATTCCCCATATAGAATACACACAAAATTTTGTTATCACCAATGTATGGTTCGCTAAACAAAGCACTATTGAAATCACAAAGCAAATTGAAAATTTTAATTTGAAATTTTCACCTGCGTTTTTACTGTCAATGCAGTATACTTTTCTTTATGGTTTTTTTTTATTACAACTAATAGCACATTGGGCGCGTATCTGCTATTTACTAGATTTTTTATACAGCTTTTAACACTAAATGAAAAAAAAAACCAATATTAAAACTTTTTGAACTGAAGAAAAAAAGTAATAAAAAAAAATCTATGCTATTGAACATTTAATTAACTCGTATAAAAAAATAACATGTCTTTTTTTTAGAGAAACAAAAAAATATCAAAGTTAAAAAGAAATTTAAATCAGATTGTAATAAGAGTTTTAAATTTTTGAATTTAACTAGAGAAAAGTATTTCGAATATAAAACTAATAAATTTGCAATATTCTGAAAAAGAAATTTTCAAAAGCGCAGCAAAGTTAGCTAGAAATTTTACGATATTTTCAAATGAGTGGATTACTTCTAATATTTTTCAAAAATTAATTAAACCGATCGAAAGAGAACAGTCACACATTTTCAACTTTAGTGAAAAGTTGTGTTTATTTTATTTACATACAGAACTGATATTAGTTATAAACAAGTTAAATTTAGCTTGTAGAAATCACTGCGATGAACCTAATTCTTAGTACTGAACATAGTATTCATAAGCACTAGATTACTAAT
Source organism: Condylostylus longicornis (assembly GCF_029603195.1). Lineage (NCBI taxonomy): Eukaryota > Metazoa > Arthropoda > Insecta > Diptera > Dolichopodidae > Condylostylus > Condylostylus longicornis. Next base: position 4,893,591 of record NW_026578052.1, on the reverse strand, counting down.
TTCTATATATTAAAACGTATTTTTTTTTAGAGAAATGTAAATCAAGAATAGAAGCATTTCTTAACTAGTGACTTCGGGTAACACACTTTAAATTGGAATCGAGGGATGGCGCTTGATTTCGGGTCAAATCTTACTCTTTGAAAAGATGAAATTTATATTCTGCTGAATTGAGTAAAAAAAAAATTCAGATGTCTTTACAATACACGTACAAATTACATTGCTCTTAAAAATATACAGAAATAAATATTAAAATATAAAATAGATTACTTAAATGGTTAAATTAACTAAAAGTTTAATTAAAATTTCGAAAAGTTTAAAATTTTTTTTATCTTAACATTTTATTGAAAAATAAAATACATAGTTAGAACATACTCACATATTTCACTATGGTTAAATTTCTTTCAAATTAATTTTTAATACAATTGAAACCATCAATTTCTGTTAAAACCTGAATTTGAAAATAAAACTAAAAGGCTTTTTTAATTAAGCAGCAATTTTAAAATTTTCCGAAACACTTTTTAGAATTAGTTCACGTTTAAAAATTGTTCTTTAAAAAGAAGTTTTGCAAATGCATTAAAAACTTTGTACATTTCAAAATGAAATAAAATTGAGGAAAACCCAAAGAACAATTGAAATTAATTTTTATTTAAAAAAAAAAAGTAACAGAACACAAAAAAAAAAGTTAATCTAACTTTTATCTAAAAAACTATTTTTTATTTTTATATTAAAATACTTTCTATATTGCTACTATATAATCGACTCCATACTCATCTATGGATATTGTATAAAATTTATAGTTTTGTTTGAGTTAAGAATAAAAATTCTTTTGTGGCTAAAAATGTTTTCTAAAACATCAACTATACTGGGAATAATATAAAATGTTTGTGGCAAGAATATCGTTTCTATATAACGATCTTTTTTTTTTATTATTAAAAAATAAATTGCTTTTTTTTTGTTTTTAACGTTTACCGTTATACAAACAAAATTTATTTTTTGTAGTAGGTGCCACAAAAGAGGTAATTCTATAATAGTGAATTTACACAAAAAAGTTTCACGCTTATGTAAAATAAAAACAACAGGAAAAGTTTCTCTTTGAGTGTATATGCTTAAGACCTTTAAGTGGCAATTTCAAAAAAAAAAAAAAGTGAAAGAAAAACCAATAGAAATTTTTGGCCAAATTTATACAATTAACATTTCTGTTTAATTTCTGTACTTCAAATATTAGTTTAACGCTATTTGAACTCTTGTAGTTAATAAAAGAATTTTATATTTTTGTACAAATATTTTTTAGTAAAATAAAATTGTGCGTTTTGCTGCTCAAAATCGCTTTTAATTTAAATTTTGTGTGGTATATTAAGAAATAATTTGTAATTTTATTTGTAAGAAATACTCATGATTTATACAATAAATTTGTCTAGAAAATTAGGTAATGATTTTCTTTTAAAAATGTTCTGAATAGGAATTTAAATTGTTTGAACAAGACCATAAAATTCTCTAATGATTTAAGAATTTTAAATATATTAGTAAAATTTTTTTATAGTTTAACTTAAAATTTTAAATTATTAATATTTAATTCGCTTAAAAATCACTAAATTAATGTTCTTAAGAATATTGTTCTTTAAAAATAAAAGATCTAGAACTAAATGCGGGTTTAAAAAATTTTTGAAATTTGTCCTCTTATTAAATTTATGGAACTTCTGTTTGATTTTGTGAAAAACGTATTTTTTAATTAGAGATTTTAAGGGTATTAAAAGGATTGGTAATCCTTTTACTCCGAAATCCTGATATCTAAGAGTCTAACCCTGATATCTTACAGTCGTTACAATAGTGATTACGAATATCAAATTCTTTTCAATAATCATTTTCTTGCGAAGTGTTTGTTTTTGAATATATTCAAATATGAAATTTCAGTCTATAATATTATACTTAAATTTAATTTAATAAGAAAGGTAAATAGTACTACAGATTTGTGATTTAAGAGTAAACGCAAAATGGTACTGCTAGATAACTGCAATATAATAAATAAATTTATATAACGATAGCCAGTTACCTGATAAAACCGTTTTCATTATATCAAAGTTTTAATAATAAAGTAAACATAGAAAAAATTTCATGCCAAAAACTTTACATAACATCAATTTTGTGGCAAACTTATTACAAATTTAAAATTTTGTTTTTATTCTTGAATATACACACATATTTTATTTAACATAATCTAAAAAGGATTAAAACCGCAAAAAACAAATTTAATTTTTGTTGGTCAACATACATTTGCATATATAATACTTCCTTCACTTTATCCTTCACACTTTTACTCAATATTTTTTTTTTCATATTATTTTTCCTACATATAATTTCCTACTTTATTCTTCTTATTTTGTTTTTACATCCGTTTTAGGTTATGATTTTTAAAACATATAAAAAAGGTTATATCCCTGATGTCTCCTTACATATTCATTATATAAACTAAAAATTCAATGGTGTTGATTCCCACATGAAAACAAAAAATTTTTTTTTTTTAAACTTAGAAAGGACAACTATTAAAAGGATAATATTTAAATAAAAAAGCAAAAGAGAAAAAAAAAACTTAAATGTGATTTTCTCAAAATCACTTCCCTCTTTGCAACGCTTCTAATTTTTTTTTTGTTCTTATTTTTTTTTGTCTTTACTTAACTTAATGATTTCCTCGCAATATCACATTTTGTAAAGAGAGGAAACAAAGCTTGAAAGTTTCATTTGAATATTATATACTATATTTATATCCTGAAAACTATATCCTATAAATGTTGTAAAATACACATATGTGTGCATATATTTATAGAAAATTAAGAAAAATAGAAAAAGAGGATATTCAAAAAGAAGAAATCAATGAAATGAAATGAATAAAAACATTATTGAGAAAAATAATACCAGATAATATGAATTTGAAGAAACCATCAAAATATGTTTACACTAGCAAGTTAGATTCTGTCATCAAGGACATAACAAAGTAGTCAAATATCCTAGAAAAAAAGATTTTACTTTATTTTTTTTTGTTATTTTTGTAGATAGAAACAAGAAAATTAAGAAAAAGTATTGTTTTGGGTTTATTTTTGTTGCGTACATGTTAAAAAAAATCAACGAAAAATTTTTGTTTCGGTTAACCAGAAATGTAAAATTTTTCAGGATAAAATTTAAAAAATTTCAAATATATTTTAACAATTAACAAAAGATCTTAGTAATCCATAGCAATTTTATTATTATTTAATAAGTCATACTCTGAATTGCTAGACTTTTTAAGTATTTTATTCTAGATTTAAAATCCCTTTATCTTTTATCTTTATTGTCTTTATAAATTAATTTATTTATTTTTTATATTTTATTGTAGAACTCTTATTTATGGAAAATTCTTGACAAAGAAGACGTGAAATCATATTTACATCATTTGAAATTAACATTAAAATTACGGAAATTGAACTATCGAACAATTGGAACTGTTTGTTATCCCAATGGAAAACCTAATGCTGAGACAGAAAAAAAATAACGATGATTGAATATACGAACCGGTTGTATAAAATCGTAAATTTAACTTAAATTCACGGAAACCATTTGAAGCTAAAGGTCGTTAAAATATAAGAAACTATTAATGTAAAGCTTAGATAATATGTTTGTTCCGTAACTGGTTTTTTTAATTGAAATACATGATGTGAACAATAATGTTCCCATATGGAGGCAATCTTAAAGGATTACCCTGACGTAGACGTATTAAAACAGCAGATATTTTTTTCAGGAAGAAATAAACAACAATAACTTTACAAAAAGAGTGCTTTAGTTGAGTCAATTTTATTTTAACTAAAAGCTTTCACTAAGAAAAACATATGGAAAGTCTTTTGTAATTATCGAAACAGCCATATGAATTTTGGTCAAATGTTTCCAATTTAGAGAATATAAAAAGGATTATGGAGTGGCAGCAAAACTATGTACGATAAAAATGATTATGGAGTGGCAGTAAAAACTATGCATGATAAAAATGATTATGGAGTGGCAGCAAAAAATCTTCACAATCAATATTAAAAGTAATTTTATTAAAATTTATTTGCTAATTATTAAACTTTACTTAATCCGTAATTATACGACTCTCCCATTTTTTACCACCATTTATGGCTTGAAAACTATTTGTATAAGCACAAAAAAAAAACACAAATTTTAACATGACACGAACTATTTAACCGCAATCAATATTTTTTTTGTTGCTTCTTTTTATAATATCATTTCCAAAGCTATAACGCAAAAATAGTAAATTATAATATTATGTAAAAAAGGATATTACATTGTATTCAATTTGACAATACATACATAATGTTAATGTAGGTACATATTTTGTATAGCGATAATATCTACATATTATAGTGTCCCTAAAAAGGCAAACAAGGACGACATCCTTTGAAATGTTGAACTCTGAAATTTATTTATGTATAACAAAAATATTTTTTTTTTTTACAATTTTCATACATTTATATTTACAGACATTGCTATAAGAAAATATGAAAATTGTATATATGTATATATGAATTGAAATGATATAGGCGTATTCATTTGGTCCATTTCCAAAAAAAAAAAAAGAAATAATAAAAATATGAATATAACATGTAATAAAAAGTTAACCCTTTCCATGTTTTAAGCTCTTCTTCTCTATATTGTAGTAATTCCAAGTATTATCCTTTCCGAATTTCATTTCATTTTTTTCATTATAGCATATACAATGTATAGAATTTGGGATATGTAATAATAATGTTGTGTAGGAAATGCGATTTGCCATATGTTCGATGTATTAAAATGATAAAGAATATTTTTAATACACACATTGTACATCAATTGGAAATTTGCCCTCACATTTTGTTATATTTTTTTTTATTAAACTTCAATATAAAAATTCTTCATCTACATTGTGAATTAACTGCTTTTTTTTACCATTATGGTAACGAAGGAAGTTTTAGTTTTTCTTTTAAATATTTAATTTAAAGGAAAAAAATTTTTTTAACTTATTTAAAAGTTTTTTTTTAAAAAAATTATTTCCCACAAATCAACACAGATTTAAAGAAAATATAAATGATCATAACTTTACTAGCATAAAAAATGAAACGTTAACTCTGAATGATGTGCATGTGTACATGTGTATGTATATGTAAATATGTTCGAATAGACCGTACAGAGAATATTACAATTTTATAACATGTTGCCGGTTGCTTTATTACTCTTCTATTGCTTTTCTCTTTTTGGTAAAGTTATAAAATTTTATGATAAACTAACAGCAATATAAAAAAGAGTAAGCAAAAGAAAAAAAAGAAATAACGGAATTTGATTTTCCTAACGGGTTTTTCTTCTTTTCCTCAACGAACGAAAATGTTTGACTAAAGTTATACTGAATGCTTCATTTATGATTTAGTTTTGTGCAGACTATGCCCTGTTATTTAAGCTTACATAAAAAATTTGATTACATTATATTTCTTGAGTTTGTAAGCTTATTTTTTTGATGTAGAAATTTTATTGTAGAATTTTAAGGAATTAAATGAGCTATTTAAAATTTTTTACCATAATTAAGAAACAATAATTGGTATATATTCATTGCGTATAAATCATTTATATAATAAACAAATTATTTTAGAAAGTACATATTTCAATTTCGACTGAAAAGGATGTTGACGAAAATTTATATTTTCGATGAACTTCCGGGGAACATTGAGTTCTATGATCTGGATATTTATAAGAAGCCGATTGGATAACTGTAACCAAAAGAAAAATTTGAATGGATTTTCTTACAATTTTGCATTGACCAGACAAATCATTCCAATATTTTTCTTAGCTTTCATTTTTAAAAGTGCCATATTTTAAATAACCGCATTTTAACGAATCTTAATATGTATTTCAATTAAATTTTCTATAAAATATTTTCATTCTCTATCGTTATAATTAATCTTGTTTTATTAGTACGTTCTACTTGTCGGCAACAAGCAATGTGATAATTAGTTTTGAGCTTATATCAATTCTCTAACTAATATCGTGGGTCACACTCTGTATGCAACTTTTCTTTTATGGAATATACGCATTAAACTGAATGATATTGAAAAAAAAAAAAACATTTTTTTATTTTCTCTCATATTATGCTAGTAAAATATTGCGAAACAGATTTTCCTTTTTATTTTTTTTTTTTTTTTGAATTTTTCATAAAATTTGACATGTAGAGATTTATTAATTTTAGTAATATTTCAATAAAATGAAAAAATATTATCTAAAATAAATTCAAACTTATGAAAAACTTTTATTGAATTATTGAAACGTGGTGGAATAAGAAAAAACAAAATTTCAATTTCAATTTTTTTTTTTCATTTACCAAAATTGTGTTTGCAATGCTTTTAGGATGTAAAACGTTGCAATAATAGGTTTTTCAAATAAAATTAAAAAAAAAATTTAATTTCAAAAATCAATTTAAAAATAATTTATTATGCATTTGAACAGCATAGTTTATTAATAGTGCATTAATATTAATGCTTTTGAAAACTATCGGCTGCATTTCTCTGCAGAAAATATTTTGAATCAAATTAAAGTTAAAAATTTGTAGTTTAATTTTCAGTTCTCTCCTTGAAATTTTAGTTTAAATAATATTTTGTCCTAATAAAATGGATTTTAATATGGTTGTATGCGGAATATTTTCTTGATCGCATTAGCGGCGATGTCGATAAAGCGTATATTTAGCTTAATTACATGTAAAAATTCAAAAAGGCTTTCTTAAGTAGAGCTCGTTGAATTTAATACAGAATAAAGTAAAAGTTTTTTTTAGTCCACATAAGTTTTCATATAAGCCTCACTTTAAATTTCAAACAATCTCTTGTTACCCTTTTAACAACAACTCTTAATTAATTAATTGAATTAAATATCATACTGTCATTCAATGTTTAATATCTACACAATATTTGCTTTTAATATAACTAAATCTATATACGTATTATTTTATATTTAAATTCAAAAGTAATTACTTTACAATATTCAACGTTCCCATTTCTATTCCTAAAATTTAATATTGTTAAAGTCATGTATTTATAGCATTTATACAAAATTCGATATAATATTTATTTAAACCAACAAATTTAATTAAATTGATTTTGTTTAATAAAATTTTCCTCTTAATAATATTTTAGAAATCCCACATGTATGTACATATATTCCATATGTGTGTATAAATAGAAAATTTCACTTTGAATGCTAAGCTACGTATACATTATATATATACAAATATTTTTAAAAATCCTTTTTCAATTTTGACTCTATTTTAATTATTTTCTATTATTTATTCTATGAAATCATTCAAAAATGTTTTTTTGCTCAACCAGAGTTTTGTATATAAAAGACTTTTTATCACTGTCAATTCTGTTTTGAATAAGAATAAAGATAAGATAAATTAACAGGACAGTATGAAATCTAAATAGAGTTTTGCCGTTTTAAGGGCACTAATTGCTTTTCGGTCTGACGCTGAGCAAAAGAGTACAACACAATTCGTGCTCAAAATATACACTTCCCAGACTCAGGCCCCGGTTTAAAATAGAAATGTTTGTTAAATCCTATTTGTTTTATTAGTACTTCCCCTCTTTTTATACTTTCAACATACTTCAACATACAGTTGGTTCGTATTCTTTTTTTCACCTATGTTTCATATATAATAGTAAATCTAGTATATTTTATTTTTAATTTTTTAGGGATTGATCATTTAGTATGCAAGTGCTCTGCAACTTTATTGAGGTACAACCCAATTGAATATTGAACTTATGAATTATATACATATTTTCATATCTGTCGTATTCCGGAAAATTGATTTTAAGAAAAGAAACGGTGCCTGGTTATATATTTTTTCGTTCGAAAATCAAAAGAGTTCTGAAATCTCTGCCCTAAGGCTCTTAAATATCATCCTTATCTGAAAGCAGTTTTGAAAATTTTATATTATTCAACATTATTATTGTTCGATTTAAATACTTCGAGCTAGAAATACTTTGGAGTTATAGAAAAATTATTGGAAATTACATAAAAAATTTCTTGTATAAGGCAAAATGAAATTATTTTGTTATATTATGAACTAAGCTTTAATATTTAAATTAGTTTTACAAGTAAATGAGCTTTTTCTTTATATTATATAAGAAAATATCAGTATATAATTTTAAAAGAAATTTTTAATTAAATTTTCATTAGTTTAACGAACCTTTAACGTTTTTAATAATTATATTTGAGTATGCTTTAAACACATAGATAATAGTTTCATTTTGTATATTAAATTTTAAATTAATAGTTTGTGATTTCAATATTTTTAATCAAATTATACTATATTCATTTACATAATATACATATATAAATTATGTATATAAAATTTTAAATTCTTTTATAAATATAAAATACTTATACTATTATAAAATTTATCAAAGAATAAATTTTTAATTAACTAAAGGAAATAATTGATTAGAATTTTCTTAAAGGATAATCAAAAATTAATTCATTATTTCTAAAATATAAAACCTTTTTTCTATATTTATAATATCCTTTTTACTCTTTTTTTTTTATATATAAATAATCTATTATATGAGTACATATACAAAAGATATAAAACAATTTATAAATGATTGAATTTTCAAAATATAATTTTAAAAGAGAGAAGACCAGACCTATTGACCTATTAAAATAAATTTTGTATGAAATTTTCAATAAAATCAAATTAAAATCAGAAAATTTGCCTATCAAAGTAAAAGAAAAGAAAAAAAAATAAATTTTTTTTTATATAAATTAATCAAAAGTATTCAACCATATTAAAGAATTATATTTTTTTGTATATATAGACAGTAATATGTCTAATAGAAAAAAGGATCAATTGTATACGAATATTACAATATTATATAAAATAAGAATCAGGTGAGCGTATAAGTAAACATATTCGACAGGTATTCAATGAAAATATTTTTGAATCATTAATTTTATTTTAATGTAATGTGCACAAAATATATAAAGCTACCAAATACCCTTTTTTTTATATTCGGTAATAATTTTCTAATATTAAAAATAAATACTTTTTTTATATACGTATATGTATATCATAGAATCCTTTTATTCTTTTGTAAAATTAACGTATCCTTTTCTATTTTCTACTTTTTTGTTATGATAATAATATTGTACAATAAATTGAGTTTGTTTTTTTTTTGTTCTATTTGTTAGGGTATAAAGAATTCATTTCCATAAAATTTGAATTGAAAATTTTTTTTTTAGTAAATTTTATTGTAACATAAGGTGATCCTATTTATCAAACTGAATAAATAGTCCTTAATTTTTTCTTTAATATTAGTTTGTTTTTGTATTGTCCTCAAATAAAAGGTTGTTCTTATATTCAATTATATAAGAAGTAATAAAATATCATCTATATTTAACTATATAAATGTAAAGAATGTGTTGGTCATAGACTAAAATTTTTTAGTGTATATATAATTGATAGTTTTTATATTAAAACCAAGTTAAAAGGGCATCCTTGCCTTTATATTTTTATTTAAAGAATAAAACAAAAATAACTTCTTTTGAAGAAATTTTTTCAGCCAGAAAATTATGTAAGAAAAAAATTTCTTATAAATAGCTATTTTATTAAAAAACTCAAAAAATTTTTCAATATTATTTCAAAAAAAAATTCGAATAAAATATGTAGAATAAAATTATTGAATTTTATATTGAAAATTTTACTATCAAATTTAACAAGAATAGGAAGTTGTAATAATATAAAATTATAATAAAAAATATACTCTTATAGTTGAGGTAGAGAATGGTTTTGCTGAGAAGTTTTCAAGTTTAACTTCAGATCAAGTAATGTTATAATATAAATTTTTCATAATTTAATTTTTTTAAGAATTTCAATTTTAAAAAGACCATAGTAAAGTAATAATAATAGTCCCCAACATATATAAAGTATTAAAAATTATTAAAATTTTTAATAAAATTTTCTCATGAACTATAAAAAAAATACTCGAGTAGCGTACCAAAAAAAAAAATAAAAGACCATAAAACAAGACAAATTTAAATATTTTTCTATTAATAAAATAAAAGAATTTTTTAGGGAATCAGAAAATCTTTTCATTTAAATCATAAAATAATCAGAATTCAAGGGCGAAAATCACTTTACTAATTTATTATTTAATAAGATTTTTCCATAAATTTTATTATTCCGCAAAATTTTTAATAAGACATCTGAGAGGTTTTCGTTTTTGATTCTTTTTTTTTGAAATTTTTATTTTTTTTATCAAAAAAGCAAAAAATGTAATAAAATTGTATTTAAGTCTGCAAAGTATTGTCAAGGGTAACAAACATTATATTATTATGCTTTAAGACTAAGGAGAATTTTTAAGGACAATTTTGTTTTTCTTCTTTAAAAAAAAAAGGAAAACAAAAATACTTGAATAAATCTGAATAAATTGTTCTAATGACAATTAAATTCTAAATATTTTAGAAAATAAAATTGTTTTTTCTTTTTTTATTTACGCCGAGAATTTTATAGTAAGTAAATTATATAGACCATAAAAAGTTCTACCATATAATATCAAAAACAATTTTTTGTTAGATCACCTACTGTGATTTCGAATGAAATTAGATCTTTTTTTTTTTATTTAAATGGTTTTATTGGACTCATTTTCTAAAACGTGCACATAAAACACACCAGGGCACTGGTATTGGCACACCAGTGTTATTTTTTTCACACCATTTTTATTTAATTTCATTATAATATAATTTAAAATTACATTTTTCCATTCTTATGACTTAAAAATCAATAACAATACACGTACTTGTATCAGAAATCATTGGTACACAAATTATGTAACACATAAATTTTAGAGTAAAAATTAAAACACGTCTATTTGAATAAAATTCCTTAAATCACATGATGAAAATATTTACGGCAAAATTTATTCTAATATAAAATCCAAAATTGTAAACTAATAAAAGGATTTTAATAACCAAATTCAATCAACAAGAAAAGGTAACAAATAAATTTTCAAAAAAAAAAAAAAAGCAATTTAAATCTTTAAAAACAAACTGTTTATATAAGCTACATGACATGTTTGATTGATCCATGTAAATGTAATAAGTAAAAAAAAGAAACCCTCTAAATATATTTATGGCATAAAGATTAAAGTTTTTTCTGAAAAAACTATTAAAAATATATCACAGTATTTAATTGACTCTGACAACTAAAGGTTGTTTTTCGAATAAAATTTTAAAATCTATGATTTTGAATTAGGGAAAACAATAAGTACTCGTATCTAATTTTAAAATAATAACTTTTTAAATATAAAATTTGCCTTTATGATTCGTCGTACTACGGTTGAGATTTTAATGAATGAAAATAAATAAATAGCAATATTATGAACAAAAATCTAAAAAACCTTGAATTTAAAATTGAAATTCATTTAAATCAAATTTTCTCATATTCAAATTACATTTTTAATTAGAAAAATTTAAATTATTATTCAAATAATAATAAACCCTTAAAAAATTTGAATTTTCTTTAGTCTTGCACCTACATAATAACTCCAAAGAAATTTGCAGAGTGAAAAATTTAAATTGGTTAATGTATAATCAACAAAAAATAATTGGAATCCCACACTATTGGATTTTTTTTTCTGTCCATTACCATCGCAAACTTAATTTAAATTTTATTACAGAGGTTTCATATTTTAATATTATACGTGAAATACTAAAAAAATATTGAAACCCTTTTTCAAAGATTTATGATTTAATATTCCACATTTATCCATTTATTATATAATATAATGGTTGATATCAGTGATTATATAATTTCGCCCCTTTGCCTAAATTTATGTAAAATATATATTTATATTTTATTTAATATATGCATGTACAAGTTTTTTTATTCATATACAAGATATTATTCTGATGGAATAACTTATGAATCTTCTAAAAACAAAAAAAAAAATTTAAAACAAATAAAAACAAAGTAAAGAAAAATATAAAGTGGATTCCATCCTAATACTGATCAAACCTCATAAATTAATTATTTTGAATATAAAGCCCCTTTTTTCTTTCTTTTGGTATAGCTAGCTGACTTACTTATATCGGATTTTCGTTGAATATTTTCTTTTAAAATAAAAAGGATATTTTCAAAAATACTCCTAAAATATCTAAGATATATATAAAATTTAACCAACACTCATATGGTATACATACAGACCTACATGTTATATTTGTAACCATTCAATATGTTAGGATCTTATATACCTTGAATCTTATATATTTTATAATTCATATATTATTTATATGTCATGATATATTGCATGTTAACACAAAAATGTTAAATAAAAATTTGTAAATGTGTGTACTTATATTGGAATTTAACAAATGAGAATCAATCGAATGGTGTGTAAAATAGCAAATTTTCACTCTAATAATTATTATACTGTTATGTATGCTGTTGAATAATTGAATCTTATATCAAAAGATGGTTTGATAGTGAAAGAGAGCTCAACGTTTTTAGATTATCCTTTATGTACTTATGCAAGCGATTATTTACAAATATTCTTTTGTGTAGTTTTAATATGATTACCCTCTTGATTGGTTCTATAAACTGACTTACCCTTTATGATAACTGAAGTTAAAAAATTTCAAATAATCAAAAGAGATGTAAATTTTAATCTGAAATTTTGAAAGGATAATAATTAATAACTTTTATAATTGAACTTTGTTTTATATCACTTTGAAAATTAGTATTTCCGAGTCTCTTCATGTATGTTCTTCTCGAAAATCAAAAATTAAGTGAAAATCAAGAAATCGCATTCAATCTCTTTTATCGTATTAAGTAGAAAAAATATTTTATTGAATATTGCTGTCAAACAGCTTTGAAATAAGGTTCTTCTGAAAACGCAGTATGCGTACGCATTTCTAACTTAAAACTAAAAAAACTTTTTCGCATTGATTGACAACTGCAAAAAATTGTCATTTGTTTTGTCGTAGTAAAAAAGTTCTTGCAAATCTTTATCTAAGTCATATTTGAAAATGCAGTTCTACCAATAGTACAAAATTGAAGTTGTTATTTTTTAGACATAAAAAATGGATTTAAGGAAAAAATTAATTAAAAATTATAAATTCGAATATCTTACAGAAGCAAATCGAGATAAGAGTTTAAACTTACGCTAATAAATCTTCTATATCATCATCGTCCATCTTGCTTAATATTCAATTTAAGTTAGCGCAGTTAGAAAATTAAAAATGCGATGTTGCGTGAAGTTTCTGAAATATCTTAATTGCAGTTGTAGTTTTCAAAATGGCTGCTACTGCAGTTCTGAATTTTTAAAAACACTGCTTTGTAGTTGAAGCAGTTCTTATTAAACAAATGTGCTGCAATTTAGTACTAAGTTAGAACTGCATTTTCAGAAAGACCTATATACAGTGGGTATATTTCCAAATATATTTTTGATAATATTTAATATACATACACTTATTTATACGCATATAATATTTTCATTCCCAATATATAAGCTAAAATAACCTCAATCAAATTAAAGAAGATCCTACTTCGATAAATTTATGACAAAAAAAAACAGCCTACTAGTAACATATAAATATATACACAAAACACAACGATAAAACGAAGAAAGGATGAATAATAAAACGGATCCATGTATCCGCAGATATATGTACACACACTCTCATACACATAATCTTTGAATAACTACTCGCAGTTGGTTATATTATAAAAATTTATAGGCTGCTCCATTAAAAATAGTCACATATTTTTGTATTTGAAGTAATGGTAAATGGTTAATAAGGGAGCACGAAAAAAACCATCTGGGAAAATAAAGATATTTATATGTACATATATATATATATATATATATATATATATATATATCTTTAATAGCTTTCGCAAAAGGGTTTGTTGGATATACTTTTAATGAGTTTTCCATAATCTAAAAATGCTTGAAATTTTCAAAAAAAAAAAAAATACAATTTTATTCGTTTCAAATACACATGCCTATATTTATATTAAATAATTTAAAATTATGTATATGTATGCAAATAAATATTTTTGTACAAGTTCTTAAGGAGATTTTAAAAATGAATTTTGTATGTACACGTGTAATATTTTTGTTATTAAAGCAGTAAGAATAAAAATATGAACAGGTGGATAATCTTTTTTACTTTTATATTATAGTAAATAAAATAAAATAAATTCTTATAGGGTATATAATTTAGAATTTTGCAAAATCTGTTTTAATGGAAATTTTATGATTATCTTAGTTTTCTTTAAATTCTTAAAAATCTATATATATAGTTCATTTATGCACTTGTTTCTTGCTCTGGAATAATCCTACTTAAATACATTTCCCAATGTAAAATTAAATTCAAATCAAAAATTTCTACTTAACCTTTTATAATTTCACGATTTCACCCATTTTCTTACACTCAAAAATGCACTGTGACAATAAGTTCACTCCGAACAATGTTAAATATTTGAATTAATTAATTATTTTTATACAAACTTAATGACAGCAAACCAAAATTTTAAATATTCTTTATTTTTGCTTCTGTGTTTGTTCAAATTTTTTTGCAATTTCTTCCCTAGTTTGCTATATAAATACAAAATATATAATTATAAATACTATGTCTAAACTATTCTAAGAAAGGTCTTTGACCAAATTTAATTTTATCTACACAATATTAAATTTATTTTTTAAATTCTTATTTAATCAATGAGAATACATTATAAAAATTTTAAACAATAAAATCGATAAAATCAGATTATAAATTCTGTTTTGTCTAGTTTTTGAATTTTTATGAATAGTCAAAATAATAAAAATAAAATTCGTATATATAAGAAATAAAGGCAAAATTCAAGAACTGAATCTAGAAATCAGTTTCTATAGCAAAATTTTAACATTGCAAAATTCGCTTCATTTATAAATTTAATAAAATTTTCTTCAGTTAAAATATGCCTTTGTTATCTAAAAAAACAGGACGTTAAATGTGTCGTCCTATAGAGAAGCAAAACGAAAATCCTTTTCAAAGTACAAAAATAGATGAATGTATTGTTAATGTATTGAAAAATGTTCCAGATTTATTTTATTCTTAGACAAAAATAAAAGAAAAAAAAAATTTTTCTTAAGAATAATCAAAAGAAAAACTCAGCCTCATTCAAAAATTCAAAAAACACTGAAGTATATAGGTACTATAGGAGAACCTTTAGATGTTAAAGTTTTTATATTCAAAAGTAATATGGAAACTTTTCATTTTAAAGGAGAGTATAGGAATATGAGTACTATAGAATATATGTACAATGTATGAAAAACACAAAAAAGAATAAAATTTTTCTCCAAAGAATTGATTTTCTACGAAAAACACAAGAATAATAAAAAAAAAATATTACATAATTTTCGCTTTCATCAGGAACACTTAAAGAATTTCAAAGAGTTTTTAAATCTCAACACGTTTTTACATTTATATTGATTTTTTTATTTATTTTTTCCTTTTCCTGGATTTTTATTTTATTTATAGATAAAAAGAATTTGAAGTAGAATTTCTTTAAATCTATTTTATATTTTTATCATCCAACTCCTTTTACTATAGTGTAAATTGTTTGATCAGGAGTAAAACTATTTGTTGCTAAATTAAATTTGGATTTTTTTTAAACCCCAAAAAAATTTGGTTTATGTGAATTTAGAGTTGAGTGATTTAATGGATTTTGACCTCAATTTGAAATTTTCCACATTCATAAAAATATAATTGCTACATATTGTTCCAATTGTCTGTGTACATACATAGGTGCTTAAAGAACTAAATATAAATTGTTGGTATATTCTTAAAAAAGCTGACAAACCTGACTAAAATTTTCATTTGGAATTTGGAAAAAAATATTTTTTGTTTAACAATAATATTACCTACCATTAAGTCAACCCGATTTCATTTCAGTCGATTTTTCTTTTAAAATAATTTTTGATATCTCTGACGATTTTTAAAAAAGTAACAATCGTATTTATTTCTTTTTTTTTTTAGGAATTTTTTCATCGAACCGATTTTCAAAAGCGTTTCCGAATAAATGTTGCAGTGCACTTTAACCTTTTTTTTGCTTAGCCACTACATTTGCTGACTATTGGTTGCGATTTAAAAAGAACCTGGAAAGTGAGTTGTTCTTTGAACGCAAAAAATTACATTGTGCGAAAGATTTCCAGAAACCTTCCTCACAAAGCTGTAACAAGTGTCCTTTATTCTAAAATTTTTGCTAGTTTTAGAAGCACAAAACTGTAAAATTTATTCTTCTTATGTACAAAATTAAAGAACTTTTCTATTCCAAATTGCTAAAATTCGATTTTCTGTTTAAACATAATATCAAAATTTTAGAATTGATACTAATAAATTTTAATCGTAAACAATTCAAAATTTAATAAAATTCAAAAATATTTATAACTTTTTTTCCAATTTTAATTCTATTAAATTTTTAAAACTTCTTAAATCATTTTATAAATAATATAATAGACTACTATATATACATATATTAATGTAAGATGTTAGAAATCGATTTTGCTATAGAAACGTCTTAAGATTTAAAATATAAGAACAAAATAGAAAATTTCCTTTCCTTTGCTTTTAATAAATTCTTTAAATATTTGTACTTTTAATAAATTCTTTAAATATTTGTAGGTGTATACGATGAATTAATGTGGTAAAATTTTTGAAACAAGGACAAGCACAACAATAGACATAATGATATTAAGGTTAAAAATTTTAAAAAATTCTTATTTAATGTTGTCACACCTTTAGAACACAAAAGTTTTGATGTTAAAAAATAAATTATTAGAATTATTTTTAAAATTTTTCATGATTTATTAGAATCCGATTAGCAAAAATAAATGTACATGCCAGTCATATTATTCAGATTAAGTTAGAGTAATGTTTCCCATAGGGCTGCAAATTGTTGAAAAAACTGAGTCACAGACTTTTGTTTTTTTTTTTTTAAATTTTGGAGTAATTTTACAATAAACTCAAAACAAATGTGAATTCATAACTAATGTTTAGATTCCTAGGTTCATAAGATCATTTTGATTTTATCGTTTTCTATTGCAATTATGGCAAGCCAAAACAAACGAATTTATTTAAATTAATTGATTAATTTAATAATATATTTAATTTGAAAATACTTAATATTAATTTTGGCATCAAATTTACCACAAAAAATATTTTACTTTACAATATGCTGGAAAAACTCTTGTTCCACACTCAAATTAACAGAAAACTTTAAAATCCAAAATCTAATTAATCAAACATCATCGAAAACCATTTTAAAAATTTTAATTTCATTTTAAAAATCATTTCAATTCTATTTTTTATTGTATAAATTAAATTTTCAACTTAAACAACTACTTTTAACAATATTTTTTAATTTTAATATTTTATTTCTAGTAAGTATGTGAATTCTCTTACAAAATAATAATTTCAATTAATTTTTTGTTTATTAATTTATATTTTAATTTATTAAAATTGAATTGCTTCCCATAATACATGAGAAAAAATTTATCTACAATTGCTCATAATAAAATGTTATATTTTAAAAATTTATTATTACATTTTTCCTGCAATATTATTTTAAAAATGAATATTTTTTGGAAAAAAAAAGAATCTAAAATTTCATTTACATAATTAATGTTGCGTGTAATACACACAATTTTAAATATGATCAAATATTTAAAATGTTTCATTCAATTTAAAAAAAATTCATTTAATTTGATTGTTAAAATAAAATTTTACTTATTCATATTGTATGCGGTAAAATTATTTTAAATAACAATTAAAATCCAATTGTTAAATTGGTAAATGAACATGGAAATTATTTAAATAATAAAATGTGTAATGTTATTAAAAATAATTTTGTAATTACAATTTACATGGATGTCATTATTGTAATATTGAAACATTGGTATATTTTAAGCTACATTGAAAAGTATATTTGTTCGTTGTTGTTATTAAACAATTCATTGTTTTCCAATAACGAACTCTCTTCAATAACATGAAACAACGCATTTTTCTCTTTGACGCTATTTTTTCAAGCCATATTTTTGAAGTTATTCAGCCTCGTTTTTCTTTATAACGTAGTATATGCTTTATTATCTTTTACTAATCTAGATCTCATGTCGAATAAGTCGGGAGTGTGATCGAATCTGCGATGCCTATTATATACCTCTTTGTAAATAACACAATTTATTAAATATCTTAATCACCTCAAAATTTTTTTTGTAATATGCCCTTAAAAATCTTCAATACCTATTAAAATAAAATTTGCAATTACAAATTTTAAATAATTTTTAATTTCAATAAACTTAAAAAATAAATAAATTTGTTTCTCTTAAGCCGATTAATTCGAATAACTTGACAAATTCAATTTTATATTGTAGTTATTATATTTGAATTTTATAATACTTATAAATATTTTTATAATAAAATAGAATAATGCAAAATATTAATGTAAATAAAATAAATAATAGTTTATCTTTCATTCAAGGCCATTAACACGTCGATAAAAATGGCCATATTTTATATTTTCCCGAGTATTAATTTAAAAAAATGTTGTAATATACACTCCCTATTATGTTTTCATAATCCATACATATTATATTTAATTTATAATTTGTGGTATATTGCCTTCCGCACGGTCTCAATCTTGTAACAAGGAAATAAATTTTATAGATTTAAATAAAACTATAAAATAAATAAATTAAATATTAATAAAATGCAGAATAATTAAAAACAATTTAAATAACATACCACTAAGAGATAAAATGTTTTCTCTTCTGGATATTATGAACCGTTTTTAATTATTCTAAGCTTGTAATTATGTAGGTTGAAATTGTTTTAAGTCACATATAAAAGAGATATGGTAAATACTAGGAAATCATTCTTCTTCTGTATCGGGGTATAAATTTAGCTTTATTAAACGATTTTGTATAAAATTATGGAAATCATATAACATCAGTTGAACAACAAAACTACTATTAAACTTGCTTAAAACATAAGTTCTCCTTCACAGAAAAATAATGGCAGAACTTCGGTTTTACAACTTATTCATGTATAAAATTGCAAGCTAACTTACTTTTTAAATCTTAACTTGAAATTAAACAATTGACTTAATGCGAAAAAGATATAGACGGTTTCGGAAAAATTTTGGGAAATTTTTGTGCACTTAATGATTCATTGTATTTATATGTATGCGTGTTATAATGTGTGTACTTACGAATAATAATTACATAACCTGAAATAATTAAAAAACTTACATTTATTTAATAATTTTTTTTCAATAAAAAATACTTATTCCTATATGCAGCAGTCAATATTTATAAATAAGTCACGTAGATTGTAAAATTAAGATAATTAAATTTTTATTAAATGTACATTCTCTCACAAATTAACAATATAAAATAATAATAATTATAAAAAATAATGCGAACAACCATACATAACGAATTTTTATAATATGTAACTGTTTTTCCTCCAATTTTTTTTTTTTAAACGAAGCACAATAAAGGAAAAAGAAGAAAAGAGAAGAGAAGAGAACAACAAACTTTACATAACAATGACAGCGATCACAACACAACAAAAAAAAAAATAACAAAACTGGCAGCAACCAGAGTAAATAAAACTTTTTTTAATGCTTCATAAATTATTTATTATGAAAATTTTTTTTTATAACAATAAAACGGTAAAATGAAATATTATTATAAAAAAATTAAAAAAAAAAAAGGAAAATTTTCCAACTATACAAATTGATGAAATTACCAGAAACAGGAGAAGAAACGAGAATTTTTTTGTGCATTAATTTTTTTTATTTTCGTTTCTGTGAAATTTTGAAGGAAAACTTAAAAAAAAAACCAAACCGTTACTAGCACTGTTGACAATTTATAATGAAGCGACGACAAAATTTAAAGTTGACAGAGCAAACTTTGGGATACCTGGAGCAGATAATTTAATTTTAAAAAAATTGTAAAAAATGTGGAGCTTAACTAAGTATTTATTATATTTTAAGTAATAAGTTGGAAGGATGGAATGGAAGAGATTCACAGTTTCAAATTATATGTAATTTATTTTAAAATGCTATTCATTAAAATATTGTTCTGAAGCCAATCCATTTCGTTATTTTATTTAATAAGAAATTGTTTTAATAAATTCGTTATTAATTCTTTGTTAATATTTTAGGTCCAGAAAAAAAAAATCAGAGTTCAGATGAGAAGGAATTCCAAATACACCAATTCGTACAAAAGAGTTATTGAAGGAGCAGACTTCATACTTTTCATACAGGAAACAAACATCAAACCGTAATATTTATGTTTATAGGTTAGTTTTTAATTATAGACTAGTTTTTAGTTATAGATTAGTTTTTATTTATAGATTAGTAATTACTTATAGATTAGTTTTAAGATTTGTATAGTACATTGTATAAAACATATACGTATATATATGTATAAAACAGAAACCTAATGTATATATGCAACCGATATCCATCTACTATTCTAGTATCTATTATATTGTACTAATCTACTTTATACATACAAATATATATACATATATGTATGTGTATGTATAAAAGAGAATTTCTACTTAAAACATCGTTCCATTTACAAACTGGTCCCAACTACCCCAAATTAGTTTTGAGTTTTATATTCCAGTAAAAGAGGTTTATATTCCAACAAATGATCTTTTTCTTCTTAATATTATGTAAAACTTTTAAAATATAAAAGGGCAACTAATAAGCATTAAACTTCGGTGTCATAAAAGAAAATTGACATTCAACATACCTTAGTCACAAAATCAAATTTAAAATAGAAATAAGCAAACAAAGTGAAAATTAAAAATATTTTCGCGATTAATTTTTTGTTTTCCTCTTGTTCCACGTTTTTTTTTTTTGAACATTTTTTTTTTAATAACGTGAAAATATTTACTTTAATGTTTTCATTTTAATAAGTGTATACAGTAAATTTTCAATAAATCAAGATTTTTTTATCCTCTCCAATTAACTTTATTTTTCCTCTAATATAATAAAATTTTAACCATTAAAGTTTGTTTTCTGTTTTAAATTTAAGGATGTAACAAACAGGTACATAGTAGAAACCTGCAAAATCTATGCTTTGAATTTTTATACATAGCACAATTCATGTACATAATATGTATAATATGTGTTTAAAGTATGGAACTGTATAAAAGCAAGAAAAACTAAAGAAATACTTTAGATTTTCTTGCTTTTGTTTTTGATTAGCCCACAGTTGGTTTGTGTTAACAGAAAATGTTTCGTAATAATAAGAATAACAAAAGAACAAAGAGACTAAATCTGAAGTAAAATGCAGAAAGTGCATTATATATATAAATTGTAAATCAGTATTTATTCATGTTTTAACACAATTTTAAAACAATAATGTATTAAAAATAGTTTAAGGATTATTAGAAAAATTTTATATTTTAGGTTGTCAAGTAACTTGCTTTGAAGCCACATTTTTTAATCTTAGATTTCACTGATTAGTTAAAGATTGCTCAGTTATATAAGTTTGCTTCTTAATTGTTGTTCTAATTCTTTTGAAATTTTCATTACAAGAAATGCTAGAATAAACGTATTATGCGTCTTAATGAACTACCTATAATGCTGCGATAAAATTCACATCTAAATTGAACCTAATTTACTCGGCGAAACAACTTTAATCGATTAATTTGATTAAGGAAAATCCCCTATAATTTACATTGTATGACGCCTTATTTTAAATTGAAGGATCAAATTTTAAATTATTATCCCAATTACCATAAATTTTCTAATTAGAAATTTTTTAAATTAAAATTACAACTCAGTGACATGTTTTTTATGAAATCTCTTCAAACATAAATACAGCTACTCGTAAAAAGTAGCCTTTAAAGTATTACTCCTTAAAAAACTTTATAACTTTAATAAAATTCAAATTGTATTATTAAAGTTAACATTTTCATAATTAAAGAAGCTTTAAAAAGGAAAAATAAGGATTATAAGCCTTTATCTTCTCTCATATTTGATTGATATTCACATTTTAACTCTTTATATTCTTAAAATACAAAAGAAAAGTAAAATTTATTTTAATTTTTTTTTCCAAAAAAATAAAAAAAAAATTTATTGATAACTTTTGAGTCAATAAAAGTCCTTTTTTTTTTATTATATAATGTTATTAACTCCCGTTATCCCTCGCTGTCTTTTTCTCTCTCTCTCTCTTTTCCTCTGATATTGAATTCAAAGATAAACATATAATTTGTTTTCTCTGTTACACAACTCAAATACTTAAAAAGGTACTTAAGCAAGTTTCTTTATATCTGTTCAAATATTTTACGAATAAATTTCACCTATTACTTTTAAAAGTCATGTAAAACAAGAAAAACAACTATAAGAAAAGCTAAAATACAAAAAAAAAAATAAAGAACAAAGTATGAGAATTGAAATTTATAAGTTTTTGTACAAAAGAAATAATATAATAATGACAATAAAAATAATAATAATAACAATAATAAGTAGAAGGAGAAAAGAAAAAGGACCACAACCATCATTTTATTATGTTACGTAAAACTAAAAAGGAGAATATTGTAATAAAATCGTGCTTGATACGATAAAGACAAAAAAAATATAATCGGTTCTGTTGGAATATTCTTAAAGAATATCTCTAGATGATACTGAGCCGTTTCAATAAATTAACTTTCTTTCTGAATTTCTTAATTTAAAAAAAATCTAAACTTTTTGGTTAAATTCAATTGTAACTAATCAGCATGTTATTGACTCGGGAATATTAAATTTTAGGAGAAAGCGAAATTCTTGATTTTGACAAGAGAATCTATTTAAAACATTTTTAATTTAAAATTCAGATTTAGGAATTTAGAAAAAAAATCTAATCTTCTATATTTCTAAATCTATAATTTCGGAACTAAAAATTTAAAAGCAAAATTTGAGAAATTTTTAAAAGTGTCAAAGGTCGAATTCGACTTGATGAATCAAATTTTTAATTTAAATAATTAAAGAGCTTTAATCAAATTTTGATATCATAATATTGTTGGCTTAATTTTAGAAAATACGAATAAAAAATTTAATAAAGAACTTTCAAATGTTAGGCTAGGCTAAAAAATTTTCAAATCTTTGTTTTTTTTTTTTTTTTTAATTTTCGAACATGTTTTCTTGAATCTCAAAAAATTTTCATCGTATTGGATAAAATAAAAAAGTATAATTTAATTTATTTTGGAAAACATTTGCCTTAAATAAAAATTCATTTGATTACGAGTTTTCGAAGAATAAAGATATAGAAAAATTTTATTCAGAAAAGGAAGAAAATAAAGAAAAATAAAAACAAATCCAATTTTTCCGAATTATCAGTCCGAAATAAATAAATATTTTATATAATAAAAAGATAACAAAAACAGGCAAAAAAGAAAATTTGAAAAAAAAAAAACATTTTTTTTTCGATAACTACTATAAGGAATCAATAATATCCTTTTTTCTTCTTTTTTTTTCTTATTGTGTTATTTTTCATAACCAAAGCAAGGGCGCTTTTTTATTATTGTTAATTTCCTTTTTTTATGCTATGACTTCCTTTAGTATAAATTATAAGCATGAAAAAAAGATGAAACAAATTTTTTTCTTCTTTTTTTTGTACAACATTGAATGGCAATTATTTACGATATGGAAAAAATATGATAAGGATTTCTTAGTGAATACACACACAGAATACACCCAATATTTATTTCTCATTTAGGTGTTTTTTGTTTTTTTTTTTTGTTATTATTTTGCCTTATGCTCCTGTAAATAAAAAAATATTATTTATTTGAATTGATGTCCTTTTTGTACAACATTTCTGGTTTTCTTTTTACTCAAACTTTAAATCTTTTCTTTAAAAAATAACTTAGTTTAGATAAGAAAAAAGAAAATTTCTTTTGTTTTGCTTGTTTTTAAAAGAAGGAAAAATATTTTTTTTAATAACATAACAAAAAAGGAAAAAAAAAATAAAAAAATTTTGCTGCATATACAGAAGAAAAATAAAAAAGGACAATCTTAAAATAAAAGTATATTGGAAGAAGTAAAAGGAAAAGCAAAATAAGAAAAGTATAAAAGAAAAAGAAGAAAAAAAAAAGTATAGAAGGATTTCAAATCCAATTTTAATGTTGGTCAGTTCCATGGGTGTTTAAAAATAAGAGTTCTCTAGAACTTAAAACTTTTTCTTTTACTTTTTCTTCTTTTGTTGTTTTTGTTTTATACTTTGTTCCATTTATTGATTTTCCTTTTTAATGAGAAAAGTGCAAAGTTTAAAATTCTATATTATTTAATAATTTAAGGTTTTCCTTTCATTTTTTTCTCCTTTATTTTTAAAGAGGTTTTTAAAATAAAAGATTATAAAAGTGCAAAATAAAAAAAATAAAATGTTTTTCTACATGCGATTGTTATTTAAAAAGCTGTTTTGAAATTTTCATTAATTTTCTTTTACTTTTATAAGTAGTACATTAGAATGAAAGGAAAGAAAATTAAAAATTAATTAAAATCTTTATATAAATATTAAAAAAGAAAATAGAATATGTAAAAGCAGCAGCTTTATTAAAAGTATTATAAGTAGTTTTTATTTTTTTTTTTTACTATAATATAAAATTTGCATTAAGTTTACTTTTCATATAAAAAAATTTAAGAGATTAATAAAGGAGTAGAGTTTGCAATTAATTTTAAGAAAGCTATAAAAATTTTAGTAAACAATTTTAAATTTAAAGCTAAGACTAGTGTAGCAACTAATTCAAACGTTGAACTTTTAAGCAAAAAAAGAAAATTGGAAACACTGTGTGTATTAATTTAGATTTTATATTAATTATTTAAATTAATTTGAATTTACAAGGATGCTGTAGATGTAACTCCAATTATTTGTTTTGACATCAAGTTGTATGAGCTTTACGTGCGTTCCATGTGCACAAAATAAATATGTTGTTAATTCAGGTGTAAGAATAGTATGTAATTATACTGTAAATTGAAAGTTTGAAAATTATTGTAAATTTATGCAAGTTCAATTTTAGGAAGTTATTCGTATTTTATTTTTATTTGATCCTTGAAGAAGGCAAAACAGGAAAACATTCTAAAAATTTCTAATAATTTTAGTTTCCGTTTCCAAAAATATTTTACTTAAATATGCAAACGCTTCAGTATAATATAAGGCAGTTCACAGAACTGATGAATAAATGCAGTTGAACTTGAAGATATATCCGAATATAGGAGATCAACATTTATTAGTGAAGTTATTTCTTGAGATCTTAAATTTTCGAACAATTTTTCATTCTACAAGAGGAATCTCTTGGTATACAAATAATTGCAACTACTTTTACAAATAATATGCAAGTAGAGCAAAACTCTCAGTCCTTTGGAACTTTTCTTATTCTTGTTTCTAATTTTAACAATAAAATTGCTTAAGGTTTAAGGTTTAAAATGTTGTTTCTAATTAGGCTAAATTTGCAAAATTTAAAAAATTTGCTAAATTTGCAAATTTTCAAAAACCTTGCAAGATATTTTTAAATAAAAGTGACAAAACTCATCAAGTAATCAATATAATATTGTAAAATGCTTTCAACTGAAACTCTATATCTTACTGGTGTTAAAATATTAAACTCACATATTCTGTACCAAAATATTTGAAAATATTTTTAAAGCGTTCAGTCAAATGCGTAGTCTTTTTTTTTTTTGTTAATATTTTAATACTCGTATTTTCGCATAAAATGATATTTTCATTTCGCTGTACTTGTTCAAATATTGTTCATGTTTTAAATTTAAGGGCAATATCATTTTTTATAATATGAAAAAGTTAAAACTTTCAAGGTCACTTCATAAAGAAAAAGTCTTTTCAATATTTATTTTGTTCTTTTTTAATTTTTTTTTTTTTACAAAAATTCAATATTTATGATGAAAAAATATTCTTAAAATGCTTTTCAAAAATTGCCTTCCAGCCCTCGAATGTGTGTAATTACTTTAAAAGGATATTAAATAGAAAATATATTTTTGTAGTGTAGGAGATGAAAAATATTTTATAACATCAGCAAGAAAATAATATTTAAGAAAAACCTGATGGTATTTTAATGATGTAAAAAACAAGTTATACTTTGGGTTTTCGTTTTGTTTTTTTTTTTTTAAGTTTAACATTTAGATATTTAGATTTAACAGGTATAAGATCACTTTTTCTTAAATTGGGGAAAATGTTATTTAAATAGGACATGGGTATAATGTTTTTATTTCATATGTTACGCTTTATTGTGGCATGATTCAATTTAATATTTACGTAAGTTTTTATAGTAAATATAATATTGTAATGAATTTTCGCTCTAAATTTATGATACTAAGTTAATTTTAAATATCTGGATTGGCTGCAAACTGATTTGTTATCTACCAAAAAGCTATACTCAAAAGAGACTTTGCTACAATATTGGTTTTCTTGACGGATATGGCGAACTGGGCCGTCATTCACAAGAATTGCTTACGATTTCCTTGACGACAACCAGACCGCTGAGCATATTCTCACTTATTAGGAAATATTCTGTTTGATGCGACTCGTTCACTTAAAAATATATTAAAAATATTGAATTTATCTGTCGATCTGTAAGCGGAAATAGCTATAGCGATCTGGTCTAATTGCTTCCGCAATTTTAGACCAATTTCTATTAAAATTGTAACCAAATTGAATTTGAGATAATATTGAACAATATCTTAATTCATTCCCCACTTCCATTAATTTTTTTAAAAAAATTTTCTTATTTTTTAAATGACCAAAAACACTCAACTTTAATTAATTTTTCAAATAACAAAAAACGCATTAAAATATTGGTAAAAAATTAATATGTACTTTTAACGAAAATCTTTAAAACTTTTTTCAAAAAATTTTAATTACCTTAATGTATAAACCAATAAACAAAGAATTCGATGCGAAATTCTTAGAAAATCTCTTAGAAATTTCCTCTTTTTTTGTTTTTTTTTTTTTTTAAATAAGTAGCTTTCTATGTATTGTTTTCCACTAAAATCTCAATTCGTTTATAAAATATCTAAAACGCTTGAAGATTTTTTTTTATAAAAAACAAAAAAAAAATTTATTTCTCTTCCCAAAATCAATTCAATTATTTTCTTTATTCAATAATTAACTCTTATTTTTCTTTTGTTGTTTTTTCTTGTTCTTTTTAACTTTATTTAGGAAAATTTTCAATTTTTAAACTTTAACGTTTTGAAAAATAAAGGCAAAGCCAAGTACCTATAAGAGAAAACAAAAAAAAAAAAGCAAACCACATTCTTCCGCCATTTTAAAACAATTTTTATTTTGTTAAAGAACAGAAAACAAAGAAAAACGAAAAAAAAATCATTTGTTTTTAAATTTCCTTCAAATTACCTCCATTAATTTATTTTCTTCTTGAAGAGAAAAACCAAAAATAAAAGAACAAGAAAATTTTCTGGAAAATATCAACAGTATAAGAAAGAAAAGTTATGGACACACAATTTTACAAAAAGAAAAATAAGAGAAATAGAGGAAAACCAGAGAAAATGAGCAAAGAAAAACTTGTATTACCACAATTCTCGCTTATTTTCAAGAAAACAACTTTGAAACAAGAAAAAGCACAGCAACACTGTATTTTGTTTTTTTCTTCTTAAACATAAAAAAATTTCTCCCTACGGCAACATTGTTTTTTATATTATTGTTATGGGCCTAATTTTTGAAAAATTCGAAAAAGAAAACAACAAAAGAAGAAAATGAAAGTAAAATCATGTTAAGAAAATTTTATTCAAGTTTTTCTCCAGTTTCGTATTATTTCGTATACCGTTAATACTTTTTTTAAGTTATCTTCTATACGGTCCCGAAAACTTAAAAATAAAAAACGCAAATGTAGTAATAAAAAAAATCAAGCCAAAATATAAAGAAAAGTTTTACAAAATAAAATTAATAAAAATGAGCAAAAATAAGCGCCGAAAAGAAGAATAGAATACCAAAAAGAAAATACAAACAAAAAAACAAAATATCGCGATCTTATAGCGGCACCAACGCGATACAAGAAGAAAATAATCCGCTTGTTTTATGACAAGATTTCACGATTTTCTTTTTTCCTTTTGTTTTGCTCCTTATTGTATTATTGTTGTTGATTCTTTTTCTTCCTCATTTTATTGGAACACATAAAAATTATATTTTTTTCCTTATTCTTTTTTTTTTTGTTTTTTTATGTGTGCTCTTTTGTGCCCCATATACCTATATACAATAATTTTTACTTCTGTTTCTTTTCTATATAAACTTTTGCATATCTTCAGGCGTTATTTGAAGAAAATTAAGGGAAAATAACATGAATAAGATCCTGTCATCGTTACAGTAAAAAAAGAATAAAGCAGAAATACAATTGTAACATATTTCATTCGTTTATCACTAAGTAGGTAGATTCTTTTCTTCTATACGTACATACATAATCCAAATATATGTATACACATGTGAATATTTGCTGCACAAACATAAACACATACATGCATACACATGTATTTATCATTTTATTTTTAAGTTTTTTTTTATTTGTCATTATTATTTATTATTCCATTCTGTTTTGTATTTTATATATGTATGTACATATATACAGGATTCAAAGAATTATGTGATAAAAAGGAAGAGATAAAAATTAAGTAAGTTAAAATAAATGTCATAAAAAGAATTTTTAATCAGATTTATGACATTTTATAAACACACTCAAAAGGTTCCCTAATTTATCAAACAAAAAAAAAAAAAAAAAAAAAACAATAATAAGAAATAAAAAAATAAATCGCATATCTTTTAAAATTTATAACCTCTAGAAATTTTCCCATATTCTTTTTCAACCTTAACTTAATGACAGCACTCTTATAATAGGTTATAGAAGAAAATAAAAGTAAAAGAAATTTTTAAAAAATTTAAATAGATTTTATGCAATTTAATAAGGAAACAATGAAAATATTTAGGGGAATTTTTTCATTAGGGACTTTATAAAATATTTTATTTTTAATAAAGGTTTTTTTACATTCATACGAGTAATCATTATAAAAGTTTGAAGAATATATTAAGTTTCTTATGATCGTTAATCATAAATCAAAGGCGTTACAGTCATTATAAAGGTGTTCTTTTCGAATTTTCTTTCAAAATTAAAAATTCCTGTATGATTAGCTCTTTAAACCCTAATAAATGATTTATTCTATAAGAAAATTTTTTTCTATATTTCTGCCCATATTTACTATAATCTCAAAATATTGTAATACTGCAAAAATATTAACTGAATTACAAAAATTTATAATATTAAAATTGAAAAAAAAAATTCCTACAGTGTCCTATAACAATAAAATTTGTAAACTCCGTATGAGCAAGTGCTATGCACAAAATTAAATTTACATGGATTTATAGTATTAAATTTTATACACCACCAATCTTTCATAAGAAGAAATCGTTAACTTAATTGTACAAATTCCTATACCCTAAAAAAAATTAATTCTGAAATATAAGACATGACCCAACACCCACACTATGTTGTAGAAACATTTTGTTTTTTTTTTTTTTAATTTTAAAGTTTATGACACATTTACACATCAAGATAATAACTGCATCATAATTATTATTTTATATTTATTATTCACTTCATAAAATGAAACTATGTAATTTGTGTTGGTGGTTAGTTATAATATTATATACAAATAGTGGTTATTTACTATTTTTCATAATCATAATTAAAATTTTTTAGCTTGTCTGTTCCGGATTTAAATTGTCAGCATTAATGCAATTAAATAAAATAAATGCAATTTTACTATACATAATATTAATAATACTATGTATAGCACACATATTTCTGTACAAATACTAAGCACACATATTTCTGTACAAATAATAATGTAGCACAACTTTTTACAAACATGTAGATAACAATGTACATATGTATATAATTTGGGTTAGTTTAATCATTTTAATATGTCCCAGAAATATAAAATAAAATTATAATGCTATAAGAAAATTAATAAGGATAATTTTATGAGAAAAGAAAAAACAAAGTGCAACGAATTATTACCGGTCTATTGAAACAAGAATATGATACTAATTTAAAAGGATAAAATTCATGATACATATAGAATATGTTAAGTACGTATATATGTCTTCTAGGTAATTTTAGTTAAAGCTTTAAAAGTGTTTAAGAAAGAGTTTATAATTCTAAAATAAAATTATATTTGTATTATATAAATAAAGATTAAAATAAGTAGATAAGGAAAATCTTCATATAACAATTATAATTAAAATACTAAAATTTATTTTTAAAATTTAATTTATGCACTTAAATATTATGTAAAATATATAATATAAGATAAACCTGAAATAGTAATTAAACTAAAATACACATTGTATAGAAGATCCTGTAAACACGTTTTATTATTAAAATTAAACATTATATTTTGAAATTATGTCACAGTACACACACAAATTTAAATTTTAAATAGATTTAAGGCAAAATATACATATGTATGTCCGGATTTACACTCAATTTGTATACTCGTATATGTAGGTAATGAAAGAAAATTTTTATAAAATTTATTGCACCTATGTATACAATTAAATTTAATTTGCATAAATTATGATAAAATTGGGACTAATGAATACATATGTAAGTTCAAAATATTTGTATTAAATCAAATATATAAAAATTTTATTTAAGTATGCAAAAATACACTTTACTCTCTAGAGTAATTTAGAAAACAATTAAATTATGAAAAAAAAAGATAACAAAATGTTAAATAGTGTAATTAAAATTTAATTATAATGTAATTTATCTTATATATTTTTTAACCCAATAGGACTCAACCCATTAAAGGGCTTATTGTAGGAAAATTTTTCATTTTAATTAAAACTGTGATTTGTAATTTTGTTAATTGTCAAGTGAAATTGTAAAATAAGAGCAAACTGTAACAGTCAGCAAAAATTAAATTGAGAAATTGTGTAGAGTTTCGTCTAAGATAGAATAGTAATGTAATTATAAACAAATCCAATATTGATTTAAAAATATTTGGAACACAATTATTTTAATATTTAAGAATAGAATTAATTTTTAACATAATTTGAAAGAGAATATTTTATAGGTGCAGTAGTAAAACCAAATTATTAGTCATTTCCAGTTAAAAATATTTATTTCGTTGTGTTTATTTTCTATCCCACCTCAAAATCCTTTTCATATTAACTCATTTAATTAAGAATTATTAACACGCTTTCTGCAATTAATCCGATTTTTATTAATAATTTTTAAATAAAATAAAATAATTCAAACCACTTATTTCCAAATTTCTATTTGAATAGATTTATGGTCCTGTTCATTTTGATCTAAATAGTTTTTCGAAGCAATGTAGTTCGAAGTAGGTGTAATCAATTTAATACACCACTGTAACCTACTTTAACATTAATTTTATTTTACATAACTATGACAATTCATTTAAAATTATTCTCGTGATTTCAAATAAAAATTCACATAAAAATTTTTCCACATTTTAACCATTTATTTTTTAATTATATAAGCAGTTATTATAGTAGATAGATTTTGGTTGTTTCAAAACAAAAAAAAAATCATATAGACTCACAGGAAATAGCAATAAATTGCGATATTTTATAATAATATCCTCCAATAAAAATTATGACAGGATATAATTTTCTGCATTTATATCTAAAGTCATAAATTATAAACCGTTTTAACAAAAAAAAAAGGAACGAAAATTAGGCAACCAATATAACAAAACAAGAAAAAAAAGAAAGGAGTCACATACAATTAAAGCCAAATTCATTACGACTACATGGGTATTTAATTTATAATTAATGGTGTATTTAATTTCGAAATATACTAAATATTTAATTAAATTTTATTTATAGCATTATAAATTTTATCAGAAAATCTGTGATTATTTCTGGTGTGTCATTATCGACAAGGTGTTTAAGAACTTAAAGCGTATGAATTTGTCAACTTAACACTAATACATATTTGATTTATGAAAGGAAAACATTATTATTAATGTTGCGACAATTATTTTGTAATTATAGTTGCCTAATTTGCAAGGGTATAGTTAATTCTGTGATATTTAATTATTTAACTTGTATTTTTCACAATTTTTATCAAAAGGATCATAATTAATTAGTCACATTTTATAATTTGTATTTATTGTATTACCGCATTAAAATAACTTATAACTCAAATTTGCATATCAAGTTGGGCTTATATTCGAAATAATAGAAAAAACTTACCAAGTTCATGTTGTTAGGAATTTTGCCTAACATTATTATTTATATTTATTTGTAATAAGTAGTAGTGATATAGTATTTTAATTTTTTTCAAATTATCTAAAAATTTTTAAAACGTAGGATAGTTTGTAATTCTACATCGTTAATTCTATTTGGGAGCTATTATAAGAATGCTCCGCTTATATTTTTAAAAGTTTATCACATTAAATGGTAAAATTCGCAAATATTAATTGTATTTGCAGAGCTCAATTGACATCCTCTCAATAAAAATTGGTAGAAAATCAAAGAAATCGGAAAAAAATAACCGGAAAACTATATTTGGCTTTCCATCTTGCCCATATCATAACCGTATCAAATATTATAGTTTGCTATCTATCAATTTTGAAATTATTGTATAATTATTTTATAAATAAAATTTTTTTTTAACCTAATTAATTAAGTTTTCTAATCTATTCCCCTATTACGATTAAAAAAAATTATTATTCTTGCGTATGATGTGTGTACACACATATTTTAATTCACGGTAATATTCTCTTTATATATAATATGTTTATGTAAACCTTATGGGCATTAAATTATAAATAAAGTCTTATAAAGAAAATTAATTAATTAGAATAATTTTTTTATTAACATCAAAAAGAAAAATTAATTCTCCTTTTATTTTATAAAATACTCTAGATACCTACGTATAAATAGCATAATTTTACTGAATAGTTGTAAGCTATTTAGAAAACTTTTATACAATTAAAAAACAAATAAATATAATAATAATTACAATATTCTTTTGAAATCAGAAAATTTTTCTAATAATTTTTTTTTATAAATGATTAAGAGTTAGGAAAATCTAATTATAAAAGTTGAATTAATTTATAATTTTTTTATCGTATATATTGTAATAAAAATAATTAATATTATAAAGAATTGTTTGCAATAAATAATACTATTATTTTATTAATTATTACAATAATAATCATTAAATATAAAACTAGAATTATAGGAGAAAAATGGCTATCTATTATAATAAATTATTAAAAAATATTTTCCTGTAAATTTTATTATAAATTCATTAATTTAAAATTTTGGATAAAAATATTTACAATTTATTAAGAAAACTTACACTGTACAGTATGTTCGTCACACAATTTATTTAAGCAACACAACATTTTTAGTAATTTACTTTAATAAATTTCCACTTAAAGTTATAAAATTATAAAAGGATATTATAATTATTACTACATAGTTACTATTTATATTTCCTATTATTATGTCTAACGTATTTTAATTGAAATTTACCAAAAAAAATAGGAAAAATAAAAAACAATTTATAAGTATACAAAATTTTTGCTGTTCCTTAGTTTATATAACAGTAAATATGTATAACAGTTGTATACTAAGAATTCCCAATTAAAAAAGTTTTTCTTTGTTACACATAAAATTCAATTCATTTTAATTGTATTGTAACTCTAGTATACTCTTATCAAATTAAAAATTATTTGTATATAATTATTATGTAACAAAATTTATTCTTTACTTTAATTTTGTAGGTAATATATGTATATAAATATACATAATATTGTGCATACATATTTACCATTAATATAATTTGACATAATGAATTTGAATGAGTTTGGTTTTTCTATATTTTTTGCTATTGATAATGATCAAAATTTTGGTAAAATGTGTTTTCTTCGACATTATAATTAATTTTAATTAAAATTTTATTCTATTGTCTGTTTGTCAATTTTAAAGTGTTATTTCTTCTTTTTAAGTAGTTAAAGTATTTATTCTAATTCAATGGGAAGCTTATTTAGTATCAATGAATAATATTGTGATTTAAAATTAGGTAAAGAAAAAAGCTAAATATGTACAGGCTTGTGTCAGCAAAAAGTTTGTTTCACTTGTAATTTATCACGAATAACAGTATATTTTCATTTTATAATACATATGTAAATTCATTTACTGTTTAGATTAATTAGTAAGGTATCCTGTACTAGATTAAGTAGTAAGATTTCTATATCTATAGATTAAACCAATTTTTTTTTCGTTAAGGCGACAAATTTGAAAGAGATTTTATTAATAATAAATTCATGCTTTAAACTTGTTATAAGAATCGGTATATTATCAGTATTAACGCCTAGGATGATCTTATACTTTTAAGGAATTTCCACAATTTTGAAAATTTTCAATACGTATCGTGTGTTGTTATCAGACAGTTTATTCAGCGATAACTTTATTTAGTGCAAACTAACATATTAACGTTTTAAATTAGTTGAATATCACATTGAAACAATTCGATTTAAATTTGCTAATTATAAATTCTTAATATAAATACTAACTTGTTTTGAATTACAAATGTATCTTTCATATTTAAGTTATTTTCCTTAGAATTTTTACTTTTAATGGGACTCAAATCTAGGATAAAATTATTTTTTTCATTTACTCATGTTCTTTTTAATTCTTCTTCTCCATTTTTTTTTTGTGCTCGATCTAAATTAATTCCAGATTTTTTTTTTTTTGGTTCTAAACGATAAAATTGACATGATAAGTTTTGCCTTAAGTTTTCTTCCGTTCTAGGATTTTTTTTTGTTTTCTTCTTCTAAATCGTTATTATCATTTTTATTATTTCTTTTATATATTTTGTCACATATCCCTGAAGCTTTAAGGGACAAATAAATATATAAACTAAGAAATGGTAAATATGAAGAAATTTTTCTTATTCTCTTCCTTTTTTCTGCTTTTCTCTGCTTTCGTCTAAAAATCTGGTTTTATATCATATTTATAGCGTAATTTTATACAATAATATTAAAGTAATCTACACATAGTGTGTCGTTTGTAGTGTTAACGAGAAAATACAAACCCATAAGATACATATTGTGTACATATACTATAATATGGTTAAAAATATCAGCTTTCTCATATTAAGAATTTGAAACTTAGTTTCCCGTATAAATTTTTAGCAAAAGATTGTATTTATATTGTGTCTGTATTTAGTGTTTCCTGTTGAAAATTCTCTTTTATCTTTCACAAACTTTGGGAATGAATTTTTTTTTCTTTCTTCCACAAATATTCTTTATAATATTAGTATGTATTATATTGATTGTGAAGATATCTTTCAGGGAATATAGCATATCGGAAGTAAACATAGGAATTCACCTTATTTTTCATATTTTTAGAATACAATATAAATATTTAATATGCGAGCATAGAAAGAATATAGATGAATTCAGAATATCAAAAGCGGTGTTAAATAAAAGTGACAAAAGAAAAATATTTAGAAGATATGAGATAAAAATATTGAAAATGTCAGAAAAATTTAGTATTTAACTATATAGAAAAATAAAAATATAAAATTTGTCAAAATATCAAAAAAAATTTAAGGAACTTGAAATTCTAACAAAACTTTTAATTGATTAAAATTCGAATGTTATATATTTCAGACACGATGATTCTAGACTGCTTTAATTCTAAAGCGAATTGATACATAACGGCAAGATTCACATCCAACGTACACTGTTCAATCGGAATACATAACTTAGTTTTTATTCTAAATCTTACTTTTCCACATTAATGACGATCTGGTTTTGTACGAATTAAATGTTCTAATTGCTAGTTTTATTCTCCAAAAATATAATGGAAAAAGTATAAAATTGTTTAAAAAATCTAAAACATAATCCTGCTAGAAATAATTTTAAATTGCTATTATTTTGGGCTTTTCATCCACCACCATAACACATAACGTGTTATTTAATATTTGAATTTAATATTATGCCATCCTCATCTAATAACAGAAAATCCCAATATTATACTTGTTCAAATACATGCTCATATTAAAATTTTTAGAATAGGTAGAATAAACTAGGATATATTTCTATGACTTTGAATGTCTTTCATGTAGTGCTATTAAAATGAATGAAAATTTACATTTCAAAAGCTTGTTGTTTGAAAATTTATATAAAAAAATATTTAAATTCCATAGGTGAATACAAGTATTGTGTATGTATTACCATATAATAATATTGTGATATATAGAAACTTACCTGATAATCCATTGAATTTCCATATCCCATATGATTACATGAACACGAACAATGTTTGATATGATCTTCAATTTCATAATCGATAATATCCGTTCCATTTAAATTTGCATTAATGCCATCATTATTACCACTCGAATTACCACCACTAATATTAAATGTATGACATCTACTATGAACAGAACAAATATTACTACTAACACCAGCACCAGAATTATTCATACTACCAACAACTCCACCTAATATACTACCACCAAGTGTATTACCATCACTTAATGATGCAATTGTTATTTTATTTTTTGATGATGTTGTATTACGATGGCCTTTATTACAAATATTTGTTGTTGTCGTTGAATTTGATTTTTTTGTATTATTTCTACCTAATGTAAAGGATCCAGTTGACAATGTTGTTGTAGTTGTTGTTGATGCTATAGATGAATTTGATGTTACAGCAGCCGTTGATGATGATGATAATGATAATAATTGCTTACCCATTATAGAATTTTTATTTTTCATTATTATAGCACTATCATCACTAGCAGCAGATGTTTTTGATGTACACATCATAAATGATGACAATGCTGAACCACCAATACCAACAATACTACCACCACCGCCACCTATACTATCATTTGTATCTAATGTTGTAGTAGAATCTAAGCAGCCTGCTGTTGCTGCTGCCGATGATAGCTCCGGTGGAGCTGTTGAAGATAAAAACATCATCATTGTCATCATTTCTTTTGAATCGATTACAGAACCGCCAATAAGAGATGATTTTCTACCTAATATTTTTGAATTATCTTCTAAGGATGCTGATAATTTCTTTTGTTCTAATAAATTTGTTTTATTATTATTATTTTTATTATTACTATTATTATTATTACTTTTATTATTGTTATTATTATTACTATTACTACTAAATTTCAATGCATTCAAACGTATATCATTAATTGTTGGTGTATTAACTTTACATGGAAAATGATGTTTTGATTGTTTAGATTGATTAAATTTCGATTGAATTTTTCTAGCACGACCGCGATTTAATGTTGCGCTACGTGTTAATTGTGAACAACAATTATCTGTATGTTGTATTTGTTGTAAATCTGTTATACTATTGCTATAAAAACGATTAAAATTTGTTTTAAAATCTAAATTTGAATTTGTATTTGCTGTTGATGTTAATTTTTTCTTTGATAATAATTTTGGTGATTTTATTGATGATGTTGATAATGTTGAACATCCAACTGTTGCACCACTTTTACGTAATCCTTTTGTTGGTGAACCTAATATTTTTGATGATAACGATGTACCATGCGGATGATGATGTTGTTGATGATGATGATGATGAAAACGATGTGGATATATATTATGGGAATGTATATGATAAGGATTTGTATGTAATTTATTTTTTGATTGTAATATCGATGATGGTAATGGTATTAATGATGCACCTTCAAATAAATGTAAATCATCAATATTTGTTGTACTGCCGCCAAATTCACTTGTTATATCACCACAAAATTCATCTATTGTTGGTAATTGTGGTGGTGGTGGTACATTTAATAATTCTGGTTCACTTATTGTACGAAATTGTAAACGTTCTTCTTCTTCGAGTGCCCTTAAAGCACGTAAATCCCATTCCCCGGATGTCATTAACTTTAAAAAGTAGAAAATTTTTTTTTATTTTTGATATAACAATATTATTAAAAATATTTATAATATTATAATATTTTCGTTTATAATAATTATTTTCAATATTATTAAAATTTTTTTTAATACTATTTATATTATAAATTTTATGGTAATTATTTAAAAGAGTAAAATATATTTTAAATTTTCTACGACGTCGTCTTTTTTTCACTTTTCCACGATTATTACGATTATAATTATAATTAATTAGATATTCTTTTATTATATTTAATATTAATTTATTTATTAAATACCTTGTTTTAATTTTTGATCTTTTAATTATTTTATTATATTTATTATAATTAAATTTTTGATTATTATTATAACAACTATAATTTATAATATTATTAATATTATTGTTATTAATGTAGTAGATATCATTTTCATTAAATTTAATATAATATTTATTTTGATGTTCACATTTATTTTCAAATATCCTTTTTAATGACCTGAAATTCGTAGTAGTAACTAATATAATGTTAACTTGTTTTGTTAAAATTGATGATATTTTTCTTATTGCAATTATTATGATATTATTATTATTATTATTTTTTATTATTTTTAATGTTTTTAATGTTAGTACTGTTGTGAAGGTTGCTGTTTTTCTCCTTGCTACCGTTATTATTATATTAATGATTTTTTGGTAAGAAGAAATAATGGTGGCTGATGATTTTTGTTTCATTTAGTCGGAGAAATCTTTTTAAGTAATTAACAGAAGATGAAATTTTTTTTCGTATTCTTATATTTATTTTCATATACATAATATAATATATGTATGTAGGTATATAAATTAATATTATAGCATTAAAATACGCGTATAAATTGTTATATATATTTTTTATTTAAAGTTATAATGTTTGATTGATAATATATATATCGAAAATAACAAATACGTATATGTATAGATAATTATAACAAATATATGTATAATAATTATATTTAAGAGGTCGAGTAAGTCATGCAGAAAAATAACAATCGCATAAAATTAACAAGGATTTCTGGTTTTTTTTTTCTTTCAAATTTTTTTTATATTTTTTTTTTTTTGTTTCTTGTTCCTTTTTCTATTCACTCTTTTTTATTATATTTTCTTTACGCATATAAAATGTATATTTTTATGTCTGATATTTTATATATAAAATATTATTATAATAATGGTTTTTTTCTATATTTTAGATGAATGTATACCGAAATGTTAAAATAATGAAATTTTCTCTTGAATGGCACCATCTCTTTTTTTTTGCTAATACATATACATACATGAATAAAATATTAAATTTTATACATGTGTTTATTTATGTTATACATAATAATATAAAATATAATATTGACCCTATAAATTTACAAATAAGTGGTATTTTACTTGTATATATTAGTATTTCAATATTAAAAGGGCTTTAAGTATAAGGAACAAAAAAAATATAACAAAAACAAAACACAAGTAATAATGAAAACAAAAAAAACAAAACACAATCCTTGAACAAAAAAATAACAATGGCTTGTTATAAAATTTGTTATACTAAAACTGTTATTGTAACAGTTTGAATTTCTTTATTTTTAGACCACAGAAATATGATACAAAAGTTGATAGAATAGTATACACTACATATTCTACTATTCGAATTATTATTCTTACTTAGATTGAATAATATCTGTTAAGTTAAATAGTGGGGGAGAAAAACTGGAAAACAAAATCAAAAAAAAAAAGGAGCAAACGAACGAAATGTTAACAAGAAAATGTTAATTTCTGATTAATTTCTCGTTAAATGATAAAAATATTTTGTTTTCTTTTCTCTTCTATATATGGTTATATAATATATTTTTTTTTGTTTGCCTCTTATAAATGTTTCACATCATTCTCTTTCATCTTGTTTTTGTTTTTTTTTTGTTCTTATGCATGATATTTTTCAGCCACTCCACTCTATTGTATATAGTAAAATTTGTAATCATTCAAGTATTTGAAATCGAGAGAAAATAAATTATTTTTTGATTTATGTTATATGAATGTATAGGAGTATAATATATATATATATATTATTTAAGTTATTTATTTTCATTTAAGCTCTGTATTTTTTTTTCACTCTCTATTTTATTCGCTAATGACTTAATCACTATAATAATATTGTAAACATGCCAACAAAATCATGAATTGAGAATAATTTATAATATTTTCTCATTTTATTTTTGTAAATCTCTATTAATTACATTTTGATTTTTCATAACATAGAAATTTGAATAATATTATGCGCATTGAGATTATATTATAATTTATATGCTATTATTTTCTATATAATTTCTCAATTTTGAAGTGAAATTTTTTGTTGCAAATTGTTAATCTAATATTCCTCTCCGCAGAGCCGCAATTTTTCTATACTGATGCAAATAAATTTGAAAATAAATAAGTTCAAGAATAAATTATAAATAATTTAACTAATTTAAAAAAAAATTCTAGAATTTCAAAAAAGAAAATTAAAACCAAATTATTCAAAAAGGATAATGTAAAATAATTTTTTGATTTTATAATTATAATTTAAATTTAAGGATAATATTATCACTTATTTATTTAAGTTTTGTTCAATATATTATTTTTATTTATTTATATAATTATTATTGAATTTCTTTTTTAGAATTATAAATTAGGCAAAAAAAAATGAACAATAGTAATAGAAAAATATTACTATTTTAATTTAATTGTATGTGTAAATAACTGTGTAAATAATAATATTATATAAATAACAAAAAAAAATTTATTATATAAAATTTAATTGGCAGATGTCACATTAGTATAATTATCAAATTTTTTGCTTTTATGCAATAATAATGGTTGTTAAAGATTATTGTTTATCGTATTTGTCCTTTCCCTTTTACTTCTATGGAATTCACACAAATTCCGGAATAATTCTGTAAAAATAGAAATAAAAAAAAATTAAATTAATTAACTAGTACATAATAATAATAATAATAATATATGCATTAATTATTTATTTTATAATATATGTATGTATATTTAACATTGTTGTTTATAAAAAAATTTATATTATTATTTAATTATTATTATTATTATTATTTGTTTAAATTGCTTGAAAAAATTTCATGTTTAATATTGTAAATAATTGAAATTTATTTACACAAACTAACAAATTAAATAATTATTTATTTTTTTTTTCTTGTTAGATTTAATTAATTTCATTTTGTAGCACATTTTGAAATATTTTGGAAAATTTTATTTATTAGTTTAATT
This sequence comes from Condylostylus longicornis, assembly GCF_029603195.1. Taxonomy (NCBI): domain Eukaryota; kingdom Metazoa; phylum Arthropoda; class Insecta; order Diptera; family Dolichopodidae; genus Condylostylus; species Condylostylus longicornis. Next base: position 4,852,315 of record NW_026578052.1, on the reverse strand, counting down.
TTGACCGGTCGTCTGCCTTATGAAATGATTAAATCAAACAATATAAAGTGAGAAATCTGTAGCCCTTTAATATTTTGGTTTATAAAAAACAAAAAAGATTATGTAAAACTCTTTTCATTATCGAATAATATAATTATTATTCAATAGTAAATAAATAAGCAACTCAACTATAGCTAGTACATTTCACGTCATTCTTTTAACAATGCACCTAAATATATGCAATTTTTTTTTTTATATAAGATAACGATTTAGAGAAAAACATATTTTAAAATAAACAATTTTCAAGTAACTGAGTAAAAATAATTTACTATCGAGCATTAATAAGGCCTACATTTGCATATTGTGCACTAATATAGTTGAACATAAGTGCAAGTTTAATGGAAAAGCTATGAAATTTTAAAAGAAAATAAGGGTCTGAACTGGAATACACATCTGAAACCGGTTACTTGTATAGCGAGGCAAATATTTTCTTATGAAAAAGCACAAAACACTCGTGAAAATTATCTGACTTCACATATTTCTATTACAATGGGGGGGAGTACATTAAAAATAATTTTGTTCACGGGATTTATAGTACCTGAGAGGATTTTAGACCATATTTTAGGATAAGATAACATTTTAGTTCCCAATTTAATTGTTTGATAGAAATTTATAAAACAGTCGTGTTAAACATTTTTCAAAGTTCTTCTTAACTCACTGCTAAATCAGAATGATGCCTGTTAATGAAAAATCTATTATTTTACAATTGCTGGTTTAATATAGGGTGTTTTTTTATATAATTTTAGTGACCAACTTCTGAAAAATTAATTACAAATTTAAAAAAATATAATCAATGAAAAATCATCTATTCTTTTTTTTTAATTTATTAAATTAAATAAATTTTCATATAAATTATATAATAATAAATTAATATTTTTAACACAAGTATTATATTAAATCTGATTACACTTTGCTAGGCTTTTATATTATGTTTTTAATATATACGTATAAATGAAATTTTCATTTCACTTTATATATTAATAAATCAAGCAATAAATTCACTTCCGAATTTATTATTTTATTTTGTACTTGAAATTAACGTGTAACAAAAGCGGAGAAAATTAATTTATATGTAGGAAATAAAATCCGAAATTAAATTAATATTGGGCTTATTCACTTTATTTATCCAAATTAATATTGAGTTCAATTATAATTATCGTAATTTACAAAATTTCTTTAATTAATCAAAGCGATACAACATAACACGTGTTAGGTTTTTACTCTAATCTAACGCAATAGCTCGATTTAAATTTATATTAAACAACTCTGCAGCTCGATAAAATACACACTGAATGTGCTTTACAAAAGATCATAATATTCAAAGTAATAGAGATCATACGATTTATGAAATTACAGTAATTTACTTAGGTTACGGCAAAATGTGAATATCATGTTACCGGCAATGTGTATATTAAGTTACCGGCAAAATGTGTATTTCATAGCTGCAATAATGATGTTCAGTCAACATAATCCTACATTCGTCCCCCGTTAAATAAGTCATCCGGCTCGGATGACATATCTTCTGCATCTTCCTTCTCCAAATTACACCATGGTTTCATATAATCACAGCTGGTTGTTGTATTTTTGGGCCCATCAACTGGGCCAATTTTCTTAACTGTGTATCTTCCTCCTCGACCACATGATACAACCTCATACGGACCTAAAAATGCAGGACAAAGTTTTTCGTTAGTAAATTGGGTTTTTTTAATGGCAACAAGGTCTCCTGGACTGTAGGTTCTCTCCATTTTTCGCCGCTGATTATATATTTGTTGATTTTCATCTTGGATCTTTTTGATTTGGATTTTCGCGTCCAACCTTATTTTTTCTCGGTTCTCTTCAAAATCGTTTAAAATTTCCGATTCAATTAGCTTAAGTATTTCAACATTTTGTCCTTTTCTCATCTTAATTCCAAACAGAACTTCAAAGGGTGTTCTCTTTATTGCACGCTGGTAAGAACTATTCATGGCAATTTGTACTTTCGGTACGAATTTGTACCATTTTTCTGGCGATTCTGTCGTTAGTCTTTTCAGAACTTCTATAACAACACGGTTTGTTCTTTCAGCTTGGCCGTTCGCACGCGGCACGCCGGCCGTTATTAGAATGTGTTCAATATCTTCATCTTTGCAATATTTTGAAAATTCGTCACTGGTGAAACATGGAGCACGGTCCGAAATTATCGTTCTTGGATTACCAAAATGTTGTTGCTGGTGTTGTAATTTTTGGATGGCTTCTTGTGCTGTCAGAGTTTTTGTGGGGTACAGCCAAACATATTTGGTGAAACCATCCGTAATTGTTAGAATATATTTATACATTTTAGTTGTAGTATCCATGGGACCTATATGATCTAAATGGTATGTCATTAAAGGTGTATCAGATTTCTCAATATTGTTTAAGAACCCTTCTTGCTTTCCGTATTTTTTATTTGCCAAAATACATTTAATACAATTTTCGATGCAATTTTGTACTTTATCATTAATTCTTGTAATAAAAAATTCCTGGTTCACCAAATCAATAGTCTTTTTCATTCCAAAATGGCCTTCCTCATGTTTTAACTTAATAATTTCTCGTTCCATATTCCTAGGTACTACAACTAAGTCCAATCCATTTACTTGCTTCATTAAAATATTTTGCCGCAAACTAAAGTTATCATAATTATGACGATCTACTAAAATTTTTTTAATAGTGTTAATATATTCATCCGATTCTTGGGCTTTTCTAATTCGCATCAATACTTCATTTTGAATTACATTTATAACGGGATTTCTGCTTAGAGTGTCCACATGAATCATTTTCTTTCCAGACCTGTGTTCAACATCAAAACTAAATTCTTGTATGTACATAATCCATCTTTGTACGGAGGCAGGTAGGTCGTTTTTATTCATTGTTCGCTGAAGTGCAACACAATCAGTGACAACTGTAAATTTTGTGCCTAGAACATAAATTCTGAATTTCTCGAGGGCTTTATAAACGGCAAATGTTTCCAGTACGTAGCTGTGTAGTTTTTCCTCGGCAGGGCTATTCTTTTTACTGTAGTAGTAAACGGGGTGCAGTAAATTGTCTTCGCCTTTTTGAAATAAAATTGCTGCTATGCCATTTTTAGACGCATCTGTGTGGATTTCACAGTTTTCATTTTGATTAAATAATGCTAGAACTGGAGCCCTTATTAAAGTTTCTTTTAATGTTGCAAAAGATTCTTTCTCGGCGGAAGAAATTTTAAAGTCGCTTTGTTTTTTAAGCAAGTCGCTAAGTGGTTTGGCAATAATCGAGTAATTTCGAACAAATTTTCTAAAAAAGCCTGTGAGGCCCAGAAAGGCCTGTACATCTTTAACTGATTTCAATTCCGGGAAGTTTTTGATGGCCTTAATTTTACTTTCGCTCGGTGCTATTTTACCATTTGAAACATAGTGACCCAGAAATTCAACACCTTGTTGTAAAAATTTACATTTTTTCCAATTAAAATTTAACCCGTTTTCAGCGGCTATGTCGAATACCAATTTAAGTTTTTCTATATTTTCTTCTGCTGTTTTTGACGGCACTATTAGGTCGTCCATATATATGCTCAAAATATTTTTTATCAATAAAGGTCGGAAAATCAAATTTATGTAACGCAAAAAAACTGATGGCGCGTTCGTTAGTCCAAATGGTACGACATTAAACTCAAATTGACCATCATGCGTTGTAAAGGCCGTGAACCTTTTGCTACATTCCGATACTGGCACGTGGAAGTATCCGTTTTTAAGGTCCAGCGTGGTGAAATACTTAGCTTCTTGTAAATTATTTAGTATATCTTCCATTAAGGGCATTGGAAAGCGTTCTCTAATAGTATTTTTATTGATTCTCCTATAGTCAACGCAAATTCTTGGAGATCCATCTTTTTTACGTACGACCACTACTTGGCTTGCAAACGCAGATGTAGATGGCCTGATAACTTTGGATTGCAACCATTCTTCTACTTGTTTTGTTACAATTTCTTTTTCTTTTAACGGTAACCTTCTTGGTTGATAATAGACAGGTGCATCATCTTTTAATAAAATTTTTAATTCGACTTCACATTTTTTCGTTTTTACAGGGTTGTATTTCTTAATTAAATTTATTATTTTTTCTTCATATGGGAAAGGCACATCAATATTGACTTCATCATCGATTTGGATGTTCATAATGCAATTTTCGCAGTCTAATGTATAAAAATGTGGTTTTCCTTGTTCGAATATGACTTTGAATTTTTTAATTATATCATTTCCAACTAAAACTGGTACCCGCAAGGCATAATCTGACACAATTGAAAATTTTTGGTTCGTTCTGGTTTCATCGACTTCAAATAAAGTGTGAAAATGTCCTAGCGTACAAGTTTTTCCGGATCCAAGACCAACTAAATTTATGTTGCTTTTTACCAATTTGATGTTTTTGATTTGCTTTGCGGCACTTTCCGATATTAGGGACATATCGGCGCCTGTATCTATAAGTGCCTGAAAACAAATATTATTAATTTTTATATTTTTAAAATTCTCACCCATATTAATTATGTTGATATTATTTTTAGCGCAATTTGCAGCGATGTGACCATTCCCTTGGCATTTAAAACATTTGGTTTCTGCTGTACAATTTTTCCTTACATGCTCTTTGGAACCACAGTTGAAACATCGCATAAAACTTGAAGAATCGCTGTTAAAACTTTTGCCAATAGATTTTCTGCTTTCAAAAACTCTAGTTCTAAATCTGTCATATTCCTGATACTTTTCCTTTAATTCTTGTATATTTCTTGCTCCATATAGAATTTGCTTATGCTCTTCTTTACCATTAACTCCAGCTATTATATATTGCATCAGGGATTTTTCATCAATATTTCCTTTTTGTGCCATCTCTTGCATGCTATAAACGTATTGCCGAAACGACTGATCTTTTTGCATTTTTTGCCTTCGTAAACAATTGTGTACATCTGCTTGGCACCAAGATAATTCAAATTCTTGTTTCATTATAACTTTGAATTCGTTAAATTTTTTACAGCTTATTGTTTTTATAAAACTTTTCGCAGATCCTTTTAATTTTTTTCTAGCTAATACAACTTTCTCGATATCATTCAAATTCAGTGATTCAACAATAGCTTCAAACTCTTCCAACCACGTGTTAATGCACACACCATCGTCTCCAGAAAAATCGTCCAATAAAAATTCAATATCTTTGATGGGTACGTTGTTTTCATCGGTCATTGTGACGTCCGCTTGATCCAAATCGTCCTTATCTTCCTCTTGAATGGTTAGGGGTATCTTCAAGGCTTGCGCTAGTCTAGCTTTTAAATCTTCTTTTTTTCCTGTAGTATCAAGATTCAGTTTGCGAAGTTCTGATTTTAAACAGTCCACCTTCAGCTCCAATAATTTTGAAGTATTCATTAATTAATAGTAATTGTTGCTTAGATGGAGTTTTTTCCTTGTTTTTGTTGTTGTTCGGTTGAGCCCCCAGATGTAGGAAATAAAATCCGAAATTAAATTAATATTGGGCTTATTCACTTTATTTATCCAAATTAATATTGAGTTCAATTATAATTATCGTAATTTACAAAATTTCTTTAATTAATCAAAGCGATACAACATAACACGTGTTAGGTTTTTACTCTAATCTAACGCAATAGCTCGATTTAAATTTATATTAAACAACTCTGCAGCTCGATAAAATACACACTGAATGTGCTTTACAAAAGATCATAATATTCAAAGTAATAGAGATCATACGATTTATGAAATTACAGTAATTTACTTAGGTTACGGCAAAATGTGAATATCATGTTACCGGCAATGTGTATATTAAGTTACCGGCAAAATGTGTATTTCATAGCTGCAATAATGATGTTCAGTCAACATAATCCTACATATATATATTTTTTTTATTTCAAAGCACTTATTCGAACAAAAGTCAAAGAGCCGTAATTAAAAGAGCTAATATATCCCATACTTTTTTTTTGTTTTTTTTTTTAATTTTCCTCTTAATATCCTATTAAAATATTCCCTCAATCGTAATAACATGAAAACCATCATCATCATAATATAAACTGGTACTTTTCATTATCCTCGCACATAATATATAAAATAAACAAGAAAAAAAAAATGATGAGGAAAAAAAAAAAATTAATAAAAATAATTTTATTTTATCCTTATTTGCATTATTATCATTTCAATAATTTCATCAAGGTTAGCCGGATATTAAACTTTGTTTTGTTTTTTCATTTTTTGTTTTTCTGTAAATCAATATCGATTTTTCTCGCAGGATTATTTTTTTTTTTTTTTTTTAATAAAAATAATAATGCCCGTCAGAATCAATTCTCCGTATGATTTATATATACACGAGTATTAATAAATTTTATATATAAATTTTCAGAAAAGAAAATTTCAGATTCTCCTCTTGTCGATTATAATTAAAAGGTCATCGGATTATTTTTTTTTTTGTTATTTCGTTAAATTCTCGAAAAGAGGAAAAAGTAACAGAAGAAATTATATTGAAAGATTATTTTTTTTAATATAAAAATTTGCACTTGAATAATTTCCCTTATAATATAGAGAGTATCAAAGACCCGATTTAAAGGAAGTATATGAGTGAAGAAGAAGTTAATTTTATTAATTCAAACAAATTGTTTGAAAATTGTATTTAGATTATTGAAGTGCATAGATATGTTATTTTGCTAAAAATAGCAAAAATTACAAATCGTTATTACGAAATAATGGTTTTCGTTCCAAAATATCTTGATATTATTTTATGAACGCCATAACATTCTGATTACATCTATTATTATGAATTCTTCTATAATATTTCCAAATAAATTTTTAATCACTAATAATTGAATGCTTAAGTATCTCACAATTAAAATCTTTAATACTTACTATAAAATTTAATGTATATTAATCTAGAAATTATACAATTTATCTCTCTTAATTTAGTTCATAAAAAGGTATGTTAAAGGAGTTAATTAAGTTTTTGGTTCAGAAAATTTTAACATTTTAATTTTTTTGATACAAATCCTATAGATATGCAAATAATAAAAGAATAAGGATTTTTTTAAAGATAAAAAGCTATAGCAAAGGCTAAATACTTGTATTAAGGCCAATAATTACTACATTATAATCCTCAGTTTTATGTTCTTATCTATTCTACATCAGAATACCTTTTATAAATATTAAGTATATGTAAATATGAATATGTTTACTTTATTTTATTAAGTACATTTTCCATTTTTCTCTTGATTAGTTTCTAACTTAGAGATAGACTTTAATGTAACAATATTTTTGAAATTACAATAATCTTCCTTTTATTTTTATCAAATCAAACATAAATTTGTTTTAAATACACAATGTTTTAATGCAAAATGATTATACAAAGACTCTCTTATATACTCTGGTATATTTTAATGTACTTAGTTGCAAGTAAATCGATTTAAGGTATAAAACTTTTTGTTATACACATTTGTATTTACATCTACTATTAGTGTCGGGTCAGGATGGTACTATACTCACTCATGGCACCTGAAAAATAGAGTAATAAGAATAAAAAAGGAGACAATAATTTTCTTAAAATTTTACTCTGTTTTTTGTTGCTATTTTTTTAGTTACAGTTCATTGAATTCGAAAAGGAATTGAATATGTTTTTTTTTTTTAATTTGTTTTTATTATGTTTTAAATTTTCTCTACTTTTTTTGCTTCTTATAAGTTTGCTTATATTTTTGTAAATTCAAATTACATGAACTATAAAAATGAACAAAGAATTTTTAACTCCATCTACATACGAAAATAGAGAAGAGATAAACGTAATCCCGATGGTGTATTTTACCATATCAAAACCATATGATGAAAAGTTATTCTACATAGATGCTTTTTTTTCTTATTTTGGATTATAGTTTTCTGTTTTTTGTGTATATTTGAAAATAATATTGAAAATAATAGTAAAACAGGATAACACAATCAAAAGAAAAAAAAAATATAAATTTTTGAAAATGAAATTGTGTATTTTTTGATTTTAAAATTTATTTTGTAAAGAAAAATATTTTGTAAGTCAACTTGAATTTTTCCTTTTTTAAATTTTTTATTAATTCTGTTTTTTATTTTTTTTCAATAGAATTTACATCTGAACATGATTCTATACAATCTTGCATTGATACAATCACAAAATCTTTCAATTTCAAAATAAAAAAGAAACAAAATAACAATTTGATTTCAAACTACAATTGAAATCATAAGAAAATAGTCGAATAAGAGAGAAAAAGTAGTATAAGTAAAATTCCCGGTTTATACTAGTATCTTTTATTTTTATAAAAACTATAAGGTTTTGAGTCAGTTGTTAGGAATTGCTGTAATTCCACTATGAAAGCTCATATTGTACGAACCCTTCCAAAAAAAAATTTATGTTTATTACTCTTAATTTTCATCTTAACAGTAAGTTTATAAATATACTTTTAAATTCAGCAGTCAATTTCATCTGATTATGATAAATTTTTTGAAATTATTGTAGAATTGTAGATTTTTAAGGAGACCGAAGGGGACAAAGGTATCTCCCACGTTCATCACAGTTATTCACGACTTATTGTAGCCTCCACGTTTCCGCCTATAATATCCTTCTTCCAAGTATAAAGCTGGAGATTTCTCTTTTGCTCTTGGTAGTTGCTAAGGGTGTGCACGGCAATTTCGTCACCGTTCCCACAAATCTGCAAAGGAAGGAGTCTGATCGTTTCAAGATGAGAGTTTAAAATTTTCGCTATTCAAAAAGGATATTTCGCTGATATTTTCGCTATTCAGAGCGTTATAAAAAGTAGTGTATTAAAAATAAAGATTGTATATAATAGGCGAGAATACGTTTTGAATAAAATTTTTATATTAATTTCCCTTTTTTGAAATTATTGAATATAGAGAGTCAATTTAACATTCGCACATATGTGTTTTATATACTTATGGTCTTACTGGTAATATGTTTTGCATACAAATTTTTTAACTTCATGTTTTACTTTTATAATATTATTTTCCTTCATATACATTTATTAGTTCAAAAGTTTTATATAGCTTATGAGAAATTGAAAATATTTCAAGAACAAAATGAAAGTTATGAAAGAAATTACAGAAGTAATTTTAATTTTTTTTCTGAATTTGGTAAGCAAATCGAAATTGAAAAATTCTTAGTAATAATTTTTGTGTAATTTTTCATTTTACCCCAAAACCAAAGAGTATATACCCCAAAATGCATACATATAAGGTCTAAGTATCTAAAAAAAAAGTATTAGAAAAATGTTATTTTATAGACAAAATATTTTGTGTACCTACGTCACGTATATCACCGTTTATGTATCTGAATATTTTTTAAAAAGCATTATCAAAATCCAGCTGGAGTAATGCAAAAATTCAAAAAATACTTTTTCCTCCTAACAAGATTTGTATTTTACGCTTTCCTTAAAAATTACTTAAATTATAAACTCCGTACAAATATTTTTGCTCAACGTTGAATTTTTATCACAAAAGTTATACGTGACACAACACTGATATTTTGTTAAAACATTTTTGTTAATATGGTCACCGTTCTAAAAACATTATATGTAATTACAATAATCAGGGCTTTCAGGCGAAAATTTGTATGGTGCTTAAGGGTGCAGAATTAGCTCCAGCTAATTATCAGTTAGCCTAATTATAGTGCCGCGGTGCAGAGACGCACTGAGGGCAGTTTGCAATTTGTTCAATGGTAATCGCTTTCTAAATTACCATTTATAGGGGGTACGGTTTTGGTTGTTATCCGGTATTGTAGACTTGTACGTTCAGGGTGACTAGAACGCTCTGGATTTTTAGCGATACATTGTTGGAGTACAGCAGAATTGATCTCAACATACTGAGTACGATATTTGTATAAGGATATTATTCCTACTAATAACTCTTATACAAATAAATGTACGTATATATATAATTTTTATATATTTATTTATGGTATTAATAACCTACTTCAAGGTATTCTTTTGAAAATTTTCAAATATTACCGAAAATATCAAAATTACAATTTTATTATTTTTTGTTATTTTTATTTTTTTTTCAGTGTAAATAATATCAAGAAAAAAAACAGTATTTTATTTCCATTGTTGTTCAAATTCTCATTTATTTGGAATTATTTTTAATTTAAATTTTTACAATTATTTGGTAAAATGAATTTCTTTTATACTAATAAATAAATTTTTTAAATATTTTTCTAAATTTATTTTTAAGTTTTAATATTTTGATTAAGTATCAATTATAATAATTGGAAATTTATATATGCATGTGTATATATGTGTGTATATAAACAAGTTATAGTGTAAAATAATGTATAAATTTACATTTATTATCTCTAAGTACCTAATACATTAAAGGAGCAAAATATCTTAAGTCGATTTAAGACTTAATTTGAAAAAAATTTGTTTTATATAAGAATAAAACATCTTAGAAATTTTAGGAAAACTATTACAAAAATCATCCTAAGTCGTCTACCAATTACTGCACGTATTTATTCGACATATCCTCAATTTTGCGGCGATACCATACTGCTGTAATTACATACGTTGAGACCATCTGACATAACAGTAAATTCATAATAGCAAAGCGGTTATCTACGCCTTGTTCGCTACGTATCGCGAATGAATTAAGAAACATACTAGTTAGGCCACTTGACCACTTTAAGTCCTATTTCCTTCCTCATCCAAATTAACCTGAATACCCAAAAATAGCTTAAGGTTCATTATCACGCCCATTATTTAAATTCATTTGGCCCCTAGCACAGCGTGGGATATAGAACACCGTTTCCTCCTCTTCTCATCACAGCAGAATCTACCGAAATCGTTTGCGGGACAGAATTTACTCCTGGCATGTTTATTTATCAATCAATGTCTCGTTAGAACTCATATTACAACACCAATATCCTCTCGTTGCCCCGGTATAAAATTGTTTGCGCAGCTCATTTCAGCATTGGCTACAACTAACATTCTATTAAGTAATATAATAAATAAATAACATAAAACTGGAATTCAATTGTTCGCAGTAGTACATATTTTACCCGTCAGAGTGATTTCATTTCTACTCTTTCTTAAAAATTCAAAAGTGGCGCTTAAGATGCTTTGATTTAAGCGCTTTCACTTACAATATTTGCCTATTATTGTGATATTTTTAATGATTTATAGAATTACAGAAAATACAAAAGAATAAAAATAAAAATGAGAAAATTAAATGGATATTTTTAATTATTATTAAATGTTTTTTTCGTTTTATTTAAATAATTGTTGAATAACATAAAAAAAATTGAAGAATTTCCAATTTTAAATTAAAAACTTGTAGAATGAAAATAATTTGAAATAAAGTGCTACTTTCTATATCCAAAACGAAAATTTAAAAAAAGAAATTTTTAATTTAACTTTTTTTTTGTTTTTGCATTTTTTTTTTTTAATTTTATTTAACTTGAATTCATTTACAAAACTCAATTTAATTAAATTTATAGAAAACTTTTATTTTTCATATTTATTTAAGGTATTGGAAATTTTAAAACAAAAATTTTCTACTTTCATAATAATTAAATGAAAATTTATATTGAAATTTTATTTGTTTAAAAGTTAAGAAAGCCATTGGGCATTATTCCAGCAAAAAAAAATAAAAATAATTGAGCATTGAGTGATAATGTAGAGAATTCCTAGTTATATTTTGAGATATGTAAAAATGCAAAACAAACGAAGTAGCAGTACATTTCTTGTTCTAAAAAAGTACTAAATTTATCTTCTCCGGGATCAATCCTAGTTCATATTCCTTTGCTTAGTAGCTCACTCCGGTAAGTGATCCCTTCAAAATACTACTGATCATTGGAAGGTCGAACTCCGATACCGAAACACATCAAGTTTCAACGGGATTTCGCCTTTGACCATAAACCCCAGCAGTAGAGAGACAATCCCGTCTTGGGAGCGTCCCTTTATTGATGTACATCCGGGAAACGAATCCTACACTGGAGCATCGACAATATTCAGACAGACGAAGACCTCTCGACGCCAAATTGACCATCAGTTTGGCAAACAAAATCTCCCAGAGATTCCTTTCTAACCAAAGTTCCACACTCCAGAAGAAGAAGTATCGGAGTCTCTTTCTTTTCCCCATAGAATCGGTAGTCCACTATACTAGTTAAGTAGGTTAACTAGTGAGTAGGTTAATGAAAGCATAATAAGAATCATGCCCCAATAAGTCGCTTATAGTACTCTTAAATTCGACACGCGCGAATTTTTTTCTTAGGAAAAAACCCAAAAGAAAGATTTGCCATAATACGAATAATTGACACTACATTTATTTTTCAAATTTGAAGGAAGAAATATTAATAAAAATACACAAATAAATTAAAATTTATTTTAAATATGAAAGATTAAGTACATGCTATGAAAATATTTTCTAAAATATTCAATTTTTTTGGTAACATTTCTCCTACTTAATTTACTGAAAATAACAAATACAAAAAAAAATTTAACAATTTATATTTAAGTTAGATAACGTTAAATAAAGTGCAAAATATTTTTAGAGATGGAAAGAAGATGAACAAAATTTGAAATATGAAATAAGAAAGATACTTAAATTTTCTAAATTTAAAGAGACTTTGAGAAATAGCGAATATTATAGAGTAAGACGGCAATTTAAATTTTCTACAGTGCTCAAATTTTCCAAGTTTCGAATTGTCCCTGAAACACATTATTCAATATTACAGATTTTTTGTTGAACATTTGAAATTTGCAATACTTCCATAATTTCTAACTTCAAGCAACTTAAACTCTCTTGTGAGTCACTGTGGAACTTAATATTATCTCTCTTTATCATACGTCAACTTCACGTTTATTTGATTTACTCACTCAAACTCCAAAAAAAAGGCAAATATTATGTAATATGAATAATAAAAAAATATTTTGAAACTAATGGAATGTTATCAAAATAAAATTGAACTTTGGAAATTAAATGAATGTATGGTAATATTTTTAAGAACATTAAATAAAATGCTTATGTTTATTTAATATTAAATGAAAGTATAACATGTAAGAATATGTAGGAATAAAATTTTATTTGAATATAAAAATAAATTTCCCTATATTTTGCTACTTTTAGATAAAAAAATCAAAAAGAATGCATAAAAAAAATTTACATATTTAAAAAAGAAAATATTTCTTGTTTATTGTACTTTTCAATTTTAACAGTGAATGTGGTGAACGTTCGGCAAGGTATCAGTGAATGTGGTGAATCAGTGGCAAGGTATGCGTGATAAGAAGATCGATAAACATATTTTTCGTATTGGTAATGACGCAAGAAATATTTATTTAACACAAAAATTAGCGCAAGCTTTTTTGAACTGGTAGAAGTATTTCTTGTTACCTGCTATAAAAATGTAAGTAATTATATCGTTGCCATTATTGTAACTAAAATAATATTCTAAAATCATGTTTTCGTAACGTCCCTACGAATACCGCTACCTTCGTTAAATTTTTTTTATAAAAGCAATATGCTTTCTTTTCCTCCTTCTCATTAATTAGTGCAAGAGTGTGTTGTGAAGTGCCACTAGGTTTAGTGATTCTAATAGAATAATTGATCTTATAATAATTAATTTTAATATAAATAAATTCGTAATATAAAAATTATAATTCAACTAATAATTGAATTTGGATAAAATAATTTAGCAATAATAAAAGTTTTATTAATAAAATTAAATGGTGGAATACTTAACCATCTATAATCGCCATAATATTGTCCACATATTTTATAGTTCATATTAAAAATAATTCGATTTTAATGGAAATATAAAAAAATTTTATCATTTTTCAAGATTTTATCAAATTTTTATTTTAGGAGACTTGTATGTTATACCAGCATCTGGCAAGCCAAAAGTAATGGCAACAGGAATAGTAAAGTCGATTACTTGCGTCATTTACGAAGAGTTGAAATAATAACTTATCACGCATTATCGCCGTAATGAACTTATTGTGATATGATGCTTGTTGGAGGCACAGTTATTCATCTTAAATAACTACTCGTAGTATCCAGTATTCCATTCCATTAACAATATGAAATTTTTTAAATTTACGGTATAAACCAAACCAGCTATAAAAGTCTATATCAGCCTAACTTGCAAATCGAAAAGAACTTAAATAGAAATTTTTTATAGTAAATTAAATTACATTTATTCCGAAATGATTGAATAATGGCATTATTATAATTATTTCTTATGAAATTAAAATGTACGTAATTATGTCGGAAGCACTTTGCTTTAAATATCCGATCTAACATTGATATTTCTATGAAATTGTTGGTTAAACCATTATCATTACCATATTTTCTAATTTACTAAAATAAAATTGAAATTTTATGAAAATTTCTAAACATATTCACAATACTAGTAAAGCAGATACTTACACTTATAATAAATATATTTGAACTATTATATGGAAACTTGTGTGTTATACGCATATACAAAATATACACATTCGAAATCCATTTTCTGTATATTATTATTACATTTTCTATATTTATTTTTAATATCATGATTGCATAACAAGTTTTTGCAATATTAATAATAATTTACAAAAATAATTTCACAAAAAAAAACATTAAAAGTAGAAAGTAAATTGCAAATGAATATTATATAAACATAAATACAGTCAAACTTTTTCAAATTGAACTCAATAAAATATATATAGGGATCTATTGCGACCTCTTCCTGCCTGAGTCCGGCGCATACCTCTACAGCACTCATTTAAGATGCACCATCCTAATGAGCACAATCAACTTGTAAGGCCCGGAAGAGCGCACCTCTGTCGTCGTAAGTCCTCCAGTATTTCCTTTCTACTGTGAGCGCGAGCAACACATTCTTCTAGAAAGTATACTGAGGTCCCTTCATCAAAACCTTCTTGGTCTGCCACAGAGCCAGAAAACAACGATTCCAACGAGTAGTGTGTGTTTCGATTCCGCACAAGGGTTCTAGTTTAATGAAACGTATGTTAGCCCTCTCCTTGCCAGCGCGTTATATGCCACATTTCCTTTGTAAAAGAGAATATAAGGAGAACTTCTGATAACTTGTCTTGAATCAGAAACAGTAAAGCATCTACTTAAAAAGCAGGGGTTAGTCGCTCGACTGCAACTCGAAAAAAAAAATTATAATTTCTAGAAATTTTTAATGAAAATAAGCATTCATAAAACTTTAAGGGAGATGATTTTTGTCTACAGGAGTCAAATATGATGCAATTAAAATGAATGAGAAAGTTTTACATTTTGCTTTTTACATTACATAAAACTTCGACTAAGAAGTTGAATTTTTACGGCATTTACTGTTCATTCAATATAATCGTAGGCGTTTTTACTTTTGCCACAATAAAAATGTGGCTTTATTACTGTTATGTTTATGTACATTATGTACATAATTATGTACTTAAATTGACTTAAGAACTATTCTATAGAAAACCATATGTGTACATATTAGGGATTGCAATTTACCGTCGAAAATCATTTACCGGTAATCCGATAAATTTCTTCTCAATTATCGGTTTACCGATAATTTACCGATAAAAATTTAATTTTTGTTTTGTACATATAAATGCTTTATTAATTCAAACTAGTTCTACTTTACATTATTATTTTGGATTATTTTTATTCATAAAATAGGTTCGCAAGAAACAAAGGCAATTTAATGTATAATCGCTTAATCTAGATCTAATTTTAGTACAAAATAAACCGGCCGATGAAAAAGCTCTTTCGGCTTCTACACTGGTCGGTTTAATTGTTTCTAAATATTTATATACCATTTCCAGATATACTCCACGTACCCCAATATCTTCATAATGAACCATTACCCTCTTAATAATTTTCATAAGTTCTTTACCATTTGTTTCTTTTGAACTTTCAGAACAAAAGAGATAGTTTTTAGAAAGAGATTGAAGAAAACAGTACAAATATAATAACTGAAAAACAGTTCTTTGTCGCATACTATTTGCTTTTGTCTTTCACATAAGGACAGTATGTCTTTAATAATGCGTTTCTCAATTTGAATCTTCAAAATTCCAAAGCAACCAAGATTTGATTGATTTTCGTCATTTTATCAGTTGACGTTGTTGTATAATATTTAATGTTGTATAAAACTTAATTTATCGGAATTATCGGTAAATTTAAAAAAAATTATCGATAATATTTATCGTCAATTTTTCGACGATTTATCGGTTAATCGGTTAATCGTTAACCGATAATGCAATCCCTAGTACATATATATATATTCATAAAAAATTATTTCTTGCAAGTGTCATATTATAGCTATGCGTGTGTGTGTGTAATAAATATATTATGAGTTTTATATACGACCTTGAAATAAAATTTAAGAATATCCGATAATTATTATATTGATATTAAAGATAATTACTTTTAGTTGTATAGGGGAATAAAAATATAAATTTCAATATTTTATGAGTATTTTATTTTCACATTGAGATTCATATGTACGACATTACTCATTTGTTGAGGAAGATTTTCCAATATCAAGTTCTAATTATAGCCTACGCAATAATTAAAATTAACCTTGTAATGTATCACGTTACCGTATCCTGAAAATTATATTACGATACAGGTGTATGAACGTATATTTCATATTCGCAATACTTGAGTTAAAAATTTTAGTTTTTTTCAGATTTTTTATTTGTAATAATTATAATACTCGTATAAGGGCTGAAACTCACATTTAAAATTATTAAAATAAATTTTTAGGAAAAAATCATTTTTAAAGAGAAAACCACTTTTCCGAAATGTAATTTCAATTTCTTTTAAATTCAAATTAATTTTCTATATAATTTAAAAAATTAAATGGAAATTTTTATTTAATAATATTTTAGAATTTGAATGAAGCTTGTATTTTACACAATAATAAATAATGTTGTATAGGTCCTAAGGTATAGTTACCAATTTTAAAAATTCTTATTAACAAAAAAATTCAAAATTTCAAAATTCTTTAAATAAATTTTAGGAAAATTGCAAAAGCATCACAATATAAAAGTTTTTTTTTAACAAAATAAAATTTTGTTTTTTTATTTTGATAATTGAATTACATTTAAAATGTCCTTAAATTTTCCTTCTTTTTTTTCAATTTGAATTTTAAATGTTGTGTGTACATATGTAGGTACCAATATATTTAATTTTTTCTGTATCCCAATATAGTAAACTTGTTTGTTTAACATGCTCGTATATTAAATGTAGAGAAAACCATCTGGTCTTTTTATACACTATTAGAAAAAATTCAGTAATTTTCTATGATTTCGATCGATCGAAAATGGAATAAAATTTTGCAAATTTATACAATCACTGTATCAGAGCTAAAATAATATTATTAAAATTAAATAATTTTGCTTTTATAATAAATTGATGATAAATTATTTTTTAAATAATGAATATCATATAAAAATTTATTTAAAATCTTAAAATTTTTGGTTTTTTGTTGAAAAATATAAAATGTGAATGTGACACAATTTGCCTACATAACCTGCTGTTAAGGACGTACTAAAAGATTTTCCAAAAATATTGTAGCAAAAATTTGTAAATTTATTGTAATAACCTGTGATATTCCAGTTGTTATTTGTTAAAATTTTTTTAAATAAGTAATTTTTTTTTAAAGTGTATCGGGTTTTCTGTCTGAATTGAATTCTGTCCTTCCATTTGTAACACTTAAATGAATACACATTTGATAAAATATGTACGTGAAATAAAACATCTGGAATCTAATTTTGAACAAAAATTATTTTTATATACCAATCGATATTATACGAGTAAATAACAAAGGTCCATCTTAATCCAAAAAAATATAAGTACATATATGCGCATATACATATATTATTGTTTGTTTTCAAATTTTTCTTATTTTTTTTCAAGCTTGTCGTAATTTTATTTATTAAACAGAAATTACTTGATAATTACATACATTTTAAAGTCTGAAGATGATCTTGTTTCTAAATAATATCTCTAGAATAGCTCTACATGAATCTATTGTTTTGCTTTAAAATAAATTACTTACTTATACCGAAAGAAGGGACGTTCACAGTATGAACGAAATATCGTCGTCTGCGTGCAATTTTGATCCATGCACTATTTTAATCCTTTGACAAATTTATCTTTGTTTTATAATTGCCAAAATAATTCGGTCTATATGTCAAAAATATGTCAAAGCAAATTTATTACATGTCAGATCTGTATAGATTCCATTTATAGATCAAAAATCTATTGTGAATTACAGTGATTTTGAATAAAAATAATTATGTATTAATTTTTCTGTTACAATAATGGCATCATATTAATAGAATTAAAAAGTTTTAATAGAATTAAAAGAATTATTTACAAGTAATTAGAAAAGTACAGAATATTGAATATATGATCATGTAAATGGGTCAAAGCACTTGTTGTTCATGCATTTACTGATTACATTAGATATTAGATTATTATGAACTGAGGTAAAAAGTGTATTGTAATAGCAGATTACAATGGATTTAATACAAAGTAAATTATAAAAATTATAAAGTTATACCACAAAAATAATCTTAAATCAACAAAAAATTAAAACAATAAATAAAATTTTCTAATATTGAATTAATTTTTAGCATTTCAATTAAAGCAAGAGTAATATTTCATGTTATGGCAATGGTACATAACCTCATTATATGCTGTTCACAAATGCACCTCATCATAATTTTACATTGTTAACAATATTCTGATAAATTCATTGCACTCCAACTCAAATGTTACTATTTTATTGTATAGATTAAGAATTAAGATCAAAATATTTTTCATTGAAAAGAACTTTATTTTTTTTTTTTTCGATAACCCAAATAAATAATAATTATTATTTTGATGGTATTAATGATAAATGATATAATAATAAATGATATTGCTATAATGATTGTTATTATGATAATAATTCAATAACTTATATATAGATGCTACAAAAAAAAAAAAACAACTGATATGGCAATAATTTAATATGTCAATGATTTATTATAAAGCGATTAAAATTCAAGATCTTATGCTCACATGTGCGCCATATATAAATGCACAAGAAATATGTGCTTGCCCTCGTATACAATTATTTACAATATTATATACATAGAGATTTATTTAATGTGGCAAGAGAAATTGGGTTGGCAGAATTAATATTTAATATAATATATTTTAAGCGATTATTCTTAAAACTTCCAAAAACAATAATAAAGCATACATACATTAATATAATATTAATACATACACACACAATTAATGACAATAATGACATACATAATAATATAGATATAATAAATAATTACATAGGGTATAAAATGTATACGCAAGTATAAAACTTAATCCGATGAGAAATACAAAAAGGACTGATTGCTTGTTAAGGATTTTGTACGAAAAATATTGAGTGATAAAGGATGTCACAAAAATTTTTTTTGTTTTTTTCTTATTGAACTTATTAAAATTCAGGATAATCGATTGATATATTGATATTGATATAACAGCAATTTTTTTTTATTTTATTTTTTTTTTTTGCAAATATATTTTGAGTTACGAGATTATTTTCCAAATTTAATTATGGAAAAAAAAATTTTTGTTTTTTATGTGTCAGAAAATTTTTTATATAAAAACATCATAAAGTTTTAGATCAATTACTTTAATTATTCATTTCAGTTAAAATAAATAAAATTAAATTATTTTATTTCCAAGAACCATAAAAAAAAAAAATTAAATGTAAAATGACCTACCATTTTATTTTAATGAAAATTTCAATTATTCAATGGTCATAAATAATATTATTGAAAGAAGCTCATATTGTGTAAATAATTTTTAATAGGAATTTTGAAAAAATTTGATTAATATAGTGGAAAATTTGAAATTTCTGCGGTGTTGAACAAAAATAAATAAAAAATTATTAAATAAAACCCAACCTGCCCAGTTATTATATTTGCGGTTTTGCTTTTTCAAGTTTATTAAAAAAAAAATATTTACATATTTTGGTTTAAATTTTTTGTGTTTTAATTTTTCACAATTTTTCGCGTCATTCACAACATTTCGGAATGGCAATTCTACCGAATTCGATTCGATATGCCATCGTTATCGTGAAACTGGCGCCCGAACAATAATTTATTATCATTGAATTATTTTGAAAATATGTTTTCAAATTTTACTGATTAAAATTTATTTACACTTTCAAAACACCGTCGAAAATATGAAATCTGACTAGTTTTTATTATTACCTGTGAGGAGGGAAACTGAAATATCTTCTTTATCTTCTTCTATTACACAATATTAATCGTTTGATGGGTCATATTCGGGCAAAAAGATTTAGAAAAATAAAGCTTCGGAATAAAATAATAATTTATTTTCTTAAAAGAAAATTTTTGCAAAAGATCGATTTTTGAAATAAATATTTTCGATTAGCTATGTTAAAGTATATGAGCCTGCCCCTAGATGTATGCAAAATTTTTCAAATTTCATTTTTTTTGTTTTTTTTTATGTGGTATGTTGAAAAATTGAATTTAATTTAATAAAGCTGCATACACGTGCTTCGACCGATCTTTTATTAATTTTTAATTATAAAAATACTCGAAAAACCAACCAAATTCTTTAAAGCTATAAAAAAAATTTCAAATAATATTATTTTTTTCTTTAAGAAACGTATAGAGTTTTAACGCCTTACAATTTTCTTATCTACGATATTGCAATTTTAAATTGCATTTTAATGATTCCATAGTCACGTATACAAATAAACTTATTTTAAAAGAAAAAGTTGAATTTTTTTTTTAAATTTCCGTTCAATTTTCGTTTTCTGATATCATCAAACCGAAATATCTTAATCTCGACTAAAGTGAAATAAATTCGCAATATTATACTTGTAAATTTCTGGTTCGGAAATTTAATGCAATCAAAAGAAGAACTTTTAAAACTTTTTAATTTAGTTGAATTTTAATTTTTTAATTTAATTCGAATAAAAACTTTTCAATTTTATTTGGTTTGATTGATAAAATAAAATTTTTCATAATGCTGTTTTTTTTTAATATAATTAAATTTTCAACATGTTCAATTCACATAATACTCGTATATAAAACTAAGTGGGTGAGGAAAATCCAACTGATAATAAGAAGTGATTGATATTTTACAAATAAAATTTTGAGTTTAAAAATAACATGAGATTAAAAATTTTATCTAAACTATCATCAAAATAAAATTAATATGAACTGGTTAAATTAGTTAAATTAATTAGTTCTGTGGTAGGGGTTTTGACGGGCCATTATCTGATTGACAAACATGCTAGAAGAATTAGCCGCCCCTAAGCGATCTGTTTAGGAGATGATGTGACGAGGAGGAGGAGGAAAGAATGATGCAGGCAGAGATTTCTTGTGTCTTACTCCTGACGCGCTACGGATTTAGCGATTGTAAGCATTAAGAATTTGAGCCGATTTTTGAGTAGGTCGAGTTGGTTCGAATAAAAATCGGAAAAGGAGAGATCCGGCGGTATCACAACGGGCCTAGTTGGTCTATATGTATCCTTCAGGGGCCACGACAACCAAACCTAACCGAGTTAAATTAAATAATTATTTATGAAACAAATGAGTGAAATAGGCAAGTTTTTTAGAACTTATTTTAGTAGGCACCTATAACTTTCTAGTGAGATAATAATAATAAAAATCTTGTAATAAAATTTTTAAGAATAATAAGAAGAACCAATGAAATTTTTATAAATTTTTTTTCAATAACATTTGATGATATTAATAAAATTTTAATGCTCTATATGATCTTCTCTGTTCACTTGTTAATTAAACTCATTTTAATCAAACTATTTTTTCATAAAGAACAAAATAATTAATAAATTAAAATATTATTTATAATTCTAAGAAATGTCGGCCTAATAATCTGTTATAAAATATCGGCCAATATAACAATATAAAATTTCATTAAAATTTTGTTAGTGATATGATTTTGCTTCTATTTTTAATTTTCTATTTAATTTTTAAAAATTTCAATTTCTTCTAATCATAATTAATCAAAAATTATGGTAGGTAACCTTCATAAACAAAATGCTTTTAACATTAATAAATTTTTATTATACAATATCAAAGAAAAATACACAAAATAAATTATTATTTTTTGTTTATAATTTTCTTCTATACACAATCATACACATATACATATAATATATATGGAAAATTTTTCATTATAATTGCCTAATGATCCTTCAATCTTCTTAAATTTTATCCTATATCAAAATAATTTGAAAAAAATTTCTACTTAATTTTACATAATAATGAAAAAAACAAAAATATTTCAAAAACAATATTTCCAAATTTTTCTTACTCTCTTAAATATTACATTTTCTAATGAACAACTACAAATAAATCAAAAGAAATGTGTACACATCGGAAACCTTTAATATTATTTTGTTTTGCCAATTTTTAATTATTTTTCAATAAAATTAATCGAAATATAGAACCCTCATCTATATTATTTTTAATATTAAAAATGGTGAAGTTTTCTTTTTGTGATCAAAGTAAAATGTTACAAAATTATATTGAATAATAAAGAAAAAACAAAATAAAATAATTTAAAAACAGAAAGGGAAAAGAATGAAAAGAAGAAATTTATGTATGTATGTACAAGTGAACATGTATGTATGCAAATAAAGTACATTTACATGTACAATATAATGGAAAAAAAGAAAATCATATCTTGTATAGTCAATTACATTCAATTAGCCTTAGGATATTTTAAGGTCCTGTAACTAAGTATAATATAATTTGAATAAAAACAACAAAAAAAAAATAAAATAAGAAAATATAAGTAGAAAAAGAAACAATGTAAGAGAAAAAATAAAAATATTTTAACTTATAAGAAAAAAAGAGAAGAGAATAAAAATTTTTTTTTTTTTTGTTTTTTTGAGAAAAGAGCATTTATTTCAAGAATTTATGTAACCTTCTCATGAGCACAAATTGTAAGCCATCTCAAATTTTATGTCATGTTTAAAAAAGTTTTGAGCAAAATTAACAAAAAAAAAAAAATTAAAAATGAGTAAAGTAATTTTTATTTTGCGAAGCGGGAACGTTGTTTTTAAATTTTTTCACCTATTTAAAATAAATCATTGTATGTCTGTGTGTGTGAACCTTATAGCTACTGTACTGTTAGTCAGGTCACCAAATCTTTGGGAAGTTGCTCAAAACCCTTTGTGATGATTTCTGAAAAAAAAAAATGGAAAAATCTGTTGGTTCGGAAAGTACACTGGAAAATTCATATTTTGAGCCCTGTTTTGTCCTTTATACCACTACTGAAATTCGGCAAAAGGTCATACGGGGTGTTACTCAAAATATCCGGCGAGATTACTAATTTTTATTTCGGGAAATTTAAGGAAATCATCTGTCAGGCCAGTGGTAACGCAAAAAAGCCCTCAGAAAAAACATTTAGAAAAAAAATTATTAACATTCACGATTATACCATAGGTTATGGAACAGGGAGTAATCAAAACGCCACTTAAAGCTCCCAGGAACCATCAATATAAATAAAATTTCAATATTAATAGTTGTGTGGTATTTCAAGGAAAAAATCTTAATGTGTTCGAGAAGTTTATTAAAATACTACAGACCAAATAAACAAAAAAAAAAAATATATTGTTGACTGATATTGAATAGATTCAAAATGTGCAAATGAAACTTATGCAAATAGGATTCCGTCACTTTATATTCGTATAGAAAATTTTTCAATATGACATTATTTACGGAATTTCCAAAGGTTTTTAAATATATAAGTAAACAAAATATATGTATACATATAAATTTAAAATTATATGCATGTATTTAGGGTATTAAAATACCCAATTTTAATATAATTATAATTCAAAAAATAACAAAAAAATAAGAAAGACCTTCTTGCAGCAATATACAAAATTATATCCTCATCTTCTTTATACCTATCTCTTTAATTTTCTTTTGTTTATTTTAATGGTAAGTACATCAGATACTAAATCCTCCACTCTCTATTCAAATGGAAATTTACTTATAAATTTTTTGTCATTTTAAAATATTTATTCCTGTTTTTTTGTTCTTTTTTTTAATTTTTACTTTAACATGTTGGTATATATGCCTATATGTACTGTACTTTGTCTTTGAGATTTTTTGAGAAGAAAATACTTGTTTAGTTAAGAAAATGTCAGAATATTAGGTTTTAATTTAGCAAAACAAAAATGAAATTTATGAAAAATATGTAAGAGGGTAAGAGCCAAACAAAAAAAAAACCAAATTTTACCTTTTTTTTTCTTATCTTGTTCTGTTGTTTTTTTTTTGTTTCTTTTTTAGGAAAAAGGGCAACACTTGAAGATTTTTGTATTGATATGGATTCTAAAGTTAATGCTTATTGCCTCGATTTTAATAATAATATGACTTTAAATATGGTCTGTAAATTGACCTTAAAATAAAATGTAATTTTTATAAAAAATTTTTGAATTTTGATCAAGAATTCTTTTTGTATAATTGGTATTAAAATTATGTGTGGATAGGTACTGAATTCTTTTTTATATTGTTCTGATCACGTACAAGATTGCAAGAGCAATCGTATGTAATTTAATAAATGCGCATAATGTGTAAACAATTGAAGTTGCGTGCTAGAAAATTATAGTAAAAGTTATGACCACAATTTGCGGCTATATGAAACGAATTTGCGTCTATATAAACGAATGAAATATTATCAAATTTAATAGGTTCTGCGTTTTAATATTCAATTAAGAAAAAAAAAATGAGAGCGGAAAAATTTAGTTTTTACAGTTGAAAATTATGAATTTCTAATTATTAAAAGTTTTTATTAAAAAATTATTAGAGTAGAATTATAAAATTATTCTAAATACTTTATTGAAAAACAATTTAATTATTAATATTTTACGATATAACGAGATATATGAAAATTGTAAATATTTACCTAGCATAAATGAATGTTTTTAATATTTTCAAAAAAATTGCATACTTTTAGGGTTAATTAGTTTTTTTTTTCATTTTATTGAATGTAAGAAGTTTATTTTTTCTAATTTTATAATAAAATCTAATATAAAAATTATGAAACAACTCAAAAATCTTAGAAAAGTAATTAATTCGGAATTTTACACTTAAATATTTAGGTAACAAGATGGTTTTTTGTTTAATTTTCATATAAACAAATTTAAAATGCACCAAATTGGACAGCAGTTTATATTGTTATTCTCAGTGTTATAAGCGAGTGATTAGGACTTAAAATTTCTATTTTTTGAACATAGATTCAATTTTTATTATTCATTTTTATTATTCTTCAATTAAGAATTTTAAAAATATCAATCTAGAAATGTTTAAGAGGACTCAAAGTAAATGATTACTTTTGAGGGTTTTTATAGAAGTAAACAACGAAAATAGCTTCAAACAACTGCAGAATAGATAGATAAGGTGAGACCAAATCAAGAGGAAATTGCAAAAGCAGAAAAATGAAAAGGTATAATTTTTAAATAATACAGAAATATCAGAAACTTACTGCTATTTAAGAATAAAATATAACAAACTGTTCAGATTATCTTCTTAATCGTTCGAGACAATAAATTAAATTGACGTACATCCATAATCGACCTATTTACTAAAAATTTTTTTATATAAATAAAATAAATTTCTTATATAGCTACATAATATTAAAAATTCGAAATTGAAATATAAAAAAAAATATTTTCCTTTATTTAATAAAACAAAATCTAGTTTAAGTTTTTCTATTTTTTTTTCTGTGAATTCAACAAGAAAAATTTTGTTTCATATTCAATATTCAATAATATTTCTATGAATACCCGCCCGATTCCAAGAACAACACAAAAAAAATTATAAAAAATTTTTTACCAATATTTTTTTTTTAAATTAGATTTTGAAGAGCAAACAACAACAACAACAACAAGAACATTAATAAAACAATACAAAAAAAATGAAAACCAACTCAATTTCAAATTGAACGAAGAATAAGAAAGAGAAAAATAACATTTTAAATTTCTATATACCTTTAATACTTTCACATTTTGTACCCTCAATCCATCCATCCATCCATCCATCCATCTATCTATCCATCCAGGGTATTCCTCTTTATTTTTTACCAAAAACCTTTATTTAATCACATTCATTTTAAATTTTCCAGTTTAAATTTTTTTAGTCAGATGTGCTTTTATCCACGTAAAATTAAAGGAATTGAGCAAAATAAAAAAATATGTTTGAACAAAAAAAAAGAACAACTAAAAAGATATCAGCATCAGACACAAATGCACACACACGCACACGTTCCTTCAAACACTCCAAACGTCACGCCAAAGGATAAATTTGTTATTCTTTAATGTTTTGTTTTTTCTTTTTTCATTTTTTTCTTTCCACTCCTTTGAATATTTAAATGTAACAAGAAAAAATAAATGTTATATACACATACACATGTTTATGTAAATGTGCCCACCTATGTATGAATATGTGCATGTGTACATTTGTAGGTACATATACATCCATATACAAATATACAAATAAATTAAATTATATAGTAAATTCAAATACAAAAAAAAGGAGCATATAAGTTGATCCAAGTAGCTTTAAGGTTCATTCTACATACACCAAATATATTGTACATTGAAAAATACAAAAACAAAAAGGTCCTTGTAAATTTTTGTTAAAAACAAAAACTTCTGATTACAAGAGAATAAGAAAAAGAATTTGTTGAATTTTAAATGTCATGTAGGGATAAAGAAATTCTTTCGAACTTGTAATGTGTATATGGAAAATTCCCACAAATTGATCTAATATTGAGTAACTTATTTTGATATTAACAGGTTATATGCATTAGTTCTCATGTAAAAATTGAATAAAGTAGATATTTTAACACATGATTAATGATCATACATAATGGTTTTGTGATTTCATGTGATGAGTTCTAAGTAATTTTGTTTCTATAGCGTCAATTTCAATAAATAAATTTTAGATTTCTCGTAAATGAAGACTCTTTCTAATGTGAATTTTATTAATAAATTGTTAAAATAATAAGAATAAATTCATATGGGGAATGCAAATATCATGCCTAGATTCATGGGTAATGCAAAAAAAACATTTTATTATATTTCTGGGAATTTTAAGGCGTAACATTTATTACGGGAATTTCAATTTATGCAATATTAAAACGTAAACAATTTTTATATTTACTTTGCAATTACTTGTATGCTGAATTAATGATGAATGTTATGTTGTATGCATTGTAAAGTACGTAATTATCAGGGCGACCTATCCAAAGTATTCTATTCCTTATAAATAAAAAAAACACAGTTATGCAATTTATGTTCTTTCCCTTCATTCTTCGTATTGCTAATTTTCTTTATAAATTCAATTTCTACTTCTTTTGTTCAGTAGATTAAAAATAACTATCAATTATTATTTCTCATTAAGTGTTGACATTTCATCTAACAAATGTCAACACTTAATGAGAAAAGATGTATAAAGGGTCTGGTAATGTCGAAGCAATGACGAGCAACCCCTATTCTGTCCTTAAATTTGTTACAAATATCCTCGAAACTGGTGGGCCAAGTCGGCGGGATTGTGCGCCGGGAACGAAAACATGTGCTGGACAGATATGGCTTGATTATATTTTCGGGCCAACACAGGTTTTGGTTTTCACCAACATTGGTAAAATAAAGGCATTTACACTATTTTTCTTTAAATAATAATGCCGTTTTCTTATGCTCTTAGTTTAAGTAAAATTTTTGTAATAATTCAGAGAATAAAGTATAATAAATAAATAAAAAAAAAAAAAAATATGTGTGGGTACTATCCACCGTGTGCTCACCGCAGGTGGAAAGTCATGTCTACAGGACAACAAGAAAAATTTGGCCAAAATTCGACTTTAGAAAATTAAACTCCTAGGCGATGCCTCGGGGTAGCATGTCTGGGCTGACGGCAACCTACTCTGGAGATTGGTGGTTCTGAGAGTATGGGTCTAGACTGGGGTTACCTTTCAATGCTAGGAGATGGACAAGAGTCGGACACTTTTTCACTATCATTGCGAGGGTCCGGCTTTATATGGCGCAAAATCGATCATGCGGGGTTAGACAGCATGACGAGGCTGGATGAGGCATCGAAATTTATAAATGGAGCGCCTTGACAAATTTCTTAAAAAAACTAAATGACGTCCTAGTGGTCGCGTGAGATATTAGCAAAACGACATTATTATGCTAATTACGGTGAGATTAACCTGCAAAGCCGGCCAAGTCAACCAACCAATACTGAAAAATTTTTTTATTAAATCTATTTAGTACGAAACTCCATATTTTAAACATATTATAAATACAAAATGAAATCAACAATATCACATTGGTATACATTGAATTTTTTTTCTATTCCCACAAAAATTATAACGATATGTCATAAATAAATGTACATACTCGTATATAAATTCATGTATACATATATAAACATAATTATATGCCAATACGTAGGTATACATTACTTTACATACTTTTCTAAATACATATATTTCGATCGCCTCAAGTGTAATTCTCTTAAATATTAAGCGAAAAACATTATAGACACACAAGTGTACAAATATGATTGTATTTTACATATACATATGTATGTGCTCGTTATAAATACATAATATGTGTGTATGGATATGTGAGGAAAAATGGTAAAATCCTTTAACATTTTATTTATTCATTTTTTCTCTTTTTTTTTCGATTTACTAAATTATATTCATTATTTTAAATTTAAAATATGAATAAATATCATAACATTCTCGGTATACAAAGTGTATGCACATGTGTATATGTTCATTTTCATAACATATTTTTGATGAATGTAAATATCGTACATTTACGAGAACAATGGCATAAGTCAAAATGTAGAGTCGTATTTATATTTTAATATATAAAGTTTTTCTATAACAAAATAATACAGAAAATTTGTTCAGATAATTTGGAGAGACCGGTATATCAACATTTTTTAGCCTTTAATAGTAATCTACACTCGGCTATGAATACTTTAAACTACGGAACTCGAATTTATATTTTTGAGTTGTGTCGTTATTCTTCTCAATGTGCGATATGTTAATTCAAATTCATTTGTGTGTATAGGTATAATATTTTATTCAATATGCGTCTATAGCTACACATAAGAAATATTAAAATTATGTTATGGATCGATTTCAATTCAATTTTTCAATCTATTACCATTTAAAAAGGGAAAAAGAAAAATATTATTTATTATTTTTTTTATTGTTGTTGTTAAAAGGAAAATTCTACTTAAATCTATTTATAAAATTTTGTTTTTTTCATTTTCTCTTTTTTACCTTTACATATTATTATGAGAAAAAATTCATATATTCATAACTCTTACAGGAATTCTTTTGTGAGAAAAGAGAGAAATGTTTTTTTTTGATATTAAATTTATATTAAATTTTTTTTTAATTTTTTTTTTCTTTTTTGTTAAACTTATAATAATTTTAGCTTGAAAACAAAAAATTTTTCATTAAACTGAACTTGAAAAAGAATTTATTATTATAAAAGAAAAAAAAAATCTACTTAAAATAATTTGGAATTCTTAGTATTTATTTTATTGAAAAAAAAAATGTTTTTTCGCTGAATTATTTTCGCTAAATTTCTTCGAAAATTATTTAGATAATTTTAATTCATAATTGGCTAAATAAATTAAGTTTTTTTTTAATAAATCACGTATATGCGCAGTTTTAGTAAACTACCATACCTGTATACCATAGTTTTAAATATTGAGGTGAAAGTAATCGAAGTGGTCACCATTTGACAATAATAAATATTTTATTGCCTGGAAATAAGCTCTTTTCAGAGCTGGTGAGGAAGCATTAAAATCGGATCCGTGTACAGGAGAAATCAATACAAATTCTGTATGACTATACTGCTCTTGCCATCAGGTGCAGGATATTCTCAGTATTGTAGAGACTCAGAATAACTGGGATACTGGAGGGCTATAATAAGTAATGGCTAACTGCGGTTTTTCGAAGGGTGCAATTTCTTTGTTTATATTTCTCTTCAGTAATTTACATTCTACAACATACATATGTACGTTATATACAATGAAAATTATGCACTAATTTTATGTCATAATTATCAAGTAGTTCATGATAAGCAGGTATAGTGAACAATAGTTAATTACATTAATTTTTAGCAAAAGTTGTTACAAATACAATTCCGCATTATAAACAGAAGTAAGGAATGAAATAAGGAATTGTACATAGAAGCATGGGACATGTTTGAATCAGCATGTAAATAAGCCTCTTGCCTCTCAATTTAGTTTAAAATAATGTTTCAAACTATTGATAGATCTTATGACAATTAGATGACTCTCTTCTGTTATATTTTGTAATGTAAACATTGGCTTTCAGAAGACTGCGTCGATCGAGCATCGATTATTTTTAGTTCAACATTTTCGATAATATTTTTTCATAGCTTATACAATCATAATAATTTTAAAGCCTATATAAACTCACTCATCCCTTAAATATTACTTTTATGTATTAAATACACACAAAATAAATATTGTTACTAAAAAGGTATAAATAATATTATAAACTATAAATTAGTAAATGATGCATAATAACTATGACATTTTACTGTTACAAATACAGGCTCCATAAAAATCAGAATGACAAAATGACCTTCAAGTAAAAAATGACTAATAAAATAGTCATAGAAATTAGTCATGAATGAAATCGATTGAAAATCAAAAAAGTCTCAATCCTGAATAATTTTCAAAATTTTTTTGTTCTTTGTCTAGTTTCTAAAGAGGATATATTTAAAATGTTTTACCTATCTTGCTTTTACAAGTAAACACGAATGTACCTATTACAACATTATTCAACATTTTCTAATAAAAAAAAGTAAAGGTAATTTATTTTAGAGAAGGTGGATGTCTGACGCCCATGTAAAAATTATATTTGAATTTAATGAAATTCTATAACAAATTTTATGATTCACATGAAATGATAAATTTTCTGAATTACTGCAGGTTGACAAATTAGATGACAGAATAATATTTATTATTGAACCTTGAGCAGAGAACTTTACCTTTCACAATGACATAAATACTTAAAAAGCAATTTCATTCTAATTTCATTTCAAAAATAAAAAAAAAAATGTATGGATTGTAGACTCTACGACGTCGTGTATACCTTTAAAACTAAATTTAAAGCAAGTTCACTCATTGGTTTTTGTTTAAACACAAAAAAAAAGCGTAAATAAATCATAGTTAATCTACTAAACTTTTTCTGTCAGTCTAATGGTCAACTATTAAAATTTCGGCGTAGGTACAATAAAATTTTTAATGTCGATGAATGATTTTTTTCGTATACGACTATGGAGAAAGCTGTCAAAATATTTTTGTGTTCAGCACAATTTTTCGATTCCTATACTTGCCTATTGCACATTCTAAAATGATATATGATAAAATTATTCTCTTATTACAACGATATTGCACAAGTTCAGAAGTCATCTCACAGTAATAGTTTAAGTGCCTTGATTTATGAATAATGAACTTTGTCCTAAAGAATTTAATTTTTTTTCCTTAAATTTACGGATGGAGAGGATAAACGAACTGAATGCAATGAACATAATTTCTTTCGACTTTATTGCAATTGTGTCATAAAATGGCACCTCTTAGTCTTCTCTCTACATGAGAGAATATTAAAATACTCTATTTTATTATTTTTATTGTAACTTTGAGAGAAACATAAGTGAGCTGAGGGATTTTACCATCAACTCACATGATAAAAATTAATAACAAACCAAAAAAAAAAAATTATGAAATTTTTATTTTCTAAAATTATTTTTAATTTTTTAAAAACAACAAAATTTTAATAAAAACAAAAAACGAGAACAAAACAAAAATGTTATTGTTTTACAATTTTCATCAACATTTTCATTCGGATAAAAGTTTTCATATTAAAATTCTGGAATTTTTTCATATAAATATCAAAAGGAAACCAAAATCATAAAAAAAACAAAAACAAAAACAACACAACACATACCTAATTGTTTTTCTCTTTTTCTTTTTTTTTTAATAAAATTCTCTTTGAAATAAATATTCTGACGTTTATATTTTATTTACAACTTTATACAAAATTTTAATGCCTCTTTCTCTCACGCTCTCTCATTTTTTGTATAAAAATATTATAGAGAAATTTAATGTCAGCTCAGCACATTCATTTTAAATGGTATGTGTCATTCCTTATTAAAAAAAGGCATTCAAAGTGAAGGTGGATTAGCTCACTAAAATTTAATAATTGAAAAACACAAAAAATTAAAAAATAAAATAAAAATAAATATTAATAAAAGCCTCCCCAAATACAAAGATAAACAAAAACAAAAAAAAAAGAGCAAAAATATTTTTTATCCTTTTTCAATTAAAAAAGAAAATTGATTAGAGTATAGAGATCAAAAGTTAGAGAACAAAATGAAAAAAAAAAAATTATTTTTATAAAATTATTTAGATCTCGATGCCGCGCGCAACAAAGTAAACTTTTTAAATTAATAAATTTTTAATTTTTGTGTACACAAAACACGTGTTAATCCTTTAAAGATCAAAATATTTGAGTGTGTCAAACGAAAGTCAACATAAAAATTTTGTAGATTTAAACACGAATGAATTTCAATTTTAATTAAATTTTGGTACCTTTGTTTCCTAAATTGACTATAGTTGGATTATATTAGAAAATTTGGAACCCACATAATATTTTCTATTGGGTTGACAGTATAGCACAGTACAAAATGAATCCAATTGACTTTATTAATTCTGTTTGAAATTCGTTCTCTTTTTTTAATTATTGGTAATCGGTAGATATGAAATTGCAATGTTTGATAAAAGAAAACAGAAAGGATTTTTAATAACAATATTGAAAACGGCTTTGAAAATTTAGATAACGAAAAAAATTTTTCAATATAATAGTGTAAAACTTTTCACCAAATTTACTCAATTATTTTGAGAGTTTTATTTCGTAGAAGTAACACCAATTATCAGCAACAATAAGGATGTGAAGATTTCGAACAAGGACTACAGCAATTATAAAATATCTAAAAAAAAAAATAAATGAGAACAAAAAAGTAAATCATTTCCTATTCAGCATATTTTTAATAAGACAAACAATTTTAATTAGAGATTTGGTGTGTTGGTTCATGGTACGAACATTAATTGTTTTAGTAATTTTGAGATCTCAGTTCTGATACCCTATGAATTCTGATTTACTTTCTAACGATTTAGCTAATTTTAAGCAATAAATCGAGGTAGAATGTCGGGTTTGCTGCTACCGGTGCGGACAACTACTCGAAATAAGACACGAATTTAAAATGCAAATCAAAATTAAAATTATGGGTCCTATTCATTTCCTAATTAATTTTCAGAATTTCCAAAAATTTTCTGCTATTTTTAAATGAAAATCCTTAGTTCTATTTCAGGTTTCATTAATTGAATTATTCTTAAAAATTGCTGTCATTGAGAAAAACCTTAATAAAATTAATAAATTGACAAAAGTTGTAAAAAATTAATTTGAAACTACAAAATTTTCATTTGAAATAAATATTAAATGGTGAACGTTAGTCGTCATTTCAAAGAATAAAATCACCGAATATGCCTGTCTTTTATGCTAGGACATAAAAATAATTTAATGATTAAATATAGTTGCTTTAAATCTTATGGCTCAAATTGATTATAAATATTGTTACATAATATAAAAATTATTACATAAAATTTCTTTCTGACATGGCAAAGATTATATTTTGTGCATCAATTTAATGTTTGTTTTCTTTACAAGATCATACAAACAATATGTCCTTCATATTCATTATTATTATTATTACAGAAATATTTTTTAGGATTATTGTATTCTCTAAAATATTTCCCAAAAGACATTTATTTATGATGTACGGCAAATTCCAAGAATTTATTTACAATTTATTTTTTTTTTGTTATTTTGTTTTCTTCAAAGAATTAAGAACAAACTAATTCTTAACATGGGTATAGGACAATAAAATTTTCGTTGTACTAAAATTTATTTAACATGATTGTGACGTAGTTTTTTCATTTACAGTAATGTTCGTAAATATTGAGACACCCAAAAGTTCAAGAATAAATGATCTTTAACAGATAATTGAGAAGAGGTAGGCTATTTCTTTGCTTTGAAGTAAAGTAGGTATGAAGGTATGGTCTTGTGCAAGTATTAAGTTAGTATTAATATAAAAGCAACAAAACTGAGACGAAAATAGAAAAAATGAGAAAATTAATATCGTGAGAAAAATCAGTTATTATAGCTATGCATAAGGAAATACTATCATTACGCGAAATTAGGAAAAGATTTGAAAGAGGAAAGACTACTATTACAGTTGTAGAGAACAAATTTTTATACTTTACGTGTCAAGCGTAATAGAATATATACTTCAACAAAACTAAGAACCCAGCTGAAACATGCACAAGGAATCAAAATAACAGCTGTTACAGTATGTAGATTTCTTTTAGGTGAACCACTTAGATCACATTGCTTTATTGAAAAATTCTTTTTCAAGTTTTCCAGTAAAATTGTAAGATTAAAATGCACTAAAGAAAATTTAAAATTATCAAATGATTTAAAATTATCAAATGGGGAAAATATTATCTTCATATGACTTCAAATTAAAACTTAATGTTAGTAATGGACGGCTAATTGTGCAAAGGAAAACCGCAAGAATTGTGCAAGAAATTCTAAACAAAACTGAGTATAACGATTAGGATATGCTTTACTGACGACATAGTTTTGGGGCACTTTTTCAGGAACACATTAGCAAACAATATCGCAAAACAACTCCATATCTTCAATAAAACCACATCTCTTTTGGTAAGTGTTCTGATTTTTATGCACACTACTGTATATTAATCATGGCATTTAACATGAGAATATGTAATAAATAATCTTCTAACATGAATGTTAAAATATGCATTTGTTATTTATTATTAATTACTCTCTTATAATTGTTTCGAAAATTTTTAACTAATTTAAATATTTAATTTTTTGTTTTTTTGTTACAAAGTAATTTCATTGTTTTTTGTTCGAAAAACTTTTTATTTCAAAAAAACATCAACTCAACTCTACTAAGTTTACTTTAACATATAACATGAAAATATAATATGTATATATGTATATGAAAAGTTTAAACACGTTCCCATAAACATGGCATTTTTTTTTATCAAGGACGAAATAAATTGATTCCAAATTTATAAATTTTCATTAAATGAAATGATTTTGTTTGTGTACGTACACATTGTAAAACACATGAGTATAAGAAGGAGAAAGAAAAAACATTTTTTTTTTGATAAATATTTTATTATTAATGTAGGTTTTTAGTATGCACTTCAGACAAAACCATTAAAATAAAACTTTGCCAAATTTTCAAATTTTTCTGTTTTTGCTTTTAATAAAAAAAAATTATTACGCTCATAATTTCCATTTTATGGCATTTCAATTTCATTTTCACGTTGTTTTTTTTCATATTTTATTGCTGGTCTTAAGTTTTAAGGCAATGATGTAAAAAAGAACTCTTAAATTCTATTTTGTATTTGGCGTTAATATGAGCGAAAAAAAATCAATATTTTTTTTAAATTTATTAAGAGAATTATTAAATTTGCAAAAAACTTAATAAAATTATAAATTTTTTTAAAAAAAAAATGAATTGAAATTTATTTATTCCAACAATTAATTTTAAAATTTATTCAATTTTTCTTCTCTAGAGGTCTCAAACTATTTGATTGAAAATGACATGAGTTCAACAAATTTTCACAATATTATAGAAAAATTAACTATCTGAAGGAGTGTTAAAACGTATGCCAGGAGTAAGAGCCAGTTTGGAATAAAAGACTATGGAATCAGTTCCCAAAAATTAAAATTAAAATATTCATAAAAAAAGTGAGTACCTATATTCTTACAATTATTTTTAAAATTATGAAAATAAAAAAATTGTAGAAAATTTTTTGAAAAGCAAAGCAATTCCTGAAATCATAAAATTTTTAAAAATAATAAATTTTAATTTGAATCGCCATCATATTATTTTAATGTTATTCCACGAAATTTTGTGAAATGCTACAAATTCGGATAAAAATTAACAAACGGCTCGATCAACTTGATCGGATATTTAAAATTCCCCACTACAAAAATCGCTTGATATGATTTAAATAGTATTGCCATAATCCAATATTTATTGCCAAAAGTATCTGTTTTGTGGAAAAAATCGATTTGCCAGAAATTTTAATATGTTTTAATGTTTGATAAAGATTAGGGGCTTTTGTTATTGTTTTAGACTAAAAAATTTCAGGACATTACCATGTC
This sequence comes from Condylostylus longicornis, assembly GCF_029603195.1. Taxonomy (NCBI): domain Eukaryota; kingdom Metazoa; phylum Arthropoda; class Insecta; order Diptera; family Dolichopodidae; genus Condylostylus; species Condylostylus longicornis. Next base: position 4,815,905 of record NW_026578052.1, on the reverse strand, counting down.
TTAATTTAAATTTTTTGTTTAGAATTAAAATGTTCCGAAATAATTCGACAAAAACTAAACTGCGGCACTTTGTTTCCAAAACAAAAGAAGCAAATACAAAACACCTTTCATATTTGCTTACCTTATTCTTTACATATTTGAAACTTGTTACCGTACTGGCCATTGGATTTTACTCCTTTATTTTTATTTAGAAAATTAAAATTTTGCCTCAAATGTCAGAAATTTTCATTTATATTGGATTGTGCCATATATCATATTTTCTGAACTAAATCCGAAAATTTTCAAATCAACTTCTATTATTAAAGCAACAATAATATTTATAATAAGCGTTTAAAGAAATAAATTTCCAAAAATTTCACATTATGAATTTTCTAATCAAATTTTCATTATTCGAATTTTAACATTTTCCAAATCAACTCTTAACAAACAGTGAATCAAATTATAATCAAAAACATTCAACAATTTGACTCCAGGTTAAATAGCATTTAAAAAAAAATTTTTACATTCACAATCTGATAATTTCAATGATTTCAAAAAGTTCACATTAAACCCATGCAGTTACATATGATTTTTTCTTCCAAAAATGGTAAAACCCAAAATAAAATTTAAAATTTTTTTTCTTATTACCATAATCTTCCACTAAATATGTTCGAAATTTTCAAATTAATAAAAATGCAAAAGTTTTTCATATAAAAATCCTATAACCAACTATAAAACTCTATATCTGAACACTCAGAACCAAAATCAACTTGTCCCAATATTATCTGGTACAAAATATCAACATTTTACAATCAAACAATAAAAAAAAAAAATAAAACAGCATTAAAACTTAAACATAGTAGACACTTTAGTATTTTCTTTTTTAAGTAGCATCTATATACTTATCTGTAAATATACACACATAATAATATGAATGCATTTTATAATACTCCATTGTGAATTTATTATCTTGGAAATTGTTAAAAATGAAAAACAAAAAAAAAAAGAAATGAAATTTAAACATGGAGGAAAACTTTTCTATAAAATTCATGAGAGCGAAAACTATGCAAAATGGTGTATTATATAAAATGTACTTATAGACTTTATATAATGCATCAACTATAATTTTAGTTATTGAGAAAAATTGAGACGATTATATCGGATAAGTGTGATGTATAGTGGCAGCAGTAAAAAAAAAAACAACAACAAGCCAACATACTTTGCCCTTATTGTCATTTTTTAAAAAAAAAAATTGAAACCTACATGCATATTTCATACGGAATACAGATTTAATTTTATAAAACTCGAATATGAGCATAAAATCTTTCAGTTTATGGCTACACAAGTGCTCTTCTCATAATATACCTATATACAGCACATATTTATTTATAATGTAACAAACTTAAATAATATATATATATATATATATATAAAATTTTTCATTCAAGCTTAATGCATTCATGTATACAGTCAATTCCAGAGAATTAACAACGTCGCATAGTATATACAATTTTTGAAATAATTTTGTTTTTTTTTATTCGTTTGGCTTACTAAAACACTAAAATCCGCCAAGTTTAGTAGGTCGAATATATATATATATATATATGAAAAAATTATTACACTTATGATTTCATGGTTTTTATAAAATAATAATAATAAATTTTTTTTTCCATAAATATGTGTGCAAGGATATATGGGGAGGGTATAGGAGTTACCCACATAAATATTTTCCAAATTACAAACTTTATTCATTATAATTTTTTAGTTTTATTTGTTACAAAACTACGTACGTATTTGTTAATATTCTTGTGAATGTCGTCTGTTTCCATTAAATTTAAAAAAAAAAATTTTTAAAACAATTCAAAATAGAAAAATTTTGAAAATGACTCAAAATAAGGGAAAACAAATTGATTTAGACGTAGGTGTTACAATAATTATTATGAAAGTAATAATAACAGGCATGAATGTGTTGGTAAACCGATAGTGTGGGCAAACCAAATTTCTTTAATACTATGAAACGAAATTTTTAGAATAATATATTTGCAATAATTATTGATTAACGCATTTAGAATATGAGAATTGAAAATGTATGAGCTGAGTGTGATGAAACTTCCTGATTTTGCAGATTTTAATGTATTATACCAAAGTATTCATGATTTTGCAAAAACAAATTACGTCAAAATAAATTTTATTTATTTTCCCGAAAATTTAAAAAAATTGCATACTTATAGGTGTAAAATAAAGAAAATCTCTTATTTTAGTGAAATTATCCTATTATTTAGATGATATGTTTTACATTTCATCCCTCCTTTAACAAATAGTCCGATCATTACACAATAGTTCGACCCGCAGTTCCCCTTATCTTCAAAATCAGTTTGAAGGGGTTTTTATATGTTTAAAGGTTAGGACACTTTTAGTCAAAGTATTGTAATTTGTATTTTTGTAAATATTATTAAAATACCTGTGCAGTAAGTACCTTGTAATTTGAAAAATTTTAATAACTTTAAAATTATTTAAAAAACGTTCTACATTTTAAATCTAACACCAAAACTTAAGGGAACACCAAAATTATTTTGTGATTTTTAAGTAATTTTCTAGATATTTTTACTTTTTTTCATCTTCAATTATTTGTTAAATATTTTAAAAAACTGATCTTTTTTTACTTTTACAGATAAAATAAGTTGAACACGTAGATCCACTAAGAACGTAATTAAAATATTTTACCAAAAAAACAAGAAACTTACAAAGGATTAAGTATGAATTGCAAGTCAACAACGAAAAATCTTATACAACTTTAACTAAATTTTATTCAAGCTTTTAAACTTTCAGAAAATTTTTGCCCTTCTTTTAAAAAACTTTTTTTTTATAAAGTAATATACTGTACACTAGTACATATTATATATAAATATAACGTATACCCATAATTGCCCAAATGCTTCTTCACTATATTAACACAAATTTGATATCACTGCGAGAAGAAAATTCTAAATTTCCAAAATCTAAATTTAGTTGTCTACAAAAAAAATTTATTTATAACTGGAATTATTTAATTGCTTTTTAAAACTAAATTTACAAAATTATTAAAGGCATAAATTTTCCCAAAAAAAAATGTACCATACCGTAAATATGTATACAACTGTACATACCAATAGAATTCTTAAACTATTCTTAAAAGTAATTTACAAATTCACAAGTTATGAATTTATTTCTAAAAATACTTATGAAATCGTTAAAAATCTAAAAAAAAACTTAGTAGACGGAGAATAGGTTGAGTTGGTCAGACCAACTTTAGGGTATTCTCATTTGTTACAAAGCCCGAACTCCTTAGAGTACACCGATTAATAATAGTACTTTGCTATGAGAAATATGAATTTTGTACAGGAAACGTGCTATGAAATTTTAACATGAAATCATTTCAAATTCCGGGTAATTTTAATCAATAATTCCAAGGCATGGCAATTACTTAATAATACTGCAATTGTATATTATGGCAGACTCCATAATTATCCCAAACCTACATCTCAATATTGTAAATGGAACGGCAAATTTCCATTTATTTTTCTAATATACGGTTTGAATTAAATGGGTGTAATAAAAAAAAATTAAGTGATAGGGGAAAAATAGCCACCAAAAAGAAAAAAAAAATTTTGTTTTTTTAAACATTTTGAATTTGTGTGTTAAATTTAGGGTGAAATTTTTTCATATTTTTTAAAACTTATGAATTTTCAGTATTTACCGTTTAAAAGTAATAAATTTCAGTTGAAGGCTTTGATATTTATGTGAAGAAGAGAGAAAAATATATAATAGAGTTGTATACATATATACAACTCTACAATCGTGAGTAAGGGCAGGTAAATTGTTAAAATTTTTTTTTTTAATAATTTTTTTATCACACCGGATGCATCATTTTAGTTTCATTTTAATATTTATACTCAACAGGGTCTTAGTACATCAACAGTAGCATAAAGAGAACAATTTTATGAATCGATTCCACCCAAAATGGCTTTACTGAAAAGTTAAAGGTTTCACGGCAGAGACATGCAATTTTCAGTTTTGCAAATGTTTGATTGCTTATTTGTATTCCATAAATTTATATACAAGCGCTAACACATGCAACTGTACGATCGCATACACAATTAAGTAATCAAACAGTTTGTATAATTTTACAAACTAATTGAAATTTTTATTTCATTCAATTGGTTTGAATTGACGAAATGTGAATTTAGTTGCTCAGATATCCGTGCAACGATTTTACAATGTAGCAGTAATTGCACAAATAAAAATTGTAAATCTGTCTGAGCCCTTAAAAATTATTGCTTTTTTTCTTTAATTTTAAAACAAAATTTGATCAAACTGTATCATACATGTATAACGTGCATTCAAACATGTATGATGTGTATTCATACACGCTATATTTTTTGAAATTACTTTTTTCATAAGCATATTCTATCCCAAAAATTTATCCAAACTTGCAGAATAAGAGCCAATGAACCAGAGTCTTATTTTCAAGATTTTCTATTTATTGATTCTAAGTTGTAATAAAATTGCAAAATTTGGAAAACAACTTCGACCCTAGATTCTTAATCACATCTTCAAAACTTTAAATTTAAACATGCAGTATCAATTTAAATAAACTATACACTCTTCTTTTACTTACGCAATTTTTATATATGCCACTCTTTGTAATGGTTATGTATGTGTGTAGGTACCATCAAGGATATTTATTTTTTTCAAACAATTTACTTTCCTGGAATTTATTACAAAAATTTTTAGATGAGAAAAATTATATACAGAGAAAAATATCTTTGTGGCATGCTTTTGATATACTCATTTTAGTCTACGCATAAAATTAAACATTTTTCTTTAAGCTCCACCATTTCTCATACTCCTAGTCCTTCTTAACACATCATCAACATACTTTCTTTCAATTTCCCCATATACATTTATGGTTCTAATTTTCATTTCATGTTAATATATTATAAAACATTAAGAATTCGCACACCTTTAATATACGCCTGTACAATAAATAACATTTATCTTGAAAAAAAAAAAACAAGAAGAACAAAAATGGAAAAAGGAGTAAAAATATTTGGAAAAAATAAAATTTTCTAATACGTTTCCCATATCATGAAAAATTTTTGAAAAACAAGAAAAAAAAGAGGTGAAAACTTCCAGAAGAATTAATGAAAAGGAAGAATCCTTTTCTTGTATGATGAAGATGATAATAATTTTTCCTTTCTTTCTATCTTTGTGGTTTTTCTGCCTTCTATTTTGTTTTGTTTTAATAAAAGTGAATGAAAAACAAAAGTAAGAATAAAAAAATATTATAAAAATTATGGTTGGCCTGCTTAATTTTAGGATGATCATCATCATTCAACACATTAAGTTAAGAGCTCGTTTTTATTCCCTTAAGGAGTAGACAAAATATTTTTATCATCTTTCACTTCATTAAATATTAAAATTTCATGTAACTTACTACTTATACAATTGGAATCAATCAACAAAATCATGTGTGTTTACACAAGTACGCTGAAGAAAAAAAGAAAGGAAAAAGAAAATCATTCAATGATGCAATTGCTTATGGATAATGAAAAGAAATTTTCCAAAGAACAAAAATTCGATTTTTTTTTTTTTTTGGTAAATTAAAGCTGAATGATAAAGTGTTTATTAAATAAATAAAAATTCATCATCAAAAATATTCATTGAGTCTATTTAAAGTGTTCCTTTCTCTTTAATAAAGCTTTAATGTGGTGTTAAATTTAAGACTGAAGTTTTTCAAAGAATTTAAGTAATTTAATCGGATTTAGTTATAAGGCCGTAGAGCTCTGTCCAATCTGGTTATATTGCAAATTGTCTATTACAATTCAAATGTTTTTTGTCTTTAATGTACACAAAAATTGAATCGCTTTATGTATGTGGTACAAATTTCAATTTTAATGTTAATATTAACGAACACAGCAGTGGTCATCTACTCATTCTTCAATTAATACTGCATTTGTGAATTCCTAAAATAAATTTTCTATCTTTACCTATACTCTGTTTTAAATAATTGCTCACATAAAAGGAAGAACTAATTTAGTCTAAGATTGAGCTCATGTGCTTTGTAACTAAAATTTTTTAGTATTCAAAATTAAAAAAAAAATCCAAATATTTTCACAAAGTCTCATTTCGACAAAATTTTCAGCGCCTAATTTATAAAAAATCTCATTAAATATTCGGTTTAAGTCTAAGGTGGCCAAATATTGTTAATAAAATCTGATTCAATTAGTTTCCTATAAAATATTACAAAATTAGCATTGCCAGTATAACAGATTTTCCGGCAATTTCCGGATAATCTTCTAAGAAATTTCTGGTAGACTTTATAAATTAATCCTTTTCTACATTCAAAACAAAAAATTAAATTCTTAATATAAGACTAACCAATTTTTTAAACTTAAGGAAAATAAATAATAAAATTTATAACATGTAATACACACTCTGTTATCAGCATATTAAATTACAAGTAGGTTTTTTCGAGAATTTTACAAAAATACAAAACTTTACATACACATGCATACATTTGTATTGTACTGGGTGTATTTGTGTATGTATGTACGCGAAATGATTACAGTTTTTTTAATAATTGGAAGAAAAATTGTGAAAAAAAAAATAAAGAAAAAGTATAAACGTAAATTACAGGTGTTAATTTGATGCCATAATTGAAGAAATTAATTTTAACTTTATTAATGTATGGGTAAACAACTGAATATAAATGAATAATACAATTTTATTAAAATGAATGGAAGCAATTAAGGGTGTTACTAAAAACAAAACACAAAAACAAAAAAATAAAAATTAAATTTTTTCAAAATTATTTCAAAAAATTCTAAAAAATTTTCTTTTCTTTTTTGTTTTATAATTAATGGTTTTTCTCAGTTCTTCCTTTTTAAATAAATTTCTTTACTCTTAACAAATCCAATCCTTATGCCTTTTACATTTTGATACCGATTCTATTTATAATTTCCTTTTAATCTAGATATTGGGAAATTTTTAAGTGATTTTATAACACCACACATACACCATATCATTTAAATCATGCTATTTAACTTTAAAATTGATATTGTAATTAAATATCACGGATATACTCTGTTATCCTAATGAATTTGTGTCATGTTAAATGTTCATTAAACCGGAAGTAACATATTTTATATATACATACATACATTAATGTATGCGTATATCTTTGATAAAGTAATTTTTAATGGTAGCGAAAATATCATTAAAATTCGAAAATTATTTTCCCATCGAATTCTTAAATAATATTCGGGTATATAGTGCCTATATGTATGCAATATAAAATATTTTTAAAAATTTTATTATGGAGGTGTGATAGCTACATATTTTGTGTTTTTAAACAATTGAAAAACAAAAAAGGAATTTTTTTTTTATTTTTGAAATTTAATTATAGAAAAATGAAATTTATAACTAATCCGCCCAAAAAAAATTATAAATTACTGTGCAATATACAAGAGAAACCAAATTATAATAGAAATGTAGAAAAAATGATAAATTGCATAATTTAAGGCAATTTATGTGTTAAATATAGATGGAAAATAAAATAAAATATTTTTTACTCTTGGATAAATTTAAAATTTTTACCGGTTTTTTTTTGTTTTTCAGTTTTTGGTTAGGTTTTTTAGATGTATTCAAGTAGTTCAACCATAGTAGGGCCCGGTCTACTATAAGTAAGTGAAATAACACCTTGTTGAATTTAATACTACCGCGTTTCAAACTTTGTTTTGAAGGAATTTTCTTTTAAAATCTAAAGGAGCAAAATATTTTCAATAAAGAACGAATTGCAGGATGATTGCTAGGTCTTGAATTGTTTTTCAATATCGGATTCAATAAATTTCAAATTATTTTGTTGGACTTAATAAGAGTAGTCTTAATTTTTGTTTTCTAGAGTTCGAAAATGTTATAATTATTTCCAAAATTTTTTTTACATATCATGTTGTCGTTATACTTACTGCAATAACTCAATTTTCGTAAATTAATTGGCATACAATAGCCAAGTGTCAACTCATTTAAATCTTCATTCCAGATCTATACGTTCCATTCAAATTAATGAAGTCCATGTTGAAAATCAATATTTTACTGTAATTTAAAATGGAACTGTAAAATTTTAAACTCACAAAATTCTAACACATATGTTTTTTAGTATTAATGAACAAATTTGTTAGCTTGATTAACAAGCAAATAATAATTGCCTAAATTTATGAACCTATTATCCTGCAATTTGATTGTAAACTTTAATAGAATAGAATTTAAAAAAATTGGTACTCAAATTTAATGTTCAAAACAATTAAATTTATAGTTTTTATAATTAATTTTTATTGCTTTAAATTAAAAGTGAATAAATTTAATAAATTGCAATTTTGTATAATCGAATTATTAGATTTTTTTTTATACATATAAAATAGAAAATCACTTTACACTAAAATGAATCCACTTATATAATTAATTCAACTATAAAATCAAAAAAATTTTTAATATATTGTTTGAGAGCACAAAAAAATATATTGACATTATTGACGTACAGAAAAATAAGCAACAAAAATTAAACAAATTGTTACCGCCAATAGATGTCCCCAATAACCGTCTCATTCCAATTTAATTTTAATTTTAGGCTTTTTCTTCAGCATAGTAATCTCACAATTAAATTATGTTAACCCTTCTGGGTATAGACGAATAGAATGATTGAATGGATAGATAGAGTGGAATGGATTAATGTTTCATGCTCTTTAATATATTGTAATTTATACATTTAATGTCAAATCTTCTCTTCTCTGTTGTTCGTCTCTCTATTTCTTTGAGTTTATATAGAATAAATAGTGTTGAATACATGTTATGTTATAAAAATCCAACTTGAGTAACCAAGAATGTCTGTTCCACCATATTAGTTGCCACGTTTTTTTAATAATTAAGTAAATATAATTAAAAATTTTATATTTATTTTGACTAACATTTCCTTGAAGCTTCAGCTATAATATTAATAATCTTTCGGCAAATATTAAATTTTTATTTAAAAAATTCTCACCATTCGAATTGAATATTGTGTTGAAATTACTATAAAAATTTACATAAAAAACTAAATTCGTGAATTCTAAAATAAATAAACAGAAAATACGCCACCTGTGCATGTAGGACCACATTATTATACCCAAAAAAAAAATACAATTTGTACAAAGAATTAGTGCCGAGAAAAACAAAACAAAAAGTACATAAACTCTGAATACATTTGAATAACAATGAAACCATTTTTTTTTCCATTTTGCAACTAATTGAAAATTTCAAGCATTACAATTTTTTTTTTCATTTTGTATGTATAAGTATTTTTTTATCCTTACAAATATATCTGGGGAAAAAAAAATATTTTAATTAAATTCAAATAACATTTCTATTGATTCATGCTATTAAGTACCGTCAATCGACAAAATGTAAAAATCAAATAAACGAACAGAAAAACCGGGATGAAAAGGAAAACCAAATAGTGTTCAGAATATTTTCATTTCAATAGGAACTAATCAAATAAAATTTATTTTTAAAACTGTACTCTTACTATGTACCTATGTATGCAATAACCTTAGTCAACCCATTTTCAAAATCAATTTACTATTATTTTCTGAGGTGCTGAAATCAACAATAAATTCTATATCCTTGCTGTATTACTAAAGCATTTAATCAAAAATTTACTAAAAAAAAAAATTGAATTTTCCACTTGCATAATATTATGACTTTTTTTTGTTTTGTTATTCAGTGGCATTAAATTAATTTTTAATTTAATAAAAATGCATAATTATTTACAGGGATCCGGATTACATTGTCCTGGTCATAAATACTTTGAAAATTTTTTCAAAAATTTTATATTGGCTCATTCTGAAAGTATTTTGAATGTATAAGAGAACAGCAGAGACAAAATGTAGAGAATAATAGGAAAACAACATGAAATGGTGAGTTTATTTTATTACTAACAAGATAAATTTGATATCCAAATTTTTAAGTTTACTTTAATAGTATACAGCATGTGGCAGTTTCAATTAATCATGTTTTTCCAAAAATTTCTAACAAATTTGCTATTATCAATTTTAGAGTTTTTAATTATCTACTTACTTTTGATAAAAATTCAGCCTCTTTCCTCTAAGGTACAGTGATCAAGTATTAATATTGTAATTCAATTTTAATCGGATCAATTAAATATTCTAACAATATTAAATGATTGAAGGATCGACAGCAATCATTTCGCCATTTATATGAAATATGCAAATATCATGCCCCTATATGCAACAAAATTCGTAACATTTGCCACTCTGCCATAAAAAGTAATCAAAACAATCTACAAAATTTCACTCAAAACTTAAAATTTCTGTTATTTACCTTTGTTATTCTATGGGACACTCATCATATTATTTAAAGTACACAATTAATATTATTTAAAAAATTTTGAAATTTTCCAAAAAATTTAATCAAATATAATTATTGCTATATGGAATATAGTTTTTAATTAATTTTTAAAAAATATTATACAAGGATATCAGAGGTTTTTATATCAAAATTTATTGGGATTTATGAATACCACAAAATTTACAAAAAACACGCGCAAAACAAAAACAAAAAGAAACCAAAACTTGTTTGCCTAATTATTTACTTTCAAATAAACACTATAGGTTTTGGGTCTATTTGTACACGGTAACTTTATTTATTATTAGAAAATACTATTTAAATAGATTTTCTAAAACAAAACTAATGGTAAATATTTTGATTGTTGTGATTTTTGAAAAAGAATTATTTTTGAAAATTTTATATTTTTGTGACCACAATCAAATTGGACTAACACATTGAGGTTATTTAAAAATAAAAATTTTTTTTTTGTCATATAAAAAGCGAGGTATTCTATACATTGTGCCCCCGCTCAGTAATTAAAATTTTAACATTTTGATCTTTAGAAGAGTTGCAGGAACTAATTTAGATTGAAAATAATTCTTATACAGGCAGTCCGACTTTTCAAACACATGAATAAATGCCATAGTTCCGGAATATATCAAATTTAAAATTTCGCCATTCGTAGAGTAATTTTATTCAAATTAATGAAGACACAGCCTTTTTAAAGTCTGAAGATTTTAAGATTTTATCATCAAGAGGCAGTTCTTCAAAAGTAGTCGAATTCCGAAGTAATTCTCTTTGGCTGCTTAAGGATTTCAAACGGATATTAACTTCTGAATTTTTCAAAGCTAATCTCAAGAATGTTTTTATGTTGCATCTCTTCCAAAAATGCAATATCATTTTCTACATTAAAACACAATTTCAGTTCCGGAACTCCAAATTTCACAAACTTATTTCATCATTTTACTTTTACTATACTACTATATATATTCACTTAATTTCCTGATGTCCTTTAAAAAAAAAAAAATAGGAGAATAACCTGCTTTACTACACCTACAATTTTCAAAATGCATTCTATTGTTAAATGAAACACAATAAACCTAATTTTCATTTCAAAAATTATTTTTTTTCCTTATTTGTTTTTTTTTTGTAAATAACAGAAAAAACCTCAAAAATTTTTCAATTTTCATTCTATTGTTAGTGTTGTCGCATTACCACACAAAACAAACAAAAAGAAAAATAGAAAAAGTAAAAAAAAAAATTCTACAGAAAAGTGAATAACATGATTTGCTCTAGCTTATTAAAAGTCAACGTAATAAAAAACAAAACCAAATAGCAGAGAAAAATAGAAAATGTCAAATTGGATTATAAATTTCAGAAAAAAAAAAGAAGCAAACAATACCACCATTGCGGAATTTCATGATAAAAATAATAATGTTAATTTTATTTAATTTCATTTCACGTAAGAGCAACACATTATGGATGTTTGTATGTAGGTAGTGTAAAATTTATAAAAAAATGTTTAAATTTTTTATGTGGTATAAATTTTGTGGCAGATGATGGTTTTTACATTGGTATAAATATTTTTGACAAAAATTAAAAATTCTATATTTTATTGCCAATCAAAAGAAGCAAAAACGAAAATATTCGTAACAACCTAGTTCATTTAAAACCTCAAAAAAAAAAAATGGTGTTTTCCAAAAACAAATTAAATTACATATAACGAATACTTACAATTGGACGTAATAGTTCGTAATAGTCATTTTCAAAATGAAAAACATTTTTCAGCAGTTTTCAGTATAACAGTTTTGAATTTCTTTAGATTTACGCCGGTCTTTATAATATCTAACGATCATATTAAGAAAAATGTTAAAAACAAGCCTAATTTTTAAACTCAAATTGGAATCAAAATATTAAATGAGCGTCAGATTCATTTTCCAAAAATAATAGTAAAAAAACAATAAAAATAGGATAAAAGAAGAGCAGTACAGAAATTTCTGTGTACAGAATTAAGAGGAGTCTATTTACCTATGGTGGTGCTACGCTCGCCTAAACACTTCTTATATTATTTCCTATTTTAATTCAGTATTTTTATTGCAATTCATTTCCAATTTTTGTTTTAATTAATTCATTTTTAGCGACATTTGCATTGCAATAAGGGAGGTTATGTGATCGTAAGATTAGGATATACCTAAATTTTAGATATCGACGACAGTAAAAGCCACGACAGTAAATGGCAAGACAGTAAATAACATAAATATTAATGTTGAAACAGTAAATGTCATGACACTAAATGTCGTAACAGTATATGTCATGACAGTTAATGCCGCGACAGTAAATATTTCGAAAGTAAATGTCTTAACAGTAAATGCCTTGAAAGTAAATGTCTCGATAGTAAGTTAATGTTGGTCTCGACAGTAAGTTAATGACAGTAAGTGTTGTATTACCAAAATGTCTTGACAACTTATGAAATCAACGAAAATTTTTTCAAAATAGCTTTAAAAATAGTTTCTGATAGATATCATCATTTCCATGATGAAATCGCTACTAAAGTCTGTTAGCAATAAAATAATTACTAATAAATAATTGCTCTTTCAAGTTCAAAGAGAAGGTGTATGATAAATGAGAGAATATATTATTTGATAATAATTAGTAATGTTCGTTATGAAATACTTCTTCTTATTAATACTGAATCCATGGTCGTGTAAAGTAAATAAATGATGGTAACTTTCTAAAGACTAACTTAATTGTTATAATTAGTGTACAATATGTCACACTAAAATATATTGAGAGAAATTATGCTTTAAAGTGGTGAGTAAGGTATTGTAACATTAGACAATAAGAGAACTCTAATACATATTTCATTTCCGGATAAATTATATGTCGTGTTCTTATTTTGTTATTATTGCTAATACAAAAGTGCGATAATGTTGTATAAAGTAATAAAATGTGAACACAAAACTTCAACACAGTTCAAAGAGTATCAAAAATAAACAGGGAGTATATAAAATTAACAAAACTCGTATCGTACACTCTATTAAATTTCAATTGCTTAATATAATTACGTAAAATTTGCAACCTTTTACAATTTGGTAACATAATATTCTCCTAACTTTAATGTACTAATATTATACATATTTTCTCATATAATTATTCAGTGTGATGAAATATTCGTGAAACTTAAAAACTATATAGTGAAAATTATTGTCAACCATATTAAATTACTAAAGAGCTTTATATAGTTTATACTATACTCAAATAAATGCATTTTACGATTATTTTAAAAGACTTTTGACATGTCAAAATACTATTTATACTATACACACATATTTAAATATTAGATGTATATATGCCATTATGATTGCGTGAAATTCCATTTGATATTTTTATGTTTGGGAATTATACTTATGTATTATAATTAAACTATATATAAAATATAGTTTTAAATTCATTGAGAATAGTAAAAAAAAACCATTGTTTAATATAAATTTTACGATCATGTTATACATATACATACTATATACATATACATAATTATATTGTGAGAATTAACATAAAAATGTCATAAATTTCATTATCAATTTTAACTTTTAAATACTATAGGGAATCATTTTGAGAATAAGTTTTATAACTATGTATGTATGTAATGAAATATTAGATTTCATTAATTACAGTCTAAAAGTTTATAACTTTTTAGACTGTAAAAGAACTTTATTAACATTTAAGTTATAAAATTTTTTGGTCTGATATAATATAAATACATACATATTATATATATACGTTATATTATATTATATATATAACGTTAATTTACGAAATGTGTATAATATAAAGGGCGTTCCAGAACTGATATTAAAGCTCTTGTGGGGTGATTCCTTGTAGCTTTTTTAAGGAACAAGATTATTCATGTGGGAGAGTGAACTCCGAAAATTCGGCCTGACAAACACCAATCTATTGTTCTCTATTGTCAATATACCTACATAACTGTAATAACAATGGTTGATGTCAGACTTACCGTTTTCAGATAATAACTATGATTAAAAATGAATTTTTGGGTTAGAATACTGAAAATTTCTCAAAACGTTCCGCGCTAGTTTAATTTTTCCACTATATATGTATACCGGGGTAAATTATAAGAATATTACATAAGTCGAACCGGATCATTTACCGTCTTCCTGCTATCCTTCTAGTAGCAGTAGTGATCAAATCTGCATAGGAGAAATTTTGTTGTGATAATTTTCGAAATCTATAACAGTACCATTGAGGACTAAATCGAATTATAATATACATATACTCGTATTATCAGAATTGTAGAATAGGAGATGATAATTATAGTTGAATAAGAGACGGAACTAGAAAAAGGAAATTCCTTGTGTCAAAATTTTTGTAATGTGTAATACCTATGTTATTGTAATAGACGATTCATCCTGAAAAATTTAGTGTGATATTTTTGATTAAACCGGGTTCACACACAAAATAAAAAATAAATTAAACGTGTTCCTTTCATATAATTCTCAAAATTCTAAAATTTAAACTGAACCACAGAATTAAAAGTCATACCGTATTGTACAGTGTCTATATATACCGCAAAACCAAAAACACTCAAAATAATAAAACTCAACACCAACTCTCCAATTCTCCATAAATTTTATAGTTTTATTCTGTATTATTAAATCAGCAAAATTAACTTCAACTAATTTTTGTTTTTTTTTTTTCTAATAGTCCAAAAGAATTAATTATTAGCAAATAACAAAGACAACTGTTATACAACCATAAATTAAAACAACAACAAAAACAAGTTATAATTATGTTTAAGCATATATTTTACACACTAAAAGAGCGAGAGGAAAATTTTTTTGCAACTTTTATAACAATAAAACAGCTAAATAAAACTTTAAGCAGCAGTAAAGAAACAAAGAAGAAAAAAATAAAAATATATGAAAAAAAATAGCAACAATAAAATAATTAAAACTTCTAACAATTAATTATCAAGTTTTTGAAAACTACACTACAGTAATACAGATGGTGCCACTGCTTTCATTTAAAATATAAAGCCGAAATATAGGTACGTACAATAGACATTATCAACTATTAACAGGAAAAGTGGAGTGAAAAAAAAAATAAATTTTGTCATCGATTCTGTTCTTTTTTTTTCTTTTTGTGGTATTTTGTCGAAACTTTTAATTTTTTTGTGTTTTTCTGGGTTTAATTTTGTTTTTTAGTATTTAAGGTCAAAGGAAATGGGGTTACAACTCTGTATGTATAAGTATATTACATTTATAATAATGATTTTGCATATTATAAGCAAAGAACTCGAGATGACACTGACCACCAAAAGTTTTCAGTTCAGTGGTAGCACATAATATTTTACGTATTATACTTAAACAAATTGATGAAATCGCATAGAACGAAATTCATTCAATTTTTACTAAAAAATTTTTAGTAAGGACGCAATCCAGCTATTTATTCAATTCCGAATCATAGATTAGAACACTTTATACACGCATTATAAATAATAGGCAATATGAAGGTAATATAAGTTTTGAAAAATCTTAAGGATATGCTCCTTTTTATATTAATTTAGTTTTGAAATTATGTGATCGTTTCCAGTATTAATACAGAAACCCTGGCGAAAACTCTATAGCAAATGGTTTAAATCCCAAGTTTTTAAAAAACTTCAACACCTAGAAAAATCTAATTATTGAGAATATAAAATATTTGAAAAGCCTACCAGAAATTCATAAGTAAATGAAACCAAAATATGAAAAATAAACCAAAATAAACGAAAATAAAATAAAATATGAAAAACTATTTAATTAATTAAATTTTTAATAAATAACATTTCATTAAATTAAAAGAAAATTAATGATGCTGCCTTTTTTTTGTTCTCTTGTTTTGTTTTTCAATAGGAAGAGTTTTTAAAGATGGTCATTAAACCAAACAAAAAAGAAAAAATAAGAAAAATAAAAAGTTTTTCTTCATTTCATTTTTCTTCCCAAATTATCAGCATTTTTCATAAGATGCCTGTATACTTTGCATAATCTAATCTTAATATTCTATTTTGAAATTATATGCTGTGGTGGTTGATGAATGACGGACAATGAAACGAAAAAGGTTACCCTGTCCCTAATTAGTATAATAATTTACGATAAACTCAAATTAAAAACTTCAAAAGTAAAAAATAAAAAACAGTAAAAACGAAAAAAAAATTAAGAGAAAATCCTTTAGGCATTTGTTTATCTGCAATAAATGCTAATTAACAAAACAAAAAAAAAATTTTTTATCAAACAGGAAAAATGATTACAGAAAAGTAGAGGTAAATAATTCCAATATAATAAGTGAGATATTTTATTCATTAACGACCGAATTAGAATATAGAATACTTTTGAGTTTAAGACGGCCGAGACTCGATTAGTAGTAAACAAATAGTTTTATTAGTCTCAATTTTTTTTTTAACCAAAATTTGAAATTCCAATTCATTCTGTCAATTAACGGTAAAGAAGACTGATGTTTTTAATGAAATAGCAGCGAGAATTTATGATGGAAAACAGTCTCATGACAAAATATACTTTCTGACATCACACTATTAGATTATCCTTTTTAAAAATGTTCATTTGAAATCTTCGAAGTCAAGGTATACGAATTGATCTTGCCATTCGTGCATGTGCGAAACATATTTGGGACTTACAATGTACATTACTTCCTTGGGTTCAGTTCAAACATTGAATAAAGTGCATGGACACTCTGCCTCGAAGAGGACGAAAAATCCGAACACCAATTATGTGACAATCAGGCTTTGGATTTGCTCAGATTCGTAATTTTTTGAAATCGTTTTTTTTACATCCAGAGACATACCTTGGGTCGAAGAGAGTAGGTTCAATAACTAAGCTAATTAGGCATCTATAGGAATTAAATTTAAACAATTCGGTATAAAAACAACGAAAGATCATATTGATCATTAATACAATAGCCAGCCTGGGCCTAATTACCCCATAAAAAACGAAAAAACACAATTATAAAGAAAAAATTAATCTCTCCTTCAGTACTTATGCTTTTTTATACACTTGCTGACTTGCCTTGATTGCCTTATTGAGAAAAATATGCGTTCTTCGTTTCTCGTTCCCTTTCAGGTGGCCATCTGAATTTTAAAAATTCTTAAAATTTTAGTCTTAGCATAAAGAGGAATTCAAACAAACTCTATATTCCTCACAAATATTAAAAATTTTACTTTCTTATATTAAAGGATCAATCAATATTAATATAGAAAGCAGGCAACAAAATCTCAAAAATATTATGTGAAAATATTCGGAACTTTAAAATTACAATTTTAATTTTCAATTTAGTTGAACATACAAACATTATTTTTAAAAAAATGCTTGCTTAATTTAAAGTTATAAAAACTTTTTTGTATTAGAATCCTTACACATAAGATATAAGATTATTCACCAAAATTGAATCTGAAAAAAATAAAATCCATTTTAGAAATGTTCTGATCTGTTTTTATAACACTTTCCGAAATGTATAGAACCGAATTTTAAAGTTTATTTTTTATATTTAAAAATGGAAACAAAATGTTCAAGTAAATTTTAAAATATCAACAAACTTTATTCATATGTCAGACTAGGATAAAATTCATTTATTTTCATTCTTTATCTAACAAGAAAAACAAAACCTTTAAGAAAAAAAAGTTTTCTTTTCAGAATGTATGAATGTCTACATACATTTTGAACCTACATATATAGTATATGAAATACATAAAAGCTTACAACACCCCCAGTTTTTTTTCAAAAGAAATGAAATAGTTTATCATGTAACGAAATTTTTCTCTATGTATAATTTTAGAATATAAAATTGTAATATGTAAAAATTATTCAATTTATAAGTACATACAAATATTTATGCTTATTTTACATAAAATTTTTTATTACATATTGTGTTCAGTACACACACCCCTTCCTTTTCACCTCCTCCTTTCTATGCATATCAAGATCTTCACTGTCATTGTTAATGGTATACGAAAATAAAATAATTTTGAATTTAAATATTTTCCATATGGAAAAACATGCAAGTTTCTCTAAGTTTTTTGTGCTAAAGAAAAAAAAAAAACGGATTCTTTAGAATTTTTATTTATTTTGTCGACTTCAGTCTTCTTTTTTTGTGTGTTTTGAAACTGATCCGCCTTAAACACGACAAAAATAATTCTTCGTCTTATGTTCGACAAAAAAAAAAAAAAATGGGTTTGTTATAAATTTTATTTTTCGAATGCATTTTTTACTACTTATATAAAATTGAAAAGGAAAATTTTCAAAATTGACAAAATAAAGAAAAATTTGATTAAATTAAAAATCAATTGAATTAAATAGAAATTTTTATTTTTTACGAGCAATTTAAATCTATTATAAATTTGATATCAACACAAACTTGGAGAAGAGTGAGGAAAATTTATAATTGAAAATGAATTTTTGTAAAGAGAAAATTCCTTAAAATCACATTTTCTCTTTAAGAGAGCGAAGCCAATTACAAAATTCAAATTTAATTTTTGGCAACATGATTTATGAATTAAAAATGGATCCTATATCATATACGCCATCCTATATAAACTATAAGAATAGAAAAAACTATAGGTGCGGATTATATACAAAATATATTCCTTAAGATTCCCTAAGAAACTATTTTCTCTTTCAAAAACAATTAACTACCTTCAGTACTTACATTACTACCAAAATATTTCAAATCGTTGCATACATTTAGGATGAGCAAAAAAAAAAAAATTTGGAAGAAGGGTTGTATTGCATAGTTAAGTGAGTTTTTACTTTAATTTAAATTCGGGAAATCATGTAATTTCGGAAATATAAGGCGTCGAAAAATAAAATATTAAAAATTTCAAGGTGCGATAACTGAGAGGGAATATAGACTTACCGTATAATAGGAAAACGATTTTAAAAATTAGAAAAAAACTAGTTTTAGATGTCGGTTAATTTTAACGGCAATTTTGTGTTTTTTATGTTCAATTGCAGTGCGCTACGATACAGGAAGCATATGGCTAGCTTTCTGTGTTTAAAAATTCTGAAAACGTTTGTAATTCCGTTAAAGTAAATAACCACAATTTTTCGGAAACGGGAAATAGGAAAAAATTTTTTTCTAAAGCAATAAGTTTCTTGTAAAAATCTATTTATATATAAAATTTCAGGTTATTATCTTAAAAGGTGTAGAACTTTTGTAAACAGACAGGACAGGAAAGGCTGGACAGTGGTGAACCAATAATCGAGTTGTTTTCGGAAAAGTGCCAATAAAAACAGTTTTTGTATTCTTGAACGAAATCAACCAATTATTCCCAATTTTATTTATGAAAATTTTTCAATCAATATCAAATTGTCTCTTATATCTTAATGGAAATTTCTTCATGCAACTGCAGAACAGATGGATGACGTAATCAAAGGAACGAGTTAAAGGCAGAAAAATAAATTAAAAAATTTTTTCTCGTCGAACTGGACTCGAACCAGTGACCTACCGCTTTCTAGGCGGACGCTCTACCAACTGAGCTTCAGAGGCATGAAGGAATTGCCGACGAAATGTTATTGTGTGTTTCAATAGTAGATTGTATGTAGCAATCAAATTAAAATCAAATAGATGTGCAAATTAGAATTTATGCAATTTAAAACCAAGTTAAAGGTGAATCAAAAATGTTTTCTATGTTAAATACAACGCTTTTCCGTTCCAACTTTAAATAAAATTACAAAGAATTTTCAAAAGTATTCAATGATTAAAATTATTTTAAAATTTTGTAAAATTCTTATTGATAACTTCCTTTATCCTCTTCCTTTTGCCATATCTTACGTCTCAGAATTTTCTTTTTATTATTAAATTTAGTTCTCGCACTTTGTACCTATACAAAATTTTCCTTTAACATTTTTAAGAATCTAAATTTTAACAGTTATATTTTATATTCTCTTATATTTTCGAATTTTTCGTTTATATAGAAAAGATGCGAGTCTATTCAAAAACTAGATATAACAGAGATAAAATAAAAAAATACTATCAGATTTGATAAAAATCTTTAAAAAAAAAAAGAGAATTCCTCATTAAATTCTAAAATGTTTGAAAAATATTAATTTTTTTTTTTTCATTTAAATAAAAAAATTCATGGCTTTAAGGATTCTGAACTTCTTTCTATTTTATACAAAAAGAAAAATTACAAAGTTAAGTTCAAGAAAAATGAACAAAAAAAAAGAAAAACAGGATTTTTTTACATCTTTTATGTATGATGTGTAAATAAAGACTCCTTTGCAAAAAAAAAAAAAAGAAAAAAAAAATTAATAAATAATTCGTTTAAGAGATTTTTTCGCTTTAAAAATGAAAAACCCTTAAAAAGTAAATCCTTTCAAATTAAATCGTATATAAAAGATTGAAAGAAAAAAAAAAAAATTTCTCTTTCTTCTTCTTCTAATAAAATTACAAAAAAAAAAAAAAAGGAATCTTTAAGTATTAAATAAAATTTATTAAATAATTTTTCTTTTTCTTTTTCTATTTCTCCTTTAATATTAAATTGATTTTATACTCTACTTTATTTTATTTGTAGGTGTATAGGTGTATTAGGTGTAATATTAATAAAATTACAATTTCTTTTCGTTTTATCTATATTTTTTTTTATAGATAATAGAATAAAATTTTCCTTAACCTAATTTGAATACAAAATTTTTTTTTTGGAAATGGCAATGAGAATTTTGATCACAAAATAGATCTTGATTAAATTCTCTACATAATTATTTTTATAGGAATATTATAATAAATTTCGACAAATTGCCGGCATTAGAGCTCAGGACAATATAAAGGAGACTGATATTAAAATCTATTGCATGAAATACAATGTTCAAAGGCGTGTAAATTGATCTTTAGTAAAAATTGATGACAGCAGTCGAATTTATTCATAAATTATTGAAGATTAAAATTATTATTAAACATTTAGTCAATAAATTCTTTAAAACACAATTCTTTAAAACTATTAAGTGAGGTATTTATGAAAAACTGGATTTATAAATGAAGGGCTCAGAAGCAAAGTTGCCAATCACTCAAAACACAAAATTTTTGTCAGAATGGCCTAACTCACATGAGTTAGGCCATTTTTGCAATGGAAAGAATTTTTATTTTAGGTTTAGGCTAAAAAAAAATAATGGAATATAGAAAATATTTGGTTTTTTTGAAGTCCCAGACTTAATTTTATATACATTTCTAACAAAAAAGCAAAATTTTTGGGAGTGAGGTTTAGGCCCCTCAAATATCATAGAGAAATTCATTAATCATAAAATTTAGAATTACAAGAAGCGAAATTGATTTAGAATTGTAGGAGTTCCTTAATTAATATTAATTCAAAATTGCAGTAGATTTTACAAAATATTTTAATATTATTCTGATTTTCTTCCGGAAATTTTGTCTTGGATACCAATGTAATCCAACATATTATAAATAATATAAAATTTTCCGGGTCATTTATTATTCATGATAATTTAAATATTATATTTTTAAAACAAAATCTCGACTCAAACAATGCAGGAAAATCAAACTTTTTTAGGGATTAATAATTGAAATAAAATTGAGCTGTGATCAAAATACGCATGGAAAGTAAAAATTTAAATTTACGAGAGATGAAAGACGCACATAGAAAAGTAACAATACTTTACAAAACACATAAGAGAATTATGTGAGAATAGTAAAAATATATAGTAACATTACATAGTACATATAAGTGGTATTACCAACATGCACTCGCTCATGCTCATTTTATTGAGCCCTTATTAAGATTTGGAATACAATATTTTTACAATAATGATTATGTTTTACTGCAATATGATCTCTTCCACTTCCATCCAACAATAAATTTCCGTTTTCTTATTAAATTTTATATTTTTATACCCGTACGAACGTATGTTCGAAGGGTATACTAAATTTGCCTTACCTTTTGAGAAATAACGGTCTTAGATGCAGACTCAAGTGTATGTTTTTGATCAGCGTCGAATTTTGAGTTGATTTAGCTTTGTCTATCCGTCCGTCCCAACGATAACTCAAAAACTAATCGAGCCAACTTCACCAAATTTTCAACAATGATTTATTGTAGTAAGTGCCAGAACCCTATTTACATTGGACATGATCGGGCTACCGGTTCGGGCAGCTGCCATACAACTTCAAAATTTATTTGGCTATATCTCAGAAACAATAAAAGCTATTGTGTTGAAATTTCACACAAACGAATCTATTGGTAGGGCTAATGTGTCTGATAAAAGTCGTTGAAATTACTTGGCTCCTTCTCGTACCTGCGATACAACTTCAAAAGTTATTTGACTATATTTGCAGTAACTATAAAAGCTATGGTATTGAAATTTCACACAAACGAATATATTAGTAGAGACGATGTGCTTGATAAAATTCGTTAAAATTTCTTGGCTCTTCCTGGTAGCTGCCGTACAACTTCAATAGTAGTTTGGAACACACAGTATTTTGAAAAACACAGTACTGAAATTTTACATAAATTAATATAGTAGTACGGCAACTTAAAGTCTAGTCTGTCCCATAGTCAGTTATGGCTTATTTATTCGCACATAGGATAACAAATTCGTACGGGTATCACAGAGTTGACAAGGTCAACTCTATTTTTTCTCGTTTTTTTCTAGATTTTCATTATATTTCATATGAAGTATCACGATATACAAAATTTGGAGAAAATCATATAGAAAAATCGATATTATATAATTCGATAAATTAATTTTTATTTTCCTTAGACGACGAATCATGAAAAAAATTAACATAAACGAGTACATAAAATTTATTTTTCAAAACAAATTGGATTAAATTTAATCGGGTGTACTAAATTTCTATTCTCTATATAAAGAAAATAGAAAATTTCATTTCTTTAAAATTTCTATTAAAAAAAATACCATTCAAAATGTTTAATATCAAAAAATGTGTATGTAAAATTAAAATTGATGAAAGAAAGTACAAGAACTTAAAATATCCTAGTATAGAAAGTCATTCAACTATTCAAGATAACACTTACGTTATTGTGTTTATGAGGAAGCAATAAGACACAAAATCAATTAAAATTAATTCTAATGAGCTTTTCGATTTCTATAGTTAGGATAAATTTCCGTTCTTCCCATTCGAAATTGATATCACGATCAAATTTTCTTGGGGATTGGGTTGTATTTTTTATTATCGAACATTTAATTTACATCATGTTAAAAACTTACTGTGTCATCAAAAAATTTTAAAATTTTTTTTAAAATTAATAAATTTATGTACATAAATATTCTTGAAATAAATTAAATTGTATTATTTAGACGGACTTGTGCTGATAAATGAACATGAGTGCGCTATCATATTATGTACAAATTACGATATGAAAACACCAAAAGTCACTTAAAAAATGGTTGATCTGCGACATCATCGTTTGACAATTTAATATCTGAGATTTGATTACAAAAGTAGGCATCACAATACAAAAAAATGCTTCAAATTTTGAGGATATAGGAAAATCCTTCGATACAACCAAGAATTAATTAAATGGTTTAGCTGAAGCTGTAAGTGAGAATATTGGCAATTTGAGGAGTGATTTTCAAAAGCACTGGTAAATCACAAACTTTAACTCAAACATACGGTAAAAAAAATTATGACTCACAACTTGCGGCAGTTGCTTTCATTAACATCAAGTGAAATATAAAATAAGGGCGAACAAAGTGAATATTCTGTATTTGCAAATTAATGGGTCGCTGAACACCCTCCATTTAAATGTATTGCAAGAAATTTCAATAATACAACTAAGACTACTGGATCTCAAAAAATCTAATAATCGTTCCTCAATGAGTTCTAACAGGTTATTTATTTATGAAGAAATAATTACGTCAGACCAAAAGTTAGCAATGTTTCCTCACCATCTACGGGTAACCTATATGGTAATGAATGATCTCATTATAATTGGGAGTCTTGTCTCGTGATTGTGGCATCCAAGGTAGTTACACTAACGACACTTATCTTACCTCAAAAACTATGTCTAATACTAAACTAATACTATAAGGGTAGTATAAAAAATAGGCATAACAATATAACAATGACAATATAAATAATAAAGTTGGGTCAAACCAATGGTTTGTATTGTAGCACTTTTCCCTTCAACAAGTGAAAATACTGCTTTTAAAAACAGTCTATGTATATCCACCACACTATTAAAATTATTTTCATTTATAAACGAAACTATTTCTAGGATTGCATATATTTAGGATGAACCATTTATGCAGTCTTTGAAATAAAGCAAAATTTAATATAAACAGGGGTTAACATAATCCTCGATTTTAAGGGTTAATTGTGTGAGTTAAGAAAAATAATTATATTTTTTAATGTCATAGAATTTACCGTTAACTTTTTGCGTTTATAGAAATTTGAAAAAACTTGCGGTTTCAGAAATATAAGGTGTCAAAAATGCAAATTTTACAAATTTCAAGAGGCCATAACTTGAGAGGGGGTGGAGACGGAAAAAAATTTTCTTCTAACGAAATGAACTACTTGTTATTGTCTAAAAGTCCCTAAAATTTCAAGCTTCTACAGGCTGGGGTCTAGAAGAAAAACGACATCAAAAATTTGGAAAAAAAGGACTTTAGATAACGGTAAATTTGAACGGCCATTTTGTTTTTCTAAAGTTTAACTATAGTATACCGCGATAGGGGAAGCAAGCCATTGCCTTTCTGCGTTTGCAAAATTTCAAAAATGCTTATGGTTTCATTGCAACAAATAGTTAAAATAGGCCATTTTTAGTGCTTTGGGGGGGTATAACTTCTAGAGGGGGGGAGATAGGTAAAATTTTTGTTCCACGAAAATAAGTTTCTAGTAAAGATCTATGTACGTATTAAATTTCAGCTTTCTATCTTTAAGAATGTAGAAGTTTTGTAAACAGACACACGGACAGACGGACGGACGGACGGACGGACGGACGGACAGAGTGAAACTAATAAGCACTTTTTTTCAAAAAAATTTTGGAAAAGTGCTAAAAATTATCGAATTGAAATAAAGTACTGACAACTGAATATTGTCTTGCTCACTGCACTACTCAGGGACCGAATGCGCTCTATATATTGAATACAAAATATTTGAAGAGCGTAATGTGAATAAAAAATAAATTTGATTTCAAAGAGATATTCCAAATTATAGAGACTTTAGATAAGAAGAGTTTTGACTGTATGCCCTTAAAAATATGCACTAAAATCATTGAAATTATTAAAACAAATAAAATATTAATAACAAAACATTTAACAAAAAAAAAAAATAAATTTTCTAAAACCTACAAACCTTACATAAATTTATTACATAGTTAAATAAATATTGCCATAATTCTGAAATGAGAGCCAAAATTTTATCTAAAATTTTATATTATTTCTCCTTTCATACAGATAAACGCACCTACACACAATGTTTCTTGGTAAAATGTGTATGAACACAAAATATTTTATTGTTCTAGATACTATCTTACATATACATATACACTCACACACGGGTTCAGTAGGTTCTTCTTTGATTGTTTTCTAAATGCCAAGAAAAGGAATAATTTTCAAAAAATTTTATTCAAGAAAATCAAAAACTTTCATGACACTCTGACATGAACATTAATTTATGTTTTACGTGAATTCTATTTTTTATATATACAACTTTTATATATTCATATCTATGTACATGTAGATACTTAATTTCAATGTTAAAATTTAACACATAAAAATAGAATTTAGTACTTACATATATAGAGAGAAAAATTATAAGAGAGTATCTCTATATGAGTAACCAAATTTATAATTTTCTATCATAAAAATAAATTGAATTTACAATTTTACTTCTAAACAATACAAACTTACATACTTATATTGTATATATTTGTGTGCCTATATCTTTATGCGCATCGTGGTGCTATACATAATGCTTCGATCATATGGCCTTATCAGATCTATAAATTTAATTTGGTAATAAATTTTTCTAATTTCGATCTGGTGATATTTGCCATAAAAGAATAAATTATAAGTAGAAAAATTTATTGTTTTTTTTTTTTTATAATATGCATAAAGGCTTATAAACACCTACTAATTTTTAATGGCAGCATACAAGTTTCTACTTCTAAAACCCAAAAATTTTTAAGAGGCCTTATCATTCTTTAAAAATAGATAAAAGTAAATTTCAAAAGTAGAGAATTTTAGCCACCGATTTTACAATCGAATTTTAAAATTTTCATAATTTACTGTCTTCCATTCCCCATCCATGTTACACCTAAGCCCGTTTGCATCTTACAATTCAATATTATATGAAATAAATTAAAATTCATGTGAAAATTTTGAGAAATTTTTAAATTGCAAATTCAAATGAATTTTTCCAACTCGTTATTTCATTTAATTCCACAAAACATAATCTTAATACATATGTTAATAAGGGCACGTAACCTGAAAGACACTCCTCATAATAACACAAAATATAAAAAATAATCAAATAGGCATAAAATTTCCTTCTTAGAAAAATAATTTCAAAAATAAATTATTGTGTAAATTTCCATGAAAATTTTGTATTTTTTTTTTTTTCAACAAAAATATTTTCTAAGAAATTTTTGTACTCATTTAAAATTAGATCCTTTCAATGCACTTAAATTTCTGATAGGCGCAGTTATACAATGCATTTTGCTTTAAATTTGAACTTTCTACTTTTGCAATTTTTTTATCACTTAAATTTAAGGTAAAACGAAATTTGAATTTGGACGTTGAACAATATTGGCATTAAAATTGTTATTAAATTTTAATAATGGCAATTCTTTTATGGGTCATTCGTTTATGAATTTTGAATTTTTTATAGTAGGAAAGCAGTTGGTCAAAAAGTAATCGTTATGTAAAAGTAATTTGTAATATTTATTTTATGTGTAAGAATTTAATATTTTTTTCTCTTCTGTAAGAATAAATTGTTAGAATGGCTTTCTTATCAGAATAATGAAATGATAGGGTTCATAAAATTCTGCGAGATTTCTTCAAAGCCTTAAAAATACAATTTACATAGAATTTTTTCTACAATCTCAGACACAATAATCTGATTTTTCTAATATTACCCTTAAGAGAGCAGAGAGCACATTGAAATATTGTCTATAATTTATCTTAAAAATTATACTTGAATTTTTACGATATGTTTAGATTTAAAGTGTTCTATATGAAACTATTAATAGTGTAAAGTGCTTAAGTTTATATCTAAGTTTATTTCGAAACAGTTTTCAGCTAGAATTGGAAACGAATTAAATTAGAAAAAAAAATTAAAAATTTAGAATTAGAACGAACACTTGTCATCATATACCGCAATTAATAATTTTATCGTACCAAAGCCTAGCCTCTACATCAATTTAATAGAAATTTAAAGAGTTTGCCAAAATATTTCAAAATAATATTCCGGTATCACGTCTTTAAATTCCCAAAAAAAAAAGAGAAAAAAAAAATTAAATGTAGGGCGAAAATCAACAATTTTCATTGTACACGAAATAAAAATTTTAAAATTCACAACCATTTTTCTCGACAAAAATGAGAAAAACAAAAAATGTACAAAATTTAAAATTCAAATAATATTTTCTTAATTTTAATAATATTATTTATAGATAAATCAATTTTTCTGACTTAAATATATACGTACAATATTTATGTATACCGTACACATTGGTATATGACCAATGAGAATCAGAATAATTTTAAGTTTCGAAACAAAAAATTTTTGTTCCAAAATTCCATAAGAAAAACAAGCCACACAGGCATATTTAAAATAATCAAAAATTATACATACTAGTAGATGGTATATAAATAAAAATATTTTTGAAATTTTATAAAATTTTTAAATTTTTGCAAAATTAAGTCATGTTTTTAAAAAAAATACTCGTATATAGTCAGTCCATACTCTTTCCTTCTATATAATCTAAAAAATATTTTTTTTTTAATAAATAATATTTGATGAATATTTAATAATCAAAATTGTACAAATAAATTAAGTTTAATAAAACAATTTTAAGAAAGACCCACCTTTACTATTTTGGGCACTTAACACAAATTCTTAATACATACACAATTAATTATTAATAATTAAGTAATATCTTTATTAAATTTACGATAAAATATTATGAAAAGTTTAAAAAGAATTATTTATTTATTTTATTATTAAAATTAAATTTTCTTTATTTTAAAAATTTCACTTAAATTTTATTTAAAAATTTTATTGAAATTATTTGAAATACCTTAATTATTCAAAATGAATATCAAAATTTCAAAAATATTTTAAAAAATTACTTTAATTTTTAAAATTGAATATTAAAAAAAAAAAAAATAATTTTTATTTTAATTTTAACATTTTGTAATTTTAAATATGTGAAATATTTTTAAGAATTTTTAAGGATTTTTTTTTTGAAAATATTTTTTTTTTTAAAAAATAAATTAATTACGATTTTTTTTGTTATTTGAATTTTTTATTAAATGGAATATTTTTGGTTTAGTTTAATAAAATTCACAAATATTATTTTACGATAATAATTTTAATTTAATTCCAAATAAATTGTATTTAATTTTAACTAACAAAATTGAAATCATGGCAAGGAAAATTGTTCCAATTTTTTCAATAAAATTCTTCTGATCAAAACTATTGTATAACAAATTTATTTTAAATGTTCTATAATCTATTTAATTAAATTTCCAATAAATTTTATTAATATTGTTTAGGCAATTTACATTTTTTCGAATTAAATTTATTAATTACAATTTCTAATACTCGTAACGCAACTACTCGTACCTTAAAATTTGACGCGAATTAAAAAATTGCAAAAAAAAAATATTCAATCCAAATTTATATTAATTATAAAATTTAATAAAATTTAATTTATTATTAAAAAAATAATTTTCGTTTCCAAAAAAAAAAAAAATTTTAATTATTTTTAATAAAGGACACAAAAATTTCATAACAAAATTTAATTTTAAATATTTAAACATTTTGTTATCTACATAAAAAATACTATTAAAAATTTAAAATATTTTGAAACCCAAAGTTAATTATCGTAATTCTATATTAATTTCAATGTGTGCTTTTTGTAGACTTTATTAATTTTTTATGACCATATTTACAGCATACGAGTAATTTAGATGCTTAGGTGTTCATTTTTAATTTTAATTTTATAAAAATTTTTATTTATTTTTTGAAAAAATTATTAAGGGTTTACTAAGTGACACCATAGCCAATAGGCAGACAATAATTAAATTCGTTAATTTTGTTAATTAATAATTTTTTGGATTTTTGCTCTTTTTTTTTTGGCGCGCAAACAAATAACCACAAAATGACCAATTATTTTATATTTTTTTTTTAATTTTTATTCTTATTGTTGTTATTATTATTGTATTTTTTATTTTTAAATGTGGTTTCGTTTTCTTTTTTTTAAATTCTTGTCGTATACAAGTGATTTTTTGTTTTTCTGAATAGAATTTATTCTATATCCTTAAACATTTTAGTCGTATTGTAAGAGGAAAACATATTTTTTTTTCCATATTTTTTTTTTGATTTTGTAATAATCATCATCATCAACATCATATCTTATCATTATTATCATAATAAAAAACACAAAAAAACAAAAAAAAAAAATTAAAATAATATGAGAGAAAAATATAAAGGAAAAAAAAACAACACAAGAAAAATGAAAATAAATTTTCCACAGGACATCATTTTTCTAATGCTTTTCTATTTTTTTTTTTCTTCTTCTTCTCTTTTGTTATTATTATTCTTTTTTTTACTTTATTATTATTATAATATTGTGTATATTTTTTTTAAACAGGACTTTTTTTTTGCCATACTTAATTTCTTTCATTTTTTTTTTTATTTTTTCAAAACTTTTTGGAGGCCAAAAGTAAGGAAAAAAAATTACACTATTAAGAAAAAAAAAAAAATAACGTATAAAATAAATTTTTTAATTCAAAAAAAAAAAACAAACATGGAATGTGCATATGTGTGTGTGTGTGCTTTCTTAAGGATAAGAGGAAAAAAATCAAATATCCTTGTCATAAAGGTTAATATTTTTTATTATTTTTTTTCCTATTTTTATTTTTTTTTCCAAAATATTATTATTATAATTATTTATGTATGCAAATATGTGTACTTTAATACCAAAAAAAAAAAAAATTGTCTTTTTTTTTCGTACGCGTGTATTATGAAAAAAAAAAATATTCGAATAATTTGTGTTCTTCCTTTTGTATTAATTTTTTCTCGTTTTATGAGAAAAATTTACAAAAAAAAAAAAAAAGAAACGAAATTTTTTTTTTTATATTTTTTTTTTGTTTTTTTTTTTTTTTTTTTTTTAATAAATTTCTGTATGCTCGGTATTCGATATATTCGCGTACCGTTATTCTTTAATACTGAATTTGATAGTCAAAATACAAAACTTTTATCCTTACTTTATTATCGGTCTTATTCATCTATATATATGTATGTTGGTATGTATATACGAGTATTTTCTGTATAAAGTATATATTTTATTTTCATATCATACACGCTCGTATACAAATTACATATACATAGTAGAATAATAATGATTGTATCTACTCATTTGATTTTTTTTTTGTTGGGAATCTTTAATATCGTAAAAAAAAAATATTTTCAAAGTACCGAAAAAAAAATTTTTCCATGTAAACAAGAAAAATAAATTTTTTGAATTGAAAATTTCCTTTCTATAGAAAGTAATCATAAAAAATTTAAGTACCAATAGAGAGGAGAGAAAAAAATCCTTTTTTGTTAACAAGTTACAGTAATTTTAAAATGAATAGGAAATTTTATTATTTACCTTAATATTAAGAGTTTAATTGAAAATTAAAATTTAACATTCTGTTGAATAATTTTTAAAAATCCTGTTTTTCTATATTATATTTTTTTTTATTCCAAATCCCATTTTATAACAGTTTGAATTGGAAAACGTGTTCAATTGAGCACAACAAGTTGTTCCACAAGTTCTATTATCGAGAGAAAAGAAAAGAAAAAACAATAATAATAATAAAAAAGAGGAGAAAAAGAATAATAAAATCGGTTAAAAAATTTCCCAGAAAGGAAATTTTTTATTTTAACGGTATAACAGTGAACGTATAACAGAATAATCTGTAAAATGAATCATAATATGTTATTTATTTATAATATTATTATGATTCTGTTTTTGGGGATTTCTTTTCTTACCTGAGCGAAAAAAAAGTGTTCCCTTTTTTTTCTCTTTAGTAGACACTAAAATTATTGTTAAGCCTATTAAGTTCCTGGAAATCAATAAATTTATAAGTGAATAAATCAATAAAATTATAAGTGATTAATATACGGTAGGCTAGTCACCTACCTAGCTAACTCTCTATGACTATAGAAACTAGGGCATGATAGATATCATGCACTAGCCCTATACTCCTCCTAGGAGTAAAGAAGGCAAAACAAAAAAAAAATAAGTGATTAATGCTGAATAAATATCTTACATCCCAGAAGTCTTTGGAATTTTAATAAAAAAATTGGAATATTAATAATATAAAAGGAGTGCATTATTGAGTTATATTGAGCCCTAAAATCTTATATTGAGCACTTATATATAAATTTTTATATTATGTTTTGGTTACCTGTCTGTCTCTCGTTTAAAAGATCAAAATTAAAATTAAAATATCAATCTTATAGCTGAAAGTCATTCACATTTAGGAGCCTTATATAAAAAAAATGAACAACAATTTGCACTCTTTAATATTTAACAGAAATTATCAAAATATCTTAATCCTTTAATATACAAAATTGCCAATAGTTATAAGCAAAACCATTTAACAGTTTACACAATGCCCCAAGTTATCAGTCTAACATTATTTGTCATATACAAAATAAAATATTAAAGTATGGTATAAAGGAAATTTTAATCTATAATCAGCCTGTTATAATCTTGAAAACATAACAGAGGCAAATTAACATTAATCAAAAGAAATCTCAAATCAAACAGAAAAGGAGAAAATATAAAAATAAACTTACCATAATTTTTATGTTAAATTAAAAATGTCAAATAATATTCTCTGAGAGTATTATAAAAAAAATTTTATTTATGAGTAAATAATTTCCTTAACATTTTATATAGGGAAATTTTTTTTAAATTTCCTCTTTTAGGAAATTTCCTTATCATTTTGATATTTGAAAACCTTTACAATTTACATTGTATTATATCTGAAGTCTGGAAGTGATCAGGCATGATAAAGCATATGAAAATTTTAGAAAGATACAAGAATTACCGAGTATATATACAAGTAAAAGGGCTATAAGAAGAAAAATGAAAAACTGAATTAGAAAAGCGAAAAACAAAACGAAAAAAAAATTAAAATATGATTTTGTACGCTCGTTTTGTTTTTTTTTTGCACGTTTTCTTATTTTTTTTGTTTTTTTTTTTATTTATTCTCATACTCTCTTATCAAGGATAGCGATTGCCTATTTAACATAAATGTTATATTGTATGTTTTATTATTATTATCATTATTATTATTATTGTTGTATTTCTTTTTTGAAGAAGAAGAAAAAGATGTCCATATATTATAAAAGCGGGTATATACAAGCATATATACTTTTATAAAAATAAAATATTCTCATAGATGGGTGCACATTCAATTCTTGTTTTTTTTTTTCTTTTACTTTCTCTTTACTTTATTTTTAATATATATTTGTTTGTTTGTTTATCTACGATATATAGATATATAGATATATATATATAGATATATATATATATATATATATACTATATTGGCTTCTGTTATATTATTTTGCATATATATAATATATATATATACATATATATATATATATATATATATATATATATATATACTATATTGGCTTCTGTTATATTATTTTGCATATATATAATATATATATATATACATATATATATATATAAATATATATATATATATATATATATATACATATCACAAATTTACCTGTTGTGTATTCATTTACATATATACCGGGCTCCTATAATCTGTACTACATTACCACATATATATATATGTATATATATTTTATGAATGCACAAGAAGAGAAAAGCAGATATTTACAAAATAATATATTATTGTATATAAAAAGGATATGAATATAAAATATCACATCAGAATAGAAGATAAAACAAAAAAACAAAGAAAAGAATAATGAAAACAAAAGGAGAAAACAAGAAAAATTAGAAAAAAAAAATAAAATCATAGAATAATATGTACCTGAATATTAAATTTATTTACCAATAAGAAAAAGGATAATTACTTTAGTTTGTATAGAGAATTTAATATAATATATAGGAATATATGATGACAGTATAAGGTCAGCAAAAAAAAAAAAAAAATAGAAAAAAATAGAAGAAAAATACATAGAGTTTTTATTATAACCATTATGATATTGTAAGTTAACAAACAAGTTGAAAAAAAAAAAAATAAAAAGAAAATCACAAAACTAAAGCAGTTTTTTTAACGATTTTCATAATGTATACATAAGGTATATGCAGTTATTCATATTATGCATATAAAGAGTATTCAAGGTAAATACACACACATGTTATGTACATACATATATTATGTAACAACATTATTATTCTGATTTCTATAGATTTTTTTTGCTCATAAAATATCTAGAAGCAAAAAAAATTTCTTTCTAAATATTAAAAATTTTTCATATATTAAAAACTGGGTGATGTCCTAGTCTTGATATCCTTTAAAAACTATTTGTTTTTATTTATCGAGAATAAGTAGAACTAAATTTGTTATTGAAATTTAAATATAAACGAGACAAGTCTAGAAATCTTATGAGAAGAAAAATTCTGAATTTCTTTGATAAAATTTAATTATGAAATTAATCTTTTAGTATAGAAAGGGTTACAAAAACTTGATCTGTTTAAAAATTTTTCATAAAAAATATGCTTCAAATATTCTTTTCACTTTTCTGTTACAAAGTATTCGCCCCACTACTATATTTATTACAACAAGAAATCAATTTATTACAAATAGAAATACAAGAAATTACGATGCATTTCACTCCTGCAGTTGCAGTTTACTCCATGTGATGTTATTTGTTACACAGATTGCAATTTATACGAAGGAATCCTTCTGATATGTCATAAACTTATGAGTAAACTTTATACATATATATGATGGCATTGCACTTTGCACTCATATTTAATTTTATCTTTTTGTAATTCTAGCTAATGAACGATATTCTGGCTATCACTTATATTTCATATTGAAATAATTTGCATGAAATCATCTTTTTGACGTGAAAAAAAAGCCAAGCCCGTTCAGTATCAAGTAAAATATTGTTGGCAGCATATTTAAATAAAAAAAAAATGCCTGCATACTCTCTCGTGATATGCATATTCTCTCGAAGATGATAAATCGTACTCAATATGATATAAAAAATTCCTCGAAATTAATAAATTCGCATACGGAGAAAAAAATGCATATTATGTCTTGAAAATTTAGCCAAAATTGATCCCGTTTTCCACAAATTTCTAAATAATTTTCTGTTCTACAAGAGATCGTATACGATATTCAAGTATTTGTTTTTTAATCCCTACATTTACCATCGAAATAATTATATTTTTTACAATTTTTTCATCTATTGCGGCCATATTTTCAAATATAACCTTAAATAACAAAATATCCCAATATATAAAACCACCCTTTTCTAAATAACAAAAAAAAACCAAAAAAAAAAAATCCCATTTATTCATTCAATTCGTAAAAATCATACATTTTTCATTCGTATAAAATAATAAAAATTTATCACTCTGTATACAAAATGTTTGTACATATAAATTTATATAAAGAATACAACTATTCACTGTCCATATTTGTCTCCATTAAAAATATTTTTATTAATGTTTATTTATATACATACAAACAAAACACATACATCACAACATTTATATTTTATATACATAAAGTATAAAACACCGTTAAGTTAGCCATCAATTGTCATGTCAAAAAAAAAAATAAAAGAATAAATGTGTCCCTTGAATTTTATATTCACATATGTATGTGAGTATGTGCCCGTTCTATTGAATTTATAAGCTAATACATTTGTATGTATGTATTTATAGCGATATCCTGTTGAAATAAAGAAATAATTATATATGAGGTTAACGGACATATGTAGTCAACTTTTAACTGTTAAAAAGTAAGTAAAAAATGTAATTTTTTGTTTTTTTTTTTTTGTGTTTCCTTGTTATACCCTTTCCTATATACTCGTATTTTGTTTGTATAAATTTTTACTACTGCAAGTTCAAGCCATTACGCTTCTCTATAAAAGAGTAATTGGTATAATTTTTCGTTTCATCCTTTTTGTTTGTTTTCGTTTTTCATATTTGTCCTGTGTTTGTTTTTCTTACCATTTTCATTTTTTGTTTGATTTGCCCTGTTTTTTTCTTTTTGCAGGTCGTTTTTATTTTTTTTATATGTTAAGATTTATGTTGAGGAAAAATAATAGTCGTTAAATTTGAAGTCTTTCTCTCATCTCAACTCTTAAGTGAGATGTTGAACAATATTTGAAAAACAAAAAAAAAAATGAAATACAAATAAAAAAAAAAGAACGAAATAAAATAAGAGGACGAGTAAAAACGGGGTCAAATAAAATAGAAAAATATTCATTATACCTCTGGGGTACATCCTAAAGATATTTAAATTTCAAAAAAAAAAAAATAATAATAAAAAACAAATTATGTTAGAATTCAATTTACATGTTTGGTAAATGGTAAGTCATGGATTAAATTTTAAATTGTGAATTGTTATTGGTGAATTTCTAACAGTATAACAGGTTAAGAAAGGATTCCAATGACTTTTGCAACTATTTTACTAATTCTAGCAATTCTCTTTCTAAATAACCTTGGGCTGGACTATAATTTGGTGATTTTCGTATAGAATTGCAATGAAAGTAGTAAAATTTTCCAAATGAAAACAATATAGAAACAACTTCATCTTTTCCATGTAAAATGAATAATTCAGTGTTTTCTTGTGATCAACAAGCTTGCATCTTCTTCAAATGAATAAGCACCACCTCAGTTAACGATCTTACCATATCTGTCCATTTTTTTTTTGTGATAAAATTTTCCCTTTGAGTGGTAAAATCAACTATCATTTAAATAAAATTGCAATAAAAAGTAATAAATTTAAAGTTACCCCTCAAGATATGCAATTTTTTAATAAAATAATATTCGTAAAATTAAAACTGTTTTAATTATATAGAGCTAAAAAATTACTATATTTTGAGTAAAGATTATATTTAATTCAAGAACCATCAAGCAATAAAATTGCAATAAGAAATAAATAATTGGTGAGTTGCCCCTAAAGGTATGCAATTTTTTAATAAATTAATTTTTACTAAAACTACAAGTGTTTCAATTGGATTAAGCTGAAAAATGATTATTTTTGGGGATAAATCTAATAATAAGCAACACACGAAATTATTTATAATGAAAATTAAAAGTATTCAATACTTATTTCGGCTTCATTCAATTCAATTATTCAATGTATAGGACTCATAAGACAAAAACCTTTCACCAATTCCTCTAACTTAATACACAATTCCGAATATGATCATTTGAGCAGTTACAGTTCATAATAGTGTTATGAATGGAACACTGATTTCAACCAAAAACTATTCAACTATTTATTTTCCCATTACAAAAGCAGCAAACCATTGGAAAAAAAAAAATTTTTAACGGAATAGTGGAAAATTTACGAGGGATGATTAGTTTTCTCCAATTTTCCTTCCTTTGTTTGTTTTATTTGTTTCGTCTTTTTTTACTTCTGTATTTTTTTTTTTGTTAATTTTTTTGTAAACAGTTTGATAGAAGGAGCGACAATAACTTATTTGTATGTACACCTTTTTTTTTAAATAAACGATGATAAAAAAATATACATAACGTTTTTTTTTTGTTTATATTCTTTTACAGTTTATTTTATTTCTGTTAAGGATACAAATAACATATCAAAAGGATACAAGGATATTTAATATAAAGGATATGTTTTTTTTTTCTATTTTCTTTTTTATAGTTTTTAAAAATATTATGTAGTAAATTTGTTCATTTTTCTTTTTTTTTTTAACAATATTACTTTATTTTGTAATTAAAAATTAAACAAGAAAATAGAAAAAGAAAATATTTTTATTAATAAAAAGTTATTGAATCAACTTAATTTAAGCTCTCAGCAATAACAGAAAAAATTAAATGTGTCATAAAACAGTAAAAATTGTTAATTTACAAGAACATTTTATTAAATTTAAAAATATAACAAAAAAAAATTTTTTTATTATACAAAAAATATGTTGGTATACACAAGATTTACAGTGTGTTACAGAAGTTTATAAATAAAGCGCAGACTTTCATGACGCACTAAGAATTTTAAAAATATTTTCCAAATAATTTTAAGAAATCAATCTTTTAATAAAGTCTTCAATAAATTACGTGCACCAACTAACGCCTTTAAGCTATAATAATTTATTATAAAATCATAATAACTTAAGATAGCGTTCAAGTTTGTGCTCATTTAATTGGAAATGAGAAATTTTAAATCATAACACCAAAACCAACTGTGTTACTGAAATAATTTTGTATTTATAAAGAGTTTTTTAATAAAAATGTCTCAATTACAAAACTATTGAGGTGCATGTCTCTTGGATTATGAATCATGAAAAAAAAAATAATATTATGGGTGAAACACAACAAGTGACCAGTTTTTTCTTAAAAAATTTTTAATGTTGTTCTTTAAAAATCAAGTTTTCTCCAACTCATCTGTCGACAGTGATAGCTCATGCTATTCTAAATCCATGCTATTTGATTTGTTCGGTCTGACTGAACTGAATATTATAGAAATAGCAAGTAAGTGATATTCGCAGGATGACGTGACATACCATAGTCAAAAAATCATTTTCTTACTTGAAAAGTTTTCTAAAGAAGCTGTAAGACAATTTTGGGTGGTTTTGAAAAATCATTAGTATATGCTATACAATAAACCGAATATGAATATTGAAAAATTCATTCCTGAGGTAATTCCCCAAAAAAATAAATTATGTAAAACGAAAATTGAGTCGGATTCGCTCCTTTAAGCGCAGTTCATTCCATTTGAAAATTTTTCGTCTCGTTTTTCTTTTTTTAACAATAAATTCAAATAATTTTATTGAAAAAAAATTCCTTTAAATGAATTCATCTGCAAAACGGAAAACTAATAAAAATTCCGAATCTTACCTATTTTTTATTTTTTCTGTAATTTTATTGTATTTTTTTTTTTGTTTTTAATTCTCTGCAGTATCGTTATGTATGAGGTAATGGTAAAATTGTCAATAATAATTGAATGAATGTTTTTTTTCTTTAT
Organism: Condylostylus longicornis; assembly: GCF_029603195.1. Classification (NCBI taxonomy): domain Eukaryota; kingdom Metazoa; phylum Arthropoda; class Insecta; order Diptera; family Dolichopodidae; genus Condylostylus; species Condylostylus longicornis. Next base: position 4,777,092 of record NW_026578052.1, on the reverse strand, counting down.
CGTTATTATAGAATAAGTGACACCGGTGGGTATATAACGGAAATAATATGTATTTTATGTATTAAATATTGACCAACCAAAATAGTAATAAAATTTAAGCTACAACAAAAAAAAATCAAAATTTCATTTCAATAAATAATGATTTTTTTAGCAATACACGTGGTAAATTTACCTACTATTTATTATTGCATTTTTGTTTTTTTATAATCTCTTAGAAATAGAATTATTATACAAACTTATAAGTCTTGATTACATTTCTTTTTTAGAATCAAACGATATTACAGTCATCTTACAAAAATTTTTACATTATTACGTCGTTTTACACTGTGCAATATAAACAGTATTAGAACACTAAAATACTAAAATACTCACTCCGAAGTACACAAATACTGACTAAGATACATAATTAAATATTAAAATATTAAAACACTAAAATACTAAAGTACTAAAATATTAATTTAGAAATACGAAAATACTAACATTCCAAAATACTGAAATACAAAAATACTTAAATATGAAATGCTTAAACACTAAACTACTAAAACAATAAAAGACGGATATACCAAAATACTAAAATACTAAAATACTAAAAAACTAAAATACTAAAATACTAAAATACTAAAATACTAAAATACTAAAATACTAAAATACTAAAATACTGAAATACTGAAATACTAAAATACTAAAATACCAAAATACTAAAATACTAAAATACTAAAATACTAAAATACTAAAATACTAAAATACTAAAATACTAAAATACTAAAATACTAAAATACTAAAATACTAAAATACTAAAATACTAAAATACTAAAATACTAAAATACTAAAATACTAAAATACTAAAATACTAAAATACTAAAATACTAAAATACTAAAATACTAAAATACTAAAATACTAAAATACTAAATAAAATGCTTAAATCCTAAAATACCGAAATTGCAAATTACTAAGATACTAAAATACAAAAATATTCCTAATAATTAAAAAGTGTTCCTAAAGATTTAAAGGGCTGTTTATTTAATGCAGTATATTTGTATGACTTATTGAACATGACACAAATTATTTGTTCACACGAATTGGCAGACATCCAGAACAACTTTTTTCAAAATATTATTAGAAATATGCTTAAAGACTAATGGAAACCTAATTAAAAGTACTAATCTTTTGCATTTTACTTAAGATAATCCAATGACCTTTTAAAAACACTTAAAATAGCATTTAAATTAATTTATTTAATAAAAATAATCTATAATATTCTAGTAAGGATATTATAGTAGTATACAAGGATTTCAATTAGATTTAAGGTAAAATAAAATATAAAAGAACTGCGCTATAATGCACGTATAAAGGTAAAATAGATTTTGCTTTTGTGCAAAAAGAACAAATTTCTAAACAAAAAGTTTATAATTTCTAAAATTAAAATTTACAAAGAAATTATTAAAGTTTTTAATTTTTATTTTTTTTTCTGTTTAAATAATTCTATGGTATTGTGGGTATAAAAAAGTTTTCCTTTAACACTCTTACCTTATTACAAGTTAGAAAAATATACTTGTTCAAGGATTATATCAGGATAAAATGGATCAGATACAAGGCTCCTATCTAAGTTCTTTAAATTTTAAAATGAAAATTTCATTGCCGTCATTGTTGTCGTCGTTTGTTATCGTTTTTTTTTTCTTCTTTCCCTTTATTTGCTTACATTTTTTTTTTCTCTCTCTCTTTCGTTAATTTATATTCGTAATAGAGTCTCTCGTACAATTTTATAAACTTAATAGAAAATTTATGATTTCACATACAACTAGGTACGTAAAATATTAGCTAGATATTACATACATATTTACATACTCGTATGTATGTATATGATTGTATATAATTATGCAAATGTATGTATATATATTTTAAACATATTGAAAAGTACATAATATAAGAACGTACGTGATAATATAACGATCATATATAATTTGTTTGTATGTGAATAAAGGGAAAACACAAAAGAATGTTGAGTGGAAAAAGTTTCAAAAGGTATTTTGTTTCATTTCTTTTGTTTTTTATGGTTTCTCTACATACTTGCATACTTTTATACGTTTTCGGTGCGACAAGAACAAGCACCTGAAATGATTAAACGTTTACTCATGCTCCAATTTTAATTTAGAATTCGAATTTCGTTTTTTTTTTCATTTTGCAATTTGTACATGAAATTGTTAAAGAATCGATTTGCAATTTTTCTTGAACAATTTTTAATATTTTTTTTTTGTATTTTTTAATAATGTGCATATTATACAAGGATTGTACAACGTTTGGAGCAAGTAAATCATTTAGAAAACAGAGCGAGAGAATGGAAATTAGTTTCATAAAATATTTATTGTTTATTTTATAAATTTGAAAATTGGATGTTGCGAAAATTTCTTGAACAAAATGAGAAAATAATGACTTTAAACAGAAAAAACAAATATCATTTGAAAATTGTTACAATTCATATGAATTCAACTTTAAAGGTATTAAAGGCTCATAAAGGTATTAAAAAAATTTTACAATTTATAATTGATTACAATTTGAATATATTTAAAATTTCCATTTAGGTTATTAAATTTTTGGGCTTTGAATAATGTCAAAAATTATAAAACTTTTTTACGTTTCATATAAAATTCAGCTAAGAAGCTTGTAAATTATCAAACAATGGCTCAAGCCCATAATATAACTATTACGTCATGCAAGCTGAAAAAAACTTCGTTTGATCAAAATTGGTCACCGTCTTTTAAGCAAGCAGTATCTTCACTAGCCTAGGGAGGAAAATGTATGAGTTTACTTTTAAGTAAACATGCAAAAATTCGACAATGTGAAATGAACTACAGGAAATACATTAATTAATAGGGGCCTTTGCAGTTTACTGGTAAGTCTGTTGTTAACGTTACGTTACATTTCATTATTTTAAGTTTTAAGTTGCAATACGTTATGCTACGCTATGTTACGTTTTGTTTTCCGTTAAATTATATGTAACGTTACGCTACGTTAGATGTTGTATTATATGTTACGTTATGTTATGTTATGTGATAAGTTACTTAAGCTACATGTTATGTGATGTGTTATGTGATGTTAAATGTTACGCTACGTATTGCGATACGTCATGTTTCGTTTTATTATCATAAATAAATTATTAATTGGCACATTTAAGAGGGACACGAAGCAATACGTCAACATCATTAACAATTCCCTGTCGCAACAACAAATAATATTTTATATAATTTAATGTCATAGAGTAAGCGCAACAATAATATTTCTGAATACTTCACCAACTCTTGTGCTAAGCTAATAAGTTGAAGTTCAAAACTGTTGTTTGCTGTGACTAATTAATATATAAAGTTATTTTATGCTGCTTATACTACTTATATTTTCCAGATTGTTCTACATATGTATTTTTAACTTTATTATTTAAAAAAATTAATTTCGAATAAGTACACTATTTGTATAACAACTTCAACATATTTTCCGTATAACAACATATTATATTATATTTTATACTGAAAAATATTTTAGAACTAAACAAAATTTTAGAGAATGAAAGTGTTTATCTTACACAAAATATTTCTAAATGATCAACTCACAATTATCTACCTAATGTAAATGCAATACAAATTCAATTCGAGCAATAATGAATTGCAATTATTAATACCACATACAGTGTATGTTAATTTACCTACTTCAATTATATATTATTTCTCATTATGTATAATGTTATACGTATAGTATATAACATTGTATACCACATTATAGTGACATAGAGAAACTAGTTGCGGTATTTAAAATTACCATTAAATGACACTGGAATTAACATATTGCATTGTTACGGTTAAGGTTTATTGTAATCATCAGTAGCATTGCACAAATTGTACATGTATATGTAATTGTCTACATAACCGTTAGATAACCTTAAAAAAATGTGACAATTAAATAGACAATAAAACACTTGATAATGCATAAATTTTAAGAAATGAATAATTTATTCAGTTTAAATATTATTGTCATTTCCCATATTTATTAGTTTTGTGTATATTAAGTACCAAATTCAAAAATTTAAACATATGAGCCATAAAGTGATAAAGTTTGTTGTTTGTACTCTTCCAACATAATATTAAAATACTAAAAAAAATGTTTAATAACATGAAATCTTTTATTATATTTAAACACTAAGAACATAATATAAATTTATTTTGTAACATATTCCTAATATATGTTATACAAAAAACGGCCATGAGCAAACGGCATGACCAGCTTGTATGACCAACTTGCATGTAAAACTTGCATGACAAGCATGAATGATCAACTTGTATGACCACCTTGCATGACCAACTTGCATGACCAACTTCTATGACCAACTTGTATGACCAACATGCATGATCAACTTGTATGACCATTTATTACATTTTAAAAACCAATAATTGAATTTTTCTACCTTTTCCATAAGTACGTACCATTATATACTTTTCATTTTCTACACTACATCTATCCTTTTTCTTCAATTAATATCCGTCTCTTTTCTCTAAAAATAATAATTTAGAATTCTTTAATCTTAACATTGTTTTCAACTTAGTAAGAACACCCATTTGCTCAAATAATTCTTTACAGACATCAAAACAAAACAACAAACCCGCATGTTCAATATTATCTACTTACCCACTTACCTTGTTATTTTCATTATATTTTATCTCTTCTTCTCTCCTTCCCTTAAAATCTCTAATTTCCTGTCTCTCTCAAAAATAATAGAACATCAGATAAATAAAAGGTGTATTTTTCCCCTATATACAATTATTATACCTTAATGATTAAATGAAAAAAAAAAAACAAAAATGTTATTTTTTTGTATCAAACTTAACCTCACATTATTGTAAATGAGTATTTTACTAAAATTCATTTGATATCACCTTCGCCATTATCCAAAAGCATTGCCTTACTAATCTTAACCATAATCAAGAGAAGTTCCACCTTAAAATAGCAATAGTAGAAAAAAAAATAATTTTTTTTTGTATAATAAGGAAACAAAAGGGTGGGAATCTTCTGATTAAATGCTGCCCAGACATTTTTATCAAAGTCAGTAAAGAAAAACAAAACTTACAAAGCTACCTACATAAAATTATAAATATTTGGTTATATAACTTTTCTTTGGGTGGTAAAGTAAAATATAAAGGGCCTAAATTATTACAAAGAATGGTTAATTAGTGCGTCTCAGGTAAAAATAAACTTATATGTATATTGGCGTATATACATATATAAGTGAATTATTACATTGTGTTAGATAATCAATGGTTATAAGGAATTAGAAGAAACTAGAAAAACCACAACATCACCATAAACCAAATACCCTTATACTTTAGTAATATTATTATTATAATCACAAATGATTATTATTATTGTAATCATAAACCACAATATTATATGATAATCAAAACTAACATCATCATAATAATTATCATCGCTTGCAAATAATTAATACCTTATATCCTAAAGGGATAAACCCACAATGTTTGACTAAAGGCCATAGTTAAATAACTGAAACTTTAAGATAGGAGTTAACTAGCCAAATTTCGATTAATTATAACATGAATAGAAAAAAAAATTATATTATTTTTTTTTCATTGTTAGAGTTTCCTTCCTCAAAAAAAAATTTGTATCACGTTTTTGTTACACGTTTATATTAAATAATTATCCTTTTTATTACAATTTACGATATAAATTTCTTGAATTCCATATAAGTCGAAAATCAATTTGACATTACTTTTGAATTGTTTATTTTTAAATATCTTAATTATTGCAAATTGAAACTTGTTACGAGTATACTCAGAATCTTAATATTTTCAAAATATGACTACACTATTTGTTTATATCTAAGATATCTCTAATAAAATTGAAAGAAAGACTGCTGCACACGATCAAAACATAATAACTGAATAACATCAAATTTTAATATATTTGCAACGCGGTAACACTGAAACGCGTTTCCCTTACGTCACTTTATAATACGAGTACTAAATGTCAAATTAATGTCTTCACAGAAATATTCTTGTCGAAAAAAAAAGAATTTCTGTCAATGATTTCTATCAATTTCTGTCAAGAGACCATAATTTATCAAGAGAATTCTCTCAATATTTCTGTTTTCAAATTATTCTCTCTCACAATAATTGACAGCATTAACAATAATGGAAAAAATTTATGAATTTAATAAATTGCAAAAAAATGCAAAATGTCAAAATTTGAGAATAATTTGTCAAAATTGACTTTTTAATTACTTTTATGTTGATCTGTTGAATTGATGACAATTTATTGAATTAAGACCAGAAATATTTAAATTGTAAAACATTTTTCTATAAGCTGAGAACTTTAATCGTAATCAACTCAAATACCGTTATTATACTTAATAAATATTTCATCATACACTCACGTTTTGCCTGTACGTAATAGCTTATATGAAATCCTTATTTATGAAACTATTTCTCTTAAAATTCTAAACCAATCGGTATGTTTTTGTGTGGTCTCTTTGTGTATAATTTTCCATTTTTACTTATTATGACTAAAATCCCTACCTCCAAGTTCTTCTCTTAATTTATAGGCTTTTATTCCGTTTCCGGTTCTCACTTTCTGGATTATTCTTTTACTTTTCCTGTTTTTTTTTTTCTCTTCCCCCATTTTAACACTACCTCCCATTCATTAATTGAATCAACATTATGACCGTGAAATAATATAACCTCAACTTTTCATATTATACTATACAAAAATTCAAAAGGATAACAAAATATAAAATCAGAAGAAAAGAAGAAAAACAAACTATACAAAAAATAATATTAAATAAGAAAAAAAAATACAACTAATTTTATTGGAAAAGAAATGAAAAGCGAAACAAATTCGAAACTACAACAAAATACTGGGAAAAAAGAGAAAATTTTTTAAGAAAAGGATAATCGTTAAATGGATTTTTTTTTTTTTTCTTTGCTACGTCTTTTAGGTATAATATCCATATAACAATATGAAAGGGACAAAAATTCTTTAATAAAAATCTTATATTTAAGAGAAAAAGGTTATAAAAATAAAATTGAAGAAAAAAGGACGACGAATTTACATTGTTTAAGGCAACAGAAAAAAAAAAAATAACAAACTCTAAAATAGAAAGCAAATTTATATATGAAAAGAATAAGAAGAAAAAGAAAAGAAAATAATCCTAGGCTTTTAAAAAAAAATTTTCAGATTAATTCTAAAAAGGGTTACTTTTGATTCCATCACTTTATAACTAGTGTACACTTTTCGTTTTTAAAATAATTCCATTGAAGTTTTTCTGTTTTTTTTTTTTCATTCTCATAAAAATTAGATTACTTATAAAATTAAGAATCTCTTTAAGATTTTCTTCTTATAGCTTTACTTATATACTTTAGGTTCAAAGAACACAAAAAAACAAATGTCAATTTAAAATTCTAAATCTAATTAAAGGAAGCACGTTGCAAAAGGAAAGTACCGTAAAATTTTAAATAATTCTATTATTTCTCTAATTACAATTTAGAATGGATGAAAATCATCAAGAACAAAATGTTGTGGTACACCATTTTGTATAACTTTAAAATAAGTTTACAGTGGAAATTTCAATGACTTTAAACAAAATTTTTCCAGTTTTCCGGTATAGTTGTTATTTTCGACTCATTAAAGTTCAAAAGATTTTTAAAATTTAAAAATATTAAAATTTCTTAAAGAAACTTTTCTGCCGGAATGAAATGAAAAATATAAAATAAAATATGAAAACAATTTAGCGTTCTCGTGGAGTTTCGAAAGCAAAAAAATATTTCAAATTTATTTTCAATTCGCTACCATAAGGTACTCATATTATTTCATAAGGTACTCAATTTTCTTTCCCATTAACCACTTAAAATCATCAATCCTTAAAAAAATTATTAAAGATTTTATAAGATTGCAAGTTCATACATAAAATTTTAAAATCAAATTTATATTAGAGAAACAAAACATTTAAAGGAAACTAAGAAATTAATTCAAATATCTTAATGATTGGCTCGAATTCAACATATTTAATTTACGTCGCAGACATACTCCGCACTAACATTTCAAATAATAAAATTTGTTATTAAATATTTTTTTTTCAGACAAGATGGGCGAACAGAAACACATACAACACTACTAGGAAACTATGCTCGATAAACTATACCTGTATCAATCCAGGAATCTGTTGTCATTCCACCGAAAGAACGTTGGAGCTGTGATAGGGATCATAATGGGACATTTGCTTATTGGAGAGCATGCCGCGAGGATGGGCCGCTCTTCGAATAATCTCTTTAGGAGTTATTAAGACGAGAAGTAGGAAGAAAAGACGGTTGTCCGTCTTCTTTTCTCATGTACAGTTTTGTCAAAAAACAGGTAAAGATGCATTATGTTATTTACGGGCTACAGACCTGGTGGATGTAAATGCCAGTGACCTCAGTTTCTGAAAAGCTGGGCCTAATATTGATGTAGGCAGGGAGTTTTATAGATCCAACGATATCATAATAGACTCTATTCTAGCCTATGTGTACCTTACAATAGTCGCATCTATCTAATCTAACCTAGTTAATTTTTAAATTTTGTCGTTCTTAGTTCAAATCTCCTAAAAAAATCTTCGTTTTACGCTATTTTGAAAAAATCTACATAATTTTTTCGGAAAAATATTTACAATTTTATTATAACTTTTGTAGGTTCCAATTCCTAAAAAATTTATACAGAAAATTTATGAAGATCTTTAACACAATCCAAATTTCTCTTTTTGATATTTTGATATACGACTGGAAGGCTCAATTTTTCTAGTCTATCCTTTCTAAATTCTATAGTCTATAATCAAACTACTTTTGATCAAATTTCTGTAATTAAAACTTACTTTCAATTTTATTATTTTGAAAATACAGCAAGAAACATTAAATAACCTCGAATAAAATTTCAATGATTCTTATTCTTTACGAATATTTTAACAATTTTATTTTAAACATCTTCTTCCAGGTACTTCACTTATAACCTCTTATAATTTTCTTTTAAACTCAACTTTTCAAAGATTTTAAATCAGAAAATTAAATTTCATTTTGATTTATTAAAACTTTTTATAGCTTCTATGAATTTAACCAATACACGTCCTTTTACAATCCTTTTTTTGCAAATAAACTATTTTTAATAAGCATCCTTAACAATATTGTTACAATTCGGAAAAAGTTTCAAAAAAATTTTCTAAAATTTTAATTTTAATTATTCTTGCAATACACAATTGTACTTCAGCTTTATAATTTAAATATTCAATTATATTAGAATTCATTGCATTTCCGTTGATCAACACAGAATTTTAAAAGCTTGTATATCAGTTACAAGTTAGCTATAAAATATACTTGTACATACTTTTTTGTATTTATAATTATTTTTTATAATGCAGTTATAAAATAATACAAAAAGAGAATATTTTAAGAAATGAATTTGATGAAATTAATTGAAATGAATCCTTTTAATCGCAAAGTAGGAAAAAAATATAGACATGCAAAAAAAAACAAGAATATTGAAACAAACTACACAAAATTAAAAAATAACTATTAAATCTTATTTTCACGCTTTTGCATCCAATTTTTTTTTTTCTATTCAAAAGTAAGCATGAAAATAAATTAAGGATTTCAATCGAATCACATTTTCACAGAATTCAATTTGAGATTGTCCGTGATATTATGAGAACTACTAGCCTTTCTTTAAATCTTAATAGCTTCTTAAATTCTTTACAATTTTCTTCTTTCTGATCGAAAATTCATACTCAACCAAATCGTATATGCGAATGGCATGTAAAAAATCAATAATTTTGAAGGAAATTCTTGGGTTTCCTTTTCAATCCAAAGTTCAAAAACTGGGCAATACACTCACATACATAGTGCAAATTCTAATAATTTAGCCTTTAAGCCGTATTGATTCCCGATATTTCAACATAGAAAGCAATTATTTTGAGCTCTCACGCTTTAAATATAGGATTAAACTCTATTTAAAAGTTTCCCGCTTAAAAATTTTTAAATAGAGAAAATGTATGATTCTAACATGGACCAAATCACTAAATTACAAACATCATTAAACCTCATTCATACCCATGAATTCTTACAAATCAAATTTTGATCGTATTTTAAAATAATCAAGTAAAATTAATAATGGCGCCTGTCTACACGTTCAATTAAAATTGAAAACGTAGAACCCGCTTTAAAAATTATAAGTGTGTGTTAAAAATTATAAGTGTGTTTGGTTTTGAATAAAACAAATTTGAAAACGGATGGAAACTCGAAATTGTCATAAAGAAATTGCTTTTTTAAAACAATTATAGAACCCTTGGTTATGAAAATTGAAAAATAAACGAATGTTTAACACTGATAAACTAACAACGACAAATTCATGCGATTTTAGTAGAAACTGACTACAATTCACTAATTTGTAAAAGTAGACAACAGCTCCAATGTCAAAAATTATTAATCTTGAATTAAATAATCTTGCAACTATATTAATATTAATATACAAAAATTTTGATTTTGCTTATTAACCCTTTTCGGTCCAATAATTGTAACAATACAACACACACAAAAAAAGTAATAAGATTTTATTCACAAAATAAGTTTCGATTGATCTCTGTTAGAAATTATTTACAGGAAATCTTAATTTATTCAATTCAATTTGTTATCAAAATCTTCAAAAATCTAGTTTGACGAACAATTTCATATCGAATAGACAAAAAAAAAATTTTACATTAATTCATCAAAGCTTTTTTATTTCTTTACAAAATTAAATAATTTTTTTTTTAACAAAATTTTGATACTAGATAAATATTTTTGTACTCTTTCCCCCTCTCTCTCTCTGTCTATCTGTCTGTCTCTATCATTCTCTTTGAGTGTTTTTCCCCAAAATTTAAGTTACAAAAGAAAACATAAAAAGTATAAAACTAATTAATTTCCAAGTCCAAAGAAAAAAAATGCAAAAAAGAAAAACGAAAACGGAAAAAAAAAAATTCAACTTTCTCCTGAAATCTACAGGATTCTTTGCCTTTTTCTATACACACAGAAAAAAAAAAATAAAAAAATTTTTTTTTTTGTTTTTCTACTCTCTTACTTTAGTTTTTGCAATTTTTTCTCCCATTTTTAATCATTATATTTTATTTTCTTTTACTTTAATTAGAAATCCTTTCATCATTATCCTGAAAAAGGAGTTTTTTTTTCTTATACATTTTATTCATGTGTCTGTTCGGCTTCTTTCTCCTTATATATAAAATTTCTTTATAATACTATAAAATAAATAAATAGGAAAATTTAATACAACATAGAAAACAAAAATACTTACCATACACACACGTACATATCTACCTAAACTACACGACATCATTATAAATTTTTAGCCTTTTTTTTGTTGGTTTTTCTTCTTTTTCTTCATTTTGCTGCTAATTTTAAAGAAATATCAAAAGTGGAACGCAAATAAATTAGAATGATTTAAGTCTTAATGTATAGTGGGCTGAAAAACTCATAAATTTTGAATATTTTTCTTGAATTTAATGTTCTTATAGCTATAAGAGTATTTGTTCCCTATATCTACTCGTACATACATAATTTAGAATAAATGTGAAAATTTTTACATATATATGTAGGTATACATAAAAATGTAAAGGCAAACATTAATTATACAAGCCGTTGAAGTCGCTGCTTTCCATCTTTTCATTTTTCTTTTTCTATTGGTTTTTATTTTTTATATTAAACTTTTTATCGAGTAAATGACCTCTTTGTGTAACTTTGTTCAGTTTAATTCAAGTGTTATACTCTTATACATTATAAGTTTTTATTAAGTATAACCGCACTTGAGTAATAAGCAAAAACGAAAACTACATTACCACTTCCGTTTTATCTAAAACTTATTAGGAATATACAGAGCTAAGAAAATATTTGAAAATTTATCAAATTTTAATAAAATACTTTAAAAATTTGTTTTGAATTGAAATTGAAAATATTCCTTGTAAATTACAGAAGAGTATGGAAATTTAATAAATAAAAATTAAATTTAATGTTAATAAATTTTTGAATTAAAGAGGGAAGCGATAATGTGAACAAGTACAAAAATCTCGAAATTTTCTCCGCAATTTTAAAATTTCTATATATTTCTATACAGAGACCATTGAGCTTTAACAGGTGTATAACGCAAAACCAAAGCTTTACTCATTAAACAATTCGAGTTCTCTGAGCGATAATATATAACTATAATATATTCCTTACAAAATCACTCTATATGGACTGGATCGTGTAATCTTAATTCCTTTCTAAAAAAATTCTCAACATTTTCTTTTGAAATATAGCTGAATGCAGGAAGTATTCAGGAAATATATGAAAAATAATTTACATTCACAAATATTGTAAGATTATAAGCATGCTATGGAAATGATTTCTGAGATAAAATCTAAAAGAATTTTATTAGAGAAATAGAAATTGATCGAAAAATGTTCTAACTTTCATTATCATTTTAAGGATGATTTCTGAAATAATATTCAATTAAGTAGCAAACTAGCAATTTTCTATCTCTCTATGATCAAGACAACAAATTAAGTACAATTTTTAATCGAAAATGAACCGATTGTAAACAATAATAGAAAAGGTACGTACCATATTGTTACAATAAGATAAGCCCTATTGAACACAAATTCATTGAACGAAAAAATCATTAAAATATCACGGATTCCATCTTCATTTTGGTCAAAATTTTTAATATTCTCCCTTTTACTTTTAATTTGAAATATTTTACATATTTTATTTTTATAAATTTTTTTCATATTTGCATTTTTATCAACTTACAATAGTTTTCGAACTAAACCCATTTTTTGCCAAATATTATCAACAGGGAACCGATATTACTATACAAAAATTTGCAAATACGAAAAATTTTAACGGAAGATAATTATAAAAGCTACCATTAAAAGATAGAGTAAAAATTTTCATTTTGACAGACAAAAAGACAAAGAGAGAGAAAAGGAGAGATAATAACAAAAAAGAGAAACGGAGAGATGAAGACAGAAGAATTCACTATGAATAACAAAGACTGAAAATGAACAAAAATTATGTACTACAAAATATTTCATAACAAATTAAAGGACATTTTAAGGATAATTATCATTAATAATGAAAACAAGTTTAAAATTTATACATAGACCAAAATTGAGGACAACATTCTGGGAAGTAAAAGAATAAAATTCTAGACAAAAGTAATTAAAAAGGATAATATTTTTCTCGAACAAGTTTTTCTTTTCCTCTTATTTTTTTTTTTTGTTTTTTGAATTTTGTCTCCTTTTTTAAGTTTTCTGTCTTTATTTTGAGAATATTTTAAGGACATTTTATACTATAATAACATAAGTTTGTAAAAACTTTAATTTTTCTTTATAAAAACCTTTAAAAATTCAATATTAATTTTTTTTTTGTTTTAAATTTACAAAGCTGAACAAAAGTTTCTCTTTTCTTCGTTCATATACAAAAAAAAAAAACAAGGATATTAATACGATTAAGAATATTATTTTGGAAAATTTTCTTATAGACAATTAAAATTAAGGATATTGTTAGGATATTTTTCTAATTATGTTCATTTCCATACATATATACATGAATTACACACACATACACATTATGTACTGTCATATTACATTTCGTTTTCTCTTATATTAATTTCAATTTTACAAGGATCATATCTTTTGTTCAGTTCAACTCTTACATATGATAACATACTCGTAGCTCGTAAAATTCTTTGAAAAATATTTGAAAAACAAAAAAAAAAAAAAAATAAAGGGTTAAACATAATTATTTTTATTATTTAAAATATATAAAATTTAAGAGGTTCAATAGATCATTTGGGCAAATTTTCAAGAAAAATATTTTTATTTTTTTTTTTTAATTATTATACTTGTAACCCACTTAAATAGGCTATTATTGTCAGAGTTAAAATAATTGATGGCCTACTTAAAATTTGAAATTTTCTTAAGAAATAATGTGTGTACGTATATATGTACATGTTATGTACGTGTTTAAGAAAAGATGAAACTAAATTTAAGAAAGGAAAAGGGAAAATATTTAAAATAAATTTCATTTGTAAAGATTCCATTTGAATTAAATGTTAGAACTGTATGTAGGATTATACCTACATATATGGATGATTGAGCCAAGTAATTCAAAGAGCAAGCACATACATAAATATATAAGTGATATATTATGGAGAGAATATACGACGATGCGAACTCAGAAAACAGTAGAAGGCAAAATCCGCTGTGAAATCATGCAATTTTTTTTTAAATTATTTCATTTTCCCTACGAAATTCACAATCAATTCTATTCAGTAATACCGAATCCCGCAGTTATTGCAGAGCTTGTACTTATTATTAAAAGATTTCTTCTAGAAAAGCGTCATCGTTTTGATATTTAATTTTCTTATACATCCCTCTCAATATTCTGTTCCATTGTTCTTGTGTTATTTCTTATCACAGTTTTACTGCTTTGAAAACCAATTTTGAATCAAAATTTCTGAAATTACTGTATAGTTTTAGAATATTCCAAGGCTTTCTGACACAAAGGCGCATTTTAACTTTCATATTTACAATATTTTGCTGTATGATCCAAGTTGTTTTAATACAATCATATTTTAGACATCTATATCACACCTTCATACAACTTCTGTTCATTGCACTTTGCACAATTACCATTTTGTATTTTCGTTTCTTTCGGTTTTCCTTTAACGAAACCTTAAATATTCTACAATTTAAAGTGTTTTTGTTTTGTCACAATACAAGTATATTATCTACCTTTTCTAGTATTTCCCGAAATTTCATAGTAAACTCATCCTTAATGCTGTTCAACATCAAATCAAATAAAACGGCTCAGTTTTCTGTTGCCCGGATTCTTTTAAACAAAATCGTTTGATTTTGATTTCTTATAGGTAACAAAGCCAATAACAGATGCATAATTTTTGTGGTTCTTTTTTGTATGCACAGTTTTTCGGTTATTTTCTTGGTTTTAGTGAATATCGGGTTAATAATTCTGAAACATAATAATTTTGTTCTTTACAATATGTTACTTTAAAATTATAAATATAAAAATTCTCATTTTAATTACACAACATTGAAGCTTTTACCATAATCTTAAAACATAAAAATTTTGTTAATTTTACAAAATTTTACATCAGGTTTTTTTAATATCCTTATAGTACACGAAGCCGTATAATATCACCAATTTTTAGTTTATACCTAGAACAGTACAAAGACAAATTTTACTTTGATTCTTTGATACATAATATTATTGTTATGGGTCTTTATTCGAATCGGACATAATAACCTATAATCATCATTATTATAATATCCATTGAAATTTTACGACACAAATAAAATACAATGACTTTTATTATAGGAAGCTTTCTGTCGCCCTTCATGATTCTTGTCCTTTATCCTAAAAAAAAAAAAAACAAGAAATTTCAAACATTAATTAAAACATCAGGATATTAAGAATTTCCGTTATTCTATTGCTATTTTTTCTCTTTTTTCTTTTTCTTCTCCTGCTTTTTGCTACTCTTTTGTGTATCAAAACATAATTATGTGATATTTTTTTTTTTATACAATTTCCATTTAATGATGTTTATATATGTATGTCATATCGCTTCAATCTTAAAAGGATTTTTATAAAAGAAAGAATAAAAATAGAAAAAGTAGCAATTTCAATCACCTGATGGTGCCATATGTCTGTTAATGTTATTTTCTGTTATCGCCATACCAGACTCAATATACAGTAACACTATATTCAGTGCTCTTAACTATAATAATGGGTACAATCAATATAAACAACAATAAAATTGAAAATACAAAAAGGATAGATTGGTTAGGGCATCTTTCCATTTGCCGCAGTCCGATGTTTGTTTTATCGTTCCTCGCGTTTAATAAGATTATTACTTAGACGCTTTATTGTAGTAATGATAATATTATAGCATTTTAAGGACGATTCCCTCTATAATCAATTACTTACTGTTAGAGAATAATTTAAACCAGCTTAGTTTGTGATATTACACTTTAAGAAGATAGACAATTGTTGACAAATTTACAATTCAAGGAATTAGATAGGATGATAATTGATATATCACCGGCTTACGTCTAAGGTACAGATCCCTCCTCACTGTAACAGGTTTCATTTACAGATAATACAAGAAATCTGAAGTCTTTACGTAATTCTTTAATGCGTTTGATTATACGTATACGAAGGAAAAGGTGGGATACATCCCTTTTTTAGTGCATTAACGTCTCATACTCAATGCAAATGTGCACCGGTAATGTGTCTTCTTATGCACAAAACCAGCAAGATCCATTAGTACCTAGGCCTAGTTTCCTTTGGTATTCCTTAGCCCAGCCCTGTTCTCACATTTTATTTTATTTCTAACTTTTTAAGGACACGATTTTAACTCTCCCACTGTATACTATATTCACATATGTTTACTCGTACTAAAAAAAAATATAAAAGCATAAAAAAAACAAGCACCAAAAACACATTAGAATAAAACATAAAATTATAGAAAGAAACCAAAAATTCCCATTTTCCCACTTTTATTATTAAATTGAACAATATATTAAAGCTATTATATGGGGCAAAATCAATTGGGAAACGACTACAATTCTTTGTATTACAATAATGTAAAAATTACACTCTCGCCCATCATTTTGTAACTATAACGTTACAACTTCATTTTGTGGTAGTTAGTTGTAGCATTAAATGTCAACAAACACATAAATTTCAAAAGAAACAACAAAGAAAGAGAAAGGACAAGAGTGAAAGAAAAAAAAAATGTTTTCGTTTTTTGTTGTTTTTTTTTTGGCAATTTTTTATTTGATACCTTTTGTTTTGACAGGGAAAACGAAAATAAAAGCGAAAATCGAAAATCAAGAAAATACACACTTTACACAAACTCATGTCTACGAAAATTACTGCGGTAAATAATGGGTCATTCAAATACACTAGAGAATCGAAAATAATTGTAAAGAAAACAACACAGGAGGAAAAAAATTAATAAAAATCTACAAAAAAAAAAAACAATTCCCTGTAATGATTGTATAATACGATTACACACACGCTTCTACATATACTTACACATATGAACTTTTGGTTACAATCTTATCAGATTTTTTAAATATTTTTTTGTTTTCCCCGTGTATTTGTGTATGTAGTGTACGAATCCAATAAAAATCCACTCTATTTTGTACAGAATTCATTTTGTTTTTCCTTCAATTGTTTTTGATTTTCTTTTGTTGTTTCTTTTGTCTTTTATGAATTTTTTTTTATATATTTTTTGTGATTTAATTCTGGTCCTGATGATATTTTTATGTTTACATGATCTATTAAGGTGAAATTTAGGTTAAATTGTTTTCCTATTATATGGTTTCACCTTTTTAATAAAGTTCCCTGGAATATTTACATTATACAATGTATACGTTATATAAACTAGTACATAGATGCCGTTTGCAAATACCTGTTATGTATATACTATATAAAAATTCATGTGCTACACTCAAATTTCGAATTAAGAAGAAAAAGTGGATGGAATTTGTGATCTTTTCATTTCTTGACATTCGATTAATTAAATTTGTACATAAAATTATTATGGAATTCATTTTTGAAGGAAGAACAGCTGATAATGGTTTTGAGAAAAATATAAGTTTTGCAGAACACTGAATCAATAACAGAATAACACTAGAAACAAGCAGTTTATTGAAGGTTACCCGTGTACATATTGCAAATGATATTAAGCCTTGTAATAAAATAGGAATTTTATGTATTATGTGAACAGCTTCCGAAATGTCAAAAATGTCCGACTGTAATATTAAACATTAAAAGTATGCATGAAGATGCAGGAACTTAATATATTGCAACGAAGAAAACTTAATCGAACCCGTTATGTATATAATACATGAAAGAAAATATTTGAAAAACCAACAACAATAAGAATTAAAAACTGACGTCGGCAGCGCTAATTTAAAGACACTAATTGAACTACAAATATGCAAACAATTAATACAATGGAAAACCGCAGGGACATTTTTAGCAAACTGGCTATAAGACCAATCAAAACCCTTAAAATAGAATAACAAGGCAGGCTAGGAAATAAATTCTTCTCTTGCAAGGTACTTACCTTAAATAATAAGGTAAATATTACATATCGTCAGCAAAACTGTGATACTATGTGCAAAAAGAGAGCAAGTGTCCGAATCAAAATTCAAGTCCTAAATAGAGAAGAATTGAGAGATTTTTTAAAAACTTTTTGCTCTCTATAGGCAATTTGAAAAGGAGAAAAAAAATGAATTTAAAATATGATTTCATGAATTAAGTTTTTTAAACGATAATTAATATTATTCTCACTGTAATAAAGATGGCGATCAAAAACCAATATTCGATTTTTAATTCGATATTCCATGCAAACTGACAGAATACAACGCGTGTATGTGTTTTCCTGAATTTTTCATTTTTTTCAGAATTTTTTAATTCTTTAGAATTCAAGAACTTAGGAATTTCTATTATTTAACACATGAATTACCTACATAATTATCATACAAATACAAAATGAAAAATCAAAAAGTAAAAATTTTTCCTATAAGACATAAAAGCAAATGAGCCAACCATTATTCTAAACAAAAGTTGAAATATTTGTGGATGACCAAATGAAATTTTTTGTAATGCTGTTTTTTCTTTTCCTGATTCTTTTGTATTCAAAAAATGTACCTTTCTGGTTTAATAACCTGAGAATGATTTTCTTTTTGTTAAAAATTAAATGGAAAATGGTGGCATGTAAAGGTGAGGAGAATGAAAAAAATTACTTAGGCTTTCTTTTTGTTTCTTGGTTAATGGTGTGTATATCCCTGTGAAATATTTATTTTTTAACTTTAAAAATTATTTAAAAATGAAGAAATTTTTGATTTTTAATAGAAAGTTCAGCGTTTGATTTTGCTAAGATGATCGATCAATCAATTAAGATGTTTTTGTAGCAAGATTTAGATGTATTTTTTGATGATAAACACATGATCCTTGAAGACAACCTTTAAAAACAATGACCATTCGCAACAATAGACCAATTCCTATGTATTTTCATGGAAACTTTCAGAGCCTCTTTTAACACAATATAAAATTTAAAATCTACTTTACCTACTAATCTACTTAAAAACTAAGTATAACAAAAACTTACAAATTCATTACGTCAAAATTATTTTGAGTTTTTGACTAAGTTTTAATTTAACAATTGTACATTTGAATTAAACAAAATGCCAAAGGTCACTTGTCAACTGTCAGCTGTCAACTGTTACCTGTCACTTGTCACCTGTCACCTGTCAACTGCCACCTGTCACTTGTCACCTGGCACCTGGCACCTGTCACCTGTCACTTGTCACTTGTCACCTGTCAACTGGCATCTGTCACCTGTCACTTGTCACCTGTCACCTGTCAACTGGCATCTGTCGCCTGTCAACTGTCGCCTGTCAACTGTCACCTGTCAATTGTCTTCTGTCAATTGTCACCTGTCAAATGTCAACTGTCACTTGTCAACTGTCACCTGTCAACTGTCATCTGTCATCTGTCAACTGTCACCTGTCAACTGTCATCTGTCACCTGTCAACTGCCAACTGTCACTTGACACTTGTCACCTGTCATCAGTCACTTGTCACCTGTCACCTGTCACCTGCCAGTTTTTGAAAATTTAATATGAAACATTTTCAATTTCCTCAATTTTACTCGATTTATTTTATTTTAAAATTTAATCTCACATTTTTAATAAAATCTATCCACATCAATTTATTTATAATTTAATGCTATATTTGGAAATAATTCTCAAACCCTCTGAATCGCATATGATTTTATTGTTTTAAATTATAAAATATTATACAAGAATAAAAAATGAATTATTATATTTAATAACTTATAAAAAGATTATATAGAAATTATTAAAAATCCTTAAAAATAATCTATTTTTTAGTTTACATAAATTATATAATATTTAATTATCATCTAATAACCTTATAATCCAATAATCATTAATATTATATTTCACTGCGATAGAACGAATTTTTCATGAACTCATGCCCACATATACACATATTCATTTTGGAAGGGTTTAACTTGTTTACATCAATTTATTCTATTTAAAGTAATAATTACACACACATACATATACATATATAATATGTAAAATATTTTTTTTTTCGTATATAAATTTTCTCCACGTGTATTACTCAGTAGTTAGTTTACAATATTTTTTTTTTCTGAGAATCATAATGTAAATAATAGTCTTAAGTAATCAACAGGCGGTACGAGGCTCGTAATATAGTTTATTTGATATTATTTTAGTATATTATTTATATTACATATATATATTATAATAATGAATAATAATATAATGATTATATAAAATATTTTATTATAAGCTTGCAATATTATGAGTCATATGTGTAAACATTAATTTTTTTGTTATCCTCCCGGCAAAATAAAATATTATATACTAAATTTGAAACTCTACATGCTTCAGATTCTAAGGGTACCAAAATATTATATGTACATAAATTTTAGGAACATATATATTTTGTTGTCATGCTGATATATGAATATCTTGTAATATAAATTTATATTTAATCCCCATGATTTCTCTATAGGTTCAATGTTACACATATATACGTTAAAATATTTAATAAAATATGATTGTAAATATTCAGAGATGAATTTTTTTTTTAGATAAAATTTTCGAAAAATTGTTTTTGGCACACTGTTTTAGTTAAATACTAATATTATACGAGTATTGTACAACATTGTGTAAATTTTAAGCATGTCTTCGAACACTCATGTACGTGTACGGATAAAGCCAACAATGCTCAGAATTACTAAATTTATTAAAACTACGATTAAAGATCATACACTAAATGAAAATTCTGGGATTATGAATAAGACCTACTTAAATCTAATCCGACAGAATGCTATTCGAATCGTTATCTTCGAAATTCGAATTTCTGTCTATATTTTGCAAAAAGTTCGTCAAAGTACCAACATTTTATTCAGTCGGAAACTGTTATACATGAATCATATAGTTCAAGTCATGTATAACAGTTTTGAACACTCAAAACTGTTATACATGACTTGAACTATACATATTTACTTAAACACGCGTAACTACAGAATTTATATGAAATTTAAAATAATTCCTCAAATGCAGTACAATTCACTTATTGTTAAAGTACATTTTGCAAAAATCTAATTTCTGACATTACAGTATTTAAACATAAAAAACCTTAATACGAAACATACGAAAACAATATTGAAATAAAAATATACTTTATTTGTCTACACACACAATATAACAATTTTCTATTTAACTAAAAATAAACTTTGAAAATAAATAAATTTTCAACAAGACAAACAAAAAAAAAATTTATTTTTTCTCTGAACACATTTAATACTCATAATACTTGGAATACTCAAACAGCTTTATATATTATCTATATTACATGCGTACACACACACAAATATTTTATTCGTATGTTGAGCTCTACATACATAGAGCTACTTTATAATAATTTAATGCAACAAATATTTTTTCAACTACATATTATTGTAATGCAAGCATTACAATATCCTGTCAAAACTGATCTCATATTAAAATATTAGACTATGAGAAGTTAAAAAAAAAATAGAAAAAAAAATTACAATCAAAAAAATAACAAAAGAAAACAAAAAAAACACAAGACAGAATACTCACAAGGGATGATAATTAATTTTAATAATTAAATATCCTGCAGGACCACTAAATCTTCCTTTGTTTCATTTTTAAGATCCGAAACAAAAAAAAAAATTTAATATTTATAATACTACAATGAATGTATGTATAAGTACATTTTGTAATAAAAATTAATAACCTGAAAATACTGAGATGAAAAACAAAATAAAATAAAATAATTTTTCCTACCTTTTTATTCAATCTTATTTGTTATATCCTTAAATTAACCGTAACCACATTTCAATTGAAATTCATCTCTTCATTCTGTAAATAGAACAATATATTAGGAATATTTGAATAACACTTAATAGTATTGAGCAAATATTATAGGAATAGGTTCAATGTTATATTATGGGGGGAAATATGATTCATAATCAGATCGCGTTCCTTATACGTGCGAGTCTGGAAAAACGACTGAAAATACTTGTATCCGTTTGACATAAATACTCCAATGTGAGCAAATTCCAATCATCATTCCCAAGAAAGTGGTAATTGTCAGCTGGTTATCTTATCTCTATTATAGCATATATTGTGTGACATACGATAGTGGATAGTCGAATATTTGGAGCTAATAAAATTTTAAGATGTAGATACTGGACAAATACAAATGATTTCAGGAAATTATAAGTCGTTCCGGTCCGATCCTATTTAGATATTTTACCAAAAATCTCAAAAAGAAAATGTTTTGAAAATTGTTTTCTACACATTTTTTCTCCTCGATACTTGAGACTCCCTTATATCAATCTCTAAAAAAATTTTTATCTCAGTTCAACTCTATTAAATTTTATGTTTATTATAAATTTGTTAACAAGTTTATAACATAATGTTTCTACAGGAATTTTATTAATGGAAGAAAAATATTTACATAAATGCTTATATTGGCACTGTGGAATTCCATACCTGCGAAAATATTCTAAGAAATTAATGAGTAACTCAAAGATTTCAAGTGGAATATTAGTTTTTCGTAAACTGTAACTGAATGTAGCATCGCTAACCCAAAATATACCAGAAATTACCAAGCAAATTAACAAAAATATGAAGTAAATAATATTGTACGAATTAAATACAAAATTTTAAAAAGTTTAGCACAATTATGGGTTAAAATTAGCCCGAAAGTATTAATTTTTGTCAGTATTTAATATTCGAATTTTTTGAATTGATTCTTTGAAATCTCGAACTCACAAGATTTTTTCAAGAAATTTAGCTATTGTGAATCAATCAGAGCCTTAAAACAAAACTTTTAAAAATTTCATTCTTATTACCAATTCTTTTGCATCAAGGATTATTCGTTCAATATTATTAATAGATAGACAGTTTTCAAGGATTAGGTACTTCCTTATTCTATTATTGAATAAAAACTAAGAATAACAAATAGCTACAAAGAAATATTTATAAAACTGAAATATTTTCCAAGTTTCATCAATCAAGAAAAAAAATATAATATAAAAACAACAAAAATAAATAGAAAAGAAAACAATTTTCTTTAAGGATACCCAAATATTTTCATTACTATTAATATTGATGTTTTGATTTTTCATGCTATTTTAGGATACTTTTTTTCCATTATAGCTAATATATTAGTATATTGACTAGGATAAATAATATTTTTTTTATTTTTTGTATTTTTACCCACTTTTATTTAAGGATACAAGAATTTTTGTATTATCTATTATAGTTGAGTTGTATTGTAAAAGATCTTAGGCACACCTGATATCGAAAAGAAAATATAAGAAATAAATAGGAATGCCTACTTTCGTACTCTACTCATTGATGTTCATTGTTTTTCCAATGAATTATTATAATAGGTGAAATTAATTTTCTGACATTCAAAAACAAAAGATCATTTATCAAAAGTTTTATTTCCGTTTTTTTTTTTTGTTTTTGAGTTGTCAGCGAGAGGATTGTACTTTGAAACAACAATTGTTATTCTTCTATACACTCAAAATTCAAATAAAATCGAACGAGAAGAGAAATTACAGGTTCTTATTTTAAAAATTCAAGAAAATTTGAAAAAAAGGAATAAAAATAACAAAATAATTTTATTTGGTAATTATAATTAATTATAGAATAAATCTACATCTACATATACATTCATAAAATTTCCATAATGAATTTATACAGAACCAATTAGTTTGAGAATATTTTCGTTATTTACTCTTGTTAACACACTGAAATGAAACTGAATGTAAAGCAGGAGTGAGAGGAAAATTTTCTCATTTATGAAATAATTTATTATTAATTGAATTTTAAAGAAAATTATGGTGGGAAAATTTAGTTTCTCACCATAATTTATTCTTTCTTATTATTTTAATTGATTAATTGTTTTGTTACCACTATCAAAATTTTGATTTTTCACTTTTGATTTTTAATTAAATATCAAAATAATTATGTTTTAAAAATGTTATATTAAATAAATAATTAATTAATGTTATGTCACAAAATGTCACAAAATTTCACTTTATCTGATTTAAATATAGATGCTTCTATTTTGAATTTTGGTTGATATTTAATTTTGGTCCTTAATATTCTGTGGTTTTAAGGAAAACTACTTCACCTTAGAAGGCTTCACCTGTAGAACCGGGCAAAGCCCATGCACTAGCCTAACAGAAAAAGGCCCATCGGCAACCCCCAGAAAACACCCAACAACCCCAGTGCAATTCGACACACAAGACCCCCCTATCCAAACCAGTCAACCTCCCTGGCGAAGCCCAAAAGCTGCGCAAGAGACATCTCGGAAAGGTTCCCCAGGTCATCGTAAAAATAAGCCCCCAAGACACGCCTTCTCTTCCACATCAGAAACGAACAGGCACAGAGGACATGCTCTACATCCTCCACCTCCGCCACATCCCGACACCCACGACATACATCCGTCATAGCAATGCCAAGCCTGGTCATTTTCCCCAGAAGGCAATGCCCCGTCAGGACCCCAACCAGTGTGCTGAGATCAGCCCTATTATATCTCAACAGAATCCTCGTCCTCCTTTCGTCCCTGATAGGCCACATTGCCCTGGTCACCCTACACGTGTGAGCCTCCGCTTATAAGACCCCGCTCCTCCTCCTACACTCACCATCTATGACGGCAAGATAAACCCTCAGCGGCAGACGAACCGACGCGTCTACCACGTCAGCATCCCCGCCAGCCCCAGCCCTCGCAAGACGATCTGCCATCTCATTACCTCGTATCCCGCTATGACCGGGAACCCAGCACACAGTCACCGTGCACATAGTACAAAGTGGTCTAATTGCCCACCTGCATCGACCCACCAAAGGAGACCCAACCGAATAGGACGCGAGGGCCCCAATCGCCGCCCTAATATCCACAAAAATTGCCAGCTCGCATCTCTCCACCGGTTTTGCTGCAGCCAATTCCCCCGCCCTGAGCACCGCCAAAATCTCTGCCTGGAAGACCCCACACACTTCAGGCAGCCCAATTGACAGCTCTATCCCCAACTCCTCGGAGAAGACCACCGCCCCCGTACCATCCATGGTCTTAGAACCATCCGTGTAAATGGATAACCCCTCATGCGGGGATAACCCCCCCACACTCCAATCCTCTCTTTGTGGAACCACAACCCCATAATCAACCCTCTAGTCGGTGTATGGCACCACAAAATCAGGTCTAATTTCCATAAGCCGCATTCCATATTCTCCCAGAATTCTACTGTGTGTGTATTCCCTGTTTTCAAGTATGCCCATCGCCTGTAACCTCCAGGCACTCCTCGCAGCCGCCGCTTTTACCTGCTCACCCAGCGGATCCAGGTTTAGAATAACCTCCAAACCCAAAGTGGGTGTAGTACGCAATGCACCCGTCACCCCAATACACGCCATACGCTGCGCCCTCTTCAACTTCCTCCTTTCCCTATCCCGAAGCTCCGCTGGCCATAAGACCAATGCCCCAAACGTCAGAATAGGCCTAATCACACATTCATACAACCAGTAGACCAGTCGAGGACTCACTCCCCACCGTCTACCAGCCGCTCCTTTGCAGGCAAACAACGCAGTCGTGACCCTGCTTACCCTATCTCTATGTTTTCCCTCCACAGCAGCTTACTATCCATAATCACGCCCAGGTATCGCGCACAACCCACCAAACCCAGTTCGACTCCCGCTATCCTAGGCAGGGCAAACCTGTGCACCTTCCTTTTCCTCTTGAACAACACCAGCTACGTTTTTACGGGGTTCACAGAAAGACCGCATCCCCGCGCTCAACCATCCAGTATATCAAGACCCCCCTGCATTATTGCACTCAGTACTTCCGGGTATTTACCTGAGACCAGGATTGCCACATCATCCGCATAGGCAGTAACTCTACATCCACTATCCCTCATGAGCTTAATATAACCCTCCATAACCAGAACCCACAGATATGGCGATAGAACCCCCCTTGAAGAGTGCCTCTCACCGACAGCGTCCTCACCTTACTTGGACCCCACTCGGCCACAACCACCCTAGTAGTAAGCATTTGCTCTATACATCTGATTATGCTCTCCTCTACTCCTACATTTTCGAGAGCCCCCACGATAGCCTCAACCTTTACATTATTGAAAGCACCCTCAACATCCAAGAAAGCAGCCAATATATACTCCTTGTACTGCAGAGACACCTGAACCTGCGTGACCATGGCGTGCACCACCGTCCCCACAGATCTTCCTCTTCCGTAGGCGTGCTGGTCATTTGACACGGATTGATCCTACTATCCGAGGAAAACTACTTAAACGAGGAAGCGTATTTTGAATATATTGCTTTATATAGATTTTCCTTACTTCACTTTTGAGCATGGGGGTTCCATTTGACATTTTAATATTATTCTATTTTTGGCTATTTATGCTTAACCTGATCCGATGACAAGCCGGCCAAGCATTCTCGGGCATTTTGTTCCCCTTAAACCTTGTGGACTCCTCCCTAAGGTAGTTCGTACTATGTCCTTTGCTGATTTTCTTAGAGTTTATCCAATCCATCTTTATTTTCTGCTTCAAATGTACTTATCGATGGACTCCGCGCCCAATATTATCGACTGTTCCTCATTACTTACAGTATTCGATGCTGTACTAGCAGATTTTGGTTATTCTTTCACACCGGTTTCAGTTTACTAAGTGCTGTTCCTTCCTTTTATCTATTTCTTTTAATTTCTAATACCCCGCCACCAAGTGTTATGATCTGCCTATAGCAAAAACTGCTAACCATCTGTATTTGCTGTTGTTTGCATAATCCAGATCATTCAACTCCAACTGTTTAGTGAGATTCTAATTATGGAGGCGAGACATATGTTTAACAAGCAGACAACTTGTTAGTTGTAGTATGTTGTTCAGCACAATTTTGAGTAGAAGTGGAGATGCTGGGTAACTTTGTTTGACTCCTGTTTTTCCCAAATAGACTACTACTAGCTCGGTTTCTGTCAACTTATATCAGCATTATGTACAAAACAGAAAATTGCATGATTCAAATTCTGTTATTCTCGAATTCTTAAAATTTCCGCGCAATTATAATGAAATTCATTGAATAATTATAAAAATTTTTATACCTACAACATTTTACTTATGTGTTCATTGTATTCCACAGATCCTTCAAATGACATTGAAAACATTTTTTCATTTAAAACTTTCTCTTCCCCTTTTACATGCACACATCGTAAGTAACAAAAATTTTAAAATTATTAAAAAGTTTATACTGTGCTGCATTAAATACTTCATAGTGGTACCTATATAACGTGACTTGTAATGCTCATATAGTATGCAAATTTCTTATTAATGCAGTTAAGAAATTCTTGCTTCAATATTTTTTTAATTAATATTACCGGGGAAAACATTCTTCAATATGCATGAAGAATATTTCATACAAGCGTAAATACCTACATATGCATAAAAGTTGTTTATTCATAATTATATCTTAATACTCGTAGTAGTTTTCATAACTCTAGATAACTTCAAAGTTTTAAGAGTAAATGAAGCGATTAATTATGCATTTTAAAGTTGTAATGTCATATATTACAGAGTGCGTCAAATTTTTAATTTTACTTAATAAAGTTTTATGATAACGTTATCAACAATTTTTGCGATATGAGAAAATTTGTTATATAATAGAATACATGTGATATATTTTTATGCTCTTGCAATAGATATTAGATTAAAATAATTTACAGGGGATAACAATGCACCCCGACCCAAAAAGTTAGTCTATTGTGCTCTCGCCCAGCTACCAATTACGCCTAAAACGCTCTCCGGAGACTTACCCTTGTAATAAATTAGAGTACTCAGTGGGGTTGGATTTATTTTGTTCTCGCCTTCCATATCCAACCTGCTCATTTGATCCCTAAATCGGTAATATCCGTGAGCATTCACGGTGTCGGCAATATAGGAGACCCTTGAGCATTGTCATCCGGTTCCTAACCATTCCTATTACTTTACTGTTTCGAATATTTCTATAAACTTAATTTAATTTGCGAAATGCGTATAAATTAGCAATTTGTTGGCGTTTTAGTCAGCAAATAAACCTCCTCTATTTTATTAGTAATCACATTATTTACATATGATTTGTTTCATAATTTCTTGCATAGGAAAGAGTCTAAAAATCAGTACGAGCTACATACTGTAGTATCATCAGAGTATTGTGTTCTCGTGCCTTTCCTGCAATTTCACTCATAAATGTAACTCCTACCAGCCAATATGCACGTTCTTAATATGTCTATTCAACATCCTTTCAACAAAGAAGGCAAGAATTTTGAAAACTTTTCAAATAATTTCAACGATTACCATCTTATATAGTACATACGTAAATATATCATAAATGACAATAAATATAACTTTAAAGACAACATTTTGAAATTATTACAAAATATAATTTTTCTTTTAATAGTTATAGAAAGACAGAAATATAAAAGACTTTGGAACTGTTACTTCATGATAACTGTGAGGAAATAAAAAACTTTATTAATTATTGTTTATTACGTGACCCTGAGTGCGTGACTTACTCAATTTTCTACTAAAAGTAAAAGAGAAATTTTCAACTTACAAAATTCTCATAGTTCAATTTATTTCACTTATGTGCGCTTGTATTTTTTTATAAATTGCAAACTTTATAATTACTGTAAGTTTTAAATAATTCAACAGTTTAACAGTATGGCAACAGCAGCAGCAGTATAGCGGCAAAGAAAAAATTGTTTTATACTTTTAATTAATAAAAATGAAAAAAAAAACTGAGTAAAATTTAAAAAAACAGACAAATTTTTTTTTTAGTTTTAATTAATTTTCTTTCACGATAATAAACTTTTTTTTTTTTGTTGTTTTCAAAATAAAAAATGATTTATTAAAAGGAAAGTATAAGTTTTTCCCGTTCAATGACTAAATATACAATTATTTTGAATAAATTTTTTATTATTCAACCCTTTTTTTTTCTTCCCCAATTGCAAAATAAATTTCCTATCGCAAGTATAGTGATCGAATAACTTGGTTATTGTTAGTTATGCAAAATTTGTATAAGAAATACAATGTGGTTACCGACTCTTATGTTTGAATGAACAAGATTAAACAAAAAATTCTTACAGTTTATTAAAAATGTCAACTAAATCTAGACTAACTAAATCTAAACAAACTAGTTGAACTATTTTTTATAATAATATTAAATGAGCAAATTTCTTTAATAGGAAATTTTCAAAAATCATCAGCCATAAACTTAATTAATTGAAATATAAATATTTCGAGATAAGAAAACTATTGTTAAATTATTCTTTGGTTTTTGATTCGAATTCCTCAAATTCCAATTGCTTATACACTGCAAACTGAATACGCTCTATTTTGCAATACATCTTGGTTGTTAAATCTAACACTCAATGATTGTAGATTCTAAGGGAACCGAGTGGGACAGGAGTAACCCCCCAAGCCACCGCAGCCATTTTTGACTTATTGTAGCCCCCCACTCTCCCGTCTATAATATCCCCGTCCCAATCACAAAGCCGGAGATATCCCTAAGGGAGTTGGACAACAGTCCCCGAACACTTAGGGATCCATGTCTAAGACAATTGCGGCGCCGAACAGCCAGTGCCGGACAGTCGCAGAGAATCATCGCCACCCCCACAAAATCTGCTCATCCCTCTGCGGTGAATCCGCTGGAGCACGCCGAAAGAAACACTTTCGCATGACGACACCCTTTCGTGTCCCGCCAGTGACGGCCGCATTTCGCCGCGAGCAGGCAGGCAAACCTGGCCCTCACGGTGGAAGAAGGCAGACCGCTGAAAGGCAGCGGCTGCACAAAGTCAGCCCAGATCCCCTCCGCGCCAGCTCATCGGCAACTTCGTTGCCCGTATGGCCACTATGGCCCGGCACCCAAATAAGCGTCACTCTGTTCTCCGATGCCAATTCCATAAGTGCAGCAAGGCAGCTCCAGACCAGCTTGGATGTAACCTGAGCTGAACGAAGCGCCAGCAGTGCAGCCCTGCTGTCTGAGAACACATAGATGGTGCGGTTTCTATACCCCCTTTCCAAATTGATTCTCAGACAGTACTCTATTGCATGTATTTCGGCCTGGAACACTGTGCAATACGAGTCAAGGGTTGTATATACACGCGTGTCCGGGCGGACACCGTATACGTCCGAACCCCACACCCGACTCCGTTTTGGACCCGTCCGCATACCACACGCTCGAACCCGACCTAAGTACCGGACCACCCCGATCCCACGTCCATCGATCGGGAAACAGAACCCTGTACCTGTGGTCGAAGCTGTACCGCGGCAGACAAGTATCCGACATGGTTATTCTTAGAATCGAATCGCTCTCAATGAAGTCTCTGTGAGTTCTGTGGGCCAACTTTAGCCCTGCCCCGTCCTCGCCAGAGAGAAGTCGGTAAGTCACTAGCCGAGCTTCCTTCAATATATGGAGGTGCAGTGACAGCAATCCGATCATCACCTCCAATGCAGCGGTGGGAGCCGTCCGCATTGCCCCGGTCACTCCCAGGCAGGCCAGCCTCTGTAACTTTTCCAGCTTGGCCCGCACACCCGCCTGCTGAGCCTTACGGCACCATACAATCGACGTATAGGTGACGATGGGCCTAGCAAGGGCCGTATATAGCCACAGTGCTATTCTGGGACTAATTCCCCAGGTCCCCCCCATGAAGCTCCTACACGTCCACAAGGCCGCCGTAGCTCTCCCGATAACTCTATCTATATGGGTATTCCAAGAGAGACGATCATCCAGGATTAGCCCCAGATACTTCACCTCCCTCGAGTAACTAATACGTTCACTAAACAGAATTGGGCTCGTTAATCTGTCCCTGCTTCTGCGTCTGGTGAAGGCGACTAAAGTGCTCTTGCTTGGATTTATATTTAACTCAACGCCTTTGCACCACCTTTCCATAACACGTAAATTTTGCTGTAGAAGATCAGAAATAGTGCTCTCAAAGTTTTCCCGCACTACGAAGGCCACATCGTCGGCGTATCCCCAGACACGACCCCCGGAGCCCCTGAGAGCAGTGATTATATCATCCACTACAATGGACCACAGGAGGGGCGAAAGAACCCCGCCCTGCGGACATCCTTTTGCAGCGGAGATGAAGAGTATGTCGTCAGCTATGGTGGACTTAATAATCCTATCCTGTATACGTAGCATCCGATTAACCCTGTAGCTAGTCGTCGCATCAATCCCTCGTTTGTGCAACGACTTACAGATGACATGATATGGGGTGTTGTCAAAAGCTCCCTCTATATCAAGGAAGCAGCCAACTGCCACCTTCCGCACCTCCAGTGAGTTTTCAAGTACTCCCACCAGACTCTGCAGAGCGAGTACAGTAGACCTTCCCGACTGATAGGCGTACTGAGATTCATGCAAGGGATTGCTTCCCAGTGCATCGTCCCGTATAAATCTATCAACACTTTTTCCATTGCTTTCAATAGAAAAGAAGTAAGGCTGATTGGACTGAAAGACCTTGGGTGGTTGCTTGGTCGCTTACCCACCTTCAGAATATACGTCACTTTAGCCACCCTCCATGCCTGAGGGATGTAACCCCACGCATAGCTGGCACGAAAAATTTCCAGCAGTGCTCTGGCGATATGTTGGAAACCCCTCTGCAAAAATGCAGGATATATCCCGTCATCACCTGGAGATTTGAAGGGCCTGAAAGAGAAAACAGCCCATTTAATCCTGCCCATCGTGAAACTAGACGGGATCGTTGCCAGTCATCCCTCCTGGGCCAGGATGCTCTCGGTGCAATGACCGCGTTTGAGTGATTTCGAAGAATCTCCGAGTCAGGAAAGTGCATTGACGCCATAAGCTCCAACGTCTGCTTTCCAACCCAACCCGCTAGAATACTTTTTGGAAAGCACCCTGTGAAGACGCGCACTGCTGGAGAGTTCATCAATGCCCATGCAGAAAGCCGTCCACGAGATTCTCTTCGCTTTCCTAATTTCTTTATTGTACTTTGTGAGTGAGTCTTTATACTCTTCCCACGAACCCGACGCCTTGGCCTTATTGAACAGCTTTCTGGTCTTTAGTCTAAGCCTTGAAAGCTCTTCATTCCACCACGGGCACTTCCTATTGCTCCGCCTCGGCTTAGCGCGGCAGCTCCCGTGATAGGCATTAGTAATAGCCGCCGTCAGGGCCTCGCTGACCAGTTCGATATCCATCACCGTTCTGACAGAAGCAGGAACGGATCCCATCCCATCCATGAGGAGCGTTTCGAATTGACTCCAATCTGTGGATTGGGGTACCCGATGTATTTCTTCTGTCAGGCCCCATGAGACCATGATATCACACCTAATCTGCCTATGATCGGACATGGATGTCTCATTTGGGACATGCCATTCACCAACCCTACTGCCGATAAATTCAGTGCAAAGGGTGATGTCAAGGACCTCTTCCCTAATTGCATTTATGAATGTTGACCTATTGCCCTCATTCATAATCATCAATTTATTGCTATATATAAATTCAAGTAGGCACTCACCTCTTTTGTTTATATTGCTTCTTCCCTAGACGGTGTGGTGGGCATTGGCATGACTTCCTATTATAAGTTGGAAGTGCCTCCTTCCACAAAAGTCCACTATATCCTTCAGTTGCTCGTCCGGGTGGGCACAGTCCCCCAGGAGGTAGGATGAGCACACAATGAACTCTGTCCAGCCCCCGCAGGACTTCACCTTCACCAACGCAGCTACTTGATCTTTAGAACAGTAATCTGGAATGGGGAAATACGTTAGCCTTTTACTAAACAGACTGCAAGCCCTAATCCTGCCCCCAATTGTATTATCATACAATAGCTCACCTATTAGACCCTTAACCTGATCCTTCACTATGTAAGGCTCTTGGATAAGGGCGATATCGAGGTGATCCTTCATAAATCTATGAGCTAGAACATCAGTAGATGCCCTAGCATGCTGTAGATTTATTTGGATGCACCTCACAGCCATACCATTTCCTCCGGCTCTTGTCTATGGGCTTTGGCCCTTTAGACAAAGGCTTTACATGAGCCTTACTTCCCATTGCCGCCTTTTTACACATCTTGGTGGGCACCTGCCCTGCCACAGCCTCTTTTGCCGTCCCACGTGCACCGCTAGCCCCTCCAACAGCAAATACCGAAGCAGTTCCGGGCTTCCCAATGGGCTTGAGCCCTTTTGGTTCTTCCGGGACGCTTGTATTTGGCGTACTGATCGATGGTCCTTCCGTTTCCCTTGCCGCCATTTTCGGAGCGACTTCAGATTTTCCAAAAAAAAGTTTTGGCTCTTTTGGTTGGCCTGAAGTGCTCGTCGTTGTCGCGGTGGGCACTGGTTTTTTATTTTGTCCTGTCCTGCCGCCAGCACCTTGAGAGGATTTTCTTTCTTTAACCCGAACGGTAACACGGAAGAAATTCAGGAAAAGTCGGAACTCCGCTTTCCGTAGATCTTCCAATCCGGAATCATCCACGGAAAAGGTGATGGAGCAGCCCCCGTCCTTTTCCTTATCCATCCTCAGCACCCTCCAGGAACTTATCTTGAGGCCGGGATTTTGCTTCCCTATCCTACTTAGAAATTTGTCCCTGGAGAGACTGACGGTTGTCTCGTCCTTTGGTACGTAGGTGACGCAGACATGCTGTTTGGGCATGTCGTCGCCATCCAGTACCACGACGTCGCAACCGTCCCAAGGCTTTATCTTCCTGCAGGCACTGGTTATCCACTCCCTGGTGTTTTGATTGTTGCATGCTACATATATCCATCCGTCCCTCTGCAATGCTGCAGTGAATTGTGGATGAGAGTCCACAATTTTATCCACTTCATCCATGATGGCTACTTTGATATTCCCCATCTGAACTTCGGATAGTCTTTCCTCTGTCTGTGAGTGATGGCCACCTTGACTTGTGCTACTGCATCCCGATAAGAAGTCATTTTCGGGTTTTGTTGAGGAAAGTTCCCAGGGACCTTTTCCTCAACATTGTCCTTCATCGACCTCTTTTTTGAGGGCCGTGCATCAGGGGTGTTGCTTTCCGAATAATGACATTAGTGATGCTGTTATTCTTAACACATAGAATGTACTTGATTTGCCATTGTTGGATTTGTTGGGTTGGCTAATATATTATTACAAACTAAATGAATTTCACATGTTGCCGTTCTATTGGAATACTCAAACAAAATGTTTTATTGCTTTATTTTAAGCTGTTTGATTAAGCATAATTATTTTTATTTACTGTATTTAGGGTAAATATGAATGACATATGTTATTGTTGAGTGCAGCATACTAAAGTACATCGACTTTTAAAATTTATTTTCATATTTTATTTTAAAAGTTTTTAATTTAAAATTTTTTATTTAATTTCTATTGAAAAGTTTAAAATTTTCTATTACAAATTACGAACTTTAAAAACCACGAATTTTATTTTCTCAAAAAATATTCTGAATTTTAAATAAATCGTAAATGTAAAATTCGACCTACTTTAATTTTAATTAGAATACTATTTTAATTTATAATTTTTTGTTAACCCATTATACGCTTTATCTATAAATTAACAAAAAACTTTATTTTAAAAAATTCGTCATTTTTAACTTTTATTCAATTAAATCAAACGCATTTAAATAAATTCATATGACAAAGAAGAGAAACAAATATTTTAATTAAAAGCACAAAAAAAAAATAAAATAGAAAAAAAAATTATAAAATAAAAATTTTTACTTTAACTAAAATTGCATACTTTCAGGGGTAATGAAACAATACTTAAAATCATGTTATTCCGATATAAAAACCATTTAATCGCTAAACCTTTCATTTTGAAGGGAGCATTTGTGACCTTAAAAGATTTTTTAGCCGAAATTTTTTTCGTAATTTATTGCTTGACCCTGAATATTGTGTGGAACCATAGTGTTTGCCTAAGTTTTCAATCTAATTTTTTAATTTTTCCTTTTCTCACATCGTAATTAAAATTTTTCTACATTTATACCTTAATAATAAATTTTAGTATTTAAATTTATAGAAATATTTTTTTCTAACTATAATCTTTCTAAGGTAATTAAATAAGTGGTTTCTTCACTGGGCATTTTCCAGTGAAATATCACTTGCACAAACTGTGTAAATTAGTCTCACTTTTCTGCATGTTCCTCGGGGATGGTGAGGAGATGGCCACACACATCCTGTGTGACTGTCTTGCTCCGGCCGCCAAAAGGTACAGATGGTTTTGCACCTCTTGGCAGCCCGAGCAAGAATGTTACTCTGTGTAGCGGAACTCGCGTCCAACTCAATAAGGGGTATCTTCGGATATTTGTTTGGGACCAGAGTAGTATAAATGCGATATGGGAGGGCTACAATAAGGCCTCGCTGGCTGCGGAGATCGGAGGGAGGAAATTCCTTTGCCCATATCTCTCTTTAATAAAACAAAAAAATTTAACTATGTTCATTGAATGTCTGGAACGGAAATTGCAAGGAGAATTTTAAAATAATTAAATTGTGTGTGTATTAAAGTTATTTTCTTAAATACTGAAAATTCAATCGAAATTTATATCACAATTTTTCGTTGTTTATTTGTAATTAATATTTTTTTTTTGTTAATATTGTCTAAATTTGTATTGTCTATGAATTTGTCTAATATGAACCAATATGTGTGTTTATTTATTTATTCATTTATCCTTTACGAATTATTTTATTTTAGAATATAGCTAGATACTTTTAGATACTTAAATATTTTTCATATTATTAAACTTTCCTTGTGACATTTTCATAATTTTAAAATAAAAATTTTTTTATTTTATAAATTTTTTCCCTTTGCTACTCTATACTTTTATTTTCTCTTATTAAGAACTCCGGTACCTTAAAAAAATAAGAATATTTTTCTCAATAATAAAAATTTAAAGAGAAAAGAGAAAAAAGTTGTGAATTCTAAATATTAGATAAATATGTAAACTAATTTCATTTTTATGCAATATAATATATTTACCCCTATATATATGCAATATTCTATATATTTTTTATTATTACATTCTAATCTAGATTATTATCTTATCTTCTATTACCATATGTGTAGCTATTAATATATAAAGATCTTTAAAAAAAATATGACAACAAATTACAAAATAAAATAAAAAATTCTTTAACAAATATTTATTCATATTTCTAAGAATATTTACATACACATGCAAATATGCAAAATCTATAGCTATTATATTGAAAGAGTATAGCCATATGTAGTTCATTTATGAAAGGATTCTGAAAAGAACAAATTATAAAAACTTCAATACCTATTATTATTATACATATTTATGTAAACGCATACACTCTTATATATATACAAAATAAAATTTACATTTTTAGAAATCACATACAATGAAACATGTTTATCATATTTATGCATCATAGTTTTATGACTACTGCATCAATGTAATGCCATTCCTTGTTTCATTATATAAAATATTAAAAATATCCTTTTTTTATGCATTTACATAATACATAGACTATAACAATATATACCTAGACATTATTCACAATATATATGTAAAATGTAAACACAATAATATTTTACATAAAAAAAAATAATAATAAGGTAGAAAAAGAGTATGGTGGCAAATAATAAAAAATTATTATAAGTTCATACCTGAAAATGAATAAAGTACTTAAGTGTCTTCCTTGAAAAACACTTGAAAAGAATATTTTGACATCTCATATTATGTACAATATTTATAGTTGCCCACTAGAGAACAAAGACAAAAACAAAAAAAAAAAAAAATTATGAATTGGAAAGATTTTAGAATACTTGCAAATATTTTATAGATAGGTTGAACATACAAAAAAAAAAAATGACAAGGTATACAGAGTAGCTCATGGTTAGTATTGAATAGTTACTTGAACAGTATTACTTGAAAACATAGTAATTAAAAAATTAATCGGTTTATTTACTTTATGTTGAATTAATAAAAAATAAATACGAGAATTTTATAGTATGTTTATTGGGTATTTTTTCATAAAGCCTACAACTAGTCCTTAAGATTGCAGAAAAAATTAAGTATGTACAATAGATGTTTACTATAAAATTCAAAGTAATTCTTAAATTCTTTGTAGATTTGTATATTTATAAAATAGTGCACCGATGTACTCGAGCAATTAGTGTGACGCGAACGACCACTACTCCACTGCCGTGAGAGTAAAGTCCTCTAGTATTTCTCATCTCCTGCGAGCGAGAGCAACACTCTCTCCTAGAAGGTATACTGAGGTTTTTCCGTGTTCTCCACAGAACCTGAAAGTGTCTTCACTTACCAGGCCCAGACTACTGTAGGTGCTTCTTAATTTCTTACGAAAAAAGTTTTAATTGAATTGAAAATTTAGTAAAAATTGCAGATTAAATGTAAATTTACAGATTTATGTTTTGCAGAATTACATTTTATATAATAGCACTTGGTTTTAAGAACCAAAATTAAATGATTTATAATAAATTAACAATACAAAATTTAATTTAACAAGAGAATCCAAATCGTTAAAATTTGTTAAATTTTGCACTATTAATTAAAAATTATTGTTAAATTTAAAGAGATTAAAAGTGACAAGCAGCTTGATTTTGTTCGAAATGTTTTTCCATTTCTCCTCTTCTCTCTCTTATCATTCCTAACTTTTCCCCCTTTTTACAAGTATAAATTTACAAATTATTTACAATTTAACTGAAACACTAAAAGATCTCAGAATGATGTTTCTTATGTTTGTATTAATTTTCACTCGTTTAAGTGACGTAAGCAGCTTAAATTATTCTTATAAAACATTGTACGAATGTAGCTCTATATTTTAATAAGTTTAACATAAAGAGAGCAAAAAAAAAATTTAATGAAACAGTCATTTTTCTTTTATCAATTCTCAATTCAATATTATATAGTAATTCTCTTGTGTTAACAAGTACTTATATACACAAACATACTCGCATATTATTATTATGCGCAAATACGTCAATATATTATTGTAAAATGTAAGTTACACACAACAATACATAATATTAAGTGTAGATTTTGTGATTAATTCCCAAAATGCCGTTAAAACAACCATTCACAAATTTAATACAAGAAAAATATTTCAAAAGTATGTCAATGAACTATATACTTTGTATTTCTATAACAAACAACTCCCACACTAACATTTATAGATATTCTCATATTTTGCACCCAGTATATACTTATGTATATTATAGATATAATGTGTTCATAATATAATATATGAACACATAGTTAAAATGGTACAAATTTCTACACATTTCTATAAAACTTTTCTAAATTAAAATTCAACTATTTATTTACAGAACCTTAGAAAATATAAAAAATGAAAACAGAAGAAAAACAAGAATATTTTCAACAAAATATGAAAAATATGTCAAAATGAATGAAAATTACAGATTATTGCAATGCTCCCATCTATACATTAAAAATGATTATGAAGCAAAAAGAAGCAAGAGGAATAAAAAAAAGGACAAGGACAAAATATTTTTATCATTATACTTGTGTTGTTTTGCTACTCTATACTACTCTCACTTGTTCGTATTTCTCACTTTTATATTTTTTAATTATTTTCCTTTTCTATTCTCTATATTATGTTCTTTTCTGCTTAGTATTTCAATACCACCTATAGGTGGTACATGCATTTCAAAATATAGAGATACCTTCTTCTGGGATTGTATTTTATTACACATATGAGAAATACTTTAAGAATTTAATTTTCTCTTAAAATAATTTTTTTTTCCAAAATAAAAATATTAAGAGAAAATTGTGAATTTATAAGCTAATCTCATATAATTCCAGAAATTACTATAATTTTTTAGTATTTTAATTCTTTTTTTAATAACATTTCCAGCTCCAAAATTATTATTTATGAGATTTCGAAAATTACCTTTCATTGAATTTATATAAGCAAAAATTTATATATGTATTGCATATGAGAGATAAAATTTTATTGAGAGAGTAAAAAATAAATTTTTAATGAATTGGCATGAAAATGTTCTCTTTTCAATTTCTGATTTTTAATTACTTCATTTTTCGATCCTAATTCCTAATTAAGAAACTACGGCTTGTCACAACTCTATGATTTGTGAAACTGTGAATCTTCACTCTAGAAATGTGAAGTGAAAGGTGCTAATGCTCCTAAGTGGAGCAAGGAAAAGCAAATTTCTATTAACTAATATTTGTAGTTCCTCTATTAGTGCTACAACTTAATTAACTCGGCTGATGGCATACGACCAATAGTTCGTTTGATTACCGCACTCTTCAAATAGGAAATTCGAGTTTAAATGTAGTTGCCACTTCAGAAATACTTCAAATTCAGAAATATTTTCAATAATTCTTAGCAATCTAAACTTGTATAATTAAATTTTTAAAACTTTAAATTAGTTATTGCACAATGTCAACCAACCACTTAACAACCATTATGCCATATGATAACTATATTTTTTAATCATTTTCAAA
This sequence comes from Condylostylus longicornis, assembly GCF_029603195.1. Classification (NCBI taxonomy): domain Eukaryota; kingdom Metazoa; phylum Arthropoda; class Insecta; order Diptera; family Dolichopodidae; genus Condylostylus; species Condylostylus longicornis. The sequence goes on along the minus strand of NW_026578052.1, from coordinate 4,737,399 downwards.
AACAGAAGAGAAAAAAAATCCCCAAAATTATAAAGTATGAATTGGCATTGTTCAAAAAAAAAATTAAAAAATTTTTTTTTAATTTTTAACAAAAATAAATATTTTTAATTTGAAGAAAAACTTTGCCATGTACGGTAATCATCAAAATAAAGTTTTATGAATTGCGGATATGCAGATGTGGTTGAAAAATTTTCCATTGATTTTTTTTTTTACAATTTTCAAACTGTACTTCAATATGAAAATGTTTTACAATGGTTGTCGTTTGTATTACATTGCACTGGCATGCAGTTAACCACTACACAAAAAATGTAGAGGGAAAAAAATTTCAAAATTTTTGATATTTAAAAAAAAATTGTCTTTTTGTGCAATAACACTTTTTTCCAACTCTTTGTGTATTCTCTTCCTCTATATTTATAGAGTAGGAAAATAAAAATTCCTAATTTTTATTTGACAGGTGCTTATAACTGTATATGGAATGGTAATGATAGAATTTCTACATGACAAAACGTATGACCTAGGTAAAAACGTTTTTTCTCGTTTGTTTTGTTTTTTGTAATATTACAAGGATTTAAAAAAAAAATAATGTAGAAATAATAATCGGTCCTAAAGGTAAGTAACAAATATAAAAAATTCAATTAGAATCTTATTAAATTTTAAAATATACTCCAAGATCTTGATGTAAAACAGAGCCTGAAAGATTACGGCCCTGTTTTTCAAACAGGAAAATTTTTATTCTTTAGCAAGAGAAAAGAATATTTATTCTTTATAGGGCCTTTACCCGCCTATTTTTTTAAAATTTTCGTGAAAAATTGTTGCTCTGGCCTGTTATGGTCTTATTCAACTAATTGTCCTCCAGCAAAAATAAGAATCTCTGCTGAAAAATTGTAATATTCTAGCTCTTTGAATTATCAAATGGGCGTCTCCATACCAAATTGTTGTAATGATAATTTTCATTAATTTTTTTAATACAGAAAGGAACTGATCAATTACAATTTGAAGTATAAGCATCTAACATCTACAGTATAGTACCGTGGATATTATTTATTGCATGATAATTAACAAATGCATCTAAAAATCATGAAAAAAAATTTAATAAACCTGTTCTCATATACAAAAGGATATTTAAATGTGAACATCTGTAAAAAGAAATTAATTTAAAAAGTTCATAAAATTTAATAATATTCAATTTTCCACATGAATACCTTTAAATATATATATTTTTTTTTAAATATCTACATTGTTTATACAACAATCAGGAGTTTTAATAAACGATAAAAATTATTAATTTTTCAATAAATAACAAATTTGAATTCAAATTTCATTCTAATAATTTTACTTTAATTTACCGTTCTAGCGTACATTTTAATCTCATTTCTATTATTATAAAAAATTTTTATTACAAAATCCAAAGGCTTTAAATATGTAAATGTGTATTTTGATTGTGTATTGTTCAACTACAAGAGTAAATTTAACAATAGTTTTGTTGATAACACTCGTACTTATAATAAGCTGTCTTGTACTCGTAATTGTATACAAATAAGAAGTACAATTAAATACTTTTGGAAAATAATTTGTTCTAAATTAGAAAAATAAGCAAATAATTCGCAATTCCGTACTAAATGTTAGGGGAGAGGAGCTCCAGAAACGTCATCAAGAATCATCAGCTACTCTTAAATTAAAAAAACCACCCAGCCCCATCCTTGGAACCGTCCATGAAGAAAGCCACCTAAAAACTGCTGAAAAAATTCCGCCCCACTACTGGCCACGAGAGGGGGGAGCTCGACACAAAAATTCTTGTCGAAGGTCAATATTGAAATACAATAGTCTGTGATCACATTGGCCGTTCTCGCGGGAAACCTCGGATTCCAGCACCCAGCCTTCCTTAGCCTGACGGCGCGGTTGGCTGTCAGATTAACGATTTATTATATCGCTGAAAGCAAATGGAAAAACGTATTCAAGACATCCGCCGGCGTTGAACTAAACATCCCAATAATAACAATACACGCAGTCCTCTGAACCTTACCCATCTTGGTACGATTATATGGCCGCCCCCATAACTATGTTAGGTTTCAATGGCCACCGCCTCCCAACCATTTGTTAATGTCCCAGCCGTGCGCATCTTTTCCACCCTTTCTTCCACGTTATTCCCCCAATTAAGCTTTGAGACCAACATATATAATACCTAAATACGTAACCGTCTCACTAACAGCAAGGGAAAAACAGTAATCTTACACTTTTAATTTTATAGATTTGTTTTAATTGTGAAACTTAATACTATTTACAACTTATTTGTGACATTTCAGCTCCGTTTCCACCTGTAAATGAACTGCATATGTGAAGAAACTCCTGGAGTAATTAAGTAAATTATTTCTTTCCTTTTAACAATTACATTTGAACAAAAAATTACTTACCCATCGTGGTGAATTCAATATTTCTTTTTTTTATTATTCAAAAAGTGAATATTAAATAATTTAAAATTTTAATATTTATAATGACTTAACATTTTTTAATGTATGCAATTAACATAAATATTAAAACAGTAAAGGATATCCAATACCATTCCACACTGTTAAAAATTGACTATTAATGGAAAGAATAAATATGTATATATACAAAAAAGATGCAGTGATGCACGGTTTTATGACGATCGTTGTCATTTTATTTCTCAATTTTTAATAGTTATCGCTTTACTTTCACTTTACTTTCACAAAAAAAAAAAAAAAAAAAAATGGTAATTAAAAATTATAGGGCAATTTCAATGCAAATGTAAAAAATTAATAGGAACTGAAAAAGGGAAATTTTCATAATTTTCTGCATAATAAATTTTTCAAAGGACTTTTTGTTCTATATTTTTTTCAACAAGAATTTTACAAAAGTATTAGTCGAAAGTTCATCTGTATATAGTGTACCCGACAATTTTTTACAAGTGCGGTTGTTGTCATAGGGAAAATTCTTATTGTTATTTGAATTTCATGTGCATCCTTAAATATTTTATATTTTTTTTTATATTCAAAAAGGAATATTACAAATTATAAATTAAAAATTTTTTTAACATTTTATTATGCAAGCCCCTATACAATTACTTTGTGCTTTTTTTTTATTCCTGTTACTCTGCAATTTGGGAGCTTAAGGCTTCAACTTGAAGTCTCCATTCTTCTCTGTTCATCGCTAGTTCTTCTAGTTCATCCCACCAGATCTATTTTGTTCTTGCAGCCCTGTTCTTCTCCATATTGTTCTGGGTCTATCTCTTGGCCTGAATCCCGCTAGTAGATTCCCGGTTAGTGCCATTCTTGTTATGCATTCTACTTTTCTAAATGTATGAACAATCCACTTCCATTTTCTTTGGGTGATTTGCTTCACTATATGCTCCTCATTTGTTAGTTGTCACAAGTCTTTGTTCCTAAATCTGTTCGGTTAGAATATTCGGCATATATAATTCTTAGGTGTTTATTTATAAACACTCGCAATTTATTCTTGATATAATTGGTGAGTAGCCATGATTCACAGCCATATGTTAATGTTGATCCATTACTATTTAATGTTTACCTACACCATTACTATTTAATGTTTAATTCGATACAACAACAATTTGAACTTTTAAATTAAGAATTAAGTGGTCAAACGTATTTTTTTCAGTTCTGTTTATACGTATTATATACATATATATATAAATTACATATTTCATTAAAGCAAAAAATTTCAATTCTGCAATTTCCATAAATAGCTTTAATTTTCGGCTTATATTAAAAATGTTTTACAAAGCACCTGTCTCCTTTAATATCAATTAATATTTTATTTAAAAAAAAATTATTAAATTTTTATAAAAATAAATTCTTTAAAAATTTAAAAATGGCTATTATAGCAAGGATAATAGAAAAAATATGGTAAAAATTTCACGTATGCAGACATGTGGTAAAAAATTATTTATTTTTTCCTTTCAAAAGCAAAAAACAAAATTATGATTTTAATTATGAAGTTTATGAAAAAATGGTCAATTAATTTTTTTAATAAAATTTCAAATTTTTTATGAATATGAAATATTTTTAATGTTGGAAATTATTATAATGCTTTTTTTATATAAAGTTCCTGAACAATTTTATTATATTACATAAAGGTCTAAAATATTATGAAAGAAAAGTTTTCAAATATGAGAACACTTATTGAAGCCAAATTGAAAAATTTTCATTTAATGAAAACTATTCAATTTATATTCTTAAATTAGAAGAACTCTAGATTGACTGAAGCAGGAAGTATTTTTATGAAAGCAGCCTATTTAGACACACTAATATATCAGAAGCAAAAAAATGAAGCTATTCTGGCGAGTAAAAGCCACTGTGTACTGTTTTAGACGTAAAGTTCTCAGACATACTAAAGCTCCCATACATCAAATTATCACCAAGATTTCGCAGAGCATTCCCAATCGCAACTAACTCTGCCTGAAAGATACTGAAGTAATTCGAGAAATGGTAGCGGAGTTCAACATCCAATTGCTTACAGAAGATTCATCTGTGTATAAATGAATCTGCTCTCGACACTGTCGAAATCTCTTTCGTCCCGCCAGGTTTGCTTCGACGGATTTAAAGTTTAAAAATTTTTGCTGACTGAAAAAGACCACAGGAAGAACAAAATCAATTGTACCCACCACGTGCCCCGAGTCCGAAAGAATTGAAGCTTTCCCTATGAAACTACACGACCACTGTGATGAGCCTTCTAACCGTACCGCGGGCGCCGTAGCCATCTGTCAAATAAATATATCTAACTTATAATGCAACACTCCATTAATTCATAACATTTCCTTTCTTTAAATTTTGCTTATCAATTTGCAGTTCGCAGCCGTACTGACCATCACACTAGAACACTGTACATCAGGATAAGTCTCACCATTGCCGTATATAACCATGCCAATAAACCATGTTTGGTCTCAGGGTCCATATCTTTCCGATAGTTTTCCTGTACGAGTAAAGCGCTTTAATTGTCTTCCTTTTACTCCTTCCATAATGTTGGATTTCTAGTTTAATTTTGAATCGAGAATTAAATTTAAAAAACTCAACCTTCTTACTAAAGGATATGTAGATTCTGTCAACGAACTAACGTGAAAGCACTCAGAGTGCAATTAATTAAGGGCTCTGACAGAGCTAGAGTAATCGACTGTAAGTCAACATTATTAAAAGCGTCCTCAATATCCAAGAAGGCAGCTAATTTTGTACTCCCTACAATCAAGGAATATTTCTATGTAGTATATCTAAAAGTTTATAGCCGTCTTCATTGAATAACTTACCCTTCCGAAACGCACCTTGTATTGAAGACACCAACCACTGATTAAGGTTTCCGGTATTATTTTTTTAAAAATATTTTCAATAAAACTTTAATTTACAAAATAAAGGATGTAACAACCAATTAAGGCGTTTTAAAAAAGCAAATTCAGAACGTTCACTTGGAAATTTATTCTGCGTCATCCTGTTAGCAATTGCCGCAATGCTGAAAATATCACACTATTTTTTTATTAAATTTTTTTTTTTAATTTGTAAAATAAATTTTGAAAATTCTGAAATTAAACACAAAATTAAAATTTTTAAGTATTTTTCATTGAAATATTGAAAATTTAATTTCTTTATGTAAAAGTGCAACAGAATATTTTTCGCATCTAAACTATATTATATGAATTAATACATTCATATAAACATATTTTAACTTCACATCCAATATAAAAACGTACTCATTGTATAGAAAACATCGACAAACTTGAATTTTTTACATATACACTTGTGAAATATTATCCTTCCGGAAAATTTCAAAATAAATATGCGTAAACAAAATGGAATTGAAAATTTGAATTTTTTTTTGAAAAACAAAAATATTTTCAAAAATTTTCTATTTTACATACAAACATACACAAATATTGAAATTTCTATTACATTATTATTATATTTTAAACGTATTGTGATGCCGTCAATCAAACCACAAATTAAATTTTATTGGAATAAAAGCGAATAAATTTTAATATTCTTGTATTTTAAATACGGCACATACATTATTATATTATTATAAAGGTATACAGATGGTACTATACTAGACATAAAGTATAAACTTTGTTGAAATTTCAATCAATTTATCTTTTTTTATACGTCAGTTAATTTTATACTCGGCTCACTCATATTGCAGCTACATTTTATATAAAAATTATATTTTAATATAAAAGTGAGGTTTTATATGAAATTTACATAAGTTAGTGAAATTTTCAATATCATTTCAAGTTAAAATTAATTTAAAGTTTTAATTAATTTCATAAAATTTTTGTTGTTTTTGAATTCTCTTTGATCCTATACAATAATTTTTAAATGAAAAAAATTTCAAATTTAATTTTAATTTTTGGTTGAAAATTGAAAATAGTTGCAAAAAGAAAAAATTGTTTTCAAAGAGAAACAAAATTATCTCGGATATTTTTCTAATTATGTTTTCGGCCACTTTTTGTTAAGTACCTTTTAAGTTATATAAAATTTATTGCTGAGCTAAAATAATAATAAAATTCCTTTGTAGGTTTCTTTCAAAGAAAAATGGCCTATTAAAATTATAATATGCTAGTAGTTCGGAATTATGTAACGAAAAAAAAATTTAAAAAGAAATTGTTTGGGAATTCTGTCTATAAAATGCAAATAACACTCAAATTACAGCACAATTCTAGGGAGCTCAGCTGATCAAAGTTCATCAATGCCCGCTTACCAAACTAATAATTAAGTTTAGCTCAAAATGAACCGTCTGTTTTGTTCGAAGTAATTTAAGCAATAAACCACAGAAAAACTCCATCTCAATTATGCTCTAATAAAAAAAAAAAAATTTGTTAATAGTAGGTACGAGTATAAACCATCTCAATTATGAAATATTTTTCCTGCATTGTACCACAACAGTTCTCGCAGGAACTAAGTGCGTTGTTATTGTGAGAGAGTATTGGAACGATGAACCCAATGTCGGCAGATGCTACCATACGGCAGTATCTGGAAGGTTTAACCATGCCGATAAGGTCAAGGAGTTGATCTAAAATTTCCTCTCATCCCCCAAGGGCAACCCTATTATGGAACTCAAAAAAGAGGTCACCTTTAGGAGTTTGAAGGACGAATTCAAAACCTTCTGAATCCATTGATTTTCGCCCTAGCATTTTCAATTGCCAATTAAACCTCAGCGATGGTGACAGGGTTGCTACCTAAGGGCAATGAGTAACTAATGCGATCTAATATCAATGTGGTGCGAATTCCAAAAAAGTTGGGGGTTGACCCAACCAATAATAACCTACCTACCACTCCCAAGCAAGGTCGGGCAAAGAAACATATTGGTGATTTAGATAGATTCCTCAAGGGAACCGGATGACTTAAATAGGCCACCGGTAATTTTACACTGAATGAAGGTCCGGTGATCACCGGTAGCAAAACGGCATATTTGTGTTAATTGATATGGGGTGGATCTACTACAGTAACCACACCGGCGAATCAAAACCACAACGTCACCATAATTTTATAAACTTGTACATTACTTATTTATATTGTTATATGAAATAAGGGACGTCCTATATAACATTTATGGAACAGATTAAATTTTAGATTCATGTTCATGAACGTATTCTAAACTTACTTACCCCCATAATTCTTATATTGTAATCAAATAACTTAATTAATATTAAATAATTCATGAAATCGTTATAGTATAGAAGTTATTGATATTTTCCCTTTGCTTAATTCTACAACCTTTATATAGTCAAAATTTTATTCCTATCTCTTTTAATTCAAAAAGAAAATTTTAAATGCTTTTAATATAATTATTAAATTTTTTAAAGTAATTTTATGTAAAAACAAACAAAAATGCACTTGAATATTGAATTATATTAATTTACTGCCGAGAAAAAAAAATAAAACAGCAACTGCTATTCATAACTATGTTATGACATACAATATGTCCATATGTACAGTTAGTTTGTTTGGCAGGAAACAAAATAAAGCAGCTAAAGTAATTGAAGTAACTGAACTGAGCTATTAAAAATAAATTATTATTTATATATTAATAATATTCAATTTTAAAATAAAATATTTATATTGCTCTTCTGATTTTGCTGTAAAATTCACAGGATATAACAAATATGTGTCTCCATTTATAATGTTGAGAATTCAATATCCTCTTCCGTTGTGCGGAACAGCTCATATTAATCATATCACAACTTATATATAACCCAGAAATAGTAAAGAACCTTCCAATAAGCGCGTTTGTAGTAGTAGGAGAGGAGTACCGTCGAACGGTTGGCACTAGATCGCCAAAACAACCATCCACTACACATTGCATCCCCCTAAAACCACCAGACCTCCTTATGGAAGCCCAAAAGTTTTCCTAGAAAAACCCCTGACAACTCTTCAAGGCCCCCAAGCTGGAACTCCCTCAGATATTTACCTTAGCATGCTGCATATTCTTTTTTAAATCTTGAGACTGAATAGTGAAATTTTATACAATTGGCAACTACTAGCCATATGGGAACTATACCAAACAACCTGTAATCTCATAAAAATAAACCCCATTTTATGCAGCTTCACAGTGTTGACAGGTTTAAACACAATTTTTGCTCCTTTTTTTGAATTTTCAACATTTTATAAATTTTCGTTTACCGATTTTTTGTCATTCACATAATGTAATTCAAATATTTAACAATTTTTATTTTATTTTAAGCGAATTTTTTTTCATAGTTTTACTTTTTTGTTGTTTTTTTAAATTAATTCATATTATTATGTATTCAAAGAAAAACTTAAAAAAAGAGAAAAATTACGTAAATATTTTTTTACGTAAAAAAATATGAAAAAAAAAATGGCAATTAAAAAATTTAAAAACGTGATTTCGATATATACCTGTGTAGGGTTACTCAGAAGTCACGACGGAACACATTTTTGAATAATAAGTATGTTAATAAAGATTTGTGGAGAGAATGGCACGAGCATCCAAATTTGACCTGCCTACAAATATTTTATTGAACTAACACAATTTTAAATATTTCTGATTTTATTTAAAATTTTATTCCTGCGTTGAGATCAAATCTTATCTGTATTTGAGTTCTTACAATATAAGCACACTTCACAATGTTCAACAGACTTTCGATGCGATGACATTGTTCTAATTAAAAAAAAAATTTCTTTTTTTTTCACATAATAGATTTAGGATTTAAGGCCCTTTTCGCATCTACAAAAAGTATCATTTGTGATTCTTATCCCCATTTGCGTCAGCCTTACATTCCCTGATGAATTGCAGTATTGCAGCTACCGGAAATTGCGTGACCTCCACCGAAATCACCAAAGATCTTCCCGAAGTATCTCAGTCATAAGTGAGCTACCGCTGCACATTCACATTATATCTACCTTAAATTTTCATCCTCTATTGGACAGAGATTGCAGACCTGGCTTTGTCTATTTTCTTCAGATTGAGAGACGGTACCTTTGATTTGAGACGGTACCCTCCAAAGTTCTATTTCACTTTTTCATATATAAAATGATACATCTGCGCAATTTAACACATTACACCAAATATGATGTGTCAAAAAATGGCGTTTCGAAACCTAATGCTGACATCTATTGGTAAATTTTGAAAGATCTTTTATAATATGCATATAGTATTTCACAAATATTATTTTGAGAAAAAAACACTTAGTCTATTTATTGTTAACACATACACGTATACGAAATATGTACAAACATTTTCGCTTGTGTATGGTTGTTTTTTAACATTAAAATAACGGTTATGTTTACATTATAATATTCTCCTACACACAAGTATGCATGCATGAGTGGATTCATAACATGTTCGCATACATATGTCATGAAAAAAAAAAGACAGGTAAGTATATGCGAAAATATTTTGTATAACACTTGAATGGAAAATTTTTTTAATTTTTTTTTTATATTTTTAATAATTATTTACACCTGTGTAATAAGCAATTTTGTTTTTCTTTTCAAGGTAAAAAAAAAAAAATAAAAATTTGTTTAAATAATTTATTAATTTTTAATGCATAATAATTTTATAATTTAAAATATTTCATAGTTTTCTTGCAATGCATTTTTAATATGTTACCAAAAATATTTAAGCCACTATACACCAAATTCTATATAAGATTTTGTGTAAAATAATATTGTGAACTCAGAATATAAAACAGGCTTTTCAGAATTTAGCACTTCAGTCAATTACCTATAATATAGCATTTATGTTATCTATGATGACGAATAACTTGTACCATGAAAGTTGTTGGTACAGGACAACAAATTTATATGAAAATTTCTGGTATAACAAATCGATAAAATAAAATTAATTTTATTACTCGGTACCCTGCCTCTCCGACTATGTCTTTGCAAATTTTAAAGCAATTAACTACTTTTACTTTACCTGTTAACATTGCAATTTCTTTTTATTAGATTCGGAACAAACCCCATTATACTACGGAAATAGTCGTAACGAATTTTATTGATTTCAACTCTACATTTCCGAATTCTCAAAAGAGAAATATTTAAAACAAATACCGTTATTATATTTCTATTATTTTTCTTTTGTAGACTCCCACTTTATAATTAAACAAATTTTATTAAAAACAAATCAAATGCACGAGAATCGTGCCCGAAACAAAAGGATTTTGAAACTTGAACTAAAAGTAAAATAAAAATTTATTAATTTTTTGTTTTTCTTTAATTTTTTTTTACTCAGTTTTCATTCTCAGATTTTGATTACTCTAAAAAGATGAGCTCCTTATTTATGAGTTTCATTTTCTGTTTTCCAAAAAAGGATTGGAATATGAGCTTGGAATTTTAAATTTCCTCGAGAATATTAACAAGAAACAAAAGAAAAGAACCGATAATTTTTATTAATTATATTCTCATTTCTTTTATTATTCAATCTTGTATCTTAAAATAATTATTACGTTATCTCATTTTTATAACCTAAAGGATTTTAATATGAAAATTATTTGAACAGAATTTATTTGATAGTTCTATAATTTCGAGAGATCTTGAGTATTTTAATATTAAAATAATACGAGTACATGATAATTGATTTTATAAAATCTATTTGGAATCTATAGTATTGCATTAATTGGAATTGTTTTTTTTGTTATTGTGTGTTATAAAATTTCGAAGAATTTTCAATTAACATAAGAAAAGAGAACAGAAATAATGACCTTACTCTATTACGTTATAAATATAATTCCTATTAGCGAGCAATATAATTTTCTTCGCATTTAATTCAATTGTTAATTTATTTTTAAGATAATTATGGGGACCACTAGCGGTCCTGCGTATTTAGAAATTTTTAATATTATTGATTCTATCTAAATTTAAAGATCAATCAGTTATAGTGTTGCATACATTGCTCCAGTATTAGGAATTGAGATTATTCACTCTTCCCAAATAATCAGGACCGTTCTGCAGTTAAATTATAAATTCTTTTATCACAGATTCATATAACTTTTTATCACAAGATTTAATGTGCATGATACGTACAGTAAATATTCATACACCAGCCTGAATTTCAAGACTGTAGATATTTATTTTGTAGATTAGGTTAAAGAATCTTCAATAAAGGTTACAAGACATCACAGTCTTTGATACTGCACTATAGCGGTCGAAAAATGTTCTTAGCTATCTTATACTTCATTTATATTCAAGTGATTCAAAGTATCTACTTTGTCCAATATAACAAATATAAAGCATATATTCCAATTAATTATTTCATTGCATTCTAATAATATGATCCTTTACATATGCAATAATAAATAATTCAATAAATTGAAAAATACTCTAAAAATTTTTTTTAAAATTCTTAAATGTGTAACAGCTGTTTATATTTAATACAAGCGATAATTCATGTTTAATATTCATTTCAAAAAGAATTTTTATTTAAAATGAAAATGGCAATAATTATTGAACAAAAGTAAAAAAAAAAAACAAGAAAAATATTTTCAAATTTTCCATTTAACTCTTTTTTTTTTCTCTTATTTTTTCATTTTCATTTTTAAACGTACATGCATACACTTTTTTTCTTAATTTCATTTAATTTTCACATAAAAACAAAAGAAAAAAACAAATTTATTATTAATAAATTTAACTGAAAAATTTGATCCTTTTTTTTTTTAAACAAATACACACAAACACACTCCGAACAAACACAAATTTAACGCAAAATCATTAAAGAACAAAAAAACGAGAAAAAATAGAGTTGACCTTGTCAACTCTGTAATACCCGTACGAATTTGTTGTCCTATATGTGAATAAATATGCCATAATTGACTATGGGACAAACTATGACTTTAAGTTGCCATATTACCATATTAATTTATGCCAAATTTCAGCACTGTGTTTTGAGTATTATCTAAGATATGGTCAAACTACTACTAAAGTTGTATGGGAGTTACCAGAAGGAGCCAAGAAATTTGAACGATTTTTATCAAATACATTGACCCTACTAATATATTCGCTTGTGTGAAATTTCAATACCATAGCTTTTATAGTTTCTGAGATATAGCCAAATAAGTTTTGAAGTTGTATGGCAGCTACCCGAACCGGTACCCCGATCATGTCCAATTTAAATAAGGTTCTGACACTTTCTACGATAAATCATTTGTGAAAATTTGGTGAATTTAGCTCAATTAGTTTTTGAGTTATCGTTGGGACGGATGGATGGACGGACGGACGAACAGACAAAGCTAAATATACTCAGAATTCGACGCTGATCAAAAACATACACTTGAGTCTATATCTAAGACCGTTATTTCTTAGCGTTACAAACGGTAATGCAAATTTAGTATAAAAGGGTATAAAAATCGTGGGGCCTATAAAACGGGAAAAGGAATTTTTTTTTTCATTTTTCTGCTTTGCTCACATCGTTTTATTTTACAATGTGTTTTATTAATCCTTTTTATTAGCCAAGAAAAGGATGTAAAAATAAAATTCTTAAATTAAAATATCATTAAAAAAACAAAAAAAAAACTCATTATTTTATTTATATTTCGTTTACATTTTTGTTTTTGTTTTTTTTTGTTTAATTATTTTTTGCTTTAAAAATTTATATATTAGCGTAATAAAGCACAAAAGTATTTAATTGGTAATTAAAGATATTTAAGAGTTAAAGGAAAACTTTTATTGCAAAAGCATTATTTTTAGAATTTATAAAATAAAATTTTACCAAGAAGATGAGAGCAAAAAAATAAAAATAAAAACAAAATTAATGTATAACAGTATAAGAGTATGAAATTTAAGCAAACAGACTTGGTTTTCTGTTTTACAAAAATAATGATATTTCAAGGAAATTTTGAAGGAAACTGAATGCATAAATAATATTAGGCCTTAAAAAATTTCCCTCTAATTTATATTTTAGAAAAATAAGTAAATACTGTATTGTGTAGGTTGATAATATAAATCACAGAAAATTAGCAAAAAAAAAATTCGTATCACAAATTCTGTTCAATTTTAACACACGAATTCACAAGATGTAAAGTCCTATAATGCGGAATTTTTGCAATAACTCTAAGTATGTGTTTGTTTACAGAATATGATGCAAGAAATGGAATCTATACAATGAAATAGATATGCAATAAGAATATTCAAGTTTAAGAATTCAGAAGATAAAATGAACAATTTGAAGGTCAGATTTTAAGGTAGAAGACTCCTACGCAAAATGATAATAAAAAATGAGAAATATATAAATAACACAGAGAATATATTTGGTATTGAATTTAAAATGGGTATTCCTGTCTGATTCTTACTGTTGTCTTGATAGCAAAGCTCAGCTTGACATTATATAGCATCTCCGTTTCGACATCATTTGTAAAGCACTTTAATGCTTTATATTAGTTTTTGCAGGAATTCTGTTTTTCTTGAACGTAGCCGAGATTGTATTGCACTTAATTGTGTTGAAGAAAATTTTGAGGTCAAAGAATGCTAAATATAAAGAGAGCTGTTCCATTTTATCAAGCATATTATGTTTGTATGTTCGGTATCCATGCCCTGTAATACAAGGGCATATACAAAACTCACAAGTATAGCTGCGGATATCTTATATAATACAGTAAAATTATATTTTAAGAGAACATAATATTCACGAGAACATGACGTAATATTACAAGAGAATAATATTATATAAGAGAGCACATCGGATAAAACAATTTTTCTCTCATTAAAAATATAATTTGTTTTCTATAAATATTTTGAATGTTTGAGTAATTATTACAGTATAAAATATAATGAGAGTGAAAGAAATAAAAATTTATTATTTATTCGACAGAAAATAAGTCTCTTAGTGTTCCTCCAATATATTAAATGCCTACTCCAGCAATTGTTAAAGTAGCAAATGAATTACAATTAAATTGTTTTGTAGGTTATTCATTATTTCCTAATTAGTATACTTTGAAAACACCTAGATATTTTAAACAAAAATTTCATTAAATAAAATTTTACAATGAGTTTAATATTAAGACTTTAAACAGGTTTAAGACTTTCAATGGCTTAATAAAAATATTCTCTTTCAATATAAAATTAAATTTTAAAAAAATATTAAATAAATAAGTTCAGCAAATTTAAATATTTTGTTTTTTAATAACTTGAACAAAACAATTCCGGCTTACATAACTAAAATCTTAAATGAACTTGTGTTCCTTTTTTCATTTTTTGTTGTAGTTTCTTTCGAATCAATATTTTTCATTTATTTGTTTTGATTAAACATTAATTTCTTTCGTTTTCTAAATTTTCTTAAGGCTACAGGGAAAAAAAAGGAAAAAAATTAAATTAAATTTTTACATGGTGTATGTAAGAATGTAGATGCAAAAAATAACAAAAAAAAGAACCTTTTTTCCATGTACACATTGTTAGTATTGAAAAGAAAATAAAAAAATTTAAAAATGATTTTCTCAAAAATAAAAAAAAAATTATAACAGGAGCCATTCATTTTTCTTATTGGCAAGTCCATTGTCGGTTCCACATTTAAAAAAAACAAGAACAAAACAAAGGACAACATTCAGCTTTTACCTATAAGGAATACAAACGAAAAAACAAGAGACTAAACAAAAATTTACAACAAGGTAAAATCTTAAAGAACTGAGAAAAAATAAAATAAGTCAGACCAAAGATGGGGTCACTGCATTTAAGGCAAAATCTTTTACTAATAGTAGTAGCATTAGGAAATGAAAACTTTCCTAGTATTTCATTGTTTCTCTTGAAATATCCCAGTTTACATAATTTAATTAGAAATTTGATAGTTAAGCTATTCAATCAGTGGAATTATTTCAACTTGGTTCTGTGCACTAATTTTTTTTTTTTATTTTTAAATTTGCACTCGTTTCTCTTTCTTTAGCTTCTCATTCTCACACAGAGCTGTTCTAATTGGCTAATCCTTTTATGTATGTCAGCATTCTGATCATCACTTTTTTTGCTTGAGCTTTACTCATGTTTATATCCTTATTGGTCTGTGGAGTTTGAGTGTTCGGTAGTTCACCTTTTATACTTTTATTCTTTACTAAAATCCGCACATCAGATGTAGGTGGTGAACGGCGGGTTTTCGCGTTCCTATTGAACGGATCAATCAAATGCAATAAATGGCTCCCCCCAGAATCCGTAGAGCCGACCTCCGAAGAAGGTGGATTCTCCAACGTAGTTTGATTATCACCTGGGGTACTAAATCCTCTTGTTTTCTCCATTGCACAAACGATTAAATTTTGCATTTTATACCTACTGCTTTTGGATTTACCGCCCGCGCGCTTCCTAACCAACGGAACCCGGATTAAGCGCCGAGTACTCGCTTTGACCCACTCTCGTCAGCCTTACTAAGTAAGTTGTCTAGGAGACACCCGGCAGATAACTATGTTATCTACCTTCTGGGAGGTGAGAGTCGGATTTGTTGGCAGAGCTGATGTTTTCAGAGGGCATTTCCTAGCATTTTCAGCTTCACATGTTCCTAACATGATAATGTGAAACCGACTAGGACCCATGCCAACCTTTGTCACCCGTGCACTAATTTAACGCACACCAAACAAATCTTCACAAATTCATGGGAGACTACACCACTGTCCTAGAGTTTAAAAATACTCATTTTGTTCCAAATACTCAATTTGTTCGAAAAATTCTAAGAAATTTCTGTTTTAATATCCACATATTGTTCATAATAAACGACTTCATAGGAAAAAACGCTAGTACTTCAAAAAGTAAACACCAAGATTTTTCATTGTATTTGAATCGAACTATAAAAAACCAAAATTGAAATGCCCTCGTATTTCTTCCTTCAACTTAGGTAAGACCATGTATGTGAAACGACTATTCTATATTTTTTTCACAATGAAACACCTGATATAATAATGAATACAAACTAATATAAAACCATTTAAATTGAATTTTCGTATCTATAAACACCGCATTTAGATTTCTTCTCTACATATACAAATATACTCTCTTTTATATACGAGAAAATAGTACATATATTTTACATTAAAAGCCCTATTTCCCCATATATGAAAACCGGGGACTTTAATTTATACACATATATAGAAAGAAGAATGTACAAACGATAACAAGACAAATAAAATATTAACAAAGGAAAATCTCATATGAATAGAATTCATTAGAAAAAAAAGGACATGAAAATCATGGAAGGAACAAGGTAATGTACTATACACAGTGTGTGGGTTTACGTTTACGTATACAATATTTTTTCTACAATTTTTCCTTCATTTATTTTGCCTTATTTTTCTTTTTGATTTTATATTGTTATTCAAAACAATAATAATGTAACAATGGCGGTATACGTCGTCTTGATAATATTTTAAAGTGCGGTAAAGCAAAAGCAAAATAGTGGTAGCAATAAAATCGAACAAATGAAAAGAGAAAAGAAAACAGCAAAATGAAAAAAATTCTGTTGTCCCCAAAATAAAAATAAAAAATTAGAACATCTTAGAAAAATTCAGGTTTTTCTTTTATTTTAAAAGTATCTACCTACCTCACTATACACCGCTTTGCCTTTAATAAAAATATTTTCTATAATAATATTTTACAATATTCAGGAAAATAAATTTTCACTCAACTTGAATTCCGTATATGTAGATAATAGAAAACGCGCGAAATATGGAAACTATATTTTTTAGTTTCGGTAAATTTGTAGATTTATACAACCGGGGTAACAGTGCACCGCGAACATGTATAAAGATCTATTGATTCTGACTGTCAGAATTCTTTCTAAATTCCCAACGAACAGTTTGTGATCCGATTCTCCAGAAGGACTTTGGTCCTAAGAGGGGTATGTTAGCCCCTCTCCTCGTAAGCCTCATTTTCTTCTATGCCCACATTGTCTACGGCTACCCAATTAGTTTAGCTTCTTAAGACAGCTTCATACTGCCGCGGAGAATACGGAAAACGAATTCAGTGCTTCGATGGGAGCCCGGCTATGCGACGTTATCATTAACTCCTTGGCAAATTCCAATAAATATGCTATTTAAACACAATGAAAGTATTCAACTTACTTGGTTGGTTTACATTGGTGTCCGCGTGTTCGGTTTACTACGCCTATGTTCAAGTGAGTTGTACATTCGAGAAATAAAATCTCTTATCCTATCAGCAGTTTCTATAACGTATCTAGTAAGGGATGTGCATCCTAATAGCATTAGGTTCAGGAAGACAGTAATACGCAATAATTGAACGACTTGACCGCCAATTTTCCTGAAATGAGTCAATACTTATTCCAATACCTTCAGATAGCTCTCGTTCAAAATTGGCCACATTTTCTTCGATATTTTATGTGTTCCAGTATTTCTCATATGTGTTTCAGGTTTCAATTGCTAAATAAAAAACTTTATACTATTTTAAGTAAGCTTAACGAATCCTACTATTTAAAACTCCTACCGTTGCACTATTGATAGAGTGTAAAAATATTAAACGATTACAATTTGTACAATATAGCGTTATTATCTTTCATACATTTCTGTCGCCTTTCTTTTATATTTTTTCCCCACTATAAAGCGAATTAACCTGATTGTACACTTTAATTTTTTTTACTTTTATCATAATAAAGGATCGAATAACAAAAATTTGTACAACTGTGTTCGAAATTCTTTTAACAAGACTATAGAAGTAACAATACAAATCGAATTTTTAAAATTTCTTCCTACAGCGTTTTACATCAAATACAATAATGATATTAAGATTGAACAACCACAAAAAAAAACCGTTTCTGTTTGTTTTTTTCTCCTCGCTATACCAAAAGGATCTTTTTATTTTCTGAAAATATTCCAATGGAGTTGTGTATGCTCATACATATCTATAAATTCAACTGAGTCTGACCTCAATTCTCTATCCAGTTATTTTATAAAAATTCATTTATCTTTTTATGATTTTGAATTGCTTTCCTTTGTCATTATCTCACTGTAAGGAACTTTAAAATATCTGACAGAAAAGAGAGAAAGCAAAAATTCTTCCTTTATATTGTTATTTTTATTGTCGACTAAATAAAATAAAACAATAATTCAATAGGTTTAAAGAAGACAAGTGAATACTTTTACCGTTATTGTAATAATCGCTTTAGTTTTTCGATTTTATAGAACTTAAACGGTAAACGAAAATTGCTAAGTTTATTGAATTCGAATTAAAATCCTTATTATTAATAATTTTTAATAATTCGTTGCTATTTGGCTGTTATACGGTTGAACACGTGAGTGCTGTTTTAGTAATACCAAATTTTTTAATAATTACCAAATATTATGCCTAAATTTCTAACACTAGCTCTATTCTCTCCCCATAAGTTTTAGTGGAGTCGAATTCTCGACTTTATATGGACAGAAGGCTCTCAAGGTACTGGCTTCTTACCCTGTCAAATTTGATTAGTTCGGCTCGTGCAGTGTGACCTTGAGGGCGTTATGTTGGCTATGTAGGGTAACTTTATGCTGGGTTCCTGAGCTTAGCAATAACAGAGGTATAACTGGTGAGATTCGAGAAAACCAAATGAAGGGGAAACTTGCTTTAAAATTGCATACGATTACAGATAAACTGGCTTGGCATTTCCTTAGGGTTTTTGAGATAGAAAACAGAGAAGAAGAGGAATATCGGTTTGGTGTATTGGAGGGGCTTTCTGGGGGGACTCGCGTGTGATCTCTTAAATTTCTTCAAGGAACTTGGAGGGATTTAACTGACAAATGTGTGTTATAGAAGGATATCGATGGGCCTACTATTAACCTAGCACTGAGTGGCAGCCACTTTACCTTCACAACTAACAAGCTCGAATTTATGAAAATTTTAACAATACCAACTAAACGAACCAACACGATATTCTGGAAACATTTATTTTTAATGTCCAATTTCATAAGCACATAACAATTTCAATATTTTGTTCTTAGTTTTTTTTTCTTAAAGATTTCCCATATCTAGTTCAGTTAAAGGAAAAGGAAGTTTGCATAAAATTGAAACTTTAAAGAGAACCGAAACAAAATTGAAATTGTTTTTAGTGAAAAAGGATTGCATAGAATAAGATAAAGAAACAATGAACATGCAAAATTTTATTTTGCAAGAAGCCTTCACAAGTAAAAAAGGATAACAAAAGGATTGTACTAGGCAAAATTGTCTTTGGAAATGTTAAGAAATAAAAATTGATTTCTCTTAAATAATTTTTTAATATTAAAATGTAAAATTAACTCTTTCTCAATTGCTGATTATTACTTAGATTTTCCAGTTTGTCTTTTATATTTTTGAAATTTTCTTTTTCTTTAATTTCTTTTAAAGCGATCATGCATTTTGCATTGGAAAAAAATTTCAAAAAGATAAAGACTTAATAAAATCCCATTTATAGTTTTTCTTATACAGTTTCAAAAGAACATTAGAAAAAGTTTCAAATCCTTATGGTAATACAAAAAAAAAAAGAATTTTAAATCCTTATGGTAAAAATACGATTATCTTATAAACCTGGAAGACAATATTATTTTTAAGATCCTTTCTGAAACAATATGAACATTAACAACAGAAGAAAAACCTATTTTAACTTGCATTTTCAGTTAATATTTGAGAAGTTTTTTTTTAAGAAATTTTTAAATTTAAAATTCCTATTTAGTACAGTGGAGAGAAACTAATCAAGATAAAATTTTCTAAATTGTGGCTTAAATATAAAGTTAATACTCGCAAATCTGTACATAAAAACTCTGGGAAAACTTCTTTTCACAGATTTCAAATTGATTACTTTTGCATGTTTACCATTAAAATAATTTTTAAAGAGCTAGTCTTTAAAGGATTCTTATATTTGGATTATATTTTATAAACACTATTTATGAAAATATGTATAATAGAAATTTTCCGGTAGCCGGAAAATTTCTATTATACATATTTTCATGAACATGTGTATTGCTAACAGCTCTGCCCGATGTCTGTGAAGCTGTTCAAAGTTTTCAGATTATCCTTTCCAAGCGATAATGGTCCGTCAACACCTTAATTGACATGTATTAGTTGTAGCGCTGACCAACTTTTGTGCGCTTGTGAGGAATCTCTTGCTCGTTTTTCGTAAAAATGTGCTTCTGTCCTCATTTCACTACTGCTTGCCTAGAGCGCTTCATTACATGTTGTACAATTTCAATTTTTCCGAGAATATTTCTAAATATTAAGCATATATCTTTCAAATGTTCAAAAAACCACATTTATCTTAGTATTTTCTTAGTACTTGTTTCCTTTCCCCAAGCTATTCATTCGGCAATTTGTTGTTAGTGTACAGAATTTGTATATAGAATTCTACGATTGTTGCACCCCCATTGCTCGAAAACTTTTGTTTCTTGAAAATACTTTCACAGCTGTCCTTTTCGCCTAATCCAAGTCACAACTTTGTTCAAACGAAGAATAAATACTAGACCGAATAGGCTGTAATCCACCCTCACACATATCAACATATGCATTCCCTCATATTTTCGCTTTATTTTGTACGACAGTACCTGTGACGTCGCCGACAACCAATGCAGCTAGAATATATAATATACAACCAATAAACGAACTTGGGGCCAATACCCTAACGACTACCCGTAGCCCTTTTATAAGCAAGCAGAGCATTTGTAGCTTTACTTACATTTTCATCTGCACTTTTATTCTAATATGAATTCTAAGGTTACTTACACAAAATACACACTAAAAATTTTCGCTTTTTATCTAGAACCTTTATTTACAAGTACTATAAAATTTTTTGCTCACTTAAGTCTATTTTTGTCATAATATAATTCTGAAGGTTATTACTTGCAATATTAATAAAAAAAAATTCTTAATTTTCCTTCTAATTTTCTAAGACCACTAAGGGAAGATTTTAATATAAGAGAAAAGATGACAAAACATAACATTTTCCATTCAGTTATTGGGAACTCTTTAATTATGTAAGCAACATTAAGGATTCTTTACTTTAATTATAATAAAGGACTTCATGGTCAGTCCATTATTTAATACCATTTCAATATTTTTGTCCTTTCTCATTTTAACCACAAAAAAAAAATTTTTTTTTCATTCGAACTTTCAAAAAATGTTGGCACTTTTTTTAAATTTTTTTTTTCCTTCTCATTTTTATTAAATTTTAGAAGAAAACCATTTTTCATCCGGTTAACCACATTTCATTAATTTTTCTCTTTTACTTCAACAATATAATTTTTTTTTTGTTAAATTAAATTTGAGTTTCTTAAGGATTTTCGACATTTACTGGAAATTTTTTTTTTAAATTATTTAGCATAAAGGTTTAATTTGTCTAGCCAATTTTTCAAAAACATTTTTTTTCTGAAAAACATAATCTTTGCAGATAATACGATTATAAAAAAACCCAGCTAGGTTATTCTCACCCTCCTGTTGAGTTCGTGCACCACTGTGAGGCCTGGAAGATCGCAACTCCGCCTTAGCGAGAGTTACGCTGCCCAGTATTTCCCTTCTCCTCAGATCGAAAGGATCACACTTCCTCAGAGGATGTACTGAGGTCTGTTCATCTACTCCACATAATTCGCAAGTATCTCCACTTTCCAGGGCTATCCTACTGAGGTACTTGCTATGTATGCAGTGCTCCGATAAGACCCCGGTTAGAATTCTCATCTGATTTACACTCAGCCCTATAATATTCTTAGTCATAATCTCCCAGAACCTCCTTGGCATGCCGCAATCCCAAAAAACTTCACCAGTACTGCAACTACCTTCTCTCTGATTCCTTCCTAGGTACAGTAAGTGATCCGATTTCCCAGGATACCTCTGGGGTAGGGAGAGGTACGTTAACCCATCTCCTCACTTGCACGTTAGCTATCTGTAATTTTCTTCTATGTCCACATGGCCTGGCACAGAATGACCCAGTTGGACTTTGTCACAAAGAGTCCCCTCAAACTTAGCCCTAGCGATAATGACAATATCATCGGCATAAACCTAGACACCCGCCCTTGACGAAGCTTATCAAAGTAATCAAAGCACATGCAAACTTCACTTCAGCGGAGATAGAACTTCACTTTGTAAGCACCTCTAGCCACACGCATACTTAAGGTGTTTTGCAACTCTCGTAGCTAACAAGTGTCGTGGGAAATGTTGACAAAAATCGCTTCGATGTCCAAGAACGCACATAACGTCACCTTCTTCTATTTTCTTTTCTTTTCTAAGTTGCTAGTATGACGAAATAGTGCGGCGATCTCCGTCGACCTCTCTATCCGTTACGCATGCTGGAAATCGCTCAGCGGCCTCTTTACTAACATCCCCAGTCCGGACATAATTGTCTACAATTTTCTCCATCGTTTTCAATAAAAACAATGTGAGGGTAATCGGTCTGAATGACTTGGGCACCATGTCCCTGCTCCCCACCTTGGAAATAAAGACCACCCCAGCTACCCGCTTGGACTTGGGGATTTACCCGTTAGCCAAGCTACTCGTAAATATTCTTATTAAGAAAGACATAATTGGCACCAGCCTCCCTAGAACAAATACTAGTGAAACCCCATCCACTCCCGGCGTCTTCAAGATTTGGAAAGTACCAACAGCCCATCTTATCCTTACGTCAGTAAATACATAATATACGTGTACCACTCAGCCAATCCTTAAAACTAATTTAATTTCTAGATTTAATTTTAAGGAAATCAGCTTTATGAAATCTTCATTTCTAAATAATATTGCTAAAATAAAAAGTTGATAAAATTAATATATAGATAAAATTAAATATTAATAAATTAAAATGAGAAATATTAATTTGTAAATAATAAATGTAATTAAAAAATCTAGTACTTAAAAATGTTACCATTGAAATATGATCAAATAAGGATTTTTAAATATTGAAGTAAAGGATGAAACGTAGAAACGACTAAAGAAAATTGTTGCTGCAATTTTGTTCAAAATTATTAGAAAATTTTATGTTAATGCTCTATATTACTAATTTTAAATATTGCCTGCTTTCAGGCTGAACAGCAAAAATTTAAATCGTTCTGATACGAGTAAATTTCTTAATGATTTTTTTTAAATAAACGCTTTAAAATTTAAAATATTGTCATTAAAATTTTACTTTTAAATTTTATTAAAAATTTAATTTCAATACATGACCAATAATAATGTGACCCAATTATTATTTGGCATATAAAAATTAAATTCTCTTTTCATATGTAGAAGAAAACCTGAAAAAAAAAACAATATAAACCAGGCATTTTGACTTTCGGCAGCAAAAAAATAATTTATTTTTTAAATCTCGTGTTCAATAAAATTCTTATTGAAAAAAAAAATTTATCAATTTTAACCACAAATTAAAGTTTAACAAATTTGTACAATATACACGAGTATTAATGAAATAAATTACTTCATGTCAACTCATTCCGAATTCTCTTTTTATTATGCCATTTTTCAATAATTTTCATATAATATGTCCTTTAATTATTCACATTATTATTGATATACATACGAGTATATACGAGTATATATATACATTCACATATTCGCCTCATATACATATTATGTGTATAAATTTCCAAACTATTTAAATGTGTTCAAATTTATTATTTTGTTAAAATTTCCCAGTTTTCCGCATTTTCATTTAAGGTTTTGTCATAATACGAAATTTATTTTTTCCGATAAAATTTATCGTAAAAAAACTTTTCAGACAGAAAACACATTACAAAATTATCGAAATAATACAAAAGGAAGAAAAACTTTAAAAAAAACCTTTCAGTTGATCAATGAAATTATAAGACCGCAGAGTTTTGTTGAAATTTACAAAAAAAAAATTGATAAAAAAAAAATTAAAAATTTTCCAATATTTTATACTTATCCTAATTTGAGTGATTTAATTATTTAGTAAGAATTAAAAATAGCATTGAACCAATGCCAAAATTCTTAATTTGTTGTAGTTGCCAAATTTTTTGTTTTAGAATGCCATGTAATTTATCAGATTTACTTGTAAAATATAGTGTTTTTTGCAGTTCCTTGAAATCGACATAAACCTACCAGATTTATCACAACCTATGCTTTTGTGGTGTGGTGTGGTGCCGCAAAGTGTGACTAGTATGGGTTTGAACTAGGGTGAGCTTCAGGAGCCGCTTTGTTTGGGATTCGCTCCCACGACTGCTTTGGCTATGACCATCGCAAATGAATAAGAATATTTATTATACCTCCCGTTGTAACAATATAGTAAATGTTTAAATATCCGGGTGAAAGTAATATTACCCTTAAGCATTTAAAACTAACCAAATTTTTTTTTATTGGTTTTATACCAAATACACAGATCCTTTTATGAAAAAACTGAAACGAAACCGAAAAACAAAAAATTAATTTTACATTTATCCTCTGTAATCATTTGTTTAAACTTACACAACAATACCTAAGTGGAAAAAATAATATTTTAATAATATGTAAAATTATTTGTATTTAAACGGCCGTACGTTAACATAATAATTAAATAAGAAAATTTAAGAGATATCGTGAACATTGTAAAGTAAATTGTAATTCATACAGTGCTTTCAAAAAAAAAAAAAAAAATAATTAACAGAAGCAGGTTTTTATCAGCCATATTCAGCTAGTGCGAACGAATCGAACGTAGTGGAACAATGAAAATGAGTGATCGTAGAATCGTTACTTCCAACCGATCTGGTGAGATAAAGAACTTGACAGCAACTGCACTCTCTAAGTGGTTTTCAAATATTTGATGCGGGGTTGTTCAAAAAATTTTGAAAGTGTTTTTATGTAAATTTATAATGTAAATCTATTTCTGATTTTTTAAGTTAAGTGGCCTTTTAAAAATCTTGGAATAGCTTAGAAATAGGTGCAGATAATTTTAAATGTCAGTAAATCGTTGAGTACCGTCATCCTATAAATGTTGCACTTAGAGAGCTCAAAACTGTGGAATGGCCCATTGATGAAAATTTGAGCTCTTTGTAAAATCGACAAAAATATGCAAACTGAGAAAACTATAAAATTATTTTAAATACCCAGATTTGAAAAACTTGCAATCATTATGCTCAAACTTACGACTAGCTCAGATGAATATCAAGATTTTACTGTAATTATCATACTTATATTTCAATTACCTTATGAGTTAAAATAAAAACATAAAATTTTAAAGTTTTCTCAATTATTACAATGCGGTTCGTGTTATTGTTATTTTTATTATATTTTTTTCATCAGTAAAAGTTTAATGATCATTATTATTGTAGAATACCTTAAGGATTTTTATTCGAGCATTTTTTTATTATTTTATATTATTGTATACACACACTCATCCATATTTTATTAATGTTATAATTTTATTTAAAATAAATTTTAATGACAATACCGCCTTTCAACATTACAAACATTTCCTTTTTTCTTGTTCGCATTTCTGTTTTTTAAATAATTAAACTGTTAAAAATATAAAGGAATGAATCCTTCTGTACAAATGTATACCCGTGTAATATTATATAAAAGCTCCTTTCCATTGTATACCATAATTATATGAGGAATCTCTCTTTGCCTACCATATCGAAAATATTATTTAAAATGTTCTATAAATGTTTATGAAGTTAATATAGGCTTTTAAATATAGAGGGTGTCGAAGTCTTAATAGTATTCCGGAACATATCTTAATAACATACCCCCACCCTCTTCGGTCTATTGTATACTAATTTGAATAGCTTGTGGCTTAGCACTTTCTAGAGAAGATGTACTGAGATTTTGTCCAGTACAAAATTTACAAGCGCAATTGCTTGTTACGCCCAGCTTCGTGCGGTTCCTGTACTTTTCCCAGTGGACCGATAAAACATTCGTGAGCAATCTCATTCGGTTCTCCAATGATTTTTTTAAAACGTTTCTAATTATAACATACCAAAGCACATTTAGCCTGTCAAAGCCCTTCAATATTCCTCCATCGCTCCGGCCCCGGCTTTCCATCTCCCCCTGTAGTTTGACCTCCTACTCGCTAAAGGGTTCTGATCCGGTAAATTAATTTCTTTCCTCATCACCATGTCTGCTATTCTATTTTCTTCTACACCCACATGTCTTTTTGGTACCCAGCACCGTCAGCCGGTTGTGTCCACCCAACTCATTCAGTTCCAATAAGCAGTCCTATACTATACTAGAAAATAGCGAAAATATGAGTTCAGCCCTCTGATGGTCGTCTAACTATCTGAGACATCAGCCTTTATTTCATATAAAAGCTACCGCTTTTAAAATTTTTATATCGCTAGAAAGAGAATTTTATCAGCTTAGAACTAAATTTTTTGTTCGGTCCTACTACATTATAATGTTACAAGATGATATTATTTTCTGAGTTATATAGAAAATTTTCTAAATGATGAGGATTATAACCACGTAAAACTTTAATGCACGAGAAGGGGAACGGAAACAGGGAAACATTCCCATTTATTTTTGTATACCAAAATTCAGTTTACGAGTATCATCCTATTTCAGAGGTCTTACTATTAAGTCTCGGACACTTTGTATGTAGTAATTGTAACATTGAATATTTTTACTGATAACTACATTACATGTAATTTCCCCAATCAATTTCAATATTATTACAATATAGGCATGTGTGTACATACGGTATTAAATTTTTAAGTCAAACCACATTTTAATACATACATAAAATTTAAGTATTGTGATTCACTTCACAATTACATTTTTAATATTATTATTATTTTAAATGTAAAAATGTAATTAAGATTTTTTTTTTAACTTTTAAAATGAATTTTATTGCAGATCCGATTAACATAATAATAAAAATAATATATTTAAACAATGAAACTAAAGGCTCTTTATAAAATTTCATAGTGTCGGATTCATATAAAATCGGATTTATACTTAAATGATTTAAAGACTGAATAAAGTGAAAATTTTAGTTTTGAAGTGAGAGTATATATAGTTTAGATTATCAGTGAATTGTTAACTCTCCTATAAATTTAGCTGATACTCTTTTTCTGCAAAATTCAAGTATTGCATGCAACATAAGACAAACATGTATGATTTTAAGAATTATACAGCTGATACATTAATCAAACATGTGCAATTCGTTATAAATATTAACAAAGTCATTGATATGAGGTGATATGACCCACGACACAATAAAATCTTTTAAGAAAGTTGCATACCAATTTCCGGAATTTTCATTTCTTCTTTTCAGTCTTTATTTTTAAACTATGCAAAATATATTAAAATCGTTTCATACACGATTAAAATTAATTGCAATTGTATTGGAGTTGTGCAGAAAATTTAAACTATCTCACTTTTTGTGTAGGATTTTGTAGTAGACTCAAAGAATATTTTGATGTTGAGCAAGAATAAATGCGAATGTTATTGCTTACATTTACGTAAAATATTAAAATTAAATTTTAAAAAATCAATAAATTTAATTTAATTTAATTTAAATAAATAAAAATACTTTAAACTATAATTAATTTCATCAATAAAAGAAAAAAAAAAATTCCCTACTGGTGAAAATTCAAATTTGTTCCTTTATTACCTTACTCTCTAGCACTTGAATTTTTTTATTTTCATCCTTTTTTTAATGAATATTAAAAAAAAAGCTATTTTATTAAAATAAATTCTTTTTGCATATTTTATTGGTTTTATTGAAAACAAAAAATAATTAAATTTAATGAAAATAAATTACCATTGGTATTTGAATTTTTTTTAATTTTTATGTGTTTCTTATGTTTTGTAATTAATTAATCTATTTGTTGCCATTTCATGCTGGCTTATTTTAAATTGTTATACTACCTATTTTGAAATAATTTTGAAATTTTAATGCAAATGAATTGCAAAATGAGAGCTGGAGAAATTCCTTTTTAAAAAATTTCAATTTAAAAGTTAAGATATTAATACGAATTTTGAAGGTTTTAATGAAGAATTAGCTTAGATATTTTTAAAAGTTGTAGAAACAAGCTGAAAACTGCTTTCTGTAAAGCCACTTAATTTCCTGTAGATGATCTTCATTCTCACTTTGATTTTCTAAACATTCTTGAAGCAATGGTTTTCCATCTTTGGCTTAATTTAATTTTTTATTCTCATTTTCTTTTCATTTTGGCAACTCTGCCATCCTCCAAGGTATTTTATTGATATTGCATAATGATATTACATTTATTTACATATAAAATTTTTAGTAAATTACTACAAACGATTAATGTGAGTGAAATTCCAATTAATTATGAGTGATCTTGTATTCTTGTATCGTGAAAGTCAATAGAATAACTCCATTATTTTAAATACTTGTGAACATCGAAGCGTTGATTTATACATTCATTTCAATCAACTTTTTTTATAAACTTTTATTATTATTAATTTGTTTGATCTTACAAAAGCATTAGCTGGCATTGAGTGTTATATATAGATTTAAATTTTAAAAAGATTTAAATTAAAAATTTATTGTGGATTTAAATACTATTATTAAATGAAATCTGGTTATCGTATAAAAGTAACTTATTGATCTCAAATATATAATTAAATGTTTTAAATAAAAAAAAGGAATGATTAATTGGAATTGTGCTTGAGTAAGAAAAAAATACAAAAATTATTAATATTAGTTTTTATTTTAATTGATTTTCATATGAATTGATTTTTGAAGCGTCATCGGTAGTTTACTTAATACTTTTAGTGTTTGATTAATTTGACTCTAAAATTCTTCTTGGTCCTTAATCGTTACAATGTCCAATACATAAAATTTCGAATTATTTTCAAAAAAAATTCAAGTAATATTCAATTCAAAATATTTAGGCGAAATCAGTTAGATTAGTTAACAATTCTTGGAAACTTTACAGTTCGTGATAAAAACGCACCCTTTCAAAAATATGAATATTAATTATTTTCTGGAAATTCTATATTATTCAATATTTCCTCTCATACCATACATAAAATTAGACTATTTTCAACATAAATATGAAAGATTTACATAAACGTTTAATAAAAATTGTAACTTAAAATCAAATCAGTAATGAAATAATTTTGTACTAAAAAATAATATGGTTCAATTTTTTACCACCACAACCATCATATTAGTATTACTGTTATTGTTATTATTATATAAAGTCATAATATAAAAATATTTATTTTTATTAGAAATTGCTCTAAATTTTCAGTTCTACACAAATATTTAACACGTTCTTTGCACACGATATCTATGAGATCAAAAGTTCAACACAAAATTTTATAAAGAAATTTCATCCTCTTTCTTCATCTCAGATATTTTTTTAAAAAATTTTGAGAATTCACTTTTTTTTTTGTGTGTGTTGTGATCACCTATTTTTATTACTCATTTTACTTTGTAATAAAAATACTCACCTGTATTCAAGTACCTCATATAAGTGTAATCCTATAAAAAAAAACAAAATATCCTATTCCAATATATGCGTTTGGGCACGTAATCCATTTATTTAATTTCTTTTAATAAAAAGTGAAAGCAAGGAACTTAATAACAAAAAAAAATTTTGTTTAATAACACACTATTCGAACAATATATTCAAGTAACAAAAGTGGTTTCTCCAATATTATTATGACAATTTTTCATTTAATTAAAAAAAAAATTTAATTTTTTTCTCTTTATTATAAGAAAAGCAATACTAATAATAATAATGATAATAAAAAATTTTCCTTATACAAAATATGAAGAGTTAACATAACTAAATGAATATTAATTTTCCCCTATCGTATATAAATAAAATGCAACTTCATCCTTTCACTATGATATTTTAGAAGAAAATATTTCTATGTATATATATATTTAGATTTTTTTTTTTTTAATAATTTTCTCATATTAAAGTTACTTTATTATTTTTGCATTCTATATTTATATTACATTTGCCCGCACACACAACAATTTTCAAACATTTTAATATTAACTATAAGTTTTACTATTCGAATGATATTGATAATAATTGTTGTCTTGATAGTAAAAATGATTATGATCATGATGATGATGATGATGATGATGATTAGTATAAGAATAATAATTTTGGTTGATGTTGTTACCAACAATTGCATAACAATTTTTTTATTGTATAATATATATATAGAATATACGAGTATTATTAGAATTCTCTAAAGATTCATTCAAGAATGAAGTTATCATTATCCTTTTGCAAGAATGCGATGTGGTGCATACAAAATTTTTTTTGATATCATTGCAATCTTAGAATATATATATATATATATACATATATATATATACTTATATTAAATGAAAATAAATTGAGACAAATCACCCAAACATTTATTTTTTTTTTTTTTTGCTTTGCAGTCTTGATTCTTGGAAAGCAAAGAGAAAAGAAACTTAGAACTTTTTGTAAAATTTTTTTTTTTGTTTTGTGTTTTTTTTTTTTTTTTTCAAAATTATATTTAAACAGAGAAATAATGATTGATGCATTTTTGATTCTTCTTTTAGCAGTTTTTTAAACAAAACCACAGTGCTTATAAGTTTTACTCTTTCCGTTTGACCGTCCGTTCGCCCGTTTTGCCCGTTCATCTGTTCGTTATTCTGTCCGTCCGTCTGTTCGTTAGTCCGTCCGATTGTTTCTCCGTTCGCCCGTCTATTTATCCGTGCTCCTATAAAATTTCAACATTTTTAAGATGAAAAGACTTTTTAAGAAAATTTTTATATATTTACTTGCCGCCTCACCACCCCCCCCCATATCTTTCTTCAAAATCCTGAAAGTACTAGTATTTGACTACTTATTATTTTGAAAATAAAATTTGTATTGAATTGTGCAAACGCTGAAACAGAATGGTTAAATATTAGAATGACAAAATAGCCTTTAAAATCCGATATGGTTTTTTTCCGCAAATTTTTGAAATCGTTTTTCTCCTAAACGGTAAGTAGTAAGCATCTGAAATTAGCAGCTTTTAAACACTAATACATAATTATTTCCTTTCAACTTTTTACATCTCGAATTTCATAAAACTTAAATTTTCGAAGCCTTTTGTTTCCAAAACTGTAAAATTCTCAAAAACTAGTTCAAAAATTTTTTTCTTGACCTCATCCTAAATGTATGCAATTATTTGATGTACATTATTTTAGAATATTAATCAAAGTTATTTTCACTTGTTTGATAGAAAAGTGCTACTTTACAAACAATTATTGGTTTGATTTAAATTTACTACATTATAGTAATAGAGAATGAATTACTATTTAGCCCAACAACAATATCACTACTTTTTGTACAATATACGCTCTAATAAAAACCTATATAAGTTCAGTAGAAGTCAAACTTTTCATATTTTTATGTGTGCTTTTTAATATTCTATAATCACAAAAAACAAAAACAAACACATCATACTTTATAGTTGGTATGTCATACAAAAAAGAGAAAATCCTATTTTTTTTTTTGGAAATAAAAAACTTTCTCACAATATAATAAAAATTTTTATGAATTTGAAGAAAAAACAAACATAAAAAATAAAATAAAAATCTCACATTCATACAAATAAACAAACAAATGTAAAATTCATATCTTCACTTTTTACTTCCTACAAAATTCAGGTGATTTTTTTTTCATACTATCTGTTTGACAAACACAAAAAAGAAAACGTATGATACAATTTCATACTTATGAAAAAAAAAATGATCTCAACTAGAATTTTTTATAAAAAGTCACAAAGAGTTAAGAAAAGGCAACTAAAACAAAAAAAAAAAGATAAAACGCAGAGAATAAAAAAAAAAAATGAGAGAGAAATTTTATGGTTATTGAGATGAAAAGCACCCTAATGTAATATTATTGACTGACTCTTTACTCTTTTACGATTCTTACATTATTTTCACAGAAATGAAAGTATGAACCGTATTTTGAAAGAGTAGAAAAGGTAACGGATGCTTAGTAAGCGCCAGTAAGCAACAAAATATCTGTAAGCCATTGAGTGTTGTTGAATTTGCGATTGTGGACAGACACCCGACCTACATTAGTGATTCGAATATAGAGTATAGCAGAACAGTTTCCTCTAATCATCAATAATTTGCAGACACCAGTTTGTACTGCTCTATTTATAACATTTAGTTTTAGGCGTTGATAAGATTCTTTCCGTTCGTAGTCGTAAATCATTAATTTTCCGACAAGTAATTATGGTTTTGCACATTTTAAGCATAATATATTGTAGTAGTCATTTAGTTATTCATTTAATTACAAAACTTCGTGGAAAATTTAACCACAGCCTATTATTATTTGATTTTATAATAAAATTTGTATAAAATTTATTTCAAAACAAAAAAATTTTTCATCTTAAATCTGCCAATTGAATAACAATAATTATTTTCCAATAGCCAAAATGCTGTACAGTAAGGCAAAATATGCAAAATATTCAAAAATTCTTACTAAATTCATGAATTTAAAAATTCAGAGAGGATTAACTGCCTACTAACATTTCAAGTAAGTGTTCTAAGAAAAAAGGCAAACATAAAAAATATACAAGTATATTATGTTCTTCTTACAAATAGTTAGGAATTATTGAAAGGATTTAGTACAAAAAAAAAAAAAAAACAGTAAAAAATTAAACAATAACAAAAAAAAATTTAAATTGGAGAATAAATCATTTATGGTTGCTATAAGGATGGATTTCTTTTCTTATGTCCTTTTATTTTATTTCATTCTTGTTTTTGTCTGTTTTTGTGTTACGTACCGTTGAATTCTATCACAATTTTTATATGCGTTTCCTGTTTTATGTTCTCGCTCGGTAGGATTTTTTTTTTTTGCATAGTTATTAAATTGTATTTATGTTATTTTTTTATCCGTTTATGCGTATATTAAAAATGCGTTATTATAAAATTACGAAATTAATATGTACAAAGATTTTTTGACAAATAATAGTTAAGTTGTTGTTGGTATTTTAGAATAGATTCGATTATATTAGACATGGGGTAACAATGTACCGCGACCCAAGAATTGAATTTATTGTGGTGTTCCTTTCCATCAATCACGCCTAAAGAGCTACCTCAAGACTTATCCTTTTGACAAATTCGTGTATTTTGTAAGTATCGAATTTTTGCAGGTTTTTTGCTGCAAATATTCAACCACCAAGGGACTGTCATTTTAATATTTTGCTAATGAATAATATTTTTTATTAAAGGACATAAATTTTAACACGGACAAGAGTTGATTTCTGCCACAAATATATGTACTTAAAATTTTTTAATAATGTACAAAATTTATGGACTGTAAGCTACTCCGTGCATCTAAAAATTCTAAATCTAATCCGACTCTTCCCATTTGTATCGCTATATAAAAATTTAAAATAAAATTCACAAATAAAATTTTCTGCCATTGTACGTAACGTACTTACTCCTTTTTTCTTCTCTTTTTTTTTAAAATTTCAAGACTTTTTTTTACAATAATAATAAAGGACACAGTTACAAAATAAAGGAACTTTTTTTTTACAAGCTGATAATCTTAAAGTCAATTGATTCTTTTATATTGTTAATAAAAAAAAAAACCAGAAAAAAAGAGTAGAAAAAATTGAACGAGAGTGAATAAAAAAAATCATCTTTTTATAAAAGAATAAGAAAAAAAAAGAATAAGTGTCTCCTAAAGTTAAGCTCTTTTTTCTTTTCTTTGTTCCTCTTTTAAAGAGCATTTGCATATTGGTGGAGTAAAGAGAAAAAATTTTTATGCGAATATTTTTTTTATTAAAATTGTGATGAGAGAAAATTTATTATTAAAAACGTAAATCGTATAGCGACGTAGCGTAGTATTTTAAGTTTTTAGATGAGATTTTATTATTAAAAAAAAAAGTTTTCATTCTCTTTATATTAGGTAGAGAACAGTGATTTTCGTGTTTAGATTGGATATTAAATGAGAACAAACAAAAAAATTTAGTACTTTTAGTAAAAATAAAAAAAAGTTTGTAGTTTATTAAATTGTACTTTTTCTTTTGGTTGTTGCTTTATAAAATTGATTAAATTTTTTTTTAATGACCACTTAAAAATTTTGTTTTACAATAAATACACACAAATAAAATTTGTAATTTTGATAAAAATTTGATTTTTTTTTTTAAATAAGTTTAATAAAATTCCTAATTCTTTTAATAGCACCGGGAACACCTTATATTTTGTTATTAAAATTTAAATATTTGTAATTTTTTTACACTTTCTTAACAACAATACAGAAACACAAGCACTTGTAAAAATTTAGAAAATTTCAAACTTTAGAGAAGGTCTCAAAACTTAAAAATCAAGCTGAAATTTTCAATTTTATAAATTATTACACATTTCATGACAGTAATTATATTGTGACTTCGTCTTAATGGAGGAGAGAAAGGAAGATATCCCAAGCAGACCGCGAGTTCGTGCCTGGATTCCAGCTGAGCCGTCAGATAGGGAAACAATCATAGAGATGATCCAGCTGGGAAACCCAAACTTGCCAACTGCCAACTGGAGGGTGACCAAGCTTGAAGGCTCTGGTTATATTGAATAAAGAATCGCTGGCTCCTCTAGAGAAGCAAGAGTTTGTGGTCAATTATGGGTTCTCCTCTATAACATTAAAGGTCTACGAAACGGACCCTAGGATAAAGGGAACCCAGAAGCCGGAGGACGACAAAGGGCCAGTCCCAGAACGGGAGCCCGTGGTCGTCCAGAACAGGGAGGAGACTGAAAAGTCGTCTGTTCAGACACCGCTTTCATCAGAAGTTCTGGTCCGGGAACCCTGGCTGGCAGGTGGAAGGATCTGCACACTCAGGACGGCGAACTACAAGCTGTTTTATAGCAATAGGGGTGGAAGGTAATGAAGATTTGACTGCAAAGAATCTCGAGATCGGTGGAAGGATCTCTTAGTGGACCTCAGTACACCTGCCCTATGATTTCCAGGGTATGCTTCCACCTAGTACTCTGGTGGAGAAGGCACAGTCTCTTGGCACTGGCCTCATCACTGCGAGTGATACCAACGCACATCACGTGATCTGTGGAAGCTCGGATACCAACACTAGAGGTGATTCACTTTTTGGTTTTATCTTGAGTACTAACCTCACACTATGTAATAGAGGCTCATAGCCCACTTTCGTTACTAAAAATAGGCAAGAGTTTATAGACATAACCACTGCCTCACAAATTATTTTTGGCTCGATTACGAATTTGAAAGTATCGCAAGAGCATTCCTTTTCGGACCATTGCTATATAGAATTTGAATTCGTTGCTAGGCGGAATTCTCCTTTGATCTCCTTGGATGGCTTTAATTCGGATTAGAGGCAACACGAAACCACAATGGAGGTCCAATGGGTTAAACGCCCTTCGTAAAAAATGTAGAATTCAGTTTCAATTTCATGTAACCTTAATCCAAGGCTTATATCTCCGGCACAACATGCGTCTCGTAAGGGGAGGTCAACGGAAACGGCCCTCCTCTCTTTGATACACTACATTGAAAAATCTCTGGACTGTAGATATTATACAATGGCTGCGTTCCTGGTTATTGAGAGCACATTCAACAATGTCGAGTTGCGGGCTATGGCGGGGCCGTTCGAAATAAACTTTGTCTGGGTCCCCGGACACAGTGGGGTTCCGGGGAACTGGGTTCCATCCGAAAAAGAGAACTTAGGCATGCCTCTAAAAACCCTAGGGCTGCTGCTGGGCAATGCGGTAGTAGAGCGCACCAACCTTAGATGGACTAACGCGACAAGGAATTTGTGGCCAAAGCTAGATTTACGTCGCACAAAGAATCTGATCTCTCTCAGATGGGAGGATATCAGTGCTGTGGTATGGGTCCTTACGGACCATTGTCTGATTGGCGAAAATGCAAGGAGAATGGCCGGCCCGCAAACAATATTTATAAGAGCTGCTGTGACGAAGGGGAGGAGGAAACGGTGACCCACCTTCTATGCTCATGCCCGCAACGGGGAACTCCATGCAGAGATTCCTTGTATCCATTTTCTTCGGGCACGCTACGGACTTAGCGAATGTAAACGTTAGGAATTTGAACCGGAAGAACGGAAGAGAAGAGATTCGGTGGTATCACAACGCGCCTAGTTTGCCTATTTGTACCCTTCGGAGAGCCGCGACAACCTAACCTAACCTTAGTAAAGTATGAAAAATAAATAAATTTATTTTGAGGATAGGAAAGCAATTATTGATAAAATTTAAAATATTTTAAAATTTTCATTTTCCAAACACTATCCCACACAAATGTTTATTTAATCTCACAACAAACATAATTAACATTAAATTTATTAAATCATTATATTTTTAGTATAGCTTTTAGCAATAAAATCTAAATTTAATTTTCATTTTTGTTTCAATATTTTAATATCATACGTATTTACTTTTTGTTTCTTAAATAAATAAGATCTTTTATACAAAAATATTAATTCAAATATAATCTAGAAGAAAATAAGTTTTATATTAAAATATTCATTCTTAAAGAAATTTTATTATTGTAAAAGGTAATTCATGTGTATAGAAAACGCTTCTAACTATTTGTATAATTATTATTATTTATTTATTTTTAACTAGTTCAACTTCGGTCATAAATACATATACATACATCTAGTATACTAGACATGCAATTTTCCAATTAATTTATTGTCTCCCATATAATGGACAAATAATTATTATACAAGTTGCAAGAGGTCGAAAACATGATAGAATTAAAAGACATTGTTGTAAATAAATAATAAAATAAATTCAATGTATGTACACTAAGAGGATAACAAGTTATAAAAGTAGAAAAGTTTTAATTAAAGTTATAAGAATATAAAATGGACAAAATAGCAAATCATATACGAAAATATAAAATTTATAGACTATATAAATAATATTATGTACTTCATATGAGTCTTATAAACATTTTACATTTTAAAATACATAGAAACATTGTATTTATTTTATAGTTTTAAAAGGACACATATAATAATCCTTATTTATTTTTATTTCTTTCCCTATAATATTTTGTAATAGCTACATAATATATTTTTTTTGTTATATTCTTTTATGCTTACAATTTGTCTAATCGAAATTTATTGTTCAATAGAAAACAAATTAATTTCATTTTATTTTTGATTTTGTAATACTATATTGGTAAGTTTTACCATTATATAGGTAACAATAATATTATGGTAAGGATACAAGGATCAAATATATTTAAATTAAAAAAGAATATGTAGTATATGAAAGCTAAGAGAAAAGTTATACAATATACGAGTAGCAATGTTTTATTACTATAAATTCTAATAAATATTTATCATCATAGATAAATTTACCTTGGTTTTTTTTTTACACAAAAATAAATATTTTTACCTTGGCGTTTAATTCTTATAATGCATCAGAGTGATGTAATTTTATAATAATAAAATCATATGTATTTAAACTGTTATATGAATAGTGCATAATAATATAACATGGAAAATATTATAACAGTTATATTCAAATTGTATTTGATATTATTCACAAAATTTTTTATAATTAATATTGCCTATTAACATTAACTATATTTCTCTTTATGATATTAACAATTTTAAGCTATCAAGTCATCTAGATCAAACCCATTGTCTACAATATAGCACATTAACCCTTTAATTCTTTAGTTTTAGAACTAGTATTTTTATAACTTCCGGTTAGTAGTAATTATTAGAAAGATTTTCCTATTTCCAAAAAATATTGCATATATTTAGGGGCAAATAATTAAAAAAAAAATTTTACTATCATTAGAATTCAACTGTATTACTAATTAATTTTTTTTACATAATGTAATACACCTGGATAAATTTAATGGTACTTATAGTGTCTCCTACATTCCAAAATTTAAACAAAAACCAATTTAAAATATGTTTACTTTAAAAAATCAATTTGACAAAACAAAATTTTTCTGTTTCAAAATAGGAAAATCAAATTTCATTATAACATTTTTAGTTATCTATATTTAGTTAAGATTTATCGGATTCTCTTATCATCTAGACTGTGTTAAGTCTACATTCAGTAGGAAGTCGAAAAATTGTAATTTTTACGATTTTGAAAAAGTTAAGCTATTGAAAAGGAAAGAGAAGACGTATGAAAATTTGGTTCTTTTGTAAAATATTTTATTTTTTTCGAGAATTTCTTTACGATATTACGATTACACGAGCTTGATGAACCGTATAACCAACAATAGGCAGACAAAATGAATTTTTATTATTTCTAAATAAATAATATTTTGTCTGATTATCAGTAACTGTGATTGAAATCTAAAAATAAGTGTTATACTAGTATCTAAGCTCATCAACAGTTCACAAGCCCAAATAAAGTGAAATTTACGGTGCAAAATTTTATTTTACTCTTACGTTACCCTAATTCTTTTGTAATGCTGTCAATTTTATTTTCCAATTCTCTTTATGGAGCCTAAAATGTCTCCTATAATATTAGCCTTACAGCTACTTCACCTTCTCTAGAATATATAAAATTTCCACTCTATTTTACCTAAAATGAATTAAATTAATAACCAAAATGTTGAAGATCATTTAAGAAATTGAAACTAAATATAATTCAACCTTAAAAAAAAAAAAGGAGTAAAATAAAAGTTGATTATCTTAATGAAATTTTTTTTTTCCTTGCAGCTATTAAAAATTTGTGTATTATACTGTTGTTATTGTTAAACCGCAATACATTTAAAATGAATTTTAAGTAAGAGTTTTAAATTACATTGTAAAAATTTTTACATTTTATCTGAATTTTTATAAAATCTTACTTAACTATGTACACTATACATACTATAGCTGTTTTAAAATAATTTTCAAGAAATAATCTAAAATTTTATGTTTTATTCGATTTTGCAACAACAAAACCGAATATCCTTGAAATTTAATATACAAATACACATAATTCTTATATATATGTAGGTAAAACAGATTCTAAATTTTAATATCCTTAAAGATTTTATTTTTATATATGTATGTACATATTTATTCTTGTTTTTGATTATAAATTCTTATTAACATGGGTTAATAATTTTTATAAAAGCTTTTAGTAGAATTAACAATGATTATAATGTCCATTAAGTTAATATAATAATTTAAATTAAAATTTCATTATAGAATAAAATATTTAAAAATTATGATGGAAAAATATAATTTTTCAATTTTACTCTAAAGATAACCATATGATGAGTGTTTTGTTATTATTAAAGCCTGTCAGGATAACTATATAGCTAGCTATAATCTCAAATTTATATTCAAAACAAAATTTACGATAAAAATTTTTATAATAGCACAATTAAATTTTAATAATCAAATTTTAGATAATTTTAAATCATTCTTCAAATAAATTAGATTGTAATTTATAACAAAATTATATAAAGAATTCCTTGTTTGCAAGGTATACCAAGTACTTTAGAGGAAATACTATTAATGGTGCACATAATATATTAATAATTATTATTCCATTATGTAAATTTTAGGCGGTTTCCACAAAGCAGAGGTAAAAACAAATAAACAAGCGTATTATTATAAGCTATATGAATAAAATAATAAATATTATTTTCCGTTACTATTTCAGCTTATTTAATCGAAATAGCAATAGAAAATAAATTGTAAAAAATTGCATATTTATAGGCTACACCATTATAATTATAATACTATTTGATAAAAGATATTCACACAACGAATTGCATGAAGAACAAATCTTCTTCTTCTTCCTTAGCATTACAACACGGAGTGAGTTTTATATTGGTGTATAATTCACCTACATTAATCACGATCACTACCATTTTATTCCCATTGCGTTATTTGCATTTTACGCAAATCCTCGGTGCATCTAAGCCTTATCCTACCTCTGTGTCGAAAATCCACTGATCTTACCTGATAGATACTCTTTGGTTTTCTATTTGGTTCCTTTCTGGTTAAGTGTCCCAGCCATCTTTACCTTTGTGCTTTAATGTATTTTATAATATTTTTATTATTTATGAGATCCGTTAATTCTCGGTTCCGACCTTCTTTCGTATTCATTATGCTCTTTAATTTTTGATCCAAATATTTTTCTCAGTATTCTTTATATCAAATATATCAATACATTGAATATCACATTGTGTTAGTGTCAATGTTTCTGCACTATTCGTTATTATAGGTCGTAATTAGTATTATAAAATTTACTAGCATATAAAATTTTTTAGCAATTTCTAAATTTTCTTTGGTACTGCTTACTTATAGTGTAATACTCGTATTCGAATTCT
The DNA here is from genome assembly GCF_029603195.1 of Condylostylus longicornis. Taxonomy (NCBI): domain Eukaryota; kingdom Metazoa; phylum Arthropoda; class Insecta; order Diptera; family Dolichopodidae; genus Condylostylus; species Condylostylus longicornis. Next base: position 4,696,835 of record NW_026578052.1, on the reverse strand, counting down.
TAACAAATTTTAGGGATTTCAGTAACTTATTGCATATTTGTATTTTCATTATGAAAATTCATTACAAGTGGGGCAAATGGGCTATTAAATGCCTGCGAGCAACTCCTCATATATTTTTAGTTTTTCAAAAATTTCTTTAAATTTCAATGGATATTACCTCATTATCGTAATCACAAAATTTTAATCACAAATTAACTATCTTATTATAAAATCACAATTAAATATTATTGAAAATAATTTTAAATTTAATAAAAATTTATCCATTTTCAAAACTTATATAGATTGTTATAAAATCTATTATATTAACCTTAATAATGGTGAGCAAATCATATTCTGCCATATTAAAGATTCAATCGAATAAGGTTAACGACATCAAATTATCATATATAAATGTAAAAGACAAAATCATTTTAAATTTTTTTTTCTTTGTTTGCAATCGATTGCTGTCATATTGCTATAATATTTTACATATGAATGTATACATGCATAATTAGAATGTATGATAGTAATATTGTTAAAAATATTTACACAAAATTTTCCTTAAAATATTATGATTTTTTGAATTAAAATTACAAGATCATTTCTAAGTTTATATACCAAAGCGTACACATATTCATATACATACATACAATAAACGTGTATATTATTTGAATATATTGAAAAATTTACTTCATATATGTATATCCGAATATACCTATATAGAGAATCATACTGTTATTATATATTATTATATGAAAATTTGCATATCAGGTGAACATTACAGGTTTGTATCACGTAAACAACAGGATTTCCAATCACCTTATTTATTGTTGTCATGTCATTTGAAAAACATATTTTCGTTTTCATTCAAATAATATGAAAAATGAATTTATATTCGCTCCTTTACATATAATACGTATATGAATGTTTTCTAAACAATATGCTACCATCTATACGCTGATTTAAATAAATTTCCAAGGTTGCCAACACTATTATGATATTCAATAATATACGTATGTATTTCATGTTTTTAATATTTAAAATTTGTGTTTTTTAAAGAGAAAGTATTCTTGTAAAACATGGAAGGACAGCAATGTGGCAAGACAATTATTAGGAGAGGCTCATTCGAATTTCCATTCAATTTATCATATTGCAGCTCCCAGGCAGCCAACAAAAAAATCATTTTGAATAAAGCTTAAAATTATGCCTTTTTTCTTAATTTTTCTCATCGAATTCAATTGCTAAATGTTAATTTCCAATTTTTATTTTGTAATAAAAGAAATTCACTAAAATATTTAATCAACCAAACCAAAAACATTCAGCATGTACAACAGACGGCATCTTTCCTATATCGCATACCAATAAACGCAATTTTTTTATATATGCATATGTATGTATTCTCATAAGATATACACCATGTGAATTGATTTTAAGGTACATACGTAATATGGCATATTGAAAAACTGAAAATTCATTATATTAATTTTGTTTTTTTTTTTTTTTGAAAATAAAAAGAAGGTGAAAAGGTAGTTCTGAATGCCTTCTGATGTTTTGTATGCTCCACAATTTTCAAATGTGCTATACAATTATTATACACTCCTTATATATTCTGTTATTCAAATCAAAGCAATAAGCGACACCAGCACACCATCTTGTAAATGAATTTATGGGAAAAGATAATTTTCTTCTTTTTGAATTTTTTGAATTGTTTAAATTCTTCGTTTTTCTACTTTTAAAAAATCGCAATAAAATGAAATCAAAAAAGGTGTTTAGAATACAAAATTTGACATTTTGAATATTAGAAGAATGAGAATAAGAAGTTAGTTATAACACAATACTTAAGGTAATGAAATACAAAATGTGACATATGAGAAATAATTGACAATTTTAATAAAACTTCAAAGTACTTGGAAGAGTTTAATCTTAAATTTAAGATTATTTTTTTAATTTATTATTTATAGTAATTCTTACAATGCAATTTCGTGAAAAACAACTTATTCAAATCAATTTAAATATGAAATAAGTACAAGACTTTCGAAATCATAATACCATTTTTAAAATTGTTAAATTGATTTTGTGTACTGTAGCTATAGCGGTACAAGTTTTAATTTAGAAAAAAAGGAGCAGGAATGCACAATGAGTTTCGTTTCTTGTTCTCGAGATGGTAATAATTAATTTTAGGCCCATTTTAGGCTCTAGCAATATGCTTTGAATGAATTTTTTAAAAAATTTGAGAATTTAATGAATTCAGTAGCGAAATAACAATTCACGTATCACGTATTTACATATACATACATGCACAATATTCAAATATTGTTTTTTAAATGGAAATTAAGAGCGAAAACATATTACATAAATGGAGAGAACATATTTTTGGAATTTTTACTCAAATTATTCAGAAACCCAAATAGTAATTATTCACAAATGGTATTCTAGTAAGGTATGAAAAATAAACGATAAAATCGTTTCAAAAATAAATCTCTCGAACAAATAATTATTCATTTCATATATTTTTAGTCGATCTAATATCGTAAGTAAAATCTAATATCGAGAAATTCGGAATTTCGATTAAAAATAATTAAGATTCTTGCTAGTTAAAGTGTAAATACTGACTTTATTTTTGAAATTGATTCCTGAACACCTTCCTAAATAATATTCTAATTTTCAGAAACTAAGTAATTTTCATTTTTATAACCAAATTAGGAAAACTATATTAAAGTCAAAAAGAGAATCAAAATAACTGTTTTCCTTCTATAACTATAACATATCGGAAATTAAATTTTGGAAACAAAATTTTTCACTGTTTTTAACCTCACATTTACGGTTTAATATTTTGTACGAGTATAATAAAATTTTTACTTATTCCTTATGCAAAACTTTCATTTTAAATTTTATCACACATTTTAAATACATATTATACTTTTATAATAGCAGCTAGCTTATATGTATGTATGTATGTAAAAATATTGATTTTCTCGTAAAAGTCTAAGAAACTTTGATTGAGAAAATAAAATAGAAGAACAAAAAAAAATTCAAAAAATTCTAAAATTTTGAAATAAGAGAAAAGTACACAGAACTAAATCTTAACTTAAATGTGTAACTCTTACTTCACTCTTTTTCATTTCCTTTTGACATAAAAATAAATGAAACTCTATAAGTATACGAAACTAAAAATTGTAATCATGACAATGAATGTAGTAGTATGAACACAACGTAAAATGTCATCGTCATATGGATTGCGTTCTTTCGAAAATTTCGAAAATTCTGGAATAGCTTTTTTATGATAAAATATAATATTTAATAAATTTCACTTTTACTTTAATAAACTCGACCTCTAAAGCAAGAACCTGATTATTTTCGAAACTTCGTAGATTCGTAGATTCTAAGGGAACCGAGTGGGACAGGAGTAACCCCCCAAGCCACCACAGCCATTTTTGACTTATTGTAGCTCTCCCACTGCCCCGTCTATAATATACCCGTCCCAATCACAAAGCCGGAGATATCCCTAACGGAGTTGGAAAACACTTCCCGAACACTTAGGGACCCATGTCCAAGACAATTGCGGCGCCGGATAGCCAGTGCCGGACAGTCGCAGAAAATGTGCACGGCGGTCTCATCGCCACCCCCACAAAATCTGCACAGGGGGAAGCCCGACTTCCCCAGCCTATGCAGGTGGTACTTCACTACGCAGTGCCCCGTGAAGAAATTCGCAATAGTGCGAACCCGGCTCCTGCTCATCCCCAGCAACTCTGCGGTGAATCGCTAAAGCACACCGAAAGAAACACTTTCGCATGACGGCACCCTTTCGTTCCCCGCCAGTGACGGCCGCATTCCGCCACGAGCAGGCAGGCAAGCCTGGCCCCCACGGCGGAAGAAGGCAGACCACATAGACAACTCTTGCAGAACGCCCTCCACGAGATTCTCTTCGCTTTCCTAATTTCTTTATTGTAGTTTGTGAGTGAGTCTTTCTGGTCTTTAGTCTAAGCCTTGAAAGCTCTTCGTTCCACCACGGGCACTTCCTATTGCTCCGCCTCGGCTTAGCGCAGCAGCTCCCGTGGTAGGCATTAGTAATAGCCGCCGTCAGGGCCTCGCTGGCCAGTTCGATATCCATCACCGTTCTGACAGAAGCAGGAACGGATCCAATCCCATCCATGAGGAGCGTTTCGAATTGACTCCAATCTGTGGATTGGGGTACCCGATATATTTCTTCTGTCAGGCCCCCGGAGACCATGATATCAAACCTAATCTGCCTATGATCGGACATGGTTGTCTCATTTGAGACATGCCATCCATCAACCCTACTGCAGATAAATTCAGTGCAAAGGGTAATGTCAAGGACCTCTTCCCTAATTGCATTTATGAATGTCCGCCTATTGCCCTCATTCATAACCATTAATTTTTGTTTATATTGCTGCTTCCCCAGACGGTGTGGTGGGCATTGGCATTACTTCCTATTATAAGTTGGAAGTTCCTCCTTCCACAAAAGTCCACTAGATCCTTCAGTTGCTCGTCCGGGTGGGCACAGTCCCCCGGGAGGTAGGATGAGCACACAATGGACTCTGTCCAGCCCCCGAAGGACTTCACCTTCACCAACGCAGCTACTTGATCCTTAGAACAGTAATCTGGAATGGGAAAATACGTTAGCCTTTTACTAAACAAAATGCAAGCCCTAGGCCTGCCCCCAATTGAATTATCATACCATAGCTCACCTGTTAGGCCCTTAACGTGATCCTTCACTATGTAAGGCTCTTGGATAAGGGCAATATCGAGGTAATCCTTCATAAATCTATGAGCTAGAACATCAGTAGATGCCCTAGCATGCTGTAGATTTATTTGGATGCACCTCATAGCCATATCATTTCCTCCGGCTCTTGTCTATGGGCTTTTATCATTTAGACAAAGGCTTTAAATGAGCCTTACCTCCTATTGCCGCCTTTTTACACATCTTGGTGGGTGCCTGCCCTGCCACAGCCTCTTTTGCCGTTCCAGGTGCACCGCTAGCCCCTCCAACAGCAAATACCGAAGCAGTTCGGGCTTCCCAATGAGCTTGAGCCCTTTTGGTTCGACTGGGACGCTTGTATTTGGCGTGCTGGTCGATGGTCCTTCCGTTTCCCTTGCCGCCATTTTCGGAGCGACTTCAGACTTTCCAATGAGTTTTGGTTCTTTTGGTCACCTTGAGAGGATTTTCTTCTTTTAACCCGAACAGTAACACGCAAGAAATTCAGGAAAAGTCGGAACTCCGCTTTCCGTAGATCTTCCAATCCGGAATCATCCACGGAAAGGTGATGGAGCAGCCCCATCCTTTTCCTTATCCATCCTCAGCACCCTCCAGGAACCTGGAGAGACTTACGGTTGTCTCGTCCTTTGGTACGTAGGTGACGCAGACATACTGTTTGGGCATGTCGTCGCCATCCAGTACCACGACATCGCAACCGTCCCAAGGTTTTATCTTCCTGCAGACACTGGTTATCCACTCCCTGGTGTTTTGATTGTTGCATGTTACGGATATCCATCCGTCCCTTTGCAACGCTGTAGTGAATTGTGGATGAGAGTCCACAACTTTATCCATTTCGTCCATGATGGCTACTTTTATTTTCCCCATCTGAACATCGGATAGCCTTTCCTCTGGATGCAGTCTATGAGTGATGGCCCCCTTGACCTGTGCTACTGCATCCCGATAAGAAGTCATTTTCGGGTTTTGTTGAGGAATGTTCCCAGGGACCTTTTCCTCAACATTGCCCTTCATCGACCTCTTTTTTGAGGGCCCTCCGTCAGGGGTGTTGCTTTCCGACCTTTCCCTCTTCTGGGGATGGTCGGCCACAACACCCGATCCGCAGGTTTTTTAATCACCCCTTTGATTTTTTCAATCACCCCTTTATCCTCCGCCATTACAGAGGCCCACCACTAGGAGGTGACAGTGCGGTTTTGGGCCCCATTTTCGAAGCTTACTTTCTTCTGTTTCATTTCTAGTGTTCTTCAAGCAGACTACGATTAAATTAAGGTTTAAGTTTTAACTTTGATACCTAACCCGTTCCATTTTCGTAACAGTTGCTAATATCACAATTCACTCGTTTTACTCGTCAAAATTCACTGATAGTCATTACACGTTTCCAATTTAAAAATATTCAACAAATCAATAATAAGTAACATTACAATCCACTAGCGATTGCATTCGTTGCAATTTGAACCAGACATTTCTCGACGAAATTGTGAAATTTGAGAAAATACCTCATTTAAGTCGATTCATCCTACAAGATCCATCTCGTATTTAATAATATCCACATTTAATCGCACATATTTGCCTCTTTTAAAATATGATGATACAAAAAGTTTATAAAATTCAGGTCTTTCAACTTTCATAATTATTTTTCATAACTTATGGATGGTCACTGTAGTCAATATTTGTTAGTGGAACAGGTTAGTGCTGTTGTTAACAATTCGAAAATGTAATTAACTTTTTACATCGAAAAACTCATTTGAAAACCAGTTACCTAATATTTTTTTAGCTCTATATTAATTTGGAAATAAAGCGCTTATTATAAATTTACTTTTAAAAACTAAAAAGTGAAAGCTTCTGACAGACTATAAATATATAGAGAAGTTTTCAATCAAATTCAAAATTCTTTAGCATTGAAATTAAACAACGAACTTGCATTTATAAATGAAAAAAAAATTTATGTCTTTTAACTTTAAATATTAATAATTTCCGTCATATATTTTTATATACATATATTTCTATATTTAAAACTGTGTACGATTTAATTGCAATCGCGAATATACGAGTAGTAAAATGCATTGCAATTTGCCATTCCCTAAACATTCATTTGTACATAACGAAATCATTATTTTCATTTTACAGATATTAATCACCCCAGTTCTTGTGTTTTAAGAATAGTACATTGTATTTCATGTTCTTAATGTAACTCTCGAGTAATTGAAAGTGATGTTTAAGTATTTTGAAAGAAAAAATTTTTCCCTATAAATATGCAAAATTTTTGGGCAATCGCCCAAATATTTGAATATAGTTGCATAATTGTTAATAGTAATTTTAAAATAGAAAAAAATATAAAAAATTCATGTCGAATACAAGAACATTTTCTTGATATACAGGCAATTTTTTTTTTCCACCTTAAATTTCATCGGGAGAACAGGATTTGTACAAGGCCTCCCCATTGAACTCTGTTTTCTGCAAGTAATTTTATTTTTGCCCAGGTTTTTCCAGTTGGTACAGATTCCTCTACGATTGACCTGCTCTTTTAAAACTGGATGTTTGCACACCCCATTTGCTGTGCGGAATCCATTCCATCGCCTGTCGTGCTATTGAGAACGGTCGGAGTGTATGCCCAATACACTTGAATTTTCTTCTTTTGACGGTAAATTTTTCTACTTCGTGATTCGTAGTCTCCTATAGCTCCTAGTGTTCTATATATATTGTTCATCTGGGTAAATGAACGTTACACGTTGTAGTCATTTTTTTTTTTTGTAATTTTTCTGTGTTGCTTTTTTGTACGAGTCATGTCTTACTTCCATACGCCTTCCCTACATTTATTTACTTGTATTAATGACACTATCAATTGAACTTAAGTGAGTGAAATTATCAATTGGAATCGACCCGACTGCCCACGTTATGTGCACTGTTGATTTCGTTTTAGTCGAGTTGATTTTGAGTTCTACCTTTGCGGTCTGTTAGCCAAGTCAGTTTGGTGCCCCTGTTTTTGAACATATGAGACACCAGGGCTGTGTCGTCTGCAAAGTCCAAGCTTTCTAAACGATTTATGAGAAACTGCTGAATACTTCTTGGAAACGCAAATATTTTTCTTATTACCTCATCTAGCATCTCTACTTTACACCAATTTCGATTCTTACTGGACTGGTAAGTATTCCGTTGTGCTTTTTTCTAAATCCGGCCGATATAAGAAACATGTATAACATAAGAAACATAAGAAAAAAATATTTAACTTGAATAATACAATTCTCTTTTGTTTGTAATTTACGAATGAATTTGGCTTGACCTATTTTCCTAATATATAATTAATGTGCAATTGCTAAAGGACAATGGCCTTTTAAATATTTTATACAGTAATGATTTAAAAACGGATTTAATCTTCATAAAGTAAAGTAAAATTTATTTCCAACCTGCATCGTTATGTCATAAATCATTTTTAAGATCTATCCAAACTTGTCATGAATTCAGTAGCTAAGATTTCATACCGAGCATTGTACTCTATTTCTGTCTTTTTGTTTTTCTTACTTTACAGCAACTGTCATCACAAGTTATTTCAAAATATTTGACAGCTCTAATACATTCACATTTAAATATCCTTAAGGCATTGCAACATTAATTTTTATTTTAACGTTTTCTTTTATCGCTATAGTTATAAAATACTTTTCTTATATTATTATTCTAGATGGTGCCAAGGATGTCATTTAATAAAGGTTTCTTTTTAACTATTTTTTATAATTTAAAAACTTAATTTTAATAAAAAATAAAAAATTTGTTCTTGATTTTTTTCATTATTTTGCAAACTTTATTAAAGGGTTATCAGACATAAATCAAATGATTGTTGAAATTGTTAAAAATACTGTAAAAAGGTCTGCTACTTAAGCTTGTATAATTAAGGTGCTCTAATGATTTCACGAAGAATTTCAAAAACTAATCAGTTAAAATAGATGTTACCAACGTTATTAGCATTCTGTAAACCCTATGGCCGCAATGGAGGGAAAAAAATCTGCCGGTAATTCGCATTTTCCGCGAGTAGCGGATATAGTAGTAGTATCATAACCGGCTTATCTAATCTACATGTCAATAACAACTAACCTAACCTAATAGTATGGAATTAAAATGAGTGTTATTCACTCAGGTTTCACTGCCCTATAAAATTATTGATTTAACACAAGAATCAAAGATTCATAGTCACGTGCCTTTATCTGTAGGCCCCTTTCTATCGCTCGTTCTTTTAGTTTATTTAGCTTTGATTTGATATTTTGATACGCGTTTGTAAGAATGCATCATGTGCATTTTCCGGATTATTCAGTATGTTGAAGATATTTCAGTTGATCCCATTTCTTACCTCGTTTGTTTCCCTCATGATTCCATCTACTGCTACGTTGAATAGGACTAAAGAGAGGAGACATTCATATATATAATAATCCTCATTGTTGTTTTCGCATCTCTTACTTGCATTGCTTCCGCTGCTATGTAATAAATTCTAAATCTTAGCCAATAGTATGGAAAATTTTCTTTAAAATCGAAAAAATTCTTGTTTATTAGTCTTTCCATTAGATTTCCATAATCACTTTCTTACACATTATTGTTGTATGGTTAGGGTACTAAACTTAATTGTACATAGCTACATCTATACATCCTATAGAACAACTTAATCCACCAATATTGTTCTTTAAAATATTAAAAACAAAATTTACATCAAATTGATATCCACGAGTTTTTTTTACTTAATCTTGTTTTTCTTTCCTTTTTTTTTCGTATTTTTTATTTATCTTGTTTTTTTCGCACATTACCAGCATAAAAAAGAACAAAATCCAAAAACCACAAACATCTTTACAATTTCATAATTTTTTTGTTTTAAGTCCTCGGGATATATTTTAATTTTCCCCATTGTGGAGCAGATGGTGTGTATAAAATTTATTTATTTCTATTTAAAACCGAAATAAGTTTCAAGGTTCATATTATTATTTTATGAAAATGCAAATAATTTTATTAAAAAAAACAAGAAGAAAAAAACGGAAAATAAATATGAAAATTCAAGGTTTCATTCCATTTTCAACACAATTACCTTTTATTTTCTATACCTCTGATTGTAAAATGAGTATTGTTGATTTATTTTACTGGATTTATATTATGTACTCTTACTATGTGTGAAAAATATTCTTGTTATACTCGTACGAACGTATGTTCGAAGGTTATACTAAATTTACCTTACTGTTTGTAACGCTAAGAAATAACGGTCTGGGATATAGACTCAAGTGTATATTTTGTGATCAGTGTCAAATACTGAGACGATTTAGCTTTGTCTGTCCGTCCGCCCGTCCATTCCAGCGTTAACTCAAAAACTAACTCAGCTAAGTTGACCAAATTTTCACAAATGATTTATTGTAGTAAGTGCCAGAACACTATTTAAGTTGGACATGATCGGGGTACTGGTTCGGGTAGCTGCCGTAAAATTTCAAAATTTATTTGACAATATCTCAGAAACAATAAAAGTTGTACGTGGTATTGAAATTTCACACAAGCGAAAATATTAGTAGGGCCGATGTGTTTGATAAAAGTCGTTGAAATTTCTTGACTGCTCGTGGTAGCTGCCGTACAACTTTAATAGTAGTTTGGCCATATCTTAGAAAATATTGAAAACACATTACTGAAATTTTGCATAAATTGATATTGTAATACGGCAACTTAAAGTCATTGTCTGTCCCATAGGATAACAAATTCGTGCGGGTATCACAGAGTTGACACGGTCAACTCTATTTTTTCTCGTTTCTTTTTTTTAAATATTAAATTTTTTTTAAAAGTTTTCCGAGAAAGAATTTCTTTAAATTATCTCGCATTACCCAACATAGAAATCTCGTATTCATTTTCAATGGAAAATGGGATTAATTAAATTTATTTACTTGCATCTTTCTTTTAGTTTAACTTACAAAAAATAAATGAAGAAAAATATCTTTTGTCGGTTTTTCTTCCTGTACCTTAAACAATTTTTAACTTCTATTAACTTATATAACAAAAGATAAATTTGAAGGTAAAGGAAGTTTCTCTTATAATGCGGTGCAAAAAAATTTAAAATTTAAATATTTAAAATTAAGAGATGAAAAAGTAAAATTGAAATTGATGCAAAGTTTTTCAACAAATTTTTTCGAAATTTTAAGTAAAACGTGAAGATTTTCAGAAAGAGTTTAAAATTTAACTTCATCAATTCATTTCAATGTTTTTCCAAATTAAATATTATTGCTCATTAATACGAACACACTAAGATAATCAGCTCAATGTGAAGTGTTTTTGAAATATCAGTGACCTGGTGGTTGGTAAATAACAAAAACGTTTTGAGACTCATATAACTGTTAAAAATCACATGCACAAATATTCCAATTTAGTTAATACAGTGTCGTTTACTGGTTAAAATTAAATAGATTCATTGTCTATGGCTAAAGTATAGTTCACAGGGAATGATTTCTATTGACATTGAAATTTACTAGAAGAAAAATTTAACAGCTTGGTCATTGACTGGCGATATTTAAGGCACTGCTTAACAGGTATTTAAATTCTTGGCTTAGTTTCAGTTCGAAAACAGCAATATTTAACACGAAACGCAACATTTTAACAATATTACTTAGAACTTTTTGGTAGCCATTATTAGAAGTGATGTCACTATATAAATATGACTGGTGTTTATATGAGCAACTAAAGACAGTAACCAGAATAATTTCAATAAGACCCCATCATTCTTGATTTGTAATTTAAGACTTTACTCAAAAAATTTAAATTAGTAACCAAAATCATTAGAAATTAAATTATTAAAATTTTTATTAAGACGCCAACCTTCAAAAAAAAATGTAATAAGCCCGCTTTTATATTTAATATAGCCAGATGCAATTCAATAAATAACCTACAAATTACAATTCCATACAATTTATAACAAAATATAATTATGATCCAACAGAATTTAATAAATTTGCGTTTATACGAGGAAAGTATCCTTGGGGCTTTAGAATTTTCCAAAACAAAAAATACAAAAGAGAAAAAAATTCTTTTTTAAAATTTCGAGGTTACAACAAAGAAAATATGAAAATTTTTCATAATATTTTCTATTCATTTAAATTCATTTTTGTGTGCTTTTTAGGTACGCTAGATTTACACAATAAAATATTTCGATGGAAAATACAAGAAAATATTTCTTAAATTTCTTTTAAAGGTCAAGATCATGAATGTGGTTTGCATTTTTTCATTTATTCAAATTTTCCGAAAGTTCAAATAGTTTTTTTACGAAATATTACGAAATTTTAAAGAAAATAAAGATTTTTTAACTTAAAAAATTTTTTAAAAATGGTTCATATTTTTTGGGGGACTTAATATTCAATAAAATGGTATGCAACGGAATCTTGATTTTTTTTTTAATATTTCCGTTAATTAAAAGCAGGGGCAGGGTTGAAATAAGAAATTAAATTTCTCAAAAATTTTATAAATGTTAAGAGTTTGACGTAATTTTATATTTAAAAAATTCATTCAGAAAAAAAAGAGGTTTAAAATCCTGACCAAACAAGTGCGTAATTGAACAACAAATATTTACTTTATTCTTTAATTGTTTATGGATAATTTAATAATATATAACTCTTATATTTTAAGGCTATTTAAAATTTCCAAAAATAGATATTAAAAAATTACTAACAAGTACAATAATAATAAAAAAAATATGATGTGATCAGCACATAACCGACCGCAATGTATATTGTCTAATTTAGTGAAAGTATTACAGAAGATTATGAAAATGCCTTTTAAATATTTCTATCCGATTTTAAGGATGCTAGTAAGATCTCAGTTAAATAATTAGAAAAATATATATTTTGCTCTTAATAGAGTTTTGCTTTATACCACTCGAATTCCCTGAATAGTTCGCCAGTGAGTTTTGCTATCAACCAGAACTTAAATACTAAATTTCAAGATATTCTATTAATTATTTTAGTAGACATGGTAGAAAAAGTAAAGTCGACCCTTATAGTTCAATTTCCGTCATTGTTTGTTTCCAAAAAAAAATTAAACGTTAATTGATTAACGCGCCGAATTCTCTTTATATGCTCAAAAATGTAAAATCGACCTGCAAAATGGTCTAGTTCCCGATACCTGAAATATCCCAAAATTTGATCAATCCGTGACATAGCCGAAATAAACTCACATATAAAATTTTAATAAAATCAGTTCAGCCAAACTTGAGATACACGACATTTCTCTAACAATAGTTTATTTACGTTTATTACGCTTTCTGAGCAAGTGCGTTTCCAAAGTAAACTCGATATGCAAAATTTGATGCCATCACATAAACTCCCTTATTGTATCCAATCCGGTCGGTAAAAAGAACAAAGTGTAAATTTTAAACCTTTAAATCAGTCACTCTCTCTACCATTCCTCTCCCTGTTGTAAACGTATGCACAAATAATTAACTTTAATCTTATGTTAAAATGCATACTGCTTAACAAACAACAAACAGTTTTTGTACACAAGCAAACATTTTAGCATTAAATAAAACGAAAAAAAAAATAGAGTTGACCTTGTGAACTCTGTGATACCCGTACGAATTTGTTATCTTATGTGCAAATAAAGATGCCATAACTGACTATGCGACAGACGATGACTTTAAATTTAGTATACCCTTCGAACATACGTTCGTACGGGTATAAAAATGTTTATTGACATTGGAAGAATTTAAGATAAAAATAATTTACGCAAAAACCTTATTTTAAAAATTATAAAAATTTGCGAGGGTGCAGGCATTGAGATTTATTTAAAAAGTGCTTACATAAAAGCTGTTGTATATTTCGGAACGAAAAAAAAACCAAATTTCTAAAAAACACGTGTTCATTGAAAAACGTGTCCAAAAATTTAACACTTAGAATATTTTTTTTTTATAAAACAAAATCAAATGAAATTAATTCCAATATTACCTACAGCTAAAATTTTGTATCAAATTATCATTATTCCTCAAGGTTATTTATTTTATTTAAAATGTGGATCCATTAAAATGGATTAAATATGCAAATAAAGAATTTGTAAAATTAATTGAAAATAGTAATTTTTCTAGTTATTAATTGCATGTCTAAACGATTAACCTGAATTGCTTGTATAACTAAGAAACTTATAATTTATTGTAACCATACCGCTCTTATACGTGCTGTGACCAGCGGGCGAGTTGATAGACGAAGGATATGCTGGTTGTCGCGAACAAAGTCGCACTAATACCAGTCACCCCAAAAATATAACTAGCCCGATGTCTTCGACAAACACTTCCCAAGATACTCGGACTGGACCAAAGCATAAAAAACACAAACAAAAAGTATAACAAAGAAAGAAAAGAACAACAGACAAAAAGATGGAACGCCACGAGCAAGTTTTCTAGCAGAGCGTATAATATTCTGAACAATGTTCAGCTTGCTACTCCATGAACCCGAAAAATAGTCGTTGAAAATATTCGATATCCTTAAACAAGAGGGGCTTGGAAAATGAAACCGCTTGCTTCGAAAGAAAAAAATTTTCTAACCCGAGCTAAAAACAAAAAATAACTAAAAAGAAAGAAAAGTAAAAAGTCTACTAAAACTGTCGGACGATCACATTGGTTCGCAGAATACTTTCAAAAGAACGTCCTCTCATTATGCTAGACCAACAGAAATCTACACTACTAGGAGACACTAACAAAGATCTGGAATACCGTCGTCAGTTTTAAGGGTATTCACTTCAAACTGAGGATGATCCTTGCCGATTCTAGGTATGAGAAAATAACTAAGTGATACAAAGCAAAAAAGGTGGGTTTATCATAGAATTTATCATAAAAGAAATCCTGGAAATACTTAATATGGGAACAACCTAACCTTTATTATTAGAAATAAAAATAAGGTATTAGATGTCACGTTTCGCACTTCGAATATTGGTCCCCTTGTATGCAATTGTAGAATTGCGGATAAGGTTCCTATCTCAGACGGAAAAATTGTACGATTTATCTTGGAGTGAGCATTTCTAAGAGACTGTAAAGTTCAAGCCCACAAAAGAAGGGAAACACTGGATAATTACACACTGCCGCACCTATATATTACTCGAATTTATCAGGGTATTCTCAAAGGGGTTTTGTAAGGCATATTTAATACAAAGGCGAGAGAGAGGAGCTTAGTAGATCCATGAGTTTCCCGACGCATTCTTATCCTAATACATAATCTACAATCTACAATGGTCGTGAAAATCAATATTTCTTTATACTCTAGCATGTGAACAAGATCACATTAATTAAAATTTTATATCACATTTGCATAAATGAAACTTGATTTCATAGGTAGAAAAGAAAGATTTAATTACTTCTTCCACTTTTAAATTGTACCTAAATTATTTATGTAATTAAAGGACTCTTAAACAAAAATGATTTAATTATCTTTAATTATAAGAGTTCTTTGATTACATAAATACTATACAATTTAAAGGTACGACATTCATTAAACCCATTAAAATTTTAATTTTCCCAAAATAAACAAGTATATCACGAAAGATATTCTTTAAGATACTTTGAATTTAAAATAATCTGTCTGGAAATTTCATAAAATACCACCATTCTTTATAATACATATATGGTTGAATATCCTTAAATAAAATTTACTATCGCTTTGGGTTGTTTCTATATTAAGCATTTAGTATATAAAAAGAGTGACAGTATATAAATGGTTCACAAAAATTAGGAAACTAATTCCATTTTTGTAATAATATATTTCTAAATTTTCTAATTTAATATTTGAAAAAGTATAAAGCTGAGTATTTAAAGCACCTTTCAAAAAATTATATGTATTAACCATCCAAGTTAGCGTTTTGAAGGTTGAGAAGGGCCGCCTTTTTGAAGTAAATATTTGTCTATAATTAGCTATATCTTCGAAAATCTAGCAACCTGCTTCTAAAATTAAAGTTTTCAAAGCCAAATTTCATTTCATTTTAAATACAAGTAATATTTTAGATTTGTAGATTTGCAAAACCGAAATAACACTGCACCGCGATCACGTACATGGATTTGAAAGGTACCATAAACAGTTACAGCATTATTATAAATATTGTTCTAAGTCATTTTTTAAGCGAACAGTCGTCAATTTGTAAAGTAAAAAACTAGACTCCAAAGACTATCAGCTGCAATAGGAAATAAATGATGAAAATCCAACTGTTTCGAAGGACCGGGACAAACTAATTTACAGATAACTTTAATTTATGAATAAAGAAAAGAATTAACACATTTAATAATTTTCATCTTGTATAATATTTTTAAAATGTTGAGATAGAAAAATATGACAGTAAAATGAATAAAGAAATTCTAAAACTTTTGTGAGCATTATAACAATTTTTAGATGAATTAAATGAAAAAAAAAGGATAGTGGATGGAAGAGCATACCTACGTATGAAATGAAGTGAATACGATTGCTGTCAAGCTCATATATCACTGTCAGGATATTGTTAGAACATGCAAACAGCGATTTCATTTGAAGTTTTCCTTCTCATCCCTATCTCACTCCTTCTTTTGCTTTCAGTTTTGCTTTACTTTTATTGTTTTGTTACCTTATACTCGTTTTCTCTAAAAAAATTCCTTTTTATAACATGCTTTATAATTTTCTTACTTTCTTTGGAAACATTTTATATCACACACACTATCTTAATATTTTCTTTACAAAATAAATAAAAAGTTAAGGAAGGTAAGAAACCAATTTACACTTACACGCACAAAAACAAAGAAAAAACAACAAAAGAAATAAAATGTTCGTTTAACTTCTATTAGAATTTCCAAAGAAAAGAAAACAAACAAAATGTTATAAAAATTGTCTCTCTCTTGTTTTTTTGCTACTTTCAAATATGGAAAATATGAATTTAAAATGGAGTACAAACCATCATCTGGAATGCGAAAGCTATACAAAATTGATATATTGTAATATTTTTTTTCTATTAAATAAAAGTTTGAATGAAACAACTAACTAGAGATATTCTAGAGTGATGCTTTCGATTTAAGCAACTCGAACTTATTCTGCTCAATATAAGATTATGGTAACGAAAGTTGTACAATCAATTTATTTGGAAGCAGACACATTTAAAATATCTGAGAAATCTATAATTATTCGATTTTAATAAAAAATTAAACTCTGTAAACTTGATCTACACGTACGGCAAAATAGAATAAAAATACTTCAAACTTTATCCACACCTCACATTTTAGTAAAGTTTCAAGAAAAACTTCAATATGAAGGCGCCGCCTTGAGGTTACATCCGGAATCAAATCGAATATAATATAGTAGTTATGGAGTTTCCAGAGCTCCCTGGAAGATCTTTTTTTCTAACCATCTATCGCTTATTATCCTATTACATTCTCTGAGTTGACAGTGTCTTTTTAAAATATTTTTTTAGCTGGTTTATTGACAATACCGCAATATGTTTTCTGAACTATTTTCGTGATTTTCCTCAATTCGTCATAGTGGACCAAAAAGATGTTTCTTAGTTATCAAACCACAAATGACTTTTCTCCAGAGATCAATATATTTACTTGTAGAAATTTTAATTTCCCACAAATAATTATACTTTCCTCACTATAAGACAGTGTTGTTGTCTGGACAAACCGTACTCCATTTAAATGAAGCTTCATTTATACTTTTTAAAAATTTCAAATTTTCTTTTGAATAATTTGTAAAAGAATTATGAATTTTTCAATGCCAATTTAAAAAAGAAAAAATCCTCGGAAAACGCGTATACTAATATTGGTTTTTTGGAAACTTGCTAAAATGATAAAAAAGATACAGACACATGAATGTTTCAGTTATTTACAGACACACTTAAAAACCCACGTAAAATAATTCAAATATTTAAACTGACAAAAAAAAATTATATTGCTTTCTGGAATTCTACCGAACTCTTACTTGTTCAATGTTTAAAAATTTATAGCTGCTTGTGTTTTAATAATGTGAAACACGTGGAAATTTAAATGGAAAACGCCAAACCAACGATTAACCTTTTTCAACTTTTAAAGCTTTACATTTTATGCAAATAGCTTTTTACTACAAAAAGTCTTTAATTAACTTTGAATGTTCTTAAGTTTCCGTATGATCTATTCCGGCCAATATGATAAAAAGAAAACAGCAAAATAGTTTCAGTTCCCATCACCTGATGCTAAACGTACGTCGTGCAATTAATATATTACGTGCGTCCTTAAAGGCCCATTTAAAAAAATTAGTACAAAATAGCTAATTACTTTATTAAAGTTTTAGTTTTAAAACATTACAGTCGCCTAAAACGATTCTTATTTTAAAGTGATCTATAACAACTTAATTAATAAGTAATTCTAAGAGAATCTTCATTTAATTCAGAATGTCTCACATTATACATTTCTCGTTCAGATTAAGTATTTGATTCCTTCCTTCAAATATTGGCAGATTCACAAGCCGCTTCGAATTAATTTGGCGCAATTAAAGATTATATGCTCAATTAACTTCTTATGGAAAAATCTATGGAAATGATCCGAACCCAGTGTCAATTTGTGGCGATTGTCATCAAGATTATAACAATAACAAAGCCCATCGTCATTGTAGTCTGCTTCCTACTGGATCCAAGAAGCCTAACTATCATTCTATCAAACATACAGATTCTTTTTAGAAAGGAGAATATAATGACAGCTGCTAAAACCGAAAAGCGACTTCAATGGCTTACAATGTGAGACGAATTGTGTCTTATCTCCTAGTGTAACAGTTATTTTAAAATTATAATTTATCAATAATTACCCTAAAATTTATGTAATAAATTTTTGCCTTTTCCATACACATACGTTATAATAACTTATCGTATAATAGAAGCCATCAAATGCCCGTCTTCAAAAAATAATTGAATAAGGTTTACATTATGGTAAAAGCACATAATAACCTTAATTTCATTCAATTAAAATTAATTTTTTATTAAATATTCAAATTTATATTCATATCTTAAATACTTCATATGCGAGCGACGTACCGCCTGAAAGTTCAGGAAACTGAAGAACAGAAGCTGCATTTCCCCATTTATTCATTTTCTTTTTTCTCGTATTATTCTATATAACTAGTATATTGCATATAGCACACACTCATACGTTCACACCATAATATATATTCAATGCATCCGGCATATTATGTTCTCTTTTTCTTTTAAATTCGCATGCACTAGCACCTCATTATTCTTTCGCGTAACATTTAATTTTGCATTTCTTTTCATATACTTATATAAAGATTGCAGACATATTTATATACATATAATCTTCGTTACTTTTCTCAACTATAAAAATAAATTAGTTCGGAGCCACTACAAAATTAAGTTAACATAAAAAAAAAATTTTAAAAATGAACAAACTACAATAAAAAATCAAAAAATTTTAGTATAATTTAGCCAACTATAAGATTTGAAGGACTGAGTTTGCAAGCAAAATTTAATGATTCAACAAGCCAAAACAAACGGCCAAGAACGAATTATAGAATAAAAAAGATTCTATAAGCACTTATGGCGGGATATCATACAACCTCAAACGTAATATGAAATTTCACACAAAAAAATATTGTAACAGGGCCCTCATTTTTCAAATAAACTTAGTTATTTAAGTTCCCTTTATATCTATTGTATACGGCTTTGAAAAGAACACAACTATGCATTCCGGAGACTATGCATTGCTGGAAAGCGTTTGAATTTAACTTCAACTGGGTTTTTAATAAAAATAAAAATTAGTCGTATTTGTATAAGTTCTTGTAGTAGTAACAGACACACAATCTTAAATACATAGACCTTTGACAGCCGTACACGAGGTAATTAGATAATATGGTTTTCAATTTAGAAATTTAAATTTTAAAATTTTCGAATATTATTCCATAGCCACAAAAATATTTAATATATAAGGAATAAGGTGAAATTGAGTTAGTCAACAAGCTATTATTAATTAATTAGTTAGAGGGGACGTTGCATCCTGAATACACAATACTAGGTCAATAGCAGACAAGTCGACGCCAACCAAATCCCTTGACAAACCTCTGCAGATTTCTCACTGACGACCCCGAGAGCACCTTCAAACCATCCAAAACAAGATCTTCTCAAAAAGCGTCTTTTCCTCCAAATAAGAGTCGAGCTCTCACAGAACACATCCTGCACGTCCTCGACTATCTTCGAAGCCCCTCAAAATATCCGATTAGGAATTGTCCACGTCCTGCTAATCTAATGAATTCTTACATGGTTGTTCTCATCTGATGTGTAAAACAATTTATTCGTACAGGTATCTAAGATTTTCTTACATCATCTTATTAATAACTACATTATATTAAGAATCTTCATCATTATAAACGTTTCTCAACTTTATAAAACCTTGTCATTAAAAAAAAATTTTTTACAAAATGAAACCCGGAACTCAAAGTGAGGCAAGTAATGAATAAAATATTTTAATGTGAAAAGAATCGTTGCAGTACACAAAAGGATTTTTACAGTCTTTTTTTTTTACTTTTATTTTTTGTCCTTTTTTTATTATTTGTTCATGTTTTTTCTCTTTTCTTTATTTTTTTGCTCCTTCGCATCATTTTTTCTTGGAAAACATTTCTGAATGAAACAACATTTTTCTTTATATAAATAAATATTTTACTTGTAATGTGTTTATTATCATTTTGTAATTAGTAAAGCTTACACTTAATACTGTTATAAATTCAATGACATTTTTATTGTGTAAGTATGTATATGTATACACACATGTATGTTGCATGTATATTCGTGTTGTGTGTATGGCATTTTAATGTTTTTATATAGAAATTTAAAATGAAGTAAAAATTTATTTTTCCTGAATGAATATTACAATTGGGAGGAAGTTTTTTATAACAATATTATACGCGATATACATTTTAACGACGAATAAAGGGAAAAAATGGTATAGAAATTAAAATATTTGCATTGAAATTTTAATTTATTTTTTATGGTAATTATGTATAATATTTAATGAATTTTTAATTAATGAATAAAAAATTTATGTTTTAAATTTAAACCTTTAAAATATTTAAAAATTGCAAGTATAACCTGCAATAAACTTTTTATGACCTACGACACATAAAGTTAAGAGCGTTGATCTTTATTTTTTTTTATTGTTGAACACAATTTAATTACGGCTATTCATTGAATTCATTAAGTTTCTTGGGCTATCGTTTAAAATCATTAAACAAAAATGAAATTTTTTCTTAAAGGGGTAATTTCGCGATCTCATGAAGATTTTTGTTTTGGCTGAAACTAGAAGACGCAACATCTCCCATAGTTGATAACTTTTCTTTACAAAAGAACTCATAATTAATCGGCTGGTCGGTCTGAGCCGAATCGTCAAAGTAGTCACCAGGTTCTACTGAGATCAAAGGCTGAGCAAAGGACTCGTAATTGATTTGTAAGTTGTTTGAGTACAGAATTCAAAAGAATTTCGATTAATATAAATGTGAGTAAACTTATACATATATTGAATGACTGATCCAAGTTAGCGTCAACCTTACCACCTAGTGAGTGTACCTCCTTAACTCTAAGTTCTAGTTCATTATTCAAATACCTTTATTATCATTATTATCGGCTAACGACATCAAGTCACTGGTCATTTTCTCTAATAATTTTTTGGCCAAATGAGAGATTGCCGTGATGTCAAGGACCTCTTCCATAATTGCATTTATGAATGTCGGCTTACTGCTCTAATTCATAATCATTAACTTATTGCTATATATGAATTCAAGTAGGCACTCATCTCTTTTATTTATATCACTGCTTCCCCAGATGGTGTGGGCACTAGCATCACTTCCTATTATCAGTTGGAAGTTCCTCCTTTCACAAAAGTCCACTAGGTCTTTCAGTTGTTCGTCTGGATTGGCACAAACTCCCGGGAGGTAGAATGAGCACACAATAAACTCTGTCCAACCCCTGGAAGATTTCACCTTCACCAACGCAGCTACCTGATCCTTAGAGCAGTAATCTGGAATGGGAAGATATGTTAGTCTTTTACTAAAGAAAATACAAGCTCTAGGCCTGCCCCCAATTGTATTATCACACAATATCTCACCTGTTAGGCTCTTAATCTGATCCTTCACTATGTAAGGCTCTTGGATAAGGGCGATATCGAGGTGATCCTTCATAAATCTATGAGCCAGAACAGCCGTGAATGCCCTAGCGTGCTGTAGATTTATTTGGATGCACCTCACAGCCATATCAGTTTCTCCGGCTCTTATCTATGGGCGTTAATCCTTTAGATAAAGGCTTTACATGAGCCTTACCTCTCACCGTAAATACCGAAGCACCTTGAGAGGATTTTCTTGCTTTAACCCGAATGGTAACACGAAAGAAGTTCAGGAAAAGTCGGAACTTCGCTTTCCACAGATCTTCCAAGCCGGAATCATCCACGGGGAAGGTGGTGGAGCAGCCCCCGTCATTTTCCTTATCCATCCTCAACACCCTCCAGGAACTCATCTTGAAGCTGGGATTTTGCTTCCCTATCCTGCTTAGAAATTTGTCCCTAGAGAGATTGACGGTTGTCTCCTCCTTTGGTACGCAGGTGATGCAGACATGCAGTTTAGGCATATCGGCGCCATCCAGTACCACGATGTGCAGCCTTCCCAAGGCTTTATCTTCCTGCAGACACTGGTCATCCACACGCTGGTATTTTGATTGTTGCTCGTAACGGATATCCATCCATCCTTTTGCAAGGCTGCAGTGAATTGTGGATGAGAATCCACAACTTTATCCATTTTATTCATGATGACTACTTTGATTTTCCCCGTCTGGACTTCGAATAGCCTTTCCTGGATGCAGTTTATGAGTGATGGCCACTTTGACCTGTGCTACTCCATCCCTAATGTATGCTGCGATACGCCTCCTCAGTTTGTTGGATAATAGATCCAAAAGGATTCTGATTATTCGTCTCCGGCGGCGTCTTTTCCTCTAATGACGCGAGAAAGAGTCCCACCTCTGCGTCAGTCAAGAAAAGCTTTCGTTCCGCAGGCCGTTGAGCACTAACTGTCTTAGTATTAATGTTGTCATTATTGCTGTTGTTGTAGTTGTCACTGTTGTTATTGTTGTTGCTGGTTTCGTTGTTGTTGTTGTTATTGTTTCCACTTTCCACTTTGTTCCCAAGAGTAGCGCGCGAAAGTATAGTCACCCATGGCAGAACCCGGCATACCATGGGAAGGCTCGCTTAAACTGGAGGGCGCCTGGCATCCAGAGTCCGCATAATAACGATTAAGCTCCCCCTTAGTCACGCAGTCATCGGCATATGTTGTTACACCTTGACAATTTGACGCCTGTCGTCAGCTGACGTATAGATATAGGGCTAAAACTCACAAAGCAAGAGATTCGCCGCGACATGACCACCAGACGAATGTAAATTTGATCGTTTCAATCACCCCTTTATTAGGATATTACCGGGGCTCACCACTAGGAGGTGACGGTGCGGTTTTGGGCCCCGGTGAAAGAACTTAAAATTAATTTAATTTTCACTCAGTTTTTAGTTATTTCCTCACAAAATTTTCATTTTCCTTAAATTTCAAATCAGCTTAACCAATTTTAAATTGCAATATTAATTAAACCAAATATTTTTAGTTGCCATTTGATGGCTTATAAATTAATACGTTTAACAATCATATAATTAAATGCTGCACGGGAATTTGCCAATAATTTTACATTTAATTTCTACGATATTTAATCATCTTGTGTATAACATGAAGTTTAACAATTTACTCAATAAATATTATAATTTAAATAAAAAAATCAATAGTTTAAATTACATTTATTTCAATTAATTTTACACTCTTTAATCAGTTTCAACAAATTTATTTAAAAATTTTCAATCTTCTGCAATAATTTTAATACAAACAGCAATATCATTTTACCAAAGTTCAATTATATTGTTATTTTCAATTATATTCATTCATAAATATTATATTTAATGTGTAATTATTATTATTGAAATTTATTGAAATTTTAATTTAATAAAAATTTTAATAATATGAGTAATAATATGAAAAACCGCAAATAATTATATATGAAATCCTTACGAATTTATATTGTAATTACAGTATACACTATTAAAACATTTTATACATTATTAAAATTTGGTAAAATTGGTTAATTGAAAAAAAAAATCTTTTTAAAAAAGAAATTCGAGCACTTTCAATTCTTTAATAATTTACTCATAGTTCAGAACTAGCAAACCGTCCTAAAACTATAGAAATATCCATGTGGTTTATTCTAAACTGATGTTTGAGCTAGGTTTAGGAGCTACATATTTGATTTAAATTTGTTCAAAATTTATTTAAAAAAATTTTTTTGAATATACTCAATCCTGTTAATATGTACGTATATTGTAAAACGTGACCATAATTGCGAAGCATATTCAAGATGAGGGCGGACAAGGCACGCTGTAGAAAGATTTGAAGACTTGAAGATCATTAAACTCCTTTGACCAACGTGATATGGTTGTAGTCGTTTATGAATGGTAACTTGTTATTGAAGCAAACACCAAGATTCATAATCGAATCGACTTTATAAAGAATTTGGCCATTCCAAAAATAGTTAGTTAAAATTGACCGTCTTTGCCTAAAGTAGCACATTTGCGCACATTTATTTACGTTGATTTTTACATTTATACTTAAACACTATTTGTAAAAGCGGTTTAAAACATCTCGAAGGTATATCAATATTCATGTCGTCAGCATATATTCATACCTCGTCATTATGCTTCAACATGGAAATAAGATCATTAACTAAAATTATGAACACCAGTGGCTACCCTGAGGAGCATCAGAATTAGCTGAAAGAGGTAAAAAAATTGAAGAAACAAAGAAGGACTCTGTAAGTCCTATCGGAGAGGTATGATTTTACCCAACTTAAGAAATTAACAGGGGATCCTTAAAATTTTCAATTTCAAAATAATTACGTAATGTGGTCAAACGTCAAAGGGCTCTCTAAAGTCTGTGTAATTTACATGAATCTGATACTAATTTTCCATATTATATATAATCTATTTTATAAACCATATACAATATTTTCTACCTACAAATTAAAAATTAATTTGAATTTCAAAAATAACCAATAATCATATTTACCTGGAATAGGTTTGTTCCTCTCTTTTATTGAATATTGAATATCGGAAAACCAAACTCTTAATTATTTTAAATTCATAAATTTATTTACACCCGTTCATATATAAAAATTACAATATAATTATATTTAATAATCCTTAAATAAAAATTTTCAATATTCGAAAATTTTAACCTCACTTATTATTATAAAATTAAATAAAATTTGCATCAATAAATCTAAAATAAATATAATTTTTATTTATTATTTTAAACCATGCGTTATTTATATTGTAAAAACGTATTTTTCAACCACCCCCGTATATTTATTGAAATATTCAATAAATATAGATATAAACTGTTATATAATATAACAAAAAATGCTAACTGTTTTTATAAATAGTTATTTATTTAATAAGTGTTTTTACTAGATTTTTCTCTATTTTTATTATTCCATTTTGTTATACAAATGCTTATAATAGTGTATATAACACCAAATAGCATGTATAACACAAAATTAAAATTTTAATATAAAATAGATTAAAAAATTGTATTTCTAGAAATTCATAATTATAATGAAAAGTAACATGAACAGGAAAATGAAAAATGCTCAGAAGGGAAATATAACAGAACTCTTAGAACTGCAAACATGAATTCAACTTTACTATGAATCCTATAAATTACCTCATAAGAATTATTTCCAAAAATTTATTCGGAAAACATGTTTCGTATAATATTTCGGAACAAAAATTGCAAAAAAATTTTCATACGATTATACGTATTTGATTTTGTTTTGAACAAATTTTAAACGTGTTTTCCGGCTAAACTAGAAGAGATAGAGCTATTTCAAGTGATGTTCTTGATCACCTCTAACTCACAGAACTCGCCAACATATAATATTAAGCTGTATCAAAAATATTTTCAATCTCCTCTCAGTAGCTTTTTCAGATCTTTTCAACAATGAGTAAAAGTAGTGGACTTCTACAACTTCATTTGAAAATTTAATATAGGAGAAGCTATAAAAGCTTCAACTTTATCTAAAATTAAAAGTTATGCACGCATTATAAATTTTCACAAAAAAAAAAACAGAATATTGTTCCGACTATTTCATTGTAATAAATTAAATTTTAATTTAAAATTCATACAATATAAATGAATTTATAATGAAATGAATTCTAATTAAAAAATTTTTCAAAATTTTTTCCAATTTTTCACTCTTTTTTCACTTCAATAGTTTTTAATTAGTGGTGAACAAATTTTAAAATTTATATTGTATAATATTATAAACACTTATTAATTGATAAGCTTCCTTCTTTTTATGAATAAAATTTAATTTTTAGCTTTAAATATTTTAAATATCGTAGTTTAGTATCGTGAAAAATGTCATTAAATGTAAATATTAGAAAATTTTTTATAATTCAATTCTGGTTTGAGTAATTTGTATGTAAGTTTGCAGTTCATTGAATCTCCACGAACTCTCCACGAGCTGTTAAAGTAGGCATGTCAAAGACGTGGTCCTCTTGAACCTGCAACCTGTTACGATTTTTGAAAATTGTGAAATTTTATTCTTATAATTTTGTTACAAATATTGGTTTATATTCAGTAAGAAAATGTTGAAACCACAGTGAAGGTTTTGCGGGGGTGTGTCACACATCGAAAATCTAGACTTATGCATATGCGAAAAATGCACAATTGTATATAAAATGTAACCGGAACCATACCCAAGTACTTATATATTTGAACTAGTTTAATTTTCTTATTTTTAAACAGTAGACCAGTAAAGTAATTTTCCGAATACTCTAATTAGAATAAATTATTAAAAACCGGATTTGAAAAACAATTTTTAGATTTTAATAGATGTCAAAATGAATTTAACCTATATACTTTTCAATTTTCTGTTGATATTGAAACACTTAATGCAAATTTACAATTGAATTTAAAATAATGTGCGAATCTGTATTAAAACAAAAAATTTAGAGAAGCGGAAATTACTAAATTGTATAATTTTTTACCTATAAATCAATTAAGCGTGTTCGGAAGCACATATTTGGATGAACAATAATTTTCGATATTAAAAAATAATAAACGGGAAATTAAGATTATTAGGAATTGTAAGACATTTTTAATGTCACATATTCTTCCCACTAAATTTCATCCGAAAAATATGCAATTTCAACAAATTTACTACTGATGTATAACAGTCATGAATTTTGTTTTTTTTTTTAAGATAACAACTTTCTGTTGAATGTACACTGTGTTCGGTCAAACTAATTCAAATTTAAAATTAAATTACTTAACAATTATTAAATGCATAAATGTTATTGATTTTATTAATTTTTATTGCTCTCAAATTCTTATTATTCTTCTTACTCTTATTCTTAAAAATTACTCTTAAAAAGTAAACACTATACTCCTAAATTGAATAATTAAAATTTATAATTTAATATAGATTTATAGATAGAATTTAGAAATTATTAAAAATCGTATAGAACTACAAAAATTTAGAAAGGCATTAGAATTACAAATTCCTATTGAGTCTAAACATACTGGTAAAATATAAATTTTCGTATAAGTAAGATGCTTATACAAAAAAAAATTCATTTATTGCCCAAAAATTCAATAAACACCTTCAAAATTCACCAATATTGTATATATTGTGGTAGACCAGTATGGTGTATATCGAAAAATACACAACCAGTAATTTAAAAAAAAAAAAAGACTCAACAAACACTTGAAATTATAATCAAATTAAAAAAACAAAAACCGGAAAACCTTCCTCTACAATCCAAAGAGATAATCGGGTGTTTTAAGTACGTGTACAACATTTCTACATTGAATACATTTTACAAATTTTACAAAATTTATTCACGAGTATTTTATTGCCACAATTTTTTAAATAAATTTTTATTAAAGCTTAAATTTCTCTTAATGTCAACATTTGCACTCTTCACAATATAAAATATATTTTGTTCCTCAATTCTTGTTTAGAATTATTCAAAATTGTGTACATATTGTGACAACAGTATTAAATATATGTAGGACAGAAACTAGGATAAATTACTTTCTATACTGCATCTTAATTAATATTTTATACAAATCTATTTATAAAAATGATTATTTTAAAAATTTTTAATTGAAATTTGTTAGTATGTTATGCAAACAAAAGCATTTTGAACATTCTAAAAGTATTTTTAAATTGAAAAACAGGAAACAGAAATAAGTGAAGGATTTATATATATAGCAATATGCTATTATATACCCTTCCATAAAAAACAAAAAAAAATTTGAGTAATCCTGTGATGACATGAAGGAGTAATGAAAGTACATTGACGTTTTACACATAATACGAAAATTTAAAAATTATATACAATGTGAATGTATATAACCCGCATTGTTATAGTTATTACAATGCGATTTTATACAATTAGTAAACTCTTACAACTAGTACAACCAATCACTACTACACTAATTTTATGAATCAAATTTGTACCAAAAAAAAACATTTTCGAATTATACAAAATAATATTTAGTATGTTATGTACACAAAAAGGCAGAAAAATTTTGACTCGGATGACTCTTGATGCTCTACCTTAAAAAAAAAAAACCTTGCAATACCTCTGAATACGAACAGGTTGTTACGAACAGGTAGTTGCAATTAAACAAACCAATTACAGATGGGCGAACGGAACTACATACAACATGACCAGAGAACTGTGATCAAGGTTGGATCTGCGTCGTACTAACGATGTGATGTCTCTCCATCGGAGACACATTGCATTTGTAATAGGGGTCTTAACAAGAAATCGTCTTATTGACGAACGTGAACAAGGATAATAGATCGGCCTGCGAATGATATATGTGATTGGAGTTGCTGTAACGAATAGAAGGAGGAGACGGTGGCCCAACTCATTTGTTCATGTCTGGCTTTGGTAAGGTGCAGACGGAAACGCTTTATGTCAATTTTTTTTCTTATGAGCTACTTAAGCGGTATCTGAAAAGCTCGGGCTGGTTTTTTTGAGAACGGAAAATTTAGTGAATCCAGCAATATCACAATAGACCCATTTGGCCTATATGTATCTTAAGGTAGTTACGACAACCTAACGTAGTTCAATCTAACTATCAGTGACTTACTATTGTGCAGAAGACTACCTCCTGAACTTTACATATAATATTTATATAATTTATATATAATATTGTTTATTTTGTTATATTATTTATGTGACTTAATTAGATGAGATCTACATATACATTCTTGGAAATTTCACATATGCTATTAATTTTTTTATATTTCAATTTATAACAGTTTGGATGTTTTTAACACAATATTTCACTGGTCAAGGTAAAAAGCTGAAATTTTTTAGAACTACGTGGATTATAGAGAAAATATTAATTTTCGAAAACAAAATTTTGACGCACCCTACAGCTACCACACAAATATTTTTACTTTAATATAATAAAATTTCTTATGAATTTTTTAATTAATTTCTATGAACTGCGTTTGTGTAACTTATAATAATGTTCCCATATAAAATATTTTAAGTGCACATATACGCATCTCTACAATGTTTGTGTGAAAATTTTAATGTTTAATTTATTTAACGCTGACTCATATAACAAAACTAATTTGACTCATATCGGGACAAATCAATTTCATAAAAGAGACAATTAAAGTCCAAAATATTAGATTTTAATTAAGATTAATTATATATACATATACACATACACATTGTTCAAGCATGGAAAAATATTGTTATACATACATTCATATAAGTAGAGAATGCCATAAATATTATCTATGTGCAAATATTTTATGACCACAGGTACACAAATTCTTAAAGAACTTTTGTGTTATTGATAGTAAATAATATTATTTACTTTCTCCTTTTCAATGTTTACATTAATGCAATATTAACTTTAGGTAAATAATGTAGATAAGTATACAATGTACATACTTTCGATATTTCAAAATCAGGCATTATGCTAGAGAATTTTATTAAAAATCTAACCGCACATGAAATAATCTATGAAAAGAAAATGCTCTTTTTCAAACTAACTGTTATTAACTTGCTACAGCCACCTCGGTTGAGCACCCTTTCTTTAGCATATATGTATATATGTATAAACAAAATAATTTTTTGAATAATTCTTTAATTATTTGTTTCAGTTTTATGTTCTGCTATATTCACCCGCAAGCACATATCTCACTTATTGGGCATCCTACTTGGTTTTTAAAAATGGCACCCTCTCAGTTTCAGACCAATTAACTATATACATTGCTCATAATAATTGCGCCTCTGTTTTCCAGCACTCATTTCCTATACTTACCATATATGGTAGATCTGCCATTGTTCACCGGATAAGCTTTAAAATAACATTTTTTTTTTCAAGTTTTTATGATATTTTAATAAAAGAAATATTTAAATATTTTTTGTAATGTGTCATTGTATTCTAGACTGATTAGCTATAAGTTCTCACTTTGTAAATTCTTATTACTTCTATCCTTTAAACATAATTAAAATAAATAAATTCACAGAAAAAAAAAATCATAATTTCTTAAGTTATTAACAATACATAAACTTATTTATCGACACACACATATATGCTTACATGTACGTATATCGTATACATAATACATAATTATTTTTACGATAACACAATTCGCAACACTCTTATACAAAATATTAAAAAAAAAAATGAAAAAAAATAGAAAAGAAAAATTTTTCTTTTTTAAAATTTTCATTCTCTTCTCCCAATAATAACAATAATATTGTTCAGCGGGTCGTCGTCTCGTCTCTCTTTTCGAAAACTTTCATTTTTTATACGATAAATCAGAAAAATTCATTCATATTTTAGACTTTATAATGGTAAGTTTAAAGTTTTGTGTTCTCAGTGTTTACAAATTATTCATTCAATTAAAAATAAAATTTTTTATGTTGAAGGTGTTCCTATACATTTTCATTTCATATTTCTTAATATTTAATTTTAATTGTTTTGGATCATGTACATTACAAAAACTTCACAAAGCGGAATTTGAAATTTTAAGAGTTGACGGTGTTTTGGAAATAACTTTTTCTGGTAAGCAAAAACAATAGAAATTCTTATATGTACATACACATAAATTCAAAAATTTTATATTGTCTGTCAAAGTTTTTTAAAATAAATTTATAGTTCTAATTAATATGTAGCTCTCATTTTAAGTCATTAATAAGACAAAATCACTTAACTTCATTTAGCATGTAAAAATGAGATTATTACAGTATTAAAATTTTTTATATTAAAATCTAAAATTTATAGCGAAATTTCGTTAAATTCGAATTATTTCAAGGTATGTGTATATGTTTATTATTTCGGAAATGCGTTTAAGAAAATGTTGTTAATAAAATCTCATAACAGAGGTTATAAATTAATCTAAATTCTACGATTATCAGAATAATTATAATTTATTAAACATTTAAAATGTATAACATTAAATTTTTTTTGTCCTAAATATTTTTTAGAAAAAAATTTTTTACTTATATTATTTGAAAACGAAATAAATATTTATGTAAAATCGATGATCTAATTTTATACGTAATGGATATGTGAATTTCAAAATTCTGATCTTTGTGTATTATTTATATAAACATTATTTAAGTACAAATGCACTTATAGTATAACAATAAAATTAATAGCAATAAATTTTACTATAGTTTAAATGAAGGTAGGTACAAAAAAATAGTTTATCGTAAATATTTATTATTTTTTAATTAAAAAATAAAAATTTTCTTTAATATTATAATAATTCTTTAATAATTTGAAAATTATTGTTATACATTTAAAAATGTTATAAATTATAAATTATAACATAATTATAACAATATGTTTTCAAATTATATATATATTAATTTTTTTTCTTACGGTATCTAAAAGTGTTAATATTTTAAAATGGATAGATCAACCACCATAATTCTATGCATGAAATATAAGAGTTTATTATCAATAAAATAAAGAATAATTTTTTTTATTATAAACAAATTTATTAATTTTTTATTTGTAAACAAATAGATATGTAAACAAACAAACAAACATATTAACTACCTTAAATACACATAGAATTATTAATTGTAAAATTATAGAAAATAAAATTTTTGATATTTTATAAAGATAGTATAGTAAATATACAATAATTTGTGTATAATATAAAATGAAAGTGTAAATGAAAACTATCATAATATACATACTATTTACGTATGTGTTTCTACAAGAATAAAATGGGGAAAACCCGATATAAAATATTATTATTAATTGCTATTTAATCTAAAATAAAAATTTTATAGTAATTATATTGAATTAAATATTATACAGATACGTATACGTGCAACATAATTTATGGAAAGCAGTTATAATAAAATATTTAAATTTTGAGTGCGTTGAGTATTTTTTTTTTGTTTTGTGAGCATAAAAATGTAAAAATTGAGTACTTTATTGTGTATAACAATTAATAACAATACAATTTACTTATGATTTTTATTTCTATATTTCCCAAAATATATGATTACAAGTGTGTTATCAATGTCAAAGAAATATGTGCAATATGGTTACATACATTCAATATGTATATATATATATATATATATATATATATATATATATATGTTTTTTTTAGCAGTACTCATGAAATATTTATGTATAATGCTTTAACGGAAAAATATAAAGAAGTAAAAAGTTTTAATAAATCAAACAAATATATTGTCCATTTAATAATTATTATTATACAATATTCTTAAAGAAAAACTGTTATATCCCGTTAACTGTTATAATTATACAATATTTTTTGAGAAAACTGTTATATTATTCTGTAATGAAACTTTTAACGAAATTATTAAATAGTTTCAGTAAAAATTCATAATATGTAATAGGATGTCCTCAATATACATTTACATGTATATACTAGAAGCTTAATACTATTTTTAACAGCTTATATAACTAAATACTTAAAAATATTTTTAATAGCTTACAAAATATAAAATATTTAAATTGTAACCATTAATTGTACTATACCAATCAATAAAATAAGAAGATGCTTGAAATGTACGAATAAATGGTCGAATTTAGGCGAAATTATTTTTGGTGCATACTATAAGAGGAATCTACGCTAATCTAAAACAGATATTATACATAAAAACTATTTAACTAGTATAAAAATTTAAAATAATATTAATTAACTAATTTTTTTTTTTTCCTTCTTCACTCCTATAAGGAGTATAGGGCTAGTGCATGATATCTATCATGTCCTAGTTTCTATAGTCATAGAGAGTTAGCTAGGTAGGTGACTAGCCTACCGTAGTTTTTATTTATATTAAATATTTTATTTATATTAAATATTAATTAATATTTTACTGCTTATTATTCTTAGTCTTTTTAGTATCGCATATTATGAATATTTGAAAATTACTTGTATAATATTTATTAATATTGCATATTAAAGTTATATAATATTGAATATAATTTTTATAGTGACCTGACCTTTTATAGTTTTACATAAAAAAACTAAATTAATTTTTCAATTTTTACTTTTAATATTAAAGATGAAGATCATCAATTTATTAATGTTAATATATCATGCAAATTCACATGTAACGAAAATCGAGTTCATAAGTTTATATTTAAGTCATTATATTATGAAACTCATAGAAAAAGGTGGAAAACTGAAATATCATTAAAATTTTGTAATATCGGATTTTATATTTATAAAATAATTGCAAATTATAAAATGCAATATTCAAAATATAGAACAAAAGGAATGGGTAACATAACTGAAAACGACATGGCACCACAAAAAGATGCTTTTTTTCGATCTAAAAAGAAATATAATCCAATAAATAAAGAAGGTGAAATAATGATAAATGATAAGGATAAATTAATTTTTGAAGATAATTTTAATGTATTTAATTGGAGCAAATGGGATTTAGATATACGAATACCATCAGATACCCACGATAATGATTTTGCATCATTTCAAAATTTTCCACAAAATATATATATAAGAGACGGTATTCTATTTATTCTCCCAAAATTATTAACAGAAATGCAAGGTTTTAATGAAAATCGAATTCGAAGGGGTACATTAGATTTAGGAACTAAGTAAGTTTTAAAATATAATTTCATATAATTTAACAAAATATTAATAATATATTTACTACTATGTATATAAATTGTATGTATTTGTAATTAATAATATTTAATGCAGAACTTATATCTTATACTTATATATTACTATTGTTATTATTTTACATACATATTTTTCTCGAAAAGCACCATGACTCTTGCAGCCATTCTGACTTTATTTCTTCACAAAATTTATTTTAAATCCTAATTTATTTGCGATTTACTTGAGGTCCATAATAAATTTAAATGTTTTATAAGACAGACAGGCACAAGCTTTTCTATAAAAATATCTCATTTTTAAGGAAAGCTCTACGATCTTACCTTGTTCCACACCTAGTTAAGAAATACCAATTGTACATTATCACACACGCATTATATGTTTCCTTTTCATGTACAATGTGTATATATATCTCAACAAAAATAATCTCAAATCTGAATTGAACAAAACAATCTGTTTTACCGCTTCTCAATTAGGAATTAATCCAGGTATCAGTTTCACAAATCTTTTTCAGATGGTTCGTTACCGATTAATATAATTGGTCAACTATACAACTACTATTTATCAAATTTATTTTATTTTCTATTCTTATTTACAGTTGTACTGGTAAACATTTCGATTGTAGAAGAGTAGCTCATTCTTTTAACATATTACCTCCTATAGTTTCGTCTCGTATAACAACCAAAAATCATTTTTCTTTTAAATATGGAAAAATTCAAATAAAAGCAAAATTACCTAAAGGTGATTGGTTATTTCCACGTAAGTTTATTTTGTATTTACATAAAACTTTTGTTCACCTACATTTTATGTATTTATATTTACTTATTCGCATTTACCTTATCATTTTTAGAATTATTTTTAGAGCCTTTAAATAATTATTATGGAGATTATGATTATGAATCTGGTCAAATACGTTTAGCATTTATTAGAGGAAATGAAAAATTGAATTCAAAACAAGAGGGAAAAATTGAAAAAATTGGTGGACTTAAACTTTTTGGTGGTGTAGTTTTAGTTGGAGGTGAACAATATAGAGAAAAATGGATGAAATCTTTTTTAAAAAGCAATATAAAACATTTTGGAGATGATTATCATATTTATGAAGTAATTTGGAAAGAGAACTTAATTAAATTTAAAGTTGACAATCAAGAATATTTTACACTTTATGATAGATTTAAAAATGAAGCAATTAATTTAAATATAGAAAGTGCAAAATATTGGAATAATAGTGAAAATAACATGGCACCATTCGATCAAAAAGTATGAAAGAGAATTTTTTTTTTTTTCCATTTAAATTTTAATAGAATTTTTTCTTTTTCTTTAATAATAAGTTTTACTTATCATTTGGAGTTTCTGCTGGCGGATTATCAGATTTTCCTGATAGTTGTATAGATAAACCATGGAAAAATTATGATCCAAAAAATGAACTCAAATTTTGGCAAGCAAAAGATGATTGGTATCCAACTTGGAGAGGTGAAGACACTGCACTTAAAATAGATTATGTACGCGTATGGTCACTTTAATAATGATTTAGAGTTTTTATTTTCAAATATTCTTTTTTTTATAGTTTTTATTTTTAATAATTTAAAATATGTATGTACTAAATTTTACTTAGCTTTAGAAATTTATATATATATATATAGGTAAATTGTATAAATTTTTTTTAAAATAATGTTCTAGTGCGTATATAATATAAATTTGAAAATTTACATTATTACTTGCTATTCAATAGCTTTTTTTCTTAAAAAATAAATTAAAATTTATAAAATATTACTTTTTTTTTTGTTTTTGTTCGATATTTTTCATGATTATTTTCTTTATTTTCAAGCCAACATAAACTTCAGTAATATTATTCAGTTACTTGTTTCTTATCTAAAGAGAAAGTTGCCAAAAAATACAATATTAATATTAATAGTTCTGTTTTTCTAAGATTATTTTTCGAAAAAATTAAATTTGTACAAACAATAGTTTCTAGGTAAGTGACTGTTGACATATTTTAGTATGCATATAACGAAAAACAATATGGCAATTACCATACAACTCTTAAAATCATTCAATCACACATGTATCGCAAAACTGACACGGCAACTCTATTCCCGTTTTTATACAATTACACCATTTTATTTTTTAGCAGTATATTAGAATTTTAAAAATCTCTTGATTATTAAATCTATTGAAATCATTACTGAATAAAAATTTTAAAAATACACCTAAGCAAAAAAAAAAAAAAAATATTTTAATGGTTTTTATATATTATAGAAATTATTATAGATAAAGGGGTTTTCCATCTTTATTTTATCTTTTATTACGAATTCTCCATAAATAAAATAGTACGCACACTTATATATACAAGAACCATGTATAAAATATCAAAAATGTTTACATTTTTTCTTAAATTTTAATGAATGAAATTCAAAAATAGAGGCTACACATTTTTCTATATGATTTCAACAAAGAAAAAAATATTTACTATTTTTTAAAATTAAGGCTACTTAATCTTAGCTACTATGCTATATAATTATAAAAATTAATATACATTTTATAATTACAATTTAAAAATTTTTCACTTATATTTTCTTTAAATTGAGAATTCATAAAAGAAATTTATTTTGTTCATTTAGAATAATTTTAAATTTTTAATAAATTATATTAATTGATTTCAATATATATATTTACATATATATGTATATATATATATATATATATATATATATATATATATATATATATATATATATATTTAAATCCTCTTATTATTAAATACTCAATAAAAAATTTTCTTTTAATTAATTTAATAAACATAAAATTACTTTGTATATTTGTTTTTTAATACAAAAATAAATAAAAATAAAATTTCTAAAGAAACAAAATTCTAGTCTGTTAAGAGAGACGGAGAAAATGTTATTTAAGAAAATAATAAAAAAAAACAATTTAAAATATTTAAAAATAACTTTCTCATTCATTTTTAACTCTCACATGAAAAAAAAAATTTACTTTCGTATAGCCGATTACCTATAATTTAAAAATTGTATTTTGTAATATTAAGTATATTTTAAAAATTTTTAATGTCATACATATATGCATTTATTATTATGTTATAAATATTCAATAACCAATAAAGAAAATTATTAGTGAATTTTGAATATTAATCATAAATTTTAATAAATTCAAAATATTCAATTATCAATAATACTCAATTTTTTTAAATATATGCAAATATTACTAAAATATTTTGACCCAATTTAAAAATATTGTTTTGACCCATTTGGGTTATTTAGTTTATACAACATTAACCCGTCCGTATCTTTTCATTTCTTTGAATTTTATCAATAATATTAATAATGGTTCAAATAAATTTTTCAATTTTATTAATACCAATTTATTATAATACCAATTTAAATGATAAAAATAATGAATATCAAACAAACATTTCCAAATTTACGAATATTAAAATAATTCAAATCTTTTGTTATACTTAAAAATATTCGAAATAATAATTTAATAATGAAATCCTTTAATCTAATACCATTGCGTATAGTGTTTATAGTGATACACAGAAGGCAATTTTTGTAATTCTAATGAGTATAAAATTTTTTTTATTTAAAATAGCGCCCCCCAAAAAAAAAAGTACGAGTAGTTTACTTTTGTAATTCCAAAAATATGATCTTCTGTATGTCACTGTAAAGTATATATGTACACATTACTAATATTATAATTAATTTTTATATTTGAGTAGATTTATTAATTTTTATAAAAAAAACCAGCGTCAGACAAAATTCAATAAAAATTTAACAAAACAATCTGACAAAATAATACAAAAACGTCTTATCACTTTTTTCCAAAAAAAAAAAAATAATAAAAAAAATTATTTTTTTCACTCAAATCTCAATTTTTTTTTTTCGAATTTATGAGAGCTGATCATTTAGTTAAAATTCATTAATTGCTTAGAAAAGAACAAAATTTAATTTAAAATATAATGTCGGAAGAAAATTTAATTTTATATTAATTAAATTTTTAAAATTAATTTAAAAAAAAGCGAAAATCAATAAGAATAAGATGAAATTATTATTATTAATAATTTTCATTTTTCATTGTTATCTAAAACAATCTGAAGTATCTGGAGCACAATCTTATGGTGGAAGATTTTCTGGTTTTCACAATGAAATCACATTAGGTGAGTTAAAAGTTCGCATCAGAATATATATATATACATATATGTGTAAATGAAGGTACATATGAATGTTTCCCATATAAAATTTATGATTCCAGAAATGAAAAAAACTTTTTCAAGGAAATTCCAATTTAATTTTTTTTTTTTTTGTAATGATCGCCAAAAGAATAGTTCACATATTGTGCGCACTGTTATATTTATTGTACCAACATATACTACCAGGTATATATATACATATTCAAACACATTACTTATTAAAACGTAAATTTTAATAAGTGAGTAATCTAAAAAAAAACATTAATTTTAATAAAATGTTGATCTTCTTTATAATCACGAAAAAAAAAAAACCAATTTCAAATGCCCAAATATAATTTATAAATATTTTTTATTATAGTATGTCGTCTTTCCAACTATAAATAAATGCCTATATTGCATATACATACATACGTATGTATGTATGTATATACAAAATATTATTATTTTTCGCGTTTGTTTATGTTTGTATTGAAATTTACTTAGCAAAACTGATTTATCAGAAAAGGGGTTATAAAGTCACAAATAAATATTCAATAATTAATTAAAATCAAATTGTTAATTAAAAATATTATGTATAACTAAAATTAGTCAACAATTTTATTAAACCCACAGAAATAAATCAATTTATTCAATTTATTTGGAATGTCCAATTTCCTAGTGAATTCCAAAAATTTTCGCAACAATTAAATCATTTTTAGACAATTCTGATACTTTTATTCCAGGATAACACCTGAAATGTTAAAATTTGTTATTAATTTAGAAACATGAACAAAACTCTCGTGCATTTATCCTAATTATTACATTATATTTAAATTCTATGGTATTCTATCGGTTATTTCTTTCTTTCAAATTGTTTACTGATATTTTTTTTTTCAATAAATAAGGTTATCTTTTAATGTAGTCATATTTGTATAATTTCAATCTTAGTTCAATGATTATAATAATATTTTATGAAATTCTAACGCAACTTACACTTTTTATTATAATTTTCGAATATATTATGTAACTATACATATATACGTATGTATGTATATGTAAAGGTTTAAACGTTTCTTATCTCTTATGTGTTAAGTTTAATAGAAAGGTCGAAAAATGTTAGTTTTTGTTTTTTCGAATTAATTTATTCACATATCGTGAATTTTTTAAATTAAATCCAAATTTATTGTACCTAATCAAAATATAACTATCCATTATTATTTTAGTATTTTAATTTTTAAGAAAAGTCGCCAATTTGGTTCAATCAAACAATATTTTATTAAAAACAAAATGTCAGATATACTTACTTAATATTCGAACAATTTCAGGTTTACTTACTGATACTAAAAATGATGATATTCGAAAAGTATTTCGAAAAGCAGTTGATGTAGCAAATCGTGATTTAAGTATACCAATTAGAGATTATACTGATTCTGTTCAATATGGAAATATATATGAAACATCAAAGAAATTATGCAAAATGTTAAGAGTAAATGAATTCAAAAAAATTTTTATCACAATACAAAAAATATATACATAATTCTTTTGTGTTATTTTAGACTGGTATTAGTGGTATATTTGGTCCAACAGCAAGAAATACAGCAAAACATGTTATGAATATATGTGATACAAAAGAAATACCATTTATTGATTTACGTATGGAAGAAAATCCATTTTCACCACGTATTAATATGTATCCAAATCCATTACAATTAGCAAGAGCAATACAAGCTGTTATAAAAGCATATAATTGGCCAAGTTTTACAATATTATATGAATCAAGTGAATATTTAACAATTGTTAATGAAATAACAAATTTATTTGATCAAGATGGTCCAATAATAACAATTAGAAAATATGATTTACAATTATATGGAAATTATCGTAGTGTTTTAAGAAGAATTCGAACATCAAAAGATAATAGTGTTGTAATAATTGGTTCAATTGAAACATTACCAGAACTTTTAATACAAGTATATGATAATATTAAATTTCAAAATATATACGTATATAGAATATTATTAAAAATTTTGAATTTTAGGCTCAACAAATTGGCATAATAACAGATCAATATAAATATATAATTGGAAATTTAGATTTTCATTCAATTAATTTAGAACAAATACAATTTAGTGAAGCAAATATAACTGGATTCCGTATTGTATCACCAGAAAATGAGGAAGTTAAAGAATTAATAAAAACTTTGGGTTATGATGAAGGAATCGAATTTCGTAATGGTAAAATACCTATTCTTTTATAAAAATTGTTTTAATTTTT
The DNA here is from genome assembly GCF_029603195.1 of Condylostylus longicornis. Classification (NCBI taxonomy): domain Eukaryota; kingdom Metazoa; phylum Arthropoda; class Insecta; order Diptera; family Dolichopodidae; genus Condylostylus; species Condylostylus longicornis. Next base: position 4,656,438 of record NW_026578052.1, on the reverse strand, counting down.
GTAATAATTTTTTTTTTTGGTTTTCTGTTTTAGTATCATGTCCTATTACACTTGATATGGCTTTATTATATGATGGCGTTAAATTATTTGCAAAAACATCTGAAGATTTTCAATTTCAACAAGAAATGATAGATTGTAATAGTGAAAGTCATTGGAAAAATGGTTATACATTATTGAATCTAATAGGTTTGGTAAGAAAACTATTTTAGTAAAATCTAATCCATGTTAGTCCCCCACATTTGAATATTATATAATTTGTAGAAAACAATGGATGGTGTAACCGGCAAAATAATATTTGAAAATGGTATACGAAATGAATTTCAATTAGAATTAATTGAAATGACAACATCTGGTTTAGTAAAAATTGGAACATGGTCCACTGATTTAGATCCAAGTTCAGAGCTTGAATTTGAAAGATATGTACCGGAAGCTGTTCAATTAGAAACAAATGATGAATTATCATTAGTGAATAAATCATTTATAGTATTAACTGCTTTGGTAAGTTTTTTTTTTAAATCTTATGTGTGCCTAATTATAATCTTAAGATATATATTTATAATTATATATTTTTAGAGTAATCCATATGGTATGTTAAAATCATCAACTACAAAATTAGTTGGTAATGATCGTTATGAAGGTTTCGGTGTTGAGTTAATACAAAGATTAGCTGAGAAACTTGGTTTCAATTATACATTTCAAATACACAAGGATAATCAATACGGTGCTTATAATGTTGAGACAAATACATCAACAGGAATGATTCGTGAAATAATGGAAGGTGTAGGTGTTTAAAATGATATTTAGAATCTTTAAGATTATTTATTTTTAAGGTTTTTAAAATTTTTCTTACTTGTACATGCTTATTACTTTATCGTCATAATATCTTCTAAAATAATTAAAACACAATTGGATCATTAATTAAATATTGATAATTTTCGCTTTTAGAGAGTTGATTTAGCAATTACTGATTTAACAATTACTTCTCAACGTGAAGCTGGAGTTGATTTTACGATACCTTTTATGAATCTTGGTAACAATTAATAAAGTTTATGTTATATAAAAATATTACAAATCCGATTTTTTTTTAAGGTATTGCAATTCTATATAAAAAACCACAGAAAGAACCACCAAAATTGTTTTCTTTCATGGACCCATTCTCGAAAGAAGTTTGGATGTATCTTGGTTTAGCATATTTAGGCGTATCTTTAAGTTTATTTATATTAGCGCGATTATCGCCAATGGAATGGGATAATCCGTACCCGTGCATTGAAAAACCAATTGAATTAGAAAATCAATTCAGTTTTAGTAATTCACTGTGGTTTTCAACAGGAGCTCTATTGCAAGAGGGTTCAGAAATTGCGCCCAAGTACGTAATTGATTAATTGAGAAAAAAATTAGTATTGATATAAAGTAAAAAATATATGGTTTTAATAACTAATTTATTTAAACAATTAAGAGCTCCGTCAACTAGAACTGTAGCCTCAATTTGGTGGTTTTTCACATTGATTATGGTTTCATCATATACTGCTAATTTAGCTGCGTTTTTAACAGTCGAATCATTGAGTAGTCCAATAAATGATGTTAACGATTTAGCTGAAAATAAGGGTAACGTAAAGTATGGTACTGTGGCGAACGGTGCAACTCGCACATTCTTTCAGGTAATTTCTTTTTTCAATTTTATAGTGAGCATTTTTTTCAATAACCATTTTAGGTTTCAGATGAACCAACATACATGAAAATTAATGAATACTTAACAAATAATCCGCATCTTTTATTAAAAAATAATGTAGAAGCTGTAGAAAAAGTTTTAAATGAAAACTATGCTTTTTTTATGGAATCAACTTCAATTGAATACAATATTTATAGAAAATGTAATTTAACACAAATTGGATCGCTATTAGATGAGAAAGGTTATGGAATAGCAATGAAAAAAAGTAATTCTATTTTACTTTTTTTAATTTTCCTTGAAAGTATAAGCAATTTTTAATTGTAGATTCACCATATAGAGATAAACTTAATCATGCGTTATTAGAATTACAAGAGAGTGGTGTTATAAGTAAAATGAAAAACAAATGGTGGAAGGAAGTTGGCACCAGTGGATGCTCGGTCTTTATATTATAAAATAAATCTTTAAAAATTTTGATTACGTTTTTTTTAGGCTAAAAAAGAACAAAGTGAAGCTGCAGAATTAGATATGGATAACTTAGGTGGTGTATACTTTGTGTTGTCTATTGGAAGTATTATAGCTCTTTTTTACGGTTTGGTTGATTGGACTGTTGCTGTTTTTAGGCAATCACGGAAAGCACATGTATGCCTGTTTAATAATTCTATATTTTATAAAATTTTAAAAATTCAAAATAAAATATTTTTAGGTGCCGTTTAAACAAGAGTTTAAAGAAGAATTTAAATTTGTTTCACAACTTAATAATTTTACGAAAACTGTTAAACCAACAACAGCTTCATCATATTCAAGAAATTCATCCGTTACAATGCAATCAACGGAAAATGATAGTACAAACAATAAAACATCTGCGAATAGTAATGGTAAAGCTTTACCAACTCGTATATCAAATTTTTAATGGGACCTTTTATTTTCCTAATGAATAAGGAATTTCAAAATGAATCTCAATCATGTATCTAATTAAAAATAAAGTAAATTCATTACTATTTATAAATAATTTTCTATTTAACGTGATTTTTTTTTCAAATTTTAATTTATTCTTGTTCTATAGTAAAGATCTGAGTATTAACACAACTCTTACGCCAATTTTTTAATTTATGCTTGTGTAACATATGACGATCGAAATTGTAAAATGTACCAAAAATTTTTGGACACAATGAGCACTTTATTGCATCTTCACTATGAACTTTTAAATGAGCTTTTAATGAAGCAGTAGAAGCATATCGATTTCCACAAAAAGCACACATATAATTTTTCTCTTCGTGAGGTACAAGTAAATGTCTTTGTAAGGTAGATTCATAAGCAAAAACTTTGAAGCATAAGGGACATGCTTTGCCATTTAAATGTAATGCTGTATGCTTACGCATGGTTTTCGCTGTTAAGCAAATTTTGTCACACATTTTACAATGATATAAGCCATCATCTCCTAACAAAGCTCTTGGACCGAATTCCCGTTTCTGATCATAGGACATGTTGTGCCGTAAAGCACCAACATTTTTCATATTTCTTTTAGAATTATTTTGATGCCAAGTAAATTGATGCCTTTTTTTTTCAAATAAAGTAAAAAATTTTTCTACACAAAACTCACATTTATATCTGCGATCATTAGTATGACGTCTTTCATGTATATCCAATGATGCACGATCATAGCATCTTCGTTCACAATAGGAACATTTATATGGTCTTTCTCCAGTATGAGATCGTAAATGAATGTCTAATGTAGATTTATTTGCAAATGCCTTATCACAATATAAGCATAAATATCTCGTTTTTTTATTTGCGGTTCCAAAACGATTTTCAGAAATTTCATTGCTTGTTGATTTCAAATTAGATAGATCCTCAACTTCCGTGTTATTCATTTTTTCGTCAGTGTCCAAATCGAACAATTGTTTGCTTCTGTTTTGTATTTCTGGAAACTTATTAACATTTTTCTGTTTTCTCAATTTTCTTGGATTTTTATCCCGCTGTAGTTCTTTCTTCATTAAAGATTTATATAAAAAACTCATGAATTTATCATTATATTTTCCTTTTGAAGATATAACATCAGCGTCTTCTTTAATCTCAGAACAATCTATTGGATTTTGTTCATCTTCATTTTTGGTATCAACATCTTCTATTTCTCTGGCACTCAATTCTTCTGTACACTCATCTATATATTCGGCCTCATACAGAGCAGAGCATTCTTCGAATACTGATTCATAATTGTCAGAAATTTTATTTTCAGTGAAATCGGCATGTAAGAATTGTTCTTCATTTGAAGTTGTGTCCACTAAAATTTCTACTTCCAATTTCAATTTTTTTTCCGGTTCTATTGTCCTATTGTTATTGAAGTTGTCATAATCAGTAATGCCTTTATTTTGGTGTTCTAAATCATGATGAAGTGTTTCAAAACAAGTTACATTTTCAACTTTATTGATACTATAATCGTCTCCAAAATCCTCACTACTAAAATAATCACATTTTTCCAATCTAAATTCATATTCTTGGGAATCACAATAACTTATTTTGCTTATTTCATGTAACATAGAAAACGATTCTTGCGTTTTTTCCGTGCAAATTTCATCATCAATCTGCTCTTTATTCTGTTGGTGCTCAACATTTAAACAGTTTTCTTCCACTACATTACTTGAGTTTAAACAATTTTCGTTTCTGGGCGAAAGTTTTTCTACGTTTTCTCCTAACTCACACAAGACTTTTTTCAACTTTTCACTGTTTTTTTTAGCTAAAAAAAATTAACCAAAAGTCATATATTAAAAAAACTATTCATTAGTACTTACCTAATTCAAGAACCCTTAAAGTTTCCAAATACTCTTGTTTCACAAGATCAATTTTATCTTTTAAATCATGTGAACTATGTGTACTAATGACTCTATTTGATTTTGATCCCGTTGAATTAAGAGCTGTCGACGTTTTAGTATGATTTGAGGATATTTCCTTTCTTGTATCAATTTTCTCAATATTCAATGTTTCACATTCGCTACTTGTATTGTTGCATTCTTTGTCATATATTGGATTTCTGATTGATTTTGCACCACTAGGTTCGAGATCATTAAACAGGTTTTTAGTTTTAGCTTTGCAATTGACTGAATTGATATGGGCCAGCAATCTTTCATTTTTTAGTGGTAAACCAATGACACTGTTAGCTTAAAAAAATAGCTCGGATAATTTTTAGTAACTTAAAAGAAAAAAAATCTTACATGTATAAGTTTCCCCTTCAACCTTATTAGATGACTTAATCTCAATATATTCTATACTATCATTTTTAGATTGTTCCTGATAGTCACTCAAGCATATTTTTGTACATTGATGACCATTATAAGAAAACCCTGTCCTAAATTTTTTCTTGCATATTTTACATTTGTACAATAAAGTATCTTTTGCATGAAATCTTACAATATGACGACCCAAACTAAAAAAATTTTTAACTTCTTTTCCACATACGGAACATTCATATAACTTTGGTGTATCTAATTTAGCAAAATATGTAGCATCTTTCACATGATTTACTGCTCCTGAAGCATTCAAATGAAAACTAATATTATTTTCTGAGATTTCTTTATCAGAATTTTCCGAATAGATAATTTCTTCCATATTGTCACCACTTTACAAATTACAATTTTCAATGCCTTATGTTCAAAATGGCATTGTAAATTGAAAATTAAAGAAAATATTCGTTATCTTCTATTTTCTATGATTTCTTGCATGTCCAAATATTTACTTATTTAGTAATGTCAGATAGCTGTCAATAAATGTAGATGTCATTAGTTTTTTATTTAAAGGTAGGGATGTGCCAATTACACCGCCTGTTAAATATAACACGGTGCATACTTTAGTTAAATCTTTTGAACTTTTAAGGTTATTTTAATTTAATTATTAAATAATGAATTAATTATTAAATAATTTTCCGTTGCATTTTAAAATGAAATTTTAAATGTAAAATTAAAGGGGTTTACTCTCAAATTCTAAAAGGATAAATTTTTCTTTGAAGAAAATAAAGAATTACTTAGTTGTTCGTCTGAAAAGCAATATGTATAATGAAAAAATAAATTTTTTCCGTTTTTTCTTAGTACAAAATTTAAAAAAACAAAAACAATTAGCATTTATTTTCTAAGATCCCCTTCTACATGCGGTGTGCTTTTCAATTAATTTATAGGATTTTATGTACACAATTCAATTAAATTTAGAACCCAACTCTTAACATTACTTAATTAAACTTTATTAAGAACTTTTACTTTTTTAAAAAAAGATTACGAGCTATGCAATTGTTCTTTTAAATAAACATTAAAAATCAATGCAGATAAATTTGAATTTTTTTACTTTACAGACATTGATTGTACATAATAAAATGCTTTTAATTAGATAGGTAAAAAAAATTAAACAAAGTTCTATAATATTATATAATATTTAAAACAATAAATTATTTATATATTAATACTATTAATATTAATTTGCTCACAGCTAATCAGCAGGTGAAGTTCTTAGTAAAAGATTTGAATCTATACAAAATTGTAATAACTTAGTAGGACTTGAATCATCATTAGCTTCAGCTTTTATTATATCATCATTTTCGCTTACTGAAACTTCATCCACATTTTGTTGTATATCTGAATCTGCTATATATAGATTGGGGTCTTCATCTGGATTACAAGAAATCACAGAATTATCTAGAAAAAAAATATTCACGCTTTCATTAATAAAATTAAACATGAAATAATAATGGTTACCAATCAGTGGTTTATTGTTAGGAGAAGTTTTAATTATAATATTTGGTAATGGTCTTCTACAAAAATCTAATAATTTTCTTGGACTTGAATCCTCACTAGTATGTGAATTTTCATATGAAGTTCTTTCATTTACATTTTTTGTTATCTCGGTACATATGTTGTTAAAATTTTTGTTTTTGTTTTGCGAAACCACTGCCTCATTTCCGCTCGGGCTTTCTGTCATCAGTACTAAAACCTCCTTATTTGGATTTGAATTTATTTTAACTACAGGCAATTAAATTTTGTGAAATCAGAAATATTTTCTTATAAGAGAAAAATAAATGTTTTCATACTTGAATGTCTCGTTTGTAAATGAACTTGTAAGGAGGCATTTAGTTTAAATTCTCTTTCACATATGAGACACCTAAAAACCCATTTTTTATCTGAAAATTTTTTTTTCCTGGATATTGATACTAAAGATTGTGCTTTAACAATTTTTAATCCGATATCTTCGGTATTAGAAGTCTGATCTGAAACCGAAAAATGTATTTAAAATAAATTAATAGTTATTCTACTTAACCAGTTTACTTAAAATTGCTTTGTTTATGTGTATTGCTAAATGATCAATCATCAATTGCATTCCTGCATAAATTTCAAAACAGTATTGACACACGTACGTTATCATTTTTTCTAAATTTACAAAAATCTCACAAACTTTCTTCCTCAGTTGGTCAACTTGATTTTCTTCCAGTATGACCTCATAAGAAGCATTCCCTAAAATTTTTATTTTTTTTAATATATACCAAAAAATTTATTACAATTTCTGTTAGAGAGTTTAATTTCTTTATATTTTACCACAAGTTTCCGCGTTAGATTGCAAATGACTATGTATTGACAGAAAACTGAAGCTTTTGTAATCGCATGACGTACAACAATATAAAAATTTTTTTTTTGAATTTTCGTGTAAATACACATTTACTACTTTCCTTTTAAAAATCTTTTTATCTAAAAATTAATTAAACAGTTTCTTAAAAGATTCGATAAAATTACTTTTTTTTTATAACAATTGTACTACGCACCTTTTACAACTACCGCAGTTTTTACAATTTCAGGATTAATTTTAATATCCTTTTTAAAATCGTTTAAATGTTGAGATAAATGGACGAAAATCATAGTATCAAACAAAATTTTATTACACAGAGCGCATTTGTATTTCATTTTCCATCGGTTTTCAACATAAATATCACCACATTTTGTTTCACTGTACCAAGGAGTGCAAACATTTTTTATATAATTTTCTGAAACGATATGTACGAATTACGATTTGCTAAATAACATTTTGATTTCATTTTATGATAACAATCTCTCAGATTGGGATATTTTAATATAAGAATCGAGTAAGCAAATTTACCACATCTATCTTGAAAATGGTCCAATATTTTTTCGAAAAATGGTATGTTAAAATTGCACTCTGTACATACGTATTGCAAAGAATTTTGATTAACAGAATCTGAATATACTTCTACGTGCTTTGAATATTTTGCGCTGAAATTTTTTAACTGCTGGTATTCTTCTAATATTGAAGAATTTTTATCTTCATTGATTTCCTCGTCAATTTCTATAACTTCATATACGACAGGTTGATTTGACATACCGAAGTAATCTAAAAATAAAGGATATTAACAATGAATTAAATATGTATTTATATTATTTTTGTAAACAATATTTAGAATATAACATACACTAAGTAAATAGAATAATGCATGTGTTTGTCGGATCAAAATCACAAACCTATAGACTAAGTTCTGAATCTGAATTCAAATTTTAATTAAATTTTCTTCAAAAACACAAAGCCAACTCTAATTAGTTAATATCTACTTCAATTAAAATTAAAGCTGGTAAAATAAAGCCTAGCCATATATCTTTTGTGCCTATTCCAAAACATAACATAAATACTTGTTACTTAGCAATTGTTTTTTTAGACATTGTTCTCAAACCCTATACTTAAATCAAAAGAAATTAAAAATTACCTAAATCTTGTATTTTCTCCACAGTTCAAAAAGTTTCAAAAGCAATTCTGCGATTTATAAATCTAAAATTATATTTATTTTGCGTTAAAATTATACATATGTAGATTTCTAAAAATTTCTTATTTGTTTATTATTATGTTGCTTTTAATTAAAAATTGTCTACAGTAAACTTTTTTATTTGATTAAATAGTTTTTTGACTTTTACACCCAATAACTAATGTCAAAGACTGCTTAACTGTCAAAGAGTTTTCATATATTTGGGCTATTCACAATATTGATATAATGCTATTCGAACTTGTTGAGCGTGCTTATAAAAGCAATTAATGAAAAATAATAGAAAAAGCTTCCTTATAGGGGCAAGTACAGTCACAACTTGTGACATTAATGTTATAATAAAATTTTTCGAAATTTTCACAAATTTTTTTACAAAATTATCCAAAAAGTTTATTACTAAATAAAAACTTAATTACTAAATGACAAAATGCTTAATAACTTACGTTTAAATTAAAAACCAATTTTAGATATAAAATTAACATTCTTAAAACTTAGTTCACTATTAAAAACAGTAGACCCTTTCATGAAACAATAATTACATAGCTGACAATGTTACACTCCATAATAAAAAAAATCAAATAAAAGAACAGAACAACTAGTTTTTTTTTCCATAATTTGGCATTTTTTATTCATACAAAGTAAAATGACTAAATCATGGAAAAGTATTATCTTCCCATAACCACTCTACCTTGACTACACTAACGACATCAGGTGAAATGTCATAATCGTGAATAGCGACTCTGCCAATATCGGCGGCTTGTCAACAAATTGACGAGCATCATTTAGCATAACCTAAAAACTATTTTTCAATTTGACATATTAATATATTTTAACATAGCGCGTGTGAAATAAGAATTGAAATTTGGAATTTTAAAAAAATTGGGTTTTAATTATATTTACCAAAAGTAAATGTTTCACAACCAAAATCAATAATTTATATTTCATAATTCTGTAAGTGTTGATCGTGAAATATAAATATAGTTGGATATTAAATAACTGCCGAACAAAAAAGTAATGGATAATATGTCAACTCTTAACAATAAATGTGAAGAAAATTCTTCACCCAAAAATCTTGATGTCGAAGTTGATAAGCTAGCTGCTGATGAAATGACATCGAGGGATTATTATTTTGATTCTTATGCTCACTTTGGTATCCATGAAGAAATGCTTAAAGATGAAGTACGCACATTAACTTATCGTAATGCTATATATCATAATAAGCATTTATTCAAAGATAAAGTTGTGTTAGATGTAGGCTGTGGAACCGGTATTTTATCAATGTTTGCAGCCAAAGCTGGTGCGGCGGCAGTAATAGCTGTTGATTGTTCCAATATTATTGATTATGCCCGACAGGTTGTAATTGATAATAGAATGGAAAATGTTATTAAAATAGTTAAAGGAAAAATTGAAGAAATTGAATTACCTGATGGTTATGATAAAGTTGATATTATAATATCTGAGTGGATGGGTTATTGTTTGTTTTATGAATCAATGTTAGACACAGTCCTCTTTGCACGTGATAAATGGTTGAAATCGAACGGTATGATGTTTCCTGATCGTGGGACTTTATTTATTACAGGTGATTGTACTAAAATTTAACCTCTATCTTCTATTTGAGAAGAGTTAATTTTTTTAATTACGAATATTATATACTTTTAGCTATTGAAGATAGGCAGTATAAGGACGAAAAAATTAATTGGTGGGATGATGTGTATGGGTTTAATATGAGTTGCATAAGGAAAGTAGCAATTACTGAGCCTCTTGTTGATGTCGTTGATGCCAAACAAGTTGTTACAACTTCTTATATGATTAAAGAAGTTGATTTATATACAGTTAAGAAAAATGACTTGGATTTTTCATCACCGTTTCATTTAGTTGTAAAACGAAATGATTTTGTTCAAGCTTTGGTTACATATTTTAATATCGAATTTACTAAATGTCATAAACGTTTAGGATTTAGTACTGCACCCGAAGCTGCCTACACTCATTGGAAGCAAACCGTCTTTTATTTGGATGATTACATGACCGTGAAAAAGAATGAAGAAATATATGGCACATTCAAAATGAAACCCAATGAACGTAATAATCGCGATTTAGATTTTCAAATTGAAGTCTCATTTAAAGGTGATCTCTCTCAAGTTCACGAAAATAATCACTATAGGATGCGTTAAAAGCATCAGACTAGATTTATGTAACAACCAGTGGTATATAAACGAAATTTACATAACATAAAATATAAGGCATAAACCTATAACTACGCATAATATATAATTGAATTTTTATGATTAAGTTAGACGTAGTTACCTTTATCAAATAAGGGATCTTTGTTCCTTAAAAGAAAATAATATTTTTTGAATTCAATTTATTTTATTTTTTATTAAATATCAGGGTATTTTAATTTGATAAGTTCTTAAAGAAATAATTGTTTTATGCTCTGTATAGGTACTCCTTGTATATAGCATTCTATCAATTATTCTCTCTAATAAAAGAATACCAACAGGTAAAAGCATTTTTCTTTAGGGAATTTAAAAACATCTGAAGTGCCGGAAAGCAATTTATACTCTACATATTTATAAAAAATATAAGAACATAATACGATAATGCTAGTAGTAGAAACAATCTGGTTTGGCATTGAAAATTTTCATTTAATAATTTTAATAATTAATAATAATTTAATAATATTAAATTGTCTTTTATAATTTTAAATTCATAATTTGAATAGATAGGAATAGCATGTTTATTTCCTGTTTTTGTAATTTACTGACTAATGCCATAAACATAATTAGAAATCTATAAAATAGAAACGATGAGTTTAAAGTCCACCGTAATATTTTTTGAACAGATTGCTGTTGTTCAATGACACCGTTAATAAAAAAAAATATTTTGAAAATTGAACATATTGAACAATTTTCTTTTTGCATCATATTAGTAAAAAAAATGAATCAATTACTTCAATGCTAAACTAGTAACTAGGATAAAATATTGCGAATAATAATTACTATTACAGATTGTTAGTTTAATCAAAAGGGAAAATAACATTTTTATAAAAATTTAAATTTCACAGTATTTTTATTTATAAATTTTGTAAGAATTAAGACCGATATGTGAATAAAAACAATTTCAATTTGTTTTGTATACCGAAACCATTTTACTACTACTTCAATAAGAAATAAATATACCTATATTATTAACTATAAGAATATTTTGTTTTTCTTTCTAAATAAGTGTTATTTAAATTTGAGGCAAAAATCTTGCTATTTCAAATGAAATGGCCAAAAGGAGTGTAAAAGGAGTGTTACCTTTATAGTATTGTCGGTGTCGCATGATTCTTTAAATTACTGTGATTTTAAAATAAAGTGACCATAGCTCTATTTTGTGAAGAAAGAATCAACTAAGGTTAATAATAAACAAGAATTAAGGTTAATTTTAGAGTTCAAATTAATATTGATATCGCGAGCGTGATTTTTTTTCATCAAGAAAAAAAAAACACGCAATTATTAAATTTTTTCTTTTTGCAAGTTTTGTTTTAATATATATTTTGACGTTGTCAAAAATAACTCAGTTATTCCTTAATAGAGCTATTTTAAAAATATTCTCGAGGCTTATTGTTTAAAACAATTAAACTGATTTAATTTCAATTTTTGTTTCGTGAAAGCAACTATACATACTGTTATTTTTCATTTTAGTTTCGTAGTTTTTCATTTTAGTTGATTTCGTAAAAATAACAAGTTTTGTTTCGTAAACGTTTTTTCTTTATTCTTAGTTTTATAAAAGAATTAAATAAAAAAGCAGCTTGTTGTCAAGAATTAAAATTTAACTGAAATATTGTTTCTTTGCAAAAAATCAAAAACCGATTTTGTTAAATTGAAATGTCAAAATATTTGTTTGTTTTTTAGTTCATATGACAGTTTATGTACTTGATTTGAAATAACCTCGGAAGTAGAGTTGCGTTTTCATTATGTCAACTAACTTGAAATCTTATTTTAGAAAACTTTAGTTTTACGTTCCAAGTCATTATTTTTTAACATCAAGTCAAGTACGTAAATTTTTTGATTGACTTCAGTCAAGTCGGCTTTAAGTCAAGTAATATAGGAATATAATATATTCCCATATATGTTTCGTTCATATAGGAATATAATAGGCTGCACGATTGAAGTTGGAATATTTTTTTTAACAATTTTAATATGTTTTCAATATAAATTTTGAAATGTCAAAGTTTTTTGCCCACCCATAATTTCTTTTTTTAATAGAATTGTCAAAACAGACACTGTAAAATTGATAGAATGTACAAGTAATCATAAATGACATAAATAAAAACTTAAAGTTGCAACGTAAAATATAAACAAAACAAAAGACATATAAAATCTTGTTTACTAAAATTTATAGTTTGTTTTAATTTAATAATTTATTTAATCGACTATTTTCAAATTATGAGTTCAGAAAATTTGCTTGTAGAATTTCTTGATGAGAATGTAGTTTCTGGAAGCTGTACTAAAAAAAATAAAAATAACGGTCTAGATCCGAGGAATTTGATAAATAAAAATAGGTCTAACGAAATTGGACAAAATTTAAAGTTGAAACATTATAGAGGAAAATGTGCTGAAATATTTATTGAAAATGATAAATGTTACATTGTTTGCGAATTTTGTGAAATTAGTTTCAAAACATTAGAGGTATTTTTATGTCACATATATAAACGGCATTTAATTATAAAGAATCCGTGTCATGAGATGTTTTCGTTGCAAGAAGAGGAATCGGTTTCCAATCAGATACAAAAATCAGAACAACAAAACAATAGCACCAATATTGGTGTTTCAAAGATTAACAATTCTAACAAATCATCTGCAAAGTATTTAATTGATGTGGGCTACAAAAACGGGGATAATCAAAACTTATTAGAAATTATTGAAGATGATAATTCAATTATTACTAATAGTAATATTGCAACACCAGACTGTTTTAGTCCTACAAAAACATTTGTTATAAATTCTGATCAAAATTCAAAATTAATTTGTTTACCAGCTAGTAATGATAGTGAAATTGTTTTTGATGAATTTTTAATTAATCCACAGCAAGAGACAAATAATATAGAACAAGAATTCAATTTAAAGTCATCTTTTGGAAGTGATGAATGTATCAGTTATGAATCATCATTTTGTTGTGACATTTGTAACGAAGTATTCAGTAGCACAAAGGATTATAAAAAACATTACGAAAAACACCAAAATGAATGGAAAAATTATATATGTCCAATATGTCCCAAATCATTTGGAAGTGTATTTTTTCAAGAAAAAGAATTTAATTCACATATGCGAAAGCATCTTCAGCAACAAGGTCAAAAAGATTTAAGTTGTCCAAATTGCAATCAGAGTTTTGTAAAACAATTTGATTTATTACGTCACATTGAAGCCAACCATAGTAATATATTTTTAATAGAGAAACATACTAGTAACGATTTATTTGAAGACGCACTGGAAAGTATATGAATTAAATGTATGTTTTTGTTATTGTCAGTAATTACAAATTTTTTCACCTACCTAAGTATTAATACATTAAAATTATTTTTGTACTTTTAAATATTCAGAATAATGTTTCAATATAATATAAATTATAAAAAAACACACTTAGTTTGTGTACAAATCTTGCAATTGCACTACTAATGAGCATTATATTTCTTTAGTCGCTAATCTATGTAATGGATCTACTTATAGTGATGTAGTATATATTCATAGTTTAATTTTTTAATCTTTCAATCGTACGTTAAACAATATCACAAAGTTTAATTATATTGTAGCAAACGGCTTGATTAAATACAACATTATTAATTTTACGAAAAATTTCTGAAAATACCTCGAAAAAAAGTATACGATACCAATAAATTTAGTAAGTAATTTTGAGACGAACTATTACTTAATTTTTCATGTATGGGTGTAATATTAAATTCTGATTTGAGCAAGGGAATTTTTTAAATTTTATTTTGTAATTTTTTTATTAAAATCGTATGTACTTATTTCTTTATGCGATCCTTTTTTAAATGAAATTCTTTTTATTGAGCTTCACTAAAAGTGAATCTCCAATATCGGAGAAATGAAATTTATTATATTTTTATAATTTTAGAGAATCACCTACACATACAGACGATATATAGAAAATTTATAGAGTTCTAAACTAAAAAACAAAAAAAAAAATATTTTTTTATAATTCTACAAACGTCTTTAATCTCCTTTAATGCCTCATAAAAACAATAAAACAAATTGGATGATCAAATATTAGATGTTTTACTGAACATTTAAAATCCCATAAGTGGCAATAAAAGAAATCAATTCCCATCGTAAAATAAGAAAAGAAAAGAAAAAGAAAAACTAATATTAGGTGTGAATTTTTTTATTATTGAAAATAATAATATAAAGGATAACTTATATTATCTTGAATATGTACAATATAATATAATAATATATAAATAAATAGAATATAATATGATCATATGTATAAATGCAAATTATGATGATAATGAATATAATAATATAAATACAGATATTAAATCCTGTACAAAACAAGAAAAGATGTTTTTTTTTTGTTTTTCAAGAATATTTAAAAATAACAGTAGTCTAAGAGTACGGGTCTAACAATAATCTAATCTAAAAGCTACTAGATAATAATTTAATAAAATTAAGAAACTAAAACGATCTTTTCCCTTTACAGCTTCTTAAGAATTCAATGAATGCTTGATTATACTATCTTAATACTTTGAAATTTAAAATTTAATTATATAGACCCAGTTAGTTTAGTTATAGTACCTAGAAAGAAAACAAATTAAAATTCAATATTTAACTGATGCATATACGAATACGTAATTTATTCAAGCGTAATCAAATTAAAATATGTATATATTAGGTCTGTCTGGCATAAAACTTGAAAAAAATTTTAGAAAGAGAAACAATGACATAATTTCTCGCAAAAAATCTTGTATATACATAGGTATATAGAATCTCTTTTCTTAGTCGGTCAACACATTCAATATGTTTCATATTATTTTGACATTTATTTGAACAGTGTAAACAAAGCTTAACTTTTTGTAAACTGTTTTCATTATTACTGTAAAATTTTAAACAACTCATGTGAATTACTTACTCATTTTTTTTTTCTCTAAAAACAAAATGTTATTCTGTGATTGTCTTCTGCAAGAAAAGCATCTATCTGCAGTAAAGTATAAAATTTAAAAATTAAATTCAAAGTAAAATTTTAAATATTTGATTAATTTACAATAAATTAACATTGTAGTTTAAAGTGTTGTAAAAATAAATCATCGACAAGGTGATTAAGTTGAAATTTGAATTCATTTGTTGTTTTTTTTTTGTTATTTTGATTCAAAACTTGGAAAGTGCCATAAATCCCCTCACCAACAATCATAAATTCCCGCACCAACAATATTTATTTTTACATCCTAGATACTTCCTTGTTTTCAAAATAAATCGTGAAAATTACTGCTATGAATAATCCCATTTTTATATACAATATAGAAGGGGTAAGGTAAGTATGTAAATATTTTTTATTCTTATTTTTTAAATTTATGTGTTTATAACATTTTACAAGAAATTATAACAAAAACTTAAGCACCGTTAATCGTTTATTGTATTTTAAAATTCATTTTAATTTTTTTTTTGTTATCACATAAATTTCTATTTGTTTGAACGCTTATTTAAATGCGCCTAATGTCTAAAAAAAAAAAGGAAAATACAAAAAAAAAGTGTAATTTTCTTGTCGTAAATTAAAATGGAAATAAAAAAAAATCTACCATAATAAATTTTCATTTTCATTTCTTATATTTTTTTGGTGTACAGTCTATTTTTCAGTAATTTATTTAAAAACATAGACCGCATTGGAATAGTAATGTGAATTAAAACTAAAATTGAAGGACCAAGCAAAATCATTAACGTCGCAAAACGTATAACTTATGTCAAGAAATTTTATTACAGATAGGTTAATTGTAATTTTTTAGTTCTTATAGTATTCCAGCATAGTGAGTACTTTTAACATTTAGACTTAATAAAATGGTACTATTATAGTATTTTTGCTTAGACCAATGTGATAACAATTGAAAGGGTTTAAAAAAACAAAAACTTATTTCATATTTATTTTTTAAATGATAGCAAATCTGAATTTCTATTTTCGAAAAAATAAATTGGAATAAATTTAAAAATTCATTTGAAGTAAACTCTGCGGTGTTGTTTATTTTAACCAAACGCTGCGATGTTGTTTCCGATATTTTACAATGTATGGTATTAAAATTTTGATTTTAACTCATTTTAGATTCAGAAATATCAATTTGTGGGGGAATTTACGGAGGATATTCATGGAAGAAAATTTTGGGGGAAAAATTATATTAAGAAAATTTTTAACAAAATTTGCATAAAATAGAAGGCAAAACAAAATATAGTTCTATTTTTTTTTTCAAAAACTAAATTATTACCGCTTCAAAGTTGTAATTTTAAAAGATGCTAGTTAGAGCCTTTTATGTATAAAAACTTTAGTACAGTATGAATATTTTTGCAAAAAAAAAAACTATAATATTTTTTTTCTTATATTCTACTCCTAAAATCTCTTAACATATTCTTAAACATTCCAATTTTTAAGTATTATTGTCAATATTGTTATGATAAACGACAAAATTTTTATGTTAAAACTGTCATGCATACTCCATAATATAAAATGAGTGTTAATAAACTTTAACTATTTTAAAATAGCGTCTAAAATTTTAATGGAGAATTTCTTGTACTACACTGTTTTATAACGAATTTATACTTGTTGTAAAATTGTTTTCGTTTTTTGTTTTGCCGTTTTGTTTTTTCCTCCATAAAACTGTTATTCCATTTTATGTTATATTAAGTCTATTAAAGTGGTTTAATTTTAGATGGGTAATGAATGTGTAGTTACATGTATTTCAAGTGAAATGCTCAAAGAATAAATTAAAATATGGAAGCAAGAAAAAATTTCAAGTATAGTTTATTATGCTAAACTTAGAATATTTTAAATATTCCAACTTGTAGAATATGCTAAAATATCGTCTGTTAAATAATTTACATATGTGATATTATAATTTTTACATACATATACATATATACTTATGTAAATACTTACAAAATAGGCTTTCCTTTTTTTAAGATTATAGTTTTTTCCTTTATATAACGTTGCACTTATGCGAGTCAGGGTTTATTTACATATATGTAAATATATACTTACACATTATATTTTGCAAAATTATTTAATTATATTTATTGTGTTTTATGTAGTAAACAATTGTATATATTAATGTGTACGTTTAAAAACAGATTAAGGGCTCTAAACTCTAAAGGATTATTAAATCTAAAATTAACATTTTATTTTAAACACTTTAATTAGAGCGTTGATATTATAATAAAAAAAAAAAGACAAGAAAAATGGCAAATACCTGATTTCTAAACAAATTTATAAACATTCATCCATAAATATATAAGACGTTGTGTTATGTAGTATAACTTAGCGTTGATTAATTAATTTTCGCTTGACTCAAGGTTTTCTATAACTGCGGTTTTTTAATAAATTTCCTTTTAACCTAAATTATTAAAATTTTTATGATTTTTCATTTAAAAATATTGATTGTTTTTTAGATTTCGTAAATTTAATTTTTTTTTTTTATTGCATTATTTTCATTTAAGTAGGTCAAAGTGAAAACAGAAATTATAAATAATATTTGAGTAGCTACATATACGTACGAATCTGGGAGCGTAAATATCTACTTATAAAATATTGTTTATCGAGATTTATAAAACTTTAGGGTACCTTAACGATTAAAGATTTTAAATTGAATTATAGAACATTTCTTTAGTAAACAAGTTTGATACTATGAATCCTATGAATGTGTTGTGATCTAGTAGATTTGTCTAGTCTATGCCGATCTAGTAGACAACTATAATATAGGGTACTTACCTTTCAGCAATTAACAGAAATTTACTTATACACATTAATATATATTTACTTTACATAATTTACACATTAATATATAATACTTTACATACTGACAGAAATTTACTTATAAAGTATTCGTAATTTGTGTTCAAATATTGTAAATTTCAAAGGAACCGAATGAGGTATTAGGACATTTCTTCCGAACCACCGCAGTTATTCCAGAGTTATTGTAGGAGTTAGTGGATATCTCTTAGGGAATTGGACACAACTTCCTAAAAGCTTAGGAAATCCCGTCCGAAGTAATGGGAACGCTGCCAGTATAGGGCAGTCGTTAAGAATGTGCGCGATGGTTTCGTCACTATCCCTACAAAATTTACACTCGGTATTCCCAGACTATGCATGTGGTTTTTTATTTAGCAGGGTCTTCTCGGCCTTATTGCTAATATCAAAGTGTATTTAAATATCGTATTCACATTATCATATTAACTGTTATTGTGCTTAACTATACCGTTTTCCTTTACAAGAACATTGTTTGCTCGAAAAATTTAAAATTTTATTTTTTAAAAATTTTGTTGTGACTTTTATATTTGAATTGTAATATGAAGTACAATTTATTCTAGAAATTGAATACCTTAAAAAACACTAGTTTGGGAATATAAGGATGAAGTTACATTTACGATTGCTTTAAAAATTTCTAAATTTCAAATTCATCATACCATTTCGAAATTAAATTTTCATATTATTTTTTAAAAATTATTTTTTAATTTTTGCAAGTGAAGAAAAACAAAAACACAAAACTTTGTTTGGAAAAAAGATTTTTCTTCTGTTATAGTATTTAATGAATATGAAAGCCTTGGAAAATTTGTAGAATTTTTGAAATAAAAAAGAAAAGCAACATTTCGAGGAAAAAGGAAAATGTTAAAAATAAAAGTGAATTTATCACAAAAAGTCTGAATTTTTAAAAGAATATTTACGATTTTTTTAAATTAACGATTAAGATTTCTGAATAATGAATTTGCCTTTGATTTAAAAATGATTTTGAGAATGCAGGACCTGAAAGATCATGTTTTGAAATTAATATTAGGTAGAAGTTGCATTGCATGAATTAAAAGTCAAGTTTTTCATATTTTAAAATCGAATATAAGTTCGAGCTTTAAATTTAAATTCTAAAATTTTGCCTTTGCATTCAAATGTTAGAACACAGAATTGTCATTATTGAGCTCCCTTAGTTTTGCCAAATATTCGCAGCGGAAAGTGTAAGCCGAATTTACATTAGTATGTGATTAGTGTAGCTTTAATTGTTTAATGTTTAATTTAATTCTCATTAAATTTATAAAAAAAAAAGTTTTCTAAAATTATCATAATTTTTTGTTATACTTAAATACAATGTTCTAATTTCCGTTTAAAACAAAATTTATATATATGTACGTATAGACATGTGTAGACAAATTAATTTTAACACTTGAATGTTTTTAACCTAATAGTGAAATCATTTATATCGGAAACAATAATTTTTTATACAATGCGGTTCAAGACTTTGAGAACAAAAGAATATTTCATATAATAAGGATGTTTCACGGCAAGAATTTTGTTATATTATATCCGTTGTTCTATTTATTTAGATATTTTATAATTTATATTTCATATACGAGTACTATGTATGAATTATAAAGTGAATTATAAAATGAATTATACACATACATACATTTTAGGTGTTATTTATGTACCATAAAAATATTTTATAGTATAAATTTTTTAAATTTTAATTTTTTTTTTTCTTTCATAAAAAAGACTTAAATTTTTCATTTGATTCAATTTGAATGTTTATAAAAAAATAATTTTAAAATTACACATGTTTTGGTATACATACATATGATGCGTTGGCGGGAAGGTTTTCCAGTCGGAAACCTTTTTAAATCAGACCATATACTATTCGTTGGGAACTAAGAAAGAAATCATAGAGGAGGTAGTCGGAGCGCTGGAGAAGTATTTTTGGGCTGCGGCAGACCAAGCAGATTCTGGGAGATTATGATATGAAGTGATTTAAGAAGGTTATAGGGATGGAGAAGAATGAGGTGAAAATTTTCATTGGGATCTTGTCGAGTTACTCCAAACTTAGTGGGCACCTCAACAGGCTGGGCTTGAAAAGGGTAATAAGACACTTGCAGGTTCTGTGGGAAAGAGAGGTTGACTCTAGCACAACTTCTGAGGAAGTGTGTTCCTGTCGCTCGCAGGAGTACGGGACCGCTTACGACGACGGACTTAGTCCTCACGAGTCCTCCACAACTCACAAGTTATTCCAATACATTGGGGCGGTGGATCTCGAATGGGTGCTGTGGAGCCATGCCCTTGCACAATAAATCCATATGCGTTGTCGTGGTGCACTATTTCTCTGCTTTTACTAATTTGCAATCTATACAATATACATAAACGAATAAATCTTGTACATAACACTAAAATGAATATATCAGCGATATGTTAAATATAAGATAATTAGATTGGTGTATAGTGTCACAGATTATTTTCCCTTCTGAAATTGGTGATTGTATGAATTACTTCCTTGTTCTTTAAATTCCTCACATTCCATGTATACCTTTTTCCATTTCATAGGATATAAGTGTAATGGTTCATTAGACGAAATCTTTATAAAAACTACGATTAAAACCCCAGGTATTGAAATCACATTTTTATATCTTTTATTTTTTTATAATTTTTATTTATTAACTAAATATTAACAAACAATGTTAATTTTGTGGAAATTTTATTAAAAATCTAAACTAATTTTTTTATTATGAAGATTGTGTGTGCCTTGAAATTTTAAATATAATAAAGTTAAAGTAAATAATTAATTAATTACAATCTTGCATATTTTTTGTAATTTTAATAATGTTCTTTGTGATTTTACTTTGTTCCACAGTGGGTTCGCCCGTTTATTCTCACGTTTATAAAAATTTGAAATAAAAGATTATAGCCATGTGTAAGCTCCTAATTTGATTCCAAGCTGCTTTGACGAAGTCACGAGGAAGCTGTGTGTACACGGGCAACCCGGGCACTTATGGTTTGCAGGGTCATCTCGGGCAGGTCGTGGGGCTGCTCACCGTCTGTCATGTTGTGGATGTATATCATGATGGTCGTGCCGCTCCTAACTTATGGAGCAGTGGCATGGGCAATAAGGGTAGCTCTTGGTACGGCTAGAAAGAACCTGGAACGATTGCAGAGACTTGCATGCGTCTGCATCACAGGGGCTATGAGAACTGGCCCAACGGCGGCAATGGAGGTGATTTTGGGACTAACCCCTTTGCACCTCGTTGTAGAGATGGCAACGAAAGCTGCCATTTTCAGGTTGGGGGGAATGGAGCCGGAATAATCGGTGTGAGATGACTCGGGACGACATGGTGAAGAGGTACAGCTTCGAGAAAAAATTTGCCTCGTTGCTAAGTAACAGAAGGGACTGGGAGCGTGACCTTTCAGTTTGCCCAGTGTGAACACATGTTATCAGATGGTACGCAGATGGGTCAAAGACCAATATTTGGGATGGGTGCGGGGGTATTTGGGCCAAGTACCAAATTCTCCGAACCTATGGGAACTTTTCCGAGGGTGTTTCGGACTGAGTTGCACGCCATTGAAATGTGCGTGAGGTACAGCCTGGAAAGGGGGTATCGGGGACAAGAGATAGTGATTATGTCGGATAGCCGGGCTGCGGTCGGAGCACTGAACTCGTTTTCAGTATCCTCGGCAGTATGGGGCTGTCTTGAGGAGCTCAATGAGTTAGGCAGATGAAACCGGGTCACACTGTGTTGGCTGTCGGGCCATGTGGGCGTGGAAGGAAATGAGGCCGCTGATGCGCTTGCAAGGAAGGGGCAAACACACCTCTTCTTTGGCCGAAGCCCTTCTTAGGAGATTATGACCAGAAGCGATTTAAGAAAATTATAGGGATAGACAAGACAAAGTGAGAGTCCCCACCGGCATTTTGACGGGTCACTGCAGGCTTAGGGGACACCTAAGTCGGCTGGGCCTGAGAAAAGGGGATACTTGCAGATTCTGTGGGGAGTATGGAGAGACCTCGGTGTTCCTCCTGGGGGAGTGTGATGCTCTTGCTCATAGGAGGAGGGAGGTGCTGGGGGGCTTTACTTTAACGGTGGTGGAGTTACGGTCTTCTGGTCTTCACAAGTTGCTTGAGTTCATCAGGAAAGTGGGTCTCGAGCGTGTGTTGTAGGGCATTCTCCGCATTCGGAGGGGGGCGCACAATATATCCTTATACGTGGTCGCGGTGCACTGTTGCCCCTGTTGTACAAATCTACAATCTACAAGCTTCTAATTTTACAAAATCAATTAAAATTTCAATTTATCATAATTTTTCCTAATTTAAAATATAATTATCTTTATTTTAAATTCTAAAGAAAATAGCAAAGTATAACAGAAAATAATATTATAATTCCTTATTAAAAATTAAAACAAACTCATTACTAACTTTACTTAATCTATATAGCTATGCTCGTACTACATCTTCTAAACTATTTGTACAATATTTTTTCAGGTCAGGAACTTTTTTTTAATCACATTCATTCTAAATTTCCAGCACAACTAATAAATATTTTGTACAATTTTAGCCTCTAAGAGCCTCTAGTGATTTGTTGATAAACATCATTATCTATTATAATTTTGCTCAAGTAAATTTTTTAAGGAGCTGCTTTTCACTTTTAGATTTTAAAATCCACGTAGTTAAGATTTCAAATAATGGCAATATAAATGTGCTCTTTTACAAACCAATTTTGCTTTTAACTAATTTTTTTTTTCACCAATTAAAAAAGAAATATTTGAATTAATATGGCGAACGGTAGTATGACAATCGCTTTGTATTTAATTTTAAATTAAATTAAATTCTTATTTTATTATCATATATTTGTTTTATGAACCAAAAAATCATTTTCATAAAAAATTAAATAACAAAAAGTTGGTTACATAATTACATTTTTTTATTTAAACTATTATACGTTTACAGTATATACAGTATAATAGTTTAAATATACGTGCATGTATATTTGTAATTGTGTGTGCATATATGAAAAATTTTCATGGCGGTTAATCCTTTTTGGTTTTAATATAAAATTTAATTTTTTTTTTTTTAAGTTAATTTTCTATTTGACTTTTTTTTTGTGTTTTATTGGTGTTAATCAGAATTTTAAACTTTATATACACAAATTTTATTCATTTTTAAAATTTCAGTAAAAAAAAAAATTATTTATAACAATAAACAATTTATTTGTTTTAAGAATAATAAAGTTATGAATTTTAATTTAATTTGATTAAGAAAAATTTATAAAAAATAAAGCGTACATTAATAAATGGTAGAAATAATTGTATAACACAATTGGCATGTGAAGAATTTTCAGAATTTCATTTTATAATTAAATTAAAAATGTTAATAATTTTTTTTTTTTTGCTCTGTACTTCTGTTTAAAAAAAATTCATTTTTTTCTTGTTTTTCATTACCGCACTTTTTAAAATTTAATTATTTTTCATTTTTGAAAATATACGTATATAAAAATTTTATATACTAATAATTAACTGAAATTTTAAATGCTACTTATATATGTATGTAGGTATATTAAACTAGAGTATATTATATATATACTATTATAGTCATATACACATATGAGTCTTATATGTTATGAATTTTTAAATTATATACGTTTAATTACTTTCATATATGAAAATTTTCATTTATTTATTTGTATTATTTATAAATATAATATAATAATAAATACTCGTATATACTTAAAAATTTTATATATACGTATATTACGTATAACAACTCATCAGAGAAATTATAATTTATTATTTATTTATTATTTATTATAATATACGAATTTAATTGTTTATATTGTTTAATTTCTGAGATTACTTACAATTTTAATTCCTGCTGGGAGTGTACTTATCTATAAATGAATGTCACACTGTATATACATATAATTTAATTGTTGACTATATTGTATAAATAAATTTTTATGGTCAATGCGTGTAATTTTAAATTGTTCTTTAAAAATAAAATTTAATTAATGAAATAATAACGATAAAAATATGTGAAATTGTATAATTTTAATTAAAAACTATAATTAATATAACAGTTATTATATAATGACTAATATACAAAGTAATTTATGATAAAATTTTCTTTAAATATTAAAAGAATTTATTAAGATTCTTCTGCCTTGATATAGCTATGTTCGTCAACCCGTTCGTCTAATCGCACGATAACTTAAAAACGAAGCAAACAAATACAAGCAAACTTTCAGAAATTGTTCTTTTTTTTCATCAAAAGACATAGTTAGACTAGAATTAGGTTGATAGAGGTTTTTTTTTTATTTTTCTCCATGGGGACCGAGGCTATGTCGACCCATAGGATCTTTTGTGATTCCCATCCACCTTACATTAGCTTTATACCTAGGCCCCTGACAAACCATAGTATGGCAGCCACATCAAGTTGCGAGATCCTCCTCGGGGTCACAAAGCCGCTCCCGAAGCATCTCAGTCGCAGGCGAGCAACTGCCTCGCACTCATACAGTAAGTGCTCCATAGTTTCGTCCTCCTACAGGCATTAACGGCAGACCTCATCCGCCACCCTGCCCATCATTTTCAGGTTGACCCTCGAGAGACAGTGTCCAATGAGAACCCCGACTAATGTCCTCAAATTTGGACGGCTGAGCATAGTCAGACCCAGTCCCCCAGTCCCAGGGGAGGAACAAATTTCCTAGAGTGCGGCAGGCCCAGGCAGCTATCCCAATGTTCAACTGTGGCCCACTCCTCCCATTCACTGATTCACTGAGAAACAATTAGACCATTTTAGGTCTAAAACCCCACATTTTTCCATATAGCGTCGTCGAAGCCCATAGGCTCTAACTATGACTCTATCAAGATGAGGCTACCAGTTTAGTCGTTGATCTAGGATTACTCCCAGATACTTGACCTCCTTGGAAGGCTCAATGTTTGGGCCTCCCAGGAGCAACGGGCGCTAAATTTCCAGAACCTAGTAAATGGTACAATAACTGCCTTTCCCGGGTTAATGCCAAGGCCCTCCACTTGTGTCCAGTCCCGTATGATGTTTAGGGCACTCTGCATTCGGTTGGCCACGACATCATCGTGCTGGCCCCTCACAACTTGATAGAAAGTTAATTTTATATTTTTCAAAAACTTATTTTTATAGTCACATTGTCAGGGTGTAAAGTGTGACTCCATCAGTTAAGATCAACAGAAAATTTTCATTTTGTTTTTATTAATCTATTAACTTGTCTGTGAAAATACCTGACGCTAAATTTTTTATTGAATATAATTTAGAACATAATAATGTAATTTGGAGAAATAAATATACAATTTTGCTATAGCTGCACATACATATTTTATGAGACTAAAATTAAAGCAAATCATTTTAATTATACGAAAATATAAAACATTAAAAAATATTTAAAAATGCATACTACATGGGTTCGTGTGACATCTGTTACAATCAACATTAAAATAAGCAGGTACCTGATATTATTAAAATTTTATAACAGTTTGGATTAATTTATAATACTTAATATTATATAATAAGTTTCTATGTTATATTTTATTGTATTTTCAATACAACATATGAGATAAAAATCTATTAATATTTTAATATACGAATTATATTGTAATATTAATTTTTCACTTTAATTTCAAATTTGCGTTATAAAATATCCTTGACAAAATATACATTGTTGTTCACATAATACACATTATATGAGACTTATTCAGAATAGTGATTAAATTTAAAAGGTACACTGTTTGAAAATAAATTGATTTCAATCATGTCGGAAAATATATTTCCGGTTGTACTCGCGTATTATATAATTTGATTATTGTAGAAAATTGAAATATATTTAAATGGTATTTACAGTAGAACATATCAATTAAATTTAATTTGTGCATTTGTGTTTAGTATGAAATACTTGTTTTTGCGCTAAACAATCATGTTGAGGCTTAATTTTGTATCAAATAGAGAAGTAAATTTTTAATAGATTGCCAACGAATTTGAAAAATAAAGATTTGTTATTACCTGCTCATTCATTTACAAACATGGCTGGTTTTTTATACAAAATTTTTAGACCTGGATAAGTTTTTGCTTTGTAAACAAACCTATTTGTTTAGTTAGAAAAATATCCTTCACAGTTTAGCCGAAAAACACGTTTAAAGTTTTGCAAAAGATTTTTTCAAATATCTTCAAAACAATTTTTGCCACAGCTTATTATTATATATTGACGAAATCTCTGAGTTGCCGGTGATCACCGATAATCATCGGTGATCGAAAAATACTTAGAATCGATCTATCTCTTCTAGCTTAGCCAGAAACAAGTCTTTTATAGTAATATAACAACTTACTAAAAAACATTTGTTTCTTCTGTTGTAAATGCTCTGAGTAGACAAGCGTCGCTTTTTCAGCAAATTCGATTAATGGAGATTAATGCAAGAAAATCCAAAATTTTATTCAATTATAAGAATGTTTCCATGTCAATAATAGCTTATCCTCAAAAGGCGACAACCTGAGATGATCAGATCAAATCAAACCACTAATGCCGAAATGGAGAAATGTCTTCTGAATAGATTCAATTCGTAAAATATTAATAATACGGTAAGACGCCCATACATGACAAGTATTCTAAAATATGGGCCCAATCTTTGATAAAAGATGTTTCTCAACATCAAGGGTCAGCAAAGTTCTTTATGAGAATAAAATGCCTATGTAGCCTAGCATAAATAAGAATGATACGAATGTTTAATATCTATAAATTTTTTATAACTCGTAAATTTGATAATTTTTGAATTTTGTAACATACTCTTAGGAGTATAAAAATTACAGTGTTCAATACTTTTGTAGTTTAATGTTATCCTTATCACGTATGGAATTTAAATTTTTGTGATTAATATAGTATTAAGTGGTTTAGTTTTCCTCGCGCGATTTAGTATGTGAGTGCATTTATTTTGTTATGCATTTATAATATTACAAACTTAAAATATTCCTGACAAAAGTTTGAGATTAATGTTTTATACTATACACTGTTGTAAATATTTGTTTTATAAAAGTTATATAAAATTTTTTTCAAAGTTAGTTTACATAATGACTTTAGACATTATTGTCTATTGAAAATACAATAACAGTATATCCATTTTAATGTTAACATACAATTTTACAAAGGTGATGATATTATTATTATAATCTCATTGATTATTACAATATATTTTGTTTTTAAAACACTAAATTGTATACTAGTTGACTATATAGGAGGGTTTCTTTTCATAATTTTTAAATTTATTAAAATCAGATTATGTTTTAATACCATCATCCATTTATTTTATATAATATGAAATATTATAATTGAAAATGGTTTTAACTGGTTTTAATTTATATAATATACTTTGCATTATTATTATTATATGGGAGTAATTGTTTCTATATCTTTAATGAAAAATAATCATATAGCTATCACTAAAAAAATTTATTTTTCAATTATTTAAATATTTTATATTTTAATCTTTTTTACTGAAATAATTTAAATATTTTATAATAATATATTATATTGTATGAAATATAATTAATATTTTTTGGATATGTTATGCTTTTGTGTCTTAGTATTAAAATTATTGATGTTAATATAGGAAAATCGAAAAAAAAAAATATAATTTAAATTATTTATTAAGCGATTAGTTTACACTATGCATAAATAAATTTCAATATAATGAAATCATAATAAAATTTTTCAATTTATTTTTATTTAGAAAATAACTTTGATATTTTGAAATTATTCTCAATTAAATTGGTAGCGAGCGATACAAAGCTGGCCGTCAGATTAGTTATATTGAATTATTTGATGTAGTAAGTTATGTACAAAGCCTTGTATGTAAAAATGAGAAGGTCAGTTTGGTTGTCTTCGATTTGAGTAAATCATTTGACTCTGTGGATCGTAAGATTATGTTGCGCAAATTATTTGAATGTGGTGTAAGAGGCAAAGAATACTATTGGTTTAAAAGTTACTTGGAATATAGAAAACAATATGCTGAGTGTGATACTGTAAAAAGTAATATCAATTTTATTGATTATGGTGTCATTCAAGGTAGTTCATTGGGACCAGCTTTATTTGCTTATTACGTTAACGACTTTTCTAAAATTAAACTACTCGGTAAACCGATAATATATGCAGATGATATCGTTGTAATTTATAAAGAAAGAACTTTCGATAATATGCAAAAAAATATTAATCAAGATATGGAAGCTATTTATAATTGGATGTGTGTGCATAAATTATCGGTAAATGTGAGCAAAACTAAATACATGCTAATTAACTCTAAAAGCTCCGAATTTGACATCAAGTTCAACGGAAATAAAATAAATAAAGTCAAAGAGTACAGGTATCTGGGTGTAGCTTTCGATCAAGATTTAAATTGGAATCAACATGTTAATGAAACTATTAGTAAAACGATAAAAACTGCCGGCATGTTTAAAAAATTAGGTGAGCGTGTGCCTCATAATATCAAAATATCAATATACTATAGTCTTTTTCATAGCGTTTTAACATATGCTATTGGTATTTGGGGTAACACCTCTTTAAAAAATATAAATACTTTACAAAGAATCCAAAATAAGGCAATAAAAAATCTTTTTTGCTTACCATACAGAACATTAACTAATGAAATACACAAAAAATACAACATCCTAAAATTGCAGGATTATAAAGAAATGAAGCAACTATGTTATATTCATAATATTAAAAATAGCCAGATTAAATCAAACACCACACTTATAGCTAATAGTGATATACATAATTACGGCACTAGAGCAGCAAATGAACTTAGATGTATAACTAGTCGTGGTTTAAATGGCCTCACACCAATTGCGGTATGAGGTATAATGCTGTATAACAATTTATCTTTGCAATTGAAAGATATGCCAAAAGCCAGATTTAGAAAGAAAATTAAAGAAATTTATTTAGAGAGGTATAACCACAACTTATAACTTTTATTTTATATTCAATTTTGTATTTTGTATAATTGACTTTAAGATTATTTTGCTTATTATTTTTTTTCATTTCATAAATTCTTTGTATTATAGTATATTTTTATATTTCTTATCTTATTATTGCATTGCAGCTTACATTTTTTGTATATAGTCAAATTTTAGCTTTTTCTTTGTTTCTTCTTGAATTTAATTTTTATAACCTTAACATTAACTTCGTAAAATTGTAAATAAATACCATAAATATTGTATATAAAACTAAATATGTATTATAAACTCTATACGAGCTCACCAGCTCATTGAGATTACAAATAAACAAATAAATAAAATAAATAAATATTGAATTCGGTCGGAGCAAATGGAAAACCGTATTAAGCGCATCTGCGGACGTCGAACTCAATGCACCAGTCCTCTAAACCCTACCTATTTTGGTAGGGTTTTATGTTTTCTCTATTGCCGGCCAACACAGAAGCATAGGTAAGGATTGGTCGTTGTGTACAATCACATAACCATGCTAGGTTTTAATCTACAACGTCACCCAATTATTTTGTTGGAGGTATAGGGAGCCATGCAAGCGGTCTATATCTTTTCTTCCACATTAATACTTCATTCAAGCTTTGTATCTAACTTAAAGGTCAAGTGTTTAATCGTCGCACTAACAGAGCAGGAAACATTTCGCAGTCTACGACGCCGGTAGTCCAGAATTTTGTTTTTTTTTTTGTCGTAAAACGTACTAGCTCCGTTTTCTTTTGATTTATACCAAGACCAAATTCCTCAGCCTAAGAGTTTACTTCAGCGGTCTCTCCAAGACACTGCTGACCGTTGGAAGGACAAAGCTAAAAACCACCATAACAAGGTCATCTGTATTTGCAACTGCCTTGACACATCTCACATATAGTTTCACCAGGATTTGATTCATGACTATAAGATACAGCAGCGTAGGGAGAAACCCTCCTTGAGGTTTCCACCTACTGATATGACGAGCGAGCCATCGGCGTATTCACACCAAACTTGCCTAGAGACGGAGATAAGATTACTAAAGCCCTCCTTCAAATCTAGAAAGATCGCTAGAGTATACTGCTAGAGTATACAGTGGACATGCCCACCCAACACGCGTACTGTGTTTTTGAAATTTGAGCTACTCCATCCAGTTTCGCAGCCTCAGTTCCAAATTACGCTCCAAAGCTTTCAGAATAAAAGAGGTCAAATTAATCGGTCGAGAATCCTTTGAGTTTTCATGACCTCTTCTTTGCGGTCTTGGGATTAAGATCACCCTTTCACGATTTATGATTTGAGTACATGGCGCAATGAGAGGCACCTTCTAAAAAAAGACAAAACTGTGTTTGTTGAAGGGCTGCGGTTTGTTCCTTTCTTCTTACCAACTACCTATACTATCAATCATTACTACTAGAATAATTGTTATTTAATAATAATAAGTTTGATTGCTAATTCCCCCACGTTCGAACTGGAAAGGGCTACTATTATTCTTATGGGTGGTACACAAAATACAGGTGATTTTTGTTATTATATTTAAGATTTAGTTATAAAATGAATATTAAATCTTCTGATGGACACACCTTTATTTATATACATATGTATCATAATGCTCCCATATGTTTAAAAATAAATTTTTCACCGTTTCCGAAATAATCATAAAATAAATAAAGGATTTTCTTTTTATTTTTATGAACACACGTCCGTCAATATTCATATATAGCGGTTGTAAAATTTTAATCGATTTCAAAACTAATAAATTCAAATAATTCATAAGCAGAATATTAAGTTGTATACAATATAAATGTACTTGTACATATTATGAAAAATATTGCATTAAACAAGTATACAAGATTACAATTTACAAATTTTAATAAAATTTTATTCACGTAAAAAATATTAAATGTTTGGTTCACTTTTTTTATTTTGTCGATGGCTTTTCAAAATTTTATAAATAATTTTCGACATTATAACATTTTTATTTCTCTATATATGTATAAATTTATGTTGCGTGTAAGCGAGTGTATATGAGTTCATATATGAACCTGTATGAATGTGCGTAAATTCATAATATTGAGAAGTCAAACTTTTCTATTGTTCAGATTTGTTTTTTCTCTTTCAATTGTGATTTTGTTTTTTTTTTAAATGTGAACATAAAAACTTTTTATGTAAAGAATAACGAGGGAGAAAGAAAATTTAAACAGAGAAGAAAAAAAAAAGAAATAAATTTATAATTCGCGAATTTCTTTTTTGTTTTCATATATGGTATAAACATATTATATTACACAGTTTAACGAGGCTGATCCAACTAATTATTGGGTTATCCTTACAAAAACGGTACTAATTTTGGGTACAGATCAAATAAACCATACTGTTATTAGAGTTTTTTTTCATTTCAGTGGAACTTTATAGGAAAAAATGATTAAAATATCCGAGAGTTGAATTTGTACAGCAAAAATAAATTATTAAATAGGTGCCCAGCCTAGATCACACAAATAACAGCCATAGAAATTATTGTCCAAGTTCACGAAATCGATTGCTCGAAATAAAATCAAAATAACTGTCAAAAGAACAATTTTAAGGGATCCAAAAGAATATGAGCAAATTGTTAGCACTATTATGTTTTTTTTTGACTTTCAACCAATCAAAGCTTTATTTGTGTAAAATTTCGATTGATTTAATCTTACAGATTCTGACTAAAATATTTTTTAATTTCTCGTCAATTTATTTTAGTTTTATCACAGTTTCTCGTTTAAAAATCAAGTTTTTGCATAATTCAATGATTGAAGTGCATAATTTAAGGCGTAAAGCGTAAATTTAATTGTTAAAGGCATAAATATTTTTGACACAAGTTCAAATAAAAGTTTTTCCATTTCACATATTTTTTTGGTTTAAGGCAATATATTAGTAAATTTTTTGTTCTTACTTCCATGTCAAACTTCTGCCGAATAAACAAAGATAATGCAAAGCTATATTTTGGATTGCCCCTTTTCTTTAAGTTTTTTCTATATATATTAGGTTTACATAAATATGAATAAATCTCATAAAAGAATATAGAAGAGTAAAAAAAATATCAATAAAAATGGAATTTTATGTTCCCTATATATATTTTTTATATTTAATTTTTTTTCTATTCAAATTTAACTTTTACTTTTCTTTCAAACAACAATCTATATGATCTATACGAGTATACAAGCTGCCTTCTGTACATATTCATATAAAATTTTTAAAGTGTTATTCTCCTATATAACAAAAAAAGGCGTTTAAATCGATTTCTGTTTGATCTTAACATGGTTTTAAATATTATAAAATATTTATAGATTTTACAACTTTTTTTATTTTGTAAAGGAATTTTCAGATAAAATATTGTTATACAGACACAGTTATGAAAATATTTATGTAAATATAAAAAAAAAAACAAGTAAATATTTGACATACTGGAATTCAATACCAAAGTAAATAAATTGAGTGAAAAATATTTTATAACAATATCCTTGCATATTTTAAGGAGTTTTAGGTATTGCAAACAACGTGTATACCGGTATATTTGTTTATACATATATAAAATATCGAGTGTGGCATTATACAAAAATTTTATCGAGTTATTCAATTTATTTATAAGAATATTTTAGTTCTTTTTACTTAGATATTGACCTACAATAACCAAAGGTCAAAGTTTATATACTACACATAAAATAATTATTGCAATTAAGTTTTAGAAGTTCATTGGTTTTATAGGTCAAATATGTAATTGAAAACAATATAATGGAAATTCATTTCACTAGTAAATTAATTTAGTAGGAGAATGAATATTATTGTTTTTATTAAATTATACTAAAGGTCATAGAAATTAAATAAAACTAAAATGAAAATTGCATACTTTTAGGGGACTCTAGAAAAAATTGATAAATTTTTTAAATTTTTAAACGTGTGTTTGATAATTTTATTGAAGAATATTGCATGCAAGGGTTGCGCATTTATGTGATCAACGTGGTATTTCTCAACATCATTTTGGCATAATATGCTAGTTAATGAAATTCATTCGCGAAAAATGAATTTAAAATCAGTTGAGTTGTATGGCGGTTGCCATGTATCTTCAATAATAACGTAATTATGAATTCATCTTTATAGCTATAAAAATAATGTCAGCGAAACTGTGTGTCTTCACTGTTTGCTCTTCGTTTGATGAGTCTAAATGAGCATTACTGATTAATTTCAGATTTAACAGTTTCATCGTCTTCCAATACTAACTAAGAGCCATTGTAATTAAATTTTGTGTTCTCTGAATTATTAATATTTCATATTAAATTTTAGGAATTACCAAATTTTCGTCGTATTATACGAATAGTTTCTTTATGCGTCCATAGTCAAATTGACAGAGCATTGGCATAAGAAGTTTTTGGTTGGTGACTCGAATACAATTTTCGAGAGAAAATATTTTAAATATTTTTGGTTTTTAAATTGGTTGCTCTGTCTAGCCTTTCCATGTGCTGAGTTTTAATGTAAAAAAATGTATTTTTAAAATTATTTACAATTTTTAGTTTCAACATCAGTACAGAATATATTATAAGACCCCATTATATTAAATTTTATATATATTATATTTAATGCACTTTATTCAAGATTTAGAAGTTACTTTAAACTTACGTAACAAATATAAATGAAATATATTTTCGATTATATAAGAAAGCATGTGACAAAACAATATAAAAAAAAATATTAAATTGATTTTTATTTTATTTATAAATTTTATACAATACAATATTTTTATATACCTATATACATATACATTAAGTAGAATTATGTACTGTCAAAAACACAAAAAAAAAGTCACGTTTTACCAATCAATGTTTTTTATGCCTGAGTTTTATATTCCTCTTATTGCCATTAGTTATTGTTATACGTAATGTAGATGTATGTATACAATATATGCTTCAAATAAAACCTATAAAGTAGAAGAAAATTTATCAAATCTATACATTTGGAGGAAAGTACGCACAATTTAATATAGACAATCATATGCCGTATCATTGGTAAGGTCATGTAATCATCATCTGCATCAAAATAAAAGTTTCAATTTCATATATAAAAATGTGTTCAAAATGAATAATAGGAAAATCATGAAGTCATAAAATTTAAAATCTATATGACAATTTTAAAATTTTATGATTTTCGTTTACGAATAAGAAATGATTTGAAAATTTTTTGTAAAATATTTTAGAAATTTTTATATTCTTTAATTTTAAATTTTTTCACTCTCTCTAATTATTTATTCAATTCAATTTCACTGTTTCCAATTATTTATTTATGCAATTTCTTGAAAATGTTGGTTACGATTACATTTAAGGTGGCCCGCTTTATAAGCCTAATATCAAACCACTTTAAAATATATTCAACCAAAATTTATTGACCTACATTTTCCAAAACTATAATTTGCCCCGAATGGTCGATGTATTAATAAGAAAT
Source organism: Condylostylus longicornis (assembly GCF_029603195.1). Taxonomy (NCBI): domain Eukaryota; kingdom Metazoa; phylum Arthropoda; class Insecta; order Diptera; family Dolichopodidae; genus Condylostylus; species Condylostylus longicornis. The sequence goes on along the minus strand of NW_026578052.1, from coordinate 4,621,536 downwards.
TTCATATAACTCCATATATTGAAAATAATATTGATGCATCATATAAGAATATGCATATTTAAACTCTTAAATATATTTTTCAAATTGACCTGTTTGAAGTTCGACCTTAATCGTAACGGTACGGGCTTTGTTTTAGTTGCATACAATAACTTAGAACAATTTCATTGAATTGAAATACTTACAGTATTTAAAATTCAACGAATCTATGTGTTCTCGTTAAAAAGTTAAAAAGAAAGAACTGAATTTTAGTGATTTAAAAATGAACACGAAATTTTAGTTTAATAAGCATATATGGAAAGACAACTGTGAAAGAAAATTTTATATAATTGTACAATTGTTATAAATATCGATTGACAATATCAACGACAACAAGTTCAAGTATTTTTTCTAAATGAACATCTACATTAAATGAAAGTAGTAGATTTTGTAAACATAATAAATATTACTGGCAATTAGATGAAATGAATTCCATACATACAAATGAGTAGCGTATTTGCTAACTATGTAATATTAACTGCTAAGGTAAATGCAAAATATTTCCTATTAATGAATATGATTTATTAGGTAAATGAATTAATTTCCTAACAGATACTTAGAAAATATTTAAGCGAAAACTATAGTAAATGTCTTGACAGTAAGTGTTTTAATACTAAATGTTTTGAAAATAAATGTTTTACCAGTAAATATCTCGACAGTAAATGGCTTAGCAGTAGATGCCTTGTCAGTAAATGTCTTCACAGTAAATGTCTTTAAAGTAAAAATCTTGACAGTAAATACTTCGACAGTAAGTGCCAGTACATATTACGGTCAGTTATGTGTTGACCATATAAGATTTTTGTTTTTGTTGAGTTTTTTTTTTTTTGACATGATAATTTCACTTTAATGACACAGGCTAGAAGATTTTTCGGCATCATTTCTTTTTCTCAGCAAATTTTAAACAACACTTGAATTATGCTTATTTGGGTTCGGAAAAACTAGCATTGTTTATACATTTTTTTAATATTTTTCCTAATATCTTGCTCGGGTGCCAATTAATTTTAGTTTTCATTCACTAATAAATAATAATTAAATCAGAATTAAATAATAATTAAATTTTTATAAAAATTATGAACTAATCCTAAAAGTTCCAACCACAAAATCATTCATCGATTGCATGTCTGATGTTATGATGTCAACCCGAGTATAGATATTTATTTTCACCACAGGGTAGTATTTAAATATTTAAGTTTATGAATAATAAATTTTGTATACTTTTAGCCGGCAACATAAAGATCTTATCGAAAACCAGTTCAGTGTACGGGCTGATAAATATATTTACTGTATAAATCTTTTACCGTTATTTTATAACTGTTTTTTCTTTTTTTCTCTTATTTCTTCTTCGATGCTTTTTTAAGACACTTCAAATTGTATCCATATCGTATGAATAAAAATTTGATTGATTTTCATTTTTCATTCAATTTTCGTGATTTTTTTTTTTTTTTGTGAAAAATTCTTTTTTCTTGTTTTAAATTCGATAGGATTTGGGGGGATTTTATTATTTTCAAATTGTGGTTTGTTTCTTTTTTTTCATGTTCTTTTATTTTTTAAACATTTATAATATTTTTACACTTTGTATACGATACGAGTATTATATCTGTTTATATAATGTAAGTATATAATTTATTTGTTATTTAATAAAGTGGATTATTTTTATTTATTTTATTCTTTAAATTTTTGTTTAAAGTAAATTTATTTCATTTATTGCCCTCTAAAGGAATCGAAGAAATACATTTTTTTTTTATAAATTCAATTGTTATGAAAAATTTGATGGTTTGATATTATCGAAATTTTTGTTTTGATTGAATTTGAATGCTGTTAATCCCAAATATTGTCCAACAAATGTTCGATAATTTGAACATAATCGTAAAATCATATAATCATAAAATTTATTACTTTTAAGATTTTCATTTATTTTTATTAAAATGAAATATTTGTATTCTCATTTTCATTATTATAGCTGCTTATAAAAAATTTATGTATAGGTTCTATAAAATTTTTTTAAAGATTATTTAAAATGTAAATTAGAAATTCGATTAAAAATTCAATCGTTGTTTTGTAAGATCATTGAGTGCCATTATTTTTTTCAAAATTTTAATTAAGTCGTGAGAAATTGGCGCCCGAGCGGAGACTTACTAAAAACAGTACGTGGTCATTTATTTGTTACAGAATATTAAAAATTAAGAAAAATTTTATTTTATAATTACTTCATTGTAAAATTTTGTTTAAAATTATCCTTCTGATTGTGAGATTAGTTGGCCCACAGACAGGGCTAAAGTTGGCCCACAGAACTCATAGAGACTTCATTGAGAGCGATCCGATTCTTAGAATAACCATGTCGGATACCTCTCTGCCGCGGTACAATTTCGACCAGGGTTACAGGGTTCTGCTTCCTGATCGATGGACGTGGGATCAGGGTGGTCCGGTACTTAGGTCGGGTTCGAGCGTGTGGTATGCGGACGGGTCCAAAACGGAGTCGGGTGTGGGTTCGGGCGTATACGGTGTCCGCCCGGACACGCGTGTATATGCAACCCTTGACCCGTATTGCACACTGTTCCAGGCCGAAATACATGCAATAGAGATCTGTCTGAGAATCAATTTGGAAAGGGGGTATAGAAACCGCACCATCTATGTGTTCTCAGACAGCAGGGCTGCACTGCTGGCGCTCCGTTCAGCTCAGGTTACATCCAAGCTGGTCTGGAGCTGCCTTGCTGCACTTATGGAATTGGCATCGGAGAACAGAGTGACGCTCATTTGAGTGCCGGGCCATAGTGGCCATGCGGGCAACGAAGTTGCCGATGAGCTGGCGCGGAGGGGATCTGGGGCTGACTTTGTGCAGCCGCTGCCTTTCTGTGGTCGGCTTTCTTCCGCCGTGAGGGCCAGGTTTGCCTGCCTGCTCGCGGCGGAATGCGGCCTTCACTGGCGGGAATCGAAAGGGTGCCGTCATGCGAAAGTGTTTCTTTCGGCGTGCTCCAGCGGATTCACCGCAGAGTTGCTGGGGATGAGTAGGAGCCGGGTTCGCACTATTGCGAAGTTCTTCATGGGGCACTGCCCAGTGAAGTACCACCTGCATAGGCTGGGGTAGTCTGGCTCCCCCCTGTGCAGATTTTGTGGGGGTGGCGATGAGATCGCCGCGCACATTCTCTGCGACTGTCCGGCACTGGCTGTTCGGCGCCGCAATTGTCTTGGGCATGGGTCCCTAAGTGTTCGGGAACTGTTGTCCAACTCCCTTAGGGATATCTCCGGCTTTGTGATTGGGACGGGGATATTATAGACGGGGGAGTGGGGGGCTACAATAAGTTAAAAATGGCTGCGGTGGCTTGGGGGGTTACTCCTGTCCAACTCGGTTCCCTTAGAATCTACGAATCTACGAATAACCTTTTTATAACTCTAATATTGAAATTTAAGATTCTTTTTTCGAGATTCTTAAAATAGAGAGGCACAAAATAAATAAATTAAACAAATTTCGAGAGAAAAACAAAAAACAATTCAAATACCTAAGGATATTATAACAAGGGTATTAAGTTTTTTTATATGAAATAATAATGTAAAACAAAAAAAATATATAAATAATCATAATTCATGTTCACTAGAATGGAGAATGAACTGAACTGTATACACGAATCCTACGTATACATAGGTACAGTGGTAAAACAAATTGCTAAGAGAAATTTAGGCTGTAAGTTTTTTTTTGCGAATACTCGTAATTGATTTGTGTTTTTAAAATAAGTACACAATTCTTAAAATTTAAGGGTGTTAGTGTTAAAGATGCGAATAAAGGTGGCAGCCAAACTAAATTAAAAACATGCAATGAATTTTATGTTTCAAAGATCTAACATAAATATAGATCTGTTAATTCACTCATCTGACTTATGAGTATTATTTCGTTTTAATTCAGTCAGTATTGTAGAGTCCGTCATTTATATTTTCAAAGAAGAAACATTTTATTCACCACAATACAATTTTCACCGTAAGTTTTGAAGAAGTGACGTCCATTTATCCAGTGTATAAGTTACACCAAACATTATCTCTTCGGGCATTTATAACGTAATGTGTAGAACCATTGTAAAGCACATACAAATGTTTTCAATTGGAAATTAAAAAAAAAAAATTGTTCAATTGAAAAATTTTAATTTTATCAATTTTTTCAGTTCGCTTTCTAAAATTATTAACATTAAAAATTAAATCAGTATAAAAATAAAAAAAAAAAAACTGAAATATTGTTTTTTAGTATTCACGGTCAAAATAAATTTTATACAGTTGATTAACCTCATTTATTTTGAGGTCTAGTGATCCAATGATTTTTTACATATTTCCTGCGTTACCGATCTATTTAGTTAACGTGGTGCGTTTTTGTTGAATAAATTTCTGAAATGTAAATGAAATTTAAAATCTTGAAAATTTTCAGTAAATTTCTGGCAATTATTGGGAATAATGCTCCAAAATTTTCTATCTAGCTTTAATCTAGTGTTATTTAATATAAGTGTAAGCATAAAAATAATAATTTACTTGAACACATGTACAAGTTAATATTTTCTTTTCTGTATTCAAAAATTTTCGTTTATCAAAATAATTTTATTGTTATAGAAGAAAAAAAAAAGTTTTTTTTTATAGTTATTTTTCTCATTTATTGTCAATAATCTTTTGCTTCTTTAAAACTTTAATATGGGATTATTCTCCACTATTGAAACTTTTCTCAAACTGAACATATGTGAATGCATAAATGTGTGTCAAAAGTTGTTTTCATTTTATTTGTTCATTTTATAGAATAAAAATACAATATGAAATCTTTTCAGGCATTTTTGAAATTATAGTTTCTGTATCCTCTTAAGAGTAAAAATCACGCATTATTTTCCTAGAATAAAGAATAAAAAGAGGAAAAATTAAAAGTTTTTGTTTTTTTTATAGAAAAAAAATAGCAAAAAGCAACCTAATCTTAAGGTATTGCAAAAAATTACTTTTAATTGTATACATATGTATACCTAATATACGAAATGAGGTTGCCAAACATTAAGCACATAAGGAGAAAGTTATTAGATTTTTATATGATAATTTTACCATCATTTAAGAATATTCGAACGAACGAAGAACTGAATCAGGTAATCCATGGCGAAGATATTGTAAAACACATCAAATCACAAAGAATAAGATGGGCTGGCCACTTAGCACGGATGCCTGAGGACCGCAAATAAAAGCGAATCTTTGAGTATAAGCCATTGTTAAGTAGAGGAAGGGACCGACCATGGGCTAGGTGGTTGAACGGCTTGGAAAGTTATTTACGAACACTAGGAGTTCGCGAACGGAAAAAAAAATCGGAAAACAGAGTAGAATGGAGTCAAATTGTAAAGAAGGCTAAATCTCACAACGGGATGTAGCGCCAGCAGAAGAAAAATTTTTTTTTTGGAAATTTGAATAGAGACAGACATTAAACTCTTAAATTCTCAAAATATGTTCAGAACTCTTTCTCATATTGATAGGTTTATCTTTCCAGGGCCGTATGTTGACGAATAGACTAAATTGCTGGGGCATTTTGCAATGTTTATTTAATCTTATGGTGGCTTTTGCAATGTTTATATTATCTTATAAGCTTCAATCGTTTAATCATACATGTTGAAAAGTAAAGATGCAGAGTCTTTCCTACTCTAAAACATAGCGGTGGAAAACATTGTTTCGAATTAGTGATTTGATTTTTCTAAAGTGTGTTTGTGTATAGCCGACTTAAAGCCGTATCAAAGCCGGCTCTCCATTTAGCTATTGGAAACAATCTGTTTATTATTCTTTCTGTGAACGGTAACTAAAATTTCTTTTATTCTTAACTTACTGCTTTATTCTTTCTACAAACATTTCCAGACCAGGATGCATCTATTGTGGTAAGAAAAATGTGGTCACTTACAATTGATTATTTGTGGGTATTCTCTTGTATATATGTACATACCTTAAGAAAACATTCTTTGTACGTGCATATTTATTTAAAAATTGCATTGATGATGGTAAGAAAAGATCTTAGGTTCTAGAACTTTATGAAATGTAGGAATATAATTGGTTTAAAACGAAAAGCCAACTGCCTTTTCTCGCTCTGCTGTTCTAAAGGTTTGGTGATACTTCAGGTTGAATTAAGATGAAAAGATTCATAACTGCACCAAAAAATCGTCTTACAAACTGTTTGTTATTTTTCAACAGGGCCGGCTGCGTTATATTTGTCGTAATTTCTGTAGTATAATTTATATACAATTGGAAACTTTAAATTATTTATTAATTTTGTGTAATATTCTACATATTGTTTATTATTAACTTTATAAAAGTATATAATTATAAAATGTAGGTTGTTATATACATATGATATACAATACCATATTGATATACACTTGAATATATTTATATAAATTAAGAATTCCGTTTTAAGCATTACATTATAATTGGAAGATTGTTAAAGTTTTAATTTTTTGTTTTCTTCTCACTGTTATTCTTATACATACATAATATGTGCGTATGTAGTTCGGAAAACAAAAATAAGTAAATATAAAGTTAAAAAGAAAAAGAGAAAAACACATATAAAAGTTTTTTTTTCAAAATGTTTAAAGAAAAGACAAGAAAAGAAAGTTAAAAACTTTCTTACACACCACATTTTCTTTTTAATTTTAAGGCGAAACAGTAAGGCAAATGTATAGAGAGGGAGAGAGTGATATTACTGTATATATTGTGTTGTGATAAGTAAATAGGTGAGTTAAGTAAAATACAACACATTTTATATTTCTTTCATTTAAAACTGAATAATTTTGTTAATTTTATTTTTGTTTGATAAATCAAAAAAAAAATCTCGTTCTCATATTTATTCACCTAACGGTATAAATATTGTATTTATATATATGAAATATTGTTAGATTTACTACACTTATTTAAGATAATAATAACAATTCGCATATAAAATTTTCTTCAACGCCTGAGGTTATGCACATCTTTTTTATATTCCTTATATTTAAACTTCTTATACGTACATATAAAGTATATTATACGTATATGTATAAGTACGAATATATTCTCGTAAACTTATTTATTTTATATCGTATTTAAAGATGGAGCAAAATTTTGTTCTTCTCTTCAGAGAAATTATATATATTTAAATATAATTTCTCTTTTATAGTACATATTATGTATTTACATACTTATTTAAGATTTAAAATGTTTTAATATGAAAATATTTTTCAAGAAATTTTTCAAGTACATACATACATACATAAACATGCTAATGACGTATGATGTAGATAGTTTAGAAATAATTATTTGTAAGTATTTATAAATAAATATCTTAAGTAATATTTATCTACTCAAATAAGAATATATAAACATTTTTAATTATTTGTATTTTGAATTAAATATTGGAAAATATTAACTATTTAAGAATATAAGACTTATATTAATGTTTTCATTTTGTGCTAATAATTTGTTAGTAAAATTAAGAAAATTTTAATGATTTGATTTTAAAGATAGTGTTTTATACTCTCTTCTATATGCTATTAGTTATTATAGATAGTAAAATTATGGTACTGAATAAAATTGTTAAAACAATAAATCAAACCAAATAAATGAGAAGAAAAACCAGAAGGAGCCAACATTTTTCCAACAAGAAGAGGGGGGGGAGTGAAAGGGAAGCACAATATATGGATTTTGTAAATAGGCCGAGAAAATCAACATAGAAAAAATTACTCACATAATACGGAAAAGTTGTAAGTTACGGATGGACTTACTTGTGGGCGGATGGACGGATGAGCGGATAAGCGGATGGGAGGATGGGCAGATGGGCGAATGAGCAGATAAACCGAATAGAGGGATGCACATGTGAACGGGCAGGCGAACACACATGGTTAAATTCAAGGCAGATCAGAAACATATACATATACAAAAAAAAAGAGTTCAAGATATTTGAAGAAATGATTCTTTATCTACCTGCGCTGAAGAATATCTTTTTTTGCATGTTTTTCTAATACAACATGTGGAAGATAGGAAAATGTGCTTTTAAAATTTTAGAGGAACAATCACATTCTTTCATTTCTAACAATCATTTCTTTGAATTATTAAAAAAAATTAGATATTAAACAAATCAGAAATAGGTACTCCACATTAATTTTTTATGTTCAGCAAATCTTTAAAATTTCTTGTTATAAAGGCGTCAAATGGAGAAGGGTTCCTAAAACATGTTTTCAAGTAATACGAACCTTTTTCAAGGTTATTTCTTCATAGATTTTATATTTCTGATCAGATAATATTATGCATCCTTAATTGACATACCAAGTTGATGACTACCTTAATTTATAATTTATTTTTAAGAAAACGCTGTCGGAATTAGTGATTCTCTTTTTATATATAATACAATTTTATTTGATTACAATTTCCTATAATAAATATTGCTAACTTCAAGAATTGATTGGGGCATTAGAATGATTATTCCATGATAAAAAAAAAATTAATAGAATTGAGGTTATTATAGTTTGTTATATAGAAAATATTATGAACAGGTATACAGAATATAATTCTGAATTTGTATGAAAAGCCAATTTAAATACTAAATATAAACTAATAGATATGAAATTAAACCCTTGTGACGATATTTTTCTGGTTATCAAAGGAATCAATCTAAAAATGAAAATTTCAAATGATCGGTAATGTAATTCAGGAAAAAAAAAAACAAGCGAAAACGACAAAATACAATCATGTAATATAATTTAAGAACTTTGGTTTTTTTTATTTTCTCAACGTGTACATAGGGATAATGTACAATATTTTGTTGTATTTGTAAAAGTTGGTATAATAAATTGATTGTGGCATTTCTGCTTATCCTTTTGCAATCAAAAGCAATTTCCTTGTAATCAAAATGAAAAATAATATGGTTTAAAGTTTTTCTTGTTTTTTTTTTTTTTTATGTAAATTTGCATTCGTATAAAAAAATTTTATGTAATATTTATGTAGTATACATGTGTATAACACTTATATATTTAAAATAAAGATAAAATATAATATAAAAGAAATAATATTAAGCTACTTGTATAGTCTTTTCCAAAATACATTCATACATTTATATTTATAGATACAATAATATTTACCACTATATCAATGTTATGTATATAGTTATACTATTATATTATGCTAAAATTCTGTTATAATAAAGACCACAATAATAATAAAATATAAAAAGATATAACGCAGAAAAAAATTGTTGATCAAAAGCAATAAGAATGAATTCAGACAAAAGAAAAGGACCTTTATAAGCTAAGTAAAAATGAGCGTTCTATACTTAATACAAATATATAAAAGAAAAGGTAATAAAAGTTATTTAAATCTCTTTTAATGTTCTGGACATAATAAAACCAAAGAGAATAAAAAATGAAGAAATAAAAATGAATATCGGTATAAACACCGATTTTGGAGGGGGAGGGGGGGGGGGGGCAATCCTATACATATGCTGTAAATTTAAAAAGATTTTGTTTATTAATGCAACTCAATAAAGGGATCTACATTATGTATAATCCTAGATAGAGTAGAATATTATTCATTTCATGTATTCCGTGTATTTTATCAGAATAACTTTAAAGTTGACTGTAATGGAAAACATTCGTAAATGATGTAGAATAAATAGGAAAAGAAAGCCGCTATAAAATATGAGATTTGTAACTCATATTTCTTCTCATCAGCTCTTTGTAACTTACAACTTTTTTGTATTGCTAGTAATTTTTTTGTATGTTGATTTTTATATCTATTTACAGAATCCTCATCTTTCATCGCTTCTCATCTCTCCCCTGAGTGCGGGGAATAGCCCTACAGCACCCGGTTGTGATGCCGCCCTGATGTATTCAAACAAATTTGGAGGCGCGAAGGATCGCAACTTCGTCGCCGTATGAGCAAAATCTTCCTTCTTCTGAGAGTTAGAGCAACACATTCTACCAGAAGGTGTACTTACCTACAGCCTATATCTTCCCTATAATCTTCTTAGAACGCTTCTGATGATCATGATCTTGTATAATCTTTTCGACCTGCCGCTGCCCTGGAAGACTCCCCCACCGCTCCAACCGTTTCCTTTCTCATTCCTTTCTTAGTTCAGTATATGGTCTGATTCCGCTGAAGTGCTCTGAACCAAGGAAAGGTATGTTAGCTTCCCTCTAACTGTTTCATTTCCTTCAATGCACACATGAGTCAGCTTCTTTCGGTGTTTTTTAAATCAACGTCTTGTCGAGAAATTTGCAAGCGTTTAAATATTGTGAAACATTGAAAGTTCCTTCACCCGCCGGAATCTTAAAATTTTGGGTAAAGTTTCGCTTGGCAATCTCAAAATTTTAGTTTTGTATTTAAATATAAAGGGTTTTCGAAACTCAATTAAGACGTGTTTACTATATGAATTTCTGTTGTAAGAACACAAAACAATCTATTGAGAATTGAGTCCAAAAAGAGTTTTATCACACAACATAGAGATTATAAAATTAATGCAATATTATTATGCTCTCTATATACTTAGTCTCCTTATACTATACGATAAGCCAAAAAAAAAAAATAAAAATAAAAATGTGAAAAATATTTAAATTGGAAGAAATGGAAAAATATGTAAAAGGAAATTATTAGATACCTATTACTATATTAAAGATAATATAGAAGCTGAGAAAATTAAATGATGAACCGGTCACTGATCCAAAAAAAAAAAATCTGATGTGGTCAGCACATAACCGACCGCAATGTGTATTGTCTAATTAAGTGAAAGTGTTACAGAATATTATAAAAATGTCTGTTAAATACTTCTTTCCAATTTTTGGGACATTAGTAAGCCTATAGTTAACATACCTAGAAAAATGTAAATTTGGCTCTTAGTAGAATTTCGCTTTGTGCTACCCGAACTCCCTGAAATGCTCGTCAGTTATTTTCGGTAATAACCAGAACTCAAATATCAAATTTCAAGAAATTCCATCAATTCGTTCCGTAGATATGGTGAAAAATGTAAAATCGGCCCGCAAATCAGTTTTCGAGCCCTGATCTTTCCAAAAAATTTATATGTTCATAGTTTTCATACGAGGAATTCACATATTAAATTTCAATGAAATCGGTTAATTATTTCTCTTTATATACACAAAAATGTATATTTGGCCCGTAGTAAACGTCCAGTTGCTGACGCCTGATTTCTTCCAAAAGTTAGGAGGTTTCATCGCCGGTAGAGCAAAACTTATATATGAAATTTCAAGTAAATCGGTTGAATATGTTCTTCAATATGCTCAAAAATGTAAAACAGGCCCGCTAAAAAGTGCAGTTCCCGAGGCCTGATATATACCAAAAGTTGATCGATCCGTGCCATGGTGGAAATAAACTTACATATAAAATTTCATCAAAATCGGTTCAGCCGAACTTGAGATACACGCGTGCACACACAGACCGACAGACGGACAGACCGACAGACCGACAGACCGACAGACCGACAGACCGACAGACCGACAGACCGACAGGTTGCTAAAAATAGTTTATTTACACTTCCCTACTATGGAGAAGTACGTTCCCACCGAAAACTCGGTATGCAAAATTTGTTGCCATCACATAACCTACCTATTGTTTACACAATACGGTCGGTAAAAAGTAAAAAAGCAAAGTAAAATTACTGTATTAAGTGTATATGTGGTTGATATAATGTTGGTTTTTATGTTTTATGGGGATCCTTTTTTTTCATATTATTATTTTATTTATGTTTATATGGATTTTATAACGTGATATTTATAATTGTAACGGTGGTAATGTTTTACATGAATTTTGTTTTTTTTTTTCCTCTTAATGTTTCATAACATTCAAGGGGGAGGACGGGGGTCGGGACGAAAAACAGATAAAAATAATATTATAAATTAAATTTTAAAAAAGGACAATTGAATTTTCCGGCAAAAGACATACAAATTTCTGGTCGACACACACATACATACAAGTATAAAAATATTCATTATTGTAATTTTTGAAAAGGAATTTTATTCCTTATTCATTTCTTTTTTGTTTTGGTTTAAATTTTTGTGTAATAAAATAAAAGCATTTTTTTATATCCTTACAGAAGTCCCTATTAAATTATTATTATTTCTATATAAGGCAGTTATTTTGAATATGAAATATTTTTTTCTTTATATTGTTCTCTTTATAGTTAATACGGTCGACAGAATATTAAAAAGGAAAATATTGTTTTTTCTTATTTTTGTTTTCAATTAATTTCGAAATAATTTATTTAAAATAATATACAAAACATTTTGTAAAATTATTAAATGTTTTTGATTTCTTTAAATTACAAAATATAAATTTTGATATATTTGCGATAGCTTAGTTATGTCCTTTATTTTAGACCTTAATTTTTATAAAAGACAAAGAGAAAATTTAATTTATTCTTGTTTGTATTACGGTGTTCTTACTTTTATGTATTTATTTAAGAAGACTTCCACATTGTAAATAATTAATAATTTGTGAAATAAATTTGTGTCACAAGTGAGGATCAAGGTTAAAGATAAAATGCTCAAGTAAAGAAGATTTAATATTTAAGCAGGCTGTTTACTTATTACAACACTAGTGTGCCTTACACTACTGTATAGTTTCAACTTATCAATGTACATACAATTATTAGTTATTCGTTAGTTTTTAAGGCTTAGTTTTAAATAACAAAAAATTGTATTAGATTGATAAAAAAAAAAAAAAAAAAAAAAGTGTATTTTCTAGTTTGGTGAAAGTGTTGAGCAAGATTACGAAAATGTCCTTTATTCAAATTTAAGGTATGCTATTATTAAGATTTTACATAACCTGCCCACAAAAAACCAAATTTTGGCTGTTAGAGGAGGTTTGCTGTATGCTGTCCAAATTCAGTATTCAAATATAAATTTAAAGAAAATCTGTTAACTAGTTTCTATATTATTGTGGAAAATGTAGATTTGACTCTTCTAGTGAAAATGTACTTTTCATACTGTGATATTCCCAAAGAATGTACTAGTTTATTGTTGTAATATCTTGAATGGAAATATTAAACTTCAAGCAAATCTGTTAATTATTTCTGTATATTACGCGTAAAAGATCTAAAATTCAGCGGAAAAGTCCATGATTTACTTCATAAGCTTTTCGAACCGGGAGGGAATACAGTCTTGTTTCGCACTCATATGTAAATACATTTTCATGTCTCACTTCAATAATAACATATAACGTATGATAACATAGAAACGTATGAAAGATATAAATGAAAGATATAATCGCGAAGGATGTAAGGTTTTGTGATGTCAACTTTTGAAAATTGTAGAAAAAATTCTTATTTAATTTTATTTTATTGAGAAAATTTTATGTTCGCTATTCAATATTATATTCGAATTTCCCTTAGCTTATAAATTTCTACATATATATGCATATATCGATCAGCGCCTATATTAATCGATTATATTTTTGTAAAACTTTACCTACTGTTATATAACAGAGTCTAGAGCTAACGGCATAGCGAGTACATTGTATATAATTATTTTTCTTTGAAAAAACGAAAATGCAAATATATATGCTGTTGAAATCTTCATAAATTTTATTAGAAAGGATATTTTATCCTTTTTGTTTTACATGTGAATATTTTCACTCCTTATTGTGGTCACATATGTGCATATAAAATATTTTTGAATTATAACCATCATTTTTTATGAATATAAAATAATGCTTTTGTATAAGAAAAAATTTTTAATTTAAAAAAACTTGAATACATTATGCCGGTTTTATGATATAGGAAATTGAAAATAAAATATGAGGAAATTGAATGAAAATTTATTTTATAAAATTATGATATAAAAATAGAATATGAAAAGACCATATTTTTAATATGAAAGCTATAATTTGCCTGTATTTTGAATATAAATTGCTGATAAAATTTAAAACAGCAATATTTTAAATTTGATTTTATGAAATTGGGCTTTATTTAATGTAGATAAACTTTACAGACAGTTTGTTTCTGTAGTATAGCAAAATGAAATAGAAGCATTTGTTTGTGCCTGAATTTTTTTGGCTATAGAGGTTTACCATAGACAAGGTAACTGCAGCTATAAAGACTTATTGTAACATCCAACCGTTTATAAAGTGCCAGTTAGCCCCATAAACTTCACGTAATTACGGATTAATCCAAGCGCCACCTGCTACTCCAAAGATCCCAGCACATATCCCCACAAGTTAATCAATAGCCTCCTGGCCAATGTTTCAAAAAAGCATAAAATAATCAGCTGTCTCATCTTCATCATAGCAAAATCTACACAAACGGTCTTCTGGGTCACTCTGTTATCTTGGCTTTCTTATAAATCTAAAAATGCTATGTCTTAGCCGACACTCATTCAAGAACATACCAGAGTAGTCCGAATCTACCTCTTTCATGGCGGGATTGTTTATCAGTTCGTCTCATTCCTGATCCCCAGATTAGCCATCCTCTCAGCAGTCGTACCAACATGGGCACTAATCTCAAAATACATTGGATGTAAGTTTATCAGGATCTCCATTGGAGACGTCGACATCGTTCCCATATCAAGGGCACCAGTGATATCTATGTACGTAATTCTCTGCAGTTTTTATAGCTTATACTGGGACGGGTTTTGGTATGTTTTCCCCTGCCCCCAGATCACAGAAGCATATGTAATAACCGGACGAATAATCGACAGATACAACCAGTGCATGATTTTAGGATTCAGACACCAAGTCTTTTCACAAAGACGTGTCCACGTTCAAAGGCAAAATCGGACTCTCTTAACTACAGAGCCAATTTGTGATTTCCACGTTACCGCCTTATCCATCGTGACTCCCAGAAAACTAATACTATGCCAGAGAAGTCAATCTTCTTCTGCCGATAAAAGCGAGACCGCCTGCAGACTGTCCAATTTCTTTCTCCTAGTGAAGGCAAAAAACCTAGTCTATTTTAAGGTTGATGGTCAGACCACTACCACACACAATCGTTGAACTGTATTACAAGCCGTATAAAAAACTATTTTCATATAAGCATTCTTTAAAGTTATTTTGAGCGATATCTGTAAGTATGTCGAAGCTATCACATTTAATTTTTTTATACATATATAAAGATATACTCGTAAATTGAAATATCACATACAAACCAAAAAATCATTAAAATGTCTGAAAACTTCTTATCCTTAAAATTTTTCATTATTATCTCTTTTTAAATAAATGACAGTTTTAAAAAGAAAAAACCATATATAAAGAGTGATAAGTAAAGTGATAATAAAATCATATTATTCAAATAACTTAATGTATATTTATCACATTTGTGTGTTGTACTCATATATCATGCACGTTATACAGAGTTATTTGAACCTTACAATGTTTCCAGAGAGATAAAACATGTAAGAGAGGTGAAACATGTTTGAAAGTTTCATATAATCTTTTTACATAACATATAAATCGTGTCGGGAATTGAAAGATGTTGAAAACTTTATAAGCGGGAATAGTTGACCGAAACGGAGTATACAAAAACACCAATCCCTATGGTTATAAGATGTTCTAAATCGCACAATGTCGCACATTTATCTTGTTCTTCTGAAGTTGTTTTATGTTTTGAAATGGAGAAAATACGCGCCTCCTTGCGCCAGTTTAGTTTACGTATATTTATATTTTTACGTTTATAGTTAGATTTCATTCTAATCATTCATCCTGAGACACCTTCACTGGGTTTTCCAAAAATTTTTATTTTTTATTGTTTTCCTAGTAAGACCTGAGACTCATTTTACGTTGTTATCATCTTAATAAGTGGAACTGTGGCAACTTTCTTTATATATTGGGGATATATTTTGGCCAAATATCCTTCTCTGACCATATTTTTTTTTTTCGTTTTCCTGTTACTTTGTATAAACACTCTGTTTTTTTTTTATTGTTGCTTAAAATGTTAATGTTAGATGGATTACCCTTAGGATGATAGTAACCTTTTCTAAAATCAAAAGAATGAGAAATGTTTTATATTCAAATATTTTAAAATTTACTTAATATTTACGAGTATAGCTGAAAAAAAAGGAGGGAACAAAAAGTAAAATGTTGTAAAAAGTTATTAAAATAATAAAATAAAATTCTGTTGACCATATACGAGTATAAGCCCTTTCATAGCAAAGGGGGTAAAAAATTTTTAAATTTTATATTCGGATACTTGTTTTTATATGTTTTAGTATATGATATGCGCATAATATCTTACTTAAAGTGTTTTTATTAATAAAAATGCTTTTATAATGGGTTGTAATGGTTGTTATAAAATGAAAATAAAAATATAATAAAATATAACAAGGTTTGGAAAAGGATTGTTTTTTTAACAAATAAAAGTGAATAGCTATCTACCTAAAAATATAGTTGAAAAAATTTAAATTTTATTATTAGCACCCGAATTTAGAAGAAAGTAAATACAGGTTCTAGCCTTACAAGAGCACAGACCAGTTCCAAGAACCCAAGAACGGCTAGACAATTGAGTTGGAACATCTTAAACGAAAACTGCAGAACTTATGGCTCCGAACTTGTTGTTTAATTACTTTATATTGCTATGCTAAATTTTGTTTGTTGTCGATTGTTTGTCCTGACACGAAGAAATGAAGAGCACTGCAAAAACTGCATAAAATTGGTTTTTCATTTTAGAAATTTGTACACATTTACATTTTATATTTTTGTTAAGACGTTTTGGTAAGCATCTGAATAATGTCAACCTTGCTAGCGCAATATTTTAACCTGGACAATTTCCAGTTGGATAGAAAGAATTCAAATGAAATGAATGAGTTTTTTGAATAATTTGTTTGAACATAAATTCGTGTTAATGTTATAATGAAATATGTATAACAGATTTTAATTTTGCCAACTTTCTTTTGGTTAAAATTTAATTTAAAACAAAAAAAATCATGCTTACTGTTACAACACCTTGCTGATGTCGTGCTTGAAATAATAACGACCGGATATATAAATAGTTTACACCTCATTCAATTAAATTCAGTGTGGTTATAAAAAACCTCACGTAAATCCTCTCTATAAATGAAAGTTGCGCATTAACTTACTAAGTTTCGAATAAATTTATATTTACAATTACACTATGGTTTATAACAAAATTAAATTTAGCACTTTAATTCAGAGAGATAGGAATAATTCAAAAATTTATGATAGAATAATATTAAAATTAACAAAACTTATTTCAACTTAGTTAACAGGTTATCTCGGTTTAAAGTTAAATTAAAATTAATTTTACACACATTCGGAAGGCGGAGAGACTAAAGATGCAATAATGTAATCAAGATAGGAAGAGGAAGACTGAAAGGTAGATGTAATCACATTTATATTCAGTCGCAACTATCTAGCAAAATAAATGATGCACATTTTGTGTCTATGTAATATTTTTTATGGGTGTATTACGTTTATATATGTAATTAATATTAAATGTAATTTCAGTGAAATTATTACGCTTCCAGCATCAAAGTTAATTAAAGTAAAATAGATAATTTACTTTTTATAATGAGATTTTTGATTTCATTTCATATTTGAATGACTGTTAAATCTAATTTATAAACGTTTTGTGCTTTGTATACTCTCTACGGAATATTATGCAATATTTTGGGGAACAAATTATGTAAAAAACATGTGTACCTATTAATATATTTTAATTGACAGATACTTACATTTTGTAGTATAATTTTGAATAATTTCTTTCAAAATTCATCATTATGAGGTAGCAAAATTAAGAACTTCAATATGTATTTGATGTCGTATCAAGTAATGTTTTCAAATTACATAGTGTGTATTTTTCATTTTCAAAAATGAATCAAAATTCAGTCATAATTTGTTGGTTTCATAAATTCAGTCATATTGGTGTTAGAAGAAACTTTCTGAAGAATTACTAAGTATGTAGTAACTCTGAGCTTTTCTTCCTATTTTCGTATAACGTTAAATGTACTATGTAGGAAATAAGTTCTCTTAATAAGAAGTCCTAAACTGCCCAACAGGATCACGCCGAGTTGAGAACTTCATTGAGAATTGGTGCGGGAGAATAACTAAATACTTTAACCCAATGAAAATGTATTCGAGTACGAACTGTAGGGTAGTGTGGGGAATGTTTCGAAAGGCTAAGCGATTCGGGTAGGTACACCCCAGTTACTTGGTACTGAATGCAAGTACGTTGAACTAGAAAGCAATGAACGAGCTGGCGTGCTAACGCAAGAGGAGCGAACACACTTCTTCAGGGACCGGAACCCTTCGGCTGAATAAGCCCGCCGAAAGTCCAGGAGTAGCTCAGGAAAAGAATTGAGATAGGAAGGTTGGAGCTGTGGAAGAATTGTTTGGAGCTTGGAAAGTATTAACAGAAACGTTGCAAGAGGGTTTATTAAGTGGGAACTACCGGCATACAGAACACCTTCGATAGTTGAGTCTGGAAGACTAGGACACCTGTAGATTTTGTGGACAATAGGAGGAAATTTCCGGGACACCGTTTAGGTGCCATATAACTCTGCATAGTTGATCCAACAAATGATGGTGCATGTTCACTCTGTGCTTACAATCTAAAATTTACAATAACAAATATTCTGATGGAGCATAATCCAGTCAAGAAACAGCTTCAGACTATAGATAAGTCACAATTTAAAGACAATTTAAACTTAATGCTACTTAATTATTTCATATGTGGCTAATTAATAAATTTTAATTTTCAAAGTTTTATATTTTTTTAACTATATGCAATTACATTTAAATAAACATAAACAATTTCAATAATATTATGGTTATGAAAATCCTTAATTTGCAATGAAAAAAAAGAAACAAAAATAGAAAAACAACTGAAATACAAAAAAGCAATTCCATACCCAAAAAACTTTTTTACAATATCCTTTTTTTTTTTGCTTTTAAATTCCAAGCCATTAAACTTCACATTTAGGAATAAATTTCTTTTTTTTTTGTGAATTTAAAACTAAATTAGGGAAAAATTTAAAAGGCATATGAAAACCACAAATTTAAAAACTAAAATTATTTTATTGTTCTTAATAATTTTTAATATTTCTCTCTTTGGTTTTTATTCCAGTTCTTTGCCTCCTATAGAAGGCAAACATGCATTGAATTTCATGATGTTTTAAAGATCTTGTGTTAATGATAGGAGTTGATTATAAGAATACCAGTACGACATGATTTGAAAAACAGGGATTTGGGTGTTTCGAAGATTTTCTAATTTTGGAATAGCACGGGTAAGCGTAAACTCCTTTTAATTAATATATTTGCAATGTTACGTTCATTTTGCATAATATTATAGTACATCAATTCTTATTTGCCAAAAACTTTAAAATTTGGCAAATAAAACAAATAAATCAAATGTAAATAGAGGTTTTTTTAATGTTTTCTCAAAGTTTTGGTATTCCTATTCAAAATTTCGTATCTCAACAGAAATATCGAATTACCGTCCAAATAAATATGTTTATGTGCACTCTTATTGGTAAGTAGTTGACAAGAAGGGAGTTAAGTAAGAAGGGAGGTGGTACGTTCAACGCTCCCACCCAGTACTACGACAACATACGGCCCATCGGAGTCCCTCCATGACCTGCTCTTCTCCGTTAAATCTTCCAAGTCATTAGACAAAGTTTAGTAGGTTACAAAATGACGGATCCGGTAACCCTTCAAAAAGCAGGGTTTTCTCCTCCAAATCAGAGCCGGACACTCGCATACAACGTGTTGCAGCCCAATATTTCGACATCCCTTGCACACATCCGATAAGAAAATGTGCAATTCCTTTGCCATAACAGTGGAACATTGCTTATTTTCCAATAAAAAATGTTCCGTAAAAAAGCCAACCGCAGTACTGAGATCGCCCTGCTTAATGCCATCATATCTCTGATTCTTGTATCGTTCTTCTTTGACCGAAAAGCCCTTATCTTCCTACAACAGTCATATTGTTATTACGAGTATCAAAATTCAAATAGATCTTCAGAATTTTATATAATAACAGGAAGATATTATAGAAAATTACTTATACATTTAAGGGTTAAATTAAGGGTTAAAAAACTTACCTATTTCTTTTGTAAACTATTCTAAAGTACTTTTTTCATTATTATGTTTTTATCCTCGACATTTTAAAACAATCCTTTATTAAAGGCTTTTTAAAGTCTTTAAAACAAACTATGAAAAATAAAACTATAATTTACCCTTTGTATATGTGTAGGTCTTTGTTTCTAAATCATATTTTGTGCATATATGCGTGTAAACTAGAAAATTTGTCTATGTATTTGAATTTTTTTCTTTGATATTATGAAAAATAATTTTAAGTAGTCCTAAATGTTTTATGATAAATTTGTGAATAATTAAAAAAGAGCAGAATGGTTAAGAATTTAATTTACCTTTTGAGACATAAAAAGGTGATGAAAATGAATTTGGAAACCTGGATAGTTTTTTTTTTTTTTTAGAATAAAATTATAGATAATTTTATTCATAAATAATTTAATTTGTTTGTGGAAGTTTTGATAAAGAATTTTTTAAATTTCTAGCTTCAATTGTTTTAAAATAAGAGGCACTTTTCATAAATTTCTTCAAGTTAACAATGGCTTCTTCAAAAATTCTGTCTGGTTTGACTAAGGGAGGGAAAAGGAGACACTAGAGACACTAGACGGTACCCTTATGTGATCTACGGTGATCTTTAAGAAAGTCATGTTAAAGTTAACCAAACCTAACCTATATGATTCAATATAAATTACTTTAAGTGAATTTAATAAAATGAAAAAAAAATTTTTCATTAAATTTTGTTTTTAATTAAGTGTATAAAAAGTTTATCACACTTTGCTCCAACATTATAACAAATTAGAAGAATAAAAATGTAAAATTTTTAATTGGATAATAAATCAAACTAACTATTAAGCATATAATATAAAAGAACCTACAGAATATTGAATAAGAAACATTTAAAAAGATTAATACAATGTTATAAAACTTTACCCAGACAACAAACTACGTAATGGTACCGAGGCTTAATGTAAGAAATATGGGTCAAATTATAAAGCAAATATGTAACATATGAGTGTACATTGTTAGTATTGAAGGTACGTATGTTTCTTTATTATCTTTTTTTGGTTCATATTTATAAAATTTTAATGACACGTCAAGGAACTCAAAGTGAAATAATATTAAAGTTATACAAACACAACACGATTTATACAGAGAATTTGTAGAGTATGTTTAATTTGTCGTTCATTTTGTCATATTAATAATTATAGTAGAATTTCTAGTTATGATAATTCTGCTTATAAAAGAGATGAAGTTATTAAATATGAAGTATTGAATGTGATTAAAATCTTAATTCAATTCTTAATTATCGGGAAACAAAGATAGGTGACAATTAGATAACTCTAATTGTCAAGTATAACAGTGACGGATTTTAATCCAACATAAAACGCACGTGGCTGGCTATAGCTTCCTAAAATTAGTGAAATCATTAGATTTGTTCATAGGGCTTTTGAGTTCATATTCCACGAAAGAAGGCACGGAAATTCTGCTTAAATTAAATCGGAAACTCTCATTCTAAATTAAAACAGCTCCTTATTTTCACTTCAAACCAGTAACTTTTGCGTATATACCAGAAAGCAGTTGCCATATTATGAAATACCTTGTTGTGGGAAGTATGCAATTGCTTGGAGTCATCCCACACCTGTAACCCTTTGAAGCATGCTTGACATGTGACTTTAATCAATTAAGGTAAGTATTCTAGGCTTAAATAAATCAAATTTGTCAATTTGTGTATTCCTTTTTAAAAAAAATGTTGATACTCCATAATTGGGAGAAGTTTGTAAATGGTTAGGAGTGTTATACACCTAGAGTAGTATGCTTTTGGAGTGTTATAGTTTCTGGAATAGAATGCTAAAAATATTATTATAGAATTCAAAATATTAATTTGACGGCATATCAATGGATTATGGAGTAACTACAGATTTGAAATTATAAGAGCTATTCAATAAATTTTTTCACAATATGTGCCTCAAGACAAAAACTGGAATGGTATATTCTTTATAGAAATATCCTTAAGTTGGTCCATTAAACTTTAAATTTTCATTTGATAAAAAGACCATAATCATATGTGTGCTTGTAAATAAAAGTTTTAGTGTTCAGATTCAGGAAAAATGTATGCTTTTTTTACATTAACCTTTCGTGAATAAGTTAAAGTAAAAAAAAAATTTTTTTTCTGAAGCTCAAGCAAATATTTTGTACCTATCCATTTTTACAATTTTTTTTTTAATACAAAATACAATTTTTTTTCTCTCTGAAATGTAGAAAGTGTACTGAAGGTAAATGATAAATGATGAAATAAATGAAGAATTTTATTTTTTTTTGTTCTAATTTTTATGCTCTTTTTCTTAGTTTCGTGTATATGAAATAGCATTTTGTAACTTGAAACATATTCATATTTACACGCACTCAAAAAATGTGATTCATTGAGAGTATAACGCAGTTGAACTCCCACTCATGATTGTGTGACGCGCAGTGAAGGGAATAGTATAAAAAGAGAATTATGAGTTTTAAATTGCTCTCCGAAATAGGGGGAATTGATAGGTTGTACGTGTATCATAAATGAGTACTGGCACGATAATGATTTCCTTAGCACAGACTTAAACACTGCTCCGAAATACATACGATATCACCAGTAAAATACACGAATACCGTCAGCAGCTGCATAAATATTTAATACAAATTTTGTTGTTGCAAAGACAACTTGAAATTGTTCTAAAACCAAAATTTTCCTGCTATTTCGAAGTTGATTTCCAATCTTACTAAACAATCTTTATTTTTGTTACATGCATATTTTTAGAGCTTATAGTTCAACTCTTTTTTGTGCACAAAAAAAAAAAAAAAACAAAATGGAAAATTTTTATGGAACAGGATTATAAATGATTAGAAATCTTCAACAAAAATAAAATCCATCCAATTTGATGAATTTCGTGATATTTTTAAAGTCAGTTTTACTAACTGATGACGGTAATGGTATAGCTATTTGTGTTGTTGATTTTTTCATTTTTTCTTTATATTTTTGTTATCATAAACCCGAAATGATATCTGCCTTAGATATTATATAGGGATAGAGAAATCCAACATTATAAATATTTCTTTTTATTTGTTCACATAAATATAAAAGTAAGCCATTTGGTAGGTCATGAATCTTAATATTTCGTACAATATTTATTTTAAATTTATGAATTTGCATATTTATACATTCTAATGTACTAGTACACTAGTTAGTAGTATAACAGCTTTGTGTGTATATTTTGGTGTGTTAGTTTCTGTGTAGTTTGCAGGTATGTAGAAATTGCTATGAAATGGTATAGTTGTTAAGTTTAATGTACTTTAAATTCAGTATTATTTCGAAAATTTTAAATGTTTATTAAAGAGCATTTCTTTCTGTGCAAACGTGTAAATAGGATTTTTTTCCATAATTTTTTATTTCATATTTATTTGCCAGCTAGATATTTTGAACCTTATTTTCTTTAAATGATTTTCTTGCCTATTGCGTTTATTAAAACAAAATTAAAATATTTTTTGTTTATTTCATTAACTTTTTATGTAATTTAAAAGGAATTTTCAGAAAGAGTTCATTTAAATGACATTGTTTTCAAAAACGTAAAAAATTGCATACTTAAAGGCTGCGTTAAGAGAAAATCAGCCAAAAATTCATTATTTTTAATTAAAAGGGAAAGGGAATAAATTTAGTAAATTTATTTAATAAATTTGAAATTTTTGAAACTCAAAAGTCATTTGTCACTATTAAATTTTCTCACTCTATGTTGAAAAAGGACAATAATTTTGAAATGTATATGAAAAGGATTGAAACAAATTACAGATAAGTTCAATATCGTACTTTGTTAGAATTATAATGCTATTGAAAACTCAATAATTTTTTATTTTACAATATAAAGTTAAAAAAAATATTTTAGCTCTATTTATGGTTAAGAAAAGAATTTTTTTTCTCCCAATTTCTTTTTATGAAATTTTTAACTTAAAACATCTTTAAATTATTACATTTAGTGTCCTTTTTTCCATATCGTTTTTTAATATGAATTGAAAAAAATGCTGTTCAAGTATTCTATATTCTATATACAAAATGTATGTGATTTTATATACCATAAATAAAAAAAAATCTTAGTCACGTAGACAATATCTTGCATAAATTTTGTTTTCGTTTCAAAGGATGAAGTAATCATCTAATCTTTATAAAGCTTTTCATATATGATTTAATGTTATTTGGTATACAATATAACATTAAATTTTTGAAAAGAAATTGTAATGAGAATGCTGTGTAACATGTTCTATACTTAAATCCCTTTTTTTTTTTACAAATTTTAATATAGCATTTTGTTAAACAAATTTTTTTTTTCAAATGTCCTTTACTATTGTAGAATGTGCTATACAAAAAATAATACAAAGTATTTGAATAGTAAAAATATTGTTAGAGATATTGAAAAATAAGATAAAATTTATGCTATGAAAGTTGGTCCGAAATCAGAAGATTTATTTAATATAACTGTGAATATAAATCTTTATTAATGGTTCAATAGAATTGTGGTTTCTAAAGTAGGAGTGTGTTAACAATGTCCGTTGCAATAAAATTCTGAAAGTATTCCATAGACGGCGAAAATTATAAACAAAATTTTTAAAAATAAAAAATGCATGTGTCACTGATTGTCTAAAGCAGTGCCTCTTAATCTTTGTTTTGGTTCGTGGGCCTCCAAAATAATAAATTTCCCTTTAAGGTCCGTCATTTTTTAAAAAAAATCTTATGTAGTGAGATATTTTCTGATGCAAATAACCCAATTTTCTTATATCTGCCTCCATAATAAAGAATAAATTTTTTGCAAGCTTTGAAATGACTTGGTGGTACGCAGCTGTTTCATTAGAAGGAAGATACTTACTGGGTTCTCTATTGCACTTATACGATAACTTTTAATGATTTTGTTATAATAATGATATAGCTACATCTTCACTATTATGCAGATTGCAGCGCTTCAAAGATTGTGTGCCACCCCTCCAATTTTACTTTTTCTTTCTGTTACTCTTTAAAACGCGCTGTGACCCACTCGAGGGCCATATAGCGTCCTTTGGGAAACATGAATCTAAAGGATCGAACACATTCTAATTGTGAATTGTATTGATTCTCATATTATCGTTTTTGTATAAATTAAAGGATAATATAATAGAGCTTGATCTAGCAGTTATTCTAGAAAAAATTCCTTAAATTCTACAAACTGTTTCTTATTTAAAATGTAAACTATGATAACATTTAAACAGAGTTTTATTTGTTATACATAAAAAAATATTAAAACCTAAAAATAAAAAACGAAAATTATTGAGTGAATGGCCACTCTCGCTGTTCACGAGTTTTTGTACGTGATAGAAAATTCAAAATCAATTTTTAATAAAACAGAAACAATAATTCACATTAAACTCATTGAAAATCTGTTAATTAATAAAGCACAACTCATTTTCTAATACATCCTTTCCTTGATTGTAATTGATTTCCTTTTCTGCTTTAATTTTACCGTTTGAGAAAAAGAAAACGGTTTTGGAATTCTTTAGTTTTCTTGTATGTTTTCTTTTCTTGTATCCTGGAAATTAAACAGAATCCAAAAATGTTAGGTTCAGCCTTTTTAAAGCGATATTGGGCTTAGTTAGAGTAGAAGAGACAACAAAAATGGCACCACCAAGCAAAATTCTATCGTAGTAGAACTACCACTGGTAACCTAGCAAAGTATTCGAAGGTAGTTGAAAGTATTTCAACAAAGTACAACAACAATCTGTCGCCGCTGGATAAATTAGAGTCATTCGCGCCTGGAGCGTGGCTGTGTTCATATTTTGGGACGTCAACGTGCATTTTACTGTGTGAAAAAATAATGATATTAAGTTTCTTTAACATTATTTAAGTGGTTCTAACATTAACATATGCAACAAAGTATCAGATAATATTGTCATAGTAAGAAATGGAAGCAAGGTTTTGGACCTTATAATAGCAACTATCTCTAGATGTTTATCTATTTATGACACCTACTGGGTCTAGTAGGTTTGAAATAGAAACGCTTTTGTGAGTACGATCCAAAACCGCCACATGTCCGGTTATTGAAAAAAAGTTTGTCGATTGACTTTGCGGTTTAATAAATAAATTTTTATGTGAACTGTCCGCCTTATAAAAGGTGAGAGAAGAGTTAGGCGGCTATATTGGAGTAACTTCTCCTCTTTTAAAACTTCTTCTCTTTCGAAACTTAAATCCTTACGCAAGCTTTATACTCCATCCAGCTTTATTAAGTGAAGTATCTGGAAATATTAATTTTATCATTTTTTTCCAAGCTTAAATTTATTTGAATGCACTTTTTGTTAAAGTTTCTTGAAATATTTTTTTCATCTTGCTTTACAATTTTTTTTTAATAGAATGCAAAGCAAGATTAAAAGTAAACTGAAAAAAAAAAAAAAATGTCATCGTCTTTATTTTTCTACAGATTTCCGTTAGCAAATTATCTAAAAGTAAAATTAAATTACAGTTGCATAGTTCATTTTAATTACCTTTATCCATGGTAATCTAAATTGGATATTAAAAACGTGATGAGAAATAAAATGTTATTGGACTTTTATATTATAAAATGTGCAAGAAAAAGAAAAATGATACATCGTTTCTCATGTTTACATTAAAAGAAAAAAACTGGAACTATTTTTTAATACTAATTTTTTCGATTTCCGCTTTTAGCCTTAATATATGCAATGTTTTTTATTAATAAATTTAATGATAAAGCTAGAATTTTAGCGCATAGTTGCACATTCCTGTATGACAGTTAATTGAAAAAAAAATGAGCGAATAAAACTAAAAACAAAAGCAAAGAGAACAAAAAAAAAATAATATTAAAATAAAAATTGAGGAGTAAAAAGAGAGTGAAAAAAAAATCATTTATTTTAATTTTCGTGATTTTCTTTTGTTCGTGTTCTCATCTTTTTCGGTTCGGTTCTTCTCTTTTATAAAATGTTTTTGTTTCAGTCAGTAATGGTGACTTGAATTTTTTTTTTTGATTTTTTTACTTGCAATTTTACTTCCGCTTTATTCTTTTGTTTTTTTTTTTATTTTGTCTTTATTCACTTATTATTCTTAGTTCGTGTGTTTTTTTTTTGCTTCTATATAACTGTTACTTAATTGTTTTGGAAAATACCCTCCCGATAGAGATTGTATGAGTCGAAAGTGAAACCAATTTAAAAACGATTTCCAGAGTAATGAAAAAACAAAACACAAAAAGAGTGTGAACACTTTACTTTTATAAATTTTGTTTTTTTTTTGCTGTTGAAGGATTCAAGTAAGATAAAAGATTCTATTGGTGAAAGAAAATGAATTGAAAATTACAAGTTCTGTTAAGCACCCGTAAAAATTATTATATTGAGCAACAGAGCATTACAATTTAAATCTTTTTGTTTTATAATTTCAAAAACAAAAGAATTTTCTAAATATTTTTTTAACAGTATCGAAAAAAAGTTTTGGTATTGCATACCGCTTTGTTACGAGTTGATAATGGAAGTTTTTTTTCTTTTATAAAATTCTGACAAAGAGACAATTAAATTAAGGTTTGATTAAATTTTTTTTTGGTGGCAGTCATTATAATATAATGACGGATTAAAGGCAGATATTGCATATGTACCCCATTTACGGTCAGTCTAATTACATCGGTTTAAAAAAAAAGAGTAATTGAGCAATACGAAACGTATTTATTTACGTTTTTACTCGCATTTTAACAAAATTAGTATTTCATTTTTTACTCACACTTACTCTTTTTACTCTTCTTGTAAACAGGTCATGAACTTTATGAATTGCAATATTTACTCTTATTGGCTTATGCAAATTGGATCATCAGTAATTTCCGACTAGTTTCCGATTACAATGTCATTTCTAAGTGATAAATTAAAAGGGATCAATCGATTATCAAGATGAATCGATCACTGCAGTTATTATTAGTTGAATAACTATTGCACACAATCATTTATCCGTAGTTCACTCCCTGGTCTAGAAGCAGATGATGGTTTCTAGTTCAAAAATATTTTTTTAAAGAGTGTAGTTTTAGTAAATTGAAAAAAATAATAATAATAGTTTCTACTTGTTGATTGCAAAAAAAAAATTGAAAATTTCAACTTTTCCCTGATTTTTAATTATAAAAATGTAAAAAATTAAATCTAAGGGGGCGGGGAAGGATAACATTTTTATTTTAAAAGGAAATGAAACGATTATTTTTATTCGGTTTTAAATGAGATTTAAGATAAATTTATAATATGAAAAATGATAAAAGAAAAATATTTATTAAAATATTAAAGGGACACTATAAAATTTATCAATAAATTGGACAACACAAGTATAAAAATTGTGATAATCGACAGAATTTCGAACTCTTCATCCCCTTTTTATACCCGTACGAACGTATGTTCGAAGGGTATACTAAATTTGCCTTACCGGTTATAACGCTAAGAAATAACGGTGTTAGATATAGACTCAAGTGTATGTTTTTGATCAGCGTCAAATTCTGAGTTGATTTAGCGTTGTCTGTCCGTCCGTCCGTCCTTCCGAACGTAGTACTGAAATTTTGCATAAATTAATATGGTAATATGGCAACTTAAAGTCATAGTCTGCCCCATAGTTACTTATGGCATATTAGTTATTCGCACATAGGATAACAAATTCGTATGGGTATCACAGAGTTGACAAGTTCAACTCTATTTTTTCTCTCGTTTTTATCAGAAACGCTAATGAACTTAAATAAAAATTTCTTTTACATTGAATACTTGCAAAAAAAAAAACTTGTTGATTTAAATGAACGAAAAATTTCAGCTTCTATGCCAAAACTTCAATATAACAAAATTAATAAATACCAATTCAATTATCATCTATTAATCTACATAATATTAACGTTAAACTTATATATTTAGAGAAATTGGGAATTCATTTTTGAAGACAAGCTTCCCAAATGAATTGCTTGTTTTATCGTTATGTCAAATTGTTCCACATAAATAATGAATGCGTTTCGTATACATACAATATTAAAGTGCATATTTTGATTGAATATAAATGAGACCTAACATTTTAAATTTTTCATTAAATTAATGTAAAATAAAGCAATGCAATGCATGGGCTTATATCTATGTAGATATTTATAAATGCATTTTTAACTAATATTAAAATCAACTGTCATTTCAATTTGTAATTTCATCTATAATACATTGTATAGGACATTCTACAATGTGTTCCCGTTCGAATTGCGTGCAATGCAAAAAATCTTAAAAGATTCAAAAATATTGCCACATAAAGTCAATTTTAACAATTTTATTTAATTTTTACCGATCGCATTGCATACAATACAAAAGATTATGTGAAAACGTTAAATTTTACACATGCGGCTTTCAATGGAAACGCACTACTCCATGCTAGGGACGCATGTTAATAAACTATTTTTAGAGATATGCCGGTGGTTTTTCGGTCTGTCTATGCGTCTATATCTTCAAGCTCAGACGAACCGGCTGACAAAACTTTCAGAAAATTCGAATAGCATAAAGTGAACCACCACTATTAGTCAGCCAAATATATATTTTTCTAGATATTTTAACTAAAAGCTTGCTACCGCAAAATTTAAAAGAAGAGTTTAAGTGACATATTCATAATCTTGTACAAAATTTCTGCTGATACCAGACAATACACCTTGTGTTTAGTTATGAGCTAAACACAGAGTTTTTTGTGGCAAAATGATATAAATCTAATGATCCTCAGGACAGCCGGCTATGGAATTTTTCTTCCTCTTTCAAATTACCTTAATCATCAAATTAATAATGAAAATACCTGGAAATCAATTTTGGCTACCTATTCTATATATCACCGGCCTATATATCTACATTAATGCACTTAAAACGGGAATACTCTGTTTCCACTATTTCTGTGCGTGCATATAATTTTGTATAACATTATACACACATATACTTTAAATGATTGAACATACATTATAAATAAATTTGTTAAAAATAATAAAGATGTCTCACTGATAAGGAGGTACCCATCAATAGATTGAACTTATTCAGCTGTAAAAACACCATAATCATTTATTAAATGACTGACATTAAATATAAATTTCAAATTAATGTCATACAATAAATATTTCAATTTGTATGATAGTTATTGCTTAAAGTATCTATACAATATTGATATAATACTTATATATGTATATTTATTATAAGTATGCAAGTATAACAGTATATTATATATTATTATATAAGTATATCGACCATATTATATTATGGTTTACAATATTAAATTTTATACGTTATATGAAAGTTTTTAAAATTTCATATATGAAATTACAATATGCGACATTTTATGCAGACTTTTATACACATTATGTAGTATTTTGTATGTTATGTACATATTAATTCAGAGATATGTAAATAATAATGTACAAATGCATGCACATATTTCAAATGGGTGATTCACATATGACATATTTCAAATTGTGACTATAATAAATGGTTGTTATATACAGAATCTTAGAGCTGCTTAAACTAATTTTAAAAAATTGTCATTGCAAATTACAAGATTAGAAGAAAATAATATATTTTGTGAGATTATAACAAGTTGGGTTTGGATTATAAACGTATACAAGCAAAGTTGTCGGGTTTTGATATCATTAAGTGAAATCATTTAGCATCTGAAGTTGCTATTACAATGGCTTTACACTTTAGATTTTTACTGATATTTAAAAATAAACCGATTTCGTCATTGGCTTACTGGTGATCATTAAAATTCATAGAGTATTTCCTGAGGTCCCAAAAAATTCAAATTTGGTATGAAAAATAGCTATGATTTAATTGTTATATTTAAAGGCTTTTTCTTCATAATTCCAAATGGGGTTCATTTGCCGTTTTAAATAGGAAATATTTTCTGGGCGACATCTATAGAAAATTTGGAATACTGTGTATATGAGTGCTTGAATGTAAAGCAGTTAGTGGTAGAGATAATTTTTACAGGGTGCTGTCCAAAGTTTTTAAATAGTCTACGAATTAATTTTTTAAGAAAAATCGAGAAAATCTTTAATTATTTTTTGGTAGTAACTATTATTTATCAAAATTGCACTCAAATTTAGGTAAGTAGTCTAAAAATACTTCAAAGCGAACAGTAGCCTACGGATTACTCTTAATTTTATGGTTTTCATTGAATATTGCGTATACAACTGCTTTTATATTTAATTCTATATGTGCATATAAATGTATAGTTTTAATAGTATTAACCGAGGTCTTGTAAAATTTAAAGCACATACAATGACAATGTTATTATTGGTTTCTGTTTTTTTTTTCCCTTTTGCTAATTGGAAAACTATGTCATTGTCATTATAATAAATGTGATGTGAAAGAAAGATATCGGCATATACATTTTGTTTGTATAATACTTTTTCTGTTATATACATATACTACATACTTCACATAGTATGTAAACAAATTGTGTTCATATATTTACTTTAATACTCATATAAAATTGTTTGCACTATTATAACGTACATTATTATGTATAGGGATGTGTATAACAGTTTATATTATAATATGGACCACATTATACACCTGAAGTATGCCTAAGGTATTTTTTGAGTTATATCATTATCATTTTATTACTAAATTATTCAATTTTCTCACACATTTTCCCATTTAGAACATATTTTTGTTTTGTTGTTTTTAATAATTTCTGCTTCCTTTCATTTGACATTCAAAAGGATAATAAATTAAATTTTGGTTACTGAGATGGTATATATATGGTATAATGTGATGCAAATTTCAACACGTATGATATTTGGAATTTTATTAGTTTTTATTTTTTTTTTCTCTTTTACTCTTTCTTTATTTATCGTATTTGATAATAGAAATTTTTTTGTATTTTCATTTGTATAGATTTGTATGTATATAACACGTATTACAATATGGGTCAATGTTTTGTCCCATTTTGATGATAACAAAGATGAAATATGCTTAAGTTAAAGTTAAAATTTAATATTTATTATATCCTTATGTACTTAACTAAAATATATCTTTTTAAATTTAATGAAATTTAAATATTTTTTAATATTGTTATTAATGCTACCTTTGGAACTTCAGACCAAACTTATAGAGGGGCGATTAAGACCAGAAGCATAATTTACTTAAATAAAATCATATATGATTCAAATTTTAAATATATAGAGAATGACTTTCTATTTGAAATTCGGGATATGATTAGTTTGCATAGTTTAGAAATTGTTTACTTGCAGTTTTTGACTTGCAGTTAAAGTGGTGGTTTGCTACCACAATGTCATAAATACTAAGTATACACGTTTGTGCCTGATAATGTTTTATCTAACATAATCATAAAGTTGTTTTAAAAAGAAGTGTATTCCCGACATCAAATTTGGCTGCCTCATCAAATAGAAAGTAATGACTTTAATATTTATAGATTGAGTCGACATTTTCCGAGATATAAAAAGAAAAAGTTTTTGTTTTTATGAATCCTGAGAAATGTGCATATTTACTTCCACTAACTAAGATATTATACTCGTAAATATTTGCTGTATCAACAGCATATCCGTCCCCCTTAAAATTGGCCTTTTTTAACCTCTTTTAAACATATATAGTAAAGTTTCTCCAAATCCTAGAAATGTGGGTTTTATCTACAAAATTACCCAAGAGTTTGCATCCCTTTCGAATGGCAAAAGTCTGCACCTGAAAATACTTCCAGGATTAACTTCACAATTGAAATCCAAAAGTCTTGGATTTGGAAAAGACCATAAACTACGGAAGGAACCATCTCCCTATCTGATTACAATAAGAAATTGAGCACAAAAATTTTTTGTAATTTTTTTTTTCAATTTTGGAACGCAATTCTCTTAATTAAATCTTAAGACTTTACTAAAGGAAAATGTCACCAGATGCCTTAAAATTTTATTAAATTTTTCGAAGGGTATACTAAATTTGCCTTACCGTTTATAACACTAAGAAATAATGGTCTGAGACATAGACTCAAGTGCATGTTTTTGATCAACGTTGAATTCTGAGTCGATTTAGTTTTGTCTGTCCGTCCATCCGTCCGCCCGTCCCAACGATAACCAAAAAACTAATTGACCTAAGTTCACCAAATTTTCACATATGATTTATTGTAGTAAGTGACAAAACCCTATTAAAACAGAACCATGATCGGTGTACTGGTTCGGGTAGCTGCCATTCAACTTCAAAATTTATTTGACTATATCTCAGAAACTATAAAAGTTGTGGTATTGAAATTTCACACAAGCGAATATATTTATAGGGCCAATGTGTTTGATGAATATCGTACGAGTATCACAGAGTTGACACGGTCAACTCTATTTTTTTCTCGTTTTCATTATATCTTTAATATAAATATATATATATATATATATATATATATATATAATAACATTTTTATTAAATTTTTAATGTTCTACTTTTAAATTTATTATTTTTTTTTTTAAATTTGCGAATCGTTTCCCATAAATACTTGAATAATATACGCGGTAATCACAAAACAATTGTACTAAATAAATTGCATTTTTACAACGAAAAATTTTTCTTCATTTAAAATTCAAACATTCACTTACTAAATTTTTTTTTTCAGCTTTATATTCATGGTAAGTACACAATATGCACTTCATATACAATAACCATACATTCTTATTAAACGATATTCATTAAATTTTCATCACAAAATACAAGAAACAAAAAATAATAAAAATACGAAAATAAAAGAAAAACAAACACAGTTAACAATTTTTCTTCATCTTTTCATAAATCATACTTTATAAGCTTTTGTGTACAAGAAGAATAAGAAAATGTAAAAAACAAAAAACCAACTGGACACGAAAAAATAAGTTAAACAACTCTTTAATAATAAAAAAAAAAAAACAACAATAAAAAGGAAGAAAAAATTGGAAAAAAAATTTTATCATTTTTATTTGTTAGTTTTCCATATTCCAAAGAAAAAGAAAGAGTCAGAGAGAGCTGAAAAATAAACTGGAACCGTTTGGATATTTTAAAGGAAGAAAAGGATATTTTCTTTGCTGAAAGCAATAGTAATAAAAAGATTTTGATATGTTGGCTCTACGTGTATAATGTGTTAAGTTGTAATATTAGGTTAGGATTTTTTTTTCATTGAAAGAGAGATGGGCTTGAAGGTTAGACGAAGATCGGTCGTATAAGGAAGGATTATAATTTTTTCCTTATTTTTGCTCCTTTTTTCCCGTTTTACTTGTTATTTTCATTACGTCTACATAAGTATATATGAAAACGGAAAATTCTGGGGTATTTTTTAAATATATATATATATATATATGTATATGTATATATATATATACATAAGAACATATATGTGGTGAGTTTTTTTTGTAACCGGAATCATGTCTACTGTTATTTTTAATAATACAACCTTTATATATTATAAACCATGTGTGTCTCTGTACTCATATTATATGTAATATATGTGTTAAAAAAAAAAGAGAAATGAAAAATAAATGGATATCCTTTTTAATACTAAGCTATCAGTATAAATTTTTTCTCTTTTTGTTTTTTTTTCAAAATGGAACAAATTAAATGGACAAATACATTTTCAAAATGGGATTTACTTAAAAATAATACACTTTACAGTCACAGTTTACAAGTTCATATCATAAAATATGTATTAAATATATATGTATGTGATAAATATATATATACATATATATGATTTTTTCCGTACATATGTGTGTAATGTATGTAATTTGTACGTATATGCAATAAGTGTAGAAATAAATATAGAATGAAATAAATATGTGAAATGTCTAAAGAGATTATAAAAAAATTTATTAGATAAATTTGAACATTTATGTGTACGTTTGTATGTATGCATATAACACAATATAACACATTTAAATGTATGTATGTAATATGTATAGACAATGTTTATTTTTCAAGTCTTTCGTTGCGTTTTTCTCTTTTTTTTTTCGTTTTTTTCATTTCTACTCCTTTTATTTGTTAATTTTTTACAATTTAAACGTGTCTGAAAAGGGCAATTAGATTTTTCTTATGTTTTCAAAATTTTCTCTTGCCATTTTTTCTTTTATAATTTTTTAAAATTAAATTTTTATTTTGTTGTCTTCAAGAAGGAAAAAATTTATTAAATTTTATTTTTGCTCCCATATAATTAGTCTGAAGCCACAAACAAGTAAACAACATTTACTTGCCCATCGCCAACTGAAAGATGGCCAAGCTAGAAGAGAAGAAAGGCGACTAAAGACAGGCCCTTATCATACTGAACAAAGAATCGCTTGCTCCACTGGAGAGGTAGAATTATGGGTACAGGGAGCCAATACCAGAAAAGGAGCTCCCAGTCGCCGACAAAAAGAAGGCTGCTGAAGAGTTAGAAGCAGAAATGCTGGATGATGCGGATCTGACGGACGACGGTAGTATGCATCTGAATCTAGACGGGGCCCTTTAGCAGCTGGAGCTATATGATGCAGAAAAGACTTTGGTGGAGGTTGACGAAAGCAGTAATGCTTCGAATAACCCAGATCAACCTACACCACTCTAAAAAGGCATCGGCTGCGCTCTTTCTCCGCCAACAAAGGGGCCGACCAGGACCTCCTAGTGGGTCTCAGTGATTTGGCCCTATGATTTCCAGGGGGTGCTTCCGCCAAAAATTATGAGGGACTTAGTGGAGAAAGCACGATCTCTCAGCACGGCCCTAATCATTGCGAGTGATTCCAATGCACATCACGTGATCTGGGGGAGCTCGGTGCCGAGCATAACCCCACCTCACAACTCAATGGAATCCGCTTAACCTTTAGCAGGTAGGCCAGATTCCTCAGGAGTAAGGAGAGCAACTATTGCGCTTTTCCCATGTAAGAGGGCCATTTGGAAGAGGCTCAAACCTAACATGGTCTATTGGTTATACACCGCGGTGGTGATACCGATCCTGATGGTATGGTGGCCGGCGCTCCGTACAGCTGCGAGCTCTAAACTGTAAAGCAAAATTCAAAGAATTGCAATGGTGTGTATCGGTGGGCGACTAAACGCAGTACGACTCATGTCCGCGTCTCAGTGGACATATGATACGCAGGGACATGCTTCCATTCTTGCAGACTGTGCTCTCATGCGCGAGAAACTTTGGTGCCCTGATTTCGCCGTGGCAGGCCTGGCTTTCCGTTCATTTTTATACGGACGGATCCAAACTTGACAAAAGGGTGGGTGGGGGAGTCTATTCTGAGCATTTGGATGTTGGAGGTTTTGCGCTGGCTTGGTGGCAGTCTGATACCTGCCGGTAACGTCAGTATCTTCACAGTTAGCCAGGCCGCGATAAGGGCTTTGAAATCTGAGGTCTCTACATCCAGGACGGTCTTGGAGTGCAGATTGTCTCTCAATGAAATGGCGAGGCAGTTCGAGATAAACTTGGTTTGGGTTCCCAGACACAATGGACAACTCTCGAGATTCTACCTGAAAGGGAGATGCCCCTGAGCACACAAAAGCTGCTGCAACGCAAAGCGGCAGCGGAATGCACCAATCTTAGATGAGCAAATGCAACAACGTGTAACGCAACGAGGAAGCTGCGGTCTAAGCTAGACTTGCGTCGCACAGGGGACCTGATATATCTTTGAAGGGGGGATATCAGTGCTTTGATAGGAGTTCTGACGGGCCATTGTCTGGTTGGCGCACATGCAAGACGGATTGGCCGCCCCGCAAACGATCTCTGCAGGAGCTGCTTCGACGAGGGAGAGGAGGAAACGATCACCCACCTCTTGTGCTCTTGTTCGGCACTGGCGAACTCCAGGCAGAGATTTCTTGGGTTTTGCTTCTTCGGTTGAGCTGAGGATCTAGTGGATATAAATATTAGGGATCTTGGCCGATTTGTGAGGACTTCCGGTTGGTTCAGATGAGGGGCGGAAAAAGAGAAATCCATCGGTGCCACAAGCGGCCTGGATAGCCTATGTGAACCCTTAGGGCGGCCGCGTTAACCTAACCCCTCCTAACCTATATCCGGTATATCAAAATTAACAAGCAAAACTCTACTTATTCTCATTTTATTCTTTAAAGAACAAAGTCTAAGAGCTTAAATAATGTAAAATTGCCTACCATTATGCTATATTTATTAGCATAATATGCTGTTATATATACACATATTAATTATAATATGTAAAATTCAAGTTAATAAAAGAAAAGATTTAAATAATATTATCGACTTTGTGGAAAAAGTTAAATCAAACACTTTAAAAACTGCTTTTTAATGGTCGCTCTTTATAAATTAAAAAAGTTAATAACTTAAAAAGTAAAGCTACAAAAGTTATAATAAGCTCTACATAATATTTAAATAAAGAGTAAAAATTTTCGAATATTCAATAATATAACATAAAAGTTAATATT
Source organism: Condylostylus longicornis (assembly GCF_029603195.1). Classification (NCBI taxonomy): domain Eukaryota; kingdom Metazoa; phylum Arthropoda; class Insecta; order Diptera; family Dolichopodidae; genus Condylostylus; species Condylostylus longicornis. The sequence continues at coordinate 4,584,093 of NW_026578052.1, read as the reverse complement.
ATATGAGAATTATATTAAAAAATTTTCATATATGTATAACAATATTATATGTACCATATAAAAGTTTCTGGTAAATATTTATTATTTATATTGAATTTTATTCTGTTTCAATATTATAAAATAAAATACATTGATAAATTGAATGCGTATATATTAAAAATACTTATATATATACTTATATATATATATATGTATATGATGGTCATGCCATCACAATAATCCTTTAATAAATATACTAAAGTAAGTAAACACAAGGTTTTTCTTTTTTTTTGCTCTGAATGCTCTGAATATATTGTACAATCTGTAAATATTTTTATATTGCATTCGATATTTATAAATTTTCATTAAATATGATATAGTGGTAATTTCTTGAATATATTATATGCATATGTATACTCGTATATTACGTATAACACTTAATATATTTATTCAATGGTAGAATTTGTTGTGACTGATTGTTCTCTCAAATATGAGACAAAACAAAATTTATATGAATTGCTTTGTATTTACTTTTCAAATACATAATCTTGTACTCTTATATATAGTGTACAATACATACGTACATACATATAATAATATATGTAATGCATCATTTTAAGACTGAAAATGATGACAATGAATTAAAAATTTTGATATTTTTGCTTTTGGTCTCACACAATGTTTTAAATTTATTGTTTACGATACCATTTGCTTGTAGTTGCATAGGTTATTGATGATTAAAAATAATAATAATTAAAGTATGAATAAATTTGAATTGGAATTTCGGTGACATTAAGTTAGAAATTCGGGAAAATCAGCAAATCAATTACATGATTTACAAATTAGCAAACTAATTTGTTACAAGTTATCAAACTATAGTGAATGAGCTCCAGCTGCAACTGCTTGGAGACAGCTACTGCATATAGTTGTCTGCAGACAATTCCAGTTCCGACTTATAACATGCTCCCTAAAAGTATGCAATTTTTTTAACTTGGCTTCTTCAAATGATGCTTTTTGTTTGCATACATTTTATAAATTCCGTAACTTTTTTTGATGTTCATATAGCTATGTACAAAGAAAATAATAAGGTATAAACTCCATAATCCTAAAGATATGCAATATACTCCTAAAGATATGCAATATCAACTAAACATGTTATATTTTACGTTTAACTGTTTTAAGTAAAATGCAACACAAAAATTGAAAAATTCCTTTATTTTTCAATTCATTAACTTAAAAATAAAGTTTTAACTTTATATTAAACACAATAAGTTTAACACAATTATTTATATTTTCAATATTTTATCCCCTCTTTCTTTTTTTGTTACAAGTTCACATTAAATTGATTACAAAGAAAATATGCTGACTGCTGTGCAGAAGAACGAAGTAAAACCATAACTTTTATCCACTTTAAAAAAATTCTTAAAAAAAAAACTCTTTTCTTTTCACGAAAACCAAATTTACAATTTTACTCAATTTAGAGAAGATATAGAGAATGAGAAAAACAAAAACTAAAATTCAAAATTAGTTTTGTTATTTTTTCTCCATTTTCTTCCAAAGAAAAAAAAAATCCAAACTACAATGGTCCCTTTTGGTTTCTGGATTTTGTACTTTTAAAAAAATTTTCTTTTAAAGAAAATGAAAAACAAAATTTCGAGAAAGAAAAAAATTATTTACTCTTTTTCTTGTATTTTTGAGCACAAAAAAAAAATGCAATCATCTTCTTTTGTTGCTTCACTTGCTGTTCGCTTTTACATACAAATAAAATCCAAAATAATCTTTACCATTCTGCATAGCATACAATACAATAGAATGCAACAATAAACTTTTAGAAACTATTGCTTAAAAAACAAAAAACATATAAGAGATATAAGAGATTTAGAGTTGGAATCACTTTAAGATTCACAACAGGAATTGTTGATTCATATATTTGAAACAAAAGATATTTTCATTCCAAGTTAAAGAAACAAATACAAGATTTTTTCTTCCGAATTATAAATTAAAATCCAAATAATGATTTTGGTTCTTTATTAACTATATATAGATATATGCATGTATGTAGCTTAGCTACATTGAGTGAAATGAAAAATTTAATATAAAAATTCAGAGTTAATAACAGAGGGAAGATTTGTTTATTTATGGAAAGAATTTTGGGGGATAAAGAATATTGTATTAGGAAATTATTATAAGATGTTAGAAAATATTGTGGATATTAGGAATATTAATTTGGAAAATAAGGATTTGTTATAATGTTAAATAAAGGAACTGGGAAATGATGAATTAAACATTTACTAAAATCATATTTTTGCTGGCATATTCGAAAATTTTTTAACATTGCACTTTTTTAACTTATTTGAAAACAAATGCAATCTTAAAATAAAAATTCTTATTAAATGTTCATTTATTTAAGTAAATTACTTTTAAATTGAACAAATGCAGAGTAATTTTTAACCATATCAAAAGAAAGGCGAATATAATTATATTCCAGCGTAATCCAACGTAAGTTCTGCAGTATACGTACTGCTCTAAATTAATAATATGAAATAAACAAAAAAATTTTAAATTATAATTTTCTCCTTTAAAAATAAAAATATATTATAAGAGTTAAAAAAATGTGTTTTTTTTTGAGATAATTTTCTTGAGATTTAAAATATTAAAAGAGAAAAACAAAAGTACTGCAAATTAACCCCTATCGGCAGATTATAACAATAGTTATGTGTAATGCTGACTGTGCTTGTTTTAAGAATTTTTTTTTTTTAGTATAGTGGAAATGAGTAGTGAAAAATAAAAATAATGAAGACAAGAAAAGGTAGAGTTAACCGTAATCGTAGTTATTGTAAGAACTTAAACGATCACAACCAAATTTTGTAAGATTATTGCTCCTATTCTAATCTGTTCTGTTACCAGATTTGAAACCGATTAACTTTTTTGAACAATAACAATAAGAAATAAATTTACTACATATGGAAGCCTTGCATCTATATTTTGCTAATAATTTTTTGCTTTTGGTATCTCGGTTTACAAGTTTTTTGCTTTCTCACTTCAATAATTTGAATTTACGAGTATTAAGTGTTTTGAGCTTAGAGTCTCTTATAAATTTTATATTAGCTTTCATAATAATTAAAATAATTGAAAATTTTCGAAAATTTCATTTCAGAATTCAAAGAATTTTATTATAAAGAAATCATCACTTGCTTTACTTAGTAGTTAATTTCATGATTGGTGGTTCAAAGTTGCAGTATCAAAAAAAAAGGAACCTTTACCTTGGTTTTAAATGTGTTTTTTTTTTAAATAAAACCAAAAAATATCTTAAAAGGAAAGAAAAAAACTTCCGAAATGAAATAAAAATTTGAAAAGGAAAACTAAAAGTAAAATATTTCAAAAGATTTCTTGTATAGTGTAAAAGGTAAAAGCGCGAAAAGTTTTATAGAATTTTACGGAAAATAAAAACAATATAAAAGGAAGTTTTTTTTTTTTATTCGTTACCTGCTGCTGGTTTTTCAGACTTAATTTAGAAACAAAAGGACTTGCTAAAAAGTTTGTTTTTTGGTTTCTTTCTTATTTTTTTAAATGAAGTAAAAATTGTGAAAATTTTAAAGTTATTGATAGCAATCAAAGGATACTTATATTAAAATAGTGATTTTTAATTCTGAGAATTTTTCTAAGTAATTTATTAAGCGATTTTGCAATTTTTATAGGGTAGAGGCTTGGTACCCTTCATTAATGCCATATAAATTATATTTAGCATCAACAGAGGGTACCAAGCAGTTTTCCACGGAAATTTCCGATGAAAATTCTTGCAAATGTACCATCTTTCAAAAATTTTCGGCAATATTCAGTTTAGCATAATTTTTTGTTCATTAGAATGCTAATGAGTAGTTTCCTACATACTATTACACTCAGCCCCGGATTTATCATACATGCAAAGTATGCATTTGCAATGGGCGATAAAAAATAGGGGCGCCATTGAAAACTTAAAAAACCCCTAAATTTAAAAAAAAAAAATTTTCACCCAAAAAAAAGGATTCCAAGTTTTTTTTTATACATCAATTTATAGCGAAATTAACTTAATAAAATCTACCTACATGCAAACATAATATTTTGTTCCTACACATATTTTCTATTTGCACCATATAACAAAAAATGTTCATAGAATTAAAATTACTCATACATTTCTTTACTCTACACTACTCATTCATTCTTATTTTTTATGTACTGTATATGCCTATAAACACAGAATATTATTTCACACAGCTGTACACATTCAAACGTTCATATATATAAGTGAAATCGTCTCATATAATATACATACATATATAGAAGCAATGTACGCAACAAATAAAAATATTCAAAAATACACATGTACACATAATTTATATTGTCTAATATGAATAAGATCAACACTCATGCGTACACATATAATTATCTCATAAAGCAAAATTTTTATTTTGCTGAGATTGCTCCCTATCAACACTCGCTCGTACACATATAATTATATCACAAAGCAATGTTTTTATTATGCTTAGTGGCTACACTCGTTCGTACACATTATATTTAAATTGTTTCATACATGCAAAATTTTATTTTTGCTTAGTTGGCGCTCACTCACCAAACAAACAAACACATTATTATAATGTATTACTTTTCTGTATACTATTGCATTAGTAAACAACAAGAACAAAACAAAAAAAACACAAATTAAGAATGAGAATAGAAAGAAATTAGAAAAAGAGAATGAGAGCAATATTCCTAAATGATGGAAAGCATAGCTTGATATTGAGATTGTGTATACCAATATTTTGTTTTTGTTTAACAACAAAAAATTTTGAATGAATTTTAAAATTACATGATCGTTATGAATTTCTACTACTATGTTCTGCTTTCGTTTTTGAAAAAACTGTTATCAATCACAGAATTAAATTTTAATTGATAAAATCTACTACTTATATTGAATTGAAAAAATGTTGTTAAATAATCAAGTGAATGTTAAGAATTTTTATGCTGAATTGATGTAGTGTAAGTCATCCAAAAAATAAGAGTAAAATGAAATGGCGCATAATTTGCTTCACACATTTATCTCCAAAATTAAAACAGTTAAGCAAAACGACATTCTGAAATTTCAAAACCACGAGCCTATAAATACCAGTAAATGCATTTATTTTAATAAAATCTAAAAAATATAATGAACAGTATAAAAGCTTATAGCTATGTACATGAAAAGCTTAGTTTTTAAGTCACAAATTTTAGAACGAAACTTTGATTTTCCTTAAATTTTTGAATGCAAGTCGAAACTTTTTTTATACGCTGCTTCATTTCTCTGGCGATTTGTGAAATAAAAAGCCAAATTTTACGAATAAAAATAAAAATAAAATTACGAATAAAAATAAAAATAATTTTTTACTTTTTTTCATATTCAAATAAGCTTTGAAAAAGTTCATTTGATATAATTTTCATAGAACCTTTTACAATAAGTTTCACTTACGTCAAAAAGTAAATTTTTTGGTTGTTAAAATCAAAAAATCAAGTTTAAATGATTGATATAAATCTGATCATAACTTCATAAAAAAACATACTGTTAAATAAATTACCTTGTCTTTGAGTTTATAAAACAAAAAATTGAAAGTTTAGTTCCAGACTTTAATTCTATAATTCAGCACAATAAGGTTACAAGAAACTGCTTTATGATGCACAATGTGCAATGCCTATTAAATTTTGTTCACAGTAATAAAATAGGTGAAAAGGTTGAAGGGGGGGGGGGGGGGGCGCACTTTTTAGGAACCGCTTAGGGCGACGAATACATCAGAACCGCGCCTGATTACACTGTCACTCCAACGCATTTTCTTGTACAAGTACCATAAATGTACCTTAAATGTACCATAAATGTACTATAGCACATAATAAATTTTTTACTGGGTATAACTTTATTTTTCCATATAATCTTAATTTTGGATGTTACAAATAGAAGAAACAATTTGCTATGTAAACCCACTTATATTTCGATTTAGTTAGTAATAGTGAATGATTTAAAAAGCTGCATTTCTTGCTATGCAATGTATAAGAGATAAATTTTAACGTAAAAAGTTCTTACTGTTATTCTAAAACAGATTGTACGTATACCTTCATAAAATGCACATATAGTATAAGATATTTGTTTTTTAAAATGAAAAAATAACATTAAAAATTCTAGTGGATGATAAGTGAATTTGAAAAGAAATGAAATCTGTCATCAAGCTTATTCTTTAATATAAATTGTACAGGAATTACATGCAATGAATGATAAATAAATGAATGTGCTACCCAACATTGAAAGGAATTTTAGATTGTAAGTATCTAACAGAATGAAATGGGAAGAAATAATCTGCAACAGCTCAAAGTTTCTAAATTTTAAAAGGGCAGATATTCTTAGAAAATAAGGGAATGGAGAATTTTAAGAAATTTTCAATTAATCACTTCCAATTAGAATCAACAATGAGAATGCGTGGACCAAGCTGAAATGTAAAAGCATTCCTGTTTTCTTTTTAAGAAATTTTCACATAGGAATCCTGATAGTTAAAAATTACTTTCATTCTCGAATATGTTGCTGCATAAGTGAAAATATTTTTTTAAATTACGTTGTGTTATACTTAAAAAATGTTAACAATAAATTAGAGTCTTGTGACTAATTATAAAATCTTGTATTATGCGCAATTTCAATTATGATGTCAGTTAAAATTTTATTATTTGAGTTCTAAAAGATTTCTCTTTTCTCCATCACAAAAATTAAGCGGACAGAATAAAAAAAAATAATGAAAAAAAGAAGAAACGTTTTAAGAATTAAAGGAAAAAATAAAAGCTTTTTCGAGATTGTAAAAATGGTGGTAAGAAATTCTTGTATATTGTAAAGAGCGTACATAATGTTATCCTGTTGTTAAGGACCATAAAACACGATAAAAATGAAGTATTTTTCTTTTATAAAATAATATAAAAAAAATGAAAAAGCAAAACAAAAATAAATCCTTTGAATTTGATAAGATAGAAAATTATTTTTTCCTATCCTGTGTATAGTCTTGGTTATATTGCATTTGCAGCATATTGCATACTTCATTTATAATTGAAAAGGTATTATAACATTCGCTTTCAAATTTTCAACAACGCGTAAATTTCTAATTGCTTTAGACCTCAATTAGTGAAAATCAATGCACTAAATAGTTGGATGACTGAAATTAAGCTGTTACTTGTGACAAATATAAAATTAATAACCTGTTACTTACTTGTTAATTGCTGTTAATTGCGATATTAGCCGGGTATTGTCAAAGGTGGTTGAGGAGAATTTTCTACATTGTGCCCAGACGGAGCCTCTATATTTTGGCGATCTCTAGAAATCACTAATGTTAAATAATTTTTGATGTACTTTTATACAAAATTTTTTTTTTCGATAGTTTATGGTGAATGGAAAATTATTTTCAGATTCAGAATGTATGATGCGCCAAAAACCACACCAAAAAATTGTCAGTGATTCGCCAATAGGCGATTGAATTTGAATAACTTTAGAATGCGCAGATCTTAGCGATGATTTTCCACAGCATGCAGACGAGAAATTTTAAAAAGTGAGTGCAATTTTTTAGCTCATTTTTTTTTATCCTTTCTCTGAACCCGTGGAAATTACTTCTGTTATACCATAGTTATAACTCGAAAGTAAGAAAGTTGTTCTTACTCTTATTGAAGTTTTTGTCATCTAAAGCATAAATTCTTCCAGAATCAGAAAATTCTTGCACATAATTTAAATTGGATATTTTTAAACTGGACTCCTATTGACTCAACTATTTCAACTATAAAGCATTAAAAAATCTTAATATTTACCGGAATAATATTCGCCATTTTTCTCATTTATTCAACAATATTAAGTGCAATACTTAATTATACAATACTTAAAGAACGAAATTTTTTAAAATCTTATTCATAGAATTTAGTTTCTTGGAATAATTCAAGATTGAGAAATGAATCTTGAAAATTTCTTAAAACATAATTATATAATAATAAAAATATAAAGAAAAATGTAGGTAACTATAAAGCATAGTATTTTGATGGCTATTGTTAAGGCATCTTAAATTTAAATGAAAGCTATAATGTAATTACAATTCATATAGTTGTACATGTATACATATATAAAGAGAGCAAAAATAATATTAATATTAAAGTCAACTTTTTGTATTTATTATATATGTATAATAGAATTATAAAATATAATACTTTAATATATAGAATTTATTAAATTCCATTGGGATTTAAATTTTTGTCACCATTAATTTAATAATTTGTTGCATAAAAGACCAATTTGGGAGAAATAATTTTTGATTTTTTTTTTAATTCACTGTATATCTTAAAAATTTTATTATAAATTTTAAGATCCCAATGGAAATTTTAGGGAATTAATTGCTTCATGATAATGAAAAAATAATGAATATTAATTATTTATGCATAAAATTTAGTGAAAAATATGAGCACTGTCTGAAGAATGCAATGCAGTTTAATATATGACAAGAAAATAAATTATAAATATAGTCTTGCTGTCTATAAGCTTGGGATTAACGCGTAAGCAACCGTAATTTGAACTTTTGTAGAAGATTTTTGGGATAAACCAACCAACAAAATAAGTACTTCACCGCTAAATATGGTCTCCTCCAACTGTTAGTGCATACAGCAATAAAAATTTTAAAATATTTCAAGGAAAAATTTTTTTAAAATTCTATAAAATCTCTAAAGTTCTCATTACATTTATAAAAATTCTCACACTTTTGCAAATTACTTAGAAAGGATATGAGCCTTTCTAAATCAAATATGATTTGAAAGTAAAAAATTTTCATTCACAAAACAAACACTAATATTTAAGTGCATATTAAATTATCCTTATGATAATTACAGAATAAAACCCTCCAAGTATAATAAATATTTTAAACTGCATACGGTGGCATACAATAGCAATGTTAAGTTTTTGAAGTTAAATAATGAGATTTTCAAGGACGAAATCTGTCATTCTTTTTTAATTAAAAAAAAAAATTTCATTTGGTTTCATTAAATTAGCTGTTATTTATATTGTTCATAATTTACATTTGGTTTTTTTTTCTCTCCTTTCTGGAAAAAAAATCAACCACACCACACAACGATATCCTTTTAGTTTATTCCAGAATTTTCAACTTAAAATTAAATTGTGTGTTTTAATTACGAATATAATTTTTCTTCTTGTCTTGAATTTCCATTTGATCAAAAATATTTTTTGAAAGTTTAATATAATTTATTATTTTTATTGTGGTTTGTATTGCAGTGTGTTTTATTAATATAAAGGAATTAATTTGACCTTGCTAAAATGTGTATGTGTATTCGCATCAAGCGGCTGGTGTTGAAAATAATAAAATTATTCAGCATATTGCATTTTGCGTGAGCATATCAGATTTCTAAATTATTGAAGATCATTTTAAGGGCTATATACACTGTAATCCAAAAGGGTTCAATAGCTCGTTACACTTATACATTATTGAGTCTCACTTACTTAATTGTGTGAGAGATTCAAAATTATAAGAAAAATTTCGATTATTTAAGGATTATTTCTTTAATTTTAAATTTGGATTTCTTGATTTTAATTTTAATTAATTCAGTTGTGATATCAAAAACTCAAAGAAACCCATAATAAAATTTGGATTACATACCTAGTTATCATGGAAAATTAATATTATATATTTTTAAATATTGCATAATTATAGGCTAATGAATTTTCATTTAAACTAAAATTTTGTGAAAAAGAACAAAAAATTTTTCTGTTTTAAATTTATTTCTCCTTATACTCGTAAACTTCAACATTTATTTTTGGTACATTACCAACAAAAATGAAAAAAAAATGTGCTTACCAATTTACAGTTTGCACATTCGTCTCTACCTCAGTTCATCTTTTTACAAAACGTCTACAGTAAAACTGAGAAATATCCAACTTCATGGACGCTTTCATATGCTGAAGGTATACTGAAGAGTCCTCGTCATTTTACACAAATCAACAGAAATTGTAAATGTCTTCACTTTTCAGGCACAGGATTTCTTGCACAGTCACCGGTGCAAGAAATCTCCCAGAAGCTTCTTGAATTGCTGTAGCGTCGGAAGACTTCTTCGACGGTTGGAGTCTTCTCTCTGACTCATTTCTACTTTACAACGAGCAGTATATGATCCGATTCTGCAGAAGAGTTCTGGGCCGAGGTGAGGTTTTCTAGCCACATTGTACCCCAGCGCATTAGCTATCTTGACATAAGTGGTAATTTAAATGAAAACATAACTTGAACAGAAGTGAAATTTTTTCTTGTGTTTTTACTTGCTCAGAAATGTTCTACTTTACATTTCATTGGATTTGATTCAAACTTATTTTAAAATAAAATGATGAAAAGAGCAAATACATAACATGTACATATATGCAAAGTTAGACCAACAAAAACAAAAATTGTAATTTAAAATTATGTTCATTTTGTCTTAAATTTGATCTCGTTTCTCAAATGCATACATTGTTTTGTACATGTAAGAACATTATTAAAATTTATATCTTAATCTTTCGGTAGTACAAGGTGTGTGAGTTCAGTTATGGTTTCCAAAAGAATAATGTGCATTAAAAATAAATTAATCTCGTCGAGAAAAAGTTGTTTATTTCAAGATTTACCAGAAGTTTGAAAACATTCTCATTCTAGGTATTTTGATGTTCAATGCTCGCAGTAAAGCGCAAGATAATTTCTTTGATTGGAAATTGTTAATTTAGCGTTTAAATTATAAATATTAACTCTTCAGAAACCTCTTGGCAAAACTTATTATATCTGGAAACTTCGCTCTCTTTGCCTCTAAATAACAAAATTTTTAAAGAATTTTTTTAATGATTTTCCTTTATTATAGGAAGGAAATGTTTTTGCCTTGTATTGTGGTTTATGCAATTGTAAAAGTTTTGGATCACTGTGTATGTTCTTAAAATTATATGTGTATATGTGTATAAAGATGATAATAAAAATGGTGGTAATATTATGTTAAGAGGATTTTCTCTTTTATTTCTCTCTTATTGTCATATAATAACAACTTGTTGGAATTTTTCAATTCAATCCTTAATATTTTTTGTATTTTTCTTTCTTTAAATTATTTCATCACATATGTACGTTTGTAATACATGTTAATATGTTTAACATGTTTATGAGAGACATCTTCCATCCCTAACATTTATTTTTCTATATATTATAATACAAGACACAAGTTAAGACATCTTTTGTTGTCATTCTTGTTGAAAGCAAGAAAGAAAAAAAGAATTTTACACCAAAACCACCCACAAAATTAAATATTTTATAAGATTTTACGTCTTATTAAGAAATTTTCTCTTATTTCATTTTCTTATACTTTCTTTTACTAGGTGGATGACAAAATAAGAAATTAAATTGTGAAGTAAAAGTTTGTTTTTTTTGGAACGCAAAACTAAAAGTGGAATGAGATATAAAAGAACAAAGTTTAATTTAACAACTTATAGAAATTATGGAATAATTAAAAAAGCAGTGGAGGGATGAAGAATTGATAAAGAAAATAATTTTAACAATTCAATTCGTCGTTCCATAATTACTCATTGTAAAGTCAACCCTTCTACATCTCCTGCACCACTATAGAAATATTTTATTTGTTCGGTTAAAATGGAAAACCAAAGAAAACAATTAATAAATAAAAATATTAATTATGGGTTTCAATAACTTTTACATTTTATACTCGTTTATATTTATTGCCATGCAAATTTGCTATAAGCATGCGACAAGTGTACTTAGAATGTTTTCTTTTCGTATTTATTTTGATATTTGTTTTGTTGTTCGGTTGTTATTTTCCAGTGTCTTACTGGAATATTGCCTTAATGTATTTTATTGTTTAACATGAAAAATTTTATTTAATTATTCAATGTGTCATTACAAAGAATTTAAAATGAATTTAAAGTTTTTGTGTAATTTAAAAAGTTCAAGTTAAAAATTTGATTTATAATTTTAAAAATTGTTATTTTTGATATTTTTTATGTGAAAATAGGATATGGTATTTTTTATGTGAAATGCTCATTTCTAAAATAAAGAGGAAATCTAAACCAATTGAGAGAAATTTGAATTTTTTTAGTTCCCATGTTCGGGCGGCATCAATTAATTTTTATTACAAATTATTCACTAACACAAATTAAAGTGAGAAAATTTCAGAACGGTAAATATTTGCAAAAATGGTAATAGGCAAAATATCAAAATTAGAGAAATTCGCCAGTATTAATAATTCGCTGGTCGTGTTAGGCCGATAAGTGTTTATTTTTTAGTTCGTAATAGTATTTACATCGGAGTGTCATTAATTAATTTATATTATAAATATTTGATGAGATTAATTCTTCAATATGCATATAAATTTGCTACTTATAAGGTTTTAAATTCGAAAATTATGTTTACCAAATTACTTAATGATAAACTTGATACTTTTGACACCCATGCTCGGGCGCCATTCATAATTTTTTTCTATGATTTTTAATTATTGTGCTTATGATATTTAAACGAATCTATCTCTTAAACTAAAATTAATATTGATTTAAAAACTTTCAGAGGTCTTTAAGTTTTCAGCTAGAAGTGTTAACATTGTATACAATTGATATGGAATTTTCATGAGCAACTTAAAGATCTTAATAAAAAAAATGTTCCACATTCAAAAAAATTTTATTAATATGTATTGTCAAAATAATCAAATTAATTCTAAATTAACATATTTTTATTGTAAAAATTCAAATAAATAATTCAACACTAAAAAATATTATGCATCAAATTGGGATTGTAATTACATATGCATATGAAAACTTTCAAAATGCAACCATTTTATTGTAAACTAGTTTTTTTTTTTTATCAATTCAATGAATATTTTAAAATATAATAAAATAATGAATATTAAAACAAAAACATTTCAGTCGGTATAAACCGATCAAATTATACCCTGCACCTTTCATTGTTGAACTTGTGAAAACATTCCATAGAAACTTCACGAATATGTCTGACCTATAATTGGACGTACGACAGCCAACTTTCATAAATCTGACTTTATTATTTTTTCAAATGTTAAAATTAAGTACCCGAACCTGTCAAGCAATTTCACTAAAACTTCAGAAATATATCTGACATATGATTGGACACATGACTGCCAAGTTTCATGAATCTGCTTTTCAAAAATTTGCTTTTCGGAGTTGTATGGTAGCCACCGGAACCGGTGCAGCTATCCCATTAAAATTTTTAGAGAGTGTGTTGAATGTAATTGGATCCATGTATACAAAATTTTATATTTATAGCTTTATTAGTTTTTGAAATATTTCAAATAAACTCTTTGAGTTGTATGGCAGCTACCCGAACTCGTTGTCCGAATTGGTCCAATTACAATAGGTTTCATCCTTGGCACAAAAGAAACAACTTGTGAAAGTTTGGGGTTGCCCGCATTTTTGAGTTATCGTGCGATCGGACGGACGAACATGTCTAAATCAACGCAGAATTTTATGCTGAGCAAGAATATATATATATATATATATATATATATATATGTCCATATCGCAGATGACTTCTTTAAATAGTTACAAACTCCATCGCCCTAGTTTCGAACAGGGCGACCGACTGTGGGTCTTTTATTAACCCTCAAAAGAACGAGCTAGTCATTTTCAGTAGGAGATATGAGATTCCCGGTTTGGCTCCTCCGAAACTTGACGGAATCAGCCTATCCTTCAGCAGGGAGGCTAGATTCCTGGGGCTTGTGCTGGATTCAAAGCTGAACTGGAGACATAACATCATGGAGAGATTAAACTATTGCGCTTTACTCGTGCAAAAGGGCTATCGGGAAGAGTTGGGGCCGGAAACCCAACATGGTTTATTGGCTGTACACCGCGGTGGTAAGACCGGTTCTGATGAACGAAGTTTTGGTGTAGTGGCCGGCGCTACGTACTTCTAGATATACTGGGCAGCCAGATGGCTGCGGAGTCTGCAGTGCGCCTTGGGGCCGCATCACAGTGGTCGTGTTGCCCCACAGGTCACGTTGCGATTTTTGCCGACTGGCGGCACGAGGTGGAGTCAGTTGATTTGGTTCGTCCCGTGCTCTCATTCGTGAGGAATTTCGGGGCATCGGTCCTGCCGAGGCAAAGCTGGCGGGACGCGGTCAGGGATGGCTCCGTCCATTTCTACACGGATGGATCCAAACTTGACGAAAAGGTAGGTGGGGGTGTTTACTCCGAGCAATTGGGAGTTGAGCTCGCCTTCCGCCTGCTTCGGGCTGGTTCTAGTTAGGGAGAGAGTGAGAATCCGGCGGCATCGCAACGGGCCTTAATGGCCTAGGTGTACCCTTCGGGGGGCCGTGCAGCCTAACCTACAAACTCCATACCAAAGTTAATATACCCTTCACGAAGGTGCAGGGTATAAAAAAACAACAGGAATACTAACGAAAATTATTAAAACATAAAACTTTCTCTATTGTTTCTTCACAATATGCGAACAAAGTCATTTTTTGGAAAAGTTTCTCTTCTACAACTAATTCTCATTCATATTTTAACATTATTGTTTTCAGTTGGTTATTTTGTAGATGAAGTTGGTCAAAATTATCAAAATTTAGAATTTAAAATTTTTTGTAAAAACATGAAAGTTATGTGTAACAATGTATGTATTGTTAGTCTGTTAAATTATAAACTTTTAAAGGAAAAATTTATTTACAGCGTTACCAATGAAATTTCAAAATATTATTGAAAACAATTTTGTCCTTTTTAATAAATTTTCATTCATAAATTAAATACTGTGTAATTATATAAAGAAAATTTTGTGTTAAAGTAAGTTTTTTAATAGATAAGCGCATAATTTTTAAAAATGTTACTTTAAAGAAAGTTGTTAGTTTTATAATTGCTTAAGAAAATTTTAGATAATTTAGATTTTATAAAATTTGGAGATAATAATTACTTCAATTACTTTACATTGTTTTATATAATAATATACTGCATTTGTCTAATGATTCCATAAAGAAAATATTGTTCATTTAAAATTTAAAAGGTTTTAATGTGTTGCTGAAGTTTTAATTACTTTTTGTTTGAAAATTTTTCGAAAAGAGAAATTAGAACTTAAAAATTGAGACACACTTTAAAGTTTTTAAGGTATTAAAGTTATCTGTTTCTTAAAAGAAAAGTTCTAATTATGTTTTACAAAGTGTGGTTAATCACACTTTTAAGATTATTTCTGTAAGGTAGAAGAACTATGGGATCATCCCGAGGTGATTGACGTAGGGAAAATTTTAATATTTGCTTTGGTTGTTTTGGTACAACTTAGACATGCTAATATGAATACCATATAATAAGATGACGATAATTAATTGTGAAGTGTATTTTAGATGAGAATAATCAACAGACGAGTACTCAGATTTCAAATCACACTGATTAAAAAAATTACTTTGAGTAAGACTACATCTCTCAATTGTAATCTCTGTTTATTGTCGCCGTGGAGTAGTCAGTTTTATTTTTTTATAACATGGTTACATAGTTGAAATTGATAGCTCAATTATAACCGATTCACTTATGAAAGAAAATAGTAGTTATATTGTACTTTGTCATTTTTATGTTAAAAATTTTTACCAAAAACTCGACTATCATAATTTTAATAAATTAATAATCTAAACTTTTAAAGTTCTACCTCAAATTCTTTAAATATGCTGGAATATTAAATGTTTTTTTTTAGTTTTTTTCTTATATCGAAAGAACCTGTTGATATTTTTTTTCTAGACATACCAAAATTTAAATTAACTTAAATTATAATTACATAATAATTATAACTTGTTTTCTATTTATACCTTTTATTAAAATAATTCTTATGAATTTTAATATTGTTGGCATTACTTTAGAGAATAATGGAAACTTTGTTACTATCAAAATCTCTCCTAAATATTCATTTAAAAACCAAAAACTCCTATGAAGATAATATTATACATTTTTGACTATAGTATAGTGAAATAATGACTAAATTAATTTTAAATGAGCATTTCACAAAGATTTAATTTTTCTTATTTAAATTTATTTAACTGGTAAATGTAGGGTTAGATATAGACACGTTTGAATAAATTTCATGGTATAAAATTAAAGATTGAAGGACTTGTAATTACTTTTTAAGAATAAAATTTATTAATTTACAGAGTGTTTCATTATAAAACTTCATCTTGTTCGTCGTACAAAAAAATCTCTTTTATTTTCATGTGGAAGCGAAAATCTCGAAATACACAATCGAACGAACAAGTATTAACAACCGAACAAGAGAAAATTTAATTTACAAAACTTGAAAAAAATAATGTTTTAGGTCTTTTTTTAACCCTTTCGAGGCGGCTGGTAAACATATGTACCACTAAAGTCGAATAACATCCTAAAAATTAAAAATGGCACTGTATTTTTTTCTCCGTTGTACCATTTCATTTTTACATAGTAAGGCACATTGAATTTTAACGGGACTTTTTTCATCGCAAACAGTTTTTCTTATTTATAGCTGCCACTTGTGGAACATGTGATATTTATACTTTGTACTCTTGTAAATTCCTTCTTTTTGCTCTTTCACGTAATGCAATTCAGCCGTCTTGAAATCGGAAGGCTTAGGTAAACATACTTAATGGTTACAGTTCCTTGCTTTCTCTATTTGCTTCATATACCGGATATTTTTAAGGAATATGTACATATTATTTTCGAAATTTAATTGAATCGAATTTAATGTGACTGTAATAAACACACTGTACCAAAACACACTAATACTTGAAAACATAAAAATAAAATAAGCCTTAGAGATAAACGAACCATTATATAAAAAGTTTAAAATTATTCTGTTAAAAAGTTTTTCAAGGTTTTTTTTTTTATTCTTAAATTTTAGCTAATTATGTGTATTATAAGTTTCATTCGGAATTCATTTTCAATAATATTATTTGAAAACTTTGGTTTAATAATAATTTCGAGTTCAGAACATTGCTTTATTGATATTTCGAAGAATATTAATTTCAGATATTAAAAAACTTTACAAGGGTATTAATTGATATGCTGTTTTTGAATTTGATACCCTCTTATACCTTACATAAAGGATTAGAAACACTACATGTCCAACTCTATAATGTCCGATTCGAAATATTATTGGGAATTTATTATTATTTTACTGTATTTTATGTAAGTTAATTTTATAAAAGGATTAAAAAATATTTCAATTAATAATTTTTTATTGCTTTTATTTTATTCGTTTACTAAAACAGTTAATGGGGCGACATCTATATGGCGAATTGAAAGCAACAATAAAGAATAGCCACAAAGAGTATTCTCATAGAAGTTCTTATCTTCATAAAAGCAACATACGCAATGAAAATGTCATTATTACATCATACCGGATAAAAAAGTTAACTGTGTTTCAACTCACTCTCTCACCATTTACTATAAATTGCACTGAATGGCGCGCTCTTTACAAAATGATAAGCAATCAAATGTTGGCGTTTGATAAAATAGCAAGCAATATTAAGAAAACTTGATTATATTTCGAACAACTACCGGCAAAAATTTGACTAAATTTCTAGTTTGACGTTCTTACTTTTAGACCGAGAAATAATTTTTTACTTGAGTGTTTCTCTTAGTCAAAAAATAAAAAGAAAAATGTTTTATATTTAATGTTATCTGGTTGGTAATGAGATTGTCATAATAAAAATGCTATAAAAATCATTTAAACAGGACAACAAAAAAAAAAGAGCAATAAACAGCAAAATCTTTTTGGGGCTTTGTTGTTATTATTTTTCCTTATTTATTCACTTTTCTTTTACATAAAGTACATATTTCATCTTTGTAAATTATTTTAGAGGCTGCATTACATACAATTAGAGAGGAACTGTGGTGACATTAAATTTCAAATGACATGTTTTCAGTAGAAATGTATTTTTTCATACTGGTAAATTTTATATAAATAAATCACACGAGTATTACAGCAGCTCGTTCAAATTCAAAATTCAAAATTAGTATAAATTATTCACCAAAACTCCAAACTAACAAACTTTTCAAGAACCGGAAAACTTGATCTTTACTAAGGATCGATTTTACATTTTTGACTATACATTTAATATTTGAGCTGGATGATATTAGAATAGAGGGATGTCGCAGCCAAAGGTACGAGCCAGGGGTAGAAAAATTTTTTCTTCGAAGTCAACTTGACCCAGTATCCTACCGATTTCTGAGTGGGTCCTTTGTCAATTGAGCTGCAGAAGTATAAAAAACTTCTCGGCAGATTGCTCTCCACGTTCTCACACATGAACGACGTCGATTATATTCTGACCATACCAAATTTTTTTTTCCTTGAAAAGGCGATGGCTACGCACTGTTCTTATACAAAAACCAAAAAAAAAAAAAAAATTATGAAAAAAAGTAAACAGAAAAAAGAATTTTGTTTTAAAGGTACGCTTTTCTTTAATAGTCAGTTCAAGTGTACGATGAAAGCATCCGCAGGACATTCTCTAATAATTTTATTTATTTATTTGCGTGTTTTTTTCATATTTTTTTAATTTATGTTATTTTTTTTCTTGTTTTTGGCATAAAATGATCGTAAAAATTTACAAGAAAAGAACAACTTATGAAAAAGTAACAAAAGAAATTTTAGAAGTTTATGAGTTTTTTTTTTCGTTTGTATGTATGTAAATAAATTTTTCTATATACATGCCTATGTATCATAATTATGTAAATACACATTCATGTACTTACTTAATTATAAATGTACAAAGATCTATTAAAAGCAAAAAAAAACGTTAAAGTGGAAGTAATACAAGGATAAATATTTTTTTTGTTGTGTTCAAATTATTAGAATAGGAGGAGACGGTAATAAATTAGGCTAAACATAAAGTTAAATAAATAATAATAATAAAAGTATACAAGGTAAGTTTATTAAATACGAATCATAATGAATACATATACATAAGTGTCTAATTTTAATGGCTGTACATGAATATTTAAAGTAGCTTAGGAATTTAAATTTTAAAATATGGGAGTTTAATTGTGTGAATTGAATTTTGATTTAAAAATTAATCTTTCCAGATATTAAGTAAGTTAATTGTGGGTCACTCTCTGTCACGGCAGAGAATAGAAAGATGAAAGAAATGAAGAAAGTCACACTCATGTTGTGGCCATGTCTTGCGGCGAATTCTTTACTTTGCGACTTACAGCCTAATATCTTATACGTGAATAAACGACAATCTCCCAAAACAAGGCTGAATAGTATGTGCCGAACACTGCATAGCTAAAGGGTACCTTAGTCGTTTAAAATTGGTTTTAAAACATAAAAAAAAACAACAAGAGCAACGACTAAAATAAGGGTAACAATAGCAAAACAATACAATAAAGATAACAAGGAAAACACCGGTAGCAAAATGATCAGTGCTCCAATGTCCTCGGAATCAGAGCTATTTGCTATTGATGCAAAGGAAGACCTCCTTCTCACGCCGGTAAAAAAAAACTACAGCGACTCTTATGGACAAGAGCTGTCCCCATGGACTGTATGAGCTGGATCTAAAGAGGCAGCTTTTATTCAAGAAGTCGAGGAATACGGCGTACATCAGGAGTGGCACTTGCTAAGAAAAGGTCCGGAAGTACAAGAAAGGGTTGGTGAAGTTCAGGGTCTGCGAAACAGTTGTCACCCATGTTCAGAAGAGGGAAATATCAAAAACACCTCTGACTGTCAAAGAACAGGTCGATGGAGGGTAACACTAAGAAAAAGGAACATTTCTTAATATTGGTTAAAATAAACTTCTTACCGGGATGCAGTGGTGCAAATCATAGTAGCTATTTTAATAAAAGTAGCTGTAATGAATTACAGGAAAAAGTTGCCTTTTCACTCCCCCAACCTATTGCATCGTTTCAAAGCAACAGATGAATATCCGCCACTACAATAATAAGTTCAAAAGGAATGGCATTACCGGTGTTTATAGTAAATTAAAACCTTGGGACGGATGCAAAATAGTGATTTAGGATGGGGATAATGTTCCCACACAGTACATCTGCGTTCGTCAAAATCCATCCTTCCTATGAATAACAGGGGTTCTCCACCATCTGAAAGATTGATGCAGACTACCCACTGAACTATATACTCGTGAGTGCGGGAAAGGAACTTCAGGAAACAAAGGATAATGTCGGACTATAAGGTTGTTCCCGGTACCCTACTAATCGAAATTGTTACATCAAAACTAATAGGAGAATGCGCTGCTCAAGCCGGTGCTTAGGCACGGTAACATAGACAATATTTTAGGCGATAAAAATTTCGCTACCTTTAGTATTTTCATTTTTAGAAGGTTTTAGAAGAAGAATTAAAGGTTTTTTTTTGTTTTCAATATATTTTCCCATGTTATGGAGAATAGTTTCTATATTATCCATTTAATCACTATTTTTAAATCTCCTGGGAGCATTATCCGCTTAAATATACCCTCAGGTTTATGAAGTAAACAATGCATTCTTGATATTGTTTGTTGCTTACATCTTCTTACAGTTTGCAATAATTATAAAAAAATTTTAATAATTTGCTAGTGCAGATGTGATAGTTCCTGTCTACTCCCACAATGTACTTCACAATAAAAAAGAAGTTTTCTTATTGCAGTACTTTGTTAAACGCTTAAAACATAGACTATAATCTCACCTTCTATTTTTAAATGCTTTATTCTAATAAAAGAAATGAAAATTTTTAAATTTATAATTTCTAATAAAAATTTTGAAAGCAAAACAAAAGCAGAGAAGTAAAATTCATTTTTTGCAATTTGATTTTATCATTTAATTCGTCCTTGTTGGTTTTTATCGAAATTTTTACCTAACCTAAATTTACCGTACCAGTTTTATGGTAAACGTTTGTGCATGTCAGCCAAATAAAGAAATTTTCTGTTTTCCACTTTGTTTAAAAGTTTTTTTTTCTCTTTCTTATCTTCTTTGATTTTGTAAATTTCTTCTTCTTGTGTTTTTCTGGACTGGTATCAAGGATTTTTATATACATTGTATTCTTATTTTAAAGTCTACTACAATAAACTATCAAAAATGTTAAAACAACATCTGGTGTTAGCTTTTTAAGCATAATAATTCAGTCGAAAAAAAACTTTGCATACATATAGGGGATGAAATAGGGAAAAAATGTTTGTTTTTCTTGTTGTCTCACTTTGTTTTTCAAATGTACAATTTTCTCTCAAGGAATTTAGGTATTATGAGATTAAGTTAAAGTTTTGACGTGTACGTGCTTTTATTATTTTTTATTTTCTGAAAAGAGAATTAAAAAGAAACAGAATGGGATCCAGAAAATGCGGAGAGTAATATTAAAGGTTAAAAGTTTAGCATGCATAAAAGATTTGTAAATGTAAAATTTGGTAATGGCTTAATATTTATATTCTTTTTATAGATTTTATATAGATCGTTTAAGTCACATGAAGATTAAAATTTTCAAAAAAAGCTTTGAAGCTGTTAGTTCACAAAGAGGAAGACTTTTTAATAAATTCTTTTAAAAAATTCAGAGGCGTACACACTCATCTTTTCAAGCAGAAAACTGAAATTTTTCAAACAAACTGCGTCTTCCGCGGAAATAAATTTATTTAGAAATTTCGAAAACGAGTAATGAAAAGAATTGCTCGATCATATTCGAGTTTCGTAGTTGTATCTAAGCTCTTTAAAAATTTAAATTTATTTTTACATTGCGGCCGATTAATTATCGTTTTTAATAATGGAAAATTTCAAATTTTGCCATGAATCAAATCATCTACAGTAGAAAAAATTTTTATCTAAAAAGAAACTAAATCTTAACACATTAACTAAAATTCACTGGTAACCATATGATTAACAGTAATATTGTACATTCCAATACAATTTAACTAAAAACAAAAATTCTTTATTGTTACCACATTGTTATTCCCGTTTCTGAAACAAATTTGTTTTTATCGTCTTTTTAGAATATTGAGATTATTTGCAAGGGCAAAAATAAAATCAAAATAACAAGAATAAAAGAGAAGCAGAAAAACAAACGTTTTAAAAAAAAAAAAAACGAAATATTGATGTGGGCTATGACCAAGCATAATGTTTTTTCCCTATAACAAATAAGTATAAAAACTTTTCTAAAGATAGAAGATAAAAGATGAACCAAAAAAAAACAGAAAGAGAAAAAAAAGGACGTTAAAGTAAAAATTTTTTTCGTCCTCTTCTTTTTTTTCTTTTTGTATTTTTTACTTTCACCTCAATGCTTTTCTAATGAGCTTGAGGTATGGTTATACTTGCTATTAAAATATTATATGTGGTTTGGGGGAAAATTTTCTTTCAATATTGTATTCTCTGTACAGGTAGATTTAAAAAGTGTTTTAAATTCAAAGAGATAAAAAATTAGAGAAATTAAAAATTTAATTTTAAAAGTGAAATCGTAAATATTTTCATAAGTAGATAGAAGTATTTAATTTCTTGGTTGCGACAACTTAACATGTTTAAAAAGTAGATTTAGTTGAATAAAATTAAATTTGAGTTTCAGTCCGCAATTAAAGTTAAAGAAGTACAGAAGCTACTTTGTTGCTAACAATATTTAAGGTATAATTAATTGTTCCAAAATATTCAGAAAATTAAATGTGAATTTCAGCCAACATTTATTTAATGTGTTGACTGTGAGAAATTTACTAAAGAAATTATAAAATTATTAAGTAGTACCTCTACAGAACACTTGAAGCCGCTGCTAGATCATAGATGTCATAATTTATAAGGTAACTCTTCTTGCCATTCATATCATGGCAACTTAATTAAGCACTAATTACATGTACGCATATTGATTTATTTTGCATTTGAAATATATACTTTTAAATTAACTGGCAGCAGAAGGGGGTAGATTAAACCACTAGTTTAATAGACGAAGAAAGGTAGCTGACAGATCGTGTTTTTGTATAGATTTTTGCCAATTTAATTAAATTCACTTAAAAAATGTTAAACACGCAATTTGATTTTTCTTTTTTAATAGCCGAAATCTTTTCAGTAATGCATGGAAAAGAGTGTAATGAGCAACTTCTACGTCTCTATCACATGCAGAATAGTTTTATATGACTGAATAATACTAAATGTCATCCACATGAAAAACAGGTTATATGACTTCAGAAATAATTTGACAGAAGTCCAATGACATTCAAGTGATTTTTTTGTCATAATAGAAGTGGAATGTCACAACACGGAATAACTTAATACCAAAAAAAAAAAAGAAAACAAAAAAAAAAATTTCGTCATGACGTTTCTTTTGAAATTTCTATATAATTTTTATTTTCAACTTGAGAACAAATAACTAGAATTTATGAGGCTTATAAGAAAATCCTACTTAAAGAATTTTTAATGCAGCTTATTAGCTTTTAATGTTGATTTGATAATGATAAACGTAAATTAAGCAGATGAAACTTTTTTTTAGCGATTTTTTTTTTTTTATGACTAAATTTGTTTGTGTGTATGTTTAGGTTTTTTTCTTCCCTACTTTCACAAATTATCTATTCTTTTTATTTGTTTTTCTATATACGCATTTCTACATGTTATAGACGTGATGACCAGGAAGAAGAGAAATTTTACAGTTCTGAATTCAGGTCAGTCAATTGAAAATGGTTTTTCATATAATAGAAAAAAGAGGAAGAAGAGAAAAAGAGAGAGAAAAAAAAAACTGTGCTTCAACAAAAACAAAAAAAAAAATTCAAAAAATATGTTTATGGTTTTGTAATTTTCTTTTTTTTTTTAGCAAGTACACAATTTCTAAAGTGACCTGACAGTTAATGAAGGTAACGAAAGAAAGAATAAAGCATTTAAACAGACTTGTAAGTTAAGCATTAAAAAACGTTTGTTAATTGATTTCATAAACTTTGTGCTCTTGTTATTTTTTTTGCTCTTTTACGATATTTGACGTGACGTTAAATGAGCTTATAAAGTGAAGTGAAAGCAATTAAATTCAATTTTTCTCTTTTTTTTTTTTTTTTTTTTGAAGCTTCGTCTTAGCCTTGTGGTGTGCGTGTGCGTATTTTTGTACTATGGCCTTTTATATTTTTTTGCGCTTGCTTTGTTTTTTTTTTTTTTAGTGAAATGTGAAAGTCATTACTATAAGTCATTTTCGTAATACTATGGTGTGAACAGACAACAACAAAAAAAATTTTATTTTGTAGGGATTTAATGAAGTAATTAAATGTTGTTAACTACGATGACTATATGAAATATTGTTAAAAATGAAAATTATAAAATATTATTAAGAATTTTTACAAGAAAATATAAAACAATTAAGTAAAGTTCTATGTTATAATATGGGATAAAATTAACTTAATTATTTAAAGTAAAAGACAGTGATTAAAATATTTTAATGTCCTTTTCGGCTACACTCGTATATGTGTATAAAGTACCCAAAATGGTACAAGTTTCGCTTGTGAAAATTTATGGAATTACAATG
The DNA here is from genome assembly GCF_029603195.1 of Condylostylus longicornis. Lineage (NCBI taxonomy): Eukaryota > Metazoa > Arthropoda > Insecta > Diptera > Dolichopodidae > Condylostylus > Condylostylus longicornis. Next base: position 4,559,653 of record NW_026578052.1, on the reverse strand, counting down.
TTAATAAATTAAAGTCCATAAGATTTGAAAAGTTTTAGCTTAATAAGATTCACTACAAAATTTATAAGGATTGTGTGTTGGTTAAATAATTTTTAAATATTTGACCAATTAATTATAATTTGTTGCAAATATTTTATACAGAACAATGTTGTGTAAAGTGTTCTTCGAGTTTGGGGTACATATATTAACGCATTCGCTGCCAAGAGAGTTTTGGAATATTTAACTCCTGGTGCCAATTCAAAATTTTTATTTTACAAGACAAATAATGCAATAATATTGCATAAAAACACTCATGAGGCTTCCCAAAACTATTGTAAGGTGTTTTTAGGTATCTTTAGGTAATACGAGATATCTCGTACTTTGGCCTACTTTAGACAATTTTATTTGAATATGCCAAATACGAGATAGCTCGTACTTAGTTTTTTATTTGATTTCAAAATAAAAAAGAAAAAGTCTAAATTTAATATTCGAAATTCAACTTTATTTCAATAAAATAAACCATAACAAAAAAAATTCATTTTTTTTTTAAGTATTAAATATAGTAAATTACTTGTGGTGATAAATTTTGAAACAATTATTCACGCAAAGAGCTGGTTTTTCAGATATTAAGTTTCATATAGTTGCACAGTTCTTACCACGAGTTATCTCGTAGTTGGCAGTTTTGATACGAATTCCAACTACGAGATAACTCGTATTTGGCAGCTAATGCGTTAACAATATTTGTTAGCTGGAGTCAGTAAATTTTTCACATTTTTTTTACTAGCGGATGCTGGTTGGTCATTACGCTCCACCCATACACAGGCTTTGAATCAAAGATACTGGCAGGGCTGTAACCATGAGATGGCTCAATGGTTATCTGGCCATAGGCGGCATGCTTCCGTTCATGTTGACTGGGGATTTCTGGTAGATACAACTGATTCTGTTTCCCCAGGGCTCTCACCCACAAAAAACTTGGAGATTTTGATTCCGCCAAAGCAAGCCTGACTAAACGAAGGAGATGTTAGGGGCGGATCCGCCTATTTTTACATAGATGGATCTAAAATTGGTAACAGGGTAGGCCTGTTATTCAATAGTGTATTCTAAGCAATTGGATGGTGAGCTCTCATTCAGTTTACCAGAGTAGTGTGCTTCGTGCAGAGATGGTCAAGATTGCGGGGAGCTCTGTGCTGGCTTGATTACAATGTGATATCTGCCGATAACATTAATTTTTAGTGACAGGAAGGCTGTCACTAAAACCTAAGGCGATACCACAACAAACCTAAGTGGGTCTGATGCAGAGTAAAGAGTACTTTTTCATGCTCTTTAAAGATGACAGAGTACAGCGCTGGAGCTCAACTGCCCCTCCCTAACTAACTGACCAATTAACTACTTTTCTCATTAAGTTTATTTGATTTTGTAGGTTACACCTATTAAATCTTACTAAAAATTTATTAAAATTTAGTATAAAGTTATTTTTGACGTACACATACCGTTATAATTAAATTGCAATAGAATAAGGATAGGAAGTACATTTTAGCTACCTTATGTAAACTTAAGAAGTGTATAATTATTCAAATATTTTCTTATCACAAACAATTTGTTTTGCGATTCGGTTTTTAGTATTGTGTACACAATAAATCCTTGTATACGCCCGTTCATTATATTTTAAAGTACTTTACGTATATAATTGTATCTACATATTATATAAATTCTAAATGGTAGGTATACTGAATTTGCACAATTTTGTTTATTTAATATTTAAGTATCGTATAATGTAGAAATTGCCTACATTACAAGAACATCATAAACATAATTATTTATAACTTAAGGGGTGATTAAATTTAGTGTTATTTTACCAACAGTATGTGTGATTTTCATTTAAATGTCGTTTATATATATAAATGGTTTATGTATTTTTAACATAGTTTACGTTTATATAGAAAATTTAATAATAGCTTTTCGTTATTTTTATGAGAGTTGAGAAAATAATTGGAAAATAATACAAGTATTCTTTATTTATTGTATATGTTTATGTATAATGATTGAATCAAAAGTAGATTTGAGATCTGGAGAATCTGGGGAAATGGAGAAATAAATACGATAATTATTTAATAAAAATCAGGGTCACAAAATTTAATTTGTAATTAAGGGTGAGAGCTATTTAAGAATTTGATTTTTTACAATATTTTCCATTCCTACCACAGTAATTTTCCAGTGTTATCAGATTGGTTTGAAAATACCACATTTTAGCTCCAATACCCTGAACTAAAACACCTTGAATAATTTCTAAAAATATTCTTGAATAATTTTTACAGAACTTTTTCCGAATGACGGCATGAAACAATTACTTTAAGAATTTAAATTGGCATCATTTGTGGTCTAATCGTTTTAATATGAATCCCAAATTTTATAAAAATATTTAACTAAGGCCTGAATAGTCGTTTACTAAAAAAAATCCTGTTATTTTGTTTTCCGAAATTTCTTGGTATTTTTTTTTTTTTACAATTAATAGAATTCCAATGTTGTCAATTACACTCAATGTAAAAAAAATATATTGTGCTGAAAAAATAATTCCGAATATATGACCTAAAAAATTTGTAAAAAAGAAAAACGCATTTGAAATAAGAAAAATTTTTTTTAATCCAAAACAAAATGGCATATGAAATTTAGAAGAAAAGGGAAAAAATACCAAAAATTTATTTGTACATCACTGACCACAAATGATCCTTGTAAATAAATTTTCATAAGTTATTATAATTTCATATACAGATGAAGGAGATTTGCCTCAAATAAAGTTTGTGGTAGGGATAATTGTTTTTCTGGTATAATATGTAGATTTAATGCATAGATTGTTGGGTTTCGTAATATTAGAATTCATTTAAACGAAAACAATATCAATATTACTGTTATTACTGTTTATGTGTCGTATATGCAATATGGCAGGTATTGTTTTCAACAGAAATTTTGAAATTTTTGCGCTTTCTGCATCACTCTGAGTGCACCATAACTAAAAGCTAATTTGAGCAAACCCTTGGTTGGATTAGATTCGTCTTGATTAGTCTACAACTAATACAACTGTGGTACTTCTCTGAGGAGCTTAAGTTTTCAGCTCTAAGGAGCTGTGGTACTTCTTTGAGGAGCAAAATTTTCTTTTTACTTAATTTTTAACTAAATGTCAAGTTCTAAGGTAAAATATAAAATTATTATCTAAAATCCCCAAAAGTATGCTATTTTAAAAAATTTTTTTTTATTTAGATTCTTTTTCCTTGCTTGTATAACTAATTATAAGTCCAATAGATTTCATATAAAAACTATAAAATTCTTTCATTAATTTATTGGTAAAACTATAAAATACCATTATAAGCACCAGAAGCAAAATAGTAGGATAATAAAAGAAAGACGAACCGATTGATTCATTTTATACCCCGATTCACTTTGTATCCAGTACAAAATTTTCTCGTTTTGTTTTTTTTTTTTATAGTTTCGCTATTTTTTTCCAATATTTTTCTAAAATTTTTTCTTCCTTTTACTTTTTTTTCTTTCTGAGTTTTATGCTTTTTTTTCTACTTTCATTTCACATGAGCATATAATTTTAGTCTTGTTTTCTTGAATTTTCTTTTTCCAGGGCATTTTCGATAGGGTTCTAAGTAACATTCTATTGTTATTATACATATATAGGGTGTAAAATTTTTAATAGAGTATTAAAATAATATATAGGCAGGACCTGTTGTAGCAGATTTAGTTTTTCTTTAGTTTTATTAAGAAGAAGAGTAAAGAAAAATTTTAAAAAACGTTTGTTGTAATAATAAAGATAAGGTTAAGTTTGTGATTCTGGAAAGGTTAAGATTGGAAGTAATTCCACTATCTTTCATATTTAAGAAGGTAGTAACAGAAAAATCTTTTGTAAAAATTATTATGGGATTTTGTGCGACTAGTTAAAACAAGTTTTAATTAAATTTAAAATATTGGATCCCACATTAAACACAGTTTAATGTTAAAAATAAAGGGCCCCATTCGGTATTTTATTGTTTTGAATACCCAAATAAAATGAACGTGAGTGGGTATTATTTGCTTTTTCACAAACTCGGCTAAATTTATGAAAACCTTAAGTTTACCGGTGGCGCAGGACCTAATCAAAAGTTAAGTCCACATTTTAAAACTTCAAATCATATATGAAAATTTCAAGTCAATCCATGAAAAACACCATGTCTTCTTCACATAAAAAATTTTAATTCAATATCTATGTATTTCTATGCTTTTATTATGGCTTATTTTTATTTTCTTATTCTGAAAATAGTTTTTCGGTTCTTTGGTTTCTGTTTTTGTTTTCCCAAAAGAAAATTGCCTTGCAGACATTTATTATACTCTCACATTATTGTTACATACAAAACGTTGAACATTATATTGTATGTTAAATGTGAAAAGCACATGTGCGTATATGAAATTTATAAAAGCATTTCACATTTGAAAATTTTTAGTGCTATACAATTCATTCTCAATTTCACTTCTCCTCAACTCAATTTTGCATCCGCGCGCTCATAGATTTTCTATAATGTTTATAGAAATGAATATCCTTTCTGTATATCCTTTAAGAAAACAAAAATATAATGAAAGTAACAAAAAAAAAATTTAATGTTTAACTAAACAAAACCACGAATGAATGCTTTTCTTATTTTGTATACCTTTTCTTTTTACCATAATAATTTTTTTTGTTTCGTTTCTATTTCTTTTTTTTTTGTCAAGGAATAGTTACAGTTGCGGGTGTTATTTCAGCTCCTATTGCTATCAATACTTTTCTCTTTCTTTTCTTGTTTTTGTATTTGTCTATGTATAAGGTACTGTATAAGCTTCTAGAACCAATTGGTTAAAAAGTTTTTTGTTTTGCTCTTCTTTTTTTTGATGATGATGGTGGTAACAGTTGCTGTTATTTCTTATAAACAGTTTTTAGTAACATATCCTTTTTATTATCCTTTTATTTTCTCTCTATTATTCATACCAAAAAAAAAAAAACGAACACACAATACTATAAACAAATTCCAACACGATGAATAATAATAAAAAGTGAATTTATTTTGGGGCCTGAGAAGAAAATAACATCATGGGAAGAAAAAAGTAATGGGAACAAAAAAAAAGCAACAAAAATAGAAAGAGAAAAACCTAGAATTTTTTTTTTTATTCTATCGATTCTTTTAAAAATTTAGAAGACCACGAACTCGTAAAATTTACCAAAAATACCACTTTGTATCATCGTCTTTTATAGTCTCATTGGATCCTGTGGTCTTTTATTTCTTCATTATGATTTTTGTTTTTTTGCTTCTTTTTTTTTTTGCTTCGAAAAATAAAGGTTTACTTAATATTTCTTTTATTTTCTGTTGTTTTGTTTTTAGAAAAAAGAAAATGAAATAAGAAGGAATAGAAACTGAAAATTACAGCTATTTAAATGGGTTCAAATTTTCTATACTGTTCTGTTCTCTATTAAATTGTTATCCTTTGTATTTTTAGTGCAAAGAAGCTATTAACTAGCACTCAATGGAATAAAGGAAAAAAATGCAAAATGAAAATAACTAGCTAGCTATTTTACATTTTTTATAAAAAAAAAATAGTAAAAACATAAATTTATTCTTGCATATAATTAGGCTGAATTTTTGTTGAGCCTAATGATATGCAAAAAATTATTTTTGATTTTTTTTTTTGCAACCCCCTGTTGTCAAGGTTCGAAAAGAACTGTTATTTTGGCCATTTGTAATACATAATTACGATAAAATAAATAGTTTTGGATAATTAATGTAAGCCCTGTTACTTTACTTTTGAGTGATCACATTCCGAATGGTTCTTCAGAATAACAAATCAAATTTTCTACAAATTGTTATTCTATTTAAATTTTTTGTATCAAATTCTCTGTTATGCAGACTTTGTAGGGACAGTGATGTGATTACTTACTATACACATGGTCCATACTAGCTGGTCGACGTCACAATATTTTATTGGACAGCAACTGCTATTCAATTGCCTTAGAAATATCCTCAGTTTCATTTTGGAACATAAATACCATTCGGGTGACCCAAAAGAAGAACTGTTCCGTTACTTGGTTTTGTTTCCTTAAAATTTACAATTTTCAGTGTTCTTGTATTATTGGAGTCTCCTACTTCTATTGACCCTATTTGAGGGGCATCAAACAAATTCAAACAAACCTTTTAAAATTTCACTAATTTACATTTGATTGTGCTGAACATCAAGTTCTAAATGACTAATACCTGTTCGAAAATTAAATATTTTTCAAGAATTTTCCTGCATAATTAAATGTTGTTCTTAAAATTTACAATATCCTTTAAAAAATAATTGCCTTAATTTATAAAATTTAGTAATAAAATTAGTCAAAAAGAAAATCTAAAAAGTATTGATGAAATTTGAATAAAATTTGGGACTTTTTATATACTGTGTAAAACCAGAAATTTGCTCCAATTTGCCAAAAAAGAAAAACAAAAAAAAAGGGAGCCAAATCCAATTTTTTTTAAGTTGTTTTTTTACTCCCACAATTTTCTTTTATTTTGCCTATTATATAAGTTTTTATTGTATTTGAATAAATTTACATAAATTCCGGTTTACTTGAAAATTTTATGTGCAAAATGAAAAAAAAACACAAGGATTTTTCCTTTTATATTTTATTTTGTTTAGAAAAAAAAAATATGTACCAAATTATTCGTAAAGGATATTTTTAGTTTCAGTTTGTATTTAAGGAAAATTGTACAATAGGAATTTAAGAAATCATTGAAATAAAGTAGAAATACAAGATTCTTTTGTAATAAATTGTGTTTTGGAAGGACTCAGAAAGGACATTCACATTTCTTTAACTCAATTATATATGATAGATGGGTGAAAATCGTATTAGTTAAGATAAGAATTTCATGTATGCGGTTTACAATTATTTAGAATGAACAATATCAAGCTATTTTTACAGTTTGAAACAAATTCGTGCCAAGTTTTATTTTATTATACAACAATTCAGAATTCTTTGTTTAACCTTGGAATTTACATCCTTTTTTCCATATACAACTAACAATTAAATTTGCGTGATTTTCTCTAAGAATTTATGTTTGTTTTTTTATGTGTTTTTGTTGTTTCACTAGAAATCTTAGAATAAACTTAAAATCATTGTCAACTGGAATATTGTTTTTTCTTTTTGATTTAAGAAGACACGAAGGATTTTTTATGATCCTTAAAATCTTGCATGTCTCATGCCGTATGCCGTGTTTTAATAAATCATGAAAATTAAGTAATTTCTATTTTGAAAATTAAATTTATTTTTTGAAGAGTTTGTAAGTATTTTTAATTTTGCTTTCTTAATTGCCTGTCTTTTAGCTGAGAAAAGTTTTTACCTTGAATTTGATCTTAGGAATTTTAAATTTGTTCAACTAATTGCAAAATCGAATATAGAAGGGTTTCACTGATGTGAGTTAAATAATTACATTAAAGTTTCTATAAAAAACAATTAATTGTAATGAATTAATTTATAAAGCAAATGAAATTTCTAATGTAAATTAAGGTAATTAGATTTCAGAAAATAAGATGGTCTTCATTGGCTCATTTATTACCAAATACAATGAGTTTTTGCTAAATATAAGTAATAATTACCCAAATATCTTCTCTTAGAGAGTCATTATTATAGGCATTTCCAATAGGTATTGAAATTTATAACCAGTTTTAGCCGTTCTACTCGTTCATGTAGCATAGCACGCATTTATAGCACGATACTGAATATTATCCGGAAAGTCTAGAAAATCGACCACTCCTTTTATTTAATTTATTGTGATGATATCAAAGATAAAATTATATGTGTAATTGAAAACTCACTAGTACTCCTGCGAGATATATTTTCCGTGTATAACGGGCAACGATGAGATAGTCAGAGTATTCTGTGAATCAGGCATTAAATAATCAATTAATTAATTTTTAATTTGACAAAATTAAATAATATTTCTCCTGCAGGTTCTATTAATATTGCTTGCAATTGAATAAAAGAAAGTGGTAGAGGAAAATCCTTAATTATATTTAAAATATTACAGAGAAAAATCATAAAATAATAGACTTAATTGAGTTTATATTTCTTAATGATAGCCGTAATTGTTTTACATATTGGTTGTTACAACATATTGAAACCAAAAAAAAAATTATGTTAATCTCATCTTATTAGAAACATTTCGAAATCGGCTGATGAAAATGAATAAAAAATTAGAAAAATTCAATGAATTTTTCCAATAAAATTTCAATTTTCTTTTGTAATAAAAAAAAAAACAAAACATGAAAAAAAAAAATGTAATTTAACTTTTTTTTCCTTACCTTATTTTATTCTAATTTTTTTTTGTATGTCAAACCGCTTATTTTATAACCAAAGTTTCTTATACATCTGATTTATTTTTGCACTCTTTCCACAATACCATTTTAAAATTTCCATTATTTCCCAAAAGCACATCTTTTCTGTTTTAACTTCCTCTTCACTTTCACACAATTATCCCTATACCGAAAAGAAAAATAACCAAAAAATTAGTCACGTTCTCCGTATAATACTCAAAAAATAATAATTTCAATACTCAAAAATTTTCATCTAGTTTAAACTTAATAAAAAAAACCAACAAATAAAATGCACACATTTTCAATATTCAATTGATATCTCACAACAACAAAATCCTTGTAACGAATCAATCAGGATAAAAAAAAAATAAAAGAAAAATAATAACAAAAAAAAATAAAATTTGAAATTGTTGAACCCATGTAAGAAAACAAAAAGTGAATGAATACAAAATGAAACAACTGTTGAGGGAATTTAACAAATAGGTAAATGGAGACTTGGAGACCCGAAATTTTCCAACATACAATACAAAGTGAATCTGAATCGAAGAGAACACAGAACAAAAAGAAGACAGAAATAAGAAAATAAATTTAAATTAGAGAAATGTTAGGAAAACAGAAAAAACACGAATTTGAACAAACCAACATTAAAGGAAAGCTGTAAAATACCTAAATGATTTAAAATTGAATGAGGGAGGAGGTGAAAGAAGTGAACAAGAGAAAATGAACAAAATCAAATCATTTGGGGAATACTCAATGCACGGATTAAATTTTGTATTCATTTTGTACTTTTTTTTTTCTTTTACTTCTTCTCTTATTTTCATTTGTACTTATTACTTTCTCCTAAGGACCGGATAGAGGGTGATATAAAAATAATTTTGTCAGAAAATTAAAAACGAAAAAAAAACAAAAAAATAATATTGAAAAATATCAAATAAAATTTTTATCCCCTAAATTGTTGAAATATAAGAATTTTTTAAGACAATTTTTCTTTTCTCATCAATAAAAGTAACATAGTAAAAAATATTTGTGATGATAGTGCCATCAATTACTCACAGGCAGGCGTCTAAACCTTAACGTCAGTTATACCTGGTTCATTTTTACATATACATAAGTTCGGCGATAGCATTTGATTTTAAATTAATTAAATTGCACATGATCGTTTGCATGAAAAACTTCTTGACCTTCAGAAGAACTCTTTAAGTCAAGTTTGCAAGGTTCGTATTATGGAAAACTTGACTGCAATATAGAGTAGATCTTTCAGATAGATTTACAAAATATAATGATGTTGATATGAAAATTATGATTACTTGGATAACGTTGCGTTGCGTTACGTATCGTTGCGTTACGTTGCATTGCGTTGCATCACGTAACGTTGCGTTCCATTACGTTACGTTATCACTGCCAAATAAACATAAATTCAAATAGCAATTTATATTACAAATAAAATTCGCCCCAAATGTTGTACCCTTAAAATTGGTTTGAGTAACTCCTACTGGCTTTGAATTTTAAAGGAAAAAATTTCATTAATTTTCAAAATCCTGTTTTAATTTTCTTTTTTCCCATAATAGAAAAAAAAGTCGTCGTTTTTCAGAAATCGAAATCAGAGAAGAAAATAAGAAATTGTAAAAATAATAAAAACAAAACGGAAGAAAAAATTTTTTTCGATCATTTTACATGAGTGCTTGTGTGAAGTACACACATGTTTGTATGTACAATATTTTTAATGTACGCTCTTGCTTATTACCTGTGCTGTTTACCCTGAGGATTGAATGTACTTTGCTTTATTTTGTTTTTTTTTTCGTATATTCTTAATTGTGAGAAAATAAAAAAAGAGAAAGTAATCGAAAAAGAAAAAGCAGAAAAATAGATTGATTTTGCAAAAACAAAAAAAGAAAAACGGAATTTATAGAAAGTACCGTTTTAAATTTGCATATCTTAAGGCGCTATTAATATATATAGTCAAAATAATATTTTTGTAATTTTTAAATGAAGTACGCGATTTATTTTCGTGATTTTTTATTACATAAAAATTAGAATTTACATTGTAAATTTTAATTAAAACGTTCTTATTGTCCTTTGAAAACTCAAACCCAGTAAGTCAAGTTGAATTATCAGTAATTTAGGCTAATGTACTTTGCATTCACAATTCTTTGACATGATAGAGTGCATTATAGTGCTTCCTTATTCTTAACATGTATTTCAGTTTTGCTTGCTCTAAACCATAATATTAATCAAAGTATTTTACATGACAAAATTAGAGAGCTACTAAAAGCTTTGTTAAAGCGGTGGAAAATAATATATTTGAAAAATAGCGGTCCGATTTTCAAAAAATTAAACGTGGGGATTCGAATGAAGTAAACTCGTTATCAAAAACAAAGAGATTCTCAACCGGTCTTTAATTCAAAATTTATACAAATTCGAAATTTTTATAAAGTAACTCAGAATTTCAAAAGTTTAAGGCCTAAACGTTTACAATTTTGCCTTAGTGCCACAAAATTAGGTCGTTCCCATTTGGTGCGTAAAAAAATTATTTTTCTTTCCCATATATTATTTATATTAATTTTTATTAAGTGAAACTGTTTGAAAAATACTTGAAAAATATTATAAGATCGAATTGAAAATTTTTTATATTTTTTTTTTCAACTTACCAAGAAGAGGATATAGAAGTGAATGCAATCATGTATGTAGGTTGGAAGCTCTTAAAATATGTTTGACCTAATAATTAATATGACCATGAACTTTCAAAAGTGTTTTTTTTTATTAATTCATCTGTTTAACTTTTAACTCAAAGTGAAAATCTGTGGAAACCACTCATAATTTTTCAATAAATTTTCTCAAGAAGATTTGATTTTAAAATCAAAATAAAAAATTTATTGAATTGTTGAAATTGTTGGATGTTCAACATTTGAAAGTTTTAAAGAAATTATAGAAAAATAAAAGATTGAAATGACTATAGTGTAAAATATTTAAAAAATAAAATTTCTAGGAACGTATTCGGCTGCGTCAATCATCTGTTCTGCAGTTTGTGTTTTCATTGTTTTTAAGAACCATTATCTATTAAGATACTGGTTCTACCAAATTTTCCGATTAGTCATTTACAAATAAAATGGTTAATAGCACGAAAGCTCATAATTCGCTTAAAAATCTAAAGGGTTGTGCCTGAGATGTCTTTTTTGCTTCTTTTGGAAGCATAGAGCATCTTCAAAGCTTTGTCATCTGATTCTATTCTGTGCTATTCTTTTATTTCGGACCACATTTTTCGGACGCCCTTTATATTTTTTCTACTGATCTGCATCATGTTTATTTGGGTATGTTTACTCTCCTTTTACTCTGCGGATTCCATTCAAGGGTTTTATGTTGAATATTATTTACTGGCCGTCGAATAGTGTGGCCAATCCAACTCCATTTCTTCTTGTTGATATGGGCGTATACCGGTTCCTGCCCAGAGATCTTTAACACTAATGGTTCTTGGCCAGAATATTCCGCATACTATTCGTAGGCATTTATTTATGAAGATCTGCACCCTATCTGTGTATGATCCGTGTCTGAGATAAGAGGAACTTAATGAATTAAAATGGAAAGAAGTGACGTCAAAAAATAGCTGGATAGTGAAGAAAATGTTTGAAAAAATTTTCTGGTCTGGCTGGGTTGTACTGAAACCAAAATTTGGCCAGTAATGTGCATTAAAAATTTTGTAAATTTCATCATTTTATTAAAATTAACGCAAACACTCAAGAGAACCCTTTTATTCCATTCTTTAAAAAAAAAGAAAACACTTTTATAAATCGTTTGCAATTTGTGTTACTTAAAGTGGGTTAAAACTTATTTAAATGATATCAAATTTTCTTTTATTACTCAAACAGTTAAAAATGAAGAAAGAAAACTCAGATTTTCAATTTTTATTATTTTTCGGTTTAAGTGCTCAAACACAATTTCAATAAAAAGTATAATATTTTTTTTATAATATTGCAATAATTTATTTAAATTATTTTTTATTTGGAATATATTTAAAAATATGGTCAAGAGGCCATCAGAATTTTATTTTTGAAAATAATTTGAAAATAAAACGTTCTTATATACGATGTAGATAATATTTTTCTGACCGAATTTTAGTCTCATTTAAGATGCAAACGAGAGAGCCGAGCATCAATTTAATTCTGTATAAGCTTTTGGGAGTTCTGCATCGAATTTTCAGTTATTGTGTGTGACTTTGTTAAAATATTCAATTCTGATAAGTGAGATAATTTTGTCAGCTAGTTCAGAAATTTGCTAGAACAATGTTTGAAAGAGAGGGTGGAATCTGTAGGTTGTCTTACCTGGTCGGCAACATTAGAACATCCAAATGTTGTATTAAATCAACACTACTATACGACAGGAGCTGACCTGGCACATAAGTCTGAAAAGTGTTGACAGATATTGACAGGTAGGCACTCAAACGGAAACCACATGCGAAGTGTAGGCTGCGAATATTTCGAGCAACATGGCGAATAATATTGGAAAAGAAATTACAAGAGAGAAATGTAGTCAATCCAGGCTGTTATAGTTCGTTATTAGCCTGTTCGGCCTACAGTACATTCGTGTTTTTGATCTGCGCTCACTTTGGGGTACATAATTGAAGAATATGCCGCCGAATAATAGTCCGCATTTTTGTTTGATTAATTTCAGAAATGTGCTGCTTAATAACCCATTTGTTTATTTCAAATTTATTAAAACTTAAAATCGAACTGTTTTGTAATGTATTGGTAGAAAATATTGATGATAAAAATAAGTGAGTGCTTTCATTTGCTTAGTGACCTCTTATTTTTTTATGAAATAAACAGTTTTTTTTTTTTTATTAAAGTGCGATACATAAACGTATATGGAACCTTTGTATATAAAATAATATTATTTTGTATATAAAATGTTTATTGAAGCGAATAAAATTATGAACTTTATTGAGTTTTTGCTTTTATAAGAAAAAATACACCAAAATAACAGTAGTGTTATTGAATCTTCTTTCTTTCTACAACCAACTTTTCTGAAAAAAAAAAAAATTATTTAAAAAAAATTTCATATTTTTATCATAATTGCTCTTACCAATAAAAAAAAAACAAGGATTTTCACCTTGAGGTTCAGTGCTACAGATTTTGCTTTAACCATTAATGTTATTGCGACTATACATGCTTTTTAATAAAGAACGTTCAAGAATAAAACTATTTTAAAAGTGTTATTGAAAGAAAAAGTTTCGAAAGTTTAACTTTTATAATTTTTTTTAGCAATTAAAGGAAAGTTCAAACAAAATATTTAATGTGGAACAGATTGGATTCTATATGAAAATTTTCTCTTAGGTTCTTAATTTTAAGTTGTTAGAGAAATTGATGTAAAACTTGACCTGCGTGGGGATTTCGAGAGGAATTGAATATTTTCTTGTATTTAGATCTTAAGATAGTGGAATAATGAACCATCCAACATTTAAATTGATGGCAAAACCTTTTAAATAAAATTTGAAATTTTCTTCAAATTCCTAATTTTCTGGAATTTTCCTAGTTTTGCCCTAGTAAACCAAAATATAACGAGTATTCGTAGATTCCAAGGGAACCGAGTGGGACAGGAGTAACCCCCCCAAGCAACCGCAGCCATTTTTGACTTATTGTAGCCCCCCCCACTCCCTCGTCTATAATATCCCCGTTCCAATTACAAAGCCGGAGATATCCCTAAGGGAGTTGAACAATAGTTCCCGAACACTTAGGGACCCATGTCCAAGACCATTGCGGCGCCGAACAACCAGTGCCGGACAGTCGCAGAGAATGTGCACTGCGGTCTCATCGCCACCCCCACAAAATCTGCACAGGGGGGAGCCCGACTTCCCCAGCCTATGCAGGTGGTACTTCACTGGGCAGTGCCCCGTGAAGAAATTCGCAATAGTGCGAACCCGGCTCCTGCCCATCCCCAGCATCTCTGCGGTGAATCCGCTGAAGCACGCCGAAAGAAACACTTTCGAATGACGGCACCCTTTCGTGTCCCGCCAGTGACGGCCGCATTCCGCCGCGAGCAGGCAGGCAAGCCTGGCTCCCACGGCGGAAGAAGGCAGAACGCCCTCACCTCCGCGCCAGCTCAGTGGCAACTTCGTTGCCCGTATTGCCACTATGGCCTGGCACCCAAATGAGCGTCGAACCCGACCTAAGTACCGGACCACCTCGATCCCACGTCCATCGTCGAAGTTGTACCGCGGCAGACAGGTATCCGACATGGTTATTCTTAGAATCCGATCGCTCTCAATGAAGTCTCTGTGAGTTCTGTTGGCCAACTTTAGCTCTGCCCCGTCCTCGCCAGAGAGAAGTCGGTAAGTCACTAGCTGAGCTTCCTTCAATATATGGATGTGCAGTGGCGGCAATCCGATCATCACCTCCAATGCAGCGGTGGGAGCCGTCCGCATTGCCCCGGTCACTCCCAGGCACACCCGCCTGCTGAACCTTATGGCACCATACAATCGACGCATAGGTGACGATGGGCCTAGCAAGGGCCGTATATAGCCACAGTGCTATTCTGGGACTAATTCCCCAGGTCCCCCCGATGAAGCTCCTACACGTCCACAAAGCCGCCGTAGCTCTCCCGATAACTCTATCTATATGGGTATTCCAAGAGAGACGATCATCCCAGATACTTCACCTCCCTAGAGTAACTAATACGTTTACCAAACAGAATTGGGCTCGTTAATCTATCCCCGCTTCTGCGTCTTGTGAAGGCGACTAAAGTGCTCTTGCTTGCATTTCCACAACACGTAAATTTTGCTGTAGAAGATCAGAAATAGTGCTCTCAAATTCTCCCAGCACGACGAAGGCCACATCGCCGGCGTATTCCCAGACACGCGCCCCGGAGCCCCTGAGAGCAGCGATTAGATCATCCATTACAATGGACCACAGGAGAGGCGAAAGAACCCCGCCCTGCGGACATCCTTTTGCAGCGGAGATGAAGAGTATATCTTCAGCTATGGTGGACTTAATAATCCTATCTTGTAGCATCCGATTAACTCATCTGCTAGTCGTCGCATCAATCCCTCGTTTGTGCAACGACTCATAGATGACATGATATGGGGTGTTGTCAAAAGCTCCCTCTATATCAAGGAAGCACCCCCACCAGACTCTGCAGAGCGAGTACAGTAGACCTTCCCGACTGATAGGCGTACTGAGATTCATGCAAGGGATTGCTTCCCAGTGCATCGTCCCGTATAAATCTATCGATCACTTTTTCCATTGCTTTCAATAGAAAAGAAGTAAGGCTGATTGGACGGAAAGACCTTGGGTGGTTGCTTAGTCGCTTACCCACCTTCGGAATATACGTCATTTTAGCCACCCTCCATGCCTGAGGGATGTAACCCCACGCATAGCTGGCACGAAAAATTTCCAACAGTGCTCTGGCGATATGTTGGAAACCCCTCTGCAAAAATGCAGGATATATCCCGTCATCACCTGGAGATTTGAAGAGTCTGAAAGAGAAAACAGCCCATCGTGAAGACTAGACGGGATCGTTGCCAGTCATCCCTCCTGGGCCAGAATGCCCTCGGTTCAATGACCGCATTTGAGTGATTCCGAAGAATCTCCGAGTCAGGAAAGTGCGTTGACGCTATAAGCTCCAAAGTCTGCTTTCCGTTCTCAGTCATGGAGCCATCAGGACGTTTCATTAGGCCCAACCCGCTAGCATACTTTTTGGAAAGCACCCTGTGAAGACGCACACTGCTGGAGAGTTCATCAATGCCCTTGCAGAACGCCCTCCACGAGATTTTCTTCGCTTTTCTAATTTCTTTATTGTATTTTGTAAGTGAGTCTTTATACTCTTCCCACGAACCCGATACCTTGGCCTTATTGAATAGCTTTCTGGTCTTTAGTCTAAGCCTTGAAAGCTCTTCATTCCACCACGGGCACTTCCTATTGCTCCGCCTCGACTTAGCGCGGCAGCTCCCGTGGTAGTCATTTGTAATAGCCGCCGTCAGGGCCTCGCTGGCCAGTTCGATATCCATCACCGTTCTGACAGAAGCAGGAACGGATCCAATCCCATCCATGAGGAGCGTTTCGAATTGACTCCAATCTGTGGATTGGGGTACCCGATATATTTCTTCTGCCAGGCCCCCGGAGACCATGATATCAAACCTAATCTGCCTATGATCGGACATGGATGTCTCATTTGAGACATGCCATCCACCAATCCTACTGCCGATAAATTCAGTGCAAAGGGTGATGTTAAGGACCTCTTCCCTAATTGCATTTATGAATGTCGGCCTATTGCCCTCATTAATAACCATTAATTTATTGCTATATATAAATTCAAGTAGGCAATCAACTCTTTTGTTTATATTGCTGCTTCCCCAGACGGTGTGGTGGGCATTGGCATCACTTCCTATTATAAGTTGGAAGTTCCTCCTCGTCCAGGTGGGCACAGTCCCCCGGGAGGTAGGATGAGCACACATTGAACTCTGTCCAGCGGAGGACTTCACCTTCACCAACGCAGCTACTTGATCCTTAGAACAGTAATCTGGAATGGGAAAATACGTTAATGAGTATACTAAGCATCATCAATATCTATAAAAAATTTTCTTTTAAATAATTTTAAAGCGGTTTCAATATTTTAAAAATATTTACAATTATTAAAGCTATTGGTTAAATTCCAATATTTTAAAATTATCAAAATAGCTAATTTGAATATTTTAGAGAAAGGAAAATAAATTTTATATTTTTCTTAATAATTTTTAATAATTAAAAATTTTACTTATAGTAGTTACCAAGAAATAAATTTAAATTAGGAAATTTTTTGTAATTTATCCACAAAATAATTAAGGAAAAATAATATTTATTTCAATTTAAAAATCAAAATGTAAAAACATAGCAAAAAAAAAAAATAGAATAATATTTTCATATTAAAATTTCCAAGAATCTTTTCTAACCACAAATCTTAATTAGGAAAATAAGAATAGATTACAATTCTTCGTAAATTTCCCGTTTTATTTTTATAAACTAAGAGAAAAAAGATTAATTGTCAAATTTATTAAACTAAAATTTTTGGCCTACTTATATATAAAACGTGAGTAGTTAGTTGGATAATTAGTATACGAAGGGTCCGAAATTAGACTCATCGACAATCCTCGAAATCGACAACCCGTATTTCCAATGAAAAATTGGCGAAAATCCACGTTGGTGCTCAGAAAAACCCACGGGATCACTAGCCAATCGATCTGTCTTAAGAATCTCGGCAACTTTGCCGAACGGGCAATCGATGATTCCTTCATTCCATCAAAGAAAAATTTACTCAGTATGCTTTTCCTCCTACCATCAAGAACCAATGTTGGGAACAAATAAGATATACATCCTCAACTACCGTAGCAACCGTTTATTCCTAGTACTCGTCAACAATAACCCAGTCCTTATATTATTCCTGCAATTTAATTTAGTTGTAATTTGTTTATTCAAATTTTAAGTAGTTTTCTTTTAAAACCGACTGGTCTTTGAAGTTCTAAATATGTATTGTCTTTAAAAGTCGAGAATATTATTAATAAAAAAAATTTTGAAAACGAGTTTTTACAAAACCCAATGAATATCTTTATTGGTTCTTGGAAAACCAAATATTTTTTTTCTATTTCAAAGTTATTTGGTAACAAAATTTCTTATGATTTGTAATGTGGCAACTTTAACTAATTAAATTACATAAATATTTTCCTTTCGTTAAATTAATCTAACAGTACATGGAACTCATTTCGGGAATTGATGATAACCTGGTTGCAATAGGGGATCAAATTATCTACTGCTAATTCAATAACCCCCATATGCATGAAAAACACATTTATTTAGCTTTAATTTGAAAAAAAATTGCATAAAATCAGGCGTCTCAAACTTGATATATTTCATGAATCAATTAAATTTTATTAATACATTATTGAAAACGAAATTGTAAAACCAAAAAAAAAATTCTTTGCCAAATTTATTGCCAAAAGTTTTTCGTTTTGGCGTACCCAAACTAACAAAAAATTAAAAAAAAATTATCACAATAATAAAATTCATTCTGGTTTACTTAAAATAATATTTTCACATAGAAAGCAAGAGGCAACAAAAACATAGAAACCATTGAAACCAAAATTTTACATTCAACATAAGATTTCATCCCCCCCACCACCCCTGCCTCCATTTATACATAGAAAATATTCAACGAAATTTTAAAATTTATTTCCTATTCATTATTAATAGTTTGCACATAATTTAAAAATGAATTTTCATTCAAAGAAAATCATGTATAGAAAAAGGAGGATTGCTAGAGCTATATTTGAATTGCTATTTTCATTTTAGGAGAAATTTTCAAGAAATTTTTCCCATCTAGCTACTATATAAGAAAACATCATCATCAGCAACTTTATTACTATTGATTCTGAAATGGTGGGAGATTTAAAAAAAATTAAAACTTCATTCTCATCTTTATCATAAAAACTGAAAAGTGGTATGACTCTATAAAAATAGAGAAAATATTCAAGAATCTAAACCAATATTTTCTATCTTGTTCTATTTTTTTTTCGCAATTTATTATCTTTTCGATAACTTATTTTTTTTTCGTATTTTCGTGAAATATGTTTCCACTTGACTGATATTTTCCTAAAAGAAATGAAACTATAATATTCTTAGTATATTTTCTTTATTTTAAAATTAAGCACATATCTTTAGGCGCAAAAAATATTTCGTTCTAAGTTTTTTGAATTTTTTTTTTTTGCTTTAAAATTGATAATAGCTATGAATGAAAGACAGTAATAATTGAAATGATAAATAAGGCAAGATTATTTCAGAATTTTCTGAAAAATTATCCTCAAAATCTTTACTTTTAGTAATAGTCGGACTCTATAGTGATATGCTGCCAATTTTCTCTAAAACTTAAAGTCGTTATTCTAAATGTCTTGATGACTGAAATTTAAATTTATTTTCCGCTGACGATATTTAAATTTCAAGTTTAAGTTTAATCAGTTTTTCGCTTGCCGTCGCATATTTCACACACAATTCCTGAAAAACGTGCTCTTATTCAAATTAAAAATAATATTGAAAAAATTCACTCCGATTCTTGTATTATACATAAGCAAACATAAGCAAAAATAAATTTGATTATTTAATGTGCTTGAAAATTTTTATTCTCATACCAATTCTTTTTTATTCAAGGCAATTCCTAATCAGATTCAAATTTTTATACTTAATTTAGTTTTTCACTGAAAAATCCTAGAGCCCTATAAAAATCATTTTAATTCGACCTTTTATACATCTCTAAAGAAAGACCCTAAAAGAAAGCCATAATTTTTTTTTGTATAAAAATATATCCCTTTTTTTTGGTATTTCTGGAACAACTAATATTTTATGATTTTTGTTTAGTACAAAGTCTTTCAATAAGGATGTATTTGCTCAATAATCACTTATTTGTTAATGAAATTATTTACTCCACAGCTTCATCATGAATTTTACATTTTATCAAAAGCTTTGTTTTCATTCGCAGTTTACGTTCGATTTCAGTTTCGCGTAAGTTTCTCACCTCTTCTTACAGTTCCTGGAGTATGTGCTTGTTACCTCTAATAATATATAAAAAAAAAACAATTATCCTGTTCTTCGAATTTCAAATTCTATCCATTATAATATACTGGGAAAAGAGTGTTTCGCACTCTATTATTGTGAGTGTTCACAAATTTAGTTTACTTTTACTAATCGCCACAGGAAGACTATTCCATAAAGAAGTGATCCTTCCAGAAAATAAAAGATGTCTTCGTTAGCCAGTATTCTTGTGTATTTTCTGATTTTATTACGAAGACAAGACAAATGGAAACCTTCAAAGATTTAAATTTCAGAAAGGCTTTAGCTTCTATTGTATTAAGTTGAAATAATCATGCAAGTCAAATTTACTACTTAAAACTATTGAAAATTACCATAGTCATAATAATAAGCTCTGTCACAAACCGCACCAAGACCTTCGTTCATCAGACAAATTCTATTAAACGATTCATCAAAAATACTGTCGAGCAAAAGCTGTGTATCATAAGCATAAATGTGGGTAGAAGAATATCGAATACAGTCAGGCAGATCGTTTATAAAAATAAAGAGAAAAGTAGAGAACCAGAAATGAAGTCCTGGGGAGACTCAAATGTAACTGGAATAACAGAGAATCGAACAGAGCCCAAAGATGATTTCTGAAAGGATCAGTAAAATCGACTTCCTTAGAGAATGACTTTATTCATTGCGTATTTGTTATTTTCATTTGAACTTGTCGTTGTCTGAAATATCATCATTCTTGTTAAAGATGGCATTGTTTCTCATACAGTAGCTTTTCGAATTTTATAAATGACGCGTGCAATCATTTTCATTTAAATAAACTTTTATTCACTCATTTGGCATAATTGAATGTACTCTAAAAAAAAGCTCAATTAGAAGTTCAAAGAATTAAAACGTTTCTCATGAAAAACTCATTGCATTCTAAGTTTCTTCTAAATCATCACAAACACATACATGACATAGACTCAAAGATTTCTCATAATTTATGATATTGTACATACGATCATATAATGTATCCATATAGAATCTTCATATTATAGACGCAATATATTTACAAACATATACGAATAGACTACATTTTATAAAAAATTTCGGAATTCATCATATTGAAAAGGACCTCCACTTATTATTACTTTTCTACTTTTCATGTTCTTTTTAGACTTCAATTTTTTTTTTTTACATTTTTAGTTTGAAATTTTATTATTTCTTAATATGTGTAGATAGATGTGTTAAAAAAAAAAACATACATAATATAAAATAATATAAAAAAATTTTTGGATGATTTGCCAAAAATAAAATCAAAACGAAAACAAAAAAATTACAAAATTTCGGCAGCAAATATTTTTCATTTCAACTATTTTTCCTTTTCTTATTATTTTGATTTTATGCTCTATAAAATAATAAAAGCCCACATTTTCCATTTTATGTAATAATTTCAAAGAAAACACACACATTACTCTTACATACATAAATATTTCATTACAGTACATATACATATATGTGTGTATTCATGTACAATATTTAGTGGCGCATTTATAAAAGGATGATATATCCTTTTTTCTTGCTTATTTTATTTCTTCTCTCTCAAGTTTAAGAGTTCTATACGATTTCTTTTAATATGGTGTATTAAAGTCTTAATATAGCTACACTATTATATTGTCGTAAAAAAAAAGGACTCACAATATTGAAACTAAGAGTTATAAAAATTCTATAAAAATATTTGAAAATCACAAAAAGAGAAACATTAGGCAAAAAAAGAATTTTCTGTGGTTTATTAAACATTCATTATATTCTTACATGCACATACATATATACGCATAAATAATATTATGTACAATGCATAAACAAAATCCTGTTGTAAGGACGATAATGATATTTTACTACAGACATAATTTTTACCTAATATTCAATTTTTTGGTGCTGTTTAACTATGTAATATTTGTGTTATATGATTTGTTCATCCAAATATAAAAATATTTTTTAAGGGCTATAAATAAAAATAATGATAGGCAGTAATTTTTTCGAAGAAAAATTTAGGAGTTTACCTCAGAACCGTGAAAGACACATCAATACAGTAAATATCGTTGTAAAACTGTAAACATCTGCTTTCTATAAATCTGGTGTCCATTTATTGGGCGAAGAATGGTTTAGGGGACGGGAGATCTTTAAATATGATATTGTTGAGTAAACTAGAAGTAATCAAGTGATATTTTCACCTGTTTCTGAATAATCTTTAGTCAAGATTTGCAATTAAATTACAAAAGATGAAGCCAATATAATATTTGCAACTGAGCAATCAGGAATGCTTACTTTATAGAGCTTACTTCCCTTAGAGTATGATTAATAGTATAAAAATTATGTTGAGACGAATTGTCAAAATCTTTAAACATAATTATCAGTTGTACTAGAATATATGGAGTTTGAATTTAACGTGTTTTCACGCAATCTAGAAACAGAATATGCAAATAATAGTTCGGAATTGATCGGGATTTTAGGAATGTGAATCCAAAAAATGTGATTTGCAATCGAAAATCGATTGTAGTGAAATTATGAATGAGGTGATATTTCCCATAATAGTTCGACTCAATAAATTTAAGAAATTCGAAGGTATCTAACAAAAGCTTTTATTTATTTGTCAGACCTCTGCAATTTTGTTAAATATTTTAAATTTTAATTTAAATTCCATAATTTTGAAATTTAAAAAATTCCATTATAGTATTTTCAATTGTAGTGTTCAAATTTTATCATTATAAACTGTTATACATAATAGTTTTAAACTGTTATACAAAATATTACAGTATATTTATATTGATATATTAAATTTACTATACAATTTCCTTTCAACATGAATACCTAATTTATCCTTTTTAAAACATTTTATAACATATTATGATATTTTACTATCCTTATGCCATTAATAAAATTTTTAGTATATAGCTATAGTCATTTGTTAAGGGTTAATATATCGTATATGTGTTATACATGTGAATGGTATGAAACAATATTTTATGACTTTGCTATTAAATACAATCGAAATGAGAAGAGAAAATTTTGTAAAATTCTACACAATTTTGCATAAAAAAGATCAAAAACAAAAAAATATAAAAGCAAAATGAATTTAAGAGTTTTTAGACCCACACATACACCAACACATATATATCTCTATACACATATGATTCCTAGATATTAATTGAACTTTATAGTCCTTTTTTACATACACTATAATATACAAAAATATTTAATGATAAACTCTTCTATTCATCTAATGATCTGTTATAAAACTCAATGAGGAGTTAAAAACAATAAAGTTTTTTTTTTACTAAACTTTACATAAAATTGAATTAGAATATTTTTATACAAATTCATGGATTGAATCTTGTTAATACTATATGAACATGATTTACATTTTTCGAATTAATAATATTCAAGTTTGTGTTGATATGTGCAATACAGATATTCATTTAAAAATAAAATACAAGATTAAAAGTGTTGATTTGTAAGTAGATTTTGTTATACAAAATATTTTAATGTTATCAATTGAATTCTTATTTCGTATAATGAAAATTTTAAGTTTATTGAGAATACAAAAGATTAAAATATGAAATTAGATAATTTTTTTTAAAAGAGGCAGTAGTCGGAGTTAGATAAAAATTAGGTTTAATGAAATAAATTTGAATTTTTAAAAGATGGCGCGGAGAGAATATGGCCAATATTGTGTATACCGAATAGTTATCGTAAACTTGATGATGGGTGAAAATGCGGTCCGGTCAGACTGGGACTTACTTGTATAACTCGTCATATCACAGTTGGCGGAAGGTCGAAAAGAAGGGGATGCCTGCAGAAACTCAAATCGTTTTCGTTTAGATGAGGTGCACATAACAACTGAATTTGACATTATTCTTTATAAAAAAAAGTATCATTGCTCCATTTGATTTAATAGACTCCGATGGGTGCCCTGTAGTTAGAATTCACAATGAACCAAACACCAAATTACGTAAGGAAATTATAATAAAACGGTACATGGAACATGATCTGGTCCGGAGTCACTCTAACCTTACCATTAGAAAATTGGGTCTAACCCAACAATCTTAAAATGTAAATAACTATTGCAATCTGTTGTTCAATAATGCAGCATTCATTATATATTTCATTTCTTTGATATTTTCTAAAATATTTTCTAGTTAATTTATTCCCAGCAGTTCGAAAGAAAGATCAAAAATTTTATTTAGAACGATTTTTTACGTTTATGAAAATTATAAGGTTAGTGTTATCAGAATTTCCTCCTCTTCATATTAACCTATGTCCTATATTTATTTGCAACATTTTCAAACAAAAATATTGGTCATTGTGTTCGATAAAATTTCCAAATAGAAGCTTTCCCTAATTCAAAGAATTAACCACTTACATGCCAAAAATGATGATCCGTAAATCTCTTATAGTAACGTTATTGTTTCAAAAAAATGTGGTTAGTAATATCAAGACTTCTGGGGCGGAAGTTTAGAACTTTTCTGCTGGGGTGGAAGCATAGAACTTCCTTATTTTCTCATACATCATTTCCTCTACTCTATAGCTTTATTTGTACTGCTATACTCAACTCAATATTTGTTTCACTCATTTACTTACGTCTAGAAAAACAATTTAAGTGAGCAGATTGCCAAAAGTTTTTAAAATAATAGTCAACGTTCGACTGAATTTCGGCTCAAATTTGCTCATTTATACATTCAACTACTCTTCAAATCAACACTTTTAAAGTTTTAACATTAATTGACTTGTTACCATTACTACGAGTATTTAAATTATTATCGTAATTTCAAATAATTATTCTATATAAATTATAATTGAATACAGAATGTGAATATTACTAATATTAATTTTTATATTTATTTATAAAAATATTATAAATAGTTGAGGCTTATCATTACCCAAATGATTCCTATACATAAATAATTATTTTATTTCAAAAAGAGAGCGAAAAATTTTAATATCAGCTATTTTTACTATAATTCCAGAATTACGATAAAAAAATGCAACATGTAGATGTATTAATAATTATGGAATTAAATTGAAATTATCTAAAAACTATCATTATTACACTAACACTAATTTATTAGAGGAGCAAAAAATCCTATTTTAAAATAATTGTATCACTATTACAAACATCACAACAATTAAAAATTTTTCAAACTTAACTAGCATAATTAATAATTATGCTAGATTATATTGCATGTTTTAAAAACAAGTGCTTAAAAATAAAGTCGAATAATTTTAAATTGTTTCACTGAAATTCACTGAAATTATCACTGGAAAATTGACCACATAGTCCGTGTTTTTTTCATTATTCTTATACCATTTCCACTTTTTTACAAAACTTTATTCATAAAAATTTCAAAATAATCTCATTACTAAACTGTTATATTTTACCCTCCCGCTCATAGTCTCCACTATATATAACTTTTCCAATATATTTTATTTAATTTTTAAGCTTATAGACATGCCATTTTCAAATATGCGAAACAAAAAAATTTAGGCACGAATTTTCTAAATTTAGTTATACAGAATGAAAAACCAACAGCAACACAACAAAAAAAATTCACAATCAAAATATTAGATTAGATGTTTGTATATATACTCTTACATACATAATATACAAATATTTATATAATAGTGTTGTATAATATTTTTTCGTGTATTTTGAAAATGTTATATTTTGCATTATATTTAGTCTTTGTTATACAATACAATATTAAAACGAAATTTAAATTTACAAGTTAGTAATGCGGTAAGAAAATTTCTTCGGGTGTAAAAGTGTTGAATAAATTTAGCGCGGTTCGATTATGCAAATTTAATTGCCTTATGGGAATATCCAACCAGACACACATATAAAAATAGAATAATTTTTTAAGTATAGATGGGAAAATGGGGAATAGTAAGTGCAAGAAAAAGAGAAAAATGTGCGAATATAAGAATATAAGTGTGAAGAAAGAGAGAAAAGATCAAGTAATGGTTAACTTCAATTTGTATTTTTTTTCATAATTAGAATTTAGAATTTTAGACGTCGGTCCGAAAATAAAATAAAAAAAGAGAAAAACGAAAAAAAAAGTAAAACCAAAAATTAATTCAGAAAATTTTTACTGTTCAAAAATTTGAATACGAGTGCTTGTATACAGTGCAAGTGAGTGTGTCTTTGTTAAAGAGATGAAGAAAAATGATAAAGATTTTTTTTAAAAAAATTTTTTTTTTTTGAAAAATTAAGATTTGGAATGGCGAAGGTGAACTCTGTTTTTTCATTCTCTCCTTCTTTCTCTCTCTCTCTCTGTCTCTTTATTCGTATAGTTAGTAGTTGCTCCATCTTTTAGTTTTTTCGTGAGAGGAAGTAGGAGGGCGCAAAATAATTCTGTTTCCCTTTTAATTTCCCTAGAGGGCAGTTGTTTTAAAATGTTATACAATTTATTTTCAGTGTACATTTTTTTTGTGCTGTTCTCGAGGATATTTTTAAAATTAAAAACTTTTGTTATACTTTTCAAATATAGGCTGTGATACGACCGTTTAATAAATTTTTATGAATTTCAATATCAAAAAAAAAAAATTTATATTGGAGAGTATATAAAAAAAAAAAACTAAATATCCAGATGTTAAAATCCATTTTTATTAATTTTTTAAATTATTTCTTTTGTTTTTGTGTTCCTAAAGGATTTTTCTTCTCTTTGTTTCAGTTATGTTTTGATTTTTTTCCTAAAGAGTAAATTTAATTTGAATTTGAAAACATCAAAAAAACCGAAATGAAAATATATTGAAGTTTTTATTTTAAATCTGAAACAAAGTTTTTGTTTTTTTAGGTCATTGCAATTATAGGCTTCTGATTATTTTCGTATTTCAAAAATAAAACTAACAAAATGTCCACGGATAATTTTATTTTGTGATTTTATGTGGGGGTCGTAACGTAATAATTGATCAGCTTAGTGGTTTTGAATGAATAAAGTATTAGAATTTGAGTAAAATTAAATAGAAAATTTCATAAAAAGAAATTATCTGTGGTAAAACTTTAATTACCATTCGAAAAAATGTTCTCATTAAAAATTGGCCATCTATTGTTACAATTTTGAATCAACCAGAACAAAATTTTCTCATTTGTTTGTATGTAGGTCTATATATTTGTCTGTAAGAGAAATATTATTATTTCAATAACAGACATAAGGTCGCGTAGCTAATAATAGCAATAAATTTCATTAAATATTAAAATATTAATAGTTGTGTCTAAAAGTATGCAATTTTTTCATAATTATTTTTCTATAAAAAATGTTTGAATGTAATATTCTGCCGTGTATTCTGACCCAGACGAATCAGCAACGCAGACCTCGGCTTTAGCCCACCAACAACCAATCGCAAGGGTTATAAAGAAGATAAAAATGGGGATGGATAGGCCATATTTTGCGACACCCACCTGAAACCATCGCGAGACAGGTATTGGAGTGGAATCCGCAGAATAGAAGAAGTGTTGGACGTCCAAAGAATACGTGGCAACGAACAATAAAGAAAGAAATCATCACGACTATAATGACATGGGCAGAAGTAAAAGGAATGGTCCCTAACAAAGTTCGTTGGAGAAGCTTTGTGGAAGCCCTGTGCTCACAAGTAGAGTAAAGCAGGAACAAAAAAAAAATTCATAATGAGCTTAATTCAAATTGAACTTTCTAACTTTTCAAAATATCTTCGAAAGTTCATTAATCTGTTGTCAAATATACTATTATAATTGTATACAAATTACTAGACCAGATTAACTGCTTCTCATAACAATAATCATATTTAACAAATCATTAACATTTTCTGATTCATTTAAAAATTACAATCATTTCAGAATTTCAAAAACATATATAAAATTATTAAAAAATGTGGAAAATTTTAATGCTCTATTAATTTTATTAGAAAATTTTCTTCACATTAAATAGTAGAACCCGTCACTTATTTACAAAAAGGAGTCATTAAATTTTACTAGATATAGATACTAGATGCTGTATAGAAAGTTGAATGGACTTGAATCAATTGTACAAGCTACTTATTCACTACATTTCAAATAATAGTTATTACTCATTGTGATTCTCACCCTATATAACTTTATATTTTTGAACATTTGAGATGGAACAAACGACAGACAGATGGTTTGCTCCATTCATCTTCTAAAATAACAAATACTTATTTATTTCAAAATCTAGTGGAACCTAATAAAAACAAATTTAATCCGTCATATTTCCAAGTTTGTAAGATTTTATAATATATTCCAATTTAATAAATTTTTTTTTGCCTTTATTCAATAACTCATGGAAGATTTCAATTAAAGGGAAGATTCTCTTGCATCTACTTTTTATACTGGTTATAGAAGTTATAGAATGAGCCGACACATTCTGTAGCATATTATTCAAATATTCAATTTCATAAAAATTAGCTTTTAAAGTTTAATACGTATTTTAATGTTATGCCTATGATATTTTTACTAATCTAACCATCATTCATCGATATGATGAATTGATGAATAAATAAATATTTTATATAAGCTGTGCCATTTATGAAATAAGAATATTTCTGTGTTTTATTTTCGAAATTTTCGAAATTTTCATAAATACATATATCCATCAGTGTATTATTCACGTATAGGCACATATCTGTTTATATAATATCTGCAGCTTTTAAAACCATATGGGTGGTATGCGAACTTTTGTAACAGAGAAATTTAAATTTTAAATTTTATAATTTTAAAAGCAATTGTTTCCATTTATGATCATGAAATACAAGCATAGGTATTTTACTTTTATTAAATTTTAAATATTTTCTATACCTGTTTCTAATTTTTATACGAAAATTTAAATATACAAGTGCATGCTAAAAGTTTTGACACAACGAAAGCTCGAACGAAACTAAAAAGCATTACCTCCAATTATTTATTCATGTGAGAAAATTAATGAACTTGTAAAACGTGTGAAAACTCCGAAATTTTTAAAAAAATTAAAATGTAAATCGCTAAAATTTGGAAAAATTTCTGTCTACGACGCCATTTTTTCCGAAAAACATGAAAAATTGTCCATGTCGAGCAAATTTTATATGAAAAATCGCTGAAATATTAAAAATTGTCTGTCTGTAACGCAGTTTATATGAAAAACCGTTGAAATATTAAATATTGTCTGTTTGGAACGCAGCTTATACGAAAAACCGCTGAAGTATTAAAAATTGTCTGTCTGGAACGCAGCTTATATGAAAAACCGCTGAAATTTTAAATATTGTCTGTCTGGAACGCAGCTTATATAAAAAGCCGTTGAAGTATTAAAAATTGTCTGTCTGGAACGCAGCTTATATTAAAAAACCGTTGAAATATTAGATATGGCTGTCTGGAACGCAGCTTATATGAAAACCCGTTGAAATATTAAATATTGTCTGTCTGGAACGCAGCTTATACGAAAAACCGCGGAAATATTAAATATTGTCTGCCTGGAACGCAGCTTATATCAAAAACCGTTGAAATATTAAATATTGTCTGCCTGGAGCGCAGCTTATATGAAAAACCGCTCAAATATTAGATATTGTCTGTCTGGAACCCAATTACTAGAAAAATTCCACTCTCATTATTCATTAATAACGAAAACATTGTGTATTTCTTATAACAAAAATTCTCTTATACTTATAATCCTCATTCATAATTGCCTCAAAAATATTGCACGCAACTGTATATGCTCCAATGCCTATTACATAATACACAGGTATTCCTTTGAACACCGTAATATTTTTTTAAGTAATTGATGTATGAAAAGGATAAATTTTTCTAAAAAAAAACTTTATGAGCACATGAATAAATTAAAGAATGGGAAAGAATCTTCTTCTCTTTTATTTTTATACCTTTACTATGAAACGTAAGGATATAAGGATATTTTAATACTCTTTAATATTAAGTTTTATAATACGGTAATATTGAATAAGGAGTCTTTGATCAGATTTTCCTTTTTCACAATTCTGTCTTTTTTTTTTTTTTTCATATTCAATATAAAAAATATTGGGTATCAAATTCTTAAACAATTTTTTTTTTCTTAGTATAAAAGAAAAATTTATGTGCAATTTTGATAGCATGATGTTTTTTTTTTGTTCTGACATATTTGAAGAAAAAAAAATATACGAGAACTGTTATACTAGCAGAGTGTGACAGTATAAGTTTACAATATTTTATATTTTTTATATACAGGCACACTTTTAGGTTTAATGCAAAAATTATCTCATTCCTTTTGACTTTTTTGTTGCCTAAAATTAAGGATATGAAAAATTGCTTTATCATTTTTATAAAAGTATATTCGAAGGTTATAAGCAAAACAAAAAAGGAAAATCTAATATTGATTAAATGTCCTTTTTTGTTGTTTTAAATAAAAAGAGTTCGGAAGGGTCTAAAAATTTTAAGAAAACTAAAGTGATTTCAATGCTCCTATAATTTAACACAATTTAAGTATAATCAAGGTACTTCTAAAACTCTTTTATGAATTTTGTTGAAAATTTGAAATTCAATTCTTAAATTTCTCGTTATAAATTAGAAATAAATAAAACATTTCTTTTAGCTTTAATTAACGTATTCCGGCTAATGAGTGCATATTGCGATGTACGAGCTGTTATCATCATTCCAATAAACGATTTTTATAATTTCCATCTAAAATTTTAGTTTGAAATATAATAGTTTCCATTCAATTGTGACTTATGGAGTTAAATAAGGCCAAATAGCCCAATCCAATATTCTTTGTTTAATATTCAATTGCCCAGCAAATCATTTATTCTTTACTAAATCATATATGCAGTTTACTTTAAAAATAATACAAATTCAAGATTATCTGAGAATTTCACTCCAAATTGTGTTATACGGAAATATTATTTATATACTAGATTTTCATGTATAGACATTCTTGGAATTACAAAATTTTTTTCAATTATATTTTCAAATTCATGACTCACTTCCACATTTCACATTCATACCACCACTTCCCAGCAAATTCTTCATATATTTATAATAATTCCTATTTAATAACATTTTAATTTACATAATTTAAAAATTTATTATGATTGAATATTAAAATATTATATTAAAAGAATTTTGTATTATAATAATTTGTAACATCACGTGGATTATTATTTAAATTATATAAAAATTTTATATTTTGGGAAAATTGCAAAATTATTGTTATAAATCCCGTTATACTCACATCCTGTTTGCATGAATATATTTCATGTTGTGCTGCTAATTTTAATGGAGAGGATAGCGGTTCTATATTACAATAATTTTAAACATTGTTAGAAATCATATAGTTAAGGCGTTTGAAATACCACCTTAAATATAGAAGACGAAACTAGCGTAATATTCTTGATTCACACTCATAATTAAGAAGTTACTAAAATTGTAGTAAAAAAACGATCTTTAAAATGTGATCTTTCTATTACCGAAATGCTACAAATTGATAAAGTGTTAATAATTTTTAATAATTTTTGAAAGATTTCACTTCAATTTTTTAAATTATCGATTTAATTGACTTGTACTTCACTAAATCTATAACATCAGGGCCGGGAAAATAAAACACTGATAGGTAAAATGAAAAAAAAAAACAAAAATTCTTGCTTTTCAAAAAAATCAAGGGAATAAAATAACGTTAATCCTAATTTATACCCTTTGTTGTGCTAGAGTAAAATTTTTCATAAAATACGATATTATGGGGACTTAAAAATTAAACATATGAGCATAATATGAGAGGCAAGAAAATGAAAAACCTTTCAAGGACTAGTTAAATTATTTCAATTTTTTTTTTATTTTAAAAACAACAACTGGAACAAGTCTCTCGATACAATACCAGTAAATTAGATTTTCTACTACAAAAAAAAAAATAAGAGAAAGTTTAGAGAAAATTTAGAAAATATTCTGAGCACGGAAGCAACAAGTCTCAATAAGAATTTGTTTTGGGAACAAACAAAGTAAAAACGAAAATCTTTTATCCAATAGCATAATGATAGAAGATTTTAAGGATTGGACTATTTTCTGACTATAGTAAAAATATTCTTGACTCTTTTCTATTGTATAATTTTTTTTCCCATCGAATTTTCCTTCAGAGATAAAAAAGAGATCCTTTCGAATTTAAAAATTTTCTTTCACTCTTTTTTATTAAATTTTTCCTGATTTTTTTTTCCTGGTACCGAATGATGGATGAATTGGTCCTGACTAGTTTTTCCCTGACTTCTTTTTTCCCTTTTTTTCCATATTTTTCCCATTTCAACTTCATTTTAAATTTTTTTTTTGCTGGTTTTTCCCATAATGCTGTTGAATGATCAATTGACATTCAGGAGAAAGCGTTAACGGAACAAAGGAAAAAGCAATAATTTTGTTTTCTCCAACTATTCAATAAAGGCATAGTGAAAATTTATGAAAAAATTATCCTAAATCAATAAAATATTCTATACTTTATTTACCTGCAAGTAATATGAATTTATTTTACATGTTATTTGGGAAAAATAGGTTAAGAGAGAAATTCTAGTGCTCTCGTTATACAAACCAAAATTTATTGGAATGAAGTGATAGTGCATTGTTATTACAGGTAGAATTTGTTTTTTTTTATTATTGGCTCTTTCAGTGAAAAATTCGGATTTTGTTAAATAGGAAATGCAAATCATTCATGGAGCAAAATACTAATTGCAAAAAAATTCTACGAAATTTATATAACATGATTACTGCCCAGTAGATTAATGAAAAGGAAATTTTTTATAAGAGGAAAAGTTACAAAATTAATTAAATATTTGGTTTCGGTTTACAGGAATATTTGAAATTATCACATGTAAAAGGTAAAATTTTTGAATTCTAAATTGAAAAAATTCCAATCTTTAAGCAATTTTCCAAAAAAATTTTGAAAAGAAGTGCTTGTTAGTTTCACTCTGTCCATCCATCCGTTCATGGACTTGTTTATAAAACTTCTACACCCTTAAAGATAGAAAGCTGAAATTTTATATGTACATAGATTTTTACTAGAAACTTATTTCCGTAGAAGAAAATATTTACATATCTCCCCCCCTTTAGAAGTTATACCTCCCCTCCTCAAAACACTAACAATGCTATTTTTTAACTATTTATTGCAGTGAAACGATTAGCATTTTTCAAATTTTGCAAACGCAGAAAGGCAGTGGCTTGCTTGTGCTATCGCAGTATACTATAAATAAACTTTAAAAAAACAAAATGGCCATTTAAATTTACGGTTATCTAAAATCCGTTTTTTCCAAATCAAATCAAATTACTTCTCCAATTATGGATCTTTTGCTCAAATTTTTATTTCCTTACGCATGTTTGTAAATTTTAAATTGATTGAATTGGAAAAACAAACAAAAGAAAATTATAATTTTTTGAAAATTTGGTGTGAAGTGATCATCTTTCCCTCCTGATTCCTCCCATTCATTGTAAATTTTATTATAAGAACGTATAAAAATCAAAAGAGAACAAAAAATTCTGTGCCAATAAAAATTGAAATGAGACAAGTTTCTTTTGTATGAGCAAACATGTATGAATACAAGGATCATTGATTAAATCTTCATTGCGATTTCATAAACATTTGACAAAAATTCCGTTTTGATTTTAACTTTTTTTTTCAGGATTTTTTAAAAGTACAATAAACATTTCCAGTCGTTTGAGGAAAAACGTATGAAATTTTATTTGAATTTTAATGAGATTAAAAGAGATGTAGATGAGATGGAGATTTGCATTTCATTTGTTTTGGAATGGAATGAATATTTGAATTTGGCAAGTTGAATTTGAAGTTCAAAATTTTTTTTAAATTATTTAGTAGGAATTTTATTATATAGTCGGGGAAGATTGAATATGAAAATTGAATTTAAACAATTTTAGAAATTTTGGGTATGGCTATTAATTGTTTTTCATTAGCCCTTACGTATGCTGGTGAATATTAATAACATTTTTATTTAATTAACTAAGTAAATTAAGTAAACCACAACGCAATATTTGTATGCCATATTGAAAATGAGCTAGTGAAAGAAAATTAAAACTTTTTCCAAGGGCGAAAAAACATTTCACGTGAAATTTTTTTATTTTCATATGAAATCAATTATGTAATTTACTTTTTATATAAAATTTTCCAAAGAAATTTTCTTCATAAACTTTTTAACAATATTAAAATGATTTATGATGAAAATTCGTTTATAAAAACAAGTTAGAAACTATACAAGATGAAGCGTTTTCGAAAATTTATTATTGATTTCAGAGAATCTAAAAGCATGTAGATGCTTGGATATGAGTTCATTAATTTTGAATATGGATATGAGTTCATGAATTTTGAATATGGTGAATAATCATTCCATAATAATTCCATGCCAGTAAAGAATTTAATTAAATTTGATTGCAGATTGTAGATTGCAAAAAAGGGGTGCAAACAGTGCACCGCGACCAGAAAATATAGATCTATTGTGCCCCACAGCTAGTTGCGGGACAAAGCCCTACAACACCCCCTCTAGACCCACCCTCCTGATGAATTTGAGCAACTTTGAAGGGCCGGTAGATCGCAACTCCGCCGGCGTGAGTACGCAGTTCCTCAGTACCTCCCTTCTCATGCGGGCGAGGGCCCCGAATTCTCTCAGAAGTTATGCCGAGAACTCCTCATCTTGCCAGCAAAACCTGCATACATCTTCACTTCCCAGGTCAAAGTGAGCCCTAAGACGACAATGCGCCGTCCTTCAAGGTCCCTAAAGCGCCCCTGGTCAGAATTCCAGGCCCAGAAACTCCTTAGCCTGTCGAAGTTCTGGAAGACAACCCCCAGCGCCCCGAACACCGCCTCTCCACTTCCTGCGTCGGACAACACGTCTGCCGCCTTGTTTCCTTCTACGCCTACATGTCCAGGAACCCAGCACAGTGTGACCCGGCTGCACCTACCCAATTTGCTGAACTTCTCCAGGCAACCCCATACTACCTCAGAGGATTCTGAGAAAGAGCTCAAAGCTCTGATAGCAGACTATCCGACATGATTAATATTTCTTGTCCGCGGTGTCGTCTCTCAAGGTTGAACTGCACAAGGTTCGGAGGATTTGGTTCTTGACCCAAAAACGCCCGCACTCGTCCCCTCAAAGGTCTCTAATCCATCCGTGTACCACACGATGACATGTGACCCGAAAGGGTAGCCCACAAAATCTTCCTTCCAGTTCCTTCTGTCGCTCAACAGCGAGGTGAAGTTTTCCTTGAATGTATATTTTCTAATCATGTCATTTCTAGGAAATGCGAATGATAGACAGTGACCCGAAGTGCTCTTACCACTTCTTCGTGGCTTCACCAAAGAAGCCTGCTGTAAAATACCACACCAAGGTATTTCACCTCCGTTCTCCTTCTACTGTCTCTCCGCACATCTGTATAACACTCAGACGCTCCAGCTTCCTTTTCCTAGTGAAGGAGAATTGGGGTATTCCATGTGATTTTTCTGTATTCCTAAGATTTCCTAATACAAAAGACCAAAATTGACTAGAAATTTTCAGTACTGCTTTGTGTGCTTACATTTACAATACAATCACATCCAATTAGACTCGTTCTTTTAAAAAGTCTTTAAAGAAATTTGTTCCTCTTGATCCCTTTTTTCCTTTCATCCCTTTTTGTTTATGCTAGTTTTGCTTATCAGGATCTTTAAATGCATAATGTGATAATAATATCTATACATCAATGTGATAATAGTTTCAGTAATTTATGACCTCATTTTCTGAAATATTAAATAATAATTTCAATTTATTTAATTATAATTACTAAAAGGAATATAGAAATTTAAAAATTTTTGAAATAATTTGTGAAAATTTTTCATAAATAAAATTAATGAATATTATTGGAATTTTAGGAAATAATCATTAATCTTACTTTAAGTTATTTTTAATAAAAATGAAAAATTTTGGAAATTTTAAAAGTAATTTAAATTTTCAATAAATTTTTGTTTTTGTCTATGTATTACGTATAATTGGTAAAATATTTTAATGGTATAGAACAAAACTTTCTTATTTTTTTTGAAATTACGATGAATAATTTTAAAATATTTCAATATAGTTTAATAAATTTAAATTATTTACTTTAAATTTAATAGAAAAAGACCTTATATAAAATGAACGTACTTAGCCAAGTAATTTCAACAACTTTTATGAGACACGTTAATATATTCGTTTATGTGAAATTTCAATACCACAGCTTTTATAGTTTCTGAGATGTAGACAAATAAATTTTGAAGTTGTATGGCAGCTACCCGAACCGGTACCCTAATCATGTCCAATTTGAATAGGGTTCTGGCACTTACTACAATAAATCATTTCTGAAAATTTGGTGAACTTAGCTCAATTGGTTTTTGAGTTATCGTAGGGACGGATGGATGGACGGACGGACGGACGGACGGACGGACGGACAGACAAAGCTAAATCAACACAGAATTTGACGCTGATCAAAAACATACACTTGAGCCTATATCTAAGACCGTTATTTCTTAGCATTACAAACGGTAAGGCAAATTTAGTATACCCTTCGAACATACGTTCGTATGAGTAAAAAACTTTTTAAGATACTTGCAACATCACTACTTTTCTGCGAAAATCTCATAACTTTCCACTTTTGTAAATGTGAGCTAAGGCTCATTGACATACCCGCTTGTATAAAAGACGGGAAATCGCGGATGGTCAGACTAAACAAAATTATCATTAATTTTAATCGAAGATCTCGGTTGCCAGATATTTATATTGTGGTGTCCTTTCATAGAACTAAGCATATGGTATAATCTGAGATGAGATGTTGCGCCTTTGGAAGTAATTCAAAAAAAAAACAATTTATATTTTATTATAACAAAGGACACTTTAAAGTTAGAATTTTTCTTAAATATGATCCTTAATTTGAAAAAAAAAAACAAAGCATCCAATATAAAATTTAAAAAATATTGTAAATGATTAAGTTTAAAATTTCAACATAATTAGGTTTTTTGTTTTATTTTTATAAGAGCTTATACTTTAGAATCAAAAATTTTTTATATAATGTGCACCAATACTACATACTTGAATAAAATAAATGATTATTGCTTCCCTTATACACTTATATTTGAGACTAAATGTATAAAGAGAGCACCAGCTGCCTATAATTTCACTTGAAGCAGAAAACAATGAAAAATAAAAAAAAATTTCACTTAATAAATCTAATTTTAAATACCAATTTTAAATATCACCAATTGCCCATAACGTTAGCCTGCTCCCATCTGGTTCACTAATCCACATTAGAATAAAAGAAAGCAAAAAAATTGCTAAAATGGAAAGCTCATTATCGATAAAAGGCAATGAAATTTTCTGTTCTCATTTTCTTATTATTAAAATTAAAGGGAACAGAAACAGTAAATTTAATATTTTTCACTTCTCTATAAAGATTCTTTTACTGAATTTTATGTTCTCTACACTCTCTAAACCTCTAAACACTTTAGCATTAACTTAGTTACTATAGTAATAGTGACAAATATACATAATTATGTAAATAATTTGAATGTATGTGTGTGGAAGTAAATTTTTATTATATAAAAAATAACTTTTCATCTCTTACTCTGTTTTTTTTTTTTTTTGTGTTTTTGGTGTTTGGGTTTTCCAACTCGTATTCTTCTTTCAATGTTTTTAGTTGCTTTTTCTATAATATAAAATTTCTTAATTTTTTTCTTCTTTTGTCTCACATTATTTTCATTTAACTACTCACTTACTTTTATATTTTATATTTCACTTTATATAAATTTTTTATATTATATGCCAACAAGAAGAATAATGAAGAAATTAGAAACCATTTTAAAACATAAAAAGCGATAATTGAACAAGAGTAAAAAACCATAAAAAATTATAGCAAACCCACTAAAAATATATGTAAGAGAGGAATAATAAAAAAAAGAGGAAAAAAGAGTAACAATTTCTACAAGCTGCTAACGCTTCTTATATGGTGACGGTATGGTAACAAGGCAAGGCATAACCAAGTATATATCAAGTAAAACATTAAAAAAACAAAGCAAAGAATTTGTTAACACCATGTTAAATGCAAAGAAAGAATTTCATCACGGTTAGTCACAAAACACATAAAAACAAAAGAGAAAAAAATATTACAAAAAAAAAAATACAAAAAATTGGCTATGGATAAGATAAAAGAAAAATATTTTCCTAGTTTAAAATAGACACCAGCTTATCAACAACATTTTACAGAATATTTGAAATAAGAAACGAAAAGGAAGTGTGAAAAAATATAACGTAGGTCCAAACAATTTTAAGCGAATCGAAGCTAAGTTAGGGTATTTTGGTCGCAAGGTACAAATAGGACATATAGACCCGTTATGATATTGCTGAATCCACAAAGCCATTGGCTCCCAAAAGAAATACTCCGAGTTTTTCAGAAACCGGCAAAAACAACTGAAGCCTTTCAGAAACCGGCGCCTTGAATTCGCCAGGTCCGTATTTCATAAAATGAGAACTGATCCAAGGCATTTCTGGCTGTTTTTTGCCAAAGGCGGACATGAGCACTAAAGATAGGCTGCAATCTCCCTTTCATCTTCGTCACAGAAACTCCTATAAAGATCATTCGCAAGCATTCTCGCCAATGAGACAAGGTCCCGTTGTGGCGTCTATAACAACTACAATGTCTCGTTTTCGTCGAAAAGAGTGGATAAAATCCTTGGCGCGACGCAGATCGAGCCTTGGCTACATTCTTCGTGATTGAGTTACACAATTGCTACGTTGTGTAGCAGCACCTTGTGCGTACTCAGAGGCACTCCAAGGTAATCTCTTTCAGATTCTTAAGATTTCTTTCTCAGATTTAATTGTTATTGCACTCTTGTTTTTAATATAGGTACCGGTAACAGTATGCACGTAATTTTGAATACAAATTTGATTTTATGGGAATATACACTATTTCGTGATTGAACAGGGTTTTGACAACAAAATATGGCAATAACATAAAATTATGACGTCCTTTCAATTAAAATATGCAGTATTCCTCCACAAATTTTTTCAACCAACAAATTCTGTAACATTACAAACTAAACTCAAAATTTATTTCAAGAATCTTTAACAAATTTGTACAAGCAAAAAAAATAGAGGAAAGAATTTTTTTTAGTAAAATTGTAAAACTAAAAAAAAAATTCTTATTATTTTTTATGTTTCAGATAGAATTATTGTATGTACTCGTATAATAGTGACATATGAAGTCTAAAACACAAAAAAGAATAAAAAATTATTAGAAAATTTTTATGAAAATGAATAAAATGAAAAATTCTTCTATGTATGGTAAGGATATTTTCAAAAAAGTGGTACATATTTTTTTATTTTAATGAAAAATGGCAATTCTATGTGCTATTCTCAGATGGTACCTTAAAATGAAATTTAGTGTACTAAAAATCAAGAGTAATGTCAACCAATTGAATTTAATATTCTCTCTATGGTGATCGCATACAACCAACGATGTAAAAAATTTTATGGAAAATAAAAAAAAATTGTTTTTTTTTGGCAAACATTCTTACTAGAAAATGTGAAAACTTTGTTATTCCAAATTATTTTTCCAATTTATAAAAACAAATTATGAACAATTTTTAAACTATTTAGAAATCGAAGAAAAGAGGATGCTTAATAGTTCGATAAGGACTTCACAATTAAACTTTAAATCGTACAATCGCAAAGTAGAATTAAATTCAATCTTTAATCCAATTTGGAAATTTTGTAGCATTGATCTTTTATATAGAATTTTTAAGGTTTTATTTACTGATTGAATGCTTTAAAAATTGTTACTCAAAGTCTTAAACAAAATTCCAAAAAAGTTTTCTATTAAATGAATTTCAATCAATCCAAAAATAATTCACCATTTTATCCTTAAAAAAAATAAAAAAAAAAGTTTTTCTTTTTTTTTTTGTTATTTTTCAAGTTCGAAATTTCTGTGCTCTGCTTTAAATTACTATGCAAACATTGTAAATAAACCGTGACCTATAGCAATATTTTTCATGTTTCTCTCTCTCTCTCGTTTTTTTCTTATTTTCTCTATTTTTGAATATAAAACTACAAAATATACATACTTATATATTGATCTTCAAAACTTTAAGTTTGAAATTAGTTTAACCTTTTTTATTATTTTAGGGGGGAATTGTAATGTTAAAAGAAATAAAAAGAAAAACAAAAATTCAAAATTTGTTTATTTTGTGGTCGAAAAGGAAAACCTCTTGGCTTTATAAAAGTTTTTTTGTTTTTCGCTTTTATATAAAAATTATATAGAATAAATTTAAAGCGCACATAAAATGTTAGAATTAAATTTTATGATTGGATAGACTCACCATATGTTTAAAGTAAAACAACAGCTCGGGACAAGCTAACTAAAACCAGCGGCTCGGTGAAGGACTTCAGGCCACACTGGCTACCAGTATCGCCATAAGAGTCAGTGTTGCTAATTGGTTAGCCTTAAAAAAGAGGCTCTAATTCTTTCAGGGTGTCATGAGATATCCATTGACCCAATGCATGAATTAAGGTGTATCTAGGTGAATCATGCCTAGCAGCATCTAGTTGTCGGGAGATTCATAAAAGAAGACTTAGACATAGGTTTGCTTCAAGAATCATAAGCCGATGGCGAGAAAATCAAAGACCTGCCAGATAATACATTTAAATTGGTTTTGTTTTCTCACGTCAATCTGAAATACCAAGAGACACGTTGTGGCTTCATAAATCTATTAAATGTCTTCCAGTTCCAGAGTTCATCACAAAAGATTTGGTGACAGGACAGTATAGGTCGAGTTGCAGCAAATTCGTGGAAGTTGGAGGCTAATCTGTACCTTAGCGTATTTTCCTAAGAACAACAATACCTTAGCGTAATAGAACAATCCCCCCAATTCTTCAGAGGAAATAGAAAAGCTCATTGGGTGATGCTGATTTGTTCATCACATAGTTTGGGAGAACTCCAATACAAACCCCGATGTAGTCCCTCATGTGACCTTCCTAATTGAGAATTGGCATGTACTGCAGAAGGTTTTCCTTTCTGATCACATGCACACTCTCTTCAATTTATCGACCTTTGTGAAGAATCTAGGGGAGCTTATAAGGCTTCCCTGAAAGACTAACTGGTGCAAATACAGAGATTCTGAGATCCAACGACTGTGACGAATTGTCGATAGAAGTTTCCTGAGGTTTTATTTTAATTTCCAAATTTCTAATTGATTTTCTCCTTTACTTATATTGAGAACATCTGACCATTCTAAAATTGAAATGAGAGATTTCTTTTCATTAATTTTTTTGTTTTTCATCGAAATAAAAATAACTAAGGCGAAATTCAAATAAGTTTTAAAAACAAAAATTGAAGGGAAGAAAAAGAGCATTTTAAGTAAAAGGAAACGATAATGAGATTTACAGTAAACGCGTTTCAACAAAAACATTACCAACATTTTATATCCTGAAGTGAAATAATTTCAATGAAAACAAAAAACAAAATAAAAAAAAAAAATCAAAAAAATAAAAATGGCAACAAAAATATTTTTGGAATTTTTCCCTCATATCATTTCTATAGAAAATTAAAAGAATACCGAACCGAAAAGTGAAAACAAAAGAAACAAAAAAAAGTTAAGATTAAAAATTACTTTCCACATTTTCTCTTCTCTCTTTCTCTCCATTCTCTCCTCAACAAACGTGCCCTACACCCTTCACACTACGCACATTTTATTTTATTTTCTCATTTTGCTTTTATGTTACCAAATATTTTATCTCTGATATCGCAGTGTTGTCTTAAGATCTCACCATAACAATCACCCCCACCATCTCCACTACCCCCAACTGCTTAAATATTTATATATATACGTGCAGTACGTACTTATACGTATTTATTAAATAAATTTATTTATATAAATGAATGTTTGTATAAAAAAAAAATAATAATAATGTTAAAAATGTTAACGTTTTACAGACACGTTTTACAAGGCTAATATTAATTAAAGAAGTTATTTTCCTCATATTTTTACTTTATGATGATAACAACCGAAAATGAAAAAGAAACCCATCGAATTCTGTGTTGCTCCTTTTTTTCCTCTCTATTGTTGTTATTTCTTTTCTTCCTAATGAATATGTTTTGTAAAGTGGTGCGCGGTACATTTGTAAGTCTTTTTTTTTGTAAATAAAA
Organism: Condylostylus longicornis; assembly: GCF_029603195.1. Lineage (NCBI taxonomy): Eukaryota > Metazoa > Arthropoda > Insecta > Diptera > Dolichopodidae > Condylostylus > Condylostylus longicornis. The sequence goes on along the minus strand of NW_026578052.1, from coordinate 4,517,617 downwards.
AATTCATTTTTCTTTTTACAGACTTTGTTTTTTTTTTTAATTTGTGCTCTTTTCAGTTATCATTGTTTTACTGTTATTATTATTGAATGTGTGTGTGCGAGAACAACTTATCTTACGAGTATAAGAAATCTTTAATATTTAAAAAAATATTTTTATTGTAATACGATTTAGAAGGAAATTTTTCTTATAATTATATAAGAGAGATATAAGAGTGTATATAAGGAAAAATTAAATACAAATTGAAGAGAAAAGGATAAATATTTACAATTCGTTATTTAAAATTGAAATTAAAGATGATTTGGTATTGGTACTGTAATGGTAAGTGTAAAAATTGTAAAGTTAAACTAATTTTTTCTTTGGAGTTTAATGAGTTTATTGTGCATATAGTGCATATGGTGAGAGAAATGTACAGGATGCATTAAGTTTTTCTTATTTTCTTATTAACGGTATTTTGAGAATACTTTCTATTGGATCAAATCAATTATTTCCGGCTAAAATAGGACAATGATTATAGCTATGGTTCTTTAACCGAACGAACTCGAGTCCGAACCATGGACGGGTCACTATAAAAATTATATTTTTATACTATTATAGCTACATATTTTTATAGTATTATAAAATAAAAATGGTAGTATAAAAGTAATTACCATGTGTCCATTTTACCCAATATTAAATACCCCTAATATTTAATATAAATCCAAAAATTATACAAACTTAAGGTACCTTCCTAGTAAAACGCAATAATTTTATGAAACTACTACCTGAATATAAAGATGTGATAAGCTTTACTTGCCGACTTGGGGTGAAGTGCAGGTATTCTGTGCAGGTTTGTGACCATGCACTTTCAAATTCATTTACATAAAGGATCCAAAAGCTGCAGCTTAAATTATTTCATTACTTTGAATTAATCAATAGCATTTCTTGACATATAAAACAAATGAGGACAGTTATTTTGGAGCCGCAATTACGACTGGGAAAGAAGCAGTAGTATTTATAACCTTATTCTTATATTTAATCAAATTATCGCTATTTAAATCATCGCTATTTAATTCATTAACAAATACATATGTGTGTATAAATGCATGAACACACCAACTCGTACCTCGACTTATTAAAGTGGGAGATTTCAGGCAGAGCAAAAGAGTATAGGTACTTTGCATTTTTTTTTAAATTAATTTTAATCAAAAAAATATCGATTGAAATATATTTAACTTGCCACAGAAATTTCTCACATTATATTTTTAACAAGCTTTCAACATTTTTTTTCTTTTAAAATGTGTCTATTATATTAATTTTGTCTATCTATCTGCCGTCCTCATAATTGCTAGAAGTTAGACTAATATCAAATAAAATTCGCTTTGCAATTAATTTCTTCGCAAGGAGTTATCATTCACGTCTTCTCCCGCTCAAGGTAACAATTATTAAGTAATTAAGCGACAAGCCGTTAATATTCGGCACGCCGTAATATTCCTCCTAAATGTATGCAAATTTTTAATTTTCGCTTTCAAAATTTCAAAAGTATTAGTTTTTAATTCAAATGTGCTACTCCACAAACCATTAGTCTTATCTTAAATTTTTAAATTTTCAACTTGTGTCCTTTCAACAATTATTTTTGTTCTATTCCAATTGTATAACAAGATTCAAATCAAATTTCATTATTCTATTTTCTAACATGAAGAGCAGCGGTCGTATGTTGTCGTACAATACAAAACAAATATTTTAACAGATTTCAAATGTCAAATGTTTGTTGGTTTCTGTGTTTTTTTTTTGTTCTCTTTCTTTCTGTTACACTTTTTCTATATAATATGGTTTTCCTTCAATTTTTTATTTTTTTTTTCTGTTCTCATTTCAATTTCTATTCTAATTAAAACCAACTGAAATCGTCTGGAATTGAAAGGAGAAATCATGTAAAACGAACATGTAGTCTATTTAATTTCCTTATTAAAATGAAAAGTATTTTGATCATTGAGGTCGTGATTTTATGGTAACAGTAATATACATACGCATGTGATAGATATAGAATTAAATATTTTTGGTATTTGGGAAAAAAAATGAAACTTCAATCACCCATTAATTTTAATTCCCATGTATGAGGGAATAACAGAGAAAAAAAAAAGAGGAAGAAATGTGAATTTGACATAACGAAATTCCATTCGTTTATTTATTATACGAATTGTATAGAATTTCAAATTCAATGCCATACAAAATATAGGAAGGATCTTAACAAAAGAATATTGTGAAACGATTTAAAAAACGTGACTAAATTTGATTATTTTTTTGATAAAATGTTTTCTATATTTTGTGTTGGTCTTTATTAGCATATTTTTCTATTTATATAATAACAATAATTATACACATTCATATGCATACACGCTCATATTCAAACGCCCTATAACCAAATGAAAAATTGATTATTAGTTTAAACGTTAAGAATTTATTCTCATAATTAACTTTAATGGTAATAATGATTCGTTTATTTTCTTTTTTGTAAGAAGAAAATTTTCCTATTTCTAAAAAGAATTTGAATAGCTATTATTATTTACAGTTAAAATATACATATAAATTTTTGCATATTTTTAGGATAAAAATTTAAATGGCCAAATTATTTAAATCAGTTGTGTTTATTTGCTTTCAATTCGATCAATATGTTCATTTATTAATAATAATTTGTATTAGTGGCTTTCATTAGTATTATTTATGTTAAAAATATTGTAATAAATAATTTGTATTGTTTGAATAAAAATATGATTTTTCGATTACAAAAGCATACTTATAGGCAAAACTCATAATAATGTGAAAATTTCTATTACATAACTAATAGCAAAATATTTGTGATATTATATTATGCTACTGCGGTTTTTGTATGAAAAATTCCATAAATTATAATAGTTTTAGCTTCAATTTGTGACAATAAGTACCCAGTTTGATTTGATGAAATTGAGTGTATAAGAGAAATTAAATTATAAAGCCGCAAAACTATTCGTAATTCTTTAGTTACCATAACAAAATTTCAATTGCATTGAAAGGAGAAACAGAATTTTTGAATGAGTTTACTACTCTTAGACTTTAAAAATTTCAAAAAACTGATTTGAATTGGAAAATTTTATATAATGTCACAATATTATGAAATAAGCCACTAATATATCTGTCATAAAGTGATAAATACGCCTTTGTTTTGTTTATGCCTCAAATACTCGTATTATATAACTTTTATAAATGAAAGTTTAAAGTTATAAAATTCGAAAAATGTTAAATAATAAGGAAATATTTTCGTGCCATATATGGATGAGCAGTATTGCCATATTATGTCAAATTGCATTTCATATTGCATTCTTATGATAACGTGAAACTGCTTTGAAAATAATGTAACGGTGAATATAGTGCAACAAAAATCCGAATCAAATTTAAAATTCATAAAAATATTTTCAAGCCTCCAGCATAATTTCTTTTACCTACTTCGCTCCTAGGAATAGCATAGGGCTGGTGCATGATATTGTAGAGATAACCGTGAACCAATTTCTTACGTCATTGAGTTTAGTAAGAGGGTGACAAGCATACTGTAACATTATTTTCTATAAAACTTCTAAATTTCAATCCACATACTTTTAATAGTCCCCATTTTATAAATTGCATTATTTTTTTGAGAATCAATTATGCTCATTTTTTAAATTTTAATTTTAATTAATAAATAAATTTAAATTTTTAAAATTATTTAAATTTATAAATTCTTATTCTATTTTTTAAATTAAAAATAATGAACTTTAAATTCGTTTAAAAAAATTTTATTCTCTCTTTAAAATAACAATAAAAAAATTAAATTTATATTTGCTCTTGAATTATTTAAACTAATTTTTGTCTATCTGTTGAGTGTTGATTTTATATTTTTATTTTTATACTTTCATTTTTGCGGAAAAATTAATTTTTCAATTTAAATATTGAATTTTTCTTTCGTACGTAAAAAATAATAAAATGGAAAAAACAAAAAAAAAATAATTTTTTTGTGAATCCTTTTTATTATTTTAATTACGTTAAAACCGGAAAATTTCTTTAAAATATATCTCACTCTGTCGCCCCGAATAGTTTCTCTTTAAAATAAATAAAATTTTTTTATTGTAACAATAAAATGTTGCAATTAAAAAAATTAAAAATTTTCGAAAAACGTTTAATCGAAAATTCCAAAACATTTTTAACCTTTAAGTAGTAGCACAAGGGTTGTGCCGTTTAAATATTCAACAGGCCCCATGACAGTGCAATTTTGACAGCGACCGTTGTGGTACCGTTGGATCTCTTCCCTCCTGCTCCTCATCTGAACCAGTCCGAACCTTTTAAAAATCGGTTCAAATTCCTAACGCTTACATCCGCCAAGTCCGTAGCGTGCCCGAACAAGTAAGACCCAAGGAATCTCTGCCTGGAGTTCGCCAGTGCCGAACATGAGCATAGAAGGTGGGTCACCGTTTACTCCTCCCCCTCGTCACAGCAACTCCTACAAAGATCGTTTGCGGAACGACCCATTCTCCTTGCATGTTCGCCCATCAGACAATGGTCCGTCAGTACCCCTACCGCAGCACTGATATCCGTCCTTCTGAGAGAGATCAGATCCCTTGTGCGACGTAAATCCAGCTCTGGCCACAAATTCCTTATCGCGTTACACGTTGCTCCATTAACCCATCTGAGGTTGCCACGTTGCGCAGCAGTGACGGCATGTCCAAGTTATCCTTTTCAGGCGGAATCTCTAGAGTAGTTCCATACCTCGCAAGCTCGTCCGCCTTACAGTTACCCGGAACCCCACTGTGTCCGGGGACCCAGACCAAGTTTATTTCGAATTGCCCTGCCATCTCATTGACATTGAGAGACGACCTGCAGTCCCGGCCCGTTCTAGACGTGGAGACCTCAGAGCCCAGTGCCCTTATCGCGGCTTGGCTGTCAGTGAAAATAGTGACATAAAATACACTACAGTGATCCGGCAGACGGAAGGAGAGCTCAACATCTAATTGATCAGAATAAACTCCCACGCCAACTCTGCCATCGAGTTTGGATCCGTCCGTGTAAAAATGTACTGATCCGTCGTCAGTACCTCCCTCGTTCAGCCAGGCTTCCCTAAGCGGAATCGAGGTCCCAAAGTTTCTCGTGAATGAGAGCACCGGGGGCACATAATCAGTTGGCCCCGCAGCATGTCCACAATCCACGAGAACGGAAGAATGCCCCCTGGGGGCACAAGACCACTGAGATGCGGCTCGCAAGCGCACTGCAGATTTCGCAGCCATCTGCCAACCCAGCACATCTTATGGCGGCAGATGGAAGAGAATCTCAAGAGCCTGAGTAGGGGTGGAGCGTAATACCCCACCAATACATACCATCGCCATTCTTTGAATCTTGCTTATCAGCCTGAGACCCGCCGCTGTGTGGAGCGCTGGCCACCACACCAGAACGCCATACATCAGGATCGGCCTCACCACTGCGATGTATAGCCAATAAACCATGCTTTTTTTCAGGCCCCACCTCTTCTCGACGGCCTTCTTACATGAGCAAAGCGTAATAGTTACCTTCCTTACTCTCTCCATAACGTTGGACCTCCAGTTCAACTTTGAATCAAGAATTAGACCCAGGAATCTAGCCTCACTGCTAAAGGATAAGCGGATTCCGTTGAGTGTCGGTGGAGTTATTGTTGGTATCTTATATCTCCTACTGAAAATAACCAGTTCCGTCTTTTGTGGGTTGATAGTCAACCCACAGCCGACAGTCCAGCGAGACACGAGGCTCAGGGCCCTCTGCATCAGCCTACTTAGGGTATGAAGGTGCTTTCTAGACACCGCAACAGTCAAGTCATCAGCGTAAGCTATCACTTTGAAGCCCTCCTCCTCCAGACATACCAGTAATTGATTAATTACGAGGTTCCAGAGAACAGGAGAAAGCACACGTCCTTGCGGGGTGCCCCTGCCAACGGAGCGCTCAATGCATGATCCCCCAAAGCTACCCCTGATAGTTCTATCTGACAGCATGTTGCCTATCAGAGCAATCAGAGAGCCATGAATCGAGAGCCCTGACAGCGCCTGAGTGATAGCCCGCGACTCGACATTGTTAAATGCGCCCTCAATATCCAGGAAGGCAGCCATTCTATACTCTCTGCAGTCCAGAGATTTTTCAATGTAGTGTATCAAAGCGTGAAGAAAGAGGGCCCTTTCCGTTGACCACCTTTTACGATACGCATGTTGTGCCGGAGATATAAGCCTTGGGTTAAGGTTATCTTACAATCAACTTTTCCAATATCTTTAATAGAAAAGACGTTAAACTGATAGGTCTAAGATCCTTTGGGTAGCTGTGAGAACTTCTCCCAGCCTTAGAGATGAAAACCACCTTAGCAACATTCCACGTTTTTGGAATGTATCTTAAGTCTATACAGCACTCATTGATGATCTTAAGCCAAGGAAGGATGACCTCCGCAGCGCATTGTAGTTCTGCTGGCACTATGTCGTCAGAGCCAGCCGACTTAAATGGATCAAAGCCGCGAATGGCCCAGAGTATTCCTCCTTTAGTGATCACTGCTCCCGCGCAGGACTCGCCAAAATGATTATTCGGAGCATGCTCTTCAGATCTTCAGATCCAAGAGCAGCTCCAGAGACTCTGAAGCGGAATTGGTCCACGAGCCGCCAGCAGCCATCAAGTAGCTCGGCACGGCTGGGTCCCTTGCCAAGACCTGCCGAAGTCTGGAGACCTCCGCAGTCTCTCCAATCCGCAAAACTCCCTCCAGGACAACCTCTGAGCTCTCCTTTACTCCTTCTTATACTTCCTTAGGTCATCCCTATAAGCGCACCAATCAGATGGTGCCCCGAAAAACTTCGCCTTGCGCCATTTATGGCTCCAGTGAGCGTAGACTATCGAGGTCCGTAACCATACTATCGAGGTCCGCAAGCGTCTCAGGACGTGAAGGGACCCCGGGTCCAAGGAGATCGCTTACCGAGTCTCGGAACCTTGGCCAATCAGTCCGCCTGCGGTTCCTGAAAGTCAAAAGAGAATTGTGCCTAGCAACGAGTTAAAATTCTATATAGCGATGGTCCGAAAAGGAATGCTCTTGCGATACTTTCCAGTTCGTAACCGAGCCAAATATAATTTGTGAGGCAAAGGTTATGTCTATAAACTCCTGCCTATTTTTAATAACGAATGTGGGCTCTGAGCCTCTATTACATAGTGTGAGGTTAGTACTCAAGATAAAATCAAAAAGTAACTCACCTCTAGTGTTGGTATCCGAGCTTCCCCAGATCACGTGATGTGCGTTGGCATCGCTCCCAATGATGACACCAGTGCCAAGAGACCGCACCTTCTCCACCAGGTCTCTCAGATTGCTAGGAGATCCTGCTACCGACCTCGAGACTGACTGCAGTCAAAATCTTCATTGCTGTAAAGAGGCAACAAAAAAGCTTTTAAGTTACTTTTAATTAATATGCATGATCCTACCTTTCCGTCGCTGTTGCTATAAAACAACTTATAGTTCGCCGTCGTCAGTCCGCAGATCCTTCGACCTGCCAGCCAGGGTTCCTGAACCAGAACTATGTCTTCTCCGCCCCTTTGTAGGCGTCAACCCCCACCAACGTTTTCTCTGCATCGTCGTCGAGGTCCAGCAGTGCCACCTCCAGGTCGAGATGCATGACGTCGTCGTCTGTCAGATCCGACCTCAGCATTTCTGCTTCTGATGAAAGCGATGTCTGAACAGACGCCTTTGCGGTTTCCTTCTTGTTCTGGACGACTACAGGCTCCCGTTCCGGGGCTGGCCCTTTGTCGTCCTCCGGGTTCTGGGTCTCCTTTACCCTAGTGTCTGTTTTGTACACCTTTAGTGTTATAGAGGAAAACCCATAGTTGATCACAAACCCCTGCTTCTGCAGAGGAGCCAGCGATTCTTCATTCAATATAACGAGGGCCTGTCTATAGTCGCCCTTCTTATCTTCAAGCTTGGCCACCCTCCAGTTGGCAGGTTTGTGTTTCCTAGCTGGATCATCTTTAAGATTGTATCCATGTCTGACGGCTCAGCTGGAATACAGGCACAAGCTCGCGGTCTGCTTGGGATATTTTCCTTTGCAACGACCGCGACTCTTGCGCCGGGCCAGGTTTCTCCAATCCTCACTATTTCCTTCGTGTATAGGTCTAGGGACCTACTATCTGCGCAGGCCACAAGTTTCACACATCCCTGGTGCCAAGCTTGTTCTCTGCACGAGGGATATGGGCCTGGATTTTCGCTCATGATTTGAGGGAAGTTTGCCATAAGCCGACTTTCCACCTTGCGCCAGTTTTCTGCTGAGATCCTGCCATCATTTTTTGCCTGGTCTACCAATAATTAGATGGCTCTTCAGGATCTCATTGAACGGCCTTGTCACGCTGGAAGGTTTGTTCGGTGGCCTCGGTCTCTTAGCTTCACGAGGTGGTTCCTCTGTGGAGCGTTGACGCTTAGTAACCACACCCTTCTCGCTCGTGTGCTTGTCCACTATACTCTTTGTCCAGTTGTATGTGGACCTTTCTTCATCCGACCTATCTCTTTCCGGAATACGGCCGATCCTTTCCAGATTTCTGAAAGCCGATCGCCGTTCCCTGAAGGCTCTCTGTGAGGGCTTGATTGTTGTTGTTGGTGCCCTTTCTGTTACTGCCCTTGCGCTACTGCTGGCACTGAGTCTGACTTTGTCATAGCCTCGTGCCCCGCTGCTTGGTCCCGGTTGGGGTTCCTGTTTCACCTCTGGTTTCGCAACAGTGCTTACCGCATTTCTGTTGGTTACCTCCGGCTTCAGTATTGGACTCGCTTTCTGCAAGGTCCCAGTTTTACTGTGAGGAATTGGCTTGGCCAAATTCCTTTCCGGCTTTTTATGTGTACCGGACTCATCGATGTTTTTTCCGTTATTTTTCTCCATACTAGTCCCACGAGTTGCGGAGAAAGGAAGTCCATCTAGGCAGAGATCCGCAGTACCTAGACAAGGCTAAATAATCCGGAGGGCGCCAGGTATCAGCCAAGCTGATTATCGGTATGGGTCCTATAACACCTTAATCTGGCCCAGGGAAATTTGGAGTGAAGGGAGTCAATAGGAGGGATATGTTAGGAGAAGGGTTAATTATCATTTGGTTTCAGGTCTCATCTGGGGATGTTTTCCGAGACTCCTTGACCCTACTCGGCCCCTACACCGCGACGAGGTAGATAATCGTGTAGTTAGACAAATGTCAAACTAAAACGTGATAAAATATGCACTAAAAACTTCGAAAACCAAAATTTGATATACAAGCAAATCTCATTTAGAATTTTTAATAATATTTTTAATATCTCATTTCTTTAACATAGAAAGCTACCCAAGGGAATAATTAATATACGCAGAAATAGGCTCAATTATAAATTCTTTCAAAATAATCTCAATATTTTTAATTTAAAACCATAAATGTTCCATGATTATATTCTCATTCTCACAGAATCCTTACAATCTTAATAGCACTTGTTATCTATTAATATTAATTTCGAGAATATCACGTTCGAATTAATTAACCTTTAATCATTTTATCACACAACTATATAACAATCTTATCTGTATGCAATTTTCTTCTGAAATGGTTTAAAATTTTCGTAAATTTTTTGTGTTTTTGTATTTGACAGAGAAATTTATCAGTTCCATTATCTCATATATGCCATAATGTTTGCAGTTATATGAAAGTTGAAATACTAAAAAGAGTTTTCCCTTGAAATGAATATTTTTTCATTCATTCTGACATTTAAATTTAGACCAGCCTTTTTTGTTTTTTCTCTTTTTTCTGCTGTCTTTTCTTTTTCATTTTATTTTCATTTTACGATTGTAAATTTTTTTTTTGTTTTTGTTATTGTTTTGTTTCAGATATACCAAAGTAAATTTTTTGTCATGTCATAAGCCAAAATCAAATATGTTCAGAAATTAAAACAATTGATAAGAAGTGGCGAGAAAAAGAGAGGGAGAGAGATTAAAATGGAGTAAAACTCAAGGATAAAAATGAAAATAAAGCCAATGTTCTTTTACAACAATAAAGGTTATTAATGATAATAGGATTGAATGAAAATCAACGGGTTTTTGTATACATATGTGTCAAATAATGTTGTGGCTCAAATTGTTGAATTGTAACTGAATTTCAACTTTTGGCATGTGATCATATCCATAATATCGATAATAGGGGGTGTTTATCTTCGCTAAATATAATCTGTGATAAAATTTACTAGCCAAACAATGGAAGGATTAAATGATTCCGAAGTTTTGACCTTTATCATGAGTATATTGTGACAAATAAGTGAAGAGACATCAAATTTAAATTATGCTGTTAAATTAACTAAATATGTAAACAGGAAATATGTCACCGATTTTCCTGTCACAACTTACAAACGATAGCAATTTCAAAAATTGAAATGTTGAACGATGAGAATAATTCTCGGTATTTTAGGAATATGTTAATAAATTTTTTGCATTGAGACTGATTACAAGCTGCAGTTATGAAATGGGAGCTCATATTACTTAAACAAAAAAAATCGATCGAAGCTCATCAATCGGAGATCCTTATCTCTATCGGAGATCCTTACCATCTCTAAGATCAATAATAAATTATTCTGAAAATAAAGAAAACGTTAAGCAGTACAAAGTTAATTAAACAAGATTATATCAAGATTCCAAGGCAGAAATGATTATTTTCTGTACACCTAGGCCATCTATAAAAGGCCAATCTTGTTCCAGTTGTTCGTATATCCATTAATACTCAAAAAATTTAAAGTCCATTTGCAGTGACCATAAAAAATTAATATCTACCAAGTTTAAGAAAACACCCTATTTGTTTTATTGAAGTTTATGGAAGGAAAAAATATAGGGAGAGATTTTTTCTTTTTTGCAAATTTGTAGTGATAGTTCAGAAAATATTGCGAATCAAAATGTAAGTACAAATGACATCAAGCTAATATTGATTATGTAGAGTCTTAAAATAGATGCGGTCAAATTCTTTCAAACAAATTATGTACATAGCAGAATGTTTAATTTAATGACCGTTCCTTAATTTCAGAAATCACCAAATAAATTTAATGCCATTTAAATAACCGCTAAAAAATCCATTAGGACACATTCAAATTTTTCTTTTTTTCCAAAATTTAAATGAATTCTTAATATTGAAATTAGTTTTAAAATTTAAATTTAAATTAAAAAGTTTTATTTATATTGTCGTTGAAAATCTGTTTGTGTTGCTTTACTAAAAATTCTAAATGAAAACAAGAATAAACCACAATTTAGTTATCAGGGATAGCAAGTATATGAACTTTTCCCACCCCCACCCCTACTTTTAAAATTTCAGGTGAAAACTTTTTTTAATTTTAATGCTTTTCTCGTTTTTATATTTTTATTATATTTTGCATCTCTTTCTATATTTTAGTTTTAAAATTTCCCAGATTAAAAATTGCTTTTATTTTTTTTATAAATATTTTATAATATTTTTTAACGAAAAATGTTATAAACAACAATTACCATTATTCCATTTGCAAGAGTTTGAAAATGTCCCAGAAAAATTTTTGGTGCTTTTTTTTTCTTGAAATCCTTATTACAATTTGTTTTTATTATTTGTACGAATATTTTATACACAGACATGTATGTATGCATGTGTGTACATATTATGTTCATATAGAAATAATACCAATTCTTTTTTTGTTGTTGTTGTTGGTATTTTAACGATCTCTCAATGGGTTTATTTATTTTTGTCACAGAAATTTGTTTAACATTTTTGGTACAAAATTCGTCTCGTTTCAATAATTTGTGTATTAAGAGATTATTTTAACTGTTTTTCATTTACTAAAAATAGCTACATGAGCATGTGTATGTACATAAAATACATATGCTTATTTATTATTATGTATGTATAGTTTATATGCATGCATGTATTTATATAAAGCAGATAATCGCTAATGTTCAACAATGTTCACAATAATAACAAACTAGTATCTTGTATTCGAAAAATTGAGAGATTGTAAATTACAAAAAATAAATGTTTACAATTGGATAAAAAAAAATTATTTACATTTTAGAAAAAATAGGGTGTTTTGAATGAAAATTCTCAGTTTCAGTTGTCTTCACGAATTATTATGATTGAATATTAAATTATCACTAGATCAGTGCCAAAAATATTTTAAGCCAATGTATTTGCATATTGTTTTTTCGCTCAAAACGGACAACCAATTATTATGACAAAAGCATTTTTCTCACAACTCAATTAATGAGTGTTATAATTTATATTTCGTTCGTAAAGAATTTGAGAGCGTTTTACGAGAAAAGCATAATTTATTACTGCCTTGGCTTCTGTAATCAGTTGTATATTACAATAATTACTGTTGTTGAGATATTGAGAAATTTTTCTCTTATTATGACAATTTAAATAATCAAGCGAATTTAATGAAAATAATTATATTGCAATTAATTGTATGACACAATGTTTTTGACACAAAATTTACACAACTGGCGCGACATTAAAATCTTTTAGAATTTATAATTGAAGTAGTATTGTTATGTTTCTGACATTGATTAGTGCTTCTTTTACAGTAATTTAACATTTTGGAATTATTCTAATTAACAATTATTGATCACGTTTAAAATGACATTGCATTGTTAATACAAAACATACAAAATTATTTTATGTGTTGTAGATGATTTGTGAATTTTGGAACAATTTTCTAGGATTTTTAAAAATTTTCATGAGAAAATCAAAATTACAAATTTATTTTATGAGAATTTCCGAAATCTAAAGTATCGGAACACTTAAATTATTGACAGTTGTCAATTAATAGAAACATTTTGGAAAGATTTCTGAAGTTAATTTGTAAATTGAGTGCAAAATTATGTGATAACAATTGAGAAATTCGGCGAATATTTTGCTTAGTTGAGTAGTTGAATTAAAGTAGCTTACTGTTTAGTTTAATAAGAGCCTATATTAAGTATGTATTATAAAATTTAATTAATTGAAATTGTTAATTACTAATTCAAATTAAAAATTAAATTAATTAAGTAAAATTAAAATTTAAATTAATTTTTTGTGAAAAATAACAAGAAAATTTTAAAAGTCTTGTTATGCATAAATTCTATTTCATTCTAGTTTGACTCTTTAATTTTAACTCTGCTACGATATCCTAGGCTACTTGGAACCACTGTAAAATTTTTAGTTCGATTAACAAACTTAGATTATCTCCTAAACCAATACGTTTCACCTTACTTTAAAGTCCCGGATAATATTAAAATTTATTTGTCAAATTCCAAAAAAAAAATATTCTTAGTATGACCATTTCAGTTCATGTCAAAGCACAATGTAAAATAAGAATTAAATTAAAATTATTTTATTTGGAATCACTTAATTTGCACACACACACATACTTAAATGTAAAATCACTTGTATTTTTATTTGTGCATTTCAAAAAAAAAACTCAAAATGTCGATCCAAAACAAACACTAGAATTTTTTTTTTTCAAATTTCCATTGTTTTACAAAATTTGATTTTTTTTGTTTTCGAGTTTTGTAAAGTTTTTCTTGTTTTTTCTCTTTTTTTATTAAATTTAGAAAATGTTCATAAATATGAAAATTTTATTATGTAAGCATGCAATTACAGGATATACAAAATATTATATGAAATAACGGAAAAGGATATAAGGTTATATTTTTATTATAGTAGAAAGATACAAAATTCTAAAAGCAGGACTATCGAATAGGGGGATGAGGCGAAGAGAGGAACTGTGTTATTATTTTTTGTTTTTTTTTTTTTTTGGGTCGGGGGAGTTTAATTAACACAAATTGTATTTTATTTAAAAAAAAAAAAAACAAAACAGAGGAAAAACAACAGGAATAAAGTTTAAAAAAGTGAAAAAAGACTAAAAAAAATTTTCAAAATTTTTAAAATAATTTCAAGTTTTTGAATTTATAAAATTAAATTTTTTGTTTTTTTGTAGAATTTTTACATTTAAAAAATAAGAACAAATAAATTTTTCTGTATGTAATTTTTTCTGGATTAAAATTTTTTTCTTGAATGTGGTTTTGAATATGTGCTTATCTTATGATAGGAAATGTACAACTTGGGGTTATTATTTTTATTATCATCATTATTATTGTTATATAAATAATAAATGAACTCTAGAAAGTTTTCAAATTATATTCTTAAAGGATAATAATTTATTTAAAGAATAAAATGGAAAATTGATTTCCGGCACTAGTTCCAAAAACAAATATTTTATTATATGAGAACAATATTAAATTGTAAACCACAAAATTGTCTTCTCTTACAAGAGAGAGAATTTTGTGTTCAAATAGTACAATTTTCAATGGAACGGAATGTAGGTATTGAACCAATCAACTTGCTGAGAAAATAAGTTGCAATTGAAGCAATTAAATTCAATTTAAATTTTAAAAATTAAAATTTTTCAAATTCTTTTGTTGAATTATAAGAATTCTCAAAAAATTTTATACTCATCTCAAAAAATTGAGAAAAAAATGGTGATAATTTATTAAGTAGATTACTGCCTTATTTGTGTGATACACTGTGAGTATGATTTGTGCTCAATAATAATACCTTTTTAAGTATTTCGTTTGCAACTGAAATGCAATTAAAATCGGTATTAGCATACAAGAAACCATTTATTTATTGTAAGCAATTCAGAACATTTCTTAGTTTCATGCGCTTGAGTTAAAGATACAATTACAGTTTAACCTCCATAACTCGAACCTTTACAACTCGAAAATTTGCTTACCTCGAAGTCATATGAGTTCCCTTTGGCATTGGTATAACTTTTTTTTTTTCTCTTCAACTCGAACTGTTTTAGCGTTTCTGTGCTATTTCGAATTATAGAGGTATCATTGTATATTTCCATCATAAGCAATGTGACAAGTTGTATTTTTAACAGTGTCCTGAAGGATAATTTCATATACGTTATTTCTCCTTTGATTTTCTGAAGAGTTCCTCAAAAATTTTTAAAAACGGAATATTTTTGACAAAGAATTCTTCTAAAATATTTTAAGAATTTGGTCTAAATTAATAAAAAAAAAATGAATGGAAGTGTACTTGTGCCTACACAAAATTTCCTTTTTTTGATCTACACAAATAAAATTGCAATGCATAATGCGTGAATTTCATTGTTGAATATCAAAAAACCAAAAAGAATCGCTATGCTGTACGTCAATCCAAAAAACATGAAAAAATTTAAAAAAATAAAAAAACAGGATAATTGAAAAATTTCTGAAATATTCGTTTGTCAAATAAACGCATTTTTTTATGTAAAATGTAAAAAAAAAAAAAAAATACAAGATATTTTTTTTTGGTTGCAACTCACATTTAAAAATTTTTAAATTTTTTTTGTTATACAGAAAATTTTTCAAAGCGAGTTTTGTATTCCAATTTCATTTATGCAAAAATTTATTCTATGTTGTAAAAGAAAAAAAAATTTTTTTTGAATTAAGTGTGAATTGGCAAGGTCACAACGTACAAAAATTTCTTTATATAAAAATGAGAAAATACTTTTGCAATTTAAGTGTTTCTCTTCAAGTAAGAAAATTAACTTTGAAATCTATTTGAATTTTGTGGAAGAATTGCAACTTCTATGTAAATAAAGTTCAAAATATTGAGCAGAAGAGAAAGAAAGAACTGCAATTTTATCATATTTGACCGTAATTAAGATCTAAGAAAAACAATCTAATTTGATACGGCAAAAGGGTTGTAATCTGCCAGGATAGTTGATGCTCTCTGAAAACTTTAGAATTATCTAGAAAAAAAAAATAGTAGAAACGAACAGTAATATACTAACAGCTGTTAAGTAAAAGAGACGCAAAACGAAAAACGCCATAATTTTTTCAAATTAATTTTTGGAAATTTAGAAAAAAATGGGTTATTTGAATAAAAATGTTAATTTGGTTGAACTCACGTAGCAACTATTGGTCAGTACTAGCTGATACTTCAAAATCCATCCTGTCTGTAATGTAACAATTTACAATAGTGGTTGTAATTTTTGTCAACAATTATAACCACTATCAGTCAAAAAGTGATTTGACTAAACTGTCAAATCGACTGATCAGTGTAGAATGCATAAGATCTGAACCAGAGTGAAATGCGATTTCAATGGGATCTCATTGAAAGTACCTACAATTATAATTTTATTCGAGAATGAGTTCAGTAAGTAATTAAGCTAAGATTATGCGATTGTCAGTTCTTGTGTTATTTTCGTTAAGAAAATATAAAATCCAATATTTATCTGTTTATAATCTCGAGTTGTTATCGCTTTTGAAAAACACATTCTAAATCCTAACTCTGGTGAACTTTTTATCGATTCAATTAAAAATTCTATATAGTACAAGTTTATGAGATTTTTCTGTTTTTAGAAAAGGCTTAGAAAAAGTTTCTGCTTATAGAAAAGCCCATTGTTGTTTACGAGTAAAATTAAAACTTACTGTTTATAACCATGAAAATTTTGCAAGTATATAAATCTGTTTTTATATTAAAGCTCTTAAGTCTTATTATATACCGTACGTTAGGCAACATTCTACTTCTGCTACAAGCAAACAATAACAAATTATCCTTCACAATTGATTCACTAGCTTCTTATCTCCTATAATGTTGTTAAATAGATTAAAAATTACCACATTCTAAAAAAAGTTGAGTCTACTCTAATATTTTCGAAAAATACAATAGGAAAAATATTTTTGACATAAGCTTAACTTTAAAATAAATTTCCTCTACCGGTAAAATAAACTTTTCATCAACATAACAATTATCTCATTAAGAAAAAAAAAAAACAATTTCGTAATTTTCGTAGTTACAAAAAATTCTGTTAAAAGCAATCATAAGTAAGCAATATAAGTTTGACATTTTTACAATAAACGTGGAGACAACAATATTATCCTTCTATTTCTATTTCACAAAACAAAAACAAAAAACAGAAATTCCGTTTGTTTTGATGTACTAAAATTTTTGTACTTTAAAATACTCTTTTATATTATTTACTTATGTTTTTCTTGACAACAAAATTAATGGAGCATAAAAAAATTTTTCAAACGAAATTCTCAAAAAAAAAAAAAAAATTCTTTTGTTTTTTTTTTCTTCTTTCTCAAATATTTTGCAAAATGACAGTCGAGTACATTACATGATATTTAAAGAGAAAAAACAAAAACAAAGAAATTGTTTTAAGTGAAACGCTTGAATTATGTAAAAAAAGAGAAAAGAAAGAGAAAAGCAAAAAAAAAAACAAAGAGATTTTTGTCAGATAGCCAATTCCGAAACAAAAATAAAAATTAAAGAGAAGAACAACAAAAATAATGTTTTAGAAAATGAAACATAAAAAATGTTTCAGCAACATTTAACGAATTGATTTATTTGATTATGGCGAAACAAGACTGAATTATTTGAACTAAAAAACGATTTTTTCCAATTTATTAGAGAAAACTTTCGTTTTAAAAAATGAAAACTTTTTTTTAAAATAAATATTTTTTTTTTCCTATGAAAAATTTAGAGAAAAAAAAATTTTTTTTTTTGTTTACTTTAAAATCAATTCAATGATTGAAAAATAAGGGTTTTGAAAATTACATTAAAAATAATATTATGGACTTTTGCTTTAAGGACGATTTATTATCCTTGATAGTAACAAAAACATTTCTGTAATTTTTTTTCCGATTCTTAAATTTTTTTTTTTTAAATATTGAATTCATTTTGAATACAAAATCAGTTCCATGTTTGTATGTGTGTGTAGGTACTTATAAAATTTTTGT
The DNA here is from genome assembly GCF_029603195.1 of Condylostylus longicornis. Classification (NCBI taxonomy): domain Eukaryota; kingdom Metazoa; phylum Arthropoda; class Insecta; order Diptera; family Dolichopodidae; genus Condylostylus; species Condylostylus longicornis. Next base: position 4,499,870 of record NW_026578052.1, on the reverse strand, counting down.
TTTTTCTAAGCGAATAGTTGTGTTCCAGCTGTAGGTACTCAATAAAAAAAATATGGAGATGAAGCTTTTTAAAATATTCTTTTACTCATATTCAATGCAATTTTCAGATCCTCTACATTTTCATTTGAAAAATATATGAAAAAATATTCAAAAATTTGAATTTAAAATATTTATTTTGAAATTATTTCAAATATATTTTTAGTTATTCTGAATATTAAAAAAAAAATCTGAATATTAAAAGTTTTATTGTATTCAATTAAAATTGAATTTTCGTATATTATGTAGGTAAAAAAGATCTATTTATAAATGAAATTGGAACTAGGTAAACAGCAATATGAGTGAGAGTTTTAATATTATTTTTTGTATTTTTGTTATAAAACTTCATTTACAAACGTACTAAAATTATGAACACATAACTGAATTGAGAAAAAATATTTGAGCAAAAAAATTATCATATTTGAATATCAAAAAATAATTCTGGAACACTTTATTAGCTTTAATAATTTTTCAAAAAAAATATCCGAGTGAGAGGGGATCTGTGGACTATCAATGTCTACCATTACTTGCACAAATTGTGACTTCCTTTTGTGTAGATTCCGCCGGGACGACAAGAAGAAGGTCATATATGTATTCTGTGTGAAATACAGATGGTTTGGATGGGGCTTTCTTAGTGTTGGAGAGCTCACGAACAACTCCTTGTGAGATATCTATAATTATTTCCTTGGAACCGGAGTAATTTGTGTAGGATATGCAAGGACTACAATAAACCATTGCTGAGACAAAATTTCAGAACTTTTATTTTGAGTTAAATGAAATAGGTAATCTGTTTTCATATTATGGGTAGATTTTAAATTTACTGCTCCTCTCCGACCACTGTACTTCTGCGGCTTATTGCAATCCTCCCATATCCCTTTTATACTATCCCGGCATATGTATTAATACTGTCATAATATTATGTATAGATCGCATCTATTTTTTTTCGATTGTATTAATAAAGCAGATACTCAAGGAGAGGAGGATATTTCGTGTATTTCCACCATTTATAGGACAGTAATTGAATTTTGTTTTTCATATTTCTTTCATTTCTTATACTGTTAATAAAATTTCCAAGTAGGATTTGAGTTTTATTAAAATTTCTATTAATGGTTTATTCCCTTATTAATTTTTTAAAATTGTTAAAGTCATTCCGTTCGGGTACAAAAATTCCATTACATTGTATTTCAATTCACAAAATAATGTTTGTATACTTATAAAACGCAGAGGGACTTATAAAACAATTACAATTAAATTTGAAATTTTTTTTCAAAGTAAAATTCTTGAATTTTTAAAGATTTTTTTCAAAAATTCCTCATATCAAACAAGAAGAACAAAAAAAAATAAAATAATGATTTAGAAAAAAATTTCTCTTGTTTTTTTTTAAATAAATTATGGCATTCATAAATATTTACTTTGATTTCAATTGAACTGAACTGAACTGATAAAATTTTCCAGTTAAAATTTTGGAAATATTTCAAGGTAAAATGTGGATGTATAGAAAATGTTTGGTTTTTTTTCTTTTTCAAATATATCGGATCCTTTAAACAGCCATATTCTTAGCTTGTATTTGATTAAGGTATACGTTTTCTATATTATAAGAGTAAAATTTTCACAAGTATTTTGTAAAAAAAAATCCCAATCGATTGAGATCGAAATGATTAAATTAAAGTCATAAACAATTCATTCTGTTTCATTGTACTGTGTAAAACCACTGAAAATGAACGGGAAATTTTTAAATAAATAACTGCGGGCTTATATAATTGTAAATGAAAATAAATTTTTCAAGATAAATTCTTGTAAAAATATGACCTTGGCTCTTAATTTGTTTAACTAATAAATTTCTAAATATGAGGAAATTACAGTTATAAAATCATCATTCACATTTCGTGATCCACTCAAAAGAAAATACTGGTAATGGTGACAATATGGTATTGGCTGCTTTTGATTATACTTTTAATTCTCAAATTCAAAATTTCTAAGAATACCAAAGTAATTCACTGGAAAAATTTAAGTGCAAATGTGTTAATGATATTATGAACAAAATAAATCATATTTTTTTCGAAATCAGAAACACATATTTTATTATTTAAATACTTTTCGAAAATTTCATCATAATATTTTCCTAACTATATATAATATTTTTTATTTATTTGAATGAAAAGCCCAATAATCAGAAAATCAAAAGTTGAAAAAGTTAATTGCTTTAATAATCAATCTTGAATATTAAGTATAACAGTTTATTTTCGGAATATCAATACAATTTTACCTATATATCATACTAATTTCATTTGTATAATATCCTTGAAAAGTTCAATATATAAAAATTGGTCATAGAGCAATAACCAAACACAATATCATACAAAATTACAATACTCGGGAAAAATTTGAATATTTTTCTCATTAATCAAAATTAAAAATATAGAAAAACTATAAATATAAAAGGTATCTGAATTTTGTTCTAATACACATTAATCTTAAAATTATTGATTTATAGCTGTACACAACAACAACAAAAAAAAAAATAAATATTTTTTTATATTTCTTTTATGGTAATAATTGCTCCCGAAAATATGCAATAATTTTTCATCCAATTAAATTAATATTTATGACCATTTGATGATTGCAATAATATTTTCTGTTTTCTCCTACACATTGTATACATATATACATAGGGTAGGTATATATACGATTAATAAGTAATAAATTATTAAGAAAATCAGTAAATTTCTTTAAGGAACACAAAATACACAAATAGTTCAAAATGAAAATATTAAAAAAAAACAAAAAGGAAAATAAAAATTCAAAATAAAATGAAAAGGATTTTGTTTGCTTTTCTTTTTTTGCTCACAAAATTTATGAGTTATTGCTCAAAAAAATAAAATATTTATTTTTTTTTTTTTTTTACATTTTATGTTTTTTTTTTTCTCTCAAATTTATTATATGTTTAGAGAGCATTTGCGTAACCAAAAATATTTGTGTTTGAGAGTTTACGTAACTGAATTTTTGAGAAAGTGAGATTTGAACGTGAGTGGATTGGCTCAGCGCGTAATGTAATTTTTTGACGGATATTCCATTGACTAGGAATGACATCGTTAGAAATATCAGGAAAAATTTCGAATATTAAGTAACACTGAGCATTGGATTGCTGATTAGTTATGCGATGGCATCACACAATATTAAGTGGTGCATTGTTGCACCTAATTGGGAGCCGATGTGTAGTATTTGTGTTCAATAAGTATCGTGGGAATACTATAGATGTTATACTGCGAGTAACAATAGAATCCATTGTAGTGAGTTGAGGAGCAGTGTCAATCTCCAATGTAATTGGAAATATGATATTTCGTTTACCAGAGAAATTTAACATACTAGAAAAACATAACTGGGATGAACTAAATCCTACATCATATGTGATATAAATTCACTTTTCAAAAAATTGACTTAACGGCATACTTTTTTACTTTAGGTAATTAAAATTTTTCAAAACAAGAATCCTTTACAATATCCTTGGTATTAAATGCTATATAACTTTAATGATTTTTGATATAATCATCATTACAAACTCCCCGAATATTTTCACAAAACTTTTGTCATTCAACCCGTTTTCACTAAATCAAGAAAATAATCAAATTTTTTTACGATCATAAAATTTTCTGAATTTCAATAGCCTGTGAAAATATCAAAATACTCAAAGAATCAGCTTGAATGGTTCGAATATTTGATAAAGATACGGTTTTCTTTTTTCAATATTGTGCTTCAATTAACAACTTGGCATTTTATATAGTCAGATTATTAAACAAATTATTCGTATAGGCACCTTTTTATAAAAAAAAAAAAATAGCAAAATTCAATTTCGAAGAGGGAACATTTTTTTTTTCCTTGTTTCCCTCTCAAAGTTATGCCTTAAATAACTAGTTTTCAAAAAATAATAATATAAAAATTGTTATAACCGAGTATATTTTCATGGTATATTTATGGTACATTCAAAATAACAATGACCAAATGAAAAACAAATATTTCAAAAGCATTTCAATATAATAAATACTCTCCTTCTCTCTGTAGAAGATTTTTTAAAATAATATTTCATAGTTGAACGGATTAAGGACCGAAACAAAAAAAAAAAAACATAAAATTCTATTAGGATTTAATGCCTACCCATATACCTTTATCATAATATTTTTAATGTAGCTTCGAACTATACGAACCAACAAACACAAGTATTGAACTCATAATTTGTTATATGAAAAAAAAAAAAAATAAGTAAAAGAAAATCGCTTTTCCTTTTCATATTGTTTATTTGTTTCTCTCTTTTCTTTTTTTGCATTTTCTTATTGTTTTTCTTCTCAAAATTCCAATTTTAACAAAAAAAATAATTTTTTTTTTTAATGTTCATTTATAAATTTCTATTGTTTGTTTGTATACTGTTTTTCGGGCCTCTGAAGAAATATTTTTTTGAGAATGCCATTAATGGGATATGAAGGTAAAACAGATGGAAGAAAGGGAAAAATTGAAAGGAAGAAGAAAATTAAGAAATATTTTTTTACTTGTTTTTTGTATTTTTCTTGTTCTTCTCCTTTTATTTATGATTTTCCACAAAAACGAATATTTTTGATGAATGCTTAACAAAATAAAGAATGAAATTTTTTCTATTTTTTTTTTTTATTTTAGAAACAATTTTCGACCTTTAAAAAAACAAACACTAATAATTTTTACAAATACCAGAAACAAAAAGCAAAAAAAAAAAAAAAACAATTTTTTAAAAATTTTTCACTCACTTTCTCTAATTTTTTGGAAAATGGGATTTTTATAGTTAATAGTTGAGAATAAAGGGTATTACGGAGAGTAACGAGAAGGAGAGGGAGAAAATTGCTACTTTTCTGCTACTGTTTTGTTTATTGAAAATTATTTTTCTCTCTTTTCGATTTTTTCCTTTGTACACAACAACTTATGAGGAAAAAATGTTTATAACGTTTTAAGAATTAATAATGGGATTTTTTTTTTTGGAATTTAAACTGACTTTTATTATTTTTAATGAAATCAAGACAAAAAGGGGGAGGAAATTATAAAGAAGGAGAAAAAAATTGTAAATAAATTTTTTTTTTTTGTTGTTATTTGCACGTTGAAAATTTTATGATTTTTTTTTAATTTATTTTTTCTTTCTCTCTTTTTTTGAGTACATGATGACAGTACATTTGTAGCATATTAATCACAAATTACTCTGAGATATTGGGAAATTTATTATTGCTGTTATGGCAATAAAACTTGATATTCGTACATATTAAAAAAATATTCTATGATTTTACTCTAATATTAGTGAGAATTTTAGATTTGATTAGTTCTTTTAGTACGTTAGTATATACAGAATTACAGTAACTACACACTTCCATTAAATTAAATAAGGAACAAAATCTAGATTTGAAACGAAATTTCGCAATAAATTCAATTTCAATTGATGTTTCTTATACGTGAAGAAATATGGGAAGCTGTTGAAACAAAAGCCTTTATTACACAAAATTTGTGAGAAATTAAATGGCAATCACCATGCCGGCGGCTTTTTGAAAACCTTCCTGAAATTTTTAAGCAATTTTTGACACAAATTGATTTTGAGAGTCTGCTTAAAATTTTCTAAGAACTTGTGTATGTAAGAATAGTATTTTATAGGAAAATGCTCTTATCTGAGTTGCTTTTTCCATAGAACATTAAAACCCCACAAAATAATTATACAAAATTTATAAAACTCACACTGCTAACAAAATTCACAAGAACATATGCAATGCACATTTTGAAACCTGTATAGCCTGTGATTTTAAATAAATTTAATGCAGTTTTTTGCAAATAAAATTGTCCTATAGCTCCATGTATCCTATAGTTCTACACATCTTCTGCTGCAAAATTATCATTTTTCTTGTACTTTCTTTACAAACACTAAAAATCTTACAATTATATTTTGAATTAAACTTGTCATTCGTAATACCCTTCTGAAATTTAAAATACAAAACCTCACGACAAAAAAAAAACAAAAGAGAAGAGATTTACAAAAATATTTGCAAAAAAAAATAATAATGAATTTAAATAGGAAGGATAATATTTTGCCATAAATTTTATTTTTGTGAAAAAAAAAAATTGTAAAGAATTTTGTTGTTAAAACAAAAAATAAATTTTATTTTTAAAATGCGTAAATTTACAAAAAAAAAAAAATCGTAATTCTTAAAAAATGTTAAGAAACTTTATATAACAAATTTTTTTATAAACAAACTCGTAGCAAGAGCAAATTATTTTCTCCTATACAGAAAAATTACTTAATGACCAAAATTTCAACAAATCGAAAAATCCAATTCTAATCGAATTTAATTATTAATATTAACGAAATATTAATGAAATAATGTTTCACTGCATACGCAATAATTCGCAAAATATAAAATTAAAAATTATAGATTTAAAAAGTTTTCTGATATTGAAGTATGTTGGGTACGTGTAGGTGAAATAATTTTTCCCACCATATTTGGTTTGATTTATTAAAAAGGCAATTAAATATCCTTCCATATTAAAATATTTTAATTACAAAATATCTATACCTGTTTCATTTTATACATTTACACTCAAAAAAAAGCAGCATCCTTTCTGAGTGGGTAAAAAATATTTTAATAATTAAAACCACAAATTTGGAATAACAACAAAAAATTTATTAAAAACATGAAGTGTTCAATCAACACAAAGAATTAAAAAAAAAATTAATGAAATTTTTATCATTTTAATTGCAAGGTGTGTAATTAGTTTTACACTACAAATTGTGGTTAGCATTTTATATTTTATATTTAAAATCCATTTTATAACACAAAAAATAATTTAGTTAAGCAAAAAATGGGAGCGTTATAATTTTTTTGTAATTCACTTTCAAATTTTTTTGGAGCAACACACAGAAGCTAACTATTTGAAATATTAAATTTTAAAATGTTATTCAAAAAATAGCCAGAATAATATAGAAATAAAATTAAAATTTCGCAAAGAATTTACTTGATGATTTACCTATCTCAATTCACTGGCGGTCCCTAAATGAATCACTTAGTTAATAATTTTTCGTTTACATTTAACTAATTTTTTTCCATTTAATTCATTCTTTTCACAATTTCTCGCTAAAATATTTAGATAAAACATATTTAATAAAATTGCATACTTTTAGGGGCAAAACAAAAATTTTCCCAAATTTAAGAATAAATCCAAGAAAATCCTGTTATTTATTAAAAAGTATTTAAGAAAACCATTTGATACTTAATTTTTGTCATAAAATCTCAAAAATTATTTACTTCATATATTATTATTCTCTTATTCTTACAATATACATGTCATGAACATAAAAATAAATTAAATAAACCGTAATATTTTCATTTTCATTTCTTCCTTAATATTTTCTTAATTCACCCAAAAAAAAATATCAAAAATATAATATTAATAAACTTAACAAATCAGTGCGATAATAATATTATGTACTATAAATTTAATTGACAAGAATGGACCGTATTGTCAACCTTTCTGTCAAATAAAACAAAATGATTATGTCAAAAATTTAGCCACCAGATTTAACACAAATATATATAATATAATAATCCCGTTGTAAAGCCTATGACATTTTTTTTATGTTATATTTTTTCCTTAAGAATATTAAAAATCAAGAATAAAATAAGCTTTATATAACACATTTAAAATTTGTATACTAATAATAATATATTTAAACATATGCATACATACATACATATGTGAAACTTCAAATCAAATGTCAATTAAATCTGGGTATGAAATTTAAAAGAAACTAATTTCTATTTATGTTTTTATTTATTCGTTTTTTTTTTCCTATAATTTTTTTCTTGTTTGATTTCTCATGTTATTAAGAGGATTAATCATCGATGTCCATCATTTTAAAATCTAGTCACATATTTATATAAAAATCAAAATATACAATTTTCATACCCATAAGAATAATATACATAGGTTCATATGTATAATATCAGAATACCCTAAAGATTTATGAATCCTTGTAAACATTTTATATTTGTGAATATCAAAATAGCCTTAGAGGATATCTACAGAGAGAAATTTTCAAATGTTTGACAGACAAGAGAGACATATTTTATACATTTATAGAGATAAAATGAAAAGACAAAAAAATAATAGTAAAAAACTAGTTGTATTCATAAACTTGAGTAAGTACAGTGGCGTATCTACCATATATGCAAGGTTAGCATTTGCAAAGGGCACCGGAAAACTGAGGTGCCATTAAAAATTTAAAAAAAAACGAAATTTTAAAGAATAAAAATTTTTTCCAACTTTTTCCAGTACGTGTTTTTGAAACATTCTTTTCTTTCTATCTACAGCAAAATAACCTGATAACATGTACCTGTATACAAGCATTGCAAAGCAGAAAGCTCAAAGTTTAATTCCAGGCTCATATTTCTATGACTAATCTAGCACTCAGAATGATAAAGTTATAAGAAAGTGGTTTAATATGCGCAATGTGAAATTTTTGTTGCATCTAGTTTATTACTTTGAAAGCTGACAGAGGGGAGGAGGCGCATATTTTGAAAACCACGTAGGGCGCCGAACAAACCGGACCCGGGCACATAATATTAATTGTTATACACATAATATTAAATTCTTGAATGTATGATTCTATTTGTATCAGGCATTATACTTTCTTTTATGATTTTTGTTGAAAATATCAATAAATCGAAATTTAAAACATTAAAAACTAAAGAATACATAATATTATGGGTAAGATCTTTTACGTCATATGTAACAATCGTTACGATAAATGAAAAATACGATGTTACTACATAATTACTAATTTTGTAATAACTTTGATTTATTATAAGGCTCCTTTTAATTCGAAATTGGATGCTTTATTTTGCTAATATTTTAACTACGTACCCACTTTATCAAAACTGATTTCCTTCTAATTATAAGACAACGTAAAAAGTAATATTAAAAATAGTATATCTGACCTAACCCTAAATTCATTATCCGAATATTATGTGTCATTAGATGTTTACTTAAAAAATTCGCTAAGCGAGGATCATAAGTCAAAGATGCCCATTTTGTTGTTTCTTGTTATTCCAATAACCTACGTCGTCGAGTTCTCTTCTCTGCTTTTAAGTTCCCGTTCCTCGTTTAATCAACGTAGTTGCAAATCACAGTGTATGAAATTCACTTGTAATCATTAATTAACATTGTGTATATAGGTAGAACGGTAATTATTACTTGTCGTGTAATATCAATACCAATGTTGCCATTGTAAATTTATAGTGGAACTAAGAGAAACGAAATAAACTTCAAACAAAATTTAATCATGTTAAAATAATATTTTCTTTTCTTAAAATTAATTAATATTTGTTCTTACAATACTGAGATAATTCTAATGAAATAGCAGGTAAACCAAACAATATACGTATACTTTACTATTGTGATATAGTAGTAGCCCCTAGTTTTTAGTTAAATAGCAATTCATTTCTTTCAATAAGGGAAACAATACATATTATGTAATGTAAAATGATTTTGCTATATTGTTACGGCATAACATTTGAACAATTGTTTCAATATAAGAGGGTTGAATTACCTTATTTTTCAGTATTCTAATTTTATCTATTCTATTCTAGGAGCCCTTGACATCATTTCTGACTGGGTTGCTTGCTGTGTGCTGAATATCAACCAAAAAAGACGGAGGAAGTTATTTTTAGCAGGAGATACAAAATACTAAACATATTTATGCCGAACCTCAATGGAATCTGTCTATTGTTGAGCTGTAAAACTATAGGTTCATGGTTCAATTTCTTGATTCAAAGTTAAACTGAAAGTCGAACATTATGAAAAGAGTAAGGAAGGCAACTATCACGCTATACTCGTACAAAGAAGCTATCGGAAAGGGGAAGGGCCTGTCTTGATTACGGCGTTCTGGTGTATGTATAGTATTACGGTGTTCTGGTGCGGTGATCAACACGCACTACAGCAGCGAACTTCAGATTGATAAGGAAAATTCAAAGAATAGCTACAGTATACATTGGTAGAGTGTTGTGCTCAACTTCTGCTCAGGCTGTTGATATTCTCTTCCCATCTACGTACTACTATTAGATATACTGATATATACCTACTTAACTTCTTGCGGACTGGGTACACGTGATGGGAACAATTAATTTTGTTACTCCTGTGCTTTCATTCGTGAAGAATTTTGGCCTTAGATGCTGCAGAGGGAACACGAGCGGGATGAAGATGATGTCGGGGGTGAATTCAGCCATTTTTAACACAAATGGACTCGAACTTAATGGCAATGGCAACTTAAGGAAAGTGTCTACCCTGAGCAATTGGATGTTAAACTCTTCTTCCGTTCGCCAGATCACTGTATTGTCTTTCAGGTAGAAAGGTTTAATCTGTTATATGTGTATTACAGTATTTGTATCATATCATAAGCATATTATCAAATTACATATTGCATACTTATGTAACTGTTATACATAATTGTGCTATTTTTTCTTTGTTTTTAAATTTAAATCGAGAAACTTTTCACCAATATTCAAAAGTTTTACATTTTTTATTTTCACTAAAATTTTTTTAAATTTATTTATAGAGAACAAATTCTCTTTTTCTAGATTTTATTTATTTGATTAATACTTTGATTAATATTACCTTTAAAGCATATTTATTCATAACATTTATGTTAATATATGCATATTTTCAATTGAAATTTTCATAAAATGAATTTATAGTGTAATTTATTTAGAAAATAACACTTTGTATAACTATACAAAGTGTTATATATATAACAGATATGGATATATGGGGTAATTATTATATTACTCAACTTGTATAAAACTTTAGCTTAATTTAAAAAGCAGAAAGATCTTGAAATTTCTATATCTTAAAATTTGAAGGACAGCCTAGTTGCATTCCCTAACAATAGCTCTAGCTAGATTTCCGTATAGATAGCCTGCTACAGGCCGGTTATGCTACTCTAATCCGATTTTACTTTGGCAATATTTTTCTTGTCGTCCCACATGTAGACAAACCTTTCCACTTGCAATTTGCAACTATAATTTTAAACCTACACTTTTAGCTTATAATTTTATCATTTTACAAATCAATAACATTGTACTCTTCACATAATCACACATACATACATTATACATGCATATAATGTATGTATAATATGCGAACTTACATGATTTTAAGTACACATACATCTTGTTTAATTTCGAAATTTTTAAATATTGAGAAAATTGTAAAGCAAATTTAAAACAAAATTATAAAATTAATTGTATTTTAATAAATTGCGTAGATTTAGGACTATGTTCGAACTTAATGTTGTTGTGAAGAAAGCATTAAACATCAATCATTGCTTTGATATTGTTGAGTTTAATAACATTAAAATTTTTACATAAATAATTTACATAAATTTTTTAATTTAAAAGATTAAAACAAAATAATTAATTAAAAATTTCACTTTATGCAAGCAAAAATTAATTTGTTCTAATAAAATTTTAATTATAATTGTGATAGAAAAATTTTGTTTTACGGAAAATTCTAAAATTTGAATAATTTCAAACACAGCTTGAATAATAAATAAAATGCATTAAGGTAAACAATTTCGGTCTTTTAACCAAACGGTCTCGAGTTCAAACCCTAGTCAGTTTACTATAGAAACTATAACTAATATTATTATAAAGCTCAATATACAATATTATTGCTTTCTAACCTGCAATATTAAATTTAAAGGCAAAAATACGGGACACAAGGAGTTACCCGTCTATAGTTAACTAAACGAATTTTGTTCTCAAGTCACGTATTTCTCACTTATATTAAAAAATTATTTTTAAAAAAAATTTCCTTCCATTTTTCAATAATCTCATCCAACTTTTAATATAAAACTATTTTCTAATATGCTGATAAAGAGCTTTAGTGAGCTTCAATGAGCTTTAATGAGCAAATGAATATAAATGGGGTCCTAAACTTTCTTTTACTCTAATTAATTGATAAAACTATATAGGGTAATATAAATTTAAAATAGGGAAAATTTACTGCAATTTTATTGCAAGAGATTATAATAAAACTATTACTTATTGTTTTCAAAGATACATAGCTTACTTTGCTTCTAAGTAAAACTAACTTTCTACATCTAATGAAGTAATAATAAATAATCAAATATGTTTGAATAATTATGAGATATTGTATTAGTTAGTTATATGAACTACCAAAATTTTCTTATGACAGTAAATGTCAGCATCATTGCGACCCAAATATTAAGAGTAGCCTCTACGCGATTATTCTAAAAGCAATTTTATGAATGCTTGCACAATGAGTCAGAGATACGGTCACAATTATATAACTAAGCTACTCCAGTCTTAATTCACTTTCAGTATTTGCTGTTTATGTACACTTCAAACGCAACACCATCTCCTTATAACTCGTCTAGAGTATTTGTAACTTTATGAATAAATTACGAATAATAAAAATTTAAACAAGAGTATGAAGCAATTGTAATGAAGGTTTCCTTACTTAAAATACATACCATTTGTAGTTAATTGCAATAATTAAAACGTTGTACCTTTGAACAATATCTTCCTTTAAACATCCTAAAACAAGAGAAAATTAAAAATACTAATTAAAATTTAGAACATACGTGCATACCTGTATTCCTCGGAATGTGAAATTTCTCTTTTCTGCTACTTAAATTATTCTTTTCGCAAACAAATGTTAATTACCACACAATTTTGACAAAATTCACTGACATATCTTGCCTACACGGTCTACATTTAGAAAATTAAACTTTTTTTTTTTCAATTTTATATGCTCTTTTTACTTGTCCTTGCGTTTTTTCATATATTTTGGTGTTTTTATTTTTTCGAGTTTCTTGCTGAATTTTTTTGAAAAATTCTCTACATTTACGTATTAATCGACTCACTAGTCAAAGATCTTTGCTACTTTGACTTTCCTATTTTTGGCATTTTTAACTTTTAATGAAAATTAGAGGTATTCGGAATGGAAAACTTAAGTTGTTCTTTGTCGCTTGCTATTAAAATTTAAGTCATAAATTCTGGAATACGAAAAAATCAATAAATCTTCTAATTCAATAATGCATTTCCCATAAAATTATTTCATATCATTTAATAAATGGCAATATATGAAGTGCAACATCCTTTGAATCGTATCTCTTTTTACAGTTAGAATTTAATGACATCCTTTATAATTATGGTAGGTCGATTAAAGTATACGACAATATTCTTTCTATTTAATAAAAAATATTTTATTTCTTTTCATATACAGCTGTTAATTGAAAAATTTCTATGGTATTTTCAATTAAAACACATTTCCAGGATATTTTCTTTAAGTTTCTGCTTATTTTTTTTCTGTTTTTTTTTCATTGCATAAAAATGACATCAAATCAAATTTTAGAATACATTTTGTATAATCAACATCATATATCTAACTAATTTCTTATGACATGAATTATATTTCCTCTCGTTTTGTTGAATTCTCCTTTTTTTAAAGGATATTAAAGAAAAATATCACAAGTATTTCTTTTCTTTATGATATTGTGTTTAAATGTGAATGCATTTTCTATTTTTTTTTTTTATATTTGATCCTATAATTATGGGTTATGACGTTGAAGTAATATATTGAAAGCCTATATGTTCTCTAATGAAACAAAGAGGAAGTTGGAAAGCCAACATCAATAACCTAACTTCCTTAGGAGTCTTCTTTGAAGTGAAAATACAAAGAAACCTTTGATAGATCATCTTTTAAATCTTTAGTAAGACCATCAGCAAATATACCATCGTTATCAAACTAAATTGAGACTATGTCAAATTCTTTATTAATTACAATTTACTAAGGAAGAGCAAATCTCATTGAAGATGGATGTCCATAAGGGAAAGTCTTATCAACACTTCTGTAGCGCAAAGTAATTGATGTTCATCTAAGTAAATTAATTAAATATAATTATAGCATGCAATAGTATTCCTTTTAACTTGTCATGATAGTTAGGCGCCAGCAGAATTACACAAAATAAAGTGCGAAGTATACCGATTGCGTGAAACCCTATGGCTAGTAAAGTTGCGATTGTATTATATATTAAATTGGGGTTGTCTAACCTTTACACAGACACGGTCATTCAACAATCAAAGGCAATCTCGAATCTACAACCTAATAGAAATCTGCCAAATACACAACCTGTTTTACTAGGCAAGCTCCTTTATTTCTCTTGTGAGACAACAAGTTTATTTGGGGGTCTAATTTGAATGTATAATTTATTTTTCAAGATTGAGCCGAAAGTGAAAAAAGTCGAAAAAGATTATGCCAATTATACTTCCTAATTTCGTAAATTTTTAATGTTTCTATCAATAATCTCAATTATACTTATTATTTTAATGTGTAGCAAATTATATTTTTATTGTACCATATATATTTCAACATAACCCTAAAATGCTACAGTATAACACATTCTTTTAATCATTATCCACTTTAGAATACACACTTTATGCAAGTGATTGCTTGAAATGAAGATATGTAATGTGTGATTATAGATAATTTAAAATAGTTAAAGATATTTTTACTATGAAGGGTAGATTCATATGGTGACATAACTCACATATCTATCTACACATAACACATGGTTTTAATTATTTTGACAAGAATTTGAAAGAAAAAAAAAACAGAAAAATACAAAATTTAAATAATGAGGATATTTCGTACACACATGTTCTATTTTATACAAATATACATTAGATAAAATTTGAAAGAACACATAATTGTATTAAAAATATCTATGAAATTTTCTCGGTTTGTATTACTTAGACACACACACTTATGAATATTTTTTTATTATTCTTATAGTTCTCATTTTATTATCTTTTTTATTTTGTTATTTGAATTGTGATGAAAGTAATTTTTATTTAATTTGATAAAATAATTTAAATTTATAATAGCATAAGTAAATAACAATTTTATTCTTTTATATTTACGTTCTAATTTCTTGTTTTTCAAAAAAAGGATATTCACAATTATTTTTAATAAAACCCTCTATTAAACGTATCTGTCTGTATTATTATTATAATATAATAGATACAATAGTATTATACATATGTATGTATATTATGTTATACATATACTTGTTTAGGAATGCATTTTAATGTACATGACCGCAATTTTCAGTTTTCTCTGTATTTCATATATGTAAATAATAGTATATAATAATGTATATAGAAGGATGTTCACAATATTATTTAAAAGAGTTCATTTGTGCTTAATTGACAAAAGTACATATGCTTCAAACACAATTAAAAACCTAATTATGATTATACTCTCTATATTATATGAGTATGTGAAATGAAATATATGTATTCAGTTACGATTCAATTCAACAAGAGTTGATTAATTTAGAAATTATAATAATATTGAACTGTTGAAAATAATTTATGTCATTATTTTTATAAAGATTTAGATTGCCAAACAAAATTTCTTCAAAAAATTGTGATTAATCCATAAGAAATATTTTATAGAATAACGACCGCTTTAATGACAACTACGCTCAAACCCTTCTTAAAATTTTGAAGTCTTTCCGGATTTTAAAAATATTTTATGTGTCCACTTGAAGCAAAGTATAGTAAATGATACAATAACAGCCGTGAATGATATATTTTATATCTTTTATATTATTTTTAAACACTGAACAATAACCTTCTTCTATTTATTTATATAAAAGTGGGTGGGTATTTGGGTGTCCGCCTGTGTTCATGAAATTCAGGGAAGTTATTTAGAAGAAAGTGCCAATGGTTTCTGAAAAACACTTAGATCACTAGAATGACTAACTTGTGTAAGCAATCGGCATGACAAACATGCATGACCAACTTGCATGACCAACTTGCGTGTCCAACATGTATGACCACTTTTCAACACTAATTTGTACTACCGACATAAATGACCAATTTGTATGATCAACTTGCATAACCAACTTGCATGACCAACATAAATGACAAAATTGCAAGACCAACTTGCATGGCCAACTTGCATGTCCAACATGCATAACCAACTTTTAACATCAATTTGCATTTCCAACATGTATGACCAACTTGTGTGATCAACTTGCATGACCATCTTACGTGACCCATTTTCATCACCAATGCTTTGTCAACATGTACGTCCAACATGCATGATCAAATTACATGACCACGCATTACCAACTTGTGTGATCAACTTACATGAACAGCATACATGACCACAATTTGATTTATATACATGGCTCAATTAAGTTCGCAGTTCTGCTTAAGCCCAATTTACAATTGAATTTTAAAACCAGTACAGTCTAAATTGCTTTAAATTACAGTTTCTACTTTTCTGCTGCCAACCGTACGCAAATTTACTTAAAATGTTAAGTACATTCTTTATTAATGCAAGGACAGAATCGCCTCTGCTATTCACAATATTCATATTAAATTACAAAAATAAATTCAAATAATTAAAATTAAATATTTATAAAATGAAAATGTGAATTTAGGTTATGAATTTAATCAAAATTCTAAAAAGTTCATTCAGAAACAAAAGGATAATAATATAATAAAAGCAACAAAAAAAACAACAACTATAATATGGATAATGTTATACGATAAAACATAAAAAGTTTATTTATCTAATTATATAAATTTTATTTTGTATGTATTGGTAGATACGATGATAAAATTCCTTTTATATATTTATGTCTTTAAAATTAACTTGATGACCAGACAAATAATGTATAAATATTGTCATATTCGTGTAAATAAATGGAATTTTTTAAACAATGACAAATTAAATAATAGAATTTTGAGAATTCATTCTTTTTAATCTGTTATACAATAAAAAAAAAAAAATATGGTAATTGTGTTATGTAAGAAATAAGAGTCCTTTAATTAAATTGTACACAATAAAAAATAATACATTGAATTTTTTTTTTTTTTTTTTTTGGAACATAAACACAAGATAAAAGTTAAGTTTTATATAAGAACAAAAGAATTTCTGAATAATAGTGAATTTTATTGTATAATAAAAATGATTTTTAAGAAAATTTTATAATTGGTTTAATTCATTGTATGTAAGTATATTATTATAATAAGCCATTTAAACTATTATTAAGAATAATATTGAGCTAAAAATCTAGTTATATATAATTAGGTTATCGTGTGATGTGTAATATTCTTACAAATATAGGGCAATTTTGAAAAAAAGATGTACTTTATGAGGGTATAAATGCAAAAGTTTCTTTAGATCATTTACAATTTTTAGAACAAAAAAGAAATGGCAATCCTAAAAAATAATTAATTTACAATTAGAATGAAGTCGATTTTTATTAATTCATACACGAATTCTTGAACATTTTTAAAAGCAAAGTGAGTTCGAAATTTTAGAATTCTTTGTATTTTCAGAAAATTACTCAAATAATTGATTAATTTGATTTAATTGACACCAGAATTATACAAAACAGTACACATTGTATTTGCCTTAAAACGACAGATTTTAAGGTACTCGTAATTTAAATAAACACGCAATGGTTTAACTTTTTAATAATTTCATAAAGTAAATGGAGGATCAATTGAATTTTTCGATTTTAAAAAGAATATATTTATCTCAGTGAAACCACTTTAATTAATTTACCAAAGATGGTTTCAAACTTTTACTAATTTCCAACACAATATGTAGTTGTTTATATTTATAATTAATTCTTATCTAATTGGAAATTTCTTCATACGAGTACAACTACGGAACTTGTTATCAAAAGAACGAGTCGTGGTAGAAAAATTTATTAAGAAATTTTTCTCCTTGAACTAGACTCGAACCAGTGATTTTTAATAAATTCTTTTGCCTTGACTTGTTCTTTTAATAACGTCATCCATGCGTATTGCAGCTCCAAACTTAAAAAATTTAAATTTGATAAAATTCCGTGTGCAGATAATTTTTAAAATAGATTTCTTAATAAATCATTTCAATTTCAACCATAATTATAAATTCCGTTTTCTAAAATTTTCTTGAATATTATGACCCGAAATAAAATCGTGTATGTATACTGTAAACGATTTATTCCAATAAACAAGCAACATTTTTAAATCAGGAATCTAAAATTTCCAATCTAATGTTCTCATAATTTGTAGAGCACGTGAAGATGATTAAATCATTTTTATCCTTACATAAAAATGAATTTCTGAATTTTCTCGTAAAATTTAAAATAGAATTTTTCTTTTCTTTTTTCTTTCTTGGAATATTAATTTATTACCACTCAATTCTTAATCCTATAATATTGGATCACGTTTTTAGAAAATCATTTTCATATTACGATTTTCATCATAATATTTAATTTAATTCGAATTTATGACATTATTTTTCACTTAAAAATATGTTTGTATATATATATATATATATATATATATATCAAGATTTTATGTATTATTTAAGTGACTACTTTTATATTGTATAATAGCATAATTTTCATTATTAAAATTCAGAATATTTAAGGATGTTAAAAATCCTATAATAATAATAGTGAATGAAAATCTTTAAATTTTAACAACCATTTTAACAATAATAACTTGCAATTTCATTATCCCTTTTTCCGTTCTTCATTCTCTTATCCTTTGTTTTTTCTTCAGTTATAATCTCTTATTCAGTCTTATATTCTATGATTTCATTCATTTTTCATTTTTCTTGTTTTTCCGTTGTCTTCTCTATATTTCGCGTTTTACTGTGATTGATATTATGTTGTGTAGTTTTCCTTGAAGAGTAAATATTTAAAATGGTTTTATTAAGTTTTAATATACTTCTTCTTGTCTTATGTTTTGTTTCTTTACATTTCATTTCTTTAATATTCAACATCTTTGCATTATCATTCTTAGTTTTTTTTTTACATTAATATTATCCTTAATGGTTAATGTAGTATAAATAGCTGAATAAAGCACACAAACAAAACACAAATAAATAAATTATATAATTTAAGTGGAATATAATTATATAATGTGTGTATGTATATATAATAAATATTTACAAACAAAATTTGTTAAGGTATTTGAAGAAAATTTAAATAAGTAAAATGTTAAAAAGTGATATTCAAAATTTGTTGCATTCAATTATTTAAAAACAGAATTCTATACTCGGCAATCGTCTGCGATATGAACATCTATGTGCATTCTAGCGCACTGTAAAATTCGGCGCTGACTTAGGCATGTCCATCCGTCGGGTCGCACAATAACTTAAAAACCAATAAAATAAACAGAACCAAACTTTCACAAATATTTTCGTTTCTGACATTAACGGCTGCTACTTATAACTGGACCAACTCAAACTGCATCAGTTCGGGTAAATTCCACACAATTCTAAAAGCTTATATATAAAAATAAAACTATAGCTGCATAAAATTTGGCAATCATCTGTACAATTATAACTCAGACATATTCGTGAAATTTTTTCCGGAAAGACTTGACAGGTTTTGGCAACAGCATAAAACCATAGAAGCTTATTTAAAATATTTCAAAAACAAGTTTTTGTAGTGAAATTATCAAGGCGCAGAGTGCAATTCGCTCGATTTAGGCCGACTAAATTTATTCCATAAATATTTTCAAGGACAATGCCTAAGTCAACGATTCAATATTTGCTGAAGTCGAACTGTGTTGAAACTAAAATAACATTACCGTGAATTACAAGTTCTTAAATTTTGCAATAATAATAAAATTTTCTTCTATTTTTATAGGCGAATTGTACACCCTCATTTTATACACATTATGAATAAACTCATATAAAACCACTTATCTAATTTACAAGGATGTTTTTTATATTAACGATTTTAATTTTTTTTATCTTGTCAATTATCAGATTTTGAGAAAATGACACATATGGCAACTGATTGTTCTAATGGTAATTTCTTTTTTCCTATCTTGTTTTCATTCTACACTTTTTAAATGGTAAATAAGCGATAGTGTAATACAACGTCGGTATGCATGTACTGATCATATGTATATATATGTGTATGCATAATAAATTAAAAATTTTAATTTATTTTTCGGAGAAGACATGCCAAGCTTACAGCATTTACATAGAAAATTAAGTATTTGCTTCGAGTACGTGGTAGCTCTTTTATATAATCTCTTGTCTAGATATTCTTGCTGCTCGTAACAGTTAGTTATTTAGTTGCTGTTAATTACGAATTGTAATGTTAGTTGAACAGTTAGTTATTTAGTTGCTTAAAGTTACGAATTGTACATGGCATGATTTTTCTTTCAACATAATTAACCATAATGATTGCTGAGTTCCGGCGCATAGTAATGTCGAAGGGAACAAGGTGGCCGACGAACTGCCCCGATTGGGGGCGGCCTCCGTCCTTAGAAGAGTTGACGAACACTATAGATGAGGAAACTAGAAGAACGAGAAACTTGCTTTGGTATGGCGCGCGGGCTTGTGCAACGAAAAGGGTTCTGTGGTCAAAAAGGAGCGGTGCAAGGACGAGAGTGCTGCTGGCATTGAGCAGGGGGATCTCAGTATTGCTGCAGGTATTTTGACGAGGCACTGTTTATTGGGAAAGATGACTAAAATGCTGGAAATTTCCTCATCGGATATCTGACCGGAATGCCAGAGCATCGATGTGGTTGAAGGTGTGTATCACGTGCTATGTGAGTGCCCCGCTCTGATGTGGGGGAGGGAACGGTTTTTAGGATGTCGGTTCGACTACTGAACAAGGAACTTCAGTGGATTCAGGGAGAGGGGTGTGTGGTGGAGGGATGTCGGTGGGCCTTCTACTGGCCTAGTGGCAGCATTGAGCCGCCTCCCTTTCTAACTAGCTAACTAAGCATGATGATTATTTACGTTTTCCTTCCAGGAAACTTCAATTTTGGAAGGAATCAGATATGAAGTAGAATAGTTTTCGGTATATTGACTGGAAAACCATTTTTGTGACCCAAGACCTGAAGTAAACTCTCAGTTAACATGATGAAATTTTTACTGTTAAAATTTAGAGTTAAACCTGTTTAACTCTAGATAGAGTTAGTTGCTACCTACCTTATAACTAATTACATACTCTTTATTATAATTTACAACATTACATCTTTGACCTTTAGTGAACATTATTTGACATTGAACTCGAAAATTCCATATAAATAATTCAAGATTAAAAAAATTTTAATAAAAAACACAAACATTTTTCAAGCTTTCAGTCAATTTTTTATAAATAATGAATTTTTCTTATTTTCTTAAAATTAATGAATTGCAAATCCACGCTCCATAAAATACGTTAAAAAATAAGGAAAAAATTCAAAAAACGCAATACTATGTAAAATTGAATTATTACTCGAACACAACTATAAAAAATGCATTTAACTGCAATGAAACTGTACGATAAAACTAATATAAGATAGAGTACCTGTTTTCCCGAGGAATAAAACAACTACCATAAGTAAGGGAAAGAAAATTAAGACGTTTATAAAGGAAAATAAAAAAAAAAAAACAGAAAGTTTCTGCTTGTTGATTCCTTCCAATGTCATCCGATCCTATGGTAAGCTAGCTAGATGACATGCACATTCATTATTTCTTCCTGTCGTCGTATAACTCAACATTTAAAACATTGTGTAATTTGTGTGCAAAAAAAAAGACTAAATAGAAATTCCTTTCAATGAAACAATGAAAAATCAAAAAATAAATGTAAAAACAACAAGGATTGAAGGGATGGTAAAGAAAATGGATTCATAATCTATTCAAACAGTTTTCTTTAGCTTCATTCGTAGTTATACATAAATTATAACTCAGTATATACAGTTAATATTAAGCTTATATCCTTTTTATGACGTTATTATCCTTTTTTTCTCCCTTATTATTTTCTCTTAAATATTACAATACATAATTTTTTTTCTTCTTCTATTTGCATATTAAATGAAAACATTGTAATGTTTGGAATACAAAAATAAGAAGAGCAAAAAAATTGCTTTACTCCCCGCAACAGAAGCAGCAATGATAAGAACAACATTACCTAATAGGAATGCTTTGGTAATCGTAAAATTAAATACAAACTGTTTGCTTCATAAAAACTAGTGCTGATTTTCTTTAATATTAAACTGCAGTTCTGCTGGTATATTTTCTGACATATGATTAAATTATTTTTGAAATTGTAAGGACACTTGTTATAATTACAGTATTAATACAGTTTCTGAGAAATATTTCCACGACAGCCACCTGAACAAAATTTCTTTATCGCGTCCAGGTTTGGTAAGGTTTTGACATTCATTATTATTAAAGTTATTAAACTATCTTGATTCGATTATAAAAAAATAATTTTATTTCACACAATGTCACAACTATTACTTAAAAATTAAATTTTACAATTACTTAAATTCGAATTGATAGTTTAATTATAATATTCTATTCTTATTAACACCAATTTTAGACTAAATCATATCTTAAAATCTAACAGTATTTATAGTAATTAAAATTAAGTTCATTTCCGGCCTCGTGCAAAATTATAGACGTTTCGTCAGCATTTTTGATGGGAACGATAATTTCGTAATTTCTTCATGTTTAAACATGTTCGATTGCAGACGCTGTGTCAGCAATTTTCATGTGAACAGAAATTAGTATCGTACTGAAGATGTAATTTGATACCACTTGAATATGTAACTAAAGACGGTGATAACTCCTCCCCCTTCAAAGATCTGCGTCCCGTAGATCAAGCTGGAATTTTGGTGCTTCTATGACTGAAATTTGCGGAATCTCTATAGTAGGAACCACTGTTGGAGTGCGTTTTCTCACAACCTTGCTGATGTTTTTCTTGATGACCCAAATGATGATGACTGCAATGATGACGAGTCCTATAGTAATATCGGATGCTATAGAGAGTTGGCTCCTTGGTATTAGCTTCTGAAGTTGTTTTGTGTTGCTGATATGAAGATCGTGAATGTAGTCGAGGCTTAGCTTGATATCTCCTTCTTTTAAATTTTCTTGAAGAACAGGTGGTAAAACTTGCGACGTGGTGGCAGATTCGCTTGTAAATTTCTGACCTTTTATGTGAACGGTTTCGTTGGTATGCTGTATCATAAAGCTTCCAGTTAAGTGTTTGCTCGTGTTGCCACTTGTTAGCTCCCCTTTACTTGTTAGAAATTATTGAGAAAGATGATATTTTCACTTATGGTTTCTATGATTTCTTCCTTATTGTATTGAAGGCTGCAACTGGCGTTTATTCCCTTTAGCAGTTGATACATACAGTGTCCTTCGTCCAGTTTTCGAATTTTACTTCTTTCGCATATGGTGATGTTTCTTAAATTCTCGCATTTTGTCGATATGCCATATACGTCATCTTTCACGAGAAGTTCCTGATATTCGAGGTAGACTTGTTGGGAGTTTCGGATTGTTGATCTCGCTATAATGTGGTCATAGTACTGGTTGCCTGTCTTCGGTAAATGGTCTGCCCCGATTTCGATGGTGTTGACTTGAGCTGATGCCTTTGCCTTTAACGGAATTTTTATATCTGGCTTGATCCTTAAGGTGTTGTTCTTTCTGTCTATAATGGCTTCGAGCTTCTTAAGCGTGTCGTCTCCAATTATACCATCAAAGGTCTTCAATCCTGGCAAAACAAAAAATTCAATGAAGGTGTTGTTTCCCAGACTCTGAAAAAATCTTCCTCCGATCTTCTTGGTGATTGTTATATCTCCTCCAGCTGAACGTATCTTGAATGGTTTTGTTGTTGGTTTGGCATTTGTCGCGATCTCTTCTCTTACAAAATTTTTATTAGCTCCTGTGTCGACTAGAAATTTTAGGAGCTGGTTGTTTTTTGTCTTGAATTCTAAGTAAGGAACGCTTGAAAGGCGTCCGTCATAAAATTTACTTCTTGAACCTCATCATCTGCATATGCTGGTTCTTCGTCATATTCGCTGCATTCTTCTGGGTGGTCATCTACGTCGTCTTCAAGTGTTTCCATATTGAATAGCCTTTGGTGCTTATTGCTAGGCATGTTGCCTACTGATGGTGGCCTCTTGTATATTCCCCTGTAGTTGTCTGGCCGGTTCATATAATTAACCTGACGTGTTTGTATGGATCGGTCAACGTCCATCTTCTCTAACGGTTTTGGCGGTCTAGGTGGAGGTTGCGATTCTCTCTGATGTTGAATGTTGTAAGCCAAGTTCCGTTGTTCCACTGTTAATGGCTGTTCTGGTTGATACGACCTTGGGTTCCCAGCACTTGGTTGTTGTCGTTTCATGGACATTTTGTTGAATGGTACAGTGATTCTGTTGTTATCATTCCTGTTGTGTATAGCGAAGTTTCGGCAACTATAGTTCTGGAGCTCTAGACACGTTGAATATGCTTCTGGCAGAGTTGACGGTTTCTGAAGCATCAAGTACCTGGACAATTCCCCATTGAGCCCTCGGATAAATACGTCCAGTGCTCTGTTTCTTTGTGATTCTATCAATACGTCTATAGTTTCTTTTGTATAATTCTCGGTCTTGATCGTATTGATTATGAGGGAGAATTGATGGTTGACTCTGGCGTAGAATTCATCTATGGTTGATCTTCCCTGCGTCAGTGTGCTCATTTGGTGCTCCAATGTGCGTATGTCCCGTTTGTCGGCATAATGCAGGGACAAACACTGCTTGATTGCGGCCCATTCTTCGTCGAACAGGTTGTACGATATTAGAGCTGCATCTACTCTACCTCTAATTTTTCCTCTAATAGCTTGTAATATTGCTCTGTATATGGGTTTGTTTCTGACAACTTCGTAATCTCGTAGAATTGATTCTACGCTGTGCACCCATGATACATACTGCACTGCATCGCCATCAAAGGTTTGTAAATCTTTGACACAGTCCGGAAGTCTCGATATTTGTTTCAGGTCGTCTTCACTTTTCGGTGCTGCCAAATTTGTTACCTGCGGTTGTGGTGTATTGAACTGAGCCTCTAGTTTTGCTAGGCGAATTTCAAACCGTTTGCTTTGTTCAATTTGAGCATTGATGGCTCCATTTAATTTTTTGAGCTCTTCCATTATTTGTTCCATTTTTAAATTTTTATTAAGGTAATTTCACTAATTAAATTATTCTATTACGCGGTTTTAAACTTTTAAATTATATTTTTCTTTCAAATTTTGTCGATTAATTTCAAATTTTTTGTTAAATTTAAGTTTTTAGTTGGTTAATCTTATTAATTTTTCACTGGTTTTATTTAAATTTCTGATTACTTTTGTTTTATTTTTTAATTAAATATTTCTTGGTAATATAAAATTTAATTGGTTAATCTTATTAATTTTTTACTGGTTTCATTTAAATTTTTAATTACTTTTGTTTTATTTTTTGTATTAAATATTTATTGGTTAAATTTTAATTTTTCAATTTATTATCGGTTAATTGATTAATTTTTCAAATTTTCAATTTAATTTTCATTTATCACTTCAATTTTTTTAAATCTTAATTTTTTTTAAAATTAACGAAGCTTCTATATTTTTAAAGCTTATTCAGTGAGATGCAGTTAGTTTCCCTCAGTTAAGTTTTTAAGATTAAGTGTAATGAAAAACTACTTACAGGAAAAAAACGTAATTCATCTGTTTGAGTCTTGGTGAGTAATGCGAATAGCGGTTGAGTTGTGTTTGTCCTTTTTAGACGTGAACTTTTATTCTCGTAAACGTCCTACTGCGGCACAATCTTCAACACTTTTTTGTAAGTACGGTTTGCTTCAGTTCCTTTTTCTTTTTATTTCACTTCGGATTTCCACAATACGCGCACTATAGTTGGGTACACTTTTATCGCGATATGCTTATTTTTCTTCTTTTCTTTTAAAATTTAACGAAGAGTTTTGCGATTTCACGATTCAAGTCACGTTGGGCGCCAGTTATTAAACTATCTTGATTCGATTATAAAAAAATAATTTTATTTCACACAATGTCACAACTATTACTTAAAAATTAAATTTTACAATTACTTAAATTCGAATTGATAGTTTAATTATAATATTCTATTCTTATTAACACCAATTTTAGACTAAATCATATCTTAAAATCTAACAGTATTTATAGTAATTAAAATTAAGTTCATTTCCGGCCTCGTGCAAAATTATAGACGTTTCGTCAGCATTTTTGATGGGAACGATAATTTCGTAATTTCTTCATGTTTAAACATGTTCGATTGCAGACGCTGTGTCAGCAATTTTCATGTGAACAGAAATTAGTATCGTACTGAAGATGTAATTTGATACCACTTGAATATGTAACTAAAGACGGTGATAACTTTAATTATTATTAGTGAAATTCACTTAGTTTTTTCATTGTTACTGCGGCGGATGGACGATTTCAAAATTTACATGAACTGTTTCACTATTCACAAACCTAAGCGTAGATTTGCGGTATTAAGGTGACATTGCACATGACTCACTAAAAATTAAATCTACTGCCAATCCTGCTCCCAAAAACGTATTAGACATGTCGTCTACAGCATACTTCCTCAAGACCCATGATATCAACAAACTCGATTATATTTTGGAGTCAATTCCCTATAATTCCTCTGCCGCCAGCATCCAGATCTTCTTTTGTGGATAAAAACTCTACAAGAGTACGGGTCGTCAGCCCGTACACAATCATGTGCTATCGGGAGCCCAACCTATTCCTATCTAATCTGTAACGCTTTTTATCACAGCCACTCAATAGCTCCTTATCAGGTAAAATTTACAGGTAAAATTACATTATCTTTGAGAAGCTTATCAACTTTCGAAAAAATGAATTCACCTATTTTACTTTTAGAACCCTGTCCGTACAAACATAATCATGAATGAAAATAAAATCTAACTTTAAACGAATCTCTGATATATTTGATAATATATCAGTATACAATACAACTTATTATACAATTTGCAAATTCATATAGATAGACAACAAAATAATAGAAAGCTAATCTTTTCCATATGTCATCGCAATTTCAAAAATGTTCTTGAATACAAATATGCATCCAGATATAAATATATTTTTTATTTGCTTACACGTATATAGAAAAATTTCTTTTTTATTATAGAAGCTTCCTTTGAGAAATTTATTTTAGTAAAAGAATTATTCTATTGCTACATCGTAAATACGAAGATATTTTTGTAGCAAAAAGTTCAAATGAAATTTAAGAATTTGTTCGCACAAGAAATATAGAAACCATTACAACGAATTGTGGATTTCAATCTTTTTATTAGAAAACGGCAAAACGGAAATAAAATCAACAAAGAAATTTTTTTAGCGCTGTAGTTCTATTCTCCTATAATATTGACAGAATGTAAGAGAAATATGAATAAGCAAAAAAAAAAAATAGGAGCGAAATAGAAGAGAAAAAGAATTTAAATATCGCAGTAATGCAACAAGGATATAAAAAAAATCTTAAAAGATGTAAGTAATATGTGCGGTTATACGTTTGTTTGTAATATGAGAACATGAATGGTAAAGAATAATTGCTATGAGTATGCGTTCGATTTAATTTTAGTTAAATACGTGTTACATCACACCACAATGTAAAATATTCATATTGACTATATTACAGACGGAAAAAACCTACATGAAAGCGAAGAAGAACATGAACACTAACAGAACTATCAATACGAGTATAACATTTGTAATGTTAGAGAGAATGAAAAAGGATTAACAAAGCAATGAGAAATAACTATGTGCATAAAAATTTTTTGCATATAATAAGGATGAGAATAGCACATATGGAAGGAAAATGGAAAACAAAAAATTATAGAACACGTAAAACAAAAATCTAGTGAAATTTTGAAGTTTCTTCAAATTATTTAGTGAAATTCAAAATAAATGAGAAGAAAAGAGAAACAGACAAACCCAATGAAAATAATTTTATAAAATCTTATTAAGCGCTTTCGTAATTTTATAATTTCCTCCTAAAATGTTTATATTGTGTGTTTATGCATGTTTAATAATTATATGCTTGCGACATAAATTGTAATTACATTAATTTACAGGATTTTCATTATGAATCGCAATACGTATGGTCTAATGTACAGATGCACCGAACAACATTTATTATTTTGCTTAAATAATTGAATTATAATCTTCTATACGAGTACAGATGTTTTTCATTACTAATACATTTGTAATAGCTTCAGCTTTTAAGATAATATATTACTGATCTATATCTTGAACCATATCTTTATATTAATGTAGCAATATACTTCGGTTTACGACATATTTCCATTCAAGAACAAAAGAATGATGTGATGAACTCACTCGTAAGCGAGTGAATTTTTTTTGGAGATCTCTGTCTCACAGCGGTGCGAATACGGTCTACCGGGAATCACAAGTTGCTCAAATTCCAAAGAGCGGTTCTCTCTAATTCGTTTTTTAATTCTCAACAAACCGTTCCTGGTCCGATTCCGCAGAAAGGCTTCGGCCTGGCAAACAGTGCAGAGTAATTCGGCTGCGATACATAGTTTATTGGATTTCTAAGAACATATTGTCGCGGAGAATACTGAAAATTAATTGAACGTTCCGATAGCAGTCAGGCTATCCAATTTTATTATTATTTGCTATCACCGATACCCTATTTCAAAGCTGAATCACGTTTATCTCGGCCAACATAAACTATTTAAAATAGGGACCCATGTCGGGCGCCAATCGCAATCAAGGCAATGTTTATAGAATATTTAAGCCAAGTAGTAAAATATATTTTACTTTTTGAAATACGTAAATCTTTTGAATATTTACAAATACAATCACAATAGTAAATGTAGGTTATATAGTTGAGTTAACAATATAACGCCACCTACATGGATCCCCTGTGGCTTCATTTTCGTGTTGTGATGCCTTTCGCACATGTTCGATAATAATTAACAGAGCAAATAAATATCACAAATTGCTCCTCCGCACCCTTAACTAAAATTACTATAAGGCTGTAAAAGGTCATATTTCCAACCTTAAAAATATATACAAATTGGATATGGTATTGAAAGCAAATAGTTGTTGCCGTCTAATTTCTGTTTTATTATTATAATGTAGTAATTTAAAAAAAAACAATTGAATACAAAAATTTCCTTTTGTATTTCTTTAACAATCTTAACCAAGTTGTTCCTAAATGTTCACTTTATAAACCACAATCTTTTATTTAGTTATTTTATAAAAACCATTAAAATATCAACTTGCCCACTCCCCATAGATTTATAAAAAAGTTTCTTATAGGAAAAAATTGGAATTTTAATAAAAGTAATATTAAAACTCTTGAGGTAATTCATACCCATAATATTATTCTCAGTTTATTGTCGTTTGAGTTAACGATTTTAACATCTATAGCTGGTATTGGTTATTTTTTCAAAATATTTTCCCTTCATTTTCACAATTTCTTTTCAATTTTCACAAAGTATATATTTCAATTGATTTATTTTATTTTATATTTTTTGATTTAGTATTCAAAAGAAATAAAATCTAGGGCAGTAATTTGATCTTTTGAAGGTCATTTTCTCTTCAATTTTCTTTTTCTTGTGATTGTGATCCATTTGGCTTTTATTATACTATTGTTAATGAAACTTTTACAATATTAAAGAATCCTTAAAATGAAAGTAAATTTAAAATTAAAAAATATCGATTTTATAATTTGTATATATGTATATGAATAAATGTCTGTGTATACATGTATTTGTGGTATCTTCAATAATATAGAACTAAATATGTATACGTTTTACTGCAAGAACTAACTATAACAGATTAAAGTTCATTTTCTATATTAAATGTAAAGGTTATTTTTTATTAAGAATTAAGAATGTAAAAATGGAAAATTTAATTTTAAAGTTCTTTAGTTTTTTACTTGCAAATCTAAAGAACATTAAAGTAAAGTGAGGCTGAGTAAACTTTTAGTCTTTCATTTGAAGTTTCTTAAATTATTATTCCATTTAAGTTATTAAAATAAAAATATAATTATAATTTTGAAAATTTTATGGCAAAAACATTATTTCGGGTATAGACTAGGTTATTTTAACAGACAACCATGCAATATAATAAGGCAGAACCAATTTTCACATTACAATAATTCAATTCGGGAATATGCTTGGCCGAAAATAGAGAAGTCGTGCGAGATATTCGTCCATCTATCGATTTATGCTATATAACATCTCATTTCCTGCTGGGCCAATTTCAATGAAAACTTGTCCACTATTTTCTGTAGACATGATGAGCTGAAGGACTGAATGTGTTTAGTGTTAGCTGGAAGGTGACTAACTAGTATAGCATTAACCAAATCGGACTCTTAGAACTGTAATTTGAATTAGGATTGACTGCCCTTTTTGAGCATACCGAAAACGTGATAATCTATATACACTTCCTTACTCACGCAAGGTGCAACTATTACGAATAGATTTGAAAATACGTTCATAATGAAACTGTCATAGCCATTTCACAGTTTTTTGATTTAGGATTTTCTTTTCAGCGCATAAGAAAGATATGATTTAAGTTTTCATATTCCTCAATAGTTGGTGTGTTCGTGTCGTTGGTATTATTAATAAAGTTGTAGTGTCCTTTTAGTAAGAAAAACCTCGTTATGCTCCATATGACGAGCAACTATGAGTCTATAGTTTAAAATAACTTAACAGCATTCTTTCCATATGACAAAGCAAACAAAAATTCCGTATTCATAAGGTTATTTGTAAAAACTTCATCTGGCTTTATTGAACTAATTTTCTACTTGACTAAACAACGTTTTAAATGCCTTTATTTTCTCTCTTTTTGTCCAATAATATAATTTTTTTTTTATAGAAATTTTTTAAATTATTTCATCCATTAAAAATGTCAATCTTTTGACTTTTTCAAACAAATTTAATTCCACTTAAGCAATTCAATTTTCATAATTTCATCAAAGGTTTCAAAAGCTAATGACATTGGCGTAAAAAGTTTAAAATGAAAAATCTTCTTTCAATCGCATATTCCAATAAAAATTCAAATCGATTTCCAATATGAAATTCAATTACTGATGATCTCGTAGACTATCAAAAGGAAAATTTTCAATTTCATCCGAATCCTTTGACTCTGTGCTTTTTATCCAATGATATTGCAATGAATTTTCTCTTTTAGGTTTTAAAAAAAAAAACTAAAATTGCAATGGAATTTTTTTAATGGTGTGATGCCTTTTCTTATTTTCTTTTATCTCTAACAATATCTACACAACTTATTTAAATATATTAATGACAATATGATATGAAATTTGTAGATTGTAGAGAATAACGATAATAGCATTCTTATAGGTTTTTTTTTTTGAAAAAATTTCCGTATTCGTGAATTATTTGGTAGTCAGTGAGGTATGTGAAGCGACATAGTTAACATGATACATGCGTGTCAATTAAATTATGTGAATGCTGCCCCTATTCATTACCATTCATTACCATGTTTAATGACGGGCTCTTTAACTAAATTTACACGAATGGATACACATGATTCAATCTATATAAGAATTCAATACTAAGTTACATTTAACAAGCATGCAGTTATAAGTTATAGCTCTGTTTTTCCTTTCATAGAAAGTTGGCGTTTGAACCTTTAGGCGCCCGCTATCTGCGTTTTGAAGATCTTACGAAAAAAAAAACTCATTTTTGAGTAATTAATTTGTGAGTATTTTTTTGAGTGATTTTTAATTTTCATCTGTGTGTAATTTTGTTTTAAAATTTTTCGAGTAGGTTTTTTGAATTTTATTTTAACGATTTTTGAGTGTATTTTTTTATTTATTTATAAGAATAAATTTTAAGTGAATTCTATAAATTGGTTTTTAGGAAAACACTCATTTTTAGATGTTAGGTTTTTAGAAAAATACTCATTTTTGAGTAATTTTTTGAGTGAATTTTTAGAATTTAATTTTAGTAACTTTTTTAATGACACAATCACCAGTGTTTTTCATTCTACTTATCATATAAAAACTCTACATCAAAATCGATTTTGTTGCCGTTGGTTATGACACCATCCCAACATGACTTTGCTGCTACTCGTATAATGATAGTTGGATATAACGGGTTGCAAAGTTGTTGCAGTTTCACATATTTTTTCTTCGCTTATGTAATGGAATACGGTCCTAATTAAAAAATCTTACAGCTTGTAAATCTTAATAATGTATGAGGAAAACATGTCGCATAAGTAAAAAATTAATTTCAATTTGTTAAAAATTTTCATAATATTGAAAAATGCTTTTCATATTAAATAAATGTTATATACGTGTATGTAGTTATGTAGTTCTACATTTGCTACAAAACATGAACTTGATTTCACTGCAAAGCTTCAACAAATTCAACTTAATCTATTAGTTATTCACTTTTATTTTATTTTTTATTTTTTATATTTAAATACTAAATGATATTAGAAAATTGAAAATTTGCATAAAGACAAAAATGCAATAATATTCATTTCATGTTAAATGAAAATAAATATTATTTTAAATATCACCAAAAAAAAAAATTAATATTTAAATTGAATTTTAACCATTCCTATATGAAGACCTGAAAATACCAAACCACAGAACTTAATATTTATAAAGTTCTATGATTATATTATTGTATATTAAAATTTATATAAAATATAAAACCAAAACGTGTAAATGTGTTCCATTCCAAAGTATATTGTTGTGTATATTGTTTAAGTAGAATATCGTAAATATTCAAGTTATAAACCAGATTCAGAATACAAAATGGAAATTTTTTTTTTAAATTTATTTTTATTTTAATTTTTGTTTTTTTAATTTATTTATTTTTAGATCTTATCATACACACATATTATATACCATTTATCAAAAAAAAAAACAGAGAAACCATGTTATAATATTTTGCATAAATATCGTAAATCTATATTGTTATGTATGTGTTTATGAAAATATTTAACATGGTTTAAAGCAATTTGAACACACATTTTATTTAAAATATACAATATGATTACTTTTTTTTTTTGTTTTATTAAAATATTCAGAAAATAATAAAAAATTTTGGTTTTATTGATTTTTATTTTTGAAGAAAATTTCATAAGTTACTATTGTTCTTTTTATAATATTGTTCTAAGAGTTTTAATAGTCAGGAATTAACAGTTGAATAAGAAAATTAGTTTTCATAATAGTGTCTTAAGACATAATCAGTTCTACATAGATGTTTAACAAGTTCTACATAAATAATGGTTTTCTGTATAAAAATTTTAATTCAAAAGACTTAAAACTTGAAGCAGACTTGTCCTTTTCCCACAGTATAAGCACTCATTGAGTATTAAAATTAAAGAATTACAAAAATTAAACTGAAATTAAATAAAATATTTTCAAATGTCTAGAAAAAAAATATCTAAAAACTTTGAAATACTTCTTTTTATCAGATAATCTTGTAAATACATATACATACCCACAAATATTTTACACTTTATAGGAACATACACATACATTCCAATAGTTGTGTTTCTTTAAAGTTCTCTTCTATAGTAAATCATAATGAAATAAACAAAGAAACTTCTTGACTAAAATAATTTGTTGCATTTTAAATTTTCTTAACATAATTACTTTACATATATATGTGTGCATGCATTATGTATGTATATGTAGACTACGTAAGAATACTTAGTTGGAACATTTATAATTTACTTACACATGTAATAAATACAATCAAATACAGTAAAGCTCAGATAAATTGTTGTATTGCTTTCGTAGTAGTGGTATTACTAGTATTTTCATTTAGATAAAAAATTGTTTATAAGTACACTGAAAAGGCTTTGAAAGATAAAAAATTTTTTGTCTACATTTCCATTCAAAATCATGCGCTTGATCTCTTCTAATCTAATAATTTCGAAATGATTATGCCTTCCGCTGAATTAACACTCATTAAATTCTCATAGTATGCTTTCCATAAAATAATGTAAGTAAAGTCATTGTGAACTAAAAAATGGGTGGAGAGATTGCTTTATAATATTAACCTTTTAACCATATTGGTATATTTTGTCTAATTTCGTTCCGTTCCGTTATATTAAAATTGAACTCGGCGAGATTTAGTACTATTATTTCAGAAGATTTTTGAAAGATATCTCTGTTATGCCGCAGGGCCTGAAAAGGAATTCAAAAGAAAACGTGATAAATACAATTCTACACAACGATTTTGTTTTTGATGCGGCAGTCGCTACAAGTATGTAAGTTAGATTTGGAAAATATGATTTGCACATAGACAACTACTCGATGTCAGCTTAAATGTTGGAAAACTAAATTTATTTGTATGAGTACTAGATGAAAAAACGAAAAATACATTAAATCGAAAAGTAGTATAATTAAAACAAAATTCCGATTCCTTTCCCATGAAATCGCAATAAAGCGCAATTGGTTAACTAGTATAATAAATTTTTTTTTGATATTGAAGCATAATTTTTTTCAGTGTAAAATCACATTTAAATTTATATTGAATAATAACAAAATTGCAAATGAAAGAAAACAATTTCAAATCAAAGATTATTTGCATAATAATCAAAAACTGTTATACAAATACATATATTCTATTTATATTATATAAAATTTATATTTTGTAAATCGTAAATTTTTACATGAAAACTGAAATAAACTTTAATATTATATACATTACATATATTATATGTACTTACACATCACATATAACAAAAATTTATTTACTTGGAAAATTTTTGAAATTTGAATTAAAATAAATTTCTTATACAAGTATATCACATATATAAGACCCGATATAAAAGTATGAATAAAATATAGAAACAATTCCTTTTTTTAAAATTAACCAAAAACTTATAAAATTCAAATATCCTTAAAGAAGAACAAAAAACGAAATTTACTAAACGGAAGTTTCCACACAAAAAGGAAAAAAAAAAGCAAAAACAGGAGAAGGAAAAAATTTAAATAAATAAAATTTTCTTCACCTTTATTTTCTGTCTTGGTTTTTTTTTGTTTTCGTTTGTTTTGTTTTTTTTTTGATTTTTATTCACCATAAATTTTGTGTAAATATTTTCCGAATGAAAATTATTATTTCTTTTTTTTTGTGTTTCCTCAAATTTAATATAGAGTCGTGTATAACTCGAAAGAAGAAATTGAAAATCGATCAACAAAAATTTATTTTCTTAGTTATCGTCCAATTGCAAATTTAGTTCCCTGTACCCTTTACTGTATATGAGCCTCAATTTTATGCTATTATATTATTAGGTAACTAGACAATAATTATAAGTTTTAGTTTGGTTTTACGGTACTAGACCATGTCAGTAATTCTGAAGTATTTTGATAACTGTTATACATAGAACTACACCCTTTAATAATGTGAAAAATTAAAAAGGATAATTTCGTCCTTATAAATTTATTTTATGCCATTTTCTTATTTATTTTTGTTTATGAAAAGAAAAATTTTTAGAAAATCAATTTTCTTTCTTTTTTAATTTTTATTTTGAATTTTTATCGCTTCAAGGTGGCAATAATATTTCGATCGATTCTCAAATATTTTCTGACTCAAACTTTAATTATTTTAATATTATTTTCACTTTTTGTTGTTGTTGTTGTTGTTTTTGTTGTTTTTCAAGAAAAATTATATCAATAAGTTAAAGATAAAAGTAAAGAGAAAATTTTTTTTTTGTGTGAATATTTAATTTTGAAAGAATCGGAAAATTGTGGTGGAAAAATTAAAAATGAAGGAAACAAAAAAAAAATAAAAATAAAAATTTAATTATTGTTATAATAAAAACGAAAAACGCTTTTGTTTACTCTCTTGGTGATTGTCCTAAATTGAAAATTTTTCAAATTTTTATGACATTTTCATTTTGTCAACTTTTTTTTTTTCTCATTTTAATAATGAAAGTTTTTTTAGCTTTATTCTGAAATAAATTTTAACTGAAAATTTATTATTCAAAATAATTTATTAAAAAAAAAAAAATTCTCTGATTGAAATTCTATAGTATTGTGAAAATAAATTTTTTTTTCATTTTATAATTAAATTTATATTTATATTTCTTTTTTATATAGTTTAGATTTCCTGCTAAAATTATTTTCTGATTTATAACATAAAAAGTGTTAGGATAATGGCCAGAATATTCAAAACTATTATCAAAAATAAATTAAGAGAAAGAATGAAGAGTGCAATAATTATTCGCTCTTACGTATTGAAATTGCAATGAGAAAATCATAAATCTCTTCAAAATCATTAACGAGTACGAGTAATAATATTTAATTGCATTGATTTGGAATGAGAGAGATGGATTATTCAGAGATTTAGTTGATTTTTATGATAATGGTAAAACGTGTGAACGTATTCTTATAATTTTTGTTCTCATTGCATATAATTTTCGAGATAAAGGGATTGCAAGTTTTTTTTTGTTTATAGCTTGTGTTTCAAAAAAGACGGGGCTTTTAAACAAACCGTTTTTGAAAAGGCTAGTAGAGGGGTTAAAATCCTGATATAACGCTTTTCTTTGTATTTAATGTATTTTCGGAAACATTAGTATTCGAATTTTAGAAAAATTCCAAAATTTTTCCGTTTTGTAGCTTGTATAAAATATAGTTGGAATATACAAAGGTTTGACTTGACAATTTTTTTCTCAACGAAGTATTTCTTAACTAGAGCTAATTTTTGAATTCCGAAAATGTATATTTTTAGAAAATTCATCCAAAATGTTTTTAATTTTTGTCTTAAATATTTTTTTCTATTTATAATATCGCTTTTAACATCGCATTTCCCTCATAATTTCCACATAATTTTATCCAATGCTTATAATTTAATATTTTGATTTTTAATTTTATTATAAAAAAATATTTGAATTTTTCAAAATATTTGCAAAATCTTACTTGTACACATTTAAAAAACTAAAATTTTATAGGAATTTAAAATTATTTTATTAAAATATTTTTTTGAATTTTTTTGAATATTTTGGCTAAAATTTAATCTTAAATATAATTATGTGTAAACCATTTGGGAAATAGAACAAAATAAAATTTTTGAAAATCAATGGCATATTAAAATGCTAAAATCAAATAAAATTTAAAATATTACAAAATAAACCCTTATAGCAAAATCCAATACCATTAAAAACAATTCAAAATGAACAGAAAAATATATAAAATTTTAATAAAAATTTTCAGGCAAAAATATAAAATAAATAAAATATTTTTCATATTGAAAAAGACCTTATGACAAAAGACACTCATCTAATAATATTATTTAAAATTGAATTAAAGCCAATAAAATTTATAACAGAGTAGAATATACAAATAAAATTAAGTTCCAAAATTTGTAATTTAAAAATATTGGCTATTATTTTAAATCTTGTTATTTTCATTCCCAGCCGATTTTAATTCGTCACCGGTTCTGGGGCTACAAAATAATACCAATAAATAATGTCACTAAATCACCATAATATGAAATTATTTTTAGTAATTTTTGTTTTTGATATTTTACATACTCTTACAATTCTCCAATAGAATTTCAAACCCTCAAATTTAAACTAGTAATTGGCCATGGCATTTTATGAAACATTTAA
This sequence comes from Condylostylus longicornis, assembly GCF_029603195.1. Taxonomy (NCBI): domain Eukaryota; kingdom Metazoa; phylum Arthropoda; class Insecta; order Diptera; family Dolichopodidae; genus Condylostylus; species Condylostylus longicornis. Next base: position 4,462,366 of record NW_026578052.1, on the reverse strand, counting down.
GTGCAACTTTAATCGAATTTTTATACGAAACATATGGATTTCAAAATTTTGTGCTCCAACTTAACTCTTTTTTCCCTTCGTTAAATCCATGAATCCATTTTGAATGAAAAAATATTTAAATGTGCTGAAAATAAAATTAATTAAAATTAAAATTAATTTGTGTCCTTTATACTTAAAATATACAAGCACTGTGTCATGTCATTTTAACACTGGGTAAATTATTAGAATTTGAAACTTTTTTTTTTTTTTAGAAAAACAAAACTTGTGAATATTTAAATTTATGTTTTCATTTTCTAAAAAAAAAAAAAAAATTGTTCACATTTTTCTTAATTGAAAGTGTCGCTTAATTTTTCCATTAAAACTTTTCAAAAATTCTTTAAAATTTCGTCTAAATTTACATAAAACAAGTAAAAACCGATTGAATTATACCCTGTACCTTTCATTGTTGTATACTAATTACTTGAACAAGGGAAACCATTCTATAGAAACTTCACGGATAACATGTTTGACCTATAATTGTATACACGACTGCCAAGTTTCATGAATATAGGTTTGTTATTTTTCCGAATATATAAAATTTGCTTTTCGAGCTGTATGACAGCCACCTACACCGGTGCAGCCATCCCATTAAGATTTTTAGAGCATTATGTAGAATGTAATTTGACATACGTATACGAAATTTCATATTTATATCATTTTTATAAGTTGTATGGCAGATACTCGAAACCGTTGTTCGAATTGGTCCAATTACAACAGAGTCCGGTCCTTGGCACAAAAAAAAAACAACTTATGAAAGTTTGATGCCATTTCCCTAATTCGTTTTTGAGTTATAGTGCAATCGGACGGGCGGACGGACCCACGGACATGCCTAGAACAACACAGAATTTCACGCTGAGAAGGAATATTTATACATGTCCATACCGCAGACGACTGCTTCAGCTGGTTACAAACTCCATACTAAAGGTTATATACCCCTGACGAAGGTGCAGGGTATAAAAAGTAAAGTAAAAAGAGCATATCAACATTATATATTTTTGGAATATCCTCAGTTTCCTTGAAATAAGATTATTCTAACCAATAAAAAAAAATTTTTTTTTTTTTGAAAAGCTTAATTTGTTTACGTATTTTTTTTACATTCAGAATGTCAATTTTTTTTTTTTCCAAAACATAGGTCTGTCTGTCTGTCCGTTATATCAATAGCACCCAATCAAAATTAAATATCAACCATAAAAAATATATTATTGTATGAATAATCATTTGCACCTACGAAAAAAACACATGACATTTATCTTAATCGACGAAGCGAATAACATTTTTGGAGAATATGAATTATTACGGCGAATTCGCCATAAATTTTAAGCGGCTGAGTCTGTCAAAAAGCGAAATTAAAAATCAAAATGGGAAATAATTTTTTTTAACCATAACTTGATCTAACAACGTTTTGGTTCTGGCGAGCATAAACATTCGACAATGAAAATTTGAAATGTCATTCGATTTGCCTGATTCATTTGATTCGCCAAGTCAATTCCTTCGCCGATCATAATAAGGGTAATGATATGTAAGTTTTAAACCACAAGTTTACCTGTTATAAATTCATATGCGTGTTCATTGTACCTATATAATTATCATACAATAACTCACCCAATGATATACCGCTCTAATTTAAGCATGTTCCACAATACTTTGGTTTATTTTTAATTTATTTTCTGTGAAGGTATATTTATTTAGAATAAAGTAAATAAGAATATTTCTTTGACATTATTCTAATTGTTTACTTAACTTCTTTAAATCACCTCTTTTTCAAGAGAATTTTAAAATAATATTCTAAGGTTAATGAAAATGTTTCTTTCTCTTTTTTTTTTTTTTACCAAAAAAGAGTACAAAACCACTCATCATTTCATTACAGCCAACACATTTATTTATTGTAAATTTGTAAAACAGAAACATTAGAATGAGAAATGACAAAAAGAGAAAAGAGTAAGTGGGAGAAATTTGAAAGGGAAAACAAATACAAAGTGCAAGAAAAAAACAAGAAAACAAAAATACGATTACGTTACTTTTCCGTCTTTCGAATTTTATTTTCAAATTTAAATATTCGGGACTTTTTCAGGAGCCATACAACTTAAAAAAAAAACACAGAAATTCTTTTGGGATAAGAAAAATACTAAAAAACAAACCCTTACAAAGTTTTTAATTATTTGAAAAAGAAACCAACAAAAATAACATTTCCGTTTTCTTCTCGGTTTTTTATTTATTTGTGTAACTTTTTATTTCTCATGTTTTAAAATTTCCAGTTTTCCAGAACAAATTTATATTTACGATTATTTTTAATATATTTGTGTATGCGTATGTATTGTACGTGTATGCACGCATTATACAAAATGTGAGAAAAAAGAAAGAGAAAAACTTTTACTTAAATAAATTAACGTTTTTCAAATTAAAATGAAATAAAAATTAAATTATCTTAAGAAAGTTTTACGATTTCAAAAAAATAAATAAAAGTAAGGTTAAAAGGGAGAAATGTACGAGAACAAGTTAACGCTTAACAATTAATTTAACATTTTCTTTTACATTTACATTTTAATTCCCACAAAAAATTTTCCCACATAAGAAAAAATTGTTTATTCATCGCTTTTTTCTTTAGAAATAAAAATATTTTGTATGAATAATGGTTATTGTACTTGTTGATTGAAGTTCCTGAAACACTAAATATGATGAGGGTGGGTTAATCGTTTTGAATGCTCAAAATTTCTTATTTTACCTATATTCTATCTACTTGTAGTTGTTAGTCATAAAAATTTTGAAATTAAATAAAATTAATTATACGAAAATGACAAAATCCATGTGAATGGGTTAGTGGGGTTCTTTATCGGAATTGAAGCAAGATCACACACTGTAAGTTTAAAATTACGATACCCGCTATAATACGTTTTCTATATGCATAACTTCTACTTGTTAAATTATTCCTCATAATGAATTCAACACAGACAGAACTGTTTTTCACATTACTTCAAGAAGAACGGTGCCATTATCTTTCATTGTACTGATGAGTTTACGATTAAAGCAAATTTTTAATTTTTCGAAAATTAGTTTTTATAATTAAATTTTCAGAGTGTAAGGTATATATTCAGTTGATTAAGATCAACTGAAACGTTTTTACCTAACTTAAATTTCTCCACATTTTTTTTTTTGTTTATATTATTTGCCTCCTCTACATCGTCTAGGTATTTTATTCTCATCTTACTGTTTACAAATTTTCGATAATTCATGAAGGCTTTACTTGTTCTCTCTCAGTAATTTTTCCTCTCCTTTTCTCTATGCTCTTTTTCGTTGTGATTATGATCATTGCCTCCAAATGCTTCCGTTCAGTGACTAAAATATGGTATTCTCTGTTTCATATTTTAGCTTGCTTTCTGGTACAAACATGAAAAAGCAAGTTCATCACATCATGTTTTCATTACACTCACTATTACGAAGACCGATAGCATGGACTCGTCCCGCAGTTTCTGAATTTTATGATTTTGTCAGCCTATGAACCTTTCCTTGAATAAAAACCATTTAAATTTTAGTGCCTATTACAAATGCAAATTTTACAGATTTTTTTGTTCTTCTATAAGTCAATTAGAAATTTCTGAATGCAATAGGTAATTGTTATACACTATTTCTATATTACATGTTCCATAGTATACGAGTATTTGTGTTAAAATGAAAACAAGCATAATATCAAATAAAATTGTATAATAATTAATTAATTTTATATTATAAGATTATTACTTAAAATAATTAAATTTGTAATATGATTTAATTCAAATATGTATAATTATGAATATCCGTTCATTAGACCATAAAATATTTATAAAATATACCAAATATATTGAATAATTGAAATCAAAAAGTAAATAATTATTTTATTATGTATTTGATTTAATTATAAAGATTTTAATTAATAAGTATAATATGAAAGCTCATGACATTATAAGCGTTCTTTAAATTTTAAAAAAATTTTTATTAAAATAATCCAATCAAGTATATTACGTAGGGAGCAAATCCGATTAAAATGGTCGAATTAATATGTGGAGATAATTACTCTGCAGGTTAAATAAAATAATAAATTAAATCCTCAAAATCAGATTACTTAAAAATTATTGTTATTTTAAATGTAATTTTTATTTTAGTATTAATTTTTATAAGAGTTATGGACATATTTCGTTCTGATTGTGACCCTATAATTAAGTTCATTTATTATGCGAAATTTAATGATTAATTCACCATTTGACGATTGTTGCATCATTATTAAAGGTTACTAAATCAGACCTACTGATTAACGCATTAAATTTCATTTAAAACTATAACGAAAGAAAATTAAGCTGAGGTACAGCTTATTTTATGTATGCAACAAAGAGTAAATCATTCACTTAAATTCAAATTTGAAGCAATATACAAAAAAATATGGAAAAACCTTAAACCCCTAGTTTTTTTTATCTTATTTTTAAAATATTTTAATTTACAAATCTTTGTTTTTATTATCATCAATCAGCGAATCTTTTCATTTCAATCAATAATTCAACAAATACATAAAGAATCCAGTGCAAGAAGGCAAAATAATAAAAGTTCGCCTGCAGTGTAACTTTCTTCTTAACACTTCTCCTCCCCCTATTATACTTGAATATAATCAATACCTTATAGACATAGCATTTCCATAACAGTAGTATTAACCATAACACTCCATAATAGGGTATTAAAACAGAGAAATAGAACTGTGAAGTCACCACGCATTCTACTTTAAAGTATCACTCAATAAATAAAATTTAAGAGAAAATAAAGTTGGGTCAAACCAATGGTTTGTATTGTAGCACTTTTCCCTTCAACAAGTGAAAATTCTGCTTTTAAATACAGTCTACGAGTATGTATACACTATTAAAATTATTTTCATTAATATACAAAACTATTTCTAGGATTGCATATATTTAGGATGATGCATATATGCAGTCTTTGAAATAAAGCAAAAATTAATATAAAATGGGGTTAACATAATGCTCGATTTTAAGAGTTAATTGTGTGAGTTAAGAAAAATAATTATATTTTTTAATTTCATGGAATTTACCGTTAGCTTTTTGCGTTTATAAAAATTTGGAAAAGCTTGCGGTTTCGGAAATATAAGGTGTCAAAAATTCAAATTTTACGAATTTCAAGAGGTGATAACTTGAGAGGGGGTGGAGATGGAAAAAATTTTCTTCTAACAAAATGAACTATTTGTTAATATCTAAAAGCTCCTAAAATTTCAAGCTCCTACAGTCTGGGGTCTAGAAGAAAAACGACATCAAAAATTTGGAAAAAAAGGACTTTAGATAACGGTAAATTTGGACGGCCATTTTGTTTTTCTAAAGTTTAACTATAGCATACCGCGCAAGGGGAAGCAAGCCACTGCCTTTCTGCGTTTGCAAAATTTCAAAAATGCTTATGGTTTCATTGCAACAAATATTTAAAAAAGTCCATTTCTAGGGTTTTGGGGGGGTATAACTTCTAGAGGGGGGGAGATAGGTAAAAATTTTGTTTTACGGAAATAAGTTTCTAGTGAAGATCTATGTACGTATTAAATTTCAGCTTTCTATCTTCAAAGGTGTAGAAGTTTTGTAAACAAAAAAAGTGTCCACGGACGGACGGACGGACGGACGGACGGACGGACGGACAGAGTGAAACTAATAAGCACTTTTTTCAAAAAAATTTTTGGAAAAGTGCTAAAAATAACTTGAGTTCATCACAAGAAGTTTTTCGAGAACACAAAACAAAATTAAAAGCAAAAAAAAAAAAACAAAAAAATTCCATAACATTTTCTTTTATTTTTCTTTTAAAAAAATTTTTTTATTTTCTATAATAAAACTTTCCTTTCTTATATAAATGAAAAGGTATACGAACAATAGACATGGTAATGTCGTTTGTTACTCGAAAATATTTAACTCATCATTTTGATGTTCCAAAACTCAACTTATTTATAACTTACTTCATATAATAAAGTCCAGTATATTATTATTCAGAGTGCGAGAATCGCAACCCCCCCCCCCCCGCGCAAATCGATTTAAACATTTACAATTTTTCTTATTCAACTAAAGTAATTTCTAATGAAATTGCTTCAGTTGTACGGTAAAGAATTAAATTAACACAAAAAAAAATCTGTAGTTGTTCTTGTTATTTATAGAGTATTTAATTAGAAAAATAATTTTTTTAATAATAGACCTAATGTACACATTTTAATATTTCAGGTGGTTCAAAAATAGGCAAAGTAATCGGAGAAGAACAGATTTCATTAGAACAAAAACTGCTTTCTGTATAAACCACATAATATTAACAGATTATTAGTCTGAATGTTCAGAGGAGAACTATATAATTAGTGGAATATTCCCCTCTAATGCACTATTTTCGACTTCGAGTGAGCATTTCACAATATTAAACATGAAACTATCTGCAATGCATTACACTGTGTCCTCAGAAAAATTCTGAGCATTATTAAGGTGATGAACGAAAATACGAGTTCCAGGATTTTTAGGCAGAGGTTTTCTCTATAAATGTTCCACTTCATAGTAGATCTCGATCAGATTATGAAAAGAAATAAGGACGACAGGGGTATAAGGCTGGAGGATCTTCAGTATGCAGATAAAGAAGAAGTCCTTTTAGCTTATATATACATATGCGGATGTGTAAACCAAAATAAGCATTTTAGAAAGAAAAGCTGCCTCAAAATAAACATCAACAAAAAAATCTTGAGTTTGAACACAATGAATAATACGCCCCTTCAACTAGGCGACAGCCAAATTGAGAATGTGCCCCAACTCAACTACCGAGGCAGCTTCGTAGCAGATAGTGGATGAACAAAACAAGACATAGAATAAAGATTGTTGAAAGGAAGTATGACCTTTGACTGGCTATTGCTCTAATAGAAGTCGCCCCACTTAACAAAGAGCACCAAGATCAGAATATTTCAATCAAATGGAAAATACTGGTCAGAAATAAAGTATCTAACCCCAAAAACAGAGTACGATTTAGAGAATCTGTTGATTTTGTAAATGAACAAAGGAGAGAAAAAAATATAGAAAAAATAAAGAATTTCGGCTCATATAACAATTACAAGAAAATACGCAAGAATACTGCATCCACAAATAAGTGAGTGCACCCTTAAATTAGCAATATTTAAGATGAGCAATATTAATTAATCCAAAAACATTTTATTTGCAATTTATTCTAGATTCTATACAATATAAAGAAGAAGTTCGTCTCAACAAATTTGCCTTGTCTCATCACACTTAAACGCAAACGTTTAAATCCTTTTTGAATGCTCTTCTAAATATTGAGCTCGCAAATTGGTCATAATATGAAAGAATGCCGAATGATGAAGAAAACAAAGAAATTTTATTTCTTGCTTTTATTAAACTTTTATATTATCTTTTATACTCAGAAGGAAGTAAGGAATTTGTGGTGTCAATATAGGTAAAAACCAATATCAAAAAAAAGAAATATACATATACATATCAAAAATGAAATTAAGAGCTGTGTACGACATTTTTGATTAATGTCGAACAGGCGTGACTTCAAACTAAAATAAAAGAATAAGAGAAAATAAAAAAAAAAATATAGGCAATAAATATTGAGACCTGAAAGAAAAGAAATTCTATATTTAAAAGCAAAAAGTAGGAGTAAAAACAAGGTGCTCTAATAATAATAAAAAGAATATACAAGAATTTCATTTTATTTTGTTTTTTTTTTTTTGCTAAGATCTTAATTTAATGTCCTTAACAATGAAATTTTAATGGAAAGACATCATTTTAGAGGTTTTAATATTTGAATGGTTGGTTTCATTATTTTGTTTTCGTGAACTTTTTATGTAATTATAATTTTTCTTTATTTTTTCTGTTTAATATAAAAGAAAAAAAAAATTTTGACACGTTCCTGTATAACATTAAAAAAAGTGTCATAATCAAGGAAGAAAATGAATAGTCAATTATTCCAAAAAAAAAAAAAAAATTAGAAATTTGTTGATTTAAATTGAAGAGGCTTGCATAATTTAATAAATATAGAAACGATTAATTTGCAATAATTATATTGGGGGAAATTTTTTTTAATAAAAATATTCTTTTAATATATTAATTAATGTCAACATTTACATTAGGCCTAATACTCTACTCTACTGGACGTAATCTAATCAATCTTAATTAATTAAATGTTAGAGTCTTTAAAATATTATTGAAGTAGTATAATTAAATTATATGTGTTATACTCAAATCAAATTATTTAAAATTAATTAAAACCCTCATATCGTTTACATTTTTTTTTATTCCTGTTACTCTACAACTTGGGAGCTTAGGTCTTCAACTTGAAGTCTCAATTCTTCTCTTGCAGGACTGTTCTTCTCCATGCTGTTCTGGGTCTACTTCTTGGCCTGGACCCCGCAAGAGTGCCATTGCAATTATGCAGACCTCCAGGTGAGTGCCATTCTTGTTATGCATTCTTCTTTTCTTAATGTATAACCAATCCACTTCTATTTTCTACGAGTGATTTGCTTCACTATAGGCTCTTCATTTGTTAGTTGCCACAAATCTTTGTTCCTAATTCTATTCGCACAAAATAATCGACATATAATTCTTAAGGTGTCTTTTTATGAACACATACAATTTATTCGTGATGGAATTGGTGAATAGCCATAATTCGCAGCCATATGTTAATGTTAATTTTACACATGATTTGAATATACTCAACTTTTCGTGTGAAATGCTTGGTTTACTAACTCAACTAAATCTTATAGTACGTCTATGAAACAAAAGACGTACTCATTGAATTCAAGTTGAAAATATTGTGTAAATAAATTATTTTGTAAATTATTCAATATTCTGTTATGATTTAACTCTGAATGGAATTTTTATAATATACTTCAGTTCCTTTGTGTTGTGTGGAGTACGATTACTATATGTTTGTTGATTATTTTATATTTATGTGAATAGCTTGTAAAAGTGTGTGTTTGCTGGCTGATATTTTTTATATTAAAATCATTATGTAAACTACCAGTTGGCGTTCCAATATCTAGTTTGTACAATTGTTTTTAATTGCATTGTTTTGCAATGTTTGTAATATATTAATGTTTTTTCAAGATATTGATCCCAAGATATTCAAACCGTATGAGATATTGCTATGAAATACGCTAGAGTAAGAAGATCATTTTAGTGCGCTTGGTTATTCATTAAAACTATTTTTAAATTTCCCCCCTTATTCTTCTATATTTTTTGGCGGCAGCGTAATTAGACACTTGCAAACTTATCACTTAAATAGCTTCCGAACCACATCTGATACTTTAAAAAAGATCTGAAAATTCAGAAACAATTTTTTGTTAGCAAAAAAAAACTTATATAACGAATAAAAAAAATACAGATAAAATTTGAAACTTAACAGTAAGAAAAACAAAATAAGAGCAAAAACTTTAAAATAGAGTAAAGAAAAGAAAATACTCTGTCATTAAAAATCTAGACAGGAAAATCGTATTTTCTGACATTTTTTCATGATAAAATAAATTCTTCTCTAGCTTGTTCTTGAAAAAATGTGCTCATGATGAAAATAATAAGTAAACATACCACAAAAAAATCTAAAAATATTTTTAAAAAATTTAACTTATACTCGTAGCTAACTAGCTAGATTTTTATCGGTCAAGTCGAAAATGATTCAAAATACAAAAAATAAGAATTTGCAGGCACAATTTTTATACATTTGAAAATACAAAACATTTCATATAAAAAACCGAATGTTTTTATAACGGCTTTGAAATATCAACTATGAAAATTCGAGTAAAATAATATAATAAAAAATTGCATACTTTTGGGATGTTCAATTTCGATGTCATATCCCTTTTTGTTAGAGCGGTTAAACTCTAATTTAAAATATTTGCATATATTTTGTACAATAATATCTGCCCTAAACAATTTACAGTTATTATGTAATTTTTACACAAAACTTGAATTAATAAAAAATAATGGAATATTTTCACATAACATTGGGTCAATGGTATGCAATTTGAGTTCAAAATTTATTTTATAATTTCGAAAGATTTCACATTTTTTTACGTGTCCAACATGATATTATGATTGAACAAGGTCTTCACAAATAAAAAATTACAAAAACTAGGCAAGTTTAACTTTATTAAGAATCAAATTTTCAATGTCATATTGCAAAACTAATTGTTCAATTCTACAATGAATTTAATAGACTTATAGGTAGACATAAAGTACTAAGATGAGGAACGTAATTACTATTATTCACTAATTTTGGGATAAACCCAATACTTCCGACTTGCTCGTATAATCTACCTAATCTTAGTTAATTAAATATTTGGGGAATACTCGAAATTGGTGAATTGTGTGTATAACAATGAAATGACGGAACTTTATTGGCATAAATTCAAATACTTCTTTTCTATTTAAATGGACACCATTTTTGGAAAAATTAAATTTTTAATTGTATTGTTTTTTTATTATCTTCCAACATATTCTGCTGTTTTCTTAATGCTATCCTTATTAAGTTTCATATTTTTCATTAATTATGAAAATTTAATTTTAGTATTGTTTGTATAAATTTTATGAGTTCTGCAGTATAAACAAATGTATATAGAAATATTTACAAAATGGAGAAACAAAAAAATGCTCCCTTTGGTTTTCTTCCAAAAATTTTTTATGATAGCACTTTATTAACATTAAAATAAATATTTATTAAAAGAACAAAAAAAAAAAAAGAAAAATAACAAAGTATAAAAAAAATTAAATTAAAAATTATTCAACCATTTTGAAAAAATTTGACACCAATCACCAAATTATGTAACACAAATAAGATGCGAAGCATCAAAATTATCTGAAAAATTGTTTAATACGGTACACAAGGTGTTTTCTAAGAAAACAAAATGAGTATGTTGGATGAAAATCAGATTAGAAATATGTGCGGTTCAGTAAATTGTTGGAACGTCTAATATGTTAAAAAATGTCCCAACAAAATTATCTTACACGGATTTGATTTGTACAGCAACTTAAGTTCTACTGCTCAAGTTAATGGCATATTTAGATTTTTAAAAATGTACACACATCAACAACAATCTCACGTTGAATCATTCTAAAATTTTGCTTAAGAGCAGTACTAGTAAATAGGAAATTGAAGTGAAAATTTTCAGCAGTGTATAGTAAATAAAGTTCTAACACGCATTGAACATAATTATTGGAGAAAAAAGTTTGCATTACAAAAATGTCACCTTATCCTTAGAATTGATATTCAGCGAAGAAATGTTAATAAAAAGAAAAACTTTTAAAATAATTACTAAACATAAAAATAATCTGAAAATAATTTTTTCCTCATTTTATTTTTATGTTCCAAATAAAATTGTAAGAAAAACAAACAACAGCAAAAAAAAATTTCATACAATTTTCAAATTGGGAATCATCCAATGATAAAATGAAACACAATTCAAAATTTCAATTCAAAAAATTTTAAGGATCTAACAACTAAATTTTGCAATTTTTCTCTTTTGTAGCATAATGCAACCCTAAAGGCTTGAAAAATAATGTGAACTGTATAAGGGTTTCGGTTTATGATTCCTAAAAATCCTCTTTAATTCTTTTTTTCTACTTTTTATTTTAATAATATTAAATGCATAATTTCTTTAAAATATGCATAATGCACTTGATATTTTCCGCTTTATGGCAGAAAGGAACCATACAATGGAATTTTAGGCAAAAATAAATTTAAGAATTGCTTTTAAACTTATTATAAAAAAAAACAACTTTTTCCTAAAATATAATTTTTGGGTCTTTGTTAAATTTGAAAAAAGACATTAACATAAGCTGATACAAGACAAAAATAGTTTATAGTAAAAAATTCTAAAATAAATTATTGTTGCACAATCAACAAATCAGATCAAAGAAAATTCCGTAAAAAAATTCAGATTTGTCCCATCTAATCCAAGACCACATTGGTCCAAAAGAGATACGGACCAAGATGCTTGAGAGGATGCACTGGGGTTCAGCATTTACACGATTCTCAATACGCATATCAGCCAGAAAAGTTTACTACATTCACTCTATCGGCTCTGGTAGGAATAATCAAGAACTTACTGGATGCAAGGAAAGTGTCAGTTGAATGCTATTTTGACATCGAGTAGGCATTTGACAACACCCCATATAGTGGCATCTGCTACTCACTGCACTGACATTGTGTTGATTCACCAACGCTTGAATTGGTTCTATGCTACGGAATAGGATTATTAAGTCTGCCATAGCTGATGACAGGCTCTCTATTTCCTTTGTAAATGGGTGCTCACAAGACGGAGTTTTTTGGCTACTTCTGTAGTCTATTATGGTGGAGGTTTTGATCGATACCGTCCGAATCAAATTTGAGAGTACGACTTCTGATCTTCTAGAAAAGAATCTAAGGGTTGTACTAGGATGGTATAAAGGCGTGGAACTAAATATAAATACCAACCTTGAGGGAACTAGGGGTAGCCCTGGTTGATTGCCTCTCCTGGAATACTCATGTTAAAATGAAAGAGCAACAACGGCCTAGGAAGTGTATAGGAATTTTGTAAATCTTAATTTCTGTGGTGTGTACATTCTGTCTGGACGATGTGGAGATGGCCAAACATATTCTGTGTAACTGTTCTGCTCTGGACGTCGGGAGGCGTAGATGGTTTTGACGGAATTTTCTAAGTTTTGGCGAGCTCACGCTCAGCTCCCTGAATGATATCTCCGGGTATTCACTTGGTATCTCGGTAGTACGACTGGGATATTAAAGGAATACAACAAACCATCACTAGTTGCGTTGGTCGGAGGATAGGAGTTCCTTTACTCATATCTCTCTTCAGTAATCTACAATCTAAAGTCTGTAGTATCCAATACTAGTTTGAAATGATTACATAATAACGTTAGATTATATACAAATAAAATCGTAAAATGTATTTTGATTTTAAATTCTATATTATAGGTTAAATTTAAAAATAAACTGAAAAAGTTCAAGAAAGAGTATTCAACCTAAAGTGGATTTTAAGGAAAAAAAATTTAAAAATCAAATTTTTTATTTTGTTTAGAAAACATGTTAGATTTGATATTTTTACTCTCATTTTTTAAAAAATATTGTACTCCATTTCACCTTAAATAAGTTCAAAATCATATTTTCATTTTCTTATTTTATTTGCAAGTTTTCTTATTAACAAATAATTTTAAATTAGTACAATCAAAACTTTTAAAAAAAATTCTTTACTATAACAAAGGTGAATACACAAAATGTACAAAAAAAAATCAAAATTTTATTCTTAAGATTTTTACAAAATAAAGTTTTGATTATGAAAAAAATTTTATTAAAGTTTCTTAAAAAAATTATTTTGTTTTTTTTTTTTTACAAAAAAAAAACTTAAATAAATTTTATAGACTTAAGAATAACATAAAATTCTTTCATGAAGAAACACAAAAATGTTTTCAAGGTGGAATGAGTTTTTCTTAAAAAAAAAAAACCAAATATTTGAGAATTCTTCAACTTTCTTATAACAAAATTATTTTGATTTTAGTTTTGTGTACATGCTAGGTACGAGTATGATGGTAATTTTATACTTCAATTCTCGAAAATTTTCTTTTAAAATTCGAATTTATTTTGCAAATCTTTCCTATTCGACAAAATATACAATGTAAAATTTAAAATATTCAAATGAAAAACTTATTTAAACTAATTTTTGTAAATTTTTTTAAATCAAACCACTTGGATTTACAACAATTTTTGGTATGAAATAAAATTTTAAATGGAAAAAAAATTTGTTCATAAAAACTTTGTATGACAAACTTCAAAATCGAATGGATTTTTTTTTTTCAAATTATAGACTGTACTTATTTGCACTATTCAAGAATAAATAACATTTTTGTAAAATATGTCAAACAATGTCTATATTAACAATGTTAGAAGTCTAATCATTTTATAATCAACACTCTACACCTATTTATATATATACCGTATTACACCCCCAAAACTCAAATGAATAACAAAATGATTAATTTTCTTTGTTAAAATTAATATTCATTCATTGTTTCTAACATTTTAAATTCAATAAATTCTCAATACGATGAATTTCTATTTTTTCCTATATCAAACAAAATCTGATATCAAACATTTATTGAATACAACTTGTACTTAAATTGAACTTGCATAGAATTCCTATCAGTTCAAACCAAGTTTTTTTAATGAACAATAAATATGTTTGATTCGGAAATGTTGCAGAAAAAATTATTGTTCCAAAATGAGACAAGTTAAACTGTAATCAACAAAAATTTTAAAAGTTTAAATCTTATTAAAATAATTTTAGAAAAATTATTCAAAATTTGATCAATTAAATTATTAAAATTTTTATAAGAAATCAACATTCATACATGTATGATTGTTTATTTCATACATGTATGATTTATGTATGATTAAATTTCAAACAAAATTACTATTCTTAAAAAAATAATTTTTAATAATTTTATTGCTTATGTATAAGCATTATACAAGATTATACTCACGTATAACCAATTTAAAAATTAAATTTTAAAAATTTTCATTAAATATTCAATCAAATTTAATTAATTTTGGTGAACCATACAATTTTTTTAAAATACTCTTTCATACAACTACATTAATACATACATGTATATAAAAATTTGTGTCTTAATTTTTAAGAATTAATCCATGAAATTTCTCATTGTATTGATTTTTTTCCCTAAAATATTTTAAAAATTGAATTGAACATCATTTTAAATGACTTACTATAAAACTTCTACTATAATAACATTTTAAATTTTATCAAAACAAAAATATGAGAGACAAAGAATAAAACCAAAAACCATATTTATTATTTTAATAAAATACATTTAATCTCTTAATCGATATTAAATTTATAACACTTTAAGCGCTTTATATATATACAGCCATACACATAATAAAATACGATAATACAAAGTATAAAATATAAAAAAATTTTATGTTATCAATACCTTATACTCTTCTTATCCGACTTTTTCTCTTAACATTTATATCCCATTCCCATATATGGCCTAGAGAGAATATTATTATAACAACATAATATACTACAAAGCAAGCATAGAGACGTACAGATTTTTCACCTAATATATATGTACAAATTCAAGTTTATAAATCATAGTCAACTGAATCCCAACAATACTGTTTAAGGAATAAAAATATCTATAAAATACAATATTGAGGACATTGATTTTCTTATTTTTTTGAAAAATCTGTACACAATATGTTCCAAGATGACTTTTAGTGTTTGTTTGTGTATTTATGTATGATTGTTATTATTTGATTCTTTTCTGAAATTCTTCGAATTGATGTCTGGTTTTGATCACATCTTTATTTTTTTTTTTGATTTTATTCTGATATTTAAAGGAGTTTATGCCTTCTTTTTTTGTTGTCATTCTCTTCCTTGCATAGTTATTGTTAAATGTTAAATATTAAAAATACATATATGTACTAAATTCTATAGGATCATGAAAAGTTTGGAAAGTTGTTTTGTGATTAATAAGGAATCTTAAGCAATAAGAAGTCGATGAAGGTCATGGTTTGTAGAGTAACGCAGTTTTCTTTAACAATTTTGAAATCTAGAAATTGTGCTTATTTATTAAGTCTAGAATTCGGTTTAAACAATGTTAAAGATGTTATACGGCAACGATTTCGTGTATTCGAATATAATTTTGCATAAATTTAGGAGGAATTTTAAAATAATACTTTTAGAAAAAATTAAGGCAAATTTTTTATATACTTATATAAAATATATAAATATTTATTTTATTTACCGCAAAACTTTTATATTGAAAGGTTGCCATTTACTTTTAAAAAATAAAAATATTTGTGTATTTTTACTCTTGTAATTTTACACTTCAACATTGTAAAATTAAAAAAAATGTTGCATTATTTGATTTATAAAATATAGAAAAAATCAAAACTTTCTTGGTAACTTCTTCAATAATTTCATTAAACTTATGTTGTTAATAAAGGTTATTTTACGACTTAATAAGCAACTTGCAAGTCGTCTCAGCTTTCAGGCACGACCTCCTCATTTGACTCAGGAGTTAATACATGGCTGTGTTCCTTTAGGAGACCCGTGAGTATTCTCACCTGATTCCTACCCTCTCGCAATAACTTCCCTATACTACTTCTGATCATAATGTCCCTGAATAATTTCTTTGGACAGCCACAGCCCAGGACGAACTCTAAATAATTGCTCAACTTATAAAATTGAATGTTTTCCCAATGAAATCACCCTGAATTTGAATATTTCAATGATATAACCGAAACGAATACGATTTTATCAATATTTTCGTTACTGGATACACACAAAAAAAATACACGGTAATAATGAATAAGACAAATTATTTGTAATCAATTTCAATTATCTTTTAATTAATGATTTGCTGTTTGTTTTTTATTTTAATGTTAAACAAAGAAAATTATAAAGGGAAGGGAAAAAAACAATTTTTACTTTTCCATTCATTACAAAAGCTTTATTGTATTGAATGTGTTTTTGTGTGTATGAGAAAAAAAAAGGATAATGATGATAATAAAATTTGACTGTAATCGATGCAATTTAAGATTAGTTTTATTGAATATAATTTGTCTTTCTTTTTTATATTTAAAAATTTTACTTCAATTGAAATTTTCAATTCAAAAGAAATAATTAATTTTAACCTAATTAAAGGCGTGTAAATATCAAAGGTTTGAAATGAGCTAAAAAGCATTAATCATTTTGAATAATTTATCTTTTGTGTACTTAATGTTCTTGTATGTGAACTTCTACTCTAATTTGAGATTTTGAGAATTTTTAAGTGTTAAAAGAAAGTAACATTATTTAATTAAACAATTCTGCTTAAAAAGTGACTTGTGACAGACCTTAAAAAGATTAAAATTAAAGCTTCTCTCTGGAGTTTTTGTGTTTGTATTTTTAAAGAATATTTCAATCCTTTTATAGAATTACGTGGACGAAAGTAAATTTCTGAAATACTTAATCGCTTTGTGGCATTACAAAATATTAAAAATAAATCTTTGAAAGCGTTTTTTATGAGTACATAATTTGAGAATTGAAGTTCTCATATTTACAATATTTTTTTCAAAATAGTTTTAAATATTTCAATCACACTATTAAATTTTAATCAAAGAGAGTGTTGATCATATCAACTCTGTGATATCCGTATGAGAAAAACAAAATACCATAGCTGACTATGTGACAGACTATGACTCTAAAATTTATAATACTCTTACGATATTACAAACGGAATTTATAATACTTTTCAAACATACCTTGGTACGAAAGCAATAATTGCCGTATTACCATATTAATTTATACAAAATTTTAGTTGCATGGCAGCTACCACAAGGCTTTTATTCTATATTATACAACAAAGCAAAATTTCTATGTCATAGCTTCAATAATTTCTAAGATAATGTCAAAAAACTTTTCTCAAACTATAAGGGAGGTATCTGAATCACTGTCGAATCCTATTTAAATAGGGTCCAATTCGCATCCAATTTAAATAGGGTTTGGCGGCATTTACTATTACAAATCATTTGTGAAATTTTAGTAAGCTAAGTTCAACTAGTTTTTGAGCTGTCTTTTCGATAGACTGACAAACTGACGAACATACATGGTTAAATCGACTCAGAATTCGATGCTGATCAACGGTAAGGCAAATTTATAATAATTTTCGAATATACATACGTTCATACAAGTATAAAAAGCAACAGTAAAACTACTTCATATACTTTTGCAATTTTTCTCAATATTTAATTTTCTTTTAAAAATTTTCTACTCAACTTTTTTAACATACTTTCTTAATATGGATTTAATTTTTTATTTCTGTGCATAAAAACTACACATGAGACTATAAAAATCAAAATCTATACTAAACATACACATACATAGATCACTGAATTATTTGGTTAAAAATGCACCTGTTACACATCAAAAATTTCAAATTCGAGAATAAAAGAGAGCCATGAAAAACAACCAAGAGTAAAAATGAAAATTGAATTTTGAGTGAAAATAAATCAAAAAAATTTTTTATTTTTTCTTTTTTAAAAAAAAAACAATTTTAAAATTCTTACCTAACGTTATTAAACCGTACGATTTGTTTTAACTATACAAGTATTATGACAAGCGTTATTTTGATATGGAAAGGATCCCATATATCTATACCCTTGCATTGGATATAACTACAATAGAATAAGTGCATTGTATTCAAATTTAAGCGATATTTTCCGGAATAAACAAAAATATTAAAATTTTAGTAAATAAATTCATGACCACAGGTCAACTTTCTTCGTTCTTTTTTGTATACTGTGAGGTAATATTCAACAGAAATGCTGATCTAAAATCATTTCTGTGATAATTCCTATTTAAGGCCTATACAATAAGAATACAAATTTTTCACAATATATTCAGCAGTCCATAATTTACCAAGCAGAATATTCATTAAAGCGCACACTGTATAAAATAACCGAGCCATAACTGAAAAATCTGAACACTATTCTCAAAAATTCTATAATCACAATCTATATTTTAAATTTAAAATTTTTGGAAAACATTTTAATTAAAAAATTTAATACGAATCGGTGCTGCAAACTTAATACTCGTAAAAACATTATTAATTCTTATATAAACTTCTCAGACCGTGTGTTTTAACTGTTCTCTAATTAGAACTTTAAAATTGAATGAATCAATTGAAAAGAAGACCTCAAATATAAAAAAATATTTCCTTTCTTCCCAATTCTCTGTCTAATATCATACGTTCCACAAACATATTCGTTTATAGCAAATTACTTTAAGACCGTCTACAAAAGTTTTCTATTTCTATACCCCAATCTCTCTAAATATTTAAAGAGAAAATTTAAGATTAAATTTTAATATGAATTAGAAAAAAAAACCACTATTACCATTGTCTGAGTTTAACACTTTTCTATTTTCTTTACCTTTAAACACAATTGTTGTACTTTATTTTAGTTTCGTTTTTTTTTTGTTCGAATTGGTTCTAAATGTTATTAAGAAATTATCCTTTAACAAAATTTTAGTTTGTCAAGCGAAAAAGAATGATAACAGCAACATGTACAATATGATCTTAGTATACTTAAAATGCTATACTCTAAAGTAGTTGCACAGGAATAAAGAACTTGGGTTAACAAGTAAAAGGGATAATATAAAAATGTTTGAAAAAGGATTTTGTACAGGTAAGTTAAGTGTGCATATTATGTATAGATATGTTTGTTTGTATATATATATAGAAAAGACTTCTAATAGAGAGGTATATGAATGTAGAATTTGGTGGTAGCAGTTATTAATATTTTTATAAACGGTTTAGATGACGATGATTTGGCTGAAATATCCATATAACATTTCCTATCCACAATGACATTTATAGAGCTATCGATAGAAAGGTATCCAAGAAAAGTTTGTGAAATCAGTGATTTCTGGTCGGCGGCTGAATCGGGCGGCTTTTTTTAGATTAGAAACCCTGTATACATATAAGCAATGTATAGAAGAAGAGACCGTTATTTAAAATTGGAATTATAACACTGAGGTACTTGTGGAATAGGCATTCGGTCCTTATCACAAACTCCGGTTATTCAGGCGTTTACAGATATGACGCAGAACAGTAGATTTTTTATACATCTTCTAAATAAAATTTAATTAAACTGAAATATTAGAACGTGTGCTAATTTAAAATAGTGTTACATTTGTACTTCATCGTTAAATTATTAAACTACAATATAAAATGATCACCATAGCATAAAGCCAAGTACTCAGCATATAAAGAATACAACAAATTTCATCAAATTTATGAAATTAAATTTGTCTTCCTCTGAACGCAAAAAAGAAATTTTGATTCAAACATCTGCCATAAATAGAAAAATGCTCGACTTTATTAAATAATCCTAGATTAAATAAAACTATATATACTACAGCTATAATACTAGTTTAAAGGATAATACACTATTAAAGAATAGTGCACACTACCTTATTCCACGTACATTTTTGTAAAAACTTAAAGTTTCTAACACTTTAATTTTATCTTATATTTTCTTTTTTTTTTTCTTTGCTCTTGCTCTTTTTCTATGTAAAATCAAGTCAGTTATATTGTAGTACGGTAATTGAGGTTAATTAGCACCAAAGCATATGAGAAACAGTCAAAAATTTTCTATAATAAAATTAGAGCAAGGCAAAAAAAAAACATATTGCTTGTAAAAATGGAAAAGATTAGCCGCCAGGGGTGAAGAGGGGAAGAGGGAAATGATACGTACATACATGCAATAAAATAGAAAATGAGAAAATAAGGAAAAATGCCTGCATTAAATGGTCGTTCTAATTAGAAAATGAATTTTCCACTCAGTATAGTGAATAAGAAAAATTTGTTTTTTATTTCATTCATTCATTCAGTCTTCTTCCTTTCAAATTATGTAAGAATATTTATACTTTATATTAATATAGAGGTGTTTGTGCTCATATATATCGTATATATATAAAAATATAAAGTCAATTAGTTTAATCTTCCACAATGTTGATTTTCACAAATCTGTTTTTCATTTTACTGTTGCTTTTTTTTTTATTTTACATAATACATCCTTTTCTAATTTGGTTCATTTACTTCACAGCTGACAAAAACAATTTTGTTTTTTTTTTGCAATTCACTATTTTTGCAATACACTGAAATCTAATTCTCTTGAAATTCATTTCAACATCCACCATATACATGCATATATATAATATTGGAATAAAAGCAATTGTTTTATTCATGAATTTTTTATTAAAAAAATTTAAAATTCTAAATGTATTATGATCCTTAAAGAATTCCAATATGTATACAGTTGTTGCTTAAGTAATATTGAGTGTATAGTATACACTTAAGATCAAAATTGCAAGTCCAAGATGAAAATTATGATGATTTTGTGAAAGAATAAGAAAAAGAAAAAAAGATGAAATGCAATAATATTCTAAATATAATGGAAGAATAATGAAATTTTATTGTAATATTTAAAAATATTGAATTACATTATGTAGGCTAGTTAATATGTGCAACTATGTATAAATGTATATCATGAGAATAGCGTTTTGTAAACATAAAGAAGAATGAGTTCTTAAAAATCAAAGAAAATAATATTATAGAGTAATTTTAAAATTTAATTTGTATTCATTAATGACTTTAAGAAATAGAGAAAGATTCCAGGAAAAAAAATTTTTTATTTACTTCGAAGGGTATAGAAAAACGGTAATCCTCTTAAAAAATTTTGTCTCTTGATTTTAATTACAAATTTAGAGATTTGTCGTATTTTACTGAACATACAAAATTTTGCACACATTTCTTCTAAATCCCTTTATGAAAATTACATAATTATGAAAATTGTGTATTTCAATCACTTTTGCATAATGGAAGTTCCAGGTGTGTGACTTGCAGCTTTAACGCATTGATAAACGCCTAAAGTCGAAATCAATGCAATTAACAGTGTTCGATCACTTTTACACAGAAATATTTTTTAAGGAAAAGACTGTTTTCATAATCACCATATCCGTGCGGTTGTGCTAGTTAGAATAACAGGTAACAAAACGATTTGAACAGCCTGCGTTCTTAGGCTATTTTAATCACAAGTGAAAATTTATCGTTGACAGATACGTTCTTTTTAGCCTTTGTTTGCAAAAAATTAATTATCGTATCACTTATATCAAGATAAGAGATGTCAGTGATATCGAACTTTTACTCAATCATAAACTTGATTTCAAATTGCATACCTCTATACAACGTATAAGGCAAAGTTACCTCCATGAGTTTCGTTGTAAAATGGTGTAAAATTTTATAATATATGCACAGGTTGTGGTATTGATATTTTTTTATTGAAATGTGATGTGGCTTGATCCGAATGTAAAACGGAGAGAATAGGTTGCTACTGATCAATAAACAATTTTTCTTTGCACTCAATCTCACTTCATCCTTACTTTGTAAGATTTCATTTTGGAAAGTTTTATAAATTTGAAATGTGTTTTAGCTTTTTAATATGTTAATCGCCATATTGCCGATTTTGGCAAAAAAAAAAATTATTGACAAAAATATTGCATTTTCGAAAATCTCTTCAATTTCTTTTATCGAGGCTTATCTCTCATTATGACTACATTACTACTAGCCTGCTACTTACGCCTTCACGGTTCTCATAAGTGAAAACGCTATCGCTTAGTGACTAAAATTCACACATCAAAACTGAATGTTGTTCTAACTTTGTTTTTAGTATCAAAATAATAAATTGTTTAAAAGAATAAATTATTTAAGGTCCAAGTCTTTAGTTAGCATTAAGCACTTAACTGTTTCCGTTCATATTTTCTTAAAAAATAAGTACATGTTTTTTTTTCTACTAAGATACTTTATTCTAGTTACTCTTTATAGTTACACCAAAATCCGAATTATTTACATTAATTTTGAAAGTGACCACTTTAAGTACATACATATGGATATTAAACACATACACTTAAACATGTACATATATGTACATATATGAATGCATGTACAATAATAATTATTACAGTCACATATTAAATATTTAAATAAGAAAGTGTTCATGTTATCCTTTTTATTATAATAATTATGTTGCCATTAAAAACTATAAAAGAAAATGACTTTCTTTCCATTTAGGATGATTTTCTTTTTTCTTTTAATTCTTTATTATTCTTACTCTTTAAAAAAAAAAAGAGAAAACAGAAGACCAAAAATAACAGATTTACTTAAACTGAACTCATTTTATACTTGCTGTACATTTAAGATTTCAACTTTTTCATATACATATAGATAACATATATATGTACATATGTATGTGTAGATGTATAAATTAAGAAAAAGTGCAGGATAACAGGCTAATTGTACTTTAATGATCTTATAATTACGTTATTGTGATTGCTATAACGTTAATGCAATCATATTATATTTTCAATCTCACTGAGCATAATACGAGTATGAAGTCATTTTTATAAAAGTGCATATTTTTTAATGTTCATGCATAGTTCAAATTGAGTTTTATATTACAATCTTCTTGTACATACATACATACATAATATGAATCATATTTATGATCATAATATAAATATGTTAAAATGTTCTTGAATGGCAACATTATTGTTATTAAAGGAATGAAATATTATTGATGGAAATCAATTTTCTTGTGAATTTTTAATTCCGCATAACTTCAATAAGTTTAAACCCTATTTGGAATGCAGGTTTTAATAAAATTTCTTAATAATATAAAATAATTATCTATACCTAAACCTACGAATTTCCTCACAGATTCCGCCAATGTATAATAATAGGCTGTAGCAAAAATATTTTTGGAGATATTTAAAAAAAGTTTTGCAAAACCTTAAACGCCTTTTCTGGCTAAACTAGAAGAGATAGAGCGATTTTAAGTGTTTTTGTGATCACTGGGAGTTCACAGATTCCGCCAATATATGATAATAGGCTGTAGCAAAAATATTTTTGGAGATATTTAAAAAAATCTTTTGCAAAACTTTAAACGCGTTTTCTGGCTAAACTAGAAGAGATAGAGCGATTTTAAGTGTTTTTTGTGATCACTTTGAGTTCACAGATTCCGCCAATATATGATAATGGGCTGTAGCAAAACTATTTTTGGAGATATTTAAAAAAATCTTTTGCAAAACTTTAAACGCGTTTTCTGGCTAAACTAGAAGAGATAGAGCGATTTTAAGTGTTTTTTGTGATCACTGGGAGTTCACAGATTCCGCCAATATATGATAATAGGCTGTTGCAAAAATATTTTTGGAGATATTTAAAAAATCTTTTGCAAACCTTTAAACGCGTTTTCTGGCTAAACTAGAAGAGATAGAGCGATTTTAAGTGTTTTTTGTGATCACTGGGAGTTCACACATTCCGCCAATATTTGACAATAGGCTGTAGCAAAAATATTTTTGGAGATATTTAAAAAAATCTTTTGCAAAACTTTAAACGCGTTTTCTGGCTAAACTAGAAGAGATAGAGCGATTTTAAGTGTTTTTTGTGATCACTGGGAGTTCACAGATTCCGCCAATATATGATAATAGGCTGTAGCAAAAATATTTTTGGAGATATTTAAAAAATCTTTTGCAAAACTTTAAACGCGTTTTCTGGCTAAACTAGAAGAGATAGAGCGATTTTAAGTGTTTTTTGTGATCACTGGGAGTTCACAGATTCCGCCAATATATGATAATAGGCTGTAGCACAAATATTTTTGGAGATATTTAAAAAAAATCTTTTGCAAAACTTTAAACGCGTTTTCTGGCTAAACTAGAAGAGATAGAGCGATTTTAAGTGTATTTTGTGATCACTGGGAGTTCACAGATTCCGCCAATATATGATAATGGGCTGTAGCAAAACTATTTTTGGAGATATTTAAAAAAATCTTTTGCAAAACTTTAAACGCGTTTTCTGGCTAAACTAGAAGAGATAGAGCGATTTTAAGTGTATTTTGTGATCACTGGGAGTTCACAGATTCCGCCAATATATGATAATGGGCTGTAGCAAAACTATTTTTGGAGATATTTAAAAAAATCTTTTGCAAAACTTTAAACGCGTTTTCTGGCTAAACTAGAAGAGATAGAGCGATTTTAAGTGTTTTTTGTGATCACTGGGAGTTCACAGATTCCGCCAATATATGATAATAGGCTGTTGCAAAAATATTTTTGGAGATATTTAAAAAATCTTTTGCAAAACTTTAAACGCGTTTTCTGGCTAAACTAGAAGAGATAGAGCGATTTTAAGTGTTTTTTGTGATCACTGGGAGTTGACAGATTCCGCCAATATATGATAATAGGCTGTAGCAAAAATATTTTTGGAGATATTTAAAAAAATCTTTTGCAAAACTTTAAACGCGTTTTCTGGCTAAACTAGAAGAGATAGAGCGATTTTAAGTGTTTTTTGTGATCACTGGGAGTTCACAGATTCCGCCAATATATGATAATAGGCTGTTGCAAAAATATTTTTGGAGATATTTAAAAAAATCTTTTGCAAAACTTTAAACGCGTTTTCTGGCTAAACTAGAAGAGATAGAGCGATTTTAAGTGTATTTTGTGATCACTGGGAATTCACAGATTCCGCCAGTATATAATAATAGGCTGTAGCAGAAATATTTTTGGAGATATTTAAAAAATCTTTTGCAAAACTTTAAACGCGTTTTCCGGCTAAACTAGAAGAGATAGAGCGATTTTAAGTGTTTTTGTGATCACTGGGAGTTCACACATTCCGCCAATATATGATAATAGGCTGTAGCAAAAATATTTTTGGAGATATTTAAAAAAATCTTTTGCAAAACTTTAAACACGTTTTCTGGCTAAACTAGAAGAGATAGAGCGATTTTAAGTGTTTTTTGTGATCACTGGGAGTTCACACATTCCGCCAATATTTGACAATAGGCTGTAGCAAAAATATTTTTGGAGATATTTAAAAAAATCTTTTGCAAAACTTTAAACGCGTTTTCTGGCTAAACTAGAAGAGATAGAGCGATTTTAAGTGTTTTTTGTGATCACTGGGAGTTCACAGATTCCGCCAATATATGATAATAGGCTGTAGCAAAAATATTTTTGGAGATATTTAAAAAATCTTTTGCAAAACTTTAAACGCGTTTTCTGGCTAAACTAGAAGAGATAGAGCGATTTTAAGTGTTTTTTGTGATCTGGGAGTTCACAGATTCCGCCAATATATGATAATAGGCTGTAGCACAAATATTTTTGGAGATATTTAAAAAAAATCTTTTGCAAAACTTTAAACGCGTTTTCTAGCTAAACTAGAAGAGATAGAGCGATTTTAAGTGTTTTTTGTGATCACTGGGAGTTCACAGATTCCGCCAATATATGATAATAGGCTGTAGAAAAAATATTTTTGGAGATATTTAGAAAATCTTTTACAAAACTTTAAACGCGTTTTCTGGCTAAACTAGAAGAGATAGAGCGATTTTAAGTGTTTTTTGTGATCACTGGGAGTTCACAGATTCCGCCAATATATGATAATAGGCTGTACCAAAAATATTTTTGGAGATATTTAAAAAAAATCTTTTGCAAAACTTTAAACGCGTTTTCTGGCTAAACTAGAAGAGATAGAGCGATTTTAAGTGTTTTTTGTGATCACTGGGAGTTCACAGATTCCGCCAATATATGATAGTAGGCAAAAATATTTTTGGAGATATTTAAAAAAATCTTTTGCAAAACTTTAAACGCGTTTTCTGGCTAAAATAGGAGAGATAGAGCGATTTTGAGTGTTTTTTGTGATCACTGGGAGTTCACACATTCCGCCAATATATGATAATAGACTGTAGCAAAAATATTTTTGGAGATATTTAAAAAATCTTTTGCAAAACTTTAAACGCGTTTTCTGGCTAAACTAGAAGAGATAGAGCGATTTTAAGTGTTTTTTGTGATCACTGGGAGTTCACAGATTCCGCCAATATATGATAATAGGCTGTAGCAAAAATATTTTTGGAGATATTTAAAAAATCTTTTGCAAAACTTTAAACGCGTTTTCTGGCTAAACTAGAAGAGATAGAGCGATTTTAAGTGTTTTTTGTGATCACTGGGAGTTCACAGATTCCGCCAATATATGATAATAGGCTGTAGCAAAAATATTTTTGGAGATATTTAAAAAAATCTTTTGCAAAACTTTAAACGCGTTTTCTGGCTAAACTAGAAGAGATAGAGCAATTTTAAGTGTTTTTTGTGATCACTGGGAGTTCACAGATTCCGCCAATATATGATAATAGGCTGTAGCAAAAATATTTTTGGAGATATTTCAAAAAATCTGTTGCAAAACTTTAAACGCGTTTTCTGGCTAAAATAGGAGAGATAGAGCGATTTTAAGTGTTTTTTGTGATCACTGGGAGTTCACAGATTCCGCCAATATATGATAATAGGCTGTAGCAAAAATATTTTTGGAGATATTTCAAAAAATCTGTTGCAAAACTTTAAACGCGTTTTCTGGCTAAACTAGAAGAGATAGAGCGATTTTAAGTGTTTTTTGTGATCACTGGGAGTTCACAGATTCCGCCAATATATGATAGTAGGCTGTAGCAAAAATATTTTTGGAGATATTTAAAAAAATCTTTTGCAAAACTTTAAACGCGTTTTCTGGCTAAACTAGAAGAGATAGAGCGATTTTAAGTGTTTTTTGTGATCACTGGGAGTTCACATATTCCGCCAGTATATGATAATAGGCTGTAGCAAAAATATTTTTGGAGATATTTAAAAAAATCTTTTGAAAAACTTTAAACGCGTTTTCTGGCTAAACTAGGAGAGATAGAGCGATTTTAAGTGTTTTTTGTGATCACTGGGAGTTCACATATTCCGCCAGTATATGATAATAGGCTGTAGCAAAAATATTTTTGGAGATATTTAAAAAATCTTTTGCAAAACTTTAAACGCGTTTTCTGGCTAAACTAGAAGAGATAGAGCGATTTTAAGTGTTTTTTGTGATCACTGGGAGTTCACAGATTCCGCCAATATATGATAATAGGCTGTAGCAAAAATATTTTTGGAGATATTTAAAAAATCTTTTGCAAAACTTTAAACGCGTTTTCTGGCTAAACTAGAAGAGATAGAGCGATTTTAAGTGTTTTTTGTGATCACTGGGAGTTCACAGATTCCGCCAATATATGATAATAGGCTGTAGCAAAAATATTTTTGGAGATATTTAAAAAAATCTTTTGCAAAACTTTAAACGCGTTTTCTGGCTAAACTAGAAGAGATAGAGCAATTTTAAGTGTTTTTTGTGATCACTGGGAGTTCACAGATTCCGCCAATATATGATAGTAGGCTGTAGCAAAAATATTTTTGGAGATATTTAAAAAAATCTTTTGCAAAACTTTAAACGCGTTTTCTGGCTAAAATAGGAGAGATAGAGCGATTTTAAGTGTTTTTTGTGATCACTGGGAGTTCACAGATTCCGCCAATATATGATAATAGGCTGTAGCAAAAATATTTTTGGAGATATTTCAAAAAATCTGTTGCAAAACTTTAAACGCGTTTTCTGGCTAAACTAGAAGAGATAGAGCGATTTTAAGTGTTTTTTGTGATCACTGGGAGTTCACAGATTCCGCCAATATATGATAGTAGGCTGTAGCAAAAATATTTTTGGAGATATTTAAAAAAATCTTTTGCAAAACTTTAAACGCGTTTTCTGGCTAAACTAGAAGAGATAGAGCGATTTTAAGTGTTTTTTGTGATCACTGGGAGTTCACATATTCCGCCAGTATATGATAATAGGCTGTAGCAAAAATATTTTTGGAGATATTTAAAAAAATCTTTTGAAAAACTTTAAACGCGTTTTCTGGCTAAACTAGGAGAGATAGAGCGATTTTAAGTGTTTTTTGTGATCACTGGGAGTTCACATATTCCGCCAGTATATGATAATAGGCTGTAGCAAAAATATTTTTGGAGATATTTAAAAAAATCTTTTGCAAAACTTTAAACGCGTTTTCTGGCTAAACTAGAAGAGATAGAGCGATTTTAAGTGTTTTTTGTGATCACTGGGAGTTCACAGATTCCGCCAATATATGATAATAGGCTGTAGCAAAAATATTTTTGGAGATATTTAAAAAATCTTTTGCAAAACTTTAAACGCGTTTTCTGGCTAAACTAGAAGAGATAGAGCGATTTTAAGTATTTTTTGTGATCACTGGGAGTTCACATATTCCGCCAGTATATGATAATAGGCTGTAGCAAAAATATTTTTGGAGATATTTAAAAAATCTTTTGCAAAACTTTAAACGCGTTTTCTGGCTAAACTAGAAGAGATAGAGCGATTTTAAGTGTTTTTTGTGATCACTGGGAGTTCACACATTCCGCCAATATATGGTAATACGCTGTAGCAAAAATATTTTTGGAGATATTTAAAAAAATCTTTTGCAAAACTTTAAACGCGTTTTCTGGCTAAACTAGAAGAGATAGAGCGATTTTAAGTATTTTTTGTGATCACTGGGAGTTCACAGATTCCGCCAATATCTGATAATAGGCTGTAGCAAAAATATTTTTGGAGATATTTAAAAAAATCTTTTGCAAAACTCTAAACGCGTTTTCTGGCTAAACTAGAAGAGATAGAGCGATTTTAAGTGTTTTTTGTGATCACTGGGCGTTCACACATTCCGCCAATATATGATAATAGGCTGTAGCAAAAATATTTTTGGAGATATTTAAAAAAATCTTTTGCAAAACTTTAAACGCGTTTTCTGGCTAAACTAGAAGAGATAGAGCGATTTTAAGTGTTTTTTGTGATCACTGGGAGTTCACAGATTCCGCCAATATATAATAATAGGCTGTAGCAAAAATATTTTTGGAGATATTTAAAAAAATCTTTTGCAAAACTCTAAACGCGTTTTCTGGCTAAACTAAAAGAGATAGAGCGATTTTAAGTGTTTTTTGTGATCACTGGGAGTTCACACATTCCGCCAATATATGATAATAGGCTGTAGCAAAAATATTTTTGGAGATATTTAAAAAAATCTTTTGCAAAACTTTAAACGCGTTTTCTGGCTAAACTAGAAGAGATAGAGCGATTTTAAGTGTTTTTTGTGATCACTGGGAGTTCATAGATTCCGCCAATATATGATAATAGGCTGTAGCAAAAATATTTTTGGAGATATTTCAAAAAATCTGTTGCAAAACTTTTAACGCGTTTTCTGGCTAAACTAGAAGAGATAGAGCGATTTTAAGCGTTTTTTGTGATCACTGGGAGTTCACAGATTCCTCCAGTACATGATAATAGGCTGTAGCAAAAATATTTTTGGAGATATTTAAAAAAATCTTTTGAAAAACTTTAAACGCGTTTTCTGGCTAAACTAGAAGAGATAGAGCGATTTTAAGTGTTTTTTGTGATCACTGGGAGTTCACACATTCCGCCAATATATGATAATAGGCTGTAGCAAAAATATTTTTGGAGATATTTAAAAAAATCTTTTGCAAAACTTTAAACGCATTTTCTGGCTAAACTAGAAGAGATAGAGCGATTTTAAGTGTTTTTTGTGATCGCTGGGAGTTCACAGATTCCGCCAATATATAATAATAGGCTGTAGTAAAAATATTTTTGGAGATATTTAAAAAAATCTTTTGCAAAACTCTAAACGCGTTTTCTGGCTAAACTAGAAGAGATAGAGCGATTTTAAGTGTTTTTTGTGATCACTGGGAGTTCACACATTCCGCCAATATATGATAATAGGCTGTAGCAAAAATATTTTTGGAGATATTTAAAAAAATCTTTTGCAAAACTTTAAACGCGTTTTCTGGCTAAACTAGAAGAGATAGAGCGATTTTAAGTGTTTTTTGTGATCACTGGGAGTTCACAGATTCCGCCAATGTATAATAATAGGCTGTAGTAAAAATATTTTTGGAGATATTTAAAAAAATCTTTTGCAAAACTCTAAACGCGTTTTCTGGCTAAACTAGAAGAGATAGAGCGATTTTAAGTGTTTTTTGTGATCACTGGGAGTTCACACATTCCGCCAATATATGATAATAGGCTGTAGCAAAAATATTTTTGGAGATATTTAAAAAAATCTTTTGCAAAACTTTAAACGCGTTTTCTGGCTAAACTAGAAGAGATAGAGCGATTTTAAGTGTTTTTTGTGATCACTGGGAGTTCACAGATTCCGCCAATATATAATAATAGGCTGTAGTAAAAATATTTTTGGAGATATTTAAAAAAATCTTTTGCAAAACTCTAAACGCGTTTTCTGGCTAAACTAGAAGAGATAGAGCGATTTTAAGTGTTTTTTGTGATCACTGGGAGTTCACACATTCCGCCAATATATGATAATAGGCTGTAGCAAAAATATTTTTGGAGATATTTAAAAAAATCTTTTGCAAAACTTTAAACGCATTTTCTGGCTAAACTAGAAGAGATAGAGCGATTTTAAGTGTTTTTTGTGATCACTGGGAGTTCACTGATTCCGCCAATATATAATAATAGGCTGTAGCAAAAATATTTTTGGAGATATTTAAAAAAATCTTTTGCAAAACTCTAAACGCGTTTTCTGGCTAAACTAGAAGAGATAGAGCGATTTTAAGTGTTTTTTGTGATCACTGGGAGTTCACACATTCCGCCAATATATGATAATAGGCTGTAGCAAAAATATTTTTGGAGATATTTCAAAAAATCTGTTGCAAAACTTTAAACGCGTTTTCTGGCTAAACTAGAAGAGATAGAGCGATTTTAAGTGTTTTTTGTGATCACTGGGAGTTCACACATTCCGCCAATATATGATAATACGCTGTAGCAAAAATATTTTTGGAGATATTTAAAAAAATCTTTTGCAAAACTTTAAACGCGTTTTCTGGCTAAACTAGAAGAGATAGAGCGATTTTAAGTATTTTTTGTGATCACTGGGAGTTCACACATTCCGCCAATATATAATAATAGGCTGTAGCAAAAATATTTTTGGAGATATTTAAAAAAATCTTTTGCAAAACTTTAAACGCGTTTTCTGGTTAAACTAAAAGAGATAGAGCGATTTTAGTGTTTTTTGTGATCACTGGGAGTTCACAGATTCCGCCAATATATAATAATAGGCTGTAGCAAAAATATTTTTGGAGATATTTAAAAAAATCTATTGCAAAACTTTAAACGCGTTTTCTGGCTAAACTAGAAAAGATAGAGCGATTTTAAGTGTTTTTTGTGATCACTGGGAGTTCACACATTCCGCCGATATCTGATGATAAGCTGTAGCACAAATATTTTTGGAGATATTTCAAAAAATCTTTTGCAAAACTTTAAACGCGTTTTCTGGTTAAACTAGAAGAGATAGAGCGATTTTAAAAGTTTTTTGTGATCACTGTGAGTTCACACATTCCGCCAATATATGATAATAGGCTGTAGCAAAAATATTTTTGGAGATATTTCAAAAAATCTATTGCAAAACTTTAAACGCGTTTTCTGGCTAAACTCGAAAAGATAGAGCGATTTTAAGTGTTTTTTGTGATCACTGGGAGTTCACACATTCCGCCAATATCTGATAATAGACTGTAGCACAAAAATTTTTGGAGATATTTCAAAAACTCTGTTGCAAAACTTTAAACGCGTTTTCTGGTTAAACTAGAAGAGATAGAGCGATTTTAAAAGTTTTTTGTGATCACTGGGAGTTCACACATTCCGCCGATATCTGATGATAAGCTGTAGCACAAATATTTTTGGAGATATTTCAAAAAATCTTTTGCAAAACTTTAAACGCGTTTTCTGGTTAAACTAGAAGAGATAGAGCGATTTTAAAAGTTTTTTGTGATCACTGTGAGTTCACACATTCCGCCAATATATGATAATAGGCTGTAGCAAAAAAATTTTTGGAGATATTTCAAAAAATCTATTGCAAAACTTTAAACGCGTTTTCTGGCTAAACTAGAAAAGAGAGAGCGATTTTAAGTGTTTTTTGTGATCACTCGGAGTTCACACATTCCGCCAATATCTGATAATAGGCTGTAGCACAAATATTTTTGGAGATATTTAAAAAAATCTTTTGCAAAACTTTAAACGCGTTTTCTGGTTAAACTAGAAGAGATAGAGCGATTTTAAAAGTTTTTTGTGATCACTGTGAGTTCACACATTCCGCCAATATATGATAATAGGCTGTAGCAAAAATATTTTTGGAGATATTTCAAAAAATCTATTGCAAAACTTTAAACGCGTTTTCTGGCTAAACTCGAAAAGATAGAGCGATTTTAAGTGTTTTTTGTGATCACTGGGAGTTCACACATTCCGCCAATATCTGATAATAGACTGTAGCACAAAAATTTTTGGAGATATTTCAAAAAATCTGTTGCAAAACTTTAAACGCGTTTTCTGGTTAAACTAGAAGAGATAGAGCAATTTTAAGTGTTTTTTGTGATCACTGGGAGTTCACACATTCCGCCAATATATGATAATAGGCTGTAGCAAAAATATTTTTGGAGATATTTGAAAAAATCTATTGCAAAACTTTAAACGCGTTTTCTGGCTAAACTAGAAAAGATAGAGCGATTTTAAGTGTTTTTTGTGATCACTGTTAGTTCACAGATTCCGCCAATATATAATAATAGGCTGTAGCAAAAATATTTTTGGAGATATTTAAAAAAATCTTTTGCAAAACTTTAAACGCGTTTTCTGGCTAAACTAGAAGAGATAGAGCGATTTTAATTGTTTTTTGTGATCACTGGGAGTTCACACATTCCGCCAATGTATGATAATAGGCTGTAGCAAAAATATTTTTGGAGATATTTCAAAAAATCTATTGCAAAACTTTAAACGCGTTTTCTGGCTAAACTAGAAAAGAGAGAGCGATTTTAAGTGTTTTTTGTGATCACTCGGAGTTCACATATTCCGCCAATATCTGATAATAGGCTGTAGCACAAATATTTTTGGAGATATTTCAAAAAATCTTTTGCAAAACTTTAAACGCGTTTTCTGGTTAAACTAGAAGAGATAGAGCGATTTTAAGTGTTTTTTGTGATCACTGGGAGTTCACACATTCCGCCAATGTATGACAATAGGCTGTAGCAAAAATATTTTTGGAGATATTTCAAAAAATCTATTGCAAAACTTTAAACGCGTTTTCTGGCTAAACTAGAAAAGAGAGAGCGATTTTAAGTGTTTTTTGTGATCACTCGGAGTTCACACATTCCGCCAATATCTGATAATAGGCTGTAGCACAAATATTTTTGGAGATATTTAAAAAAATCTTTTGCAAAACTTTAAACGCGTTTTCTGGTTAAACTAGAAGAGATAGAGCGATTTTAAAAGTTTTTTGTGATCACTGTGAGTTCACACATTCCGCCAATATATGATAATAGGCTGTAGCAAAAATATTTTTGGAGATATTTCAAAAAATCTATTGCAAAACTTTAAACGCGTTTTCTGGCTAAACTCGAAAAGATAGAGCGATTTTAAGTGTTTTTTGTGATCACTGGGAGTTCACACATTCCGCCAATATCTGATAATAGACTGTAGCACAAAAATTTTTGGAGATATTTCAAAAAATCTGTTGCAAAACTTTAAACGCGTTTTCTGGTTAAACTAGAAGAGATAGAGCAATTTTAAGTGTTTTTTGTGATCACTGGGAGTTCACACATTCCGCCAATATATGATAATAGGCTGTAGCAAAAATATTTTTGGAGATATTTGAAAAAATCTATTGCAAAACTTTAAACGCGTTTTCTGGCTAAACTAGAAAAGATAGAGCGATTTTAAGTGTTTTTTGTGATCACTGTTAGTTCACAGATTCCGCCAATAATTAATAATAGGCTGTAGCAAAAATATTTTTGGAGATATTTAAAAAAATCTTTTGCAAAACTTTAAACGCGTTTTCTGGCTAAACTAGAAGAGATAGAGCGATTTTAATTGTTTTTTGTGATCACTGGGAGTTCACAGATTCCGCCAATATATAATAATAGGCTGTAGCAAAAATATTTTTGGAGATATTTAAAAAAATCTTTTGCAAAACTTTAAACGCGTTTTCTGGCTAAACTAGAAGAGATAGAGCGATTTTAAGTGTTTTTTGTGATCACTGGGAGTTCACACATTCCGCCAATATCTGATAATAGGCTGTAGCACAAATATTTTTGGAGATATTTCAAAAAATCTTTTGCAAAACTTTAAACGCGTTTTCTGGCTAAACTAGAAGAGATAGAGCGATTTTAAGTGTTTTTTGTGATCACTGGGAGTTCACACATTCCGCCAATATATGTTAATAGGCTGTAGCAAAAATATTTTTGGAGATATTTGAAAAAATCTATTGCAAAACTTTAAACGCGTTTTCTGGTTAAACTAGAAGAGATAGAGCGATTTTAATTGTTTTTTGTGATCACTGGGAGTTCACACATTCCGCCAATATCTGATAATAGACTGTAGCACAAAAATTTTTGGAGATATTTCAAAAAATCTGTTGCAAAACTTTAAACGCGTTTTCTGGTTAAACTAGAAGAGATAGAGCAATTTTAAGTGTTTTTTGTGATCACTGGGAGTTCACACATTCCGCCAATATATGATAATAGGCTGTAGCAAAAATATTTTTGGAGATATTTGAAAAAATCTATTGCAAAACTTTAAACGCGTTTTCTGGCTAAACTAGAAAAGATAGAGCGATTTTAAGTGTTTTTTGTGATCACTGTTAGTTCACAGAATCCGCCAATAATTAATAATAGGCTGTAGCAAAAATATTTTTGGAGATATTTAAAAAAATCTTTTGCAAAACTTTAAACGCGTTTTCTGGCTAAACTAGAAGAGATAGAGCGATTTTAATTGTTTTTTGTGATCACTGGGAGTTCACAGATTCCGCCAATATATAATAATAGGCTGTAGCAAAAATATTTTTGGAGATATTTAAAAAAATCTTTTGCAAAACTTTAAACGCGTTTTCTGGCTAAACTAGAAGAGATAGAGCGATTTTAAGTGTCTGATAATAGGCTGTAGCACAAATATTTTAGGAGATATTTAAAAAAATCTTTTGCAAAACTTTAAACGCGTTTTCTGGCTAAACTAGAAGAGATAGAGCGATTTTAAGTGTTTTTTGTGATCACTGGGAGTTCACAGATTATGCCAATATATGATAATAGGCTGTAGCAAAAATATTTTTGGAGATATTTAAAAAAATCTTTTGCAAAACTTTAAACGCGTTTTCTGGTTAAACTAGAAGAGATAGAGCGATTTTAAGTGTTTTTTGTGATCACTGGGAGTTCACACATTCCGCCAATATCTGATAATAGGCTGTAGCAAAAATATTTTTGGAGATATTTAAAAAAATCTTTTGCAAAACTTTAAACGCGTTTTCTGGCTAAACTAGAAGAGATAGAGCGATTTTAAGTGTTTTTTGTGATCACTGGGAGTTCACAGATTCCGCCAATATATAATAATAGGCTGTAGCAAAAATATTTTTGGAGATATTTAAAAAAATCTTTTGCAAAACTTTAAACGCGTTTTCTGGCTAAACTGGAAGAGATAGAGCGATTTTAAGTGTTTTTTTGTGATCACTGGGAGTTCACAGATTCCGCCAATATATGATAATAGGCTGTAGCGAAAATATTTTTGGAGATATTTAAAAAATCTTTTGCAAAACTTTAAACGCGTTTTCTGGCTAAACTAGAAGAGATAGAGCGATTTTAAGTGTTTTTTGTGATCACTGGGAGTTCACAGATTCCGCCAATATATGATAATAGGCTGTAGCGAAAATATTTTTGGAGATATTTCAAAAAATCTTTTGCAAAACTTTAAACGCGTTTTCTGGCTAAACTAGAAGAGATAGAGCGATTTTAATTGTTTTTTGTGATCACTGGGAGTTCACAGATTCCGCCAATATATAATAATAGGCTGTAGCAAAAATATTTTTGGAGATATTTAAAAAAATCTTTTGCAAAACTTTAAACGCGTTTTCTGGCTAAACTAGAAGAGATAGAGCGATTTTAAGTGTTTTTTGTGATCACTGGGAGTTCACACATTCCGCCAATATCTGATAATAGGCTGTAGCAAAAATATTTTTGGAGATATTTAAAAAAATCTTTTGCAAAACTTTAAACGCGTTTTCTGGCTAAACTAGAAGAGATAGAGCGATTTTAAGTGTTTTTTGTGATCACTGGGAGTTCACAGATTCCGCCAATATATAATAATAGGCTGTAGCAAAAATATTTTTGGAGATATTTAAAAAAATCTTTTGCAAAACTTTAAACGCGTTTTCTGGCTAAACTAGAAGAGATAGAGCGATTTTAAGTGTTTTTTGTGATCACTGGGAGTTCACAGATTCCGCCAATATATGATAATAGGCTGTAGCGAAAATATTTTTGAAGATATTTAAAAAATCTTTTGCAAAACTTTAAACGCGTTTTCTGGCTAAACTAGAAGAGATAGAGCGATTTTAAGTGTTTTTTGTGATCACTGGGAGTTCACAGATTCCGCCAATATATGATAATAGGCTGTTGCAAAAATATTTTTGGAGATATTTAAAAAATCTTTTGCAAAACTTTAAACGCGTTTTCTGGCTAAACTAGAAGAGATAGAGCGATTTTAAGTGTTTTTTGTGATCACTGGGAGTTGACAGATTCCGCCAATATATGAAAATAGGCTGTAGCAAAAATATTTTTGGAGATATTTAAAAAAATCTATTGCAAAACTTTAAACGCGTTTTCTGGCTAAACTAGAAGAGATAGAGCGATTTTAAGTGTTTTTTGTGATCACTGGGAGTTCACAGATTCCGCCAATATATGATAATAGGCTGTCCCAAAAATATTTTTGGAGATATTTAAAAAATCTTTTGCAAAACTTTAAACGCGTTTTCTGGCTAAACTAGAAGAGATAGAGCGATTTTAAGTGTTTTTTGTGATCACTGGGAGTTCACAGATTCCGCCAATAATTAATAATAGGCTGTAGCAAAAATATTTTTGGAGATATTTAAAAAAATCTTTTGCAAAACTTTAAACGCGTTTTCTGGTTAAACTAGAAGAGATAGAGCGATTTTAAGTGTTTTTTGTGATCACTGGGAGTTCACAGATTCCGCCAATATATGATAATAGGCTGTCCCAAAAATATTTTTGGAGATATTTAAAAAATCTTTTGCAAAACTTTAAACGCGTTTTCTGGCTAAACTAGAAGAGATAGAGCGATTTTAAGTGTTTTTTGTGATCACTGGGAGTTCACAGATTCCGCCAATAATTAATAATAGGCTGTAGCAAAAATATTTTTGGAGATATTTAAAAAAATCTATTGCAAAACTTTAAACGCGTTTTCTGGCTAAACTAGAAGAGATAGAGCGATTTTAAGTGTTTTTTGTGATCACTGGGAGTTCACAGATTATGCCAATATATGATAATAGGCTGTAGCAAAAATATTTTTGGAGATATTTAAAAAAATCTTTTGCAAAACTTTAAACGCGTTTTTTGGCTAAACTAGAAGAGATAGAGCGATTTTAAGTGTTTTTTGTGATCCCTGGGAGTTCACAGATTATGCCAATATATGAAAATAGGCTGTAGCAAAAATATTTTTGGAGATATTTAAAAAAATCTTTTGCAAAACTTTAAACGCGTTTTCTGGCTAAACTAGAAGAGATAGAGCGATTTTAAGTGTTTCTTGTGATCACTGGGAGTTCACAGATTCCGCCAATATATAATAATAGGCTGTAGCAAAAATATTTTTGGAGATATTTAAAAAAATCTTTTGCAAAACTTTAAACGTGTTTTCTGGCTAAACTAGAAGAGATAGAGCGATTTTAAGTGTTTTTTGTGATCACTGGGAGTTCACAGATTCCGCCAATAATTAATAATAGGCTGTAGCAAAAATATTTTTGGAGATATTTAAAAAAATCTTTTGCAAAACTTTAAACGCGTTTTCTGGTTAAACTAGAAGAGATAGAGCGATTTTAAGTGTTTTTTGTGATCACTGGGAGTTCACACATTCCGCCAATATATGATAATAGGCTGTAGCAAAAATATTTTTGGAGATATTTAAAAAAATCTATTGCAAAACTTTAAATGCGTTTTCTGGCTAAACTAGAAGAGATAGAGCGATTTTAAGTGTTTTTTGTGATCACTGGGAGTTCACAGATTATGCCAATATATGATAATAGGCTGTAGCAAAAATATTTTTGGAGATATTTAAAAAAATCTTTTGCAAAACTTTAAACGCGTTTTCTGGCTAAACTAGAAGAGATAGAGCGATTTTAAGTGTTTTTTGTGATCCCTGGGAGTTCACAGATTATGCCAATATATGAAAATAGGCTGTAGCAAAAATATTTTTGGAGATATTTAAAAAAATCTATTGCAAAACTTTAAACGCGTTTTCTGGCTAAACTAGAAGAGATAGAGCGATTTTAAGTGTTTTTTGTGATCACTGGGAGTTCACAGATTCCGCCAATATATGATAATAGGCTGTCCCAAAAATATTTTTGGAGATATTTAAAAAATCTTTTGCAAAACTTTAAACGCGTTTTCTGGCTAATCTAGAAGAGATAGAGGGATTTTAAGTGTTTTTTGTGATCACTGGGAGTTCACACATTCCGCCAATATCTGATAATAGGCTCTAGCAAAAATATTTTTGGAGATATTTAAAAAAATCTTTTGGAAAACTTTAAACGCGTTTTCTGGCTAAACTAGAAGAGATAGAGCGATTTTAAGCGTTTTTTGTGATCACTGGGAGTTCACAGATTCCGCCAATATACAATAATAGGCTGTAGCAAAAATATTTTTGGAGATATTTAAAAAATCTTTTGCAAAACTTTAAACGCGTTTTCTGGCTAAACTAGAAGAGATAGAGCGATTTTAAGTGTTTTTTGTGATCACTGGGAGTTCACAGATTCCGCCAATATCTGATAATAGGCTGTAGCAAAAATATTTTTGGAGATATTTAAAAAAATCTTTTGCAAAACTTTAAACGCGTTTTCTGGCTAAACTAGAAGAGATAGAGCGATTTTAAGTGTTTTTTGTGATCACTGGGAGTTCACAGATTCCGCCAATATATGATAATAGGCTGTCCCAAAAATATTTTTGGAGATATTTAAAAAATCTTTTGCAAAACTTTAAACGCGTTTTCTGGCTAATCTAGAAGAGATAGAGCGATTTTAACTGTTTTTTGTGATCACTGGGAGTTCACACATTCCGCCAATATCTGATAATAGGCTGTAGCAAAAATATTTTTGGAGATATTTAAAAAAATCTTTTGGAAAACTTTAAACGCGTTTTCTGGCTAAACTAGAAGAGATAGAGCGATTTTAAGCGTTTTTTGTGATCACTGGGAGTTCACAGATTCCGCCAATATACAATAATAGGCTGTAGCAAAAATATTTTTGGAGATATTTAAAAAAATCTTTTGCAAAACTTTAAACGCGTTTTCTGGCTAAACTAGAAGAGATAGAGCGATTTTAAGTGTTTTTTGTGATCACTGGGAGTTCACAGATTCCGCCAATATCTGATAATAGGCTGTAGCAAAAATATTTTTGGAGATATTTAAAAAAATCTTTTGCAAAACTTTAAACGCGTTTTCTGGCTAAACTAGAAGAGATAGAGCGATTTTAAGTGTTTTTTGTGATCACTGGGAGTTCACAGATTATGCCAATATATGATAATAGGCTGTAGCAAAAATATTTTTGGAGATATTTAAAAAAATCTTTTGCAAAACTTTAAACGCGTTTTCTGGCTAAACTAGAAGAGATAGAGCGATTTTAAGTGTTTTTTGTGATCACTGGGAGTTCACAGATTCCGCCAATATATAATAATAGGCTGTAGCAAAAATATTTTTGGAGATATTTAAAAAAATCTTTTGCAAAACTTTAAACGTGTTTTCTGGCTAAACTAGAAGAGATAGAGCGATTTTAAGTGTTTTTTGTGATCACTGGGAGTTCACAGATTCCGCCAATAATTAATAATAGGCTGTAGCAAAAATACTTTTGGAGATATTTAAAAAAATCTTTTGCAAAACTTTAAACGCGTTTTCTGGTTAAACTAGAAGAGATAGAGCGATTTTAAGTGTTTTTTGTGATCACTGTGAGTTCATACATTCCGCCAATATATGATAATAGGCTGTAGCAAAAATATTTTTGGAGATATTTAAAAAAATCTATTGCAAAACTTTAAATGCGTTTTCTGGCTAAACTAGAAGAGATAGAGCGATTTTAAGTGTTTTTTGTGATCACTGGGAGTTCACAGATTCCGCCAATATATGATAATAGGCTGTCCCAAAAATATTTTTGGAGATATTTAAAAAATCTTTTGCAAAACTTTAAACGCGTTTTCTGGCTAATCTAGAAGAGATAGAGCGATTTTAAGTGTTTTTTGTGATCACTGGGAGTTCACACATTCCGCCAATATCTGATAATAGGCTGTAGCAAAAATATTTTTGGAGATATTTAAAAAAATCTTTTGGAAAACTTTAAACGCGTTTTCTGGCTAAACTAGAAGAGATAGAGCGATTTTAAGCGTTTTTTGTGATCACTGGGAGTTCACAGATTCCGCCAATATACAATAATAGGCTGTAGCAAAAATATTTTTGGAGATATTTAAAAAAATCTTTTGGAAAACTTTAAACGCGTTTTCTGGCTAAACTAGAAGAGATAGAGCGATTTTAAGTGTTTTTTGTGATCACTGGGAGTTCACAGATTCCGCCAATATCTGATAATAGGCTGTAGCAAAAATATTTTTGGAGATATTTAAAAAAATCTTTTGCAAAACTTTAAACGCGTTTTCTGGCTAAACTAGAAGAGATAGAGCGATTTTAAGTGTTTTTTGTGATCACTGGGAGTTCACAGATTCCGCCAATATATGATAATAGGCTGTCCCAAAAATATTTTTGGAGATATTTAAAAAATCTTTTGCAAAACTTTAAACGCGTTTTCTGGCTAATCTATTAGAGATAGAGCGATTTTAAGTGTTTTTTGTGATCACTGGGAGTTCACACATTCCGCCAATATCTGATAATAGGCTGTAGCAAAAATATTTTTGGAGATATTTAAAAAAATCTTTTGGAAAACTTTAAACGCGTTTTCTGGCTAAACTAGAAGAGTTAGAGCGATTTTAAGCGTTTTTTGTGATCACTGGGAGTTCACAGATTCCGCCAATATACAATAATAGGCTGTAGCAAAAATATTTTTGGAGATATTTAAAAAAATCTTTTGCAAAACTTTAAACGCGTTTTCTGGCTAAACTAGAAGAGATAGAGCGATTTTAAGTGTTTTTTGTGATCACTGGGAGTTCACAGATTCCGCCAATATCTGATAATAGGCTGTAGCAAAAATATTTTTGGAGATATTTATAAAAATCTTTTGCAAAACTTTAAACGCGTTTTCTGACTAAACTAGAAGAGATAGAGCGATTTTAAGTGTTTTTTGTGATCACTGGGAGTTCACAGATTATGCCAATATATGATAATAGGCTGTAGCAAAAATATTTTTGGAGATATTTAAAAAAATCTATTGCAAAACTTTAAACGCGTTTTCTGGCTAAACTAGAAGAGATAGAGCGATTTTAAGTGTTTTTTGTGATCACTGGGAGTTCACAGATTCCGCCAATATATGATAATAGGCTGTCCCAAAAATATTTTTGGAGATATTTAAAAAAATCTTTTGCAAAACTTTAAACGCGTTTTCTGGCTAATCTAGAAGAGATAGAGCGATTTTAAGTGTTTTTTGTGATCATTGGGAGTTCACACATTCCGCCAATATCTGATAATAGGCTGTAGCAAAAATATTTTTGGAGATATTTAAAAAAATCTTTTGCAAAACTTTAAACGCGTTTTCTGGCTAAACTAGAAGAGATAGAGCGATTTTAAGTGTTTTTTGTGATCACTGTGAGTTCATACATTCCGCCAATATATGATAATAGGCTGTAGCAAAAATATTTTTGGAGATATTTAAAAAAATCTATTGCAAAACTTTAAATGCGTTTTCTGGCTAAACTAGAAGAGATAGAGCGATTTTAAGTGTTTTTTGTGATCACTGGGAGTTCACAGATTCCGCCAATATCTGATAATAGGCTGTAGCAAAAATATTTTTGGAGATATTTAAAAAAATCTTTTGCAAAACTTTAAACGCGTTTTCTGGCTTAACTAGAAGAGATAGAGCGATTTTAAGTGTTTTTTGTGATCACTGGGAGTTCACAGATTCCGCCAATATACAATAATAGGCTGTAGCAAAAATATTTTTGGAGATATTTAAAAAAATCTTTTGCAAAACTTTAAACGCGTTTTCTGGCTAAACTAGAAGAGATAGAGCGATTTTAAGTGTTTTTTGTGATCACTGGGAGTTCACAGATTCCGCCAATATCTGATAATAGGCTGTAGCAAAAATATTTTTGGAGATATTTAAAAAAATCTTTTGCAAAACTTTAAACGCGTTTTCTGGCTTAACTAGAAGAGATAGAGCGATTTTAAGTGTTTTTTGTTATCACTGGGAGTTCACAGATTCCGCCAATATACAATAATAGGCTGTAGCAAAAATATTTTTGGAGATATTTAAAAAAATCTTTTGCAAAACTTTAAACGCGTTTTCTGGCTAAACTAGAAGAGATAGAGCGATTTTAAGTGTTTTTTGTGATCACTGGGAGTTCACAGATTCCGCCAATATCTGATAATAGGCTGTAGCAAAAATATTTTTGGAGATATTTAAAAAAATCTTTTGCAAAACTTTAAACGCGTTTTCTGGCT
Organism: Condylostylus longicornis; assembly: GCF_029603195.1. Classification (NCBI taxonomy): domain Eukaryota; kingdom Metazoa; phylum Arthropoda; class Insecta; order Diptera; family Dolichopodidae; genus Condylostylus; species Condylostylus longicornis. The sequence goes on along the minus strand of NW_026578052.1, from coordinate 4,419,179 downwards.
AAACTAGAAGAGATAGAGCGATTTTAAGCGTTTTTTGTGATCACTGGGAGCTCACAGATTCCGCCAATATATAATAATAGGCTGTAGCAAAAATATTTTTGGAGATATTTAAAAAAATCTTTTGCAAAACTTTAAACGCGTTTTCTGACTAAACTAGAAGAGATAGAGCGATTTTAAGTGTTTTTTGTGATCACTGGGAGTTCACAGATTCCGCCAATATCTGATAATAGGCTGTAGCAAAAATATTTTTGGAGATATTTAAAAAAATCTTTTGCAAAACTTTAAACGCGTTTTCTGGCTAAACTAGAAGAGATAGAGCGATTTTAAGTGTTTTTTGTGATCACTGGGAGTTCACAGATTCCGCCAATATACAATAATAGGCTGTAGCAAAAATATTTTTGGAGATATTTAAAAAAATCTTTTGCAAAACTTTAAACGCGTTTTCTGGCTAAACTAGAAGAGATAGAGCGATTTTAAGTGTTTTTTGTGATCACTGGGAGTTCACAGATTCCGCCAATATATGATAATAGGCTGTACCAAAAATATTTTTGGAGATATTTAAAAAAATCTTTTGCAAAACTTTAAACGCGTTTTGTGGCTAAACTAGAAGAGATAGAGCGATTTTAAGTGTTTTTTGTGACCACTGGGAGTTCACAGATTCCGCCAATATACAATAATAGGCTGTAGCAAAAATATTTTTGGAGATATTTAAAAAAATCTTTTGCAAAACTTTAAACGCGTTTTCTGGCTAAACTAGAAGAGATAGAGCGATTTTAAGTGTTTTTTGTGATCACTGGGAGTTCACAGATTCCGCCAATATATGATAATAGTCTGTAGCAAAAATATTTTTGGAGATATTTAAAAAAATCTATTGCAAAACTTTAAACGCGTTTTCTGGCTAAACTAGAAGAGATAGAGCGATTTTAAGTGTTTTTTGTGATCACTGGGAGTTCACAGATTCCGCCAATATATGATAATAGGCTGTACCAAAAATATTTTTGGAGATATTTAAAAAAATCTTTTGCAAAACTTTAAACGCGTTTTCTGGCTAAACTAGAAGGGATAGAGCGATTTTAAGTGTTTTTTGTGATCACTGGGAGTTCACAGATTCCGCCAATATATGATAATAGGCTGTTGCAAAAATATTTTTGGAGATATTTAAAAAAATCTTTTGCAAAACTTTAAACGCGTTTTCTGGCTAAACTAGAAGAGATAGAGCGATTTTAAGTGTTTTTTGTGATCACTGGGAGTTCACAGATTCCGCCAATATATAATAATAGGCTGTAGCAAAAATATTTTTGGAGATATTTAAAAAAATCTTTTGCAAAGCTTTAAACGCGTTTTCTGGCTAAACTAGAAGAGATAGAGCGATTTTAAGTGTTTTTTGTGATCACTGGGAGTTCACAGATTCCGCCAATATATGATAATAGGCTGTAGCAAAAATAGTTTTGGAGATATTTAAAAAATCTTTTGCAAAACTTTAAACGCGTTTTCTGGCTAAACTAAAAGAGATAGAGCGATTTTAAGTGTTTTTTGTGATCACTGGTAGTTCACAGATTCCGCCAATATATAATAATAGGCTGTAGCAAAAATATTTTTGGAGATATTTAAAAAAATCTTTTGCAAAACTTTAAACGCGTTTTCTGGCTAAACTAGAAGAGATAGAGCGATTTTAAGTGTTTTTTGTGATCACTGGGAGTTCACAGATTCCGCCAATATATGATAATAGGCTGTCCCAAAAATATTTTTGGAGATATTTAAAAAATCTTTTGCAAAACTTTAAACGCGTTTTCTGGTTAAACTAGAAGAGATAGAGCGATTTTAAGTGTTTTTTGTGATCACTGGGAGTTCACACATTCCGCCAATATATGATAATAGGCTGTAGCGAAAATATTTTTGGAGATATTTAAAAAATCTTTTGCAAAACTTTAAACGCGTTTTCTGGCTAAACTAGAAGAGATAGAGCGATTTTAAGTGTTTTTTGTGATCACTGGGAGTTCACAGATTCCGCCAATAATTAATAATAGGCTGTAGCAAAAATATTTTTGGAGATATTTAAAAAAATCTTTTGCAAAACTTTAAACGCGTTTTCTGGTTAAACTAGAAGAGATAGAGCGATTTTAAGTGTTTTTTGTGATCACTGGGAGTTCACAGATTCCGCCAATATATGATAATAGGCTGTAGCAAAAATAGTTTTGGAGATATTTAAAAAATCTTTTGCAAAACTTTAAACGCGTTTTCTGGCTAAACTAAAAGAGATAGAGCGATTTTAAGTGTTTTTTGTGATCACTGGTAGTTCACAGATTCCGCCAATATATAATAATAGGCTGTACCAAAAATATTTTTGGAGATATTTAAAAAAATCTTTTGCAAAACTTTAAACGCGTTTTCTGGCTAAACTAGAAGAGATAGAGCGATTTTAAGTGTTTTTTGTGATCACTGGGAGTTCACAGATTCCGCCAATATATGATAATAGGCTGTCCCAAAAATATTTTTGGAGATATTTAAAAAATCTTTTGCAAAACTTTAAACGCGTTTTCTGGTTAAACTAGAAGAGATAGAGCGATTTTAAGTGTTTTTTGTGATCACTGGGAGTTCACACATTCCGCCAATATATGATAATAGGCTGTAGCGAAAATATTTTTGGAGATATTTAAAAAATCTTTTGCAAAACTTTAAACGCGTTTTCTGGCTAAACTAGAAGAGATAGAGCGATTTTAAGTGTTTTTTGTGATCACTGGGAGTTCACAGATTCCGCCAATAATTAATAATAGGCTGTAGCAAAAATATTTTTGGAGATATTTAAAAAAATCTTTTGCAAAACTTTAAACGCGTTTTCTGGTTAAACTAGAAGAGATAGAGCGATTTTAAGTGTTTTTTGTGATCACTGGGAGTTCACACATTCCGCCAATATCTGATAATAGGCTGTAGCAAAAATATTTTTGGAGATATTTAAAAAAATCTATTGCAAAACTTTAAAAGCGTTTTCTGGCTAAACTAGAAGAGATAGAGCGATTTTAAGTGTTTTTTGTGATCACTGGGAGTTCACACATTCCGCCAATATCTGATAATAGGCTGTAGCAAAAATATTTTTGGAGATATTTAAAAAAATCTTTTGCAAAACTTTAAACGCGTTTTCTGGTTAAACTAGAAGAGATAGAGCGATTTTAAGTGTTTTTTGTGATCACTGGGAGTTCACACATTCCGCCAATATATGATAATAGGCTGTAGCAAAAATATTTTTGGAGATATTTAAAAAAATCTTTTGCAAAACTTTAAACGCGTTTTCTGGTTAAACTAGAAGAGATAGAGCGATTTTAAGTGTTTTTTGTGATCACTGGGAGTTCACACATTCCGCCAATATCCGATAATAGGCTGTAGCAAAAATATTTTTGGAGATATTTAAAAAAATCTATTGCAAAACTTTAAAAGCGTTTTCTGGCTAAACTAGAAGAGATAGAGCGATTTTAAGTGTTTTTTGTGATCACTGGGAGTTCACACATTCCGCCAATATCTGATAATAGGCTGTAGCAAAAATATTTTTGGAGATATTTAAAAAAATCTTTTGCAAAACTTTAAACGCGTTTTCTGGCTAAACTAGAAGAGATAGAGCGATTTTAAGTGTTTTTTGTGATCACTGGGAGTTCACAGATTATGCCAATATATGATAATAGGCTGTAGCAAAAATATTTTTGGAGATATTTAAAAAAATCTTTTGCAAAACTTTAAACGCGTTTTCTGGCTAAACTAGAAGAGATAGAGCGATTTTAAGTGTTTTTTGTGATCACTGGGAGTTCACAGATTCCGCCAATATCTGATAATAGGCTGTAGCAAAAATATTTTTGGAGATATTTAAAAAAATCTTTTGCAAAACTTTAAACGCGTTTTCTGGCTAAACTAGAAGAGATAGAGCGATTTTAAGCGTTTTTTGTGATCACTGGGAGCTCACAGATTCCGCCAATATATGATAATAGGCTGTAGCAAAAATATTTTTGGAGATATTTAAAAAAATCTTTTGCAAAACTTTAAACGCGTTTTCTGACTAAACTAGAAGAGATAGAGCGATTTTAAGTGTTTTTTGTGATCACTGGGAGTTCACAGATTCCGCCAATATCTGATAATAGGCTGTAGCAAAAATATTTTTGGAGATATTTAAAAAAATCTTTTGCAAAACTTTAAACGCGTTTTCTGGCTAAACTAGAAGAGATAGAGCGATTTTAAGTGTTTTTTGTGATCACTGGGAGTTCACAGATTCCGCCAATATACAATAATAGGCTGTAGCAAAAATATTTTTGGAGATATTTAAAAAAATCTTTTGCAAAACTTTAAACGCGTTTTCTGGCTAAACTAGAAGAGATAGAGCGATTTTAAGTGTTTTTTGTGATCACTGGGAGTTCACAGATTCCGCCAATATATGATAATAGGCTGTACCAAAAATATTTTTGGAGATATTTAAAAAAATCTTTTGCAAAACTTTAAACGCGTTTTGTGGCTAAACTAGAAGAGATAGAGCGATTTTAAGTGTTTTTTGTGACCACTGGGAGTTCACAGATTCCGCCAATATACAATAATAGGCTGTAGCAAAAATATTTTTGGAGATATTTAAAAAAATCTTTTGCAAAACTTTAAACGCGTTTTCTGGCTAAACTAGAAGAGATAGAGCGATTTTAAGTGTTTTTTGTGATCACTGGGAGTTCACAGATTCCGCCAATATATGATAATAGTCTGTAGCAAAAATATTTTTGGAGATATTTAAAAAAATCTTTTGCAAAACTTTAAACGCGTTTTCTGGCTAAACTAGAAGAGATAGAGCGATTTTAAGTGTTTTTTATGATCACTGGGAGTTCACACATTCCGCCAATATATGATAATAGGCTGTAGCAAAAATATTTTTGGAGATATTTAAAAAAATCTATTGCAAAACTTTAAATGCGTTTTCTGGCTAAACTAGAAGAGATAGAGCGATTTTAAGTGTTTTTTGTGATCACTGGGAGTTCACAGATTCCGCCAATAATTAATAATAGGCTGTAGCAAAAATATTTTTGGAGATATTTAAAAAAATCTTTTGCAAAACTTTAAACGCGTTTTCTGGTTAAACTAGAAGAGATAGAGCGATTTTAAGTGTTTTTTGTGATCACTGGGAGTTCACAGATTATGCCAATATCTGATAATAGGCTGTAGCAAAAATATTTTTGGAGATATTTAAAAAAATCTTTTGCAAAACTTTAAACGCGTTTTCTGGCTAAACTAGAAGAGATAGAGCGATTTTAAGTGTTTTTTGTGATCCCTGGGAGTTCACAGATTATGCCAATATATGAAAATAGGCTGTAGCAAAAATATTTTTGGAGATATTTAAAAAAATCTTTTGCAAAACTTTAAACGCGTTTTCTGGCTAAACTAGAAGAGATAGAGCGATTTTAAGTGTTTTTTGTGATCACTGGGAGTTCACAGATTCCGCCAATATATAATAATAGGCTGTAGCAAAAATATTTTTGGAGATATTTAAAAAAATCTTTTGCAAAACTTTAAACGTGTTTTCTGGCTAAACTAGAAGAGATAGAGCGATTTTAAGTGTTTTTTGTGATCACTGGGAGTTCACAGATTCCGCCAATAATTAATAATAGGCTGTAGCAAAAATATTTTTGGAGATATTTAAAAAAATCTTTTGCAAAACTTTAAACGCGTTTTCTGGTTAAACTAGAAGAGATAGAGCGATTTTAAGTGTTTTTTGTGATCACTGTGAGTTCACACATTCCGCCAATATATGATAATAGGCTGTAGCAAAAATATTTTTGGAGATATTTAAAAAAATCTATTGCAAAACTTTAAATGAGTTTTCTGGCTAAACTAGAAGAGATAGAGCGATTTTAAGTGTTTTTTGTGATCACTGGGAGTTCACAGATTATGCCAATATATGATAATAGGCTGTAGCAAAAATATTTTTGGAGATATTTAAAAAAATCTTTTGCAAAACTTTAAACGCGTTTTCTGGCTAAACTAGAAGAGATAGAGCGATTTTAAGTGTTTTTTGTGATCCCTGGGAGTTCACAGATTATGCCAATATATGAAAATAGGCTGTAGCAAAAATATTTTTGGAGATATTTAAAAAAATCTATTGCAAAACTTTAAACGCGTTTTCTGGCTAAACTAGAAGAGATAGAGCGATTTTAAGTGTTTTTTGTGATCACTGGGAGTTCACAGATTCCGCCAATATATGATAATAGGCTGTCCCAAAAATATTTTTGGAGATATTTAAAAAATCTTTTGCAAAACTTTAAACGCGTTTTCTGGCTAATCTAGAAGAGATAGAGCGATTTTAAGTGTTTTTTGTGATCACTGGGAGTTCACACATTCCGCCAATATCTGATAATAGGCTGTAGCAAAAATATTTTTGGAGATATTTAAAAAAATCTTTTGGAAAACTTTAAACGCGTTTTCTGGCTAAACTAGAAGAGATAGAGCGATTTTAAGCGTTTTTTGTGATCACTGGGAGTTCACAGATTCCGCCAATATACAATAATAGGCTGTAGCAAAAATATTTTTGGAGATATTTAAAAAAATCTTTTGCAAAACTTTAAACGCGTTTTCTGGCTAAACTAGAAGAGATAGAGCGATTTTAAGTGTTTTTTGTGATCACTGGGAGTTCACAGATTCCGCCAATATACAATAATAGGCTGTAGCAAAAATATTTTTGGAGATATTTAAAAAAATCTTTTGCAAAACTTTAAACGCGTTTTCTGGCTAAACTAGAAGAGATAGAGCGATTTTAAGTGTTTTTTGTGATCACTGGGAGTTCACAGATTCCGCCAATATATGATAATAGGCTGTCCCAAAAATATTTTTGGAGATATTTAAAAAATCTTTTGCAAAACTTTAAACGCGTTTTCTGGCTAATCTATTAGAGATAGAGCGATTTTAAGTGTTTTTTGTGATCACTGGGAGTTCACACATTCCGCCAATATCTGATAATAGGCTGTAGCAAAAATATTTTTGGAGATATTTAAAAAAATCTTTTGGAAAACTTTAAACGCGTTTTCTGGCTAAACTAGAAGAGTTAGAGCGATTTTAAGCGTTTTTTGTGATCACTGGGAGTTCACAGATTCCGCCAATATACAATAATAGGCTGTAGCAAAAATATTTTTGGAGATATTTAAAAAAATCTTTTTCAAAACTTTAAACGCGTTTTCTGGCTAAACTAGAAGAGATAGAGCGATTTTAAGTGTTTTTTGTGATCACTGGGAGTTCACAGATTCCGCCAATATCTGATAATAGGCTGTAGCAAAAATATTTTTGGAGATATTTAAAAAAATCTTTTGCAAAACTTTAAACGCGTTTTCTGACTAAACTAGAAGAGATAGAGCGATTTTAAGTGTTTTTTGTGATCACTGGGAGTTCACAGATTATGCCAATATATGATAATAGGCTGTAGCAAAAATATTTTTGGAGATATTTAAAAAAATCTATTGCAAAACTTTAAACGCGTTTTCTGGCTAAACTAGAAGAGATAGAGCGATTTTAAGTGTTTTTTGTGATCACTGGGAGTTCACAGATTCCGCCAATATATGATAATAGGCTGTCCCAAAAATATTTTTGGAGATATTTAAAAAAATCTTTTGCAAAACTTTAAACGCGTTTTCTGGCTAATCTAGAAGAGATAGAGCGATTTTAAGTGTTTTTTGTGATCATTGGGAGTTCACACATTCCGCCAATATCTGATAATAGGCTGTAGCAAAAATATTTTTGGAGATATTTAAAAAAATCTTTTGCAAAACTTTAAACGCGTTTTCTGGCTAAACTAGAAGAGATAGAGCGATTTTAAGTGTTTTTTGTGATCACTGTGAGTTCATACATTCCGCCAATATATGATAATAGGCTGTAGCAAAAATATTTTTGGAGATATTTAAAAAAATCTATTGCAAAACTTTAAATGCGTTTTCTGGCTAAACTAGAAGAGATAGAGCGATTTTAAGTGTTTTTTGTGATCACTGGGAGTTCACAGATTCCGCCAATATCTGATAATAGGCTGTAGCAAAAATATTTTTGGAGATATTTAAAAAAATCTTTTGCAAAACTTTAAACGCGTTTTCTGGCTTAACTAGAAGAGATAGAGCGATTTTAAGTGTTTTTTGTGATCACTGGGAGTTCACAGATTCCGCCAATATACAATAATAGGCTGTAGCAAAAATATTTTTGGAGATATTTAAAAAAATCTTTTGCAAAACTTTAAACGCGTTTTCTGGCTAAACTAGAAGAGATAGAGCGATTTTAAGTGTTTTTTGTGATCACTGGGAGTTCACAGATTCCGCCAATATCTGATAATAGGCTGTAGCAAAAATATTTTTGGAGATATTTAAAAAAATCTATTGCAAAACTTTAAATGAGTTTTCTGGCTAAACTAGAAGAGATAGAGCGATTTTAAGTGTTTTTTGTGATCACTGGGAGTTCACAGATTATGCCAATATATGATAATAGGCTGTAGCAAAAATATTTTTGGAGATATTTAAAAAAATCTTTTGCAAAACTTTAAACGCGTTTTCTGGCTAAACTAGAAGAGATAGAGCGATTTTAAGTGTTTTTTGTGATCCCTGGGAGTTCACAGATTATGCCAATATATGAAAATAGGCTGTAGCAAAAATATTTTTGGAGATATTTAAAAAAATCTATTGCAAAACTTTAAACGCGTTTTCTGGCTAAACTAGAAGAGATAGAGCGATTTTAAGTGTTTTTTGTGATCACTGGGAGTTCACAGATTCCGCCAATATATGATAATAGGCTGTCCCAAAAATATTTTTGGAGATATTTAAAAAATCTTTTGCAAAACTTTAAACGCGTTTTCTGGCTAATCTAGAAGAGATAGAGCGATTTTAAGTGTTTTTTGTGATCACTGGGAGTTCACACATTCCGCCAATATCTGATAATAGGCTGTAGCAAAAATATTTTTGGAGATATTTAAAAAAATCTTTTGGAAAACTTTAAACGCGTTTTCTGGCTAAACTAGAAGAGATAGAGCGATTTTAAGCGTTTTTTGTGATCACTGGGAGTTCACAGATTCCGCCAATATACAATAATAGGCTGTAGCAAAAATATTTTTGGAGATATTTAAAAAAATCTTTTGCAAAACTTTAAACGCGTTTTCTGGCTAAACTAGAAGAGATAGAGCGATTTTAATTGTTTTTTGTGATCACTGGGAGTTCACAGATTCCGCCAATATCTGATAATAGGCTGTAGCAAAAATATTTTTGGAGATATTTAAAAAAATCTTTTGCAAAACTTTAAACGCGTTTTCTGGCTAAACTAGAAGAGATAGAGCGATTTTAAGTGTTTTTTGTGATCACTGGGAGTTCACAGATTCCGCCAATATATGATAATAGGCTGTCCCAAAAATATTTTTGGAGATATTTAAAAAATCTTTTGCAAAACTTTAAACGCGTTTTCTGGCTAATCTATTAGAGATAGAGCGATTTTAAGTGTTTTTTGTGATCACTGGGAGTTCACACATTCCGCCAATATCTGATAATAGGCTGTAGCAAAAATATTTTTGGAGATATTTAAAAAAATCTTTTGGAAAACTTTAAACGCGTTTTCTGGCTAAACTAGAAGAGTTAGAGCGATTTTAAGCGTTTTTTGTGATCACTGGGAGTTCACAGATTCCGCCAATATACAATAATAGGCTGTAGCAAAAATATTTTTGGAGATATTTAAAAAAATCTTTTGCAAAACTTTAAACGCGTTTTCTGGCTAAACTAGAAGAGATAGAGCGATTTTAAGTGTTTTTTGTGATCACTGGGAGTTCACAGATTCCGCCAATATCTGATAATAGGCTGTAGCAAAAATATTTTTGGAGATATTTAAAAAAATCTATTGCAAAACTTTAAATGAGTTTTCTGGCTAAACTAGAAGAGATAGAGCGATTTTAAGTGTTTTTTGTGATCACTGGGAGTTCACAGATTATGCCAATATATGATAATAGGCTGTAGCAAAAATATTTTTGGAGATATTTAAAAAAATCTTTTGCAAAACTTTAAACGCGTTTTCTGGCTAAACTAGAAGAGATAGAGCGATTTTAAGTGTTTTTTGTGATCCCTGGGAGTTCACAGATTATGCCAATATATGAAAATAGGCTGTAGCAAAAATATTTTTGGAGATATTTAAAAAAATCTATTGCAAAACTTTAAACGCGTTTTCTGGCTAAACTAGAAGAGATAGAGCGATTTTAAGTGTTTTTTGTGATCACTGGGAGTTCACAGATTCCGCCAATATATGATAATAGGCTGTCCCAAAAATATTTTTGGAGATATTTAAAAAATCTTTTGCAAAACTTTAAACGCGTTTTCTGGCTAATCTAGAAGAGATAGAGCGATTTTAAGTGTTTTTTGTGATCACTGGGAGTTCACACATTCCGCCAATATCTGATAATAGGCTGTAGCAAAAATATTTTTGGAGATATTTAAAAAAATCTTTTGGAAAACTTTAAACGCGTTTTCTGGCTAAACTAGAAGAGATAGAGCGATTTTAAGCGTTTTTTGTGATCACTGGGAGTTCACAGATTCCGCCAATATACAATAATAGGCTGTAGCAAAAATATTTTTGGAGATATTTAAAAAAATCTTTTGCAAAACTTTAAACGCGTTTTCTGGCTAAACTAGAAGAGATAGAGCGATTTTAATTGTTTTTTGTGATCACTGGGAGTTCACAGATTCCGCCAATATCTGATAATAGGCTGTAGCAAAAATATTTTTGGAGATATTTAAAAAAATCTTTTGCAAAACTTTAAACGCGTTTTCTGGCTAAACTAGAAGAGATAGAGCGATTTTAAGTGTTTTTTGTGATCACTGGGAGTTCACAGATTCCGCCAATATATGATAATAGGCTGTCCCAAAAATATTTTTGGAGATATTTAAAAAATCTTTTGCAAAACTTTAAACGCGTTTTCTGGCTAATCTATTAGAGATAGAGCGATTTTAAGTGTTTTTTGTGATCACTGGGAGTTCACACATTCCGCCAATATCTGATAATAGGCTGTAGCAAAAATATTTTTGGAGATATTTAAAAAAATCTTTTGGAAAACTTTAAACGCGTTTTCTGGCTAAACTAGAAGAGTTAGAGCGATTTTAAGCGTTTTTTGTGATCACTGGGAGTTCACAGATTCCGCCAATATACAATAATAGGCTGTAGCAAAAATATTTTTGGAGATATTTAAAAAAATCTTTTGCAAAACTTTAAACGCGTTTTCTGGCTAAACTAGAAGAGATAGAGCGATTTTAAGTGTTTTTTGTGATCACTGGGAGTTCACAGATTCCGCCAATATCTGATAATAGGCTGTAGCAAAAATATTTTTTTAGATATTTAAAAAAATCTTTTGCAAAACTTTAAACGCGTTTTCTGACTAAACTAGAAGAGATAAAGCGATTTTAAGTGTTTTTTGTGATCACTGGGAGTTCACAGATTATGCCAATATATGATAATAGGCTGTAGCAAAAATATTTTTGGAGATATTTAAAAAAATCTATTGCAAAACTTTAAACGCGTTTTCTGGCTAAACTAGAAGAGATAGAGCGATTTTAAGTGTTTTTTGTGATCACTGGGAGTTCACAGATTCCGCCAATATATGATAATAGGCTGTCCCAAAAATATTTTTGGAGATATTTAAAAAAATCTTTTGCAAAACTTTAAACGCGTTTTCTGGCTAATCTAGAAGAGATAGAGCGATTTTAAGTGTTTTTTGTGATCATTGGGAGTTCACACATTCCGCCAATATCTGATAATAGGCTGTAGCAAAAATATTTTTGGAGATATTTAAAAAAATCTTTTGCAAAACTTTAAACGCGTTTTCTGGCTAAACTAGAAGAGATAGAGCGATTTTAAGTGTTTTTTGTGATCACTGTGAGTTCATACATTCCGCCAATATATGATAATAGGCTGTAGCAAAAATATTTTTGGAGATATTTAAAAAAATCTATTGCAAAACTTTAAATGCGTTTTCTGGCTAAACTAGAAGAGATAGAGCGATTTTAAGTGTTTTTTGTGATCACTGGGAGTTCACAGATTCCGCCAATATCTGATAATAGGCTGTAGCAAAAATATTTTTGGAGATATTTAAAAAAATCTTTTGCAAAACTTTAAACGCGTTTTCTGGCTAAACTAGAAGAGATAGAGCGATTTTAAGTGTTTTTTGTGATCACTGGGAGTTCACAGATTCCGCCAATATCTGATAATAGGCTGTAGCAAAAATATTTTTGGAGATATTTAAAAAAATCTTTTGCAAAACTTTAAACGCGTTTTCTGGCTTAACTAGAAGAGATAGAGCTATTTTAAGTGTTTTTTGTTATCACTGGGAGTTCACAGATTCCGCCAATATACAATAATAGGCTGTAGCAAAAATATTTTTGGAGATATTTAAAAAAATCTTTTGCAAAACTTTAAACGCGTTTTCTGGCTAAACTAGAAGAGATAGAGCGATTTTAAGTGTTTTTTGTGATCACTGGGAGTTCACAGATTCCGCCAATATCTGATAATAGGCTGTAGCAAAAATATTTTTGGAGATATTTAAAAAAATCTTTTGCAAAACTTTAAACGCGTTTTCTGGCTAAACTAGAAGAGATAGAGCGATTTTAAGCGTTTTTTGTGATCACTGGGAGCTCACAGATTCCGCCAATATATGATAATAGGCTGTAGCAAAAATATTTTTGGAGATATTTAAAAAAATCTTTTGCAAAACTTTAAACGCGTTTTCTGACTAAACTAGAAGAGATAGAGCGATTTTAAGTGTTTTTTGTGATCACTGGGAGTTCACAGATTCCGCCAATATCTGATAATAGGCTGTAGCAAAAATATTTTTGGAGATATTTAAAAAAATCTTTTGCAAAACTTTAAACGCGTTTTCTGGCTAAACTAGAAGAGATAGAGCGATTTTAAGTGTTTTTTGTGATCACTGGGAGTTCACAGATTCCGCCAATATACAATAATAGGCTGTAGCAAAAATATTTTTGGAGATATTTAAAAAAATCTTTTGCAAAACTTTAAACGCGTTTTCTGGCTAAACTAGAAGAGATAGAGCGATTTTAAGTGTTTTTTGTGATCACTGGGAGTTCACAGATTCCGCCAATATATGATAATAGGCTGTACCAAAAATATTTTTGGAGATATTTAAAAAAATCTTTTGCAAAACTTTAAACGCGTTTTGTGGCTAAACTAGAAGAGATAGAGCGATTTTAAGTGTTTTTTGTGACCACTGGGAGTTCACAGATTCCGCCAATATACAATAATAGGCTGTAGCAAAAATATTTTTGGAGATATTTAAAAAAATCTTTTGCAAAACTTTAAACGCGTTTTCTGGCTAAACTAGAAGAGATAGAGCGATTTTAAGTGTTTTTTGTGATCACTGGGAGTTCACAGATTCCGCCAATATATGATAATAGTCTGTAGCAAAAATATTTTTGGAGATATTTAAAAAAATCTTTTGCAAAACTTTAAACGCGTTTTCTGGCTAAACTAGAAGAGATAGAGCGATTTTAAGTGTTTTTTATGATCACTGGGAGTTCACACATTCCGCCAATATATGATAATAGGCTGTACCAAAAATATTTTTGGAGATATTTAAAAAAATCTTTTGCAAAACTTTAAACGCGTTTTCTGGCTAAACTAGAAGGGATAGAGCGATTTTAAGTGTTTTTTGTGATCACTGGGAGTTCACAGATTCCGCCAATATATGATAATAGGCTGTTGCAAAAATATTTTTGGAGATATTTAAAAAAATCTTTTGCAAAACTTTAAACGCGTTTTCTGGCTAAACTAGAAGAGATAGAGCGATTTTAAGTGTTTTTTGTGATCACTGGGAGTTCACAGATTCCGCCAATATATAATAATAGGCTGTAGCAAAAATATTTTTGGAGATATTTAAAAAAATCTTTTGCAAAGCTTTAAACGCGTTTTCTGGCTAAACTAGAAGAGATAGAGCGATTTTAAGTGTTTTTTGTGATCACTGGGAGTTCACAGATTCCGCCAATATATGATAATAGGCTGTAGCAAAAATAGTTTTGGAGATATTTAAAAAATCTTTTGCAAAACTTTAAACGCGTTTTCTGGCTAAACTAAAAGAGATAGAGCGATTTTAAGTGTTTTTTGTGATCACTGGTAGTTCACAGATTCCGCCAATATATAATAATAGGCTGTAGCAAAAATATTTTTGGAGATATTTAAAAAAATCTTTTGCAAAACTTTAAACGCGTTTTCTGGCTAAACTAGAAGAGATAGAGCGATTTTAAGTGTTTTTTGTGATCACTGGGAGTTCACAGATTCCGCCAATAATTAATAATAGGCTGTAGCAAAAATATTTTTGGAGATATTTAAAAAAATCTTTTGCAAAACTTTAAACGCGTTTTCTGGTTAAACTAGAAGAGATAGAGCGATTTTAAGTGTTTTTTGTGATCACTGGGAGTTCACACATTCCGCCAATATATGATAATAGGCTGTAGCGAAAATATTTTTGGAGATATTTAAAAAATCTTTTGCAAAACTTTAAACGCGTTTTCTGGCTAAACTAGAAGAGATAGAGCGATTTTAAGTGTTTTTTGTGATCACTGGGAGTTCACACATTCCGCCAATATCTGATAATAGGCTGTAGCAAAAATATTTTTGGAGATATTTAAAAAATCTTTTGCAAAACTTTAAACGCGTTTTCTGGCTAAACTAAAAGAGATAGAGCGATTTTAAGTGTTTTTTGTGATCACTGGGAGTTCACAGATTCCGCCAATATATGATAATAGGCTGTCCCAAAAATATTTTTGGAGATATTTAAAAAATCTTTTGCAAAACTTTAAACGCGTTTTCTGGTTAAACTAGAAGAGATAGAGCGATTTTAAGTGTTTTTTGTGATCACTGGGAGTTCACACATTCCGCCAATATATGATAATAGGCTGTAGCGAAAATATTTTTGGAGATATTTAAAAAATCTTTTGCAAAACTTTAAACGCGTTTTCTGGCTAAACTAGAAGAGATAGAGCGATTTTAAGTGTTTTTTGTGATCACTGGGAGTTCACAGATTCCGCCAATAATTAATAATAGGCTGTAGCAAAAATATTTTTGGAGATATTTAAAAAAATCTTTTGCAAAACTTTAAACGCGTTTTCTGGTTAAACTAGAAGAGATAGAGCGATTTTAAGTGTTTTTTGTGATCACTGGGAGTTCACACATTCCGCCAATATCTGATAATAGGCTGTAGCAAAAATATTTTTGGAGATATTTAAAAAAATCTATTGCAAAACTTTAAAAGCGTTTTCTGGCTAAACTAGAAGAGATAGAGCGATTTTAAGTGTTTTTTGTGATCACTGGGAGTTCACACATTCCGCCAATATCTGATAATAGGCTGTAGCAAAAATATTTTTGGAGATATTTAAAAAAATCTTTTGCAAAACTTTAAACGCGTTTTCTGGTTAAACTAGAAGAGATAGAGCGATTTTAAGTGTTTTTTGTGATCACTGGGAGTTCACACATTCCGCCAATATATGATAATAGGCTGTAGCAAAAATATTTTTGGAGATATTTAAAAAAATCTTTTGCAAAACTTTAAACGCGTTTTCTGGTTAAACTAGAAGAGATAGAGCGATTTTAAGTGTTTTTTGTGATCACTGGGAGTTCACACATTCCGCCAATATCTGATAATAGGCTGTAGCAAAAATATTTTTGGAGATATTTAAAAAAATCTATTGCAAAACTTTAAAAGCGTTTTCTGGCTAAACTAGAAGAGATAGAGCGATTTTAAGTGTTTTTTGTGATCACTGGGAGTTCACACATTCCGCCAATATCTGATAATAGGCTGTAGCAAAAATATTTTTGGAGATATTTAAAAAAATCTTTTGCAAAACTTTAAACGCGTTTTCTGGCTAAACTAGAAGAGATAGAGCGATTTTAAGTGTTTTTTGTGATCACTGGGAGTTCACAGATTATGCCAATATATGATAATAGGCTGTAGCAAAAATATTTTTGGAGATATTTAAAAAAATCTTTTGCAAAACTTTAAACGCGTTTTCTGGCTAAACTAGAAGAGATAGAGCGATTTTAAGTGTTTTTTGTGATCCCTGGGAGTTCACAGATTATGCCAATATATGAAAATAGGCTGTAGCAAAAATATTTTTGGAGATATTTAAAAAAATCTATTGCAAAACTTTAAACGCGTTTTCTGGCTAAACTAGAAGAGATAGAGCGATTTTAAGTGTTTTTTGTGATCACTGGGAGTTCACAGATTCCGCCAATATATAATAATAGGCTGTAGCAAAAATATTTTTGGAGATATTTAAAAAAATCTTTTGCAAAACTTTAAACGTGTTTTCTGGCTAAACTAGAAGAGATAGAGCGATTTTAAGTGTTTTTTGTGATCACTGGGAGTTCACAGATTCCGCCAATAATTAATAATAGGCTGTAGCAAAAATATTTTTGGAGATATTTAAAAAAATCTTTTGCAAAACTTTAAACGCGTTTTCTGGTTAAACTAGAAGAGATAGAGCGATTTTAAGTGTTTTTTGTGATCACTGGGAGCTCACACATTCCGCCAATATATGATAATAGGCTGTAGCAAAAATATTTTTGGAGATATTTAAAAAAATCTATTGCAAAACTTTAAACGCGTTTTCTGGCTAAACTAGAAGAGATAGAGCGATTTTAAGTGTTTTTTGTGATCACTGGGAGTTCACAGATTCCGCCAATATATGATAATAGGCTGTACCAAAAATATTTTTGGAGATATTTAAAAAAATCTTTTGCAAAACTTTAAACGCGTTTTCTGGCTAAACTAGAAGGGATAGAGCGATTTTAAGTGTTTTTTGTGATCACTGGGAGTTCACAGATTCCGCCAATATATGATAATAGGCTGTTGCAAAAATATTTTTGGAGATATTTAAAAAAATCTTTTGCAAAACTTTAAACGCGTTTTCTGGCTAAACTAGAAGAGATAGAGCGATTTTAAGTGTTTTTTGTGATCACTGGGAGTTCACAGATTCCGCCAATATATAATAATAGGCTATAGCAAAAATATTTTTGGAGATATTTAAAAAAATCTTTTGCAAAGCTTTAAACGCGTTTTCTGGCTAAACTAGAAGAGATAGAGCGATTTTAAGTGTTTTTTGTGATCACTGGGAGTTCACAGATTCCGCCAATATATGATAATAGGCTGTAGCAAAAATATTTTTGGAGATATTTAAAAAATCTTTTGCAAAACTTTAAACGCGTTTTCTGGCTAAACTAGAAGAGATAGAGCGATTTTAAGTGTTTTTTGTGATCACTGGTAGTTCACAGATTCCGCCAATATATAATAATAGGCTGTAGCAAAAATATTTTTGGAGATATTTAAAAAAATCTTTTGCAAAACTTTAAACGCGTTTTCTGGCTAAACTAGAAGAGATAGAGCGATTTTAAGTGTTTTTTGTGATCACTGGGAGTTCACAGATTCCGCCAATATATGATAATAGGCTGTCCCAAAAATATTTTTGGAGATATTTAAAAAATCTTTTGCAAAACTTTAAACGCGTTTTCTGGCTAAACTAGAAGAGATAGAGCGATTTTAAGTGTTTTTTGGGATCACTGGGAGTTCACAGATTCCGCCAATATATGATAATAAGCTGTAGCGAAAATATTTTTGGAGATATTTAAAAAATCTTTTGCAAAACTTTAAACGCGTTTTCTGGCTAAACTAGAAGAGATAGAGCGATTTTAAGTGTTTTTTGTGATCACTGGGAGTTCACAGATTCCGCCAATATATAATAATAGGCTGTAGCAAAAATATTTTTGGAGATATTTAAAAAAATCTTTTGCAAAACTTTAAACGCGTTTTCTGGCTAAACTAGAAGAGATAGAGCGATTTTAAGTGTTTTTTGTGATCACTGGGGGTTCACAGATTCCGCCAATATATGATAATAGGCTGTAGCAAAAATATTTTTGGAGATATTTAAAAAAATCTTTTGCAAAACTTTAAACGCGTTTTCTGGCTAAACTAGAAGAGATAGAGCGATTTTAAGTGTTTTTTGTGATCACTGGGAGTTCACAGATTCCGCCAATAATTAATAATAGGCTGTAGCAAAAATATTTTTGGAGATATTTAAAAAAATCTTTTGCAAAACTTTAAACGCGTTTTCTGGTTAAACTAGAAGAGATAGAGCGATTTTAAGTGTTTTTTGTGATCACTGGGAGTTCACACATTCCGCCAATATATGATAATAGGCTGTAGCAAAAATATTTTTGGAGATATTTAAAAAAATCTATTGCAAAACTTTAAACGCGTTTTCTGGCTAAACTAGAAGAGATAGAGCGATTCCGCCAATATATGATAATAGGCTGTAGCAAAAATATTTTTGGAGATATTTAAAAAAATCTGTTGCAAAACTTTAAACGCGTTTTCTGGCTAAACTAGAAGAGATAGAGCGATTTTAAGTGTTTTTTGTGATCCCTGGGAGTTCACAGATTATGCCAATATATGAAAATAGGCTGTAGCAAAAATATTTTTGGAGATATTTAAAAAAATCTATTGCAAAACTTTAAACGCGTTTTCTGGCTAAACTAGAAGAGATAGAGCGATTTTAAGTGTTTTTTGTGATCACTGGGAGTTCACAGATTCCGCCAATATATAATAATAGGCTGTAGCAAAAATATTTTTGGAGATATTTAAAAAAATCTTTTGCAAAACTTTAAACGTGTTTTCTGGCTAAACTAGAAGAGATAGAGCGATTTTAAGTGTTTTTTGTGATCACTGGGAGTTCACAGATTCCGCCAATAATTAATAATAGGCTGTAGCAAAAATATTTTTGGAGATATTTAAAAAAATCTTTTGCAAAACTTTAAACGCGTTTTCTGGTTAAACTAGAAGAGATAGAGCGATTTTAAGTGTTTTTTTGTGATCACTGTGAGTTCACACATTCCGCCAATATATGATAATAGGCTGTAGCAAAAATATTTTTGGAGATATTTAAAAAAATCTGTTGCAAAACTTTAAACGCGTTTTCTGGCTAAACTAGAAGAGATAGAGCGATTTTAAGTGTTTTTTGTGATCACTGGGAGTTCACAGATTATGCCAATATATGATAATAGGCTGTAGCAAAAATATTTTTGGAGATATTTAAAAAAATCTTTTGCAAAACTTTAAACGCGTTTTCTGGCTAAACTAGAAGAGATAGAGCGATTTTAAGTGTTTTTTGTGATCACTGGGAGTTCACAGATTCCGCCAATAATTAATAATAGGCTGTAGCAAAAATATTTTTGGAGATATTTAAAAAAATCTTTTGCAAAACTTTAAACGCGTTTTCTGGTTAAACTAGAAGAGATAGAGCGATTTTAAGTGTTTTTTGTGATCACTGGGAGTTCACACATTCCGCCAATATATGATAATAGGCTGTAGCAAAAATATTTTTGGAGATATTTAAAAAAATCTATTGCAAAACTTTAAACGCGTTTTCTGGCTAAACTAGAAGAGATAGAGCGATTTTAAGTGTTTTTTGTGATCACTGGGAGTTCACAGATTATGCCAATATATGATAATAGGCTGTAGCAAAAATATTTTTGGAGATATTTAAAAAAATCTTTTGCAAAACTTTAAACGCGTTTTCTGGCTAAACTAGAAGAGATAGAGCGATTTTAAGTGTTTTTTGTGATCCCTGGGAGTTCACAGATTATGCCAATATATGAAAATAGGCTGTAGCAAAAATATTTTTGGAGATATTTAAAAAAATCTATTGCAAAACTTTAAACGCGTTTTCTGGCTAAACTAGAAGAGATAGAGCGATTTTAAGTGTTTTTTGTGATCACTGGGAGTTCACAGATTCCGCCAATAGTATAATAATAGGCTTGTAGCAAAAATATTTTTGGAGATATTTAAAAAAATCTTTTGCAAAACTTTAAACGTGTTTCTGGCTAAACTAGAAGAGATAGAGCGATTTTAAGTGTTTTTTGTGATCACTGGGAGTTCACAGATTCCGCCAATAATTAATAATAGGCATGTAGCAAAAATATTTTTGGAGATATTTAAAAAAATCTTTTGCAAAACTTTAAACGCGTTTTCTGGTTAAACTAGAAGAGATAGAGCGATTTTAAGTGTTTTTTTGTGATCACTGTGAGTTCACACATTCCGCAATATATGATAATAGGCTGTAGCAAAAATATTTTTGGAGATATTTAAAAAAATCTATTGCAAAACTTTAAAAGCGTTTTCTGGCTAAACTAGAAGAGATAGAGCGATTTTAAGTGTTTTTTGTGATCACTGGGGAGTTCAACAGATTATGCCAATATATGATAATAGGCTGTAGCAAAAATATTTTTGGAGATATTTAAAAAAATCTTTTGCAAAACTTTAAACGCGTTTTCTGGCTAAACTAGAAGAGATAGAGCGATTTTAAGTGTTTTTTGTGATCACTGGGAGTTCACAGATTCCGCCAATAATTAATAATAGGGCTGTAGCAAAAATATTTTTGGAGATATTTAAAAAAATCTTTTGCAAAACTTTAAACGCGTTTTCTGGTTAAACTAGAAGAGATAGAGCGATTTTAAGTGTTTTTTGTGATCACTGGGAGTTCACACATTCCGCCAATATCTGATAATAGGCTTGTAGCAAAAATATTTTTGGAGATATTTAAAAAAATCTATTGCAAAACTTTAAAAGCGTTTTCTGGCTAAACTAGAAGAGATAGAGCGATTTTAAGTGTTTTTTGTGATCACTGGGAGTTCACACATTCCGCCAATATCTGATAATAGGCTGTAGCAAAAATATTTTTGGAGATATTTAAAAAAATCTTTTGCAAAACTTTAAACGCGTTTTCCTGGCTAAACTAGAAGAGATAGAGCGATTTTAAGTGTTTTTTGTGATCACTGGAAGTTCACAGATTCCGCCAATATATAATAATAGGCTGTAGCAAAAATATTTTTGGAGATATTTAAAAAAATCTTTTGCAAAAACTTTTAAACGCGTTTTCTGGCTAAACTAGAAGAGATACAGCGATTTTAAGTGTTTTTTGTGATCACTGGGGGTTCACAGATTCCGCCAATATATGATAATAGGCTGTAGCAAAAATATTTTTTGGAGATATTAAAAAAATCTTTTGCAAAACTTTAAACGCGTTTTCTGGCTAAACTAGAAGAGATAGAGCGATTTTAAGTGTTTTTTTGTGATCACTGGGAGTTCACAGATTCCGCCAATAATTAATAATAGGCTGTAGCAAACAAATATTTGTGGAGATATTTAAAAAAATCTTTTGCAAAACTTTAAACGCGTTTTCTGGTTAAACTAGAAGAGATAGAGCGATTTTAAGTGTTTTTTGTGATCACTGGGAGTTCACACATTCCGCCAATATATGATAATAGGCTGTAGCAAAAATATTTTTGGGAGATATTTAAAAAAATCTATTGCAAAACTTTAAACGCGTTTTCTGGCTAAACTAGAAGAGATAGAGCGATTTTAAGTGTTTTTTGTGATCACTGGGAGTTCACAGATTATGCCAATATATGATAATAGGCTGTAGCAAAAATATTTTTGGAGATATTTAAAAAAATCTTTTGCAAAACTTTAAACGCGTTTTCTGGCTAAACTAGAAGAGATAGAGCGATTTTAAGTGTTTTTTGTTGATCCCTGGGAGTTCACAGATTATGCCAATATGAAAATAGGCTGTAGCAAAAATATTTTTGGAGATATTTAAAAAAATCTATTGCAAAACTTTAAACGCGTTTTCTGGCTAAACTAGAAGAGATAGAGCGATTTTAAGTGTTTTTTGTGATCACTGGGAGTTCACAGATTCCGCCAATATATAATAATAGGCTGTAGCAAAAATATTTTTTGGAGATATCTAAAAAAATCTTTTGCAAAACTTTAAACGTGTTTTCTGGCTAAACTAGAAGAGATAGAGCGATTTTAAGTGTTTTTTGTGATCACTGGGAGTTCACAGATTCCGCCAATAATTAAATAATAGGGCTGTAGCAAAAATATATTTTGGAGATATTTAAAAAAATCTTTTTGCAAAACTTTAAACGCGTTTTCTGGTTAAACTAGAAGAGATAGAGCGATTTTAAGTGTTTTTTGTGATCACTGGGAGTTCACACATTCCGCCAATATCTGATAATAGGCTGTAGCAAAAATATTTTTGGAGATATTTAAAAAAATCTATTGCAAAAACTTTAAAAGCGTTTTTCTGGCTAAACTAGAAGAGATAGAGCGATTTTAAGTGTTTTTTGTGATCACTGGGAGTTCACACATTCCGCCAATATCTGATAATAGGCTGTAGCAAAAATATTTTTGGAGATATTTAAAAAATCTTTTGCAAAACTTTAAACGCGTTTTCTGGCTAAACTAGAAGAGATAGAGCGATTTTAAGTGTTTTTTGTGATCACTGGAAGTTCACAGATTCCGCCAATATATAATAATAGGCTGTAGCAAAAATATTTTTGGAGATATTTAAAAAAATCTTTTGGAAAACTTTAAACGCGTTTTCTGGCTAAACTAGAAGAGATAGAGCGATTTTAAGTGTTTTTTGTGATCACTGGGGGTTCACAGATTCCGCCAATATATGATAATAGGCTGTAGCAAAAATATTTTTTGGAGATATTTAAAAAAATCTTTTGCAAAACTTTAAACGCGTTTTCTGGCTAAACTAGAAGAGATAGAGCGATTTTAAGTGTTTTTTGTGATCACTGGGAGTTCACAGATTCCGCCAATAATTAATAATAGGCTGTAGCAAAAATATTTTTGGAGATATTTAAAAAAATCTTTTGCAAAACTTTAAACGCGTTTTCTGGTTAAACTAGAAGAGATAGAGCGATTTTAAGTGTTTTTTGTGATCACTGGGAGTTCACACATTCCGCCAATATATGATAATAGGCTGTAGCAAAAATATTTTTGGAGATATTTAAAAAAATCTATTGCAAAACTTTAAACGCGTTTTCTGGCTAAACTAGAAGAGATAGAGCGATTTTAAGTGTTTTTTGTGATCACTGGGAGTTCACAGATTCCGCCAATAATTAATAATAGGCTGTAGCAAAAATATTTTTGGAGATATTTAAAAAAATCTTTTGCAAAACTTTAAACGCGTTTTCTGGTTAAACTAGAAGAGATAGAGCGATTTTAAGTGTTTTTTGTGATCACTGTGAGTTCACACATTCCGCCAATATATGATAATAGGCTGTAGCAAAAATATTTTTGGAGATATTTAAAAAAATCTATTGCAAAACTTTAAAAGCGTTTTCTGGCTAAACTAGAAGAGATAGAGCGATTTTAAGTGTTTTTTGTGATCACTGGGAGTTCACAGATTATGCCAATATATGATAATAGGCTGTAGCAAAAATATTTTTGGAGATATTTAAAAAAATCTTTTGCAAAACTTTAAACGCGTTTTCTGGCTAAACTAGAAGAGATAGAGCGATTTTAAGTGTTTTTTGTGATCACTGGGAGTTCACAGATTCCGCCAATAATTAATAATAGGCTGTAGCAAAAATATTTTTGGAGATATTTAAAAAAATCTTTTGCAAAACTTTAAACGCGTTTTCTGGTTAAACTAGAAGAGATAGAGCGATTTTAAGTGTTTTTTGTGATCACTGGGAGTTCACACATTCCGCCAATATATGATAATAGGCTGTAGCAAAAATATTTTTGGAGATATTTAAAAAAATCTTTTGGAAAACTTTAAACGCGTTTTCTGGCTAAACTAGAAGAGATAGAGCGATTTTAAGCGTTTTTTGTGATCACTGGGAGTTCACAGATTCCGCCAATATACAATAATAGGCTGTAGCAAAAATATTTTTGGAGATATTTAAAAAAATCTTTTGCAAAACTTTAAACGCGTTTTCTGGCTAAACTAGAAGAGATAGAGCGATTTTAAGTGTTTTTTGTGATCACTGGGAGTTCACAGATTATGCCAATATATGATAATAGGCTGTAGCAAAAATATTTTTGGAGATATTTAAAAAAATCTTTTGCAAAACTTTAAACGCGTTTTCTGGTTAAACTAGAAGAGATAGAGCGATTTTAAGTGTTTTTTGTGATCACTGGGAGTTCACAGATTTAATAATAGGCTGTAGCAAAAATATTTTTGGAGATATTTAAAAAAATCTTTTGCAAAACTTTAAACGCGTTTTCTGGCTAAACTAGAAGAGATAGAGCGATTTTAAGTGTTTTTTGTGATCACTGGGAGTTCACAGATTATGCCAATATATGATAATAGGCTGTAGCAAAAATATTTTTGGAGATATTTAAAAAAATCTTTTGCAAAACTTTAAACGCGTTTTCTGGCTAAACTAGAAGAGATAGAGCGATTTTAAGTGTTTTTTGTGATCCCTGGGAGTTCACAGATTATGCCAATATATGAAAATAGGCTGTAGCAAAAATATTTTTGGAGATATTTAAAAAAATCTATTGCAAAACTTTAAACGCGTTTTCTGGCTAAACTAGAAGAGATAGAGCGATTTTAAGTGTTTTTTGTGATCACTGGGAGTTCACAGATTCCGCCAATATATAATAATAGGCTGTAGCAAAAATATTTTTGGAGATATTTAAAAAAATCTTTTGCAAAACTTTAAACGTGTTTTCTGGCTAAACTAGAAGAGATAGAGCGATTTTAAGTGTTTTTTGTGATCACTGGGAGTTCACAGATTCCGCCAATAATTAATAATAGGCTGTAGCAAAAATATTTTTGGAGATATTTAAAAAAATCTTTTGCAAAACTTTAAACGCGTTTTCTGGTTAAACTAGAAGAGATAGAGCGATTTTAAGTGTTTTTTGTGATCACTGGGAGTTCACACATTCCGCCAATATCTGATAATAGGCTGTAGCAAAAATATTTTTGGAGATATTTAAAAAAATCTATTGCAAAACTTTAAAAGCGTTTTCTGGCTAAACTAGAAGAGATAGAGCGATTTTAAGTGTTTTTTGTGATCACTGGGAGTTCACACATTCCGCCAATATCTGATAATATGCTGTAGCAAAAATATTTTTGGAGATATTTAAAAAAATCTTTTGCAAAACTTTAAACGCGTTTTCTGGCTAAACTAGAAGAGATAGAGCGATTTTAAGTGTTTTTTGTGATCACTGGAAGTTCACAGATTCCGCCAATATATAATAATAGGCTGTAGCAAAAATATTTTTGGAGATATTTAAAAAAATCTTTTGGAAACCTTTAAACGCGTTTTCTGGCTAAACTAGAAGAGATAGAGCGATTTTAAGTGTTTTTTGTGATCACTGGGGGTTCACAGATTCCGCCAATATATGATAATAGGCTGTAGCAAAAATATTTTTGGAGATATTTAAAAAAATCTTTTGCAAAACTTTAAACGCGTTTTCTGGCTAAACTAGAAGAGATAGAGCGATTTTAAGTGTTTTTTGTGATCACTGGGAGTTCACACATTCCGCCAATATCTGATAATAGGCTGTAGCAAAAATATTTTTGGAGATATTTAAAAAATCTTTTGCAAAACTTTAAACGCGTTTTCTGGCTAAACTAGAAGAGATAGAGCGATTTTAAGTGTTTTTTGTGATCACTGGAAGTTCACAGATTCCGCCAATATATAATAATAGGCTGTAGCAAAAATATTTTTGGAGATATTTAAAAAAATCTTTTGGAAAACTTTAAACGCGTTTTCTGGCTAAACTAGAAGAGATAGAGCGATTTTAAGTGTTTTTTGTGATCACTGGGGGTTCACAGATTCCGCCAATATATGATAATAGGCTGTAGCAAAAATATTTTTGGAGATATTTAAAAAAATCTTTTGCAAAACTTTAAACGCGTTTTCTGGCTAAACTAGAAGAGATAGAGCGATTTTAAGTGTTTTTTGTGATCACTGGGAGTTCACAGATTCCGCCAATAATTAATAATAGGCTGTAGCAAAAATATTTTTGGAGATATTTAAAAAAATCTTTTGCAAAACTTTAAACGCGTTTTCTGGTTAAACTAGAAGAGATAGAGCGATTTTAAGTGTTTTTTGTGATCACTGGGAGTTCACACATTCCGCCAATATATGATAATAGGCTGTAGCAAAAATATTTTTGGAGATATTTAAAAAAATCTATTGCAAAACTTTAAACGCGTTTTCTGGCTAAACTAGAAGAGATAGAGCGATTTTAAGTGTTTTTTGTGATCACTGGGAGTTCACAGATTCCGCCAATAATTAATAATAGGCTGTAGCAAAAATATTTTTGGAGATATTTAAAAAAATCTTTTGCAAAACTTTAAACGCGTTTTCTGGTTAAACTAGAAGAGATAGAGCGATTTTAAGTGTTTTTTGTGATCACTGTGAGTTCACACATTCCGCCAATATATGATAATAGGCTGTAGCAAAAATATTTTTGGAGATATTTAAAAAAATCTATTGCAAAACTTTAAAAGCGTTTTCTGGCTAAACTAGAAGAGATAGAGCGATTTTAAGTGTTTTTTGTGATCACTGGGAGTTCACAGATTATGCCAATATATGATAATAGGCTGTAGCAAAAATATTTTTGGAGATATTTAAAAAAATCTTTTGCAAAACTTTAAACGCGTTTTCTGGCTAAACTAGAAGAGATAGAGCGATTTTAAGTGTTTTTTGTGATCACTGGGAGTTCACAGATTCCGCCAATAATTAATAATAGGCTGTAGCAAAAATATTTTTGGAGATATTTAAAAAAATCTTTTGCAAAACTTTAAACGCGTTTTCTGGTTAAACTAGAAGAGATAGAGCGATTTTAAGTGTTTTTTGTGATCACTGGGAGTTCACACATTCCGCCAATATATGATAATAGGCTGTAGCAAAAATATTTTTGGAGATATTTAAAAAAATCTTTTGGAAAACTTTAAACGCGTTTTCTGGCTAAACTAGAAGAGATAGAGCGATTTTAAGCGTTTTTTGTGATCACTGGGAGTTCACAGATTCCGCCAATATACAATAATAGGCTGTAGCAAAAATATTTTTGGAGATATTTAAAAAAATCTTTTGCAAAACTTTAAACGCGTTTTCTGGCTAAACTAGAAGAGATAGAGCGATTTTAAGTGTTTTTTGTGATCACTGGGAGTTCACAGATTATGCCAATATATGATAATAGGCTGTAGCAAAAATATTTTTGGAGATATTTAAAAAAATCTTTTGCAAAACTTTAAACGCGTTTTCTGGTTAAACTAGAAGAGATAGAGCGATTTTAAGTGTTTTTTGTGATCACTGGGAGTTCACAGATTCCGCCAATAATTAATAATAGGCTGTAGCAAAAATATTTTTGGAGATATTTAAAAAAATCTTTTGCAAAACTTTAAACGCGTTTTCTGGCTAAACTAGAAGAGATAGAGCGATTTTAAGTGTTTTTTGTGATCACTGGGAGTTCACAGATTATGCCAATATATGATAATAGGCTGTAGCAAAAATATTTTTGGAGATATTTAAAAAAATCTTTTGCAAAACTTTAAACGCGTTTTCTGGCTAAACTAGAAGAGATAGAGCGATTTTAAGTGTTTTTTGTGATCCCTGGGAGTTCACAGATTATGCCAATATATGAAAATAGGCTGTAGCAAAAATATTTTTGGAGATATTTAAAAAAATCTATTGCAAAACTTTAAACGCGTTTTCTGGCTAAACTAGAAGAGATAGAGCGATTTTAAGTGTTTTTTGTGATCACTGGGAGTTCACAGATTCCGCCAATATATAATAATAGGCTGTAGCAAAAATATTTTTGGAGATATTTAAAAAAATCTTTTGCAAAACTTTAAACGTGTTTTCTGGCTAAACTAGAAGAGATAGAGCGATTTTAAGTGTTTTTTGTGATCACTGGGAGTTCACAGATTCCGCCAATAATTAATAATAGGCTGTAGCAAAAATATTTTTGGAGATATTTAAAAAAATCTTTTGCAAAACTTTAAACGCGTTTTCTGGTTAAACTAGAAGAGATAGAGCGATTTTAAGTGTTTTTTGTGATCACTGGGAGTTCACACATTCCGCCAATATCTGATAATAGGCTGTAGCAAAAATATTTTTGGAGATATTTAAAAAAATCTATTGCAAAACTTTAAAAGCGTTTTCTGGCTAAACTAGAAGAGATAGAGCGATTTTAAGTGTTTTTTGTGATCACTGGGAGTTCACACATTCCGCCAATATCTGATAATATGCTGTAGCAAAAATATTTTTGGAGATATTTAAAAAAATCTTTTGCAAAACTTTAAACGCGTTTTCTGGCTAAACTAGAAGAGATAGAGCGATTTTAAGTGTTTTTTGTGATCACTGGAAGTTCACAGATTCCGCCAATATATAATAATAGGCTGTAGCAAAAATATTTTTGGAGATATTTAAAAAAATCTTTTGGAAACCTTTAAACGCGTTTTCTGGCTAAACTAGAAGAGATAGAGCGATTTTAAGTGTTTTTTGTGATCACTGGGGGTTCACAGATTCCGCCAATATATGATAATAGGCTGTAGCAAAAATATTTTTGGAGATATTTAAAAAAATCTTTTGCAAAACTTTAAACGCGTTTTCTGGCTAAACTAGAAGAGATAGAGCGATTTTAAGTGTTTTTTGTGATCACTGGGAGTTCACAGATTCCGCCAATAATTAATAATAGGCTGTAGCAAAAATATTTTTGGAGATATTTAAAAAAATCTTTTGCAAAACTTTAAACGCGTTTTCTGGTTAAACTAGAAGAGATAGAGCGATTTTAAGTGTTTTTTGTGATCACTGGGAGTTCACAGATTATGCCAATATATGATAATAGGCTGTAGCAAAAATATTTTTGGAGATATTTAAAAAAATCTTTTGCAAAACTTTAAACGCGTTTTCTGGCTAAACTAGAAGAGATAGAGCGATTTTAAGTGTTTTTTGTGATCCCTGGGAGTTCACAGATTATGCCAATATATGAAAATAGGCTGTAGCAAAAATATTTTTGGAGATATTTAAAAAAATCTATTGCAAAACTTTAAACGCGTTTTCTGGCTAAACTAGAAGAGATAGAGCGATTTTAAGTGTTTTTTGTGATCACTGGGAGTTCACAGATTCCGCCAATAATTAATAATAGGCTGTAGCAAAAATATTTTTGGAGATATTTAAAAAAATCTTTTGCAAAACTTTAAACGCGTTTTCTGGTTAAACTAGAAGAGATAGAGCGATTTTAAGTGTTTTTTGTGATCACTGTGAGTTCACACATTCCGCCAATATATGATAATAGGCTGTAGCAAAAATATTTTTGGAGATATTTAAAAAAATCTATTGCAAAACTTTAAAAGCGTTTTCTGGCTAAACTAGAAGAGATAGAGCGATTTTAAGTGTTTTTTGTGATCACTGGGAGTTCACAGATTATGCCAATATATGATAATAGGCTGTAGCAAAAATATTTTTGGAGATATTTAAAAAAATCTTTTGCAAAACTTTAAACGCGTTTTCTGGCTAAACTAGAAGAGATAGAGCGATTTTAAGTGTTTTTTGTGATCACTGGGAGTTCACAGATTCCGCCAATAATTAATAATAGGCTGTAGCAAAAATATTTTTGGAGATATTTAAAAAAATCTTTTGCAAAACTTTAAACGCGTTTTCTGGTTAAACTAGAAGAGATAGAGCGATTTTAAGTGTTTTTTGTGATCACTGGGAGTTCACACATTCCGCCAATATATGATAATAGGCTGTAGCAAAAATATTTTTGGAGATATTTAAAAAAATCTTTTGGAAAACTTTAAACGCGTTTTCTGGCTAAACTAGAAGAGATAGAGCGATTTTAAGCGTTTTTTGTGATCACTGGGAGTTCACAGATTCCGCCAATATACAATAATAGGCTGTAGCAAAAATATTTTTGGAGATATTTAAAAAAATCTTTTGCAAAACTTTAAACGCGTTTTCTGGCTAAACTAGAAGAGATAGAGCGATTTTAAGTGTTTTTTGTGATCACTGGGAGTTCACAGATTCCGCCAATAATTAATAATAGGCTGTAGCAAAAATATTTTTGGAGATATTTAAAAAAATCTTTTGCAAAACTTTAAACGCGTTTTCTGGTTAAACTAGAAGAGATAGAGCGATTTTAAGTGTTTTTTGTGATCACTGGGAGTTCACACATTCCGCCAATATATGATAATAGGCTGTAGCAAAAATATTTTTGGAGATATTTAAAAAAATCTATTGCAAAACTTTAAAAGCGTTTTCTGGCTAAACTAGAAGAGATAGAGCGATTTTAAGTGTTTTTTGTGATCACTGGGAGTTCACAGATTCCGCCAATAATTAATAATAGGCTGTAGCAAAAATATTTTTGGAGATATTTAAAAAAATCTTTTGCAAAACTTTAAACGCGTTTTCTGGTTAAACTAGAAGAGATAGAGCGATTTTAAGTGTTTTTTG
The DNA here is from genome assembly GCF_029603195.1 of Condylostylus longicornis. Lineage (NCBI taxonomy): Eukaryota > Metazoa > Arthropoda > Insecta > Diptera > Dolichopodidae > Condylostylus > Condylostylus longicornis. The sequence goes on along the minus strand of NW_026578052.1, from coordinate 4,388,891 downwards.
TGATCACTGGGAGTTCACACATTCCGCCAATATATGATAATAGGCTGTAGCAAAAATATTTTTGGAGATATTTAAAAAAATCTTTTGCAAAACTTTAAACGCGTTTTCTGGTTAAACTAGAAGAGATAGAGCGATTTTAAGTGTTTTTTGTGATCACTGGGGGTTCACAGATTCCGCCAATATATGATAATAGGCTGTAGCAAAAATATTTTTGGAGATATTTAAAAAAATCTTTTGCAAAACTTTAAACGCGTTTTCTGGCTAAACTAGAAGAGATAGAGCGATTTTAAGTGTTTTTTGTGATCACTGGGAGTTCACAGATTCCGCCAATAATTAATAATAGGCTGTAGCAAAAATATTTTTGGAGATATTTAAAAAAATCTTTTGCAAAACTTTAAACGCGTTTTCTGGTTAAACTAGAAGAGATAGAGCGATTTTAAGTGTTTTTTGTGATCACTGGGAGTTCACACATTCCGCCAATATATGATAATAGGCTGTAGCAAAAATATTTTTGGAGATATTTAAAAAAATCTATTGCAAAACTTTAAACGCGTTCTCTATCTAGAAGAGATAGAGCGATTTTAAGTGTTTTTTGTGATCACTGGGAGTTCACAGATTATGCCAATATATGATAATAGGCTGTAGCAAAAATATTTTTGGAGATATTTAAAAAAATCTTTTGCAAAACTTTAAACGCGTTTTCTGGCTAAACTAGAAGAGATAGAGCGATTTTAAGTGTTTTTTGTGATCCCTGGGAGTTCACAGATTATGCCAATATATGAAAATAGGCTGTAGCAAAAATATTTTTGGAGATATTTAAAAAAATCTATTGCAAAACTTTAAACGCGTTTTCTGGCTAAACTAGAAGAGATAGAGCGATTTTAAGTGTTTTTTGTGATCACTGGGAGTTCACAGATTCCGCCAATATATAATAATAGGCTGTAGCAAAAATATTTTTGGAGATATTTAAAAAAATCTTTTGCAAAACTTTAAACGTGTTTTCTGGCTAAACTAGAAGAGATAGAGCGATTTTAAGTGTTTTTTGTGATCACTGGGAGTTCACAGATTCCGCCAATAATTAATAATAGGCTGTAGCAAAAATATTTTTGGAGATATTTAAAAAAATCTTTTGCAAAACTTTAAACGCGTTTTCTGGTTAAACTAGAAGAGATAGAGCGATTTTAAGTGTTTTTTGTGATCACTGTGAGTTCACACATTCCGCCAATATATGATAATAGGCTGTAGCAAAAATATTTTTGGAGATATTTAAAAAAATCTATTGCAAAACTTTAAAAGCGTTTTCTGGCTAAACTAGAAGAGATAGAGCGATTTTAAGTGTTTTTTGTGATCACTGGGAGTTCACAGATTATGCCAATATATGATAATAGGCTGTAGCAAAAATATTTTTGGAGATATTTAAAAAAATCTTTTGCAAAACTTTAAACGCGTTTTCTGGCTAAACTAGAAGAGATAGAGCGATTTTAAGTGTTTTTTGTGATCACTGGGAGTTCACAGATTCCGCCAATAATTAATAATAGGCTGTAGCAAAAATATTTTTGGAGATATTTAAAAAAATCTTTTGCAAAACTTTAAACGCGTTTTCTGGTTAAACTAGAAGAGATAGAGCGATTTTAAGTGTTTTTTGTGATCACTGGGAGTTCACACATTCCGCCAATATATGATAATAGGCTGTAGCAAAAATATTTTTGGAGATATTTAAAAAAATCTTTTGGAAAACTTTAAACGCGTTTTCTGGCTAAACTAGAAGAGATAGAGCGATTTTAAGCGTTTTTTGTGATCACTGGGAGTTCACAGATTCCGCCAATATACAATAATAGGCTGTAGCAAAAATATTTTTGGAGATATTTAAAAAAATCTTTTGCAAAACTTTAAACGCGTTTTCTGGCTAAACTAGAAGAGATAGAGCGATTTTAAGTGTTTTTTGTGATCACTGGGAGTTCACAGATTATGCCAATATATGATAATAGGCTGTAGCAAAAATATTTTTGGAGATATTTAAAAAAATCTTTTGCAAAACTTTAAACGCGTTTTCTGGCTAAACTAGAAGAGATAGAGCGATTTTAAGTGTTTTTTGTGATCACTGGGAGTTCACAGATTCCGCCAATAATTAATAATAGGCTGTAGCAAAAATATTTTTGGAGATATTTAAAAAAATCTTTTGCAAAACTTTAAACGCGTTTTCTGGTTAAACTAGAAGAGATAGAGCGATTTTAAGTGTTTTTTGTGATCACTGGGAGTTCACACATTCCGCCAATATATGATAATAGGCTGTAGCAAAAATATTTTTGGAGATATTTAAAAAAATCTTTTGGAAAACTTTAAACGCGTTTTCTGGCTAAACTAGAAGAGATAGAGCGATTTTAAGTGTTTTTTGTGATCACTGGGAGTTCACAGATTCCGCCAATATATGATAATAGGCTGTCCCAAAAATATTTTTGGAGATATTTAAAAAATCTTTTGCAAAACTTTAAACGCGTTTTCTGGCTAATCTAGAAGAGATAGAGCGATTTTAAGTGTTTTTTGTGATCACTGGGAGTTCACACATTCCGCCAATATCTGATAATAGGCTGTAGCAAAAATATTTTTGGAGATATTTAAAAAAATCTTTTGGAAAACTTTAAACGCGTTTTCTGGCTAAACTAGAAGAGATAGAGCGATTTTAAGCGTTTTTTGTGATCACTGGGAGTTCACAGATTCCGCCAATATACAATAATAGGCTGTAGCAAAAATATTTTTGGAGATATTTAAAAAAATCTTTTGCAAAACTTTAAACGCGTTTTCTGGTTAAACTAGAAGAGATAGAGCGATTTTAAGTGTTTTTTGTGATCACTGGGAGTTCACAGATTCCGCCAATAATTAATAATAGGCTGTAGCAAAAATATTTTTGGAGATATTTAAAAAAATCTTTTGCAAAACTTTAAACGCGTTTTCTGGTTAAACTAGAAGAGATAGAGCGATTTTAAGTGTTTTTTGTGATCACTGTGAGTTCACACATTCCGCCAATATATGATAATAGGCTGTAGCAAAAATATTTTTGGAGATATTTAAAAAAATCTATTGCAAAACTTTAAAAGCGTTTTCTGGCTAAACTAGAAGAGATAGAGCGATTTTAAGTGTTTTTTGTGATCACTGGGAGTTCACAGATTATGCCAATATATGATAATAGGCTGTAGCAAAAATATTTTTGGAGATATTTAAAAAAATCTTTTGCAAAACTTTAAACGCGTTTTCTGGCTAAACTAGAAGAGATAGAGCGATTTTAAGTGTTTTTTGTGATCACTGGGAGTTCACAGATTCCGCCAATAATTAATAATAGGCTGTAGCAAAAATATTTTTGGAGATATTTAAAAAAATCTTTTGCAAAACTTTAAACGCGTTTTCTGGTTAAACTAGAAGAGATAGAGCGATTTTAAGTGTTTTTTGTGATCACTGGGAGTTCACACATTCCGCCAATATATGATAATAGGCTGTAGCAAAAATATTTTTGGAGATATTTAAAAAAATCTTTTGGAAAACTTTAAACGCGTTTTCTGGCTAAACTAGAAGAGATAGAGCGATTTTAAGCGTTTTTTGTGATCACTGGGAGTTCACAGATTCCGCCAATATACAATAATAGGCTGTAGCAAAAATATTTTTGGAGATATTTAAAAAAATCTTTTGCAAAACTTTAAACGCGTTTTCTGGCTAAACTAGAAGAGATAGAGCGATTTTAAGTGTTTTTTGTGATCACTGGGAGTTCACAGATTATGCCAATATATGATAATAGGCTGTAGCAAAAATATTTTTGGAGATATTTAAAAAAATCTTTTGCAAAACTTTAAACGCGTTTTCTGGCTAAACTAGAAGAGATAGAGCGATTTTAAGTGTTTTTTGTGATCACTGGGAGTTCACAGATTCCGCCAATAATTAATAATAGGCTGTAGCAAAAATATTTTTGGAGATATTTAAAAAAATCTTTTGCAAAACTTTAAACGCGTTTTCTGGTTAAACTAGAAGAGATAGAGCGATTTTAAGTGTTTTTTGTGATCACTGGGAGTTCACACATTCCGCCAATATATGATAATAGGCTGTAGCAAAAATATTTTTGGAGATATTTAAAAAAATCTTTTGGAAAACTTTAAACGCGTTTTCTGGCTAAACTAGAAGAGATAGAGCGATTTTAAGTGTTTTTTGTGATCACTGGGAGTTCACAGATTCCGCCAATATATGATAATAGGCTGTCCCAAAAATATTTTTGGAGATATTTAAAAAATCTTTTGCAAAACTTTAAACGCGTTTTCTGGCTAATCTAGAAGAGATAGAGCGATTTTAAGTGTTTTTTGTGATCACTGGGAGTTCACACATTCCGCCAATATCTGATAATAGGCTGTAGCAAAAATATTTTTGGAGATATTTAAAAAAATCTTTTGGAAAACTTTAAACGCGTTTTCTGGCTAAACTAGAAGAGATAGAGCGATTTTAAGCGTTTTTTGTGATCACTGGGAGTTCACAGATTCCGCCAATATACAATAATAGGCTGTAGCAAAAATATTTTTGGAGATATTTAAAAAAATCTTTTGCAAAACTTTAAACGCGTTTTCTGGCTAAACTAGAAGAGATAGAGCGATTTTAAGTGTTTTTTGTGATCCCTGGGAGTTCACAGATTATGCCAATATATGAAAATAGGCTGTAGCAAAAATATTTTTGGAGATATTTAAAAAAATCTATTGCAAAACTTTAAACGCGTTTTCTGGCTAAACTAGAAGAGATAGAGCGATTTTAAGTGTTTTTTTGTGATCACTGGGAGTTCACAGATTCCGCCAATATATGATAATAGGCTGTCCCAAAAATATTTTTGGAGATATTTAAAAAAATCTTTTGCAAAACTTTAAACGCGTTTTCTGGCTAAACTAGAAGAGATAGAGCGATTTTAAGCGTTTTTTGTGATCACTGGGAGTTCACAGATTCCGCCAATATACAATAATAGGCTGTAGCAAAAATATTTTTGGAGATATTTAAAAAAATCTTTTGCAAAACTTTAAACGCGTTTTCTGGTTAAACTAGAAGAGATAGAGCGATTTTAAGTGTTTTTTGTGATCACTGGGAGTTCACACATTCCGCCAATATATGATAATAGGCTGTAGCAAAAATATTTTTGGAGATATTTAAAAAAATCTTTTGGAAAACTTTAAACGCGTTTTCTGGCTAAACTAGAAGAGATAGAGCGATTTTAAGCGTTTTTTGTGATCACTGGGAGTTCACAGATTCCGCCAATATACAATAATAGGCTGTAGCAAAAATATTTTTGGAGATATTTAAAAAAATCTTTTGCAAAACTTTAAACGCGTTTTCTGGCTAAACTAGAAGAGATAGAGCGATTTTAAGTGTTTTTTGTGATCACTGGGAGTTCACAGATTATGCCAATATATGATAATAGGCTGTAGCAAAAATATTTTTGGAGATATTTAAAAAAATCTTTTGCAAAACTTTAAACGCGTTTTCTGGCTAAACTAGAAGAGATAGAGCGATTTTAAGTGTTTTTTGTGATCACTGGGAGTTCACAGATTCCGCCAATAATTAATAATAGGCTGTAGCAAAAATATTTTTGGAGATATTTAAAAAAATCTTTTGCAAAACTTTAAACGCGTTTTCTGGTTAAACTAGAAGAGATAGAGCGATTTTAAGTGTTTTTTGTGATCACTGGGAGTTCACACATTCCGCCAATATATGATAATAGGCTGTAGCAAAAATATTTTTGGAGATATTTAAAAAAATCTTTTGGAAAACTTTAAACGCGTTTTCTGGCTAAACTAGAAGAGATAGAGCGATTTTAAGTGTTTTTTGTGATCACTGGGAGTTCACAGATTCCGCCAATATATGATAATAGGCTGTCCCAAAAATATTTTTGGAGATATTTAAAAAATCTTTTGCAAAACTTTAAACGCGTTTTCTGGCTAATCTAGAAGAGATAGAGCGATTTTAAGTGTTTTTTGTGATCACTGGGAGTTCACACATTCCGCCAATATCTGATAATAGGCTGTAGCAAAAATATTTTTGGAGATATTTAAAAAAATCTTTTGGAAAACTTTAAACGCGTTTTCTGGCTAAACTAGAAGAGATAGAGCGATTTTAAGCGTTTTTTGTGATCACTGGGAGTTCACAGATTCCGCCAATATACAATAATAGGCTGTAGCAAAAATATTTTTGGAGATATTTAAAAAAAATCTTTTGCAAAACTTTAAACGCGTTTTCTGGTTAAACTAGAAGAGATAGAGCGATTTTAAGTGTTTTTTGTGATCACTGGGAGTTCACAGATTCCGCCAATATCTGATAATAGGCTGTAGCAAAAATATTTTTGGAGATATTTAAAAAAATCTTTTGCAAAACTTTAAACGCGTTTTCTGGCTAAACTAGAAGAGATAGAGCGATTTTAAGTGTTTTTTGTGATCACTGTGAGTTCACACATTCCGCCAATATATGATAATAGGCTGTAGCAAAAATATTTTTGGAGATATTTAAAAAAATCTATTGCAAAACTTTAAACGCGTTTTCTGGCTAAACTAGAAGAGATAGAGCGATTTTAAGTGTTTTTTGTGATCACTGGGAGTTCACAGATTATGCCAATATATGATAATAGGCTGTAGCAAAAATATTTTTGGAGATATTTAAAAAAATCTTTTGCAAAACTTTAAACGCGTTTTCTGGCTAAACTAGAAGAGATAGAGCGATTTTAAGTGTTTTTTGTGATCCCTGGGAGTTCACAGATTATGCCAATATATGAAAATAGGCTGTAGCAAAAATATTTTTGGAGATATTTAAAAAAATCTATTGCAAAACTTTAAACGCGTTTTCTGGCTAAACTAGAAGAGATAGAGCGATTTTAAGTGTTTTTTGTGATCACTGGGAGTTCACAGATTCCGCCAATATATGATAATAGGCTGTCCCAAAAATATTTTTGGAGATATTTAAAAAAATCTTTTGCAAAACTTTAAACGCGTTTTCTGGCTAAACTAGAAGAGATAGAGCGATTTTAAGCGTTTTTTGTGATCACTGGGAGTTCACAGATTCCGCCAATATACAATAATAGGCTGTAGCAAAAATATTTTTGGAGATATTTAAAAAAATCTTTTGCAAAACTTTAAACGCGTTTTCTGGTTAAACTAGAAGAGATAGAGCGATTTTAAGTGTTTTTTGTGATCACTGTGAGTTCACAGATTCCGCCAATATATGATAATAGGCTGTCCCAAAAATATTTTTGGAGATATTTAAAAAAATCTTTTGCAAAACTTTAAACGCGTTTTCTGGTTAAACTAGAAGAGATAGAGCGATTTTAAGTGTTTTTTGTGATCACTGGGAGTTCACAGATTCCGCCAATATCTGATAATAGGCTGTAGCAAAAATATTTTTGGAGATATTTAAAAAAATCTTTTGCAAAACTTTAAACGCGTTTTCTGGCTAAACTAGAAGAGATAGAGCGATTTTAAGTGTTTTTTGTGATCACTGTGAGTTCACACATTCCGCCAATATATGATAATAGGCTGTAGCAAAAATATTTTTGGAGATATTTAAAAAAATCTATTGCAAAACTTTAAACGCGTTTTCTGGCTAAACTAGAAGAGATAGAGCGATTTTAAGTGTTTTTTGTGATCACTGGGAGTTCTCAGATTCCGCCAATATCTGATAATAGGCTGTAGCAAAAATATTTTTGGAGATATTTAAAAAAATCTTTTGCAAAACTTTAAACGCGTTTTCTGGCTAAACTAGAAGAGATAGAGCGATTTTAAGTGTTTTTTGTGATCACTGTGAGTTCACACATTCCGCCAATATATGATAATAGGCTGTAGCAAAAATATTTTTGGAGATATTTAAAAAAATCTATTGCAAAACTTTAAACGCGTTTTCTGGCTAAACTAGAAGAGATAGAGCGATTTTAAGTGTTTTTTGTGATCACTGGGAGTTCACAGATTATGCCAATATATGATAATAGGCTGTAGCAAAAATATTTTTGGAGATATTTAAAAAAATCTTTTGGAAAACTTTAAACGCGTTTTCTGGCTAAACTAGAAGAGATAGAGCGATTTTAAGTGTTTTTTGTGATCACTGGGAGTTCACAGATTCCGCCAATATATGATAATAGGCTGTCCCAAAAATATTTTTGGAGATATTTAAAAAATCTTTTGCAAAACTTTAAACGCGTTTTCTGGCTAATCTAGAAGAGATAGAGCGATTTTAAGTGTTTTTTGTGATCACTGGGAGTTCACACATTCCGCCAATATCTGATAATAGGCTGTAGCAAAAATATTTTTGGAGATATTTAAAAAAATCTTTTGGAAAACTTTAAACGCGTTTTCTGGCTAAACTAGAAGAGATAGAGCGATTTTAAGCGTTTTTTGTGATCACTGGGAGTTCACAGATTCCGCCAATATACAATAATAGGCTGTAGCAAAAATATTTTTGGAGATATTTAAAAAAATCTTTTGCAAAACTTTAAACGCGTTTTCTGGTTAAACTAGAAGAGATAGAGCGATTTTAAGTGTTTTTTGTGATCACTGGGAGTTCACAGATTCCGCCAATATCTGATAATAGGCTGTAGCAAAAATATTTTTGGAGATATTTAAAAAAATCTTTTGCAAAACTTTAAACGCGTTTTCTGGCTAAACTAGAAGAGATAGAGCGATTTTAAGTGTTTTTTGTGATCACTGTGAGTTCACACATTCCGCCAATATATGATAATAGGCTGTAGCAAAAATATTTTTGGAGATATTTAAAAAAATCTATTGCAAAACTTTAAACGCGTTTTCTGGCTAAACTAGAAGAGATAGAGCGATTTTAAGTGTTTTTTGTGATCACTGGGAGTTCACAGATTATGCCAATATATGATAATAGGCTGTAGCAAAAATATTTTTGGAGATATTTAAAAAAATCTTTTGCAAAACTTTAAACGCGTTTTCTGGCTAAACTAGAAGAGATAGAGCGATTTTAAGTGTTTTTTGTGATCCCTGGGAGTTCACAGATTATGCCAATATATGAAAATAGGCTGTAGCAAAAATATTTTTGGAGATATTTAAAAAAATCTATTGCAAAACTTTAAACGCGTTTTCTGGCTAAACTAGAAGAGATAGAGCGATTTTAAGTGTTTTTTGTGATCACTGGGAGTTCACAGATTCCGCCAATATATGATAATAGGCTGTCCCAAAAATATTTTTGGAGATATTTAAAAAAATCTTTTGCAAAACTTTAAACGCGTTTTCTGGCTAAACTAGAAGAGATAGAGCGATTTTAAGCGTTTTTTTGTGATCACTGGGAGTTCACAGATTCCGCCAATATACAATAATAGGCTGTAGCAAAAATATTTTTGGAGATATTTAAAAAAATCTTTTGCAAAACTTTAAACGCGTTTTCTGGTTAAACTAGAAGAGATAGAGCGATTTTAAGTGTTTTTTGTGATCACTGGGAGTTCACAGATTCCGCCAATATCTGATAATAGGCTGTAGCAAAAATATTTTTGGAGATATTTAAAAAAATCTTTTGCAAAACTTTAAACGCGTTTTCTGGCTAAACTAGAAGAGATAGAGCGATTTTAAGTGTTTTTTGTGATCACTGTGAGTTCACACATTCCGCCAATATATGATAATAGGCTGTAGCAAAAATATTTTTGGAGATATTTAAAAAAATCTATTGCAAAACTTTAAACGCGTTTTCTGGCTAAACTAGAAGAGATAGAGCGATTTTAAGTGTTTTTTGTGATCACTGGGAGTTCTCAGATTCCGCCAATATCTGATAATAGGCTGTAGCAAAAATATTTTTGGAGATATTTAAAAAAATCTTTTGCAAAACTTTAAACGCGTTTTCTGGCTAAACTAGAAGAGATAGAGCGATTTTAAGTGTTTTTTGTGATCACTGTGAGTTCACACATTCCGCCAATATATGATAATAGGCTGTAGCAAAAATATTTTTGGAGATATTTAAAAAAATCTATTGCAAAACTTTAAACGCGTTTTCTGGCTAAACTAGAAGAGATAGAGCGATTTTAAGTGTTTTTTGTGATCACTGGGAGTTCACAGATTATGCCAATATATGATAATAGGCTGTAGCAAAAATATTTTTGGAGATATTTAAAAAAATCTTTTGCAAAACTTTAAACGCGTTTTCTGGCTAAACTAGAAGAGATAGAGCGATTTTAAGTGTTTTTTGTGATCCCTGGGAGTTCACAGATTATGCCAATATATGAAAATAGGCTGTAGCAAAAATATTTTTGGAGATATTTAAAAAAATCTATTGCAAAACTTTAAACGCGTTTTCTGGCTAAACTAGAAGAGATAGAGCGATTTTAAGTGTTTTTTGTGATCACTGGGAGTTCACAGATTCCGCCAATATATGATAATAGGCTGTCCCAAAAATATTTTTGGAGATATTTAAAAAAATCTTTTGCAAAACTTTAAACGCGTTTTCTGGCTAATCTAGAAGAGATAGAGCGATTTTAAGTGTTTTTTGTGATCATTGGGAGTTCACACATTCCGCCAATATCTGATAATAGGCTGTAGCAAAAATATTTTTGGAGATATTTAAAAAAATCTTTTGCAAAACTTTAAACGCGTTTTCTGGATAAACTAGAAGAGATAGAGCGATTTTAAGCGTTTTTTGTGATCACTGGGAGTTCACAGATTCCGCCAATATACAATAATAGGCTGTAGCAAAAATATTTTTGGAGATATTTAAAAAAATCTTTTGCAAAACTTTAAACGCGTTTTCTGGCTAAACTAGAAGAGATAGAGCGATTTTAAGTGTTTTTTGTGATCACTGGGAGTTCACAGATTCCGCCAATATCTGATAATAGGCTGTAGCAAAAATATTTTTGGAGATATTTAAAAAAATCTTTTGCAAAACTTTAAACGCGTTTTCTGGCTTAACTAGAAGAGATAGAGCGATTTTAAGTGTTTTTTGTGATCACTGGGAGTTCACAGATTCCGCCAATATACAATAATAGGCTGTAGCAAAAATATTTTTGGAGATATTTAAAAAAATCTTTTGCAAAACTTTAAACGCGTTTTCTGGCTAAACTAGAAGAGATAGAGCGATTTTAAGTGTTTTTTGTGATCACTGGGAGTTCACAGATTCCGCCAATATCTGATAATAGGCTGTAGCAAAAATATTTTTGGAGATATTTAAAAAAATCTTTTGCAAAACTTTAAACGCGTTTTCTGGCTAAACTAGAAGAGATAGAGCGATTTTAAGCGTTTTTTGTGATCACTGGGAGTTCACAGATTCCGCCAATATACAATAATAGGCTGTAGCAAAAATATTTTTGGAGATATTTAAAAAAATCTTTTGCAAAACTTTAAACGCGTTTTCTGGCTAAACTAGAAGAGATAGAGCGATTTTAAGTGTTTTTTGTGATCACTGGGAGTTCACAGATTCCGCCAATATCTGATAATAGGCTGTAGCAAAAATATTTTTGGAGATATTTAAAAAAATCTTTTGCAAAACTTTAAACGCGTTTTCTGGCTAATCTAGAAGAGATAGAGCGATTTTAAGTGTTTTTTGTGATCACTGGGAGTTCACACATTCCGCCAATATATGATAATAGGCTGTAGCAAAAATATTTTTGGAGATATTTAAAAAAATCTTTTGCAAAACTTTAAACGCGTTTTCTGGCTAAACTAGAAGAGATAGAGCGATTTTAAGTGTTTTTTGTGACCACTGGGAGTTCACAGATTCCGCCAATATACAATAATAGGCTGTAGCAAAAATATTTTTGGAGATATTTAAAAAAATCTTTTGCAAAACTTTAAACGCGTTTTCTGGCTAAACTAGAAGAGATAGAGCGATTTTAAGTGTTTTTTATGATCACTGGGAGTTCACACATTCCGCCAATATATGATAATAGGCTGTAGCAAAAATATTTTTGGAGATATTTAAAAAAATCTATTGCAAAACTTTAAATGCGTTTTCTGGCTAAACTAGAAGAGATAGAGCGATTTTAAGTGTTTTTTGTGATCACTGGGAGTTCACACATTCCGCCAATATATAATAATAGGCTGTAGCAAAAATATTTTTGGAGATATTTAAAAAAATCTATTGCAAAACTTTAAACGCGTTTTCTGGCTAAACTAGAAGAGATAGAGCGATTTTAAGTGTTTTTTGTGATCACTGGGAGTTCACACATTCCGCCAATATATGATAATAGGCTGTAGCAAAAATATTTTTGGAGATATTTAAAAAAATCTATTGCAAAACTTTAAACGCGTTTTCTGGCTAAACTAGAAGAGATAGAGCGATTTTAAGTGTTTTTTGTGATCACTGGGAGTTCACAGATTCCGCCAATATATGATAATAGGCTGTACCAAAAATATTTTTGGAGATATTTAAAAAAATCTTTTGCAAAACTTTAAACGCGTTTTCTGGCTAAACTAGAAGGGATAGAGCGATTTTAAGTGTTTTTTGTGATCACTGGGAGTTCACAGATTCCGCCAATATATGATAATAGGCTGTTGCAAAAATATTTTTGGAGATATTTAAAAAAATCTTTTGCAAAACTTTAAACGCGTTTTCTGGTTAAACTAGAAGAGATAGAGCGATTTTAAGTGTTCTTTGTGATCACTGGGAGTTCACACATTCCGCCAATATATGATAATAGGCTGTAGTAAAAATATTTTTGGAGATATTTAAAAAAATCTTTTGCAAAACTTTAAACGCGTTTTCTGGCTAAACTAGAAGAGATAGAGCGATTTTAAGTGTTTTTTGTGATCACTGGGAGTTCACACATTCCGCCAATATTTATGATAATAGGCTGTAGCAAAAATATTTTTGGAGATATTTCAAAAAATCTGTTGCAAAACTTTTAACGCGTTTTCTGGCTAAACTAGAAGAGATAGAGCGATTTTAAGTGTTTTTTTGTGATCACTGGGAGTTCACACATTCCGCCAGTATATGATAATAGGCTGTAGCAAAAATATTTTTGGCGATATTTCAAAAAATCTATTGCAAAACTTTAAACGCGTTTTCTAGTTAAAGTAGAAGAGATAGAGCGATTTTAAGTGTTTTTTGTGATCACTGGGAGTTCACAGATTCCGCCAATATCTGATAATAGGCTGTAGCAAAAATATTTTTGGAGATATTTCAAAAAATCTGTTGCAAAACTTTTAACGCGTTTTCTGGCTAAACTAGAAGAGATAGAGCGATTTTAAGTGTTTTTTGTGATCACTGGGAGTTCACAGATTCCGCCAGTATATGATAATAGGCTGTTGCAAAAATATTTTTGGAGATATTTAAAAAAATCTTTTGCAAAACTTTAAACGCGTTTTCTGGCTAAACTAGAAGAGATAGAGCGATTTTAAGTGTTTTTTGTGATCACTGGGAGTTCACAGATTCCGCCAATATCTGATAATAGGCTGTAGCAAAAATATTTTTGGAGATATTTAAAAAAATCTTTTGCAAAACTTTAAACGCGTTTTCTGGCTAAACTAGAAGAGATAGAGCGATTTTAAGTGTTTTTTATGATCACTGGGAGTTCACACATTCCGCCAATATATGATAATAGGCTGTAGCAAAAATATTTTTGGAGATATTTAAAAAGAATCTATTGCAAAACTTTAAACGCGTTTTCTGGCTAAACTAGAAGAGATAGAGCGATTTTAAGTGTTTTTTGTGATCACTGGGAGTTCACAGATTCCGCCAATATATAATAATAGGCTGTAGCAAAAATATTTTTGGAGATATTTAAAAAAATCTTTTGCAAAGCTTTAAACGCGTTTTCTGGCTAAACTAGAAGAGATAGAGCGATTTAAAGTGTTTTTTGTGATCACTGGGAGTTCACACATTCCGCCAATATATGATAATAGGCTGTAGTAAAAATATTTTTGGAGATATTTAAAAAAATCTATTGCAAAACTTTAAACGCGTTTTCTGGCTAAACTAGAAGAGATAGAGCGATTTTAAGTGTTTTTTGTGATCACTGGGAGTTCACAGATTCCGCCAATATATAATAATAGGCTGTAGCAAAAATATTTTTGGAGATATTTAAAAAAATCTTTTGCAAAGCTTTAAACGCGTTTTCTGGCTAAACTAGAAGAGATAGAGCGATTTTAAGTGTTTTTTGTGATCACTGGGAGTTCACAGATTCCGCCAATATATAATAATAGGCTGTAGCAAAAATATTTTTGGAGATATTTAAAAAAATCTTTTGCAAAGCTTTAAACGCGTTTTCTGGCTAAACTAGAAGAGATAGAGCGATTTTAAGTGTTTTTTGTGATCACTGGGAGTTCACAGATTCCGCCAATATATGATAATAGGCTGTAGCAAAAATATTTTTGGAGATATTTAAAAAAATCTTTTGCAAAACTTTAAACGCGTTTTCTGGTTAAACTAGAAGAGATAGAGCGATTTTAAGTGTTTTTTGTGATCACTGGGAGTTCACACATTCCGCCAATATATGATAATAGGCTGTAGTAAAAATATTTTTGGAGATATTTAAAAAAATCTTTTGCAAAACTTTAAACGCGTTTTCTGGCTAAACTAGAAGAGATAGAGCGATTTTGAGTGTTTTTTGTGATCACTGGGAGTTCACACATTCCGCCAATTTTTATGATAATAGGCTGTAGCAAAAATATTTTTGGAGATATTTCAAAAAATCTGTTGCAAAACTTTTAACGCGTTTTCTGGCTAAACTAGAAGAGATAGAGCGATTTTAAGTGTTTTTTGTGATCACTGGGAGTTCACAGATTCCGCCAATATATGATAATAGGCTGTAGCAAAAATATTTTTGGAGATATTTAAAAAAATCTTTTGCAAAACTTTAAACGCGTTTTCTGGTTAAACTAGAAGAGATAGAGCGATTTTAAGTGTTTTTTGTGATCACTGGGAGTTCACACATTCCGCCAATATATGATAATAGGCTGTAGTAAAAATATTTTTGGAGATATTTAAAAAAATCTTTTGCAAAACTTTAAACGCGTTTTCTGGCTAAACTAGAAGAGATAGAGCGATTTTAAGTGTTTTTTGTGATCACTGGGAGTTCACACATTCCGCCAATATTTATGATAATAGGCTGTAGCAAAAATATTTTTGGAGATATTTCAAAAAATCTTTTGGAAAACTTTAAACGCGTTTTCTGGCTAAACTAGAAGAGATAGAGCGATTTTAAGTGTTTTTTGTGATCACTGGGAGTTCACACATTCCGCCAATATATGATAATAGGCTGTAGCAAAAATATTTTTGGAGATATTTAAAAAAATCTTTTGCAAAGCTTTAAACGCGTTTTCTGGCTAAACTAGAAGAGATAGAGCGATTTTAAGTGTTTTTTGTGATCACTGGGAGTTCACAGATTCCGCCAATATATGATAATAGGCTGTAGCAAAAATATTTTTGGAGATATTTAAAAAAATCTTTTGCAAAACTTTAAACGCGTTTTCTGGTTAAACTAGAAGAGATAGAGCGATTTTAAGTGTTTTTTGTGATCACTGGGAGTTCACACATTCCGCCAATATATGATAATAGGCTGTAGTAAAAATATTTTTGGAGATATTTAAAAAAATCTTTTGCAAAACTTTAAACGCGTTTTCTGGCTAAACTAGAAGAGATAGAGCGATTTTAAGTGTTTTTTGTGATCACTGGGAGTTCACACATTCCGCCAATATTTCTGATAATAGGCTGTAGCAAAAATATTTTTGGAGATATTTCAAAAAATCTGTTGCAAAACTTTTAACTCGTTTTCTGGCTAAACTAGAAGAGATAGAGCGATTTTAAGTGTTTTTTGTGATCACTGGGAGTTCACAGATTCGGCCAGTATATGATAATAGGCTGTAGCAAAAATATTTTTGGAGATATTTCAAAAAATCTATTGCAAAACTTTAAACGCGTTTTCTAGTTAAAGTAGAAGAGATAGAGCGATTTTAAGTGTTTTTTGTGATCACTGGGAGTTCACAGATTCCGCCAATATATGATAATAGGCTGTTGCAAAAATATTTTTGGAGATATTTAAAAAAATCTTTTGCAAAACTTTAAACGCGTTTTCTGGCTAAACTAGAAGAGATAGAGCGATTTTAAGTGTTTTTGGTGATCACTGGGAGTTCACAGATTCCGCCAATATATGATAATAGGCTGTTGCAAAAATATTTTTGGAGATATTTAAAAAAATCTTTTGCAAAACTTTAAACGCGTTTTCTGGCTAAACTAGAAGAGATAGAGCGATTTTAAGTGTTTTTTGTGATCACTGGGAGTTCACAGATTCCGCCAATATATAATAATAGGCTGTAGCAAAAATATTTTTGGAGATATTTAAAAAAATCTTTTGCAAAACTTTAAACGCGTTTTCTGGCTAAACTAGAAGAGATAGAGCGATTTTAAGTGTTTTTTGTGATCACTGGGAGTTCACAGATTCCGCCAATATATGATAATAGGCTGTAGCAAAAATATTTTTGGAGATATTTAAAAAAATCTTTTGCAAAACTTTAAACGCGTTTTCTGGCTAAACTAGAAGAGATAGAGCGATTTTAAGTGTTTTTTGTGATCACTGGGAGTTCACAGATTCCGCCAATATATGATAATAGGCTATAGCAAAAATATTTTTGGAGATATTTAAAAAAATCTTTTGCAAAACTTTAAACGCGTTTTCTGGCTAAACTAGAAGAGATAGAGCGATTTTAAATGTTTTTTGTGATCACTGGGAGTTCACAGATTCCGCCAATATATAATAATAAGCTGTACCAAAAATATTTTTGGAGATATTTAAAAAAATCTTTTGCAAAATTTAAACGCGTTTTCTGGCTAAACTAGAAGAGATAGAGCGATTTTAAGTGTTTTTTGTGATCACTGGGAGTTCACAGATTCCGCCAATATATGATAATAGGCTGTTGCAAAAATATTTTTGGAGATATTTAAAAAAATCTTTTGCAAAACTTTAAACGCGTTTTCTGGCTAAACTAGAAGAGATAGAGCGATTTTAAGTGTTTTTTGTGATCACTGGGAGTTCACAGATTCCGCCAATATATGATAATAGGCTGTAGCAAAAATATTTTTGGAGATATTTAAAAAAATCTTTTGCAAAACTTTAAACGCGTTTTCTGGCTAAACTAGAAGAGATAGAGCGGTTTTAAGTGTTTTTTTGTGATCACTGGGAGTTCACAGATTCCGCCAATATATAATAATAGGCTGTAGCAAAAATATTTTTGGAGATATTTAAAAAAATCTTTTGCAAAATTTTAAACGCGTTTTCTGGCTAAACTAGAAGAGATAGAGCGATTTTAAGTGTTTTTTGTGATCACTGGGAGTTCACAGATTCCGCCAATATATGATAATAGGCTGTAGCAAAAATATTTTTGGAGATATTTAAAAAAATCTTTTGCAAAATTTTAAACGCGTTTTCTGGCTAAACTAGAAGAGATAGAGCGATTTTAAGTGTTTTTTGTTTTCACTGGGAGTTCACAGATTCCGCCAATATATGATAATAGGCTGTAGCAAAAATATTTTTGGAGATATTTAAAAAAATCTTTTGCAAAATTTTAAACGCGTTTTCTGGCTAAACTAGAAGAGATAGAGCGATTTTAAGTGTTTTTTGTGATCACTGGGAGTTCACACATTCCGCCAATATATGATAATAGGCTGTAGCAAAAATATTTTTGGAGATATTTAAAAAAATCTTTTGCAAAACTTTAAACGCGTTTTCTGGCTAAACTAGAAGAGATAGAGCGATTTTAAGTGTTTTTTGTGATCACTGGGAGTTCACAGATTCCGCCAATTTTGTGATAATAGGCTGTAGTAAAAATATTTTTGGAGATATTTAAAAAAATTTTTTGGAAAACTTTAAACGCATTTTCTGGCTAAACTAGAAGAGATAGTGCGATAAGTGTTTTTTGTGATCACTGGGAGTTCACACATTCCGCCAATATATGATAACAGGCTGTAGCAAAAATATTTTTGGAGATATTAAAAAAAATTTTTTGCAAAACTTTAAACGCGTTTTCTGGCTAAACTAGAAGAGATAGAGCGATTTTAAGAGTTTTTTGTGATCACTGGGAGCTCACACATTCCGTCAATATATAATAATAGGCTGTAGCAAAAATATTTGTGGAGATATTTAAAAAAATCTTTTGCAAAACTTTAAACGCGTTTTCTGGCTAAACTAGAAGAGATAGAGCGATTTTAAGTGTTTTTTGTGATCACTGGGAGTTCACAGATTCCGCCAATATATAATAATAGGCTGTAGCAAAAATATTTGTGGAGATATTTAAAAAAATCTTTTGCAAAACTTTAAACGCGTTTTCTGGCTAAACTAGAAGAGATAGAACGATTTTAAGTGTTTTTTGTGATCACTGGGAGTTCACAGATTCCGCCAATATATGATAATAGGCTGTACCAAAAATATTTTTGGAGATATTTAAAAAAATCTTTTGCAAAATTTAAACGCGTTTTCTGGCTAAACTAGAAGAGATAGAGCGATTTTAAGTGTTTTTTGTGATCACTGGGAGTTCACACATTCCGCCAATATGTGATAATAGGCTGTAGCAAAAATATTTTTGGAGATATTTCAAAAAATCTATTGCAAAACTTTAAACGCGTTTTCTGGCTAAACTAGAAAAGATAGAGCGATTTTAAGTGTTTTTTGTGATCACTGGGAGTTCACACATTCCGCCAATATCTGATAATAGGCTGTAGCAAAAATATTTTTGGAGATATTTAAAAAAATCTTTTGCAAAACTTTAAACGCGTTTTCTGGCTAAACTAGAAGAGATAGAGCGATTTTAAGTGTTTTTGGTGATCACTGGGAGTTCACAGATTCCGCCAATATATGATAATAGGCTGTACCAAAAATATTTTTGGAGATATTTAAAAAAATCTTTTGCAAAACTTTAAACGCGTTTTCTGGTTAAACTAGAAGAGATAGAGCGATTTTAAGTGTTTTTTGTGATCACTGGGAGTTCACAGATTCCGCCAATATATGATAATAGGCTGTAGCAAAAATATTTTTGGAGATATTTAAAAAAATCTTTTGCAAAACTTTAAACGCGTTTTCTGGCTAAACTAGAAGAGATAGAGCGATTTTAAGTGTTTTTTGTTATCACTGGGAGTTCACAGATTCCGCCAATATATAATAATAGGCTGTAGCAAAAATATTTTTGGAGATATTTAAAAAAATCTTTTGCAAAACTTTAAACGCGTTTTCTGGCTAAACTAGAAGAGATAGAGCGATTTTAAGTGTTTTTTGTGATCACTGAGACTTCACACATTCCGCCAATATATGATAATAGGCTGTAGCAAAAATATTTTTGGAGATATTTAAAAAAATCTTTTGCAAAACTTTAAACGCGTTTTCTGGCTAAACTAGAAGAGATAGAGCGATTTTAAGTGTTTTTTGTTTTCACTGGGAGTTCACAGATTCCGCCAATATATAATAATAGGCTGTAGCAAAAATATTTTTGGAGATATTTAAAAAAATCTGTTGCAAAACTTTAAACGCGTTTTCTGGCTAAACTAGAAGAGATAGAGCGATTTTAAGTGTTTTTTGTGATCACTGGGAGTTCACAGATTCCGCCAATATATGATAATAGGCTGTAGCAAAAATATTTTTGGAGATATTTAAAAAAATCTTTTGCAAAACTTTAAACGCGTTTTCTGGCTAAACAAGAAGAGATAGAGCGATTTTAAATGTTTTTTGTGATCACTGGGATTTTGTGATCATTTGTGGTTCACAGATTCCGCCAATATATGATAATAGGCTGTAGCACAAATATTTTTGGAGATATTTCAAAAAATCGTTTGCAAAACTTTAAACGCGTTTTCTGGCTAAACTGAAAGAGATAGAGCGATTTTAAGAGTTTTTTGTGATCCCTGGGAGTTCACAGATTCCTCCAGTATATAATAATAGGCTGTAGCAAAAATATTTTTGGAGATATTTAAAAAAATCTTTTGCAAAACTTTAAACGCGTTTTCTGACTAAACTAGAAGAGATAGAGCGATTTTAGGTGTTTTTTGTGATCACTGGGAGTTCACACATTCCGCCAATATATGATAATAGGCTGTAGCAAAAATATTTTTGGAGATATTTAAAAAAATCTTTTGCAAAACTTTAAACGCGTTTTCTGGCTAAACTAGAAGAGATAGAGCGATTTTAAGTGTTTTTTGTGATCACTGGGAGTTCACAGATTCCTCCAATTTTGTGATAATAGGCTGTAGTAAAAATATTTTTGGAGATATTTAAAAAAATTTTTTGGAAAACTTTAAACGCATTTTCTGGCTAAACTAGAAGAGATAGTGCGATAAGTGTTTTTTGTGATCACTGGGAGTTCACACATTCCGCCAATATATGATAACAGGCTGTAGCAAAAATATTTTTGGAGATATTTAAAAAAATCTTTTGCAAAACTTTAAACGCGTTTTCTGGATAAACTAGAAGAGATAGAGCGATTTTAAGTGTTTTTTGTGATCACTGGGAGTTCACACATTCCGTCAATATATAATAATAGGCTGTAGCAAAAATATTTGTGGAGATATTTAAAAAAATCTTTTGCAAAACTTTAAACGCGTTTTCTGGCTAAACTAGAAGAGATAGAGCGATTTTAAGTGTTTTTTGTGATCACTGGGAATTCAGAGATTCCGCTAATATGTGATAATAAGCTGTAGCAAAAATATTTTTGGATATATTTAAAAAAATCTTTTGCAAAACTTTAAACGCGTTTTCTGGCTAAACTGGAAGAGATAGAGCGATTTTAAGTATTTTTTGTGATCACTGGGAATTCGCAGATCACTATGAATCAATCAAAAATAGCAGTTTTTTCCATCTTTACTCGAAATATTCTGAATATGTCAATAAGAAAACAATTTTAGGAGTACTTGGTAACGAGTAAAAAGTAACGGGTATTAATCAGTATGATGTAACGAGTATTCATGAGTACCATAAAGTAACTGGATTGTACATTAAATATAAATTATTTGAAAAAGAAGCTTTTCATACATTATATGTAAACACATACATACATGCATACATATATTTCTTGTATGAGGTCCCCATTACCATTGTATTCCATGACATTTGATTTAAAATGTAAAATTTGATATCTTAGCAATAAACTTACGTCACTCAGCTGTCAATTATTTAAAAAAAACGGAGAAAAAAAGTAAATACGTTGCTGAATTTCAAAAGTTTCTGGCAATCAAAAAGTTATTTATAAAAAAAAAAGACTTTTCTCTTTAATTTCAAATTTGACAAATAAATTTTAATGATTATTACATTCATAAGATGATGAAATAATTGAAATTTTCTAAAAGAAAGTTAAAATATGTTGCGATTTGGAATTTTTATCATATTTACCAATTCAATCAGTACTGGGACCTGCTAACAACTCAATCATTATTGGATTAAGAATTTGATATCACAAGCAATTCAGTCAACAGCAGGAAACAAAATAAATACATAAACTAATTGAAAAAGTTATTAAGGTTATCTATCTACCGCACACAACTTAGAATCCTAACATTCAATACAAAAATTCAGAAATACACCTACACAACAACAAATTTCAAAATTATGTTTTTTTTTTATTGAAAAGCAATGAGAGATATTAAGCCTTTCATTGATCCAAATAAAATAAATCCGGTTTTAATTATCTTAAAAAACAAGCACAATAAATATTTAAAAGGATTAAAAATTTAAAATTAAAAAATTTATTTATGAAAAGTATAGGAAAAACAATTTAAATGTTAAATAATTTTATTAAATAATCCAATCAATTTCATAGGATTTGATTACAATTGCAAGAAATTTGAAGTTGTTCGAAACGAATCAAAGATATCCAATGACTACCTACATTTAAAATTTATATTTAAGCCCGTTTAATATAATAGCAATCAAACTTATAGCAATTTTACAAATATGGGGGGTATAATACGGGGTTATAAAGTCATACCACCACCTTCACTTGGTGTAGCCTGATAATAGTTGAAACTGAAGGCCAAGAGTTGACTGAAATTTTGTAGACGAAAAAATTGGGTTATTTGAACTTTAGCCTAACATCAGAAGAAAGGGTTTCAATTCAAAAGTTCATACGATGGAGACTGCGAGGATAAAGGAGAGTTTGTCATGGTATCGAAGCTCTCTGAGGGTTATAGAGTCAACGGGAGCTGGGTTTTGCTTGCAATATCTGTGATCTCAATGGCATTGATATTCTATTATTAGTTACGGTGCTACCATATCACAGGCAATAAACACCATAAAGAAATTAGCGATGATAAAGTGCTATGCGAGACCTGAAAATTAATATCCTAGATATCAATGCTCTTGGACGAAAACCGAAATAGTAAAACCAGAGAAAGACCAAGGAAAAATCCGGATATCTCGCACCACTTACAATTTATCCTAAAGTAGCACTAGAGGTAAAAGTTTAGCGACACAGAGGAATGCACGGCTCAATTGAACCTAAACTTATTTCCCAGCTGTACTTCAAATGGAAGAACAAAAAGCTCATCACAAGGCAATTACCTTCTTGGCTTTCTTTTAGAATATAACTTAAATATTAACTAATAAGTAGAGATAAGGTCTAATTTGTACAATATAAAGCCCATTTGGACTTCTGAAATCAATAAATGCCATCACCCTAACAGATTATAAGCGTCCTTCGGGAGACCAATTCCAGAAACCCTGAGTACAAGGAGATAAACATTTTATAACTTAAATATATTTGGTTTTATTTTAAAATTTTATTGAATTGTGATCATTTCATATAAAGGAAACAAAAAATACAATGAAAAAATTATAAGCAATTCACTCTTTTTCTTTTAATCCAATAAATTGAATTACAAATAAAACATACAAAAGAAGAACGAGAAACCATAATCAAAAGATGAGCTTAAGTTTAAAGAAAATCACAGAGAACAAAAAAAAAAAATAAAATTTGGATAGCCTTTTCTTCTTTTTATTTTTTTTTTCACTATGTTTTCGTATTTTAAAAATCTTGTTCTCTAAACAGTGACATAAGTGAAGACAGAACTAAAACAAAATAAAAAATTAAAGAACAAAAAAATTCTTATTTTGATTTTTTTTTTTTATTGTTATCCACAAAAAAACAACAACAATAAAATAAGAGAAAAATAAGGAAAAAAAATTATTTATCCTTGAACGCTTCCTTGTCCTTTACTTCATTCACTTCTATATTTCTTTTCTTATACAATTTTCATATTTCCCTCCATATTCAACATCATTACAATCATCGTCATCATCATCATCGTCGTCATCATCATCATCATTATTTTCACAATCTTAATATGTTCATTCTTATACAATATTGACTACACTCTTTAATCAATAACCGGAAACTGGAGGCATAAAGTTTTAAACAAAACGAAAAACAGAAATCGAAAAAAAAAATAACAAGGAAATACGAATAAAAACTGGATAAACTGATGAGTAAGAGGATGAATAGGACTACAAAACGAAAAAAAAAAAAAAAAAACAAAAAAAATTTGCAGTCTCTCCAACCACATTTTATTTCTATTTTTTTCCATTTCTACTTTATATGCCTTCTTCAAATTTTTATATTTTTTGAGGAATACAAGGAATAAAATTGATCCTGGTATCGAATATCGAATTTGTAACCAAAAAAGCAAAAAAAAAATCCAGAGAAAAAAACAATATTAAAAAAAAAAAATTAAATTAAATCACAAAATGAAGAAAACCAAGAGAAAAAAAAAACAAATTCAAAATCATATACTAAACTCCGAAATTGGTTTATTATTTTCTTCTCACCGTCTCCTCCCTTTTTATACAACTCACTTAAGTATGAGGAATAAATAAGTGAAAACGAAAAGTTTATTGTCACCAGAATCATTAATAATAAATGGAATTTCATCAATTTTACTCGTGTGACGACAACAAAATTTATTTCTAAAGTACATACCTTGTGTACCTCTTATATACGAGTATACATCAACTCGAAAGCATTGACATATCATAATGCGTACACATACAAATATACATATTAATAGAACCAAATATAATCTAACTCATCTAGTACAAGGAAAAAATTTTTATATATAAAAAAAAATATACAATAAGAAAGAAGAGAAAAGAAAAAAGCCTAAAAATAGGCAAAGAAAATAAAATTATAACATACAAGAGAACAAGAATCCCGAAAAAAAAAATAAAACAAAAACCGCCTTCTCCCCTCAAAAATATACAAAAATCTTTCTCATCATCGCATTAAAATTCTTTTTCTTTTCCGTTTATTTCGTTTTTGTTTTTTGATTATTGTTATTTTCATTATTTTGTTCTTCTTACATAGAAAAAAAAATGAATCCTATGTCCTTTACCGTTATTTCATCAACATATTATACATTGTACCTATACCATTGTAGTACTTATATAATATGTTTGTTGTTATGCACATATTGTACATACGTACATACAAATTTTTTATACGTATGTATATACATATATGCATATGTATGTTTGACTTTCAAAAAATCTAAATTATAGGTTAGTAAGATAATGTTATACATATATTATAACTAATCTGTTATACAACTAAGTATGAATACACAAAAAAAATATTGTACTTACATACTTTATTTTCTAAATTATATATGTATGTATATTCAATGAATATAAATATACAAACAATGTATCTTAGCATTTGTACTCCCAACAATGGGCAATGTTCTATATAATTTTCTCAACAAAAACAAAAAAAAAAACAAGGAAAAAACAAAAACGAAAAATCAAAAAAAGAGAACAAAAATTACTTTATTATTTTTACGTAAAAATAAAAAAAAAATCTCTATGGAATTGAACCGAACATTTATGTTCTCTGCTACACACTACTTCTCAGCTCTGTGTTCAATTCTGTTCTGGTTTGGTTTTGCAGCACATCCCAAAGGTTAAAAATGTACAAATATTACTAGTTTTAAATTATTTTTACACACAAATTTATAACCATATGGGAAAAATTATTATTTTCTCCTCTTTGGTTTTTTCCCTTCAACATCTCTAATATCGTAAGAAAATTATTTGAATCCCTGTAGTAAATAGTAAAAGGACCAAAAAAAAAAATATACTAATGTGACAATCATACAAAAAACAAAATTGAAAAAAAGGAATTTCTCTCCAAAGTGTGGATTTTTGCTATAAAAAAAATTTTTTAACAAGGAGATATATTTTACTCCACAAAAAAAATCCCTTTTTCCCCTCATTATGTAACAGAATCTGTTATAATGTTATCAATAACAATTCCATTTCTCTGTAAGCGTTACGTGTTACGAGTATAATATGCCTCGAATATCCTCTCTGTAAACGTTACGTGTTATAACATGCCTCGAATTTTTTTCGAAATATAGTTTTCAAATAGCCATCACCATAACACATCAATTTTGAATTACGTTCATTATATTCTCTAATTGAGAGGAAAATTTGAATGGAACTTGGAAGTACAAAAACTATGTGACAAAATATCATGCGTAATTTAAGAAAATTTAACAGTAACGATATGAGGTTTAGACTGTAGAAAGATTTTAGATTATACACACGAACTTCGGAACAGGTAAAATAAATAGAATTTTGGTTCTTTTGGTACGACCAAAATAAATAGAACAAAAAGTCCTGCAGTGGCCCAGGAGTACGTCCCGGGCCACCGCAGCCATTCACGAGCATGATCGAAGAAACGTCTTCTCCTGACGGAACCCAAATTGCTTTTGCTGGGACTTACATATATTTAACCCAACGCATCTGCATCACCCTTCCAAAATACGTAAATTTTGCTGCAGAGGATCAAAGATAGTGCTCTCAAAATTACCGCATACGACGAAAGTAACATCGTCGGCGTACTACAGACATCCGCCCCGGAGCCCCTGAGTGCAGCAATTAGATTAGCCACCACGATGGACCACAGAATGGGCGAAACAACCTCGTCCTGCGGACACCCCTTTGCAGCGGAGATAAAGAGTGTGTCGTCAGCTATGGTGGATTTAATGATGTTATCCGGTAACATCCGACCAACCCATATTCGCGTGGTCGCATCAATCCCTTTGTGCAACGACTCGCAGATGACATGATATAGGGTGTTATCAAAAGCACCCAAATGCCACCTCCCGCATGTTCAGTGAGATCTTTCCGTTCTCGGTTGTGTAGCCATCAAGCCGTTCTTTCAGGCTTAGGCTGATTAATTTGAAAAAATAATTTTAATTACTGGAAATTTTTAATGTTAATTTATCCTAGTTGCTAATTTAAAAGTTTCGTTGCCGAAATTCGATTTAACTAATTATTAAAATGCAATATTCTAATAATACGATGTTTTTAATTCTATAGTCTGGGACTTAAGGGGCTAATTGTCTATCTCGCTTTTCTATTCGACCAGTGAGAAGAAAGTGAGTAACTATTTGTATCTGTGTCGGCATGTGTCGTTTTTTTCTAAAATGTATACAAAATTTATTTACTTTGTTTTTAAAAGTGACACTTTCAGTCGATAATTTGAGAAAAATGCAAAAATCTAATTGAAAAAGCGAGCAAACTTATTGGAAAATATGCATTAGAAAAGCGGAGAATTCTGATTTGAGAGTGAATAAGAAGTGAATAAAAAAAAGTGAGATACACTATTAGGCTTTTAATTTAAGTTCTGAGTTCAGCAATTTATCTCCAAGTTTACTTATGTTTAATAATGTGAAAAATAGTTCTGTTAATTAATAAAAATTTTTAAAAATTATACTTTAAACCCTATGAAGCCACTAAATACAACTTTTCAAATTTTTCAACTTTGCAAGTGCAGATTGTAGCGTAAGTGATCTAAAAGAACTAAAATCAAAAATATAAACGAAACTGGTGTTGAATTCCAACGTAAATGAAAAATAGTTAAAACGATAAGCTTTCTATATGTAATTGCGTTTTTTCACCAAAAAATTTCATATAACAATTCTTAACTATTGAATCTAAAAAATACAAAAAAAATTTTCTTTAAAACAAAAAAAAATTTCTTTAAAACAAATTTTGTATTTTTTTTTTTTGTTTTTTTTTTTATTATACAAAAAGATTAATGGAAAACCTTGAATAAATCAAATATACATATTGTATAAAATAAACAAACAATATGTATGTAAATAGTATATGTATGTATGTATGTACACAAGTGCATTTGCTACACATATTTACATAAACAAAATCATATTTTGTATATGTTTAAAAAATTATTAAGAAAAATATAAGCCTAAAGTAAATAAATGTGTAATATATATCGTAAAACAATTTCTGCCATATATGAATACTTAAACTTATGTATATAGTCATTCACATAAATAATTTATATATGTACATATAGAGTTTTCCATTAGTAATTTTTAGAACTGTGGAACTTGCTAATAAAAGTATCAATTTATGGAGGTGCAAAATATATAGGACTGAGAATATAAGCTTTCAAGAGCAAAACTGGCGTCCGTCGAGTCATTTTTCAGGCCGGTATAGCGGTCTGTCAGCGTTTGTTTCGAATACTGAATTGGAGGACACTGATAAGAAATGAAAAGTTGGTAATAACAAACCAAAAGCGCAGACACATAATGATTGAACTAGGTCCTGCAAGTCAGGAGAAAGATTAGTTGACCCGCATGACAAACGCGGCACAGAATAAACTCGAACATTTCAAAGCAAATCCGGAAGATATGACCAGAATTGCCAAAAATAGAGTACGATAGGAGGAGAAATGTGGTAGCAAAATGGTAGTAACCCACAATGTCAAAAACAAAACTATCTACCTGTGATAAGAAAGAGAACACCTTAACTCATATCAGGCGTTTTCGAACTCCAAGCAAAGGTTTCGTAGACCCCGCTTCTTTCGCTTATAAATGAATGTAAAAAGAAGATGTTCAGTTGTTTTACAAAAACCTTAAGAAATTTAAACGAACCTTCAAAGAGTCATGTCAATCTAACCCTACCAAACAATTTAAAACGTTCCTTATACTATTTGTAATACACAAATATTATCATACGTATTAGAAAATATAAAATTGAACTGAATAGGTATATAAAATAATACTAAAATTTCACCACATTTATTTAAAAACATTTATTGGTTCACCAATATTGAATTTGAAAGACAGTGTGCACATACACGTCCCTTAAAAAATACATAATTTATTTGTACATAAAAATTATTTAAAGAAAATTTTCTTAAAAAAAAAATCGCAGTTCATAAATATACCTTAAAAACAAAAATAACAAAAGAATTTCATACTCCCGTTTATGAGTAAAATATAAATGACATCTTATTGTAAAGAGTATTTGACATAAATAATGCATACAACATAATGTAGGTGTATAGACGTATAGAGTAGTTATATTGTGTATATAAATTACATTTAGGATATTATATTGCCAACTAACTACCTGCTCTTACTTCTCTAACTGTCACTTATTCCGTTAAAGGCGTTAATATCAAAAGAAGCGAGTGTTGAAATACCATTTTTTCTCTCTTCTTATATATTATTTTTGTTATATTGTTTACTTTTGGTATTTGAACTTTCTATATTCTCCTTTCTTTTTTTAACTCGTTTAGAAGAAAACTATAAAGAAAAAAATTCTCATAAATTTAAAATGAGAAAAACAAAAATTTTAACATTTTCTCGCATTTGTTTATTTTTTTTTTTTTTATTTTTTCTCATAATTTCTCTATTTTTTTTTATTCTACTGTTTTCTAAACAAAAAAACTGTATGTTATTTTTACAAAACAATTTTCCCATCATCATATTTTAGCATATATATATATGTATATATATATACAAAAATTATGGCATAATTTATTTAAGTTAAAATACTCGTATATTGTAACATTTTCCCTATATTAATATTATTATTATTGTTGTTATTGTTATTGTTTTAACAAAATATCGCATGAAAATTTTTACTATATACTAGTAAGTAGAGACTAAATATACATACACACATGTGTAATAGGAAAGGAGTATAGAAATCAAAATATCAAAGAATAAAATAACGAGAAACCAAAAATAATTTCACACACAATATAATAATGACCTAAATATTCATACTAATAATATGCCACACATCTGTGTGATACAAAAATCAAAAGGGAGAAAAAGATTTTATAAAAGAAATCAGTACAAACTGACTGACAGCAGCGATATAATATGACAGGCCAGATTCAAGGAATTTTCATCAAAAATTAAATTTACGGATTTTACTTTTTATTTTTTTTTTTTTGTAGGGTTGTGATGCTTATTTATATTCTTGGAAAATTACGATTGGTCTTAATCCAATATTCAAAATAGAATTTTCATAGATATAGCTACAATAGAATAAAATTTTAAAATTATCATTTCGTTCCGAAGAACCAACAATTTATCAACTATAAACACATAGTATATCACAAAAACTATAGTTGAAAAAATAAATGCCAATACCAGCATATGTTTATACGTCTATAGTACAAAACAACTCTTTTATATAAGTTATAGATTAAGATTAAATCTATTTACCTCAACGGTAACTAACCAAGTTCCTTTCAAAAATGAATAAAAATTTATTTTGTACGTATTTCCTTTTAAAGAGCACAGAACACATATATATTCAAACACGTACACTTATGTGTATGCATATATACATTGTAATTATTTTTAATATTAGATTCACTTTCTTTTTTAACTTTTAAAGCTAAAAGTTCTATAATTTCTTTATTTTTCATTCATTGTTTCACTTACTCGTAAATACTCGTAAATTTTCTCTCTCATGTTTTAATTTTTTTAATTTTTCTTTCTTTTTTTTTAATTTTCGTTATTTGTTTTTTTTTTTGTCAATAATTTTGGTGTGTACATCCAATTGTATTCTTAAGCTCATCAATTTCTAAAAGTATCAAAAAATAAGAAAAATGATATTACAAGAAAAAAAACAAATCTGGTGTGATCAGCACATAACCGAGCGCAATGTGTATTGTCCCTTTAAGTGAAAGTGCAAAATCCTTTTAAACAATTCTTTCCAATTTTCAGGAAGTTAGTAAGCTTTTAGTTAACATACCTAGAAAACTATAAATTTGACTCCTAGTATCGTTTCACTTTGTGCCATCCGAATTCCCTAAAAAGTTCACCACTTAGTTTGGATAACAACCAGAACTCAAATGTCAAATTTCAAGAAATTCCATCACACCGTTCCGTAGTTACGGTAAAAAATGTTAGATCGGCCCCGAGTTCTGTTTGCGATCTCTGATCTTTTCAAAAAGTTAATAGGTTTATTGTTTTAACACTCCGAATTTAATTTCAAAAAAATTTGTTGATTATTTTTCTTCAAATTAGTAAAAATGTAAAATCAGGTTCAGTTACAGGGACCCAAAAAAGTGCTATCCAGTTCTAATAAATCCCAAAAAAATGCTATATCCTGTGACATAGCCAAAATAAACTCACATATAAAATTTCAAAATCGATTAACTCCAACTTGAGATACATGCGCGCAAAACCATACTGACAGGTAAACAGACAAACCGACATTTCTCTAATAACATTTACACTTTCCTAACATTGAGAAGTGCGTTCCCACAAAGAAATCGACATCTAAAATTTGATGCCATCACACAACCTACCCTATTGTATACAATGCGTTTTGAAAAACAAAAACCAAAATGATATCTAATAGAACTATAGGAGTAATAATGTTAAGAGCTCATGTGCCTGCCTTTTGAAGAATGGGGCAAGGAAAAATGAAATTTATGTTCAATTGGATAGAAAATAGATGAACCGCAAAATTGTTTTACATTCATGGTTTTACAGAAAAAAAAAAAAACAATTCATAAGCGAGCACGTGTGTGGTGTAAAATGTATAAATTTGTACATATATGTACATACATGTACAAATTAATATGTTTTGGATGTGTGTTAAAAAATCAGATTTCAATTTATTGTTGGTGTCCAGACAAATGGGACTGAACATCACTGCGAAGCGTAAAGAGAAATGTGTCCGCAAATCAATGTAATAGAATTAGATTCAATCAAGTCCTTGAAATTTTTTCGTCAACAAATTTTAATGGACAAACGGTTTTATTGCATTATCTGAGATTGAAGAAGACAAAACACTCAATTTTATTTTTTTAAATTTTCATTCTAAAAATTTTCTTTAAATTTTCCATAAATTTTCATTTCATCTATCTCTACACGTATCCATTTCACCTTCTACCCATTCCCTAAATTTATGTAGCGTTTATCTTACATATAGTTGTTATTCCTCCACGTGTATCGCTTCAACATAAAACACTATACACATTAATTCAGTTTTTTTTTGATGATATTTCCTTTACAATATTCTCAAAACAAAATTTTATAAAAAAAGAAGCTATGAAATGGAGAAATACAACATAAAAAATCCAAACTTCAATACGATTATCATTGCCATCAACACTACCATCATCATCATCATAGTCATCATATTGCCAATAAACCATAAATTACACGTGATATTTATTAGTTATTTTTTCTTTTATTTTTTTTTGAACCAAGCAGAAATATATTTTGGCAAACAAACAATCAAATGCTATATATACATATGTAGGACTACGTAAGTGGTGTATATGAAACTGTAGACATGTGTAAATGTGTATTGTAAACAGAAAGGAGTTATGGTATTGTAAGGTATTGTAAACAAGGAGTATTGTTTTGAATTTTCAAACGAAATATTTAAAGTAAAAGAACCAATATAGAAAACAGAGAAACAAGAAAATATTAAGAGAACAAACAGGTAAATAAAGTTTGGTTACTTGGACGCTTTTGCTGTGTGGTATTTTATCGGAAAAATAGTTCGCAACAATCAGTATCATTTCAAATAGCAACTATTTTAGTCACCCTAAGCACATCATGTTCTTACAATCACATTCAAAAACTCATGTTCACCAAAAAGATTCTACTAATTTCTTTCAAAAGCAAAATATTTTGTAAGTATTATTGCTTGATTTTGGAATATAATGCCATTAGATCTTAAATATTAATCACCATTTTTGGTCCTTCATTAATATTAGTAATTATATTACTTAATATTAATAAAATCATATTCAACAATTGGAGTTTTCAATTATTAAATTTTGATTAATATTATTAATTGAGTATAACAAACTATAGCGGTATTATGTCGGGCGCCAGCAAATTATTATGTTTATGTTGCAAACAAAAAAAATATTTTCTACAATACATTACAATATTTGATTTAATTTAAGCCGCCGATTCAGTAAATTTTCGATATCTGTCAATCTTTATGTACAGACACATTATTGACGTTTGTACCAGGATGTGATCTCTATCTATTAAATTACACATGTACGAGTATACGTTTTTATTTTATAACTCGCCATATAAAAGATTTTTATATTATATTTCAGTGTAATTTTATTTGATTATATTATCGATGTTGGCACTATAGTTTATTTATAAATTCAGAGCATTTCATAAAATGTTCAAAATGTCGAGAGAAGAGAGAGAGAGAAAAAAAAATAATAAACCTTATTTATAAAGAAAGTTGTCTAGCCCGAATGCTGATATGTACATTTTATTTAGTATTTAACTGTTTTTTTTTTCGAAAAAACAAAAGTGTCCTATATATGTTTATAAGTGTACTATGTATGTATGTTTAAATAAACACTCGTATAGATATACTTTCCAATGTGACAGCATATCTTCAACTCACATTCAATTCACGCTTGATTGACGACAAGACTATTCTATATTATTATTGAACACACGTTTCTAAAGAATTGATATTATTTTCGAAATAAAAGAAGAGTTTTAAATAAAGAAAAGTATTGATAATATCAGGTGCAAGCATAAATTTTTTTTCTATTTTTTGTATATCAGAAAAATTAACGAACTATTTCTGAAAAGTTGTAAGAGAAGAAGGTTAGAGAAAAAATTTATTTTGACTGAATAGTTTTTTTTCACTTATAGAATATTAGTGAGTTTTATTTAAAATTTCATTTGTATATATGTATATATATGTGAGAGAAAATGTTAAGCTCGCTGCTCGTATTTAGTTAAATTTTATATTGTTGCCTCTTCCCTACCAAGTCTACAATTGTCATTGCTTTAATTTCTGTAAAATACTTTAAACCTACCTTTGAATACTTTAGCTACCTTTGAATATTTAAAAATTTTAATATCAATAATCCAATTGTTCAACTTTTCCGAATTTAGTAATTTTGTTCGAATGTGTTATTGAAATTTATAACTATTTTTTTGCTTTCTAATAGTTCCCCAGCTCAGGTGGCAGTATATGAAAAGGAGAAGAGAATAATTTAAATGAATAATGTTATTAAAAAAGAACGAAAAGAAAAAAAAATCTAAATTTTTTATTTTCTCCCTCTTTAGTACTTTTTCAAAAAAATAATTGAAAAAAAAAAACGCTTATTAGTTTTATTCTGATCATCCGTCCAGCTATCTGTTTACGAAATCTCAACACCCTTTAAGATAGAAAGCTTTAAACTTATACACAAAGAGCTTTTTACTGGAAACTTATTTCCATGGAAAATTTTTAACGATCTCCCCCCCCCAAAGTCTACAAAAAAATTTTAAATCCTGAATGGCTTCTGTTATCGCGAAATGAGCACGGAGTTCACAAAATAACCGATAAAATTAACCGTTAACTAAAAAATCCATCTGTTCTGCAGTTGCATGAAGAAATTTCCATTAAGTTAAATTATTAGTGTATAATAAGCACATTCTTATATATTTCTCAACTATGATGTTGTATTAGTAAAATTCATAATTTAATTAGTGCAATAGGCACAATCCTATAAGTATATGTTCTTGTTATTGTGTGTTTCAATAGTAGATTGTATGTAGCAATCAATGTAAACAAAACAAATACTTAGTAATCATGTGAATTACAGTATAAGCAATGTAGAGAACATTTCGTCGGCAATTTCTTCATGCCTCTGTATCTCAGTTGGTAGAGCTTCCGCCTAGAAAGCGGTAGGTCACTGGTTCGAGTCCAGTTCGAGGAGAAAAATTTTTTAATTAATTTTTCTGCCTTTAACTCGTTCCTTTGATTACGTCATCCATCTGTTCTGCAGTTGCATGAAGAAATTTCCATTAAGTTAAAGGAAAAGTACTACTTTACAAAACATCCAACTTTGATAAAATTTGATTTGATCCAACTTTATTAAAATATTTTCCATGATTCAACTTTATAAAAAATTATTGTGTCGCAAAAAGTAAAATTTTTTATTGTTTTATTGGGAAAAATGCTATTTGTTATAATGAATGCTATTATTATTATTATGTTACGAATCGTTAAGTTGCCATTTTGAATGTCAGATTTTAAGAATACACAAAGTAATATAGAAATAACATGTAGGTTACATGTTCTCTAAATGAACATTAACCACATATTTAAAGTATAATATTCTGCTTTTTCATAATTTTTAATTTAATTGCAATTTTCGTAATGAAAATTATTCATAACCATTATTTAAAGAAAATTAAGAATATGTAGTATTTTTATTATTTGAAATTAATCGACCGAAACAATTTGTAATGTATATGTGAGAAATTAAATTATCTATAGCATCAATAGAGTATGTTAACAAAAAATTTCAAATTTCAATTCTGACAAGTATCACATATTGAACGAAGGGTGAAAACTTTGTCTCTTGCTTGCGCCCATAATTGGGCGAACTCACCCTAGCTTATTACCTTAGTTAAGCTGTCTAAATTCGTTAGGCAATTATTTTATTAATATTTTATCAAACCGTCTTTAACCTGTACAGTCCTTTATTCATAATGAAAGGAGAATTTTTGAAAAAATTAAAAAACATTTTTTCACGTTTAATAGACTTTTATCACCTTTATTAAAAAAAATTTAAAAATATTTATGCGAACTCAAAAACAAAATTTAAAAATAAAAACAAAAATTTTATATTTTTTGGGTCCACGCGACAAAACATGTAAATAGGTGGGAGCTAAGCTCTTGAATTCAATATAAAAAAAATTTTTTTTTTTTGAATTTTGCATTTTGTCTTTTGAACCCATCTGGAATATTAATTTTTTTTTTATTTTGCCCTTTCATTTGTCTTTACTTATTATTATCATTACCCTTGTGCCTCTATATAATAATATTATTGTATATGTTTACATTCATTATAATAAAAAGCAACCGTTCACCACATTTTCTTTTTTTTTGGGAGGGTTTTTTCTCTACCACAAATTTACTCCCAAAGTGACTTCAAAAAATCCTATCGCAAACCTCTTAAATTAATATACAAAAATCAAAAAAAGAAAAAACAACCATAAAAATAAATTATAATACTCGTAATAACAAAAATGATGAAAAAAGAATGAGAATTAGGTGAGCGCGAAAATTTAAAAGCACAATGAAATCAAAAAGAACAAAACAACTTTTCCCACGAAAAAATATTAAAAATATATTTTAATATAATGAATGTATATACATATGTACATTTACATTAAATATTTAACAAAATATAAAAAAAAAAAAAAATAGAGAAAAAATCGAGAAAAGAACGAAAGGTTATGAAAATGTCTCGGTGTTATTTTCAACACTTTCTTAAAACCTTGAATATTATTTTAGCACAAAAAATATTGATAAGGGTTTACTTATACACAAGAAAGAATAATATCATTTTGGTAGTAAATAAAAGATATATATACATAAATACATTGGTATTACATATATAGAAATAAAATGTAAATAAAAAATTCAAATAAATAAAACTAACTGTTAATATTAATGACACCTAACAAATATTCAAAGACATAAAAATGGAAAAGAAACACCAAAAATTCGTAATTCTTTCCATCCAAATTCAAGACAGAGCTTTCGAATATTCCGAAAATTAAGCTTTTTATTTTTAAATTTATAAAATAAATATAGATATGTGTATACAATAAATTAGAAATGAAATTTGACCAAACTTCACGGTGCAGATTTAAACTTCTAAACATACTAAAAATTTCGGAATAAACGATTTTTAAATTCTATAAAAATCGTTTCTCAAATTTTCACTTTAAAATTTCCCAGAATGACCTCTAAAATGTCAAACTTAAATTCTCAAATTTACAGCTTTATCGTGTATCTCGCTTTTCTTCTCACATTTTATTCATTTTCCAATTGGTTTTTCATTTTTACTCAAATTATCGGTTCAATGGCTCACTTTTAAAAACAAAGTGAATAAATTTTGTATACATTTTAGAAAAAAAAGAGATACGCAGTACCAGATAATTCTTCTCTTTCGAAAATTACATTATAAAACATATAACAGTTATTCACTTTCTTCTTTTTTGTCTATATCGAGATAGACGATCAGGCACCTTAATAAGTACCTACATATACTTAATATACCTGTATTATACTTAATAAACAATTATTTGAAATTAAGAATAAAATTAGTTTCTAAAAATATTTATAATAAAGATAACACTAAAAATAATAAATTCAAAAATAAAAACCACAATAAACAGTTAATTTAAAATTAAAATATGAAACTAAAAAATCTAAAACCAAGAATTATAAAAATATTGTAAAAGAAAAAAAGAGAGATCAAATTAACTAAACGAAGAAAGTGGCGAATGGCTTCGGTGGCCGGGAGGGGATCCCAGTTATAATTAATTTAAGTTCAATCTCAAAACTGTTATACAATTATATACTAAGTCTCATTGAAGTTGATGAACCATAATATACGTAGTGTTTTTTCGATTCACGTGTATTAAATTTTTATTTCTCATATTTACTGAATGCATTTCACTTATTTTTGGTTAGTACGATCGTCAAATGAATAGATGAAGTTTGTAATTCATGAATGCGTACTGTTAGTTTTATTTTAATAAGATCTTCAATTCATAATATACCATTTGCTTTATGAATAAATTAATTATTCTCCCTCGAATTATAATTAAAAAGGTTTTTTATCACTCGGTTTTGGATCGTTTGCAAAGTATTGATTGTTTCTTTGGTTGATGTGCTCCATAATTTAACGACGCAGCTTATATGACTATTAAATAATGAGTAAGAAATTGATTTCTTTTACTTATTTGAAAATTAATAGTGAGACTCTTTTAAATACTTCACAGCAACCACAGGGAATTTTTTTCCTATAGTTCGAATATGGGAATATTCCATTTTAGCTAGAACTCAATCGATGGAATAGCTGAAAACCAAGATATTTATATTCTGTTACCTGATAAAGAGCTTGATTATTTAACTGTAAATTTATTTAGTTGCATGTTGACCCAATAATCATATATATTTAGTTCTTTCTAATATTAATAACAAACTTTTGTTTAACCATCCTGTAATAGATTTTACCTAGTTCGCAATTCATTTTAAGCTACATTTGACTAAGGGTTTCTGGTTGAAATAATATACAAATATCCCCTGCATATAGAAAAATATCTATTTTATTACTTACCAATTGACAAAAATCTTTGATATACATTAAAAATCTCACATTTTCCAATAACAATCCTAAACTTGCTCTAAAGTGATAAATAGCAATTTTTAGTCATTCACTGTGGGGCTTTTCCTTTTTTGCTTTCAAGCGTAACGTCTATTATGAAAAAAAAAATAAAAACATTTTTACTTTAATAAAATTTAAATGTCCTTGGGTAATTTTAATAAAAATAAATCTCACTTTTAAAACTATGGGTTAAATCTTATCACAAAAAAAAGCAAAAAAACAAAAACTAAAATGTGTGAAAAGACGCAGAACGTCAAAATGCAATTTTTATTCATTCTCTCCTTTTCATTATTTTATTACAACAATACTCGTATCCTTTGCAAACACAAATATAACATGTCCCCTTTCTTCTTTTTATTTCCAAATTTTTTTTTTATTTTTCGCTCCAATTTTTCACTTCTACACAAATTCAGTTTTTGTTACAATTTTGTGATTATAAAAAAATAAAAGTTTTTTTTTTTTCGGCTTTCATTTGTAATTTTTTTTTATGTTATGCCACGTCCTAGATGAAATCAGAACAGAAACAAAGTTTTCACTTGTTTTCTGCTTTTGTTTCATCTCTCTAGTACCTTAATGGAATGCTTCTTACGAATGAAATCTTTTTGATCTATACTAGCTTGCTGATTATTTGTTTACTAGCTTGTTTTATATTAACAAACTTCATATTAGTGTGAGTATATGCAGGGCTGCATCGAATTCAATGAAATGTATGCAAAGTAAGCTCTTGCTATGCACGCCGGGAGAAAAGGGCGCCCATTCTTTCTTTAAAAATTCTTTACAATTTTTTCAATTACGTGTTTGCCAAAAATTTACATATTATATACCTATACACTAACATTTCAAAACAAATAGTTGAAATTTTTATTCCACGTCTCCATTACGTGTTTGTTTGAATTCTATGACTAATTTTACATTCAGCATGATAAAATTATAAGGCAGAAATTTATTATGCGTAATGTACAATATTTATTGCATAATGTTCATTGCTTTGAAAGAAGGAGCGCACGTTTTGAAAACCATACAGGGCGCCAAACAATTCAAACCCGGGCATGTATGTATGTATGTATAAAGTGTGCATATTATGCAAATAAGGAATTTATTTTTTCCACTAATTTCTTAAAAGCTAAAAAAAATTAAACAAAAAATCGTATTTTTAGCACTTTTCCAAAAATTTTTTGAAAAAAAGTGCTTATTAGTTTCACTCTGTCCGTCCGTCCGTCCGTCCGTCCGTCCGCCCGTCTGTCCGTGTGTCTGTTTACAAAACTTCTACATTCTTAAAGATAGAAAGCTGAAATTTAATACGTGCATAGATCTTTACTAGAAACTTATTTTCGTAGAACAAAATTTTTACCTATCTCCCCCCCTCTAGAAGTTATACCCCCCCAAGGCCACAAAAATGGCCCATTTTAACTATTTGTTGCAATGAAACCATAAGCATTTTTGAAATTTTGCAAACGCAGAAAGGCAGCGGCTGGCTTTCCCTAGCGCGGTATACTATAGTTAAACTTTAGAAAAATAAAATGGCTGTTCAAATTTACCGTTATCTAAAGTCCTTTTTTTCCAAATTTTTGATGTCGTTTTTCTCCTATACCCCAGCCTGCAGAAGCTTGAAATTTAAGGGACTTTTAGACATTAACAAATAGTTCATTTCGTTAGAAGAAAATTTTTTTCCATCTCCACCCCCTCTCAAGTTATCGCCTCTTGAAATTCGTAAAATTTGAATTTTTGACACCTTATATTTCCGAAACCGCAAGCTTTTTCAAATTTCTATAAACGCAAAAACCTAGCGATAAATTCCATGACATTAAAAAATATAATTATTTTTCTTAACTCACACAATTAACCCTTAAAATCGAGCCTTATGTTAACCCCTCTTTATATTAATTTTTATCTATTTCAAAGACTGCATAAATCGTTCATCCTAAATATATGCAATCCTAGAAATAGTTTCGTTTATGAATGAAAATAATTTTAATAGTGTGGTGGATATACATAGATTGTTTTTAAAAGCAGTATTTTCACTTGGAAAAGTGCTACAATACAAACCATTGGTTTGACCCAACTTTATTTTTTTTAAAATGTTCTCTCTATTTTTTGATTATCCAAAAACAAAATTCAAAATTAAACCAAAAGTATAAATGGATGCATTCCCCTTACAAAGAAATATTACAGAATTTAAAATTTTTATTTAAACCGTAAGGGTACATTATACGATTTGCAGATTTAAAATTATTTAACTATTTGTGCATTTGATATTTCAAAAATGTGACTATTCTGTTTTGTTCAGTTCTCAGAGGCGGTTTACATTTTTTAAGTTCAACATTTTTCTTTGGTCTATTTTGGTTGCATTCCTGGAGAACTCTTAGCCATTCTCTTCTCCGAGTTTCTTTTGGTTTTAAGAATTCTTCCTCCCCTATCTCATACACCACAATTACCTCTTTATACACGTATTCAAAATCACAATACGCGTATAGATTACAGATTTGCTCTCTGAATGTAACGGACTTTTTATATTACCTTCAATTTAATTTGGCTATAAGTATTGAATTTTATTGCTATAAATATTATAGGGAATTACTAAAATTAAAAATTAACATCTAAATTACTTTTGTAGAGTAACTGGAGATTTTGTGGAGATTCTGTAGAATAACTGAATTTTTGATTTTTTGTTTTAACGTGAATTTTATTTCTGTCAAGTTTTAATAACTGAACTACCTGAATTATTATTTATCGTATTCACTTTGCACTGTTTTAAAATACATTTTTTAATTAAATTAACACTGGGCTCACTTGAGGTAAATTTGGAAAAAAATAAATAAAATTAAAACTAATCATATATTTTGTTTTTAATTTCCCTAATTTGCTAAGTTTTAAATACCATGGGTAAAGATAATTTTATAATTAAAATATAAAAAAAAATATTTCCACACACAGTAAATAAATTTTAATTACAAAAAAACTTTAGATATTTTTTTATACCTTGAATACTAATAAATTTAAAAATTAATGTATGTGCTGCCTTCCACTATGATTTTTTTTATGAAATTATAAAAAAAGTAAAAGTTTTACAGAAGATTATTAAAATGCATTTTGAACACTTCCTTTCAACTTTAAGGACCCTAGTAAGCTTTTAGTTTACAAACCTAGAAAAATGTAAATTTGACTC
Organism: Condylostylus longicornis; assembly: GCF_029603195.1. Lineage (NCBI taxonomy): Eukaryota > Metazoa > Arthropoda > Insecta > Diptera > Dolichopodidae > Condylostylus > Condylostylus longicornis. The sequence goes on along the minus strand of NW_026578052.1, from coordinate 4,348,301 downwards.
TTAGTAGAATTTCGTTTTGTACCATCCGAATTACCTGAAATGCTCGCCAGTTAGTTTCGGTAACAACCGGGACTCAAATAAAAAATTTTAAGAAATTTCGACACCCTGTTCGGGTTTTGAGCTCTGATCGTTCCAAAAAATTTATATGTTCATTGTTTTAACACTCAAAGAACATATTATATTTCAAGGAAATTGATTGATTATTTTTCCTTATATAGGCAAAAATCTGAAAAATCCCGCAAAAAAGTCCAGTTCTGATATATCCCAAAGTCTAATATATCCTAAAAGTTTATCAATTCCTTACATAGCCAAAACAAACTCACATATAAAATTTCATGAAAATCGATTCAGCCGAACTTGAGATACACGCGTGCATACACAGACCGACTGATTGACAGACCGACTGATTGGCAGACCGACAAACCGCCAGACCTACAGGTTGCTAGAAATATTTTATTTACGCTTTCCATCGAAAATTCGACATCCATAATTGATTGCCAATACATTTGTATGCAATGCAATCGGTAACAAACTGAACAGATAAAAGATTATAAAAATTCCATATAGGCTCATTTTTAGTGGAATCGTAATGAAAATATATATATTAAAAATACAAAGCATTCTTTAATATTAAAAAAAAAAAGAGTTCTAATTCTACAGTGTTCTAGAATAAGAACATTTCTAGGACAAAATTGCTTTCTTAAAATTTTATCATTATATATTAAATTTTTATTAAATTTATTTTAAAATAGACCTACTGATTTCTATAACTTTTACAAACATTTTTTTGAAAATATTTTTAAATATTAATATTTTGTTATAGTATTATATAGTGAAAAGCATCAATATGCCCAAATACGAACATAATCAATTTTAAGAGCAGCATCTTCTCCAATCCAAGTAGGATACCATTTATCTTTCGCTTTCCAGAAATTCAATTCATTTTTCGGATCTAAATTTACCCAAGGCTTTCGATATAAATTATTATGTATATTGTCAGGAAAATCAGATATACCACCAGCAGATACACCAAGTGACAAAAAAAACTAAAAAAAATTTAAGAAAATATTATATTTTTAATTAAATTAAATAAAATACCTCTTTGTTGAAAGGTGCCATTTTATCACCATTTTCCCACAATTTAGCATTTTCGCTCTGAAAACTAGTATTAAATACAGCATATTCCTTATCGTCTACCATAAATGAAATATATTCATCTGTCCATATAGTTCTAAATATGTGAAATTCATTTCCAAAATGAATATTATCTTGTAAAATATTTTTCATGTATATTTCTCTTGATTTGACACCCTGCGATAAAATTACTCCACCATATAAACGATTACCACTGATATCTTTACCATTATTTGTTTTCAATTCTTTATTACCTCTGGCGAAAGCAACACGTATTTGTCCAGATGAATAATTACAAATTCCATAATCATTACTCTCAGGTTCCAAAAATAGTTCTATAAAAATTTAGGTATATAAAATATTTGTTTTATTTAATAACTTAAATATAATAAATATAATTAAAATATGGATTACGTGGAAATAACCAATCTCCAATTGGTAATTTAGCTCTAATTTCAACTACACCATATTTAAATGAAAATATATTCTTTGTTCTTATACGAGCTGAAACTATCGGTGGTAAAATTCGCCAAGAAAAAGCTTCTCTTCTACATTCAATTGATGGGTCGTATATACCAGTGCAACTACAAAAAAAAATTAAATTAATGTTAATTTTTATAATAGATAATTTTTTTTTTTTGTTTTTAGCAATTTTAAAATATGCATTTTTTAACAGACTTGTTTCCTAAATTAATATGACCCGTACGAATTTTTTCATCATCAAAACCATCTAATTCTGTTAGTATTTGTGGTAAAATATATAGTATTCCATCTTTTACATATAAATTCTGTTCTAAATTTTGAAATGATACAAAATCATCATCCTCTGTATCAATTGGTATTCTAACATCATAATTCCATTTATCCAAATCAATTTTCTCAAAATTATCTTCGAAAATCAAATCATCTTCACAAACTTTTTGATTTTTATTGATAACCGTTTTCGAATATTTACATTCTTGTTTGCTAATTATAATTTTCGATTCTTTGTCTATTAATTTACTCGGTTGATCATTTTGAATAAAAGATAAAAAATCATTTAGAAAATAATTAAAATCTTGTTTTGGATTAATTCGTTTGTAATTAAATTTCTTCGTTAGAAAATTATAAACTCTACACTGTGAACCAAAATGAAAAGACGATATATTTTCATTAGTTTTGTTGACATGTGCCGTCACAAAAAATTTCATTTCTAATTCAATAAAATTTGTACCATTTTTATTATGTTTATAACGATATTCCCATCTCTTATTTGAAGAATTATATTGAAAAGATTTTCTTGTAAGCGAAACAAACAAAAGATTTTGCTCAAATCTAAATGGTGTAAGTGTGTGAAAAGGAAATTTTAATGCTATGCTTCCAGTAATTTCAACACTTTGAAAAACATTATCGATATCTAAATATATTATAAAATATTTAAAATTATTCAAAAATTGAATTGTATAAAAAAAAAACACACCTGTAATTGCAAACCTTGAAGTTCTTGATTTTGATATATATATATAATCTAAATAAGATATTTCGTATGGACTGTCTTCCAAAATTATTTCATTGACACAAGCTCTTACAATTATTATTAAGAAAATAATTGAAATTTTAAACATTCCCTAAAATTTAATTAAAAAACAAAAAAAAAAAAAATTAGGAATACTGATAAAGAAATACGGAAAGTTATTCTGAGACTGCCTCACTTCTCAGAATAATCCGCTTAATATAAGCTCATTTTAAAAAACTTACCATATTGAACTTTAATTAAATACTAAATGTTTACTAAAGAAATAATAATCTCTTATCAAATGAGAATTATTGTTATCATCATAAATTAAATCAGCATGTGTTTGAACTGCTTTCTTCGATTTCTGTCTTTTCTATAAAGTTGCAGCACTGAAAGTCATTAAAATAAAAGTTTTTAATAAACTATTTAATTAAAAGCAATTTGCATTTTCTGTGGCGCACGTGATGCAGTGGATTTTTTTTTTTTGGCTCTTTCTTTCATTTGAATACATTTTTCTCTGCGATCTCTTATAAGTTTTCTCTTTTCTTGTCATTTTTGTTTTAAAAGCTTTTCTACTTAATCGTAGACATGTCTTATAATTTTTTTTTAACTTTTCTAAAATTTTTATGGTCGTTATTAAAAAGGATTAAAAACGAATGTGTTTTTACTTTTTTAGTGCTCTCTTGTGGTGAGGTATCAATCTTTTTTTTTCTATATTTTCATTTGAATATACTTACATAGATACTTAACACTTTTTAAACAAGTATTATGAGTTTTTGTCAATTTAACATACATACACACATAGGTTACCTAAATTATCAATAGCGCGTTGTACAGCGGTGCAGTGCAACAATTATAAGCAAAAGGAATTTAACAATTAGAAAACATAAAATTTTGAATTTTAAATAGGTAGGTACTCTTATTTGCTGCCGGAACTGATACGCGGCAGAGGAACTAGACAACAACAGGCATATCTGTTATCTCCAGTTGATTTTAATTTACTTAATATCAATTAATTTAAAGTTTTCCTATTAAATGAAACTGCTATGTTTTTTTTTACAATCTCAATGCAATTAACTACATATTTGTGATTTTTTTTTTGTTATTATAAAAAGCTTAAAGAATAAAGTTATTTTTGTTTTTTAATTGACTAACGAACATTAAGTGAGCCACTGTAACCAAAGGTTGTTGTAGAGTGGCCCATTAGAGGTAATGTTAGTTTTTCATCTCTAACTTGATAACCTTTTAAACTTTGAAAGTTTTGCGTTTAGTGCTTTAAGCAACTTAATAATGTATCTTTAAGATGCAAAAAATCGCATTTACATTTTTTTTATATTATAACATAATACGTAAAAATTATTTATTTTCTAAAGTGCCCATACACGCACATAGTCAATTTTAAGAGCAGCATCCTCGCCATTCCAAGTTGAAAACCAACGATTTTTTGCTCTCCAAAAATTTAATTCATTTTTTGCATCAGTATTTATCCATGGTTTTAGATCAGATTCACGTTTACCACTCATAGAAGATTCTGGAAAATCAGAAATACCCCCCGCAGATACTCCAAGGGACAAAAAGAACTAAAATTAGTAGTTGTTTTAGCAAAAAAATTTTGTTTCAGAAAATAAAAAATCAATAAACAAACTTCTTTATCAAATGGTGCCATTTTATTACCAGTTTTCCAATATTCAGCATGTTGTATATTATTTAAATCAAAAGCTTCATATCCAAAATTACCATTAAATCTACCATATTCAACGTCATCAACATGAAAAGAAATGAATTCATCCGTCCATACAGTTTTATAAATATGATAATCATCACCAAAATGATTTCTCTTCTTTAAAATATCTTTCATCCACAATTCCCTAAAATTTTCACCTTGATCTAAAACAACTCCACCAAATAACCGATAACCATCGATTTGCCTTCCCTCTTTTGTTTCTAAAATTTCATTACCTCTTATAAAAGCTAAACGTATTTGTCCAGATGAATAACCAGAAATACCATATAAATTCTGTCCGGGTTCTAAGAATAATTCTAAAATATTTCAAACAGAAAAGTTATTATTTAAGGAAAAATAATTTTTAAAAATTTAAAAAAAAATATTACGTGGAAATAACCAGTCTCCTTTTGGCAATTTTGCTCTTATTTCTATTGTTCCATATTTAAATGTAAATTTATTTTTGGTTGTGATACGTGCAGATACTATAGGTGGCAAGATTCGAAATGCAAACGCTTCTCTTTTACATTCCAAACTACGATCAACAGTTCCAGTACAACTATAAAATTTAAAAAAATATTTAGTTTATACTATAAATAATAATTTTGGAACTTAACTTTATTCCTAAATTAAGTGTACCCGTTTGAATACTTTCATCATCATAGCCAGACACTTCAGTTAATAATTTTGGTAAAATATATAGTATTCCATCTTTTACATATAAATTCTGATCTAAATTTTGAAATGATACAAAATCAGCATCCTCTGTATCTAATGGTATTCGAATGTCACGACTCCATTTACTCCAATCTATTTCATTAAATTGATCTTCAAAAATTAACTTTTGTTTACAAACCGTTTTCTCATAATTTATGGTAGTTTTCGATGTTTCGCATTGTGTAATATCAGGTAAAGTTGGTCCAACATTTGTTTGAGTATTCGGTTTATGTTCTCTTTGGCCTCCTAAAATATTATCTAAGTTAAGTGCTCCTGCAAGTGCATTAGTTGCACCAGCAAGCAAATGTGTTTCTTTTGCAATTTTTTCTGCCTTTTCATTTGTTGAAGGTGCATTTCGTCTTATACGATTTTTGATATTATTAAGTTGAATTTCATCGTAAGCGCCAACATCTTAAAATAAATTATATACTTAATATAAAGAAAACGTGTTTTTCAATTTTGAAATTCAAATTAGAAATATTGTCTTACATACTTATATACATGCATATATTATGTATGTTTGGGAATTCATTATAGCAATTAGTAAGCACATTCAAATCTTTCACTTGCAATTTTTATGATCAAATATATGACGTTGTACATGTACATATTAATATTCGCAAATCTACTTAATCAACGCTATCTAAATATTGTTTTTACTTTGCTCTTTTCCTTTAACCTATATTAAGAAACCTTTAAGTATAGAGGTATAACTGTAGTTATTACTTATTAATAAATTCTAATAAAAAATTAATCCAAAAATTTATTCTCTAATTAAAGGTATTCTTACAAAAATAAAATAAAATTTTATTAAATAAGTGCTATTAATGGTATGACATTTGAATAAAATTTTAGTGAGTAATCAGAGAGTTGACAAATCTTAAGAAATTGATAATAATGAGCATTCAACTAAATCACAAATTAAAAAACTTACTCACACTTACTTTGTCACTCAAAATCAAGTTATTGTTTTACTTTACGCAAAAATTTTTTTGTTATTAATATTTACACTAGGGCATTCGGGAGATTGTATAAATAGCTCCAATACCAATAATTTTTTTTTATAATTATATTCTAGTCGCACTAATATGATGTTCTTTTGAATAGAAATGAAACAAAGATAAGAAATAGAAATGAATCAAAGATAAGAAAAATTTTACTACAGAACTCTGTGGACAGTGGAATCAAAAAAAAAAAATTTGAATTTAAAATACATGGAATAATTAAATAGAGAAGATCCATTTGTAATAAAATCGACAACATTACTTTAATCAAGGTCATTATATAGACTCACAAAGAAACAGAAATTATAAATATTTTTCTTCTAAGTAAATACCCACATGAATGTTTATTTAAATATTTTAACTTACCTGAAGTTTGAACTTTTACCCTTTCTTCGGGTAGCTGAGCTAAATTTGATTTTAATAATTGAATATTTGATTCATAACTACCAAATACAAAATGAATTATTTCTATATTCAGAAATATCAGAAATGTGATAACCCGTTCAAAATTCATCTTAAAAATATTCAAATTAAAAAAAAAAATTATTTTCTAAAATCCGGTAATCACTCTTAATTCTATTATAGTCTATAGACACTCTTACCACTGTAAAGTTTTATAACAATCTAAAATAAAATAACAGAATCAAACACAATATCAAAATTATTAACACAGAAAAAGAGCAAAAGAAGCAGAAAGCAAAAAATTCAATCAATCAAGTTTTTTTTATAAAAATTTTATTTATAAGATTCGGGAAAAATTCTGCACCTTAGCGGCTAACATTTTCAATTTAAATTTAAAATTTTAAGCTTTTATAAGTGCACAAAGAGCCACAAAATATTTAATTTAAAATAATTGAATAACCAAGAAAATTCGGCCTTATCGCACCAACCACATTTTATTTTTTTTTTCAATCAATTAATCAATAAATTCTTTACAAAGTCTCCTGTTGCATTTGACAAAATTAATTGGTAAAAAAACGGTACTTTTTTAAAAAGTAAAATTGAGTTTTCGCAATGGGACACCTGTTCATTCTTAATTAAGAAAGTATTCATAAATATTTCCAAGATCGCTTTTTATAAAAATTTTGTAATCACAATAAAAATTTATTTAATTTTTGTGCACAGTTAATTCGTGAGTAATAATTAAGTACGGTAAGTTGATTTGTGGTAGAAAAAGAGATTAAGGAGGTAGTCAAAAATTTTGTTCCAATGAAATAGTTTTATTTCTAAAGAAGTTTAATTTTAATATTGATGACCTATAACAACCTTTTAAAATTTTAAAACAATTGGACTTGCAGTTTGGTAAAAAATTGTAAAAAAAAATATATGACGTAAAACACATTTTCTACCTTTGATAGGCTATTGACAAGAGAATCGATAAGCAAAATATGCGAAGATGCTCGTACTGCCCGAACTAACATAGGCAATGGAATTTTTCTAAAAACTAATTTAATATTAAATAAGAATTATAATTTTTTCTTTTTTTCAATATATTTAATTTTATAATTTTGTAAATTAGCAATTTCAATTAATTTATTTCAAAAAGAACGTTCAAAGAATGCAATCAATGAAGTGATTGCGCCAACAATTTATCTACATACCTACAAATATTTAAAACAAATGTATTATATATAAAATTATCCTGAAAAGGTTTTACTATCTTATTAGATATTTATTTTTTTAATAGAACATGAGACTAAAATTTTTTAAAAACACAAAAATATAACATTAATATTCATACATGGCAAAATCAACAAAATTTAATTTTGACAACTATAATATAAAAAACATTTCAACTAAATCTCTAAGAAATCCACTAATTCCAAAAACCGCATTTTTCTTAAATAAAAAGTATGGAAAAGGTTAAATAAAGTATGTGTCAGCCTTTAACAAAGTAAAGTTAATCAATATTTTGTAGCTTCTAGCATTGTATGAAAAAACTCTCCAACCATTTCAGTTCGTCACACTTAATTACGTATTAATAAATTACTGAACATTGAGTGGAAATCCACCTTAATAGCAATAATTTTCAATTTAGCAAAGTTTAAAACCATTTAATATTTTAAATTGCATTTCGAACTTATTAAAAAAATTCTTTTTCGGTTGGCATCTCTAAAAAATATATGTTCGAAAGTTTTTTAAGTTGTCGTTTTGAAAATCAACATACCTGTTGCTTAATCTTACCTTTTTGTTATTTTTATTATTATTTTTTTTATGACACACCGAGAAACTTTAAGAGAAAGTTGTTATTTTATTTTCATGTACATATCAGATCCAATTCCAAAATTTAATTTACAATATATTAAATCTACAAAATTTTTAAGGTTTACAATTTGCAAACAGTATTTTAATAAGAAATTTTCACAAAATAATAATGGTAACTTTTTTGCTAACATTAAATTTGTTAATGTTTACTAAAATTTCAATAATTACAGGCAAGATATTTTAAGGAACAAGATATCGATGGTAAGTAATTTAATGATAAGATAAGAGTGATACTTAAATATCATTGTAATTAAAATTCTGAATTTATAGAAAATTATTTGAATTCATTTGAGTGCATATCTAAAGCATAGAAATTCAAAAAATTTTTGTGTAGATGCAATTTTGTCATATTGCTTCCACATTTATAATTTTCGTTTATATGTTAATGACCTCAATTTTTCGTTTCGCTTCAAGAAATTTGATTATACAGGTTAACATAATTCATTGTTTGCAACCAAAAGACAAGACAATTTTTATTTTATTTATAGGAATCTATTGTTTTAAGATTATATTAAAACCTATACATGCTCTTAAATAATATAAATACATAGGTAAACATACATATTAAACAATATCTTATTGTTTAAAGATTATGTAGGTATAATTGCCCAAAATTACATGGCAAAAATTTAAAAAATCAAGTGTATTAGACGTACACTTTACTAATTACATATTGAATACATTTTAATAACATTTAATTTACAACTTTTAAATATAAACTCATTATACACCTTTACTTTGGTTTTTTTCTGATTTAATTATAGAATTTCGTGAATGCTTTTATTTATTTGCACGTTCTGGTCAAATAACATCTTTAGATGAATTAACTGTTATTATGAGATCTTTAGGATTATCACCAACAATACAAGAATTAACGCATTATTTAAAATCTAAAAATGGTAAAATGAGTTTTGCTGATTTTTTAGAAATAATGCATCAGCATTCAAAAGTTGAAAATTTACCAGATGAAATTATAGCTGCTTTTAAAGCTGCTGATACAGAAAATCGTGGTACTATATCAGCAAGACAATTACGTCATTTATTACAGAAATGGGGTGAAGGATTATCAGTTAGAGAAGTATATACAATATACATACATCTATTTTTTATAATTTTATCATAATTTAATTAATATATATACATATATGTATATTTTTTTTTAGATTGATAACATATTCAGAGAGGCAAATGTTAGTAATAATGGTACAATACGTTATTCGGATTTTGTTAAAATAGCTTGTGCACCAGTTCCAGATTATTATTAAAAAGTGATAATTATACATACAAATTTTTGTATATGTATATAACTAGCTATGAACAGATTTCTTTTGATTTTAAATAATAATATTATTTATTATGTACATTCTATAAATAATTGGAAATATTATTGTAATATAAATTAATAAGATTATATCCATATTCTTTTTCAAATATAATATCTATCTATAAATAAAATGTTTTCATGTAAAATATTTTATTACTAAATACTATAAGTATCTAATTTATTCAGATTACCAAGTTCTATGCTTGATCTTATACGATATTTGATTAAATTCTAAAATGCAAATAGAAAACAAATAATCTTTTTGTGTCTCTAATTCTAGTTAAATATCTACATACAACAGGGTTTTAATACACACCTGGTAGGATTAATATGATACCAAATTGAAAATGTTGTTCAAAATTTACGATTAATAAACGCAATAAATTAAGAAAAAGATGGTAATCTTATTAACTCTACAAAATTTTACTCGCAAACTTGTATACATGTTATTTCTTTAATCGCTAAATGATGCATATTTGAAAAGGCCAACAGAATAACATGAAAAATATTTGTATTCTAAATATAAACATGCTAAAATATGCAATTCTTTTTAAACTCTTTAAAATTTTCAATTTTCTTTTCATTTAAAAATCTGTATTTAATCTTTTCTTAATCTTATTTGAAAATGCAACCCAAATTCATAAACGTGAATGGAAACTTAAAAAAATTTTCAGAGTTTTCATCATTAACTAGAAAGTTGAGTTCAATGTACTTTTTGTTTATTTTATTAATTTACATATTGTGTACACAGTAAAGTGTATGTGCGATCTACATTAATGCATGAAGTTCTATTTTCACTTCAACAATAATTATACTTTTCGTGGCTTTCTATTTTAAACAAAACAATGTGAAAATAAACTACACTCTATTGTAATATGAAAATATGCTTATATACCCAAGGAAATTTTATATTACTATGGTTTCTTTTCAAGGTAGTGAAATTTTGCTATAAATACACTTATGGCAGACAACAGAATACATACAGTGTTTATGTGATAAAAATAAAACAAAAAATATCTAGCTACATAAAAAATATTTTTTATTTAACAGAACAAAATATTTCAAAAAAAAAAATGTGGACGGAAATAAAAAAAAATTTATAATAAGTTCTTATTCGCTTTTTGCTTGTAGCGTTATTTGCACTTGTAAAACAAAATTAAGACTACAATCAAACATAATTAATAGAAAAAAAAAACACTAATTATAATACATTTTCTCTATTTAAAAATGCAAGTTTAAGAAGCCGAAAAAGTCAGCTACATTTAAATTTATGTATATAATATTATTGATAATACTTAGTATCTAAACTCTATTAATTAGAAAATTGAGAAGAAAGCACGTAAGCTTTTTTTTTGTTATTTTAATAAATTTTTCGATAATTGATTTCAAAAGAAAAATATAAATTTTTGGTGGATTTCCTGTTCTTCTATTCTGAGATTGGCAATAACAAGAAATATTGTTTTTCATTTAATAAATCCAGTTAACAGGAACCCATTGATGATCATGACTTAACTGATCTAATGCTTCAACAACTTTTCTAAATGTTTCATCAAAATCATCATTAACGAGAACCATATCAAAATATTTCTCGTATTTACGTTGTAAAAATGCACTTTCTTCTACAGTTGAAACCAAATCATCATCTTCATATAAGGAAGCAAGAGATTCTAAAGTTCTGGCACGTCTTGAACTATAACGAATAGAACTCTGTCGATCGAATGCTAGACTTCGTTGTGATCCACTTGTAGCACGACGTTCTGCATAAATTTGTTTTAATTGTTCCATACCAGGTGCTGCAACAAATATAACGAATGGCATTAATTCAGTACTATTATGTAGAATTTTTAAAGAATTTGGAGCACAATCTAAGATGCACATTTTTCCACTTTTAATTACATCTTTAATTGATTCAATATGGGTACCATATAAATTTCCATTATGTTCACCATATTCAAGAAATTTATTATTTTTAATTTCCTCTTCCATTTCTTCACGATCAACAAACCAATATGAAGTACCGTCTTCTTCAAGTGGACGTTTTGGTCTTGTAGTATGAGGAATTACGGCTCCAAATTTATCGGGGTCGCTATTAATTAAACGATTTTTCAATGTACGTCGGCCAACACCTGTTACACCAATTAAGACCAAAGTTTTCCTACGAAAAGGTGGCATCCGTGTAACCTCTTCATACAACATTAGATCAGCTTTGTCAAATTCACAATTTGCAATTGATTTATACATTGTTTTGCGTTTTCGTTTTGAAATTCTTGTTCCACATATACCAATTTTATGTACAAAATCAGCTTCAGGTGGTACAAAAGCTTTACGTCTTTCTTCCAATTCTTGGGACGGAATCAAACCAGTTTTATCCGAATTGGAAGTAATATTTCTTGCTTGCCACCAATTTGGATCCTTAACATCAATAATTTGTAAAATATCACCTTGATTAAAGGCAAGCCCTAATTCAGGGCATGGTATCAAAGAATCATCTTCAGGATTATAAGAAAAAAGCGCTCTCATATAACAAGTTAACTTTTGTTCAAGTTTATTAAAAGCACCATTCGATACTGCAGTTAACCTTCCAGACTTTATTTCATCTTCAACATTAGGACCTACCTTAAATGTTAAATGTTCTTTAGATCTGCTAACTTCGGTTTGTAATTCTTCGGCAGTATGAACAGGTACTCCGTTGACTTCTAATATTACATCACCAGGATGTAATAAGCTTTGTTTCTCAATAATACCTCCAGCAACAATCCGAGCTACAACTACTTGATTATACTCATCAACTTCAATCGTAAATCCCAATGGTTGATTTGGATTTCTTCGAATCCCAACCATTTTAATTGTTTCGATTGGCATATTTCCGTTTAAAACTTCAACTGGAATTAAATGACCCTCAAATTTTTCAGATTTTTTGATATTTTCACCAATATTATCGTGACAATCAATTAATTGTTGAAAATGAGGATTTTGTAATAAACTTGCTAGTTCTTGCGCGTCAGGATTTTTAATATTTGAACAATTGTCAATTAAAGTATTAACTTCCTCTTTATTACCTAGCTTGACTGGTTCTTTATTTTTCAATTTTCTTTCGAAAATTTTTTCTGAAGTTAAATGTTCGTAATTAATTTTTTTCGATGGTGTAACACTTTTTAATAGTTCTGTCAAATATAATTTATTCGTATCGTTGTCTTCTGAGCATAAATATGATGAGTTTTCTGTCGCCTGTGTTGTCGATTCTTGATTAACTTGATTGGTGCTCAATAAAAGTTCCACTTTATCTTGTTGCTGAGATTCCTTCTTGGTTAAACGAACCATAATTATTTAGAAGTTAATTAAAATATTTTTATTGTGTAATTTTAGATATTTACTTGTAATTCTTTGTTCCAAAATATCCAAAAATAAACAAAATTAAGGGCAACACCCAACAACGCCCTAAAATAAACACTCACTTATGACGTTTACTCAACCAATTAATTTAATCAATTCAATAAATTCCTTAAAAAGCAATAACTTTCACTTTAGTTTTTATATTTGACACTAGAAAAACAACATTTCGAAAATATGAAACAGTACTGCCAACCATTTATGAAGTTCATTTATTCATTCACAATAGAAAAGTTAATAAATGTAAACGAGTTAGAAATATAATATAGAATGAATATCTGAGTCTGAAATATGTTTTTCTGTTTGCGAAATCATAACAATAACAACAACAGAAAAAAATTTTGTAAACTTGTAATTCAATATTTTTAAATGAAATATTGAAATATTACTTTCAATATTTCATACTAACCTCAGATTTTTCCTTTAACATCATTATATAATTCTAATTACTAATTTTATGACATATGTATGTACATATATTAAAAGTTCTCACCCAGTCTATTCCCTAAATATTTATATGTCAAATTTTATTGGGTAAAAATTTGACAGCAATCGCAATTCACACTTGAAATATTTAAACTTTAAGATTGTTTTAAACCTAATTTTGTGGATCCACACAAAGTTTTATGCTAAAATTTATTAAATGTAATGATTTAATAGGTTATGTATGGTTGTAAAAACCTTCAAAGTAAAAAGTACTGAACTTTCCAAAACCTTGAAACAACAATAATTATCTAAGGCTGTCAAGATCATTTTGAAAATTTTTAACTGACATTGATTGACATTATATTAATGTATTTATTAAAGACAGAAAAAAAAAATTTCAATATACCTTCTACCTGGAATTTGAAAATCTGTTAAGCCATTTAATATAAAGCATAAAATGCATATTTATAAGAAACTTTATATTAAAATAATACTCATATATAATTTATATCTTGTTATAATTATTTATTAAAAAGTTTCTACATACTATATTTTATATATATTTTTTGTTTATTAATTTTAATAAATTTTCTACTTAAAAAATTAAATAATTATTATTTTATTTTTTTCCAAGTTTTTCAACAAACTTTTATATTAATACAATTAAATATTTATAGTATATAATATTATAATAATGTTATATTTCGTAATATAATTTATTAAATAAAAAATTTTTAAATAAATAAATTATAATATATATGTATATATATGTATATACATATATATACATATATATATACATATTTTAAAAATTTCAAGAAAAAATTTTTTAACAATATTTTAATCGCTCTCACTGTTATAATTTTTGTAGTTTTATTTCTAAACAAACATTTTGATACCTACAAAAGTTCTATATATTATTATACATAAAACGGCAAGTCACATAATATTATGCAATATTCTTAATTGTAAAATTTTTTTAATCAACAAATTATTAAATTCCATAACGTAAGCACTTTTTTTTATCAATAAATGTCAACACTTTACGCGCATCATAAATGACATAAAAAATAAATCGGAAACATATCATATCATGTTTGATTTTGAAAATTTCAAAATAATTAAGATCATTTTGAATTTTAATTTTCCAAGCAAAGGAACGAGAATAGAATTGAAAAAAATAAAAATTCATAACTAAATGAAAGTAGACGATTAAAACTAATCAATAGGATCATAATATTTAGTTAAAAACCTTGAAATTGAGAGCGTTTGGAACAAAAAGGTGATTTTTATTAGAATTTTTTTAAAATTAACTAAGATAATTTTCTTTGAATTGTTTTACAGCAAATTTACATTAAACCTTTTATATTTTCAAAAGGAAATATTTTTTGCAAACCAAATATGTATATTTCACAAATATTGAAGAAAAATGTTGAATATATGTAAATTAATTTCAAAGTTTAAACAATATCTTAATTTTATACATATACATATACATATACATATACATATGTACATATCTTTATATATATATATGTATATATATGTAATACTAATATAATTAATTTAATAAAAACTGCAATTTTTTCCTTATACTTATCTAATTTAATTTCTCATTTCAAATTACTAAAAGATATGTAATATTTTTTAATAATTAAACATTAAAAAAAGAACATCGTATTATATATGTAGATAAATTTTTGCGTAAAAAATTTTATTTTATGCAAATTTTGATAATAATGCAGTTTTACTTTAACTATGTCTATTAATTTTCTAAAGCAAATATTTCAATATTAAAAAATTGTTTTTATTTTAATTATATATTTCTTTTTGATCACGTATATCATAAGTGAAAATTGAAATTTTTTGAATATTGATTACAATAGAAAAAGCTTGAACAAATAAAATTTTGATATATTTTCAATTATAATATTTAAAAAATGCAAATAATAAATATGTTTTAATTTAAAAATAGCCAACGATCAACAAAAATCATTTTTTTTTCTTTTAATTTGTTTAACATTTTTATATTAAATAAATTCAATATCAAATGAGTGTATCCAAAATTTGTGCCAAAATTTTGCCATTATTTAAAAATTTTTACCTATTATAAATGTATTCCTCTATAAATTTTTTAATTAAATATTGCATTTTAAAGTTTCTAAAGCGAAATTTTGTTTTGGTCTGCTTAAATAAAGTTTTTCTAATATTTTTTGTTTTTTTTTTACCAATTATTTATTAGATCTAATAATTTATTAAATTACAAGATCTTGTTTTTATCTATTTTACATTAATATTTTTTTATTTTCAAATTTTATAAACATTTAATATAATTATTTAATATTTTGTGTTTGAAACAATAAACAGAAAATGTTTTGAAAATTTTTATTTTAATAAAAATATCATTAAATTTATTTTTTTTTGAAAATCGTTTTCAAATATTTTAATTCTATCTACGATGATATTTTAAAATAATGAAATAATTATAAATATAACATAAATATAAATTAATATAAAATTTTTTAATTTTCAATTCAATTCGATATTACATATTAGACATAATATGTGTATTTAGTATAAAATTTTAAACGTCATTATAAATAACAATTTTCCTTAAAGCTTTTTTTCTACATATAATATATATATATTTATATATATATATACATATATATGGATGTATTTTTATATATCGACCGTTCAATTTTAATATTAATTAGAATTATTAATTTTTGATAAAATTTTTGTTTTATTGCACTATAAAATTGATAAAAGGAAAAAAACTGCGTATTTTAATAGAAGTAAATCAATATTTATTTCATTTCTTTATTTAAAAAATATTAATTACAATAATAAAAAATAATCAATACAATAAAGCACTACCTACCAAGGCAATCGGGTCCAAAATAAATCAATATAATCTACATTTTGTTCGAAAAAATGAGAAAAACAAATTGTTTCGGATTAATTTTATCCATTTCGGATTAATCTTATTCCTGTAAGGTGGTATTAAATAAAGTGAAATAGTTATTTATTCCTGGAAATTATAAAGTCACTTACAATTAGAATCAAGCCGGTACGATATGAGTATTTTATATATTTTTACAAAATATGCGAATTTATTATTATATTTTGTTTTTTTTTTTTTTTTCAAATGAGTGTATACATATTTATAAGTATGTTATAAAATTGAAAATAAATCAAAGATGTAACAATTACTGAGTAAAAGAATTTATTTACTAATATTATTTTCCATATCTCATATATACGAATAAAATAATATAATATTTAAATATTGGCAAGAAATATGATTTAAAATTATTAGTATTATATATTTGCAAAATTTATAAAAATCAATATTAAATTAAAATTTATTTTGAGTATTTATATCTGTATATACCATTTTTAATTATTACCAAATTATAAATTTAAGTAATTTAAATTTTATTAAATTTTATTTTTCTATTTTAGGTTTGTATTCAAATTAGGAAAAGCAACATATTTAATTTTATTGTGGAAATATTTTATTATTTTGTTTGGAAATTCAAAGATTTTTGGAATAAACATTACAATTTAAGATAAATTTAAGATATGAAGGGTTATTCAGAAACAACTAAAATGAAAATTTCTTCATTTCAAAACTTTTTAAATTTAATTATTTTCTTTTCAACAATGTACCATGCAGAATTATATTGGTTTGTGTTTAATTTATTAAATAAAAATAAAAAATATTAATTTATTTAATTCTTATGAAATATTTGTTATATTTTTAATAATATGATTTATTTATATTTTTGTTTATTGTTTTTTAAGTTAATCAAAATTTTATGCAATTTTATTAAATATTTTAAGATTAAAGATTTATTTAATATGAATTTTAAATTTAATTTTTAAAAAGATCCTTTTTTTTTTAACTTGCTTTTAGTTTTTTGGTCTGAGAATGTAATTTTTGTATTTTTATATAATTTTAAAAGTAGATAGTGGCTACTATACTTATATATTTTTATAGATATACATAATATATATATATATATGTATATTATAATAATATTAATACTTTTACTTAGTCTTTGTTATCCTCTTTTATTATTTTCAGTTGATATTTTAATTGTTAAAAATGTTAATTCTCTTATATTTGTATGTATATATATTTTAATTTATATTGAAAAATCCTAAATAGTTTTGTAAAAAAATTGTTATGAATTTTTCATTTTTTTTTTTTTTGCATTTTAATATTTATTTAATTTTTTTTTTTAATTTTTTATTTTATTTATTATACATGAAAATCTATATAGGTTATAATAATACATATTCTTAATTTAATTTTAATTCATATTATCAAAGTTTATATGAAAATTTTAATTGAATCACTGTTTTGTTTTTTTTTTTAATTATTCAAATTGAATTTTTCAAATACAATATTTTGTAATAATATGTATGCATTTGTATATATATTATATAATATTATATGCATATACATTATTATATGTATGTAATGTATAAAAGTAATCGAAAATTAAAGTTTACAAAAATTTTGATAGAAAAGAAAATTAATTTACTTATGTTTTTAAAATAATTTAAATCAAATTAATTTGAAAAATAGTATTTTCTTGTTTGTTTATATAACAAATTTTAAAATTTTCATTAGGTTTATTTTTTTTATTAAATTTTTTATGAAATTAATTGGCATTCAATTTATTATTTATATAAAAAAATATGAAAAAATCGAAATATGTAATTTGTTCTGATAACTGAAATATTCTATGTTTAATAATGATTTCCAATTAATTTTGTTTTATAACATCTTATTAATATCAAATTAAATTTAAAAGAATCATTAAAATTATTAAAACAGAAAAACCAAAGCTATATATTTATTTAAATAATGAAAAAAATACCTATATGTTTGGAAATTGATAATAATCTTACTAAAAACTTCATTAAATTTTAATCAAAATGTTAAATTGTATCTCAGTTAAAATTAAATTTAACTAAAATGAAATTAAATTCAAATTAAATATATAATAGTATCAATAATTTAGGATTTAATAGAACATAATTAGAATATAATAAGAATATATTCTAAAACATATAAAGATTTAAAAAAAAATTTAATAAAGCAATTTTAATAACTTGACCTTGTATATTATTTATTTATCAATTATCAGTTCGATAATTGAGAATCAAGGTACAAAACTAAAAAAAAAAAAAATAAATAAATTAAATTTTTATTTAAAATAAATAAATTAATAAAAATTATATTAATATTAACATAAATATAAATACGCGTGTATATTGTAATAAATATATAAAAAATTTTACTTTTATAATATAAAATTTTTTTTGTTAACCTATAATTTTATAATTAATTTAATAATAATAATTGATACAAGTTTTTTTTAATTGTTGTTTTTATATAAATGATTTTTGATATAATTGTTTTTCTATTTAATTTTTCTTTTAATAATCAAATATAGTCGTTGCACGATATAATTTTTTTTTTTTTTGATATCTTTTTATATATTTTTTTTAATAATAAATTTCAACTAATTTTTTTTTGCTTCTTAAAACTATATTTCATGTATATATATATAAATATTCCGTTTGTTTTCATCTTTTAATTAAAATTTTTAAACAATTTTGCGTTTTTTTTTTTAATTATTTTATTTTATTAATTATTTAATTAAATCATGAATTTATAGAAAAAACTTAATAAATATAATTTTAGTTTGATATTAATTTTTTTCAATTATTAAAAATCTATATGATTTTTGAATATATTTTTATATAATAATAATAATAATAATGATAATCGATAATAAATTGTATGTAAGTTTCATTTGATAATTTTTTAATTTAAAAAAAAAAAATCTGATTTTTTTTTTGTTTTCGTTATTTTTTTTTTAAATAATATTAATTATTGATCACTAAAATGTTCGCTCTTTATTTTTATTAATTCTACTGCGTTTTTTAAAACCACCCATTTGTTTTAAAAGCTGAGAATTTTCATCATCGATTTCACTTTGAGGGTCCCAAAGTCTTAAACGTTTTGGAATATACAAAAGGCCAATAAGTGTGATTGCTGAAAAAAAAAAATGATTTTTTTTTTTAAAGATTTTTAATTTTTTTTTGTTAAATATTTAATATGAAAGAGTAAAGCAGTAAATCAAAATTAAGATCTAACGTTTGACTAATATTATTTAGTAGTTCTAAAATATGCAAAATGAATTTATAGAAATATGTACATATGTTAAAATTAAATATTTATATACTTACTATTAAGTACACACGGAAAAATCACATAAAAATTTAAAGTGCTAGAGCGAAAGTACAAGGCCTCACTGGAGTAAAGCACCATTGTCAAAGCTAAAGCACATCCTCCCATACTAACCACACTATAAATATAAAAAAAAAGATTATTTTGTTTATTGTTTCGTTTAAATTTTAATTTTTCTTAAATTTTAAATATAACCTGACATTTACTTAACATGTGGCATAACACTTAGCATTCAAAAGAGAATACACATTTCATTTTTGAAAAATCATTTTTGTATTTAACATTAATTTGAAGAATATAATAGTTTATGTAATATTTAATAGTTATATGTAATAAATACTTAATCTATAATACACATAGCAAAATTTTCTTCAT
Source organism: Condylostylus longicornis (assembly GCF_029603195.1). Taxonomy (NCBI): domain Eukaryota; kingdom Metazoa; phylum Arthropoda; class Insecta; order Diptera; family Dolichopodidae; genus Condylostylus; species Condylostylus longicornis. The sequence continues at coordinate 4,328,174 of NW_026578052.1, read as the reverse complement.
TCCCGCACGTTCTAAGATATTAAATTTCATGTAGGAAAAAATATATTTTAAAAAAATCAACTTATAACTTGTGATTACTGAATTGTGCATGGTGGTTCAGTATTAGTTCATTTTTGAAAGCGTGGTATAATTAAGTTATGTGAATAATTAAAGTATTTTTTTTTTATTCTAAAATATTTAGAAATCAAATGAAAAAATTTTTAAACAATAAAGTTTTCGCATTCTAATAAATATAAATTAATCATGAACCTCGAATTTACAGAAGGCCCAAAATGTTATACCAAATTATTTATAATTTTTTTACTTTAAGTCTTTAATAGGATTTTAATTCTAATGTTTTAAATAGCTACAAATAAAAAATTCGTAAATCGCTAAGTTTTGTATTACAATATACAAAAAGATAGCTATAAAAGTAAAAATGTTGATTTTATATTTTTTATATATATTTATACATGTATATGTATATACTTACGGCTTATAATGTATGTATAGAGTGCAATGCACTAAGGCCAATGCTTTTAATACACAGTACATTCCTATTATTCTAGATATTGTATAATCACCTGAAAAAAAATAAAAAAAAAATTTAAAATCAGCCTAAATTATTCTTAACGTTTAAAACGAAAAAAACAAAATAAATAAAAAGGAATTGGAGCATTCATAATTATTAGAGATTATTAATATATATATACAATATACTTTATATATATATATGTATGAATATATATTATATATCATTGAATGAAATTAGTGAATCCATCAAAAGACAATAATTATCATAGTTTTAATATTTAAATTGAAATTTGTATACATTTTTTGTTTTAACAAAAAAAAAAAACTCAGCGTTTTTGATCTTTTTTATATTATACAAAAGAATTAAATCAGTAAAAATGGCATACATATTTTGTATAGTATAGAATTTTATTAAACTAAGCGAAAGCAAAATTGAATTAAAAGAAGAAGAAAGAAAATTGGCCATAAAATAATTAGAATTGGAGTAGCGTAGCTATATGTCATTTGATGTAGTAAATATAGTAACTATTTTTTTAAGTACATACATATACATACATATAAGTTGTTGATTAGAATTTGAAAAGTTATTTATTATAATAAAAAAAATATAACGCTATACTGATAATGTGATATATATGCAATATATATCACGTTATCATTTCGATATATGCAATATATCATATCGTTTTGCATTATCGCTGACTCGATATGCAATATATATCATATTATTATGACAGTTATATAAAAATTGCGTGTATTTTAAATTCATAGCTTGGTGTTCATTTTTGCATCCCAGTAAATAATTTTTAAAAATACAATAAGAAATTTAAATAAAATTTTATGAGCTCTTTCATAAATGTAGTATATCGTGATATTATATAGTGAAAACTGCGTTACATTTGTGTTCATAAACAATAATAAAAATTGCTAACGCAATTTGTTTATAATTTTTCGCAATATAGCGAAATAAGTATGAATTTCGCGCAGTTAAATCATATGAACTTTTATTTTATAGAATTATTATATGCATTTTATAGAATAGTTAATATATGTTGCAAATTCATCGCGTTGTTTTTGCAGTATTGCGTTTCGCAGTATTGTATCTATGCAAACCTCTTATATATTTAATTCTTTTTCGCTATAATATCACGATTTTTTCCATTTACGAAATACAATAACATTTTATCAATTACTAAAGTATGCTAGATTTTAATTTAGGTAATAAATATATAATTACATAGTATATGTATATATGAATTTATATTAATTATTAGAATATAAAAGAAAAAAATATACAAAAATGCTTACCTTCTATAAATTGTGTATCGGTATGGTCCCCTAAAAAACTTCTTTTTTCGATATAACTACGAAATGCTGTCCCAAGATCCATGAATGCAACAAATGCTATCCAACCTCGAAACGCGTATAACAGTTTTCTATCCATTTCGCCAGTTTTACGCCGAAATTTATCAATTTTTGTATAATATATAGGGGCGGTTTATATAGAAAAATTTTTATAAGACCAAATTTAAAATTCCAAAGTCTTTTATTTTATTGCTTTCCTTGTTAAAATTTATTGAAATTTTTTTACGTGAAATTTAATTTTAGTGTTTCTTTAAATACCAGTAAAAATCTTTATTTTTCAAAGTAAATAAAATTCTAATTGTTTATCTATACGTACAGGTTAAAAAAATTGTAAGGATATGTGAAATTTACTTTATTTATATCCTTTTTTTTTGTTGTTGCTTAAAATATATACTTTATTACCTTTGCCTATTTATTTTTTCAATAGAGATTTTTTAGTATATTTTTTTTTTGTTCTTTCAATCTTTAACACACACACACACAGTTGAACAATCGCTCTTAACCCGATTCTTTTGTGGAGAGAAAATATTATATGGAAAAAGAAAAATAACAACAGCCAAACAAAAAAGAGTAAATTGTCTTTTTCGTTTTAATCTAAAATGAAAGCTTCTCTTTCTTTTTGTCAAAAAAAAAATTTAGCGTTCTCTTTGTTATTTGTTTTTTTTTTCTACTTTACTGCGATGAATGTTATTGTTGTTTATTTAGTTTTTATCTGGTTTTGTTGAATAATTTATGATTTTGACTGCTCTTTTTTTTTTAGTTTTTTTGTATTTTTGATTCGGAACACACTCAGGGAAACATTTAATATGATTACGATACCAGAACAAAAAACGATCCTTAGAGTAGACGAAGAGAACAAAATGTTAGGCACATACAGGTATTTTTCAATGCAGAAAAAAAAAAGATTTTTATAATCTTTCCAATGTAATGTAGACCACTTCGGGGCGCAACTTTATTTCATACTGCAATGTTTCAGATTATCAATCGTCTGTAAAATAAAAGAAAATGCAAAAATTTATTTTAAAGAATTACACACATATTTGTTGAAATGTAAGTAAAAAAAATTTTAATGTTTTTATTATTTAGAAACGGTCTAGGATTAAAAATGTTCTCTTAAATTAATAATGTTCTACTTTCCCATATAAGATAATTGTAGAATACAAAAATTATTATTTTCATTTTTGGCACAAATTTAGGTTAGATTACTTACAGTAATAATAATTTCAGGTATTCTGATTTTTTTTTTTTTTTTTTTGGAAAATAATGGGTTGTACATTATTGTCTTGTATATAAAAGAAAAAAAATTATTTGGAAAATTTCCTATTTCATTGTCATAATCCAAACGTTTTACTTTATTTTTGTTTATTGTGTATAAACAAAGCGTTATTGTATACAAGCTTTTAGCTTAGTAAGTAATTTATTATTCTGTAAATAAAAATTGAGTTGCATAAGGTATAAACAAATTAACGTAAATTATGATATAAGAATGTTTCCAAAAAAAAAAAAACATTCGTAAAATAAATTAGATTTCTTAGTCTCACTTAAATAAAACAAAGCTATTTCCAAAAGATAAAATTACATCCTGATTACAAATATCTGCACCACTGACTATAAAATACTGTAAGACTTAGATTGTAAAAGTTAGGTGACATGTTGTATTGCCAGCCGGGACTTATCCTATGAAATCTTATATTTCAAGAATATACCCTAATTATTTTTTTAAAAATAGTCAAAAACCTACATTCCAGTTCTATAATCTTGGCATATTCCGAAAGTCGATCAAACCGTCTCGTCCTCCAAGTAAAATCAGGTATAAATTTCTGTGAAAATCGATTTAGCCGACCTTGAAATTCAGATTTGTACAGACAGACATGTTACTGTCGGTAGACGAATGGATAGACCGGCAAACATATCTCTGAAAATATTTTATTTATACGCTTCTCTAGCATGAAAAAATGCATTCCCGATGAAAATTCGACACATAACCTTATTGTAGGCAATGCAGTAGGTTCCAGATATGTACATAAAATAATAAAATTTTGCGAAAACACGTTTATTTTTCTCTTTTAAGTTTTTTTTTACTTGGAATGCACTTGACTTGAAAATTTATTTTTATTTTATTTTAAAAACTTTAACAAAAATATTCTCAAGAGATTATGGAATTTATGAATAATATTAAAATTGAATTAATTTGAATTCTTGTTGCAGAATGCATTTTGGAAATTTTCTCATTTTATTTTTGAAATTTATAGAAAATTTCAAATATTTTCTATGAGTTTTCTTTTTTTTTTTTTATTATTTACCAGATGCATTTTGGGGAATTGTTGTAAGTACAAAAAATTTATTTATGAATCACACTTTTTTCTTTTTATATTCGAAAAATATTTTTAAATGTTGAATTTTATAAAAAATATAAATTTAATTAAAGTTTTGTAAGCAAACAATTTTTTAAAATTTATTAAATACTAGTGAATTTTATTTAAAGGTGAAAATTTTAATGCAGAAGAAAGGCCGTGATAAAAATTAATTTACACTTGAAATTGAAAAAAATTAAAAAATCGAACAGTATGCTTTACAACACTGAAATGCCTGCTTCATGTATTTAATTAACAATCCTAATGCCTGACGTACATGTCAAATCAAAATGGTATCCTTAAGCTAAAAATAATTTCAGTATTCAAAATCATTTTTAATATTCTAATTTTTTTTCTCAATTTTCTCATAATTTTTTAATAATTATTTAATGTAGCAGTTTAATCAATATACGCCTGATTACAAATTAAAATTGACTTAAAATTGTTGTTGTGCCGATTTCTTTTGTTTTCGTTTTCGTCATTCCTTTTAATAATCTTTTATGACGTGAAATTAATTTTCTCTCCAATTTAGCTATAATTTGTCATTTATTTTTTCTCTCATTTTCTCTTCTTTGATTTTATTTTCATATTGACGTGAAAAATGATGGAATTTTATTTTTACATTAGTTAAAAATAAGAGTTATTCAAATGCCAAAAATGAAATAGTAAAATAAAAACGAAAATTTATTTTTCAGACCACATTGAATAAAATAATGGAAATGATGCCTGGTTGTCTGACGAACTTTTCGAGGAAAACCTTTAATTGCCTTACCTATTATTAGACGAAAAAAGGGCATGGGAGGAACAAATAAACGAGCAACTTATTAAAGTTAGCAGAATAGCAAGGATATTTAAAATAATCAGCGGGGGTGCCCCACATAAAATTATTAAGATGTTTGGCAGTATTTCAATATGTTCCACTCAACAATAACATGTGCCATTCATAAAACCCACCGTGCCATCTAGAAGGAAACGGACATTAACTCTAGAGGTGAGTCATTATTTGAACTTCATATTAGTAGCTATTTTACTGTAACTAATGCGGGTAATAAGCCAACTTTTGTAAATAAAATTCGGGAGACGGATTAACCATTTCTCAGTAAGTTTGACATATGTCGGATGAACGATTTATTTCGAATAGCAGACATATCGAATTTAAGGTGTTGATTGAACAATTGACGCCTGTTCAAAACAAAAAAGATCTTAAGGAACGTTTTGGAACCGCTCTTAGAGTGGAGGAATAATCGTCAGTATGACCTAAGGAAACACCAAGTATTGTAGAGAACAAACCTTCGAAAACTTCTTCGTATTTTATCAACTGTAACTCAGTTGGTACAGTGTCCATCTAATAGGTAGGACATTAATTCAAGCACATTTTGAGGAGAGCAACATTTTTTACCCTGGCTATTAATTAATTCCTTTGATTATTTCATCAATCTCTTCTACAGTTTTATAGGGAAATATAAAACGATTATGAAATAATTTCCATTACTAATAATTGTTTTAAGCTAGAAGTTACTAATACAGACACACTTTTCATTGTAATAAATACAGTTTTGAATTTATTTGTATTTCATGTCGAATTTTAAAACTTTCTTATATTGCTTTTCTTGTTCTAAAAATTTCTCTTTAGATATCATAATTATTCTTTTAAAAAACATAAAAATACAAAAAAAAAATTCGAAAAATTCTTAAAATATTCTAGACAAGTATCGTAAATAAGCATGTAATTTAAAAAGAAAACACTTAAATAATTTTAGGCAAGTATAGCTAGCTGGATATCAAAGAATTGAGTAAAAGAATAAAAGTATAATCCGATATTTCAACAATAAAGTTTTCTTCTTTATTGTACTTTTGTGTATAAGAGCAACGAGCTAACATCTCGTTAACATTTTTATAGAGCTAAAGAGCAAAACGTGAATATTAAGTACATATAAACTTATGCAAAACATTATAGATAGGGCTTCGATTTTCATGTCATGAAAAAAAAAGTTTTTGATAGCATTTTCAATAAATCATCAACAGTACATACAAATAAATATAATTTTAAATAAAAGTGATGAGATATTGCATAGGATTTGTGTTATATTTATAGTGTAAGTCTGAATATACGCACATATGTACATAAATATATACAAATTTCATTTCCTTTTTAAAATTGCTGACTTCAAAATTTTAAAAATTTTATTCAAATGTCGAATGAGAATTGAATTTTTTATTAAAACTGACTAAAAAAAGTGAACGCGTTTATGGAATTTTAAAAATGAATAGTAGCTAGTACTACAGAAAATAATCTCAGAATTTGATTTAAGATTATTGCTTAAATCTTGCCTTTTTTTTCTAAAAATTCAATTAGCATGCAATTTCTGTAGCAAGTTTTATACATTATTCGTTTTTCCTTTTTTAAAAGATCCTCCAAATGTAGTAATTTGAAAACTTTTATATTTTTGAAATTGAAAAACTATGGCCTTCTACCATATATAAAATCGCTCCAGAAAATCACAATATTCTATAAGAAAAAATCGAATCGAAAAAAAAAAATCTGATATGGTCGGCACATAGCCAACCGCAATGTATATTGTCTAGATTAGTGAAAGAGTTACAGAAGCTTATTAAAAGCTTGCTTATTTAACACACTTTTCCAGGTATGTTAGATAAGCAAGCTTTTAGCTAACATACCTATAAAATTATAAATTTGATTCTTAGTAGAATTTCGCTTTGTGCCACTAGAATCTTCTGAAACGTTCATCAGTTAGATTTGGTAGCAAACAGAACTCAAATAATAAATTTCAAGAAATTCCAATAATTCGTTCAGTAGATAGGGTTAACAATGTAGAATCGGACCCCAGTTCGATTTTTTCTGATCTTTCCAAAAAATTTCTAGATTCATTGTTTAAACACCACGAATTTAAATATTAAGGAAACTGGTTGATTATTTCTCTTTATATACGCAAAAATGTAAATCTTAACCGCAAGAAGGCCCAGGTCGCGAGGTCTGATATATCAAAAAAGTTAACCAATCCGTGCCATAGCCAAAATAAACTAACATAACAAAATCGGTCCAGTCGAACTTGAGATACACGCGTGCACACACAAACCGACATCTCTCTAGTAGTTTATTTATACGTTTCCCTACAATGGAGGAGTGCATTCCCACCTAAAACTGAACATCCAAAATTTGGTGCCATCAAATATTGTATACAATGCGATCAATGAAAATGCAGTCGATTAAAACTATAGTTAGAAAAATAGCACATTTTTGTCTCTAATAAAACTTGTATTTATTTACATTTGGCTACGAAATAATAAAAAGAGCCGCTTTAAAAAATAATTTTCTTGCCATAATTTTAAAAATTTTGCATAATTTTAGGAGTAATTACAAATTTTGTAGGTAATTTTATAAAAATTGAAGTGTTTTACTAGCTAATATTTTCTAGTATAAGATTTGGTAAACCTTGTAATGTCGAGAAAATTAAATTTTGCAAACTATATGTACATATATAAAAACCGCTCCGAGAACAGTCAAATCAGCAACCAGATATTTGTTTATGGTTTTTTATGATAGTAGAAAAATTTTTTGATGTTTCCGTATTCACTAAACTTACAAATTAGTTAGTTACTTTTGACTCGGAAACAGCAATTTGTCTACACTTTCATTATAACAGTTTTGAAATATTACATAACATTGACAGGACGAAGTTTACATTAAAATCTTGTTTTGGAGCATTAATGCTTTACCAATGTCAAACGAACTGATAGAGTTAAATTAATAGGCACATTTTTTTTTGTCAAAATATTTTTGGAAATGTGCCAAAAACAAAAACGATCTCCTTCATGTCTAGAATATTATTTCTTTATTATAACATTCTCGTATACATATACCCATATATAGGATAATATGACCTTGATGAAGCAAAAAAAACAACAGCAACATTATTCCGCATTCTCTTGCAATTTCCTTTCTTCATTTTATATTGTTTGGAACGTTCTTTCTTCACTAAAACACCAACACAAAAGAGAAAATATCGAAAGGAAAATAAATTCGTTAGAAATGTGAATCTCTTAATGAGGTCGCGTTGAAATTTTTTTTTATTTTTTTCTTTTTATCCTTGATTATTATTATGTGAATATGCGATATTAGGGTTGGCTTTTTATTAAGCATATGTATTTCCTTTTGTATTTTTTTTTTGTATTCTGTTTTGCTTTTTCAAAAGAAAAACAAAAAAGGAAGGATTTAAATATTTTACTAAACTATTATAGCATTAAATGAAGAAAAAAAAAACTAAAACCAAGAAAAAACGACATAAAGAAAAATTACGATACAAGTGGGAATTTCACATTGAACACATTTTCGCGAAATGCCGCTGAATTAATGCGAACGAAAATATATGGTATAACATAAAATATAAATGTAGGTTACACTGTGTTTCCAAAAGTTTCGAAATGTAGATTAGAATGGAATCCGAAAGATTCCAAATAGAAACACGATTGTGTTATCAAAAACGAGTTCGTGGCTTGTTTTAAGCAAAATACAGCTCTGTTTTACCAAAATATAGATGTAACTTCAACTTGGCTTATTAAACTATACATTTTTCATAATTCGTTAGAATATATTGCAGGCTAGTTTACATTTAGATTAAGACTTCTTGTTCTGTGAGTGATCTGCTAAACTTTTTCAAAGGACTTCAATAGATTTAGGGAGACGGTTATATGGTGGAGGGATACCGATGGGTCTTCTACTGGCCTAGTGGTAGGTGACAGCGTTGAGGCTGCCGAATCTCTCTAACTAACTAAAACTTCTTGTTCTAAAATTAATGTTAATGAAAATTATAAGAATATCCGTAATTTTTTACGGATATTCAATAATTTATTTGCTCAATATTCTAACATAATATTGATTTATTGTTTAATTATTAGTTAAGTGTTGCCATAAAGAATATTTCATTCAAATACAAAATAAAAGAGAAGTAAGAAGCAGTCGTTAATCAAATGAAATTATATATTTTTCTTAATTGAAATATGTGAATGTTTGAAAATCTTATGTAGATATTGGAAATAACCGACAACAAAATGATGTTGCATAATACTGATTAAGTAATAAAAAATTTTTGTATTCTACAAGGAATATTAATAGGGTAAACTAAATTAATTGTCAGCATAAGTACAAATTTTGATTATCATTAAGAAAAATAAATTACATAAAGAATAATTATTTTCTAACACTAAATGAATTTTATTTTCAATTTATTATCTAAGAACAAAACTCTTGATAAAGCAACAAGATCTAAAATTTCTAAATCTAAATCTTCTTACACAATTTCAAAATACTAAATGAAAATGTTCGATTAGGGCTGAGACGTTCAGTTCCGAATTGCAGTTTTCAATTTTGCAACTGTTTGATTGCTTATTTGTTTTCCATAGGTTTATGATCAAGCGCGCCCACATGCAATTATATGACCGCATGCAATTAAGTAATCAAACAGTTGAATTGATGCAATAGTTTAGTTGTTTATATCATCGCACAATGATTTTACAAATAAGCAGTAGTTGCAATATTAAAAATCGCATGCCTACCTGAGTTCTTAGTCTACGAAATTTATATAATCAAACATTGCTTGTAGGATTTGTTTGATTTGAATAAATTTGTTGGATTTGAATAAAATTTTGATTGATTTAAACTAGATTTATTTTAATAGAAAAAATAGAATATTATTCAATTTTCAGCAAACCAAATTCGAGAAATTGTTGCAACTCCATATACTATTTTTGTATACATTTTTATTGTATTATGTACTCTTATACTTAAAATTTCTTGATAAAACCGTTTGTATGAGCACTTATATCATACATTATAATTGTTGAAAGTAACTTGCGGCAAATTCTAATTATAAACCAAAGTTTTTTTTCTTTTGATTTTTTTTCCTTGCCTCATACACCTCGAATGTTATTTTTTTAAACACTTTACACTTACCTTATATATAATTTACAAGTGCGTTTGTGTGTTTAAGAAAAAAAAAAGAGATAACAATACTATATTTTTTACACCTTCTTTTTTTGCTTACATTTTTATACCCTGCACTTCGTGAAGAGTATATTAACTTTTATATGGAGTTTGTAACTACTTGAAGGAGTCATCTTGGTTATGGACATCTATATATATTCTTGCTCAGCGTAAAATTCTACGTTGATTTAGACATGTCCGTCCGTCCGTTCGTCCGATCGCACGATAACTCAAAAACGAATAATGCAATCGACACCAAATTTTCACAAGTTGATTCTTTTATGCCAAGGACGAACCCTGTTGTAATTGGACCAATTCGGACAACGGGTTCGGGTAGCTGCCATACAACTCAAAGCGTTTATTTTAAATATTTGAAAAACTAATAAAGGTATTAATATGAAATTTTGTTCAATTACATTCTACATTTGCTCTAAAAATTTTAATGGGATAGGGGCACCGGTTCGGATGGCTGCCATAAAACTCCAAGAGCTAATTTTAAATATTTGGAAAAATAATCAAGTCAGATTCATGAAACTTGGCAGTCGTATGTTCAATTATAGGTCAGACATATCCGTGAAGTTTCTACAGAATGGTTTCACAGTAAATGAGAGGTACAGGGTGTAATTCGATCGGTTTATACCGACTGAAACGTTTTTACTTGTTTTTTTTTGGTTTTTATTTTTTCTTAAAAATCATGACACAATTTTTGTTTTTGTTAAAATGCTATCGCGCGTTTCGCATTTTACTCTTTCTATTCTTATTATTATTTTTAACTTTTGTCATATTTAGGTGTCATGGAAGGAATTGGTGCCAGAAATATTATTTTCTTTTATATTTTCAAACACTTTATTTTTGTATATTGTTCTGTCTGACTTTTTATATATGTAAATACGCACATAGTGGCATTGTAGGTGTATAAAAGACGATTACATACTACAAACACAAAAACGTATAGATATGTTTGCTTATACATGTAAGTATGTCAATAGAAAATAAAATTTAAGAAAAAAAAAATGTACAAGAATAATAAGTTTAAATGTCCTTTACACGCAATAAACTTTAATGTGCGACACAAGTTGTTTTTATCCTTTTTTTTTCTTTCTTTTTTTTTTCGTCTTCCTATGTAAATGCATAGGTATTACTATAAATATGTATTTTATTTTCAAGACAGTTCTGTTTTAAGTTTTGCCCTTTAAATTATAATAGAAGGAATTGAAATTAGGCCAAACACAAAAAATAAAAATTTTGTTAAATTTTGTATTGCATGTAGAAAAGCGTTGTTTGGTTGCGTGTGTGTTTTCGTATGAATTGTCTATTTAAAGATCCAAGTTTTTTTTTTTTTTGTTATTTTCTTTATTTTGCTTTATTATAATAAATGATAGTCATAATAGTATAAATGCTATGAAAATGTTTCCCCTTTAAGGGCAACCGCATTAAAAAACAATTTTTATAAAGTTGATATTTTTGATATTTTATAAGGCGGGAGAATTTTGTTTATTAACTTAACATACTGAGAGATTTTCAAAAGAATGGCAAAAGTTTATTTAAATGGTTGAATATTAAATTATTGCCAAAATTTATTTAGTTTTTTTTTCCAGTGAATTACAATAACTTTTTCGAGTGCAATTAAAGTGAATTTTTTTCAGTATTTTATGAGAATGTTTGACAGTATAGTATGCAGACAGAAGTTTCACTCTCACGATTTGACAAATGACATTTGTTTTATGTGTAGTTGAATTTCTTGAACATTTAAGATGCAATTGAAAAATGTACTAAAATTTATTCACTTTTATTATTGTATATAAAAACTAACGAATAAAGGCAGTTTTCACTTGTTAAACAATTGGAAAACAAATTAAAGGAATCATTGTGACATTTTGAAGAGAGAATTATGAAAATTGTATAAAACAATAGAAAATTAAAACAAAAGTTGGTTGAAATTATACTAGACAGACTGACTAATAAGTGTTCTCGTATATTCGCAAATATTTTGTTTAAGTGAGCGTTCATTTTTATCCTAATTATAATCTTTTGAATATGAAAATCGCGATTTTGTAAAGTGATTTTTAATTTTTTATTATTTAAATAGTTCTCTTTTGTTCTTTGAATAATGAGAGCAGTAAAAGAGTTATTTAAAATTTCTTTGTTTTTAGTTGTTAAATATCTGACATAATGACACGTTTTGGATCTGATAAAACTCAAATTCTTTGAAGGAGTTTAAAATTATTAGTCTGTTACAATAAATTACTGGAAAGGCAGAAAAAAATTTGAAAGATCTAAGCAGTTGCTTATTGTTTGTATTAGCCATTATTTCGCCAATACCTTCTACTGTTTTCATTAAGATATTGTAAATGCTGTGCTGAGTTGTGCATCAATACAGTAATACTGCAATAATTATGGTACAAAAACATTTAAAAGCCTTAAAGTATTACAGTCGCAATTGAATATTAAATGGCCATTAATATTAACCGTTACCGTTTACGTTCTTTAAGACACGTTTTTTTTTTGATATTGATATAGTTTTTCTTCTAGACAGAAAGTTGTAGAAATTTGAAATTTTAGTAGCTTCTAGATATTAATCAATAGTTTGTTTCATTAAAAGACATTTTTTTTCACTGGCATCTTGCCTACAGTTATCGCCTTTTGAATTTCATAAAATTTGATTTTTTGATGACTTAACATTTGAGTGTTTTAAAATTTCTATAAATGCAAAAGGCTAAGAATAAATGCCAAGCCATGAAAAAATATTATTTATTGAAATTCACTTACACTACCGTCCAGATAAACTACTATATTAAAGATTCTTTCAATTTTCTTTTTTTGACTCATCCTAAATGTATGCAATAAATTCTATATATTATGTTATTGAATATTTCTGTAGTAAGTAAAGTAGCTATTATATATTTTCGACAATGTTATTTTAATTTGTGAATACGTAATTATTAATCTCATAAATTAAATTAATTAATTAAAATATTTAAATTCAATTAATTACATACAAATTCAATTCATAGAAATTAGTTTTATTTATTGGATAATAAAATTAATTTCTTTGTTACTTCTGTTAATTATTAATTTCTGTTGTTATTCATTTCTGTGTTAATTACTTATAATATTTATTTTATACACTCATAATAATTACCAGCAATTATTCTAAAATTATACAAAAGTTAAATATAAAATACACTATATTAAAATCCACTGAGCCCATTTATATAATATATTTATTAAAATTATCATATAATGCGGGTCGATAAGCCTCCTTTAATTTTCTACACTATTAAATTTAAACTCGTCAAACTGAAAATTTTCCTCATTAAATCTTCATATATATTATATCATGATTGTTTTTTAATCTTAACCTTATTATATTCTTATAGTATATTATAACATATTTATAGGAGTTAACTTTTATAATGAATAAAAGGTATTCACAAAATGAAAAAAAATTCTATAAATAACTAATATAAAAGCAAAAAAATTTTTTTTTTGTACTAAATGCAATTTATGTATATAAATCAGGTTTATCATAATTTAAAAGTCAACAAAATTTTAATGGTCCATTATTATATATGTATGTAAAATATGCAGTACGTACTTGTTTTAATGTCATAATACCATTTTTAACTACACTAATATACAAAACTGTTATATGTTTGTGTATATTTTATGGTACAATATTATGATAGTTATTTTCGTATATTGTGTATACACAAGAGTCTTTTTTATTTTCGTTAAATTAAGTGCAATTATAGTTTTCACATCATAATTTCAACAACTCAAACATCAGATTTACACTTTAAATTATACTGATATGGATGTGAAAAAACTCTGCATTGAAATTTTTTGATATAGTATTTATAAGATAATCAAATATGTATATCAGAGTATATATATTCATACAAATAAATGGGTCGTAAAAAGATGGATGCATTTTGAAAAGATATTTCCAAAAATAAAAGGGAAAAAAAAGTTTACATCATTAATCTGGATAACTCTAAGATATTTTGAATCAGCAATATCGCAAATAAATTAAATAGATTACACTTAATAGATCAGCATGAAGCTAATAGATATTCAATTACGGGAAAATCGCAGAACATAATTTTCCAAAACGTTCTTTACAAACAATTCGTAAAAGTCATGAATTCCGATACTAATTCATGTTGACATCATAAATTCCATTTCATTTATAATGTTGCTAACGCAAATAATTGTCAATTTCTTTTTTTTTTCGCATTATTTCATATCTTACTGCATTTTGTACGAAAAAATTTTAAAACTTAGTGCTCAAAATTGCATTTGCGAAGAAAATGGGATTCACATGACTGTCAAATTGATGACATTCTAGAAAACTGCAAATAGCTTATAATAATACAAGCTATATGTGATTAAAAATATAGTTAAATCGTAAAGCATTACAATCAAAATATTATTTTTAGAATACATGGCACTAAAAATTTTATTTACAAAATCATTAAATAAAATTTTCACTTCAATAAACTTTTAAGGACATTCACATGAACACTTTTATAATGATCTTGTACATATAACGTACACATATCCAAATTTCCATTTTGTTTTTGTCTGGAATTTTAATCAAAAATACTAAAACTGTTAGGATAGAAAAAATGTATATATGCATGTACAGGGTGTCTGAAAAGTTCTCGTACTTATGGAAATAATAACTTTTCTTGATATAATTCTGGTTTTTTTTTTCAATTTGATCTCATTATTTGCATTCGTCGTGGAATTCTATCCCAAGTAGTATCTGTTAACTGTGTTTTTATTTTCTGTTAACCTAGAAATGAATCGCGATAACAAGCGCATTACTATTATAGAATTACACAGGTCAGGTAGGAAGACAGCTGAGATTGTGAGGACGACTAGTTATAAAATTATTGTCTATGATTCCATAAAACGCTACCAGGAGTTGGGAAGCACGTCGGAGTAGCACTCAAGGAAGTTTTGAGACGCGCATGGAATGAAATTACCATCGAACAGTACGCGTCCATTCTCAAAAATTTTTCAAAGCGCCTCCGTGTATCTATTACTGCAAATGGAGCAAATTTTGAGCATTTGTTGTAAATTTTTTATTGAATATTGTTATTACTACTCTAATAATCGTCTCTGACCAAGTAACAACAGTTGATTTGTTAATACATGTAGAAGTTCTATAAGCTATAAAAATATTTGAAAAAGTACAGGAACTTTTCAGATACCCTGCATATGAAGATAAAGTAGGCGCATACATGAATCTTATAAAAATTTTAAACAACTGAAGTGATATTCGTCTATTATCAGAATGTGTTAAATGTAGGATAAAAGTGGATCAGCTTTTACAATTAACATGATATATACTTTTGAGAACAAGAGGTTACGTTACATTTTTGGCCTCTTGAAAGAGAAAAGAGAGAAATGATAACAAATGTCGAACAAGATGGCTGCGAAGATGATAAAATTAAGAAAGCTGTAAATAATTCAAAAATATTGTAGGAATTTAGATACAAAATTTATAGTCGCATACGAATCAAATTAATGATTCAGATTAATGTTTTAAATATTGGCTACGGCTTCGCATCTTTTTTTTTCAATAAAGAGACGTCTTTATTTGTTTTAGATCATAATGTCAATATAGCAAAGGTAGATGCTCTCGATAAAGAATATTATAAAAAATGTTTAGCCTCGAGCTGAATGCATACGAGCTTTACCGCAGATCACATACTGCCCATTGTATGATTTCAGAAACTAGTAGTGTATTTTGTATAACACCATTTTGACGCAAACTGTACATAATTCATTATGAAAATATTTGTATAACACCTTAATACTAAAACAAATTATAAATGTAAAGTGAAAATAATTTACAAAATTTATTATTCAATTAAATTTTAAGTAAACGAATATAATGAAAATTTATTATTTGATCTTATATAACATCCCTTTGTTAAATCTTTACTTAAATTCAAAACCTTAAAGCAAACAATAGACGATCTATAAATTGCATCCTTATCTTAGATGTTTGTGTTTTCGAATATATTATATAATTTTAAATGATTTCTGGGCACATTTCCCAATTATGTAAATGCATATCATATTATGTGTACTACATTTAGCAGGTCTTTTGTTTCCTTCTTGTCGACCAATATTTATGTAAATAAAAATTAAACATTTTAATGCTAAAATATACAAAAAAAAAAAAATTTAGACCTTTTTTGATTGTTGATTTAATCTGCATAATATCTGACCAAATTTTAATGTTATTCTTTTATACAAATATATAAGTTGTAGAGTCTTTAAAAAATTTATTAACAAGTACTATGTGATTTCAAGTAAACTAATCTATTATACTTATAGCATTCTGAAATACTTTAGCATTATAAAAGGGTTCCTAAATTAATTCTTTCTCTTATTTTTCTCGCTATTGTTATACATAAATTCTACAACATTTTGGGGGTTAGTATCCGTATATATGTACAATATTATATTGTATTTATTAGAGAATTGAGCATATAAAAATATTTGAGAAAAAAAATTTATTCTTTGCATGTGAAATTTATACAATCTCAGAACATATAAAGAGAATATAATTTTGTATAACAAAACAAAAAAATCTGATGTGGTCAGCACATAACCGACCGCATTGTACATTGTCTAGTTAAGTGAAAGGATTACAGAATATCATAAAAATGTCTTTTAAATACTTCTTTTCAATTTTTAGGACACTAGTAAGCTTATAGTTAACATACCTAGAAAAATGTAAATTTGGCTCTTAGTAGAGTTTCGCTTTGTGCTACCCGAATTCCCAGAAATGCTCGCCAGTTAACCAGAACTCAAGTATTAAATTTCAAGAAATTCAATCAATTCGTTCCGTAGATATGGTGAAAAATGTAAAATCGGCCCGTAAATCCGTTTTCGAGCCCTGATCTTTACAAAAATTTGTATGTTCATTATTTTAATACGAGGAATTCAAGTATTAAATTTCAATGAAATCGGTCAATTATTTCCCTTTATATATGAAATTTCAAGTAAATCGGTTGAATACTTTCTTCAAAATGTTCAAAAATGTAAAACAGGCCCGCTAAAAAGTGCAGTTCCCGAAGCCTGATATATCCCAAAAGTTGATCAATCCGTGCCATGGTGGAAATAAACTTACATATAAAATTTTATCAAAATCGGTTCAGGAGAACTTGAGATACACGCGTGCACACACAAACCGACAGACCGACAGACCGACGGACCGACAGGTTGCTAAAATTAGTTTACTTACCCTTCCCTACTATGGAGAAGTGCATTCCCACCGAAAACTCGATATGCAAGATTTGTTGCCATCACATAACCTACCTATTGTTTATACAATACGGTCGGTAAAAAAATATGAAAACGAAAACAAAAAAAAATATTCTAAACTTTTATACTTCTAGAAAATTTTTATACTCTCTAATAATTTTCTTTGGTTTTTGTTCATATAGACAAAATATGTATGTGTTCGTATATCCGGGATATTCAATTTATTCTTGTAAAAAAAAAAAAATATTTGAACAAAACTGAAAAATCAACAATAGCTTCGTTTTTATGTTTAATCTTTTATAAGGTCATAATAGTGGTTATTATTTAACTAGATTATTAGAATGATAATAGTTATATGCAATAATCATTATATAGAGATATAAGTATGTATAAGCACGTTTTACGTTGTATAGCTAATATTGAATGACAAAAGGATAAATAAAACTAGGAAGCATAAATAAGGATGTTTCCTTTATAAGATTCGAGTAAGATATTTGGTTTTTTTTGTTGATTAAAATTTTTTGTTTGAATTCTGATCCATTGCGTGATTTTTGAGACGTGCTTGCAGAAATTTATGCAGTTAGTATTGAAAATTAATATTGGGTATTATTATGAGTGACTTTGCGTTAAGAATAATTCACTTTCTGTGATACGAGTAGGTTAGGTTAGGTTAGGTACACTATAAGAAGATACACTTTGGTGAAGTAAGCCTGTTATGATACAGCTGGATCTCTATATCCCCATTCTTCCGTGAATATCCTTGATTCCTTTATAAATCGCAGTTAATAAATGCACATTTCCAAATTAAGTATATGCATATAATATTATATGTACACGCTTAGTATCACGTTTAGATCATGAGTACAGATCTCCACATCCTCATCCTCTCGTGAACCTGCCCAAGTCTTTTATAAACCGGTTTAAATCAAGTTTTGAGAAATTAGTTATAAAAATTAAATTAAATTTAAACTTTGAAATTTCAAATGAAACAACAAGTGTTTTCTATTTTTCATATAAAACCAAAGAAAATAAAATAAAATTAATTAAAAAAAAATGAAAATTTTTATACAATATTACATTTTTTTTAAATTTTCTTAAATTTTAAAAATTTTTGAAGTTTGAAATTTTAAAATTTGCACTCTATAAATAAAATTCAGATTTCTTTTAGTCTGAAGCATTAAATTGAAGTTCTATTCATCTTTTAATTTCTATGTAATTGAAAATTATACCAAACACATAAATTTAGGTTACTTCAATTTTATTAAGATGAATTGGAACAGGTGCAATTTCAAAAGAAATTTTTTCTTTTAATATGCCGTAAATCATTCCGTACAATTTAAATATTCAACTAAAAAAAAAATTAGAACAACTCATGCTGGCATTTTAAGATTTTTATTTTTAAATTTTTCAGTTCTTAGTGAAAAATAAAAGTGCTGCTTTTCTGGAATTGAATTATGTACATACCCTGGAATATTTTTTTAGTCCGAAAAAGAAGAAAATTTTTGAATTTTCAAAAATTGAATTGCTAGTAAGTACGTCAGATTATTTTAAATAAGTCTTCGATCTTCTTACAGCAGTATAGTGTTCTGAAGGGGTTCGGACTGGATTGGTTGGAGTAGTGTATACAAATATTAGTTCGTTTTGTATGGCAACTCGTTCACTTAAACATCTAACGAAATAAATTAGCAAAACAACTTCTCTCAATTTTCTTTTCGCAACTAACCCTTCATATATGCTAGTGTAGTTTGAAGTATGATTATACTCTGCAGCCATTTTACATTTAGAGTACAGTTCATCTCAAACAAAACAAAAATTGATGCTCTGATAACAAACCATTATAACAAAAAAAAAAATAATAAAATTAAACGCAAATTTTTTATATTAAATTTTTGTTGTTTTCCATTATAGATGACTTTTCATCAAGTGCGGTTTTTTCGTATACGGTTTTCTTTTATACTAAAATTTATCTGTAAATTTTTAGACCATAATATTTCATACATATAGGAGCAGATTTTTATTATTATTTCTTGTTTTCTTTATTTTCATTATAAAATAATATTTTCTGTTTCAAATTTTTTTCTATTTTTACCACTAGAATACTTTGATAGTTATAAAGTGCATATTTTTAATACATTATAGAGATGTATATACATAATATTATAGACAGGGTGTTGACAATTCGAAAATGTCTATATAATTTTTTTTTGTCCATTTATCCGTCTGTTAGATGGATGCAAGGAAAAGCTAGAATGCAAGAAGTTAGATATTTGAGTTAAATGCTTTTTTTTACTGTACGAAGGTTCGTATTGAGTAAGATCGATATATTCAAAAATGTGTGTCTTCTATAAAATATCGATAAACGTTTTCCATACAAGTTTTGAAAATTGGTTTTGCACTCTCTCGGGTTCAAAAACCGTTCATTTTGAGAGTTTTAAAAAAGCTATCCTAAAATAATTTTAAAAATCTATATACAACTTTTATTCGAATAAGTTTTTGGAAATATTCTGCGAAAGACCTTACAAAAATTAACCATGTATACAGTCTTGCAAAATATTCTTAAAAAAGTTCTCAGATATCTATACAACTTTTGTTTGACGACTTGACTTTGCTTGACCATAAAATAGTTGAGGACATTATTTTAAAAACGAAACTTCATTATAATAGACGATCATTTCGATTTCAGCTTCAATTATAACTAATTTAAAATCCTATAATAAAATGTTTAATTTAAGCTATTGCATGTATTAAGGTGCTCAGAACTCTTATGATTCTTAAAATATTAGAGAACATTGTTGCTTTAGCAAAAGTTTATTTAATTATACAATATTAAGCTTTTGTTTGACTCTATGAAGAATAAGAACTGGCCCTATATAAATATATACAATATCGTTATGCAAATATAAGAATTATTTTGCATTGAATACCATAAGTTCAGCATATATCCTCTTAATATACATATATATATATATATGCTAAAATATGAGAGTATATCTAATTATATATGCACAAATAATTTGAATTTTATAAAAGAGAAAGGATAAATTTTCAAATTAAAGGAAAAAGAAAACACAAATTTACCTATACATATGTGTGTATGTATGCATGTACAAATGTGTATTCTAAACATTTTGGACGTAGATTTAATTTGATGGAATAAATTTTTAACCTTCTTCCTTTGCCTTGCTTTCATTCTATTTTTCGTTGTTTTTTTTTTTGCAATTTGCATACATATTTAAGCATAATACACAGGAATGCAAAAAAAAATTTATAATCAGAAGAACCATAAGTTATCCTAGTAGTATGCTATTTACCGTTATGGAAAGCATTTGTTTTTCTCATTTCACTTTGTTCCTTTCGAATTCATTTCTATTTTTTTTTTGTTGAGATTAAATTTTTTCTTTTCTGCATTTTTAAAACAAATGCATACATATTTAGAGCAGGTGACATTTACCTGTATAAAAAGGTGAATTTTATTTTGTACTCATAGATAACTGTATATATATATATGAGGTAAAATAAATAAGGAATAAATATACAATTATTTTGAATATATTAGAATTAAATTAACCTTAAAATAGAAATAATTTATTTTTTATTCTTTACTTGTTTTTATTTTTTACTTAATCAAGTAACAATTTGTTATAGTTCTGCTTGTGGTTTATTTTGCATATATGTAAATACTTTATGAATATTTTGTAACCAAATGTTTAAGGATCCGTGAAGGATCTACATAATATATGTAATCTTGTATTAGAATTGCATACTTTACGAATGTATGCTAATAAATACTTAATTTCAAACTCCAACTCCTTTTTAAATCTGACCATAAAATATTTTACCTTGAATTTTAATTTTTAACTTTTTTATTCTTCATTTGAAACCAATTTTTCTATATAAGAGTTGGGGGGTAAAGGATATTGATAATAATAAATTACATTGTTGACAGAAATTTTAAATCTTTGTACTTAATCTTTTTGTATTTTCCTTTATTGTAGGAAGAAGTAGGAGCTAAAAAAAAAAATAAAATATATGCAACACTTTGTATTATTTGAATGATTATAAGTAATTTTAAAGATTTAATTAAATTTAAATTAAAAATTTTGTAGTTGATTTGAAAATTATTCCAAATCAAATATTTAAGTTAAAGGCATTAGAGGCGCACTAAGATCTAATTAAGTGGACAACTTTTAAAAACCTTTTCTACAATATGCCGGAGTCCATAGTGCAGAAATTAATTTTCTAAAGAATTTTCAAACAAAAATTGTTGAGCTTTCGAGAACTTTGAGCTGAGCTTTGAGCTGAGATACTATTTAACTGAAAATTTCAAAGTTGGTATAAGGCATTCGGCAAGGCGAATTTTGAAACCAAAATTTTTATTAATATTAACAATTTTTCATTTACAAGCAACAATGAATAAAACGTACTCTATTGTAAATATAGTGACAATTGTTTGACTCAAAAAAAATATTTTGATGCTTTATAGAAGCTATTTTCCATTTGAGTTTTTCCTCCATTATAAATTTCCAGATATCTGACTAGTTAGACTAACTGACATTAATATTAATTTGTGATTTCTGCTAATTTTATTTTCTAATTCTTTAGCACTTAATGTAACTAATCCTATACCTAAACGAATTTGTGTTGAATAAATGGCTAAGTGAAAAAGCAAAGATTTTAGTTTTATATTTGAACTTATCAGATTTTTCAAGTTATATCGGATTGTTAAAAATATCATGCATGCATGTGCATCACAAACCAAATAGACTCATAAATTAAAATATTGTGTACATATATTCACGTTCCAAAGATAACGAAGAATGAACGATATATAAGAAAAAATTTACTGTTATCGTTGTAAAAAAAAAATTTTTTTTTTGTTTATTAAAAACATTTTAAATAAATTTTTTTTACCCTTATATAAAATTTTATTTTCTGTTTGTTTCTTCTACAGATCGCATTGCATACAAAGGGAACCACCACCACAAAGGGAGGCACCACAAAGGGAATTTTAAACGGATGTTCACATATCCACCATACAAAATATAGGAAATTAAATTTTTTGGGAAGATTTTGGTCTGTCCGCTTTTTCTATTTGTGCATTTGCTCATCTTAATTTCAACTGAGCCGATACTATAAAATTTTGAGCTTATTTTTGTGAGTTAAGAACTGATCAACTGTCATATAATATGTCTAATTTAATTCCAAGAATTACAACTTCATTACGAGCCGATTTTACATTTCTGTTAAATATTTGAGAGACATTTTAATTATGTACTGCCTACATTAGCGTACTAAAAAGTAATCTTTTATACACAAAAGCAAAAAGTTGATACACAAGAAATCACAAAACAACAAAAATATTCTAAAAAATTTCAGCAAGGATTAGTTTTTTGAAAGGTAAGAAATTTTATTGAGTTTTTTTTGCACTTGTTAAAAACTTTAAGTGGTGCAATGTAATACGGTTAAAAGAATAACAACTCTTTGTTCTAACTATGCTCAAACTAAATAAGCAATCTTAATTCTCGTTCACTAATAATTTTTAGTTAGTCGAATTTTCTTTCTGACGCGGTAAACATTATGAAAAAAAGATAATTTATTCTCAAAGTATTTAAATTTCATTAAATTGCTTAATATTGTACAAACTAAGCTTTAAATATTTCAATACGCTTATGGACAATGTAAAGTTTTAGAAAAAAAAATTCTTAAAAATTCAAAAATTACGTTGTAAATACTTTCAAATTGCCTGCTGGAATTAATTTAGCTTTACTAAAAACTATATTTTCTGACATTATTTTTGTTTAAGTAAAATTTCATAGCATTTTAAAGCTCCAAGTAAAAAGGTACATATTTTTTGATAAAAAAAAAAGTAAAAATTTTTTACTTCCATTACGTCAAAAACCATTTTTTTAAATATAAAAAAAATTCATAATAAAAAATTTTATTGTGTGCATAAAAATTAAATTGGTTTTTTAAATGGAAACTATGCAATTCTGGTCGATTTTATCTATGTAATGCGAATAAAAAAACGCTATTATCCCTTTTATTTCTTGTATATTTAAACTAATAATAAAAAAATTCATAAAGAACACATAAAATTTACATTCAAATAATTTTAAATTTTTATATACGATTAATTTTTAAATAATCTTCTGATTGTATTAAGCAATTAGTTTTGGCAAGAAAAAAGAAATCATTAATAAAAATTGGTTAAAAAATATCCTCTTACCTGTTTTTTGCTTTCGTTTAATTTTGTTTTTTTTTTTTTTCTCAGGGTTCGACTGATTGAATTCACAGGAGTAGGTTATGGCGCAATGTAAAGTCAGTTAAAACCCAAAAAAAAAATACCGTTATTAAAGTTGAGAGTAAAATGTCGGGCCAAGTAACAATAGCAATAGCCACTCGGCAAGGTAAATAGTCATAGTCCTATTTACCATTATTATGGATGAGAAAGTAAACAGTTCAGTAATGGGACACGGTTATTAAATTGGTGATATCGGACAACGAAGATTATCAGAACAGAACCTAAAGATAAAAAGTCTTCAGAGAGTTAACAACGGTCTGCAAGTGTGATGAAAGTAGACAACAGTTTTATTGACCCATTGAGTCCGCGGCTTGTCAAACTAACTAAAAATTCATACGATAACGAAGATATAATGTGTGTGCTTTCTAGATTACAAGATCATAGAATATATTGTAACGTAAGATTTTATTTATCATATTTTTATGATCAAAATGACATTCACTACCATGGTATAACAAAAACGAGTCTAAAAGTGTTAAATGATCAAGAGGGTCTTCCAACACAACATTATGAATTGCAAAAAATATACTATACGTACCATTGGAATTTCTAGTGAAGAAGTTACAAAATAAACAACTTGCCAGAGTAAGATAGAATCGGAGAAATTACATGAAAAGAAATAGTAATGCTCAATTAAAAAAATATAAGAAAAATTGGCAACCTAAATTTTTTTATGTCTGAATATACATTATGTAGCATAAGGAACAAAATTTCTGAATTGGAAGCGCTGATCACAGAACTGAAAGATATTTGCGCAATATTGTTGACTGAAGTGTGGATATTTAATAAGGAAATTGATTCACGCAATATTTCCAACTTCACCGCGGTATATAATTGCAGAGAAGTAAATAGGGGAAATGGTACTGCAATTTTTGTGAAAAATTGCATTCCTTTTAATGTAATTTGTAAAGAAGAGAAATATAATTATGCGGTTATTAAAATTCAAAATGTTAAACCGAAAATAAAAATCGATACATTTTATGTGCATTGGACAAGGGACACTATGTCGGAGCTGTGTTCGTTAACTTCAAAGGGTTTTGATGTAGTTAATCATCGGATACTTCGTGATCTGTCAAGCAACATAGAATAAGAGGTATTTCAAACGCTCTACCACAAAGCTATTTGACAAATAGAACGCAATGTGTTAAAATTCAAGACGTACTTAGTGATGAGGTAACTGTAAGAACAGGTGTACCAAAAGACTCTATATTAGATCCACATTATATAGTTTATATATAAAAAAATGTGTATATCAGACTATAACATTAATGCGGATGACACAAATTATGCGGAGATCTAAAAACCTTATGCTACTGCCTACATTACAACGAATTGTGTATCAATGCAAAAAAAAAACAATTATATATTATTCAAAACTCCTAAAAAAAGGTATAATTACATCACAATTAAGGTTAAAGGTAATTCAATTCAAATTCTAGATAATGTTAAGTACTTGGCAACGATAATTGACGAAAATCTGAGATTGGACTACCAAATAAAAAAATTGAAGCAAACGATTATCCCTATAAGTATGGCTATAAAAAGATCTGGCGGCATACCGAAACATGGAACTAAACTTGTTTACAATGGCTATATTCTATCAAAAATCAGATATAACATATGTAGCTGAAGTCTCTGCTCTAAATTTCATATAAAGCAAATACGTACGTACAATAATGAATAAAGCGCTAAAAAAAATTTTTAAAATTAGTCCTAGAACTAGTACTATAAGGAATTATATTTCAGAACCGATACTCTTGATATCAGCTAATATATTTTGAAAAATGTAAATACATATATAATATTTTGAATAATAATTTTAAGTCAAAATTAGTTCTCACAAATAAAGAAAATATTCATAATTATTATACTAGAAATAGAAGAAACATAGATATACCTAGAGATAGGACAAAGAAAAAAAATTTAAAATAGTGAAAAACCGAATATTTTTAAAAGTATACTTAAAAAACATGTAAAAAATTTTAAGCTGTTAGAATTGATATTTAAATGTTGTTTAGAAAAAGTGAAATAAAATGTTAGCTTTAAATTTTTTATAGTGTTAAAAACTAGTAAATGTTAATTATAATTAATTAATTTCTTAAACATAATTTTATATTTTTGTAAAGTTATCTGAAATTAATACAGTTTTTGTCAAAAACAAAATCTACAACGACGTCTGTACTATTTGAAAAGGCTACCTCTAAATTCAACATGATGATATCTACTAGTAAATAAACAAAATCAATGACCATATTCAAATATCCCCACAGAATCAAACTAGAAGTTAACAATAACAGCATCGAATAAGTAATGAAGTTTGACTATCTCATCTCTTTCATAACATTAACGAAAGACTTGAGCTGCCTCTATATTAGAATATCTTCCAGACATTATCTGGAAGTATAACTTAATGCGAAGGCTTATGCATATTCTTACTTCATAAATGAGAAGTAAATGAGAAATGAGAAACACAAATCAGAAAAGGAGATTATATATTATAAATAATTATAATCATAAAGAATTTGTATTTCAAGTAAAATTAACCTGCTTATAATCATAGTCATTTTGAATGTACACTATGTATAGCCCATACAATTTATTAATTCCCGTCTAAATATAAAATTTAATTATAAATAAAATAATTATATCAATTAAAATCATTTTAAGTACACAGATTGTCATTTACATAATTAAAAATTAGAAATCAGAGAAATTTACATAACCGCGGGTTTAAGGATTAATTAAGGTATTCATTTAATTTATTTGTGCACAATTATAAGAGTGGAAATATTTTAAATAAAAATAATGAAATTCATTCTAAATAAATTCTAAATTAAATTAAATTTAGCATGGAATTATTATAATTGTATTCAATTTATTAAATGAACTATATACACGAGTATAGATACATATAAATAAATTAGCTTAAATTATCCTGAAATTAATTGGGTGAATATTTTGTGATTCGAAATTTTTTTTCCAATTTCAATTCCATTTTTATTTTAAGCACAATCGAATTATTCTATCGCATATAAAATAGGTATACATACCATTACGTTAAATATATTAAAATATTCTTGTACTATTGGTAATTCACCCATATTATATTAAGGGCATTCAGGACATTCTCGTATGTATACGAGTATATAATGTGTGTTGTTATGTGCATGAATATTACCGGTACATTTAAATTTTTTTTTTTAATACTGAATTTTTTTTATATGTACCTGTCAAAAACATTTCTGACATTTGAACAAATGAGGCGTGGACACAAATTTTAACAATTTATAATATTCTTGTTTTTCATTGACAGTCGTTTTTTTTTTTTGAATTGGTTTGTGTTTTTCAGATCTTGTTTTTCACTACAATCCACTATAGTTATGGTGCTTCGGAATCATATTACACTAACAAAGAAAAACAAAAACCACACATTATATAAAGTTATACATATAATAGTATGAAGTGAAAGGATAACATAAAAAAAGAAAAGAAATTTTTCAAAATGGTTTTCGTTTTTACACGTTAAAAGTTTTTTCTTTTTATTATTTTCTACTTGTTTTTATTTGTCGATTTTTTAACACTTTTTCCCTAAGCGTTACATGTTCATCTTGTTTGAGAAAGAATCTGTAAAAAATCTTTTATTTTGAAAAAAGAAAATTATACATAAAAGAATCTTGTAAGTGTTTTGATAAAGAAAGTGAGAAGAAAAGAAAATAGAAAGGTGCATAGTGTAAATCTTTGATTTGTTCACAATAAATATTTCTTTTACTTGTTATACTGTTAATATTCATATAACATGTTTGTTATGGTTACATATAAACTGTAAAATTTAATATAAATTTAGAAAATTTATATTATAGGCTTGCTAGATTACAATTTTTGGCCATGGAAATGTAGTTTATAAATGGAAAAGAGCAGCTATTTAATTAAATTATTCTTTTTTTTTTAATAAAGCCTAAAAGTATGCAAATTTTCAAATTGAAAAACAACTATTAAAATTATTAACTAAATTAATATCGTCAAATTAATGATACAGGAAAATATGGAATTATGTGTTAGAACGGTAAATCGTGGGTAAATTTTAAATAAAAACGAATGATTTATGGGGCTTAAAACTTAATTCTCTCAAATTGAGGAATTACAGTTCAGAGTAATAAATATATGACTTTACATATTCAAAATTTATAACTACCTGTAAAATACACTAGTTAAATGAACGCAATTAAAATATCGCCTTAGTTAGATTACTCTTATTTCAATATAATATGAGGCTTAAATAACTTTACTACAACTTCAATTAAAATGTTTCAATAATACATTCAAACAAATTAATATTGCTGCGATAAAAAAAATGCAATATTGAAATTTAGTGTGGAGTTTCAATCAAAGAAATCAAAGAAACTTAGTTGATATTTAATATTTGGGTTTCGCCTTTTGGGTGTTGTTTTCCAACCTAAGAACAAGAAGCCATTTTATAAGTCTAAACAAATTTGTAAAATTCAAATGATTTGGCAATTTTTACGAGAGCATTATTTATATAAATAAAAAAATTTTTTTCAAATATGAGAACATTTTTGTGTGAAAAAGAAAATTGTGCGAATGACCTGGTTTGTTATTTATTTATTTATTTATATGCACATTATGTATGTATATATCTATAAATAAATAATTTTTATTTTATTTTACATTTTTATCCTGCGGTAAAATTTTTCTTACCGCAATGAAAACTATTTCGGCCGCACAAAAACAAGAATAAAAGAAAACAAAGCGAGAAGTAAATTTTATTTGTTTTTTTTTTGTTTTTTTCTGCTTTTTTCTTAACTAACTCCTCTTAAAATGTTATATTGAAGCGTATTATTACATAACATAGTCAAAAATATACTAATGTATCTTTTTTATATTCATGTATTCATGTAAATGTGTATTTGTTCCCAAAAATATAAAAGTTTAGTTTTTTTTTTTTATTATATTTATGGAACTTGAATAATTCGCTTAAGGAAAAGGTACAAACAACAAAATGTAGAAACTGTAATAAATCTGGTAAAACTAAAACTAAATATAAACATCTTGTACTTTTATTCATACACTCATACTGTTATACATATAATATGTATATTATAATATATACACTGCGTTTTTAAATGGTATACTTTTGACAGTTGTTATAAATTTGTTTTCCTTTTTTTTATATCTGAATATTTATTTTGCAAAATGAAATAAAAGAAAAACTTACAAAAAAAATATAAAAGTGAAATTAAAAAACTCTAAAACAGGGGACAAATAATCTAATATTCATGACAATTACAATACAATTCGGGAGATAGAAAGACAGACAGAAAGAGAGACCATCAAATTTAAATAAAGAGAAAGAGAATTAGGAAGAAAAGAAATTTGATCATTTTACATAAATGTGGGGTTTAAGAGATCTTATAATAAATCTCACAAACATACGCGCCAGTCTAGTTTTTTGTGACTAAAGTATCTACTAATAAAACAATACGTTAAAATTAAAATCTTATTTAATTTTCCTGCCCTATCGCGCATTTCTTAATTTAGCATCAAATTATTCATATATTGTAGATTAATAATTGTTAACAAAATAATACAAAATCAACAATATAAAAAATATCATTCATAGGAAAATTTTAACAAAATTTGAAAATAATGTGCTTATTATTTTCAGTGTGTACTTCCTTCTGTTTGTTTATGCCATCTCGTCTACAAAATTTTTCTGCACTTTGAAATATGAAGTTGGCATTTTGAGAAATGGAATCTTTGAGAGAATAAAAAAGAGAAAAAAGCTGCAAGAAAGCAACGGAGAAATGTTTTATTTGTCTTCGCTACTCCTAGATTACCCGCTTCACCCCCTCCTACTATCGAACAACTAAAAGTTCAATTTTTAATTTTTTTTTCTTAAGAAATCAAAAAATTTAGATTAATTTAGTTCGAACAGCTTTTAGAATTTAGACTATATTATTAATTTAAGATTCTACAAAACCTAAGTTAAGAAAAATTTTAATTTTAAATAACTTTTTTATTCAATTTGAAATGAATTCTATCTTAATAATCTAAAGTAACGCAATTTATTTTCTCCCTCCTAAAAGTATGCAACAAAAATACATATTGTATTAAAAATAGAATGAATTTTTTAGTGTTTGTAAAATACGAGCTACTGTTTTTTTCCAAATTTATGCTAAAATCATTTTCATCTGAATCTCAGAATTTTGTTTATAATTTCCAGTTCTTGTAACTTAGTTAATAAGTCAACAAATACTGTGTTTGTGTAATTAATTGCCATCTTTATACATTATATTGTAAATTTAATTTTCAAATGTATTCCAAATTAATTGCTCTCATGTCAATTTTCATAATTTCACAAACATTAATTAAAATATTGAAGACACTATTGAAAAAATTATCATTTTATATGCATTGCTACATAGCGATGTATAAAAAGAAAAAAGCACTTCTCAAATTAGGAAAATTAATTTCTAATAAGGTCTCTATTTATCCTAAAAATATGCAATATTTTTATCATAATTTTTTTTTTATTTGACAACTTTTTTAATTAACTTTTCTCAATTAAGATGAAAAAAAAATATTAAAATAAATTGTAAATATTGAAAAGAACTTAAGATTTCCATAATAGCTTTATTTCTTGAAAGGAAATGAAAGGAAAATCAAAATTTCCTTTTAATTTAATATTTTTTCATCTAACTATACAATTTTAATTAAAATGCTGGTGGTTGCAAAGAAAAACACACTAAAAACACTTTAAAATTTTCTTCACAATCTCAAAATTTTATCTCAAGTATATCTTTTCATTTTTATCTATACAAATTTTGTTTTTCTTCTTTTTTCCTTTTTTTTTTTTTGAATTAATATTTTGAAGCTGTGACTGATAATAATCTTCAAATATACGGGCTAATACCCTTAAATTAATGCGCCAAAAATCACTTTCATAATTTATTCGCCACAAAATTTTATTTGAAATTTTTGTAATGAAAAAAAAACAAAATAGGGAAAATGAGAAAAATTGGGTCAAAATTTTTGTTTGGAAAAAAAATTTGAAAAAAATGAGAATTCGGCGAATAAAATAAAATTTTATATTTTCAGTTTCCTTAAGGGTAACTCTTCAAATCTTTATTGGTTGAATTATTGAGTGTAAAAAAAAGCGAAAATATAAAAAATGAATAAAAATTTTGAAACTGACACACAATATTCAATAGAAAAGAGAATAAAAATACATAAAAAAAAAATGATGCAGTGCGAAGGGAAAAATTAAATCAATTGACATAGAAAGGATATTATTTTTTAAGTACGTACGTATAGTCTTTATTTTCTGATTCATAATGAAAATCGAACTGAAGAGAAAGTAGCAATTTTAGCGGACAAAATTTTTCAAATCGTGGACATTATTATATAACCACATCATTATACTAATGCTAAAAAGTAGATTTGGAAAATCTACAAAATAATTATATAAAATGAGAAAGTTCAGCTAGCAGTTTCAAACCTAGTTCAAATTTGGGTATACCCTTCTCAAATAAAATGGTTAAAATAATTTGCCCTAATTTTAATAGAATTTGAAATTTTTCAAAATTATTGAACTTTCATTCATGAATTTCGCTAGCCCTATATACAAATTAAATTGGCTGTAATTTTCAAATCATATACGAAAAACTTAATTTGAATAAGAATAATTCGAATTAATTACAAATTTTTGTTTTCACATACAAAACGTTTAAAACATTTTGCATCATATTCCGAAATTTTACTGCAAAAACCCAAAAATTAAATTCAACTTGAAGTGGTAAAAAAATTTAGGAATCAAGATAAAATCCAGGAATAAAAAAAAATATTAGTTAGGAAATTTTTAGCATATTTTTAGTCATTTTAAATTAATAATGCAGATGAAAAAAGACCGATAAATCAAAGGAAATTTTCTTTTCCAGTCATTTCCTTTTGCAAAATTTCAAAATTTATTAGAAAAAATTGAAGAAAAAATTTTTATTTTTCCCTTTCATTTTAATTATTGCAACTTATATAAAATTCTATTTAAAGGTTTTGATCGAATTTGTTCTTGTACTTATACAGGAAATTTTTTTAAGGAAAATAATATCAGAATTGCCTATAACATAGTCACACAAAATATTGTATTTGCATTCAAATGAGTTGCGGGTGCAAGCAACAATGAAATTCAAAATATCAGAAAAAATTCTAATTTTATATGCAAATTTTTCGAATAAACTTATTCAAATTACTAAAATTGTACGATTTCTAAATTTAAACTTTGTTACATAAGAATTAATTAAATAAATTCAAGATTTCTCATAATATTTTTACAACGTATCCAACATTGATTGACATCAAAATTAATATTGATTGAAATACAATGTATTCTAATTGAAACCTAAGGATAAAATTTATTATAATTTCCCTGTTTCTTACATGTTCAATCTTACTGATAATTCGTCAAGGAGTCTTTATTCAAATAGAATTTATGTAGTATGAATTCGTTATGTCACTCAGTTTGTATAATTAAAGTTTTAATAAGTCACGAATATCTGACACTATAAATTTACCAACTCTAAGATCAGCAAAAGATATGAACTGAAAATAATAAAAATTTTATCCTTTTAATTATATGCAATCATATTCGACGGTTTATGTGATAAATTAATTTAGTATCGTACATGATTAATATTTTATTTATTATAATATTTCAGTTCCAGATAATAAGCTCTCTTATTATAGTTATACTATTCTGGTAATGAAACACTTGCAAATAGAACAGTGGGAATTCATTAAGATCTTGTGTATCATATAGAGTCAAATTATTAATGTTTTGTGGCTCTCTAAAATAAGCTGCATATAAAAAATATTCTTGAAAACAAAAAAGCAGCAAACATTAAGAAATTTTAGAATAATTCATCCGGATGACAATGAATGAGGTATTTTAAAACATTTTTGACAAATTTAACGCGAAAATTAGCGAACAACAATGTTATTTGTCTTCAAGCAAACTAATACTTTTTTAAAACACATAGAACTTGTTATAGATTTCGAGACTAATTTTTGCTTTTACATGGAAAAGGCTTTGAAACTGCAGATTGTATGATTGCCTAAGCAAATAAATTATCACGTCAAACTTTTTGCTCGTAATAATTGCTGTTATCTTCGGCGTTTGTATGTGAATTTGCTTTCTGTCAAATGACCAGCATGCCTACAGAAGAGGGAGATCCACCACCTGCGGTGGTCACGCAGGTGGTGTCTCTGCAGTACAAGGAGTATACATTCGCTGCTTTCTTGGATGTTGAGGGTGCTTTCAATAATGTAAAGGTTGAGGCTATGGGGGGGGGCTCTCGAAAATGTAGGGGTAGAGGAGGGCACAATCAGATGGATAGAGCAAATGCTTACTACTAGGGTAGTTGTGGCCGAGTGGGGCCCAAGTAGGGTGAGGATGTTGTCGGTGAGAGGCTCTCCTCAGGAAGGGGTCCTATTGCCATATCTGTGGGTCCTGGTTATGGAGGGTTATCTTAGGCTCATGAGGAATAGTGGTTGTAGAGTTACTGCCTATACGGATGATGTGGCAATCTTGGTCTCGGGTAAATATCCGGAAGTACTGAGTGCAATAATGCAGGGGGGTCTTGATAGACTGGATGGTTGGGCGCGGGAATGCGGTCTTTCTGTGAACCCCGTAAAAACCGAGCTGGTGTTGTTCACGAGGAAAAGGAAGGTGCCCGGGTTTGCCCTGCCTAGGATGGCGGAAGTAGAACTGGGTTTGGTGGGTTGTGCGCGATACCTAAGCTGCTGTGGAGGGAAAACATAGAGAATAGGGTAAGAAGGGCCACGACAGCGTTGTTTGCTGCAAGGGGGCGGCTGGTAGACGGTGGGGAGTGAGTCCTCGACTGGTGTGTGGTTAGGCCTATTCTGACGTATCGGGCATTGCTCTGGTGGCCAGCGGTGCTTCGGGATAGGGAAAGGAGGAAGTTGGAGAGGGTGCAGCGCATGATATATACTGGGGGGACGGGTGCATTGCGTAATACACCCACTTTGGGTTTGGAGGCTTTGGTTGTGGACGGAGGCTTACACGTGTAGGGTGACCAAGGCAATGTGGCCTATCAGGGACGAAAGGAGCTTATTTTTACGATAACCTGGGGGACCTTTCCGAGATGTCTCTTGCGTTTCCCTTGGGCTTCGCCTGGGAGGTTGGCTGGTTTGGATATGGGGTCTTGTGTGTCGAACTGCATGGGAGTTGTTGGGTGTTTTCTGGGGGTTGCCGATGGGCCTTTTTCTGTTGGCCTAGTGCATGGGCTTTGCGCGGGTGTACGGGTGGAGCCTCCCCCTCTTACTATTACTACTGCTATGTGAATTTGCTTTGCATTCAAATTAATTCCTTTTAGAGTTCCTCTACGACTGTTAAAATTAACAGAATTCTATATAATTTGAAAACTATCAAATCAAAATTTAATTCATTCAAAAGGGCACCCTATATACAAAAATTTATGCTCCATACACAACTCGTATACCCAAATATAATGCAATTTATGAACAAAATATCATTCTAAGGACAAATTGAAATGGAAAAAAAAGGATTTTCATCTTAAGAAATATCTCAAGAAAACTACAAAATTTGTTTTTTGTTTTCCTTCCCGAATTTTTTTTTTGGGAAATATTTAATAATAGTTTAAAAGAAAATAAATAGTTTTGAGAAAGAAAATTGGATTTTATACCAATTTTGCCAAACAAGATTACTAAGAAAGAAATTGTAAACTTTGGCCTTCTTTTCTGTTTCAATTTTTTGTTTTATATTTTTTTTTTGAGTTTTCTACTTAAAGTTGGTACTTTTAAGGACCTCTTTTTTTTCTTCTCGTACATAAATATATAAAGTTAGCCTTATATATTTGAAAATTCAAATAAAAAATTGCTTTTCAATAACTTTGAAAAATGGATTTTTATTTTTCTATTTTATTTTATTTGCATTTCTTTATATAATTAGTCTTTTAAATGAAATTCTAAATGCATATAAGCAAAACTTATCGAAATTGAATACACACAGAAAAAGAAAAAAACAAATTATTCTTAAAGTTTATTTGTTAATAAATAATGTTGCATAGTATGTATGTGTGAGTATCACACAAGCAAACACAGATAGTAAAAAAAATTGTGCATTGAATTTTTGTCCTTTTTTGCATATTTTATTTACTTTTATCATGAAAAACTTTTAATATTTTAAGAGATGTAAAAGTTAAATTAGAGAATTTATAGAAATTTCTGAGAATTCGATTTTTATTGAATTTAAAACGGATGTGTCATTTAAATTGGCTTTTAAAAATATTTGTAATTTGTCTTTTTGGGATTAAACTTTAAAATTAGTTTTGTATGAATTCTCTGAGCTAAGAATTTAAAAAAATATTTAACAAATGATTACCAGTAACGTCAAATATCTGTTACTGGCGTAAGGAACCTCGAGAGAAAGGGGAGAAGAAAATTTTGTTCACCTAAAAATTCTGTGTGTAGGACAAGGAAATTTCGAGGTACGCTCTACTTGAGTGTGAAATTTTGATCCAACAAAGAAGGGAGATCCTGCGTAGCTTCGTCTTGGCGGTAGAGGAGACGCTGGTTATCAGTCCCTAAATCGGGTACTCGAGTAATACCTTATATTTAATCTGGCGGTACAACAAATGTCACTAAGATGGGGTTTTGTGTACTATCATTCCAATGTCACAAATTTATTATTTGCAAGATCACATATTATTTTCTTTATATTTTAAATTTTCTTCTAATTTTACGTCTATTGTTCTGTTATAAGCTGATTATAAAAACACGTTAAATACTATTCAATCCTATTTTTAGATTAATTACCATTCTGCTTTTCTTCTCATTTATATTGCATTTAATCGAAATCGTAAAATTTTCTATAATTTTCTTTGGATTTATTGCACGTATAATTAAAGTACGTCCCATTTGAAGTTAAGATATCAAATACTTTGTTAACTTATTTGCACATCATAAATTTTTAAAGGTTTTTCAATGTTTCCAAAACGAATTGAATTCTAATTCAATAAAATCATTAAAAATGTTTATAGATATTAAATAATTTATGTTCTCAGCAATTTTCCCAATTAAATAATAAAAATTATTTAAAATTAAAAATTAGCAATGAATGAAATTAATGTTGCACGACGATTTCACTGAAAAACTAACAATTATAATCAAATTTTATTGCATAAATTTAGGAGGAATATTGAAGTAAATTAGAACTATTTTGGGCAAAATAGTATAGTTACACCACAAATAAATTTTACAAGTAAGTTAAATTATAGCTAAAAAATCCTCAAGGGATTATTCAAGGAATAAGCCGAAGGAAAGAAAAAATAGGTGAAGCGAAATTTGTTTTGTTTGAGGAAATATCAACAAATTCTTCTAACATGTGCATTTTATCTGAAATTTTTGTTAACTGATACTACCTATTCCTAGGCTAACTGCAGTTAGATAGACGGACAAACAAGTAGAGGTGGACAGTGGCACTTTTTTTTAAATGTTTTCCTTTTAAGTTGTGTTAAAGACGAAATCATTTGGACATTTTTCTGTATGCACATTTTATTAAGTGCATATTTGAAATTAATTTTTTCTTGTCTTTTTATCAATAATTACTCCTTATAGTACTATTATTGTTTCAGGATTCAGTTCATTGCTTTTACATTTCTTTTAAGTGTTTTCTTTATTAATGTCTGCTCAATGTTCATATATGCACATTAAGATTTTATGATTTTTACAAATAGAAATTTTAACACTTAGGTCTTAGATTAAGCATAATATACTTAAATTTCATACATTATCACATTTGATGCATCTGAATCTTGTATATTGCTTCATCATATCGTCAATTCCATTTTATTCCACTCAAATTTTCATCTTTTATTATTTAATGTATGTATGTATGAATATGTGAATATAAATTTCATACAATTTCTCATATTAGTTATTGTTATCTAATTTTCCTTTTTTTGTTTTTAATATTTTTTGTTATTTTTATTATATAGTGAAAATCATATATTAAGAAAACTATTATCAGAATGAAAAAGGATA
The DNA here is from genome assembly GCF_029603195.1 of Condylostylus longicornis. Taxonomy (NCBI): domain Eukaryota; kingdom Metazoa; phylum Arthropoda; class Insecta; order Diptera; family Dolichopodidae; genus Condylostylus; species Condylostylus longicornis. Next base: position 4,291,255 of record NW_026578052.1, on the reverse strand, counting down.
TCATATAATACACATTTGTGTGTGCATATATGGGAATATGTGGAGAGAAGAAGAAGAATGAAATAAACTCTTTTCTCATTTTTATTATCTGCTCCTTTCATTGTATACACTTTGTTATCTTGAATAGAAAAGAAAAGGAGAAATATATACACAAAAAAAAATAACATAAAAAATAATACAAAATTTACAAAAAAAAACATAGAAAAGAATCGGTTTCAAAAGGTTCATAACTCTTGATGGATCTTAAATGACACTTACACCCTCTTTCTGTCTATAAATTTGTAATAAAGGATAGTATTACAGAATTTGAGTTCCCCCCGTACCAAATTTCACAAAAAAACATTTAAGACCTACTTAAATTTATACTGTTAGCTACTATTTTAAGGTATAATACTCTCATTAACTCAATAATGGGCATATTATTGTAAAGTAAAATAAATATCAGTTCGCGTGCTGCTACTTTAAATTTACAAGTAGAATACTGAAGTTGTTCATGCAACATAGCCATAATTTATGTAGTTTTGCAACATTATTGTACACAATTCACTTAAATTTGATAGAATACATTCTTTCACTCAGTTATTTGATTTAAATTTTGTTCTTGTTTTTTAAAATTATTCTATTTTGCTTAATTTTCTTTAAAATAGTTTATTTGCATCCTAAAAGTATGCAATTTTATATTTCTTGATTTAAACTTAGTATACGTAAAATTTATTTTCAAGCCTTTCTAAACCGGTTTAAAATTCCTTTCTTTTTCAGCATCGAAGTTATGATCAAAAAAAATCTGGATAAGTAAAAATTTCCGTGAAAATTCGTTAAAATGCCTGGAACTCCGAAACCCTTGAAATTTGGCACCCAGTTCGGAACAAAACTTTTACCCATTTTCGATCTTCTGAACAATGGTATATGTTGTTGTATAATTTTCTGAATCATCCTGTATATGTTACATATGCCTAACTAAAATACTACCTTATTATATAAAGTATAAGGCAACCCATAAACTAATATTAAAAATGTGTTACACAATATTTACTTATTACTACAATTCCAAAATATGCAAGCATTTATACGTACTTGTATATGCTATCCATTTATAATGCTTATTCTTTACTCTTATGCACAAGCCAAAATAGCATATTGTTGTTATACACTAGTTAACTTGTAAAATATAAATCTGTTATACAACTAACTTGTTAAAATTTATCTCAACTAGTTCATCAAAATTTTACTTCTTTCCTTTTTTAATGTTCTTATTTTGTTTGCTTTTTTTTTTTTTGTTTAAAGGATAATTCACCATAGTTTTTTCTTTCGTTTTGATATTTTACTTAATTTTTTTGGTGTCATATTTAGATATGCCCCTATTAAGTACATACACATTCATACAAGTCCTTTTTGTAATTAAAAGTGGGGAAGAGTTTAATTTTATTAAAACGGCTATTTGATTTTCTCCTCCTTTCTCTTTTGTTTAAATTATTATGAAATTTTTGTATTGCCAAAGAAATGTAGTTATTTTTAATTCTCCCCTTTTTTTAAGTTTTCCTCTCTCATTTTCTTTTTGTGTAGTAAAAAGTAATTAATTATCCTAATTTTTATGAATAGAAAGTTAAAAAGGATAAAACTAACAAAATTAGGTTTATTTAAAGATGAAAATTGTAAAAGAAAATTCAATTTATTCATGTAGCAAAAAAAAAAATTAGGGTCCGTATTTAACGGGGATTATAATATTAAAAAAAAATTTATACAATTATTATTTTAAGCAGTACAATTATTTCATGAACTATTTTCATGTACACAGAGTGTTGCACATTTTACTAATCGTGCAGTGTTCCGTAAAATATTGGAGTAAAAAAACTGGGTTAACATTGAAGTGGCGGATTACGGAATGTTCATTAAAATATTATATTACTAATTTTAGAAAATTGTCATATTCGGCCAAGTACGCGACACCTAGCAAAATCTCGAAAAAAGAGCTTTAGGCAACGCGCAAGTTAAAAATGACAATCCTCGCGTCAACTGTACGAGAAATGTAAAAAACTCACAACCCATCTAACGAAATCAGTCAATCTTTTTACCGTAGAGGCCACGTCAATGATAGCCATAATATTTTCTCCAAACCACCGTAGAAAAGCCACCCAAGAAGTGTCTGCTCTCTCGCATTAGTGATGGAGGCATGCAGATCACATTCGTGACAGCTCCTACAGACAATCGTAGTCCTAACCCTAGTAACAGTACCCACTTAACACATCAACTAAAATGCTGAGATCCACCCTATTAGAAGTTAATAACGTTGTCGTCCTCTTCTCGCTCTTCTCCTCTTGCATGGCCTAAGCGATGCTCACAAGACTTCGAATATTCTGGCTATGTTTTCAAATCTTTTAAGCGACAGACGCACCGACACGTCTATCACATCCACAGTCAAGCCGCCTAAGCTTTAGTAAGAATATTAGCTCTTCTGTATCCCATTGGACGTCCTAAACGCAATCCAGTTTATCTAAAAAAGTAGAGTAAAAATATACCTAACAAAGTAGAGTCCGTAGGTCTCGATCGTTGCCCTATTATTCACAATGACAATCATGTCGCAATATATGAATTAAGCTGGTTGCATATATATGTCTCAGTTAATTTTTGATGTTTCAACTTAATATATTTTTTGCTCATGATTGAATTCTGAGCTGATATAATCATGTATTCTTCTACCTACACATTTTATTTGAGATTTACTTGGAATAGTCCGAGCACAGGAACGTATTAACAACGATATATCTTGTATGCAAAAAAAAATTAATATTGAAGATTATTTCCATTAAAGAGATTAAAATATTTTTTAATTTTGTATTTTTTAATTGATCATCTTTCATTTCAATAAAATGATTTACGATGAAGTTACGAAGCTTTTAAATTAAAAATGTAATTCGTAATCTTTATAATATAAAGGATAACATTGCTGTAAAGTATTACAATAGCAATATAAGGACAATTAATTTTAAAAAAATGGCCGAAAATTAAAGAAGAAATTTCTTTCAAAATTAATATCAATTAATAATTTTTTATTAAAATGAACGCATTAAATTTAAAAATTAAAATTAATAATTCAACATTTACATTTTCGAAATTCGATTTTAAATTTTAAATAAAAGTTTAATAATCAGACTCATATTATGTGGGCAGAACTCCTACAAAACTAAAAAAACTCCAAAAATACTAAATGGAGTCAAAGGCATTATTGTAGTTTAAACAATTAAAATATTTAAAATCCGTGCATCACATGATTATTAATGTAATTTTAAATATTTTGGGCAAAACAATAATTGAGAACCATTGAATTTATAATTAAATTTTAATTATAAAATTCATTTTGAGGTTTTAAACATTTTTGTATGAGGTTTGCGTTCGTTTCCTTACACAAATCCACACATACATTCTTACTCAAATTATTTAATACCATAATACAAAATTTTAATAAAATTAAATAATTTTTATCTAAATTTGTGGCAACAATATTTAATTTAATTAAAATACAATATTAGAAAATTCTAAAACACCAAATTATATGAAGTATTTAAAAATACAAAATTTCAACAATTTTATTTTTGAGGAAAAAAATTTTTTTTTGTTAAAACAAATGATAAATTAAACCAATTATTTGGCCAAATATGTTTTTTATTGATTTTTGCTCTAATAAAATGAAAATAAATGATAAAATAATTTTTTGTAGGCAATAATGTGTGTGTGTGTGTACGGAATTAAAAACTAAAGAGATAAAACAAGAGAATGAGAATAAATAGCTGACCGATTACAAAATACTGAACTTCTTATTCCGATTATTTAGCATATTCCGAATTAAAAAAAAAAACCAGAAGATTAACAGAGCATATTTGCCATTATAAAGTGGTTTTAATAAATAGAAATTTCCAGTTTAATGTCTGATGCAATTGTGGTAAATACAGTTGGATTAAACCGTTCCAATATATTTCATACAAATATGCTCTGAAATTTGATATATTGGCAAAACTGTTTTGCTTGTGGTAAATCTTTTTTTATAATCATAAATTGGCATATAATATGCCTGCACCCAATATCTTTTTATACATTCAATGTGATAAATTGTATATGATTAAGATATAAATTTTTTTGACAATTATTTCCCAACCGTATTGTGTACAATTAGGGTAGTATAATGATCCAATTAAATTTCAAAAATCGTGTTTTAAACGGAAATGACATTTTTCTAACCAAACTAGTTTTAAAGAGATGTCGATTTGTTGTTGCTCTCCTCCGTCTCGAATTCAGCCGAACAGATATTCAGTTCTTCTATGTGATTCCGAATCTTTAGGCTTCAGGTAGTCAAAAATAAGTATCGAAAAAGAAAAATGCAAAAAAAGAATAAGCAACACAAAAATATGGCCCGTTGCAATCAGGAACTAGTGATCACTATGATAGAGAAACAAAATTTGGAACCGAAATGTATTCTTCAAGAAGAAGATCCTACAAATAATTTTCCGTAAACTAGTTGATTATAACCCGGTAGGCAGCCGAAGTGTGGCATGGCTCAGAAATACACAGAGCTCAGAGGACACAGATGGCTCAGAGGACACACAACAGAGTGCACTGGAAAGGATTCGCTGAAGTCGTGTTCTACCAATCGAATTCAAGCAGTAAATATAACTGATTGTATTTAACATAATATGGTGAAATTACATATTTTTGTATTGAGTATACCAGCAGCTCTCTTGGACAAAAAAAAATTGATGTTAATTTCTCCGGTGCCCGCTTCCTTAATGTCGTCAATGAAATGAAATAGAATTAAAAACGTGTTTCACTAAGAATAACGTATTTAAAACACTCACTAAAACTGACAACATCAACTATAACATTGCTGGTATTGACGCTTTTAATCAAAAGCGTTTTGACAATTCACAAGACCCCTGGTTTTCGAATAGTTAATTAATGATAATTGCCTAATTTCGATTTAAAAGACCGTCTTATATAGGTAGTTACAAAATTAAATCTTAGGTACGAAATTAAAAAGCATAAAATTCAATTTTCAATACAAGTGTATAAATTTCAAATAGCAAGTGACTAATATGATCCGTGAAAATTATAAATATCATATGTTTTAAAAACTATAATTTATATGCTGAACCTATAAGTGCTAAATTAAAATCCTCTTCATATTGCTGAATAATTAATAATTTTTGCATTTTATTCGAACAGTTGCATATGTTGTACATATAGAAATGTTGTTCAAATTATTCATAGTGCAGTTTCTATATATATACACACAACTATACACCTTATGCGTATTTTGGGCCAGCATATTTGATTATAAATTATTTATAAATCTATGTAATTGAATTAAAGTTGCATGTTAATTATTGTGTTTTATTAGAATTTCAAATAAATTAAGTAACATAAATGTGGTAAAGAAATTTTTGGAATTTACTAAAATCTTTTTACCACAAATATTGCTACTTTAACATTTTAATTGCAATGTGTAGTTTTTGAATTCTTTGTGTCTCTATGTGCTGCGCCTGAATTTGTTTTTATAAATTTTTGTTTAATAAATTGGATGTGATTCAGAAGCTCATTTATTTGCCAAATATATTTTTTTTGTGTTTTTAGTTATAGTTGGAATTAATTAATTATAATTTTAAAAAATTATACAATTATGCAAATGTGTTCAATAACACAGAGAATAAATTATTTTAAATAAATTTTGGATTATAAAATTATTTTTAGGAAGTAGTTTTTTGGTTACAAAATGTATTTTTTGTATTTTTAAATTTACAAATTATTACAAATGAGGAATTTAATTGAACAAAATGGAAATTCTAATATTCGGAATTAAAAATTTTTTGTTTAAAATAAAATTTATTCAACGCATACAGAGTTGTTCAAATTCAAATATTGAACTTAAATTAAATCGTAAAAAAAAAATTTAAATCCTGACTTTCTTACATATTTTTACACAGGTGTTAAAAACATCGAAAGACAAAGATAGACGAACTCATATTGTCATCAGATTTATCATTAGTGCGGGGCTTTAACCCAACCTAAAAAGCAACTGAATGGTTATAACTCGCTAGAACTATTCAAAATGACTAAACATTAATTTTGCTCTATCGCGTTTTTGTTTCTACATTCGAGGAAGGGAAAGAACTGTCTTCCATTTCATAATATTCAGGTTTCTTTCATTTCATAATATTTCTATCCTAACCCTCTAAACTTTAATTCGATAGATCTCAATATTGACATGCTGCTCCAAATACACCTTATATTACATGGCACAGTTCCTTATTTTATCAATTATCCTTATTAATGTCAATATTACGTACGTACCAGGGGCCAACCGCCATATTACGAAGAACTTTTTTCTGAACAGTGTTGTTTCACATGTGTTTGCTTGGCACATCTCCAATAGCTGTATACTACATGTCCATATAGTCTTCATTATTTGGTTATACATATATCAACATTTTGGTGTGTGTTTCCACTACTGATACTCTTATTTTTATTATTGCGTGCTTCTTCTCATTAAATTTTAAGACCAACAAAAATAAACATAAGAGAGAACAGTTAATCAAACAAAATTAAATTTCGTAAAGTTGCCTTGAATGTCGAGCATTATAATGAAAAATGCCATGACAGTAAATGTGCAGTATACAAAATATTGATTTGATTATTTTCACTGATTAATTCAGACTTTATATTTTACACCTACAGCTTAATTAAAATTCAAAGAGGAAGAATGAAGATTAGGAATAGTAAAATAAATTGTAAAATTTTCAACACTTGAATTTACTTTAAACTGCAAAATGATTTTGAACCATTAAAAACTACATGCTATAAGAAATTAAAATACCATTTTCGTTAAAAAAAAAATTTGCAATTTGCATTTTCCAACAAAATTAAGAACATATTATGAAAAGTGAAAATATTGCATAGAAAATGGCAATAAATCTAAAGGTGAAAATTCAATTTGTATAATTTGCATCATAAATTAATGCAAATTAATCGGAAAGTACATAAACCTTTTTCCTTTAATGTTCCATAGCATAAGGAAAAAAATTCCAAAATGGAAACCAAAATGATTTTTTTTTTCTATAAACAAAAAACTAAAGTATGCCAATATGAAAAAATTTTTTTGAAAACGTTCCAAAGCACGTGGAATTTTAATGTTTATTTTTTGTGTTCCTTGCGGGTCTTATTTAATCATATTATCTATAAAATTTATTACTCTTATTTTTAGTGTTAAACTTATTAAAATATTTTTTTTTCGAATTTTATTCTCAATTTATCATTTCTTTATAATGAGGCACAATTCCTGAAATTCTCGAAATTGTAGTGCAAAGAAGGTGAACAAATGCCGTTCATTTCGAAAATCACCTACAGGAATCAGAGCATTAAGGCTTAAAAAATTTTTGTTTTCTTCTAGTTACTTTGATAATTTTTTGACCTTAGGTTTTCGCCTCATTGACATTCTATTCTTGAGATTTTTGTAACATTACATGTAATATCAAAATGAAGGTCAGACTATAAGGCTGGACTTCCTGTAAAAAATTTTCAGTTAGTAGTGTAATTGTAAGTAAAATTTTTTTTTTAGTTTTTACTTTGCACCTAGTAAAACTGAAAAAGTCTTTCAAACCATGAATACACCCTTAGAAGGTGAATAAGCTCCGTAATTTCAAAATGCGTATACAAAGTTGGCTTACTTGTCACACGTCCCGATCCATCAAAAAAAAATTTAAAAATTATACGCTTTTCAAAAATTCCTACTTTGAGGACTCATAACTTGAGGAGTAGGGCTCAAAAAGAAAAATGTCACTAAATATTTTTTGTTTATATGAAAGTATGCTATCATGCTGCTTCGGAAGTTCCTTTAAGTCTCGGACATTCAATCAGTTAATTTTTGTATATATTTACAGACATTTTTTAAACTGCGTCAATATCCCTTAAGGTAACGAAGTGCGTATTCCTGTAGAAATTTTGACAAAAACGTTTTTTTTTTAAATGAAATTTTCTTCGCATTTTCTCTCTTGTTCGAATTCATTGTTCGAGAATTTTAACGAATTTCTCTCCAGTTCTCTAATTTAATTCTTCATCTTCACTACGGAACTGTTTATTAATTACCATTCGAATTTTAATCGCGGGTCTTAATATCTTTTCCTTAATGATCAAAACAACCTGAAATAATTTTTTTTATAAGAATTTCTAAAATATGTCCTTTATATTAAAAATAAATATTTCATACTAAAATAATATTAAAGTTCAAAAACAAATTTTCTGTTTTTTAGTCTCTCTTTTACATTCTTAAATTCTCATTTAAGAAAGAAATAAATTGCATCTATATAGGAAAAATCTTTAAAATTTTAAACCTACTTTTAAGTTTTATATAATTTGGCACACAAAAAACTGAACTACACACTCATATATATATACGAGTACATACAATATTATGATAATAGTTAACTGATAATACAAATTACATATAGAGATACCATTATTTATTCTAACAAAATGTCCAAAATATTAAACTTTTGCCATTGGCAAATATCCTATCATTAGCATATTTACTAAAGATTTATAATTTTCCTTAGCACTTTTCTCCTTAAATGATACTTGCATTTTTTTCTTCTTTGCTATTTTGGTTTTTCTTTCTGATTTTTTGTTATCAAAAGAGAAAGAAAAATTCTGGCAAAGGATAATATAAAAATAGTGTTAGTAAAGTTTATTGAAGAATTTTTTTTGTTTTTTTTAGGAAAATCTTTAAAAAAAAGTGGGTAACTCTATGTGATAGATGCCATCATATAGTTTTTTTTTTTTAAAGTTTAACTTATAATTTCTTTTCCCGTCGAATGCGGATATTATATAATTTGAATTATTATTCAAATTTAAAATAAATTACAAATTTCTTTTTGGAAATCATAAATTTCTGTTAAAAACAAAAAAACAGAGATCTATTCCAATTTGGAGTCATAAATTGGAAGGGTTTAAAATTGTTATTTTTTCAGTTGAATTGCTAACATTAAACAGAAGAATGGAAATACGAACTACACAATGCATAATATTTTTTTTTATTATTGCATAAATTTAGGATACAATGAAAAAAAATATTTTAATAGCTAGCTGAGGCATTTAGTTTTGTCAGTCTCAAGCAGTTAGTTAAGCAAATATCGTCTACATATTCAAAATTCTAATTGCTGTTCGTCAACCCCCAAGAACGTTGATACAAGACACCCATATTTGTCATCCGCACTTAATTGTATTGGCGCACTTAGCTAGGCGTTCTAATGATGTTAACAATTTTTCTGGAGATTCTCTTATAGTGTAATGGATTTCAGATGGATTCATGTTTAAACTTGTCGAATTCTTGCTCGAAATCGATGAATGTGCAGTAGATGGGTTCCATTCACTAGATTGTTTTATGATAATTCAGATTGTGTTAAATTGATCTATACAGATCAATCTATTTTTATATATACAGATTCTGTTCCTTAAAAAATCTCGTCTGTTCTTCTTCGAGTACTTTGTTTATTTTTGGTTCGATTTTGCTCATGACAATCAGAGTCAACATCATATACACTCTTGTTAAGAAGAGTGATACCCCTGCAATTCAGACCAGGGTCATCCCTAAGCTGTTTAATCTTCTACTTCTCTTTCGAGGGTTTCTTGGCTCAATTCATTTGTTTCATTGAAATGTTCTTTACATCTTACAAAATTGTTCTTACGTGTTTATGATCAGATTATCGTGTGTTTTATTGAATGGTGTCTTTTGATGTTTTTATTTGTGAGGGTATTGTATGAGCCTTAGTTTACTAATGTCAGCTGTCGTTTATGCTTCTCCAATTATTTTGTTGTGAAATCCTCCATTATCTTTTTTTGTTAGCTCTTTTATTTCCTTTGCAATCGAATTGTAAAATGTTCTTGTTTTTGAATTGTCATTTTACTGAAATTGCCTGTAGAGTTTATCCGATATCCGTCTTCTACTTGTACTGTGCAGAGCGTACTATGCCTAATACTTATCTGTATATGTCTTGCATGTTATTTGCATTTGATTGGAAGTTTGACTACAATTTCTTATAAATTGCAAATAATCAAAATCTTGGGTCATTCTCAAAACCGCAATTTTTAACATTTTTTTACGATTTCACCAAAATTATTCTAGTTTTAAACTACAAGTATTCAAAAATTCATGCAATCAAACTATCAACTATGTCAATTTGAATTAAAGATTAAGAAAATGAGAAAAGCATATACATATATACACAATTATGAATAATTAAGTATTCATTTTAAAACTTATTAAGATTTATGAGCGTTATAATAACAAAATAGCTCTAGTTCCCTTTCAAATAAACATCAAAATAAACAATATAAATGGAAATATATGTATATAGCAAAAAAAGGATAATGAACTCTTCCTTTTCAAACATTTATTCATTCTTATTTATTTTATTAATAATATTATATACAATATACAAGCATAGTATATAAATAAATTTTGTGTAGTTTCTATATGTGATTACATAAAAGGCGAAAAATAATAACATACAAGACAACTAAATTGTATATGAACACATACATGTATGATTTTTCTTAAAGATTTATAAACGAAAATAGGGTGGTTTAAAGAACTAAAAATTTTTAATTAATTAAGTGTTAACAGTACAGTACTGTACTGTACTGTAAGATTAAATGTAAGATTAGAACAAAGTCTATTGATTGAATGAAATTATCCGATAGAGTTCAGGCTTTACGTCAAAATATAATAATTTTATTACAAAAAATATTATTAAAATCAAAATCTGATGATGAAAAATGCAAATCTGATGAGAATAGAGTATTTTTTTTCCCTGTAGGGGACTGAGACCATTTTGCAATTCCCATACCCATCCACATTAGCACTATATATAAGCCATTGAGAAATTGCAGTATACCGACCTCATTAACTCGGGACTTCCTTCACATACTCACTCCAAAGCAATTCACACAGTAAGTGCTCCACCGTTTTCTGCTTTTCCAGGTAAACCTATCTCTCCGCCTTGTCCATCCTTTTCAGATAGATCATCGAAAGGTAGTAGCCAGTGAGTACACCCACCAATAACCTTATATCTGAACAACCAAACATGACCAGTTCCCGCTACCCGGTGCCTAGCAAATTTTAAATTGTTTGGATTGAGATAGGCCCGGACAAAAAATTTAAATTCAATGACTGCAATGATCAAAACATTTTAACCCGAGATATTCTTATGGTATAAAAGAAACTGAAACACTCTTTATATGTCAAAATGACTAAAACTATTTTTATATTTTATTTTAATGATGTTTTCATTAAATTTTTATTAAAAAATTTATTCAAAAAAAAAAAAAAAACAATTTCCATTCAACATTATGTGTGATTTTTATAGTTTACCATGTTTGATTGTAAAAATTTTTTTGCATGATTAAATTGATTACCACATATAAACACAAAATAGATTTTACACTATAAATACATACATGTGCTAAAACTGTTTACAAGGTGTTATAATTAAAATTTTAAAGAACTAGAAACAGAAATAAATTGAATTAAATAAAATTATTTGTTTATTTCGAGAAATAATGTGTAACTGTGAATATTCCAGAGAAAAAAAACTTAAATATTTCTACTCTCAAAACTCAGCAAATTTATGCGCACACGGCACATTCTAAATTTGAATTTATCAAATTTTCTCAGAATTTTAAGATATGTTTAATTCATTTTCGGATGCTTTATAGTAGGTTCCAATAATTCTACTGACTAAATCAACTCACATTTAGTACTACACGTAATTAAATAACCAACCGATTTTACAAATATATATAGAAAATTGAGTTTTTCGGGGAATAATGTATAATAAAATTAAAATTCGAATTTCTGCATTAAATTTTCTGCAAAAATTTTATTTTCCGTTTTTAAAAATATACCAAAAACAATACACCCACCCATTCTAAATAAACTTTCTTTGAAATATGAACGTACGTTTCTCTGAGTCTACTTAAAATTCGATTCTAAGTAGAAAAATATGTACTTGTGATTTACAGGAGCAGGAATATAACTCTCACATTGGTATACCACCAAAGATTTGTATAATTATAATCAAATAATTATAACAAACACTCTGTAACTATAAATTCATTTTTAAATTAATATTTCATTAAATGTTTTTATAGAGAAAATTAAATTTTTGGTAATAAAATAATTAATATTTTTTATGATAATTCTCTATGAAATATCAATTTTTGAGGTAAATTTATATTTGAAAAAATTAATATTAATATTTACATATATTGTAATTTCCACCATTAATTTGTATAAAAAACATTTTAAATAATAAAAAAACAATTACAATTAAACCGCAATTATGTTCATCTCATATTTTGACATCACAGTTTTTCAATAAAAATTTATTATCCTTTATTTTTACCGACCGCATTCCATACAATTTGGGAGGCTATGTAATTGCATCAAATTTCGAATAACGATTTCGGCAGAAATGCACCTCCTTTTGATCGGGAAAGTTTAAATAAACTATTTTTAGAGAGATGTCGATATGTTGATCTCTCAGTATGTGTGTGCACACGTGTATTTCAATTTAAGCTGAACCGCTTTTTAGTATATTTGGTTTGTGTCAAAAATTGATCAACTTTTTAGATATGCCAGACCTCGGGAATTGAACATTTTGCGAATTGATTTTAAATTTTTATGCAAACAAAAGAAAATAATCACCCAATTCGGGTAGTTAAACCAATTTTTGGATCAGGGCTCAGAAACCGAGCTAGGAGCTTATAACTTAGAAATTTATTATTTGAATTGTTGTTACCGAAACTAACTGACGAATTTTCCAGTGAATGCGGGTGGCACAAAGCGAGACTCTACTAGAGCCAAATTTACGTTTGTCTAGTTATGCTAACTAGAGGTTTATTTGCGTTCTTAAAATTGGTGATAATACATACTGCGGTCGGTTATGTGCTTACTACATCAGATTTTTTTAATATGACAGCAATTTTAATTAATTTTAAATACATTTTAATTTTTAATGACTTTTTTCAATAATAACTAGGGTGAATACTCAAAATTAATTCAAATTTTAAACTCCCTCTATATTTTAATTTCCATTGTTTCCGTAATCCGTTATACAACATTTACAAGGTGTTATTCAAGGTTTTTCTTTCATAAAGGAAATTATTTAAATTCACGAGGAAAAGAAGTGTAAATCTTGAAATTAATATTAAAAAAAAGTGATAGAAATTTTAATCACAATAATCGGGTGTACAAAATATATTAAATTTTTTGTTTAATATTGCATTCACCTTCATTCTTTACTATAAAATACAATTTACTCAGTTTAATTATATTGCAAGATATGGGACGCGTAAGTGATTGGTTTTCTATAAGGAAATATTATTAAATTGATTTTCAAAAGAATTCAAGACACTAAGAGTAATATTTCTAAATTACTTGGCACAAAATTAGAATAGAATCTTACTGCAAACTGATTGTGTTGACGATTCATGCAACTAGGGATCGCTAGTAATCATTTGTTGTAGAAGGAGTTGAAAAAAGGAGGAGCTGCTCGACAACGTTCTCCGTGAATGAAAATCATGCAAGGTTGTCAAAAATAATTTTTCTAACTGAGTGACTAAATTGAGCCTTGGGAAATCAAAATGACCTCAAAAATGCCGTTTAAGCGGTATTTTGCCATTATTTTTCTTGATATTGGATGAATACAATTGATTCAAATATTTATTCGAAACTGTTACGACCCAACTGTTATACAAATGTATAAATCTTTTGATCAATCTATCAATAACTTTTCTCTAAATTCTAAAAGTCCACACTTCGTTTGTTTTATTTCTATTTAAAGAAAAAATATTTCATTCATATGTGGATTGATAGGCTAATATTGATGATTAATAAAAATACATATCTATACATGTATCTATATGTGTAAAAGACCTACTTTTTTTTTTAACTATAAAGAAAAACCTTCTCGACTGATATCAGAAAAAAAAAAAAAAAATTGCATACCTATAGGGGATTGTTTAACAAATCTGTCTTTGATTTTGATCATTTCTTTCCGCCTCTTTACTTTTTCTTTGTCCCGTTAAAGGAAGTATCATATATGTAGGTACCTAAACTTTATTCTCTCTAAACATTAATAAATCGAGGATAATTGTTAATACTCGTATCATGCTATCTACACAAATTGATTGAAACGATCATCTTTGATTGATTATTCATTACAAACTTTAGATTGTTACATTTTTAGACATATTCAAGAAAAAATCGTTGAAGAGGCGGCTTTTACTAAACGATAGTTGAGGTGGAATTTGATGGGTCTAGTAGCCTTTCATTGCATATTGTTGTAAAACAGTAAGAGGCTATAATTTGTGACGGAGAATTGCTATATTATTTATGATGCTGCCGCATTTAAAACTGGAGAAGATGTTTGGTCGCGCGCCATTGGAAAATAACTGTGGCTTAGGCTTTCTAGGAGCCTAAGGCCTGCTACGCTTTCCTAGAGAGCATGAAAACATTCGTAGTGGATATGGAAATAAACTCATTGTCATATTTTTAGATAGTTAGATGATAATTCTAGAGCTTGACTCTTACTAAATCAAATCGATTCAGGTGTGACGTTGTTAGCAGGCGACCTTAAAAAGATTAAAGTCATGAGTCTCGACGGATATGGGTGTCTGTGAACAACAGATGCATATTTTGAAATGATACATCTACTTCATCCTGAGATAGGACATTTTTATAATTAACCTTTCTATCTATCGAGATGCTATATGAAGGTACTTGGGGGTGAGCAAAACAGCGATAGCAACTTTGAAAGCCGCGTTCTCTAAATGAGGCAGACAAAGCTTTTCCCAGAAAAGTCATACAGCTTTTAGGGTCCAGTAGGAGATAAGCCAAATTTCTTGTCTCTGATTGTCCAAAGATATGTTTCCCACTAAACATCACAGACTGAGATATAACTTGCACAAATTGAGACAAGCAGCGAATTATTTACGGTATGTCAAAATATCGCGTAATAATCGTCTGCCGACTTGAAGACTCTCTCTCTCTTTCTCTCACCGGATTAAACTTTCTCCGGAAAGTATGCAATTTTTTATAAATTTTTAATTCATTGTTTTTTTAATTGTTAACCTCATTAAAAACTTCTAATGTTATTAAAAAATTTATTAAAATATTGATTTAAATATTCTAATGTGTCCAATCCGGCTGACTCTTGGATCAATTAATAATAATCAAACAATATTTCACATAATATAAATTACAGTTAAAAAAAATTTATGCATGTTATTTTAAGTAAAATGTAAAAATGTTAATCGTACAATTTTTCATTTCTCTTTTTTCGCTTTCTTGTATATTTGCATTATTTTTTTTTCTTTTTGAAATATTTTCAGTAATTTTTTTTCTACATTCCTAAATTTAAAAGTCTAAGGTATGTTGTTTTTCATTAGAGGAGAATTATAATATAGAAATGGTGAGTTAGTTATAAGAAGTATAAAAAGAATGAAATGAATAAGAAAAACAAAATAAGGTAAAATCAAAACATGAAGCGATTTTTCACTTGGAAATGTTCATTTTTGTGTTAAAAGTCTCCCTAAAAACATAATTTATATAAGAGTGAAAATCATTATGGAACAACACAAAAAATTTATAAGAATAAAAATTTTGTTGTGCAAATTGTATTTGAAAAGAGGTGAAAATGCAAGCAGAAAAAGTCATTATTCATTTTGAAAAACAGCAAATCTCTCTTTATACGTATATATATATATATTAAAGTGCTCATGTTTATGTGTAATTGTTTTCGAAAGTATTATGCACGACACAATGATGAATGCACAAAAATTTTGCATACCTACACAACACACTGTTTGCATTATTTGTAAAGTAATTTTTCTCTCTTGTTTTTTATTTTTTTTTTTTGAAATAATTTTTTTATAGTAAAAAAGCACTATAATTATAATCATCACTATCAAATAATATCATCATCATCACAATAATCATCATCATCATCAACATTACTTTTATCAAGAAAAACGTCATCACCATTAGTTTGTCGTCAATTTTAATAATGCAATTTTGAAAATTTTTATTTGTTTTTTTTTTTCTCGTTGTTGTTGCTTTTTTTTCATTTCTCTCTTACATACTTTAAGGGGGGAAATTGAAAAATTGGGTTCACAATTTCATAATAAAACTTTTGACGGTGCATTCACAATGCAAAAATATACATAAAATGAAAAACAATAAAATAAGCTTGTAAAGTGAGATTTTTTTTTTTTGTTAAAAAGCAATTACCATCTTTGAAAGTCAGTCTTTAACTGTGAATAAGTTATTATAAGTCATATAGTTAAATTATGTTGGGTACACGTTCTTGTAGACGAAACAAAAATTTCATTCAAAACCATAATTTTTATAATTCGGACAAAACTAACATCTTTTTTTTTTTATTCTTTACTTTTGAATGGTAATTTTTTATTATTCACTATATGTTTATTAAACGTATATGCATTTAAATATGTCCTAGACTGTATTTTTGCATGTATAATTTTGATGCTAATAAAATTCGCTTCGTATTAAGTTCTAGTAATTAGAGCTTGTAGATTTGTGCAACCGCGGTAACAGTTCACTGCGACTGCGTATAATAATATTTTCTCTCCCTCCATCTTAGAGCATGGCATACACTTCCTGATGAACTGGAGCATTTTATGAGGCCTGGAAAACCGTACTCTTCTCCATGATGGTAAAGTATACGAGAAAACAATACAATCTATAATCAAATATTATAATCTTCTGGAAATCAGAAGTTCAAGATCCCTTTATCTTTCCACACAATGTACAAGTTCCTTTACTTTCGAACCCGAACTAACTGAGATGCCCAATAACACCGTAAAGCCTCGACAAGACCCAAGTGAAGTCACCTGATTCTTGGCTAATCCTTTAATTTTCTTAAAACGCTTCTGGTCATAATTACTGAGAAGCTCCTTGGAGATGCCGCTGCTCTGTATTAGTTTTTCAACTTTTCGACCGTCTTTTCTCTGATTTCATTCTTAGTTCCTAAGAGTATATAACTGTATAACTCCACACAAGCGCTTCAAGAATTTTCAACATCTGGCTCCTCACCGGCGTGACAACTATCTAATTTCGTTCTACGCTTATACAACCTGACATCTAGCACAGAGTAACAACGCCACAATGCCACACTGCATACCGACAATGAATTCAGCGCTCCAATGGCAACTGGGTCATTCGATATAATCATTATCTCCTGTCTCTAATAACCAACGACTGAATAAATAAGATTATTGGACATTATGAGGTGAAAAGAAAACAACAAATAGGAATCAATACATTTGGATTAACTCCTATCTTGCTCAAACGATTTCAATTAACTTTATTGAAATAAAAAAAATTTTCTAATAAAATACAAAAATTTCCCAACCTTATGCCGTCTGTTTTAAATATTTTTCATATATTACACTCTAATAGTCTACAATTAGGGGTGTACTTGTTAACCTGCTTTTAAATTGAAGTTACAATTGTTTTGTGTTATTTTAAATTGCTCTAGCCCCTATACACATTATTAAAGCAGAATATTGTTTTTTATTTTTTATTTTCGTTATTGTATTAATAAAACAATTTGAAATTCATTCTTTCTTTTGTACACAGACACAGAACAACACGAAAAAAAAATATCCTTACCTTGATTGTAAGAATATTTTTGTTGTCCGAAAGTGATGCAAACAGGAACTTTAGAAGAAAAAAGAAAACAAGGGAAACAAAATAAAGCATAAAAGAGAAATTGGAAAAAGGAGAAGAGGCAAAAACACATTAAGTTTTTTTCTTCCTTGTTTTCGAACATGAAAAAAAAGTAGGAAGTTAAAAGTTCTGAATTGTATTAGAGAGAAAAACTAAATAAATGTACGTGCATGAATCAAAACGGCACAATCATCATTCCACGTTTCATTTTTTCTCAAATTAAGATTAAAGTCCAAAATAGTAAGAATTAGATTTTTTTTTTCATTAAAATGAAACATAAAAAATTTATCTCAATTATTTTTTTGTATTTTTACGTAAATCTTTTATGAATTCTTGTTCTGCAGACTAAAATTATTCAATTATTTCAGCAGTTATACGTAGACTATTAAAACAAAAATTTTTTCTAATGCAGTTTTTAAGTTTTTAATTAACTGTCAAATGGGTATGAAAATAAAAGCAATACAAGAACGCAGGTGCAGAAAAGCCGTCCGATATAAAGAAAGTTAAAGAAGCATCTGGGTAATTGTGACTAAAGAAGCACTGTTAATATTAGAATGGGGTACATTAAATGCTCTCTAATATATTGATAAAACGCTAAAGCTTGGAAAGTGATGGTTCCTGCAGGCTATTTAAGATAGTGACATCTTGCGAGAAGTTAAGGTTCGAGTTACAGGAGCAAATATCCCAATCCGAAAACATTTTCTAAGAAAATATACAAGAAATTTGATGCCTCTTGTCGGGAAGTATAAACCTCCTGGAATTAAAATCATTCAATATTCTCTGAAATGTAAGACTAAATAACATTCATTCAATTCTTCTTATTTACTAAAACAAAAACTATAAATAATTTTAAATATTCCGGAATAATATGCTATTAATTTTGATAAAGAAAAAAATTAAAAAATATTTTTCATTTTTAAAATCAATAAAACGAAAGAACAAAATTTTTTATTTTCATATTAATTTTCAATATAAAATCTGAATGACCTTAATTGCCCATATCACACCACCACATTATATTTACATATTGTCTCAAGCCACTGTATCAATAGCTGAAATATAAAAAATATTCAATGTATAGTCTGCAGTCCTTCATATTTGGTTGAATGCTTAATTCAACTTCGATAATCAATATATGTAAGCAAAAAATAATTGAAGCGGTTGATTTATCATTCTTACATTAACATTTACAAGAGCAAAAAGGGGTGCATGAAAGAGACACTAAATAAAATTTTTTTGCTATAAAAATGAAAATGGTGAATTGGAAATTTAAAAAAAAATAGAAAAGGGTTGTTTTTATACACCATTTACAAAAGTAAATTACATATGGAAATTGAGAGAGTATCAACTTTTTAGGGATTTTCAAAACCGTTGAGTTATCGATATAAAAATTATCGAGCACTTGTAGATTTATAGATTAAGAGCACTTATAAAAATTAAAAAATCATTTATTCTGTAAATTTCATTAATCCTTTTAATTGTAACCTAAAACTCCATTTAGTAGAATGCATTTTAGAAAGATACCTATTTCTTGAAACTAAAATTCATCACCAACAACATTACACAGCCATTATTGTAGTTAGTTGGTTGGTGTAAGTGATCAGCGTATCTGGTGGTTGTAATGCGATTCACAAATGATAACCGGTAGACCCGGTTGCACTCAATGAGAACAATCATGCTCTCAGCAAAGCCGAAAGATGATGAAAAGGCATCTATTTTTTCCAACCCCCGGGCAAATACAATATGTCGAATTTAACGGACTCCGAACTGACTGCGGATTGGCAATGTCTCTGGAGACATCGAAGAGCAAAAGGGTTATTTAATCTGAAAATGCTATATATATAACAACAGTGTAAACAGTACTCACCTTAATCGCCAATGTTTGAAATTTCACTGAAAAATAAAAAAAAAAAATTTATTAACTTAGGATTCTAAAAATATAACGAATTAACTAAAGTAATTGAAATTTTCTCTTTTATATTCTTCAAGATTAAATTGAATTAAAATTAAAAGAATCTATAAATCAAGTTCTGAATGACGAAAATCACAAATTTCAATTGATTTATTACTGAATTTAATTATTCCTCTAAATTTAATTAATTTTCGTACTGTTCACAAAATAATTTTAATAGTTTACAAAAATGTAAAGGTTAAAGCTATAAATTCTTCTCTTATCATAAAATTATCAAAGTTATTCAGTATAGATTAAAGCCATTTAAAATTCTATTCTTTTGCTAAGGTCATAGGCTCCAAAGCAATATATTTTCAAAAATATATAGAGGACAATCCTCAAATTTCATTGAATAATTTTCAATAACTTGCAAACTATATAAAAACAATTTATTCTCTATACTGTCCACATTTTTTCATTTAAAATATTCAACATTATTTAGATATGCGATCTTTGCCCTTAAATTAAAAAACAAAACATTCTCGTCTCTTTTTTTTTTTGCTATTTTCTAATTGATTTCCTATAAAAAACCTTAAATGAGTTCCGGTCTAATAAACAAATGTGTTTTTATTAACTTTAAATCCTTAATATTCTTTTATATACGAAATTAAGTCCTTTTACAAAAGTATATACGATAAAAATTAAATACCTAGTCTATACTTATGCCATTCTATTGTACGTTAATAAACTATAAACAAATATACATTTTATTTCACTAATCAATTAATGATCTCAAAAAAAAAAACAAAAAAAACAAGAATAAAATCAATAAAATTTCTAAAAACAAAAACCTCAATTAGGCTACCATGAAAGTCTAATAAAACAAAGGTATTTTAACATAAGAAATTCGTAAGAAAACAGTAGACACGCAAAAACGAAAAAAAACTTTGTTATTTAATAGCAAAAAAAAAGGCAAACAAAGATGAAGAAAAAAGTAATTAAAAAAAAATACTTTTGCGACCAACTTTGAGGAATTTAAACTAAATTGTTGGCCAAACCAAAAATTTGCTAGTAATGTGAAAAATATGGCAGACTCTCTGACAGTTTTTCAACTAACTTTCCGGTAGTATACTGCGAGAAAATAGACAGTTTGGATATTTGTAGGCTCCTGTGTCAATCGTATGAGTTAGAGACAAATGCTTGATCTAATATAAGAAATTTCGTGTTGGTTTTATGATTCTGAAACTTAAACTACTTTAGATGCCGGCTACTTTTGATTTATATCAAAATTAAATAAAGCCTCGTAATTCATACTCACTTGATTCAGTATATGATGTTATCGAAACAGACAGAATGTCTAACATCAGAAACAGAAACAATGTCTACAAGTTAAAAAAGCTGACTTAGCCTCGGGAACCTCAGTGTTAATTTTATAACTCTAAAACTTAAACATTATAGATTATAGAATAGCAATTAAAAAATAACTTTAGATGCCGGCCAAAATTTGATTCTGGCTGTCTTAACATTAAAGCGGCTGTTTTCGTAAAGTTTCACAAAACTCAATTCTTATTCAATTGGGAAAGTTATTTTTGTTTATTTTCTCAATTGAGAAAATTTTTGGCAAAAATATGTGCGTAAGTTGTGTATTCTTAGATCTAAATTTTTTTTCTTTAAAAAAATTTGAAATTTTTTTGAAATTATTTTGAACTTCTATCAAAATCGAGAATCGGATTTCTATAAATTCCACGCAACATCGTACTATACAGAAAATAGTTTAATTAATTAGGGACCAAAACCTTTTCTGACATTTTAAAATCATTGTTCAAAGAAGTAGCTACGTTTTTTGTGGACTAAATTCAAAATGTTACAAATGGAATAATAAATTTTTATTTGCATTTCTATAAAAAAAAAACAAATTACATACGTACTCACGCGAATATTGAAAATCCCTTAA
The DNA here is from genome assembly GCF_029603195.1 of Condylostylus longicornis. NCBI lineage: Eukaryota > Metazoa > Arthropoda > Insecta > Diptera > Dolichopodidae > Condylostylus > Condylostylus longicornis. The sequence continues at coordinate 4,269,616 of NW_026578052.1, read as the reverse complement.
AAAAGAAACTAACAATTTAATTAATTCAGATCAATATATGAAATAACAGTTAATTATAACGGTTAATATAATATAGATATGTATGTATATTTTATACACAATCAATTATTTTAACTTTTGCCCTATACTATATACTGCATAATATAATTATTGTAACGCGCCATGAGTATTAAAAATATGTTATTCTGTTTCTCAGAGTCTATTATTATACATGAATTTTGATATGTAGGTCCCTATCTAACACTTAACATATAACACATTTTGTCATATTATAATGATTACAATTTACTACACACTTCATAATACATGAAATTTCACATACGTATATGCATTAGGCACGTTTCTTTTTATATACACCTCAATGTGTGGTGGAATTGATTATAGGGAAAACATATTAAAGGTATGTTATTATAATTAAATCGATTTTCATTTTGAAAAATTAAAATGTTGAATAATACAATATAAAACAATAAAATTACAATTCTAAATAACTATAATTATTAAAATTGGTTGTATGAGAATAAAAAAATAGGAAAATAGAAATTAAAAAAATTAAATTTGTTTTTACAAAATGGTCATTAAATTTGACATTTTTATGCGACAGTAAAAATTAAAAATGATTGACAACAAGCGTGGCGCCAGTGCAACATTAAAAACAATTTAATTAAAAATAAAAGCAGCAAATTTTTAAACACCATTTTAAACAATTGTAACAGAAAAAAATTCTTTACTGCCCCTAAAAATATGCAATTTTACATAATTTTTCAAAATATTATATTTTTAATAATTTTCATAAGAATTTTGCCTAAATTTATTTTTTAATTAGATTTTCATTGATTAATTTATTTTTAAGTGAGTAATAGTTATTTAAAACCTGCGTTTCTGGAATGGGAAGAAAATTTTTAGCCGTTTCTTAAAATAGAACAATTGCTACTCTTATAATGAAAAATTTCGATATATTTTGGGGTTCATGAATAAGACAGTAAAAATCTATTTTGAATATAACCTACTGATTCTCTAAAATAAGATTAGATTTTTGTATTGTACACATTTCGTGTTAATATTGGTGGTGCGTGTTAAATCAAAATGTATACACTAAAATGACAAAGTATTTTTAAGACAGAAATTAACCATTATTTTTTTTTACCTTGATTTTTTGTTTTACTGTTCTATATTTACTTTATTTTATTGTTTATAACCATAAATAGAATTGAAAATAGTTACTTGCTTACTCAATATATTATATATATATATTTATATTATTAAATTCAGTTTAGATAATATAAATAACAATAATATTAAATTACTAGTGATTGGTCTATTTGGTATATTCTGGTTTTATTTTTATACTTTTATATTGTGAATGAATCTATGATATATACATATGTATGAGTATATAGTGAACGAACACTGTTGTATGTCTATAAGCTATTTTTAATCATTAAAAACTGATAAATAAGGTAATACACAGGTAGGTAACAGTGAGAGAATGACATTAATAAAATTAAAATGATTAATTATGTAAGTTTGTCCTATACATTATACTGTTATGTATGTATATAGAATATAATCGCTCTCATATAAAGTTTATATGAAATGTACACGTAATAATGTGATTAAAAATAATCTAAGTTAGTTTATAACATTGTCAGATTAAAAAACGCGAACGAATTCAATTCTATATTAAATAAAAGTATTTTCATTATACAACATACAACATGAGTCATCATATTTTTTTAAAATAAAAGAGATAATGTAAAATTACTACAATAAAAATATATTTTCTCATTTTATATAGGTTATAGTGTATGTACATAGAGTGTTTTCAGGTGTAATATGCTAAAACCTTAACCTATAGAATATTACGTGAAAGATTTTTTGTTGGAACCTCGAATACCAATGCCGAGACGAACGATACAAAGAATATATAGAGCTTTGATCGGCAATTAAAGAAAATTCCTATAGGTTGATTCAGTCTCGATACCTTCGATCATACTATACATTCAAATTTATCAGAAAGAGAAATCTCACAATGTTTTTGTTTTACACAGTACCTACAATCGTTGGATCACCTAACATTATCAGCCATTTTAATTCTAATTTGAATTTTAATTATTAATGTTAGAGTACACGTCTACCAAGAAACCGCGGATTCTACATCGATGATACTGATACTTTCTCTCGAAATCATTTTGCGAATATAACCCGAAGATATAATCGGCTGCAACTGGCACTTCGCTTTAAAACCATTTTGTGATCATACCCCAGAGATATAATTTCTATGTGGCAACTCTTCACTTAAATAAAAAAGAAAAACCGATTTTGTTTGAATATCAACATTTTGTTATTCTACTCAAACAAATATTGATTTCATTGAACAGTGATTTTATTTTAAATAAAATATTCACCACAACTTAAAATTCACCACTAAAATTAAAATTTGCTTAATAAAAACAAGTACAACAAAAAATTTGTTTAGCAAAATATTCACATTTGATTCGGAAAACACCCAGTTTAATATCCACTTATAAAAAAGTATATATACATAAAATATTACTTGTCATAAAACAGAAACTAAATTAATAATAAAAAAGAAATTATTGTCCTCATAAGAGGCCCATATAGTTAATTCTAATGTTCCCATTATAAAGTCAATTATGAACAAATTATTAACAGGATAATAAAATCCTTTCAGTTTTTCTATGTATAACAATGTACTCATAATAAAAATCAAATACATATGTAAATAGAGAAAATTAAAATAAACAACCATAATATATGATGTTTATTCTCTTAAATAAAGAAAAATTAATGATTGTGGGCAAGGCAAATTTATACATATATACAGATTATTAATGAATGAATAAATCTGCCCAAGTTTTCATTTTTAATTATTTCCTTTATTTTTTCATTCATATTTTTATAATTCATATTGGATAAGCTGGCTAGGTTCTTTGCCTCTCTTTAATAGTACTAATCTCAATTGGTTTTTGAATTGGTGAATACTTGCTTTGCCTATATATGTAGGTGTATTTTACTCAAACATGACCGACTTTAATGACATCTTTCTCTTAAAATTGCTAAACTCCTTCCACTTAGGCTTGTAGATTTGTAAGTAGTGAACCGCGACTGCGTACAAGCATCTATTGTGCCTCATCTCTGAAAATGAGGAACATGCCGTACCACACTTACTCTGATGAACTCGGGCACCATGTGAAGCCCGCAAGACTGCAACTTCGTCGCCATAAGTACAAAGAGCCGCTTAAACTCACTGAGATGCCCTCTAAAACTGCAGTCCACCAAGAAGATCCTGGTTAGAATTAACACCTGATTCTTGCCCAACCCTATAATCTTCTCAAATCGCTTCTGGTCATTTCACTTAGCCTTGATAAATTATAATAATTTGTATCAAAACGACTGACAGCCGCATTTATTGTCACTAAACGGTTTTATATACTTTGTACTAAATGCCCAGTTTCTACCAAAATTTTTAGCACAAAATTCAATTTTTGAAAACAACATTCAACGAAATATTTTATGAACTCACATAAATCAATCATAACATTGTCAACTTCAAATTCCGGTGTTGAAATTTCGAAATATTTTTAAAATTCTATACAATTAATTTGCAAATATTTTTTACATATGTGCATTTAAATTATTTTTGTATTAAATGACATACTTTTCACACTAGAGAAAAAGAATATTTTACACTTAAACTGTCAAATTATAACGCAATATCACTAATTATACAAAATTGTGAAAAAAAAACATATGTATGCATATAACAAGGCATTTATTGCGTTATTCTTCTGCTTCATTATGCAAAAAAATTATTTTTTTTTAATATTTTTCTTGTTAATTGTAATAATTAGTTGAAATATATAATTTAGATTTAATTAGAGTTATTATTGTAACACTGGGGGCAATTATAGAAAATTTTCTTGTACAATTTGAAATAAAAAAAAAAAAAAACAAAAGAATGTTTATGTGTGTATGTTATTGAATAAGAACAAAATTTCATGTTGTTTTTTTTTTGACAAGTGAATGGCAGGTATACGGTACATGTAAACATGCAACATTTATGATTATCGCTATCTCTTTTTTTTCATTTTCATATCTTTTATTTTTTTTATTTTACTGTTTTCGTTTTTTTCTGTTATTAATATTTTCTCTTTTACAATGACATCAAAGAAAAAAAAAACTTATTTTCTTTTACTCCGCCATATTGAGTTAAAATAATTAATGATTCAAAATATCGAATAGCTGTCAAATATTTTGAAAAGTTAAGGGAACAAAATAAATTTTTGTTTTGTTATTTTTTCGTGCTTCTTACAAGTTACTTGTACAAAGTATTGAAATTTTTCTATTTATATTTTTATTTCATTCTAAATTTGAAGATTTTATTTAGTATGATAAAAAGAACTTTGGCATTTTAGATTTCCGGATAAAATTAATGATCAAGTTGAAATGTTAAAGTTAAAAGTTGATTAAAAAATGAAATCATTCATTTTCAATAAAATTTCATTGAAAATTCAATAAAATAAATTTTTTATTTAGATTTCCCTCAAAGATATTTGTAGTAAAATATTTAGTACAAATATAAGAAATATGCTTGTATGTGTAAGCAGTCCAAACAAGAATGAAGTTATACAAACTACATTTAATAAAATTTTTCGTATACCTATTGTATTTCATATTTCACTAACTTGTTGATATTAAATTTATCATTATTCTTACATAGTATCTTCAACACAAAACTTAATTCATTAATTTCCTTTAAGACCAGTTAGCTGCAGCCATAAAGATTTAACTCACCACCCCACCGTTCGCATCGTTTATAAAACACCAGCCTATTAATCCTCACATAATTAGAGAATTGTCGAAACGCCATCGTCTACAAATCCTAGGATGCTAGTACATATCACACCAAGTGGGCCAATATTTTGGTTGAAGCTTTACAAAAACTTATATTGTCAGTCGTCTCATCATCATCATCATGGCAAAATCTACACAGGCGGCCTAAAAAAAGCCACAATTTGTGCAAGTTATAACCAAGTTTGCTATATTCAGTAAACACTCCGATTAGCAACTTGGCTCCCGTCCTATTGACGCAAAGAGCTAACTTGTTATAGTTGAACATGAATTATTTTTAAAATTATCATATATTTATGGTAAGCACAAAACACACATTCATAAACAGACACAAAACAAAAATCAAAAAATGTCTCCTTTTTGTAAACACATTTTTGAACTGAAAGTTTTCTTTTGAAAATTTCACAGGAAATTTAACATTTCCACAAAATTCTTTAAAATTTTTATCACTTAAAAAAAAAAAAATTAACAAAAAAAATTTTTGTTTTGTGAAAAATGCCTGCCCACGCGAAAGTTGCTAATGCAAACATTGTCCACTATAAAAATTCCTCATATACCTGCAACAAAAATAAACAAATATATGTTAAATATTTATAAAAAGGGGAAGACAAAAAAAATACGTCACTGGGTGTCTTATTCCTAAATGCTTTATCATCGAGGTATATTCCATTAGTAGGATCATTTGCACGGAGACAACATTCAAAGTTCAGCAGCTTAATTGAAGTACGAATTCAATTTTTGAATTGAGCATTGGCATGGCGGAGCAGAGATCCTTTCCAAAAAACATCAAAAAAAACAATGGAAATTAACTTTGAGTCCAAATATATCGGAATTAGTTGAGCTGTAAACATTGTATCCGTTACAACGATTTCACCTATTCAGCGCAATTAGAGAAGTAAAGGTTTGAATCTTGCATTTTTCTTTAGTCTAGCCGCCTCTTTTACAGGTATCGAAAAAATTACTTACATTATCACTTCGCCTGTAAAACGACACACCTACCGTGAAAGCTGTATAGAATTTTTTCAATCCGATTTTGTTGAACCCTCCAAAACCTCTTTAAAAACGGCCCCCACCCCCCAGTCATATTATTGTAATTAATTATTGATTATAAAGCAAAATTCCGCTTATAAGCAATTCATCAATAAAGTGCACTAAGTACCAGAGAAATTTCAATATTTATAGCCCATTTAATAACCTTCCATACTATGTGGAAGGAAACATTTAATTTTCCATAAAAACTTTTGAGAAAAACAACTTAATTCTATAGTAAACTATAATTAAGAATAAATTAATATAATCACGTTTTTCATCGTATAGCACACTTTTATATTACAACACAAGTAATTTATAATATAGTGTAGTAATAAATTGATTTTCAACACTTTTCATACATCATTTATACGAAATTTAAATCTAAGATATTCAAATTTTTCCACTTTTCATGTTCCGTTAATAAATTTTATATAATCATATAAAATACAAAATCTGTTATATGGACGGCATGCATACATTTTATGGGCACCATACCATTATAAAAGCGAACAACTTAAATTTATTATTGTATTATAAATTAGAATTCACGTTTGTAATTCAATTATAATTTTTAAGTTAATACGGGATTTCGCCGTTCCTGGCTTATTAATGGTTTGCTGTTAAACAGCATTATCTGTCATAATTTGTTTGTGTGAGTCTTTAAAGAGAATAGTGTACTGCACATGTTTTGGAATATTCATGTTGTGATTCATACAATTTATCGTGTGTATTAATGCAAATTTTTTAATTGAGAACACAATTTTCGTTCTCCTCTCTTTCTATTTATTGTATTTCCTGTAGTAGGTTTGCTATAAGTATACGCACAAAACAATTTCTGACATGAAAAAATCCTGTAAAATATGACCTACTCAGATGATTAAATTCTGTTAACATTTTACTTCATTAGTAAAATGTTGTCGACGTTCCGAGAATATTGATTATTCCTCCAATTTACGGAATTAAAATTGCAAAATTTAATTTAAATTTTGCAGTAACCTACTTTCAATTGCAAAATATACTACTGCTGTTGCTAAAATAGCAAAATTATTTTGAAAATTCATAAAATAACCATGAGATTAAATATTTAATTTTATATTAAAATAAATAAAAAATTTAATTATGATTTATAAAAGAAAACCTCATTACAACAAAATTATTAAATACTGCACTACTAGGTTGTACCTACATTATTTACTGTGTATGAAAGTATTTTTTTTATAATACTCGTAACAGCCTGAATCCTTTTTGTACAAAGATGGCACGAAATTATTTTTATATTATATTTGGTACTAAAATACCAAAATATAATACCAAAAACATACCATTATTGTTTTTATAATTACACTAATTTTCTTGATTACTCTTTTCATTACTAGCCATTACCTTAATAATTTTAATTTCCTTCAATTTAATATGTAAAGGCATGAATGCCTGTATACATATTTTTTTTTTATATGAAATATAAATTGTTTATATACCTAAAACAATAACCGGTTTTCTCATTTTTAATATACAATGTTAAATATAATGTAGATATAGTAAACAGCCACAATATTATGTATAATATGCTCATATATGAGAATGAACGGGGTTGTGTTTGTGTGGGTGTTAACGTTATATAGATAATAAAAAATAGTCAATATTAGTTTAAGTATTCATGTCCTTTATATCCTTTTTAATGTACTACACATACAAAATTTATATAGTAAGTAAAATTACTCAAATTAATTTTTAAAAACATGCAAATAGAAAATATTCATTTTTTTTTCATTATGTTTACATTGTCATATAATTACATTATGATGTTGTAATGTACATACACATACACACACACACATGTATATTGAAACCCTCCCTTGTTGGCGGCCACAATCTTTTTATTTTTTCCGCTTTTAATTTTATTTTGTAATTTTACTTTAATTTTTAATAACATTTCGTAGATTAAAGTAAAAAAAATGAGAAGGCGGGGGGCTAGATAAATGAGTGCTCAAATATATTATAGAGAAATAGAAAATTGAAATAATAAAAAATGAGAAAGGGGTGAGATGGGCGTTCGCCAACTCGAATTTATATTAAACGAAACGGACTTTTATGTTTTATTTCAAATTAAATCAGACGTGCTTCTATAAATTTAAATTATTATTTTTATTTCAAATTGTTTGTATATAAATAGAATTTGGAAATCACGTATTTAAATTTAAATTATTTTATTATTTTTTTTTATTCTTGTTTTATTTTTAACTTTATGTAAACTTTTCTCAACTTTTGTTTTGTAATATTGAAAAAAAAATTAAGATTTCTAAATAAATAAAAGAGAAAAATAAAATCATTATTTTAAAATATAATTAAAAAAGAAAGGATTACATTAAAAGTTTAACAAAGCTTTAAAAATAAAATTAAGAATTGGACAATGAATTATAAATATTTTAGGGAACTTACTATAAATTATTCCTATAAAAGAAATATGTACAAAATAAATTAAAGAGTTTGGGTCGAATTCTATGCTCTCCTTTAAACTGTGATTTTATTCTAAGACGTGGTGATAGAAAGAGGTGGTAGCTCATATACCACGGCAGTATATTACCATAACAGACTAGATATAGAAGCAGCTCTCTATGATTTATGGTTATAATTATGATTACATGAGAGAATGTGTTCATTGTCTTGCGTACTTTTTCCCTTTGGTGAGAATTTCTTTATGAAAACTCTAAACCGGTCGATTCCACTGTTTTTAATTAACCTTTTTTATCCGGCTTTAGTCGGTCATTTGCTAAGCAATACTAATATTTTTAATTAACATTTTTTTTAATACAGAAACTTTGATTTGTAAAAACCCCCGTATAAAAAACGGAGAGAGAAATATTGCTTATTAATTTCTGCCTTTTGTAAAGCGTATTTTTTCAAATTTTTGTTTTATTTATAGAGTATTTTTTTTTTTAAAACATGACCGTATGCAGCAACGCATGAACGTGCTTGGGCATTTCTCATTCTTATACTAGGTACGAAATTGCATTTCATATTTAACGCTCTCTAACTTTAACAATTCATTTAATTTACACTCTTTTCCAATGCGTGTTTTTTTCTCTTTTTCCCTTCCTCTCTCTTTAAGTTACCAAATTCAAAGTTCAGCTTGAACTTTGAAAATATTTTAGAATTTAAGCATTTTCTTAAATTTTTTTTATTTTCATTGTATAATGAATTATTTTTTACATAAAAATATTTTTTGTGTACCCCGAACGAATGCGCTGTGTCTATAGGCTCTTTATATAAGCTTAATACGCATGGTAATGACAGAATGAGTAATTCTTTTCAAATAATTTTGAACCGAAATTTCGGCTTACTCGTATTAATAATATTTTTCATTAGAATATTTTAAAATTAATGATTTCTAAATTTTCTAGCTGTTTTCTAGCTGTTTTTCTAATTAATTTTGTTGATTATTAGGTCAATTTTCTAAATGAACACCTATTCAAAGACAGTCTTAAAACATAAAGTACAAAATAACCTTAATTTATTATTTCATTTTTATTATGTTCATAATAAATTACTATAGAAAAACTTTGACAACTGTGTACACATGTATTCGAATATGTACGTATAATATGTATGTTAGTGTATACATAAATAAACCTGTATATTCTTTAAACATTATGTCTATTTAAATTAATTTGGCTTGTGCGATTATGACAAAAATATTATGGCAAAGCAACAAGTTTCTTTTTTATTTTATTTCTGTCTGTATATTTATTTATGTATATATACGAGTATATTATAATTTTTTACATTTATACCAACTTAAAGTTTTAATGACAAACTTCATCATAAAACTTTATTTATTTCGGATTATATAGTAATTCTTTAATAATAATAAAAGAAAAGTTAATTCTAAAGTTTATTGAAGTAATAAAATGCTAGAATTGAAAATTCCATTAAATACAAAAAAAAAATTTTTTGAATATGCCAAATTTGTAATGTTAATAAAAAACAAAATAAAAAATTTAAACACTCCAATAATATTCAATAAAAAAATAAATTGAAAATTTAGAGCAAAATAATTTCAAAAAAAACTAATTTGGCATAAATTTTACGAAAAATTTTTAATAATTGAATTTTATTTTCATATTCAATTAAAAAAACTTTAAAAAAGAGAATAGAAGACTATAAACTAGTTGATGACAGGAAGAATTTAAGAATGGAACGAGGAAAATACATAGATGAGAACTTTGATACCAAAGAAATGACAATGATTGCTCTCATCCAATTTTTTCACTGATTCACGCTCAGCTTCATTAAATTTGATTGAAATCAAATTTAATGAAGCAACAACACATCAGTGCAAATAACGTGCGCAGCCCAACAGTCAACTCAAATCCAATAGAGGATGTCACCCACTTCAATTACACCTATAAGTATAAATTTGGAGAGGGGGGAGGAGGGGGGAAAACAGATGAGCACATCAAAAATATAGTTAAAATGATTAGCAAGGCATTTCTGCGACAAATCAACAAAACTGAGAATATTCAATAGTTGCATTAAATCGAACGAAATCGTAAGACCTGCTTGTACGAAAAAGCGACATTGTTAACCTGCAATGCTAAATAAATACTTACAAGTTATCTGTAAAGCGCATTGGCTCATAGATGAATAAAAAATTTAGAACACTGGGATATTACTAGTCAAGAACCAGTAGAATATACCATCATTAGAAGAAAATGTAAATGAATCGTGTATACATTCCAAAAGGCACTGTTCACAATACCGCGACTGGAGATAGAATTGAACTCGCATGGCAAAATAAAGCGTGAGAAGACTACGGTTAATATGGAAGAGATCGGTCGCAAAAAATCTACCATCATATGGAAAAATATGGTCAAAAATATGGTGTGAAATAGAGTTCGAAAAACTTAATCAAATAAGTGGAATTCAAAAATTTTAATATTTCAATCTTAAAATAATTCAACTTAAGCAGTTTATCATTACTAGTTCAGGAATAACATTAGTTTAAACCTGATCAGTAATAGCACATGAAGTAGCTGACCAGTAAACACGCACAAATTTAATATATTTAAGATCAAAAATCATGACATCGAGGCGTCAACTTATAACTGACAAGACAGATTAGGCAATATTTCTGATAAAAAAATTTTTAAATTTCAAATTTATTTCAAAATTCGTATATTAAAATTTTTAGGAAAATTGACATATAAGAAATATTCTTTTCTAATGAAACTATTTCTATGGCCACACTCAATTTCCATAATTATTTTGCTTTTGATTATAAGAATCAAATTCATAATTACACCAATTTAATCATTCAGGGCATAAAAATATTTATCATAATAAATAATTTCCAATAATATTATTTATTTTAAACAAATTCAATTAAATTTTTTTTGAAACATCACTCATTTGTCATTATTTAAATTGCATAAAATGAGATTTAAAACTTTAATGGGTTCACATATGCAACTAAATATGGTAATATTTTATACTTTCAGTGAATAACTTGTTACAAACAAACAAAAATCCTCTTCCATGGCCCATTCTATATATAAATAGTTTTTATTATTAAAGGGCACATTAATTTTCTTCTCCCATTTGTAATTTAAATTTTATGTGAATTAAAAAAAAAAATATGACAATCGAAAACAAATAAATATTTTAATAAATCATTTAAATTAAACAAAAAGCAATATAAAATACAAATCCATTAAATGCCCTCTCTAGCTCCCAGACTCACCAACACATACTCCTTGGGGGTAAAAACTATATATTTAACTGATATTATTAAAAATCTCTTATTTTATTTTGTATTTTTATTAGCAATTTTCAGCCAAACACAGCACAAAACAACAATGAAAATACCAAAAATTAAACAATAAAAAACGAACCTTAAAGTATTTTGGGTCAACTTTAATGGTTAAAAAATATTTTTTTTTTATATTTTATGAAAAAATTTATTTTTTAACCATTTAACACACAGCAAGTCCCAACAAAATATTTATGTATCTTTCCGGCACAGTTTAAAATTAACAAAAAAAAAAAGTATCATAGTGAAAAATAAATTTATGAAAGATAATAATTTTTTATAAAATATTCGTTCCGATTAAAATAAAAATAAAAATATAAACAAATAACAATAATGAAAACGATATTTTATTGAAAACAATGCAACAATAAAATATTTATTTAAAAAAAAAACCGAGTCAAAATTGCCGCATTAAATTGTTGAACCACCCAGTTGCGAACAATTTATCGAGTATATAGAGGACATTGTAACTTTTCAAATAATTCGGAATTCAATTTATTTTTATTTTAATATTGTGATATAAAAATTTGGTAATTGATAATAAGTAATAAATATTGTAAGTTTATCATTCAATACAGCCATTTGTAATATGAACGAGTGATTAATAAAGTCCTGCAAAATGATATCATCAGTTATAGCAGAATATCTTTGTTTGTGGATTGATTTCCAGCGAAAATGGAGTACTCGTATTCGCATAATGTGGAAAAAAATTTTTTGTAGTTACTGAAGTATTTAAATTTTTTATTCATTATTTAATAATCATGGGTCACATTAACCCAAGAAACGATTTATACTCTGCAAACGATCCAAAACCAAGCGATAAAAAACCTTTTCAATTATAATTGAAGGGAGGATATTCAATTTATTTATCAAGCAAATGGTATATTATTAATTGAAGATCTAATTAGAATAAAATTAACAGCACGCATTCATGAATTACAAACTTCAAGTATTCATTTAACAACCGTATTAATCAAAAGATGTGAAATGCATTCAGTAAATACGAGAAACAAAAATTTAATACACGTGAATCGAAAAATCACTGGGTCGTACATTATGGTACATCAACTTCAATGGGTCTTGGTATAAAATGGTATAATAGTCTTAAGATTGAATTTAAATTACTTCATAAGTAGTTGAAGCTCTCTCTATGAAAGGTAGAATTGCTTTGCTTAGAACTATTTCTCTATCTCGCCTTTTGCTACCCTCATTTGAACCAGCCCCATTTCTTTAATTTTAGTCATTCATTACATTCATTTCATAAAATTAGTATTACAAATTGCAACGTTAGTATAGCCTACATCAATATTTTATATAACATGAACCCCGTTATATGCAATTTACAATTTTTTTTTTTCCTTTCAAACTCCTGTTGAGGAGCATACGGCTTCGATTAAACCTCTCCATCTCTCTCTATTTTGAGCGATAAATCTTATTTGCGCCCTAGTCTTTTCTGCAGCTGTTATTTCTTTTTCTATTGTTCTTCGCCATGTATTCTTAGGCCTGCCGATGTTTCTCCTACCCTGGGGATTCCATTCCAATGCCTGCTTTCCTATGAATTGTTCTGGCCTCCTAAGTATGTGACCTACCCATCTATATTTTTTCTTTCTTATTTGGTTTTCTATCGGGTCCTGTTTGCATAGATCCCATAGGTCACTGTTTCTTATTCTGTTGGGCCAGAATATTCGGCATATGATGCGGAGGCATTTATTTGTGAAGACCTGCATTTTATTAATGTCTCTCTTGTTCATGAGCCAGGTTTCACTGCCGTACAACATTACTGACTTGACGCAGGCGTCAAAGACCCTCAGCTTGACATTCCTTGAAAGTTGTGTGAATTTCCAGATCTTAAAAAATACATGCTTATATAAATTTAAGTGCGAATCTATTGAAATCCGCCATATTAATGTATTTTTCCCATACTGGATTATAAGAGAATATTAAGTAAGTAATTATTAATATAGTGCACAGTTTAGGCAGAACATAACCCTTTTCTTATAAGTAATTAATAAACTCAATTTAGATAATCTTGCTCTGTTCTTCATATGTTCTTCATAACACCATTGTTAATAACAAGATCACATTTTTTTTGCATAATTAATTGACTGTTTTAATAATGTTACCATAATGTGGTTAGTAATATTCCAAATGATACACCTTGTCTGATTATAAATTAAGCAGATACTTTAGACTTAAGAGATTTTTTTAATAAATTTACGAATATTCATTAATTAAATCCAATCGCATCACATTCATAACAATAATTAATTACCATTGGAGCTCATTTTTTCATATACCCAAAATTTTTGAATTATTAGATATACTCATGTTTGTCAATTATAATTATAACTATTGAACTATTAATAATTATGATATAGTTCGTATGAAATACGAACATTTTTTAAATTATTTAAAAAATAAATTAAACAATTTCCAAAAATACAGAATTCAATATTGTTTCCATTGAAATTTAATTTATATATTACAGATTTTGTATGCAAATTTAATTATGACTAACAAAAAAAAATTATTATTTTCACCAATATAATAACAAAAAATTGAAATTTTTCCAATATGATGAATGAAAATTTTAAAATATTTGATTGATAACACATAATTTCAAATTAGTCAAACCTATAAGTCTAATTCTAATAAACAAAATATTTTCATAATGAAATTAAATATTTCAGAATTTTCAAACATTACAATTTATTTTGTTAAAACTAAATTACTATATCCCCATACACTTAATGAAATTCTCATCATAAATCTACACAATCACATAGAGGACCATCATTTTGAATAAATAATGATGAAAAAAAAAATTTTAATGTCCTACATACCATTTTATTTTGTACACATAATATATTTTGTGTTTAAGTGGCATAAATATGAATAAAAATCCACATAATTGCAATTCAAAATATTTATTATTTTTCATATTTAAAGTACCTTCGTATTACTTTAAAATTGGGCAAGCATTGCAATATTGTGGACAGCATTTGACAGATGAATGGAGCAAAAATAAATACTCGTATTGTTAGATAACAAATTTAGATAAATTATTAAAGGTTCCTTTTCAGAAACCTAAGCCGAAATTTAAGAAACTAAGTTGATGATATCAACATAAGTATGTATTCAAATATTCTGGGTCAGAGTCATTACTCTTCATTGCTCAAATTTCAAAACCTCAAATTGATCTTGCATACTTTGGAAAAAAAAAATTTGCATACTTTGAGGAACTATAGTGGAGTGTTATAACAAAGGAGTAATTATTTTTAACCACAGAATTTTATGAAATAATTGAGATGCTCTCATTGCATGAAATTCAACATGGCATGTTTTCAATAAGAAAACATTTCTCCATCTAAGAGAATTGGAAATAAATCCATTTCAGAGGCAATTCTGAGACAAAATTTTTAAATTAAGAAAAAAATTTAAAAAAATCCAATAAGAGTGATTTTAAGAAATGATATACTTGCGACCAGTAAGACAATTAGTAAGTTAGCTTACTAGTTAGAGTTGGAAAAGTGATCCCCTCAACACAGCCACCCAGCACTGTACCAATAATAAGCTCCCTGCCATCCCTCCATGACATGTTCCTCTCCGCGAAATCACTTTAATTCCATTAAAGAAGTTCAGCATATCACCCATGGGTAGAACTACTAAATTTTGATTCTATATCTATCAGACGTATCCTCAGCTTTGTTTTATTTAATGATCTGCTCAATTAATTATCAAGAAATGAGCAAACTATTTCGAGAATAACTGCTCACCCCCTTTCTAAAATGTACTCATATTTTAATAAGAGAACATTATTTTTATTTTACTATTAAAAAACATATGATATCCAAAAAAAAAAGAACGCAAAAAAATTGTTTTTGAATAGAATCACACTGCAGAACCAAAAAAACTACTACAAATCAGCGAAAAGATGAGAAAAACAAAATTTTTTTTTCTACCGCTTAAACACGAATTTATTCACTTCCATATTTTTTAGTATAAAATAAGCAAAAGACTATGTAACATAAATTTGTTTTTGTACACAAATTTTGTACTAAAAAAAAATGTTTTTTTTCACTACTTTTTAAGCATTAAAATATGAGTCCAAATGCACACATGTTCATACACACGAATAAACATTAGAGAATTGCAGTAATTTTCTAGATACAAAATAATAAAAACTATGTGGCTCTCATTATAATGTTGAAATTGTTTACAACTATAAAAATTTGTTCTCTTTTAAAACATGTACTCATTTTAGACACAGACCATTCACTTTCTACGTGCATATGTATGATAGTGCTATTGTTTACTAGTATAACAATAGCAAACAATGCATTTATGTATAGTGTTATGAATGCATTCTGTAGTGTTATATATTTACTTTTACACCAACCTACTTTCATGTATGTATGTATAAATTTATATATACAATATTGGTGTTTCGTGCTCTTAATTAAATTTTTATGTTTTTTGAATTTTTTTTTGTTTTGGAGTATATGGAGTACACACAGTTTGTTTGTATGTCCTTGTTGTTATCTCTTGTTTTTTTTTTGTATTTTATTCTATTTTGTTTCCATGTGTATAAATTGTTGTTTTTATATATTATGTACATATGTATATAATATAACAGTTTTTAATTCAATTTCCTTATTTTCATTGTTAAACACACAAAAAACAAAGAAAGAGAACAAACAGAAATAAATTATCATTGAACCTTTCAGAGTTGGTTTTTATACAGAGGAAAAAAAAATTCACATTGGAATGAAGAAATCCGGAAAAGATGCACACTTCCATAAACTTCTATACATGTGTATATAAATATGTACATTGGTAAGTGTGTTAAACTTAAGAGCATGAAGGTATTCAACTCAAAATGAAGGAAAGTTGAAAACTTTTTATAATTCAAAAATATATTTTTGTTTTCAAATTTGACTTTAAAAGTATTAAAAGTACTTAGTACTGAAGATAGGTCTTATACTTCTCATAAATCTACGTCACTACAAAAATACAATTTAAACACAAAAATTTTTGAGCAAAATTTGGAATTATATAATTGCAAATTAAATATTTTTGAATTATTTTTGCCAAGATTTTATATTTGAATTACCAAATTCTGTTCAGCAAACCTACAGTTTTCAAATTATACTTAAAAAATGAATCATATTTTAGAATGAACGCAGTCTGGCTTGTAATTTGATGCCTAATTTGTTACATAAATTTTCCAATTCGAGTCCACAAAGAAGACAATTTTACTGGAATTGCTGGTGAATGGATGAGGGTAAATAACGCAGCTTGGAATGAATTATATATGGGTAATATGGAAAATGTGGGAAATATGGGAAATATGGGAAAAAATTTCCAAATTTATGTAATTAATTAATAATTCCACTTTATAGGACCACGAAGACCAAGGAGACCCAAACGACACCCTTATGAGACAAAACTGGTATAACTCCCAATTTAAATCGATCGTGCCGCTATGTAAGCATTAAAAATCACAAATTCCAACAATAAATTTCATAAAGGACATAGAACACTTTTTATCAAACTATAAACCGCAAACATATAAAAAAAGAAACAAAAACAGAAACAAACTCATATTGATGAAACTATAAAAATTATTTATTTGCCACGTTTTTTTTTTTTTTGTTATCAACACAATCTTGCCTACATTATATCCATACGTATACGTGCATAATGTATGTATACAACTTGTTTACACAAGGTTTAATATCAAAAATACATAAAACTAACAAAATTGTACAAATGTCATGTCCTTTTTCATATTAAAATTTAAAGATTAAATATTTTGATAAAAATTCAAAAAAGGATCAAAATTGAAAAACACAAAAATTTATTTTCAAAAATAATTTATTTATTTAGAATTTTGAAAAGATTTTATCGTTATGTCATTGTCTGTCTATCAGTTTTACTATAGATACTATCAGTATTTTATAAATCGACAGGGTTAAGGGTTTCTTTGAATACACACATTTAAACATCGCCTTATTTCATTTTAAATCAGAAAAAAAATTTTGTGCAATAATTCTGCAAATATTTAAAAATTCTTCTTTTCTTGCATTAAAAATTCGTTAAAATTCCTTAAATAAACTGTTTGTGGAATATAAGTGATCTAAAAACGATTTTAAATTAATCAATTCAAAAAGTCATAGAAAATTTCAAAAGAATTTTAATTCCTTTTTAAGTAAACTATCAATAAAAAAATTATATTATCCAGATTATCCTTTTATAAGAACATTATACAGCCAGCAATACCACCTCCCCCTCTTATAAAAACATTTAATTCTCTTCCGTCTTATAGCAATATTTTCTGTTGTCTCTTCTATAAACTTTCAGAATTCCCTATTCAAATTTCAATTCAAATCTTCATTTAAAGTTCAATTCATTCATCTTTAAATATTACCGAATCGCATCATTTAAAAAACAAAAAATTGTATTTAATAATAAAGTTTTCTTTTCCATCGAATTTTTTAAACAAAGAAGGAAGGGAATTAACTTAAAAATAACTAACATTCAAAAAATAATCTTTAGTCAATATCTAAAATGTGGTAAGGTTATGCATGTATGCAAATTTCTGTTAATTAAAAACAAAACTGTAAAATTACAATTACTACTCGAAAATTTCCCTTACATTTCTGAAATAAACAAAACGGAATAAGAAGCAGAAGTATGTAAAGTTATTAAAATATCATACGAGAGAGGGAGAAAGAGAGAAAATGAGGGCATCTGTGGTTCTTTTGTCTTTTAGTTCCATATTTAGGAAATTCTGTTCGGTTTATATGCAATAATAAGGCAAATAGTTCAGTGGCGAGGAGTCAAATTTTAAAATATTAATTTTGAAAACGTATAGTAATGGAAATTTTGAGTGTCATAGTAATTTAAACCTTTTCTATCTTTCTAACTATCTTTGGAGTTAAATGATGTAAATAATTAATATAACAATAATTTTAACAAACATCTTATATTTTCAACAATTCCAACACTATTCACCTGAAGTTGAAATTAACATCGTATACTGACCTACTAATCCATAATAGCCATAACAGAGTCTGAATAAATATTTAACAATTCATTTGAATATTCTCTTAAAAATTTATCCAAAATTTGTATAAATTCCGTCATACCCTAAATATTCAATTCGCCGAAAACACCCCTGTAAATTCCCTATACATCCTCCATTTAAATCGCATTATACAAAAAGCGAAGAAATCGAAAGCAGAAAGAAAATGTAGTGTAAAAAAAAAATAATTTTTTTTTTGTAGCCACAAAGCTATCATCATCCTTTAATCCGATATATGGAAATTAAATCTGAAATTCCTTTTTCTTGTTTTTCCTTTTTAAACTATAATATGCATGAAAAAAAAATTTCCAAATCAATAATCTGCTTAAGAAACAGCTTCAAATAATAACAGCAACATTTCTATTATATACTTGTATGTGTTTGTGTGTATAATTGTATTGTTGAATAGACTATGGCATTAGGTCATTTTAAAACATGAAAATATGCTCATGTATGGAAGGAGGAAGAAAAAAAGTAACCGTTTAAAGGTTGAAAAATTTCATAAACTCATGTGCAATTTTTCAAAAAAAAAAAAAGATTTTTTGACTCTGATTGACTGAATCTGAATGAGTTCGAATTGAAATTTAAAGTTTAATAAATGAGCACATTTTAATTCTAATAATTTATTTTATAAAAAAATTGATATTTTATAATTGGAAGTTATCCATTTATTGTAGAAATCAATGGGGGCCCGTTTGGAGGCTTCGCATTTTATGCAAGATGGGTGTGTGCTTAGGGCTCGAACATACTGGATTACAAGAAAACAAAAGGACTGACTGTTTTGCCAGGGTTAGGACGAACGGGACTGCTGATTTAATAGACAGGTTGATACATCTGCGACTGAAAAGATTTGAAATTTAATAGATAATTAATTAGTAGGTACGAGATCTTGTTGGCAGAGACATGTACGTGCCGAGTAACGAGATAACTCTGGCCACACATGGATCAGAAGAGGCTGAAAGCGTTATGGAGGTATGGTCGGATAGATTTCGGCATATTAGTAGTGTATTGACAGTCTTCCTGTAGACAGTATCAGCATGCTCTTTGTTCGTACCCACTTCTGATGAGCAGAGAGAAACATTTCTTGGAGGGGGTCTTCCACTAATTCGGTTTGGAAGAACTATAGAAAGCAATATTAACAAGGCTTCTGGGATTTCTGCAGAATGTTGATTAGTATTGTAAATTGGATTGGAATATAGTTAAGGAGAGTGGAATAATTTTTTTGCTTATTATAAATTTATTTTTTAATTCATTTTATAATGAAAACAACCAAAAAACATAAATTCAAATTCAATTAAATTAAAATCTTCAAAAACCCAGACCTTAGGAAACAAACTAAAAACTTGTCAATCAATTTGAATTAATATTATAGTGGCAATATAAAAATTTATACGACCAACTGTAAAAATTTAATTTTTTTTTCATCTTCATACAAATTAGTACAAAATAAATTAAAAATAAAAATCGAAAATGTTTTTCATCCTATGAATTTTTTACAAAATATTTGAACATTTTCATAAAATTTGTGACCTTATTTATTTCTCAGGGGAACAATAGTAATAAGATCTGTGTGTGTATTTTTTCATTTTTGATAACATTAAACCAGAATATTTGAACAGGATATATTTATTTTTATTATTATAAATATCAAAAGAATTAAGGATTCTACATACCATAGTACCATATTTACATATGTATATGTATCGTGATGCGAATATGTAAGCAGCTGTATATAAGAAAAACCTTACAAAGACATCAAATATTGTAGAATTTTATGTGATTCCGATAGCATATCACTCATATATTCGAATCAGGCGATTGTCATAATATTTTTAAAAAAAGTTTTTTTTTTCCTCTTTCTTCTTACTCTTCTTGAAAAACAAAATGGAAAATGTACCGCATGTGGTTGATTCACTTCATAAATTTTAAATTTACTTGAAATTTTTTTTTTTGTTTTAGTCTTTCTCTCTCTATAGATATGCTCCCTATATTCCTTTATATCCCGTTATTAAGTTAAACCACTTTATTTCTTTACGAATATTCAATCCCAATTCCCTTTACATATGTACATATTGTATATACATATGTAAATGTATAGAATGTACTTAACTTTTATAGTTTTTAAGGGTTACTTAAAATGTTAAGGCCCTTTTTTTTTGCAAAATAAAACAAAAAGGACGATATAATAAAAGAATTAGTATAGACAAAGAAAAACAAAAAAAAATTGGTTTTCTTTAGTAGGTCCGTACTCTCTAACTGTCTATGAAATGATAAATGACACAGTATTAAAGTAAAATGGGAGATATAGGCAATATATAAGTGTATGTAAATGATTTTTTTCTATTTTTTTTTGTTATACGAAATACGGTCAATATTTACTTTTCTAACGTTTTCGAAATTAAAATAAATGAAATTGAAATCTGAAAATAAAAAATGATTTTTGACGGAAGAATAATTGTTATTGTTAATACGAAACTATTAAGTGTTATACTATTATTAACTGTTATATTAACTGTTATAAACAATATTAAAAAACTAAATAAACTATCAATGCATAAATAGATTTTGATTTTTTAATTTTAGAAACATTTTGCATTAAAAGTTATCTGAATTTAAAATGAATTATGCATCATCGCCCCCAAAAGTATGCAATTTTTTATTTTCTTGTTTTTTTGGCGAATTTAATTTTATAAGCCGAATTTCTGACCAACTCGTTTACAATAATATTTAAAAATTTTAATAAATAATCAAATCTGATAGATTTCTAGATTTTTTTTTTAATTCTAAAAAATTCTGTTATACAAAAAGTTTCAATTGTATTTTTTACATAAAGTGATGTATTAAGCTTGTTTATAGTTTTATATAAGATTATACCAAATTTTTATTTAGTAGCTTAGGTAACAACTTCAATCCAAAACTTATAAATACTTAATAAATTTTTTTTTATTTTTCTAGTCGTTCACCCGAATGGTTTCATGTTCTTAGTTTAAGAATTTTCAGATTTGATAGAATTTTAAAAATAAATTTCAAATTGATATAAATTCTTCATAAGAAACTTTTTTAGTTTTTAAACAAAATATCAAAAATTTTAGCTTACAACTTTACATGTAAAATATTAAAGAATTCCATGTTTCAAACATGTGATTCTTTCTGATAGACGATCGAGAGGCAGTGTCCAGTGACTACACCCACCAAGTGTGCCTAGATCCTGTCGCCGCAATCTCAAGGGAGATATCAATTTTTTGGAATAAGGTAGATCTGACCACTTGTCCCAATGATCGACCTTAGGAAGTTCCCCTAACCATTAAAGACGCGCAGGAGCTCGAAGCGTAACTCCGGCCCAATGAAAGTAGTTGACGCACCTTCCTGCCGAGATTATCAGCTATCTTATTTCCGTCTATGCCGTAATGCACAGGCACTCAAAATAATTTAGTCAAATAACAGGTCAAATAAGGGGAATGTCAGATTAAAATTACCTTCTGCAGTCCAATGTAATTTTCTGACAAAAAATATTTGCAACATACACGAAATTTGTCTAGTACCAAATTTTTAATGCATACAATAATCTTAAATTAAAAGTCACAAACATAATTAAATTTTTGATTTAAAAGGAAACTTTTTTGAAACAAAAATTTTCTTATCTTAAGGTACAAAGTAACAGACACTTCATTTTTTTTTGCAAAAGCAATTTTTTTTTGTTTTTAAGGAAAATTTAGTCATTTTTCTTTTTCCTAACCCAAAAGTAATCAAGGACATTTTGTAAATTTTTTTGATTATTTTCCATGCTCAATTTTTGTGTTTTCAATTAGAAACATTAAATTAGTTATTTTTTTTTTAAACAAAGGATGTGAAGAAAAGTTCAATATCAGCATTTCCATGAGAGGAAGAGAAAAAAATTTAACAAAAAAAATATATCCTCAAAACTTTATAAGTAGAAAGTTTTTGTTTTTTTTTGTTGTTGGTCATTTTCTCCTAATTTTAATTTCAACTTAAACAAAGAAGTTTAATTTTTATTCAACATTTTAAAACTTCACTAATTCAAATTCACCACATATTTAAAAGAGTATTGAAAAGAGCAACTCAATCATTTTTTGTTTAAATAAAATAGCAACCAAAACATTGAAATAATATTAATCACTCTCCTCTGTAATCTCTTTGGATGTTATAGAGAGAATTCCCTGTCTCTCTTATTTTCATTATAAAAGGCACAGCTCTTCAAAATGAAATTTAGTTGATCTTGAGTGATCGAAGAATCAAGTCGATTATTTACATTAGATTATTGTTAAATTTATGAAAATTTTGTTAAAATATTCAGGACACTATAGGGGAAACCCCGTTGATATGCAATATTTCGGTATGTAACAAAGTTAAAATAATTTTTTTTTTCGGAAATTAATTTTTCTGTTTACCTAGTATTGTTTGCCATTATTAAAGATTGAACTTTGTAGCATTTTAATGCATTCATATATTAAATAATGGAATAAAATGGGAACAAATGATTGAAATGAATATTCACACTTTAAAAGCTTTTATTATAATAGAAAATGTATTCCAATATATAGGAGCATAAGTAGATCTTGGTATAAGTTTTGAAGGCTTCACTTAAATATTCTTTTTTTTTTTTGTATTTTTATCCATTACACCGACATATTTGAAAAATCGAGTGCATATAATAATAACCTTCAAATTTCAGCTCGACATCAAGAAAGAAAACAATTTATCAAAAGTCCCATTAAGAGGAAAATCAGAAGCTGAACAGTTTTCACATTTTTAATATAATTTTTTTTTTTTAACATTTGTTATTTCTCTTTTTTTTGTTTTTAATTTTAACATATTATGCATATATAATGTGCCATTCAAAATCACATTTTTAAATACATAAATATTGGGTGTTTCAAGATAAAAATTTTGTAATTTTGGGGACAAGATATATGCAAAAATTGCAAACGATTTTGTAAAATTATTGATTTCTTACTTGTAACGAAGAACTCAATAATATTAAGTATACGATATTAGAATTACATACAGTAAGTTTTTTCAAATCTGGCATCAGTCAGATTATTGCACCATACTAATATTGCACAACTGAACATATATTTCAAACCTAATAAAAACCCTCAATTAATTCTTCATACTTCTGGTTTCAACACCCCCTTTTTTTTGAACCTAAAACTAAACACCCTCTATAATGTAAATTTCTAAGTATATTTTTTAGTCCAAGTTATTTTTCATTATTTCCATAACATTTTCAATTTTAAATTAATATTTTTTTTTATTTCACACAAAAACCCTGTATAAAACAAAAATAAAGCAAAATATAATAATAATAAAAAAATAGGACTAAATAAAATTTCAAAATATAAAATGCATTTATATAGGAACAATCATTATTGAAAATGAGGAAACAAAAAAAAAAAATAAAATAAAAACAACGAACAAAAAATAAAGTCATAAAAATAAAAGATATCCTGAGAGAATGTCCTTCAAAAGATTCAAAATGTAAAAAATAAAATTAAAATGAAATGGAAATATGTGCATGCACTATTAAGTAGAACATATTGAAATGATTGTAGAAGCAAGGACCTTAAATAATTAATTTCTAAGTATAGGAACGCTTAAAATCAAATTTATTTCAAATATGTAGCTGTACAACTTTTGAGAAGAACAACAACAGTTAAAAATTTTTTAAAATTTCATTTCACAAGTTTCGTAAACTTAGATATTTGATTAGATATACCGAAAGAATGTGAACACACCGAACGATCAACCGACCAACACTTAGCTCGAAATAGATTATTTCGGCATTTCTCTAGAAGGAAGTAATGCATTTCATAAGAATACACGATATATAAAATTAGTACGCCATCATATCAAATACCTTGCGTATTGTATACAACGTTGTCAATAAACTGATTACTGCCTCAAATATTAATTTTTTAACTAAAGTCCAGATATTTTTCAAAACTACAATCAATTTGGTTTTCTATGACAAAGGGTATGTATCCCACTAATTCACCTTTTGTATGGATTCATCAATGGATTCATTTATTTACTACTTAATTTATTTGCTACGGTTCATCATACATTGGCGGGCTCTGTGAGTTTCTGCTGATCACTTTATCTCTGCTAGTTTAGCCAGAAAACGCGTTTAAAGTTTTGCAAAAGATTTTTTTAAATATCTCCGAAAATATTTTTGCTACAGCCTATTATCATATATTGGCGGAATCTGTGAACTCCCAGTGATCACAAAAAACACTTAAAATCGCTTTATCTCTTTTAGTTTAGTCAGAAAACGCGTTTAAAGTTTTGCAAACGATTTTTTTAAATATCTCTGGAAATATTTTTGCTTCAGCCTATTATCATATATTGGCGGAATCTGTGAATTCCCAGTGATCACAAAAAACACTTAAAATCGCTTTATCTCTTCTAGTTTAGCCAGAAAACGCGTTTAAAGTTTTGCAAAAGATTTTTTTAAATATCTCCGGAAATATTTTTGCTTCAGCCTATTATCATATATTGGCGGAATCTGTGAACTTCCAGTGATCACAAAAATTACTTAAAATCACTCTATCTCTTCTAGTTTAGCCAGAAAACGCGTTTAAAGTTTTGCAAAATGGTTTTTTAAATATCTCCAAAAATATTTTTGCTAAGGCCTATTATCACATATTGGCGGAATCTGTGAACTCCCAGTGATCACAAAAAACACTTAAAATGGCTTTATCTCTTTTAGTTTAGTCAGAAAACGCGTTTAAAGTTTTGCAAAAGATTTTTTAAATATCTCCAAAAATATTTTTACTACGCCCTATTATCAGTGATCACAAAAAACACTTAAAATCTCTCTATCTCTTCTAGTTTAGCCAGAAAACGCGATTAAAGTTTTGCAAAAGATTTTTTTAAATATCTCCGGAAATATTTTTGCTTCAGCCTATTATCATATATTGGCGGAATCTGTGATTTCCCAGTGATCACAAAAAACACTTAGAATCGCTTTATCTGTTCTAGTTTAGCCAGAAAACGCGTTTTAAGTTTTGCAAAAGATTTTTTTAAATATCTCCGGAAATATTTTTGCTACGCCCTATTATCATATATTCGCCGAATCTGTGAATTCCCAGTGATTACAAAAAACAGTTAGAATCGCTCTATCCTTCTAGTTTAGCCAGAAAACGCGATTAAAGTTTTGCAAAATGGTTTTTTAAATATCTCCAAAAATATTTTTGCTACAGCCTATTATCATATGTTGGCAGAATCTGTGAATTCGCAGCGATCACAAAAAACAGTTAGAATCGCTCTATCTCTTCTAATTTAGCCAGAAAACGCGTTTAAAGTTTTGCAAAATGTTTTTTTGAATATCTCCAAAAATATTTTTGCTACGCCCTATTATCATATATTCGCCGAATCTGTGAATTCCCAGTGATTGCAAAAAACAGTTAGAATCGCTCTATCTCTGCTAGTTTAGGCAGAAAACGCGTTTAAAGATTTGCAAAATGTTTTTTTAAATATCTCTAAGAATATTATTGCTACACCCTATTATCATATGTTGGCAGAATCTGTGAATTCCCAGCGATCACAAAAAACAGGTAGAATCGCTCTATCTCTTCTAGTTTAGCCAGAAAACGCGATTAAAGTTTTGCAAAATGGTTTTTTAAATATCTCCAAAAATATTTTTGCTAAGGCCTATTATCACATATTGGCGGAATCTGTGAACTCCCAGTGATCACAAAAAACACTTAAAATCGCTTTATCTCTTCTAGTTTAGCCAGAAAACGCGTTTAAAGTTTTGCAAAAGATTTTTTTAAATATCTCCAAAAATATTTTTGCTACAGCCTATTATCATATATTGGCGGAATCTGTGAATTCCCAGTGATCACAAAAAACACTTAAAATCGCTTTATCTCTTTTAGTTTAGTCAGAAAACGCGTTTAAAGTTTTGCAAAAGATTTTTTTAAATATCTCCGAAAATATTTTTGCTACAGCCTATTATCATATATTGGCGGAATCTGTGAATTCCCAGTGATCACAAAAAACACTTAAAATCGCTTTATCTCTTCTAGTTTAGCCAGAAAACGCGTTTAAAGTTTTGCAAAAGATTTTTTTAAATATCTCCGGAAATATTTTTGCTTCAGCCTATTATCATATATTGGCGGAATCTGTGATTTCCCAATGATCACAAAAAACACTTAGAATCGCTTTATCTGTTCTAGTTTAGCCAGAAAACGCGTTTAAAGTTTTGCAAAAGATTTTTTTAAATATCTCCGAAAATATTTTTGCTACGCCCTATTATCATATATTCGCCGAATCTGTGAATTCCCAGTGATTACAAAAAACAGTTAGAATCGCTCTATCTCTTCTAGTTTAGCCAGAAAACGCGATTAAAGTTTTGCAAAATGGTTTTTTAAATATCTCCAAAAATATTTTTGCTACAGCCTATTATCATATGTTGGCAGAATCTGTGAATTCGCAGCGATCACAAAAAACAGTTAGAATCGCTCTATCTCTTCTAATTTAGCCAGAAAACGCGTTTAAAGTTTTGCAAAATGTTTTTTTGAATATCTCCAAAAATATTTTTGCTACGCCCTATTATCATATATTCGCCGAATCTGTGAATTCCCAGTGATTGCAAAAAACAGTTAGAATCGCTCTATCTCTGCTAGTTTAGGCAGAAAACGCGTTTAAAGATTTGCAAAATGTTTTTTTAAATATCTCTAAGAATATTATTGCTACACCCTATTATCATATGTTGGCAGAATCTGTGAATTCCCAGCGATCACAAAAAACAGGTAGAATCGCTCTATCTCTTCTAGTTTAGCCAGAAAACGCGATTAAAGTTTTGCAAAATGGTTTTTTAAATATCTCCAAAAATATTTTGGCTATAGCCTATTATCATATATTGGCGGAATCTGTGAACTCCCAGTGATCACAAAAAACACTTAAAATCGCTTTATCTCTTCTAGTTTAGCCAGAAAACGCGTTTAAAGTTTTGCAAAATGTTTTTTTAAATATCTCCAAAAATATTTTGGCTATAGCCTATTATCATATATTGGCGGAATCTGTGAACTTCCAGTGATCACAAAAATTACTTAAAATCACTCTATCTCTTCTAGTTTAGCCAGAAAACGCGATTAAAGTTTTGCAAAATGGTTTTTTAAATATCTCCAAAAATATTTTTGCTAAGGCCTATTATCATATATTGGCGGAATCTGTGAACTCCCAGTGATCACAAAAAACACTTAAAATCGCTTTATCTCTTTTAGTTTAGTCAGAAAACGCGTTTAAAGTTTTGCAAAATGTTTTTTTAAATATCTCCAAAAATATTTTGGCTATAGCCTATTATCATATATTGGCGGAATCTGTGAACTTCCAGTGATCACAAAAATTACTTAAAATCACTCTATCTCTTCTAGTTTAGCCAGAAAACGCGATTAAAGTTTTGCAAAATGGTTTTTTAAATATCTCCAAAAATATTTTTGCTAAGGCCTATTATCATATATTGGCGGAATCTGTGAACTTCCAGTGATCACAAAAATTACTTAAAATCACTCTATCTCTTCTAGTTTAGCCAGAAAACGCGATTAAAGTTTTGCAAAATGGTTTTTTAAATATCTCCAAAAATATTTTTGCTAAGGCCTATTATCATATATTGGCGGAATCTGTGAACTCCCAGTGATCACAAAAAACACTTAAAATGGCTTTATCTCTTTTAGTTTAGTCAGAAAACGCGTTTAAAGTTTTGCAAAAGATTTTTTAAATATCTCCAAAAATATTTTTACTACGCCCTATTATCAGTGATCACAAAAAACACTTAAAATCTCTCTATCTCTTCTAGTTTAGCCAGAAAACGCGATTAAAGTTTTGCAAAATGGTTTTTTAAATATCTCCAAAAATATTTTTGCTACAGCCTATTATCATATATTGGCGGAATCTGTGAACTCCCAGTGATCACAAAAAACACTTAAAATCGCTTTATCTCTTTTAGTTTAGTCAGAAAACGCGTTTAAAGTTTTGCAAAATGTTTTTTTGAATATCTCCAAAAATATTTTTGGTACAGCCCTATTATCATATATTCGCCGAATCTGTGAATTCCCAGCGATCACAAAAAACACTTCGCTCTATCTCTTCTAGTTTAGCCAGAAAACGCGATTAAAGTTTTGCAAAATGGTTTTTTAAGTATCTCCAAAAATATTTTTGCTAAGGCCTATTATCACATATTGGCGGAATCTGTGAACTCCCAGTGATCACAAAAAACACTTAAAATCGCTCTATCTCTTCTAGTTTAGCCAGAAAACGCGTTTAAAGTTTTGCAAAAGATTTTTTTAAATTTCTCCAAAAATATTTTTGCTACAGCCTATTATCATATATTGGCGGAATGTGTGAACTCCCAGTGATCACAAAAAGCACTTAAAATCGCTCTATGTCTTCTAGTTTAGCCAGAAAACGCGTTTAAAGTTTTGCGAAATTGTTTTTTTAAATATCTCCAAAAATATTTTGGCTATAGCCTATTATCATATATTGGCGGAATCTGTGAACTCCCAGTGATCACAAAAAACACTTAAAATCGCTTTATCTCTTCTAGTTTAGCCAGAAAACGCGTTTAAAGTTTTGCAAAAGATTTTTTTAAATATCTCCAAAAATATTTTTGCTGCAGCCTATTATCATATATTGGCGGAATCTGTGAACTCCCAGTGATCACAAAAAACACTTAAAATCGCTCTATCTCTTCTAGTTTAGCCAGAAAACGCGTTTAAAGTTTTGCAAAAGATTTTTTTAAATATCTCCAAAAATATTTTTGCTACAGCCTATTATCATATATTGGCGGAATCTGTGAACTCTCAGTGATCACAAGAAACACTTAGAATCGCTCTATCTCTTCTAGTTTAGCCAGAAAACGCGTTTAAAGTTTTGCAAAAGATTTTTTTAAATATCTCCAAAAATATTTTTGCTACAGCCTATTATCATATATTGGCGGAATGTGTGAACTCCCAGTGATCACAAAAAACACTTAAAATCGCTTTATCTCTTCTAGTTTAGCCAGAAAACGCGTTTAAAGTTTTGCAAAAGATTTTTTTAAATATCTCCAAAAATATTTTTGCTACAGCCTATTATCATATATTGGCGGAATGTGTGAACTCCCAGTGATCACAAAAAACACTTAAAATCGCTCTATCTCTTCTAGTTTAGCCAGAAAACGCGTTTAAAGTTTTGCAAAATGTTTTTTTAAATGTCTTCAAAAATTTTTTTTAGCTAAAGCTTACTATTGTACATTTTGTATATTGCGAATTTCGTGAAATTAATTAAATCAATACTAAGCCAAATGAAATTATTTCATAAATTGTACATTACAATTCAGTACGATCCCCATTTTTACACGTTATTAAAAGTATATTTTTTTGGCAAAGTTAAAGCATCTACGTATTTTTAAAAAAAAATCATCAGCAATTTGTATAAGTGAGCAATAATTGCGAATCTTAAACTGAATTTCAAATACACACGATTCAGCTATGACACAAGAGAATACTACCATAATACTATACAATTTCAGTACTTTTCAATTTAAACTGAAACATAAGATCTGAAATATGATGAGGAACATAATCGAATAATAAATGCTCTACAATTTCTAGTAATTAAAAATTTAAACTGATTAAAGTTAATGCTCTATTAGTCTAGTCGGTATGATTTTATATACCGAATTCTATGATTAAACATTAAAAAGATGAAAAATTATGAATTACAAATTTTAAATTTAATCAATATATTTTGCTCCAATAAAAACCAATAGAATATTATTTGTCCTTTTCTAAATTAAAAACAAACTAAGCAAAACAAATAATATTACTCTTTCGTCTTCTCTTAACTCTATTACCTTCTAACATTTCTCGTCCACTCTTCGTTCTATTACCTTTAACCTCAATAAAATCTCTTGCTAATTGCAAGTTACAAACATTTTTATCAATTCTCTTTCTCCATATATGCTTATACTGGACGCTCTGAAATTCTATACAACTTAAGACTTTTTAAGAGAAATGTTTATAATAAAATAATCTCTTCACTGATTAAAGTTGGCTGTCAGGGTTTTTGTCGTTTAATATTATAAAGTAAAATACAATAATATATACCATATTACAAGTGTATATATATATAATATACAATAATATTATTTTTTCGTCTAGATTAAAACTTATTCTCTCATTGCATATATAAAAATATCATTTGCTTTCTCATATATAGCTACCTTTAAAAATATAATTTTTTATCTTTTGCTCCTTCAAGGATAAGACAGTTCAAAAAAAAAAAATATATAAAAGTTTTTATAAGAAAATATAAAGTTGGAAATTTTACAAAAGAAATGTCAGTATCCAGGGTATTGCAAGATATCACACACACAAAAACACACAAACAATGAAAAAATAACAGACAAAAAAAAACAACTTTGATTTGATTGCGCTTTATCTATATAAGAAAACGTAGATGAGTATATGGTACGATATCATAAAGGAAGATGCAAAATGAAGGCATATAGTAAATGCATATACTCTACATAATATAGTGCTACAATCCATAGTTTTTCTAAAGAAAACCAAAATAAAGTCATTCTTTTTCTTATCATTTTCATTGCAATTTTTTTTCTCATTTCTCTATGCCGTTGCCGTACATTTATAGCATAAAAGAAGAAAAAAAAAGCATGAGCAAAATATCTTTAATTAAATTTTGTATATTTGTATGTAACGGTAAGACCAAGATCACGTAAGACCACATCAGGTAGACAAAAATGTTTGGATACAGTTAGACAAATACTTGGATGCGCTAAAATATTTCCATGCCGGAAATGTAGTTAAATTATGGTGAAAAACTTATGGTAACGGTGTGATATCACCTGCTTTTATATTAATCTGGTTCAGATTTTCTTTAAAAGAATTTCTTAATAATAATAACGGAAATAATGAGAGAAAAAAGAGATATAAGAAAAAATTATATAACGCTTTCTTTACAATTATCATGCCACCATTTTAGTTTATAAAATATTAAAAGTAATTTTCCTTCAATCTTTTATGATTATTTTTTTATGTTTTCATTACATTTATGCAATTATACATGTATGAATGTAAATGTTGCTATTCAAAAGGAGGCGAAAAACAAATTTTGTGGCTTTATAACCTTTAAATGAAAAACTTGTAATAAAAATTTGAAAATTTGTTGATATTGAGTTAAGATTTATAGACCAAACATCAATGGAGTTAGTGAAAAACAACAATATTATTGTGATTTTTAAAATGAATAACAAAAAAATTGCAAAAAACAGCAGTCAATTAATTATATTAACTGATATTGAACATTTTAGACAGATTTGCAAAAAAATTTGAAATAAAAAATTTCAAGAAGAAAATTCTTACCTATCTTCTCCCTTCTTTTAGTCAAATTATCTCATTTGATCTCTCAATATTCCAGTTTTTAACAACTTACTGTCCAGTTAACCAACTAATGGCAATATAACAAATTGTGAAGATCATTGATTGATAAAACAACATCGAACTTTTAATTGATTTTACAATTTTCTTAAACATAATTCCGAATTTGATAGATGAATTAATTTTAATAAGATCAAATAAGAACTTTAATTTAGAAAAAGAAGTCTTACAAAAGACAAAATAATTTATAAATTTTTAATCGTGTACTCAATTCAACCGTAAATGCTAAATATCGTAATGTAGTTAATGAAGGTTTTAATAAGAAATTTAATATTAATTATTTAAAATTACTCCAACACACTTTAAAACCAAATTTCTGAAAACCTTGTAAATGCACTGGTTAAATTACACTTTTGCAATATCTTAAAACTTTATAAGGAAAATAACTTTGCTAGAACAAATGCACTTTATCTACATACCCTTGCTTAATATTTTAGTTAAAAGTTTTGGAAATATTCATAAAATTTCTTATATGAGTTTGAATATTCATAAAATTTCTTATAATAAAAGAAACCCCTTCAAGGATTTAAATGCAAAATGGAATACAATATAAGCACAATATTAAAAAAAATTAACTCTTACATTTCTATATACAATTATCCTTCTGAATGCATTTAAAACTATAACTAAAACTATAAAATACAAACTGTATATACTAATAAAACATTGAAATAATAATAGAATAATAGTGTATATAATATGCAAATTTCCAATATTCACAAAGAGAACCAATCAAGTATTATAAAATCGCATCAATAACAAATCAAATGGAACAGGAAAACATTCTATTCCCCTACCATACTTCTCAAAAAAATAAATAAAACTTAGAGAAAACTTCAATATTTTTATGCTCCTCAATATTGTTGTACAAGTATTGAAGAGCAAGAACATTATCTGTTAATAATACTGATAGCAATTACGATACCAATGTAACTGATACTTTCGTATACAATGTCTAAGTAAATATACTTGTACAATATTACTGTATACATTTCTTTCAAATAAAATCAATCAAAAATCCAAAGAAAATAAATAAATAGAAAAAAACGAATAGATATTCTAAGGAAGAATTTATTATACAAAATTTATACTCAATATTCTCAAGGATTTAAAAATTATCTACACGAATGCTTTAAATCAAGTTAGTTTGTATATTATTAAGAGAGCTAAAATACATTGCATAGAGAATATTGTTGTATATTAGACTCAACAATTATTATTTGTGCATAACATTAATTATTTTATAAAAAAAAAACAAAGAGATTATTGTACAAGTATACGAGAACATGTGTGCTGGTGTAGACATGTAGAGCATCAATTTTCTCTACCATATTTAAAATGTTTTCAAATTATTTATTATTTTAGAATTTAGAGCATTATTAATTGATAGGAATTATTTAGAACAAGAAGTGAAGGCAAATTAGGATATTGTGATTAATGATCACACTGAAATATGAGATTTTTTCTTTTTTTTTAAATCTGTGCTTCTTTAATTTGAGAATTTCATATATTACGTATACAATTAATATTATTAATGACTCAAGATTTTTTGATATATTTTGTAAAATATTACAAATTTTTTAAAATTTCAATTAAACACTTGAATTATTTCAAAAACTTAAGATGAAAACAAGGATTTACTTTATGCAAATTAATTTTTCAATAGTACTTTTAAAATTATACAGCATTCTAGAAATCGTTCTATTCCGATACATATTACTAATTTTCAATAGTTCAGTTAGAAAACGCCTTATTTCTAACTTCTCTCCAAAAGTTATAAACGTCATATTCCTCTCTTTCAAAATCATTTCAATTACAATTTTTATTAAGAACTTTAAACATTTTCGATATTAAATATCGTAAATTAAAACCAGGATAATGCTAGTATAAAAAATAATTTGCATTACATGTATACAATTAAATTTTAAATAATCACTCATAAATTATTTAAAAATAATGATATTAATTAAAATAAATCAATTCAAATTTTTTATTTATATTTTTTAATTAAATTTTCAGTATCCCAAAGAATCATTTATTATTAACAATATTGACTTTAAAATTAATTTTCGTACAATTAATTTTAATTTGTAGAAAAATTTATTTTTTTTTTATAATGAACTAACATAATTAAAAATTTGTCATATTATTTTAATTGAAATTAAATAGAGTTCCACAGCTTTAATATTTAAAATATATATAAAAGTATCTAGTTGTCTGTGATAACAACAATAAAAAACATTTGATGTGATCAGCACATAACCGCACGCAAGGTTTATTGTCTAGTTAATTGAAAGTTCTACCGTTCATTTCAATTAAATTTGTGGGGAACTAGTAAATTTTTGGTTAATACACCCAGAAAAATTTAATGTTGGCTCTAAGTATAAGTTCACTTTGCGCTATCCGAAGTTACTGAAGGGTCCAATCCGATCAATCCGTGACAATGCAAATTCATTTATCAATTTTTATGAAAATCGGTTCAGCCGAACTTGAAAAGCGCGTGCGAACACCATACACCGAAAAACCAAAAGACAGATACCTCCGTTTATAATACAAAAAATATTATTATTCAGAATTATTAAAAACAAACGGAAAACTCATTCCGCCCTATAGTTTCTGCAGAGACCAATGGTACTGGTTAGAAAAACAAGTCATCATACGATCATTATTTCGATTATTATGATAGATGTTTTCCGTCAAAATTCTATTTTAAAGCATTTCAGAGAGAATGAAACATCTACGTCAGCCATTGACTCGCCGCCATTGGCATGACTATATTGTTTTCCAATCAACCAAACACTCTATTCCATAACCATTTGGGTGGACCTTTTGATCTGTTTCAGTCTGCATTGCTTCAAATCTATAAATATGTGGCACTCATAGATTCACTAGACGTATACTCTAATTCGAAAAATACCACAATAAACCTAGACCTGCTTAATTCTAGTCATAACGTCTATAATATTAATAAGATAACTTAACAAAATATATAATAAACCTACTTACTGTTTTTCATATCTGTTTAATAACTTTTGATTTAATTGTATACCTCCAGTCAAAAATTAACAATGTTTACATTTAATTTACCTGAAAATACAAAAAAAAAAAAACAAGAAAATTATTTTATTTACAAGATAAATTCAATCAAATATTAAAATAAATTTTAATTAAAATTTAATATTTGTGCATGTATGCATGACTGAGATTATAAATAACAATGTTTTATTACGAGTATACTATTTCATATTATTTACGAGTGTATAACAGTTATACACTCGTTATATGAATTATTGCATTCCACACAAATTATTATACAAAATCAATAAATTTAAAGAACAGGGTTCTTAAAAAGTTGCACCTACAAAGGAATTTTAAATTTGTTTACACATTGAAGATTGTAGCAGTCATCTGGTCGTGGTTGAATTTGGCTAGAATAGTTTATACTAGTTACTCTGGTCATTACTCTTCACGATTGCAGCTAAGATATTTTTGATTTTCCATTACAGAGAAAAATATGTGATGTCGTTTTAAATATATTTGTAATACTTGAAGAGTGCCTTTTGATTTTTAAATCAAAATTGAAGCCAATCATTTTTACACTCCCATTGCAACGGGTAAACATAAGATTCTTACGATTACTTTTCGTGAAATATTGCTTTGATATTTAATTTACGATAATCTCTAGATTAAAGCAAATAATTCTAATCATTTTTTTTGGATCAACTTCATTTCCTCTTTCAAAAATTTTACTTAATAAGTTTAATTGAACGATTATAAAATAATAAATCAAAATAATTTAAATTTCAAAATAAAATTCTGATTTGAAAAATAATTATACAAAATTGAAAACTTATAAATCAGAGACCTACTTATAAAAACAAATGGGAATAAATTTACAAAATTTTTTGTTTTTAACCACCTAAATATATTTATGTACATATACATTTACAAATATACGCATAAGTATAATTATTTTTCTTTATGTACATACATATACCTACATAAATATTATTCGAGCATAATGAATTCATGAATTTTAAAGTGCGATGTTCACATTTAACAGAGATATAAAGTTTCCACAAAAAGCAAAAAGAATTGAAAAATAAAAAAAAATTGAAAATTCTAATAAATCATTTCTGATGATAATGATGTTGGAGAAGATGGTGGGAGGGCCATTGAAGAAAATGCAATATTTACAAAACTGTCACAGAATTTAAATAGAAATATCATGTTCTCATTTTCATTCAAATAATAAATATAAAATGATTTGATTTATGATGAAATCAAAATTACAAATGGACAGAATTTGTTTTAGTTTGTATACACATACATATATGTATATATTATGTGCAAGAATTCAAAGAGCTCCAGATGACATGTACATATATACATAAAGAATAAGCTTTAGAACGGAAATTTGTTAACAAAATATTAATATCCAATATATGTATATTTTTTAGAAATCCTACACAACGTGTCCAATTAGACAAAATTATAAGCTTTCCTATCATATTAATGCATCTGTTTACACCTAATTGTGTTACAAATCGTGAATGCTATTATGAAAAATAACAAGGGAATTTAATATATT
Organism: Condylostylus longicornis; assembly: GCF_029603195.1. Lineage (NCBI taxonomy): Eukaryota > Metazoa > Arthropoda > Insecta > Diptera > Dolichopodidae > Condylostylus > Condylostylus longicornis. Next base: position 4,232,759 of record NW_026578052.1, on the reverse strand, counting down.
TGTCATAAATAAAAATAAAACTAGCTATTTTGATTTATTTTAAAATATCTCTTCTCCCCTAGATGTATTTTATTAGAAAAACTTTGTTACATACGTTTTATATTAGACGAAGATAATAATTGTAGTTGGAGTTTTTTTTTTACCAATTCGAAAGGTAAATTTAATGAATGTGCAACAGAATCTGCAGTAACTTTAAAGACTAGGCTACCCAGAGGTAACCGAAAAAATATGGAAAAATTCTTTGACAACTTACCAATTTGTCTCTGTCGAATACAGAACAAGGCAAAAGTAGGAGTACTCACAGAAACTTCATTGCCGGTGATTCGATATGTTGAATTACCACGACGAACTTTTATTTTTCATCAAAAACAGAGTGATGTAAGTGTAAGCTGAATTCAAATATGTTGTTCCCTAACGAATCCATAACAGATTCGAATGTCAGTTTGGTTATACACTGTGTCCGATCGAATACGGATAAATGTACCAGCCTGGACAAGTACTGTCCGGTATTTCAATCTGAAATACATCCAATCCAATAGAAGTCTGTCTGAGAATTAATTTAGATAGAGAGTATGAAACCAACCTAAATATAATTAAGAAAATTAGAACGGTCCGGCGAGCCCTTCAGTTGACAACAATTAAGTGAGACTCAATTGAATTCCCGGTCAGAGTAAATATGTGGTTGCCTATGAGCTACCACTAAAGCGGGCTGGGTTTTATTTTGTGTGTCCGTTACCCCTTTGACAGTTCTCATTTTTTGCCGAACTAGACTTGCTTTCCTGTTTAAGGCGGAAAGCAATTTTCACTGGCGCTTCTCTGAGAGGAGGAGAGTTTCTGATATGAAGCTGTATTTCTTTCATCTCACTCAAGAGTGTTAACATTGAGCTATTGCAAATGAATTGAAACCGGAAATTCTTAACAGGACACTACTCAGTACAGATTTTTTTGTAAAGGATGTGTATGGTAGTCTCATCCCTTACTCCGAGTTCGCACAATAGCGACGAGACTTTTATACACATTCTTTACATATACAATTTGCAATTTCCCGCAATACTAACAGTCCGGCATCGTCAATTCTTCGATTATGGAAGTAATTTGAGTAACTTAACATGGTGTCTTTAAAAATCTCCTTTAATTATGGAATTAAATTTACTCTCAAACTCTTCTAACACCATTTAAATATTTCAGAAATAATACCATAAAATTCAATTGCAAAAATGATTTTATAATCACATCTTAACTTTAACAAAATATTTTTCACCAAAAGTGAATTGATTTTCAATTTTCTGAACAAAAACACTATAGAAATAAAAGTTAAAAAGTTAATATTAATTTTTTATTTTTCATTATTTAAAATTATTGATTCGTTCTTATTTTTTAACAACTTATTCTCAGAAAGTTTTTCATTTAAAATTTGCTGCAAAGAAAACCAAAAACTACAATCGTTTGATTTACTAAAAAGGATGATCACAAGAAATGAAAAATAACTAGAAATAATTTTTTTTTTTGCTATTTTATAAAATTAATTGAATTTTCATTTTTATTTCTTTACAATTCATAATTGCTCTATAAATAAGAAAAAAAACCCAACAACAATGATCCTTTATACTCGTATATCCTTTAATATTGTGAATTGAAATTCTATACAAAAAGTTTTTCAACAAAAGAAAATTAATCAGTGTTAAAAAAATGCTGGTTTGTTATTTTTGTATTTTTTTTTCTTCTTTAATATTTTCCTAATTAACTATTTATTAATTAGCACTTTTCCAAAAAATTTTGAAGAAAAGTGCTTATTATTTTCACTCTGTGTGTCCGTCCATCTGTCCGTGGACATGTTTACAAAACTTCTACACCCTTGAAGATAGAAAGCTGAAATTTTATATGTACATAGATTTTTACGACAAACTTATTTCCGTAGAAGAAAATATTTACCTATCTCTCCCCCTCTAGAAGTTATACCCCCTCAAAACCCTAACAATTCCATTTTTTAACCATTTATTGTAGTGAAACCATAAGTATTTAGCAAACACAGAAAGGCAGTGGCTTGCTTCTCCTATCGCGGCATATTATAGTTAAACTTTAAAAAAAAAAAATGGCCTTTAAATTTACCGTTATCTAAAATCCGTTTCTTCCAAATTTTTGATATCGTTTTTCTTCTAGACCCTAAGTTGTATTAGCCTGAAATTTCAGCATATTTTAGGCACAAATAAAAAGCTTATTTCGTTAGAAGAAATCTTTTTTCCATCTATACCCCCCTTTCAAGTTATCGCCTCTTGAAATTTGTAAAATTTGAATTTTTGACACCTTATATTTCGGAAACCGCAACCTTTTTCAAATTTCCATAAACGCAAAAAGCTAACGGTAAATTCCAGGATATTAAAAAATATAATTATTTTTCTGAACTCAAGACATCAACCCTTAAAATCGAGCATTATGTTAAAACCTGTTTATATTAATTTTTGCTTTATTTCAAAGACTGCATATATGCATCACCCTAATTATATGCAATCCCAGAAATAGTTTCATTTATGAATAAAAATAATTTTAATAGAGTGGTAGGTATACATAGACTGTATTTAGAAGCAGTATTTTCACTTGCTGAAGGGAAAAGTGCTACAATACAAACCATTGGTTTGACCCAACTTTATTTCATTTTCAATTCAAAATGAAAATATTATTAAATTTTTTTTTAAAAAAATAGTGAAATTCAAATTTGAACCCATGCATTTTATTTTCGCATAAAAACAAAAAATTCCAAAAATTTTGACGATTCAAGACCTAAGTCCGGACTAAAAATTGACCAGCCTCTAGCCACAGCTTGTGCGGCCATACCGCAATTCTTAAAATCTAAGTCTAGAAAATGTTTTGAAAACTTTAAAATTAATTTAATAACACATTCATACAACACACAACTTTCTCTACCACACTTATTCCACATATAATAGGAAATAATTCTTAAAATAAACCACCAAATTATAGTATACATATATTTTTCAAAACTATTTTAATTTTTAAATATTCACGAGGATAAAATTTTTTTTTTCTGAACTATGCTATCAAAGCGCTACACTTTTATTTGTTTTTGGAAAACTTTTATTTAATGTTTGATCTTCAGCTGACGTTCAGTTCTAAACCACAAATTAAAATCGTCCAAGTCAATCACGTAAGAACCATAAAATAGTCATTCGCTGGAAGTAAACTATTTCACTAACTCAATTTGTGATACCCGCAAAATTATTTAGTCTAGAATCCTCCACAAAACCTAGTGTAGTGTTTGTCTAAATAATGAAAGCACGTTCATAATCACTTTTTGGAACACCAAAAGCGATGAAAAAAATTTTGGACTGTAATAATGGTTTCAGCAAACAGTTTAGCTTCCTTATTAATTTACAATTGCTTTTTATAAATTTTATTTTCTATTGTTATCTACACACATTCATACAATACGCTTATTTTCAAATTAATTACATTTACGCAATTTAATTCATAAAGTTTTAAAAAAAATTTTTTTTTGGTTTTTTGTTTTTTGTATAATCACATAATTTACAATTAGAATAACAAGTCGTGTGTTAAATTCACATTCATTTTTAACAAAATATTATGCATATAAGAAAAAATGCAATGCTCTAATAAATTCTTTTCTAAGCAATTTTTTTTTTCTTCTTACAAAATATTAAAAAGAAAACTTTTGCGAAACTTTACAATATTACAAACTTTTTCTAATATACTCACTTATATCTACATTATACACACTATTAAAAACAAATACGTTCATTCTAAAAATTAATATGAGAAAGAAAAAGCAATGCAAAAGTGTATAACAATTTTTTTAGTTTTAAGATTAAAACCGCCACTATTAAAAACAAAAACAGCAACCATAACAATTTCTCGTATAAATTTTTAGCATAAAACATTACCGCATTATAAATAAAAACGTTTCATAAAATATAACAATATATAATTATATATATTATATGTGTATAACAGAAGTGTTTATAAAAGATACGAATACATACATACATATAGGAAGGTATTTTTGTAACTTAATGTTTTTAACATCAAAGAAAATATGGCGTTATTAAATTTAAGTTCATAGTGCTTTTTAAGAATAAAAACACCAAAAAATGCATCTCACAGTTGTATAACGCTTTTAAATTTAATTCAACTCTTTATGCACTTAATACACATATACATATAACTACATATTTTAGTTAAAGTGAAAAGTAAATAAATATAAAACTATACTTTTAATTGTTTTTTTTTTCTCTCCTTTTCTCCTTCTAACCGTTCTGTTATTGTCGGTTTTTAAATTAAAAGAAAAAGAAAAGAGATCGTACCAAAAATTACAATTTGTTCATCTTATGCTTTTTCTTCAAAGAAAATTTATTACACTTGACGATTTCTTATTATTCTTTACATTTCAAAAGAGAAAAGAAGAGAAATTAAGAGAATTTTTAAAGTCTTAAAAGATAAATCTGTTATAGTCAGTGAACGAACGTAACAGTGCCATATTTTTAGGGCTTTTATTAAATTTTGAAAAAAAAAATCCTTGATTTTAATTTAATTGGTTTGAAGATATCAGTTTTATATTCAAATTAATTCAAGATTAAGAATTTTAAAAAATATTTTATGAGGAAACAATATTCCAAATGAGATCAACCACAAACTACAAGAGAGTTTATTTTCGAAATTGGGATCGACTATGGACAGTGTAATAGCAGAACAAGAATTTTGTGTCCATTGATACTATTAAAACGGATACATTTTAATATTCATCAGACATCACTCGGTGTACGCATGTAGATAAATTTGACGAAATACGGTACAGTAAAGAAGGTAGAGCCTATATATGTTCGAAATAAAACGAAAGCACTTCTTATGATTTCCTACGAGAAAAAAGCCAATATGTCTTTGTTCGCCGTTCGTTCAAGGTTTATATAAGTTTGTTCGTGGTGAGTAAGTATGCAGCCAGACTGAAACTTCATTTTAACCCTTTCCAGGAAATTGATAAGAAAAGCAAGCTTTTCAATTATCTCGGTAAATGTCCGCTTGTGTAAAGATTCAGATTGTTCTTGTTGGATGTGTTAAACATAACTGAAATTGACATTTTCCTCAATTTTATCAGAAGAGTATCATGGGTGTCAACAGATACCTTCAAATAATTGGGTGATTCTGATGGACGATTTGATCATAAATGGGTCCAGATGTCTAATATATTTCATTTCCAAATTAAATTATAGGCAAAACAAAAATTTTTAATGCAATTCTGGAGTTAATGGGCAAGAGAAATTAAATATGAAAGAAACAATATAATACAAAAGAAGTTTAATTTTGGAAAAACCTTTTATATAATCTCATTCAACTTTTTGCAATATGTTTTTCAGGTCTACATTATATAAGACTCCATCTTCGCTATTGTTAATTTTTTTATATTAAAAAAAATTCAATTGAAATTTTTCAATTTTTTCATTTTTAAATTTAATTAAAAATTTCATAATTTTTTTTTATATATTTGTTCTTGTTTTCAGGAGATTCAACATCATATTAATTAAAATATTTTAGGTCTTTTTGTTTTTGAAATCATAAACATTCCACGTACTTTATGTACGTGTATAAAAAATAACACTAATTAAAAATTTGAGGGTTTTTTAACAAAAAAAAAAAAAAAACTGCAAAAACAGCAAATCATGCAAAAATATAAAAAAAAGAATAGTTCGTTAATCACATACAAAGAAAAATTATTGTAGAATACAAAAAAGAAATACATAAATGATTGCATATCGCAAGGCGAAATTGAAAATTTAATAATGGTGATTTTAATATGACACAATGTACGTTTGTATGTATATGAATAATTCACACCTGGCACATCATTATTTTTTTGTCAGCTATTATAAAATCACAAAAGAAATTAGAACAATCAGGAAAACCAATTATAAATGAACAACTCTTGCTATGAATTGTGATAAAGTTTACAGGTCTTGTATAATTGTAATTATGTTTTCTTTGTTCAATAAATAATTTAATTTTACATTCTTATTTACTTAAATATTAAAAATCATCAATGTAATTCAAATATTAAACTACTGACCCCTTGTATAATGTACTTAAGCTGATTATGAAATAAAACTTGTTCATAATTTTGTATATATGTGTATATATGTGTATATATAAATAGAAATCATAAGCTCATTAACATTAGTCGGGATTCTCATTTGTTCTTAAAATAAAACTTATGTGCACAAGTGAATTGTAAAATAAATTTAAAAAATAAAATCTTAATTTTCTATTTAAAACATTTTATAAATTTTGAATTTAATTCATTACAAGACTACTTATGATTTTAAAGAATATTTTGCAATTACAAAATTACATGAAAACAAAAATATTGAATTACAAATTTTACAAAAACATATGTAATCATTGAATAAACAAGTATTTCTTTAGTTACTCTTAATACTGATTGACATTTGTGGTGTATTTTACTTACAAATTGTCAATCGAGTAAAGAGTGAATATAAAGGTGTTTAAGATTTTCTGCGTAAATAACCAACACCGTGTTATTAAGTACTTTCCAACTTTTTTTACGCAAAAAGAAATGAGTATAAATGTTAAAATTTAAAATTAAAAAATTACACGATTTTGCATTTAGTTTTAAAATAAAATTAGTTCACAATATTAAAGAATTGTTGTTGAATTCCGAAATAACGCATTGAATTCAGAAATGGTGAATTTATAAATTCACACTAAAAAAAATAAATCTTTGTGAGTTTGTGTTCACAATAACGCTTAATACTGAATACGAATATTTACTGCAATGTACTATTAAATAAATGAGTAGATCACTGCAACCATGCTCTAAAATAAATTAAAATTTCATTTAATAAAATAAATCACCAATTATTTTAAGCCCATTATGTGTATACCATAGTGAAACCAAACCACCAGAAGAAACAACCAACCTAAATGTACGTGTATATATAATAAAAAGTATTTCAAAATATTTTGGCAAACTTTTATAAAAATTAGGTTAGCACTAAAATAAATTTTTTTAAATACACATGTTATTTTTAACGTAACTAACACCGGGGCGTATACCTATAAATTCTATATAGGTATACATGTATGTACAATTGAATCTAAAAAAATTGCTCCATAAGTTTTAATTTTTTTTGTCACCTGCTCACATGATATTCATTTATCTACGCTTGAGCTATATATATATATATATATGTATATATATATATATATATATATTATATATATATATATTATATATATATATATATATATATATATATATATTATATATATATATATATATATATTATATATATATATATATATATGTATATATATATATATATATATATATAATTCAAGTGTAGATATAATATATATCAGTATATATATATACTGATATTCATTCATACATCTACGTATAGTGAAATATATTTGAAAAGTTTTGGGATATTTTTTTTTATTTCATGAATTAATTAGAACATTCTCTCATGTGTACCCATTTTAAATATAGGTCTAAATGTAAACATACACAGTATTTGTATATACATATGTGTATACATATAAATAAACATATTATCCTTTCATAACAAAACAAAAAAAAAGTTTTTTTTTATATATATGTACATACAATTTACGAATTTTAACTGCACTTGTTTTGCATATGAAAATGACAACCTGCAAAAATCTTTTTATGAAAAATTTAAGGACTTATGAAAATTACATTTACATTTTTTTTTTTTTGTCTTTTACGAGCTAAAATATTAAAAACATATGAGTAAAATTTGTTAAAATTATGTTAAAATATAAAGTAGAGGTATGGTACAATTTTTTTTTTCATTAAATTAAATTAAATACTGTGTAAATACAACGTGACTAAGCAAAAATTTTGATAATAAATGTAAAATATTTGAATGTTGAACTTTTATTGCTGGATAAAGGAAGAGAATAGAATTAAACCTATTTACGAATTCGAACCCTAACCAGAACTCGAACTCGAACCCGAATCCTAACCTGACCTCGAGCTTGAACCCGAACCCAAATCCGGACATTAATGAACACCCGAACTCGAACCGGAAGCCGAACTCGAACCCAAACCCAAGCCCGAACCCGAATGCGAATTCGAACCAGAATTCTATTACGTTTTGATTATTTTTATTGGACATAATTCGGCAGAAATATTTTATGTGATTTCATTAACAGCTCTAAAACTTTAACTCTTCATTAGTATTTTGAGCTCGTAAAATAACATACGTAGTAATATTGTTTTTCAAGTAAACTACAAAATACGAGTACTACAAACTTTCAGTTAAAGTTTCTTTGCACAGAATGTACCATAACATACTTATACCTATGTATATACACATATATTTTCTTTTAAACATGCAAAGTTCCTCTACATCCAATGAAACATCTCATAAGATAAATGTTACAGTTTATAACCTATCAGTTTATAACCATCCACTTTCTTTTTAATAAATTTATTCAGAAAAAAAAACGTGTGTGATAAGAAGAAAATAAAAAAAAATGTTCATAATTTCCACTGAATAATTTACAATAGCATATGTTACAGTTGGCCGGTTAATTTATGAATATTATTGTAATATAAAAAAGTTTCTCAGACAAAATCATATGTAAAATAATATGAGAATTTTAATAAAATTTAACATGATTATCATATAAATTTAATAGTGAAGGTTTATTCATAAAAATCGTAGTTGATGATAAGGCAGAAGCACTTACCTAAATTAATTTTTCTATATTTTTCGCCATATATCCATATGTGGAACATATACACGTAGGATGAAGAAAATTATTTGTATTTGAAATCTTTAATTACCATACAGCGCTATGTGGAAGAAGAGCCCCACTTATTATAGTTACAAACTACAATTTATAAAAATCACGGAGCAATAAAACATCGAAATGAATTTAACTTAAGTTATGAATCGATGTTATTTTATTAATTTAAGGTTTATAATTAACGACTAATTAAAATTAATTGAAAAATAATAAATTATGAAAAATTCTTGACGACGTTTCCATTAAAATTTTCTGATCTCAAATAAAAATCTTGAAATATTCTAAATATAGAACAAAAAACCTAAAAATTTTTTAAAGATTTAATAATGTACACAAAATTTTATATTTTCTTATTATAATTGTTATATTGTATAACAGAACTTTCTAATGAAATAAGGATATAAATATTATAAACGTTTAAATGATTTGAAAAATGATATCATAAATCAGTTAAAATTTATTATTATCCTTAATTTTTATTACATTTTAATACAGACATAAAATTATAGATAAAATATACCTTATATTTAATATACCAATTTATTACTGCACCTATAATAAAATACTACCACAACACGAAATATTTTAAAAAATCTTATATGAATAGTACATAACCGGCCGCATTGATTGATGTTCAGGTGTAAACTATTGTATTTGCTGTTATATATAATATTGGAATTTGGATTTGGATTTGGAAAATTCCTGTTTGGAACTTTTAGAATATTAAGATTTCCTAAATTATTTATTAATCATCCTACTAGTATGTATAAATGCGATTTAAATCTCTTAATTATTGTAAACATAATGCATTAAATAATTTTGTGCTATACTGCTATCACCATCCTCCATTCGGCTTTCCTTTAAATTTATCAATAAAAGCCAAATAGCCGGTTTGGCTATTTTCACGGGAATAATAAAAATGGCATTCGTTTTTGTCCATTTCATGGCAAATTTAACCAAATGTCCCTTGAAAACCATCAATCAGTAGCTATATTATCCCTTCTCTGATTGTTAAAATCATATTTTGCAACTTCTTTTTCAATGCCTAACACGTAACTGAGCGTGCCGATATACGCCCAGATAATATTCGTATAACACATTCCCTTTAATAATATTGGTCAAAACCTATAAGAAAACATTTTCGGCCGTTTCGATATTCCAAATATATATTTTTTTTTCAATAATATTTTTTAATAATAAACTTCCTCATCTCAATATATGATGCTTTTCCAATATCTTTAAAATTTCGAGTAAACTTAGCATAAAAATTCCGGAACTTAAATTTTTTACATAGCTGTGGTATTATTGCACTATATGTGCAACATTATTAGTCCTCCTATATACCCGTACTAATATATACATTATTTCTATATGAACTAAACCTCTAGTATGTAGTTGACCTTATTTTTATAATAGCATTCTTTTAACAATATAATTTCGTTTGTATGTAGGTATATTAAATATTTTCTAAAATTAATCAGAACCACAGTTTAAAAAGTATATTTTATATGAAGTGGTATACATGCATAATTCTATAATACACAAGTACTGTTATAATATTATAAGAACATATTATTACAGTTTAGATACGAGTAGCTATATCTTTAATTTTAATTTAAGGAGTTTTTAACATTTTTATATCATATACACATCATTATTCAGACTAGTCAAGAAGTTTTTATCTCAAGTATATTTTATATTAAATTATATGATTTAAGAAAATATAAGAATCACTTATTTAAAAAAAAATCTGTTATACATATTTATAGTTTCAGTATTAATTGAATTTTAGTTATGAAACTGATTACCATAAAATTTTATTTATGATTTAGCTTAGATACGTTGCTTTTAAAAAGATTGAGTGAGAAATTGTGTAGCTTCCATTTTGAGTTGGTAAATCGTCTGACTTTTTAGGGTCACTGTTTTAACTTTGTAAATTGTAATCAACACGGTTTTTTGAAAAAAGGAATCAGTAGTGTAACCTCACTAAAAATGGTTCGGATCCAAAATAAGATTTGACAAAAGTACGGTAACACAAAACTCGTCAGTCATAAATGACAGATGAAGGGATACAGTTTAAAAGCGTTAAATTAATTCGGTGTTTTAATTACCACAAAGGCTAAATAAACTTAAAGTTAGTAGTGTTTACTAATCTAATAGAAGCCACGTTTATATTTGTAAAAATCTTGGATTATTGGTAAATCGTTCATATATTTTAATTCAAATATTTTAATTCAGTGTTAGAAGGAAAGTGTGAGAAGGTGTTCTATAAAGAAATAAGTATTTTAATCTACATCACATACAAGTTTTCGTACATTAAAGAAATATAAATGCAAAAATATGTACATACATAAATTATTTATTAAATTACAAAATTATTACAAAATCTTCCCTTTACAATGTAAATTATTCTCTTGGGTTCTTCTTCTTATATATACATATAATAGGAACCCATCAAACAAACACTCTCATATTGTATACTCACTTTTGTGCACATTATTATTATTGTATATTATTGAAATAATATTTAGTGTTAGAAATTGATCCTATTTTTAATATTATTAATGCAATATAAATGTACAAGAAGAGAAAGAGGAAATGAATTAAAATGAAAGAAAACATAAAAGAAAATAAAAAATTGATATTTCTTGTTACTCTTAAAGTTTTAAACGAATTTGCTCTCAATAAAAGAATACTTGAACTATATTATTACAATGAGATACTTACAATTTTCTTTCATTTCTTATGACCGTTCATAATATACCTACATTAATATATAACATACACACAATCACTTTATGAACACCTCGAAAATATACTCGAATACAATAGAATATTAAAATGAATCCTATAAATATGCAATATAAGTTGTCTATAATTTATGTATTCGAATCAATCTAACATTCTGATGTACATAGGATATATATACACTCCAATTGTTCCAAATAATCATCATACAACATTATACTGGGTGATTTAAATAAAATATTTTAAGTTTTAATGTATAAAAATGCAAGAAGACTATAATTATAAGGGAAAACAAAAAAAAAAAAAACATGAATACAATAGCAAAAAAATTTAAAATTATTTTGCTCTGAATAATAAGTAACAAGGATTAAAATTATTGCATATTCTTCGATATCAATTGTGTTGTAGATTGCATAAAAAACAAGAAATTTTTTTTTCTGTTTGTTTTTTTTTTTCGCTCTCAATAATAAAGATGTAGGATTTTTTTCTTATTACACAGCTTCTACTTATATACTCTTAGTATGTGTTCTATATGAATATAAAAAAAATGCACATTAATTTGATTTAAAAAAAGGAGGGGATCATAACATAAGCATACATACAACATATTTTAAGGATACTATCACATACTATACACTCCTTATGATTCGATATGGATCTATTTATGGAAAGCTATTTTAAAATCTATATTAATTGCGAATACACTTACTGTATTATGAAGATGATGATAATAAATCTTCTACATAATTTTCTTTTTTTATAAAAATTAATAGATTTACCTGGCATCACATCTGTACTTCAAGGAAAAATAAAAAATTTATATTCAAAAACTTCAATCAAGTGAACTTTTTTTATAAATAGCACAGCTTACTTTGAAAAGACTCTTCTTTTTAAAAAAAAAGCAGATTATTCTATATGAATTGACTTTAATTTCTTAATATCATAATATGCTCGATTATTGCATACTTTTAGGCGAATAAAGAAAATTTAAAACAAAAAACGAATAAGTTGAATAAGTCTTATACATCCAACAAATTTGAATTGAAATATTGCAAATAGGAAATTTGCTAATTTTGAGAATAACGATAACTAGGAATAATATAGTAAAAACGATAAGTTTGCCGAAATAAACCGTTTTATAATGATTTTAAACTATAAATTTCAGATTTCAACAGTTTACCGTCTATTAGAAATAATTATTGGCCGATTACCGAATATTAAAAAACGAAGCGGACTCAAGATAAAGTTTAATCTGAATGACCATTTTGTATTACAAAATAACATGAACGGTCAATTTTGGTAAAAAAAAAAACTTTAAGAGAAAATTGGAATTTAAGAAATTAAGAGAAAATTGGTAAGTACAGTTTTCTTTATAAGATAGATGAAGGTATAAAAATTTTGTAGGCAGAAATGTGGAGGACGAACCAGCGTACGGGCTATAATGTAGTGACGACAACATGTTTCTTTAATTGTGCTGCAAATGTACTAAAATACTCTTTTAATACTTTCCATTAATTCAATTCCACATTTACATATACATATCTATATAATACATTTATACATAATATATATTGTTATACAAATACGTATAAATGCATTTATATAGATTATTTAAATTTATTTTATAGCTAAATTGAATTCAAATTGTATAAAGCAAGTAAATTTTTCATAAATATTATGAAAAATTTTATCCATACAGAGTGACACAACTTATTTTTAAAAAAGTACAGAGAGAATCATTTTTTCTCATTTATTTCTTAAACATACAAGAGAGTCAAATAGTCTGTAGTCATAAATCCTCCTGTTTCTTCCGCATACAAAATTACCGAGCAAACACAGATTCATTTTAAGTTCTTAACAAAATTTAAATTTAAATTTTTAAACTATTTTAAATTTAACATCCTTAATTAAGTTTCACCACTTAATAACATTTGAACATCAAGTACATTTTAATTGCAATTTAATTTAAACACTTAATTGCTCTTTAATAACTAATTAGAGGTTAAGCTTTACAACACTTTATAAAACAATAATTAAAAAATATTAAATCACCGTCATTATGGGAGTCAATACAAAACAAATATCACCTCGTTATAATTATTATAAAAAAAAATAAAAAAATATTAAATATTTTTCATATTTTCCTCTGAATTTCCTTCCATTACCTCCGTTATTCCGTTTTCCGTTGTTATTCCATATTTCCTTACGGAACACATTGTATACAATTTAGTGTGTTGTTATATGCAACAAATATAATATAAAAGATCTAAGATAAAATATTTCCCGCCGGGGTTTCCACAAAAAAATTTCAAAACCATTACAATAAACTTATCTATTAATACAAAATATAATAAAAATATTATAAATATAATAAAAATATAAATGTAAGTAGTTAAAAAGAGTGCTATTTATATAAAAATTCTTGAAAATAAATTTTTACAAAAGACAAGAATTATGAAATAACTGAGAGTAATAACGAATACTTTTTCATTTCTTTTGATTCAATAAGATGAATGGTTTTAAGGTTATGATAGTTTACCAAAAAAACCAAAACTAGTTATAAAAATAGTTATTTAATGTGACAAGAAAATATTTAAGAAAGTATTTTTAAAATAATAAACTTTAATATTCAATTTATAAATATTATAATAAGAGACTCATAATTTGACTGCCACCTAATATGGTAGGTAATGGTGTGGTATAAAAAAGTGATTGAAATAAACCAAAGTTACATTCGCGTCGTAGCGATACCTCTCGGCGAATTCCTTGCTTTGTTAATCTCAGCCAGATATATATATGACAGCAAACGGCAGGCACCTCAAGTTAAGGTGTAACAGAATACGCCCAGGACTGTGCCGCTAGGTGTTTAGTATTCGAACTCGATATACTTTTCGCTTTCCCGTTTAAATTAGTCTTGCTATTGTATACGAAGCTCTGCCAAAGGTGACTATGTATTATTTTTAAACTGATAAATGTTACTATTCAATTTATATTTTAATAGAAATTTTACTTCAACCTCATAATCGGTCCGGTTAAATGCTGAGGATAAAAACGTGATTGAAATAAACCAAAGTTACATAAACCAAAGTTATCGTGTCGTAACGATGTCTTGCGTCGAATCCCTTGCTTCGCTAATTTCAATCAGATATATATACGACAGCGTACTGTAGGCATCTCATGTTAAGGTGGAACAGCATACGCCAGAAACTACGCTGCTAGAAAATAGCATAGTGTTTTGTATGTTAACTTGATACTAGGCGCGCTCATTTTTAAACTGGCCTTCCAATTGTAAACGGAGCTATGCCATGGGTGACTACGAGTATGTTTCGTACAAAATGGATAACTCAAAACAAAAAACAACAAACCAGTCTTAGATGCACAACTTATTATAGATACCAAGTACACTCAAACGAATTGTAGCACAAAAATGTGGTTCCTTACGATTTCAGTTACAAATTCGGAAAGGATCATCTGAACTTCATTCTTATTCAAGATTCTTACGATTCTTATTTAGATAGAATGAAAGTCAAATCAATGAAAGTGACTGTCAAATAACTTAACATATGACGATTCTCGAATAATTACTTAAATAACAACTAAATATATTCGTTTCTAGAGCTCATCGACATAATTACAGGGTGCAGCTTCAATAATAATCTGCTGATGGTTGAAAGCCTCCGGATTCGGATGTTTTGAGGTAAGCAATTGACTTTTATAGAAGGCGCAATCTGCAGTTCTTTATAGGAAGTAGAAGCGATTTGGCGTAGCACACAAATTAACAAGAGAGATGAGTACATTTCTAAATTTATTAGTATTAAAAAACTAGAAATTTTTAAGAGCGGAAAAAGGCCCACTTTAATTAGCACTGTTAAGTGGCAAATGCTTGTTATTACTGTACATGCTTTACAAGTATAAAACTAATATGTACTCTTTCATCCAATACCAAAACCTATGGATAAAATTCTTTAAAATTCTAATATGGTAATGAAATAATTTTCTTTTTTCACATAAAAATCAAAAATTTCCAAATCGTATTGTCAATTAATCAAAAAAAGAAGAAATTCTATTTAAAAAAAAAATTCTTTTCTATCTCACAACTTAAATATTTTATGTAGCATTTCATAAATATTTTATACTTTTTTAGTATTGTTAGCTAGGAAGGTAAGAGAAGATAAAAATAGCTTTTTTATTGATCTTCTTTTATTTTATTTTCATTCAAATTCATATTGAAACCAGATGATTTCAAGGGAATATCATATTATACCGTAGATATTTTACATTTTATAAGCATAATCGCGGATACAAAATGAATTTCAATTGGTTGCAAACATAATTTTTATTTTTCTGCCTTTCCTATCAAGGATTTAAAGGATATACTAATATTCATTTTAAAATTTTTTTTTTCTTTTTAATTTTCAATTGTTGAAAAGAGCATAAAAAAAATTCTTTATCGCTCTTTTTGCTTTTTATATTAACAGTTTTCGAAAACAAAATTGTACTCAATTTGAACACTTTAATATTTTTATAAAATAATGGCACATCAAGCATTTTTAAATGGTTTTTCAAAGCTATTCTTGAAATGGTTTCTGAGATAAATTCCAAGAGTATTTTTTTTTGTGCTTCACTAGAAATGGCTAGTTTTTAATATAGAATATTAACAATGTTAAATCTTGTTTGAAATTCTGAACAATATATCAACACAGGGTAAATTTGGTAACCAAAATTTAATGAATTGATATGATTGCTCAGAATATTTGATGTTAAAAATGAAAAACAATACTCCTTGTTCTTCAATCTTTATTTAACTCCTCTTTATTTTCTACATATTAAGACTTATATACTAAATTTACAATCCAACGTATCCCTACTCCAATTTATTTTTAAACTATTAGTTTTACGTTATTATAAGTTTTATTTAAATTACAAAGAATATTTTATTTACAATATGTAACAATACAATTAAAAATCATATTACACACAGATATCTATTGAGCCCAAATATTTACACATAACCAAAATTGATAATTTTATGACGGTCGCAACAGATGAATCTATTTTTAAATCGTCCCTATTTGTATAATCTTTACACTTCGTAATACATACTAAAAATTGTCATATCCTTATCATATTGTAGACATTATACAAATATATGATTGTAATATGTTACTAGTAAAGATTTCTCTCATAAACATAATTTATTATCTATTGCTCTTATCCCTTTTATTGTTAAGGTTTCTAAAAATACAAAATTAACTAAATAGTAACTTTCTAAAATTGACATGTGCATTGATAACTGGTTGTTGTTGTTGCGTCTTAAACATTCTCCCCCGCGTTGATTGCTTGCACATCAAACCTTAAGATCATTTGCTGTTACTGTTATTGCTTTAGATAATGGTTTAGTTTTATATTTTTTGACCACATATGTTGTAACGGTGATGATGCAGAACCCAATTGCCAAATAACTTATAATATATTGATGTATGTCGTGATTGGAAATTTCTTCGTAGTTGTTTTCTTGTTCCTTCAAGGTTCGTATATGTTGTTTGATTTTACCATACTCAAGAGAAAACGAATCGGTTATATTTAACAGATCAAAATGTGCTTGGCTGAACATAGCAGAGTCAATTTGGTGTTGTACTTGGGGTAGTACGTGTGGCTGCAGAAATGAATTGCTGAAGTTGCCGTTGATTATTTTAAACGTTTGAAGGATCTGCTCTTTATCTTTTAACAAACAGTTTTGATTGAATGTTATTATACCATTGCCTTGCAATCTTATTTGGTATGCAGAATTATTGCAAACAATATTATACAGATATTCGCTATTTAATGAGTACAACCATGAATTTTTTCTGATGATTTGAATCCATGTTCTACTTGGTTTTGTTATTTTGATTTTGCATCTATCCGCAATTGATTGTTGTGCTATTAAATTAAATTCACATTCGACTTCTTTTGCATCTTTGGTGACAAGTGGCCGGAGTTGTTTACATATATAATTTTCATTGTTATATGAAATACAATTAAGCCATTCGGCTGTTGATAAGGTATATGCTAAATCTTTATGTAGATTTGTCATCAAAATTTCCTTATCTGGTTCTATACTAACAAATGTGTTGTTTATTCTCGTTGGGAATGGCACAATTCTAAATATTTCCAATTCCAATGATCTTATTAAAGGAATGCTTAACGTGAATATGACAGAGCCGTTGTTTATTTTTGATTTGACTCTTGTTATTCCATACACCTGTGTTATAGTTGGTACCTGCAATTCTGCTGGAATGACCTTTTGTAATTCTTCTAAATATTCAACAAGTTGTTGAGGTTTTAATATCAGTGTGTTGAATCTTTCATGATGAACATCATGAATAATATTTAAAATAGTTAATTGAATTTTTTCCAACTCGTCAATTACTAGAGTCATGTATTGACTCAACATTAAAAATACCTTTTGAAGCTTTTCATTTTGCTGGATGGGTGTTAAGTGTTGTAATGTACGATTTACTTCATGTATTTCTTCATCAATAACCTTTAATTGTTGCAATCTTTCAGCCTGACTCTTTTTAAATAAATTAACTGTGGCCTCAATGATTGACGTTTGATTTTGAATCATATGAAAGGATTTTGTTTGTTTGTTCTCAAATTCTCCCATAATTTTTTCTATTTTTTCTGCGTATTCATCATCTAGAACTCCAAATAATTTATTTGCAATGTTGCCTGCTATGTTGATTAGTCCTCGTTTGGAACGCTGCTGACTGACGGTGGTTGGGAACAAGAGTTGATTTCTTTCATGTAGTTCTTGAAGTTTATGTTTGAACCGATCTAATATTAACATTGATAGTTCTTTTTCATTCATTGTGTCTGCTATACTTGTCATTTGGTTTATACCTTCTATAATGGCCTTGTTGTAATTCCAATAATCACTCATATTGTGATATACTACTAAGTTCCAATTAGTTGCAATAAGTTGTCCCTCCCCTAATTTCTCGAAGTATACACCGCTATTGTTAAGTTGTGTAATTTGATAAGGTACTGAAGATCCAAATACTACTAACGGTAAGAATACTAATGCCAAGATCATAAATAATGTTGTATGTGATGAATATTTATTCCCTTTTTTCCATTTCGCCTTTGTATTCTCATCTGTTTTTTCTAATTTTCGTTTAGAACTCTCAGGTGATGTTAATTGAGTATCGGAACTCTCTATTGGTAACGGAGCTAAATTGTGAATTGCTCTTTTATATGTTCCGTGTGCTGTTTTTACAACAGCTACTCTTACCAAATTATCTTTACCCTTGATAACTTCTATAATTCTTGCTATTGGCCACTTCAACGGGGGTAAATTTTCTTCTTTCATAATTACAATTAATCCCGGTTTTATATTTTCTGTTGATGTTTTCCATTTATATCTATGTTGTAGCTCTAGTAAATATTCGTTTGTCCATCTTTTCCAAAATTCTTGTCTAATAGCTGCAACTAGTTTCCATCTTGACAATGATGACAGATTTTGAGTATATTTATTTGGTTCTTGAAGTGATGTCAATGGTTCACCTATTAGAAAGTGACCTGGGGTAAGTACTGATAAATCATTCGGATTTGACGAAAGTGGTGTCAGTGGTCTTGAGTTCAAAATGGCTTCTGCTTCAGCTGTTACTGTACATAGTTCCTCAAATGTTAGAGAAGCTGACACAAGAATACTTTTTAGCAGCGTTTTAACTGATTTAACTGCCGCTTCACACAATCCAGAAAAATGCGGTGATCTTGGTGGAGCAAAATGAAACTGTATCCCCTTGGCGCTACAGTTATTATATATTGTGGTTTTTTCTTTTTCTGATTTAAATATTTCATATAATTCATTCAATTTATTTTTTGCTCCAACAAAATTGGTAGCGTTGTCGCAATAAATATTTTTGCATAGTCCTCTTCTCGAAATAAACCTTTTTAACGCTCCAATAAACCCATCAGTTGTTAGGTCTGATACTACTTCCATGTGTATAGCCTTTGTACTAAAACAACAAAATACAGCTATATAAGTTTTTTGGGGCTTTTTACCTCGTACGTGAAAATGAGTTAATATAGGCCCACAAAAATCGACGCCTGTATTACAAAATGCTCTTTCTGGCAACACTCGAGCTTCTGGTAAATCTCCCATTAATTGCGTATACATTTGAGGTTTGGCTCTTGCACATAATACACATTGACTAACAACAATTCTAGACAATTGTCTGCCTTGTAAAATCCAATATCTCTGTCTGGAAATGGCTAATAATGCCAACGGTCCGGCATGCAAATGTTGAATGTGTAGGTGATTCATAAGTAATTTTGACACAATGTCTGTACCTGGAAGCACAATAGGATGTTTTGCAAATTCGTTAACTGCAGCGTTGTTTAATCTTCCCCCTACTCGTATGATGTCATCGCAATCGATAAATGGTGTTAGTGAAGACAATCGACTATGTGGTCTTACTAATGTTTTATTTTTCAAATCTTTGAGTTCTTCTTGAAAATGATTTCTTTGAACTTCTCTAATTATTTCTAATAAGGCTTCATTTAACTCATCTGTTGTGAGCCATTTATTATCATTCTTATGTGTGCCATTCTTAAATGTATTTATTGCTCGTAAGATGTATGCCATAGTTCTTTGAAGAAATTTAAAGCAGTTATGATGGTCAATTAAATGAAGTGGGTGTTTTTCTTGTTTTTGAACAGCTTGATTTATTAGAACTGTCACCTGTCTTTCTTCTTCTTGCAGTCTTATAATATTTACTTGTCTTTCAGACCAGTCTGCCTCATTTTCTCTGAAAAATGAAGGACCCCACCACCATAATTCGGAATCCATTAATTTATCAGCTGTTGTTCCTCTAGAAATCAAATCTGCCGGGTTACTTTTTGTGTTGACATAATTCCATTCTTGTATTCTAGTAAATTCTTGAATAAATGCTACTCGGTGCGCAACAAATATTTTAAATGCTGAAGACTCACTTTTTATCCACGATAAAATAATCTGAGAGTCTGTCCAATAGTATGTTGCATCTGCTTTTACTTGAAATGCTTCTTTCACTTTGATCATCAATTCTACTGCTAATTTGGCGGCGCATAGCTCCAATCTTGGAATTGTTAATATTTTTTTAGGAGCCACGCGTGATTTTGAACATAGCATTTTACTTGTAATTGTGCCAGAAACATCAATAGATCGTACATAAACTACTGCTCCAAATGCCTTTTCACTTGCGTCTGAAAAAGCATGCAATTCGATTCTAGATGACATTTTATCTCCAAATACGTGACGTTTTATCTTCAAATGTTTTAATGCGGCTAAGTTGTGACGATAATTTACCCATTCATCTTTTAAATCTTCTGCAATTTCCGTATCCCAGTCACTACCATTTATCCATAATTGTTGAATTATCATTTTTGCTTTAATTATTATTGGATTTAAAAGACCCAAAGGATCGAATAGTGTAGCAGCTTCAGATACTATCTTCCTTTTCGTCCACTTCTGTGAGCCTTCTGTTTGTGAACATGGTGTTGTAAAAGCAAAAGTATCCATGCTTGGCTGCCATGATAGCCCCAATGTTTTTATGTATGTAGATTCTTCATCATTGAACGTTTTCTCTTCTTCTCTTTGTGTTGTTGGAATTTCTTCTATAATTCTGTAATCATTAGATGCCCATTTATGTAATTGAAATTGAGCTGAACCGAGCATCTGTTTTAGTTGGTTTTTCATTTCAATTATTCCAACTTTAGTATCACAACCTGTTATGACGTCATCTACATAGAAATCATTCATTGCTTTAGCACCTTCAGGATATTTTACTGCTTCATCTTCTGATAATTGTTTAAGGCATCGAGTTGCCAAGTACGGAGCTGTTCTAGTACCATACGTTACTGTCGTTAAACGATAATATTTGATATTTTCTTGTGGATTTTCTCTCCACAGTATTAACTGTAGATGCTGATCTTCTGGTACCACCTTAATCTGCCTGTACATCTGTTTGATGTCGGCAGTAAAAACGTATTTGTGTTTTCTAAAACGAAGTAAAATGTCAAATAAATCATGCTGTACTTTTGCACCCTTCATTATAATGTCGTTTAACGAAAGATTACTCGTTGTTTTACATGAAGCATCAAAAACTACCCGTAATTTAGTAGTGCTGCTCGATGGCTTGATTATACCATGATGCGGCATAAAATAATGGATATCAGGAATTTCATTTTCTTTCACTTCTTCCATATGTTTCAATTCTGCATATTCCCTCATGAACTGAATGTATTCATTTCTTAGGTTCACATTTTTTGACAGTTTGCCTTCCAAGTTTAAAAATCTTCGCATTGCTATATTTTTTGAATTTCCTAATAAGCTATCTGAACTAGTTATTGGTAAACTTACAACAAAGCGTCCTGATTCTTCTCTATACACAGTGTTTTTGAAATATTCTTCACATCTTTTCTCTGATGCATTCATGATTCTCTTTTCTGGAATTTTCTCAATTTCCCAAAACTTATTTAATTGTTCATTTAGTTGAATGTTGGTTATTCCAACAAAATTATTGGTTTGATTCTGTTGTGTCACTTTACCAAGAATCATCCAGCCGAATACTGTTTTTTGTAATATCGGTAAATTTGCTCCCAGTTTTAATTGGCCCCCGTTCACACATTCTGCATACATCTCAACGCCGAGTAGCATATCCACTTTCTGCGGACTATTAAATTGTGGATCAGCTAACTTTATTGACGCTGGTATTGGCCACTGTGATATGTCAATATATTTTTGCGGTTGACAAGTAGTTATTGATCTTATCACATTAGCCTCAATGCTCGTATCAAACATACTTGTTTTTGACATAATTTTCACATTCAGTCGACTTCTAGATTGAACTTGACAGTTTCCTACACCATGAATGTCCAAACTTTCCCCTATTGCATCCAAACCTAATTTTTTCTGAAGACGTTCCGTGATGAGGTTTACCTGTGAACCAGAGTCTAATAATACTCGACATTCGACTGGATTGTTTGCCTTATCAAGTACTTGAACTATTGCCGTTCCCAAAATTACATATTTTTCAGGTTCAACCTCTGACATTGATATATTTACTGTCGCTTGTTGTTTTGTAGTGGAACCTTGACTAACTTCTTTTTTGTATAGATCATGAATCAATGTGTTGTGCTTTTGCTGACATTTTCTACAGTTACTCAAAACACATTTTTTCCAAAAGTGGCCTTTCTTAAAGCAATTTGTGCATAAATTGTGCTTCCTTACACATAAACCTTTTTCTTGGGGCGTCATTTCTAAAAACTTTGAACAGTTAAATAATGAATGTTTCTCTTTACATACTAAACATTCACTGTTACTATTCAAAATTACTCCTGTTGTTACGTAAGCCGTTTTCTTGAGTTTTGTTGACTTGTCTCTACTATCACCTATAGCTTCTAGCGCTTGAAATCTTGCTTGAATAAACGTGAGAAACTCTTGTAGACTCTGTAGGTCCTTGGTACATTGTAAAGATTGCTCATATAGCACATGAGTGTCTTTGTCAAGTTTCTTCATTAAAATATGTAATAGAATTGGATCCCAATTATTGTAAACTTCCAATTCTAAATTTTCTAACATCATAATACATTCTTGTGTTGTGTTAAATAGTCCTTTAATTGATTTACTTGACCCAGGTACAATACTTGGTTGTCCTATTAACTTATCCAAAATGTTTGTTACTAGTAACCTTGTATTATTGTATCTCTCTTCTAATAGCTTCCAAGCTACAGAATAATTTGCATCTGTTATTGTAAGATGTCTTATATACCTCTCTGCTTCTCCCGTTAAATTCATTTTTAAATACCACATTTTCTCTGTATTTTTTAGTGATTTTTGTCCATCTATCATCTGACAAAACATATCTTTAAATTGTATCCATTTGCAGTAATCACCATCAAACTTCGGAATATCGATACTTGGAAGTTTGATGCTAGGTGTCACCTCTTTGCTTACTTGACTTACTGAATCTTGAGGTTGTAATTTCACGTTTTTTTGTAAACTTATTATCATGTCTTGAACTTCTTCTTCCAATTCAAGTACTTTTACAACGTCATATCCAGCTTCTTCTGGATTTCTTATCATTCCAGCAATTTCGATATCGTCATTTTTTATTTCTTGCCATAAATTTTTTAATTCGTCTAATTTGCTCTTGTAATAGTTATCGTGCTGATTCTGAATTACAATTTTTTGTAACATGTAATTCAATCGCTGCTGTTTTCGTTGACAAATCCAGATTAATTTTTGTAATTCTGGATTCTCAATAACATGCTCTGGTTTTTGCATAACATCTTTGATTTCTAGAACACCTGCTTTGTTTAGGTTTAAGTCTTGCAATTTCTGATCAAATTCAGTCTTGATTTTTTTGTAATATTCTTGTACATTTTTATAACACTCTTCTGTGAAATATAAATGACCTCTTTCTTTTTCGAACTTGGCTCTGATGTCATCATCACCTTTTTCAAACAATGCCCATAGATGCTCTACTTTTTCCAATTTGTCTTGGATTAACTTTTCGGTCTTCCTTTCTTCGGGTAGCTTCGTATATTGACCATATACTTCCTTCAATTGCTTAATAATTTTACTTTGACTTGCAGCTGCTGACTCCATTTTACTTCTCGTAACTAGTCGTGACTACTTCTTTTATTATGATTACTTGATGCTGATCTGACCTCTTAAATACACGATGCTTGTCGTGTTGTATTAACGTTGACCAGATCACGTCGGGGTCACCAAAATGTTAAATCTTGTTTGAAATTCTGAACAATATATCAACACAGGGTAAATTTGGTAACCAAAATTTAATGAATTGATATGATTGCTCAGAATATTTGATGTTAAAAATGAAAAACAATACTCCTTGTTCTTCAATCTTTATTTAACTCCTCTTTATTTTCTACATATTAAGACTTATATACTAAATTTACAATCCAACGTATCCCTACTCCAATTTATTTTTAAACTATTAGTTTTACGTTATTATAAGTTTTATTTAAATTACAAAGAATATTTTATTTACAATATGTAACAATACAATTAAAAATCATATTACACACAGATATCTATTGAGCCCAAATATTTACACATAACCAAAATTGATAATTTTATGACGGTCGCAACAGATGAATCTATTTTTAAATCGTCCCTATTTGTATAATCTTTACACTTCGTAATACATACTAAAAATTGTCATATCCTTATCATATTGTAGACATTATACAAATATATGATTGTAATATGTTACTAGTAAAGATTTCTCTCATAAACATAATTTATTATCTATTGCTCTTATCCCTTTTATTGTTAAGGTTTCTAAAAATACAAAATTAACTAAATAGTAACTTTCTAAAATTGACATGTGCATTGATAACTGGTTGTTGTTGCGTCTTAAACAAACAAATTGATTGTAATTTTAAAAGTGCGGCTGAAATATCTTTACAATAGGAATGGATAATCTGGAGAATCTTTACAATAGGAAACGATAAAAAAAAGTGACAACTCTCATAATTTATGTAGGTAGGTGTTAATTCTAAAACACGTCTAGGTATACATTCTCCAATGAAGCAAAGTGAAATCAATTAATGTTTAAATAAAATGAAATGTTGTTCTCGAATTTGCGATTAATAGGTATTTGGTTTGCAGCGAACGCAGGTGAAAGGCCCTGTTAACATTGGGGACATCAAAAAAAATGTAGCCAAAATAAGATCTTAGAAAATCGAATGGACTCCTGACGATGTACACAGGACGATTTCGTAGCTTATCAATATGACGTGTTACAGCTGCCGGGAAATGGACAAGAGGGAGACTATTTTTCACTGGTCGAGATGTCGAGGATTAACATCGAAGATTCCACTTGTACGATTACAAGAGCTTTATCTAAGACGGCCTGTTCTTTTCACGAGGTAGTGATAGTAAAATGGCACATTTATTATATTACAGGGTTAAAAGTTACTAAAAATATTTAATAATTACCAGCATTCTCTAAACATACACTCTACACTGACTAACCAGTGTCTTTTCTCATTTACATTAAACTAACATTTAAGAATCTTTCGTAAAATAAATAACAACAGCAATCATTAACAAAACAAAAAAGGACAAAACTATTTATTTTAACAATTTTTTATACAATTAACTGCATAGTTTTTTGATTAAATAGTTATACATTTTTTATGATTTAAAACAAATTCTTGCCGGAAGGTGAAAAATGTCATAACAAAAAGCAATGAAATAAAATAATAAATAAGGAACACTCTGAACTCTGAATAAGCATCAAGAAGTCAGAAGGTGAAAATGAACAAATAGAGCACGTAAGCAAATTCAACTCTTTATTATATACCTACTTTTATAAATATTCTTATTCTATTTTGTAAACTTGCTACGTATATTTGCGTTCCGTTTATGTCTCTTATTTTTATTTATTGTTATTTTATAGAGAGAGAAAGTACGAGACCAAGAGGGAATTGATGTGTAGTGTTGTATGCTTAAAAAGAAGTAATAAACTCTTATATTATGATGTTGAATAACAAATAGGTGTTTGTTGTGTTGTCGTGTATTTCAAAGCTACATACATGAGTTTACGTAAAAACTAACACCTTACATTTCTACACTTTAGGCAACTTTACAACTATATTTGAATGTTTAATAATGTTATTTAACACTTGGAGAATTTAATAAAGGATTTTTTTTTTTGTCGTTTGGAACTCTTATATAAATGTTGGTAAGGGTACACATACTACATATTTAGAGTATTATGTGTTCCTTCATCTTTATATGTACAGATTTAGAATATATTATTAAGACTTGTGTATTTTTTTTTTTTGTTAATTTTAATGTAAATAAGTTAATCAATTTTTTCTTTTAATTTTTGGGAAAATTTTAAATTAGTTTTTAATTTTGAATGTTTAAAATTAGAATATTCTCTTGTAAAGTATTCAAAATTTTTATGTATTAAAAATTTGTAATGCAGATATACAAGTCATGTAAAAACTTTTTAAGAATTAATTTATTCAAATTATAATATGAGCCCATCAACAATAATTCTAAAAATATCGAATAAGAGTGAAAGTTGGCTTTGATTATTTTTTTTTGTTACTTTGGTTAGAATGTACAGATAAAGTTTTGATTATTAGCACAAATGTAAATAGGACCTTTTGCATACGAAAAGAGGTCAATTAAAATTTTGATAATTTAACTTTTTAAGGACTACTCAAGCTACTCTAATATTTAGAAAAAAAAATGATCAACGCTCTACCCTACCTACCCTACAAATTGAATGAAAATCTCAGAATGAAATATTGCTCTCCAAAAATCTGAAGAACTTCTGGATAATTGTGCATACGAAAATAATTTTGAGGAGAAGAGTTTTACTTCTAAAAACTTATTCATTTTGAATTTTAATAATAATGCCATTTATTTTAATCGAAATATTTCGGAATACCTCGGAATGTAATTTGTTAATCATTGTTGTTGTATATTTTGTTGCTTCAGAATATTTCGGAATATAATTTCAACTCGATTTCGATGGTCCGATACGGCTTAATTCAACTATATCACATCTAGATTGTTAAAGATATTAAAGGAGAGTATCACAGAGACTGTGAGTAGAATAGCATGGTATAACTTATACAATATAAAAGTTTACAGGAAAAAACAATATTATCTGTACAGCAAAACCAAATCTTTCGAAATTTTGCTCTAATCGCAATTACATAATCTTAGGCTCTTATATATTTGTGTAGATTTTCTAAAACATATATTTGAAAATTTTCAATTCTAAAGAATTTTCGAAAAAATACTAAATTCATTTACAGAATAAATTGCAATATAATTCACTTGCTCTTAAGAAAAAGGAAAAAAAAAATTATGCAAAAATATTTGGAATTATTTATGTAGGTCTTTTCTCTCCTTTTTTTTTTTTTTTTTTTTTTTTCTTATAAATTACAAAAAGATTAAAGAAAAACTATTATGTTTCATAACAATACCACAACAATGGCAATAAAAACAACAACAAATAAATGTAAAAATAAATAATAATAATTTATTTTTGAATATTTGGCACATTCAGATTTGAAGAAATTTTGGAAATTGTAGCAATTTAAAAAAAAAAATTAAGAAATCTTTTTGTTTTCCCTAAAAAAAATTTTGTCCTTAAAAAATTAAACAGAAAGAGAGAGAAAAATTTTCTAACATAAAAATTGGAACTGCTTTCACTTCTTTATTTCTTGTCATCTCACAGAGTTGCAATTTGGGAACCTTCAATGTACCTCGTGATGAAGAGGAAAACCTTATTATATAATATAAGTTTGAATTCAAAACCTGCTGTTAAATTTTCGTTAAACCAAAGACTTTTTGTTAGAAGAATCAGGAGCAATTCTCACAAAATATTCCTATCAAAGGTATCAAATTGTTTTGAACTCAGTATTCAGGATACTGAATTGAATTATTAGGAACAGAGTATTTTCCTAAGTATTCAAGAACTGCTTTTCAATTCACTTAGCGATATCTCCAATTTTATATTATAAGCGGTCGGCAACAATAAGTATAGTGAATGGCTGCGATAGCTCGACGAGGAATTCTATTCCTCTTGCCCCCATTCAACTCCCTTAAAAATCTATAGTCTAAAATTATAATTACATGTTAGCATACTTAATTATTCATTTTGAAATAAAAGAAATTTTGGACAATAAAAAATTAATTTAAATTTCAATCTGGTTAATTATGTCAAAAAAAAAACCATAACCATTATTATGTTATTAATATTTATATTTATTAGTTTAACAAATGGAAAATGTTAAAATATCCTTATAAAATTATCATATCTATTTCCAATAAATTAAATTATCATTTATTTACTCCAATATACAAACTCTATGTTTATATATAGATAAAGTGAGGCAGCAGGAAACGACAATTTTAAATTATAAATATCTATTTTAAATAAATATACTACTGCAGATGACTATATTATAATGTAAATACCATAAATTATGGTAAAAATATAAATGAATTTTAAAATAATTTAAACTATTTTCCACAAAATAAAAAAAAAAAACAGAAAAGAAAATTAAAAAACAAAGCATCTAAACTTGTATAATTTAAATATCTTTTTTTTCCCCCCCAAATATTTAATTTTAATGGAAAATTTCCATTTTATGACCCATGTATATCTACAATATAAACTAATGAGAATGCACATATTTTTCCACCGTCATATTTTAAATTCTTTAACAATTTTATATGTTTATTTTAATAATTTTGGTTTTATGGAAATCTATTCTGTGTTTAGCAAATAATATCTACCAAGAAATTATCATAAATATTTTGTTAAGTGTACATTAATTTATTAAATTCTTGCCACTATTATAAGAGTAAATTGAAAATGTTGCTAAATAGATGTTTTACTCTAATTACATACGAGAATTCATACCAGAAAATTAATACAAAACTAAATTATGTTAATTAAATTAGAATAGCAAAATTATAGTAAAAATTTGAATACTAGAATATTTTTACTATAAAAGTAATATGATTTTTCGATCCTATTTTGAAAATAATGAAGTCTAAAAAGATATTTAATAGTAATAATTACATTTGGTCTACTTTGTATGTATAATATACTACCTAAATACTGTTAATCCTAAAAGTATGCAATAGTAGTAACACTAAAACTCCTACCAAATACTATTTAGATACTATTACTGTCAACTGATATATTACATTCGCGTCTGATCACTGCAATTAAGCAATATCGAGCGTGATACGTAGGGATCTAAAATTTGCTACTCCTAAAAGTATGCATTAGTAACAATTTGTAATACATATGTAGATAATGGAAAAAATATTGCCTCATATTGAAAAATAGAGTGTCTTATGGTAAATGAGAAAAAATGTACAACATGTATGGAAAGAAAGTACATGTGCAGTAAATGACGTCCCGATCTGTAGAAGAGATGAAGGGGCTGAAGTCCTGTTTACAATAGCAAGTTCATCACATTGACTCTATCATGTATATAAAAAGTTGATGGTTGTCATATATTTTGTTATTAAATTGAATTTTTTTTAACCTATTATTCTATTTCTATAGTATTTCTTGCATTTCTATAACATTTAATTTGAAAATTTTAAATTGTCGTATTTATTTTTTGGCAATAGGTTTTAATTATATTTGAAATGTAGCATAATATTTACTTTTTCAAATTTATAATTTTTTAAATTGTATACATATGTACGTAATTGACCTATTATTATTATGTTATGCAATTTCTTTTAATTAAATATTTAAATAATAAAGTATATAGTTCTACATATTATTGTATTTAATTACATATAGACCTAACGAAAGCATAACCAAAACATGTTTTAGATATTTTTAAATGAGAATCATTTAGTTTTGTATAACATATGAAAGTATAACATTCAGTACACTTACCTATGAATATAAAAATTTTAATTATATTCTTCTATATTGTTAAATCGTATATACTAAATTTCCTCAAACATATATGTACATGTATCTTATAATTTTTCATGAAATGCATTTAAAATTTCTATAAAGCAAATAAACTACGAGTGTATAATAAACTTTAAATATCACAAATTTTGCATAAATCAAAAAAAACATAAAAATTTTTTTACACTATATTTTAGACATATTAAATTTTTTTTTACAAATTTTCTATAATATAAAATACGTGAACATAATTTTATAAATTATTACATAATTTCAATGATAAAATTTTAATGACAGCTCTGTTTTTATACTCTATATACTTTATTGTGTT
Source organism: Condylostylus longicornis (assembly GCF_029603195.1). Classification (NCBI taxonomy): domain Eukaryota; kingdom Metazoa; phylum Arthropoda; class Insecta; order Diptera; family Dolichopodidae; genus Condylostylus; species Condylostylus longicornis. The sequence goes on along the minus strand of NW_026578052.1, from coordinate 4,202,378 downwards.
CTATATTTTCATTATTAAAATTGTTATAAAATTTTAATATAGGTGGCATGAAATGTTATGTTAAAATGTGACAATTGTTTTATATTATAAGTAACCAAATCTACATTATAGGTATATCGCTGAATCACCCTTTTGTTTTAATAATGACCTATGCAATGTCATTGATAATCCGATTATCTCTCTACTAATCTACTACATATCAAATAATTTTTTAAAAATTATTCAAAACTTTACAAAATATATTTTTAATTTTTGTAAAAAAATGGCATTTTATCAATTATATATTATGTAAAATGTAATGGATTATGTAACATACATAACACCAACTTCAAATTCATTAATTTTCAATTCACAGAATAGATAATACTAAGAGAAGCAGCATTAGGTTCAGTATACTTGATATATGTTCTTACTCTTTTCCCAATATTTCCATAAGGGGGAAAAATCTATATCTTGAAATTTATTTGACAAAAAAATATGGTTCTTGTCCAAGATTTTTTAACAAAAAAACAACAGTTTTTGATCTTAGCACTACTTGAAAATTTCATAGTTTTCGCGTAGACGGAATATAAATCGAATAACTTGTGTAGAAGACGTACGGAAGGCGAATACACATTTAAAGTTTTCTTCTAACACTGCTATGGAGTCGAAATAACTACATATGTGCATATAATAACTTGTATGTTTTGAAATCTGAAATTCAATGAAATCTCCATAACATTAAAATATTAATCATATACGTGGTTACATGTTCATATTAAATATTAATTGAATTTTATTCCCTGCCAGTATAATTTAATGAATTCCAATAATCATCGTCAATGCAATATCATTAAACAAAAAGCATTTCGTGAAAATATTTTTATATTAAAAAATTCTTAATTTTCTTTTTTGCTTATCTTTAATGCCCTTATATTTTCCTTCCTTCCTTTCCTTAATATATTTGAATAGAAAAAAATAAATTCCTATACATAGACCTATAATCTTCAAGTAAATAAATTGACCATAAAATTTTTTATAATCATTCGCAATATTCCTATATGTGCTTATATTAAATCAAAAAAAAATATAATATAATAACGAGCATTAGCATATTGGGATATTAAAATTGAAGATTATCTTATAATAAATTCAACACACCCACTTTTTAAAATATTTTTATCCTATCACCTACAACCCTGAACTACCCCATCTTTTCCACAATTTTTTTTTTTTTTCATTGAACAAAATTATAATAAATCTTAAAAATATTTGTAGGTTTTGTATAACATACATGTTTATGGGTTTATGTGTCAAAACATTATTTTAAATGTTATTTAATCATACACATATGTGAATACATTTAATTATATATTTACATATTTATTATACGAGTATGTATATATTTGGTACATAATATTTAAGTGATCAATTATACCTTGAGTACATGTACATATACTTTCATATATTATTAAAATTACCAATCACAAAATAAATGTTCCATATAATATCCATTCAAACAAATGGTATGAATGCGTATAAAATTCAACCTATTATTATATATATAAGAAATATTGTATATAAGTGTATACATATACAAAACATACCGTATGCATTACAACATCTGAACATTTTATTGATTAAATTCCACTTCATGTCACTGTGTCACTTATTTTATAAACATACGTACATTCATACAAAATTTTAAATAGAGAAAATAATATACGCACATGTTATCATTCAATATATTATGTTGCTACATATGCACGTGTAAATTTGTATTATAATATAATAGTTATACAGACATAAATGTATGTATACTTGAATAGAGAACAAGAATATTATGTTATACAAGAAAATCATTGTCAAAACTTTATTTTAGTTTCATGAATTTTTTATGTGGTTCTCTTCCTCTTTTGGTGTTCTTGCTTTTTTGTTTTGTTCCTTAACAGCAGGTGATAACAAGTATTTTATGTTCCAAAAAAAAAAAAGAAAAATATCAAAACGAATAGCAAAAATAAGAAACTATATTATATCAAAATAACCAAGGCAATCTTGAGGTATTCAAATAGGCAAGATAAAAATACAATCTGAAATTTATAATAAAAATGTGAAGATTATGCTAATCACTAAAATTAATTTCTGAAATAATAGAACGCTTCTGTACTTAAAAATGTTATTTAACAATTTGCTTTTATTAATTTACAACGGTAAATGCTGTACCTTTTCACAAAATATTAGCATTCCAATTAAAAAATTGACCCTTACTCTCTTTTCATTCATTAAAAACTCCTCACACTCTCATTATTCTCCCATTTTTTAAAGCATTATAAATGAAATTACAAATTTATCATAACTGTTATACTCGAAATTTAAAGAGCAAATATAAAGGTAATACGTTTAAATTGTTTTTTTTTGTCTTCCTTTTTGCACGCCTAAAAATAGGCAATAACTAAACATAACATTAAAATTACAAGCGAGCACACATGTACATAATCATATACATATATTTCTGTGATTTTACGAGAAAATTTTTTCACCTTCTTTTATTGCTGTATTTGTTTTTATCTCTTTTACTTTATTTCACTTGCTATTTGAGATTTTAAGATGATGAAAAATGTTATATTGCATATAAAATACTAAAAAAAAAAATTTTTATTTTTTATATCTTAATCTTGTCTATTCAGACATTTTACATTGATGTGGTATATAAATGGTCTAAATAAATTTTTTTTTTGTTTTCAAATAATACTTTCCAATTTTTTTTCTTCTATAAAATCATAACCAAAAAATAAAAACTGTACTACTGCTCGTATACAATTTACAATTATCATAATATCAATATTATTCATTAAAATCATCATCAAATGTTGATAATATTGTAAGAATAGAAGGTATTAAACTCTTATACATATATTTTTTCTCTTGTAGATTATATGTATAACAGGATGTTTTTGAAAAATTGTTATAATAATATAAAAGAATAATTTATTTGATATTTTTTATTTAAATTTGAGTACTTTCTTGAAAATGGTTTTGTAGGATGCGATCCAGAAACAAATACTTGGAAATATGAGAGATTTAAACGCATTTCAAAATAAGAGGTATATAATTACTCTCTTTGAGTTAATTTTATATTTTGAGGATATTTACTACAACATCTAGCACCAAACTTCCATATTTAGGACAAATTTTGATTACGAAGCTCAATTTCAAATTGGGAAACAAAAATATTATTTCTTGAATTTCTGAAAAAAATTGAATTAACAAAACTTTCAACTTTGAACTCAATTTAATAATTAAAATTATGACTATTAAAAAATTTACAATTATTAATTGCTATAGAAGAAAATCGAAAATTTTGTTATACAATGTTGTAATTTTTGAAAATCATCACAATTGCTTTCGTATTTCAAATCCCAGTATATATATACATACATGTGCAAACGTATAATATTATTTATGGGCAGTTTACAGTATTATATTCAAGAGAGGAAGAGAGAGTGCAGCTATATGGAATAATGAAATAATTTTATTTAAGAGAGTTTTATATCAAGGAGGAAGAGTAATAATAAATTGATTTTATTATAAAATCAAACAAATATTAATAAGTCATCATACAAAATTAATAAAGTTGGATTTGAGTTATTTTACTGAAAACATCAATAACAGAAGAAAAAATACCAATATTAAAAACATTTTATTCAACTTTTTTAAAACTTAGTCAGCCATTAAGTACGCTGGGCCTGAAAAATAAAGATACTTGCTGTTTTTGCGGAGAAGATGAGAAGATTACAGTACACCTTCTATCAGATTGTGATTCTCTCGCTCGTCAGAGAAAAGAAGCTGCTTGTCGTCCTAAGAGCAGCTTCAAAATGCACGCCCCACACACAATATATTCTATACGCTATAGCGGTGCACTGTTACCCTGGGTGTAGAAATATACAATTCTACTAATCAAAAAATATTTTATTTTAACACATACACATATACATGCATGACGTAACAACCAACTATAAACTATTTAAAATACATTAACAAAAGTTTAAAAAAAAATAAAAACATTGCCACACAGTTGCCGCAATTCCGTTTACATTGCAAATGTTTTTTTTTCTAAAACGACAAATATGTTGCTGTTCCCACATCGATTATCTCAAGTTTAAAGCATTCTTTATACAAACTTATTTAATATACCAAAAAAAAAATGGCAACTTTAAAAAAAAAAATATGTTGCAAATCTCATAGTTTTCTTCTTTTTACACTCAATATCGTAATAATAACAAAGCTTTGAACCATGTAACAAGCAATTTTCCAAAAAAAAAAAAATATTTCCATCTCTTAATAATAGAGAAAAGTAAATGAGATCTGGTGTATTTAACAAAATATCTACCATATAAAAACCGAAATTGGAAATTAAAAAAAGAAAATTGTTCATAAAAAAAAATTGAAAGCAAAATCATGAAAATTCTTCGATTCTTGATTTGCTCCGATAGACAGAAATTAGAGAAAATTTTATACAAAATTTATGCTCATGTTCATTTTCATAATCACACAAACACAAATATTAGAGTTACCATATCTAAGCATTAATTTTTGTAAAATTTTTGGACTTTTGTTCAAAATTCAAAATATTATTCAAAGTAGTCAAATGAATTTAATTTCTCTTCAGAAATTTGTAGGACAATATTACTTCAATAAAAATTTAGTCAAAATTCCTGCTTATACGAAAAGAGAAGAAATTTTTGTAGTAATTTTATTTCACTTGATTCTTTACCTTTATTTTATTTATAGTCATTATCTATCGTGCGGTGACCGTAGGTGGAAAGCTTTATCTGCATACGAGCCAGCAGGGAAAGTTTGTCCAAAGTACGATCTTAGGAAATCGGTGGGGCTCCTTGCGATGTTTCGGGATAGCATAGCCAACCTGATAACAATACATATGGGACACTGGATATTAGGTGAACGTGCTATAGGCTGTGATTGCTTTTTAATGCATCGTGTCGCAGCTTCCGGGAAATGGACAGAAGGAATGCAGTTTTTCACTATACTTATATCTGTGAGTGTCGGACTCAAGGAAGGGGTCAGACTACGTCACGAGAATCAAGTAAGTGTAGCGAGGTTTGACGAGGTATCAATTATCCAAAAGGACCGATTGACTTAAATAGGCAACCTGCAATCGAGCGTTGGATGACGACCCGTTAACCATGAATGGTGGTAGTATAAAAGCACGCTTGTGCTAATTGGGCTATAAACTCAAATTCGGTTTTGTAAGCAATTTTTGTTGATAAGCTTGTACAAAGAGTACAAATTACTGTGTTATTACTGTCCTTTTAGAAAATCCAGATATTTAAGAACTTTTGACTTATAAACTAAAAATATTTTGCAAAAAAAATTAAAATAGTTGACACGGAAACCCGAAAAAGTATAAATTATATATTGTATACATAAAAATTTAATATGTTATATTATTTATATATATACGAGTATGCAGAAAAAGTAAACTTACTTATGTATGGTATAAGTGATATCAATGGGTGACAATATTACTTAGTATAACATAAATTTAAGAATAATAATAAAAAAAAAAGAAAATAACAAGTAGACGAAAAATGGAGAAAGGAAAACACAAACTAACAAGTAAATAAAAATGGAAAATGAAATTCAATAAATGAACCCACTATTTGTACATATGATTGTACAAATAAAGTCCATTAATATTATATATTTTTATAGAGCAAACAACCAGCTCCAGCCACTAACTATATTTAGTGACAAAATCCCATAATATACATTCTGTATATACGTATATATACAGTCTTGCTCATTAAAATAGCACACTTTAAAAAAAAATTCAAAACGTTAAAAAAAAACGTAAATTTTAGGTAATATTGTAAAAATTATAACATAAATTTATTTCAATCAACTAAAAGGAAAAACTTAACTTCATTTAAGAAACAAAAAACAAGAATTAACAATAAAAAATGATACTTTTTTGAAAATAGTTGAAATTCAGATGCTCATTAAAATAGCACACATATAAGAATGTTAATAAAATAAGACGATATTTAAAAAAAATATTTTTTTTTTTACATCAGTCTTTTAGTATTTGGTTGGGTAACCATGGTTGGATAAGACTGCATTCAATCTTCTTGGCAAACTTTCCACAAGAGCTCTACATCTTTCTGGAGAAATGGACTCCCAACCTTCCTTTATAACGGACCATAATTCTTCCAAATTCTTTGGTTTCTTTATTTGTACATAAGCGCCTACATCATTCCACAAATTCTCAATCGGATTCAGATCTGGGCTTTGAGCAGGCCAACTCAAAACGTTAATTTTCTGTTGATTAAGCCATGATTTTACTAAATTGGATGTGTGCTTAGGATCGTTGTCATGCATAAATGTCCAAGACAATGGCATGTTATCATCAGCAAAGGGTTCCATATGCTGCTCCAATATTGATTTGTAAAGAAAACGATCCATCTTTGAAGTTATTCGCACAATCGGGCCAGGACCATACCAGGAAAAAGCTGCCCACACCATAACATTACCTCCGCCATGCTTCACAGTTTTTGTAGTGTACTTTGGATCGAACTTTTGGTTCGGTGGACGCCAAACATGCTTTTTTCCGTCAGATCCCAATCGATTAAACTTAGACTCATCCGACCAAAGCATATTTTTCCAAAAGTTTACACTTTTTTTGCCATAAGTTTTTGCAAATAAAATTCTGGCCTTTAGATTTTTTTGTGAAACAAATGGCTTGGCTTGTGCTATGGACCCTTTTAATTGCACTTCATTCAAACGACGTCGTATAGTGGGGCGGCTAATTATCACGTTATGTTCATGTTCCAATTTAGATTTAATTTGCGCAGATGTTATAAATGGGTCCTTTTTCGCCATATTTATTAGCAAACGATCCTCGCATGCAGTTGTTTTTCTGGGTTTTCGCTGTTGTATTATTTTTTCACAAGTATTGTTTGTTGCGAAATACTGTATTGCATTATAAACAGCACGTCTAGAGCAGTCAACAATTTTTGAAATTTCAGAAACCGATTTTTTCTCGGATTTTAATTTTAAAATCCACGATCTCTTTTCAGGGCTGATATGCTTTGACCTACCCATGATTCCAAAGTAAAAATTGTATCAAACTAGCAAATTTAATTCCAAATTTATTATTTTATAACAATCGGAAACAATTATTGTTTTGTAATAGTGTATTAGCTTCCTTTATTAAAGTGTGCTATTTAAATGAGCACAGGACTAACGGTGCAGTTAAAAACAAATATAAGAAAAAAGTGCAACAAAATTGGTAAACAAAAAAAAATCTAATGCAAAAGTTGGACTTTGTGTTGAAATTACAAAATTCACCTACATCATATTAGAGCATGTAAGAACATGCAAGTTATTGACAATCTAAACACTTTTTTTCGAAATTTTGTATGGTGTGCTATTTTAATGAGCAAGACTGTACGTACATTCATATAATATCAAAATCTTACTCTTTTACTCAGTTATATTCGTATAGATATACTCTTTCTTTGAAAAACTAGCTCTAGCTATTCTAGTTATTCTGTTAGGCACATTTTCTATTATTATTATAACATGTTAGAAAATCTTGTTCAATTTTGTATATAAGATTGTTTGGGTGTATATAAATGCTTGTGATCATATTATACAAATAATATCTACACATATATATAATGTTATATATAATGTTATATATAATGTTATACATATTAGTGTTATATATATAGTCTATAAGAATCTGCAAAATTATACTTGAATGGGAAAACATAATATTTCTGTTCTGTCTGATGATGATTATAAAAAGTCACATAAGAAAAACACAATAAAAAAAAAAAGCTACAAAACAATTTTTATCATCTAGGTCCAGAATTTAAAACTTGTATATATGTATTATATACATATATTATATGACATATAAGCAGCTACCACATGTACACATAATATTTTAGCAATAAAATAAAAAATAAAATAAAATATTTTGTGTTCCGGGTTAAATTTAGCAAAAACAAGAACCCATTTAAAATTTAAATTTAATTTGTTATATAAAAGAAGAAAAAAAACAATTCTTATTTAAAATTAAATTATAAAATTTTGTGTTTTCAATTTTTATGTTTTGTTATTTTAATTAAAAGAAAATTTATACAATGTTTTCGTAATAATTTATGAAGAAAAACAAAACTTTTTGTTTTTTTTGAGGAATTTATTTTAGACAAAATATAAAAGTTTTAGTTTTATGCATTTTACATAAATTGAGAATTAAAATGAAACCTGAATATTTAGAGATCTTATTTTACAGTTTTCTCATAAATTGTTAATTAAAGCATATGGATTACTAGGAAGGATTATATTGAATTTATTTGACTTCACCTACTTAATTGATATTGTTTACATAGAAAATTTTTTATTATGGAAATCTACATGATTGAAATATTTTGGAAATAAATTTGAATATAATTTAATAGAGAATATTTTATTCTTTAATTTATAATTATTATAAAAATAAATTTTCAAATTTATTGTTAAAAAAATTTATTTATAACAGATATCATACATACATGTATGATATCTGTTTAAAAAATGTTAAAAAGTTTAAAAAATGTATATGATGCCGTAATATAGATTGATCGAATAGATGATTATTGCTACGGCCTACTCTGAAAATTTATTTAATTGTTGCTTAGGTACTATGACTCTGTAGAGCTCAGGCTCAATCCAAATAAGACAACGGCAGTGGCTCTTACAAAACGAAGGAAGTTTATGTATGTGCGTACAATTCGGATTATAGGAGAAATAATAGTGAACCAGACCGACAGAGCTAAAAGATCTTAGTATGGTACAAAATACGACGATTCCGATCGCAACAATTTTTATTGCATATTTCGGGCCCTCTTGGGTGGCAGTTATAAAAAGGACTTGGATCGATTTCAGAGATTAGGATTCATCTGAATCACCGAAACTATAGAGACGTGAACAATTATTGTTAAAATATATACCGTAACTGACGCTATTGAAATTCAATTCTGTTGCTGAGAGATTATTTTATGAGGATGTATAGCTCGACGAAAAATTTCGTCTCAATATCTGGCAGCAGAAGTTACTGGAGCACGACCCCTACTGAAAACCCGACAGGTGCCACACAATCAAATGGTATACTGATGGAGCTCACTTGTTCCTTTTCAGCCTAAGATAATAAGCAATTATGATACGAAATTTATACAATCTACAAGGCCCCTGGAGCACTTAATCCAGATCTAATTAATTTGTAAAAATTTTGGCTAAATTTAGACAAATAATTTAAGAAAAAAAATGTATGTGTATAATTTTCTTTTATAATTTCTTTTCTCACAATTTTACTTCATAAAATAGTCGAAGGTCTATTAGTTATAGTACTATGCAAGTTACATATTCAGTTATACAACCGAATAAAGTTGTAATTCTACCCGTTACTTCCACTTAATTTAAACAAACAATTTTTTTTCCTTTTAAAATATTTTTTTTTATTCTTTCTACTAAATTAAATTCAAATTCTAAAATAAATAATCACATCAGCATTTTTACCTGTTATACTTTTGCGCGTGTAAAAATCATGCTATGTAAAAATGCTTAATTAACAAATTTCATTTAAACTACCTTACTATGTGATGTTTCTTATAATTATTAAGCTTTAATCAGTCGTTAGCCGTAAAAGTAAAAACATCAGTTATTTTATATATTATAGTAATTGTCATATATTACCCGTAAAAGAAAGAAAAGTTATCTTTGTAAGAAAATTAAATCGAATTAAATTGCCATATAAATTTTAAATTAAAAATAATAAATCATAAGAAAATCAAATTGAATAAAATTGTCATATAAGAAAATTGTGAATTATAAATAACAAATAATAAATTTAAATTGTGAGAATTTAATTGTGAGAATTTTAAATAAAAAAAGATAAGAATAAAAATTCAAATAAATAAAATAAAGTTGTTTTAAATTCATAAACAAAATATAACTCTTTATTTATTTTTCCTTTAAAAAAAAAAGAAAATATAAAACACAAAACTGGCGCAGTCGGTAGGATTGCCCAGCTAGTGTAAATTAATATTAATTATTAAAATAAAAAGAAAAATAACTAGTTTCAAGACTGTAACAGTTATCAAGGAATTTTAGTGCAAATTAGTGCTTAACACAAATTTCAAAACAGTGACAGTTATCAAGAAAACATTTTTCTGAAACATTAGCTTTCTTTTTAAAGAATTAATGGGTGAACCTAGAATAAAATAAATAAAAAAAAAAAAAAAAAAAAAAAAAATATTTTTTTTTATTTAAAATAAAGGAAAAATATATTTTGTGCGAATAACAAAATAACAAAAATTTTAACAACAAATTTCAATTTTATTTTTAACAATATCACATAAAATCCTTAACAATAAATTATAAGTAAAATAAAAACAAAAAACAAAAAGAAAAAAAAGAAAGGTAATTATGGCAAATACAATTACTATTCGCGATCTCATAACCGAAGCTAGATCGTTACCCAACTTCAAAGGTAACAGGGACTACGATCTCAGCTCATTTATAAGAGATGCAGAAACGTTTATAAACCTAGCACCGGATCAAGGATCAAAAGAATACATCATATCAATCATCACCAACAAGTTACAAGGACCGGCGGCTGATTCAATCAGAAAAATTAATACCACCACGGATTGGGATAGCATAAAACGGCAACTAAAAAGGACGTTTGGAGTCCAGGAAAGTTATTTAAAGCTTAAAGAAATGGCAGATTTAATCAAATATAACAATGTAAGTCAATTTTATATAGATCTAAATGAAATATTAAATAAACTAAATTTTAAATATAACCTTGATGATAATAAACCAATAGAATTTAGCCCGAGTAACAATGAGGCTAGTATTTTAGAAAAATTTTTAAATAAGTTACCACGTTCAGATAGTATGTTTTTGCGAGCGAAAGACGTCACCACTTTAGATGACGCTTTTCATGAAATTTTACAAACTTTAGGTCCCAATCATTCCGGCTATTACAGCCAAAATAACAATAACTCTAAAAGACAAAATAATCCTTCGAATAATAATCGTAACAATAACTATAACAACAATAACAACAACAGATCACATAATTTTAATAATAACAACAACTCGCGTAATTTTAATAATAATAACAACCCGCGTAATTTTAATAATAATAATAACAATCCGCGTAATTTTTATAATAATAATAATAATAATAACAGAAATTTTTCAAATTTTAACAGAAATAGTGGAAATTTTAGAAATTATAATGATAATTATAGTGCAAGGAATAGAAATTATAATAACAATAATACATCAAATAATCGTCCTTCCGAACCAATGGAAGTTGACGTAAACCACGGCGAGGATAACCAAGAAAATTTTCGGTTAGAGCCTCGCAATCAAATAATTTACCAATAGTAGAATTTACTATTGATAACACTAAAATTAATTGCTTAATAGATACGGGATCTACTACCTCTATAATTAATAAAAATATGTTGCCTCATATTAAACCTAATAAATTAGAAAAACCAATTAAAATTAACACCTTATTTGGAAACAATAATATTTTGTTTGAAAAACTCACAAATGTTCCAATGGAATTTAACCATAGTGCGAAAATTCTTTGGAAAATTGTAAACATTAATAATAGGAACTTCGACGCTATCTTAGGGCAAAACATATTAAATGCAGTTGGTGCAAAAATAGACTTAGAGAATCAGGAAATAGAGATTAGGGGCAAAGTTACAAAATTTAAAAATGCTTGCCCATTTAGAGAAACACACGAACTATATTCAATAAATTTGAGTCCGAGTGAAATCTATAATCATATCAAGGACGAAAATTTGAATATAGAAGAGTGTAAAAACTTAAAAAATATTATATATGAAAATAGGGATTTGTTTTATCAGGAGGGTCAACAATTAACCTGTGTTGACTCTGTGAAGCATTCAATAATAACTAAACACTCCCAGCCGATATATTCCAAAATATATCGATTTCCAAAAATTCATGAATTTGAAGTAGAAAAACAAATAGCAGAAATGTTAGACCAAAATATTATAAAACATAGTAATTCACCTTATAACTCCCCAATTTGGGTAGTTCCCAAAAAAATTGATAGTTCAGGTAAAAGAAAATGGCGAATAGTCGTGGATTATAGAAAACTTAACGAAATCACTATCGACGATAAGTTCCCGATCCCTAACATCGATTCTCTTTTTGATAAACTTGGTCGAGCCCAATATTTTAGCACAATAGATCTTGCAAAGGGATTTCATCAAATACTCGTTGATGAAAATGACCAAGCAAAAACCGCGTTTTCGACCCCACAAGGTCACTACGAATTCATCAGGATGCCATTCGGGTTAAAGAATGCTCCTGCAACTTTTCAACGCATGATGAATCATGTGTTACGCGAATTCATTAATATATGTTGTGTCGTATATCTAGACGACATATTAATCTTTAGCACGTCCTTGCAGGAACATGTTGAAGCTATTTCAAAAATTTTCAATAAATTACGGGAACATAATTTAAAAATTCAAATCGATAAGTGTAAATTTTTTTCAAAAGAATCAGAATATCTTGGCCATTTGCTAACCGATAAAGGCATTAAACCGAATCCTTCCAAAATTAATGTAATAAAAAATTTGAAACTTCCAACCACGCGAAAAGCAATAAAAAGTTTCCTGGGAATTACGGGATATTACCGTAAATTCATTAAAGACTATGCCAAAATAGCACAACCGTTAACCCATTGCCTTAAGAAAAATAATAAAATAGATACCAATAATTTAAAATATATAGAAGCGTTTAACAAACTTAAGGACATAATTAGTAAGGACCCAATTTTAAAATATCCAAATTTCAACCAAAAATTTGTACTAACTACTGACGCAAGCCAATATGCAATTGGAGCTGTTTTATCACAAAATGGCCACCCAATTTCTTATGCCAGTAGAACGCTCAACGAACATGAGATAAGATATAGTACAATTGAAAAGGAATTGTTGGCAATAATTTGGTCAACTAAATATTTTCGACCATATCTTTATGGCATAAAATTTACTATTAGAACAGACCACAAACCTTTAGTCTGGTTACACTCTTTAAAAGAGCCTAATTCCAAACTTCAGCGTTGGAAAATTAAACTCAACGAATTCGATTTTGACATCGAATATGTTAAAGGTAGAGATAATAAGGTAGCAGATTTTTTAAGTAGATTAGATAATGAAAAAAATGAAATAAATGCTATGGAAATCGATAATAATAAAAATTTGGATAGAGAAAGTGAAATGGCTACAATTCATAGTGGCATCGAAAATTTGGATGACCACATTCCGATTGTAGACAACATTATTAATAAATATCTAACACAAATACATTTAGTAAAAAATAAAACAAAAGAAATTGAGATTAAATATAATAGATATAGGAAAATTTTCATAAGTGAAAAAGATTTATCAGATCAAAATTATTTAAATAATGTATTAAGACGTTATATCAAAACAGGCGTTACAGCCATATTTTCGGAATTAGAAGAAAGTAAATATGCAAAATTGCAAGAAAAATTGATAGAATTATTTAGTAACTGTAGAAAAATTAAATTTGTTAAATGCACCAAATTTGCCAAGGAAATTGATAGCGAAGAAGAAATCATTGAAATTATTAAGCAGAACCACGAAGATACAAACCATCGTGGCATATTAGAAAATTTTAACGAATTAAAAGATAAATACTATATTCCGAAACTTAAAGATTTTATATACAAATATATAAATAACTGTGATGCTTGCAATTTAGCCAAGTATGACAGAAATCCAATTCAGTATAAATTCGAAATATCCGAAAGTCCGTCTGAACCTAACGAGATCGTCCATGTTGATACCTTTTATATAAAAAAGGAAGTATTTCTAACAGCTATAGACAAAATGTCAAAACACCTTTCTATAATAAGGTTACCTGATCGAAACAGCGTAACAATGGTTCAAACACTAAAATTACGGAACTCACTATTCGGTAAACCCAAAAAATTCGTATTTGATAACGAATTTAACAGTATCAATTTAAAAGATTTCTGTAGAGTTGAAAATATCGCAATTCACTTCACTTCTCCAAGAAGTCATACCGGGAACTCAGATATCGAACGGGCTCACGGTACCATAACCGAACATATTAGAATTCTAAATTTAACGGAACCTGATCTCGACACAGAAAGTAAAGTTCTTAAAGCCGTAGAAGCTTATAATAAAACAATCCATTCTGCAACTCAAAGAAAACCCATCGATTTTGTTAACGGGAAAGTAACCGATTTCGAAAAAATAAAAAATAAGATTCAAAATAATAAAGAAAAAATAATTAATAAAGTAAACAAAAATAAAAGACATTTTAAACCTCCCGAAACCGGAGAAATTTTAATAAATAATCCCGCGATAGTGCGATATAAGGAATTACCTAAATATAAAAAAATTAAAATTACTAATAAAAATAATAAAATCTTTGATAATAAAAATTATAACATTCATCCGACCCGCATTAAAAGAAAATTTAAATTTACAGGAAAAAATAATAATAACGCTAATAATAATACTAACATCAATGATAATCCCGTGTAACTCAACTATAATAGACGTAAATAAAATTGATACCGAAGCTGGATTTACTATAACGCAACATCAAAACATCGATATAATTGTAAGCTATGATAAAATAATTCATATAATTAACTTAACAGAAATCCAAACATTAATAAATATAATAGAAAACCAAATAAATACTTTACCTTTCGTTAATAATTCTAATAAAAACCTATATAATATGCTGAAAAATAAAATTAACAAGACTAACCATTCCTTCAAAACAATCTTACCATTAAGATTTAAAAGGGCTTTAATTAATGTTGGAGGATCCTTTCTCAAATGGATCTTTGGAACATTAGAACAAGAAGATAAAATTGAGTTAGAAAACCATTTAAAAACTGTAGAGCAAAATAATAATAATATAGCTGGCAACGTTAATAATCAGATAAAAATCAATTCGATATTTCAAGAAAATATCAATTCTCTTAAAACCAATATCGAACAAAATCAAATAATAATAGATAGAATTTCAAACTATGTTTCAGTCGACCACAAAAACGTTGTCAATCAATTACAATATCTTCAAATTTTAACCAATATAAATCTTCTAAACGAAGAAATCGAAAAGATTCAGGAAAATATAATGTTTGCAAAATACCAAACAATGGCAAGATCACTACTTAGTCCTGAAGAAATCGATGAATACGAAATTGATTTATCTAAAATTCAAAATCTAAAAAATGCAGTTGCCATTCGTAATAATTCATTAATTTTCATTCTTCAAATTCCCAAAATTAGTAAACAAAAAGCAAACCATTTTAAAATAATTCCAATACCTAACTCAAAGTTTGAAAAAGTTTCAATAGATATAACTGACGTCATAGTCTTTCGTAATAAAACATATTATCTGAATGAAGAAAAATACATTAATAAATTAAAGCCAACATCAAATTGTTTAGCAAATCTTATTCATAATTCATATAAAAATTGTTTTAAAATTCAGGAAAGTAAACTAAAAATAATAGAAATTGAAGTTGGTATGGTACTAGTTACTAATGCAAATAATATAAAGTTGACTCATGATTGTAATAAAATAAATTATTTTCTAAATAAAAATCATATTATATTTTTTAATAATTGTACTATCGAAATTAATAATTCAAAATTTTCAAATAAAATCAGTGAATATAACCAAAACATTATAATACCCAATTATTCAATATTAAATAATTTAAATTTTTCCATTAATTTAGAAGCTATTCACTTGAAACAAATAGAAAACATAGAAAAAATTGAACAAATTTCCTATGAAAAAAATAAAAACAAAGTAATAGTTTATTTCAATACAACTTTTATTTCAATCTTTTTAATAATTACGATAAGCATATTTTTGTATATCAAGAAAGATCACATAGAATGTTTTAAAAAGAGTAAAGATAAATATGTTGTCCAGGAGAACAACAATCTTAAGGAGGGGGAAGTTACATATTCAGTTATACAACCGAATAAAGTTGTAATTCTACCCGTTACTTCCACTTAATTTAAACAAACAATTTTTTTTCCTTTTAAAATATTTTTTTTTATTCTTTCTACTAAATTAAATTCAAATTCTAAAATAAATAATCACATCAGCATTTTTACCTGTTATACTTTTGCGCGTGTAAAAATCATGCTATGTAAAAATGCTTAATTAACAAATTTCATTTAAACTACCTTACTATGTGATGTTTCTTATAATTATTAAGCTTTAATCAGTCGTTAGCCGTAAAAGTAAAAACATCAGTTATTTTATATATTATAGTAATTGTCATATATTACCCGTAAAAGAAAGAAAAGTTATCTTTGTAAGAAAATTAAATCGAATTAAATTGCCATATAAATTTTAAATTAAAAATAATAAATCATAAGAAAATCAAATTGAATAAAATTGTCATATAAGAAAATTGTGAATTATAAATAACAAATAATAAATTTAAATTGTTAAAATTAAAAATAATAAATCATAAGAAAATCAAATTGAATAAAAATTGTCATATAAGAAAATTGTGAATTATAAATAATAAATAATAAATTTAAATTGTGAGAATTTAATTGTGAGAATTTTAAATAAAAAAAGATAAGAATAAAAATTCAAATAAATAAAATAAAGTTGTTTTAAATTCATAAACAAAATATAACTCTTTATTTATTTTTCCTTTAAAAAAAAAAGAAAATATAAAACACAAAACTTGCATACATGTATAATCAGCTCAATAAGAAAATCGTAAATGGATGGTAATATAATTATAAAAAACAAAATAAAATATCTAAATTTTCTAAATTTTTTGCAAATCACACACATTTTATACTCATATATTTTTGAGTCTTGTGGCAAAAATTGATTTCTAAACAAATTTGATTATGTAGTATAGCATGTAGTAATATATATGTAGTATAGTATGTAGTATAGTCACTTTCTAATTTAATTTTGAGTAGAAGATGTTGTCATTCATCAAAGATCAAAGGTGTACCATAGATATAGACACCATATGCGTGATAATTATTTAAACAGAAAATAAATGACGCCATAGAGAAAATAAAAAATCAAATGAATTATTGAAATGAAAACCAAATGTTTGTAGTTTATGAAAATATAAAATTTACTTTTAATAGAAAATTTGTTCTTGTCATTTTACTTTTTGGAAATTTTCCGCATTTCATAAAATACGAGTATAAACAAATTGTATTTTTTTTTTTTTGATTTTGTTTATATAATTACGATATACTCGTATGTATTGATGTACCATATAATGGTGTTTATAATAAAATTTCTGGTATATTAAAGTATATAATAAAAAAAACGGAAGAATAAAATATGATAGCCAAGTATTAAGAAATTTATTTCCCAATTCAAAAAATTACGGTTAATTAGAATTCATCAAATTTTGTAATAAAAATTAACCAAATACGATATTATGAGGTAATCTGAATGAGATTGTAGATTTAAATTATCGGTTATATAAATTATAAACTGTGATATCGTATGCAATACTTCGAAATTTCTAAAATATTCAATAGACACTGATTGTATTTTGTAAAACAAAATTAAAGTCTCATCTAAGGTACTAATCTAGTATCTAAGGTACTAATTAATAGAATCTCTTGTCAGATAAAGAATATCTTATTTTTTGATCGTCTTTGGCTGCTTTGCCTTTGCCGTCTTGCTTCGCTGATTCCGGGATTCGGCTAATTTATTCGGATAAATGGTTTAGTTTCACTATTTTTCATTATAACGATACAACGAGTTCTGTAGCGAACTGTAGAACGAATATTTTTGCAGATAACTCAAAACTTAGTAAGACAGTTTTCTCTGAGAATGATTGTTTTCTTTTACAGAACAACTTAAACGATTTTAATTAAAGGTGCCACAGTAACTGTTGAGAACTGAATATTAGCAAGTGTAATGTTTTAAATTTCTGTCGTAAAAGTGAGTTTTCTATAATTAAATATATCCATCGTTTGGATGAAAGGATTCTAAGGTGGGTTAAACTTATGAATTATTTTGGGGTCATGCTTAACCAGAGGGTTGACTTTATGGCCTATCTAAAACATGATTATAAATAAGAGGAATTCTAAATTTGGTTTCGTTATAAGGTTGGCAAAAGAAGTTTGCTGAACTCTCATTGAGAAGCATCCTTATCTATCTCATATGTTAGGCCCATTTTGGAATACGCATCCGTCAAACCGACAAACTTTCATTTTTTGGACATTTCCTGGAAAAAAATCAAATCAAAAAAAAATATTTTAACTCTACAATATTTATTTTTAATATTCCATAATTACAATAAAATCAACATTCCCGTTTTATTTCTAATAGAATCTGCTAATATCTTTCCCTTAAGGAATAAAATAAAATTCGCATTTACATAATCACACTAATTTAAAAGAAATACCAAAGCGCTTTTTAAATGATTGCTATATTAAACGTATATGTGTATTTGTTCACCTTAAATATTAACATTTTTATTATATTATTAATAAAAAATATAAAAATGCAGAATATATAGACAAAATCACAATATTCCATTTGAGGCCATTAGTATCTGTATATGTACATATAGTATAATAAAATATTTTATCGTGACACTATTATTTTATAATAGTATCCTTTTGGGATAAATTATATTATATAGGAAACAAAATATAGAAAAGTAAATCAAAGAATAAATTAAAAGAAAATATTTTTGTAAAAAAATTAAATTCATACATATACAATGAATATGGACATATATACATACATATTTATTGGGAAATATTTTCCTTGGTAAATATACACGTATTAATAAAAGATTGCATAAACAATTTAAATAACGATCAATTTACAAAAATTTTTCGAATATTAAGGGCTGTAAATATAATTTCATTTTAATCATGGGATATGATATGAAATTAAATAATAGTTTAATTCACAATATTAATTAAACATACGAGTACTACGTTAAGTAAATCAAAGCTAGTAATTAATTTAAACAAATAAAATAAATTCTGATCAAGCCGCAATATGATTTGTAAAATACCATGAATTTTAATTGAATAATTGCAAATAATTTTTTTTAAAAAATATTCTATTCAATTCATTCTCATTCTGATATTGTGTGATGTACATATAAATATTGCATACTTTTAGGATGATTCTAGAATTATGCGTTGGCATAATAGTGCTCGTCAACCGACGCTCATTAAATAAATTAATAAAAATAGTCATATTGCTTGATGCCATGAGATTAACCATTAGAATTTTGCTTTTATAGAAATTTGAAACAGCTTACCGTTTCGGAAATATAAGATACCAAAAATGAAAAATGGAAACATTTCTTAATTTGAGAGCCTATAACACTGAATAATAGGAGGATGTTGAATAAATTTTGTTTTAAGAAATAGACCAATTATTATTTTCTACAAATTACTAAAATCTTGAATTTTTTATAAAATTCCCCGTCTAAAAGAAAAACCGAATAAAAAAATGTCAAATTTTAAAAAACGTATTTAAGATAACGGTTAATTTCAACAACCATTTTATCATGATAATGCCTGCCTTTTCGATTTTGCAATAGAAAAAGCAAGTCACTATTTTCTTGTATTTTCGAGAGTCCAAAAATCATTAAGGCTTCAATAAAATTTTTTAATTGCATTTTAAGATATCGGATGGCCGGAATATTCTAGAGGAATATTTCTCTCAAAGACATACGAATAAATGCAGACGGACGGCCACAGTAAAAATATTACAAACATTCTAGAATTATTTTAATTATAATAATAACTTATTATTAATAGTAATAATAATTCAAAATCTTAGATCGAATCGTGGAGACCATAATTCACAATCTTAAATCCTATATCACTTCATTTACAGTACGCTGAATAAATAAAAGATTTTTTTTTAAAAAAAAACCAATTATTGTAATTGAGAAATTCAAAATAACATTTTATAATTCGAAAAGTTCTGAATAA
This sequence comes from Condylostylus longicornis, assembly GCF_029603195.1. NCBI lineage: Eukaryota > Metazoa > Arthropoda > Insecta > Diptera > Dolichopodidae > Condylostylus > Condylostylus longicornis. The sequence continues at coordinate 4,182,279 of NW_026578052.1, read as the reverse complement.
AATTTAGTTTTTTAATGCCCCCTATATATTCAAAAAAATAAAAGTTTCTTAGAATTAAATTTATGTAGAGAGATGGCATAAATATTTTGTTAAAATTTATTCTTTTTTTCGAAATACACACTTTTATATTTTCCACTTGAACATAAAAACAATTTGAATTAATTTGTATATAAGAGTTTATCTATTTTAATAATCAATTTTTAATTAGCGGCGGCTAACAATCACTTGTGCTACACAGTGAGTAGCTAATATTGAGAATGAAATGAAAATTGAGTAAAGGTACAAAAAAAAAATTTATTTTTAAAAAAGCAATCTGTTTTTTCTAATTTTACGATAAATTGATGGTTATTTATAATAAATATAAACGGGAGAAAAAATATTACCGTTAACCCATAAATAATCAAAAAATTTATTAGAAAAAAAAACATTTTATTATTTTTTTTTTTGATTTGCTGCTTTATGATTTCCAAAAAATTTACATGTATGTATGTATGTATATATAAATATTATGTAAACAGTTGAATAAATGTCAATATGAAAAATTACATGGCTATATTATTAACATTAAAAGGTATGCAATATACGAATCAATGAAGTGATATACTTTCAATCATCATAATATAACAAAAAAAAACAAGAAACCAAGAAGGAAAAGAAATATAGGAGGATATGGAGAAGAAAAATCTAAAAACCAAAAACAAGCAATATAAAATTTAAAGGATAATAAAAGAAAATTTGGACACAAAAATTTTCAGGAAAGAAAAAAATGAGCAAAAAAGTAAAAACTAATCATCTGAAGTGATTTTTTCTTTCATGTGCGTATGTCATATCATATACGTGTAGTATAAAAATTCTAAGGACATATGAGTAACACCATATATATATGTATATATGTACGTATAGGTGCACATAAGTACTTATCTCTTTTTCAGGATATTATTGGTCATAAATTTTATTTTAACATCAGAAATTTTTCTTAAGAAAAAAAAAAAAACACAATTTATAATAATTCTGGTAATAATTCATTTTCAATATTATTAATATATAGCTATATAATTTCAAATAAAAAAATAACTAAAATTAAATGGAAATCTACCTCACTTCATATATATATACATATATTCTTATCATTATTTTTATCAACATCATTATCATATAATCATCAATTTATAAATATCAATATCAAGAAAATTGTCTTTTTGTCCTTTCATTTTCAGTAATATTATATATATTTTTAATAAATATAAATATACATATATACAAATATTACTATTATATATATAGATATAGATAAAAGTTCAAGGATAATAATAATGAGAACAGCAAACAACAATAATAATAGAATAATGAAATAATAAAAGAAAATATTGTAATAATAAATAAATAAATAAAAAAAAAAGAGCATAACAACCAATTTCTCTGCATCCCATACAATTTATCCCCCCTCTCCCTCTCTTGAAAATTATTTGTGCAGCTTAAAATTATAAATTACGTATATATATTATATTTATTTTATTTATTGAAACTTACCTATTCTTTAAAATGAATGCGGGATGGTAAAATGTCACTCAAGAAGATGAAAAAAATTATTTTTGTTGTTATATGTGGAAAATCTCTCACCAGATGGAATTTTGTTGCTTTTTATTATATTGAGAAAATACAATACTCTGTTTATATATTTATTTATTTTTATTTTATTTATTGTTGTTTTTGATTTTTTTCAATAAAAGTTAGTATTATTAAATTTTATCGTTTTTCAATAAATTTTAAAATTATGTTAGTTTGTGTAGTATAGTTAGGGTTTCTTGTCAATATATTTTACTCGTATAATTGCATTTTGCATCCTTTTGAAAATAAAAGTCTTATATTAAATCTTTTATGATTTAAAGACAAAAACAAAGAGTCGTGAAAATTTTTTAATTCCAAATTTTTAAATTTTCCTTTGATATTTTTCGTTTTTTTTTTAGTTTTAATACAAAATAGTATGTTATATACTATTAAAGTGTTATACACTTTTTAATAACAATTCAACTTTTTGTTTTTTTTTTAAATTTTAATTTTCGATAAAATAAAATTTAAAAATTATATTTTTCGTACTCTCGTTCTTATTTCTATACAAATGATAAGCAATCCGAAATTTTTAATGTGTTATACTCCTAAAATATATACGATTTAAAATCTAATTTATTAAAAACAAAACCCGCTTCTTTAAAATTGCAAAAAATCAAAATAAACTTTTTATTTTCTTTTTTTATTTTCTATTAAATTTTTTTAATTTGATTTTCCGAACTATTTTTTCTTTTCTCTAGCAGACTAGTTTCTATTTTGAAGTTCTTAACTGTAATGACAAAATATATTTTTAATAATAAACTAAATTGGAAAAACAACAAAAAGAAAAAAAAGTATAAAATAAAAAAATTTTCCCTGAGATTTTCACAATTTTCATTTTTTGATAAAAATTTTTTTGAGTATAAAAGAAAAAATAGCGGTAACAAAATAAATGAGTGAAATTGAAACAATATGAGATCATTTTTGTTTAATTCTCATTTTTCTCTCCTCTCCCCCCCCCTCCTCCCCCCTAAATTTGATTTTATTGCAATATATGAATGTATATACTCAAGAAAACAAACAATAAGTTGTTACTGAGTTCTTATATACATATTTAACTTAGTGAGTGAGAATGATAACAGTATTTTATAGAATATTGTAAATAGGAATATAACAATATTAAGAATATAAATTGGGGTAAAAAATAATATGAATTTTGTACTGTTATACATATATTTTGTTTATATTTATACTCATATACGCAACATCAATTAATACTATGCATACTATGTACGTATGTACATAAGTTTGTATATAAATAATAATATTTATAATACATGTATATATATATTATTTAAATGACATTTAAAGTATTTATACAAAATATAAAGTTATTTTTATTAAAATATTCTATGAAAATAATTATGCTGCCGAATATACGTACATACACACATATATATAAAAGTGACATTTATTATATTAATACTTATTACTCATTTTTGTTACACATGCTATAATAAAAACAAAAAATTTCTCTCTTATTCCATTCTCTTATATTATAACATTATATCTCTTATATTAATTTCATTATGAAGTAGAATTTAGTGAGTTGAATTAAATTCCCGTATTTTATATCTAAATATTTAAATTGTAATAAGTATTTTTCTTTTTTCATATTTTTTCTTTTCACTTTTGAGAAATTTGCATCATTTACAGAAATTTTCTCTCAATATCACTATATTTTCCGTTTTCTTTTTTTTTGTAATATTATTTTATATTAAATGCATATAATAGTGTTATGCTATTATCAGAAATTTTTCACTTAAAAGTTTGAGCAATATCTAACTTTTATGTGCTACTTATATATACGTATATATATATACACAATATAATAATGTATTTATAATATAATTATAATTTAATAAAATTAAAATGATTTTTATAAATTTTTATGAATGATATAGGAATGAAATAATTTTTCTCAATTTTACCGCATTTTTTTAAAGCGCATGCGTGATATTTTAATATATAGTGGGCTCTGCAACATTTTTGTAACGCGTTCGCGAATATATTTGGGATATTGTGGTATTTGTATGTCATATTGTCATAGAATGACTTACATATGTGTATCTACAGTTAGTTTTGCATTCGAATAATTACAAACAGGAAATATGATTACTTATATATGAACATACAATAATTGCATTCGAAACTCCTTGTGTCATGGAAAATATAATAGAAAGCAACTTAATTAGAATTTTTGGAATTCAGTACGTTATACTTCTCTTTTGGGAACACAATTGCTTTAATTTATAGTATATTTGAATAGTTTATTTAAATACAAAATTTTTTATTTTTCTGTTATATTTTGTTCCTCAGAACAAATAAAAATACTTCCTATTTCACGACAAATCACGAGCCCTTAACATGATATGGTATAAAAATTGGGAAACCCTGCTTTATGGGATTCGTATTACAGTTTCTAAAACGAAAAACATAAATGCTTATAAAATTATGTAAAATATTTCCCTAGTTCATTATTACAAACATAATAAATCTACATTTTGAGATTTTAACTCATGTATTATAGATTTATCCATAAAATTGACTATATTTGGGCATTTCTAAGGAAAGAACTTTTTGTATTTTAATTTTGACAACAAATTACAATTTTCCGATTTTGCAACTTATATTCTCAATAACAACATATTTCTATCAAGTTAATTTCCATTTTGCATCACAGATAAAATATTAGATTAACCATGGTGAATTAACCATAAAAAATGTACTACTGCTTTAAAGACTTTGTCCTGCAATAATACTGAGAACTTAAAGGATCTAAAACTGAAGAACTCTTCTCTAAAGGGGACCCATACTAAATGCATAATATCTATTTTAAACAATATGAAAGCATTCCTAATAATATTTAATTGCATGGAAACTAAACTTATTTTAACTTGTTTTTTAAAACTTAATTTTTTAAAACTTATTGCTGATGTACGGTGTGTGCTATATTCATAAGTATGTGCTTATTTTTAAAAGGTTCTCTCACAAAAACATTCCGTTTACTCATTTATTTATTTTAATAGACCAGATTCAGAGTCTGATGAGTGTAATTTAGTATATAAAATAAAAATCTCTGAGAAATATTTTCAGAAATAAATAAATGAAAAAAAGGGGTAAACGCAAGATTTTCATAACATGCGCTCTTAAAACACCGTAAAAAGAAACATGTTCATCCGTTATAAATTTTTGACATTTCATTCCTTCAGCTGGTTTCTATTTTTATTTTTTTTTTTATTTTTTTTCTTAATATTTTGCGAAATAAATGTTATCAAATGCACGAGTGTGTGTTCCTATATTTTTATGTAGATATTCCAATACGTGTCTCCCTCTGACTCCTTGAATATGAATATGTATAGCTATGTACACAAAATAACGAATGAAAATAAAATATCGCATTTTTTTTTGTTGTATTTGTTTTAAATGCATCTCTTTATACAAAAAATTCTATATGGGAAACCACGAAATTATCCTGTGATTTCTTTTATGATTTATTAAATAAACAGCCCAATATTATCAAAGTATTGATAACGTAACGTATGTTTGGAAATCCTTGCACATCCACAATAAAATATAGTTGATCAAACCAAATTAACAGTTTAAGGACACTTGCAGATATTTAGGAGCAATTTTAAAGGAAGAACTTTTAAAAGTGTTCAACCAGTAAACATAACTGTAAATTAACTTAAAAAGTATATATTATTACTAGACTTAATTTCAAGAGCTCAGCGAAAATTAAAATTTTTTTAAATATATGAACCAATTAATTATCAATTCAATGAAATGAACTCGTATTTTGCTACGTTTTTTCTTACTTCGTTTTTTGTTTACGTGTTTCTTCGGAAATCAGATATAATTGAGTTTTTTTAAAAATAACTCAGCTCTCAGGTGACCTACTGAGCTGTGAAGTTCTCTACCGAGCTCCTTGTTGGAAAGGTCTCGATGACAGCTTCAATTCTATTGGATCCAAATAACTTTTCGGGCACAAAACTGCTCTTCCGGCCCCTTTTCTGCTAAAACAAATTCAAGACTCCTAAATACATATAGTCAAGCAAGGTATTATTGAAAATGGACTCAGCATACTTTACAAATTTTGTTGGAGGACCCTCCTGAAAATGGGTTCTGCTACGGTTCAGATCCCAAAATAGGATATAAGAAGGAAAACGGTCAAGTAAGGTACTATCGGAAAGGTCTAGGTGTGTTCTTAACTTTTGCATGAATCTACATCATTTAGTACGAACTTTATTATCGGCATTATTTCTGCTGAATGAGAAAGATATGTACGTACAGCTGCAATGATTTATCAATTTATATTTTATTTGGCATATCATCGTACAATAAAAATTTTAATTCATCAATAAAATCGAATTCTCTAATACCAAATTATCTAAATATCACAGATTTCTAAAAATGTCATTAGAATTTATAGATAATAGGCAAAACAATATTAAAAAAAAGTTAAATTGTACTTAATTTCGCCTATCAAAACAAATTCAGATTTTTTTAAATATTCTTTATTGTTATAACTGTAAAAGAGCATGAAAAACGCATATAAAATTTTTTTACAAATTTACATACGAAAATAAAAATATCGCGACTCTAAGGATATTCATGTTTTATACATTATGTCAGTTTATTTACCTAGAGCGTATTTCATATACCTGTACACATAATAAACATTTCCGTGATCTTTACCGGAAGCACAAGTTTAACATCAGCTTTAACACTATAAACTATATGGAATTTATTTTTAGTTTTTATTTTTTTTTATTTAGTAAAATTTGCGAATCTTTCTTCTCGATAAACTACTATGAATGCTGTATACATATGTATGTATATATGATTACTGAAGTGTGTTCCATAACATAATCAGTTTCTTATGAGGAATACATGATTAGCTCTACAATATAATATAAATTATTAATGCAATGTGAGAAAAATTTTAATATTTTTTTGTACAACATAAAAATGTTATACTATTTTTAGAATTTTTAGAATTCTGAGCTATATAAAAATTCTATTTATACATTTAGATATAAATTTTTAAAGTTTTTGCCTTTGCTTCATCTGGAATTCCTCAAAAACACATTAATTTTAATATTTTATGTAATTATATGGTATAAAAGATAATTTAAAAAAGATTTGAGCTTAAAAACAGATATGCAAACAATTTAAAATTAAAAAAAAAATGGAAAAACATCTGTGCAAATAAATTATTTCTTATATTTTTATTTTAATATTTATTGAACTTAAATTCTCGAATAAATAAATATATTTTATAGTTAAACAGTTGAAATTTTATACATGAACACATCTTAATTGTTTCAGAGAATTTAAAAAATTTTAAATACGCGGCAACTAAATGTTTTTTTTTAAGCATTTTCCAAAATTTATGGATTCGGCCACATTCTCTTACATAATATGTATATTAGTTACTTATATAGCAAATATGTTAGCGTATTAAAAATAAAAGCATGAAAATTTAGCATTATTTTCCTTACAGAGTAGACCTTTTCATAAACGCAATATATCGAGATTCGTGTTGCTAACGCAATTCCTTCATAAAAAATATGATATAATTTTCCACAATATATCGAAATTTAGTATGAGTATAACGGAGTTAAATGATATAAACCAGGGATGGCAAATAGGGTTTGATCAAAGTGCCAAAATTTGGGGAAATTTATTGTCACACTTTTTCCCGTGCCAGCACAGTACCAAGTACAGGTATGGTTAGGTAAATACAATATTATGACAAGTTGTAATAATATTTATTTATACATATTATAGTTCAAGGTATAAAAATTAATAAATACAGATAGAAAAAATATTAATTTAATTTTTTATCAGAAACTTTTTGTTTCATATTACTTGCAAGAGTTTTTATGTCGGGCTGGTACATTGTTGACTGCAGAGTAATACATGCTGCCGAATCTTCCTCTGTTAATCTGTTTCTAGTCTTTGAATGTACATGATTCAAAACGGAAAAAAGACTTTCGCAAGAGTAAGTGGAAGAGAAAATCGTTAACAACGAGATTGCTAATTTTTTGACTGAATAAAAGGTACCTGGCATACTATTCCAAGCTTCTAAAATTTTACTTTCCATGAAACATTCTGATTCCACATTTTGGGATCGATGGCTTTCTAAATCTTCAACAAGCTTCCGCATATTCACAAATTTATTTACCCAAATTGGATTGGATTGCAGATCAATAATTTGCATTTCTAAATTATCTAATCGCATCCAATTAAGGAGGTTATTGTCACAATCTTGCATATCAAATAAATCTGGGTAATTAATAATTTTTAAAATATTTTCGATCCTTTTAAAATCGAGAAATCTTTGTGCAAACTGTTGCTTAATAGAAACAAGAATATTTGTAAATTCATAGGTGAAATTCCAATTAGTTTTTTCAAAAATGTGTATTTCATCAAAAAAAACAAAAATAAAAAGAATATAACATTTGAATATGTTTGGTTTTGAATATTTGTCATTTCGCTATTAGGAAATTATCATTTTTAGGAAATTTTTCATTCAATCAATTTTTCAACGAGTTTTTAGATTTTTTATTAGAAAAAAAATCTATATAAAAATTTGTCGAGGCACAACTATAACGTGCCATCAAATTTTTTTTCCGTGCCAAGTTTGGCACGCGTGCCCTTTAATTGCCATCCATGATATAAACTGTCTGGACTTTATAAAATAGTTACATATTTATTTGTATATTCACTAAGTTATGCTTCTGCAGTACTGGTTTTCGCATTTATTTTTTTACAGTATAAACGACGCGTTTATGAAAATTTCTATAATTTTAATCAAATTTTTTATTATATTTTTAGGAATTTATCAAAATTTATTTATTTAGAGAATCAGTACGAAAATGATGAAATGCGCAAGAAAACAAAAATATATGAACCAGAAAATTTTTGTTTATAAACCCAATACTTATTGTGAATTTAAAATATATACAGTTTTTACGCAAACTGTCAAAAATATATTGCATAATATGTGTCACATTACGTTTGTGAAAACATCTATTGTATTTATTATTGCGTTTGTGAAAACATCTATTTTTTGAAAATGACACAAACAAATTAGCAAAATTTTTTGAAATTGAAAATTTTAAAAAATTGTGAATTTACAATAGAAATTGACCCTGAATTCTTAATATGGCATTCCCGCTTCGCACACCTAAATACAAGAAACCTCAATTTTAGGCAAAAAAAACTTACATTAAAATCGAAAAGTGTTCCTGAAAAATTTGATTGTATATGACGTCTCTTAAAGCTGATGACGTGAATTGTTATTCGAAAAGTAATTTATAAACTTGAATTTTAATATAAAACTAATTAATTTGAGACCATAAATTTTATTTTAATTCAATATTAACATTCTAAAGTGGTATTATTTAGTGTTATTTGTATTCTATATCAAATATAACAAACAAATTTCTCACTTCTAAAATTTCTTTACTGGCTAATAATTATTTTTATTATTTATTTCTATAAATTTCACTTTTCACCATCATAACAATTAATAAAATGATATAGTTAAAATTCCTATTAAAACTTTCACTATATAATCCTTGCGATTTACTCTTTTATATAGGGCTTAATTAAAATTCAATTGGTATAGACTTCATAAAACAAAATAATAAACGAGAAAAGAAAGGGAGAATTCTTTGATTTATTCCTTGAAAAAATTATTTCAAGTTATTTTCAAGTGAAATAACTATTAAATCTAGTACATATATATTTAAAATTCAATTTAAAAGTTCCGGAAATACATTCCGGATTATAATAGTTTGTCAAACGCTTAATTTATTCCAATATTAAATTGTATTTGCAACACGTTCTTATGCATATTTTAAAATATTAGCATATTATATAAAAAAAAAAAATTTTTTTTTTCATTTTCATGTCTCAAAAAAAAAATTTATTGCACAGGCAATATGGGTGTGCATAATAAAGTTGTTTTTACTAATATTTAGCAGTTAGTTGTTAACGTTTTTATAAAGAGAGTACTTATACAGCATATGTAATTAAAATTAATGATTAGATTGCATGTAAAAATTTGTCCAATATTTTCAATGAAAATTTACTTTTGAATTTTTTCAATTGCATTTATGTACATACATAGGACATTGTAGAATTAATTGAATAAATAAAATATAATAGAAATGTAAACGGCCATGTTATTCTATTGAAAGTATTGCGATTTACTAATTTCAGTTTTAGGCTAATATTCAACAAAATTTCAATTTAGTAAACCAGAATTTTTTAGATCTATAAGTAGGTATATACTAAAATTTATCAATTTTCAATTATTCACCACTGCCTGTTCTATAACAATAAAAAAAAACTGTTGCTTTTTCTTAATACTTTCATGTTTTCCTTCTAAAAAAACAATTGCAAAAAACTTGAATTTCAATTAACCTTTACAACTATTTGTGTATGCTTGTATATGTTGTACGTAACGTTATAGGTTTTTCTTACATTTTATTTATTCTTTTTTCAATTTACAATCCCATTTGCATACAAAATTGTACTGACTGTATTTAAAATCTCTCGAATACAATTTGCATTTATTTGTTTTTTCTATTTAAATTTAATGGTGTAGTAAATAAATTCGAAACAGATTTCGTGAGTGCTCCAATAAAATTGTTTGACTTATGGAATCGGTATCCGACATCCAAAATACAAAAATTCAGAAATTTTTTCACTTAAAATTATTTTTTTTAGTAATTTTAGTATTTAATGCATTTTCAATACTAAGTCATACATATGTGCCTTCTGGGTTTCTAGAATTTTCAGAAAATTGTCGAGTACTCGCCTTCTAGAATTTTTAAAAATTAAAAACACGTAAAACTTTCGAAAATTTGCAATTAGTAATAGCACGATAACTAAATGTGTAGTAGAATAATTTCAGAAACTAAAATAAAATTTGAACCTTTGGAGCTTGAAAATCGCCTAAATTTAATGAGAAGTAATTAAAGTAACAAAAATATCTTAAAAATAAAAAAAATTGCTATTAAATTATTTGAATAACAGGTGTTTAATTAAAAAATTTTAATACTCTAGCATTATTTAAATTTCTTGAATTGAACAAAAATTGAAGTTTTTTATTTTGTAATTTGTAAATTTAAAAAATAAATTTGTAGGCCAAATAAATTTGTAGGCATTGAATAATGCCAATTTATAAACACTAGTACTCACGTTATTTGGATATGGAAAAATTTGAAAATTTAAGCAACAAGGTGTTTTCAGGAATTTGTAGAAAAATAATTGTAAAGTAAAAAATTACTTAAAAAATTAATAAACCAATTTCATTTTTGATTCTAAATCATTGATTTTTATTTATTTATTTAGTTTTTTTCTATCTATCTAGTCTAGGGAAGAGTATCAGCACTTGTTTTATATTCTGTCCATGAAATATAACCATCTTTATCTAAATCCATTAAATCCAAAACCGGATCAATCATATTAATTAAAGTATCATCAGTACGTGAAACAGGACCATGTTTTCTTGAACCATGATGATCATCGTCATCATCATCATCATCATCATGATCATTTCCATGTTTATTAAGACTATCTGCTTCTGTAAAATTTTTTTTTATATTTTTTTTTTTTAAATATTTTTTACTTTTAATGATATTGTTGTTGTTATCCCTATTGCTAAATTATGAAAAAAAATAATATTTACAGAAGATTTTATTATTTGTAAATAATTCCAAAAAAATACATACAATTTAACGTATCGAATATTTATAGCTGAAATTTTGAAAATTTTCTTAAATAATAATTTTAAATTTAATTTTGTTCTTTATTAAATTTAATAATTTCTGATTGTTTAAACGTAATTCCTGTCTTGATAGCTTTATTGAATTATTAACTCCATTTGGATTTTTCAACTAAATCTTAATTATTCAATTTTATATTCTTATTAATTATACTTTTAATTTACCCAAGAACATACACATTAATTTTTTTTTCTTATAGTAAAAGATTTAGAAAAGAATATTGTAAGAAAGTCTAAAATATTTTAAGCGTAGACTTTAGTAATCGAAATCGCAATTAAAATTTAGAATATTGCAATGATATTATTGAAAGAAATTGGGTTTAAAACTTCATAAATTTAAATATTTATTACTATTAACTGCATGGATTTTAAAATATTCTCTAAATTTTAATCATTCAATTAATTTCTTAATAAATAATCTTTTAAAATTCTCAAAATATCAGCTACTTATATTTAATACCAGATTATGTATTATTTTTTAAAATGAATTTCCAAATATTTAGTCCAGCCAATCTTGTTAAAAAAAAAAAGAAAATAATTTTGATTAAACTTGTCTAAATTAAAAAAAGAAAAATGGAATCAATTAAAAATTTTTAAATAGTTGTTGTTAATAGAAAATTAATAAATAAAACTTTTAATAATAAAAATTTAAAAGCAGCCATTTTATTTCCTTTACTTTAGTAATCCTTTTTAAATTTTATATTTTTACACACGCATTTTCCAAACAACATAAAAAGAATTAATCACATTTCTAGAACAGCCAGTTAGATGCCAGTTACGTTTTTGGTTATTCAAGTTCGAGCCTTACTTTGTAATTCGATTTTCTGGAAACGATTTTCATATTATGCAGAAATGGAAAGGTTGTACTATACAAATTGATTTGTAGTACCTTACAATTTCTCCGAATACGAAAATCGAATTACATAGTAAGGTAACTTATAGCTAAAATTTTCATGTTACACTCGTATTTTTTCATTTACTTTCCCAGATTTCATTATTAAATTTTTTCAACAATTTCCAGGTCAGGTTTAACAATTTTAAAGCAATTTTATTGACACAGGAAACGCGCATTGCACTTAATTAAACAAATTTTTCAAAATTTATTACAAAATATAAAAATAATCAGTCTTTTTCTGGCATATTCAAAACTTATAAATTAAAATTTTAAACTTCATATTCTCAAAAACTACAACTGGCAATATAAATTTATTATTTCTTTTCATTATAAAACTCTAATTCCATTCCAATAGAATAATCATATAATTAAAATATTAAATTTTTAAAATGTTAGTGAAAACAATTTATAAATACATATAGAAATTTTATTTTTCACAAATATAAAATTTATTTAATCCCAACAAAACAATATAAAAGTTATTAGTAAATAAAAAAAAAATATAAATTTAAAAAAAAAAAGCGAATTAGAAATAAAATTATTTTTAAACAAAAAACTTTTAGTTTTGCAATATTTAATTTTAGTTAATTAAACAAATTATTTAAGATTCTGATAATATTAAAAAAATCAATAAAGCACAAACAATTTTGCTATTATAATAATTTTTATCGCGAATTTTTATATTTAATTTTGTGATAATTTCAATTTAAATTAAGCTAGAAAAAATAAGTTTTATATTAATATATGAATATTAATTGAAATATTGGAGATTTTCGATAATTCAGATATACATTTAAAATTCTAACTTAAATTTTAAAAATCTTGTTTTTGCATCATTACAGATCTAAAGGAATTCAATTTTTCAGATTTTTAATATCTAAAATCTAAGCTAGAACCTGAATTTCTGAAAATCCCCATTCTTGAATGTATATAATTTAATAATTAATATTTTACAAAATTATTTCTAATTCGTAATTAAAGAAAATTAAATTCTTTATATTATATTTTATATTAATTATAATTATGTGTGCTTTTATCGTGTTTTTTGTTATGATTCTGTTTTTTTTTTTTTCATATAGACAGTGTGAGTATACAAAAATATATTTTAAATATTTTGTTATTTACATATAATTTAAAAATAGTTTTAGCAACAATAAAAATTTAATATTAATAATAGTGTATTTTAATAATATAAATTTTATAGTTCAAATGAAAATATGAATAAAAAAAATTTAATTGCATTACAATATCAAATTACAAATTTAATGTGCAATTTTGTAATAATAAAATTTTTTATTAAAAATTTAATAACTACTGTTTCAAAACCTAGTATGTTTTTTTAATTATTTTTAAATTTTTAAAAATAACTATAAGAAATTAGGAAATTTATCACAATATTTATTATCAACAGAAAACATTATCTTATAACAATGCTCTTATTAAATTTAATTAATATTGAATTTTTATTATAATTAATATAATATTCAAATTTCATTTGAACTACAAATTATTGCCGAGAAAAGAAAAAAAATTCTTTATTTTTTTATGTTAATTTTTTTTTTATATAATTCACTAATATTTATATATTGTTCGTACAATCAAAACGTTTATTTATTCTTCTTCTCATTTTTCTTTTTTAAACTAGTGGTTCTTCACCAAGTTTATATTCCCAATATTCAATTTGACCATCACGATCTTTATCCATCATTTGTAATACATAATCAACCATTGATGATAATTCGTCATCAGTATAAGATTGTATTTCATGTTTTTCATCAGTTTTATTATTATCATCTTCACTATGTTTTTGTTCATCATTAACTAATTAATTTCAAGTATATGTATATACGAAAAATTATAATCAATTTAAATAACAAAAATATTTAGAATATGACAAAATTCTTTTTTTTATAAAATAATTAATTAAGTACATACCAAAATTCAAAGCATTTTACACGACACGACAATCATGCAAAATACATAATAGCTATATACGATTACATTATGCTTTTTTTTTTTTGAATTCGGCAAAATTAAATTTTTTTAAATTAAATATTTTAATTTTCAAAAGCTGACAATAACAAAACGGGGGAGAATTAATAAAAAAAAAAATTGGAAAAAAAAAATTATATCTTATTATTGCTATGTATATACAATATAAATGTAAGTAAAATATATAAATTAAAATTAAAATTTAAAAACAAAACAATTAACTTTGCTTTTAAACTGAAAATTTAATTAATATTAATATAAAATTTGTATTTAAATATAAGAAATACATACAATGACTTCATATATTAAGAATATTAATTAAATTGTTAAATTTTATTAATAAAATTATATAATAATAAAAGAGAGTTTATTATTAGTAAATTATTACAAAAATAAAATATTAAATTAAAACAATTAATATTTTTATTATACACAGTCAGTATTAATTTTATAGTAAAATGTTATCGTAAGTTTTTGAAATTTTAACTAATCCACCATTTATACAATATAACAAAAAACTTATTTTAAATTAATTATAAGCATATTGACATACATTTTAAGCAATTTATAATAAAATTTATAATATAAAAGAAAAGTAAGAGATGATAACATTAAAACCTTTAATATTTAAAAAAGCACAAATAATACAAAACAAAATATAAATTATAAAAAATTTGAATACAAATAAAATAAAAATTTAAATTAATATTTTTTCAATTAAATTTAATTACAAAAATTACATATAAAACATTAAATTTATTATATATAATAATTAAAATGAATAAAATACAAAATAATTTGTGTAACTTTTCTTTTTTTTTTTAATCCTCTTTTTTTTTTTTTTATTTTTTATTAAATTATAAAATATTTCTCTTTATTTTTCTATTTTATAGTTTAATTGTTTTTACAATTTTTAACATTACTTTCATATTTACATTTAAAAAAATTCTAGCTGCTGGAATGATTTATTTTATAATTATAACAATTAATATTTTTCCTTTACAAAATTATTCAGTCCCTCATTCTTATTTTGAGTTTAATTTAATTTTTTTCTTAAAAAATTTACTCAAATCAAATAATAATACCATCTAGCTATTTTAAATTTAAAATTTATATTTTTTCATAAACGATATAAACATTTTTAATTAAATCATGTTATTAAAACAATTTGTCGGAAATTTAATTTATTTATTTTTTTATTTTTAGTATTTTAAGGAAATTTTTTATAATTTAAATTTTTAATTGAATTTATAATTCAGAGCTATTTAATTATTATTATATATTTTTATTGTAAAATAAAATATTATGATAAATTAATAAAGTTCAGACAGACCCTTATTGCACTAACCACTTTATTACTTTTTAACTTTTTAAAAAAATCAATTTTTTTTTAACATTTTATTAGTGTTTTAGTGTTTTTGTTCTTAATGCAACAAAAACACTAAAAAATTTTTTGATTAATTTACTAAAAAGAATAAGAAATCGTTTGTGCAATAGGTCCTCTGTGATGCCCTGGTATTTATGAATTTTATTAAAACGTTTTATAAAATTCTATCTTTCAAATATTCATAATGTTTATAAAATTTACAAATTCTTCAAATTAACCAAGAGCATTTTTTATTTAATATTTTTGTAGCAATAATTAACCCAATTCAATTTAATAAACTATAATAATATTCAAATGAAATATAAGAAATTTTTGTTCAAATGTAAATGAATTTTTGAATTATAAATTATATTTAAACTTAAATACTATATTATTGTTTATATCGTTTTTTTTTTATTTTAACATTACTATTTTTTTTTTATAATGTACACATATATAGTTTTATTCTATAATTTTTCATAGTAAATAGTAAAAAATATTAATTGAGATGTTTGTTTGCTATTAACTTTAAAAAAATATTCGATTAGTTTTTATAATATTCGTTATGCATAATATTGGAAAGTTTTAAAGTTCTTCATAAAAATATTAAAAATTATTCGAAACCCAAAATTTTATTTGAAAACCTAATTGATGGTAAACTCTTCCTGAATAATACATATTAAATTTTATAATATTTACATTGTTTAAATTACAATAAAAATGAATTTAAATTTTTTTTAAGAAATTAAGTTTACCAAACACTTACTAAATTTAATATTTAGAGTAAACAGCAAAATGTAAATATAAATAGATATTCGAATATAAATTTAATATTAGAATGTTGTTTAAAGAATGTTCTTGTTAATAAACTAAATAAGAGAAGAAAAAAAATATACAAAAAATTGTCAATAGCTACTTATAAGTTTATAAAAACAAATTTCAATATCTTTACATTGAATTAATTAAGATTAACAATTATGACAAAAAAAAAGTATCAATAAACAATTATGAAAATACAATTGAATTATAGGAAAATTAAAATGCTCCCTGTAATTATTTTATTTCTTATTGTGATTCTAAATAAAAAAAACTTCATAAGAAATTTAAGTATTCTGATGTTATTAATAAATCCAATCTCTTATATTAGTTTTTTTAATTTTTACATACAGCAAATATTTTAAAATAAACATTATGTATTTAATTACAAAAATTACGTTTTACAAAATTTTAATTTAAATTTTCTTTTTAAGTTTATTTAGAAAGAACACATAATTGAATAGAGTTTCATCCATACTCTTGAAATACCGAATTTATAGCTATAATTTACAATAAAATATATTTTATAAAAATGATTTGGGTTTCTCAAATAAATTTGCTTTTTTGTAAAAATTTTTTAAATATATTTCGTAGCCAAAATAAATGAAATTTATATGATTATGTTTTTACTTTTTTTTTTAAATTAAATTAACTATTGATTTTTCAAAAAATTTATCATTCAATATTTCAAGAGATTTACGTACAAGTATGCTATATAACTTATAAAACGCTAATATAGCTTGTGATATAAACCTTAATCTAATGTGATATTCGTAATTTAATATAAAAAATAATAAATGTTTACTTGTTTAACATTAAAATCATGGATCTAAAATATTAACTTTATGGATTTGGATTTTGTTGTTGCTGTTGTTGTTGCTGTGCTTTTGCTTTTTGTTGAGCTTTTATAAATTCAGGGTAATCAATAAAACCATCTCGACTAGTATCATCCATTTGTAAAATAGGATCTATTAGGGATGTTAATTCATTATCGGAAAATATTTTTTCTTCAACATGTGGTTTTCCTTCTTGATGTGGTTCTTTGCTTCCTTGTTCTTTATTTGAGCAGTTAATGTATGTATATTTATTAGGATTTTTTTTTTCACATTGATATTAAATTTCAGTATCATTTTATTTATTTTGAAGTGTTTGTGTTTTATTGTTAATTTTTGAATTTTCGTTTCGATTAACGTAAAATACAATAATATTAATAATTTTATAATAATTTTTACATTTACTATAATAAAATAAAGTTTTTTGCTTCATAATATTTAAAAAAATAAAAAAAGAATCTTTACATACGTAACATGTATGTGCATTTTTAAGTAAATCAAATCTTAAATACTTTACGACCTTTAAAAGTTTATAAATTAAATTCAAGAGTGTATTTTTAAATAGACATTTTACATAAATAGTAGAAATATAGAGGCAAATTTTAAAGCAAACTAACAAACAAAAAAATCATTTTTTTCATTATGAAAATTTTAAATTTTTTGGTTTGAAATTTTTCTTTGAGTATGTGTAAAATATGAATTCAATATAATATGTAATCGAATCACATTATTCATTAGATCTAGACAGACGTTAATGATTCAAACAAACTTTAAAAATTTCAAAACAAAATATTTTATAGATACCTTTTGTTTAAAAAGAATTTTAGTTGAAGGAATATACAAAAGGAAGAATTTGAAAATGCTTATAGGAAAGGACAGAACACCCAACCAAAATAAAAACAAAATAAAAAACAATAAACAAAGAATTTTTTAAATATCTCTTACCATGCCAATGAATAAGGGATTTAATTAATTCACAGCCATCTAATTTGTTATTATTATCAGAATCATGCATTTTGAAATAATGGAATTGTAACTCAGCTTCTGACATTTTACTAGTATCTATTGGAACAGCCATATGTTCCTGAATATGTCTAAAATTAAATGTTAATTTAAAAATTATTCAATAGGTATTATTAAAATAAATTATGTACTCTCTTTCATGCTGAATGTTTGCGGCATTTAAAACTTTTTGAGGTTGACCTTGTTGGTATTGTTGTTGTTGTTGCTGTTGTTGTTGGTGTTGTGGCGGTTGTTGTTGCTGTTGATGCTGCTGCTGTTGTTGCTGCTGTTGCTGATGTTGTTGATACTGTTGTTGATCAATTGGAGTGGAAGGAGGTTGAACATGCATTTGTTGTTGTTGTTGTGGCTGTTGATATTGCTGCTGTTGCTGGTATTGCGGTTGCACTGGTGCTTGATGTTGTGCATACTAAAGTATTCATGTAAAGTAATAATAATTTACATAAAAGCTATCTTTTAAATTTAAAATGTTTTAAGTTACCTGCTGTTGTTGTTGTTGCGGGTACCCTTGTTGTTGCTAAAATAAATAAATCAAAAGTTTATAAAAAAATTTTTCATACCAAATTATTTATTCAAAAATTTACATAATGTTGTGGTGGAACTCCAGGTGCCACTCTTTGCGAATTAACTTTTAAGCATAATAATAATGAAATATATAAAAATAAACTTTTCCGAATCATTTGAATGAATTTTCTATTAATAATATTAACAAAAGATAATTTGATTATAATTCGCAAAAGATAGTGAAAGTTACACTACAGTATAATATAACGTCCACGTCAGAAACTCGTTAACAGTGATTTGGCTAGATGAAAATATCTTTATCAGGTTTAAAGCAATACAAGAAAATAAGAGAGAAAACTTCAACGCTACCTATTTTTATTAATATTCAGCAGAAGAACATGAAGATTTATTTTTGGAACGAATTGTAATGTGAAACAAAACAAAAGATTATCTCTCAAATATCAAAAAAAAACTTATTCATTGACAGATGACTATGATTGTCACAGAACTGAACGTCATTTTAATCAGTTTATGTCAGTTAGTTCGAAATAATAACACACTAATATCTAAAGTGCGTTTACAAATAAAAATAAGTATGACAGTTATGAACATTATGTGTTTTGAGGAAATGTTTTTGATTTCCTAAGGTATTTACTCAAAATTTTTGATTTATATTTAAAGGGATTTTGTAAAAAATGCGGTATAACAAACAAAATTTTCTTCCAAATACAAAGTTCTAAAGACCCATTAAATTAAATTTTTTAAGTTGAACAACATTCAAATTATTTTAAAAAATATCATAATTTAAATTGACTACATAATCTCTGTAATGTCAATATAAAAGTCAAACTTTCAAGTTATTACTCAGTGTCAAGAGTGATCTAAGATCCAGGTTTTCAAACAACAAACCGATAGGTCTAACTATAATGATCTTAAGATACTTTAACGCCACCTAAGTTTTTGTATGAATATGTAAAGGTCTTAAGTTAACTTTCGTTAGCTTTTATACGCTTCCGTAATACATGCTTTTATTTTTGACTTAGATAATTGAGTTAAAACTTAATTATGTGCTCGTGAAAGAATCTTTAAAAAAAAGCTGGTGTGTGGTTGCATATTTTTAATAAAAAAATATGTACGAAGCAAATGCTTCTACAAAACATTGGAAAATGTTTCACACTTTTTAGTAAATACTTAATTTTCTTCTTTCTCTTTATTCTTAATTTTTTTTAACATTCAGTCTTATGTTCAATTAAGTTGTCTTAAACAACGAAAGCTCGTATTAAGACATCTAAAAATTATTACAGTTAGGCCAAATTCGCTTCAACATATAACTATATTTTTAAAAATTTATTTTTAACAATATAACTATTTATATATAATTTGAATATCATATATAGTATTTACAAAAACTAGATTTAATTTGCAACAAATTTTTCAGATGATACAAGTATTTCTTAAAAATATTACTACTATATTTTAATACCTATAAAAAAAACTAGGGGGTTAGATATTCAAAAGTTAACTTACCATTACCACACAAACCTAACTTAAAAAAAATCAAGCATAGAAAAATTAAAGCCTTAACACTTTAAAAAGGGTTAAAATAATATAAACATTTAAAAAAAAAACTAAATGTTTTTAATTTTGTTTGACCTATGTTATGTCATTTTATATTTTACTCACCAAATGTCAATATATGAAAAGTCCAGTATACTAAATAAATTTAAGGCGTATGGTAACTTTAATCACGCCAAGCCAACATTTTGTTCTTTTATAAAGCACGTTTGCTACAAGAAGCGTTTTGATTGGTTAACATTTTCGAATGTATACACTTTTCTTTATTGTCATTTGTAAAAGTTTGCTACACTTTTTAACAACGCGATAAACGAACGGATTTACTGGCGGTCTGTGGTGAGAAAAAAATTTATATGAAAACAGTAGTTTCTGACTTGATCCCAATAGAATAACTTGTAGAATTAAACAGATAAAATAAAATATTAAACGTATATTTTTAAAAAGTGTAATTTAATAATATAAAAAGTAATTATTTGCTTAATTTGTATAAGTAATTCAAGTCGCTATAGAATTGTTACTTTAGAAAAAAAGAGTTTATTAAAGTTATTCTTTTTGCTTTTAAGATACGTTCTAGCAAATTTGCAAAAAATATTTTGAATTTATTATTTAAAAATAAAACATTGTTTTGTTTTATAATAAATTAATATTAAAATGTAGACTGTACACATATTTGAATATAGGTTATAGCTTTTAAAGATAATAATTTGCTTCATATTTAGCATGCATAAGATATAAGCAATTTTTATAGAATAAGTTATTCAATATTTTTCATTAATTAAAATTCTTGTTTTAAATAAGCGCTTGAAGGCAATTTTAGAATGGTTGGCAAAGATATTGATCCTTCGGAAATTGGGAAACATCCAAGTATTATAAAAGGTAAAAGTGTGTCGATTGAAATAATTTTTATTATAATTCGATATGCATGAAACCGTAATACATTACCAAAATTTCTTTCTTCAAATTTTCAGCTGCACAACGAGAAATGACCCAATCAGATGTGCTAGTTTGTGGGAAATGCCATTCAGTTTTCCACTTTATTGACCTTTTTATTGAGCACAAAGAAAATGATGAAAATTGTTCGAAAGAATCCAACTTGAAAGATTGCAGAGAAACAAAACCAAAAGTATGGGCATTTTTACTATGGAAATCTGCACAGTTAAGTAACACCAAAAATCAAAATGATTCAAGTCATATGAATTCGTGGCAATTATATCAAACATGGGTTAAAATGGAAGAATCAGTTAGAGAAACTTGGGTTGTAGCTGGTAAAACAATACAATCTTTCAATAGAGTAGGTCAAGGAACCCTACAAGAAATGCCTGTAAAAATTACAAAAACTGTTATTGATACAGCACCCACAAATAGTATGTGAAGAGAATTTTTTTTAAATGAGTCATTATTAGACAATAATAAAAATATGATTTCAGAATCATTAGCAACTGCGGGAAATCGCTTTAATCCTGTTGCTAATCGTGTGATTAAAAAAGAGGATGGGATTGTAAAACGAGACGATGTAACAACAGATGAAGAATTTTCACCAACGGATAGGCAAAGAATTATAAAAAATCAAACAAATACAAATTTAGTTCAAAAAACTAGCCCAGTTGTAATTAAACCAAATCAAACATCGTAAGTATAGTTTGATTAAAATGAATAAAATGATTAATAATTTATTACAATAGGCGTAGAGCAAAAAGGACAATCCCTAATTCATCAAGCACAGAATTTGAAACTGTTGAAAAAATTGTAGCAAAAAGATTTAACCCACGCAGAAAAATGCATGAGTACTTAGTAAAATGGGAAGGCTATCCTCATGATCAAAATAGTTGGGAACCACAATCACACTTAGATACTTGTCCCCAGCTTCTAGAGACATTTGAAAAGCAATTGGCTAGACAAAAAGAGCAAAGAGCAGCACAAGAACGTGCACGATTGCAACAACAACAAGCAAATAGTATAAATAGTGCCGCTACTTCAACACCGATACCCAATGCTAAAAAAATTACGGAAAACTCGATCGATAAACCACTTTCAACTGTGACAGCAACTTCAAATGCTAGTCCGTTGTCCCCACAAGCCCGTTTAAATCGAGCGACGTTGAAGGTGAAAAGTGATGACGACAAACAATTGGATTCACATGAAGTGTCAGCTGATCATACTGGAAGTATTCCAAGTATTAAAAGAAAACTTGACGACAGCGATTTCAATGCAAATACAACCGGTGAAGAGGATTTCGAGGAAGATGCAATTCCAGTTCATGCTGTAAAACGCCTGAAAAATGGTACAACAATTACAACTTCAACTGGAAAACCTGAAAATAAGCTGGTATTTAATTTTTTCAAATGAAAATTCGTTGGTAAATTTTTGCCTATATGGTTTTAATGGTTTTGTTATTCATAGTCCCCACAAATATCTAAAACTGTCAATGGAGCCGTTAAATCCCCCACAAGCACCGACAATTCTGCTGATGTTGTTATAATTAAGGAATCAAATTCTGGAATTGTTCGTAAGGTTACTCCCAATTCAACTAATAGCTCCGTAAGACTTAAAATATAATTATGATTGCAGTATATAATATTTTTATAATTCTTTTTAGCCGTCTCAAAAAGGCGAGGCTTCTGTTCGAATTTTATCTCGTGGGGAAACTGCTTCTAGTGGAATTATTCGTTTATCTGGCAGTACACCTAATTTGACAGCAGTTGGAACCAATTCAACTACGAACACTTCTAATATTAGGAATCCCGTACAACAAAGATTAATCCAAAAAAGTAATAGTGTTGCAAATATTAATCAAACAACACGAACCGGCTCACCACAAATTAACCGACCAACCTTGGTAGGCCAACGAAGCACGGCGCAAACCGTTAGGCCCGTAACAACTCCACAACGGCCCCAAATTCTTAGATCAACAACAACAAGCACACCGCGTCAATTACAAAGTCAAGCTAAAACTACGACTATTTATAGGCCATCATTATCACCTGGGAATGCAATCTCAAACACACCTCAATCTGGACGTATGGTTATTAACAGAAGTGTTCGGCAAACACAAGTTAACAAACCCGTTACACCTGAAGAAAAAATTTTACAATTATCTAAATCTGGTGACTTGAAAATAACAAGAAAAACTATACCAACGTCACAGGATCATCAAATGAAAGCACCTTTAGGCCAAAATCGTATGATCCAAAACAGAAGTAGCCATTTATCACAACAGAGGACTCAAATGATTTCATCAAAGCCAGGCTTACAAACTCTGCCTACAAAACTATCTATTGCTGCCAAAAGCCCCTCACCTTCACCGCCAGGTGGGGGCCTAACGTTATGCCCTATTACTGGTAAAATATTAACCGAATCTGGTGAAGAAGTCCCTCCACCCACACCAACGCCAGAAAAAAAGGATGAATCGGGAGTTGTCACTACTCAAATGCAATTTGCAAATGAACAAGAAGCGCTAGCAGCTGAAGGAACTACAATAACTTTAGGAGAAGGTCAACAAATTCTTACTAATGAAGATGGTACACCATTATTAGTTAGTGGCGAGGATGGAACTATTTATCAAGTTGCTGGCAAAAATGCTGAAGGTCAAACTATTTTAATAGCTCAGGGAGCGGACGGTGAGCAACAGTTTGCTTATGTTGCTGCAGAAGACAATGATGGAGAGAATGGTGCAGCTACGGGGGTATTAACCTTAGATAATGCTGTTGCTGAGGCCGTTGCCAACATGTTACCTGAACAACAAAATGAAAGTTTATCAAATGCAACAGCTGGAAACACTAATGAAACTCAATATGTTATTAAACAAGAAGACGGAACTGTTGTAACGGCAACAGCAGCACAAGTAGCCGAGTCTGAAGCTGCTGCGAATGCAGCTGCGGTAGCAGCTGCAAGTGGAGGTCAACTTACAATTGATACTAATCAAGCATTGACGATTCAAACTGGAGCTGGTGATAGCGATTCCCAAGATGCAAATATTCCTGCTGAAGTAGTTCAAGCAGACTTACCTTCACCAGGTTATTATTTTAGCAATTAATTAATTTTATAGTTTAACAAAATTAAATTTTTTTTTATTTAGGCGGAACTCGAAGAGTAATTTTGCTTTTGCAAGACGGCACATTTATGATGACAGAAATGCATGATGACGAATATCAAGCTCTGAACATTACATAATTAAACTAGAGCTTAACCTTTGAACTTTAACAATTTTAAATGGGAAATCCGGACAGAAATATGCCCTGAATTATGAAGAATATTTCAGAGTAATAGTTGAAGAAATATTTTTAAATAGATATATACATTTATATATTAAGTATTTTAAATTGAGTAAGACTTTAATTTGATGTTTTTTTTTTTCTCTCGAAAGTGTAATTATAAAAAGTAGTAGAGAAGTATGATTTGTTTTTTGTATTAACATGTTAATACTTGACATTTACAGTAAAGTAAACTCATCGGTACTTTAAAATATATTTAAAGATTTTTAATTTATAGATTTAATTTTCATTTTTATCTTCCGTTTCTTGTAAAATCAACATACCTATTAATATAATTAGTATCTACGGAATTTTTATAAAATTTTTAATAAAAAAGTTAAGAGTTTATCTAAAAAGATAATTTAAGTAAATAATAAAATACATATACACAAATTAAAACAAGAAAATTTCAAATTTTGCTTAATAGTTTGTCGCTATACATATTGAAATAAATTTTTAATTTTAGAAATTATATAAATAATAGCATTTCGTTAAATGGTCATATCATTTTTATTAGGCTAAAAAGTATAACATTACAAAACACCGTACCGCACAATCAAAAATTCATATTAATAAATAATAAATTATATTAAAGATACTCCCCCACCAAAATATTCTAATCTAGTCTGTGGCTCAACAAATGCTAGCCAATCGGATGCATGAGTTGGTAGTAATCCCATACTTTGGCATTTATATAAAGCTAAAGCAATGTTTGCCAAATTTCCTAATAGATATATTAATTTTTGGCCACTTCCCTGTGTGCCATCGGCCATTTTAGATGTAGGAGCAGCAAACATAGCTTTAATTGGTCTAATTAACATCATACCAACCATCATTATTGGAAAAATCGATATTGAATTTCCTGCCATATACATTATAAAGAGATTCATTGGTAACTGAAAAAATAAAACGAATTAAATTAGTTTGCATTCTAGCTTTTGTTAAAATAAATTTACTTGTTTAAATGGTCCCAAAGCTAAATCCCATGATCTTTTAATCATCAGATGATGATCTCGAACAACTTCGGATTGACTTTGTGGAACTGATGGATTATATCCCGGTGGAGATGGAATATCTGTATTCTTGCTAATTAAAGAAAAAAATATTATTCACATTTTTAATTGGATTATACTTTAACTTACGCAACATTAAAATCTAGCGCCCATTTAAATTTTTTGTTTGATACTTTGGTAGACATTACTTTATTATAAAATTATTCTGTTAATAAAATAAATTGGATTTGGTGCTTCTGCTTAGAATTTTACAAACTTTTGGCAATTTGACATTTGGCTCTGGCAATTATGTAGAAATTACAATTGACAATGATTTTTGTGCGCTCTCTGTTGACTGAATTTGTAACTAAATAAAAAGTTTACATAAATGCTTTGGGTATTGCCATAAAGGTGCGTTTACATGTTGCGTTATCATTGCAAAGTAGTGCATCGGAATATATTTATGCAATATAGGCTTTGCATAAAAACTAAGTTTAGTTATTTAGTAAAGAATAATTAGCTTTATATTTAAAAATTTTTACTTTTATTATCATATAGTGTAGAAACATTTACAGAAACGTTTTTATAGTCAAAAGCTGCTTTTCACCTTTATGAACTTCGCAATGAAAAATCCAATTGTACTTATGTTAGTTTGTACATTGTTTATGCAAAATCTTTGCAAGTATGACCTTGTAAATGAAAAATGATCAATATTTGAACATAAAAATATTAAACTCAATATTCAAGACAATACCTTTCTTTTTCTGCTAAACCGTCTGTTTCGATAGCGACACCTCCAAAAATGGGTTCTGCTGGAACTAATTTCAGTTCGTCAAATTTTTTTTTAGCCCAAACAATAATTTCTTCATTTTCATCTTGATGTATTGTACATGTACTATAAACTAATGTTCCCCCTATTTTTAACAGCCGAACAGCATTTTCAAATAATTTCTTTTGCATTTTCGAATATGATTTCAACATATTTTGAGAAATTGTACTTGACAATAAGGGTCGATTTCCCAATGAGCTGCAAGGAGCGTCGAGAAGTATTCTGTCAAAAGCTTCAGGTGCAAATGGTGGGCCATTTCTTATAGTTTCTAATGACTTATCCGTTTTAGTTAAATCTATGCCCTTTGTAGAATCAAAGCAAAAAGCGTATACGTTATTCCATTGATTCAATTCAATTTTCTTTTTTAATGCCTCAATTTTGGAGTTTATTTTATCGATTGCTATGACTACGTTTTCATTTTTCGTTAATTCAACAATATGCGAAGTTTTATTTCCTGGAGCTGCACACATATCTAGAATTACTTCATCAGGTTGCGGATTCAACACTTTTGAACAAACAATTGAAGGAAGATTTTGCAACAAAATCTTATCAGAAGATAAGTCACCTAGCGACGGAACCCCAGATATAACTTGTAACATTTCAACTGCTATTCCACTGAATTAACATTTCGATTTACATTAAAAAAAAAAACATAATTTTGTAAATTTTTTACCTGGAATCGACGTTTTTACCATATAACTGATACCTTTGCATTTTCGTTATACCAATTCCAATGAAAACTTTCTCTTTACAATCATAAAAGACATTTGTTCCCTTTTTACATTTTCCAGCCAAATCTGCAAACACGTTTACTTTTTCATTTAGTTGTGTACCTTTGGTAAATTAAAATAGTGTTACTTAAAACTATCAAAATAAAAATTTATTCATCTTTTACTGGTAATTACTAAAAATAGTTTAAATGGAAATAGAACAATTTTCTTTTTCCAAAAGTTATTGTTTGATTACCAATATTAAATTAAAAAAAATGTTTAATATAAATATATATTTACCGGTATTCATTGCTAAAACCCCAGGCCCGTATACATGCGCCCCTCGTAATAAAGCTGAGCCACAATAAATATCAACAATGACTTCTTTCAGTTCCGGATTAAACACTGGAATTTCATCTATCGATGATATACATAAAACTTCCGGAACTTCATCCAAAAGGAATATACTTGGTGGTTTTCGAAATTTAGCTTCTATTATTTTAGTGATATAAGATTTTGCTTCTTCTCGTGTAGTTTTTAACAAATTTATTCTATAAGTAGTATGTTTCGGTGAAATACATAACCATTCCAAAATTTTTTTCACCTCTGGTGACTGAAATTTAAACAATTCGAAAATACAATAAAATTAGAAGTGAATAGTGGGCTTTAATATTTTTCGAAAAATAATTTTATATATCCATCTCTTTTTATTGAATTTATTAAAAATATACATATATTTTTTGACAGATATTCAACACGTCTTTCTTTTCTACGGTTTTTCTCTTGATTATAAAGCCCGCATGGTACTTTCGTGGTTTTAAAAATAGGAAATAAATAAAACTAAAAAGTTTATACTTACATTCCGTTTAAATATTTGTGATTCGATGCCTGGATTTTTTAAAAAGGGCGACTTTGGATAAAACATAATTGTAAAAAATAGTTTAAAACGCCAAATTTTTATTCGGAATTAGATTTGTAAGTTAACTACTGTGTGAAAGAAAATTTGCATATCCCATTGCGCGAAAAGGATAGATAGCTATTATTGAAAAAGCGAATATAGAAAAATTTCTTAATACTGATGCGAAATATTTAAAGGATAAAAAAAATTATTTTATGTAAGTACTTAATAATTTAAATGAAATAAGTGTAGGTATAAAAAAAATTTTTAACTTTCGAATTTTTCTAAAAATTATTTAAATTATAGATATTGACAAGTTAGCGACGTGGCAATGTAATACATAGTTATTTTATTATGTTTGGGACATTTTTTTTTTTTTGTAAAATTTCCTTTCCTAAAACTGTATTGCCATATGTTTGCTCTCTAAACAAATATTAAGAAACCTTGACGGAATTTAATTCCGAAATAAGTTTTAAAAAATTAAAATAATTATTTAATTTTTTTTCATTTACATTTGATTTATATTTTTGTATTTATTTTAATACACAATTTATATATATATAGTGATTTAAATGAAACTCATTTTTATTAAACAGTAACTAAATAAGAAAGTTTTTAGCATTATAATGTTGGCCTTGTTAACGTCATTTTCGCTAATTTGTCATTTTCAATGAAATAACATATGAAAAACTGGGACAAATATACAATTTTAGTTTCATTTTTTTCTCCCAAAAAGACATGAAAGAGATACATGTATATTCTGTTCACGAATTTCGAAAATTCATTTAATTATAATTAAATGTCGATATTCAAGTATTCAAAGAGAAAGAAATAAAATTTAAAGGAAAAAAATACCGCCCGGATAGTTAAAAATCGAGCTGAGTTATTAAAAAAAGAAAATATATATATTATTTCATTAGTTTAATTTCGAATGTAAAATTTTAATTTCATAATAATATCTTAAATTTTTGTAATATAAGGGAATTTCATTTTTTTTTTTGTGTGTGTAAAATTTTAATAAAGAAATAAGCGGCAGTCGCTAAATATTGTGCGAAGAAGTTATATGTACATAAATGTGAAAATTTATAGATAGAAGAAAAGTGTTACTTATTGTTTTATCTTAAAATTGAAATTTGAAACTAAGTGTAAGTAATTATATTAAAATAATATAATTTTAAAAAAAAGAAGAAATAAAAATATTCAAAGAAAATTTTCTCAAAATGGTTTAAATTGAAAAATCAAAAAAAAAAAAAAATTGGAAATGAAAATCCATTTTTTTTTTTCTTATGAATATTAAAGAAAAAGAGAGCATATGAATTTAAATGACAGCCATATAAGAATCAAAGAAGACAGAATGAAATGAATATAGATGTTAGTAGGTTGGCTGACATAAAAGTCAAACGTCGAAAATGTTAATAGGAAAGACTAGGTTTGAAGGGTGGTGTTAGTTTTTTTTTTTTTTTTTGGTGTGAATTAAAAAAAGTAAAAGATCTTATTTTAAAATAAAGCAATAAAGGTTAATAATTTATTTTTGTATATAAAAATATATTAATTAATAGTTTAGTATTAAAATTTATAAATTGTGAGTATAACAAAGGAGTGGACCAACAATATTTGAAAAATTTAAATTGATTTTTTTTTTTTACGTTGTCTTGTAATTTTTTTTTTTTTGATCACCAGCAGTCAAAACTCATTTAATTTTTTTTTTTTTATTCGGTTGTGTCTTTTGTCGTTGGCTGACTCAGAGATATTTAGTATTTTTTTTTTTTAAATACATACAATATTAATTCTAATATATTTTGATTAATTAATTAGTTATAAATAAAATTTAAGGAAGTTAGAATATAGAAAAGGAAAGCGTGTAAGTATCGATAAAATTCAAAATTCTCTGAATATGTACAACATAGTTTATCTGGAAATTAATTACGTGGTGTATATGTACTTACGGCAGCAGTCGTCAGTCCTACATAGAAATATTTCAAAAATTTTTTTTTTTATTTTTTATATTTTGTTAGACTGCGCGAGAAATCCTAAGTACCTACATAGTAAAAAAAAAAGAAAATACTCTGTAATAATGTAGTAAAGTAAAAAAATTTAAGATACGAAATGAATTAAAATCGAACAATTTTTTCCATCTTAATGTGAGGTTATGACCGATTGAACAAAAAGAAACTTTTTAAGTAAGGCGAAATTTTATTATGACGTATGAGAATTTTTCTTTTCAAAAAAAAAAAAAAAAAAATTAAAATAAGTTACTATGTGTTGTTTTTTTTTTATTGTGTCTTTGAAATTCACATTTTAAATTGTAAATGATTTTTTATTATAAACATGATTAAATTTTTCCACAAAAGAAAATCTATGCTTGATTTCAATTAATATTACAATAGAAATTTGATTAAAATGAGTCATTATTCTTATAAATATGTAAAAAGTTACTGGTGATAATCAGGAAAGATTTAGGTACGTTTTTTTTTTTCTAATTTTGATATTGTGGTCTATTTCCTATTTACAAAAATCATAATAATTTGAAATGTTGGCATTTTTTTTGTTTATATGAATGTTAGGCTTATTATTAAAAATTAAATAATGTAAGTGTGTAGCTTACCTACTTTTCTAAGTACAATGTCTTAATACCTTATTTATTCACCTAATTTTTTAATATATAAGATTATTATATAGGTAACATCTAGGTAGGTAGTACCTAATTTAGGTATTTAGGTAGGTACTACCCAGGTTAGTCTATTTTTAAAATTTTATTATTGTAGACAACTTCATCTTAAAGTAGAAGTTTTTCCAACTTCATAGAAGATTGTTTTAATAAAACCTTGAAATAGAAATTGGGGTTCATTAAATTTCCCTATTGACCGAAATTTAGTCAAAAAAAAAAAATACAAAAAACAGAAAACCAGTTTTTCTATATTAGATTATGTTTTTGACAAAAAAAAAAAAACAAAATTTTTACAAATTATGCAAATTTTCACTTTTACCTTTTTTTTTTATAAATGTTTTATTATTAAGATATATATTAAGTAAATAAAAAATGTATTTTCTTTCTTTTTTAGATTAATTGAATCTTTGTTCTTTTTTTTTCGTTTTTTTTGGAACTAAAAGTTGACGTCGATAAATAATTAAATTATAAGTAAAAAGGAAACCAATTCAAAATGGGAAATATATTTGCAAATCTGTTTAAAGGACTTTTCGGTAAAAAGGAAATGAGAATATTAATGGTCGGTTTGGATGCTGCTGGTAAAACCACAATTTTGTACAAACTCAAATTAGGTGAAATTGTTACAACGATACCTACAATTGGTAATTAAATTTTTTATTTATTGCTTAGTTATTTTTTTTTTTTTTTAAATTAATATCTGTAAAACAGACAGGGTTTCAATAGTTGATCAAAAGGATTAAAGATAAAGTATAATTTTTATCAATAAATCTTTTTTAATTGGAAATTGTCTTACATCAGTTGATTAACTTCGGAACCCTTCATATATATTTTTTTTTTTTTTGGAAAATCGTAAACTCAAATATATTTTTAAACAATTTTAGATATGAATCTTTTACATTTTCTCGAACTTGTAGATTTCATATCTAAGTAATTCATATAAAATGATTTGTATTTATTTTATAACAATATACATATATTATATATAATTTAAGGTTTCAACGTCGAGACTGTAGAATACAAGAATATTAGCTTTACAGTATGGGACGTAGGCGGTCAAGATAAAATTAGACCATTGTGGAGGCATTATTTCCAAAATACACAAGTAAGTTTCTCATAAAATAAAAAAAAATTTAATTTTAAATCTATGTAAGTGATGAAAAAAAAAATGTTCCCAGAATTTTTTATTTATGATGGATGAACATATTGTTTCAAGACGGGACTGATTTCATTTTAATATTAAATATTAATATACATATATTTATATTGATCATAATTTTTTTTTTCAATTTTTTTTTTCTCTTTAACCAATATTTCTCTAGGGTCTCATTTTCGTCGTTGATAGCAATGACAGAGAGCGTATCGGAGAAGCAAGAGAAGAATTGATGCGAATGTTAGCTGAAGATGAACTCAGAGATGCTGTTTTACTTATATTTGCCAACAAACAGGTACATATAATAAAAAAAAACTATTACTTTAAATTATATAGATATTTAATAAATCTGCAATAAAACATAGAGAAAATTATGTCTATATAAAATTATATATAATATATATGTACGCATATATATATGTTAGTTTCAATTCAAATCAGTACAGAAATAGAAAGTTATAGAAATTTCAATTAATAATTTGTTGATTTTAAATAATAAATTTCTTCCAACAATTCTTAAAAGTAAACAATAAAGTTGATTCGCAGCTTTTGATTTGTTTTTTAATACAATTAGAAATGTTATTGGTATATGCTTATGTACATGTACGTTATATACATATTTGTTGTTTCTATTTATTTTTAACTACATACCTTTATTTACTCATTTATTTTTTAATCATTTTTATGATATATACATGAATATTTATTAAGATTGATGTTAAAACATTTACGGAATAAGACGTCATCAACAAGATAAGATAATAAAATTAACAAAAAAAAATAATAGATCCAATTAAAAATTTGGTTTATTGTACATATTTATAATGTTTTCGAAAATATGTTTAACTCAATAGCTGTAACTATTCAAAAATGAATTGCTTTCATTCGAGTGAATTTTTTAAATAAGAAAATTTTTATCTTAAATATTTTTTAATTTCAATCAATCAAACGTTTTGGAACAAACATTTTATTCATTACAATTGTATACATATTTTTAAGAAAAAAGTTTCGGTTGATTCTAAATATTTTGGTCCTCTTAGCAAAGTACAATTGTTGCATGTACAAATATGACATATTTACTTCGTAGATCAAATATTTATCAGTTATAATAGTTGTATTAAAAAATATCACAATCAAAATTGATTTATCATATTAGAAATTCGTTTGTCTTTTATTAATTTAATGTGTAAACACTTGTATTAACTATGAAACACAATTCTAATAACTTTTAAATAATATGAATTTTTTTAAAACAAAATTTTAATTTTTATTTTTATTTTTTTTTTTTTGAAATTTTAGGATCTGCCAAATGCTATGAACGCAGCCGAAATAACTGATAAGTTAGGTTTGCATTCACTGAGAAATCGTAATTGGTATATTCAGGCGACGTGTGCAACTAGTGGTGATGGTCTATATGAAGGTCTCGATTGGTTATCCAATCAATTAAAGAATGCCAATCGCTAAAATTAATTTTATATTAATTAATAAAAGACAGAAGAAGAAACACACACCTAAATTAAATTTAATTTACAACTACATTAATTACAAAAGGAAAAAGAAAATAAACAAAAAACAAAAAATAATAAAACAAAAAAAAATAAAAATAATATAAAAAAATTTACAAAAAATTTAATAAATTTCAAGAGAATCAAACCCAACTAAGTCTTCAATAGAACAGCAACAACAATAACATCGGAATAGGATACCACAGAAAAAAAAGTCTCAGAAAAAGAAGAAGTTTATAACAACATAATTTCTTAATAATATATATATATATATATATACGTATATATATGAAGGAAAATAATAAAAAAACAAAATTGATATAAAAAAAATGCATAAAAAATTAAAATACTTTTTTTTTTTTGTTTTTAATTAAGGTATATATACATATATATAGATAAAAAATAATAATATAGAAGAGGAAAAAAAAGCATTCAGCAAAAAAAGCAAATCCACACATTCGCAGTTCTTAAAAACAATTTTTTCAAAAATATAGAATTTCATTTTTTTTTTATTTTTGTATCAGACACGGGATAAAAGATTTTTAAAGTTGATTTCTTTATAATTTTTCAAAAACTTTATTTTTCAAATAAATAATTTTTTTTTTTTTAAATATTTTTTGTTCAATTTATTTTCATTACAAAAAAAAAAATTTTTTATTAAATTCTTCAAAAAGAAAAAAAAAAATATTATTTTTTCCAACATTTTGTTTGAGAAAAAGTTAGAGAATAAAATAAAAAAAAAAAAAACAAAAATATCGCAAAAAAAATTAATTAAAATAAACAAAAAACAGCACTTAAATTGATAAGAAAACCATTTACTATAATTGATAATAATAATTATTATAATTTAAAAAGTAAAAAAAAAAAATTTAAAAAAAAAATAAATATAAATAAAGTAAAAACTTAAAAAAAATTTTTTTTTTTTTCTTAAGAATATTTAACACGTATTTGTGTTGTCTCTATTACATACATACTATTATTATTAATTAATTAATTATGATTATTATGTATTTTTTTTTTATGTTGTATTCTCAAAAACTATTATTAACTTTTTGCAATCTTATATCTTATTATATGCCAACTAAATGTTATGATTTAATATATTATATGTATATATATATATATATATGTATGTAAATGGTTTATTAAAATATAAATACCTTTATATATATATACATATATACATATATATATGGTGCTTACATATATTTCAAAATTTGTAATAGGCTTAAATTGTAAAGAAAGAAAGAAATTAAAAAAAAAAAAAAGGAAAAAATAAACACATTTTTTACGATAAAAATTATACCCTTATAACCATCAACACTTTTTCACTTCATCCCCAAGAACCTAAAATGAAATTGTTTCAGCATTTATTAATATTATGAAAATAATTCATACTTTATGAAAAATATTAATATTTTTTTTTTTTTGTATTATAAATGTGTATTAAAGTTTCTTAAGGAATTATATTATATTAGCAGGAATTTTAAAAATTGTACATATTCTCATCTTATCATTAATCTAGTTTATGACTTGAATGATAATCGAATTATTATAAATGCAATTGTTCGGATACAATTTTAAGATATAATACTTACCTGAATTGAAATAAAAAAATATTTAAAATTATGTTTGATAATTCGGTAGATGCATAATATTGCAAAAGAAAATAATACACATATACTTGGTATTTACTATTTGCATAGTAATTTTAGATAAAATGTAGGTTCATTTTTGATTCTTCGTTAGGTGAGAAAATTTAAAAAATTAACAATATTGTTAAGTTATTTGATTCACAATTCTCATACTTAGAATTCATTGCCTATTTTCATGTAGCTCTTTTTCCATTACCCTTTCAAATTTAATATTTTCTTTTGAATAACACTTTATTTCAAATATTAAATACACTTTTCTCTTAAAATTAAGAAACTTAAACATAAATTGTTAAAAGAAAAGGAAAAGTTTAGATAATAAATAGTATTTTATAAAAGTTCATGACTATAATTTAGTTATTTCTTGGTACGTGTACACATAATAGGCATTTACAAATTTTCTTTACGAAATTTTCGAAGATATTTTTGTTTTTTTAAGTTAACATTAGAAAATAAAATAATAATTTCCATATAATATATATTTTTTTATAAAAATAATATAATATTAATCATATTAGGATAATATGAAATACATACCTAAAAGAATAATTAAAGGAATATACACAATATTTTTTAATTAATTAGTATTACTTTGAAAAATTTACGAAAAATTACATATAATGTAAAAAAAAAGTGATCCAATAAATTTAATCAACACTTAATTAAAAAATATTTAAATAGTTAATTAATAATTAAAGTATAATGGTTTAATTAAGAAGAAGAAGAAGAAGAAAAAAAAATACATAATTAAAATTAAAACGCTCATTCTCAAATTATATAATATTATAATAGTATTTTAAAATTAAATCGGTATATAAAATAATTTTTGGGTAGAATTTATTAAAACAATAAAATAGAAACAGATTAAGTAATTTTTATTATTTTTAAATTTTACACTTTATAATGAAATTTATTATAATTTTAAAATAACAAATTAAATTCATATTTTTTGTTTCGTGGTCTCGTATAAAGATACAATTATTGCAAAATATTTTGAAAACCGTCTCTATATTAAATAAAATAACAAAATAATTTTTTTTTTAATAGCTTTTAGAAATATGCTTGCAAATATCTTGTATATATATATATATATATAACAATTTAAACATTTTTTATTCACTTTATATATAAATTTTTTTTTCTTTTTTTTTTTTGTAAATCATTTTTTAAGTGATAATAAACTAGAATCTACAGCGTATTGTATTTAATGCTTCAGTTATTAAAAACAAAATTTTTCAAATAAAACAAAAAAGATCCTATCAGGGACAACGTTAGATTTTTGGATAGGTAAACCATTAAAATTATGTATTTATTCTCGTTTTTTTTTTTTTTTTCAAAAATTCTTTAAATTGCATAATAAATAAATAAAATCATCGCTATATTTATATAATAAAAGTATTGTTGACCAAAATTTTTTAGTCATATTGCATTTAAGAATATTGTTCAATAAACTTTTTTTTTTTTTTTTAATAAATCATATATTTCTAAAAAATTTCTTAGAATAACAATTAATTAATCAATAATTGTAAAGCAATTTTTATATATATATATATATAAAATATATCTAGAAGAAGCTCCATATTTGAAAATTTTTTCGAAAATTATTAAAAATAGCCTTTTACATAATTTTTATTCTCTATGGAATTCAAGAAATTTTTTTTGCAATTTTAAATGACCGTAACATAGTTAAATAGTATAGAAATGAATATGTAATATATATATATATATATATATATATATATATATATATATTAATTTTTGTATGATTCAGTAAAAAAATAGGAATAAACTGATTGAGGAATGAGTTATGAATTGTTAGATATACATTTCTATGCATTTTTTTTTGTGTTATGTAGTATGTTAATAATAAACATTTTTTTTTTTGTAATCAGGGTAATTTTCTAACTTTATTGGATTCTTTTTTGTTTTCTGAAATGAAAATAAAGGATTTTCTCAGTTTTTAGCATATTTTTAATAATGTAATTCAATTAAAAACAAAATTTAAGATTTATTAATAAAAAAATATTTTTAAAAGAAAATTTCATTAATAATTTAATTATTGTACTGTTTTTACATGGTGATTCATAAAAAATATTAAACATTAAAGTATTTCTTATACTAGTTTTTTTTTTTTTGTTTTATTTAAGCTAATAGAATGAAATTTTTGCGTTTTTTTAATTTTTCCTAGGCAAAGTTTTGTTTTCAATTCATTTGAATTAAAAAAAAAAAACATGAAAAACAAGTTAATGTAAAACGTTATTAACACAATTTAATAATATTGTCCGTGAATATATTAATATTGCAAATTATATATATTGTATTATATAGGGAAATATATTCAATTTTGTATAAGTACTTGATTCAAAAACACTAATTTTTCATTTATATTCGATTATCCATATTATACACGCATATACATAAAATGATAAAATATTTTCTTTGAGAATACATACATGGAATTTTGTTTATTTTAAAATATTAATATATATATATATATATATATATGAAAACAAGAAAAAAAAAATATCTAAAATGCCATATTAACTATTATTAGAGAGCTGCATAAATAATTAAAAATTAGAATATTCTACAATAACGGATAAAATAAAAATCATTTTTAAACAGCGTTGTAAAAAAAAAAAATTAATAATTTCAGAGAAAACACAAAAAAAAAAAAAAAACAAAATCTACATTATTTGTTTTAAGATTGAACGGCAAATTTTTTTTAAATTTGAGATAACTTCGAGTTCCATTTTTTTTTTTTATTAAAAAAAAAAAAATGTGAATTATTTTAGTATGAATAAAAACTTGTATAAAAAGATTTGTAAGATGTATAAAAGAAAATGAATACAAATTTTAAGTGTTTTTATTCCTACTTAACAATATTAAAAAAGACAATATGTTGAGTATTGAGGTCAAATGAACTTCCAGGAATTGCTATTTAAGTGAGGAGAATTTATTTTCAAAATTCCCGGAAAACGAAAATTGCATTGTCAACAAATTTGAAATGAACTTTTTTAAAGATTTCAAAAGATTTAATTAGTATATTCGATATTAGTGCTATTTCGAAGGACAAGAAACTAATTTTTTGTTAAAAGACCACAATCATCATTATAGTACATAATTGTTCAAGGTATACAAAGATAGGTTTGCTTCTGTTCACGGAAATGGACGAAAATTCAAAATGACTAAGTTACTTAAATTTGGAATTTAATATTAAAATTTTGGTAAGTAAAAAGATAATTTGACTAAAATAACTTGAAAGGTTTTACCAATTTGAATAAATCTTTTCATAGCTGGGCACCTGAAATAAAGATAAGCAAGTATGTATTATCTACATTTGCATGTAAGGACATTTATAATTTATAAGAATATAAAAAAAAATTTTTAATCAAATACTCGTAAATGTACATAATTTTTTTTTACAATTTTAGTGAATATTTTTGAATTTTTATGAATTTCTTAGATCCAATAAAAAAAAATTGAAATAAATTTTTACATATATTTGGAAAAATAAACGGGATGGATGATTTTTCTTAGTTCTAATTGATTTTAGAGTACGATCCTACCATAAATTGGGAATTTGACCTACATATTTTTAATTCGGTTTTATTGTCACATATAATGCCATAATTGTGTATTTTTGTTGTCAATCAACAAAATATAAATATAACTAAATCATAATTTTTTCATTTATTGTTATAAACAAGGCAGAATCAAGATAGAGACACGGAAGCAATGAATTAAAAAAAATTTTTTAAATAAAATTTCATCGTACAGACTTATACAGGTTCTATTTAAATATATTTAAATGTTAATATATATTTTATATTTAAGTAAATAGTACCCATTAATAGTCAAATTATATAAGGTAAATATTACTGTTCAAGAATTTTTATGATTATTTACACAAGTGATTTGAAATATAAATTAGTGATTAGTGAGATTTTAATATGTACGAATAGAAGCAGGAAATATGTTTTCAATATTACTTATTAATTTTAAGATATATTTAAAAAAAACTACCTTTTACATAATTTTTAGTTAATTGTATGAGATTTAAAATAGTATGCTTTGGTTTCAGTTGAATAATAAATGGATTGAAGTCAAAGGAAACTATGTAAATTGAATGTAAGTATTGATGAGTGGCCAACATGTTAAAACTAATCTAATTTTTGTTTTAAAGTATTAGAACATCATTTTGGTTTCAAATAATTTGCTACTGCTTCTTGTACCAAAATGAATTCATGAGAATAATTTTATGATTTTCTTGAACTATTTTAAAAAATTTTCAGAAATGCTTTCTAAAAATACTTTACTAGTAGGTACATATAATTTTTAAATATTCCGATTAAAAATTCATGTGCTTCGATTATGATATTAAATCTTATGTTTGATATCATGAAAAAATAAATTCCCCATCATCTTCAAGTTATATTTAGGTCATTTCTATCCAAAGATAAGGTATTTAAAATTTTAGTAAAAAAAATTATTTTAAATACTGTTGTAAAAGCCTAACAAAATAAAGAATTTAAATGTTTCTTAAAATTTATAGATAGATTTCAATGTTAACCCTATTTTTCATGTTTTATATAATCTATTTAAAAGGTTTAATATATTTATACCTTTAAAATAATCCTTTTCTTACCATTTAAGAAAAAAAATAAAGCAAAAACTTACAGTTTCCTTTAACATAGCAACACTATTTTATTTTATATTTAAAAAAAGGATTACCAAAACAAAAAAGAATCCTCATCCTCGATAAAAAGCTTTTATTTTTTATGATGCTAATAATTCAAAAAGTAAAAATATTTTAGAATAGAAATAGTTTCCAGAATTTTTATGTTGAAGAATGAATGTGATATTGCTTGTTGTTGAATATTTCATATGGGGCTGTCATAAAAAAAAAACCAAAAAAAAAAAATTGCAAATATTTTTCTTTATGATTGATTTAATTCCAAAAGATTTTCGTCTTAAATAAGGATTTATTGGGAAAATGAAAAGTTTTTGAATCCTTAGAGCAACCTAAAATATTTAATGTTAAATTAAATGATCTACTATAAAATATTTATGAGTATGTAATGTTAGTTACCATTAATGATCAATTATAATATATAAGAATATGAAAAATTTGTTATCGCATATATTCCAAAATTGAATTCTTTTCTCCTTTATTCATTCCAGGTGGGAGTAATATAGGAATTCAACAAATCCTCTGAATCGGTCTCTGTTTTGGATTAGATACTTTATTTCTGACAAGCATTTTCCATTTGTTTTGGCCTCTTTAGGTCATGTGGTTCGTCGCCTCGTGTTACGGAGTTTACCCACTTTCCTTATCTCCTATTACGGTTTCCATTTAATAGCTGCCTGACTATCGTTTCATTAGCGTGTGTCCCAACTATCTCCAATTTCTTTCTTTTGAATTTGGTTTTTAGTTAACAGAATAGGTTCTTAAAAACGTAAATAAAAAGAACTCAGCCATCTTCCATACCATAAACTATCATATTAATTTGCATATTAAATGCAGTTTCCCATTTACGCTGTAATGTTAAAAAATATGGTGATACAACAATAATATTTAAGCTCATTAAACTTAATTACTTTCTAATATTTTAACAAAATTCAATTTTATTTTTCACCTTTTTCCACTTAAATTATTAAGTAATTTTAAATTCTTTTATTAAATTTTAACGAAATCATTTTCAATTTTTAATAATCGAAATTTCAATAAATTAATTTATGCGGAAATAAGTGTTTAATAATAATTAAAATTTTATGAATATTTCATACCTATTAAAAATTCTATAATAAAATATTTAATAATGATTCCTAAGGGAGTTAATTTATTTATTTAATAAAAAAAATTAATCAAGTTTTAATAATATTTTCTAGTATATATTTAGCATAATATACGCACTTTTGAAATATAATTGAAAATTTTATTCCCCCCCATTCTAATGAGGTCCCTTATTTAATTTTTAATAATGAATAAATATTTTTTAATCAAAATTGTTTTCGGATTTTGAAATGCTGTACCTTGAGTCGTGAATAATTAAAATTTATATAATGACATTCTAAAATCTAAACAACTAATTAATAAATTAAAAAAATAAAATATTTTAATTTATAAATCACGAATTATTGAAAAATAACAGCAACAAATATAGAGATTTTACATTTTACGCAGTTTATTATTTTTTTTAGTGGAAAACATTTTTTTAACAATTTGTCATAATAAGAATTCATGCGGTTTTGTCCTGTTTTTGAAGAAATGAATTTTTACAAATTTCAATGACCCTAGAAAAAATTACTCAGAGTTTTCACAAAAATTCAATAATTAATTTTGATTAACGCTATTAATGCTGGCTTATGCGCATTCCCATTGTGAACAAGGTAACAATGGTTGTATGTATATTTTTATAAGGGAACCGAGTGTGATAAGAGGACAAATTCTCCGGGCTACCACTCCTATTCGCGACTTATTGTAGCCTCCCCATGCTCCCGCCTATAATACCCATGTTCCAGGTATAAAACTGAAGATATTTCCAAGTGAACTGTCATACTGTATTTTACTTTGAAATTTTTATTATTAAATTTACTTATGTAAATCAAATTATTATCATTTATTAAAATTCTAATAAATATAGCTAAGTAATTTTTTAAAATTCTTTATCAAAAAAATTTAATTATTTTATGGTTATTAATCTTCTAAAAATCTAAACTTTCATATACATACTCGTACATATGTATATGTATAACAGCTTATGCATAATTTATTGTACTTGCGATTTATAGAAAGATAATTGAAAATTATTATGGTGTAATAAAAATTAAAATCATATAACAAAAAACACATCAAAAATTAAAAAAATGAGAAGTTAAGAGAATTTAAATGATTAGAAGTTGATTTTTACCAGTGTCAAAAATATACACATATGTACAAGCAATCTATTAATGAATAATAATAAGCAGCTATGTA
The DNA here is from genome assembly GCF_029603195.1 of Condylostylus longicornis. Taxonomy (NCBI): domain Eukaryota; kingdom Metazoa; phylum Arthropoda; class Insecta; order Diptera; family Dolichopodidae; genus Condylostylus; species Condylostylus longicornis. The sequence continues at coordinate 4,140,232 of NW_026578052.1, read as the reverse complement.
TGTACTTCTGATAAGACACGTGAATCCAAAAAGTTCTTTAATATTTTTCTTTATCATTATATAAATTTTTCATACTGTGAGTCAGTTCCAATACCTTTCCGTATCGTGGCTTTCTAATATATAAGTATGTGTGTGTGTATAATACTATTGCTTTTACTTTCTAAAATTATTTGAATAAATCAATGGTTAAGAGTGACTAATAAAACAGTTAACTATTAATTTTTAATATTGTATTAATTGTACGAAATACTTGTTTTGTTCAAGTGGCCATTTAAAAAATGATTCGTAGTTATAAGCCTGATGCAATGCACAATAAAAATATGAGAGAATTTTTCAAATGAAATCAGTGGTATGGAGTTGCGAAATTGATTGTTATTTTTTTCCATTATTTTTTAGTTTTTTGTTAAGTATAAAAGGAAAAAACTGACGTGGTGTACAAAAGGTGACTATTTTAAATGTCAAACATGAGTAAGTAGGAGATGAAGGTAATTTTATTATTATTATAGTGATATTATATAATAATTATTATAGTGAATTTTATTGTTTAATTAGAGAATAATTATGAAAATTGATTTGTTAATTTGATATTAAAATAAAATATTGATTAAGAAAATTTATATGAATTTTGGTTGTGAGTTGATGGTAAATTAAGAAATATTTGAAATTAGGAGATTTTCGAAAATTATCAGCTCTAACTTGGAACTTAATATAAAGTTGTGTTTGATAAATCAAAATTGCGAAATCTTTAAATGTAAAATGTTCGATAAATCTTTGCTATACAAAAGAAGCGTGTTTGAAATTCGTATCATGCCTAAAGATATTAAAAACCTGAACAAATAAACTACTTAGTTCCTTTATATATATAACGATGCTCCGTAATGTTGCTGTTTCTATAATGATTTAACAATTCCTAAAGTTATAAAAAAAATATAATCCTATATTTGCACAGACCGAATTACCCAGCCGTTTAATTCAATTTCATATTAATTTATTTTTCCTAGAACTATGCAATATGCTGTTACATTTAAGGAAAAAATTTAAGATCGTTGTTAAAAACACTATTTTTTGTTATTTAAAGTTGCAAAAGAAAATTTTTAAATAAATTCAAAATTTTTATATAGATAAAAAGCGTAAGACGATCACATTACATTGAAAATTAACTTAAATTGCTTTCGGATTGGGAAAACAAAATTAGTATTTTAAATGCTAAGTATGTATTACAGTTTATACAAAATTTTAAAACTCATCCTCGAAAATCGAATAGTTTAAAATTTTTCTAACTTTTAAAAAAATTTATTTGGAATTTACATAATATGTAGTTATTGTAGGTGTGCTGCCACCTGTTGTATATTTTGTGCAAATTTTTGTATTTTTGGAAAAAGAAACTCCAAATATTTTTATAATTCTTTTTAAAATAAAAAGTTCAATGACATTATTGATTTTATGAAAACTTAATTTAATTTTTTCTAACAACAAAACTTTATTTGAAAAAGTTTTAAAATTTAATAACAAAACAAAGTGCAATCATAATCTTAATAAACACAAAGTTTTGGTACAGAGGTCATTGCCATTTTTTGTATTGCATATTGCTCATAAATTGTGAGAAAATCAAATGTATGTAATGTTAAAAGTTCAAAATGTCGTAAAAAAAAATGAATTTTCTTTAGACAAACTTTTCAATTTTATACCCACCCCCTTACTTCCATATTAGCATATTTTTCTACATAAATATTGATAGAAAACTCATGTTTTTAATGTGTAGTAGGAGAAGAGTACAAGAAAAATCACATGTTCAGTTCATGTCCAGTGAACCAAAATATTTTTTTTAATAACACATTAAAAATTTTTTGTGTTTTTTTCTTGTTTTTATTTCATCTTCTTAATACTTGAAAATCTTTTGATCACAAAAGACAATAAATAAGATTTGAATAAAAAATTTTCCTTTTTATTTTTTTCTCCTCTTTCAATTTTTATTCATTTCAAATAAGTAGCTATGCATATTTGTTTCATAAATTTGCATCAAATTATCCTTATTATTTATAAGAATAACTTTGATATGAAAATCGAATAAAGGCGACATTTTCTATTTGCATGTGCAAATACAGTCGAACACACATGAATGCACCTTTTCGGTCTGAACTTTTTTTCCAGTTATCCGTATTGTGCCGTTATCCATGCAGGATTATATTATTAATGACAACTTTGTAATATTAATGACAATATAAACATATTATGGATGTGTTATTATATTTCACATAAATTAATATTTCTATTTTTCGCGCCAGATGGCTTAATAAATTGATGTATGAAGCACTGACGAAACTATCAAAAATTTTTATAGCTTATAAAAATTATGTGTTATTAAGCTAGTTTCAGTTAAGCGTTACAAATAGTATGAGGAATTAGGAAGAGGTGCAAATAGTATGAGGAATTAGAAAAATTACATGTGGAGCAAAATATGCAATGCGTATAAAGGAATTTTACTTATATGCGTGGTGCAAATAACAGTGTTCGACTGTATATGTACATAAATGCATGTTATCCTTATACATAAAAGTATTGTATTATTGAAAAGCTATAAACATTCGTCTAGAATTTTATACTCAAAATTTGTGAATTATAATATTTATTATGTGCATAATTATTCATTTGTGTATGTATTGTATATGTACATATGTGTATGTTAATATTTAACATAAAAATATGATATTATATTTTATGTCTAAGGTGACTTTCAAAAATTTATTCAAGTATGAAAAAATTCAATAATAATAAAAATTAAAAAACCGAAAGAAAAAAATTATGGTTCCAAGAAATTACAATAACAAAAAAATTAATTGACAATATAAGAATATTCTTATTTACATAAGGGTTTGTACTACAATCAACTATTACCAAATTTGATACGAAGGAATATTTACATATATTTTTCATGCAATTATGCACATTCATAAATATATGTGGAGGTATTGGGTTTTAAATTGACAAATTTCCGATATTATGTTATAGGTAATTTGGGGGACGGGCGAAACGTAAGATCCTAGAAAACGAAAATCTTAGCTAATAGTAGGTAGAGTTAGATTCGTTAGATTATGTACTATTTTAAAAATATAAGACCTTAAATTATTCGATAAATATAAACTCGTAGAAAATTGCAAAATTTTTTCGCTTCTTGTCTTTGGTTCTTGGAGCGCGTGGTCCAATTGAATATTACAGCATTAAAACCTGACAGAATATGTCCAATTTTCTTACTTCCGCCTTCGAAATTTTTCATTTGTAATTTTGCCGCTTTTATACCGCACATACTTTATATTTGTTTTATGTGCGCTGCTACAGAAGAATTATTTTCGATTCCTAAAAAGAAAAACAGAAAAAATTCATGTTTATATTCAAAGTATAAAAAGGTAAAATAAATTTTTCAAATAAATCCTGTAGAAAATTTACAATTTGAAGAAAATTTATTAGATTTTCCTTTCTTTTAAATACGAGAATGAGAATAATAATTGTAAACTTTAGGATTCATAAAAATTCCATGACTATCGTTAATATGCTTGTCTATTCTGAAAACTTTTGCTTATATAAACTAAGGGTGTTTTGAATTCTACAGTACTTTTACACAGATGTTATTATTCAAGTTTATTTAATATGTGATCCGAAATTTCTATTGTAATTTTAATGAGACTAATGAAATTTTTAAAAATTTATAAAAGAAAATCATTTAAAAATCAATTATTTGCACTTGTGGGTTGATATAAGAATATGTTTTAAATATAAAATGAATTTTATTTAAAATGTTAGCCCGAAAATAGTATGGTCGAAATTAAAACTGAAATTCACAATCTCAAACTACTATGATTTTTGCTTTTAAATGTAAAAATAATTTCCATTTTCTGAAATATTTTAAATAAAAAACTCATAAACTCATGACACACTCATGATAAAAATTTCATTTCAGCGTCCATCATTCACCATCCTATGATTTATTTGGAGGATTCTAAAATGTGTCATTCTGTTTCAATCTAGCCATATACGAGTAGTTCAGAATAAAATTCAAAATTCTGAATAAAACTAAAAATATAAAATAATTGAATTATAATAAAATAAATTTTAGAATATAAGTTCATCCCAACAAAAAAAAAAAGAACAAAAAATCACCAGCTTAAGGCACATAATTTAAGTGAACAAGGAATAAACAACAAAAAAAAATTATTTTACTATAGCAGAAATTAAATTTTTTCTATATAATTATCCTTGAAGGCATTGGAATATTTTTGAGTATAATTGAATTAATGTTATAGATATATGAGCATGTGTATACGTACAATGCATGTACATATAAATTCTAAATGGAGATATTGCAAATATTTAGTTTTTAAAAATTATTTTACCACCATATTCTTTCTTAGTGAAGAAATTTAGGAATTTTTAGCATATATGTAGGAATGTAAATCTGAAAACGTACGCAGTCTACAATAATTAACAAATTAGGAATTTCTTTTAAAATATTACCAAATAATTTTAAAAAATTCATAATTCGGAGTAAGAAATTTTGTATATTCTTGGTACTTTACTATAAAAACAGCCTAAAAGTGGAACCTATTTGGTTTTGTTTTTTACACAATTTTTTTGCTGAAAATTTTCAAAAAATATTAAAAATATTATTTTTACTTCTCTTTTTAACAACACATTATTGACCGGTAATTTTACTGAAAATTTATCTCATATCAACGGCTATTATTTCGTAATTGGATATGGAAGTAAAACAATAAAAATAAACTTTTAATATTTCTTTTTCGTATAATAAGCTGTATAACAATCGCCTACCTGTAACAATTGCTCCGTTTTCCCTTTGAAGGGCATACTCTATACGCTCTAGTCAGATTTGCTTTTCTGTCAGTGACTATTTTTTTCTAAAACGTAATCTCTTACTTGTCCGGAAAGCCTGAAAGCTCGCTCTGTTCTGACACAGTATAATTTTCCCAGTTACCAAAATTTAATTCTTAATCACTCGAACAATCAGATAAATGTAAAAAAAAAATACATCATGAATTTACTCGTGGCCGATTAACAACGCACCGCTATAGAAACACGAGTTAATTTGTGACGGGTCAGCAATGTGTTAACATGAAATTCTATAAGTATTAAACAATTTTTATGGTACAATATTGAGATTTTCTGCAATTAAAAGCAAATACACATTATTACGATTCTTTCTTTGTCGAACGCTTCAGACTTTCTTCTATAGCCGGATTAATTTATTTGTTGAAACAAATTATAAAATTATTTTTTTTATGCATGTAATTCTATTTTATGCTTAAGAAAAATTAAATTACAAATCAGATAACAATACTCTACATTCAGGATTATAAAAATTTATAAAAAAAAATTACGCTAGAAAAAAATATTTCAATATACACGTGCGAAATTATTTTATAATTTTTTTTATAGAAGGACAATCTAACTAAGTTATTCTTTTTTTAAGTCACACCAATACTTATTTTAAGAATCTCACGTTTACATTCTCTAATTAAAATATTTTGATGATATGATATCACGTACATGTACTTACCATAAGGGAAGTAAATAAAATATAAAATTTGTCAGGGATGTGCGTATGCATATAACGTGTGTATAGGTAGATACATATGTGATAGGTAAGTGTGCATATTTAATTGAATTTGGTTTTTTTTTTAATATTTATGTCATGTAAGTATTGGATATATATTTGAGCACATAAATGAAGTAAGTAAATTAGTCTTCAAGAAAAACTAACTTAAATTGAAACACGAAATTGTGCTTTGTACCAATTTAATTCCATTATCTAAATTGCTTAATCAGTAAACAAAATTGAATGGTGAACAAAATTAATAAAAGCAAAAAAAAATTAAGCATAATATTTATTTAACAAAAATTGCATTAAACCTTCTTGACTACCGTACGTTTTTCAAAACTGTAGTTAAAATTATTTACCAAAATTAAAATAATTAATTAGCAATATTTAGGAGTGGGTTGTACCAAAATCACTGTATAAGATCATCTCATATATAGTTCAAGTGTAACTGAAGAATAAATTACAAGGAGCATAGTTCGACTACAGGAGAAGTCTTCCAGAATATCGAAGGGCGAATGCAATTTTAGAAAACTATGACCAGGAACGAGCATTATAAAATCATGGCATTGAGTTTTTTTTTATTGAAAATAATTTTATTATATTTAACATCTATCTTTGAAAATCGTAATTAAATTACAGGATCAAGCAAATTCTTTGTGTACATCATATGCGTAGAAAATTCAAAAGAAATTGGCACCTTATGTCTAAAGCTTTAATCTAAATTCTAGTTGTTAATTTATATTACTTACGTTAATAAGCTATGGTAATTAATTTTTCCAAATATTACTTATCATTTCTCATAATCATAATTTCCTACACTGTAGTCGATAATTTAATTACTATAGAGAATGGGATCTAAATTATCATAAAAACGAAAAACAAAATACGTGAATTGTTTAATTAAAAATCAAAACTATTAAAAAAAAATTTTCTTTATTAACATGTCATTATTAATATATAGTGAATAATAATCGTTAATGATTATAATAAAAATTGGATATTATTAACACAGATAAGATCATGCGATATAACCATTATTATTAATTTTTTTTTGGTAAAAAGGATAATAACAAAGAGTTTACTTTTTTGACTTTATGATACAATTGAAATTTACGTTTTCTTTATTCAACGATTGGAACAAATTATCATTATTATTACATATTTTACATACATACATGGGTACGTACGTAATTTGAACATGTACCCAGCACATACATACATGTAAATATTTATTTTAACAAAAAGAAAATGATTTAAGAACGTTATTCGTATTCTAATTTAATAATTTCTATTTCAATTAATTTGAAAATTATTGAACTGATTTCGGTAATTGTATCTTAAACTCCGAAATTTATATAAAAGCTCGGAGCAAATTCAGATGATAAAGGAGTAGGATGGATTTACAAACTGAAATTTAAAATTGAAATTTCAATAATCGAATTTACAATAATTTCACCTTTAACTTTAAAAATTATCTTTGAATTTAATATTAAATGTTATAACAATATTTAAGAATAATTTTCTCTTCGCATTTTATTGAAGACACATCCAAATTTTAAGATATATTCGAAATAATTCTATATCTCATAATTTATACTCACGTAATTACAGCAATTTGAGTGACACATTTTTAATGCAATTTAAAATGAAAAACATATTACAGGATTTATAATTTTGATTAAATAAAGTAATTCTTTTTATGTACGTGAATTCATTAAAATGTAGAATGTACTCATCTCTTAATTAAAAATGTGAGAATATTTTATATTCTTCTTAAAAAAGAAATAACAAAAAAAAAACAACAGAATTATAAAGCCTGACTAAGTAATTAAGTACAATTGAAAACTTCTTTAAGAAATGAATAACGTGTGTATATGTTTAAGGGACAAATGAGTTTCATCAACCTCAAATCAGTTACATAGAAGAAAATCCTTTTATATTAAAATCAAAATAAGAAAATTATAAAATAACAAAAGAAAATGGAAAATATTTGATTGAAGTTTCGTATGGCAATGCTGAGGTGAAATGAATTAAAATAATTAATTGTTTTGTCGAAACCGCACGTAGTACAAACATAATAATTTTAATTAAACACTATTTAAAAATTTATTTCGTACGCTATTAATAAATTTAAACTACATAGTCTACATAGCATGTATTCATAATTTATAACAAAAAATACATATGACATTATTGCATATTTATAGGGAAATTACAACTTTGTTACATACTAAAATAGTCGTTTTAATTTTTCTATACTATTTTTTGTCTATTTAATCCTGTTATTATTTATATAGAATTTGTAAGTATGTATTTTAAAAATTTCGTTGAAAAAATTTATTTCACTGCCTAATTGTATGCAATTTCTTTTATAAAAAAAAAAAAAGTGCTACATGAGAAATTTTAAGATTGAGTCAGTCATAACACCATGATTCTTATTCGCACGATTTCTTTATTTTTTGTTTATTATGACTTTTTTAAAATTGAAGCAAAAAATTGAGAATATTCTGCGTGAATACTTCAAAAGATTAAATCCAAATAACTGTTTCTTTATTGACTATGTTCCTATCTATCAGTTTTCGAAAATTGAAATCAATAAGATTCAAATTCACCATAAACTTTAACTGGAGCGAAATTTAATTTTATGATTCAATAAAATTACGGATAACTTGTTGAATGATAAAAAATTTGCTTTTTTAAAATTGTTAAGAAAAGAATGTATCTTAAATGATTTACAGACGTGTAGGTGATATTTGTTGATACGTAAAGAAAAAGAAATCTTTTTGATTTCTTATTTTGAAGAAAATTCATTTAGGGGGAATTTTTTCAAACAAATAGTGCATTCATACAAAAATTTTTTTTAATTCATTTCAGAAAATTTTTGAGAAATTGGATTTTCTTTTTTTTTCTGGATTGGAAAAGTTGAAAATAATGTGTGTAATATTTTGCTGTGAAATATTTTAAAAGATCCTCATGTTCAATAAAAATTTCAATAGAGATAATTAAACTCTTTTCATCACAAAGAAATGTGTTGTAGTATAAAGTTTTTGTGCTAAATGTTGACTCAGAAAATTATTTTTATATTATTTTTTTGCTTTATACGATGCAGTCGTATATTTAAAGATTCTAAAAGTAAATGATTTCAATTAGTTTAATTTAATTAAACTAATAAAATTAAAATACATTTCAAATTGAAATACTAATGAGAAAAGCTTACCAACAAGTTAAATCTAGAGCTTGCTCAACTTATTGTAAAAATAAAGGTACTTCAGTACTATAATTTGCGTAATTTAAATCGATAGTTCAGCAAAATTCGGTTCGGTTTCAACGATTCCATAAAGCGCTTAAATAAAAGTGCAAATTTTATTTATTCTTCCTAAAAATAAAAGATTCAATTAGTAATTTAAATATTTTTCAAACATAAATTTAATCCTTGAACTTGATTAGCTCGACAATACTAATCATTTTTACTTAGCAAGTTTTTTTCCTTTTAGCACAAAAGTTTAGCGAAACATAAATATGAGAATTTTGTTAATTTGTGGAAATTTTCAATATTTTTTTACAAGAAACACATTTTATATTTTCTTAGCGCTTCAGTCTTCGAACGAGTATAAAATTGTCATCTGGGTTCTACATCAAGCTACAATAAAAATTTATTAGAAACATTAATTATTTAGGAATAATAATTTCAACTTTAAATTTATGCAAGAATTTTCACAATTAAGAGATTAAATAAAAATTACATTTGGGTAAAAAATAACATTTTTTAAAATTTGCATATACAACAGTTTAAAAATTGCATATTATCTTCATTCCCTTAAAATTCCGTTGATATTCTCAATTCTTGTTCTTCAATTTTCTTTATCATGTAAAACTTTTGTAAAGCTGCTGTACTGTAATATATTTGGTAATAGTAGTGTGACACTAACACTAATGTACTTTTATTTACATAAAAATCAATTTACGTATTTACCGTTAAAAAAAAGCTTTAAATAAAATTTAACGAAGAATTTTTTATTTTCTTTTCAAATTATATTTTGTCGAATAAAATTTTTAGTAATGTAGAATTTAAATTTCAAAACTTAATCAGTTGCTTATCAGGCAGCCAACACAACGCTTGCTTTAAGAGTACTGTAACAATTGGTTCATTTTTAATGGACACATATAAGAATTTTTTCTTTAAAATTGTTTACGTAAAAATTTAATAAAAAAAAAAAATCAAGAAAAAGGCCTACTTATAGGAAATTTTAAATAATATAAAATGTTTATCCAAAATATTTGTTTATGAATTATATATACATACATAGCTAGCTATACAAATTTATTAAAAGTTTTGGGGTTTTAATGTACATATGTATATGAATATGTAATACATAATAGAAGTTTTGTTGTCTTCTTACACCATATTACACTTTCCCTACACAATAATTTGCGAGAGATACACATGTATAACTATGTACCTAAATATGGTGTAACATTGTATCGGAGTCTGCCTATCTGTTGATCTTTCCCTTTTGAAGCATTTTGTAGTCATTGTCATGTTTATTTTCGTAAAATATTTTGAAAATTTTAAAAGTATCATTAATTTTAAATAAATTTAAAGGCTATGTTATTATACACAGTTATTAACATTAACAATATTATTAAAAATTTTATTGGCTTAAACTGCGAAACACTTTTATCATGCTATGTGTAATCTACAAATATAAATTAATATGTAATACAGATTGTAGAGGTTTTAGATGTAAAACTTGTAGAGGTTTGGCTCAACGCGGTGATTAAAACTTTTTATAAAAATTTATTTGTTTTTACAAGTTTTTGAGGCCCGTGCACATTGAAAATTACTTTTATTTAGAGCAATGATAATTATAAAGGAATACAAAATCTTAAAATGCTAATGATTTTTAATGGCATTAACAGTGAGGCTTCTTCTGTTATAGTTAGTAAAAAAGTTGAATACGCACACATAAAGGAAATATAATGTGAAATTTATCCAAAATTATATTATAAAAAATTTTAGTTAATTGAGCTGTTTTATAATATTGTATCGTTCAGATAAATGAACCGAGTTAATTTCAGTCTATTCAAATTTACTTCCATCTCTTCTAGCCCTCGGACTATGATCAATTATGTAATGTTATTTACAGTACAACATAGAAAATTGAAAATACATAATATGTATGCAATTTTCACTTTTGTATTATTATATTTCAATAAAATACATGTGGGTAGGTACATATAAAATTTGTGTTCTGATATTTCTAAAAATCCATGCAGTTTTTTAATGTAGGTAGATACCTATACTTTATTAGTTAATTTTAAAAGTACCTTGTAATTGTATCGGCCGCATCAATATGCAAGGTGATTACAGTTGTAGTCTTATCATAAAAGCAGCTGTTTCCAACGCATTTTAACTTATTAATAGGTTTTCAATTTGCAGTTTTTACGAGGATGCAATTGAATGTTCTTAAAATTCCATCAGTTCTAGAAATTTCTAAAATTAAAAATTTTAAAAAAATTCTTGAAGTATAGGTACATTGAATTTTTTTTTTTGATCAAATTATCTTTGAAATTTTATAAATTGAAAAACCAAATTTTTCAAAATCATTTTCAATATAAAATTCCATTAAGTCGGTTTTATTTTTAATTAAATATATTTTTTTTATTCCTTATATTTTATTTCAACAAATATTGGAAGAAAATTTCAAATTTTAAATTAATCAAAATGGTATCAAAACAAGAGGAGAATGCAATGAAAGAAAATGGTCACGTAGTTATGGATGCCTTACGTAATATTAATACAGCTCCAACATTGGTCAACTTAACAAAATATATTTCAACTACACATAAAACAAGTCCAGAAAAAGTTAAAGAGCCATTAAAGAAAGTATTAGAAAGTGGTATGGCTATAGGAATATTAACCCGCCAAAAAGGCAAATATTATTTATATGGCGAAGAAGAAGATGAAGAAGATGAAGAAGAGGAGCCTACCAAAACTGGTGAGGTAATGGATGCAACACATAGACGAAGACGTTCACATGGCAGTACTTCCCGAAAATCAGGAATGAGTAGATCACGTAAACGACGTAGTACAAGCAAAAAAATGGGTAGTACATCGCGAAGCCGAACTCGTGGCAGCAGACGACGTCGTAGCATGTCTCCTGATGAATAAATTTTAATTATTTTTGGAAAATTTTAATTATATACGTATATCGTAATGTATGAATTCGAATTTTTAATATTTTTGGCACAAATTAACATTTCAACATTATGTATGTACTTAATGTGTGGGAAACAAAATTTCAATAAATTGTTGGTGGTTTTTTTGTATAGATATATAATTGTATTTTTTTTTTTTAATTAAAATATTGTGGCTGAAATAAATCGCGTTACTTTAACAAGGAATCTCTTTAACAAGAATAGTTAAGCATCTCTTTATTAATAGAATACTTGGTTATATAAGTTCAAAAAATCTGTTACCTCATTTTAATCCAGACAAACCTGCTATTTGATTACAGTTTTCTTTATTACATTATTTTCACTTTTTAGCTAACTCAGAAAATTTTTGGATTTTTAAAGAACGATCTCTGTTTTATTTTGTATAATTTCTGTGCCGCAATTTATTAGGTTGGCATGTACCCATTTTAAATATGCAAATTTATAAATTCCAAAGACTAAAAACAGTTTTAAAAACCTTTGATAACACATAGTTGTAAAAATGTTGGCATAAATTTAAACAAACTCAGTTTTTGAAAATTTTACCTATAACTTTTCTAATTAGTAAGTTCTTATCAATTTTTATCCACAGTTAATTTTTGTGATTTAAGCATCAACCAAAATGGACGCGTAGGACGACGGCGCTTGTGTTAAAATTTTCTCAAACCGGTACATTTTAAATCAAGTGAACTAATTGAGCTAAGCAGCTCCGTAACGTATTGGAGTTTTTGATTTTCACAACGCAAACGTAAATTTTATAATTTTTTTTCTGTTTTTATTGTTTTTTTTTTTTAATGTCAAATTCATCTGCTTTAATCAATGGATTGTCAATTCTCTTATGAAAAGTGCAAAATTAAAATTTAAGATTAAAAATTTCTTTTCGAAAATAATTTTGAATATTAGAAATGTCACTTCCTCTTTAGATTTTTTCTCAGGCCTTGATAACTTTCTGTTCAATAATTTGGAAAAAACTCAACATATTTATGTTTTTTATTCAACATATTAGTTAAAAAAAATTTGTATTTGTCAATTATTAACATCTGAATTTGCATATTATTATTTCCATCCTTATCAGGTTTCTAGCTTAAAAGATTCTATATTGTCCCTATTTGATGTTTACAGTACCAAGTGTACAGTATTTGTGTACATATAATGTAAAAAATTGATTAATAAGGCTAAAAAATTTATAAACAAGTTCGATTTTAGAAAAAAAAAATATAAAATTAATTTTGTTTCAAGGTTAAAATCAAGAAAAAAATAATGTTTTTTCTTATATTTGGACAACTTTACGCAAATGATAAATTCTTGCCTATCGGTTATGGCTTCCATTTTATTGGATCTTTTTTCTTAATTTTTCATAATTTTTATTTTTTATCATTTTTAAATCAATAAAAATTTAGCTGGAACATACAAATAAAAACAAGAGATAAAAATCAAATTATGCTAACATAAATAAATATAAGATTTTTACATAGAAAATGCCAACAAAAAAAAGTTTATTTCAATAAAACATTTAAAAGTCAAAATTTTCGTATAGAAGTCAAGGATGCGTAAGTAACGGAAGAGAGTAAGAGAACAAGTGAATGAGCTGAAGAAAAGAAGCATATTGTGTATACGTTTCTCATTAATTTCATCATGAAATAATCCATTTATTTATATAATGAAAAAATAAATAGTAAAATAAAAAAATTATTTAAAGAAAATTCGACTAAAATTATATTATAATATTGAGGGCTCTTGATGTTGAAATGTACAAACGAGATTGATTTTTTAGCGTAACAAAATTTATTTAAAATTAAATTCATTCAATAAATAATCACGTTTATTTTCAAGAGCATATCAATAAAAAAGATATTACTCAATTACATATGTATTAAATTATTTTGAATATAACAGTTTATTCCCCCTAGATACCACTGCTTGCAAAAAAAAAGAGACCAATATTGTTTTCACATAAAACTTTTCAAAGTCATTTTGTATGTCTTTCATCAATTTTATAAATTACACCAGGAAATTAATATTTTAGTAAAAATTTCTCAAATATTATGTACTTGATGACGATTTTAGTTCAGATGTTAAATCTGATCGGCTTTCGATTTGTTCGAGCACACTCTGATCAGGTAAATATAATTTCCTAAGAGCCTTTATCATTTTTCAAATGGCACATATGAAATAGTAAATGACCTCTGCAAAATATGAAAATATTTTTTAAGACTCAACACTTCTAGGTAAAAGGAGAACACGATTCTGTTTTTTGATAGATTTAAATTTGCTCTGATATAAGAAACGAAAACACCCAACATAAGCGGTTGATAGCTATTAGGTTCTTATAATGTGATATCGAGTACTTAAAGATAAATTGTAATTTTTCATTTACATTTGCAATATGTTAATTAATTATGGGTCTGTTTTACATATTTTTATTAAATTTTCATTGTATACATTATATGGCATATCTATTTTTTAGTTATTTTTTATATAAATATTATAATAACAGACAAACATTTTAAACAAAAAAATCTTTTATTAGTATTAATGCGTTGTATATACATATATCGTATTTTGAACAAAAATTGCTACTAACACATTATTTTCTCTTTCTGTATATCTCTGCTATAAAATGAATTTAATAATATGATGTAGAATAAAGTGCGAAATTTACAACACGTTGAACGGCGTAAATTTGGAGTTAACGATTCTAAACTGAAATGATATAAGACTTAGATATTAAATTTTTTACATCAATAAATTTTCGATTGAAAATTTAAAGTGGTCTGTCAAATTATTGTGAATAAGCATAAAAACTTAAGCGGCGATTGAGAACGGTGGAGGATTTCCCTTGTTAAAATAAAAGCGGAAAAACGGAGCTGTAAAATCTGCTGTTCAGTTCAAGTTATGTGTTTCCTATATGAATTTTGACATTACGCCGCGGATAATCGCTTTTGTTTTGTTCTTCATGTTAATATTTGTATATAAATAGTCAATTTTCATAGTGTGTTGTATACGCCACATACATATGTAGGAGAGAGGTTACATTTTCTGTATCTATGTATACCAAATTAAGAGTTATGAGCTTTTAACAAAGTCTTAATTTGATTTTAAATTTTGTGATTTCTATTGCTTTCATAATTGCCTTCATAGAGCAATTATAATTTTGATATTTGCGCTATAAATGGTATTTGAAAAACAAAAAAAAATTTTTTTTATTAATATTTGATTTATTGAACATTTTTCATATTAAACTTTTAGTCATAATAATATTTTGACCGTTATTTTATGACACGTGTCATTGTTTCATTGTTAATATTAAGAATATTAATATGCGTTTATATTTTGTGGTGTTCATAGTAAATAATAAAAAAAAAGTAATTAAAGCTGCGACATCTTTTATTTTAAGTTAAACTCAAAGAAATTGGAAATTGTAAGGATTTTTGGAACTATTAATGTGATGAACTTGATAGAATCAGCAAGATGAATTCGTAATTCATTGTCATGTAAAAAAGGAGATTGTAATTCAATTTTTGGTTTATAATAGTTTATCTTTCTTTGCTAGCGCTATAAAACAAAAGATGTAATATGTTAATATTTGCGCTGTTATGCCTGTGGTTTTCCAGTTTTGCTTTGATAACCTGTATGTACGTACATACATGTAAGTATTTATTGCAATTTTTAATACATTTGTTAATGGCGAATTGACCAATTTTATTGGAAACATAATTTAAATGTATTTAAAGATGCATTGATCTTCCCACTTTTTTCTTGTCTTTTAATGGCACCGAAAATCTATTGTTTATTTAATTTAGTATATTTCTATTACTCGTAGGTATGTCACTTGTAATTTTTCAAAAAAACTTCAATAAAATCCTGACTGAAAGGCCTGATAAAAGGTACATACAATTGCATTCATACATATATTGGATTATAGAATTCAAGGACCATTTACTTAAAGGATTAATATAATAAATAACAAAAGGTATAACATTATTTTTACATGAAGAGGTACCCACGCTATCACCTGCGTTCAAAAAAAAATTCAACTTTACATTGGAAAGTTTATTTTTCCATTATCCCTATCTTTAATTGTTTTGTGGAGATTTTTTTTATTATTATAAGTTTTTGGATTGGGCCCTTACAAGAATCCTTCAACCTGTATATTTTACATTATACAAGGATTTCAACTACATATGTATACCAAGAACATGTTACATAACTTTTTTTGTAGAACTTTAGGGAAAATATAAATAACTGATTTGACCGTATATACTGCAATTAATAGACTGGATCTATGTATGTAGGTACCAATTTTGTATTTGTTATATATGCACACTTTGTTTGGTGCAAATTTCAGTTTATCAATTGAAAGCAAACTTTTATGTTATTAACAATTTGTGAATGCTGATCTATTTAAATGAGAGAAAAAAGTTGCAGTAATATTACAATTAGACTGATATAAGATAATTTATTGAACCGCCTTAAATTTTAAAAATAAAATCAAAAAAAAAATTAAAAATGTGGGCATAGCTAAAAAGTCATGCTAAATTTTAAATTATAATAATAATAATTAATAAATTTCAAATGCATAAAATTTTATATTTGAATAATTTCGTAAATAATTGAATAATTTTATAATTAGTAATTAAAATCCCCATAGGGTAAAAATTATTTGCAATTATTTAAGCGATTTTTTAATTTTATAGGTACTTAATTGAAATTCAAATTACATTATTAATTAAAATATTTTTCATGCGATCTACCTAGGTAGTTTATACGGGGACTAAAAACTTACCACAAAATTTGAAAACTATGATCATACATGAAATATAATAATATTCTGGTTTAGCGTCGAATTCAATAATAATTTCTCAAAATCGAAACTCAAATTTTTACAAAATCGAAGATAATGAAATTGTACTCAAATTTAACACAATATTTGTTAACATGTACTTGCATATCCAAAATCGGCAAAATGATGTAAATTTCTACATAATTATATACTCGTAGACGTATTCAGACCCTAAAAGGTAAACTCTGCCTATTGTAATTTTGTTTACACAACTCTTACTACTTAAGATCAAAGCCTTAAAATAAGGTTTGATTTCAAAGATTCTGTGTTTTTTAGTCATTTTTAATTTCTAAATGAAAACTTAGTAACAATTTTTTTCCATATACCTACCACATTTTAACATTTTTCTAATTTAAAAATTTTTAATATTTCAAAATTGTTAAGCTTAATAATAAAATACTTTTAATTCCCTACCACCAATACTTAATTTTAATTCTGATCACAAAGAAAACTTGCTGACAATAATTATAGGGAGTGAAATAATAATCTCTAAATTTACAACTCTTGTCGGTTTTACAATAAAAAACAAAGTATTATTAATATTCTTGGTTACATTCTTTCCTGCTTTACGTAATATATAGCTTCTACATAGGAATAATGGACAACTTTATAAGTCCTTTAGATTTATTTATAACAAAATTTTTAATTTATTCAAATATAAACACAAGGACATATTTATAATTTTTAGAATATTTGTTGGTTAGACTAAATTCCTTTGATATACGATAAAAAAAATTGTAAAACCCAAATACTTAAAGAAGTCAGAAGTTGGTATTATAAATTTTTATATTTGAAATATTTGATTAGGTTGGGTATTTTATCACGTAAAATTGACCATAAAAACAACCACAATTAAATTTAAAAAACAACTTGTATTCAAGTAGTTCGTGTTAATTTCTAATTAGTACTTTCTATGTTAAAATTTATTTTTAGACAAAAAATTCAATATAGAAAATGAAAGAATGGAATTTCTATTTATTAAATTTTTTTTCTATTTTTAGCACATTTCCTCATGGTAGTTGTATTCTGTTTGATCATCCGTTTGTCTTTCTACAAGACATCTACATCATTCATGATAAGATGATAAGATTTTAAAACAATATTCATTCGTGAATGGAAGGTAAAATATTTTAACAACTAATATTTTGATGCAGATAGGTATTACTTTTTTAAAATAAGTAGTTACACACCACCTCCTCCTCTTTAACTATGTATATAGATCTTTAATGTAGAGAAAGTTTTCAAAAGGTGATAAGTGTTTTCTTCTACAATAGATATTTTGTTTTAGGATTGTACAAAATTTCTTTAAATCTCTTAAATGTATGCAAAGTGTAATAGTAATAAGACAATTCTTATAACTTTAATTTTTTAGAACCGGAGGTGTTAAAACAAGCTCTAGACTTGCGTCGTTAAAGAAAAATGTGCTTTTTTAAAAGTCGTGGGATTAAGCAACTACATTTTTTTTTTATTATCAATGAAAAATCAATATTTTGTAGAATTACAATATAATATCAAGGACTATTAATATTGGTTCTACAATATACTTATTAATTATAATTAAAAGGTGAAATTATGAGAAATCATGCTAGTATAGTCTTTAATTTTAATAATAAAAAATTGTATTTTTAGTGATATTTTAGTGATATAATTATGTACACGCGTTTTTACATAAGAAACTGTTATTAAACTGAAATGTAACACTATCTGTACATGTGTAAGTGCTTAGGTCAATTTTTTTATAAATCTAGACAGCTAGAATAATGTAAAATTAAGATGTAATTTGTTTGAAAACCAAATAAATTCAAAGTTGAATGTTATTTATAATTATTTATACGAACATATAAACTTAGCATTCAATTTAAATAATTATAAATAATTAAAATATTTTAATTGTGTACTTCTAATCGCCTTCGATATTATTTAGATTTACCCAAATGTTAAAATAAAACTAAATTTAACAGCCAGAGCATGTAACACGCAGATTAGAGTGAGAAACGAGTTATTAACATTTTCTGCACAATGAAATCAGCTTATTCAGTGCTTTTTTTTTTATAGTTTCGTCTCAAAGCTTTTTATTAGGCAGATCAACTCCCTACATAAACGTAGTAATTTTAAAGAGAATTTCTTACAATTTTATAGTTTAAATATAAATTTTTATTTTAGTTTTATTGTTCTATTTTATTATGTAATTTTAGGTTTCAAATGCGGTTTTATTTTCTTAAAGAAATGATAAAAGAAAAGTTTCTTTAAAAATAATTTTTATTTGCTTTAGGAAAACCTTTTCTAAAAATAAGAAGCTTTGTGTTTGATCAAGTTGTTACTTTAAATATTTTTATATATGTGAACAATTTTATTGCAAACAACTTCATCTGTATAGCCAATACAATATATTCTAGATGATGAAACATATTTATAAAAGAATATTGCTTTTGTGTTTGCAACCTAGGATTCTAAATGCATATACGTACATTATGTATAAATTTCCGTATTTACACGTACTTTGCTATAACAAGTATGTAAATATAAAACAAATAAGTTTCTGTTGATTGCATTATAAAATTTGGAATATTTTGTTCTAAAATATTTATGATAAATTCTCTTTGTTGAGGAAACTGAATTTAAGATAAATAAATTTTGAGAATTCTATAAATATGTTTTTGTGTATAATGTAGTCTAAAAAGCAACAATGTATTTTGTAACTTGCATACATAAATAGCATATAAAATGAGTATACAATATATAAAATAAAGGAAAATGATATTTTTTTTTGTATTAGTTCGAAAAGGAACAGGAGCACATATGAATTTAGATGAAAATTTTTTGTAGA
This sequence comes from Condylostylus longicornis, assembly GCF_029603195.1. NCBI lineage: Eukaryota > Metazoa > Arthropoda > Insecta > Diptera > Dolichopodidae > Condylostylus > Condylostylus longicornis. Next base: position 4,120,735 of record NW_026578052.1, on the reverse strand, counting down.
AAATTTGCCACATAAAATAAATAAATATAATGTGAATTTTGTAGATTGTATAGAATTAAGAAACATTAAAGAAATAAAGACAATAATTGTATAGAGGGATTTTAACTTGAATAATGGGGAATGGTAAATGGCAACTAAATATGTATTTATGTTTTCAAGTCTTTCGGATAATTTAAGAATGTTGATGAGGATATACTATAGCAAGTATTGCTTTTAAGGTTCACTTTTTTTTTGAAATTTCTACTAAATTAATATGCGTATATATGTATTTATTGTAGAGTTGTGATGGACATTTGCCATTTTTCAAAGTAGAAATTTTTATTAGAGGTAAATTAGGTGCCTAACAATTTCTTAAAATGTATGGTTTAGATGTGGATAAAATTTTAAAATTTAATGATATTCACACCGATTAACGTGTCTTATTGTAACTACCCAAACTAAATTTTAGTAGCTTAAATAAAGTTAAGGACAAACATATTATCAATTTAAATTTTCATACGTAGGGTAAATCGAATTTGAGATTAATAGTTTTTAAAATGTATTCAAGGCAGTGGATTAAAAGTAGTTTTTATGTTATATTGTGATACACAAGACTTTACTAAAAAAACATAAAAATTTACGTTCTGTAGAAATTAATAAAGAAACTGATCTACTTCAAATGTTAATTTACCATTTCAATAACTAGAATAGGATCGAAAATTTAGAGGGAATTTTGTATTTATTAAAAATACGATTGAACACTTTATTCAAATAAAAAATCTTTTGGCTTTGTTAGACTAATCAAATGTAATTACATGTGGGTAGTGGTTGAGGATCTTTTTTGAATACATTTCAATTCTAACATTTGTATTTATTTAAAATTTTTAAATTTTATATTTGTTCCGTATTTTATTTCGTTGTATTTTATTGGACGTATCGATTATTTTCCGGATTATCAATGGATAATATAACAAATAATATTAAAATCTTAAAATCTTATTTTTTTGTCTTCATGTAAAATATAAAATATGTACATCCGATCGTTCTTTTCAGAAAGAGGAAATGGAATGAGCATCGTTGTTGTGCATATGGAAAAAATTAGCGTTCATTATTAAATTGCCAGTTTTTTATACCGTAGTAATAATATTTATGTCATTTACTGTTATAAAATTTAATGAATCTTATTGTAAAGGAAGCAAAGTTGAGGGAGCAAATAAGAAGTAAGACAAAATTACCAAATTTTTCTACTCTAACTGGATTTGAGTGCACTTTAGGTATCAAGATAGATGTGTTGCCATCTGTGGTTTTTGGAGCTAATTCAATTAAACATTGCTTTAACTCGTAGTTGTGAGACCCGTAGTTCATAATCCCGAAAGCATAACTTCTAGAAAGAACTTGAAAGCATTCTTAATTTTATGATCTTAAATTTTAAACTAAAAACCAAATATAAAGAGGAAACCATTGCCATATTCGAATTCTTTTTATAGTACTTAGAGTTACCGTAGTCTAACTGTACTATTTTTTTCTACCATTCAATATAATAATTTTGAATAAATAACACAGTATAATAAAAGTGACATTGTAAATGATAATATAAAAGATATCATATTGAAAAATTTATTATAAAAGGAAATAAGTAAAGAGAATAATATACAAGAGATTTTAAATATCTCTTTTATTTAGAATGAATTCAAGAAGAAGAAGACCTACATGCAATACTTGTAGATATACATATATGCATATATACAATGATTTGTATTGTATAGTCCTCATATACATAATATAATAGAAAATAATATATCCTTAGGAAATCTATTCTGTTTAAATCAGAATAAAATAAGTTTATGGTATTGCGGAAAAGATTTTCAAAAGTTTATTCTTTTAAAACCAATAATATATCATTGATAACGGTCAAATACATTTATACATTCAATTTTTATGGACGACATTGTAAGCAACAGGGGGGAGTATTGTTTTCGAATCAAATTTTATACTAAAACTCGGAATTTCAACAACCTTTGCTTCGGTATTAGAATTTTAGAAAAAAATTGAATTGGACCGTGCCAATTTCAACTGATTTTGGGAGCTGCATTTTCGGCTGCGATATTTTCCAAAAAGAAAAACTATTTCTGGGATAGTTTTTCAACAGTTGAAATAGGTAAGTGTGATTAAATTTTCGTTTTCTTAAATTTGGTTAATAATTTTTGAAGTGTTATGGAATCTACTTTATACGTTTCCTCGATCATGTCCAAATTTAATAGTGTTCCGATATTTACCATTATAAATTTGCCTAGGTATAATTGCTATTATAACATACGGATTCGTGCGATTGTAGATTTGATAGTTTCGTGATTTCATTCGTATTAAATACGAAACACTTATTAGAAAATATATACTTGCATAATCCTGTTATGTGCATAATCTGCTTTTTTTTTCAAGTATATATTTATTTATATCAGATAAGTTCGTTTATTGTGTATATACATATATTTGTGAAATGAATTGAAAAATTTCCTTTTCCGTTCTAAGAAATATAGAAAATATTTGTTTATATATCTGGACTTCTGTTAAATAAAATTCTTAAGAATAAAGAAAAAAAAGAAAATATAGAAAAAAAAATATATTACATTTGAAATTGTCATCCATAAAGTATGCTATTCATGTATAATATGTGATTAATCTGATATATAGGTAAATCAAACGGGTGTTCTTTTTACTTCTTGGTTATTCGAGTTCTTACTGTTTTCAACAATAAATCAAGTCAGTTTGGTTTGCATTTTCATTATGGCGGCATTAAACATTAAATTTTCATTCAGTACTTTCAACTCATTAAATTTAATGCAGGCTTGTAATGAACTAATTTTAGGCTTTAAAGCTTTAGACCTATCAATTGGCCGCTGAAATTATGGGTAAAGGACGCGTTATTACATACACGTCGTCTATCTGGCATCGATCGCAATTTTGGGAAACAAATTGAAGGAAAATTTGATAATATCATGGTCAAATGCATTAAAAATTTGCATAAAATTTGATATTTTGAATGAACCAAATAAATTTATTTAAAAAAAAGTATACAGGAACGACTGATTTGCCGGTTTCAACTAAAATTAAAGGAAAACTGCATTTTTTTTTCAGTTTCTCTAATAATACGGAAAACATCACTCCATTATAATATCGTCCTCTGGCGCATACATTTACTGTTATATAATTTAATTTGAATTTTAAAAATTTCTAAAAAAAGAGACACAATTCCAAATACATATTCTTACATACATACGTATATTTTATTGTATACCTAATATTTATACGAATTATTAACTTTCATAAAATTTATTTAGTTTATGTAAAAAAAATTTTTTTTTTAATTTCAAAATTTAATTTTGTAAATTAGAAATGAAAAAGTTTTCTTTTAAACGAGATAGAAAACAAGGCGAATTTCCTGGAAATATAATGAAAGAAAATTTTAATAAAATTTATAAGAAAATTTAAATTGTAAGTTGGTAAATATGCTAAAGCACGTTGAAATCAAATTATTCTTTAAAAAATTCTAATTCTAATATCATACATAATAATTTAAAAATAAATTTAATTTAATGAAAATTCTTAGATTAAATTTTATATTTAATTTAAGAATTTTCTTTAAGATTCAAGTTTGAGAAGAGTTGACTTATTGGTATACCAAAAAATATATATGTACATATACATACATAATAAGTTTTAATAACTTTTTAAATAAGTTTTCTAATTTCTTATTTATTTTTGAAGAATTAGAAAATAATTAATTTAATAATCCAGAAATAATTTTTTGAAAAAATTGAAATTAATTTTGAAGGACTCTTTAATTGCTTCTACATAACTAAATATGTACTCCATGTGTACGTATGTATATTTGCATTTTCATTATGGCGACATTAAATATTAAAAAAAGTTATGGAAAACCACTTTTCCCAAACTTTGCCCAATAAAAGAAGACCTGGTAATCTAAAAATTGAAATATATTACTAAATTGCATTATATAAGGAAAATTTCGGAAATATTTGAAAGAATTTTTCGCTAACTTTTATTTTTTGCAGATTTTTAAAAATAAATTTATGTGTGAACAGGAGCCTCCTGCACAGGGGTCATTTTATTACCTCGTGCAATATAATATCATTCTCCTTTTATTGTACACAAATGCACAAAGTGCTTTGTTTAAACTGTTCGTTAGCTAGTACAGAACGGTTTCAGTGAACTTCAAGCAGATAGCCCTTTGGGCCTTCCTTGATGTGGAGAGGGTCTTCGACAATACCTCTTTTGGATCAATATTGATGGCGGCTGCAAGCAAGGGAATTGAGGAAGGGGCTTTGTGACCCCGGGGAGGGTCTCGCAGCTTGATGTGGCTGCCGCACTGCGTTTTGTCAGGGTCCTAGGTATGGAGGTAATGTAGATGGGGATGGGAATCACAAAAGATCCTATGGGTCGACGTGACCCATAGGACAACGACGTGGCCTAAGGGCCTCGGTTTGTAACTACGTTGCAGAAGTGTTGATATCCAATTCACTCCCGGACTCCTAAAAGATTGAAAAGTGGCAACAGCCCATCTTACTCTCTGAAAATACTTGCCGGCCTTTTCCTAACCTTACGACATATTGATTTGCATTCTCACATTATGGCATGCTGACTAAAATTATCATTTCCGGCAAAAATAAGAGTCCTTTGCTTATCTTTCTCCTTGTAACTATACCATGCAGCCGCCCAATTGTAAACATACGTACAATAAGTAAATACATATGTACATACATGTATTAAAATTGAGTGTATGTGATATAAAAATTCATGCTCGCGTATTAAGTATCCAAAAATATCCTCTTTTTTAATAAAGTCAGTGATCCGTCGTGTTATTTCTATTAAAATATATTTATTTTAGATTGATTGATTTCATTGAATCGGATATTTATGTAAGTATTTAAATACTTCTGAGAAGTTGCGCTGATATTTTGGGATTTTCTTCATATTAATCTTTTTTTTCACATTTTTAGAGACGCATGTATAGTTTGCACCTATACATAGCTATAGAGGATTTATTTTCAATTTAAATTTTTTCATTTTTTTTTACTTTTTTTTTTGGAGTAAACATTCCAATACCATAAAAATGTTATAAAAATACGTTCCTTTTTAAGAGAAAATAAAAATCTGTTCAAAATTTTGATAGTAAAATTATGCGATAATCGCGTTTTTTATATTCATGTATGTATGTATGCTTGCAAGAATATACAAATTTATGATGTGTGGTTGTATGGATGGAGTTGTGTGTATAATAGATCCCACATCTCTTCATTCCATAAATTTTACATTTAAATTATTTTCCCTTAAGATATCATGACTAATGGAATCGATCAGCATATAGGATTATGTCTTTATTATTTAGGGGTTTGGATTTAAATGTTTTTTATTAAACACTCTTGTTATTAGTGTATTGTTTAGTTTGACTAATTCGTGATTTTAACAAGTATTTATGTAATTTTGTTTACCATTGAAATATTGAAATTATAGTGTGAATTAAGAATACTAAGAATCGATTTTATTAAGAATTATAAACGTTTTTAAGTGAATTGATTACAATTTTCACTGGGGATAATACCAGAAAATTTAATTGATGATTCCTTAATTAGAAATTGACCTAGCCCGATGTACTCTTGAAATATTACTCTTGATGATCCAGCTGTGATTCACTGCTTCGGTTAAATATCATACAGCACTTTCGCTTATTAATGTGGTATGTAGTTTTGTGTTCGCACGCAGTTTATAGAATGGTGAGAATGAAAAAAATAATGTAAAGTGATTGAGAATATGCTGAAGTTTTTGGCATAATATTTTGACTATTGTTGTCCTTTCGAAATGTGAAATTGATTTTTTGTAAAGATTTTGTTCGTTATATGTAGAAAATGATAATACACAGTTATTTAAAAGAAGTTCGAATTGGCTCTTTCATCTCACATAATTTAAAATTAACATTCGAAAAAAAAATCGATCTAATTTCCTAGGTCCATAAGTAAAACGAGAGTTTAACCAATTTCTAATTTTTTTTTTTTGCTCGTTTAATTAAAATCTTTTTTTTGCACCACCATATTTTCTTTTAATTCAAACTTTTCCCAAACAGCTTTCGCCAATGAAACATAAATAATAAAAAAAGTGTCAAACGATATGAATTATTATTTTTTTTTTCTTTATATCCCTATAGGCTTCTTGGCTTCCTGTTTGCAAAGAAATCACATAGAAAACAAAAGGAAAAGTTTAATAAATCCTTAGATGTTCAATGTTAAAAAAGAAATGAGAAAAATTTTCATCTGAATAAAATTGAGACAGACACGTTATTAGATGGTAAGTAATACGATTTAGAAAATTCCTTTGGTGTTGATATTATAGCGGTAGCATGAATAATTTTTTAAATTAGATTTTCCGTTTAAGGTGAGCAGCACTTATTGAGATGTAGTGCCGTTCTTAAATTATTGTGTAAAATATTTGAAGTTAAAAAAAAAATCGTATGCAATCAAACGTCACGGATTCGATCTTAATATCAATAATGTCAGGGATGTTATTAGTGTCTTTAGGTGTTCAAAATCTAACACTGACTGTCTAAAACGATGCATTTTGTTCATGGAAGTTTCCCTCTGTGTTATTTGCATAAACTGGTTCTCTTTTGTGTAGATTTTGTGTAAATCTGTAAACGATGAGAAGATGGCAATACATATTTTGTGTAGCTATACTGCTCTGTCTGTCAGAAGTGGGAGAATGTCTGCGCGCAACAAACAGACAAATTTTGTGTCAAACAAAAGTAGAAAAATTATTAAAATGACAATTATGAAAATACTTTATGATTTAAATTTTCTCCAGATGTATGTATATTGCTATATATTTACCTGTAGTGATAATATTACTTTTGTTTGTTTTACAATGTTTGAAGTTATAAAAATGTTCATAAAATAAAAATGGGAAGAATCACCTAATGTTTAAACTTGTAATGTTTAAACTCGTTTAATGCACAACAACAAATTATTGAAGAATCGATCGCAAGAGAGTAGGAATTTTCAATCCCTGAAGATCTTGTACGTATTAAAAAAGTACTTTTCTAATATGTTTCTAGTATTTTATACTTTTGAGTTTAACATCCTAAGACACTGATTGGTTTCTAAATAGGAGAAAGACTATCGAAAATATATTTTATACTTCTTGCACTTACGCTTAATTTCATATTGTTATCAGTTTATTTGAGCTCAATATCATAAAGAGACTGGTAACAATAATCTTAATTTGAGAATTTTGTTAAAAATTTTGGTATCGTTACCATACACGATTTTCATTTTGTCTTTAAATGAGAAAATTGTTATTATTTCAAATTATGCTGCCACAGTCTTTAAAGGTTTCGATGGACCAGTGATGTTGGTATATCACTTCCCGTAAAGTCATAAAAAATTGAGAGTTTATGCTTCCTCAAACATCACTTTACATAAATGAGACGCTAGCCGTTTTAATTAATAAGAATGTCATACTGGCCGAAATTAGAGATTGTCAACTGGGTGTGAATATTTTTTTAAATAGTTTTTGCTATAACATGTCACTTAGTTGTCTAAAATACATTTACGATCAATCAATAAACTTTTCTCTGTCAAATACTTCTGCCAAAAATATTAAAAATGTTGCTTTGTTCTTTCTCCTAAAATTGTTTTTTGTGGGTATAATTAATATGGTTTGATATACCATGTGAAAAAATAATGTGTTATAAATTCAATATCATATTCTTTTCATATCCTTTTATAAAAAAAAATTAAATCTTATTATGTATTCTTGTATGGGAGCACATTTTCGCATTTTAAAAAGTTTTTTCTCTTTTGGCAGTTTTTATAATTAAATTGGTGTCGGCGGAACAGACACGTATGTATACGTGTGAGGAAATTAATATTCTATAAAAAAAAAACTTATTTTTAAAAAATTGTTTTTAAAAATTTCTCCTCATTTTTTTTTTAGAAATTGATTGATTGGTTACATTGAAGCATAATAATAAATTTGAAAAATTCATTTTTTTTTTAATATGATTTAAAAAAAACCATAAAATAAATTTTTCTAAACCACTACATGTGGGTAATATGAGGTGTACCATAAAATATTTAATTTAGTATTAAAAGATAATTGAGTTTTATGTAGATTTAATCAAAATGGAAAATCTAAAAAATAAAAGTATATGGAATTAAAATGTCATGATTTGGGTCGTGTCTGAAAAAATTATTCTATAAAAGGACACTTAAATAAAAATGTTTGTTTGAATTAATTCAAAATAAAATTGTAAATATTATGGATAAAAATTTAGTGCAAAGACATTAAAATGAAAATCTTTTAAATTTATAATGTGTTTCTGACAATATCCCCGTATAATTTAAGTCTTTTAAAAAATAATCCTCTTCAGGATTTCTTTGTTTGTTATTTATTTTTGTTTATATATTCTGCGGATAAAGTTATTATACGAGATCTTTTATGTAGGAGTAAATATAAAATGTGACACGAGCCCATATTATACCGTAAATTTTTAGTTTACATAAAAATTTATTTTTTTTGACCGATTTCCATTAAAAAATTATAAATGAGTCTGAATGTTCTTTAATTTTTTATACTTTTAGTCAACAACATTATTGAACTTGCAATTATAAAATGAAATAAAAAAAAATCGATTAAGGGAGCACCTTACCAGTCATATATAATTTTTCTTGGAAATATACATGCAGGCGAAACTGAGATTTTAGGAGTACAAACGTAAGCAAGCAGACCCACTATTTCAATTCTTGTTGAGAGCACCTTCTTTGCATTAGTCAGGAAAGCAAAATAGAATTTTCGGAAAATGGACATGTGAATGTGCGACAATAATGCTTCGTACATTGTATTCAATATCATAGTATGGTGGTTATATTTAGTTTAGAGAATTGTGCTTACCAAAATATATTGAAAGTTGGCATCAACTCTGGTCATCAAAAGTATTATTATTTCTAAAAAAGTAATGTATTACGGATTGGGATGGCTTTTGGTAGTCTTACGGAAGAGTTCCATTATTTTTCCGAAGAATAATATTTTATTTGAATTATTTATAAATTTAAAAGGTGTAGACTTGTTATACATACAGATTTTCTATATGAACTTCGTAACATTTTGGAAGGTATACAAATTTTCTGATTTGTACTTTTCTGATATATGGAATTTATTTTGTACCGAGTTCTAAAGAGCTCGGAAGAGAAGTTTTAAAATTATAATATGAAAAATTTCGACTAAGTATCCCATAGTTCTTTGAATAGCCATAGCTTTGAATTCCCATAGTTTTTTTCTTCTTTAATCTATTAATAAAAAAATTTATTCAGTATTGATAAATCTTTGAATTTCAAATTTTTGTTTTATATATTGATCCTTTAGGCAGGATATAAAACTTATCTCTATATTCAAAAGTTTACTGTGAACTTTTGTATTTTAAACCTATTTTAAAATCAAAAAGGATACAAGAGTTTTTTTTTTATCGATAAAAATCTTTAACAAATTTTTTTTTTTTTGGTTGAATTTTTTATTATATTTTTTTTTTTTTATTTATGAATGAATTTCAGCAATATCAAAAAAACATTTTTTTGGACCTATTGGAATTTAATTAAAATTGGAAAAATTTTAGAATGAATTTTTGGTGTTTTGTGGTTTTATTTTGAACGGAATGTATATAAGGAACCCTCTATATTAAGGTATATTTTGATGAAATAAAAGTTCAATTGTAAAATTTAAATTTCTAATTTTTTAGCAAATTTTTTAGAAGTTGAAACTCGATTAGTGAAAAACAAATTGATACCCGGAGGTGGTGACAGTTTTTTTTATTTTAGAAACTCATAAATTTTTACTCGAATTGAAGCTGTTGAATCTATCTTTCTTCATGTACACCATCTATAGTCTTGTAGAGGAATGTATTACATAGATATGCCTGCTTTCTTCCTGTGAGTAAAATTAGCACTTTTTCAATTATAACAATGATGTTTTCATAATACTTCATAAATAGTTATTTGACATTATTCAAACTTTTGTAAACTACTCCTGAAACTTTATTTTTACGTACATATTTTTAATACTTTACTTACTAGACTTTATACATTAAAAATTTTCTATATTTAAAATCATGAACAGTTAACAAACTTATACAAGTACCCATTAATTTTTCTCTTTTCAAATTTTAATCATAATCTTAATGTCATTTACTTTTTTCAATATACCTTTTGGCTATGTAATTATTATAATTTTTCTTTTAATTTCAATAAAAAAGTTTAGAATCGATAAAAACTTTTTAGATTTTTCATATCTTTCGTTTTTATAAATTTAATTTTAAAATAAAAATCAACGTTAAAAAACAACAAAGATAAGATTTCAAAGTCTAGAAAATTGTTGACTTAAACAAAATTCTTAAATTTTAAAAATATGGTTTTTATTTTGCTTTTAATTTTTCTTGGTTTGTTAACTTTTTGTAACCATATTAATAATTTAAATAAAATTGGACAAGCAAAATAAAATGCCTACCGATTGAGACGTTCAAATATTTTGTTGACAAACTTGTCACAAATGGTATATAATATATAATTAAAATTTGAGTCCTTTTTAATTTAGGTACAATCGTTTAAAACTCGTTTAAAAGCTATATTCATTGTATATTGCACTTTACTAATATTTTATACAAGAGATGGTGTTAGTTATACGATCACTGTTCTCAAACAGATGGAGGTGCAACATACCCTCAATGAGAATTCAATGAAATCTCAATTAATATTTGAACTGCTTATCCAAATCTAACATGAGAAAGGCATCTCTGTGTAAATGAGTTCAAATGTTGGCTGTCATTTAATTCACGAAATTAATAATAAGTACGGGTATAATTGAATTTTCACTGTAAATTCAGCCATCAAAATCTTTTCATAATTATTATTCATAGTTAAAAGTTGAGTAATAATGAATTTAACAAAAAACTTAAAATATTAAAAATTTTAATAGTAATATTTTTGTTATCTAGTTCATACATGCAAGCGACTTTGTCTTGAAAAAAGTACTTTAAATTTTCTAAATAACAATTTGCAGCAATTATGTTTTGTTCGACACGTTTAGTAAAATTAATCGGATAAAATTCGTAATTCTCTAAATTTATTTCAACAGCATAACTATAGTGGTTTCAAAAATTATAATAAGTAGAATATAGTAGAACACTTTAAACGGATAATTTACAATCTTTATTACATTATTTTAATTTTAAAGCATTAAAAGTTTTCTATAAATTTTAGGAATTATTAAAAGATGAACCACTACAAATAATTTTTTTTTGATTAAATTTTGACTAAAGGCGAAAAGATGAACATTAAACTGAAATAATCTTTAAAACTTGAGAAAAACCTCAAGTTAAAAATGATTAAACTACCAGAAAAAAAAAAAAAACTAAAAGGATGATGATCAATAAAAACTAAAAAGGAAAAACCAGAACCAAAAAAAAAACACTTTATCGTAATTAAATACCTTTCGAGAGTTTATACTAAAAATTCTTGAGTGTATTTTGTTACAATCACGATTCACAGTCAATAAATCATCAATATTCCTCCTACATAAAGAGACGTAAGAGAATCAGAAAGGAATAAGCTATCTCAGAAAACAAAGAGAAGGAATTCTTGGGAATATTAAATTCGGAGAAAATGCTAAACAAAAATATTTACTTAAAAATTTTGGACTTTAAATTCTTTACAATTATTAAAAGAGCAATGTCCTTGAACAGGATAATGATTAATTTTTATCATTCCGATAATTTTAGATTGGTTATTTTTAAAATGAAAAGGAGCAAAAATATTTTTTTTTTCCTTTTTCATTAAATTTTCATTCATTTGGACACCATAGTGGGTATTCATTCAATATGGGATACCAAGCTGATCTATATTTAATGAGAAGAATATTGAAGTAATTATCACGATTATAATAAAGTAAAAGCGGTTTCTTAAGTATATATATTTGTTAATATTTGTGTAAGATTCTCTATATAGTGACAAAATATTTGAGTTTCATTAAATAATTAATTTTGCTCCTCATTTTTAGAAATAAAAGGGTAACTTGGAATTTTCTTTTCTTGCTTTCTCTCTTATTTTAGTTAAAAATATTTTGTAATATCCTTGATAATATGACAGAAAGAATTTCGTTTTAAAGTAAATTTTAAATATTAAAAAAAATTCAAGATTATTTTTCTTTACACCTGTAGCAAAATCTTATATTTAAGAATTTTAATATAAAACTTTATCATATAAATAAATTATATAAGATATTCTATGTTTAGAAGACCGCTTGGATTTTGGTTTTAAAATATTTTTGTGATTACATTATGGGCATAGATGACTTGAGTTATTTGAACACCAAATAATTTGTATGACAAAATTAATAAGAAATTTGCTTAATATTATCAAATTTAATTAATTTTTGATTGTTCTTAAAGCTAAGAAGAGTAACATATTTTTCATTAATTTTCTAATTAAATATAATCCCTTGTTTCATTAATTACAAAACTAAAATTATTATTTTAAATGAGTTATGGTTAAATTAAAAGTGAACTCTTAAGTTTCGAGTCAATTAAGTAGTCACTCTTAAGATTATTTGGTTCAATTAATGATTTCTCATTTCTGCATTTTTAATGTTAATTTATTTTAAGAAGAAACTTCAACAAATTAAAATGCTATTACCACATACTGATATAGCTATTTTAGAGAATATTAAGTATAAAAAATCATAAAAAGCATTTTAATTAAATACTCATTATTTCTTTATTGGTTAATTTTTAGTGCAAGAACATGGAAGCTCACCAGATACTATCAAAAGAACTAAAAGTAAGTCCATTGAAAAATAGTCGGAGCGGTTGGGCGATTTTAGTGAATCGAAAGAAAATCATTCAAAAAGGAAACAGAGTAATGCAAAAACCAGACGGTAGTAAAAGACAAGGAAGAAGTTAATTGAAATGGATCGATTCAGTATACTAATCTATGCTAATGAAGTTAAAATATTCAATATAAGAAATTGAAAAACATATGCATAAGATGGAGGCAAAATGTTTTGGTTATCAAATCTATTTGAAGGTTTCATCTTAAAATACGTATTCGGAACAAAATGCAATTAATGAATTCTTAATTTAGAATTAAATGCTAAAAACTATCATTATCAATAATCTAAAATCCAGAATTTAATTCGAAAACACAATTCCAAAGATAAAAAAAGTAATATTTTTAAATATTAAAATCGGAAACGTTTTAAAGTCAAACTATAAAGAAACTAAATACAAAGTCTATTGCAATGGCAGCATCCAATTAATTCTTATAGGGTTAAGGTAATTTTTCTTTTTATTTTATTTATGTCGCTTTGTTGCGTGCCTTATATTCCTAAGGCGAAGAAAAGCAAAATAAAATAGAATTTTTATTTTTTTTTATAATATTCTCTTTAATTTCATTTTCCCCAGAAGAAATAAATCACAAAAAATATGAATATGAAAAAAAAAGGACAAAAATTCATGGCGTGCGAAAAGATGGGAAGAAAAAAAATCAATAAAACATTTTGTTTTTACGTTTTACGAGTAAGTTTTATGCTTTATAAATTTTAATATTAACGTGTTCCGTTTTATATCCAACATAAGTTTTTAGTAATGATTACAATATTGACTTAAGGCTTTTAAAATTTTCAGAAACCTTGTATTTACACTTTTGTAGGAAGTGTTTTTATTATTTTATTGTGCTTTTGCTCTGATCTTGGTGCATTATTCTTTTTTTCGTTTTATGTGTATTTCAAAAACATACCGCAGCAACGTAATATAGTTGAGAAGAGAAAAGTTAAGAAAGAATATTAATTTTATTCTATTTTCAGAAATCATGACGGCTTGACACTCGTCAGAATCCGTATTAACACAAAGGTCAAAATTCTGAAGATTGTTCTGGCGTCGGTCTACTTCGCAGGAAACGTAGACCAAATGTCACAACTGGAAGTACAGAGGTTGATAGATTACTGCAGCAAGAAGATACTGCCTTTAATTATTGGATGCGATGCCAATACGGCTCTTAGGGAAGCAACGACAAAAATTACAGAGGTGAACTCTTACTAGAACTTTTAATTGAAAAAACTCTAGACATGTGTAATGTAGCAAGCTCTCCGACTTTTATAATTAGGATTAGAGAAGAGGTGCTAGACTTAACATTCTAAAGAGACCTATATGTCAGATCATAGAGTCATCCAGTTCAACCTTGGGGGACTTACTAAGGAGACTTTCTTCTCGAGAAGTATTCGAGACACGAACTGGGAAATATATAGAGAGATTTTTTCGATTGGTCTAGGTAGAATGACGACTATAAGCCTCCCACGCTACCCCTTCAAACTAAAGCAAGTGGTAAATCTAGTGAGCGAGGCTTACGAATCAAGCTCTCTCATTAAAATAGGCAAAAAGCTGGGAAATGCACCCTGGTGGAATCGGGCAATTGAACATCTTAGAACTGATACTCGCAGGCTTTTCAACAAAGCCAGAGAAGATCTCAAAATATAATTTAAATTTCATTATTTTCATATTTTTCCAGTTTTTAATCTTCTTTCCGAATTTAAACTGCTAAAGGTATCAAATATTAAAAGGATCATTTGATTATATTCTTTATTTATCGTCAATAATTATCTAAATAATCCCTCAAATCCTTTCAAAAAAAGTTATTGAAAATTTGTTTTATTGCACATACCATTCTTATCTATACAATTACAAAATTCATATTTTCAAGATTAAATTTCTAATATTGATATTATTTCCATTATCCTTTCAAAATAAAAGTACTAATAATAATAATAATTGAAAGTAAATAATCTTGTAGATATAGAGTAGTTTTTATCTTTTGCGAACATCGTCACCTTACAGAGTTTAAATATACTAATTCCCTATATTCTTGATTTTGTAGTTAAATTTTACAAAGACGTGAGATGATAAAAATAACATTTTTCAAAAATTCTTATTAAAATGGATAAAACTTGAATCAAAACTAAATAACAATTGAATTTGAAAAATTCTCAAGTGAGAGCAGCACGTTAATTAAAAATTTGTTGTCCTGTTATAAAAAAGGAACAACAAAAACATTATTTCTTTAATATTTTTTTTCGTTATCCTTTTTCTTTTATATAAAAATAATCTTCTCATAAAATGTTTTTAAAGTGCGATAAGAATTCGAAAATGAAAAAGGATAATAATGTGTTTTAATATCCCTTTTTATTCTCTATGATTAAGAAAACAATAAAATAAATTTAAGAGAAGAATTGAAAGAAAAGAAACGAAAACCTAAAGTGGAAACAAGAATAAAAAAATTGGAAACTTTTATTGCTTCTTCGACAAATCAATTAATTTTTAAATGTTAAAAGAAATTGAAACAATTAAAAGTTCATTTCAACAATCGTGCAGCTAGAAAGAACAAAAATCTTTTCTATATATAAATAAAAATTTCTTTAATCAACATTAAATTCAAGGATCTATTATTATCCCAAGAGCTGCTGCTATTATTATAAATTCAAATTCAAAATAAAATATAGAAAATATAAAAGTCGTGAATGAAAAATTAAAGCTTTTTAATATCAAAATCAATAGGTTTGTTTCAAGCACAATTGCGGTGAAATTTTTATAACAATGTGTTTTTGGACAAATATTTAGATATTCTATGATTTTATATGTACATATACATGTATATATTATTAAAAAGCAATGATTCTGTTCATGATTTTAAGGACAATTTTAGAAATTTTTTTATTTTTATGAAACATTTGCGATTCTAAAGAGGTAAAACTGGTATAGACTGTAGACTTTTATGGAAAGAGAATAAAATGATAAGGTTATTAACATTTCAAAGTTTTAATTAATTTTTTAAATATATTTATATTAAAGATTGCACAAACAAAAAGTAAATTTATTGAGAGATTTATGGTTAAAGATTTATCAATTTTTTTTTGAAAAAGATTGCTTGTTTTAATGCCGTATCTGTATAAAGCAGCTCGCTAATTTTCTTGTTGTGTAACACCTTGTATACTTTATTCTGGTATAGAGCTCATATTTCCATATTTTAGAGTCAAAGAAACTTTAGTTTTTCTAATTATGTATTATGTGGGTAATTACATAATATTACAATTTCAATAGAATTAAAACAATATCATCCAGTTTTGTAAATTAAATTATTTATCAATTATCCTTTTTCATTTATGTATGTACACATTATAGCTAGTTATTATAGTTAATTCAGAAAATTTATATTATTTTGATAATTTCATTATTTTATAATAATTATTTTTTTTGTATATGTATTTACATTTTCAATCTATAATCATTCGAATAATAATTTTTATGAATTCAATAATAGAAAAATTATTTTGAAATTATTAATATTATTGAAATTGAAGTTTATGATAATGACAGAAATATAATTAGTTTTATTGTTAACAAATGAAATGAAAGAATTGAAAGGACTCAAACTATGATAATGATAGTGTATTATGTAATGTGTTACATACATGTCTTATATATACGTGTCTCATTATAGAAATCATAACATATTGCGTATTATAATGTACTTAGTAAAGTTAATTTGATATTAAAAAAAAAATATGCTTCGTGCATATTGTGTAAATATATTTTATATGAAATATTTTGAATGTTTGTAATAATCACTTAGAAGGATGCATGTATAAATATTCATTGAAGCTCATTGTTTTATTTACATTAATTCTCTTGATATCATGAAAATGTACTTCATACCTTCAAAACGAGAACTAAAATTAAAAGAAGTGCTTTGGAAAACCAAAACGGTGAATAGCAACGACTGACGATTTCGGTTGTTAACCTTGAACGGCAGCAGAACGGCAAAATCAACTATTCAGTATTTTGTGTGTAATATCACCCAGACATTGAAGTGCATACTGCTAGAAAAAACACCGGAAAAGTAAGAATTTAAACTATTTTACGGACGGCGGGTAAATTCGAGGCAGAGATTTCGCAAATTCTAGCCAGTCCCTTTTATATATGTGTTATTTATAATTCTATATGATTTCTGAGGCCGTGGAAAATTGCTCTTGTTCTGTTTTCAATTTGAATTATATTAATTTATTTTATTGAATAATAGTATTTTTTGACAAGACAGTATTAACGTTATCTTTTTTTTGTTTCTTTTAGAAAAGCTGTGAGTGTCGCTTGATATTGTCATCATATTTTATGTAATACGAGTAATAGAAGATGGAGTAAAAATTAGCAAGAAATAAAATGGAGAGAAATGTGAACAGACTGATGTTAATTGATGGATTGTCAAAGTATCTGTTTAAACTTTTGCGATTCAAAAAATTAGTTTGCTTCCGACTCCGTAATTCACAATAATGGTCACAATTCTATAGTAATTTTATTTAAACTATTCTCCTTAATTCTGAATACTCCTGAATACTCTGAAAAATATTTTAACAGAATTTACAACTTAAAAACTTGAAATTTTTCGAATAATTTAATATTTCTAAACAACCCTATCAATTAGTATAAATGTTGTTCTTTTTTTAAAACTTTTAAAAATGTTAACAGTGAAATATTTTAAAGTTTTGCTTAAATTTTTAAATTCTTTTTGAATTAAAGAATTTAAAATCCATAAATCACTTTCCATATAATATTGTGTGTACAACAATAAAGTGAAATTCAAAAACTTTTTTATTATTTTCTTCGATTTTTATTACTATAATTTATAAAGATTTAAATAATTAACTAAATCACTCGATATACTTTCCATTTCAACGTTTTCCGCATAAATCTTTATAATATAATCTCGTATATAATAGTATGATTAACTCTTAAAACGTTTTGCTATTAAAAAGTCAAACTAAAGAGCATTTCAAAAATGAAAAATTAAAAGGGAAAGGTTTTCTTAAGTAAATCTCTAATTTGTAAAAGTTTTTCCTTTTAAATTAATTTTATAAATTATTTTTTACCTTTACATTTCTAAAAAGACAAGAATATTAATAAAGGTTTGGTGTTGAAGTAAATCGCGTATATTGAGAATTTTTTAAATCACGTTCTTTTTCTTGCAAATTGACTTATCAAGAGTAATAGAGGAAAAATTTTTTAGCAATGCTTTTGTGTTTAAAGAAAAATTACTTCAAATTTTAAAAAGAATTTCCTTATTTATATTATAAAGTTTTTCTGAATGCTTCTGATTGAAATGTTCATGATTGAAAAAATAAAGTATCGCGTTTAGTAGAAGGGAAATAATTTTCTCAATTAAATTTTTTTTAATTTAAAACTAGCATTTTGAATTAAATATTTTTTTAACGATTCATTTGCAGGAGGAACAGCGATTTCGAATTCTTCTTACCCAAAACTAATGCGGAAGAAAAATCGATTTCAAGAAGATTTCTAATTCGATGAATTGGAGGAATTTTTACAGATGTTCATAGGAGGCCTCCTTTAAAATTTGTGAAATCAAAGTGATGATCAGTGTAAGTAATTAAAAACAATATGCTATAGAGGCTTACACTATACTGGGCGTATGCGCTAAATTACTCCTTCTTACCTTTAAAAATTTTAGACTAAATTTTTTTTAGAAGAGACCTAAAAAGTTACTGGTTTTCACAAAAGAAGCAAATAAAATTATATTTTTTGTTAGAAAAAAATTAGATGGCATATTTTTCGTGAAAAAGAAAGAAAATTTTTAATTAAAACATTCAAAATTTATAAATTTTGTGGGCTTGTGCATCTAGATATTGTGAATGCGAACGATTTTTTTTTTGGCAATAAAAATGAAAAAAAAACTTAATTAAGAAAACTTTATTTTTAGGAAGGAAACTTGTGGAGTTCTATAATTTGAAGCTACTTAATATTTTAATGAAAAACTTTGTGAACATGCAAATTATCATAATATCATGAATGAAAGAGGGGATTTTGGAAAAACATTTTATAAAAAATGGAAACATTTTAAATTTTGGTATGCTTAAATATTAAAAATTAAATTATAAAAAAATTTTTAAGAAAATTTTATATTTTAATTTCAATTATTGCAATTTTAAAACATAAAGAAGATTTACATTTATTAAATTTTATTGTACTTTTAAATTTTATTGCCCCCATTATGCTCCCATTTTATTCTTGTTCTTCCAGAATAAAACACATTTTATGCAAATTTTCATCTTAATAAAGAAATAATTTTGTGTTTTTGTTCGAATCCTTTTTTATTGTATTGGTCAATATCAAATTGTTATGATTTGAGAAATTTAACACAATATTACGAATATTAAATTTTTTTTTATATTTTATTTTAAATTAAAATAAAAATGTAACTTAATGGGAGCCATTCATATGTAAATATTTTTATCCTTTATTCAAATCTTTCACAAAAACTGTAGGATTGTATGAGACAAATTAAATTTGTATCATAAAATATTGATAAATTGTTGAATAATATTTATGTTAGGACTTTAATTGTTATTATATTTATGATTACTTAAAGGTTCTGGAACATTCTTTCGAAGTAAGCTTTTCAGATCGTAGTCTGAACTATTGTTCTATGAGAAATTTTAATTTTTTCGAATTTGTACAATTTTCAAATCTGAATTCGGATGGTCGTATTTGAATTGCTTACAGAAAACCTTACCTCCAAATATTTGTATTAAGTGCAGTTAATTTGAATGATTTCGAATTCTGATTTAAAAATTATAAGAACTTAATAAATATTAATTAATTTTCATTTAAAAAATATCGATTAGGGTTAAATTTTGAATAGCATTTTAAATTTAATTAAAAAAATCTTGTTATTTTAATTCCATTTTTCGCATAGTTTGTCAATAAAAGTTCCTATTACATGCACATTAAATAACAAATGAAACATGTTCAATTGTATAGCCCTTTAATTTTATTCTAACTTGATGAACACTTACATATTTAATGATTACTGTATTTAAAGTTATAATAGTTTCTTTTATTTTATTATATTTTTCTTACATATAGAATATTTTCTATAAAATATTTTTTCTATTACTATTAAAATAGAAAAAAAACATTTTTTTTATAAAAAATAACTGAAGACCAGGAATGTTATTATTTTATTATATGTGGGTATTTAAAGCTTGTATGCATATGTGTATATACGTTATGTGTATGTTTTAAAAGGATATTTTTCTTTCAATATTTTTATAATATATAAGAATGGGTGATAAAATTTCTTTTTATTTTTTTAGAGTCGCATAATAATGTGGATCCTTAGATGCACTTTGTTGATGCAAGACAGAAAAAAATAAAGGATTTTCTGCATTATGGACATGGTAGGGTTTTTTAAATGCACATAATAGAAAAGAAAAATATTTTCAGAATTTTTTCTATAAGAATTTAAACTTATTTTATTTATTGTTTTTTTTATAATAGGATTATAGAATTAAATTCTTTAAATATTTTCTTTAAAACTATTTATGACTTGTGTAAAATAGAAAATCAATATTGTATAAATGTAAAATGTGGCAGATTGTCGTAAATATTGTAGGTTTAGAAATAGAAGAAAATTAATAAAAATCAAGTTTTTCTATTATTTTTAATGATTGAAAACAAAAATTTAATTTTATTTTAAATATTTTATTAAATGAATGTAAAAGATGTAATTTGTTTAATATAGAACCATTGGAGTTAAACTATGGGTTCCTATAATTTTTATTGGACATGGAATTTGGACATTTTCATATTCTCGGTTTTCACTTATGTGTGTTTCATATAGCTGCCTTCTGCACACTATACGAAACCCCATTAAACGTAGAATTTAGTAGGTATTGTATCAATAATTTTCAATTCGGAACTATTATCGAGTATATCCAAGGATGGACTACCGGAGTAGGAGATAAATGATTAGCAGTAAGATAAATGAAAAATTTAATTTGTCCCTAGGCTAATATTCCCAAAATCTTTATGTTTTGCAAATTATTTTATGCTTTCATTTACAAAAGTTTCTTTTTTCTTACGTCTACTTTGTTTTTTTTTTATCGTAATTTTTGAAACCAAAATTCTTATTTCCCATTCAATACCCAAACACTTGATAAAATTTCATATTGCTTTGTCATTGTCAATAATTTTTTGTATTTAGTTTTTAAATTTTAAAAATCAATAAAAATTTATGCATGAATGCGTTTAAATAGAAATCTATTATTCATTATTAAATAAAATTTTGTACATTATATAATTCTATTTGTGTACACATGTGTGTTTTTTATATATATCTATTTACAATGGTAAGCATTCACGTAATGTCTACAACTACCCCACAAATTGTATGCTTATACAGTAGAGTGCACAATGTTTTACAAGTATAAAGAATGTTTTAAAGTTTTTATGTATGAGGGTAAAATGTTAAGATATTAGAAAGGATTAAAAATACTTTAAATTTTTTATGGTTTTAAAAATAATTTTGATTTTCATCTAATTGCCTGCTTCTCAACGCATTTGAGCTTAAAAGAAAAGCCCGCACATAATAATATTCTTAAATGAGTAAAACTTCTTATTTAAAAAGTATTTATTTATATGTATGTATGTATTTCACCAATTTTAAAGAAAATAACAAGTGTAATAAAGTTTATTATAAAAAAATTGAAGTTAAAAATTAAATTTAGAATTATTTTTACAATTATTTTGAGAGCTATTTAAATATTTCAATTTAAAAAATATTTAATTATATTTTTAGGGAAAAAGCATGCGAATTAACTATTCAGAATATCAACTTTCTATGATCATACGTGGAATTACGGAGTGAAACTGTTATCGAGTAAATGACGAAATAAGAATAGAGAAGGTGATTAAATTTGTGTCTAATTTTCTATGGCATTTTAATAGTTTAACCGATGGAATTAAATCGTTTGGAAGGATTAATTAGTCTAGAAGCTGCCATACTGTGCTTGTATAATAGCACAATTTCGAAAATTATTATTAATAGAATGACGCTTGAAAAACGAAGCCAGATTATCGAAATTTACTTGTCAAAAACTAATTCTCACTTGGTCAAAATTATAAGTGTTGTTCTATCGTAAGATTATGTTCAGAGATGAGGCTCATTTTTGCCAGACAAGGTATGGCCGTCATTATAAGAATAATATTGAAAGAAAAATTATACACCTTTTTGATGTAAGTTACTGATAATTTTTACACATACATAATACGAGTAAATCGAGCTCGAAACTGCATTATGGTCAATAATATTTTGTTGGAAAATAATGAAGAAAAGGTTGATTTGAATGATATTTATTGTTTTTCACAAACACGTTCTAACAATCTAGGCGTGAACTTTCCTTTTGCTATTCTTATTATAGGTAAGCCTCTAAAAGTTCTCGCGAATATTTTCAATTGTAGTGAATTAAAAACTGTAATGCTTTTGCAAAATATGTTGTTCCTACTTTAATTTGTCTAAAGCGCGTCTATTTTTATAATTTCTCTTAAATGATCACATAAACTTTTAAAGCATAAGGATTCAAAATTAATTTTTATTTTTGTTTTTATTTCGAAAGTTAAATTTTTTGTTTTATTCTGAAATAAAAAAATTGTTTAAGGGATAAACTTGAAAACTTCTTATCGTTTTTATTATTAGAAATTAAAGGAAATATAAAAAAAAATCTATTCATTTGTTTAGAAATCGACTGAAGGTAACCTTGAAGAAAATTCTCTTAAATAAAAATTCCAGGAAACGTTTTTATTATTATCCTTGTTATTTGTTTGCTTTTTGTTTTTTTTTATTTGTTGATTTAGCAAAACAAAAAAAAATTGTTTTATTTATTTAAAATTTTTATGTGAAGTTAAAACAACCTACATAATAATTTCGATGTCATGTGGGAACAATTCAACAAACTAACAAACGCTCATGAAAAAAAAGTAAATTTTCCCATCCCCTATTAATTTATTAAATTCTTTTGGATTTTATTTGGAATCCTTGGTAAAATAAATAAAATTATATTTGTTGAAGATTATGAAAGTTAAAATCAATTGTTCAATTTAATTTAAAACTTTTTATTTTTGTTGTTGAGGGGGGATGAAAACTTTTAAAGTGAATTTTTTTTTTCTGGTTTTTGTAAAGTTTGTTTTTATTCCTGAATTGTCATAAAGTGAATAATTGTGTTCTCTCTATCCATAAGTTTCTAGTCATATTTGTAGATTGTGTGTTGTATTGTATTTGAGAAGGATGATTGTGGTGGGCTTAGCTGTAGTAATTATTAAAGCTGTAAAGTAAATATTAAAAAAATTAAAATCTAAACCGTTTTTAAAATTTTTGAAGATCGTAACTTCTCTTTTCGTATATGCAATTTCGCAGAACTGATCTTTTCTTGCAAATAATTTAATCTGGAATTTTTTAATTATTAAAAAGTTTCTTAATATTCAATTTTAGTATGTTTTCCACTTAATCGCATGAATGTTTTTTTTGATAATATGCTTACTCAGATAACCTTAAAGCGAGTATGAGCTAAAATTTTGGAAAAATTTTTAGAAACTTTATAATTTTAATAAATTTTATTTATGAATATTAAATATTTTAATGCAAATTTATAATAAATATATGTAAATACTCGCATATGTTATGTTAATGACAATATTATTTCGCCATAATTTTTTTTTAGCATTTTTAGAACCAAATACAATGTATATGTATTTTCGATTTTTTATCGTAACACACGTTTTTACTATTGTTTTCCTTCCAGCTTCCAAATAAAATTATTATATTCGTTGTGAAAAAGTCCTTGACATTTTTCGAAATCCTTTCAGAAAAAATTTTTTATTCATATTTTATAAAATTTCATTTAAATTTTATGATTGGACAGAAAATTTTAATTGTCATTTTTAATTACGATTGTATGTTCTTTCATGATTTTTAAATTGAATTCTAAAATATTAAAACCGCATCGTACTATTGAATAAAATGAAAAATCACAAAATCATTTTTGAATAATTTTTAATATAAAACAAAAATACTATATGAAAAATATTTAAAATAATTTTTTATGTGGAATAATTAAAACAGTAAACTAGTAATTTATTAGCTGTAATAATGGTATATACATATACATATATAGATATGAGTGTGAATTTACTTATAATAACACTTATAATTTTATAAAAATGCCATAGAAAATAATTGTTATGACAGTATCAACAGTAATAGCAATAATTACTGATGAGAAGGCTTAAATAATGTTGATATTAAAATAATACCGACATACAGAAATATGTACATATGTATGTAAACAGTATTTAGAAAATAAGTTCAGAATCAATATGTTAAGTATGTGTGTTTGTATGAAACTAAAACTAAAAATATGTATGCCCAGCAAGCTATATTTATCTTAAGCGCAATAAATTGTATAAAAATTACGTAAGCTAAACTTCTTATAACAATTTTATGTACGATATTTCTTAAGATTTGGAATACTAATAGCAATAAATGAGATGACAGTGCATTTTAATCATTCAATTAATTGAATTTGTTTCGCTCAAATCTTACTGACGGCAGCTAATTTTTTCAGCAAACACTATTTTCTGTAATAGGATAATTGTAACTTGAAAAATTATTTACTGGGATAAAAATGTAGATCATTATATGAACATAGTTTGGAAAAATGTACAGAATTTTGCAAGTTAATTTTAAAATAATTCAAAAATAATTTTCATTATTCATCTATGAGAAAAATTTATCCTATGGTAAAAATTGGATTTTGAATTTTGGGAATTGTAATTGGATTTTTTAATATTTAAGACTTGGAATTTAATTTTAAACATTAAAAATTAGAATTATTGAAATTCAATATATGTAGCTAGTGTAAATTAGAGGATTCATGGTGTTCAATATTTTTGAATTTAAAAACTTAAGGGTTTTGTGTTTCAAATACCAAAGTAATGACCTCATTTTAAATATTGAGTTCAAAAAGTTCTCGTCTACATTTTTCTATTTTATCATTAATATTTTCATCTCAGTTTCTTTATTCTCTTCAATATATCTTTTATATACTCGTACACTTATACATACGCACAGAATATTTAAGAAAATCGATATTAAAACAAAAATTCAAAAGTCCTTTTAAATTTAAAATACTTTTTAACATACAAATGGCGGCAAAATACTTTTTAAAGTGAATTTTAGTTTATAAACTTTTCAAAAGGACATTCCCAAAATTTAATTGTGGTAAATATTGACCGTAAATACCACAAGAAAGGTATGTAAGGTTATGAATAAAATATTTTCTTTTCTTTCTTATTTTCTCTGTCAGTTGGACTTTATGGCTTTTTATGTATATAGTTCGTGCTGACTTCTAATTAATGTTCTAAAGAATATTTATGTATATTTTATTTTTTTTTATTTCAAAAATTAAATTTAGAACAAAAATAAAAGAATTTAATTGACATAAAAATATAGAACAAGAGTAAAAGTGGAAGAGAGAAAAGCGAATAGAATTTAATTTAAGGATCAATATCTTGTAAAATTAAATATTCATGTCTATAATTTTAATTAAAGGTCACACAAATTTAGAAAAAGAGAAAGCGGGAGAAAGAGTGAGGGTGGTGTCATGAAAGTAAATTATAAATACAATTATAAATAATCTTAGACTATAAAAATGACTAATTCAATGTAAGTAATTTTTAAATAGTTTTACTTGCTGTTTTTTTTTTTATTACCATGTTAATAAATTTAATTAATTAAAATAGAGGTGTAGTAAGTAAGAAAATTAATTTTTATTTGTTTACGTGTAGTGAGGCAAGTGTACTTAATTTAGTGAGAGAATTTGTAGTAAAGTGTGATAAGGAATGGTGGTATGAGTGGCGATAATATGAATAGTGATAATAAAACAGGATAGGGAATGGTGACTTATGTGAATGTAAATTTAATGTATACGGCAACAGAAAGTACTTTTGTAATCTTAAAGTTAACGTTTGTACATTATTTTGGGTAACGGTAATGTCACGAACTTTAAATAAAACAAAGCAAATTTTTCAAACACATGTAGATACAAATAGGTCTAAATAATAATTTAATAAAAAAATTGATATTCAAAAACTTTAAGTATATTTGATGTTAAGTGTGGCATCGCCATTGCTAAATTAATACTATTATTACTAACTAATTGGCAATACTATTTAATAACTGACTTATAACTTCTAAATTTTATTGCTATCGTAAAGTGTTATCCAGCTTTTCGACTGTAAACAAATCGAACGGAATCGTCTCACCGTGATATGGTTAGGAGATATAACTTCAAGAAAAACTTCACTGACAGAAGGAACTTGGAAGTCGATTTCGCAGACTATCTGTTTAGGTCATACGCTGTCGTGTATACAAACAGATATTCTGCGTCACTAGTAGGATAACACAAAGAATCAAAGACCTTTATTAGGTCGGTTGCAGTCGTATTTTAACGTAGAGTAATTAACGCTAGTTGAAACAAATTTAAATCTGTGTTGGTAAAAAATACTCACTACATAAGTTAAATCTAAAATTCGTTTATGTTATTTTGTGAATGTAATGTATTAGAAGATCCACTTAAATATTTATTAATTTTCTTATATATTTCTAAAGAACAAACTAAAATAAATAAGACTTATGTATATAGAATTCAATTATACCTAACATGTGTAAGATTTTACATTCATTTTAAATTAATACCATATTTTACAAAATTATTTCTATTATGAATTCTTGGAAGCACAATATTTTCTACTTTGATCTAAAAATTTTGAAAAATATATTCAAAACAGATTTTATAATATAGAATATTATTGAAGAATTTTTTTGTATTAAATAATGAATGAATAGGAGCACATATTGAATAGATGGTAATTCTCTTGCCAAAAAATAATTTGTTATCATTAAAACACTTTTAGAAAATTAGAATTTCGATTATATAGGATTAAATTCTATGTATGCGAAAATTTATTTATATAATGTTTTCTTTCTATATACATTAAGGATATTCATATATAATATTTAGATAGCAACATGTAAAATAATTACGGATTGTAAATTATTGCATGGAAAATTTAATGAAAATTGATAGTTTCTATATTTATATTAAGAGTATAGTAATTTGAAATTCTGAACACAAAATTTTAGATTAAAATTTTCTTTGGATGAAAGAATAATTTTTAGTTTCGATATATAAATAAAAATAACATAAAGGATAAAATTAAATTAGAATATTTCACCTGTAGGATTATCACCATTATAAGGATAACATATTTTGAAAATTTTTGAGATGTAAATTTTACATAATCTACAGTAGTTTTTTGGATTTATTGTGAGGTGGGGTTAATTTAATTATATTTATGCCAATGTTGTACTATTTTAAAAATGAGAACAAGAGCTATAGTTTTCAGTAGATTTGAGTACATATGGTCTATAAATTTGAGCTATATTCACTAAAAAAATTTTTAAAGCAATTATGTAATAACCTTAACTATTTTTCACTGGATTTCAAGAGTAAGTTGATGAGGGTCCAATAATCCGAGAAGCTACCAGGTTATTTACAATTCTACAGAGTTCAAATTCCCAATTTTGATTATAAATTTTAATTTCTCTGGTAATACACGTTATAAAAATTACCCATTGTATGCAACTTTTATAAAATGGGATAAATCCAGAAATTCAAATAAAAAGGTTATGAATTCAACTAGCTTTTTTTGACATGATAACTATTACTTTAATTGTTATTTTTCTATTGGATTTATTTAAATATAAATTTTTATCCTGTTATTGTTCCCGTATTTTAAGCAATTATGCCTTACATCTTTTTATGATGGAAAACATATTTTTTAAATTTTTTTTGGTACTTTTAAAATAATGTCTTCCTTTTAATGAAAAAAAAGGTCTTTCAAAATATTTAAAAGCATTTTCATTATTTTTGTTATCCTAAAGGACTTTTTTTTTTACCCTTCTTTTAACAATATTTTATATAAAATGTATGTAATAGTATGAGAATTATTGAAAATTTTTTTATGAATTATGAACAGCAGAACACCTTAATTTGGGAGAAAAGGGGATGTATTATGTTATTAGAATGTATACAAAACTTCAGCTTGGAAAATTTATTCATGAGAATTGTGATAAGTAACTATACCTTTATTGGACTCAATTTGGGTCATCTAACTTGATTAACACGTAGACTATTATTTAGGTCTCATTTTTACAACGCAGATTTTTTTTTGTTCCAAAGCCCAGATATAAACCATGAACAATATATTTTCAAATACCCCCAAGAATCGATTTATTATTGCAGTAATTCAACGCGTGTAACACAGATTAAAATTTATAATGTTGACATAAAAAAGTAATACCATATTTTGTACTTTTCGGGTGCGTCCCAGTTATGCATAAGCAAAAATTCTTGTATACGTGTGAACATATAAAAACTCCGCCAAATAGTAACTCTTGATAGTGCCGCTCTAAGTGCCTAAAGTAGTATGAGGTTGAATTTAAGTAAAACTGATGTGTATCTATAAGATGTGTATCATTGAGTTCCTGGAAGAAATATTGTCATTACTCTCTGGATATAAACTCGGAACTATAGTTGCTACGTTATGAATTCGAACATATAAACCTTTCATTCATAAGGAAACATTCTCAAATCGTTTTTCCCATTTTTAAAACAAAAACGTTTTAAAAAAAAAGAATGACTGCTTCCAATGACAAACATTGAACTCAACAAACAATTTGTATTTTTTTTTACATTTTGGTCCTTTTTGTTTTTTTAGACCTCAGTAAATAAAATATCCTTTTTTTTTTTGAACATTGAATAATATTTATTTTAGTTTTTTTTAGTTTTTTGGTTTTCATTTTCTTCTTCTTCTCTTATATATGAGGATTTCACTTAAAATTTAGATCATAATAGAAAATATGGTAAATACGTGAAGGATACGTGCACAATTATCTGAAAGAAAAATATAGACACATTAGATTTTCTTTAAAAAGGATAAGGAAAAAATTATTTTGAATTGATAATAGCAAAAAATAATAAAAATATCCTTATAATGGTTGACTTTTAAATTTAATTTGTTTTATTTTCTTTTTATTTTCCTCTTAGTATAAGTGATGAATGTAAATAGAGAAAGTGTGTGTCCGTAAATATATGGTCATGTCCTTTATTATGTTTGCATTTTGGTTTTTTTCCTAATTATTTTGTTTATTTTTATTATTTTTTGCTATTAAATTAAGGTATGGGGAGAAAATTATTTTATTGTAAACAAAAAATATTTAAAATTTTATTAAAAGCCTTAAGGAGAAAAATTTTGTTTTTGCATTGGAAATTGAATTAATAGAATTGAAATTTCTAAGAATTTCAAAAAAAAAAAAAATTAAGAAATTTGCTTTTCGTTTTTCACAAAGGAAATGCGAGAAAAAGCTTCGAGAAATAGCAAAAAATTAAAGAAATATTAAAATATCGTAAATTTTTAAAAGAGCTTATTAAATAATTAGATTTGACTGAGAGAAAGAAAAGTTAATAAAAACATACATATTACAGTAACGAGAGAGAGATGAGAGTAAATTTTATTTGTCATCATAATTCATAATAGTTGCATTACACACCACTATCCACTTGTAGCAATAGAATTTTCTAAAATAAAAAAATAAAAAAATGCTTAACATTAATTTTCTATTTTCTCTAAATAATTGCAGACGAAAAGAAAACTTAAAGTGTATTTGCACGAGTTGATAGGTAGTCAGTGCAAATATCGTCGTAATGATGAGTGAAATGAACGCTAAGGTTGATTCAACTAATGACAGGTCGCAAATATGGGCAGACATATATGGACGGCTGATTGCGATATGTCAAGAACATAAGATGGTGATAGGCGGGACAATTTTTCCACAGCAATTAATACACAAATTCACTTCGGACATGCCAAATTAAGATACCCGAAATCAGAGTGATCATATAGGAATAAGTCATAAATGGAAGCGTCCTTTACTAAATGTAAAGACATGGACAAGAATATGCGCACTCTACAGTAATATACGAATACTCTAAAATAAGTCTAAGAATCAGAAACAAACCAATCAAGAACAAACAGGACCAACCATTTTCGTCCACACAGAACCTCCAGAAGCGATAGGAAAATATAAGCAGGCCGAAGATCGGCGCAGGCGGGAAAGAAGAACTCAAAACCCTGGAAGTTGATAGGGCAGGAACTCATAGAGAGCCAAATAAAGAAGGAAAATGAAAATGAATCCGTCAAAAGTCCAGAGAAAAATATCCAAAGGAAGTCTCTTTCCTTTCTAAGGAAAGGCAGACCGAAAGAAGCGTGGCGCAGTTAAGTTGAGAAAGAAATACTGCGGGAAATGGGCCGAAAAGTTACTGGCACGCAATAGAGCATTGGAAATGCTCTATGCTCCCTAAAGGATTAAAAAAAAATTATTTCTAATTATCTATTTAAATTTAAAAATATATCTAAATTCTTATTACATACATACCAACATATTTTTTAGACGAATGTGATGATGGAATCTGTTGACAAAATAATGGAAGAGCCTAAAGAAAATTTTGATTATTCTAATTAAAATTGGAAGAAGTATGAAAAATAAAATCCCTGAATCAGTTATCTGGGTTGGAGATATTTTTACGAGTTTTGACGCAGACAGATTACATCAGATGTTGTCTGTTATCAGAGCATAATTTCAAATTCATGCAGGTTTGTCACGATTTAGTGGAAAAATATGGCTACGACTCAAACAAAAATTTTGCAATTTTGCATTAACTCATGAATATCTTTATAATTTGACAAATACTTAAGCTTGCAAAATTTTCAAAAAAGGCTTCTTTAAACTTATTTACTTAATTAAAATTAGATTTAGCTAATTAAAGTTAGAACTTTGTAATTGTAGTAATTTATATCAATATTAGTCATTGGAAAATTTCAAACTAAGTAGAAAAAAAGATGTTTTTAATAACTTAGTAGCAAAAAAAAACTCTTAATTATTTTATTAATCTTAAGTGAAATTCTTGTCATAATCATTTATTATTATTAGTGTTATTATCCTTTAGAAAATTACTCTAGACTTTTATCCTCTTGTATTTTGAAATTACTTTACCTAATTACAAAAAGAGAAACAAAAGTTATTAGCATTGTTGTCTATCAAAAACATTGTCCTATAACATTTTATAATAAATCGTAATTTTTTGATCATAAGAAAAGGACCCTAATTTAAATTCTACAGACTTTCTACTAATAAAATAATTTTTTATAATATCAAATTTCAATTACATTGTCCTTTAAAATTTCGTTTTTTTCTTCTACTTTTAATTGAACTTGTTTTTTTTTTTAAACATTTTTAGTATGACTTCGGCTGCGACAAAATTTTAAATCCATTTTCGTAAAAGAGAACAATGAAAAAACCTACTTTAAATCATTTAATTTTCAATGAAATAGAATGTTAAAAAAAATGTTTAGATATTTAAAATAGACATAAAAAATAAAGTATCGTTTAATATAAGTCATGTTTCTGGAGGTTACGAATATTTTTGTGTTTTTTCTTTAGGGGAGGCAAAAGAAAAGCAAAAACCTTTAAATAATATGACCAAAAGAAAATTTCAATAATAATGGGAATTACGTGATCTATTTAACGAGTAGGCTGACTAAAAGAGTGAGGAAAAGTATTTTTGAGCAATTTTGCAATTTTCAGGTGGTTTCTTTTACTTTAGGTATTCATGTGGAGCCGTTTTCTTTAACTATAGCAAACTTGAGAGTTAGTTTCAAAATTAAAACTTGTTCTTTTTTCTAATTATTATACAAAAATATATTAAACTTGATCAATTTGAAAAGCCATTGTCCTAAAATAAACGGCCGGTCCAAATTTAATGACTCGTTAAACAAGAATATGTTATACTTGAATATCTCTCGAAAGTTATACACGGCAATTGCCCCGATATACAAAAATTGTGTTAAATTAGTTAAGTGCTAACATTTTTTCTTTTTCTTTTACTTTGATGCATTTTAAAGAAATATTAAAAATTAAAAATTTTATATTATTATGAAATATGGATGCAAAGAATATTAAAATTTTACAGTTTCGCACTTACATTATTATAAATTTTTAAGTTAAAGTAAGTTCCATGTAAAATTAGTCAAAAGGTTGATTGGCATATGAAAGGCAAGAGGACATATTCATATTAATCACTTCTTAGAATCTTGTTCAAAAAATTGCCTTAAGCACAGATCAATTTTATTATGGAAAAAAAAAATAAATAATGAAATGTCAAAAGGATATGATTTATATTACACTTCCTATGTATGTATGTATGTAATATGCAATAAGTTTCCAAAGAAAACGAAAGATGAGAATTAAATAAAATTATTTGCTTAATAGCAAATCATCGTACTCTTTGAAGTGAGATAAAAATTTAAATGAACATAAACAAATGACTGAAACTTTTCTGGTCTATTTGTGGCTGTGGTGTTGTTAAACTCAAGGAATATTTTTTATTAGTTTCAATTCATCAAGTCAATAATCAATTAAAAAGACTCTATTTTTAAATTAATCTTTCTTTTAAATTAAT
This sequence comes from Condylostylus longicornis, assembly GCF_029603195.1. Taxonomy (NCBI): domain Eukaryota; kingdom Metazoa; phylum Arthropoda; class Insecta; order Diptera; family Dolichopodidae; genus Condylostylus; species Condylostylus longicornis. The sequence continues at coordinate 4,088,167 of NW_026578052.1, read as the reverse complement.
TATTAATTTTATTGTAACATCTCACCGTTTCTAAAGTGTCAGCTAGGCCTTTAATCCTCGCGTAATCGCAGCTTCGTTCAATCGCCACTTCCCGCAAGTTCAAGAGCGTCAACACATATCAATCCAAGCGAATTAATCGCGTACTGGCCATTGCTTCACAAAAGGAGGGAATATGCTCAGTCGACTCATCATCATGGCTAAATATACACAAACTTGTTGCTAGATTGTCCCAATTATTGCAAATGATAACCCAGTCTGCAACGTCCACCACCGGTTTGGCCTCCCCCTATTAGATGCTAACAGCTTACCAACCCGCCTGGGAGACGAACCAGGAATAAAAACCTTCGTCTGCCTTATTCTCGGTGCCCGATCTCAACACTCGATTTGTTGTTCATCAACTTAATTATATATAAAAAAATTAATTTTTAAAATTTTTAATACCAATACCAGGATTACAGAATAACTAAAAAATCTTGCATTTTCGAGTTAGATTTTTTGATTTCAGATCCTCAACTCCAAGTTCAATCACAATCCTGCTTAAAAAACCTGAAAAAAGTCTGGTAATCCAGTAAAATAATTTCAAATAATGGAAAAATTTTTATGATACACTTAGTATGGGAAGCTTCTGTTTTTATGTAAGGCACCATTTACATACATATTATAAATTCATTGCACACTTTTAATATTATTTATGTGGTAAAAGTTCCTCTTATTTCGTTGTTCCTTTTCAATCTTCTACTTTAACTTTAATTTGTGTACTAAAATAAGATACCAAAAGAATTTCAAGAGTTTTTTTTAAGGATGTAATTTCACTTTCAAGTCTTTATTAATTCCTTTTGAGTGAAAAACGATTTCACTCTTTCAATAGAAAATAATTTCGGTGTTTATTATAAATATGTAACTATATACTTATAAAAGAGTGTAGGAAGAAAACGCACTTTAATATTAAATAGAGAATTTTCACTGTTTATTGACTGATGTAAAGTGTTTCCTTTGAAATTGATTATGATGGAATTTCAACTTGGTAATATGATTGAAATCCTAACGCTTCTATTGGAATCTAATGCTTTCTCCTTAGTAATTTTAATTGGTAATTGTTGAATTCCTATGAAGAATTCAATTTTCAAGAAAATTTTGTAGAGTCACACAAAATTTGTATTCGGCTAACTATTCAACTAGTATTTCTTGTAAATATTTCCTCCTTGAAGATATGTTGGCGTCTCTTAAGGATACAATTTCTTCAATATTTCCCTTGTCAGTTTCCACAAATTTTTTGATTAAATTTACTATGAATAGGTTTGTAGTAATTTTTTGAAAAATTTTCACAATGAAGTTCCTTCGTTGACTATTCGAGTTAAAAATGATTAATTTTCACACAACATTAAATTAATTTTTGTTTTCCAACTAAGGCATTATGCTTTCCGCGTCTGAAACGAATTGTTTTAGCGAAATAAGATTCTTTGTATTCAAAATTTTGTGAAAAGTTTTTTTTTTTTATAACAAGTTGCAACTTTGTAGCATATTTCTCTGTTCTATGGTTTTTGCAATTGTGAAATTTTACTATACTTTGTATAAAATCTTAAAATTATTTCGTTGTGCTTCAGTAATTTTGGCTTGTTATTTTAGGAAAATTTAAAAAGGAAATGAACGCAGATTTTCTTTATTGTAGTATTCAAATTTTGAGAATAAAGATATTAACAATTTTTATGGAATTTGTTTTGATTCGCAATCATTTTTAGTTTTATTTAACAATTCATTATTTTGTTGTAATAGTTAAATTTACTAAAAACTATAAGTGAGTAAGAACGTTTCACATTGTGCTGTGGAACTGAGACAATGTGATCTATGTTAATTGATAGTGGAAGCTTTTATTAGGTACTGGGAAGTACGCATGTATAAATAGAAATGAACCAAAAGTAGACAGCAAGCAGCAAAAACTTATTTCTGGTGAAAAATTATTAAATATGTATAATAATATTAAAATAGAACAGGCATAATACTAGATAAGAATCTTAGTTGAAATTTGCCACTGTCGCCAAAAATTTTGAAAAAGAATGGGTTTATTTAAAAAGAGTTCTAGTAAGTTAACAACCACACCGAAACGCTATAACTTTAGCATGTTTCACAGCAATATTTCATATGGTTAAATCTTAAATATCAGCTTTCACAGTACAACTTTCAACTGTACTACATGTTGATGGGGTCGTAACGAAGCAATTGGAAAATTGAGATACTGAAACACAGTGATGCGCGACGTTTAAATTACAGACATATTTTTATATTTTAACAAACTACGCGTCAACAGAGATAATGTTTTCAATTCGGAACTAAAAATATTTTTCGACTATAATTTTGTTATTCTATCAAAACATGTTCAAAGTTCAGAAATACGAAATTTACATTTATACACCAAAATTATTAAAGTCAATAAACTTATGAAATATGATTTTTATATTCATAAAATGGAAAAAATGGCTATAGATGAAATTTTATAAAACAATAATATTTTTATTAGCAGTCATTTTAATATTCATTACCCAAAAAGTTTCGATTATATGATTGAGGTTTTGTGTAAATAAAAATCTGAGAGCAACATTTTATTTTGGCTATCATTAATTTCATTTTCAGTTTACAATAAAATTCAATTATTGAAGGCAGAATAGAGAAAATTAAGAAATTAATATGGTTTTTTAAATAAATCAAAAAAATTTTGAATTACAAATCAATAATTTGTACAACTCTGCCAAATGTGTAATCAGAAATCAAAATATAAGAATTTTGACTAAGTATCGCGAAATATGGAGGGATGTTGGTAATTCGAGTTGTGCCGAATATAAATCAGAATATAAAAAGAATATAAGGTGTTCTTGTTATGAACTCATATTTTTGGAATTCAAATTTGGATGCTTTCTTGTTAAATTTAAAGTGGTACCGCAGTTTGTCTAATTTCAGGAACTCATTTAAGCTAATTTCAAATTTTCCAATTGGTACCTATGCATGAGTTTAACCATTCCACACTGAAATACAAAAAAATATGATTTTCTTTAGAATTTTCTTTTTTTTTTCAGAAGATATAAAAACTTTTATATCTCTTTACCTTTCGCCAAAAAAAAAAAACAACTTTTCTTTGAACTGGTTTAATAATTCACATTACATTTTTGATTATATTAAAGAATGGGAGACTTTATTAAGGAATGGGAGCATATTTTATTATTCATATCCTTTAAGGATTTTTTTTATTGATCACACGCAAAAAATTTGAGTTATTTTTAAAAAAATTTAATAAAATTTTTGTTTTTGTATTATTATTTTGTTCTTTTAACTTAGTTGCTGGTTCCTGAAACCCCATTGTGTTTTTGTAAGATTAAAAATTAATTTAAATTGTAATTAATATTTAATAGATTTTTTTTTTGTAAGATTTAGAGAGTTTTAGAATTTGCTCTAATGAGGTGGCTCTTGCAAGCCCATTTATAAATTGTGAAGTTGCCGCATTGTGGGAAAAGTTATTAAATTTATTTCAATCTGATGTAGAATATTACACATTTGCCTTTCACCTGAACAATCATTGTGGAATTAATTTCTTTCAAATATGATAGTCCGTTGTAAAATACCATTAAATTTACAAATCGTAAGCTTTTGCAAAGGTTTTTTTGATCAATATAGAATATGTGTTCAAATATTTATCATTCAAATGCTCGCTCGACGTTGAACTGCCTCCAAATTGAGCCTTTGGTTAAATTTATGTTTGTGCTTCAACATAAAAAGGAATAACAATTTAAATAATCGAAAGGGAGAAAAATATTTTCAGGATTTTTACTTAGAATTTCTATTTTTTCTTATATCCTATTTTGCTTATAGATTATTTTCTATTTGAATTATTGATTGAGAATTTGTTTAGTATTACGTGTATTAATATTATTGATATATTTTTAGATACACACAACGTTATTTAGAATTTAAGGATATTAACATCAGAATTTTAAAAAGCTTTCATTAATAATACTATGAAATTCAAAACCAAATGCTGACCATTTGCTGTCAATCATCAATTTTCGTTTTCCATTTGAGAATACAAATTGTTTTGTTTAACAATTTAGTTTCGCTTTTTACCGACCGCATTGCTACATAATTGTAGGGAGATATTATGATAGCATCAAATTTCATATGTCATTAAAAAAATAATGCAAATAACTCAGACTTGAACGCTGATCCCCAAAATAACAAGAATTTTTTATATATTCTAAATATGTTTAGAGCTGGAATTTATAAAAATTGAAATAGAAAATTAAAGGACTGAAGAATAAATGAATTGGAGTTTCTTAATATTATTCAGAAAATATTCATTTCGGTCAAATCGGTTATGTGCTAGGACTCATCAGATTTTTTTTCTTTGTTTTTTGAAAATCGAAATAATTTTTGATAAAAATTGACTCTAAAATAAAAAAATTTAAATATAGAGAATAAGTATAAGAATAAAATATTTGAAGCACAGACAAAGAAGAATCCTATATGCAAAAAATTAAAGTTGATCAAATTTTCTTTTAGGTATTTTATGAGAAAGTGTATTAAAGTTAAAATTTAAATAGAAATCTACTGTTCAAGTTTCACCCGTCTAAAAATTTTTATCTGATTCTTGTCCGCTTAAATGATCGTGTTAAATTACCTTTCGTTTCCCGGAACTGCTTTTCATGTAGTTCTAGTTTCTTGTAAAACGTTCTAGTTTCATATCGACTCTTGCTATTGATTATTTTTGCCATATTTGACTTGTACGTCTAATTCTACATATCTCTAAGGAATATAAATCCCAAGTACAAAGTGAGACATTTTTGCTTAATCACATATCCAATAATTAAATTTTTGAATTGATTGTTCGCAGTTTTTCATAACGTGTTCATCTGCTGAAAATAGGCTCACATACATTCCTATTAGAATGACATACATACATATGTATACATATATCTGGTTCCATTAAAAATATCTTTGATGTAAAAATGTCTTATTCCTTGTTGTTTCTGAGCAAGCTCTCGTAACCCCCGTGATGAATTCGTAAAACTTTTATATTTTCAGCTTCACGTCTGAAAATTGAATTCGATTACTAAACATAAATGATTCCTTTACACAATTTGTAATAATGGAAAGATCTGACATTTTATTTTATTGAATTACAAGTAGACCCTGAAGAGAGTATGATAAATTTAGTGGTGAGAAGAGTTAAAATCGATGAAAAAATCGAAAGGCAAAAGAGAGGAAAAACAAACAATTTATTGTAATTAGATACCCTCTTTTGTGTTTATTATAAGGACATTTTGATTTTCATAAAAACGTGATTGCAATGAGAAAAAGGACTTTGTTACTTTTATTGACTTTTATATTTAATGTTGATTCGCTCTTTTCAAAAGATTTATGTGTATGTATATGTATATGTTATTGTTTTTCTTTGTCCTTTTTATTAGTTATAACATTTTCTAAAATAAATAAACTTAAAGTTAAATATTTAGAAAATTATATTAGATGAGAAAATAAATTAAATTAAAAATTTTAGAAATTTGAATTTTCAAAATTAAAGTTAATGTAAATCAATTTATTTGAATTATTTAGAAAATAATGCCATATTTGGTGTGATGTTAGGATTTATTTTTAGTTCAATGAGGTATTCGAATGGAAAAAATTTTCGAAATCGAAAAATCACGAATTTCGAAAAGGAGTTATCTGTTACAAAAATGTTGTTATGAATTTGATAGTCCAAGTATCGATCCCAAGTAGAGAAACTTGGGATGTAGTAAGTCGCGTTTTTTGTCGAAAATGATTAAACACGTGGCGAGCAAGATGGATACGTACATATATAATCAAATCTTTGACTTTGACAAATATTTGATCATAAAAGCTACTACAAGAAAACAATTTGAAGAATTCGAAAATTTTTTAGCAGAGAATGTCTTAATAGGAAAGGACTTAAAATTGGAAAATAGCTATATATAACTAAATGCGAATTTGAAGCCAATTGGAATCAGGTCAAAGAAAAGTTTAACAGTTCGGTTCCGCCCATTAGAAAATACTGCAGGATGGCATGACGTGGCAGTGTTTAGCATTTTAAACTTAACTCGTTACATTTTCTTTTGTCAACATTCTTTTGTGAAATTGACAAAATGTGTTAATTTCACTTGAAACGTTTCATTTTTGATTATTTCTAGCACTCGACAATAGGAATACCACATTTCAAATAATGTCACCGCGACTACGACAAATGTCACGCGATAATCAGAGTAAGGTTCTTTATTACATACGCAAATTAGTTTATGTTCACAATAAGATTGCCAAAGACAATAAGTTATAAAATCGCATTTGCTCTCACTTACTGATTTCATACTCAGAATAAACGTCAGTTTTTTGATATTTTAATAATCCTTTTAATTTTTCAAATAATTTATTTTACTTAAAACACTTTTAAAATTTTATTGTTTACGAACACGATTGAAATATTTGAAATATTTTTTTTATTTTAAAAGCCTTTCCTATTTTAAAATAATATATAGAAAAATTATTCCACACCTTTAAATAAAATAAATTTTATTACTTTTTTGTGTCATTAGAACCAGAAAAAAGAACAAAATAACTATCATTTTCTACGTTGATATTTTTTAATGGAAAAACATTACTTAAAGTAACGAGTAGAGCGTATAAATGCAAAAAAAAAAAAACATTTTTATAGCTGTGAATTTTCCTTTGTTTTACAAAATTTCATTTTATTTTTGTTTTTATATATTTTTAATTTACAACAAGCTGAAACACAATGAAAAAATATATTTACTTTTAGAATTTATTCTGCTACTCTTCATATAACAATCTTTGTACAATGTATAATAATAATAAAAAATAATAAAAACTTTTACAGTACATAAAGCAGCACTATAAATTTTTACGATATAAATATATATAAGTACATTTGAACGCCTTCGTTTCTGCATTCTCTAAAATTCAAATACCTAAATATGAGAAAAGTATGAGTTGTTATAAAAGAGGTTAAGTTCCTCCATTAATTCTTAGAAAATTATTGCCAAAATATTCTAAATTGCTGCATATAAATCGTTATTCCTAAAAAAAAAACTTAGAATGCTTTTAATAAAAGTAACAGAAGTTTTGGATATTTTCGATTTTGTGACACTTACACGAATTGTTTATTAGCACGATTTATCAAATTGTCTTTTATGAAAATTGAAAAGTGCTTGCGTCTCTTAATACGTCAACATTTCTTTTAATCTCGTTGATATCTACCAACCATTTGTAAAACTATCATTCAATAGTAAATCCAATTCAAAATCCTTTCCGCATTACTTCACATCAGACAGTGTCGTTCTATTTCAACGTGAAATTTTCCCTCAGTTGTTTCAAACTTCGTCTGCATTGTCGGGGTTTTTACTCTTCCGAATTTCCCCGTTCTGCTTCTTTCATGTTATACTAGTAAAAAGTACTAAAGACGACGACATCTTTCATAATCACATTACTTGCATTCGTGGTTTAGTCCTTATTTTATACTCCACGTCCTTATTTCTATATTCTTATCATTTGTATTCTCGATTCTCCCCTCTCTACCGATTCATTTTTGATTTTAATATGTCTATATTTCTTATGTAGTCTCTTTTTTTCCATTGCGTAAAATACCATTTTTGAAAACTCGCTTTAACTTGTTATATCCAGCCTAAAAAAGTATTTTTGTGAATATTAATTCTACGAGTATATCTAAATTCACCTTGAAATACTTTACTACTTTCTTTTCATTAATTGCTTCCGTATCCCTTTTAATTGTAATGACACAATCACTGTTTTATAGTGACATTAAAATGTTAGAAGAATGACAAATATATTTTAAAATTTGTATGTGGTTTAGAGGAGTTTGAAATTTTGGACGTAATTTCTTATTTTTAGTAATTTCTAAACTATTACAAAAAATGCGCTACCTTAAATGATTTGCACCAGATTTTTATTAATTTGCGTGTTAAACTTAAAATTAAGTGGCAATACCGTTACAAACTAAAAATTCTTATTAAAAATATTGTTTGCAACTATTATATACAAGTAATGGTAATGTTGAAGCAATGATATACGACAATGAATTATACAATAGAAAAACATTACAAGTACCCCTACCTACATATATATGCGCATCTACACAATATTAACAACCTACATATTACTCAAAAGGTGGTTACTGCTGATTCAATACACAATTAAATTAATTGCTTAATGAAAAAAATTACGATAATGAACAACAGTCTTTAATGGTAACGATGATTTTCTGATTGTTAATAAAATAAGCAATATACAAAAGATTTGGTTCCCCTATTGAAAATTATGTTTCTATTGTAAGCTTTTCATCACTTGAACTTATTTGGCTTCTTTGTTTGTAAAGAAAAACGCTTTAAAATCTATTAAAATCTATTGTTATAAAATTTGGAGAAATTAATAAAATTAATAAAAAAGAATTTGGCAGCTATCTAGAGATACTCAAGGTTTCATTAAATTAATTATAATTAATTGCTCTTAAATATGTAATGATAAATTTCTATTTAAATCTATTTTAATTTAAAATTTATGCAGATTATTTTGAAATTAGAAATAATAAATGAAAGAAAGTGAGTGAGAAAGAAATGCAAGGTGACAAATTTCTGAAAGAGAAATGGAGAGAAAATGAAGTTGTCAACAATTTTTAAACTAAAAGTTTGCTTAGTTATGCCCTTGATGAGTTTATTTATAACTTGAAGAAGTCATCTGCGGTATAAACATGTACATATATTGTAGATTGTAGATTCCAAGGGAACCGAGTGGGACAGGAGTAACAAGCCACCGCAGCCATTTTTGACTTATTGTAGCCTCCCCACGCCCCGCCTATAATATCCCCGTCTCAACCACGAAGCCGAAGATATTCCGAAGGGAGTTTGACAAATGAACGTGACTCTGTTCTCCGATGCCAATTCCATAAGTGCAGCAAGGCAGCCCCAGACCAGCTTCGATGTAACCTGAGCTGAACGAAGCGCAGCCCTGCTGTCCGAGAACACATAGATGGTGCGGTTTCTATACCCCCCTTTCTAAATTGATTCTCAGACAGATCTCTATTGCATGTATTTCGGCCTGGAACACTGTGCAATACGGGTCAAGGGTTGCATGTACACGCGTGTCCGGGCGGACACCGTATACACCCGAACCCACACCCGACTCCGTTTTGGACCCGTTGGCATACCACACGCTCGAACCCGACTCAAGTACCGGGCCACCCCGATCCCACGTCCATCGATCGGGAAACAGAACCCTGTACTTGTGGTCGAAGTTGGTCTCAATGAAGTCTCTGTGAATCCTGTGGGCCAACTTTAGCCCTGCCCTGTCCTCGTCAGAGAGAAGTCGGTAAGTCACTAGCCGAGCTTCCTTCAATATATGGAGGTGCAGTGGCGGCAACCCGATCATCACCTCCAATGCAGCGGTAGGAGCCGTCCGCATTGCCCCGGTCACTCCCAGGCAGGCCAGCCTCTGTAGCTTTTCCAGCTTGGCCCGCACTCCCGCCTGCGGCACCATACAATCGACGCATAGGTGACGATGGGCCTAGCAAGGGCCGTATATAGCCACAATGCTATTTTGTGACTAACTCCCCAGGTCCCCCCGATGAAGCTCCTACACGTCCACGAGGCCGCCGTAACCCTCTCGATAACTCTATCTATATGGGTATTCCAGGAGAGACGATCATCCAGGGTTACCCCTAGATACTTCACCTCCCTAGAGTAGCTAATTAGACCAAAGTGCTCTTGCTTGGATTTATATTTAACCCAACGCCTTTCCACAACACGTAAATTTTGCTGTAGAAGATCAGAAATAGTGCTCTCAAATTTTCCCCGTACGACGAAGGCCACATCGTCGGCGTATCCCCAGACACGTGCCCCGGAGCCCCTGAGAGCAGCGATTAGATCATCCACTACAATGGACCACAGGAGGGGTGAAAGAACCCCGCCCTGCGGACACCCTTTTGCAGCGGAGATGAAGAGTATATCGTCAGCTATGGTGGACTTAATAATCCTATCCTGTAGCATCCGATTAACCCATCTGCTAGTCGTCGCATCAATCTCTCGTTTGTGCAACGACTCACGGATGACATGATATGGGGTGTTGTCGAAAGCTCCCTCTATATCAAGGAACAGCCAACTGCCACCTCCCGCACCTCCAGTGAGTTTTTAAGGACCCCCACCAGACTTTGCGGAGCGAGTACAGTAAACCTTCCTGACTGATAGGCGTACTGAGATTCATGCAAGGGATTGCTTCCCAGTGCATCGTCCCGAATAAATCTATCAATCACTTTTCCATTGCTTTCAATAGAAAAGAAGTAAGGCTGATTGGAGGGAAAGACCTTGGGTGGTTGCTTGGTCGCTTACCCAAGCTCCAATGTCTGCTTTCCGCTCTCAGTCATGGAGTCATCAGGTCGTTCCATTAGGCCCAACACACCAGCATACTTTTGGAAAAGCACCCTGTGAAGACGTACACTGCTGGAGAGTTCATCAATGCCCTTGCAGGACGCCCTCCACGAAATTCTCTTCGTTTTCCTAATTTCTTTATTGTATTTCGTGAGTGAGTCTTTATACTCTTATCCAACCTAATCTGCCTATGATCGGACATGGATATCTCATTTGAGACCTGCCATCCCCCAACCCTACTGCCGATAAACTCAGTGCAAAGGATGATGTCAAGGACCTCTTCACTAATTGCATTTATGAATGTCGGCCTATTGGCCTTATTCATAATCATTAATTTATTGCTATATATAAATTCAAGTAGGCACTCACCTCTTTTGTTTATATTACTGCTTCCCCAGACGGTGTGGTGGGCATTGGCATCACTTCCTATTATAAGTTGGAAGTTCCTCCTTCCACAAAAGTCCACTAGATCCTTCAGTTGCTCGTTCGGGTGGGCACAATCTCCCGGGAGGTAGAATGAGCACACAGTGAACTCTGTCCAGCCCCCGGAAGACTTCACCTTCACCAACGCAGCTACCTGAAGCTTAGAACTGAACCTTAGAACAGTAATCTGGAATGGAAAAATACGTTAGCCTTTTACTAAACAAAACGCAAGCCCTAGGCCTGCCCCCAATTGTATTATCATACAATAGCTCACCTGTTAGGCCCTTAACCTGATCATTCACTATGTAAGGCTCTTGGATAAGGGCGATATCGAGGTGATCCTTCATAAATCTATGAGCTAGAACATCAGTAGATACCCTAGCATGCTGTAAATTTATTTGGATGGACCTCACAGCCATATCATTTCCTTCGGCTCTTGTCTATGGGCTTTGACCCTTTTGACAAAGGCTTTACATGAGCCTTGCTTCCCATTGCCGCCTTTTACGCATCTTGGTGGGTGCCTGCCCTGCCACAGCCCTCTTTGCCGTCCTAGGTGCCACACTAGCCTCTCCAACAGCAGATACCGAAGCAGTACCGAGCTTCCCAATGGGCTTGGGCAGTTTTGGTTCACCCGGGACGCTTGTATTCGGCGCGCTGGTCGATGGTCCTTCCATTTCCGCCGTTTTCGGAGTGACTTCAAACTTTCCAATGAGTTTTGGCTCTTTTGGTTGGCCTGAAGTACTCGTCGTTGTCGCGGTGGGCGTTGGTTTTTTATTTTGTCCTGTATATGTACATATATATTCTTTCTTGTTTAGAGTAGAATTCTGTTTGAAGATATAAAGAGAAAGTCTTATAAAGAGATCGGTGTCTCAATAATGCGCTTAAATGTTTTATATGTAACAAAATATTAATGAAGAATGCGTTTAATGAGCAACTTATTTTTGTGACTCCCAAATCCTGCCGATTGGTCTAAGAGATTATATGCTTTTATAGCCCTAGATTGTTTTCATTCTTCCGAATCGTAGTTCTGCAAAACCACGTTAAACAAGTACTTGGCTTCTGGTGATATGCGAAATCTGACCTTGGGAATTTACATCCTTTAAAATATTTTTAGCTAACATTAATATTAAATCGTATTTTGGAGGGAAACTGCAATGACTGATGAATTTTTCTGATTTTTTTTTAACTTTTAAAACAAACGCTTAAAATATCGATAAATTGTTGAACTCTAATGTTATGAAAATATTAAATATTTCAACACTTTTCTTTATACAATATTCTCTAAAATAAAAATAGTGTCTCATCCTCTTTTAATTAAATAATTTTTACACATACTCTTACTTTGCTTTATACACGAGTATCATGCAAATATTTCCACTGAAAAGAATTTATTTTCTATTATTGTGTGTGCTACCATGCCAGATTTTTCTCATATAAAATTTTTTTACATGTGCATGTGTGATATTTTTCTACATGTCTTGATATTATTCGAATTTTCCAACCCACACTTACAATTATTGTAGTGCTCGTGTCACATATTAATAAAAATAAAAAGGTATATCTTATAATATTGATTTGTAAGTATGTGACTTAAATTATCATAATAGTAATACTTAACTAAACACTCAACAGGTGTGTATGCCTTTCGGATAAAATTTTTGTGCGTGATATTAATTGATGAAGTCTTGAAAGGAAATCGAATTAAAGCTTTAATGAAAATTTATTACATAGGTATTCACAACAGTAAGTTATGTACCTTTAAAATATACACGATAAAATTCATGTTCCTATTTTAGCATAGTGTTCGAAAATTGATTTTATCATGCAATCCGTTTTTCAAAACGGAAAGTATTAAAGTGTTCTTAAAGGATTTAAAAGAGAAAAAAATTTTTTCCATTATAATATTAATGAATTTTAGTTTAATTTTATTTTTATTAATTTTATCACGGAATAAATTATTATGGAAAAGTTTAATGACTCAACCTTAACTAGTTGAATGTTTTTCGAAAGATTTGTCATTCGACGAAAATTGTGTTGATGAATCGATTCTAACATTTTTAGCTCATTTTGCAATTTTCCAATAAAATTGGAACAAAAATTTGCTGAAAAATGTTCCGTTTTTCCAGCCGTTCGCTGTTGTCCTTCCACATATCTGTATTCAGAACTTCTACAAAATTTGAGACAAACAGTTATAAAATGTTAAATATGTAATTTTTAAACAATTTTATACAAAACAAGAAATTTTTAAATGTTGCAAAGGCCGGAAAATATTGATAAAGACAAACAAAGATTACAATGGCAAATTCGCCGTTCAAATTGAACGTTATATCAAACCAGCTTTATTTTTTCTCCAAATTTTTGATGTCATTTACATGGCATGTAAAATGGCAGAAACCTAAGATCTTACTGAACAAAAAACCCTTTCTCTTGTTTTAGGAAAATATGCTATATTACAATCCATTAATTTGATCCAAATATATTTAGTAAAATTTTTCTATTTATATAAAATTGAAATCATCGATTTGTGCTCTAAGGTTCAAGAATAATTGGAAGTTATTAATTTTTCATAGAAAATGTTTTTGTAATTTTGGTAATCGATAAAGTTTTGCAATGATTATAATGCTGAAAAATACCTGAAATTTTATTTTTGCTACTCGTATCTAAAATGAATTGTTTTCATGAGTTTATGAATTTGTGGGACTTGGCAAATAATTGTGTAGGATATGTTTTGAGAATTTTTAAATAAAAGAAAATTGTTAAAAAGATATCGATTTTCTTCAGAACTTTAAAGCGTACTTAAGTCATTGACCGAACAGATACTTGACTAAAATAAAATTTCAATAATTTTAAAGATATTGCAATAATATTTAAAGAACAAAAATGGTTATGTTTGATTATTAAACGACATAATAAATTCGATTTTGTTTACAATCTTTATAGAAGTTAACATTTTTTACGAAACTTTAACTAATGATTACATACAAAAATGAGCAATATATTCTATAACAATAAATTTTAATCCTAAAATCGTGAGATTTGCAGTAGACACCTAAATTACCTCAATTAATCTTCACTTTAAATTGATTCATATCATCCACGCATATCAAAATGTAATTTATTTCGTTAAAAGTTTGTTCCATGTAACATATCGTCTTCCTAAGTTGAAGATATTATGACAAAGGATGGGAAATTTTTTATTTCATCCTTTTGAAATATAGAAAAATATTACTATTTTGAATTTACACACATATAAAATCAACTATTTTCAATTTTAGAAGCTACTAAAAATTTTATTTCTTAGTATTTTTGAAGATTGAGTTAGAATATTAAGAAGTTGCAATTTCGAACATCCTTGCATATTAATGCAGTAGTTTGTGAATGTTTTCTTTATAATTTACTAGTTTTATTGGTTCAATAACTTATGAAATCAATAATATACTTTTAGCTTTTGTTTTGGTAAATTTTAAATTCTACTCAACAATTTATTTATTACAGCCAATAAAAATACTGCAATAATATTATAATGATATTTTTGAACCACAGACATTGAGACATTTCGGTTTCCAAAACGTCTGAACTTTAAAATTATTAACTTTTTAATGAAATTACGCTTTTCTTTTATGACGGTGTGAAAAAATATACGAAACTGCGATTGGATGATTACATACAATTGAAACCAATGTGGTACCTTTTTTCTTACAAAATATTTATTTTATTTAATCCACATTGGTCAACTAACACCAACTGCGCCTGATTTATCTAATCGAACTGAACTCAACTACATAAAAAGATTTTTTATACACAATCAAACTTGTTTACAAAATTAATCGATTCAACTATCTCGATTATATCGACTTAATTAAGACATGTTTACCAAGGTTTGACACATTATTTAAATTGATGAGTTTACAATAGTTTGATACAAGAGTTAAATTTAAATATAATGAAATGTCAAATTTCATTCTCGAATTGAGGTCAAAATCTTGGTGTCACCTTTTTCTTTAAACTGATATTTTAATAATTCTATAACGGTATTTTTACTCATCTGCTCCAAGTTTCTTTATTCTATGTCATCCCTTATGTTTTTGACCATGTTTCATCTGGTTGATCACATTTGTTAATGATGTTATTTTTCCTATTAGAATATATTGCGCTTCCATCTCTACTTCTCTTTATCTAATTCTTAAATGTATTTGAACTGAAATTAATATAAAGTTCCATTGCTTTTGACCTCTACGCATGATTTCTATTATTTTTCTATAATTAATTAATTTTCATTTTGTATATAATTGCAAATATATTTATTCATTTCTTTTGTTTAAAATTTTTTCTTTATAGACTGACTTTATATTAATTGAGTGCTCTCTGATGGGTGCAAAAACTTTTAATAGAATTCGAGACAACTTTGTGTGGTTGAGATATTTCTGTATAATCAAAATTTTATTTTCATAACTTATAATTTTTCTATTCCACTAGTTATGGTTAGTACCATCTTTCATCAACATTTATTTTTTCTGTGTAGTAGTTCTAAATGATTACGTGAATATCTGAATTATACGATTCCCTCTTCTTGTCTCCTCATTTCATTAAGCTTCCTAAAAATAGAAAGAAATCCTGTTTATATATAGCTGTTTTTGTTATTTTTTTTGTAAACATTTGACTCCGTATTATGTTGTAAACTCATCATAATGCCATTTTCTCTAATGTGCTTTTTATATTATATAAGATTTCATATATTTGTTTTTGTATTTTTTTGTCCTTTTGTAGTCCTTAAATGTATTTTGAGTTATTTGTGTGTAACTGTTTTTGTCATAATTCTTTTTTTCTTTTGAAAAATCGCTCAAAGATTTGTCGACCAATTTATTATTGTTATTTTTTTTATTTTTCTTTTATTTCTTTTTTATTGGTTTGAAAATATTATTTACATGTGGTGTACGTAAGAAAGTTAAAATGTTTAAAAAATCATTCGACGTTCAAGTTCCTGGAAAGATATTTGTCCGTTATTTAATCTCCCTTCAGAAAAATTACCTAGCCATATTAATTAATCGTGTTTAATCTTTCACGACTGTCTAACACTATAACACAGGATACTAAGCATGAGTTCAGTGTTTCAACTTCTGTCGATTATTCGATACTCCGATTATTAATTTATATTGTAGTATTGTCGATTATTAAACGCCATTTGTATTGAATATTGAAGTTCACGCACATGTTAATGAAATTGCCAGTTAATGAAATTAAATTGAAATATTATTTTATGTTCTACGAGTATTATGGCGTACTACTTGATACGTTGACTTTAAATTCTCTATATCGAGAAATGACCTGCGAAAAGTATATGAATTAGATATAATACGTAAATTCAACAATTTAGCGAAAAATTTTCGAACATTGTGAACATATTAAAAAACAAAGTGAAACACGTTGTACTTGTATATTTCGAATTGTCGGTGAGAATAGGAGTAAAAAACTTATTTCAAATTGCCTCTTTTTTATAGTGGCATGTTTATTGTAACTAAAGTGTAGTTTCCATTCTAAAGAAATGTCCATAATTTTTCTTTTTGGAGGTCAATTACTTTTCTTTTATCATAATAAGTTTTTGGTTTATTTTTTTTTGTGTTTTCATTTTTGTGAACAAAGAGATCAACAGTTGACATTTACAAGGCGTTTATAGAATTTATATTTGAAATAAAAAAATATGAAAAAGACGTTTGTAATATTTTCATTGTATTGTTTCTTTTTTGGAATTGATTTTTTTTATTGAAAGTAATTTGATTTTTAAAATTATTGAACCTTTTTCTTTGTGAGAAATTTTAGGTGGCATGCAAATTTATCTGAAAGTAAAGAGGGAGCTTTGGAATTTTTTAAGAAACAATTTTTAACTTGTATTTGTCAGCACTTTTTAAAATATGAATTAAAATTTTCGAAAATATTTTATTCAAGGTGATTACATACTTCGGCAAAGGCTTTTTAATTTCGCCTAAAAATTGATCAGCAGTGCTCACATCCCATTGTTCAGTGCTGTTAAAGTGAAAGATGATTACATTACAAATTTTGAATGAAGACTTAATAACTAAAGAATTCTCTTTTACAACAATTACAAGGTACTATATGTGACTTCAGCGAAAGCTTACGTAAACACTGAGTGAGTCATTCTCGCCGATGAGTGTTGTCACCTATAGTCTTGATTAAATCGAATATTTCGAAGTTGAACTAATAATTGTTTAGTTATTCGAAAATTTCATTGTCTGCTTAGAAGAGTTGTTATTTAGTGGTACCGGAATTTTCGAAAGATCTCTAAAAAACTTGCAATAAAAAAATTTTTAATATTCGAAAACAACTGTTTCCCTTGAACAACTTGCCCTTCTCTATTCCTTTTGTTTCTCTCGTACAGTTCAAATTCGCTGTGGTAGGGTAGAATTAGAATTCTTTGGAATATCATTTTGCAATAGACAAATAATAGGCTTAAATGTATCGTAGCATACTCCCTTCTAGTCGATTTTGTTATTCTTATTATTGTTCAGGTTTTTTATTATAACATTATGGAAAAGTTTTTCATTTTTCTATTAAAGTTTTGTTTTATGGTTTTTAATTTTAAAGGGTTTTTTTCCCATATGGGCTAAAATCATTCACTTTTATTATGAAAATCTCTTAATGTTCCTTAGAAAACAAGAATAAACATTTTAATTCTTAACTATATTCAGAACAAAATATACAATTAGGTTAGTTTGGGTTCTTATATGTATATTTATTGTTTTTTTTAACAAAATCACCTCAAAAATTTCAAACCATAAGGATATTACTCGTATTAACCATAGAAATAATATTAAAAACCTATATGTAAAAAGTGTACTCATATTTGGGGGCAAAATGAACATATTTAAATTTACATAAAAGTAAGGTAAAAAGACCCCAAGATAAATAAAACTTTAATTCAAAAGAACATTCATTATTCATCTGCGATCGTTCCTAAACATTTAATATAAAAATTCTAACCTTGATTTTAATGTTTTTATAAAGCTAAAGAGTAGAAAATATTGGAATACGCCGAGTACCTACATATATCTTCCTTTATTTTTTTAAAATACAAAAATAACAAATGACTTTTTATAAGTCTATACTAATCCCTAGTATTTAAATGGGTTTCATAATTAAATAAAACCCTTTTTCGTTTTTTTTTAAGGACAATTTAAGATAAAAACTTTTCCCTTTTTATTAATGTTTTAATCAAGATTTATTTTTTATACAATTAGTAAAAATACACATAGGTAAGTTAAGGTAAGGCTATTATTGTAGATCTTGTAAGACAAAATTGGATACCATTTGGAGAACTCTTTTTAATGTTAAAATTTATTGAAGAGAAAAATTTATTCTATTCTCTTGTTGTATAGGATAAGAAATTGTAGGGTTTGAGTCTTAATTTAGTTATACTTTTAGGCATTATGACAAAATTTATAACATTAATAAGGAAATATACGTCTATAAACAATTTAGTTTAGAAATGAATTAAGAGATTTTGAGAAAAGGATTCATTAGAAATGGTCTCCTTAAAATAAATTTGATTATACTGAACGCACGTATGAATTTTATTCAATATAAAGAAAATATAATATGCAATTTAAAATAAAATTTCTATATTATAGATGTCTATTTTTCGAATAAATATACGCATGGTCGCGTATATATATCGATTATAAGAAAAATCGATTGTTATTGTTAATCGAGAAATCCGTTATAACGCAGTAATTATTTAAAATGAAATATAGGTGTTATAATCTTTAAATGCGATAGGCTTAGTTGATGCACACAACATACAGGAACAAATTGGCAATAACAAAGTTTGCACTGCGGCAACATCTCGGTTGACATTTACTTTAGGTACCTATTTCATGTTTTATTAAAAATTGAAATTAATTAATTTTTTATTGCTAAACTCAGAAAAATATAAGGTGTTTAGGTAGTTCCGAACTGTTGGTAGAGGTGTTTGATGATTTCTTTCCAATTTCCTTGGTAAAAGCGTTTTTATGGGTGGCAGCTATTGATGTGTTCCTGGTTGTGATTTCCTAAGTTTTCTCTTAATGGCGAATTATTCAAATCCATTCGTATACGGATTGGTGCTTGAGTTTACTTGTATTTCCATTTACTCATATTCGTCACTGGCATCCTCTTCAAAAGGATCATCGAGGGATAGTGTTTACATTAGCGATTACACCTACAAATAAAATTAAACCTAGGCCGCCAAACGTTGAAACTATTCGACTTTTTCTTTAAGGCTATTATAATTGATATTAATAAGTGTCGGCCTACGCCTATGTTTTGGAATACCAGAAAATTTCAGTTACTGTAGCTTTAAGAGCTTTTTTAAACATAAAAACAAGTTGTGAAGAATCAATGTGTGTGTTTCAATTTAGTGGTTTTATAAATTTTTAAAAAAATTAATTGTCATTGACGAATTGTTTTTTACAGTGATTTTTTTTTTGCACGCATATTGACTGATACATTAATGTTTGTTTCACGCGAATTCTTTTTATCATGATATTTCCTATACAATGAACAGGATAATTTTCATGAGTCATAGAATTTAAAATATTTTATCGAAAATTTTCATTTTATATGTGTTAATTAATGTTATAAAATTATTAATTCTCAATATTGTATATGAAAAAACTCTTCAATATTTTTTATATTCTCATATTCTAAAAATAACTACTCACCTTACTACACACATACACAACATTCTTAATGATATTTCATTTTTATAACTCCATTATGATTTTTACACTCTCATAATCGCAGAAATCAAATTGTTTATCATGAAGCAATCATAATAAAAAAAATAATAATAAATAATAAAAATTTTGTCAGTTGGTTACGGTTAGACAACAAAGTGTAATGGTTTTCTAAAGGAAAAAATAAAATTAAATAACAACAAAATTTAATAAGCAAGAAGGTTTTCTTGCCTAGGACTATGAATATGAAAGTTTGTTATTAACAATGAACTTCTTATAGTATCGATTAAATGATCGAAAATAAAAACAATAAAAATTACTAAAACATTTTGGTTATGTTTAATCAAGTTACCACAAATTTTTACTATAAATATTGAATTTCTTTATAAATGCTTAAATAATTAAATGAAATTTAAAGTTATACAATATAGAAATTATAGAAACAGGTTATGTAAGACGGAAATTTCTAAAACTATTCATAGAAAAGACTAAAAAAGTGGATATAATGTAAAAAGTTATAGCACTTGAGACGCGAAAATGGCGATATCGAAGAGATATTGTGATACCTTGTTTTTCATTTAAAAAGAACCACTGGATTTTTTCGACAGAATAGCCTTATATATTGTTGATTTGTAAAACAAGGTGAGTCGCGACTACGTATAAGGATATGTGATGCCCTAACCTGTAGAAGTGTGTTAGCCCCCTTTTCCCAACAACATCATTTCCTTCTACGACAACATCGCCTGGCTCACAGCACAGATTGATCTGGTCGTATATAAGTTTTATAGAGTTTCTCAAGACAGCTCCTTACTGCTGCGGCAGATACCTAAAACAAATTTAGTGCTGCGATGAAGGCCATCTATCCGACATAAAGAATTTGGTTCTTGGCCCAAGTATACCCGCACCCGTATTCGTGCTGGTTTTGACCAATCAGTGTACCATCTAATGATGCGTGATCACTCTGAGTAGGTCGAAAAGTCGTCCTCCCAATCCCATTGACGCTCAACAACGAAATAAATCTTTTCTCAAAACTGCACTTTCTTACCATATCGTCTCTAGGCACTGCAAGAGGCGGAATGTCGCCGAAAAGACGATCCCGACTATTTACGTCGATAATTTCTTCTCCATTTCTTCTCAACCTTAAAATGGCAGCCATATCAAAAATAAGCTTCATTGTGATACAAATGCATGCGAGTCTTTGCAATCGTTCCAGATTCTCCCCAGCCGTTCCAAAGGTAACCTTTTCTACGCACTGCGACACCATCACCATGACAGACAGTATACATCAACAGCACAAGCTATAAGTGCCAGGGTGGCCCAAACAACTCCCTTGTGACTTCGCGAAAAAAGCTTAGAATCAAATACTCCTCCTACGTATTTGACCTTCAATTTCTTACCTACAACCGCCCCACCCACATGAATAGTGTGCATTACTCCAACTTTCTTCTTCTAGCGAAGGACACCACTAGTAACTCGCTTAGCTCACTGATTTATTGAATCGAAGTTTGACTGTAAAAAAAGGTGTAAGGCCCTAATGCTCCCAACTGGAGTGGGGAATAAAAAAAACCAATGACTGGAGAATAAAAAAAAACAAATGCGCATTAGTGTAAAATTTTAAAATTTTATGAGAACATTTTATGTCACCTCCTTAACCTTGAAAAATTAAATTTTATATATAGGTAAGCATAATCCGCTTTCAATCCCATGAGCTTAATTTATTTTTAAGACCGAATAATACCAACGATATTTATTAAAAAAAAATCATAATTTAAAATTTTGGAACTTAGGACACGTATTGAATGTTATCATTAATTAAAATTATTAATTCTATAAATATTTCTTATGGGACTTGTTGGGACAAAACAGAAAATTTATAAGAAAAATATAAAATATTTCCTTATAAAAATAATTTTTTTTTTTGGAATTGAATAAATTTTATAGAAAATTGGTATCCCCTGTAAGGACTATAGGAAACCTACGCAATTTTTATTCGTTTTCCTTATTTCAATTTATTCTTTGCCGTTAGTTAAACAAAATTACATATATGTATGTATGCATATATATGTGTATGTATATTTTATTCTTTAGGGAAATCAATTGGTATGTCATCCAGAAAAGGAAATCATTAAATGATATTCAATTCTATTTATACCCGTTTATCACTTATACATCAATGCCACATACTTGAAATTCAAACTAAAATTATTTTTCTTTCTATCCTTTGTTTCTTAAATTTGTCATAAATAAAAATAAAATTTTTTTAATTTTACCTGCTATCTATAAGATATTCAATTTTGGACTATAAGAATATTCGTATCGACTCAGAGTTAGTAGACAAAACACAAATCTCTTGAATAGCTGTGAGTGCAGAATGGAAAATTTAGGAATATAGAAGGAATGAGACTTTTTAATTTGGTAAGAATCGCAAGAACAAATCAAATTTGTTGAGGTTAGGTTATCACAAAATTTTGAATTTATTAAGGCACTTGATGTCTATGGATATAAGATTTTGATTTAAGTCACATATTGGATTGCCACATTACTGCTTGGAATTGCCACATTATTGACTAAGAATTTGCAATGTTCCAAAGAGTAATTCTAACTTCACGTTATTAGATTTTATATGATTAGCGGAATAGTATGTTAAATCGCAAGAGCTTCTCCATTTCTTTAAAGTATTTCACATTTTATTGAAAAATTGACCTCATTGCCGAAACCGCGACTATGAAAACAATTCAAAATCAAATTTTGTAAAAATATTTTCAAGAAAATGAATTTTATACAAAAAGAAAATTCATAATTTCAAAGAAAAAAACAAAAATAATATTAAGTTATCCTTAAAGAATAAACAAATTTAAAAACAATTGTCCCAAAAGGACATTATTTGTTTTCATTATTAATGCTTATTATTATTCGAAAATATTTGGAATATTTCGAACATTTCGTTAAAGGGACGACTATTTTCATTCAGTTAAAGGACTAAAAAACTTTCGAATAAATTTTTTATAACAAAAGAATAACATTTTAAATGGTTTATTAAGAGTATTATGTGAGCATTAAATTTATTTTCTATAATTTCTTTTGTATATTTATTTGTCCTTATAGAATTCAAACTAATATACATTTTTTTCGGTTTGAGGATATTTTAATTTGGAAAAAAAATATAAGAAAATTTTATTTCAAGGTCAACAACAATTTATTTTAGTCTCAAATAACAAAGAAGGTCATGTTCTTTCTTAATTGGATACTAAGTAAATTAAATGGGATCCTAGATATTAAATGTGTTAATGCATGTAGTAAAGTGGGGTTTATGTAAAAGTAACCTAAAAGGGTTTCTTTGCGGAACATAATAGTTTTTATGAAAATTAACTAGCAATTTCGAAATATTGTATTGTGAGGAAAACTCACAATACAATATTTCGAAACGTTAAAATAATGGTCGTATTTAATACTTTCTATATGGTCGACTAAAGTGGATATCTGATGCCTTTACAGAATAATATTTGTTCGGTTGTGAAATATTGCAAAAGAAAATTGTTCGATTTTCGGAAAAATGTAAGACATATGTATGTAAATATTGTCTGAATTTCTTAACATATAGGTTCAGTTGGATTAGGTAGTTTGGTGGCCACGTCCGGCATAGATTACAGTTTGATTTATAACGATACCACTGCCCATGATAACCTCCAGAAGCATTTAGATAACATTACAGAAGCTCATGCGTATCGTTTATAGAGTTTTCGGTTTGAATATAGGTCCTAAATATGTACTCATCAACGGTTTCCCGATCATGTTAAGTACAGGAAAGGGGCACAGCAGGTGTTCCAAGGTCTTCTTTTCACCCGGAACTTGCTGCAGAGATAATTATCTGGGAACTCCATTCTAAAACCATGCACAGCGATTAAGCAGTCACCCAATATTATGCAAACCATGCATATCACACTGAGTGCGCGACAGGGATAAGTGCATCTTCATCTTTAAGGCATCGTATAAGTCCTTGCAACTCTGCAGTTTGTTTCATTTCCCTATCTCCCTTTGAAGAGTGCAAACGTCTCGTCTATAGTGTTTTCTCCTAAGAGATTTTATTTCTTCAAGTGAGCTGGGTTTTTGGCTGGGCTTTTCAAATATTAGGTGACTGTGTACGCCTTGTCAATATAGGGATTGGAGACATCCCAATCTCCCTATATTGACAAAGTGTACCCCAGTGGAGAAAGTATTGTGGTGAGCGTATTAGACGTAACAGTTTTTGTTTGTACCAAAAACCTCATCCTCAGGTATTTGGTGAACCATCTCTGCACAAAATCAAATTATATCGATATTTCTTATACACTGGAATGACTTTACAATTTGTGACCAATCAAATATTAACGTCCTTTTATTGAAATCAAGTATCATAAGCTAAAAGTTATTAAAATTTTGAAAACATCTTAAAATGTTTTTAAAGCAGTTCTGCATCACAAAATCATCATACATGTATTGAGACTGTTCACATTGTCATCTATTAATTTTACATAATTCATTATTGTAATTTATGGCACCGCATTTTATAACTTCACATTATAGCGATATCAGATACAAAAATTAAGTGTTGTTTGCATAGTCTACAGAAAATTTTCTTTATCCTTATTTCGTTATAAATGCTTTTTATACATATGTAAATTTTCCATTAAACACATTAAATTTTATCTGTAAATGATTTTTACGATGTAATTTTGTAATATTAAATAAAATTTTATGTAATAATAATGCTTTTCTTTGAATATTTTATTTTAGAGACTTTAATATTAAATGGTGTGAAAGAGTGAGTATCGCAATTGACATTTCCAAGAGATGACTTTTTTAAGGATTCTTGTTCAATTGGAAATCACAGAGGAAAATGGACTTTAATTTAAAAGGTGAGAGTTAAAATTGATGGAAAATAACATCGCAAATCTTAGGAGCCATTGTTGAACTTTCCCAATATGAACGGTAAGTGATAACATGAATGTGTAGTTTTATAATAAACAAGTTAAGTTCTGATGAAGTGATATCATGAGTATATTCCATTCTACAAGTAGTAGTTTAGAATGGTTTTGGGAACAAAATCTAACCAGAATAATTTTAATAATGTCATTATAATTTCAACCCATCATTACTATTCTAGGTTCTTAATATTTTTAAAGCTTATTTAATCGCAAAATAATTTGCTTAACTATTTTGTAAAGCTAGTGACGAAAATTTCCAAGCATATAATATAAGCTGTTATACAATCCAAAAAATGTTTTTAATTAAATTTCACTGTGTGTTACTTAACAAAATTAATTTTAACATAATGAAAAATATTGTAGTTTTACTTTTATATTGTGCATAACATATGAAAATCCTTGTTTCATTCTCTAACAGAAAAAGGAATTAGAAACAATGTAAACTTTGGGTTTTTCATTAGAAAAAGTAAAATTCTATTATGTAATTGAATTATTTGAATTAAAATTTTGTGGTGGTACATCATTAACAACATAGTATAAATTCCATTTTCATTCATTTAAAGTGAAAAAAAGACATTAAAGGTTCAAGGGTATTTAAAAAGATTTTTGTAGATACGAAAATAGTATTCCCCTGAGGGTTATACACATATATTTTGTGTAATAACTATATGTTTCTCCTTAAATTTAAATAAAAATGCATGCTAAGAATCCGAAAGCATGAGGCACATGCTGGGTTATAAAAATTTATATTTGTTGCGTTCCATTTAAAAACATATATAACATTTCGAACTATTCTGGAGTAACCTCGTTACTCCAGAATAGTTCGAACTCTGGAGTAGTCCTGTTTTTTGTTTGTGGAAATTCTGTTATACAGAAGTTTTAAGGAGTAAAATTTGACTGCGTATTAAGAGTTTGTCATTTAATCATGATATAAAAAATTTAAGGCGTCTACCGGGCCATAAATGAGTGTAACCATACTATTTTTAACTAATTTATGGTTAAGAAGAAGCAAATAAAGTCGAGAGTGTTATACACCTTAAAAGTTATACATTCAAAGTGTTATATGACTTAAATTAAATGCTCCGTTGCTAATATAAAAGAATTTTATATTAATTATGCAGAGAAAATAAATTATTTATGATCAATAATAAATGTTAAGTCTTTAAAATTATAATTTATAATTGATTAAAAATTACATTAATTTAGAAAATTTCTGAAATTTTTCAATTGTAATTAAAAATTGCTTGCTTTGAATTAATTCCATTCACATTTTCATTTCTAAAATTTTAACTTTAATATAAGCAATTCTACAAAATATAAACTATAAAAAATATTCAAGAGGAAAACAAAATCATATAATTACAGTTTATATAACAGTTTGACAATGGGTGGAACACAATATTTTGCTTTTATAATATGAAAATAAGCGGATATCTAAAATTTTTACAATATTAAATACAAAAAAAATAGTTCCTTCCTCTAAAAGCATCCTTACATAAAAAACGGGTACAAAAAACACAAACGCAATGTTCTAAAAGTGCTCTTAGAATTTTTAATTTCTGTTTTTTGTCATTTTGTTATATACAATAAATGTGTAAAATATTTTATTATTTAAAGAGTTTTTCTTTTAAATGCTTTTAAAAACTTGAATTTTAAAAAATTACTGAATTTCATCTTCCTTAATAAAAAGAAATTTAGAAGTTTATTTATCATTGTTTAACTTTTATACAGACTTTGGATCCCGAGGATAAACTTTGTTTACAACGAAAAGTTGAACTGTTACACAAATATAACTGTATAACTTGAATTGCTGCATAGGGATAACTTTGTAAGTTGAACTGTTATGCGAGTATAACTGTATAATTTGAACTGTTGTACGAGTATAATTGCATAACTTGAACTTTTATATGAATATAACTCTACAACTTAAAGTGTTATACGAGTATAACTGTATACCTTGGACTGTTATACGAATATAACTGTATAACTTGAACTGTTGTACGAGTATAACTATATAACTTGAACTGTTATATGAGTATAAGTGTATAACTTGAACTTTTATATGAGTATAACTATATAACTTGAACTGTTATACGAGTATAACTTTATAACTTGAACTTTTATATGAATGTAACTGTATAACTTGAACTGTTGTACGAGTATAACTGTATAACTTGAACTGTTATACGAGTATAACAGTTACTAAAGAGTATAACTGTTACTTTCATTAAGAATCATATAACTTGTTAAACTAGATGCTTTGAAAATTATTATTAAATGAATAATGTAAAACATAATAAGATTCGGTCAATGAATTTATAAAATGAAAAATTTTTGTATTCTGATAAATGGTATTATTTACTTCACTCTACTTATAATCAGTGAATTATAATTGCCCGCGTTTGAATTAAATACACTTTAATAAATTTGAGTATACATCATTCCAGATATTTGTATACATGTTTTTGTATGTACTGTTAACTTGTTCATAATGCACAAAATATGAACTCAATTTTTTTCTAGGTATACTATTATTCCCATAAATACTCTTTGTATATTAAACATAAATTTCTATATTTTCATTATATGCCACACCAAAAAGCTGTAACAAATCAACCAAAACGCTTTTCTTTCCGTTCTACTATTTAATATTGTCCTACGTTATATCCAAGTTGTAGCTATACGTGTTCATACCTATGTACATTATATGTATAATTTTTATATAACAGTTTGTATTGTTGCTTATTAAACAAATTATTTAAATTAATATTTACAGTTTTAAAGCTATACGAAGTTAGTTTTATTTTCTAAGAAATTCTATACAAATAGATTAAATTTAATATATTTTTGAAAGAAAAGAATAACATGACAGAAAAACTTTATCAACTATCTCGAAAAATGAAACAAAACAAAAAATGTAAACAAAGAATTGATATCGACCACGTGGTCTGTTTTTATCTACTCATCACACGCAATAACAAAAACTAAAACAACACTCTCACTTAGCTCTCATAAAAAAGCTTTTTATAACATGAGAGAGAATGAATTTTAGAAAATGAAAACAATAAAAGGAGAAATACAAAGAAGAAAAGAATGAAAACTATGTGTGTGAGGTGAGTGCTCTGCATAATGAGTTTTACCGTTATTTAATTTAAAAAAAAAACGTTACATTGCAGTTATTTTGCTTTATAAATATTAATAAACAGGTAGTCATTCGAGTTGATGTTCTTAAATTTAATTTTGTTGCATATTACTGCAAGATATTCATGATTGTTGGATATTTCCCATTGGCATTTGTGTATATATGTATGTGTATTGAATGAAATATAGTATTTTAATGGTAAGAGAATAGAAGGTAACGAGCATTTTTGATAAAATTAATTTACAAAGACCTCTACCTTTTTTTTAGCTTTTGTGATATGCGATTCAATAGATTTTTAATGTTAGAAGTGTTCCGGGTCCGGCCCTTTTCAAGAATTTTGAAAAAACTTTTGTTCGGGATGATTTCGTTCGATTTTGCATATCACCGTTATATAGCCGTATATACCAGGTACCGTCGAGTCGCAATATTTATCAGGTAAATGATTGAAAATTTTAAAATACAATTTGCAGTAGATACAAGCCTTGTTCAAGCCACAAAAAGTTCACAATCTTCGTTTAATACAAGCTCATTTTAATCAGTTTTTGAGTTTCTAAATTTTCAGAGAGCATTATATTATTATATTAAGAGATAGCTATTACTAAATTAATTTATAATAATTATAAGATGATGAATAACCCGCATTAAGTTTTAAAATAATATGAAATAAGAAGATCTTATAATATTAACGGTTCTGCAAAATAATTTTCTGCAAAAAATTTTATTGTCTATACTCACACACATACACGCAAATCAGATAAAAAATAAAAACAAAAAGCTTTAAAAAAAACTTAACGAAACAAAATAACAATTAAAACAGAGAAAAAAAATTCTATCATAGCTTTAAAAGTGACACGGAGTATGAACGGACATCCAACAATATTTTTTCTTTATTTTTTTTTTGTTTTTTACAATTTCAAACAATTCAAAAATTCACATTTAAAATTTTCTTTTTTTTTTTTGTGTTTTCTTTTTCATCAGAAAATTATGAAAGAAAAAAAATAATATTTTTATTTTGATTTCATTTTTTTCAGTTAGTCTTTTTCGGGATGTCTTCGCTTTCGGATGGAATATCGCCTAAATCGTTGGCGAAAATAATTTCTGATATTTTGAGTAAATAGAAAAAAAAAAGTAAATAAATAATAAGAATAAGAAAAAAAAGTAAATAATTAAAAAATACGAAAAAAAAAAAATAATATTGTGTCTATAGAAGTAAATAGCGTGTGTACATAAGAAAATTTGATGATTACTCAAGAAAATAAAAAAATAAAATTTAATATAAACCATTTGACAAAAAATATTATTAAATACAAATATGTGTTAATGTATATATGTATGTATATGTTAAGAAATATAAATATATAAATTAAAATATAAATTAAAATTTTTTTGAAATAAAATAATTTTATTCTATCCATTTGATATGGGGTCTACTACGATCATCTGTTAATCTGTTGTTGGTATTGTTATTTTTAATATTCTTATGTTTTATATTTATTTTTATATTATTTATTTATTTATATACATAAGTATTTATGTACGTGTAGATTAATTTCTTAAAACTAAAAATATCTATTAATCATTCTATATAATATAAAAGAATATTGTGCTATATATATGTAGGAATTATAGGGAGAGTATAGAGAGTAGTATTTAAAGAAGATTGATTTCTATATTATAAGTGGTTGGTATATAAAACAAAAAAAAAAGAGGAAGGTCAAAACTATTTCATCGTACTGTACGTACTATTAATAGTTTAATAATAATATATGTATGAATTTATATTTATATTTTATTTATATAGAGGTACACATATATTGAAATTTATGTTTTTATTTAAATAGCACGGTTTTTAATTTTATATGATTTTAAAATTTTTTTACTATACTTACTTATTTAAAGAATTTTAAAGAAATATTTTGGAAAAATGTGAGAAAAGTAATAAAAAATATGATCATAATAATAATTGCAGATATTAATTATTTTATAAAGGTGGAATGAGAATTAGCATGTCTCTTAGTTACTATAAGGAACTACAAGTTCAGTAACTCAAGCCTTGAAAGAGAAATTGAACTTATTAATAGGGGCAGTAAAAGACCTTTACTATTCAAAAAATTTATTGATTAAGTTAGTTTAATAAATAATTTTTGTTTTGAGAGATTTTTAGAAATGTTTTGGGAGATAAAGTAAAAATAATTTTATAAAATCACTTTTACTAGATTTGTTATAAATTAGAATTATATAGAATAATAATGGCTTTAAGTACCAGAAGAATTATAGATTTTATTCTGTCAGAATTTCACTTAATTTTGAACTCACAGTACAATTATAGTTGATTATTTTCAAACTTAAATTTTAATACAAAATTAATTACAATCGCAAATTTATAAAAACAGTTTAACCATTTTGAAATAAAATTAGTTCATGTTTAGAGAAAATTCGGCTTAAGGGGGCATGGAAAATAAAACACGAATTAATAATTTTCAAATCTAATTATACGTATACAAAACGGTTTGTTTAATATTTTGTTTCAAATTAATTGTTATTAAATTTTATGTATAAATTGAAAATCAATATACGCGTAGAATTTAAAGATCAAAAATTTTTTGTTAAAGAAGGTTGTTTACTTGATTAAAATTTTGAGAAAATTTCGGTTTAAAGAAAATTTATATTTGCTAATTTAGAAGCAATTTTAATTTAGAATTTTTATCAAAATGATGTGTAATATTTGATTGTTCAAGTTTAGGAGAATTTCAGTTAATGAAGGCTTCATGTTGCTTCAAAATGCAACAGTTTATGTTAAGAAGAATTTCGTTATATGGGAGATCGTTTTATAAGTAAAAGTTTAATTGTATTTATTCGCATATAATTGTATTTAAATTAGTTATTCTCTTATTATTGAATAATTTTATTAAATCAAAAAATTTAATTCGTCTATTCAAAATTAAATTAACCCCTTTAGGTTTTTATGGCAATATTATTAAGTATATATGTTTTTAGAATGATTTTGACAATTTTATGAGATGATTATTAACAAAATTTATTTTTTATAGATTTTGAAATATTTTTCTTACTTAATATTTGCTTATTAAATATAGTAGATCCTAAATGAAAATAAATTAATTATTAAATAAATTAATATTAATTTCTTAAGCCCCATACTTATATTATTATTTGTATATTTTTTTATTTTGAAAATTTTAACTTTAAATTTAAAAAAAAAAAATTTAAAATGACTATTATCGTAATTTTAACACAAAAAGAAAAAAATATTTCTTCTTTAAAGTTGTGCGAAAAAATCTATTTAATATTTAAAAATTTTCAAAAATAAATAAAAATAAAATTCATATTTTTTAAGAATGTATGAAATAAATTTAAAATAAAAAATTTATATATGTATATAAAAAGTGATGATCTATAAGTATAAAAGTTAAAATTAAATATTAAGAGTATAAAAAAATAGCAAATAATTTTTGTGGCTAAAATAAATTTAAAATTCTTTAAGAAAATTAATACGTGTGTTAAGAAAGCATTTAAAAAAAAAAATACCCTAGTGTTATTAATTTTAAAAATAAAATGGTGGCATTATGAAATAAATAAAAAATATAAGTAGAAAATATTTTCATAATTTTTTCCACCAATGATTATGAAAAAAAATTATTCTATTTTGAAAAATATTTAAAATTCATTACTCTTATTAAAATTAAGTTTGAAAGTGATCCAATTGGAATATTTATAAAAAAAAAAACGAAAATTTGAAGCTGATTGGAAATTTGAAGTCATTTGGATAAGAATTGGTTAGTTTTGAATTGCTTTTTGATTAAATTTAATTTATAAGACTTTAAGAGAACAAAATTGGGAATTAGTTTAGGAATAAATTTACAATTTTTTATATTATTTGTGTACAATCTTCAATTCTTATTTTACAAGCTATTTAAGTTCATAGCATTGAACCGCAAACTTGTGAATTTAAAATCTATTTTATTTTAATAATATTAAAGAAAATAGCTACTTAGAATTTAAGAATTAAACACTTTAAATATTGAAATTCGTATTTTCCGATAATCATTGATTTATTGATTGACACTCCAATTAGAACATTGTCCTGTCTTGTTCCCATTAAATTCGATAAGAGGTTTAAACGGCGCTTAAAATATTAAATCCAATAATTTGATTTAAATAAGCGTTCAGCTCCAAATAACATACTTTGCAGCCCTTTTTATCCCCAGCTCAGACTAGATTCAGTGTTTAAGCAGTGTTTTCTTTAAGAATAAACGTGTTGTCTCTTAATCTATCTTTTTTTAATCCAGTCAGGTGATGCAGTGTGCCTTATTTGGAACTGAAAATAATTATAATTCTTATGAAACACAAATACTATTGTCTAAGCTGCATATACCTTGCTGTCATATACGTGCTGATTTATACTTAGAAAATATGATTTATATTTTGATTTAATCCAAGCATATCTGTTTCCTCAAATGAATTTCATTTGGTTCTAAAAAATTTGGTTTCATGATTAATATATTATGGTTAATTTTATATATAAGAACTAATTCAAGAAAGAGTAATTATGAAAATTTTACTGATTCTATCATTAATAAAACTGATGATGATTAACATTCTAATTTCTTTTGTAGCATCCGTTCTGCTTTACTTTTGATATCTAATTTTAAGTTAATTTCGCTAGCCCAACATAGGGATTATAGTAGATATAAAGCTCCACAATACACAATACCGGCACATAATTTAAATTTAATATAATGGATAAGG
This sequence comes from Condylostylus longicornis, assembly GCF_029603195.1. NCBI lineage: Eukaryota > Metazoa > Arthropoda > Insecta > Diptera > Dolichopodidae > Condylostylus > Condylostylus longicornis. Next base: position 4,055,691 of record NW_026578052.1, on the reverse strand, counting down.
AAAAACATATTTCATAAATCATCATAACAATCATCATTATAAGCATATATGTATAAGGACATTTATCTAGTCTATTTATTACATTTTCATATTACATCATCATACAGGTACAAGATAATAACATTTTATATGTATACATGTATTTATGTGCATTTTATATGTATATTATTTATCTGATTTAATCAACTTTAATCAGATTTCTGATTTAATGAACATAATTTATTATCTACACGACGTGTAAATATTTTCTATAATCCGGAACATCACGTATAAAATATCTATGTATAATATAGAGAAGCCTATGTATAATATAGGTACGTAAACATTTGTATCCGCTTAATATGCTTTGTGAATCACCAGAAATCTCTGCTATTCATAAATCTAGAACATTGAAACAATAACATTATTATTTTATGTGCAACGTGTATATTTAAAATTTTTAGGAACTTACTTCGTGTGTAGGTTTTTTAAATAAAATTTTATTAAGTATAATCTTTCTATTTTACTTAATTAGAAATTATACCCGAAATGAATTCCTAAAAAAGACAACAAAACATTAAAAATTTGTTTTGTTGATTTGAGATTAGATAAGTATATATTATTACTTCTACATATAATCGTACATTCATATACAGTAGTGCTCATAAAAATAGTAACACTTTCTTTTTAAATCAAAAGAAATACGGCCTGAAGTTGCTTTTCAATAGTTGATTCCAAATGTGTTCTTGGAAATAATAATAGACTTTTAACATAAAAAAATAAAATAAGTAACCACTACTTTTAACCTTAGTCTCAATAGGTACTTCTTGCAGTCTGCTCTTAATCGTTTGTCGGTTTTCGTTTTTAGCCGTTCATCGCAAACATGAAGTTTGAATTCAGATTCACCTGAGAAGATAACATTTTCTAAAATATCATTAGAGCAATTTTGGCCCATTTTAATCTTACACTGTTCTTAAAAGGCTTCAAATAAAATTCTTGAACATAGTCCTTGCACTAGGAGTCGTTTACATACTGTAAAAGTTGATAATTTGATTCTATGTACATGTTCCAGCTCCGCGTTTAGATTTATTGAAGTAGTGAATATGTTGTTCTCGGCACGTAAATCCAAAAACTTGTCGTCTACACCTGAAGTTTTTCCTGGTCTTCCAGACTCGTCCAATAGCTCGTTCAGTGCTGTCGTTATCTTTATATATTTTTAATAAATTTGCAATAATAATATTGCCTCTTTCATTTTTGTTTCCAAATTCGACTAATGACAGTCCTTCCTTGTGCAGAGCTATAATAAATAATTTTACATTCGATCTTAATTGCGAGATTTTTTTATTTTATTTTATCTTTGTAATTTCAAAATTAATGTTAACTGAATACAATGCATGTGCCCTACTTTTATACTTGCACAATAGCAAGTCTAATATTAATTTAGAACAAAGATAACGTCTACCTTTTCTTAAATACCTGTTAAAGGTCTTTTATTCTTAAATTTTTAGGTGTTCCGATTTTTATTAACATTACTGTACGTACATAAGTATACTTACAATTTTCTATAATATTGCAATGTAAACTTATTATGTGTTTTACATTGTTTACATGATTTTAATATCCTGAATGGGGATTATTAAAATTAACATAATATATATGATAACTGTGTGTAGGTACAGACAAAACATGGTGGAGTTAAAATACAAAAAAAAAATGAAAATTGAATGCGAATACGAACGGTCATTAGAGAATATTAAAGGTGATATAGGAAAATTGTAAAGCTCGTAAGAATAAAATAGTTTGGAGGATAAAATTTAATACGAAAATACAATAAAATTAATGCCTATATGAAAATTAAAGTTTTTAAATTTATTTTATAATTATACTTTAATAATATTGTAATTTTACTCTATTAATTGACTGTAAATAATTGAATTAAAATTTTTAATAAGGATATTGGTTATTGTTCCAAAAATTCTTAATAAAAATATTTTATAAATTCTAATTTGTATGCAATTTTTAGGAAAAAAAAAATGGTCTATTCATATAATTATAATATTAAATTGAGTAAACACACCTGTTTCTAAAGCAATGTTTGGAATGAGTAAATTAGTTGTATTTAAAATTGTTAGAAAGCTGTAGTTGAAATACTAATCCGGTTGATTCATAAACGTGTAAGGCATTTCAGTTCAGCAGACCTTATCGATGCAACTGGTATTTGAATTAATGAGCGAATATATTAACAAAAAATATCCTACAATATTATTATTACATTTCATATATTACAGGTTTATTTATTAAACGGATGGTAAATCAGTAATTCATTCAAATATTGTTTAAAACAAAATTACAATTTTGTTGTCAATATGGTAACACTCCACCAAGTTACATATAATTAGAAAGATAAAAATTTATTCGTTTTAAAAAAAAAATTTAGGTTTTTCAACCAAATTTATGAGCAAACCAAAAGAAATCCGAATAAGTAAGAACAATCAGTGCCAATTTATGAAAAAACTAGAATTGTGAGTAATAATTTATTCTTTGTAATAGGGACAATGAACCTTATTCTACTCGTAGTTGTCGAAGTAGAGCGACAATTGTCGTTACGACTTGAATTTGATATTCTAAACGGTGATCGCAGTGACACTTGTCGGGAAATAGCAGGAAAATGTGTTTCGGCCATATTCTAGTTGTCTTTCTGATGCGAGATATGTTGTAGTGAAACGACGTTTTTTGTCGAAAAGTATTTAACAAGTGACAAGCAAAAAGGATACACTAAAAATGCAAGTTAAAACAAAACAATTTAACAAAATCATAAAAGATAATAAATTTTATATATAAATTAAATCATAAAATATATAATTTAATTTTTGTTTTTAGCGTGAAAGTACTTATAAATTTGAAGAATTGGAAATTTCATGACAGAGAACGCCTTTTACGGGTACTCGTTTTTCCCTCGAATATATCCAATAAATATACAAAGTCCTCCTTTGGAAGTCTGAAAAAATTATTGTATTGGCTTACACTCCATTTGGCAAATAAAATGGATTAGAGCTGTCTCTAATCCTAAGTCTTTTGATCTTTAATTGTTGTTTTTTTTTTAATATTATCACTACCGGAATCAGATGAATCCGTAAACCATAATGCAAATGACATTTTTTATTATTTAAAAATATGAATATACTACCCTGAACACTTTTTTTAGTTTGAACTTTACTCGCCAAAATTTCTTTTTAAAATGTATCAATTTCACTTGAAATGTTTCATTTTTGATTATTTCTCGCACTCGCGTCACTCAACAATCAGAATATCATATTACAAATGATGTGACAGTTACAACGACAAATGTCTCATAAGTGACGCGACAACTAGAATAAGGCTAGAATGTCTTGCTCACGAGGTGAGAGAAAATTGAACTAACGCTCATTTAATTCTGCTTCTCTTAGTATTAATTTTAGTCCCATTCTCTCTTTGTTATTTCAAGGACTTAATTTGAGTTCAGTACAAAAATATTACAATAATTACGGTTCAAGAATTTGTTGAGTCGCGGTTGAAAAATTTAAGAATCTTATCAAAGTTGAGAAAACGAGAATTTCTAATTCAACATTATTTTCTCATTTTACATAGTAATAAATAATAATAAGAAAAGAATCAAATATCGAGACTCGAATAATTTTTTGTGCTCATTTTTAAGTGATGGATTTCAAATTTTTTAAACAAATTTTAATGTAATCAATCTTTTCAAATAACAATTAATTTAATGCGTACATTTTAATTTTTTAACAATTTTGTTTAGTGAGCACCAAAAAAAAATTTCTATATTTTTCTCAATAATAAAAACATTTAATTTTATTTTAAATTTTATTCTAACAACAAAATTTTATTTTTGTTTATAATAGAAGTATTTTCAGGTTTTTTCTATTTTAAAAATATTTTATTTTTCATTATAAACAAATGACTATTTTATGGAAAATAATCTAATTGAATTCAATTTGATTTTACGTACGCACGTCCATAACATTAACAACTACTCATATATATTATATAATTATATACATAAATAGAAAAACACTCTCTTAATATTAAAAAAAAAAAATAAAAAAAAAACAATTAAATATTTGATTTTCGCTTCAAATTCAACTCAATTCAATTTAGAAATATTTTTTTGTTTCATAATGGGCCAAATGTAGCTACCCTAAAATATACAAACCACATCCATTAAACTCATATAACACATTCATTTTCTATATTAAATTAACAATTTCCACTCTAAAAAGAATGCGAATTTTGTTTTTTTTTCCTCATTTTTTTAATATTGTTATATAATAATTTTATAATTCATAAAATATGATGAATAGTTTTCATATAGTATTTTAGATATTTATATATATATATATAAATATTTTAGAAAATTTATATTTTAATATTAAGTAAGTAAACGGAAATTTTCAATTCAAATAGAACACTCTACCCACATATTGTATTTGTACAATATTATAAGTGAAGCGTGTTGTCCATCCGCGACTCTAATTATTCATTCATTCACAGCATGATGACGGTGATGATGATAATGATAATGATGAATAATAATCTATTCTATATAACTATATTAAAAAAATGATGTATTTTTATTATAATTTTTAATTTATATTTATTTGACAGCATATAAAAGTGCAATACATAATTGTATAGAATTTACTTACAAGTTCCAAATAACACACATACAGAAAATGTATATACAGAATGAGGATTAACAAATGAACAGAAAATTTTAATGAGTGACTACACAAGGTCTTTATAGTGCAGTTAATAAATTTAATAATTCTATATTTTTACATACATACATAGTTGCAATAAAATTCTGTTAGGGCTAATGTAATAAATATGCAATGCTTTACTCTAGTTATTTTTAAATTTTAATCGATATTTTTATTGTAATTACACAAAAATAAAATTTTTTTAAATTCTGTTTCTAAATTGGGGAGTTTACATGAAAAAGAATAAAAGAATTTCAATTATTTTACAATAAAATACTAGAGTCCATATGTTTCAGTTACTATACATACATTTTTTACTTATATACGTAAATGTCAGATTGCTGATTCAACATGTGTTTTTTTTTACAAAAAATGATGTCTGGTAGACAATATTACTTATTTGAGTAAGTGGGATTGTCTATAAATAAAATTCTATATTTATAAAATGAAATTTTGTTTTTAAAAACGGTCTATGATATCAACATGTTGAATTTTATTTTAATTTTGCAGCGACATCGTTCTTTCGTATTAATGATATTAGTCTTTTGATGTATAGCTATACACATTTTTTTAAAGAATTAAAAAATTTGTTGAATTCTTAGGGAAATTTTTTGAAATTTCAAAAGAATTTGTTTTATTTTTAGAAAAAAGAAAGTAGGTTATGTTAATGAGGTGACATCCAAGCGTGACCTAGAAAATTTAATGGCAGATTTGATTTGAAGTATGAAAGAATTATATTACTTGTATTGTTAAGCGCAACTCTGACACAGGAACGCTCCTATTCTTAAAATTTCAAAAAGCAGAAAGTCGAGAATTACCTGTGGAGCTGTAAAAATTGTTTCCTTACAAAAGTTTTACTCTATCATGAAGGTTTGTGCAATGGCATATAGCAGTGCACAATAGATGCAAGACATCTTGTATAATTTAGAATACTTAAGTATTTTTTAACAAAATCCTGTAAAATGTGTTTTTTTTTTTAACATATGCCAGTTAAAATTACCTACAAACTAGTTCCGAATAAGCAAACATAGTTATTAACGCTATCAAACAAAAGAACAATGTCTAGAACACCGGCAAAACATGGGTTAAATTATTTATCTATAAATAACACTCACAACACATGATTTTATTAAAAAACAATAAATAAATTTGCGCACATTTCCTTAATTATTATAGCTTACCAAATTCATTAAAGATTTATTGCAAATAAGATCTTTCAGCTAAATACACTGTATTTTTAATTTGTTTATTTATTTAAAATAAATTGATAATATAAACAAATTGGGACACCAAGAATTCATTAATCGAGCTACGGCAAAGCAAAAATAAAAATCAACAAATTAAATAAAAAAAATTCTGCTGATCGTAAATCTTTTTATCAGCATATAAAACTTTTTAATAAATTCAAGTTAAATTACAATACGGCATATCATACACGTTCTTATTAATTCAAGGTCTAAATTCATATTTCTTTCTCTCTATACTATTGTACGAATTTATAATAAATAAAATTTTAGACTCCGACTGTTTCAATTTATTTTAAAATTTAAGGATGTATTGGACTGTGAAATAAGCTGTAAAATAAAATATTTGTGATTATTTTTGCTGTCATCATCATTTTCTCTTTATTTTTTGTTTTCTTCGTCTTCTAAATTAATGCAATCCAGATTCGCAGAGTAGAATATCAAAAAAAAAAAACAACAAAAATTTATAAAGATAAAAATCTTATAATAAATTTTGTATAATAAATTTTAATAAACTTTAAAGAGAATATATTTTGAGGTAAACTTTTAGTCTGAATGACGATGGTATCCTCGTGTGAAACCCACTGAAATTGTAAAACTATGATGATGCTAGTCGGATATTTGTGCTTGTATATTGCAGTGTGGACTGTTTGTTACTAAAATTAAATTATTTTTTTCTAATTGAACATATTAAGTTAAAATGGCGAATCAAAATTCCGAAAATGAATGACATTACGTCTGACAGCTGTTGCTTAGATCAAACATCAAGCATCTCGCCAAAAAGGCACAATGAACATTGCAAATAAGTTTAAGAAACTGATAGGTGTCATCAATTACAGGAAAGGCAGGTGAAAAGAATGGACGATAAAGGTTAAATAGAAGGAGGAGTATAAGAGAAGGGAAAACTTGTCAAAATTTTCCTAATACTGTCCATTGCCTTCAAAATGTTTAATTTACTTAATTGTAATCCTTGCATAATTTCCAATTTTAATTTCAAAATAAATTTGTTTTTGCATACGAGTACAAAAAGTATGGTTTGTTAATATAGAACAGCAATAGGGCAAAAATGACCGACCATACCAGGAAATATTAAGCAATATTCTGTTTGAGTATTTTTACAAATTTCCTTTTGATTTTTTGAAAAATCAAAAAAAACAAATTTTAAATCTATATATTTTTTTCTTTTAATAAATAAATTCAAAATGTATAGTAAAAGTTCAAAACTAAAAATTTTTGAAATAACAAGAACTATATAGAGCTAATAGAATGACAGAATAAATCCACTAAAAAGAACTTTATGTTTGTTATTCTTTTCTTCTATTACAAGAGATTATAATTATAGAAAGTTTACACTAGTCTATATGATTACATTGAGCATTTACAGACTTAATAAAAATTTGTTTTGATTTCAGCGAGTATTATATTTGTGTGGCTATGAGGAGAAGCTTTTTAAATTATTTTCTAAGACAACACAGTTTTCCAAGAGAGGATCAACCCCTCATGTGAATTATCTCAAAGTAGATGCGATAAATTAAGATTTATATTTATGAAAAATTCATAATAGAATTTTATTGCAAGTTGACTTAAACTGTTTCTATTTTATACCATCGAATTTATTTTTAGATTTTATAAATTAAAAATTAATTAGAAACAATATTTTTTTCTGTTTTCAAACAAAAGTATATTTTTTGTTTGGATGATTTTGTTCAAATAAAGATTAATATACTCGTAGTTCAATGTAAATAAATAATTTAATTAAAAAAAATTTTCAAGAATAAATCCATTTTAAAATAATTGTCATCATACTAATAAGCTATGTGATAAAACATAACAGCTGTTTCAGTTTCTTTGTTTAACATGGTGCGGGGTGATTGTTAATGATTAAATTATCTTTCTTCTTTTTATAAGAAATCGTAGGTAATTAACAAAAATTTAAAATATTAATTTTGTAATTATTTATTGAAAAAATCGAAAAGCAAAAATTGTTTGAAAATTAATGAATTACAAGAAATTTAGAAAATAGCAAGGAAGGAGGAAGGGCAATGTGAGTTTGTCTTATTGGCAATAACAAATGAACATTTGTCTAAAGTTTTCTATCAATAAATAAACTGAGTTTTCTCAAATTGTCTTCTAGATTAGACCGCCTCGTTGAAGCATTTGTGACAATGATACTTATTATTATAATTCTAGCTGCCGACTAATTCACTCGCCCCCCTTCGCTAATAACACGACAGAGGATTAATACCGTTACTTCACCAGTTGAGATTTATTCAGTGTTCTGACTTTTTCGACATAATTAAATTTTTCAGATTACAATTTGCAATATCCGCCACCTCATCTTTCGAGTTTATTGATCTTATACAAGCTATTACTTATACAGGAATGTAGAATGCCGGTGGAGAATAGTTTTCTTTACACATGCAGCGAATTGTTTTGTAAATTCTCTCAAATTTTGTTTTGAATTTATACTCACTTTACTATCAACCAATTTATTCTCAGTCGTGCTACAACTCTTTTGGTTCATAGATCAATACTAGCTACATAAATAAAAATTTTTGTGCTTACTTCTTGTGCTCAATTTATATAAATTAAATTTTTTAAATAACTTCGTTTATACCGAACGTCTTTTCTACAAATTTATCCTTGTTCTCCATTTTTCAATATGTTTAAAAATTACTGTATGATTTATTAAAATTTATGAGGTTACACAGTACTATTTAAGACTGGTTCATGCATGTGAAAAATTGATAGAAAGTATGATAAATTTAAAAAAATTATTTTAAAACTCATGTTGCTTTTCTTTTCATGAAAATAATGAGATTTTTTATTTAACTTAGAAAATTTTATGAAAATTTTTGCAATAGATTTTCTATATTATGTTTGTGGATTGCATTTATACTTATACAGGAAATGAATGATGAGCAGAAAATTGAAATTAGGTCAAATTTATTCAATTGAGTAAAAAAAAAATCAAATTGTAAAAAAATTATTAGCTTGATGCGAAAAAAATTAATTTTAAAAATTTTATTGAATTTGAAGGAGTTTCCCGGGACTCAAACCAAGCAACTGATACTTTTTATATTGTATATTCGATGTTATTGGTCAAAATGGTTTGTTAAATTGAGCATCGTGTAGACTTAGGGTTTAATTAGGCTTAAAGCTTAATCCACCATTTTTTAAGTTCTGAGATCGTAGAACTAGATTTCATTTGTAAAATAATTAATTTTCTTGGAATTTGTTTTAGAAAAAGAAAATATTTTATCCTTTTACCCTAAATATCCTTAATTTTTATTTGTGTTTTTTTTCATTCACGTTATTTTCTAAGAACGTGCTTTCATCCTGTTTCCTTTTTAATATTTTTGTTTTTGAATAGACGAATAGTTGAGAAGCTTATACAAAATAAACCATTATAAACATTTTCATCAATTAACCATTTTCTAAAATTCCAAAATCACTGATCCATTAATGTTTTCATACCAATATCCCGTTAACGGTCCTATATTATGTACTTGTGTATAGTCCTGCATTTTGCTTTTATTTTCTTTCACACTTTCCATTCCTGGTTTTTTCTTGTTATATACCTACTTAATTAAATTCGCTACAGGACAATGAGCTTAAAATTTTTTTGTTTTTTTTTTTTGCCATTTTTGACGGAACAACAAAATTATATTTAAAGAAAACAAAATTAAAAAAAAAAAAAATTATTTTACAAGGATAATATGGAAAATTATTGTAGAACAAAACAAAATGTTCACTTTAAGGCAATTGTGAAAATTTTTAATGTCTTTAGGTTATTGTAAAATTTAATTTCAATTTTTAAAGATAAGAAAAAAAATTTTTTTACAGAATTTTTTGAAATTATTTAATTCTTGTTTTTTTCTTACAAAAATGTGCATTTATTTACTCTTATATACTCTGAGATTTCGTTCAGATTTTTAAAAAAATTTTCTTATACCAACTTACATTGTATGAAATTAATTATAAGGTCATAAAATTAGAAAATAATAATGTGAACTTTGAATATAAAACATAAATATATAAAATGTGAATAACATTGTACATATATAATAAACATTTGTACAAATTTTTCACAAAAAATGTTGCCAAATAATTTTTAGTTTCATTATTATAATATACATATATATATATATATTTGGTATGTAAGAATTTATTTAAAAATCTATGTAGCATTTTAAATCGTCTCAAGTTCAATATGTTTAACCTTGCGACAATATTGTTAATGAATTAATTCAAGAGACATCATAAAATTAGGAAATATTTCTGTGGCAACAAAGAACAATTGTCTAAGTCCACTTGTTACAAAATCAAGATATTAAAATACTTGAATTCAGTGTATTCAAATTTATAATTCAGAAAAATTGATTGGATTCGAACAATTCTATGATGGCGTAAGCAGAGTGATATATGTGTTATTCAACAAATTTGATAAAAGTCTACAGTTTTTTTTGAATAAATTCCTATAACGTATTTGTCTAATTGCGCGCAGGTTTATGCAAATTGAATACAGATATACTTAGTGTTTCAATACAAACATCACGTACATATATATCTTGAAATTACTGAATACAGCTCTGGCTGTAATAATAACATACAAATAGATCATTGGATATCGAATACCGGATTCTAAATATTCTTATATTCAGTAAAATAATTGTCATGTTAAATGCTATTGCAATCTTGTGCTATATATAATATAATTGTTATATGACAGGTCCTGGGCACAAAAATACGGCCCTGTTAATTCGGATTATGCGAAAATATTTATATTAATTATTTAATTATAATATAAAAAAATTTATAAATTAACTATTTTTAAATGAAATTATATAAGAACATTTTTTATTAACATTGTGAATGTCTGATTAAATTATATTATAAGTATACAACAATTCTCACATTATATTCGCAAATAAAAATGGTGAGTTTGCGTTATTTTCGACAATAAAAATAGACATGTATATGCATATGTTTGAGAAAAACTGTTATTACAATATGTCATGACATTTTCTCTCTATTTGTTAATACTCGTAACAAGTATTTAAATTTATACAAAAAACTTGAGCATACACATACTTACATATAGTTCTGCCTGTATTTTAAGGTCTTATATCTTAAAAGAAGTCGTGTGGTTATTACTTGCTATTTTGTTATCTCACAATAATTAAAAAAATTGTTAAATGTTTTCGTACATTACATATTAACTGCGAAGCCAGAAATAATGAGCCCCGAATGACCGTTTCATTTTAATGACCATTTGTAATGCATACAAACTTTCCATTTCTAATGTGGTTGAAAGAATAATAATTCCAAAAAAAATATTTATTTTTGCTTATTTGGCCATTTATTTATTTTTTGAAGAAATTTCTAAATTTTAAAGTGAAAATATTTTTAATAAAAAATAATTTTGTCAAATTAAAAAAACTTGTTGTTAAAGTAATTATTAAAACTTTTAATATTAAAATATTTCTTGGAGTAGAAACAAATTTAAACACCTAAGCGTACAGTTATGTAACATTAAATAAATATTTATCGACATTTCGTAAATTATCGTAAAGGCGTCAATGACCTCAAATTATAATGAGAAATTTTGCTCTCATTTTATTTTTAATGAGTACTTTATGTAATTACGATATAGCTATATTAAAAAAAAAATCTATTCACTTAATTAAATTATCGCCCACTCTTCACACGCAATCTTTCGAATTTAACAAAAAATTTTAAAATAGATTTTTTTTTTCTAATTTCGAATAATAAAAATTTCGAAAACGATCATGTTATAAAATAAAATGTCGCGCTGTATGCCTTAGTGTGTAATTTTATATTTTATTTTTATAAAAGTTTTTTCACCTTCAAATTTCTACATTCTAAAAAAAAAAAAAATTTAATTTTATTTTTTGGCATCCATTCAACAAAATAACTAAAATAAAAATATTTTTTTATTTAAATTATTACCATTTCGAAATTTTCATTTTCATGTGCGCGATTCTCTTGCCTTATGAATTAAAAATTTCTCTTCTTGTTGCCCTAAAAATTTTCTCAATTTTTCATTAGCCGAAGATAAAATTTTTCTTAAATAAATAATGAAATCATTCATTTTTAGCTCAATAATGTTAATTAAAACAAATTTTTGCAACATTGAAATATTGAAAAAACATGAACTAAATGTTCGTCACTGCATCATTCGACGGTTTAATAATCCGTCACAAAAACACACTATATAATATAACACACAAAGTAAACAACATTTATTTTTTCTTCTTTTCTAAAACGATTGCCAATTATAAACATCAGGGTCATTGATAAAATGGCGTTGACTATGAACATAAATAAATCACACACTATTTTTCTTTTTTTCAACATATTGACAATTACAATTTTTTTAGTTTTTCTCTGAATTTTTCTCTGAATTTTCTCTGAATTTTCTCTGACAATTGTGTTTATTTAACAGATAGGGCTTATTACAGGCATATTGCGGTGAAAATTAGGAAATTTGAAATTTCATAACTTTATAATAGCATATTTTTACTCTTGAAAGTTCTATAGTACACACTTCTTTAGTACGTTCTATATCTCGTGTCCAGATCAATGCGGGTCAAACATCCCTCATTATGGTGCGGTAACATTTTTTTGACATTTCTATTTGAATTTTTGACAAAGTAAAGTCCAATGATGCAAATAGTGGCAAAATCTCATCAAGTGCGATATATTTTTGTTGTGATGTCTTCCCATAAATGTCAAAAAGGAATATTACGGTCGCAAGTACTCTAAGTAATTCTACGCAGTCGCAAGTACTGTAAGCAAAAATATAATTAATTTGGCAGGATGACTAAAAAGATCGTTAATTTGTGATGATTTTTCATAAAATATTGATAAAAAACGTGAAAAAGTGAATGTTTAAATTACATCTCTGTTACAGTAGAGAAAATGAAAATTCACTCTAACTTTAAGGAATTCTTTTCTCTAATCCTTAAGGAATTACAAAATTTTGCTAAGAAGTTTCTTAACATTTTATTGAAGAAAAAAGTATTTTACTTACCACATTTAAGGTATGAAATTGGTCTCATGAGATATTTATGATTTTGAATAATCTGTATTTGACGACAATTTAACATGATTCTGTGTAGATCTTTTTAGTATTACTTACACTTTTATTTTAATATTACTTATACTTTAATGTTACTTTAGGTAATAATACCCATACTTAAATATTCATAAAATTCAATTTATAATAAAAAAGTTCTGTACTGCAATCAAACTTGTTGTATTGTGTTCTTTAAAACAGATTTGAGTGGTCATACATACTTCTCTTGAACGTTGAAGTTAATTTTGTTTCATAGTGTTTAATTACAATTCTTTAAATACACTAAGCTAGTTCTTTGCAGTATCATTCTTAGAAATTTGTAGAAAGTCAATTTTAAAAAAATGTACACGAGATCCGGTTTGAGAATATTGATTTATGATAGAAACTTTTTACCCAAACTAAAATTTTTGCATCTAGGTAACGGCTAACACTCAAAATGTTAACCAAACTTAGTTTAATTGTCTCTAATAAATTTAATATTTCATTGGAGGAGCGATCGTATAAGTTGTATATTTCATTAAAACTTTTGGGATACACAATGTTGCAAACATTTACGATTCCGGGAACATTCACACTATTTTCATTTACAACCAAAAAGTTGGTCATACAACTTTTCTATTATTAAATTTTCAAAAAGTTTGATTTCTTATGTCTACTCGCAAAAAAAAAAAATTTCTTTTGACGGGGATTGAAGGAAATCGTATCGATAATTTTTTATTTCGTTTTATCAGAAATAAACTTTAACCATTTCGTAATTTGTTATTAGAAAGTTTGTATTGATCATTTAGAAATGCGAAAAATGGGATTTATAATATTAAAGAGCATAAAATAATTCAATTTTTGAAGTTTTCTACCAACTTAAATTGTAACAGCTATTGAGTTTTTAATTTACCAAGGACAACAACCAATAAGAGTCAATATTTCGTAATTCCGTTTAGTTTTCCCTTCGATTTGTTAGCCGAATCAATTGAATTTAACATTTTCCCAATTGAATTTTTAGATTTTCCCCCGTATAACACTATTTTCTCAAGTCAAGCGTTTTTGAAATTAAATCTTTTTTATTTAAAAAAAAATTCATTAAAAATTTTTATCGCAATTCAATGAAATCCCATATGGCATATTTAATTTAATTTTCGCTATAAAAACAAAATATCGTTTAATTAACAACATTATAATTAAATATTTAAAAATATCACTCGAACTTAAACTGTATCAAATATAACAAAGTGGTTCTTTAATTAAATATTAAATTTAAGTGTAATCTAATAAATGAACAATAGGCTGAAAATGCATCATCTGCATTTTATAATTTTTTCTTTTAATTAACACAACAAAAAAGAAGTAGAGAAATCAATATTCATTTCAAGGTCTACAATTCATAATAGCAATTGCATCAAATCCATCCATCACATGTGGACGTTTATTCATCCGATCAATTGAATTTCTGTCAATTAAGTTTAGATGCTTCAATTATTATCACATTAATTAAAATTTTCACTCTTGCATACTCACTCATTTGAATTCAGATATAGTCCTTTTTTTTTACAATAAATTTTTAATAGAAAAAAATTATGATTTAGATTTCCTGCATGTCGTGATTAAATATGCTTTTGTTAGTTAGTTTTGTTTTTTCAATTAGTAATTGTTTTAAAATTTAATTAACTAAGTATAAGGTTTTCATATGTACAGAAAATTGTGCAGTATAATTTAAATAGAGAAAAATGTCATTTGTAATAATGAAATTTCTATTATCATTATGAAAATAATTTTTTAATAAATGAAAATTTAAATGACACAACATGCGCTCGTTTTAAAAACTATAAGTGAAATAGATTTTAAACGGACTACAGCTAGTAAACTTTTTATTAAAACGGCAATAACTGACACCTACTCTTAGTATGAAAAAGCATTAAACCACGTGTCTTTACTCAAAGGCTTGTAGCTGAGATCAAATAATATACAAATAGGGCTATTTATTAAATTAGCATGACGTGTTAACTTTAAATTTATTTAGCTCTTATGATAATTAAATCACTGAACAGTACACTTCAAAGCTTTTGAACCAATTGCCGTCATCTGGCATTTATGTATGAGTGCCTAGTTATCGTACGTTTGCAAAATTTTATTTTGGTTCTGAACCATTAGCGAGGTTACACCTGCTTTAATTTATTTACATTAGAAGACGATGAAATCTTTAATGAAAGGACAATTCAAGTTCTAATATATAAGAATATATGCGTGTTGCAATTACAAGAAAAAAAAAACGAGCCTTAGATTTTAAATAAACTTTGGTGCGTTAAATATTTTTAAAAAATCCCGGCACCAGTATTGCATCTTAAATCCAAAATTTTTGCTTAATTTTGTTTCAGTCTATAATTAAGTTAATCTTCCATGAATTTCAAAAATCCACAATTCAAATTAGCTACTTACTAAAATAATTTAAATATTCTATAAAAATAATTGTAATATTTACAAAAGAGTTACACGAAATTAACTAAATATAATTTATTAATATTCCCTCTTAAAATAAATCCTTATAATCCCAGAAATTATTCATGAATATGAAAAATTCGTATGAAAATGAGTAGGTACTCATATATGTGATATCAAAAGATTTTTAGTATGCTGTGAATAAAACAATTAAATTACACTTGAATCAACTTTTAGAATAAAATTCGTGTTATTATGGTTATTTAAAAACGGTGTGTATAGGTATTTAATAATCGGACCACCGACCATTACACATTATGTTGCATATTATTGTAAAGAAAATTTAATTAATTAGTAAAACACACAATTACCTTCAAATATTTATAATAATTTGAGAATTTAACTATTTGCATACTTACATAGTATATATGTATATGTATTTATGTACTTAAATGCAAAAGAGCTTTGTGGTCTACAATAAATATAGTTCCATTTATAATTAAAGTGGTCATTTCGGTTGCTTTTTAATTCCAAAAAATGATTATTTAAATTTTATACACCAAAATTAACACATTCAAATATTTGACAATAAAATATTTAATAAAAACATTTTGAGTAAATTTTTAATGAGTTTTTGAAAATATATTTTTGTATATGCAGAGTTACCACAATACCGAATAGTTGTGGTTTCATTATGTAATTAATTGTGAAATTTGAAAAATATTCAAATGAAAACAAGTGTTTACTCAACGTATGTATCTGCTTATGTGTAAGGTACTATTATAAATATGACAAAATCGATATATTTAACCTTAGAGCCTGAATCTATCACACTTTGGCTGGCTGTTGGAAATAGAAATCACTCTATTGATTATAATTTATTCACTAATCATTTTACTTACAAGCTTTGTTGTCGTGTAAATAGGTATGATTTATGAAGCTTTATCTAGAATGTCCATACTTTATCTCTCATCAGATTTGTTGTCAAATTTTTAAAAAATAAAATGGCGACCATTACGTTTTTTTGTGAAATTCTTGAACGGCGATCAACTGAGTTTTGTTTTGTTTATAATTTTCGTAGCAAAATTATTAAATTTTGACGTTAAGTCTGGACACCATCAAATAATTTCGGTCTTATATGTAAACAGTCATTGAAGTATCAGGCTTCGTCGTATATTATGTAAACAGTTCCTAAAATATTGCTGTTGCACCGAGTAATTACTAAGACTTTTTTTATTGATTTCATAAATTTTAAATATGTAGATTAAATTCTTAATTATAATTAAAATTTCTGAAAATTAAAATAATAAATATATCTATATATTTAATAAAATATTAATATTTATGAGGCATGCAATTGTGAGCAATTAAATTATGTCATAATAACATGAAGTTCCTAAAATAATATTTTATTTTAAAGAGCAATTTTTTGGAAAATATTTAAAAGGAATATTTCTTATTGCCAAATATTTTCATTTATGTATAAAAAAAATTCAAGTTTCGAAACAAAATATGACAGCAATCTTATTTAGGTACATTTACGGAAAACATAATAAGTATGTACCACTCTGTATAATTTTTTCTAGATTTTTAAATGATATTCCGAACATAAGAGGCACATTTTAGCAAATAATGTTATGGCATGGCACACAGTGCATGTTACATTAAATTTACTCAAGTTATCTCCGTACTTAGTGACACGCCTTTGTCATACAACTCGGAAAATGAAGTTTGAACGATTGAAACTTGAATAATTTAATTAATATCTGTGGAAGTATTAGAAGAATGTATAGCTAAATGAGGAGTAGTTATGCTTAACAAATGAAGCAATTCTTCTTGAGTCTTATAGCCTAAGGTTGACGAACGAATTACATTTTACACTCACATGATACAATGAAGTTAAGATAAAAATTTAATTTCGGTTCATCCCATATTCTCCTTCTTTAATCTTATAAATTTTGTTAAGTAAATACATTTAGGATGTTAATACAGTTATAATATGTTTACTTGGAAAAAAAATTTGTTTTTACTTATCTTTTACGTATACGTGTGTATGTTTAACTAGGCGAAAATTTCACGATCGTTGAATTTCACTAAAAAAAATTTAAAAGAAAATCCCATTTAAATAATTTTGTGTACGAGTTATAAAACAAAATAATTATTTCAAGCTGCTTTTTATTAGGTATATTAAATTTGAATTTTATATTAGAGGAAGCAGGAAGATAATATCTTAGGTATACATAATATTATTATGTACCTACTTATTATTAATGGTACTTAAAACTGAAAAAACTGAAAGGAAAGGAACAGTGAGTAGATTTTTTACTTATTTTCTTATAAAATATTTAAATTGTTTAAGTGCACTTATAGCAAAAATGTATAGTTGTATCAAGCTGTGTAATTCCTTTACATGTGGTATTCAGCTTTGTATGACATACAAAACTGGCACACATATAATGTATATATATGTATGTTCTTGTAAGTAGATTTTTGTATTTGTCCCAGTTTTTTGATTTATTCAGAATTGATTTCTAATCTGGGGAAAGAGTTCTTTATGAATTCTGAAATATATGTGGAAAAATTTTACATTAATCTAGATTTTAAAATTTTTGGAGTACTTTTAAATTTTGATTCCTCCTAATAACGTAAAGTTGTTTTATTATAAAACTTGTACATGAAATTTATTTATTAAGAATTTGTGCATATCCACAATTAGGCACAAATTAAAGCTAATTAGGAATTTTGAATTTGAAAATTCAAGTGAAACTAGTATCAAAGAAATTTTTGACAAGGTTATCCTGTCATCTTAAAAGTTTTCTTTACAATTTCATAATGTAAAATTTTAATAATTAAATCGTGCATCTGTGTATGTACATTTGATCATACATACAATTGCAGTAAACAACATTATAATTTTGACATTTAGCCAAAAAGAAAAAACAATTTTATAAAAATATAGAATTGATTTTAATTTAAATTATTTATAATTAGGCAGCAACCTGTTACATTTTTTAAGATTTTCCAATATGTCTGCTAAAAATAACAATTTTGACATCTATGTCATATACAGTGCATACATCATGTATGTACATAAATGCACTGTCGAGGCTATTTGTTTAAATAATAAGCGGTATAAAATAAATGTTAGTTATAAAAAACGCTAAGCGAATTTTAAAGTAAATAATAAATTAAAATTTACATTATGAAAGCCTGAATATTTTGACAACACATCAAAATTCGCATGAGAAGTACACTAAATAGTGTTGACATTTTTTAATAAAATATTAATTATAATTAGAAATAACTGAAATTAATTGAGATTTAAAATGAAATTAAAAAAAAAACTTGGAAAATTCGAAAAATAAAATTTTATACGGTTCACATAGTAAGCAGTAAAATAACTGTAAATTGTAAAAAAAATATTTTAAACACATAATACAATGTGTGGTTAAGTCAATAGAAATAATGAATTAAATATATATATGTATTGACTTGCTTGTGGACCTCGGCAAATTTGTTGAGGAAAACAAAAATGCCGCAAACTTAAGAATATTTCAATTTAATTATCATCAACGTAAAGTACATAAGTATTAATATTAATAAGCGGTTTTCAATATTTTTCTTTTAAGTGAGAATTAGAACATGCATAAAACATCATTTGACATTTATTTATGTGACATTTTTTTCGCGTGTATTGCGTTATTTTAATCAATTTGTGTTTGAGTATTTTTTTTTTGTTTGTTTTTACTATCGTGAAATGTTAATTAACCTTAAGTAATGTGATGGTATTTTGTAAAATATTTTAAAAACAAGAAACTAAGAAAGATTCCGTCAGGAATTTTGTGGAAATTTTAGAAAATCTTTTCAAATTTATACTAAGAAATTATTCAATAAACGGCAAAAATAAATAAATATGACGCATGCATTTGCAGGCCCGGTTTTACCTTATTCGACGCCCTATGTGGTTTCCATAAAGTGAACTGTGCCCCCACCCATTTCCTGTCTTACGTATTTTCCATTTTTTTTTTAAAACACGTAATGGAAAAAATTTTAACTTTTTAGGATTTATTTTTTTTCAAGTTTTCAATGTCGCCCCTGCTTTTCGGCGCCCATTGCAAATGCTTACTTTGTTTTTATGGTATATCCGCCGATGTGTATATATGTTAATACCTATGGATCTAGGAACTTTATTTGTTGCGGGACCGTAGATTATTATTTCAATGAATTAGATTTTTTTTCCATTTATTAATAAATTTTTACATACTATATACCAAAAATACGTTTATTTATTTATCCAATTTGAAAATTCATTAAATTCCCAAAAAAGAAAGCAAAAACAAAAAATTAAATTCAATTTCATACCTATTCAAAGTCAAAAATTGAAAGTTTATCAAATCGCTCAAAAATTATGATAACGCGACTTTGTTTATATCTAAAATTTATTAAAGTAATTAACACTTAAAATTTTTTTTATCGTTTAATGTTGATATAGTGTTGGCATTGTTGTTTTTATTATTATTATTTTTATTAGAGCAGTAAAAAAAAAATTTAATTCTTTATCGAATTTCGTTCAAAGTTACGAGTATTAAAAATTCAACGTATTAGAAATTTTTTAAATTCGTTGATATTTTTGTAGGCAAATGTGGAAAATAACAATTTTGCTTAAGTCTTAATTTTCTGGTCGTGATTGTCGTAAGTAGTACGATAAATTACAAAAAAGACCGGCAAACATCGCATTAATCAAAGTGATATCGCGTGATTGCGATCAATTTGGAAATATTTTAAGTATAAGTTTTCGAGTTTAGTTCTATAGTTCAATACCCCTATGTGTGTACGGATGTGATTAAAGCATGAAATAAATCATTTAATACTAATTTGTTAACAAAAAATAAAAATCTTTTTGGATAGGAAAAACAACTTGTTATACATAAATAGATAGCCAAGTATTAAAGATTCACCTATTCCGCTCAGTTTTAATGAAAAAAAGAAAGACGTAGTTAACCCTTCTGGTGAGAAGTTTCTGGATAAAATAAATAGCGCACAATAATTACTCCACTATTCTGTAATTAGTAAGTACCTGTACCTCATACAAAAGAGGACTTCTATATTTTATAGAGAAATTTACAAGATTGCCCACAATTTGTGTTAATCAACATTCTGACATCATTTTAAAATGCCTTCATCTTCTTGTCATGATTTCATTCAAGTATATCAAAAAAAATTTTTAAATTTATTTTTTTTTAGAAATTTGCTTTAGTGGCCAAATTTTGTGAATGGCATGGTACGAGTATGAGGTTTGAAAATCAAGATTGACGTTATACTCATTAAAAATTAAAAAATAACCTCATTAGATCGTCGTCCAAGATATGTATATCTAAAGATGCCGTCTACTGATGTACCGTCTCCACGATTCTCTTTTTCAATAAATTATTATTTGGCAAACAAAAACCTTAAAAATTTAATTTTTTTAAAAGTGTTATCAGTTTTTTAAGGTTATTAATCAGTTACACCATATGTTATCAATTTAATTATAATCTTTATAACCATTGTTTGTTTTAAGATCGAAAATCAAATAATATTGATCATTAGCTTTTTATAAAAAGATGACAAATATTTTAAAAAGAAATGACAACAAAAAAGCTTTAGGTTAGGCTATTTTCAGAATTCAAAATAAAGTTCAGATGTTAAAATATTTAAATTTTCTGTTCTTTTTGTAATATTCAGTAAATTTTTCTCTGATATATTGTATGTACCTACATAGATACCTACTTACAAAATTTCGCATCAGTTGTACAAACAAACAAAAGACAGAAAACTCAAGAAATTGAAATTTTAAAAAAGAGCACTTAACAAATAATTTATATTGTAGCGACAAACAATATTATTAGTGACGCATGATTTTTTTTTTGTTAAAAGAAAAGAGGTCAACTAGGGAGCTAACGAATTTAAAGGTTAATGCAACTGAGTAAACACATGTGTATTGTTTTGTAAATTTTAGAATAGAATGCACTCCAAATGCCTAAATCCTTATAGAGTTAGATTTGCGTGTATTTGTTTTGGGTTTCTTTATCACACTATTCTTTATTAGACTACACACTTATATAAAATATAGTTTGATAATAATTGTGCATAACCCAGTTGTACGAGTAATTGTAAAAGTCTTCATTGTATATAGAGTGGAATTCAATAGTGCAGTGCTTAATATTGTTAGTAAATTCTGTTGTCCTTCAATTTCAATCTATTGAAACACGAACATTACAAATTAAGTAGAGTGATTTTATTTTAAATTAAAAAATTACTAGAGCTCAAATCAAAGCGTCTATTTCTTAAATGAAAAGTGTTCGCAAAAAGTGTTGCCGTTTATTGCCATTCTACTACTTCTTAATAGAAAATTGACAGTTAATAATATTTTACGACTAAACAAAATATTGTGTTCGAAATTTATTGTTGTCATTACAAATACATTCAAAAGTTTACATTTCTATTTATATTCATCCAGTATGTACTTGTGACTTCGTAGTATCGCCACTCGTTGTACCTAATTCAAATGCTTCTTGATTTTCATTTAAACTCGCCTCCTAGTTTTTTACAATTTAGAATTTATCATAATCATTACATTTTATATTTTACAAATACATTGCATCTTTTATTGTCTTTAATAGAATTACCGAAGGTACAAATTTCGTGTTTTTTTCCGGTCTTAAATGTCTAAATGTTATACGACTTTAGCAACTGACAGGCTGGCTTATTTATGAAATCCGTTGAACAATAATCATTAGTTAAAAATTACCATACTTATTTGCGCATTCAACAATGTTCGTATAATGTTCTAATTCTCGTTCCAATTCCTTTTGTTAAGGTGATTTATGTACATTATAAAATTATGAATTATGAATCCTCAAATTCAAATTGAGTGCTACAAGAATTTAACGCCTGCCGTATCATGAACCAATTATTTATAAAATTTATTACTTCCACTTAATCATTTCACGGTAGACTTAATGAACCATATTAGAGTACAATTTTTTTTTTTATTCATTCAAATAATTATTCAGAAACTCTTTACAAATTTATGTATACCTAAAACCACCTACATATATAAGAAAAATTATAATTTGTTGTAAGTTGATATGTTAATTATAATTCACAAGTTTGAGTTCTTAATAATATCGTATCAAATTATCGCTTTAACAGAATGAAAAAAAAAGTCAAGGTCATCAGAATCATCAAGTAAAAACCTATATACAATTTTATGTTTGGTTTAATTTTCTAGTATCGACGAGTACATCATAATTATGTTTATATATTTAATTTATAAAAAAAGAAAAATTTACATTTGCACATTCAAATTATCAATATTAAATTTGCGCCTCCATCTCTCAAATACCTGCCCGGCTTAAATATTTTCAATATGATTGTGTTTTTAAACATAGTTAGTTATCATGAATAAGAATTGAATTGACTATAATGAATGAATCAAAATAAATTGCAAAGAAAATGTTTAATTTTATTTCCGAAATTCAATCTAAAATGACGTGAATAGCTTGTCTTTTCAAATGATTTGGACGGAAACGCACTTCTCCTCTATAGGGAAGCGAAAATAAACTATTTTCGAAGAGATATCTGTCGATCTGTTTGTCAAGTTGTTTATGAAGATCTGTATCTCAAGTTCGACTGAACTGATTTACGCCAAAATTTATACCTTCGTTAAACCTTCAAGTTTAGCTTCGGGGATGGGACGAGGATTTGATCAACTCTCAATTTTCATGCTGATTTTCATTTTTTATTACAGCTTTTATTAGATCTTACTAGCATCTTAAAAATTTGCAAGAAGTGTTTATAGATAATTTTCATATGGGACAACACTTTCGTTAAATTAGACAATGCAATTACCGGTTATGTGTTGGCTCATAAGATTTTTCAATTTGAATTTCATTCATGAATTCAAATTCAAAATTAAAATTCTTTAAGTGTTTTAAGCTGTGTTCTTTATGGATTACACTATCATATCTAAATTATTTGCATACTTAATTATTAAAATCTTCGATAATCTTCTAAAAACTCCCATTAAAATTAGGAATTTCTGAATTCCCAATATTTCATTTTATGTTACTACAATTGACCAGGCTTTTGCAATTATGTGCGCATATGAAATGTGTATTTAAAGGTATAATGGGAACGATAAAAAATTTTTCTTCTCTTTATATAAACTTATATACGTATAACAAATATAAGTTAAATTTTATAGAGACATCCTTGAGGGTATATTTTTGTGTAAACGTATAAAAAGGGATGACTTGAAGTAAAAATCCTGTTGTTAAACATATATTTATAGTTAGTAATGAATAACAATAACAATATGAAAACTTTTTAATAGAAAATAAGAGGATCTGAAAGATGTAATTAAGATCAAGGAAAGCCTAAAAGCTATTTCAGTATATATGTGTGTGTATGTACACATTTTCATGTTTATTTTGTTTTCCTTTCCTTTTCAATAAGATTTTTTAACCTTCACACAAAATTTTCATCAGCACGACCGTAGATATGTAATTATGTATGTATGTTTATTTCTTTATATTTTATATTCGGTCTATATAATAGTGAGGCAGTTTTACGATAATTTATACTTATGATAGTTGAAGAGATAATGAAATCGATATAATATAATACATGCTGCACTATAGTGAATAATGATAAACTAATAATTCCATGCTTATTTGTTGTAGAATTCCACGGCTTACTTTGAGATTGGCAGATCTGGACGTCAAAATTATTAAGCTTTTAAAGTTAGTGGAGTCAACGAAACCACGGAGTACTTATTATGTGAATGCGAGGTGGTGGCTCACCCAAAACCGAGATGCTTCGAAGAGGGTTTTGTGATACCGATTGAAATCTCGCGGGTTCCCGCAGTTTGTCGGGGGCTAGGTTTAGTAAAAATTTAGGTGGGAATGCTTAGGATTTTATTCCAACTCGCTTGCCGCTTTTTCAGTAATTTAACCTAATCCTCTACGCATATTATGAAACGAGGAGAAAA
This sequence comes from Condylostylus longicornis, assembly GCF_029603195.1. Lineage (NCBI taxonomy): Eukaryota > Metazoa > Arthropoda > Insecta > Diptera > Dolichopodidae > Condylostylus > Condylostylus longicornis. The sequence goes on along the minus strand of NW_026578052.1, from coordinate 4,031,145 downwards.
TTCATTATGTTCAAGCTTTTAAATTATTTTGTTCATGCTGATATAATTATAATATATTTTCTAGGTTAATGAAGGTGTGTACACAAAATAAAATGAAACAAGAAAACAAAAACATAAATTATATACTAAAGGACACTTAAGAGCGCTCTCATTTCATTTTATGTTTAGAAGAGTTTTAAATATTTTTTATATAATATGACCAAATAACGTAAATAGGAATTAATATATCCAAGTATTTAACTAGATGTATATGGATGTGTTGAAAAAATTTTCATGGGTTGGCAAACTTCAATAAAATAATGTCCAAAATTGGGATTTTCTCATAAATATTAGGCAGTAGGATAACTGTTCTGTAATAAAAATAAGTAATTATAACACTACGCATGTATTAAATTATTTTAAAAAGATGTAATAAGATTTATCTTAAATATCGAACATAAATTATATGGATTCCATAGAATATTATTATAAGTTGGCCCTATCAACGTATTGCATCATCAATTTGTTATCATCATAATAAGTAATCGTTTAGAAATGGTGGCAATATTGGAACCGGATAATATTGACCACACATACTTGCCAAAACTTACAATTTAGGATAGTGGAATCGATAATCTAATTCATGATTTTTTGTGATATCTTTGGAAATTGAATAACCAATACCTTTTTTTCACCCCTGGATGAACTATAAATGTTTGAAATGGAATGGAATTTTTTAATGTTGGAATGCTAAAATGTAGCAGCATTCGTTTTTCAATGAATTAAATTTTTTCATCATTTTATAAAAAAGAATTATTCTTAAATGCTAATTCTAATATAATTGAAAATTCAACTAAGATAATCAAAAAAAAAAAATTACCATAAAACAAAAGAAGAATCATTTAACTTTCTAATTAATTGAATCGATTTTTTTTTTTCACTTTCCTCCATTGTATTATGATTTTAACTCCCCCATGAAGTTCTAATAGATCACCTAATTAAATTTTATTTCGAAATAATCATTAAAGAATTCTTGTCATTAACATTTCTAATAATTTTTATCTATGCTCTCCCTGGTGTGATATTCGAAAAAACCAAAACTTTAGTATAATCATGATTACCTTTTCCATTCACCGTCTTACACACAAATTTCTACTTTCTAAATCATCTTCTTGTTCAAATATTAGCCACAATTGGTTTCCTCAAGAAAAAAAGTGTAGAAAAAGGAAGATAAGTGGAAAAATTCATTTTTTGTTTTCTACTCGTATTTTGTTGGTTTGGTTTTTGTTTTGGTTTTCCTTTTGAAAAAGAAAAATATTCAAGGACTTTGAACGATGGTTACTAAGCTTTTTTTTTTATTTTGAGATAATTAACTTCCAAGTTTCCATTTAAAAGTAAAACGTATACTTGAAATTGAATTTTTTGTACAACTATAAATTTTTAGACTTTCCCAACCTCAAAGGAACAAAACAGTTTCTTTGAGGTTTTCAAAATGATTCTTACAAAATGGAAAATGTGTGAAAGGATTTTCCGGGTATATGGACACAATCTTTCGGTTCTTCTAACATTGTTGTCTTGGAGAGCAAAAAGTGTCGTAGATAAATTGCCATTTTTATTTACATTTAACAACACGTTCTCATTCTGTTTAAAAACAACACTTGTTTTTTATGTAGAAAGGAAAAAGAAGGATGTTATAATTGAAAATCCTTAGTTTTTCAATTTCAGTGCTAAACATTTATTATTTTTGACATTGCTTATTTACGGATTGTAGAAAAGAATCCTTGACATTAGCTTTTTAAAGCTTCCCCTTAGTTTCAGAAGAAATCATTTCCCATATTTTAAATTCACAAATTTTAACTTAATCAATATCTTACAAAGCTGATTGTGTTGAGTGAAATGAAATGTCATTCATTTGAACGATAAAGGAAGCTTACACAAATTTAATTTGGCCAAAACTCAACTCTAGGATTGAGCTGTATGTGATACGAGAGGAATTAAAACTGGTGACGGAGGCAGTCGGAGCTTTAGAAAAATTTTGTAAGGCTTAATATTTTTGTGTTTAATAGCGTCCAGAGACATTTTAAAAAAAACTATTGGAATATTATTTTGCTGTTACTGCAGAATGGGAGGACACTTCAAATACATTAAATGATGAACCTTAGAAACTTTGTTGAAGGATAAAAGAAGCCTTTGTGTATTTAATTTAGGAGTGCGGAGCTCTAATTTGTAAGAAAAGGTTGACGTTGAGGGATTACATTCGTTGGAAGTTGTTCAGGTTCTCCAGAGTGGCAAATCTTGAAGTGGTGTTATTTTAATGATTTATTTATTCTACGAAACTAGATCATAATTCATCCTGATCATAATTGTCCGAAAATGGACATAATTTAACAGAGGACTAATTGAGATCTCCTTACATTCTCTAACAACTTTAATGAATTAAAAACATTCCAAAGTACCTTAACATTACTCAATTCCAAAGCAATTATGCTCATTTTAAATTAATGTAAAATTTTAAGTGATTCTACATAATAAAATCCTTGTAATGAAACTTTTTAATTTCAAATCCTTTTTCATATTTCTCTATTGAAAGATATTTTGCCATTATAACTGACTTGTAAATAAATAAGAGATAAATTTTTTTTCTTTATAAATATCCTTTTACAAAATTGAATAGGAGGTCATAAAATGAATAGAATGCAAATCCTTTTGCTATTAAAATTTTTTACCTAAAACTGATGTTTTACGAAGTCATAATGGATTCATTCAATATATGTGTAAGGTATCTATAAACAATGGGAAAAACTCATCTTCACAGTAGGAATTGAAAGGATGTAGGTACAAAATGTATTTCAATTATTGATGAAAATTGATTTTTCATTTGGTAATGGCATTTTCTATGTGTTCTTCATATCGAAGATTACCAAGTAAAATAACATGTCTGTAATTTTCACTTTACGAAAAATTGGCTGCAATAATTATTTTACCATTTGGTGTGTGGTTTTATGTGTTCCTAATTAATACATTTACCAACCTATTCAAATTTTCAATTTATTGGTTAGAAAAAAGTTTTCAATTGATAAGCTATTGGTGCTTGTTAATGTAATTTTGTGGGTATATTTTGTAGGAAAATTGATTTTTAATTGAATTTTCGGGTATAGAAGTAGTTTTTGGTTTTGTAAAAAATTATAGTAAATGTAATTGATTTTTTGTCATAATTTTATGGTAGGTATATTTGAATACTTAGGTGTTAGGGATTATAAGGCATGCAATATAGAATAAATTATTGGTTTGCAAATACGAACAAACTACGCCTAGACTCTTTATAGTTAGTATAAGAATTTTAACCTCATATAACTCAATTCGTTTTAATGCATTCCGTAAAGTTATGCACGCTTTAAATCTTATATAAGAATGAGTTTTAAAGAAAAGTAATATTTATAACTTTAAGTATATAATTATAATCATATTTTATGAGCAAAGAAACAAAGACAAAAACACATGAGAAATTATGGTTATGGTATATGGTTATAGCTATATTGATATAGTTACAATTTTTTGAAGTACAAACAAGAAATGATAGTGGCGACAAAATTCTTTTCAAAATTCAACAAATTTTATAGTAAAATTTATAATAAATTACGAAAATTAAATTGAAAACACTTGTCTTATGGTCTTGAACTAAAATAAACATGTATGACCAAGTCTAAAATTTACTTTGGAAAACTGAACTAAAAAAATAAAATGATTCCCTAAAAATATGCAATCCGAAATCGTCGAATATATACAGACAAATGCAAGCCAATTTAACGATTTGATTTATCATTGATTTCCGCATAATAGAATTTGATAGTTTGCTATTAATTTGCATTTTGAATTAAAATTGAAGATATGCCATTGTTTTACCGCAGGTATCCTTTAATTTTTAACACAATTCTGTTAAAATGCAAAGCATTAGAAATTGAAGTATTTTAAATTAGTGTTAATTAATAGCTTCCGTTAATATCGTAATGATTTGATGGACTAATTGGCTACACCTAAATAAGATACGAGTACTAATGAAATTTACTTAATGAACATAAAAAAAGTACAACGATAAACGGAGAACGAGGTGTAAAAAAATTATGCTGAATATGTTTTAATTATGAAAAATGGGAAAATTTTCCAAGATGTGCACTCAAAGTAATCTATGTAAACAAGTTATAAGAGCATAATTTTCTACCCTAACATTTTTAATTTAATTTTATAGAAAGAATTTCTCTAAGGATATTCGAACATATAAGACATACACAAGAAAAATTTTTTTGTTCTTTTTGCATACTTTTTTTTCATGCATCCTTGGAATTTTTATTACATTAAAATTTTTTATGATCAATTTTCATAATATGTACCAACTATGTGTATGAAAAATCCAATTAAAATGAAAAATTAATATTTATAAATAACCTGTCCAATCCTTTGACGTATATAAAACAATAAAAAATAATCAAACTAGAAAATTGAGGCATCAATATTTTTGATTTAGGTCAAAAATTTTATTTAAATAAGAAAATAGCTTCAAGGGTTCTAGAGAAGAAAATTTATTATTTTTTAATCAAATTATATAAACAAACTTATAAATTAGAATTGGTGAATGTGAGTTGAAAATTACCCCTGTTTTGTTTACCAGAAATTGTTGCTTCAAAAAATTTTTGACCTGGAAATATTCAAGATCTTTGGCCGGGAATTTGAATAAGTCATTGAGCATATATAAACACGAATATTCACGCACGGATTTTATTTGTTTCGTAGAACACTCACCTAAGCGCAAAAATATTATTAAATCTGGTGAATAAGAAATTTTGTCCCCAATAATATACGAATTATAAAATTTCTATATGAATTTTTTCTATGAATATAAAAATTTTTATAATTTCACAGTAGGTATCTAAAATAAAAAATGTCCTTAACCACTTAACCAACTCAATTGAATGTCCTTTTTACCATAAAATTACATTAAATACATCTCTTATTGTAATAACCATCGCACTCCATATGTGTGAAAATTCTTTGTTGGTGAACCAATTTAACCTCTGTGGTACTTTTGTTCACATGAAAACCATTCGTACTCGTTCTAAACATTAAAACAAAATTTCTTCAGCATGTACAGAGATATTATACTTTCCATTAAAGTAAATTATATGAAAAGGCAATATTTTTTCATTAGAAATCTCAGCCATTGTAATTCTGAGAAGCATGTATAAAAAGAAGACATAACGATATGTACTGTGCGTTTACACCATTCTTCGAAAAAAACTTTTATTCTCTCAAGCCGTTCTTACTTTTGAGAAATCTAATTTAAATGTTTTGAGTTATGAAGAGGATTTTATTCTTACTTGTGAAAAAAATAACCATAATTCATTTAAAAATAATGATAAAAATAATGATAATTGATTACAAATTAATTTAAAAATCACACAAATGACACTATAACAACACTTTCATTTAAGACTCCATTCATAAATTAATTTATTAATTGACAGTTCCTCGTTGCAATAATTCTGTATAAAATTCTTCATTTTGACATTATCGGGCCTAATTATGCCATGTTTGGTTTCTTATTGGCAAAATCTTAGAAAATTCAAATTGTTCTTGAATATCTGCCAGAGTTCAGTCGAACTTATGGGTTGAATTTTGTCGCATATTCACACATTTGAAGAACACTTCATTTTGAGCACACCGTATTATCCCGTGTAAATGTTTTTACAGTAATAGTTTGACACATTATGCGTTTTTATACGAACTTCTTTTAATTAGTTGATCAACTTGTTATCGATGCACAAGTTCATTATTCTGCCATTTATAAAATTCTTTATCTCAAGAATTCTTTATCAACGTTGAGGCGACTCTGAGCAGCCTGTAAAACTTAAGTTATGCGTTTAAGTAAGCAATTTTTTAACGTCTTCAGACATTCCAATTTAAATATTAATTTTTTATAATATTATAATTTGGTTATGTACCTTATGCTTTTGTTGGATCAATGAATTACTGAGTGTACTTAAATTATAATAGCAATATAGCAATTATCTTAAATTTTCTTACACCCTATTCCAAAATACATATGTTATCGTATACACAAAACCGCAAACATAGCTACTTAAATATTTGCATATTGTATATGTAGAGTGCTATTATTCAATTTATTTCAACTGCTAATACTCTCTTGTTAATATGAAAAGAATAAAATCAAAAGATAAATACATTTTTACAGACTATTTGCGTAAATATTAAAAAATTGAAATGCAAAAATTAACCACCTCTTACCGTCTACTTTAGACATTTAAAATTTATATTTTTGTGAAACTTTCAAGCCATTCGCTATTTTAACAAATAATATTTTTTTTTTTTGAATGTTTACCCACTTTAGAACTCTCACTTTTCTTTTTGAAAATAATTTTAAAATAATTTTTGAAATCTTTAATCTTTATCTATTATGTGAGATTTATACAACAATTTTGTGAAAAAGAAAATTTAAAAATTTGAAATATTTAAAAAAAATGTGTATTGGGCGTTGAGGTTACAGACGTCTTATTTTAGATAGAATTGAACAAAAAAGAAAAAAATGAATTGAAAATAAAATAAAAGAGAACTGCTCGTGTAAGAGAATAAAAGTTGCCGTGCGTCGTGGGAGAGTTTCTTTGGTAACAAACATTTCAATAATGATTGCTAATGAAATAAACACTATGTATGAGAATATAACATTTAGGCAGCCTCTTAGACAAAATATACAGACTCAAATTGTAATCAGATCTATCAATAGATCAATCAGACTTTAACCCAATCTAAAACGCAAATTGGTTATCATAACCTCCTAAAACTTGTCAGACTGACTATTCGTTAGTTTTGTTGTATTGTGTTTTCGCGTCTTTATTTCGTGAAGCCAGACACAGAAGTGTTGTCTTTTTGTCCAAACCTTTTCCTTTATAAGTCGAGAGACCTCAATATTTACATTCTTCTTTAAACGTGCTCTATGTTCCATGATAGAGTTCCTTATTTCATTACTGACTTCGTAGATACCTAAATCACATCCACAATATTACGAAAAACTTTCTTCACGAAAGTTTGTATTTGCTTGATAAGTTTTTGCTTGATAAGTTTTTGCTTGGAACAATCTTGTAGCTGCATTCCATATGTCCAACACGTGGCTTGAATATCAACTATTTGTTACCTTATTATATTTCAAATATTTGTTGAGAAAATAGGCACTCGTCATTCGTAACCCGATTTATATCTAACGGGAGGGAACACTAATTTTAATATACGATATTATAATACTTTTGATTTGGTATAGAAGCAAAATCAAGAGTAATAACACCACCCCAAAAAACCAATTACATTAAAGTATAAAGAAAGTGATTAACATAATAATTTTAAGGAGACGAAATCATCGTTACGATAACAACCCGCCTTATAATAGTCGCCCATTATTTAGATAAATTGTTTGTTATGATTATAGCTACCAATTTGAGTGGCTTTAAATTGATTTAGACTTGAAAAAAAAAAATTTTAATTTTTTGCTCTTCTCATGGCATTTCTTAAGAATAAATGAATTTTTTCAAAAGTGAGTGTTTTTTTTTTTTGTACTTGAAACTTGAGAATTTTTTTTTTTTCTTATGTAAATTTTGTGATTTAATTTGATATTTTTTGTTGTGTTTATTTTTTTTTTTTGCTCTTGAATAATTTAAATTTAAAGTGAAGATGTTATGAGAACGACGATGACTTAATCTTTAAACGGAAATTAAATTTTTTCAAAATAAAAATAGAAATATTTTTATTTATTTTGGAATTTTGAAAACCGATACAATTTAATTTTAGTGAATTTTTTTGTTTTTGTTTTTGAAGGATTTTGGTATATTTTGTTCCGAAAGTCAAGGATGAAAATGTTTTCTGTAAATGGTTTGTACATTAACATGATGGTTAAAGATCGTTAAAGAGTCTAGCGGTAGTATGTTTCACTTTTATGCTTGAATAGAGTTTACTAAATGGTTCACTGTCAACTCAAGCTGCACTATAGTTACTGTGCTTTATCTTTTGACATTTATTATCAGTACAGCGCAAACATTCATCATAACTACGTTAGGTTCACATTTGAAAATCCTTTACAAATAAGACACATATTATAGACAAGAACCCAGCATCCGTTTTAAAGGCTTTGAGCTATTCTTCCATTGCAAACATATGCGGTGAGAAGTTTGGCATTAGCAATTCATACTTTGAACTGCCATTAGCAATTCATCAATTGAACAATAATGGCAGAGTTCTCAACACAATATATGTTATAAAATTGAATGCCATAATAAATAGGACAAGACTGTAACGAGTATGTCGAAGGAAAGAACGAGTATGTCGAAGAAAGTGAAGAATATATTGAAACTTATGGATTCGTTACCGATGAAATTCACGTTGTAGGTCCAATCATTGCAAAATTTAGTTAATAAATAACAAAACTAGATATTCATTATATATTTTTTCTCACAATTTCTCAAATAATTTTTCATGTCCAATTGAGCAGTTGCAGAAAAAGAACAAAAAAACTAAATTATTGCAATTTTCCTAAATAAATATATTTTGCATGCCAATCGGAAAAATATTTTAATTGAAAAAATGAAATAACCACGGCCATGAAAATATTTCTTGCCCAAATAATTTTAAAGCCGGAAGATTCAAAAAATAATTGGACTTTAAAATAATAGATTTTGAGTAATAAAACACTTGAAATTAATGAAAATGACCAATGGCAATCCTAAAAACGTTGTGGGAAAATTTCTATTCACAATGAAATTCGTGCAAAGTGTGCATATGCGAATGTTTTAGATTTGTTTTAATTAGAATACGAGCAGTTTTATTTAAAACTCTTTACTTAAAAGTGAAATTCGTTATGGAAGCATAAAAAGCATAACAATTTTTTTTAGATATTGGAATTAACTATGATTTATTTGGGTAAAATTACAATTGATTTTTATTTTAAATCGTAGGAAATAGATTTTATTCCGTTAGCAAAATTAGTTAATTGAAATAACACAAGACTAATCTGTAACCAACTGCAAGATATACAGTCGCGCTTATACTATACTTACTTATTGTATAAAATTTAATAAGGAAACATCTAAAAATTTCTCTTACTTAATTAAATAAATTTCTCTAAATTTCTCTAAATTAGAATCAGTGAAAATCCATCTCTTTTGTTTACAGATTGGCAGAAATTATTCGTAGAACGCGTATTGTACCATATAGGTTGCATATCTTCTATGGGTCTATGATGTCTAAATCGTGTTCTGGTGAACTGCCAATGTCCAATGAAGGCATTTTATTTTAATGCATAATTGGTTTAATAGGTTTTAGCGAAAAATCATAAGAAAAACTCCAAAATTCCTGAAATTTGTGATTTCATCTTCCCATATTTTTACCCAATTTTGTTATTGTTATAAATTTCATAACAATTTTTATTTTTTCTTTTCAGATTATTAACTATAACGAACAACCAATCACGGAGAAGTCTAAATTCTACTGAGCAAGAAAAACTCAAAACATTTTTATAAATTTCATCTCGCCGAACAAAAAAAGAAAACAAACAAGTACAGAAGAATATTTGAGAAAATAAAAAATTAAAGAAATGATAAAATAAGATCCTCAAATTCTTGGTCATATCCTAAAATAATCACGATATTAAATAGAAGTCGCTGGTTATTAGTCCTTATTTTTTTATATATTTTTGTTGACAATTTTCATTTCATTTCTAAATATAAACAAACACCACACTTCCTAACTCATAAAAGATTAAAATAAAATGTTTGTATATTTTTCCACAACACACAAATAAAAATATCTACAAAATAATATACAAACATAATAAAAGACTCATAAATAGTCTTGAGAGAAACTAAGATAATCTTGAAAAACAAGTGAGAAAAAATAATAAAAGAAACTGTAAAGCAAAACTATATTGTTAATTTTTGGGCTCAAACGGAAGATTACACGGAAGCTTACAGGTTAATAGAACGACAGTTCATCAGTTTCTAAAAATAAATGCAATTTTAAGGTTTAAAAATTTTAGAATAATAGCTAAGATAACAGAGGATTAACAAAGAATTTAAAGGTGTTGCAAGAGAAATTTTAAATAATTTTTGTAAATAATCCTTGGGATTTTGTTTGTTTTCAACTCAATTTCTTTGGTTTACTTTTTAAATTTTATTTTCATTCTGATTCCTTACCATCATTTGATTTGAAAACATACACACTCATACATGTGAAATTTTCCGAATTTTTTTATTCAACAAAATTGTGGTATATAAGAATTTGAATGTAGATTTAACAAGCAATATGGGAAAACTTTTTATAACCGAAGCTATTAAAGAGGATGTTAGCAGTCCTGCAGGACATGAATCGGATGTTGAAAAAGAGAATGGTGTTTCAGGTAAGATTTTTAAAAAATTTTCAATTTTTTTATATTTCTCTTACTTTTACTTGTATTTACTGTATTTGGTTTTCTTGTTTTTGTTTTGGTGTCTCACCTCAGATTTGATTAAAGGAAAAAAAATATTTTCTAATTAGAATCCTTTTTGTTGTTGTTGTTTTTGTAATTTATTGTTAAAAAAATTTTGACTTAAATTTTTACTTTTTATAGGCGTCTCTCTTTTGGTTTAACTTTTATTTAGAGCAGAAATAAAAACAAACAAGGTATAAGGAGAAACAAAAAAGGAAATTAGGTCAAAAGCGGATTTTTTTTTTTCTAAAATAAAGGAAGCATACATATAAAGATTTTTCTTTTAAAGAAGTTGAAGAATAATTGGAAGAAGAAGGAAAGGAAAATATTAAAAAATGAACCTTGAAAATTAGAAAGAAATTTTTGTCTAAAATTCAGATGGAATTTCTTTTCCCTAATTTTATAAATTTTTATTTTCGGTATACAAGATATTTTTTTTTTATTTTAAACGTAGGAGACATTTTGAAACTTTTTTTTCTTTGAAAAATTCCCTTTAAATCACTGTTTCAGGTTTAAAGAAATAAGAAATAAAATAGAAACTGTTTTAAATTAAATGTTAAATTGAAAACAATGGAAATTTCAATACCCATAACTTTAATATTAAATTTAATGGGAAAAAGCATTGCAGTTTTAATTTTCTTCAGCATTTGTTTCCTTAACCCCTGCCGAATGATATCACAGAAAATGCCGTACGAACAATAATGGATTATATACGGCGAAAAGCGTTCTGGAACATTTGCAGAGACTTGCATTGCGGCGATATTATAAAGATGTGTCTAGCAATTGAGGTGATTTAGAGATATGGATGTATCTGCATTACTTATGGCGGTTATGCAGGTTAATTGCTGCAAAAGAGGTGAATTAGGGATTTGCATGCATCTGCATGATTACGGTGATTATAAAAATGTGTTCAACGGCGGTAATTAAGGTGATTTTGGGACTAATGCCCCTGCATATTGTTGTTATACTTCTGCATATTGCAGAGAAAATGATTATTTTAAGGTTAAAGAACGGATTCTCTTACCACGGAGATCCCACTCACTGCATTGCCTACATATAGTATGGTTAGAAGGTATTGCTTCGAGAAAAATTTTGCCTCGTTGTTAGTTAACAGAAAGCATTGGGGAAGCGAACTCGTTAGTTACGATGCAGATCTGAAATTTCAAGCGAAATAACTTAATCTATTCTAGTTTAAGTATAAATTAGGTCCAAAATTTGTTTGTGGAAACTGTATTAATAAATTCTATCTACTATTAAATTAAAATATTACGTAACGATAATGCTCTACTTTTCTGTTTTATCTTCAAATTTTATTTCACTGCTTTTCACATAATTTCCCAAAATTTCCCAAGTTAGCTGTGCTTTGTACCAAAGAAACCGCACTATCAATTTCCAATTCAAAATATTGAAAATTCTTCACGAAAACGACCTTTCTGTACTTATATCCTGTCAAAGATATGAAAATATTTAAAATTAATTTTAGGAAAATATTTTTATTATTTTTTTTATTTCAATTATTTTTGTTTAGGTTTATTATACTTTTATTGATCTTGTGAAAATTTTTAATGTAAAAGGGAAATTTTTGCTGGTTTCTCAATTTTTATTAAAATTTTATCGTAGTGAGTATACAAATAATAATAATAGGATTTTAGAACGAAAATATTTACCATTATTTCGGGATTACACAAGTAAATTATTAGTTAGAGTCTATCGTTAATCTAGATTTCAATTTTTTATACGTGACGTACTATATAAAATTAAGATTGTCGTATATTCTTTATTCATTAAAATTCAAAATTTTATGAACCTTAATACGTAGTGTTCAAAAATTATTTTCAAATAATATTTCATATTTCAAGAAAATTTTTCTATTAAAATTTATAGAAAATTTATTCAAAATTCCTTAAAATAATTTGGCAATAAATTCACATTTCACCCTACACAAATCGAAACGAATCGAATATTTTTTTCAACGTATAGTAAAAATCTCTTACGGGGCAGAAAATTTCTAAAATTCCATCCTACAAATAAAAATGAGTTTTTGTGATATTGAGTAATTTTTATGACAGCACGGTTTGATTTATTATAAAAGTAAGGTCATGAACTTTTGATTTGTGCATTCACAATTTTTCGTTTGAATAATTTCGGAAATTATTATTATTGAACCAAATAATTTGAAAACTTTTCGAATAAGATATTTTATTTTCTCGATAATTTTAACATATCGAGATTCATAACATTTTTAAATATACAATATGCTTTAGTATATGAGCAATTTATAATGTCATACAAATAGAATTCAAATATTTGCGGAAATGGCTAAGACAATCTATTGACCATATTCTGACAATGCATAAAATATACCGGTTTCTGCTCTGCACACCATATTTCTTTGCTCTTAACGCATTTTTCTCGAAAGCATTAATAAAAAATTTCCGCCTTTTTTTGATTTGTATATGTGTCCAGTTGTTAAACTTTTGCACTTTTCAAACTTTGAGAGCGCAAATAAGTATTACCGTTTTAAAACATAGCCAATTGTTATTATGTCAAAGTTATTGTATCAAAATAACTTTTGAACGAATTTTTTTTTTAAAGGTGGAAATAAATTAAAGAGTTGAAAGAAGAAAGAACCCAGCTATAAAACCCACCCTTTTCCCTAAATTTTGTGCACGCCAGTTAAAATATTTTAATCAAATAAAATAATTTTTACAATTTCAGCATGCAGATTGCGACAAATATTATTGAAATTCATTCCTCGTACACACCACACATTATATTTTTGCACTCATATTTAATAAACTAATCAATTCCAATCAGTTTTAAAAAAAACTCAATAATGAAATTGACGAGAAAAAATATTTGTTTTTTTTAATTATTTCATTTTTTCAGACCTTTTTTTCTACAATTCTGATGATATTTTAGCAATTACAAAAGGTATGATACAAAAAAATTGCGATATTTTGTGTTCCAAAACCACCAAAGGCGTAGTTTTATTTTTCCACCAAATCACGAAAGTACGCTTTTTGTTTTCTTTTTTTCAAACAAAAATTTCATTCATAAAAATATTTGAATAATTTATGCACTTTTCACGTATTCGTTATGTAGAAATGAAAATTTTTATCACAAATTATTGATAAGTTGGTTAACAAAAAACAAAATTAGATTTTATTGCTAATATTCTTCAAAAATTAATTTAGCACATACCGAACTTTGCTGTCATTGATAAAAGTTTTTCACTAACACTAGAAATGTTTTTACAACACGACCACACAACTTTGCATAATATGTCAAAAAGCATCAAATTAAAATCGAAATTGTTTTGTTAGATTTCCCAAATTTATTAATTTCGAAATTTTGGAATCTGTAGTGCAAAAATTTTAAAATATTATTAATTATAGTAGAAATTAGTTTGATTATCATTCAAATATTACACAACATATCAAGTATCAAAAATTTAAACTCAAATCAAACTGTCATACTAAATTAATCATAAAAAAATTTCCTTTTTTTTATTTTCGAGCAATACAAACTACATCACTTTACTAAAGTATAGAAATATCATCTCATTGTTCATTTTAAAAGAAGTTGATCCAAGATATACTGAAAATTTGACCTATGTCTTGAATTACTAAGATAATATGTACCGTATTATTTTCGGTATTGTGCTTGGTTGTGCTCAGAATTGGCTAAGAATTTAATGTGGTTAACTCACTGGTCCGTTAAATATAGTTTGGAAGTCCAACATTGAAACGTTCATAATTAAAGCAAAATTATGCGTCACTGTCACACCTAGGTAGGGTACTAACGAATATGTAACTTGTAGAATCCATCTTGAGGCGGAACTAAAAATACTTGATGTAATGGCGAAACGCATGTTGTTAAAAGAAAAATTGGAATTTAGTTTTATTCAGTTATGCTCAGGAACATAAATTAATGTATCTGACTCACGTGATTGCCGGCGTTTATTCAGAAAGCTAAGGTATTCTAGTGAAATAGGTCCTTCCGTTGAGGAGGATTTGTAACTTTTTAATCGATGCCGTTCCTTCTTTTCCGATTAAATAAAATTACGTTTTAAATTCGATAAAAATTTTATTAATCACTCTTTCTACTGAGGATCACATTCACAAACCAATTTCTGCTATCATATATCGTGCATATTAAATTATCTAAATTAATGGTATTTTTTAATTTTTGTATAAATCTTGATTAGTTTTATATAAAAAGGCATTGTAAAGAGAGGATATGTGAAAGGATATGAACTTCATTTCATGTATACATACAATGTTTGTTATAATGTTTGTCTATCGATCCTGTTTTATTGTTTATTTTCCTGTTATGTAGATACATACAATGTGTACTCAAACCAACTTAAAGGCAAAAAGAAAAAAATATAAAATATTAGGACTAATTTTTGTTCATTCAGCGATAAATTTAAGGTATAAAAAGAGCACCCACTCAAATGAAACGGAAACAAACTATATGTAATATAACATGCATTCATGTACGTGCCACTACACTCGAATTTGTACTACATAAGTATATACTTATCTGGCTATATGTGTGTTTTCCATATACTTAGGTAAATATTAAAGTAAATGAGATATTAAGCCGTAATAAAATAAAATGAATAAAAAAATGTTAAAAGAAAATAAAATGAGAAGGAAAATAAACGAAAAATGAAAAGGATATAATTCAAAACATTTCACCAGATAAAATTGACAATATTTTATTATCCTTCAACAGTTTGTATACATAATATAACAGTTATTTTGAATAAGGTATAAGAATATTAAATTAATATGGAGAAGACAGAAAATATTATCATGATAAGAATTTTTATTTTATTTTATTTTCCTTTTTACAACACTGTTTTTAAAATATTTTCAGTTTTGATATTTCAACTTAATGTGTGATTTGTGTATAAAAGTTTCAAATTTGAGCAGATATTTTGATATATTTTCTGTATAAAAGTTTATGATTTAAAAATCACAATAATATTAATTTTTTTTTCTAAGTTGATTTACAATTTTTGCATTCCATTTAAACGCTTATAACAGGCTGACTTCCTTTAATTATTTGCTATAAGTATAATATAGGAAACCATCTGACGGAATAATTGTGTGTAACTGTTCTTTTCAACAAATTATTTGTGTAGTACTATTTTTGAGTTAGGATTTATTTTAGGAATTAGTTAAGAGTGTTATACTTCTCTAGTATTATGCATAAAAAGTTGAGTACTACAAAGTAATCAAATATATTTTTGACATTACTCATTGTAATGAAATAGTTACGAACAAGTCAATTGTCCCGACAAAAATTTTCTTTAATATTGAAATAAGTATACTTGTTATTCGTTATTATACTCTTTAATATTTAAAGTGTTAACATTTAAATCAGCTCTTTTTGTTTACTCTCTTTTTTTTCCCTGCGGAGAATTTTAAATATTTGGAATGTTGTACTCTTTCTTTCACCACACACAACACTTTAATAATTTTTCAAACTAAAGTATTATGTCATAAGAGATTATAAATATTTCTCCTTTACGTACGTATACCTTAAAAATATAACGTATAATCGTATATTATTGCAATGTAATGTTATTCCAAGTAAATTTCATAAAGCGTGTGTGTCGCATAAATTCACTTGAAAAAAAAATTTTGGTATTCATTTATTATGGTCAAAATATGATTTATGAAAAATTATGAAATTTATTAAGCGAAAATTTAGTGCAGTTTTCTTGTAATTTATAACAAAAAAAAATGAGTTCTTGTATACATTTGTTATCATAATCTACTCGTATTCGGGTATAAAGACAAAATTGACATTATAAATGACTCTAATATACCTGAAACACTATAATAAAATATGGATTAGAAATAAGAGGGAAGGATGTAGTTGTAATGAATTCGCTCACGAGGATAAAATATGTTCAAACAGTAATCAAATTCTCATTTAATTCGGTCTTTAGTAATACATGACAATAGACAAAATTTATTGCACCTCTGTTGGATAAAATAGGCAATTATTGACTTTAAAATTAATTTGCTCCCCATCATTAATCATCATATTTAATAAGTTTATTTAACTAAATCATAAAATTTTAGCATAAAATATTTTAGTGTCACTTTTGACTATTATTTATTGACATAATTATAAGAGAAAATTAATTGAAATGTAAGATAACTAAATTATCACTGGAAATGTAAACAATGATGCTTTAGTTTGATAAAAAACGGCATTTCAAATGTTATTAATAAATGCCAAAACAATTCCCCTTGCACACGATCCAACTGTCATAAATCAAAAACACTATTTCCGTCTACCGGAAAAAGGTGACGTAACTGCGCAAATCATCTATGCATTTGTTCGAGGTACTGTAGTTGTGATCAGTTTTGGCTACTCATGCGTAGTGTGAACAAATTAATATTGTTTTCAATAACACTACAAGTTATTATTATAATGTACACCCTGTATTAGGTGATTTAAATTTGAAAAAAATTTTATTTTAACTTGACACAATACAAAAATGCTTAATTAAACAAATTTTTTTTATTTTCATTTTTATTTTAATATTAAGGATTTTTATTGTTAAAAATTTAAGCGAGAGTACGCTTATTGCCACCAGAGTTGTGTATTACCACCACTTCGGTTATAAGTTGAAATACTCCTTAAAAATTTCAATTTATGTAAATTTTATTTTGTTTTTTTTTTTTATGTTTGTCAAAATGTAATTAAATTATTTTTAATTAAATGTCTATTACAGAAATTAATACGTATGTATATATTTATGTGCGTATGTAATTACAAGGATACTTTTATCTTGATATTTTTAAAAAAGATTTTTGTTGTATAAGATACAGGATATTTAAAATTGCGTATAAAATTGCGTATTTAATGAGATGAAATTGGAATTAATCAAATTAAATTTCTTAAAGAACCTGTAATCGTAGCTGTAATCAAATGTGCATGAGCCCCGATCACAGTTAATATGACGACTCATGAAATTTGATTAGATTTTATTGATTAATGCTGCTTATAAGGCTGCCATAAGAGTAGAATTTTTGGTTAATGTACAAGCTAACAATAGGCAATCTAATCAGACATTTACTTTTGGTTTAAAATTAATTTTTAGTTCATAATTTGAAGTTAAGGTTCTCATTTTTCTATTTAATTATAAAGAATATATATTTCAATAAGCTCCACTCTTGGAATCTTAAAATTCCAAATTATTATGTTTTCCCAATTTAAGTTCTCACATAACAATATAAATTTCATTTAATCAATGTAACTTTCAGGATATCCACTCATGTATCCCAAATATGAATTCATTCTCCTAAATGAAAAACACAGAACCGATGTACTGTTGATAGACTACAGAAATATATATACAAACAATAGCAAAATACCTATATATAGAGGTACTTAAGTACTCTTAATATTTCAATAAACGGATACCAGTATATCCTTTTCAATTAACCTCAAAAAAAAAATTTTAACAAAAAGCAAGCAAAGTAAAAAAAAATTTTTTTCTATGGTCATGAGATTAAATTTCTTGTTTACTCTACATACGAATATATGTATATAAACATATTATGTGTGTATATGTGTATGTCCATAACTTTATCTATATACATCCATGTTTTACATAAATATTAATACTTAAATTTATTTAATAGATCGTTATCAATTACAGTTACGAAAAAAAAAAGAAAATTAAATGATCCTTTACGAGGTTTTGTGTCTAAAATGATTTATTTCCTCCTGTATATCTATATATAGATGTACAAATACACAGGTATATGTGCAAAATACATACATACATATGTGAATATAATAAATATACAAAATATTTATTAAATACATAATGTACACAATCATATACGTATGTAAATTTTAATATTTGGGAAAATATAGTCAAAAATATTGTTGAAAATATTTTGTCAATATTTTATTTATTGATTGATTCAAAGTTATTTTTAAATAATATTAAAAATAATAAAAAATGAAGAGGAATGAACAAAAAAATATGAAATCCTTGCACTGATATAACGTATGAAGATTTGTCCTTTTAATACTAGGGTAGGATATCAATTTCAATTCGAAACTTAATTCCAAAACTCTCATTCATATGATTCAGCGACATTGAGACAGTGGGTCAACACAACACTAAGCTATCGTAATTGTTCAACTCTCACAATTAAATTTTACCACTGAATGACGCAAATGATATTTAATAGAGAAATGTTAAGAAACAAAATGACACACTGGCATAGCAATCGGCAATGAGAATTATTTTGAGAATGAGAGAATTATCTGTCTTGTTTCTTTTTATAGTGTTATAACTATGTGAGCCAGCGTTCAATAATTAACTAGATGTTTCTGGTGTTACAGTTCTGGCGGGTGATTCCTGTAGTGTTTTTAGAAAAAAAACTGTTCACGGAGAGAGAGGAACGGTTTTCACACTCTGACTTGTCTCGATAATTTTAAAAGGATAAAGAAAATGAGATTTACAAAGTTCTGTCTAGCAGTTTTGAAGCTGCTAAAGCGGGAGCAATGTATTGCTCACAACTCTTTTTGTCTGTTTGTAGTACACTTACATAACGGTAATGTCGTCAATTTAAATGTCAGATTGGTAATACTTTTTAAGTCTGCTTCTAAAAGGAACTAAGTCTGTTTTACGTGTATTTTAGTGATTTAGAGCGGTTAATGAGTTTTGTTATGATTTTATTAGTTAATGGCATGTTAAAGAATAAGATCGCTGAAAGTTCTCTAAAACCCGATTAGTTCATTTTTAGTCAATTTTAATTAGTAACCGGAATTGAACGCAAATTCATTAACTTCGAACTTTTCAAGGAGTAATTTTCCTTTAGAACTACTGACATCTTTTTAAAATTCTTCCTATAGTCCTAACAATTACGATTGAAAATTTCAATTTTAAACTCTTTACAATAGACTAAACGTCTACATGATTTACTTATTCTTTTATGTCTTCTTTGTATAGAAAAATGATCCTTTTATGAAAAGGATTTATATTAGAAAATTTAAGGAAAAACTTTTCTTTTTTGTTGTCTATTTTATTTTTTTTTATTTTTTCCAAATATTTTGCTTCCCATATGTAGACTTAATTTAGGCAGGTGTACTCATACGTAAATACATACACTCATATTGATTTTTATTATTTGTGTATACATATATTTTCGGATCACTTTATTCATTGTTGGCATAACATTTTAAATTTTAAATAATATTTAAAAAGTATGAGAAATTGATTATATTTTCACAATTTATGGAAATTTTCTCTTTTATTTTTTGTGGAATGATGAATTGTTTCAAGTAAAATTGATTTTAAATCAATTTTCGCTATAGATTTTGGTTTTTATGAATTTTATTTTGCCTTTATTTTAGAATTCTTTCCGGGAAAAATATTATTCTACATATAGATGAAAAGATAAATATGGCATAATAGGATTTCCATTTGAATTGGAAAAAAATTGGATTAAGGTTGCAAGCATTATATAAATTTAATATAATCTTAAATATTATAAAATAAAAGTAGCTGTAATTATTTGATGATCATGGTTTGTAGCACATAGAGATAAGGTCTATATTTTACTATAATATTCGTTTTTTGGCTGATTGGTTGTTATTGTATAATAGTAGCCCTTTTACTACTATGACTCAGGTACTAATAGTAATCAAGTATTGAAAAGAACTAGAAAAAAATTACATCAAATCTAATAGTTCTTTTTTAATTCGAGTTTAATCATGCTTTCAGCAAGTTTCGAAAGAAATTTTACTTATAGTGAAAATAGAATTGGTTTTTATTATGTCAGTGAACGAAATGTATGGCTTTACAAGTGTACAAATGACGTGACATTGAATATTTTAATTAGAAATATTAGATATCGCATAATAACCCTGTTTGCCTACCTTTTTTTATAATTTTTCTGCAGGACTTTTATTTCCGCTTTTTTCAAATATTTAATTCGGCTCGATTGAATCTAAAATTAAAATTGAAATTCAATTTACTACTTAAATCTCCATGCATGAAATGCATGGATCTAAAATTTTTTTATTTAAACTTACAATTTTAATTTAATTTGCTATTTTAACCTTATTATAAAACGAAAATAAAATTATAACAATGAAAAATGAAAATCCTTTTTGTCATTATCCCAAATTAGATTGAGGATATCAGAGCACAATGAAATAGTAAACAAAAAACAAGAAAAACAAGAAGAAAAGAAAGAGAAAACGTCCAAATTAAATAAATTATCATTTTATTTAAATAACTGGAAAATTAATTTATGAAATTTATCATAAGTTTTTTTTGATCCCATTTTTTTTCTGAATCCTTTTCTCTTTTTCTAATTATTAATGTTTATTAAATTATGGTATTTAAAAATAACAAATTGTCAATTTGAGTTCTTTTGATGAGCTTTAATGAGGTTTAGTTCTCTCTTTTTTTTTCCGAGTTCGCCATTTAACCATGATAAATGCGATGGGGCGCTTATGTATATAAAAATTCTAGTAATGATACCGCAAATATTATCGCTGTTATTTATAAAGCAAAATGGAAAAAAGGAAAGGATATGTTAATATTCAGGATTTTTAGATGTTTATGTAGAAAGAGAAATGAAAATTGATTAATGTTATTTTTGCTATTGAGTGAATTTAATCTTTTAAGATTATCAAATTGTAGAGAATTTTTATATTTGAAGCTTTTTCACATATAAATCATACGTTCATCTCCCTGTCATTGCTAGTGGATTAAGCATTTTTTTTTTGTTCATTGTCAATTTGTTTGTTTCCAAAAAAATACACTGTTCAGTTCACACATGGATTTTCTTTAAAAAATTTTCTCTCATAAATTATGAAAAAATTCAAAAGAAAACCGTGCGTTCGTATCACAGTTTTGTTACTCAACATGCATGATGAAATATGTAGATGTTGATTTCTAAAGCATTTTCTTTACCACAATATTGCAAAAGTACATTTTTTTTTGCCGAAAAATATAGACAGTTAATCAAATTTCCTTCGGCCTGTTCCATTCAAGGGGCCACCTTTTAATGTTATTTTCTGGCTTTCTGAGGGTATAACCGATCCATTTCTATTTACTTTTTATTTATATATCTACAGGATCTTGCCCTGTCAACTCCCATCGCATATAAGTCTCAGGCATGCGTTTAAGACGTCTTGCATATTGTTTGTGCAGTTTTTCTTTATTAGCCAGGTCTCACTACCATATTGGAGAACCGATTTTTCGAAGTCGTTGAATATTAATATTTGTGCCGCTCGCCAAGTGACGTTATCTCTACACTGGCCAGAGTCTCCCAAAAGCCATTCTGCCGAATTTAATACGGGTTTCTATGTCTCTTTCAGCACCCCCATCCTACTCAGTAGTAATTATAATACTAAGGTAGCTGAATTCAGCGACATCTTCTATTTCTGTGTTGTTTATTTTTAGTCAGTCATTATTATCGGGTGCTAATTCTCATATTTTTTGTCTTATTCGTGTTTATTCGGAAACCGACATTCAGGGCGTTCTGCTCCAGATCATGTACTTTTTCTTGCATGCCTTTATGTGTGAGGGCAAGTATCTTTCTAGTCTATTTGTTAAAGTCCATTTGATACTTCTGGCAGTAGTTGTTGCACTTCTTATAACGTCGTATAACGCCGCATTGAACGGGAATGAAGTGAGTGGAAATTCTTGCTTGAATACGGTTCCTAATTTTATTGAGTTACTTAATTAGCCTTTATGAAGCACCCTAAGCTCCACATTCGCATATAGTGGCATTATTATGTTGATTATTTTGTTTGGAATGCTTTTATTTGGTAAGGAATATTGCCTCTCAGTTGATCATATTACTCGTAAAGGCTCTTTCGAAATCTACGAAAGTGATATACAGTGGTAAATTTCATTCGACTGATTGTTCTCTAATTATTCGAAATTGTGAGGCTGGTGATGTGCCAACCATAAAAAACTCATGGTTTTTGATTTTATTTTATTTGTTATTTTGATTTTATTTCTTTTATGTAATTAGTTTCTGATGTTGTTTCTTGGTGTTTTCGCATTTTCTATCTTCTGCTCAGTCGCATTTATGTCATGTTTTCACTTGTTCATGACACACGTTTGATAGCTCATTACAAATGATTATAAAATGATTTTTAAATGAAAGTGGAAATACAATAGCACCGCCCGTAGTTGCCACGTGTACAATTATTTATTGAATTCCTGTAAATAAAAATGTTAATTATGAGATTAATTGCTTAAGCTCTGCCATATTTCATATACATATAAAATTTTTCAAGTTAATATTTATTTAACTAGGTTTTTATTGAACACGCAATAAAATAAAAAAATTATTATTGACTGCGTTATTTATTTTCTCATTAATAAAACAATAAAATTTACAAAATAAAATAGAAAAATTCTATTAAAAATTCAATAAATATTTAAAAAGAAAAACAGAAATTTTAATTCCCTCTAGGCTTTACATAACTAATAATAAAATTTATTTTGTTGTTATATACAAAGTAGGAATTTTACTTTTATAATATTTTCTCCTGAATATTTTAATTCTTATAAATTCTTGTAAAATATTTTGTGCGCTTTATAAATTAAAAATTTAAAGATTAAATAATTATATTTTGCAAATATGTATGTGTGTTTGTATATATTCAAAACTCATCCTTTTATACACACAATGAATGTAATAGAAGAATTTCTATTGACCCCGAAGGTCATTCAGAATATAAAAAGTCTTTAAAACCTTTGAACTTATATTTTAAATATTTTTTGCTACTTCTGAAGTTTAGCTATATATATATGTATACATATATATGTATATATACTTACATCTATATTTATTTACATTTAATTGCCATAATCTTATATTGCTGTACATTCATCTCTTGATGTTCTTAAACAATTGCTTAAGGATATTTTGTTTTTTTTTTTCAATTTTTTATTATAAAATCTTTAAGAATATTCTTTTCATTAGTATACATATTTTAATTTTTTAAACCATTCGAAAGTCTGATATAAGTACTTAGAATTTTTAAAGCATGTATTAAAAGTGTCTGCTTTCGATGAGTTCTACGATAGATTTTCATAATGTAGAGATTCAATTAAATTTTAAGTAATCTACTGTAACAAAAATACGGGGTAAATTTTTTATTCGGCTGAAATCAACATTCTGGCTATAGCTCAGCGAATCACAACTTTAATCAGGAATACAACCACAATTCCGATTAAAATTATGGTTATGAGCGAGGCAGTGACTGCACTGCTAATAATTCGATCGCCAAAAAGGCAGACTCTGTTCCTTATTTCACTAAAGTTTTGCTGAAACTGAAACAATATGCTTTAGATGATTTTTATCCAATTGTAATATTTTGGTAAGAACAATTTTATTTGATTTTACTTTTGGGTATTTCCAAAATGAGTTACTGCAATTTCAATGTTTTCCATATTTAAAAGGCATATGATTTCAAAAATTATATTGATGTAGGCTACAAGATTTTTACGCAACAGTTTCCCAAACAATAATAAATAACTGTACTTTTTATACGAATCTCTTCATATTAATGTTTTTGTTTTTT
This sequence comes from Condylostylus longicornis, assembly GCF_029603195.1. Taxonomy (NCBI): domain Eukaryota; kingdom Metazoa; phylum Arthropoda; class Insecta; order Diptera; family Dolichopodidae; genus Condylostylus; species Condylostylus longicornis. The sequence goes on along the minus strand of NW_026578052.1, from coordinate 4,007,042 downwards.
CATGTAGGGGACTGAGGACCTTACGTCTTGCCAAATGGACCATTTGGATTTTGTGATTCCCATCCCTACCCACAATTCCATATCTAAGCTCATGAAAAATTTGCAGTATTACAGTTACCCCGAACCCGGCTTTGTGATACTTCCGCTTGTGTCACAAAGCGCCACCCGAAGCAGTTTTTATTACTCCTTTCTAATGTACAGCAATATCTGTAATGAAAATCATTAATATTAAATTTAATTGAGAATTTTAATTGGGGGGATTGTGTTAATCCACGTATTCCATAGGCTTATTTTCTAAAATTCTTAAAAATAAATCAATCCTTTATGTATTAAATTTCTAATAATTTTGAATATCCTTCCATGCCCGCAAAACTTTATGAAAATTGATTTATCGCACTAAAATTTCCAAAAAAAAAAATTAATTTCCATAACATAACTTTCAACAAGTAGTCTTAGAACACATAAAGGCTTGAGAAATCATAATTTTTAATGACACTTCGTTCGGGAATAAAATTTATTGCTTTCAATTCCAAAAATTATAATGGTGTCCAATTATAGTCAAAATTTACAATGAATCTTCTTATATCTATATTCCTGAATAAGTATACAAAGGTTTGGGATTATCAAATAGCCCCACTAAATTTCTCTCACATATTTCATTAATATTGAAAAAAATTCAGATATTTAAAATAAATAAAATTATAAAATTAATATTAAGGGAAAACTTTTGTAAAAGTTTCAAAACACAAGAAAAAAAAAATCCAATCATTAAAAAATTATTGTAAAAATTAACGTGGGCCGAAACGCACTAATTTCAGTAACAAAAAGAAAAACAAGTAAAATAAATCCTAAAAGTTAATTCAAATTCTTTATCAGAAAGGTATGCATAGTATTCCTTTGATATCCTTGAAAGTTTTCCTCGAAACTCCACAAGTATTTTTTATACTCTTACTATTAATTTTCCTTTATCGATTGATTATTTTTACATTAATAAAAAAAATACAAAAAGTAAAAAACAAGAATGGAATTTGAATTTTTTTTTCTAAACTTAAAATATCTACGATAAGAACAAATTTCTTTTAAGTGATTATGCAATTTTATGAATTTTAAACCTTTATAATCAGTATAAAGCCTTCCCATGTTAATAAAATAATTTAAAAAATACTTAAAATGTTTAAATGCTGTGGTGACAAGGCAAAACTGCCTTAGTTTTGGCTTGTTTCCACAAGGAATTTTACAAAATTTAAGATAATTTTTGGAAAAATATAAAAGAAAATCTGTATAACACTCAGTCATTATATTTATTATTGACCGTATTTGTCATTTTACATGACCATATATATAAAATCATCTACCGAAATAAATTGGAAATCTTCCGAGTACAATACTATAGATTTTGTTCAGTTACCCTAATGTTTTTCCATTATTGCCACTGAATTATAAAGCCGTTACTCTTTATTCAATAGCATATTTTTATTTTTTGTAAACAGGTTTTTAATTTCATTTTATCCTTGAATAAACTGAACAATATAGGGAACTCTATCCCCCTCCCCCACCCCCCCCCCCCCCCCCCAACCAACTGATAAAACAAAAGAAAACTGCAAAAAATAAAGGTTTATTTAAAAATAATTATGAAAATATTAGGAATTTTTTATAAGGTTTAGAATTTATTATTAAAAACTTGTTGAACAAAGTAATTAAAAAATTTTGTAACAATATTTAAGTTTTTTTATACCGTAAGAAAAAAATTGTTTTTAGTTCAACAAATTTCAACAATAATTTCAATGGTGCAATAACAATAAAGTTTTTTTTTTTTGCAAATAAAATTAAAATTTTTGATAGTTTTGGATATTTTTTGACCATACCAAAAGTTCTCTCTGCTTTAAAGTTTTTCATGCATCAAAATCACATTACAAGAACCAATTATTATTTTATGCTTTAAATAATATGTTAGAGAGCTTCTTTTTTTAGTAATTTTATTTATTAAAATAACAAATCTGTATGAAACAGTAAAAGTTCGAGTAAAATTGAATATTTAGGATATAATTTAAATATTTAAATTAGAAACATAATAAAAAAATTTGACAGTAACTAGTATCTGTTGACAGTAACTGTTATTTCAATTGACAAGAGTGCAATTATACTATGTACCTAGAATATCCGCAATAATCTTCCATTGACCTATAAATTAATTAAAAACATACTACATGAAAGAACATTTCACCAAAATTCAATTTACGTCCTCAACGCTTGTTTAGTACGAATAAAATGCTGTCTCATGGCTCTATATAGTGTTTTTGGTTCAATTTCTTATGCCATTTTGAGGTTTCAGTAGATTGATGCAATTACAACTAGACTTCAATAAACCAAAATATACAAGTTAATAAGAAAATTTAAAATTGAAAATTTTGCAATTATTATTCTTGTCAAAAAAATTTACTTAGTTTTTATTAAAGCTATTATAAATATTGACACCAAGTGTAAACACACATAATATACAAATTATGTTATAAATAGATCCCCAATTAATTAAAATTTTTTATTATTTTATGATGACAAATATTAAATTTAATGTTAAATTCATTTTATTTAAAAATGGATCATGGTTCGTTGATTTATAAAAATAATTTTTTGAATTCTTAATAAATATTTTAAATGCTTTTATAATATTAATTGCATTTTTATGCTAATCTCAATCATGAAAATCATCGTGTCACATAAAATTTATTTTTATAATATTTTCATGCATATTTCTTTAAAAAAAGAGGAACTATAATTAAAATTTTATTTATAAAAAAAATAAATATTTAACTCGCTTTTAAATATCAAATTTTTCATTTGAATATGGTAAGTATTTTTATTGTGAATTAAATGTGACATTAAGAAATTTTTATAGTTGAGTAGAGGTGTAAATTTGAATATGGAATATATGTATATTTATTTATAAATTGTAAATCACATTTAATCCGTAATTAAATACGAACAATATTGGTTAAATATAAAACTGTACAGAGGTTGCAACAAGCCATAATTTTTAATATAAAGGGAAAGTTATGTGAACTAAAAATTGTGAATTTGTGTGCCCAAATCACATAGTCATTCAACAATTATTATATAATACGTAGAGAGAGAGTTTGGGAAATGAAAAGTTAATTAAAATTTTTGCCGAAAATTCGGGATTTTTCTCTAAATTTGTCACTTTTTAAATTAATTTACTACATTCGTGTCTCATTAATTTTTTGACTCTGTTCCTGTTGACCGACAATCATCTCTTTATTTATTCAAAATATATTCTTTCTATAAAATCTAGCCCTGTTTTTAAATATAATTATTATATTTAACAAAATTTATATTTATGTACCTTTATATTATATTGTGAATTGAATAATTAATAATAATAATAATAATTATTACCAAAATATAAAAACATATGTGTACATCAATGTAAACAAAATTTATGAAAAATAAATATTTTATATGTACAAAAATAAATTTAATATAATTTAATATAAATATAATTTAATGAACAGTAAATTAGTATATAATTAAAAAAATTAATGCGTGAAAGGGCAAATTTATATGAAAAAAAAAATAATATAGAAGAAACTTGTATGTATAGAAGAACCAAAGGTATAACTATGTAAAGAACTAATAAATTAATAATGAATTGATGAGATTAACGATTAATTGAGTTATTAAAATAAAATTATGTAAAGAGAATTTAATAATATTAAAATTTTATTAAATTCCATTTGGTTTTAACAAAGGATGATCTTAAATAAATGTAATTTAAATGTATGTATGATGTGGACTTGTATGATACACAACAGCAGAAATTGCAAATTGCAGAAAGCCAACTCAAACCCATGATTTTATTCACAGTTGGTATCTATGGAAATTTTTCCATCACTTCATCGACCAAAAATGGACTAAATGTCCGTGACTCGTATTGAATCATACGAATGTTTGATAATACCATTATGTTTGATAATACTAATGTTTGATAAGTAATTAACCTTGTAACAAAATTATTGTTGCTTGCCTCAAAATCTGATTTATTCTATTGTAGCAACCTACAGAAATAAATTTTGATTTTCTCTCCTCTTTTTCTCCTCTCTCTAAAACAATTAATTTAAAACTTTATGCTCTCTAGTGTCTAGAGAGCAACTTTTGAACAATTTCAGTATTTAGAGGTTCTTTGTTATTTAATTAAACTTTTTGTGCGAACAATATTCTAAAAAAAATTTCGGTCTTTGAAAGAGAAAAAAAAAGAAAAATATTAAAAATTAATTTAGTTTTAACCCCAACTTTCGTTTCATTCTAAATTAACTTTAACTCTTTTCCCTCAATTTTGTTTTTTATATTAAGTTAATTTATACAAATTGTAAAATCCAAAACTTTCAAACATTTTTTTGTGTTGTTCTATGTAATTTGACGTAGAACTTTAGGAAAAAAAACCTAAAAATAATTTTTTTTTATTAATTTTGTTTTAAAAAACTTTGTGATAATCAAGAAAAAATAATATGTGTGTATGTATGTGTATAGGTGGATGTATTATATGCTTATAAATAAAAATAGTTAGAAAAAAAGTTTTTATGAAAATTAAACCCTTTTTTTTTGCTCTCACACCTTCCAGCGGTAAGAATAATAAAAATCTTTTCTGTAAATTTCTAATTTAAACTTTGTATTAAAAAATATTTCACTCCAATCAAGGAATTCATTGCAGATTAGCTTTGCTTCACACAAAATTTGTTTGATAAATTCTGGGAATATTTCAGTATTTAATAATTTGAAAACAAAGGTTTGTGTCTCTTTTTATGTATTTGCATAAAAATTGTGTTCAATTACCTAATAGAAATTTCTGAATGGTTTTGTACAGTTTAGCGATATTTAAACTTTAATTTATACTCCAACTGATCGACTCAACTGATCCTGTAGATCAGTTTGAGTTTCTCCAGAATGGGAGAAACATATTGTACCAAATTCTGTTCTTAAAATATATTCGATTTGTTAAAATTCAGAATTTATTAAACGCCCTTCGTGTATATTATTTTAAATGTACATAAAATAAATGAGAGAATATCCTTAAATATACAGAAAGTAATGCGGCTAACAAATAGATCTCCAGACAATACAAATAAATTGTAGTACAAAACAATAAAGGGAAATTATGACCGACTCTAGATAGATTGATGAAGAAAAATTTGAATATACACAGGCACACTTTCAATCTACGAGTATTTAGTAAGGAATATTATTTGAGAATTTTTCAAGATTTTATATAATAAATTTTTTAAACAAATAGAGTTAGTAAGTATACGAGTAATAAATTATTTTTGTTACATTTGGCTTTGTAATAAATTTAAAAAATTTCTGAATTTTGCGAAGTAAAAGATGACCTAATTATATTGATGTAATTCGCTAAAATGAACTTTTATTCAATGTTTTACAAAAGAAAAAAAATTAAGAAAGTTCTGTTTTTAACTAAATCAAAGCGGAACAACATTCTAGCATTGTTTCCTAGTGGAAACTACCCATAAGGGTAATTTGTGGAACTGATTTAACAAAATTCAGCAAAAAGGCTGAAAATGTTGATATTTTTTTTCAATCGAACATGTTCGAGATTTCATATAAAGTTTGAAATTAGCAATACGGAGCGGTATCAAACAATTAGAGCACCTAGTTCTCCTCTATTGTCTTGTATAATACCGCTTAAAACCGAATGCATGATAAGACTTTGAGATAAATAACTATTAGCTTATTATTTTGTTTATCAACTTTTGATACCCAACATTATACAGAAAAAAAGAACTAAATTAAATTAATTTTTAGAAATGTTATTGAAGAAAAAAATAATTGAAATTAATTTTTTTGGTAAACATATCCATAATGTTTATGATTTCTTAAATCAAAGAAAAAAAATTGCAGTTTTTCTTTTTATTCTCGAATAATTTATTCTTAAAAATTTTCTACACGTACCTATATTTTGTACCTTTTATTACACTTACATACATTCATAAATCTTTATATAAATGTAAATATTTTTGTATACTTGTTTGTATGTTCAAAAATATAATGTTTGACCTCTATCAAAAAACAAAATCCTTAACCTCGAAAGCCCCTCTGGTAATATGGTGAATGTAAAAAATAATAATAATATAAAATATTTTTTATTTTATTTTTTTTCTGATTTTTTCATTTTTATTATAGTACAAGTTTACTTTATGTATAATATACAGTTTATGTATAATAATTTTTTCATTCATACAAGTATACGAACAGCCATACAACATGTTTGTTTTTCATGTAGAAAGAAGTAAGATTAAATCAAATAGTTTAACAACAAGCACATTTCTTTTTTACTTTTTTAAAACGCAAATTTTTAAATATTTCGATTTCTATAGTTAAACAATTTTATCTTTTGTGTAAATTGTAATTTAAGTTGATGACAAAAATTAAATAGGGAATTTTGCGGCTTGTCAAGTAACATCATGACACAAACCTTAAAATCTTGATATATGATAATCTTTAAGCTTTGACTTTGCGTTGTTGATGCAAACAAAATGTTAATTATATGTCAATTGTAAAAATTTTTTTATTTGCAGATGATTGTCAATTATTTGATATGATTAACATATTATTATTATTGTTAAATTTTTGACATACTATACGTGTCAAAAATTGACATACTACGTGCTAAATTATGAATTTATAACGTAATGTGTTTGGCAAGCAATGAATCTCACATTTAGATTTATCAATTAGCCGCTGACTATATGTGACTAAACACTTTTAAATTATCTTTTTTTTGATAGTGCGTGAAATCTTGAGGAGGCATCTCAAGAAGGAAGGGAAGAAACAATATTAACCGTATACAGTTTGTAACACTCCGCTTGACACGGAAATGATTGATTTCTAAGAAATATTTATAAGAATCTCTAAAAAAATATTAAGAATTTTCGAGTAAATTTACGGACCAAGTTAAATTTATAAGCACATTTATTTTCATTTATGTTCAAAAAAATATGCTGAAAATATGTACATATGAACATACATACAGATGTTCATATGTATACGCAAAAAATACAGAGTAATTCTTAATAATAGAGTGAATACGAATTACCATTAATAATACTCAACAGGTGTTCTTGATTATAAACCAAAATGTATTGATATATTATAATAGTAAATATGAGAATACGAGTAGATGCAGTAGATATACTTGGCTAGACATATACGTCCAAACATATATACATACACATATTTTTATATACAGTAAGTACATATTTAAATATTTTATTATTTTATTCTGTGCCACGTACTAAAACTTTTACAAAGTTAAGAGAGAAAATTGTAACATTTTAGTAAAGTTTTTATACAATAAAAGGAAAAAAATAAAAGCTTACATTTTATATACATACATACACACATCTATATTATTTTTAGAATAGTGCAGAAGGTATAAAAAATATTTCAAAGTTTATTGAATTGATTTTGTCACGTAACACACAGGGAAAAAAACTTTTTCTCTTCTTCCTTTTCTATAATAAATTTTCATTTGTTTTCCAAGTCCCATTATCCTTATATATACGTACTAATGTAATATAAATTTACATGTAATATTGTATGTAGATATTCTAGCAATATTATTATTGATATAAAAATATTTGATAGCTTACCTTATATATTACAAATATTTTAATAAATATAAATGGTTTGATATGAATATATAAAAATCGGCTTTCTATTGAAAATAACATTAGTATGCTTTATCAAAATTATAATCTTAACTTTAATTTATATTATATATGTGGAATAAATGAAGAAAGAAGCAATAAAACTAGGAAATTTAATAATAAAACTAGGGAAATTTTCTATTTTACTGAACAATAAATACAAAAAAGAAAATTTCATTCAAAAAATTTATATTATTCTCAAAATAATAAGTAGCCACAAACTAAACTAGCCATTAAGAACTCTAAATCATTTGAATTGACAACATTTTAGGAAATTTTTAGTAATGAAATTGAGAATTCGATTTGTTTATTAACTTTTTAAATGGTCCTAATACCAAAAATAGTTTGGAAGACGTTGATATTTGGAGAAAATTGTATAGTGTCTGCACGTGTAAACGTACCCGTAACGGACGAATCGTCCCATTAATGTTTTTTGCTATGGTATTGTTGGTTTTGCTATGTCAAAAACTTCGCTCAATCTTTGTTGTGTACTTTAAAATGAGGATGCTGCCATATACTTAATTAATATTCTAAAACAAGTTGTCATTAAATTTTCTATGGCAACTTTTAATTTGAAATTAATTTGATAATACTCAAATATACGGGATTACACAATATTAATAATTATAAATTCAATTAACATTGATAATAAGTGAAAAAAATTGTAAATTTATTTTCATAAATATTCGAAGGGTATTATAAATTTGTATTCTCCATTTGTTACGCTAAAAAATAAATGTTTAAGATACATATTCGATGAAAATTTGGTTGTGATTGTATAAGTTCTTATAATAGCTGTCATACTAATTCAAAAATAATTTGCATTTAACCCATACAAATTACAATATGTTGACAAATAGATTACAACCAAGTTTAGAGGTAGGACAATTTGTTTATTGTCAAAAAGCTTTCGAAAAACATGAATGCTACTCGTAGTATCAACGAGTTGACTAGATCAACTCTATTTTTTCACATATTTTAACTTATTACACACAATACATTTATTTTCATTGTAATAATTACATTTTATAGCAAATATATACAAAAACAAAGTAACATGTTAATTATTATAATTTATGTAGGTAGTCGTATATCTTGATTCATCATCATTTTCATATCTAGTGTAAATGCCATGTTTTAATCTTTTTAACATAATATTTTTTTTTTCGGTCACATCTCACTAATTAAATTATTTACAGTCTACTGATATTCTAATTACAATATTCTGTACTAAAAACAAATTATAATTATTATGAAAATAATTAACATGTATAACAACAATGTTCTTTCTATTTAAATAAGTTTTTGTAATATACAATGTAAGGATATAAAAATTTATGTGCATACATGTATATATTATGTAGATGTGCATTAATACATTCGGTTGGGTATATTTGATAATTGTGCAAATTTTCGTTAATTATATGGCTGAAATTCTTTATAGACAAAGAAAAACTATTTTCAATTTGCCATTAAGAAAAGAAAAGGGTAAAAATTTTAAAGAAAATTAACAAAAATTTTTGAATGTATAGGTTTTCGAAATTGTTGTTTATTGAAATTGACAATTTTTACTGTTATTACTTCAGTGATTTCTAATTTTTAAGCACAAAATGGATGTTTCGGTTTATTCCTGCGGAATTTTCCATCCCAAAAAAACGTAATTCTAAAATTAACACAAATCTATTAATGGTTTCAGTACGCGCTCAGTGTAATTGGGTTTAAAATATAGGCTTGAATTTAAATTTCCGGTTAGTAAATGCTTAAAGCTCTAAAATTTTTGTTGATTTTTTGCACAAAATGTCTGCTACATTGTTAGACTTCAAAGTTTTCTAACACTAAAAAGACAATTTTTTAAAATGTTTGTTTATTTTCTCATTTAATTAAAAATTGTTGCTGTGTGGTGAATGAATGCAATATATTTAAAGTGGTGAGAAATGTGACAAACAAGTGACATATAATAAAACGATAATAACAAAAGTTAAAAATAAGTGAACGCGCATACATTTCGGAAAACAAATTTATTTTCGCTAATTCTCAATATGTTTTAATAATTTTTGTGAATTTTTAATAATTTAATCAGTTTTACATAACAATTCATAAATATTATCAATATAACAAAACCGGAATGTATATTAGTTTTCTTTTGAAAGAAGAATATGCCGTTCCAACATTTTTATTTACTTGTATTCGTAAGTCAAAATATTTTTTATTAAACAATCATTAATCGAATTTTTTTTTTTAAATTTGACACTGCAATTTAAATTAATTGAATTAATATAGAATATATAATGAATACTTCCATGACATTTAAAATTTTTAGATGAAGGCAATTTGTTCCTCTGCATTATTTGGTACGGCTCAACACACGTTCTAACAATCTAATATTTTGTCACCAGGTATTTTAATATTCCAATATTATTAAACAAAATTTATTAGCATTTTTATTAAATATGGTATTTTCTGATACATCATGAACATAAATACAAGAATATTTGCATTGCAATTGGAACATGGGCTTAAAATTACAAAATTTCCATAAGAATAAATCAAAAACGAAAGGAAATTTCAAAATTTGGAATTAAATTTTTTTTTCTGTAATTTTAAATTACAGTGATTTACATAAGATACGAGATTGTAATCGTATATTAACAATAATTATGTAAATAGATGGCGTAATAAGTACGATATGCAGATTAAAGCAGTCGTTGCGATTAAGAGCATTATAAAAATTTTGATTAATCAATGCGAGGGGTAGTATTGAAATGAATCGGATCTCTAATATAAGTGTGTACATATGTACACACTTATATTAGACATGTATGCATAATAAACTTTAAAAAATAAAATAGCTTAGATCATTTCTTTAACATAAGTTGAGTCCATATATTTGCCGCCGAGCAAAAAAAAGTTACAGAATTAAACAGCGCGAAAGAATTAAAGAATCTAGTCCTATCAATAAGAACGAACGCCTACTTGCTAACAACAAATATCAAAACTAATAAATGGCAAAACAAACAATGCAAATATTGTCAAAATAAAATTTTTGTGACAGAACTTTGGTAGGTCCAGAAACTAAAACGACCTGCAATATTTTATTTTCGCTGTATACAGTAACAAACACGGGCTGCTAATGCAATTGTAACCTAGCATTGCTGTAATTCTTCGAATTATCCGGACTTCTTTCCCTTTACTCTTTAATTTTAGATCACATATTTTTTGTTATACCTTTCATCTTTCATTATTATTACAAAATTATCTATCAGTAAAATGACTGTATATTTGAAAATCAAAAGAATGACTTGATTTTAAAAGATTATTAAATAAATTTTATTTTTTATTAAAAAATTATTCAAATATAGGCACATACATACATTATATTTATTATCTAAACCCATAATATCAGGTGTTTTGTAATAGGATGACTAAAAAAAATTGAAAAGCAGACGAATTTATTAAGGGATGTAATAATATTTTAAAGCAGAAAAAATTCTTTTAGGATCAAGTCAAAAATTGAATATTACGTTACGATACACGTATAACACATATCAAATCACTCATGCGATAAAAAGTAGAAGCCATAATATAATAAATTTTTGTCTTTCTTTGTTCTGTCAGTTTGTATCTAATCATATTTTTTTATAGGGTCTTTTGTTTTTAATTTTTTTTTCACAGTAGGTTCTTAAAATTATATTTATTTTTATATAAAAAAATCAAAAAGAGTCATTAATTTGTAGAAGAATTAGTGGAAGTAAAGACGTCTCATAATATATACGGATTCAGTTCTGCTGGTAGGCAATTTAAAATATTAATATTGTACTTACAGGTTTTTATGCGAAAATCAATGTCGGTATGCTTCTCATAGATAATAAAATTAGTGCATTTGCTCATCTAAGTCATGTTTTGTAGTTCATTACCGAAATTCCTTTGCAATAATTTACTCCAAAAATTACTTAGTACGAAAATTTCGCGCAGATTTGAAGATATACCTTGTATGTAAATTCACCGTTATATTTTATTTTTTGAATCTAACATCAGTACGCACGCTGTATATTTTGCTTTTATAACAAAATTATAGGTTTTGTATGATATCAAAATATTAAATAAAAATCACTTCCAACAAGTTCATAAAAAAAAATACAGTGACTTTCAAAAATTTTGATGACATTTTGTGACATTATTGTTTCAAACAGTGTTAGATTTAAGAAGATTATGACATCCAGTTAATTTTATGAGAATTTTATCGAATTTTTTTTTAAATATAAAGTGAAATATATATTTTTTCGTGTAAAATGTTTAATCTTAAATAACTTGTGTCTCACAAGCTGGTCCTGCATGTGTGGCAACATTATTATGAAATTAATAATTATTTAATTAGATTTTTAAAGCATAATTTGAACCGATCGATAATTTTAAATATTGTTTGAAGATTAAATTATATTATTAATTATACTTTTATCGAAAATTCATTCACGGATTCAATAAAATTGAAAATGATAATAATATAGTCATCAAATATACCTATGAAGCTTTATTTCTCGAATAGACCCAAAGAAAAAAAATCGAAAATTTATTTCACATAAAAATTCCAATTTTATTTTCCATTTTAAATAAAATGGGAAATAAATTTTCTTTTTCTTATACCAATTTATAAATTATCTTTTGAAGATAAAGCAACATATACAGCGTGCGTACATATACGTATGTATATTGCGGCACAAACGTACATTATTGAGCGTAAAAATAATATTATACTTGATACTCATAACACTTGAATAAATAATTGAAGGATATGAATTGGATTTATAGATATACAAGGGGTGTATGTGCGCACATTGTACATTTGTACATAAATACATATTTTATTAATAAAATATGTGAAATGTAGATACGTTATGTTCTTATATGTAGTGTAGACATTCTTAAATTGTACATGACTTTCTTTAATTACATTGGTGTTGTATATTCTATTATTATTGTTGACATTCAATATCAAGGACAAAAAAATTATATGTATGTACATATGTATGTATGAAATATTTATTGAAATTAATATATTAGGTATACATACGTACGTATATGTATGTACATATTCCGATTAAATCGATACTAATTACTTCTTTGTTTCATTTCTTTTCTTAATAAAATGTATGTAAGTACGCGAGCGTTCCTTTTCACTGTAATTATAATTTCAATTTTTAGAAAGTATTTAATTTTTCATAAGAAAATTATTATTGTTTTGGTCAATAATTAGTGTTAGAATGAAGAGAAAACAAAATGTTCTTATTAAATTTTTAACTATACCAAAGTAAAAATTTAACACGCATTCTTATGTCTGGCTGCCCAGGTAAAAATTAGTGAGACTTATACATTTTAATATTCAATTGTTTTATAGTGCAAAGAATGGACTAAGTCCGGACCAACTTAATTAAAGTTTTTTTTAAGTGAGCTCTATGTGAATAAGCCAACAAAAAATTCAAAGCTGTTATGCTTCAGCGAAATGAAAAATTCTGTTTCGAATTTTTCTGCACTCAGTGTTATGTTTCAGTGAAAAATTCGAAACGAGTTTTTCTGCACTCCATGTGACAATATGTGAACGAGTTAATGAAAATTTTGGGTTGGGTTTTGGACAGTATTTATTATATTCGGAAACCCATTTTTACATTTACTGCATTTATTAATTTTCTGCATGGTTTGTGTCTTTAATAATCCAAGAAATGGTTGGAGTCATAGATAATGCTTACTTTTAAATACATGTTGTCCGTGGATAGAGTTACGATATGTACTTTCTTCTGATTTTGGTTAGAAATGTTTTCAAACTGTTACTCTACGTAAATGAAAATGTTCTTTTTCAGAAACTATTGATTTAACTTTGACTTGCTTAGTTAAAAATGTGATCAAAATTTTATTTATTTACGTTTTAATTGATTGAATTTTAATTACGATGTTTACATAAAAAAAAGGGGTTCAACTCGTAGAATTTCAATCAAAAATTATCACATTTTCTAATTAATTTTTATTTTATTTATTATTCTAATAATTCTTTCCCATATTTCAATTAGTGTGCTTGTATTTATAATGTGTGTGAGAATAATGTGTTTGAAAATTAATTACTAATTTTGTTTCTTCTAGTTCACATATACGTAAATTAATTTATATTTTATACAATTTAAGTAATAATTTTATATTTTTATAAAGAAGGGCGTTAAAAACAATTCACGTGCATACAATTTTAGTGGTGCTTTATGTTGGAACTTATGATTTACAACGAGAAAATGAAAATTGAGACCCTGCCAATGCTCTTTGATCCTTATAAGAATTCGACTATTTTTATATCTGTTTAAAGTGGAATTACAATGGAAATAAGTTCATAAATTCATGAAAATTGGCTGTCTTCAGAAAATTAATTTTAATATTTCTACTTTTAATACAAATTTTTGATATGAACCTTGTCCGTATGAAAACAAAATATCATACAACTTAATTAAAAATATTGTGTACAAATTAAAATTACATCATTAAAAAAATTAATGTACAACTATTTTAATAGCTCAAAATAAATTAATTTAATTTTATTACATTTTAGGCAGATGTTGAAACCAGAACATTAATTTTGCGATTGCATGTTTTCTCTTTTAATTATTTTCTTTATATAGTTTGTAAAAATACTTACGTTATGGCGGAAGCAATTTGTGATCGCTCCCATGTACAAAGGTTGTGTTTAAATATAATTTTTTTTATTACAATATTTATTCAAAAATAAAAAGAATGTATTAATTTTAAAAGAAAAGATATTGGCATGCTTCAAAATTAATTTAAATTCTGCGAAAAGGGATGCAGAATTTACAAATATGTTTTAAACGTAGAGAATCTGCATTATGAGCACGTGATTTTTATAAATAAATTACATTAATTTTTAACATTTAACATTTAATAATATTAATATTTCAAATATTTTATGCATTGCCAATATTTGATTTACAATTAACGATGACATTATTTTGGCAAAAAAAAATATTATAAAATTATTTCTAAATAAAGTTAAGACACAAGATTATAAAATATAAGAAATTTTGTAATACATAATAGATTTTAGTTGCACCTTAACCTGGCTATGCTTCATAACGAAATGTCAATAATTGATTTTTTAAATACAATTTGTGTATTTGAACGTTTACAATATTATTCAATCGTATTTAAATTTTATTGCTATGAATTCTTTAAATTAATTTTTAAATTTTGAATGCCATCAAAAACGTCTCCTTCATTTCATCTCAATTTGCCAATTACTTTGCAATCCTCAAAGTGTTTAGCGCCCCTTTTAAACTAACACGTTCTCTCTCTCTTTTTGAAAGCCAAATTTAAATGGTATGCGTTATGTATAGTAACAGTGTAAACACCGGCAGTGTAGCGTGCGGCGTTTTATATTTATTATTATAAAAATATGATTGACACCGAACCCTTGGAATCGAAACTTCGTATGTGTTGTTGTGTGTCAATTTCGACAATGTAAATTTTGACAACCGGTTAGTTTTAATAATGAGTATACAGGAGTGATGTTGCAAAGGTCGTACGAATTTTTGTGTTACTACTTATATAATAATAAGACAGTTTATCTACTGCTAATATTTGCATTCAGGAGAAGTACGATTCAAGCCGTTTTTAAAAGTAACTTTTCAGATTTCAAATTTGATTACTACATTATCACAATTATTTAAATTTTTGTACACTAAATTTATTATTATTCCCAAAAAATCCTTGATATTTCTGTTTAACGTCAATTAAATTAAATTTTGTTATTTTTAGTATTATTTGCCAGTTTCTCAAAAACAAATAATACCAAAATTTTCTTATAAAATTTAAATTTCCTTTCCCAAAAGTCTAAAGAATAAATGTCCCAAGTAGGTGTGTCGGCAGAGAGAAAGAGAGTGAGATGTTTTATAAAATTTTCTTCCTTTAATTTTCTTTATTTCAGTAAATTTTTTTATATGTACACAAATTTTATCTACTTGGCTTTTTTATGGCTTGTAAATGTCAATTGTATATATCTAAAAAAATTATAATAAAAATAATAAAGAAGGAGGATGATAATAAAAAAAAAAATAAAATTTGACCCTCCGAATAAAGAGAATTATTGACATTCTTTATGAGAAAAAATAAATTTATTTGTTCAGACATCTCTAAGAGGTCTTTTGTATAATAACAGTAAATTCGAACCTCTGGAGAATTCAATATTTTCTTGAAAATAATAGAAATAACCAGGTGTCAGTATTTTACGGTTTTTCAAACCGAAATATATGCAATAGAGATCTGTCTGGTAGTCAATTTAGAATGGTAGTACAAAAATCGTACAATCTATGTGTTCCCGGCAACGGATATATGGACAACAAGTTTGCCGATGTTCTGGCGTGAAATTGATCCGCGCGTGATTTCGTGGAAACACTGTCTTTCTGTGCCTTCTCTCTTTCGTTGCCATGGTTAGGCTTGTTTGCTTACTTCACTCGCAGTGCGGAACGCAAAAGAGTACCATCATGCAAAGGTATTTTTTTTTCTGGCGCGCCAAGGTATTGTTGGTCTTGCATTGTTTTTTTTTCTCCACTTCCTAGATAATATCAATTGTTGTTCTAAACGAAAAGGCACAAATAAGACATACATATTATTTCAATTACGTTTTTATAAAAAAAAAAAATAAATAAAATAAAAAAATATTTCAGCATGGTAAATTGAATAAAATTTTCATGTTCAATTTTGGATTCAGAATTACTGCCGGAAGATCTGTTGCAATTTATAGGATGACGCAAACAAAAACCCAGAAAAAATGTAGGTATTAAATAGATCAAAATAAAAGTGAAAAGTATAGAGGGCGCCAACATTTTTAAAATTTTGTATGAAATCTTGAAAATGTTCAATTTTTACGATAAGTAAAATGAGTTTTCTGAACTCAAACACAAATACGTCTTTATGCTACCTAATTTAGCACAATAATAAATTTATTCGGACCTACAAATTTATCAATGGTTGAAATTGAAATATTAATTCTATTTTAATAAGATATTTATTTCATGACAGTTTTTATAAGACAGTTTGGTAAAGAATACCTCAAATCATTGGATAAACAAGTAAATTCTCGCTTAAAATCGTTTTATAATGAACTGAAGATTCACGACTTTAAGCAAAATGAGGTTATACCTAATTTTTAGACTTCTTTTAAATTTGCGGAACCAAAGTAAGGCAACGATACCAAAAATTTATGCGAAAGAATAATGTATTCATAATTTTTAATAACCCTGTACCAATTTACATGTACAAATAATAAACAAAAAAAGGAAATAGATTTTCATAAAAAGTCGTAGATATCCTTACAAAATATTTTAACTATTATATAATAATATTAAAAAAAAAAAAATAAATAAAAAAACAAAAGTATAAGTGAGGAGATAAATCTTCAAATATTTGAATAAAAAACGGCAAAAATATGCAGAATAATTCCAAAGGCGAAGAGAAAAAAAATTTCAGCACATACCAACATTCATGTACAAACTTTGCGTTGCTTGTATATTTAAATAACGTATAAGAAATGCTCTGACATTATGATCTACTTTTACAAATGAGACACAATTTAACCAAATTGAATTGTGCGTAAGGACATTCTTATAGCATGTGCGAGGAAGCTTGTATCTAAGAGAATTCTTTTGTTTATTAAAAATTTTTGGTTTCTATTTCATTTTCACAAACATATTTTTCATAATTTAAGTACTTACCATAAGCTTTTATAAAATGAATTTGAAAAAAAAAAACAGATGTTCCGTAAATTTGTTGAAAATAAAAAATGGATATAGGAAAAATGGTGGAAGTGGAAAATAAAATGAATTTTTATTTTGTCATTATACTCTTGACCTTATTAATTTGGCCCTATTCAAAGTGAAAAGAATATTATTTTATATGGAGTGCCGAATTGTTTATGTAGAGAGCAGTTTATATCCTGTGTATAGTATTCATTTTTTGTAAATCTATGTATTGTCAATGAATTTTCCTGAAAATTTATGAGTTAATCGTAAATAGGAAAGAAATGTTAGAATTTATTGTTTTAAGAAATTTAGAGCAATTTCAAATGTAAAAATCAATTTTAATAATAAAAATTTGTAAAATAAATTTACAAAATTATTTAGGTATTGAAAAGCTATATCAAGATTTGCTTTTACCCCAGCCTAAAATACCCTCAATTTATTTATGCCACAAATTTGTAAAATTTAAATAAATTATGAATTTGGAGAAAAAAAATTCAAAATTTGCAAAATTTTTATTAAATTTTGCAAAAAGTTTGTCTTGTATCTAAACGCTCTTGAATATGAAAGTGAAAAATTATGTTGAGATGAACTAAAAAGTTGGTTCCAAAGTTTTTTTTTATTTAATTTCGTTTCACGTTTAAATTTCGTTAAATCTGAAAGAATTTGATAAAATTTTTTAAGTGAACGCTAAATAAATTGTAATTTCAATTGAATTTTTAGCTTTATTATAGCTTTAACATATAATGAAACTTGCTTGCGAGCAATGTGATATCATATAAGTGTATCAGCATATTTCACGGACTGTCAGCAAGCGATAAGGGCGCGTTGGTAGCAGAGATGTCTATTTCTAGAAGGGTGCGGAATTGTAGATTTTTCAACGAGATGGTGCAATCGTTCGAAATTGATTTGATTTGGATTCCGGAGCATACCAAAATCCAAAAAAATTGCAAGGCGAATGAGTCTCCGAAGCATGGAACGACTCTTATGCGATCAGACGATGCGTCTGAGTACGTACAAATTGTTACTACGCAATGCGGCAATAGAGAAAACAAACATAATAGTAGATAATTTTGATCTAAGCTAGATGTGCGTCCCATTATGGATCTAATGTCTCTCCGATGAACTTTCTTGAGTCACATTTATATCTTCTTGGGTCTACTTACGGATCTGGAGAACATAAATGTCAGGGGTTTAAACCAGTTCATAAAGGACTCAGGCTGGTTCAAGTAAGGGTGTTGATATGGAGATCCAACGGTGTTACAACGAGTCTATCCAACCTTAGTGTATTCTCTGAAAGCTGCGTTAACCTTACCTAACTTAAAGTAACATGCAATGCGGTAATTTGAAGTAAAATGATTAGACGTTATAATAGTAAACTTCTAGCACGAATATAGAACTTCCTTATGAGTTTATAGAAAATTTTTGATAAAATACGGAAACGTTTATATTTTTAAAATTTAGGAGCTGCAATATTTTGAGAAGGGTGAGAAAGGTTCAAATGTGAATGTTTTTTCTTTATGAGAAATTAATTCTTCACACTCTCTTTCATATGGAATTGCAAATTTAAAACTTAAGGGGTGTAGAAGTTTTATAAAAATAGACATCCGAATGGACGAAAAGAGCAGAGGCAATAAACACATAGCATTTTTTTCAACTGTTTTTTAGAAATGTGCTAAAAAGGAGAAAAATGTTTCAATAAGAAAATTTAGTTTTCATTTCTTCACATATACCTTATTTATTTCATTATAGCCTAGAGCATAACAATTTAGTAAATGGAATTTTGGAATTAGACATGAAATATT
This sequence comes from Condylostylus longicornis, assembly GCF_029603195.1. Lineage (NCBI taxonomy): Eukaryota > Metazoa > Arthropoda > Insecta > Diptera > Dolichopodidae > Condylostylus > Condylostylus longicornis. The sequence continues at coordinate 3,987,719 of NW_026578052.1, read as the reverse complement.
CATTAAAATGTTAATAGTATTGTTCTTGGTAAAAATCCTCTTATAACCCGATGTGTTTGGCTAAAAACTAAAATTTTGTTAATAATAAATTATAATTTCTTATAATATTTTTTGGATAATTCGGTGGGACTAAATCTACAAAGGTATGCATGTGTAGTTATCACATATGGCAGTACACGTAATATAATTAACACGTTTATTCAATTAAACTCTGAAATTTCCACTGAAGTGAATTTCTTAATAAGTACAATCAATACTACACTAAATTTATCTCTATAAACATTTCCAGGATAATATAAAAAAAGGTTATTGCAATTAATTTTTTAAATAAATTTTAATTGAAAATTTTTATTGCATGTTGCCAAGGTTTAACACTATAACTTGATTAGGGAATTAAGGATATAGAATTTGCTCTGTTATTCGTTAAATGCAGCCCACTTGTATAAATTCTTTTACTATTTTTACAGTCGTAAATTGAAATGGAGAATATTTTTTTACACCAATTGTGATGCAAGAAATCATCCAATAGTGTAATGTTCGGATAAAATCGATAAAATCGAAGTGTATATATGTAGGTACTAGTATTTCTGTGTATATTTCAATGCACTGTCACGAAAAGCAATTTTTTCACTTGTTACACTCTTTAAAGTATGCTTCAATAAAATAAAATTTCTTACAAAATAAAAGAACTTACATTGAACATGTTGTTTCTCGAGTCTTATATAACACAATCTACATTGCACACAACCCGATATAAAGTATTATAAGCTATTTGAAAGTCAACTATAGAAAAAATTTTATTATCGACTAGCATATCCTCTTTAATTGAATTTGAACACTTTTATGTTTATACGTACATTTATACGTGTTGTTTATATTGTAAGATATGTGAAGCTTTTATCGTACTAGAGAAAAATACCTTTTATGTACAAATAATGTCATTTCGTTGCATTCACTTATGGTTATATAAATAGTATCAAGCACAATTTTTCACTTCTTATTTATATTTTATTTTCACAGAAATTTATATGTACATTCACAATAACTTCCAATATTTCATTATCTTTTCCAATAAATTTGAAATTTAATTAATCTTAAGCAATCATCGACATTTCAATATTAATCTCACATCATAGAGCGTTTTAAACACATTAGCTTTTTTATATACACAGTTTTCGTTCTAAAATGTATATGCTTCCCCAAAAACACGTTATTTTTTAGGTATGACCTGAATAAATCACAATATCAGGCATTGAAAATTGCTCCCGTTGGAGCAAATTTGTGTATATAGACCAAGTTCATATACAATTTGTTTATATTTATTGCTATTATTCCGATTAGTTAAAATCTCATGGAACTATTGTATATAAGCAAAAATATCTGAAGGACATTTGATGAAACCTTTCTAATATAAATCATTTTGAATAACTTTAAACAGAAGTCAGATAGCTCTTGTAGGGTAAATTGTAGATTAATAATTGGAATGATAACGGCATGAAAGGTCTATTGTGCTCTTTCCTTATTGGCCTTCCACACTTTCTCGGGGCCCACTTTTCAAATTCTCCAATTTCAAATTCTTCCCATTCGATAGGGATAACGAATAAACGTGGTATAAGCAAAAAGTGGTCTCCGCTTATACTCCATTTATACACGGTAACTTTAATTCAACTCGCTGTTGGATCCTCTTAACATTTCCAAATAACTGTCGAAGCGTTACAACTTCAACTCCAACACTATTACAGCTCCTTGATCGAAATATACCGAATCTACCACTTGCAGAGTACATACGTGACTTGGACAGAAAAAAATGAGTAGAAAGTTATTCATCTATCGTCAAAACCACAAGACATTTTAAAAATATAAATATGGATTTAAATATAGTATTATTAATAGTTTTAGATAATATTTTATTTTGACAATTCAATTTTGTATTTGACTGCAAAAATGCACTTTCTTATCATAGTAATCTATTCACCCTTCAAAGAGTAGACGATTTTTATGCACAAAAATTAATTGTAGTGTAATTACTTGAAATGCGCTAACATTTTCTTTTGAAAATAACAAAAATTGTTTAAATAACCTTCATGTAGCACAAAGTACTTAGTCATTATATTTTTTTCACATATTTGACAGAGCGTTCCATAACTTATTCCAATTGCACAATTTGTTTTCCTCACATTCTCTAATTCAAAAGTTAATTAAATTTAATCAACATTCAATATGCTGTCCATTGAAAGGAAATCCGCAGTTATTTAATCAATAAACTAACTGTAAATACATTGATTAAGTACAATATTTTGGCAAATTTTACACAATTTATCAGCGTAGTTTGGTAAATTATGTCATCAATACCCATAGTAGATAACATTCACAAATTTTAATGAAAAGCGAAAATAAATTCCAATGTCATCTTGTACATAATTTTTTGATTTATTATGCCCCGTTCTCCTCTCCTGTATTTTTTCCGCCCTTCTTGTAGATTTTTCTTTGTTTTGGCGACCCGCTTTTATATTTTTTCTTGCAATATTTTAATAAAATTTCACCTTTTTCGATTCAACCTTGATTTCATATTTTTATTTATTTTCTTTTTTTTTCAGCTGAAAATTCACATCTGGATGATTTATATACAAGATATAGACAAAGATTAAGAAAATCACTGTTCATCTCTGGATTATCAATATCTTTGGTAGCATGTGTTGTGTCAATCATTTTAAGTTCTATAAAGGATCAGGTGAAAACAAAAGAAACAAATAATTTTTTTTTTTATAAAATAACTTTGTATATGTATATAAGTACATAGTTGGTATGGAATGAAAATCTAGAAAGAAACGAGAGCAGTGTGGTGAAGAGAAATGAGTTATAAATAAAACTTTACAATTCATTTTTATAAAAGAAATGCGAAAAAGAGAATAAAAGACGGGAAAACTTACTGCAAATAAATAGCATTGGGTGCTCTTATAAATTACAAGATACGGGTAAATTACGATTGCAAGCAAAATGGTTTGATTTTGCAATATGTCCATTAGATTATGGTTGATGTGTATTTCATTTGCAAACACTTGAAAAAATTTAACTGCTATTCACGCAACTTTCCTTACAAAAATTGTTATTCCTGTTCGAATATTCCAAAATAAATATGAAATCGCAGTTGTCTATAGCCTAGAATTTTTGGAATAAAGTGGATTTTTCGAGAAATCAACCAAAAATTGTTATTTAGAAATGTGTATTTCTTACATTTATGAAATAATTGAAAATTGTTTAAAATTAAGATGTTCAAATAGAGGAGAAGATTCGGGAATCTTTAACTTTAGTAGATTTTAAAAGCCAATTCAATATTGTAAACATATTCACTTATATTCCACAACTTTTGAAGAAGTTTTGAGATATTGAGATCCAATGGGACTCCTCAAATTTTTGGCAAAACTGGAATTCTCTATACAAAATTTTATTCGGTATTCCTGATCAAAAATTAAAGTTGTTTTCCATAATTCTTGGATTTTATTAAAAAGAAAAAACGTTTTTCCAACTATAAAGGACACTCCTGCAATATTTTTTATATTTTTTTTTGTGAAATTTTAATTTAATAATTTCTTTTTCCTTATCCCTTTTCTTATATACGTTGAAAAAAAAGGATGCGAAATGAAAAAGAAAATTTAATCTATAAATTTAATCTCAATTTCATTTCATTTGTTTTTTTTTATTAATTTTCTCTCTATCACAGAGTATCCTGCATTTAATATTATTAGCTGTAGCTGGTATCGCTTCAGGTAGCATATTAACAGCATTACAATTTCCTGCTGTATTAAGTTCACCATATGCTGCTTTAGCATTTGCATTGATTACAACTTTAGTATTGGGTACAACAGCAGCTATTACTGGTGGACCATTGGCACCATTACCATTATTTGCTGTAATTTTGGTAAGTTAAATATATTAGAAGATAGAAAGTATAGAAAAAATTAAATTAAAATTTTATTTCTTTTTTTAAGTCCTTTATCGTCTTTATTTTACCTTTTTCTATAAACAAACTTTGAAGGAATTTTAAATAATAATTTTTGCTAGTTTTCATAAAGAAAGAGAAAACTGTATTAAAATTTTAATTTTGAATTTTTTTGACTTTTGACAAAGAAAGGATAATTAAGGAATTAGAAAAGAAAGTATGAAGGTTATTCGTATATTATCATAGCTTAAAATGCGAAATTCCTTAAATGAAATTTAATTGCAAAATTTTTTCTTGAATTGCATATTTATACGGGAAAATATAAGAAATATTCTCGGTTTAAATTGTTTTAATATTCAACCATCTATATTTAATTCAATTATTGTATTTAATAATTTATTTCAATTAAAGTTTATGAAAAGTATTTGAAATAGTTGGGTTGAATAGATTCAAAATTCCCAATCACAATCATACATGTATATTTCCACGTTTCAAACACAACAAACCTAATGTATAAGTATGATTTCACACTTTTGGGCATTAAATATTTTAAATTGCCATTATGATAATCTAAAATAATTATTTTTAACACAATTTGAGTAGTTCAATAAAACTTTTATAGCTTTAAAACAGATTACAAATTGTCGTATAACAATGATTAGTAAGTGTTCTTGCACGTATTGAACACACAGAAATCATTAGCAATAAACCGTATTTTATTGGAGTCTAATGAAAGATTTTCTTGAAAATAATTTATTTTCGTCATTTTGGATATTTTAAACGCTTTATCAATAATATAAAATTATAATAAATTTTTTTCTCTCTTCTGAATGAAAAACTGCGTATTTGTATGTGTCTTTTTTAATATGCACGATGCTCTTAAAAATTAATGAGCATTTGGTAATAAAATAAAATGGTTGTGCGATAAAATATTTCATTTCACCTAAACACAAATTCATATAGGCATGTGTTGCGAGTTTTATTTCATTTTCCGATATTTTCTCTCATCTTATTCGTGAATTAACATTTCATATCGCCGTACAACTAAAATCAAGGCTTGTTCATATTTCCTGGAATATTGATGAGACCGAACATTTCCTGGAGTATTGATGAATTTGAAGAAAGAAATCGACGTTCAGGGGATTTTATGTTTTGCAATGTGAAGTTTCAAATTTAGCAGTTGGGTGTACATTGGGTGGACAAAATATCAAACTTTTTATGGTTAAATAGATAAAGACATCATAAAATGACAAAATAAAGTTTTTCCATGCCAGTAATTATTATTTTATTCCGGCACACCAGTATAACTATCATTTAGAATCCTTAAAATGTTAAAAAATTCTAACATTATCATTTATTAATGTAGAAAATAATTTAGGACAGCACCATTACAACCAGTTTCTATAAAATTAAAGTTTTGACACCTACATTAATGTTTCATAAAATTGAAAGTAAAGTAGGCAAACTTTTATTTTAATAACTTTCTTTCATTTTCGTTGACAACACTATAATAATTAATATAAGAGGCTGTAAAATTATTTCCATAAATAAAAGTAAAAACTTAATAATTATTAAAAATGCAAGAAAATGAAAGTGTTTTAAGAAATTCAAGAAGAAGATAAAAGTCTATTGATTCATGAGATAAAAATTTATGTGTGACATCAAAGTTTTAAATGACATTCTTAGATAACGGAAAAATTGTTGGTATTTCATTCAAGACTTTACAAGTACAGCAGAAACACTAAGTGACTTTCCGAATTAGAAAACAACGAATAAGGAAATCTTTTAATTAATTTCACAGTCATTAAATCTCGCGTCTTAGTTGCTCATGGGGTCAATTTCCAAAAAATGTGTAAATCCCAAGGAATTGTATCTTTATTAAGTTTCAGTTAAAATACATCTGCAGGTAAAATTTCTTCATTAGCTTCCAATACTGCCATCCAGCAAAATAATCATCCGAATTCCCGTTCAACTTTTTTTAAAGCTCATTTTGGAAAACGATCCCCTTACGAGCTTTAGTTATGGAGCTCTTTACGAGTTTTAACGAAACGCTATTTGAGTTTCTTTAATTAAGTTGAAAATTGCTTCAGAAATCATACAGGAATATGACTCATCCAGTGTTTTATCAACATTTCCACTACAACTAATTGATTCGCGTTCAAATATTCAATGGAAACTAGTCTATGTTTTTTGTTTAAAGGTAATTTTGAACCTTACCTTAGATGCTTTGAATTTTTCCAATACTCAAACATTTTCTCACAAAAATTCTTGTACTGATTTCATTCATTTGATTTTTGATCAAAAATAATGCAACCTATTTATTAAAACCTATATATGGACGTTTTTGGAAATGATGGTAATTCTTTAATATATAAAATATAAATTGAACACGATGTAAAATTATTATCCTTTACGGTTACTTTAGAATTTATCTTAAATTAAATATGAAACTAAGAATAAAGACCAAGGATAATAATGAATTCGACATGAATAAAAATTTTGGCCTTGCACAAATTTTGTTAAATTTACGTGTTTATAAAAGAATGGAAATAATAACAAGTATACACATACATACGTATGCTTCTAATGGTTCTCAAAGTATAAAATATTTCATGGTTATTAATTATAATCCAAATTATAAGGCTTTGGAATAAATCATATTGAAAGATGATAATTGAATAAAAGTCAAAATAACACGAAAATATTATGGTAATGCGGTTGGTTAATTTTGTGATTAAGTTTACATAAATTTAATTTGAAATCAAATTGGAAAGCATTATTTTATGTCAAAAATTAATTGAATATGATCAGGTTTATTTTTGAATATAACCACAAATAACTAAAGTCAAGTTAATAATAGGATGTTCCCATAGATTATTTAATTGGTATATAATGAGAGTATGAGCCGATGATTACTATGTGAATGGCAAACAAAACTATGTTTTGGACCTAAACATTAGTATATACGTACGTTGATTTCAGACTAGTTTTGTTAGGTTGTTGGTTCAAGATATTCCTCAAGAGAGTTAGCAATTTATTTAAAATTTCATTTGCTATATATTAAAATATCACTATTTAAATGACACTTTACTTTTAAACTTACTTCTTAACTTTCAGGGAATACATACAATGCTGCCTATATCATGGCCTGTATCATTGGTTTTGGCAGGATTAATGACTGTGATACATGTGATCTGTAAAATTAGTTCAACTCCTGATTATTCTCCAAATCTACAATTGGTAAGTTAAATTTAAGATTAAACAGTTGATTAAAAAGAACGTGTGCTTTTAATTGATTTAGAATTCTTAGATGGTAACTCCCCCCCTCCTTTGTAAAACTTAACGTAAAATCAACGTTCCGTAACATTAGCGTATTCACTTATTAGCTTCACCAAAGCATGGTTTATTAGCTATACACCGCAATAGTGAGACTGGTCCTGATGTACGGTATTCTGGTGGGGTGGCCAGCGCTCCGTACAACTGTGAACTTAAGATTAATAAGCAAAATTCAAAGAATGGTAATGGTCTACATTGGTCTACGCAGGATTGCTGCGTGCTTGCATGTTTCCCTTCTTGCGGACTGGAGATTTGATTGATCGAACAACTGATTATGTTCCCCCGGTGCTCTCATTTACGAAGAGCTTTGGGACTTCTATTCCGCTCAGGCCAGCCTGGCTGAGAGAGGAAGTTGTTGAGAGCGGATCCGTCCTTGTAAAAATGGTAGGGTAGATGGGCAAACTCGATGGCAGGGTAGATGGGGGAGTTTATTCTGAGCAATTGGATGTTGAGCTCTCGAATCCGTTTACCGGATCACTGTAGTGTCTTTCAGGCCGAGGTTTTCGCGATTGCGGAGGCTCTGTGCTGGCTTGGTTGCAATATGGTATCGGTCAGTAGCGTCAATATTTTCACTGACAGTCAGATCGCGATAAGAGCATTGAGTTCTGAGAGTTCCACTTCCAGAACGGTCATGGACTGCAGGTCATCTCTTAGCGAAATGCTGTAAGGCTGACGAGCTTGCGGGACATGAAACTACCGTTGGGATTCCACCTTAAAATAATAGCCTGACCATGCCTCTAAGCACTTACAAGCTGCTGCTGCGCAACGTCGTAGTGGAGCACACCAACCTTAGATGGGACGGGATCCTCAGAAGGGAGGATATCAGTACTGTGGTATGGCAAACGATCTTTGTGAGAGCTGCTGTGACGAAGGGGAGGAGGAAACGGTGACCCATCTTCTATGCACATGTTCGGCGCTGGCGAACTCCTGGCAGACATTTCTTGGGTCTTATTCTTTCGGGCGCGCTACAGACTTAGCGAATGTAAGTGTTAGAAGTTAGAGCCGATTTTTTAGGAGCTCCGGCTGGCTCTTCTTAATATCTCTGTCTGTAAAAAAATATAGATTCCACATCACCTGAGGTTGCTTCCGACATATTTGATAAATGCCGTGTGCCTCTATCTTAAATATTGATTGATGATGCTTTCGGTTCATTTAGATAACTTTTTAGATGCTCACAAACAGCATTAATCATTTTTGATTCGTTAGCATAAAAAAGCACTGCCTTATCCAGATCTGCCTTTACGTCAGTGAAACAAACTTGTTAAGATAGTTAATAAATATATAAATAATAAACTACTGTGCACAGAGTAATAAGAACTGGACAGTCTAAAGAGCTTCTTGGTCACTGCCATCAGAAGCTTTATAAGAGGGTCGTGAGTCTCCTAAGCGGGCATTTCCCCTCTCAGGGGAAACTTAAAAGTCTATAGAGCAGTGCCACCTGTAAATTTTGGGGAGTTGCTTTGCTACCCTGTTCGTACAATGACTAACGGTGGATCAAGTTGCTTTACCACCTTTTTCGCACAATCTAAGTAATAAATTAACTATCTAAAATTTTAATATATTGAAAAAATTTAAATTCAATTTAAAAAGATGGTAAACGGCAAATTTTTGAAGTTATTACAAATTGGTTCAAGTTTTAATTTCATTCAAACCGCATGCAAATATACAAAACCGCACTGGTTGTAAAATTCACAATAAATTCTATACGATACGGAAATCAAAATTTCCATATTGCAAACACCTTAAACAACTGAAATTATAGAGAAAAGAACAACTACGCAAATCCCATATAAACCTCGAAAAGATCTCATGTATTATTTTAAGAACAAAATAAAATATCATAAACATTTCTATACGTTATTTAACACATATATATATACATTTATACTTACATACAGCTGATTGGTGAAGTTGTAATGCTTGCTACTGCTTCAGTATCAGGACTTTATTATAGAATAATGTCGGATGCATCACATAAACGTACAGTAGATGGTACACGTACTGGTATTGAACAAAGAGTTAAATTGGAATGTGAACGTGAACAACAAGAACAATTATTACTTAGCGTAATACCAGCATATATTGCAGCTGAGGTAAGTGAAAAATAAACGAAAATTTTATTCTTAACTATTATTTATTTATTTTAATATCATTATTTATACATATGATTCTACTGCTACAGTATGTACATATATAAAATTCAATTATAATGTTATTGTCTTACGATTATATTAAAACTGTTATTACAATTATTTTCCATTTTCTCTTATTATTATTCTATTTTCAAATGTAATACTCGTAATAATGCAAAATATACTTACTTGTTTAAAGTATAAAAGTGGAAAAATAAAAATTATTTAAAATAATTGCTGTTATACCTTTTAGCTCAGTTATATTACACTAAAGACTGCTTGAAGGGATTCATATACAATGTAGAGAATTGTTTTTGGATTATTTTAGGAAATATAGAATATAAGGCGAAATAAAGACTAGAATAGAAAATTATTCTGGCAATGATGTAGTACAAGTTCAAATAAATAATTTCATCCGGATACCATAAAAATTTTCTCCGAATATCAAATATTCGTTTTGACACGCGAACATCTTGCAATTGTTAACATCAGACATTTCCCAATTTTCTTTTGAATGTCAAAAATTCGTTTCGATACCCGAACTGTTATCGAAATACGACTAAATGAGTGTGGAGTCGCATAGCTGTATGTCATACATTATGATTATTAATATACACTAAATTGATTACCATACACAGTGCATCTTCCAAAATCTCACATCGATACTTCTTCGGGAATACAACTGTAATGGCTGAATAAATCAAATTGGCGCCAGATCTCCGTCAATTTTTTGGTAGATGCCTAAGGCATCCATCTTTTAAGGTTGCAAACTCTCAACACTTGCAAATTTTAATTGTCATCTACAACTAAGTAAATAGTTAAAAATACTGTCGGCATCTTGAAAATTTTTATTAAAGCAAATTTCTCATCTAAGAATACACATGCCGAACGTCTAAATGAAACCTGACGTTCATCGCAACTATATAATTCTTGAATATGACGTTAAATGTTCATTTAGGGGAATACTTACAATTTAAAAATAAAAAAAAAATCAGAATTTTCAAATGTAATTTTTAATTTTTCAATTTCATTATTTGCTGTTGAAGAACCCATTGAATTTAAAATGTTAATAAGAAGTTATTTATGAGATAATTCTTATGTAAATGTTTGTGCTTTCGAAAAGTAATTTTCATAAAAAAGCAATAATTATACTAGATGCGCTTTGTCACACATTATGTGCACAAATACTGTAGTTGTTATGTAAATAAATGAATACGATAAACGCATACTTTATGAAAGCAAGATGTAAATTAAATTATTTTTTTAAAATTACGGTGATAAATATTAAAGAAAATTAAAAATGAAGATTTTAAAAATTGAATGAAATCTATTGAGAAAAATAATTTATAGCTGTAGAAAACATAAATTTTGGTCTCTTATGCAGGAATTGCTTGAATAATGAATTGTTTTGAATGGCAACGTTCGTTTCTTCAATGGGAAGTCTTGTCAGTCTATAATCAGGTTTCACCTCACTAATGCTTATGTTCCATTCCCGGATTAACATTTAAAACTGCCGATCCAATTCAAATTACAATGAATTTTGGAGTTTTGGCTACACCAGACCCAAAGCCAAAGCATTATAACGCTTCGGAGAATACGCCGATTATTATAGGGCTCGATTTTTATTTGTCAGTATCTAGTCTAGTTACATTAAAGAACTATAATATAGTCGTTAAAAATTTAATATAATTCTTAAGAATTTTAAAGTAACAAAAGAATGAACGAGTTTTAACTACCTCATTTACATAACGGGCCATAATTAATCATCTTAAAATACGTCCTAATTACGAAGAAAAATCCTTATGTTATTTATAATTCTGTCATCAGCTTAATCCTCGAAATAATTTCAATATAAAATTATTCAATTCAAAGGATTTTGTAATAAAATTTTTAAATTCAAAATTCTCCTCAACATTTTACCCTTTCCAAGATAAGAACGAATTTACAAACAAAAGCAATATCAACAAGTTCAAAGTACATACAAACTTTCTCCTCCAACAATTAAAGTTTTTATTTTATAAAAAAGAAACTCAACAAATAAAACAAAATTCTTTCAGATTCCTGGCTTTATCAAAAAAAATTATAGAAGAACAAATCTTAAATCTTATTTAAGTTAACAACCACCTTCATTCTCTTTACATCCCCCTCTTTGACGGTTAACTCCTTCAACGAATGAACATGTTAATTTCTTTATCGTTTAAATCAAAGTTTTGTTATCCTTTATAAAATGTTAAAAGGTAATAAAAAAAAATCTTGAATTTTTGCAAGAAAAACAATGAAAATATTTTTCAAAGAAAATTACTTTCGATTTTTAAGAAAAGTCGGAAAAAAATTTATAAATAAAAATTAGAAGGAATGAGGAAAACAATTATAAAAAAAAACTTTTATTATTCCGTCAACAAATCAATCAATGTGAACCAAAATGGAATTGAAACAATTAAAACTTTTATTTAATCGTAAAAGAAATGAAAAAGTTAAAAGAGAAAATTTTTCGTGCGATAATTTTGTAATGAGTTCGAAATTTAGGATTTAATTTTATTATTTCATGCTTAGAAAATTAAGTAAGTAGGAAATTAAATGAATAACTTTTCTACACAAAATAATTTAATTGAAAAATGGCAATTCGCCGGAAACGAAAAAAAAAAGCTTAATCACAATCTGTTGGCATAAATGAATTGAATTGACATTTAACAAAACGTTATGTGCAACTCAATAGATTATTACAGTTTAAGGAATTTGTGGAAGTAAAATGGTTTTTAATGTGGTGTCATAGAGAAAATGCTCTCGCTCGTAAGACAAATGTTATATTCTAGGAGGTTTCGTTCACGGCGGCCAAGTTGCGAGTCTCGAAAGATTCTGACGCTTATCAAGAGATGAGTGATATAGGGGCATATCCCACACTCAAATCCTCATACGCAATAGCGTTGCACTGTTGCCCCGATTAACTCTATTCTAGAGTGTAATCTACAATAGAGAAAATTACCTTGAGGGGCACAAGACATCCATATAAGTCGGGATATATTTTAGTCCGAAATAGGCAGAAGTTGAACTACCATGCCGAAATTTTTTTGTAGAACAAGTTCACAATTATAATTTAACCTCTTCATTACCTTATTTTAGCGAATTTAAAGTGTGCCTTACTAGGTGTTACAAACTGTTATTCTCTATTAAAAATGCAAATTACTCTCTATTTTGCCCTTAAATGTTTACTAATTTTGTGTAACAAGTTTTTCTTATTTTCCTATTTATAATAAGGAATTGCGTTACGAAAACAATTTCTGAAAATAATATAATGGAATAATAAGTAACGGATTCAAAACAAATTCAAACTTTGTGTCCCATCCTAATGTTCGCAAAGAGAACAAAACAAAAAAAATTAGAAATAAAAATCTTACACTTATTTTATATAATTTTACAAATTAGGATTCAAAGATAGAAAAGCAAACCTAAATATAAAATTTTCGCAATAAAAAGAAAGAAAAAATTTAATATAAACTAAAAACAGATTAACAATTTCATCCTTTTCTAAAAAAAAAGGAACGGCCCCATTCTGTTTCACACTGTCAGTTTTTTCCATTAATTTTTGTTACTTTAGAAGGACGGATATTCATAACGTTAAAACATTCACTTCAATATCTAGCACGTTATATAAACTTGATATTGTCCGAGTTGTCCCGATTTTCCTACTTGTCCCCATTGTCCCAGTTTTCTTTAAGACTGTAGAGTGTTTAAAAATTTGGATTTTCAAGAGAACCACTTTCTCCGTATAGATTTTTAGTCCATAACGATACTTCTTTCCATGACAACCTCAGAAAAATCCAGGGCGGAAATTTGCGCATCACACCATCCCACAGGCAAAAATGGGGAGTGAGCGTCTTAAGCGTATTATTACTTAATTCACCTAGGATTTCCTTCTACTAAGTACCGGAAAGTGACACATCTTCAAGATCGAACGCTTTTACCTGCACGAATCTTATTCTAGCCGAATTCACTCAGATTAAGCAGTATCTCGACATAATTCCGATCAGTATACTATTCGTGCGAAAGACACAGATAAGAGCATTTAGAGTTTTTAGAGTGTCTCTTGTGAGACCACGGTGGGCCTAATCACTCTGTAGGTCATCAGATTTATTTCATCTCTCTTTGGAAAGTCTAGGGGTTAGTTAAATATTCTCGAATATTAATTAATATTTAGTTGTCTCTGAAAATTATACTTTCAATTTAAGAATCGCTCAAAAGACTTCATTACTCTTAACAGAAAATGCGTTTGAAATTTTTTTGATTTTTTTATTTGTCATGGCTTTAATGAGACCACAAAATTCTATTAGCTCCATTAATTTTCATATTTCTGTCTAGCCTTCTTGCTGAATCACATGGGGGAGCCGACTTCTGCAGCCTATGCAGATTGTACCTTCCAACTCTGCGGTGAATCCGCCTGAGCCGGCCGAAAGAAACACCTTCGTATGGCGACAGCCCTGCGTGTCCCACCAGTGAAGGCTGTATTCCACCGTGAGCAGGCAAGTCTGGCCCCCCACGGCGGAAGAAGGCAGATCATAGAAAGTCAGCCCCAGATCCCCTCCGCGCCAGCCCATCGGCAATCTCGTTGCCCGCATGACAACTGTGACCGCGCACCCAAAAGAGCGTGACTCTGTTCACCGATGCCAATTCCACAAGTGCAGCAAGGCAACCCCAGATCACTTTGGATGTAATCTGAGCCGAAGTCTTTTGTGCTACCGTGCTATACGGGTGAAGGGTCGCATATATACGCTTATCCGGGCGGACACCATATATACCCGACTCCTTTTTGGACCCGCTTGCATACCACACGATCGAACCCGAGTCTAGTCCGATCCCACGTCTCCATCGATCGAGAAACAGAACCCTGCGATTAGAGCATCGAGAACAGCGATTAGATTAGAAGGGAAGAAGAACCCTTTTGCAGCGAAGATGAAGAGTGTATCTATAGTGGATTTAATAATCCTATACTGTAGCATCCTATTAATCCATCTGCTCGTCGTCACATTAATCCCTCGTTTGTGAAACGACTCACAGATGACGTGATTGTCAAAAGAGCCCTCAATATCAGACCGCTAATTATGGAAACAAAAGAAATCAACAATTTAATATAAGAATTGTATAATGTATTTGAAATCCGCAAGTTATTAATACATATTTAAACCTACAATCATTTATCTATACTGATAAAGTCCTCCTCTATCTTCAGTTTTCCTATGCACTGGGAAAACAAATTTGATCGTGAAATCAATTCTAAATTAAATATTATTTAATAAATATCAAATTCATTTTAACTAGTCACAAAGGGAGGAGTGGGGCGGGATCTGAATTGAATTCAATATAGAAAAAACTATAAAAAAAGTACGAGTGGGATAGTTTAGAATAATTGAATAAACAAAAATCCTAAATTAATTTGTTTACACTCAACACAAAATAACAAATCGAATTTTTATCCTTTCTGTTTTCTTTTTTTTTATCTTTGTTTTTAACAGTTTAGCAAGCTGATTATTCCCATGGTGTTTACAAAATATTTTCAAGGTTTTTTTTTTATAACTTATATTGCTGTCACACTTAAATTAAAATAAATTACAATAGCGTGTGCACTAAGAAAAAAGGATAAAATGTGAAATTAATTGGATAAAAAAGAAAAATAATTTGCTTGAATCACAACAATCTATGATAGAAAATCATTGAACACTTTAATAATGAATTTTTCATTCATTAAATTTATTGCTGTGTTTTTTTTTCATAATAAATATTGCAATTTGTTCACAATGACAAGTTTTAAATCCTTATTTAAGATACTAAAGATAAATTACATTTCAAAAAATTAATATTTTTTTAAACTGACATAGTTGGTAACAAATATTGCCACGTAAATAACATTGATTCAATGTGGTACGCAAATGAATAAGGGATATTCGAATATTGTTTAAAATTTTGCTGAATTCTCATAACTTATTTCTGATATGGACCTGCCACAAGTAAAAATATTGAGCCTAATTCTAAGTCACGGGCCATGTATTAGAAATGAATATTTGATATTTTGAAAAAACCGAAATCGGCCATAAATTTTCGCTAATCCCTTTGAAATTCAATTTTATAAATTTAGTTAACTGAAAATTGAGGCTACGAAATTATCAATAATCTTTTTAAAATCTGTTAGATATTTTAATTAAAGTTAAAATTTTAATTTGTTTTTGTTTTCTCCTCTTTAAATCATGAAAAAATCTTAAAGGTTTACATTTTGCCCTGCAATCTTAGTATTCAAAAAAGCGATTTATTAAGCGAAAATTCTGAGAGTTAATCATGTTACTTCTATCCCATAAGAAACTTTTTTATGCAAAATGTTAAGACGAGCGGATATACGACACGCATTGTCAAAAATTTTATCAGATCTCATATATAGAGTTGGGCCACTAACTCTATTCGTCTTAACTCAACAAGCCCTAATTTCACAAATTCTACATCTATGTAGTCAAAATATGTGAATTGGCCATTTCGTTATTCCAAGAACTATCGTAGAAAAGTAATGATAGATGGCTTATGCTTATGCGAATGCAAATGTACGGAAATATTGTCGAACCACATACTGTGAGTAGTAGTAGTAGCAGTAACCCCCAAAAACAACATCTCACCACTCTCATTCAATCTAATTCCAAATACCATCCATTCGAACCATCCAACCTCCCCGGCGAATCTCAAAAGTCGCGCGTGAAACCCCCGGGCAGATCTTCCACATCAAATACGGACAGGCACAAAGAACGTACTGTGACTAAGAGGTAGAGTTTCTGAAACTAAGGCTATTATAAACAATAATTCTGAAAATATCCGTTGATCTGATTAATTTCGACATAGAATTTGATCGTCCGACATATAGGTCGGACCAAAACGTGGTATTGTAAACCGAATAATAAAATCGTAACACTCCCGAAAATGATTACATGCAGGTATGAAAGAAGAAAACCACTTTTTTTCGATTTTTTTTTTGTATTTTAGTCTTTTGTTTTATTAAGGTTAAGCTGTTTTCATTCGATCTGTTAATAAAATCAGCATTCACCAGGTGTTTTTATTTTATTCTTTTTCTTCATTTATATTAAAGAATCTGGTAAAAATTTTAAGAGAAGAAAAAAATAAAGAAGAGCTTTTATCTCTTTTAGAAAAAAAAAAACAAAAAAAAAAATACAATTTTTTTGTTTTTCTTGTTTGTAACCTTGTACAGTTTATGAAAAATTCTTAAAGAATCTGATTAAATTCAAAAGGAAATAAGGGAATTGAGAAGAAAATACGAAACATTTTTTAACAATAAAGAATTTTTAAAGATTCAGCAAAATTCAAGCGTTTTAATAAAAGCCTAATTTATCCCGGCAGTTGTTAGGAGCTCAAAAATCTTATTTAATTAAAAAACCAATAACCTTGATCATATAAATCAATTAATTAAATAATATTCGTAGTTGGATTTGTCATTTAATTATAAGCTCCTAATTATCTAAGGTTAATTGTGAGTAAGGTCTGTACATTTCCTAATATAAGAAAACAACGAAAGAGTAAAAGAAAATCAATCTTGAATCTCATAATTTTGTTGGGAACAAAAATTTAATTATAACCCAGGCTGAAGTCTATGAGAGTGGCTTCGTCACAATAACGTAGTGGAAAGTTTTCGTATAGTTAGTCTTATTCAATCACTGATTACATTTTCTGATAGGTGTCTCTGAAAAAATTCCATAATACATTTTGGTATGAAAAAATTCCCTTAGCGAATTCAACTTAAATATTACCAAACCGAATGAAAGTTATTGAAAAATATTGTTCTGGCTGCAATTTTATGTTCTGAAAGAAGATTCTGGTTCGTGCTTTATTTTCCCTTTAGTAGTAACAATATAATAATACAGATTGGAAGATCATAATGTATGACTACAAAAAACTGGTTTCTTGTTTATCATTCATGTATGTTATTACAGTTAACAATTGTCGACCTACATAATGTCTATGTATACATTCATTGAAATTTCGATTCAATTGATGAAAGATCTACTTTTAAAAAGATTTTTATTGTATTCAATTTTATTTCTTATATGTATAGATTTTTTTTATTCAGCAGTTCAGCAAAAAAGAAAAGAAGATTTTTTTATTTACATTCTCTTTATAATCATATTGCTTTCTAGGAAGAAAGTATTTTACCATCCTTGATTTGGTAAAATACGTGCAGAGATTTTGACGGATTATTTGCAAGGATAAAGTTTAACGTTAATTTCGATTCATTCTTTTTGGTTTCTTGTTGTTTATCTTGTAATTTTATTGGAATTTTATAAGGATTTGGATGTTATCTGGATATTAGACAAAATAATCGTCTTATGAAAGTTTTGCAATTGTACGCTTCCATAGTATACGATCTAAATTAATTTATTTTAATAATATTGTTGTTCCACAAATATTGTTGTATATCAAGACTGATTTCGTTTATTTAAATAGTACTTTTTCTGTAAATCATTTTCTAGCAAATCTGTGAGATCTTAATAACTTTATCCATTATTGTGTTGCTTCGACGTTCAACAGATTTGTTACTTAAACTACCCAACGAAAATCCTTTATTTTTATATTTTTAGAAACTTTTTAAATTTAAACTTTCTTAAGAAAAGAAAACCAATTCAATTTAAATGTTTTCCGACTTAGACAAGAAGAGAAAAAATATTTTTAAATTAAGTCTTATAGCATCAAATAAAGAAAGTATTAAAATAAACTTTCCATGTTCTACGGGAAGAAGAAAACAAAATTTCAGTCAGGTGGTAAAAAATTTGCGAAAATTACATTTGTTTTTTAATAAAACGCAGAAAAAATATACAGAAAATACGAATTTGAAAGTTTTTAGCTTTAATTTTCAAGATTTCAAATGAATTTCTCCAACAATTCAAGACAATGTCAAAAAAGGAAAATAAAAATGCTTATTTCCTCTTTATTTCTTACAAGTAAATAAAAAAAATCACATTTTTTTTCGCTTTGAACATGGCGACTGATAGTAAAAAATATTTTTACTTTACCTAACTGTTTTCTTGGAAGTGAAAATGTTTTGCTTCTGGGATAAATTGTTTCTAGAAAGAATACTTTGCTTCATGTTCAAAAGAATCGTATAAAATCTTTCAATTCAGGTATTGTGGTAGGTTGAATAATTCGATGTGACCTTCTATTTTAAACATTTTTCCTTGGAACGCATGACTCAAAGAAAATAGTCAAAAAATTGTGTTTCGAGAAAATTAAGTTTGAAGTGCACCCTTAATTTTTGGATAAAATTGTGATATTTTCATGTTGTTCCACGCTTTTTACATATGCTCATCGAACAAAAAATGAGAACAGCCAATACGTTTCAGACAATCAATATTCCCTCATGCTGTGAAGATCTGAGTGGAATCTTCCTAGGATATTGTAAGAAGTATAGGTTTTACAAAAATTTTGTTAGCACGATGCTATAGGTAACAGTACGAATTCAGGCGATTAATCACCGAAACAGTCAGTAAAGAGAGTATGGGCGGCAAAAAATCGTTATTATCCAGGAAAACATGGAAGCTATAAGATGAAGAAATTCTATTCAATTTAACCGATTAAAGAAACGAAAGGAATTTTTATCTTTTGTTGAAATATAAATTGACTGTTTTCATATTACATCGTCTTTCATAAATATGCATATTTGTGTATCCGACCATAAAAAATTCCTTTATATATATATACATATACATGCTTATAAGGATCGAAAATGTATCAATGTGTCATCATATCAAATAAAAAAATTAAAGAGAGAAAATCATTTTCATTGAAAGCATAGATGAGAATTTAATGTTGCCACTGGAAATATTTCACGTATACCTACACCATTGCACACATAAATGTGCTCATTCACATGTATAAATTAAATCATAAAATGATATGTGGTATAAAATATGGAACGCAATCTAACAATGTATATATACACATTTAAAAATAATAGAAAGAATGTTACATTTTATCTATGAAAAACTTCTTGGTTGTTTCAAAATGATATTTTTTTTTATTATTTTATCAAAGTTTTTCAAAATTCCAAGATTCTTTAAGTTTCAAATAATTTACTACTAACTTATTTAGAAAATAAAATTATGAAAAACTTTGCAAATACTTACATATATAAGAACAAAGTAATCATAAAGTCAGCTATTTTTTAGTTACTGTGCTACTTTGAAAGTATACAAAAGAAGAATAAAACAAAATTAGGTCATCTGTTTTATTGTTTGCATTAGATGAAGTAACTGCATGATTATTACGAAAGATATTAGTTAATATATCTTACATACTGTATGTGTGTATACAAGGGTTTTATAAACATGACCTAGAAGACAATTGCAATCATATTGCTCTATCATGAAGAAAATTGTTTTATAGACAATTAAGTAAACCTGAAAAATAACATTAAGCAAAAAAAGCTGCAACAATTTTTGGATTGGAAAAGTTGGTAAAACTCAATCTGTTGCTACTGTTCGATAGATTGAAAATTATTTAGAGATTAAAAAGCTATAGATTTCTTTAACCTTATATAAATATAATATTTAATTATATGTAAAAGTAAGTTTAATTTGTGAATTTTATGAATTAATTGAAATTTCAATAATTTGAGGTGTAGGCCAGATGCTACATGCCAGCTAATGTAAAGTTTTACATTCTCTCCAGAGACATTTTACATACTCCTCCGTACACTTATCATTTTCATCAAAATTAAAATAAATTTTAAAAAATTTTTAATCTGCTAATCAATTTAGAGTTAATTACTTAAAATATACGCAAATAACAAGTTTATGATTCCTTGTTTTTTTTAAGGATTCTTTGTTAAACATCTTGTAAATCCACTTTCCATTTTAATTTGCTATTAAAAACATTATAAACCATTTAAATTCTTGAAATTTGCTTTACTTAAAATTAAGAATTTACGCTAATGCTAAAGTACAAGGATAATTTCATCTCTAACAGTTAAACACATATGCTATTAAATGTCTAATCCTTTTTAATGTGATGTATACATACGAATACATCCTTTTTTTAATAGCTTGTTTTAAATCTTGTTAAGAACATACGTATGTAATAATATGATTTTGTTTTTCTTTGTTGTTTTTCTTTTTCTTCCAAAGAATATTTGTTTCATAAATGTAAAAAAATTATTTGTTTTCCTGTACTTTTATATTGCTTTTATTCCAATTTATATTAAGAAACAGTAAGTTTGTATATAAATTATACATATATGTATATATAAACACATCTGAAATATATGACAACTATAGGGATTAGATTACCGATTAAAATATTTTATCTATTGAAAACACATATTCTAATAATCTTGTATATCTAATGTGTCAGTCCCAAAGAATCGAACGACACTTAGAACTTTGTATGCGTACATCTAGCAGTCTATAATTACAATTCTAAAGTCCATTTACATGTTACCATCGCCCGTCAATAATTGAAGAAAACAAGTTTACAAATTTCTCACTTATGTATGTAAGATATGTTAAGCTTTATGACTTATGATAACCTCTTTCTCTCCATCTCTTTACACTTTTTCCTTTTTTAAAATTATCGGAAGGAGACCGATATATACTGCGATTTAATTTTAAACTGTAAATTTTGTCACTTTTGGCAAAAAACATTTCTCACAAGATAATTTACCGGAATTAACAAAAATGCCGACTACCGATAGAATTGAGATAATTTTCGATTGATTTGGAATCTGTTCTCCCGTTGCACGAAATTCAATAAAGAAAGTTCTAAACAAAAAGTTGTAATACGATTTTATTTGAAAAACGAAAAAATATTAAAGATATTGAAAATGTAAAGAAACAGTGAGAGAGAGAGAGAGAGAGAGAGAGACAGGGAAGAGTTTTTACAACGTTATATTTTTCATGTAATAAAGAAAACATATTGCGATTTCTTTTCGTTCGTCTCTTTGTTTTTTTATTTTGTTTTTCTCTTTGACATAAAAATGTCAATTTTTCAATGTAATAAATTCATTTTTGTTTTATGTTTTCCGTTTTGACGGCATGTAATACTTTTATATTATAAAATATATTTTTAAAAAAATTGTTTTTTTGTCTCTTTTTTTTTACATTTATAATTTTATATTGTAATACGTTATGTGATTTTTTTTTTAAATTTTATTATATTGATAATAAAAAATTTCATAAGATTTTACAATTTTTAGATGCCTACTAAAAAACTTGATTTAATAGGGAAAGGAGCAAATTTATTGTCCCTATATATGCAGTATTCATATATGTATATATAACAGATTTTATCAAACATAAGATGTAATTTATATAGCCGCAAATAACCATTCACAATAAATTACAACCGTACGGCCATATAAAATAAATTTCAAAACAATAATGAACAAATGTGTTTATTCACTATATTTTCAGTCAATAATATATAATAATGTACTCTTCATTCTCCCATTCTCTCTCATTTCATTTCTGACGTGCGGTACGCGTACGACAGCCTTCTCAGAAATTCGAAAGAATTCAATTTCTCAATTAGGATTAATTTCAATGTATGAAAATAATGATGTACAATCAGAAATAAACAATATACCTTACGTGTTGTCGAAACCTTAAATTAAATTTAATTACTTAAATTCACAATAAAAAATATAACAAAATATAACCAAGACACCATCAAAATATCTTCTAAAAGATAAGTAAATTATCTGTATTTTCACATCACTTCAACTAAATTGATATAATTAATTGAATACGATTGTCTAAATTCTAAATCACAGAGATTTGTTACAAATCGCACTCGCGGGTCTCTCTTTAACGAACGTTAACAAATGTTCTAATGCTACAATACAGTTCAAATAATCTTCTTCTGGGAAAATATAATTAAAAAAAGAAAGCAAGAAAATAAGCAATAACAAATATTTTATATCATTTTCTGGTACTTTAATCTCTAATTTGTGGTACCTGCCACCTGTCTTCTTCTTTTTCTCATTTGTATTCAATTTGTTTTCTATATTGTGCTCTCTATAGTCTTCTCTCTATAGTGTGCTTTATATTTCTCTAGGTAAACGGTTTAAAGATCATTCAACGCTTAGATTCGAATAAAATCAATAAAATCAAATTTGTTTCATGTTCTTTTACGTTGACACGTCAAAAAACAATACTTATTAAGATTAAATTGATTTAATTAATTTAAACAATGAATTTATACTTTTAAATTTGAAATAAAATAAATTAAATTAAACATATTTGTAATTATATATTGTGTATTCGTACAAATTACATGTAACTTACAAAAAAAATCCATTAAACTTTCATATCTAATAAATATAGAACTTATTTTAGGATTATAAGCCGGGGCATATAAATGACACTTATTTTATATTATAATGATAAAAATGTTCTGTACAGTTAGAAGGCTGCAACTTCAGTGAAATGTAAAGTTTTACTTAAAGTAGACTAGAATTCCAGTTCATAAATGTAATTCAAAAGTATTTGAAGCAAACGAATGGCTAAGTGCATGCAAGTAAACTGAACTGAACCCAAACTGAACCTAACTAAAATAGAATATTTTAATAATAATGTTATTACTATAGCATTTTAGCCCATAATGGCAGCAATTACATGCAAAAAGAGGCTCGATTAACATTTAGTTGAGATAAAACCTTGAAATTTATTCAAAAAATTCTTCCGTCTAAGAGAGAAAATAATTTAAAATTGTCATTATTTCTCACTAATATGTCATTTATCTTTTTGATGTTTTTCATTAAAACAAATTCTCCATTTTTATTGAAGGTTAAAAGAAGTATTATGCTAAAAATGGCCGATGCATGTCAACGTGCTGGAGGACAAGCAACATCATCAGCAGCTAGATTTCATGAATTACATGTTCAGCGTCATAATAACGTTTCAATTTTGTATGCAGACATTGTAAATTTTACGCCATTATCAGAGCAATTGACAGCTAGTGATTTAGTAAAAACATTAAATGAATTATTTGGACGTTTCGATCAAATAGCTCAAGTAAGATAAAATTTCACAAGTACATAGCGTATACGTGTACAAATTTTATTTTCTCAATTAATTATAGGAAAATCAATGTCTAAGAATAAAAATTTTAGGAGATTGTTATTATTGTGTATCTGGATTACCAATATCAAGACCACAACATGCAGCAAATTGTGTCCACATGGGTTTACAAATGATTGAGGCTATAAGGTCTGTGTAATATTAAGTAACATTGCAAATCCTTATTGAATTTTTAAATTAAAGCTTTTATATACTCTTTATGAATATAAAGTCAAATCAATTAAAATAAAATTCAAAATAGCTTTAATTGTATTTGACAATAATAGTTGCTTTTTGTTTTGAATCAAGTCTATTATAATATAAATTGAAATTTTTATTTTTTCATTTGTTATAGATTAGTTCGTGAAGCAACCGGATTTAATGTTGATATGAGAATTGGTATTCATACAGGAAATGTCCTTTGCGGTGTATTAGGATTAAGAAAGTGGCAATTTGATGTATGGAGTGATGATGTTTCATTAGCAAACCATATGGAAAGTGGCGGTATCGCTGGGTGGGTTTTGGTTCTTTTTGTTTTTAATAATATTACTAAAATACATTGGAATACTTTTAGGTAAAGTGCATGGAATTCAATTATGTAATTAAAAGGGATTCAATATTTTAATAATTTAAATCAAAAGTTTGTTAAGTGCAATTTTATGTTCATTTAACGACACAACGAAAAACAGATTTCAAACTAAAAGCTTTTTTGTTATTCTTAATTAGATACTGAAAAAAAAATTAATATGCAAAAATTTTTTTTTCATAAACTCAATGCAAATTGCATAGGCTGATATAAACCATATCGTAAATTTTTCTAAAACTATACACAGAGCTGTGGTGTCAAACTAAAAATATTAAGTTTAAACTAATGCTGCTATGTATTCGGGGGTGCATTTTAATAATTTTCCAATTAAGACTTGTAGAATCTCCCCACATTTAACGTCTTACATCTTAAATCCAAATCTTATAAGTTTCTTGTCAACTATAACAAAAAGTTTTTTTTCTTTTTATTGTCGTTTCTATGTTTCCTGTTAAATCTCGGATTAGCTTAATACATACAGATTTTGTACTTGATTTTCTTTTGAAAAACAATTGCTTTTGTTAAATTTCAATAAGATCAAAGCAAAATGCTTATAATATTTTTAAGTTGTAAAAATCTTTTGAAGTAAAATATAATAAGAAGAATAAATTCTTTGATCTATTTTAGATAAACAACAATATTATGCTTATTAAATTTTTCAAAAAACTAAATAAAAACTCACATCCACTTAATTATGTATTTCTTACATATCGTCATTTTTGCAAGGTCTGAATTTTTTCTTATGAAAATGTTTAAATAATAAACAGATATAATTTTTACATAATCAAGTTTATGCTTTTTCTTAAATATGAGCTGATTACAAAATTTTTGTTTAATCATAAGCACAACAATAAGAACTTGAGTAAAAGCAAGTATCTCACTCTACCATTTTTGAACATAATTAGGTAGTTTGCGAAACGGTAACGTTTATTTCAAAGACGCTTTTAATCTTTGGTAGTCTAAACACAGTCCGATTTGGTGGTCTAAACTCAGTTTTAAATAGATGTGCCGAACGACATCTGTTGAGTTTTTTAAAAGCATTTCTTGATTTTTATTTTACTATTAAAAATGTTTTTATAATTATATATTTTTATTTTAAATTGCAGTCGGGTTCATATAACCAAACAGACTTTGGATTGTTTAGGCGATAAATTTGAAGTTGAACCGGGTAATGGTGGCTCACGTGATCCATATTTAGCGGATCATAAAATTGAAACATATTTAATTGTACCACCGAAGGTATGTTGTCTTAATAAATTAATTCAATTTTACTTAGAATTTTAATTAGAAACAAACCAATTAAATATCAAAATTTATCTACTATAATATTTATTTTATTTACATTTTATGTGAAAATCATCATCACCGGATTCATTGAATAAAATTTCATTATGCCGAAACTAAAAATTCCAAAAATCCAAAATTCCAAAATTCTACACAATCTAAAAATTAAAAATAATTTCATTTTCATCCTGCATCAATAAAAAACATTGACGCAAATTGGATAAAAAACATTTAATAAACAAAAACAGAAAATTACAACCGGCTTGGCTCCTGTTGTTGAAGTTAAAACACCTCCACAAACCAATATAACAGATACAGAAACAGAAAATTTAATATCAGATAATTTACAGGATCAATCAAAGCCTAGTGGTGAAATTGTATCATTCTTTCTTGGTGATCCACCATTATCTAATACAATTATAGAAGAATCAAATATAACCACAAATAATGACAATACAAATTCAACAACTGCTGATGGTACAACTGTAAATGAAAATACATTAAATTCAAATATTAAAGAGAATGGTGTTCCATTACCACAACCTACACAAGTATCACCTACATCAATTACTGAAGATGGAAAAAATGTAACAAGTGGTACTGGTGGTGGTGATAATGTAACAGAAACTACAACTGTAACTAGACAAAATTCTGTTATACATTCATCAAATAAAACGGCATCTAATGATGAAAAACTTCCAACACCAAATAGTAAATCATCTTTAACATTACCGCAAGAGACAGGTTCATCGGGTAGTTTTAAAGGGATGACAGGTGGTGATGTACCTGAGAAAGGACGACGTAAATTATCAGTACAAGGTTTGTATTTCAAAAAATTTTTAATGATTTTTTTCTTCTTTTTTTGGCTTTGTCAAGAAAGTTAAAAGGATCTTTTATATAATGAGATTGCTTTAGTTTTTTTTTCATACTTTTATATTGTAAAAAATTCAATTTTTTTTTATAATAATTTTTAGAGTAGAAAAAATTTTTCTTTTTAGACAAAGATTCGTAATTTTATTTATTAACTTTTTTTTTATTAAAAAAAATAAATAATAATGATAATTTTAATTTGTGTGTAATTATCCTTATATAATAATTAAATTTCCCCCAATTAGAAAATTTCATTATCACTGAAAAAAAGCACAAAATTAAAAAAAAAGATTATTTGTTTGCCAGTTTTCTTTTTAATCAACCCGCTTTTAAAAATTATAAACTCCAGAATGCTTAGATATAGGAGGTTATCTATAATTATAAGAAATAAACACAATATTATTGTTATCGTTAGCTTAATTTTAGATTCTTAGAAAATGAAAATTTAGTTAAGAAATTTTATCATGGTGAGTGCAATTTAATATTTCTTAAACTATAATTATTAATTCACACTCAAAATTTAGAAATAATTTTAATTACTTAGCTCGTTAAACCCACACAAAATTACATAAAGTAGATTTTAAAATAAAGATTTCAACCTACATTATATTCACCAAGCCTTTTAGAAAATTAGATTTGTAAAAATAAAATGAAAAATTTTTAGAATTTAACGTAGTTCCATTTAATTTTAATTCATTCAAATAGGCGATCAGTAGATCAAATTTGGCTATCATATTGTAAAATTACATCAGCAGCTTAAATACATTGTAAAGAAATGCAAGTATCAAAATATAATACTGCCAGCCGCTTAAAATTATTTTTTTTAGATTTAATATTAGAGTTTTTATTTAATTAGGTTTATTCGACCTTAAATTATTTTAGGTGTTAAATTAGAGTGAATAGTAAAATTTTAGCAAATAGTCTAACCAATTACTTTTCCTAACACCTCTTAGTTTCCATTAAAATGTTAAAATTACTAGACTTAAAAATGCAACTCTTTAGAAATATTTTCTAAATTTTAAACAGCTCTTTTTGCTATTTTACTATACTAACTCTGTTTTTTTCGCTTTTCATTATTATCGCTTTTTAACTAAGTATAACCATTATGTATCCAGTTTATTGCGATATACAGAAGATAATTTTCACAACGAACCACTTTTTTGAAGGGTGGTGTTAGTGAGTATATCATGTTTCTTAATTTGAAACAGTGTCACTCAAAAAAAAGTAGTTCTATTCTGTTATTATAAAAATTATTTTCTGTATAGCACTATAAACTATATACACAATGATGTACCTAAATTTTCAATGTCTGTTTTCTTTCACTTTAACTATCTATTCTGGTTTCCTGACATCCAGACTTTTAATTTTTTTTTTTTAATAATTAATTATTTTAATTGAGATTACGACCTCTTAAGAGAACATTTTTTTTAATGTTCATTTGAAATTTTTTTCACTGTTACGAATACTGTAATAGTATACACAGAATACTTTTAACCTATACAATATGGTCCTAAAAATTCAACATTTGATATTTGGAAACTGTAAGTGAATTAAAATAAAGTAATAAAAAATTAAAAATATAAAATTATTTCAATTAAGTTACATTATAATAATTGTGATTTTGAATCGTTGGAGACATAAATGTCTTGCAAAAACTCAACACGTGGTGAAATGTATACAAAAAAAGAGAGATGGAAGAGAGATAACATGAATTTTAATTACTTCAAAAGAAGGAACGATAAAAATAAAAATTAATGGCTGGTAATAAAAAAATTTTACGGGCAAATAAAATAATGACAATAGTACAAATGTCTACTGAATTGACGTAAAAATATATATATGTATATAAATTATAAACTTCAAAAAATCTATTTGCTCTGCAAAATATGAGTACAAGAAGTCTAATAACAATGACATTCTATTTCTCTCTTATGCTACCGCCGGGGTGAAAAACAACAAACTAAGTACAACTAACTAACAAAAGTTACAACGATATTTTCTTAATGTAATTCTAATAGGAATAATGTGTATAATAATTTTTATTGATTAGACTTTCTGAAATTTATTTAAACTTAAACAATACAAACGCACTCTTAATATGGAAAAATCTGAGATTTTAAAAAATGTAGTTTGACACCTCCCCTAACTTTTTTTATAAATTTCTTTTATACTTACTAAAAATTCTTAATTTCTTAATTTCTTATTATAAATTTCTTATATGTTTTAAGATTTTATATTAAATTATTACGTTTTAATAGTTAAAATTATATTTGGGTACTTGCAATTCAAATTGTATTTAATGCCAAAAAAAAAGATAATAGAAAAGCACAATATAATATGAAATTATAATATTTCATTTTAATATTAGATCCATTTTAATATTAGATTTAATATGCACAATATAATTTAGAACTTACATTTTTCAAAAAATAAAATAGAACACATGTTACATTCCAAGATGGAATTTACCATCTGAATATAAACATACATACGTCACACCTTTTATGACAATCATTTATATCTGAATCATTTATTTCTGAATTAAAATGAACTTTCTTCAAATGAAATTTATTGATTATTTAATTTAATATTTTTATTAATTATTAAAATAGAAATTATTTCGTCATAAATTGTGAATTAAATTTATCGGAAGAGATTTTCTTTTCACTTATTAAAAGTTTCTCACTATTTTTTTAATAGGTGACCAAGGTATTTGACCTTTTTCACTTCGACTCATAGCATTTTTTCTGATTTTTATCCTCTACATTGCCATTGTACAACCATATTATTAGAATTGTACAATCACATTAGCACTAAATTTGAGCCCCTGAAAAATTGCAGTACTGCAACTACCTGAGTGACGAGAATTCCAACAGCAAGTTCACAAAGCACCTTCTAAAGCATGTTTGTCGTAAGCGAGCTACCGCCCACATTCACAAAATAAATACTCCACCATCCCGTCCTCTTCCAAGAAAATTTCTCCATTGCAACTCTAATTCTGTCGGTGGTTATTATTGTAATAAGTATGTTGGTTGTTTTTCTCTTTTTGCGAACACTATTTTAATTTCATTTGTTGAAAGGTCAATTCAATTTGACATTATTATAATTTGATGTATTAAATTTGACATTTTAATGTCAATCTGTCACAGTATATTTAAATACTATAGATCATCAATAAATTAAACAAATTTATAATGAACCCTTCTATATTTTATTATTTTTTTAAATATTTAGAATACAATAATGTACAAAAATTATTATTAAATTTTCATAATGAATTTTAAATATTTATTCATTTTAATTTTATAAAATTATTTTTGTTTTATTTTTTTTTCCATTTATTTGCATGTACCTTCAACCAAAAATAATTCAATTTTATTAAATTTGAAATTTAACATTCAACTATATATATATATATATATACAATTCATATGTATTATATAATATACTTATATAATTATTCTTATACCCTTATTGTATAAAAAATTTTATTATTATCCCTTTTTCATTTATTTCTTTTAATAATTAATAATAATTTGTTATCACACTTAATATAAAATGGCTACGAATGCAAAAAATTTAAAAATGCATAAAAAACATTTTGTAAATTTTTTTTTATTTTTCATATATTTTTTAATTTATTTATTTATTTATCATATTCTATACACAAAATTATGTAAAATATTTAAACTATTGCATTTAAAATACGAAAATATCAAACAAACGAAATTAAAAATATTAAAAAAAAAATAAAAATATAAAATGAAAAAATAAAGGATTAATTGGATTCGGTGAACGTAGAAGGTCATCAACAGGTGCATTTGCTGATTTTCGAAAACAATCCTTATCGAACAGTGATAGTTTTCGTATGTCTGGAACTGGTAAGTCTTGAAAATAAATTTGAAAAAAAAAAAGTAAAAAGCATTATACAAACTACATACATATTGCGTGTATTCTATGTATAATTCTTGTACATTCTCGTTAACAAAATTCTGTAAAATGAGATTTTCATACTTTTTTATATACTAAAAACTTTCATTTTTGAAAATTTTGATTTTATTTTTTTGAGTTTTTATAACAATTGACGGTGGTACGTGTTTTCTGTGTCTTGTCTATAACACTTAAAATTTCCATACTCTTTCTATATTAATTCATTCTTCTATACATGTTATTCTTTCTATCATAAATATTAATATGTGCTGTTAAAAATAATAATAAAATTAGTATTAATTTGCAATTTAATGAATGAAATTACCATCATATGGAAAGTTAGCCGGGGAATTATTAGGAATGAATAGAAGTTGATTTTTTTATACCATTTCAAATTTCTTTACTGGACATTGCCCAATAATCTGGAAAAATCAGGTTCTCTCTTATATGGATTGGGTGTGGACAGTACCTGGCTGTCTGATATGAAAATAGTTTCGAACGGGCTCTCCTAATCATTCAGGAATTACTGTCGAATTCCCTTAAGGATATCTTCAGGTTTATTTCTAGAACAGAGATACTATAGATGAGACCGTAGAGACTACAATAAGACGTGATTGACTGCGGATGAGATATGTCCTCTTGCCCCAAAGGGCTTATTGATATATATGTTCCTTTGATAATGGGTTTTCCTGTGGTAATACGTCTTTTTGGAACTAGCAGGAAGAAACGAGTGGATAATATGAAATACATTTACTTTGCCGATGAACACCTGCTTGCTAGGAACTGTTTCCATAGGGTTATCTGACTGGGAAACGAACTTCTATAATTAGCCTTTGTGATAACTTAATGACTTTCTTATGGGCATAGACCCGCCAAGTGTGAAGATTCTTCCGCACATTTGTCGCCAAGTTAGTTACAAAGTTTCAATAGTTTTTCAATAAAAATCTCTTATTAAATTTAATTTAATTCCAGTTGTTTTTTAGTAAAATATTCTTAATTAGTTATACAAAATAAATTATTTCTAATTAGGCTATTCCTTGTTAAACGTAATTTTAATTAATAATTGTAAAATATTCTGATACAACTGTAATTTTTTTCTAATCATAATTTATCATATATTCATAAATAAAGTTCTCTAATCTGTAACCTTCATATACTAATACTCTTTTTATTGAGAATTTCTGTCGTAGTCATACGTTTCTCTTCCCATAACTAAACTTTTCTAAACTCTTCTAAATGAAAGTAACACGAATAAAACTCTGAAATCTGATTTTTCTCTTTCTACTTACATAATATATAATTTTATTGTATTTCTCTATAATAACAAATCGGATACTTGTCATATGTTTAGTTTGTGAATTGTTTTAATTCTTCGTTTTGTGTTTTTGATTTGAAAGCTGAAATGAAGTAAATAACTGTCAAACTGTGTGCAACACGTCATTGTTAAAGTGAATGAATTTTTTAATTTTATTTTTAAAACTTTTTGTTAATTAAACTAGCGAAAAAAAAAACCTAAAAATATTAATTAATTAAATACACATAAAGAAAAATCTGTCATTTGTGGACATTTTGAGGAACACAAAGGTTTAATCGTTTGACATTTGTATAAAGTAAAAATTGCAATAATTAACAATCAAATTTTAATTTTTAATTTTATAAAAAATAAAATAAATATAAATAATA
The DNA here is from genome assembly GCF_029603195.1 of Condylostylus longicornis. Classification (NCBI taxonomy): domain Eukaryota; kingdom Metazoa; phylum Arthropoda; class Insecta; order Diptera; family Dolichopodidae; genus Condylostylus; species Condylostylus longicornis. The sequence continues at coordinate 3,955,868 of NW_026578052.1, read as the reverse complement.
TTTCGCATACCTTTGAGCTTTATATAACAAAATAATGATAAATATAACAGTTTATTTAGTATAACACTTAAATTAGAATTAAATATTTAATATATAACTATATTCAACAATGCACCTGCACTTGAATATTTTTTTTGTTAAATAAATGAAAAAAAAGAACAATGGAAAATTCAAGGAATGAAAAAGAGCAATTTAATGCTAAATAAATTAAAAAGCAAATTACAGCAAAGTTTTTTTGTATTATTTATATGTAAATATGTATTTATGTTACAATTGCATGTTATATTTATATTACAATCCCTATGTATACAAATTTACAATTATGCATTTTGCAATAATATTAAATTTAAATTTTTTTTTGATATTTTTAAAATATATTTTAAAATAAGTACAGGCATTCTTTTGAATAACGTGACTGATACGGATTCCAATTGTTGTTCGAAAACAAGGCCATTTTGATTTTCTTAAAATTTTGAAAAATTATTGTAGTTCTTCTATAGAAAAACTGATTTTTAACTGACCGTACTTGTCAGTAGGTATAACCAATAGAATACGCCTTGGTGACCTGGACCGTTTGTTATTTTTAATTTTAAGCTCCGCTATTGACTACGTACGTCCGAAAAATTGAATTAATTTTTAATAATATTTGTGTTGATAGTTATTTACATTTATTCCGGTAGATGGCTTATCATTTTTATATGAAAAATTCTTCCATAACAACATTAATTCTTCAATAACAAAATTTATTGTAATATATACAAAACAGTATTCCATCAACAAACTTCTTGCAAATATTTTAGGGAAGTTTAGAGTGTAATTATCCTTTAAAAGCAAAACTTCTTTTAAAAACTATTTATAAAGTATTGTAAGTCACCTGTTGGAATAAATATTACCCACTACTTCTCAAGAACTTTTTCATTAACTATGGAATTTGTGTGTAGACCAAAATGTTATAGAAATTGAAAAGAAATGCAAAAAATATTTTCTACCTTGTATATTTTAATTGTGGTTTATCTATATAACGAAATATTTGCAGAAATTATTTAAGGGATGCCTGTATTTTTAAAATATTTTAATGAATGTATGTAAATATATGTAAATATCAGTAGATTTAAAAAATAATGTATATTTTGTATATAATTGTTATGTAAATAAATATTAATTATAATACATGTAAGTATTCATCGGATATAATTAAGTGGTTAAAAATTTTAGAAGATAAACCAAGAATTATCTGAAAATAAAATCTGAATTATCTGAATTATCAAAAAATAATTTGAGAAAATTAAATATGGTTCGAATCATTGAGATTATTCTGTCAAATCACATACAATAAATATTACTGTTGTTACGATTTAACAGTGTTACCGTTTTGAAATTGCATTTGTGTGTTCACATGAATAATAATTTTGAAAAAAAAACAATATGTTGAGTTTTTAGAAAAGCGAAAATAATTTTTCAGCATTTGAATTTTACAAACAAATTATGACAGAAGCAAATTTCGTACATTTATTTTTCCTCATTTTATCCTTGAATCTTTAATATTAAAAAAAATTTGTCGTATATATTATTTTTTTAGGTAGGTACCCCTAACAACATTTAAGATTTTTTCAAAAAAAAGTTACTCTACATGCAATTGCAAAAGTTTTTGTTTTGAAAATTAATATTTGCTTGAAAAAATTAAGATGAGAAAACCGACAAAGTTTTTCTTTTCCAAAAATATCTCCTTTTCATTATTTCTAAAATGATTTCAATTTATTTTATTGCGTTCCTTTAACATCGAGACGATTTATCAACAGCAATAACAACGACCTTTTGCGTATTGTGATGGTAGAGTAACCAATAGCAGAAGGGGTGACTTTACGACTTAAAGTGAAACTTTTTTTATTTCTTATGTAAAATAAATATACAATTGATAAAGTTTTTTATACTCGTATTAAACAAATATGTTTTTTAAAACATTAGAAATTAGATTTTTTTCAATATGCTCGACAAAATCAGAAGAGGCAGAAAGTTGAATCTGCTTTATATAATGTACGTGTCAGAATCAAATTTAAAAGTTGTTTTAAAAAAATTTTAATTTTCCTTAATCTGAAGGTAATATTGGGAGTGCTAATATATATCTTCTTACGTATACCACATTCAAAAATCTTTTGTCAACTCAATTCTATGTGCGATATTTAAAATATAACACAAGGGCTTAAGAAAATAAAATGCTGTATAAATGTATGCTTTCCAATTGGAAAATTTATAAGTAGCTACTTATAGCTATAAAGAAAATATTAATAAATAATTTTGAAAATTTTTCTCTTACAGCAATTCCTGGTCAAGTTTCAAGATCACGGCCATCATCAAAAATGACAAAATATGTTGAATGTTGGGGTGCTGATAAACCATTTGCAAATATTGCTGAATCAAAATTAGCTAAAAATATTGGATTAGCTGTAAGTTTTTTCTCTCAAAAACTTTTATATTTAATTTAACAATTTTTGTATTTAATATAAAAAAAAAACAAATTTATTTTTTCAGAGTATAGCAATGATTGAATCAAATTTATTACCACCAGAAAGACGTTGTGCCAATTTTAATTGTTTTGGTGCACCCACCGAATTAAAACCAATTACAATGTGGTATCGTAATTCACCACGTGAAATAATGTATAGAGCTCAACCAGATCCACATTTTCGTTATGATTTAATTTGTGCATTTATTATGTTTGTGTCAATTGCTGTTGTTCAATTTATTATAATACCTAGGTAAATTCTTATATATTATACTCGTATAACAGTTATTAAAATAATATTTATTTTAATAATAGCAATATTGCCCTATCGGGTTCAGTTGGTGCCACTTTAGTTGTATTAGGACTATTTATGTACTTAAGTCATGCAAAAATGTCTGAAGGATCATCACCATCTGGTAATAATGGACCTGGTCAAATAATAGCATCAAGTAGACCGATTAGAATGGCAATGTTTATAATTGTAACTGTATTAATATCAGCATGTGCCGTTTTTAGTGTTGTAAGTAAATTGTGTAAAATTAATTTCATTAAAACTTATTCTATTACTCTATTTTAGATTGATTTTAGTAGTGAGGATGAATATTATAATAATAATGATAATAGTAATTATAATGAATTTTTAATTGGTAATGGAAACGAAACATATTTATTAAATTCAACAATTCTCAATAATAATATAACATCAAATTATTTAAATAATTTAACAAATTTGCTACCGCCACCATTATTAAATTCAATATCATCGACAAATACATTAACTGGTTCAATACCAACACCAGAAATAGCACCGGCCTATTTATTATGTTGTGCATTAAGTTTAGCTGCTGTATCGGCATTTTTACGTGCCGGTTTCATATTAAAATTATCAGTAATGGTTGTTGCTGCAACATGTGAAGTTACTGTTTTATGGTTAAGTGATTTATTTAGCGAATATGAAATATTACATCCTAATTTGTAAGTTTGTTAAAGTCTATGAATTATTGACTTAAAATTGATTGATATTTTTTTTTGTTTTATTTTTTTAAGAGTTCCATTAGCTGCAAGAGGTTTACTATTATTATTATTGATTGCGGCTGTGTTACATACTCTAGATCGGCAAGGTGAATACGTTGCAAGAACTGATTTCCTTTGGAAAGCCAAACTGAAAATAGAACAAGAAGAAGTTGAAACAATGAGAGGAATAAATAAAGTAATTCTAAAATGTTTAATACTTTTACTTTGATCACCAGCTTCTTGACCACGTACGATGAAATCGAATATTTGGAATTAGTCCTCTACGAGAACCGAAAAGCAAACCTGATGTTATCATTTTGTAATCGAAATATTGATTTTTTTAATCATGCTCAAGCCGTATGCACCCATAGACTAAAAAGCAATTTTTTCGCATGAAAATTGATTTTCTTTTTAGAATTCTTGAATATGCGAAATTTGTTCTATTTGATGTTATTATTATTATTTACTCCATAACCAGATTAAGGCTCCTATGCGTTATCAAATATTTTGCACATATCATAATCCTAATGGCATTTAGATTTTAAATTTTTTAAAATGAAGTTCGTAAGTTCAAAACACAAAGCTTTTCATTTTTAACATTCCATTTAAGGGCTTCAAATTATTACAAGAGACGGTAATTCCATTAAATTCTTATAAAACCACACAGTGTTTAGAATAGCAGCAATACAATGGATGCAATAAAAGAACAAAAATAAGCAAAAGTGGCAAAAGTTTGTTTTAAATGGAATGAATTTTCTCATAACTAATTTTCTACTTAAAAAGGATTCAAGAACATTTGAAATAAATGCATTTTTTTAAAAAATAAAATTAGAGGAAAACGTGCAAAGAAAAAATCTTCAGAGAAGAAAAGATTAAAATTTTTAAACAAATTAAATGAAAGCATTCTTTCTTCCTTCCTGTGTTAACTTGAATGGAATATTTTTACATTAAACTCATTAGCATAGTTAAGAGATATGAGTGCTATGGGAATAAGAAGATAAAATTAAATATTCTATGAAAATTCAACCTGCTTGCACTTTTAGTGCACAACTTTTAAAATAAATTTTTGAATTTCTTGTTAAATAATTTATAAAATTAGCAATTCTTCATTAAAAGAGTTTCTCTTCTGTTTACCATATCTAAGATTTTTAATTATTCACTTAAGTAACATTTATACGAGAAAATGATTTTTGTATCAATTAAATTATGAAATATTTTAAAAGTTTTTAGTCAGTTATTTAAACAACTTTGGCAGCTATTCTTTCTACTGACACATTCAGTGGCAAATTTTATTTAATTTAGAAAACTTTAATTAGAATATTAAATACTAATGGGTACAGTATACGAACTAATTAAAGTTAAAAATTTAAAGGAACATTTTGTTTTTAGCAGGCAAAAGTTAACATGTTCCATTAGAACGTTCCCTTATTAAAATCTTTAACTTTTAACATTATTTTTTTTTCAAAATCATAATTAATCTTTGAAATATCTTACTTCATTTATTATAGATTCTATTAGAAAATATACTGCCAGCTCATGTTGCAACACATTTTTTACATCAAGATCGTTCTGCTGAATTATATCATGAAAGTTATTCGGGTGTTGCTGTTATGTTTGCTTCAATACCAAATTATAAAGAATTCTATGATGAATCTGATGTTAATAAACAAGGATTAGAATGTTTACGTTTATTAAATGAAATTATTTGTGATTTTGATAAGGTAAGAGAAATAATTCTAAAATTGACTTTTTCTTGTTGCTCTTAGGTCGTGACTACTTTTTTTTTGCAAAACTATGTCTTTGTACTGGCCTCTTGTATCTTTTATATCGGACTAATTATTAGTTTTTTATTCAATTTAATATCTAATTTATTATTTTTAGATCTACTGGTCAAGAAAATTAAGAAATATTCAATATCATAAAAATTAAATACAATTTAAGTTCAAAATCAAATTGAAGAATTTATTAAAAAATATCAAGTCGAGAGAGTGTAACGCAAGTCAAGAAACGACACTTTTAAGTTAGACATCCTGAAATAGTTTACATTCTTAATTTCAACAATTTTTTCTCTTATTTTAGGTACAGAATGGGGAATAAATATAATTTTCAATCCATTTTTTGTATTTGTTTGAGAGCTATATTTTTCAAATCACCCGCTGGAACACATTAATCAAAAGGTCTTAAAAGAGGATTTCTAATTTTAGATACAATTTACTGACAAATCTTGCATTTGAAATAATTATTTATAAGTTATTTCGAGCAAGCTAAATCTTGAATCAAAAATTTCGTCACCATATTGCATTTACAATCAAAATTCCATATTCTTTTTGCAAATTTTTCGGTCAATCATAGGCCGAAGTCCATATCTTCTCAGTATACAAGACAAGTATCAAATTTTAAATCCGTCGCATAAATTTTAACTTCATGTCTTTATTGAATTTTTTTAAAGTTTTTTTCAATATTTTTGCAAACTAAAAAAAATAAATTATGTAATTAAACTAAAAATGAGAAAAGTTCTTTTTAATTATCTTGTTTACAATTTTCGCGCTAATTAAGAGCGAAAAAAAAACAATATACAAGAAAACAATCTTTAAAAAACAAAAACGTTCTTCTTCTCTTTATCCTTTCATCAGATGCTCTTGCTTTAAACTCATTAATTAAATAATTAACCATATCAAATTAAAAACTTCAAAAACCTCCTGTTATTCATCAAAAGCAAAAGAAGCATTACTTACACAATTTTTACAGATTTTTCATGAAATAATTGTGACAATTTTCTGAAAAATCTAAATAATATTAAAGAAAAACACATAAAGAGTTGAAGAATTTATCAAATACGAGTATAGAATGTTGTCTTTTTACTCAATGAAAGCAATTTGTATAAGAAGTTTTACGTCGTATATTGCGTACAAGAACAACACTCCAAAAATAAATAATAAAATTTTATGGTAGAAATAAAGAAAATTTGTTTTTCTTTGCAAAATAATTTTCGTTTTTAAATAAATTAACTAAATAAATAAGAAATTAAAAAAAAATAAATATTTTCATAGGTTTTTCTTAAAAAATTTTTTACGTTCTTATTAAAGAACTCATTAAATCATTATTAACATTTGAAAAAAGACAATTTTAAAGAACCTTATTAAATAATTTAGCTAAATATAGAATCCTTGAAATTATTGAAGTACGATCCGTGAAATTCGTATAATAATCTTGTTAGTTGTAGACTATTAGAATTTAAATAAGAAAATTCCAATACAAGTAGTACGGATTAATAAATTTGTATTTAATGAATTATTTAAGTTCTAATTAAACGAAGAGATTCTCGAAAACCAAAATCAATAACACATACATATGTTCGTCTTTGAAAAATTAAAATTAACAAATTCAGATATGGGTTTATTTGTATTCGGATTTGTGTTCGAGTCGATTTCGGGCTCAACTTCTGCTTCGGGTTTCATTCCAAATCGGTTTTCGGTTTCGAGTTTTGCTTTACATTTGTATTTTGATTCGAGTTCGTGTTTGGGTTCGTGTTTGTGCTCGCGTTTGGGTCCGGTGTCGAGTTCGAGTTCAAGTTCGGATTCTTATTTGCGTTCGTGTTCGGGTTCGAATTCGGGTTCCGGTTAAATTTTTATTTGATTTCGAGTTCGGATACGGGAATTTTAAATTTCTGATTATTTATTCCCGGTTTTTACCATGTGATATTCTAACGAAATTCGTCATAGGTTTGAAACCTTGCTCTTCATTTGCTAATCATGGTTTGTCATCTCATATTAGTTACAATCGTTTTTAGTCGGCTCTCCTTATTACTCAAGAATAATCTCTAGAGTAAAGCATTTGGTATTGTACAGAATTCAAAATAGGATATCTATGTAGTATTAATTCAATACATAGATATCAATTTTTTATAATTTATATTCCATTCTCTTTCAAATTTTTTAATAATTTATTCTACACAGGGTTTCCTTATTGAAATCATTATAATTTTAATAGTACAAAATAGAAGTTGAAACCAACATTTCAATTTCCTTCACACAAAGACGCCAAATAATTAGTATTAAGAAATTAGCATGTGATACCTTCGCTGTTACGCGGAAGCAAATTAAATTTTCCTGTTATTTGATTCAATTACGTTAATTTTTTTCTTATTTTGATTATATTTTATTGTCATCAACTCAAATATTTTATTTTAATGCTTTTCTTGAAAAAAAAAACATAAAATTTAGCGTGGTTGATTTAGGAAAAAAATTTTCCTGTCGGATTTTCCATAAAATTTTTTTTTATTTCAATTATTTTTTATTTACTTTATTCTTTAATTTGTTTTCCTTCCTTTTTTTCTTTCAATAGCTTCTTTTAAAACCAAAATTCAGTGGGATTGAAAAAATTAAAACCATTGGTAGCACATACATGTGTGCATCTGGATTAAGACCAGGAAAAGAAGATGGGGCTCTTGTAAGTATTTTCACTGCTTTTTTTTTCTAGGTTTTGTGGTTTTGTTAACAATAAAGAAGTGTTTTTTTCTTTAAAAAAATAAAATTGAAAATAAAATAAAAAAATTTTTTTTGTGATTTTTAAATTTTAGATATGAAATTTTTTTTAAATTAAATATTTAATTTATCTAATGTGAAAATATTTAATAATTGAATTTAAACTGAACATTATTGCATCGTCATATACAAAAGTGTAGTAACTCCAAAAATCAAATTCGAGAAAATTACGGAAAATTGCTCACAATCAACGTTGTAAAATTTAGGCGAAATTATTTTACTTTATAAAATGAATAAATTTTAACCTACTTTAATATTTTAATATAAGTACATTATGCAGCTAGATAAATTATTTGAACTTTCTACTGGTCTTAATAGCTGAAAAATGGAATTTTTTGAGTTATAACATTCTTGATTACGAAGATGCAATTATGTTTTTCTAATTTAAAATTAACTTAATTTACACTTTCATTTTAATTGTGTGACACTTTTTCTTTCTCTTTTAACAAAATTTTTGTAATATTAATCGAAAATACTACATTAATATTGAATTAATTTAGAGGAAACATTCAATAGCGGTAAGTAAAGTAATTTATTTAAAATAATATTTTTACACTACCAAATTTTATTATTTCAATTTTCACTTAATTTTTTATTTTATAAAAATTGCATACTTTTAGGTGATTTCATATTTTTATTAGAAAAATGTTCTGTAATCTATGAATTCCGAAAATTAACAAATAAAAATTTTGAATAAGTAAGGAAGAGAGGTTTTTTCGGGTTTATAAGTGCCCATGTATGCTTTTTTAATTGCTTATTTCTAAGAATTTTTCGAACATTCTCAGCGTGAAATTCAATTATTATTTTAATAAATTACGTGTCAACATCATTGTCAAATTTTACTCGACTGACGCCAATATCTTTTGTATACTAAACGTGCTCATAAGTTTTGACATTACTCTATTATTAAGAAATCTAAGAATTTAATTGAATTGAATCTCAACTTAAGTTATTGTTAAAATTAATATATTTCAAATTAGAAATTCAAAATACAAAAAAACCATATATGAGACGTGTACATATAAAATTTCCATTCTTAATTGAAAAACTTTTCGGTTAACTTTAATTTTCTATTGTTAATAAATATAATATAAATTTTGAAAGTTTCATAATTGACAAACCTTTTCTTAATAAAAAACGAAAATATTTTACGTAATTTTTCGAGTTCATTCGAAATCTTTTGTAACTTTATCCATTCCCCCTCCGTCAGCTATACCAAATTTTTCGAAAGAAGTGGTGACTTTTGTAACCTAAACGTTTTAGAACTACGTGCTTTGCTTTCTTTTCGTTATTCATATTTCACATTAATTTTCATAAAAAACCTTTAATATCCCTGAAATAAAATAAAATGGAAAACAACACAACAAATAAATAAAATTTTAAGAACTTGATATGCGACAAACTTTTAATTTGAATTTAATCATTTATGACAATTTTTGACATTTTCAGATTTCGGATATTAAATTATTATTTTGACCTTTCAAAAAAAAAACAAAAATTAAATAATAAAACGAAAATCCCACTAAAACCAAAACAAAATTATGAAAAAATTTCGGATACTTCATACGTACCAAGGATCAAATTTTAATCCTGCAAATATGCTTGAATTAATGTTATCAAACTTTTGTTTTTGCCTCATTCAATATTCCATAAGAATAAAAATAAAAACCGAAAAAAAAAGTTTTTAATTATTGTGTTGTCCTTTTTTCTTTTTTTTTTTTTGATTTTGATTTGTACAAAAATTCAAACTTGTCAAAGAGGAAACTCAAAACTTTTGAGACAAAAAAATTTTCAATTTTTACATTTAATTTAATTATATTTATTTTAGAGAGAGAAAAGAGAGAACAGAAGTGTGTGTTTTTTTTTTGAAATACAAAAAGGATGAGAAAATATTTGCACTTTTTTCAATCAACTTTATGTAATAACAATTTTTATACACGTATAAAAATAAAATTACACTGAAAAAAAAATTATGACACTTTCCCAAGAGCGTTATTTCCACACAATTTACAAAGATCTTGAATTTCAATACTCTTCGACGTGATCGTCATGACCTCCAATTTTTTGTTTGTAACGCAAGTGATTATGGTTTCTTAATTATTTCTTACATTTATTTATGTGTTCCTGCATTTAAAAGTCCTTAAGAAAATTAGCTAGTCCTAATTAAGAAAGTTAGTTCTTTAAATATATTATGAATGGACCCATCTTATCAAACACTTTTGCGATAATACAGCTTTAAATCACGTGACGAATATTAAAATTTGCGGATTCTAGCATGTTTTATGTCAATTCATTGATTTAGCAATCTTTTCTTAAATTATAGAAATTACAAAATTTTGGAAGCATAACTCTTAATGTTCATTTTGCATATTAGTTTTTTGGAGTGCATTTGTATATTAAACACTCGTATATACTTTAAATTCAAATTTGTTAATAATCTTGTTTATTTAATAACAAAGTTTGAATTACTTTAAAGGCTAATCAAAAATTTCTTTATAAATGTTATGTTATGTTGCGTTTGGGGCGAATTTAATCAGCACCTCGACCATAGAGGTTTTTTGTGCATCCCCACACCAGATCATTAGAACTCAAGATTAAGGATCCCGATAAATTTTAACAGGCCAAACCATCAGACTCAAATAGGACATGAGTGAAGCGGAAGAATCCTACGTGCCCCGGTCGCAAAGTCTACATTGCTGCGTACTTGATCTGCCAATTTTTTGTAAATATGAGTTAAAGGGCCCATGCCCAGTAACAAACCACGATAGAACCCTCAGTGAAGAGCGTCTTCGCCTTACAATGTTAGGAATGCCCGCGATCCGTCGATCAAAGAAGTCTTTGGAACGCGACAGCCCCGTATGCGGACCAGGAACGATGAAGGAGGCATTTGTCAAAATTTAGTCCAATTTTAACATTCATTTAAATCAAGAAACAAAGAGAAATCTCCCGTAATATTCGTTGTGCCGAATGGTATCTGAGAACATTCTTCCGCTTAATATTCGATTTTTTAAATTAATTTATTAATAATTTGGTATATTCTTAATATTTTCTTAAACAATTTGATATTGCAATTTAAGTAATTCATGAAATTCATAGCCTAATATAATTTTTCTCCAACTATAACATTTTCCTTAAAAAAATATAAGGGCAAATGTTATTTAAATAATGGCAATTCCTTTATTATCCTTTATGCATACTTATGCATAAAATTTTGTTACTCTTCCTTTTGGAAGATAAATGTTATTAGAAAAATAAACAAAAACCAGAAAATTGGGTGGAATAAAAAAAATTGGTTAACAATAAAATAAAATTTTCGCCTTTGGAAAGAAAAAATAAAAGACGTTTGAATGTAGTAAAAATTGGTTATTTGTTAAAAGAAAAAAGTTGTCCATGATATTTTATAAGAACACCATCCGATACATTTTGTATTATGGGGCCAGTAAATGTCAACCTTTTGATTTCCTTTTAATTAAAAAGTTCTTATAGAGACTAAGAGGAAAATATTTTAAAGTACCATATTAGCTGTGCTCTAAAACATCCCGTTGAATATGAGACTGTTGCCCTCTCTCACTCAGTTTTGAATGTAACGAAATCAAATTAGCTGCACTTATGTATAATGAAAAACCTTGTTCCATATTTGTAACAAAAATAATGCGTAAATCCGTTGAAAATTTACATTTTTCCACTGCATCCATAAACTGTTTACCAATTACTTCTCAATGAAAAAATCCCAGTTGAACAATGACACTATCGCTGTTAGGTTTTCTACTACTGATTTTTATAATTTACAAAATATTGTCTTGTATTTTTAAATTCTGAGGTCCTTTTTTTTCCTTTTTACTCTATTTTGTACTGGTATAGGTTTCTTTTTAATCTCAACTTTTATTTTTATTTTATTTAGAAATTTATTCCTTTTCAATTTACAATCCTTCTGCTATGGTTATCCTACCATTTTTGTAACCATTATTGTATCAGCAAATAACTGTAACAGAAATAATAAAAAAAAATATTTTTTCTGTCAGGATTTTTGTTTTAATTTTCTAACTTTTTTTTTTTTTTTGCTCTTTTGTTTGCCATAAAATTCCCTTATATATTCTCTACATTGAATAGTATATTTACTCTTGTTCCCTGTATAGTCCTAGTCTGCATAATATTTGGGTGAAATTAATGAATAAAAAGTAGGTATTGTTGAGATTTCAATGAATAAATTGTCAAAAGGTAATAATAAAATAGAAATATTCAAATTAGTATAACAATTATGTATGTATACACCAAATAATAGGATAATATTTAAGGGTTATAGTTATTTTGTGTAGTTTACTACATTCTTAGAAAACTAACAAACAAACAAGTGTCTAAAATTTTACTTGTTATTTACATGAAGGTTAAGCAAAGTGTTTAAAATCAAACCGATTCCCTTGTTATCTGTGATTCGAAAATGAGATAATATGAAAAGTGACCCAAATCCAAATTGATTAAATTGTAAATATTTAATGTTAAACACTTTGAGGTCCAATATGTTGATAATACGTAATCTTATTTAATAAAAAGAGGAAACATGATTGGCAATAAAAGTGAATGAAACCAGTTTTCTGGTGCAAGTAACTAGTTAAATAGTTTCACACGACTATATTGCATTCCCATTATATCATAGTCGGGGTGCACGAAATATGCTTCGTCATCCTTATGACTGATATATGTATAGCCACGGTCATCCTCACTATCACTGCCACTGTCACTGTCACTGTTACTGTTACTGTCACTGTTACTGTCACTGTTACTGTCACTGTTACAATCACTGCTACTGTCACTGTCACTATCACTGTTACTGTTACTGTCACTGTTACTGTCACTGTTACTGTCACTGTTACTGTCACTGTTACAATCACTGCTACTGTCACTGTCACTATCACTGTTACTGTTACTGTTACTGTTACTGTCATTGTTACTGTCACTGTCACCATCTCCACGAAAATCTACGTCTACAAGCCCAATTCACCATTTTACAGCCATTCAATAAATATGACCTACAGACAAACGTACAACAATGCTAAAATAGCCTTTTCATTAAATTTCAATCGAAAAAAAATCATAAATTTAGTTGGGACATAATGTTTAATATAAAATTAAATCCTCTTCCGACAAAACAAACAAAAAAAAAGGTCATCCAACAATAAATTATACAAGAGTAAAATATAAAAGTAAAATAAGCTACTAATAAGAAAATACGGTGAGGAAAACACAGAATCTTATTGTATATTATTCGCTCTTCGTTTTATAGGACCCTGATGAGCTATAAAAAGTACTTACTTAAACAAACCCTTTGAGACCGGAAGGAAGTCTAAAAAAAAATGAGCAAAACAATCAAAAATATCCAAAAATACAAAAGAGAAACAAACAAATAAAATTTTTTGTTTTGTAGGCACGAGTTGACAAAATTTATTCTTTTTTATATCCTTTAAAACATTTTTAGTGCTCGCAAATACAGTTTCGACTAAAAATTATTCTGCATAATTCCGGTGTACAAATAATTGTTTAGAAATTATTTTAAATGTAAAAAACACGTTATACATATTTTAAAATTGCATTTATGTTCTTAATTGTCAGATCGTGTGACACTCAAATTTCGTTGAGAAAATCCAAAAAATTCAGGGTGCAGAATATCCAGAGAATTTTATTTTTTCTTTATATTTGTATGTCATAAGTAGTTTTCAAATACTCCGGCATAAAGTTGTCAATCATCATTAATGACATACGGTAATTATGTAAAAACAAAGCAAGAAGTAGAATAAATATAAGTGTTATGTAGTTTGAACCGCTGACCGTTCATTCATTGTAATTCTTGTGTTCGTTATTGTAGTAGGTTTATGAGTGTTAAGGTTCTCTTGTTTGTAAGGCCCTTTCCCAGTATTTCAAAGATTTGACGATCATGTCAATCACGTCAATCGCTTGATTTAGCAAATGACAATCACCTGTAATTTGAGCAATTTTCAAACAAATCACTTATGCATTAGCCTTAAAAAACATGCGAAAAAAAAACTAAAATGCCAATCAATTGCGTTAGCAACATATGTTGGAATTTATGACGCTAGCGTCATAATAGCATAGGATTCATGACTAACGTCAGTTGCATGCATTTGACATACTGGGAAAGGCCCTAATTTTACGATACAAATAAAATTTCTCTTCACAACATGATCTTCATCCCAAAATTCAAATTTTTAATCAAATTTTCGGAAACGATTCTTTAAAGCACTAAGCCCATACAATCTTTTACAGATGACATTCTCGACCACATCACTGTGTACATTACCCAAATTATTATACAAATAAAATACAAACAAGATATTTCGAAAATTTATATATTTAACAACCGTTTTTACATTTTTTGAACATGTGTATTGAAAATTTTTTTCTGTATTTTTAAAAATTTTTCTCTTTTATTTCAAATGTAAAATATGTTAGATTGTATATTTCATTGTTTTCGGTTATTTAAACATAAGAATATTATTGGGATGTACCCGAATTTTTTCTTTAAAATTATTTTCAAGTATTAAAGAAAAACTTTTTTCTTATAAATTACAAAAAAAAAGGATAACCAACAGAAAATTATTGGAAAAGGTCAAGTCAATTTTGTTAATAAAAATCGATCAACATCACCGAAATCATCATCATCAATATCAATATACGTTATATATGTAGGGTACATGCACGTACACAGTTGGAAGAATAACATTTAAAGAATGTTGAAAACTACTTTACTTTCGAAATAGCAAATTGGTTTTTTTCAAACTTTATTAATTTTTCGATTTATTGATTTTCGAAATTTATGGCAAATTAAATACGATATTTTTAATCATGGAAATTTTTCTGGCTCGTATCTTCTCCCAAACCAAATTCTTTCAGTGAAATATTAAGCGCAAATTAACAAGTAAATTTTTGGCTCAGGCGAAATCCCAAAAGAGCTTTGAAAAATTTTAAGTTAACAAAAAACTAAAATAATTACTAAGTATGAAATATGATAAAGAGAACAATTTTAAACGGCCTGTCCAGTATTGGAATATTTGATCGAGTAAATTGTGTTAGATTAGACAAAATACAATGCTATTTAATGTCGAATTTCAAAAACCTGGCAGTTTAAAGCCAAAAATTGATATAATCTTTTAAAAATTCAATGCAAAACTAAAATGTATTATGCCAAATTTTGGCATTAAAAATGCTAATATTGCAATACTGGGCCTGTATTGCACTGGGCCAAACTAGTTGCAGTATTGAGAGTTGCAACATTGTTCTCTCTCTCTCTATCTCTTCCTCAATGTATTTTCTTCAGAATCAGTTACAATTTTTCATATAACTCTTAAAATATGGGTACAGCTATAAAGCAACTATATTCTAAAAAAGTTCAATATTATAATAAAATTGAAGCTACATAGAATGTTTTTTAATGTTACCATGAGTTGGTGCTTGCTACCTATACTGCTCATATAAAAACAAAATGATGTTTTCATATCGAAATCCAAAATTAAATGAATTTAAAATGTCAAACGCTTATCACATGAAAACATGCTGCTCACGAAGTGCAACCGAAAGTATATTTGAATTTCTGTTATTTCTGCTACAGGTTCAATGAGCAATTGCCGAATTCCTTCGCTGATTTTGTTTTCTCTTTCTGTTTCTCTTATTTTGCAATTACTAATGATATTTAATACGAATGACTAAATTTCAATGAACATTAAAAATACCTCATATTAACGAAATTGCAAACGGACAGCTAAAATTCTCCGCAAACACCATCTATCATCTAAATTAAAATCTATCTGTTAATGTACAATTTAAAAGGATAAACACCATCATTGGGTATATATATAAGCGGTTTGGCAAAATAAATAACCATTAAGTTATTGACTATTATTATTGAATCAATGATAAAATAAAAATTTAGCTTTCTAATCATTATTAAACGTGTATACATATAAAAAATTTAATGGTTTTAAGTTAATTAAAACTCAATCGTAAAAATGATTGATGTTACACCAGACAATTTGACATTGATATATCGAAAATAGAGAATCTTATGAATTACAAAAACTAAAATTCATTCCAATATCTATTATGTACGGACATTTATACGTATATATACATTTATGTATTTGGAACAGCTTTAACAAAGGATTAAAGTTATTTTTTTTGTGTGAAATGGTAGTAGGCAACCATAATAATTTACTATTATTGCTGTTAAAATTTTACATGCGTATGCCTTTACTACAAACATTAAATTATTTAGTGAACTTGAAATAAGAGACAATAAGCCGAATTCTAGTAATATAGTCAAACATATTAGGTGGGTGTAATTCTATTGAAATAAGTTTATTTGGGTCTCTACAAAACAACTCTTTTTAGTTTGAAAATTCGGATAGGAGATGGGGCCGTTGTAAAATTACGTCAAAAATATGGAATTAATTTTGTAAAACTTGCTGAATTTTCAAAAAAAAAAGTCAATTTCTAAAAAGCAGGGATCCTGGTTGAAAAAAAATTTAGGCATTTAATAACGTAAGAATTTCGGGATCGTAACCTTCAAATATGGAAGATAATTGTAAAACAAATGATGAATTTACTTTTAATGCCAATCAAAATGACCCAATAATTAGCTGTAATACTTTAAAAAACCAGCAATTTAAGACTTATAAGCAAAACTTGACAGTTTAAAAATCAAAGTTTTTACATAATTTAAAAGAAAAATGCCCCAAAAAGTATGCAATTTTTAATAAATATTTTTCACGTTTTAGTTTTCTTTTTGTTTTCTTTTTTTTTTTTTTTTTAATTATCAATCATAATAAAATAAAAAAATTTAGATTGTTTTTTCTATTCCCCTAAAAATTTTATAAATTATTTTTTTATAAAAAATTGCAATTCAACAACAATAATAAAATCAACAATAATTTGAACAACAATAACAAAAGGATGAAAAACGTACCGAAGAACATAATGTTGTAATACTTGTTGAATTTGCTATAGCCTTGATGTCAATATTGGATTCATTGAATCGTGAATCATTTCAAAGATTTCGTTTACGTATTGGTTTAAATCATGGGCCAGTTATTGCTGGTGTTATTGGTGCACAAAAGCCTCAATATGATATATGGAGTAATACTGTTAATGTTGCTTCACGTATGGATTCATGTGGTGTTATGGGAAGATTACAGGTAAGGAGAAAAATGAACGAAAATCTAAAAAGAAAAAAATTTTTTTTTTTTTTTTTTGTGTTTGTTTTTTGTTTATATGGGCTTTTATTACCTTTATATTTTTGTTCTTTTGATAATTTTTTGATTATTGTTTTCGGTTCTGTTCTGTTCTGCTCTGCTCCGATCTGCTCTACTCTCTGCGTGAATTTGAAATTTAATCTAAAAGAATTTTTAAAATTCTGTTTTTTTTTTTTTTTTGTGTGTGTTCTTATGCTCCTTAAATTTTTCTCGTCTAATATATTGTGCTCTAAGTTTATAATTCAATACAATAAAGTTACATGAGGCATTATAAAGGATCCAAATTCAAAATGTAGAGAGGAAAAGTATAGAAAATGCGTTCGTTATTCGGAAATAAAATTTGTTTGTGTTTTTGATTTTCTTTCTTCTATATATTGAAATAAGGATTAATTCTATTCCATTAAAAGGAAATTGAAGGATTCAAACATTTTTTTTATTTTTATTTGTTTTTTCTCCATTTTATTAAAAGGACTCATATTAATTTAGTAAATCACTGTTCCGTTTTTATTTTCTCTTTATTTTTTTTTTGGTGATTCCTTTGATTATTTTAAGCTTTTACCTCATATGTGTTTCGAATATTTTTTTTTTTTGTCTTATTTTTGTTGTTTTGTATTCCTCAATAAGGATATTCGATTATTATAGATTGTAATTGAATTTTCTTAGTGATTCAATGGAAAATAATATAAAAAAAATGCTTATGTAGGGAAAAATATGTCACGTGGAAAATTACTTAATATAAAATAAAAATGTTTGAATTAAATTTTAAGAACAAAATTAATAATGGAAGGTAAAAATTCCAATTGATTAAATTTTATTATTAATTTATATGCTTTGTCTTCTTTTAATTTAATTAAATTTCCTGTTACTAATTAAATTTCATTGAATAAAATATTTTGTAAGAAATTGTTATTTATTAAATTTCTTAATTGAAATGGATACTTGAATTTGAGGAGATTGAAATGATTTTAAGATTACAATTTAAGAATTTAAGATTATATTTTTCTTTCGGTGTGTCATCATATGCGTTAAAGATATGACGGCTCCGAATTAGTTTGCATAGTTTATTAAAAGAAATTAGACATTTTGTTTTTTAAAATTATTAATTATTTATTAATGGCAATAACCTTTCTTTTACCATTTTAGAATTAAATTCTCTTATCACATATTAAATTTGATTTATAAAATTTGATGTCAACTGACTAACGGTGAATTTACATTAGATTTGGATATGAATAACACGATTTGGAATTGGAAATAATTTTATTGTTTCCTGTAATCAAAATCGAATTCAAAATAGCATAAATTTTTGCCGTAAAAATGCTGTCAACTTTATCAAAATATCATGAGAAAATTCTGGATAAGGTTCCTTTAATCTTTTGCTCCTTCAGTACAAATGTGATTCGGGATCGTTCGGATTCAATATATACTTTTTAGTAGTGTTAAAGCGCTAAAATTATTTCTGATAAAAATTCTCATTCAATGTTTTTATACATCAAATTTTCAAATCAGAAATGTGACATTTGTTTTAATTGACAACTAAATGACATTTAGTATTTATCATATTCTTTGTTTAATGCTTGAATGTCAAATATTAAAAAAAGTTTTAAATATGAATCGGTGCATGATTAAGTATACCTTCTTTGGAGCTTTGACAAAATTTATGAGCCGCTTCATTTCAAAATTAAAATCTTTTAGTTGAAAATCGCTTATAAAGTGGATCAACTTGTTTAGAATATAAGCTCTTTCAGAAATTTGAACTGTCGAATCTGAATTTCAAAGTATAGCCTTAAAAAATTCTTTAATATTTAAATTTTAAATTAAAAATAATAAAAAATTTATTCTAAAAATATTTACTATTATTTATTTTTAGACAACGGAACCAACAGCAAAAATATTAATGGCAGCCGGTTATCAATTAGAGTGTCGCGGTGTTATTTATGTGAAAGGAAAAGGAAATCTAACAACGTATTTTGTAAAAACCCCATATGACGATAAAATTTAAGGAAAAGAAAAAATTAAACAAAAAACCTATAAAAGAAAAAAACACAAAAAATCAAAATTATTATTAAGAAAAACAAAAACATTATTAATTAATGCTTGTTTTTTTTTTTAAATTATTTTTTTTAAAGAAATTTTTTTTATAATATTATTTAATTGTTTTTTATGTAAATGCTTATATTAAAATAAGAATTTAGATTAATTTAAAATGCTTCTTACGATATGAAAATTTTAGAAAAACGAGAGGCTTCATATAATCTTACAAATAGAAAATTCTACATTTATTTATGTATTAATTTTAAAAATAATTTGATATGATATTTTTAAATGTAAATTGTAATCTATATATAAGTAGGTCATCAACATTTCAATTTAATATTAGCAAAATCAGGATTTTATTTCTAAATTAATTAGCAGTAGAAGTTACTACCGCTGCTGTGCCAAATGATTTCACATATTCAAATGGTACAAGAGTTCTTTTTTATTGACCGTGAAAAAATTATTGATTTTATAGCACCTAACATTTGGAAACAAGTTGTACCAACCTTCTGCAGCATAAATTTTTTGAATGTTTTTCATTTTTTTTTACAGCAGAAGCTTTGAATTTTGCTTTTGTTTAAATCCTAAATAAACATTTTTTTTTAGGATGCGTCGACAGCATTTAACTGTTCATCTTATTAACTCTTTATTTCATATACAAATGCCCAGCTTATTTAGGTTCTAATGGTATCAATTGAGCAACTTCATTATGTTTTGTTTATTTTGTTGGTTGATATACTTGATTTTTGATTTACTTATTGAATTATAGTAAAGTTTGTAGAAAAATATTAAATATTTAGTCTATTGAATTGCAAAATATTAAAAATTTTTAAAGAAAAAATACAAAATAAATTAAAAATTTTCAAACAAAATTTTCATATCGCATTTAGCATTTTAGAAAATATTTTAGGTTTTTATTTTGTTTTAGAAAAAAAAAAATAAAATAAAATAGTAGATAAAAATAAGAGAAAAGAAAATAATATTTTAAGAGAAGAAATTCATTTAATATTATTCATCAAAAAATACATTTACATCCACAATATATTTACATGTTATACATTTAGAATTTTAAAAATAGTTAAAAAATAAATTTAATAATAATAAAATATTATCAAATTTATGGCCAAAATAGTTAAATAATTACAATTGCATATAAATACTAAAAAAAATTAAAAAACATTTTCAAATTATTTATTTTTAAAAATAATTAAACTATTAAACGAAAAGCCTAAAGATACCATTAATCAGATTTTGTTCATACAGAATTAATCTTAAATTTTGTCGTATATGTAAACAGTACCTAAAACAATTCGGATCGTATGCGACAATCGAGAGTAAATTAGTGCAATTGAGCACATATTGAAATTGTTTATTTGAAATTTTTATAATGAAACTCTACATATTAGCATGTCAAACTCTAGATATTATTTAAATGTTTTACAAGTACCCATTTCAAATTATACAATATATAATTTATAACAAAATATTAAAGTCTTAACACTTTAATGTTAACACTTTAATATTTTGTTATTCGTCTAAATAAAATCTAATAACATGTTATTCCTCTAAATAATTGTATTGTAGAAAGAATGTACCTATATATAAGGAAATTTTAAAAGTTTTCCTTGAATTATTTGCAAATTTTAAGTTTATCAACTCATTATTATTATTATTATTATTATTTCTTACATCTCTTTTATAATAATCTATCGGACAATTTCAAATTACCCAACATCCTTTATTTCTCAACATTCTTGCAATATTACTTTTTTCGGAATGTTTCCTATGTTCAGAAATTTAAATTGACAAAAATTTTGCAAATGTAAAAAATATAATTATTGTTTATTTTAGAAAATAATTTAAAAAAAAAACAAATAAACAAATACAAAAATTAATTTTTCTATTTATTATTATTTATTAAAATTCAATTTTCATTCAATATACAAAAAAAAAAATACATAATTCATGTAAAATCTGCTATAACACTAAAAAATATCATTAATTAATTGTAAAATTTATAATTTATTTTAAAAAGAATTAAAAATAATAAAAAAATTTAGCAAGAAACGAAAGCATTTATAAATAAAAAATTAAATAATTAATTTATTTATTAAAAAAAAAACAAAGAAACAAAGAAAAATTCTATATATAAATGTAAAAATAAAAATATTGTAAAATTATTTATTTATATAGTTATAATTAAAATAGTTACTATTTATATAATAAATTTATTATTATTCTCTTTCTACTTTTACACTAACTAAAAAAAAGGAAAAACTATATTTCTTATATAATATTTATGTAAAAAAAAATTTATTTTTGAAATTTTTTAAAAGTTAACAACAAAAAACACAACAATTTTGAACCTCAAACTCATAAAAATCAAATATTGTATTTTTTTTTTAAATTAACAATTTTTCATAAAAACCAATGTTTACAAAAAAAATCTTCATATTAAAAACCAAATAACAAATATTAAGGTTTTACCAATTAAATTATTTGAATACAAAATGCTTATACTTGTATGCTAATTTTAAGAATTAAAATTTGTTGAAAAATTTGTCGAATTCCTTAACTACTACACCTATTACTAACAATGGTAATTAAATTTTATCAATATATTTATAAAAACCAATATGAAATTTTGCATCCCCATCCTTATCTATCCCCATTTCCATATTATGAAATAATTTTTTTTTATTTAAATTTAGTCAGTCAGTCACACTAGCGATTAATTAAATTTGATTAAAATTTAATAATCAATCAGCTAATCTTGGAGTCTTCCTATGTAATTCGATTTTCTTGAAATGATTTTCGTATTTGCAGAATTGGAAAGGTAGTATTATACAAATTGATTGGTACTACCTTATCATTTTTCTGAATTTCTTTCTGAACGAAAATTGAATTGCCATAGTAAGGCAGCCTGGCCTGTTGTATGTAAAATTAATAAGTTATAAAACATAATTAATATTTTACAATTATTATAATGTTCCTTATAAATATTTTAATTAATTTATTTAACTTACCAATTTAATTATTTTAAATAAAGCAGTTTTTAGGTATTAAAAATGTTCAAATGAGATTCATTAAAATTTCAAAAAATTCCACTTTAATTCAACAAAGCATATAAAGCGCCACTACTGGAAAATATTTAAAATAAATATTGTAAACACAAACCACATTATTTAATTAGTACAAATTGTTAAAATTTCATTTTTTTTTGTTTCAATTCAAAATGTTTCAAATAATACACGAGTTGGGAGTGGAACATTAAAGTTAAAAATATTTTTAAAAGATTCCGATTAGGAAAATATGAAATAAAAATCACTTGAAATTATTTATAGGTGGACAAGGATGGTAATGAACTAATAATTCAAGCTCTTCAAAATTTTGCATAATTTTTGTAATTTAAAAATGAAATTTAAAATCAGGTTAATATTATAGAAATTCAATTATTCTACTACTTTTTAGTTCAATTTATTTGACATTTAATATAGGGAACTTATTTCATGTGCCCATGTTTTCATGTTTTTATTGTGTTGACTAGAGCAGATTTCTACTGTACTAACTTTTCACTACGTTGTCCAATATACTGAGTAAATAATAACACAAGATAAAAGCAGCTTTGTATTCAAAAATAACTTAAGAATAACCTAACAATATTGTAACTAAGTATCTACCCAAAAAGAGTAGTACAGGGTGTTACTTTCAAATCATGATTAAAACTTCGTTTTAAAAATTTTAACTTTTAATTTAATTTTTATTTAGAAATTCCCAAAAAGCGCAAGATGTCCTTTAACGATTATCGAAATTATTGAAAAAAACCAAAAATCTTAAATCGATTATTAAATTTAATAAAATCATGCATTTTAATGCAATAATAGTAAATTGCCATTACTAATTATAAAAATAATTAAAAAATTAAAAATTCTAAAGAATTTTTAAATAAAATTCATAAAAAAAATTAAATTTTATGGGGAATTCATATTTTAAATTCAGTAAAATAATTTCAAATAATTTCAAAATGAAAAAAAAAAAAAAACAAGAAAATTTTAAATCGACAATATTTTAATATTTAAGCAAAAATTTTTATTATTGAATTAAATTCAATAAGAATATTTAAATGTAAAATAAGATTAAAATAAATTTTTTTGGAAAAATTTCAATTGTATTAATTAATGTAAATAAAGACAATTTTAGATTATTAAAAAAATTGTCTTGTAAATATGAAAATTTTGAACCACCAATTTTTACTTAAAAATTAATTAATAAAAATAAAACAAATAAATAAAATTACAAATTTTAATGGTGTTACTATAATAATAATAGCGATATTTTTCAAATTTAATTAAATAATATTGTATAATTATCAAATACCCATAATCAGTATAAGTGCTCCATGAAAAAAAGGACATAGTTCTAAAAATTAAATGAAATTTTACTGAATTTATTCGAATTGCCCCCCCCCAAATTTACCACAAAATTAAAAATTTTAAATTATAATCTATAAGAGAAGAGAAAATTAAATTTTCTATTAAAATAAAAATTAAATAAAATTAATAAATTATATTGTATAAAAAGAAAATTTGTAATTTATAAATAAATATGTAAATTTAAATTTAATGTGTAAATTATAATTAAATTTTTTTTTTTTTGTTTTAAAAAACTTATTGTTTTTTGTTTTTTAGAGAAAATAAATTTATTTTTTGAAGAAATAGAAATTTACACAAATTTCTTTTTTATTACCAAGTTATTTACTGCTCTTTTAATTGTGTATTTTATACAGTCAAAATCTTCAAACAACGAACCACTTACTTATATAATGAACCTCTTCATTTAACCCTGGATTTCCAAGCATGGGTAAAATTTACTCATTTTGAACTTTAAAAATGAATATCTTTAATATGGAACGATGTAAGTCTACTTTAATTTTATTCTCTTTTATTAAATATATTCTTTATAATGCACAAGTATTATTTTACTTATATAACTATGGCTCTATAACAGGGGTGGCCAGACTTGGTCATGGTAAGAGCCAAAACTCAAAATTTTGAATTTTTTGCGAGCCGCAATGATATAAATTATAAATTATGTAATATCTGGTTGTAAATTATGTAAAATGTCTTAGTCCTATAAATAAAATAAAGTTAGAATTGAAGAAAAAAATATGATATTTTTATACTTTACTGGTTGATGCATTGGTGTGTATTACAAATTTATGAAAATCTGGCTTATAATTTGTGAATGAAGTACGTATAATCTCAGTCAAATGTTCATTTGTTAGCTGCGACCGGTGCTTGGACTTAATAAATTTGATTGTAAAATATAATGATTCGCAGCAATATGTTATGCCGAACATTGAAATTAACTTACTCAGTAAATATTGTGGAAATATGAAGTCTTCACCAATAATATCAACGTCAAATGGATTTACAAGAAAATTTATACAAATTTTAAATTTTTTTAAATCTTGAAATCGTAAATTAAAATTCTCCATCAACTCTTGCAATCTATCCACATATTCTTTAAGCTTTTCATTTTCTATTTCCGACTTTTTCTTTCAATCTCGGAAAATGATTGAAATTCATTGTCATTATATCATTTTTAAAAAGTAGCATTTTTTTTGAAAATTAAAGATTGTTTGCGTGAGATCAGAAATAGTTTTCTGCTGACCCTGCATCTCTGATTAAGAATTTAAGCTTTGACAATATATACAAATTATTTTTCCATATGTTAAGTAAGCGTTGACAAAATTAAAAAGTGTGGGAAAAGATATACTCTACTGCGTTTTTACTTTTAGTCAAATTTCTATAAAAAAAACTTTTTTTGGGAATATTTTTTTTCGACTTGAGCTGCACTAAAAATATTTGTTAATTTTTTCTTCGAGAGCCGCAGTTTGGCCATGTTTGCTCTATAATATACATATTACTATTTTTGTAATAGAAGAGTAATTGAATTTTTAAAAGTTTGTGTAATTTTTACCCATAGTTGGCATTATAAGAATATTTTTTATTTTTTTTTGTGAGTAAATTTTACTCGCAGTTGGTATTATTGTAAAAAAATAAACAAAAAGTCGGATATAAAGGAATCTATCTTATAAAGATTTGATAAGAAAGGCGACATGGGACTACAATTTTTCTAGGAGCCTTATTATGTTATTCGATTTTCGTATTTGCTAAAATGGAATGATAGTATCATGCAAATTGATTGATACCATATTATCTTATCATTTTTCCCAATACGAAAATTAAATTACATTGTTAGGCTCCAAAATGATATTTAAATGATAATTATTAGATATGCTTTAAAAATAAGCATTTTTTTTTTGACAATTTTATAATGTGTTAATAAAATTTACTCGCGATTGGAAAAACAAAAGTACTAAAATGGGTAAGCAATTCAGGGTTAATTAACAATTATTTTGTCGTATTACAAATTTACCATTTAATTTAGCGAACTTCTGTAACTGTATTTTACAAATAAACTATTTGGAATTAACGTATGTAGTTCGTGATGTGAAAGTTTTATTAATTCTTCATTTAGATTCTTTTTTTATTAATTCAAAATCAGATTTGTAAACTAAAACAGCAATTTACAGAAGTATTTTAAATGAACTGCAAAATTTGATGTGAAAACACAAATTCTCACTCGAATAGATAGCCTAGAGTAAGGTGGAGTGCAACAAGCGCACCTTAATTTAAGCCTCTTTCTGTTTATATTTTAAATTTTTAAATTTAGTTCTAAAAATTAAAAAAATTTCATTATTTTATTTTATTATGTTTATATTTATTTATTTCATGTTTTTTGCAAGTTTTTTTTTTTTTTTTTAAATTTTCACTTTTTTTTTTCATTTATTTTTTTTTTTGTTTCTTTATTTCAATTTACAATTCATTAATTCTGTAATACTTATAATGTATATATATATATATATATATTTATGTTAATAAATTTATACGTAATCAGACCACATATAAAACGTGTAAAATTTTTTTTTTCTTTTTTTCTCTTTTTTAATTTATCAAAGCAACGATTTACTTAAAAATTAAATTATAATTTATATTTTTTTTTTAATTTTATTTTAATTTAATTATTTTTAAATTTTCTCCTAGTTTTTATTTACTTTTTTTTTTGTATGTTTTTCGTTTCTGCTTCTTTATTTATTTATTTATTTCTTTTTTTTGTTTAATAATATTATTACATGATATTTAAATTTAAATTAAAATTAAAACTAAAATTGAAAGTCCACATAATTTATTAGAATTAGTTAAGAGGGGCTAAAATTGGAAAAAAAAATCAATGTATATGAGTAAATTTCATAATAATTTTTTTAATTTTAATGAATGAATTGCATTTTGTTTTTTCTTATATTTTCTATTTAAATTACCATTACAATTAAAGTAAATAATGACGATCTTTATTCGGTTTTCATTTATAAATTTTTTATAAAATTCTAGATATAAAAATTTCTAAGAGGAAGCAAATATTATATGAATGAAGCTCATAGAGATTTCAATAGCAAATTTTGTAACTACTTAGTTTTTATTATATAAGCATTTTGTTTTTTAATTTGATTATTTTTTATTATAAATATTTTTAAATAGAAAAACAAAAATGGAGAAAATTTTTTATTATTGAATTTTTACATCATTTACTTTATTTGTATTGTGTGTGTGTGTGTGTGTATTAATATAAAGCTTTTATTAAATATTTCCAATTAAAAAACATTTTTTTTTTTGTTCACATTTATTACTCTTAATTTTATTATTTATTTTTAATTTATAAATTTTTTTTTTTAAGAAAATTCTTTTTGTATTTGAAAACGTTTTGGTATTTGAAGGCGCATTTAAATATTTTTAATTTTTTTTTTTGTAAATTATTTAAAATTTTTTATTTTTTAATTTTTAATTTTTTTGGTTCGAGAAGTTTTTTGTATGTAAAAAAATATTTTTTATTTATTTTTTTATTATTTTCATTTGTTTTTTTTTTTTTAATTTTCCTTGTATTGTAAACTTTTGTATGGTGTAAAAAATTTTTTGTATATTTTTTGAAAATTCCAAAAAAAATCAGTCTCCAAATTTTTTATCTAAATATGAAAATTAGAAAAAAATTTTGTTTTTGTTGGAATTAATTTTCTTTAGTGATTTTAATATAAAACTATTTTTGTAAAAACTAATTACGTTGTTTTTAAGTTTCCTGTTTTAAATAAAATAAAAATTTTCAGATCTATCATGAATTCCACTAGTAGAAACGTACGAATTACGAAAATAACTACGACTGTGAACAGTATAATTTTTCGGAATGTCAAAATCAATATTTTATTTTCAATATCAAATTTTTATTTATATTTTTTCGGGTGCTATTTCAGTAAACAACTTTCATACAAAAAAAATATTTTATTATTTTAATTTTAAATATTTAGGAAAAAAAAATTTGACAATATGAAATTATTTCCTTGCATGGTAGCTGTGTTAGAGTATATCAAATTCCAACAAAAACCATTCAAAATTTAATAATTTAATATGATTATTCTCTCTTTAAATTAATTGTTACGGAATAATTATCTCTTTTGTAGACTTTTGAGAGTAATTTTTACTACGAACATAATTTATGATTGCACCATTACGAATATTCGAATCAGAATTTTAATATTTTAATTTTTAATTGATAACAAAATATTCATAATTTTCTGAACAAAATTCAGAGCTACAAAAAAAAAATTCATGATAGGGCTATGATGTAATACGGTTCGAATTGATTACAAAAATTTAATTTAAAGGAAAAATGATCATGCAAATTATTTTACTTACATAAATTGGTAACTATAAAAATCTTAAAAACTAAAAAAAAAAAATAATTTTTATTTAAATTGAATATCAAAAAAAAAATTCATAGTTTTCTTATTCATTTAGAAAATTTAATTAAATTAAAAAAATTATATTAATTCAATAATATTTAAAAAAAAACAAAAAATTTGGTAAAATCTTAAACGTCAAATTTTACAAAATCTGAGTTGTCTGAGTTTACGGATACTCTACTACGTTTTTACTCTCAGTCAAAGTTTAAAATCTTAAACGTTTAAAAAAAGTCAATTAAGCGTCAAAATTGTAGATTTTTTTTTTTACATGCAGACAGTCTGACGTAGTAATTCAGTAAATAAATTTGATGTGTTGAGCGACTATCATTACGTTAAAAATAATATAAAAAATATTTTTATTGTTAATTTTTAATATGTAAGTATAAAATTATTTTAAATCTAAAAAAAATTTTTTTTTTGTTTTGACGTTTACGGATGATCAAAATTCAAAGTCAATTACGGGTAAAAAGTTTACTACATTTCTGTCCGTAAAAGTTTTATACGTCAGACAGTTTGCAGACTAAAATCAAAATTTTGACGTTAAAGAATTTGCGGTCATATTGTGATTAATAAATTAAAAAATTATTTGTTTTTTACTTTAAAAAAAAAATTATGATTATTAAATTTTTTATAATATTTTTTCAATGTAAATTTTTAAATGCGCTAAAATTAAAAATGTTTATTAGAAAAAAAAATTTCTCTTATTACTTAATCATTTATATTTGCATATTGTTGAACTATATTTGAGTTATTTTAATATAAAATTATTAAAAAATTATTAAGATAAAAAGATAAAATAAATATGAAATTAAAATAAAAATTAATTTCATATTTGTTTCAACAAAATATTAGGGCGGATATTATGAATACTTTCAAGTAATTAATTAATATATTTTGACTTTCAATTTAAATTTAATTTTGTTTCTTAACTTATTTCCATATTTTATAATAATAAAGTTTTTTTTTTTTGTTTATTTTACTTTTCCTTTTAATAATAATTAATTAAAAATAACTTATTTTTACAAGAGAACTTAAAAAATTTCAAATTTACTTATCAATATCTGAATATCATTAAAATATATTATTATAAATCTACTTTTACATATACATTTTTATTTTTTGTTTTATTTATTTTTTTCGAAATAATTTCAAAAACAAAACATATAAAATAATTTAATGAAATATAAGGAAAATAAAAACAAAAATATTATGTTTATTTTATTATTAAAATATTTTATAGTATATAATAATAATAATAATTGAAGATGCACATTAATTAATGTTTACATTATTTGTAATATATATATATATATATATATATAAAAAAAAAATTATTTTTATTTGTAAATTTTCACTTAAAAACTAAATTATAAAACATAATATAAATACATTTAATAACTAAAATATATATATAAGTATGTATAGGTTTTTTATAAACTTGTTCTTTTTAATTTTTAATTTTTATATTTATTCTTATTTTAGAAATGCATTAAATTTTTATTTATTTATTTTTTTTTTCCCCCTGATATAAGATCGGGAATATAGTTAAATTAATTATTCAATTTTCTACAGAAAATTTTAATATGTTAAACTTTTAAAATTTTAATAAATATATAAAATTTAATAACATAATTAATTTATGATTATAGAAAATTAAAACCTCTTGATTTTCATTTTAATTTTAAATATTTTTATCCATTATTATTTTACTCATAAAATCGTGGTATAAAAAAGCAAATTCGAAATCTATTCAATTTCGAAAAATCAATTAATTTTCACTTAAAAACTTTTAATTCTTAATAAAAAAAATTGAAATTCTTAATTTAACTATATTGCGGATCTTATAAATGTACTTACAAAAAACAAAATAAATATATGTATTTTTTTTATTTAATATTATTTTTGAGAGGTTTCAAAATTACATTGAGTTTAATTTATTATGTATGTGTATATGTGTTTAATTTAATTATTTAATTTATGTATATATATATATATATATATGAAAAATTATTTATGATCGGTATTGTGTATAATTTCTTTTTGCATTACATATTTTAAAATTTTGAATAATGTTTTATTTTAAGGCTGTTTTATATAATTAAAATGGAGCTGAAAATTAATTTTCGATATGAATTGGTTGTTTTATTTTTTATATTTTAATTTTTGTTTTAAATATTTTTTTTTTTTTTAAATTAATTTATAATATTTTTTTTCTTTTATTTTCGTCAATATTTTCAAATTAATCACTAAATTTTAATACTTTTTACAAAATATAAGATAAGAAGTATAAAAGCGATGAAGAAAAAAAAAAAAAACAAATAAATTTTTATTTTATTTAATTAGGAAAAAACGAAATTCAAAATAAAGTCGTTTATACTTTTAATATAATAAAAAATATTGAAAATTTATAAAAAATAAAATTTAATTTTAAATTTATGATATTAATAGTATAATATACTTTCATAACATTTAAAAGAATGGAAATATAAATAAATATTTTTCAATATAATATGAAAATCATATTCTATGTACGTATGTATTAAAATATGAGACTTAATCTCATTTCTAATTAATTGTTTTATATATATTTAAAAAAAAAAAAAAAACACATAATTTTAATATTTATTTTTTTTTTTTTTGTTTAAACCTAATCCATTCGAGCATATCGTGGTACAATATCCTTTTGTATCCAATAATTACAATGTGAATATTCAGATGATGTTGTTAATTCTTGACCAATTTTAATTATTTTATTTGCTTGATGTGTATCTAATGTTCCATGTTGTATATATTTATAAAACATATTACGTATTGTTTCACTATAACGTTTCTCTTCTGGTGTTTTAATATTTTCATTTTGAACATCTTCTGTACTTCCTAAAATAGCTTCAATATCTGCATTTACATTTGCTAAACCAATTTCATTATTTGGTTGATGAACAACATAAAAAGGTACAAATGGTTGTTGTTTTACAGCAATTGTATATAATGGGCATATCGTTCTAATATCAGATACCATCGATATTAATCCTTTATAGGTGGCATTATAACTATTTAATACTTCATCTGTTAAATTTAAGAAACCAAATTTACTTTGTTCAACATGTCTACGAACTTCATCTTCAGTCCAATTTGTATATTTATTATAAAGAAATTTATTATGGCTAGTGTGTGCTGTTGTTCCAAGTACTAATTTTGGTTTTTTAGGGTCTTGACCTTGTTCTGATGGTTCTTTCCAAACATCTTCTGGATTTTTTTGCAAAATGATTCCATCTAATACAAGCCTAAAATTAATTAATAAAAATTATTTAGAATATTAAAAATAATTTGTAAATAAAAATAATTCATAAGTATTATAAAACAATTTATTACCATTCATGAATTTCCGTGTTATCTTCATCATTATTTGGTAAATCGGCTGGGTGTTGTCTCCAGATGTCAGGCGTAGCATCTAATATTTGTTCCACAGAGGCATCTCTTAAGCAATCAACGTCTTGACATTCTATTTGACTCATGTATTGTTCATTTTTTCGCTCCGCTTCCTTTAATGAAATTCCAGGGAATCTTGATCCACCAGATGAAACCCAAGCTCTAGAAAATAGATTTTTTGCTTCACGTGATGTTACCAAAGCTGTAACTAAAGTCCCTCCAGCTTGATGTCCGAGAAGAGTTACTTGATTCTTATCACCACCAAAATGGTGAATATTTAATTGTATCCATTTTAAAGCAGCAATTATGTCCGAAAGACCATAATTACCAGAAGTTTGAGGATAAGTGTCTTTCGTTAAAACATTTAAAGCTAAAAAGCCAAGTGGTCCAACTCGAAAATTTGGTCGTACAAAAATAACATCTTCCTTTTTAGCTACTTGTGGAGTCAGTTTCAATTCAGTTGGAGTACCACCCATTAATGATTCGACTCCTATTAATACAACAATCGGAACTGGGTTATCGTATCTTACATGTGGTGTAACAATTTCTAATGTTAAACAGTCCTCTTCACCAATTTTTGTTCCATTATTTAAGACTTGTGCACATATATCTGTTTCATTATGTGCCTTTAAAGTTCCATTCCAGCAATTTTTAACATCTGTGATTAATTGTGCTGATTTGAATCTCAATTCACCAACCGGAGGAAGAGCATATGGTATACCACGGAATATATATGTATTATCTTCTATTAATCCTTCAACCATACCACAACTTGTACTAGCATCTATAAATTTACCTTCACGAATTGGTGCTTGAGTTATTTTTTCATAAGACAGAACAACACCAATAACAATTAACAATATTATAAATAGAAGGGCACCTATAGCTATTAAAATATCATCAATTGAACATTTATATGCTCTTATTCTATCTATAAGTGGTACATGTTCACATACTTCATCTTCATTAGCTTTCTAAAATCCGATAAATATAAAAATATGTATGTAAATCAATATATAAAAATTGCTTAACCATAATTTTAATATACGGCGAATATAATAGTCAATACAATGCTATCTTACATCATCATTTTGTTTAATTTCCTGGCTTCCTTTTAATTTATCAACACCGTCATCATTTGAAATCGGTACTTTGTCAACAGTATCAGCGTCCTTTAATGAATCATCTAAGGTCTCCATTGATGCTAATCCAGCCTTCGTACCTGGTCCTGTTCCCATTTCAACATCATCTTCAGTCTTTTTTTTTGGAATCATGTTCGCAATTGGAAGCTTAATAGCATTTAAAAGTCCCTTTTTTGGTGCTTGTTGTGTATCATCAGTTTTTGCTTCAGTATTTGGCGCTAAAAAAATTATATTTTTTTTCAACTATACTCGTAATTCAAAATCATTTTTAATACTTACAAGTTGCTTTTTCAACATCATCGTTTTTCGGTTTTTTAGAAAAGAAATTACGAATTCTATCGCCAAATGTTGGTTTCTTTTCTTCAACTTTTGGTTTCTCTTCGTTTTCTTTATTATCATCAGTTTCCTTATCTTTCTCTAATAATTCACCATCGGCACCATCGCCTTCGCCGCGTGGTTTGATTTTTGTGAAAAATCCAGGCATTTTTATGCCACCAATTGGAATTTTTTTTGGTTTAACCTCGCGATCTTCCTTAGACAATTTTGAAACTTTTTTACTATCATTGAGATCATCTCCACCGCCTCCGTCATCTCCTCCACCATCACGACCACCTTCTGTACCCTTAGTTTCAATTTCAGGGATATTAATAATTTCCTCTCCATTAACGATTCCTTTAGTTTTGTTTTCTGGCGTTGAAGATTTTATTAATGATGGGGCAGTTTTATTATCATTGGCAGATTGTAAATTATCACTAGATTTCTTCTTTTTGTCGTCATCTGATTTCATATCTAACATTTTGTCAGTTTCCTTAGGTTCTTCTGATTCATGATGTGATTCAGTAGTTGTTTGATTTTCAGATGGAGGTGGAGTTTCTTTATCATCTAATTCACCCATAATTTGTCGTTTT
This sequence comes from Condylostylus longicornis, assembly GCF_029603195.1. NCBI lineage: Eukaryota > Metazoa > Arthropoda > Insecta > Diptera > Dolichopodidae > Condylostylus > Condylostylus longicornis. Next base: position 3,922,177 of record NW_026578052.1, on the reverse strand, counting down.
TAAAATCCTTTTAATGCAAAATCGTAATGAATTATCTGTAAAATAGGAAAAATACAAATTATATTTTTTTATTAACAGTGAACGTATCTTTAAATGGTATAAAACTAATTAATCATGACAAATATGATACGAGTATTGCTGCTTCAAATCACAGCTTTGGGTAGGTAATTAGGTATTAAAATTCCTTTACTAGGTACCCATTAACTACGTCCTAAAAATTGTAACCAAATTGAAACTACCCAAATATATAGATGTATGTACTTACCTATGTATGTACATATGCATAAGAATTCTTTTGATCGAAGCAGTAAAATGTATTAACTTGCTTCCTTATTATGAACACTGATTCTGTCATGGGTCAATGGAATTTGATTTGCGCAACTTTTAAATTTTAAATAACAGTTTTTTTTTCTAATTTGACAAATTTTTTGCCCAATTAAAAAAAAAAAATTCATAATTGTTAAGGTTTGATTAGCAAATAAAATATTACGTTGCATCTATTTTATTCAAGAATTGTCTCTGTTTCGAATTTTTTAAATTTATTTTTTTTTTTATTTTAAATATTAAAACTAAAAATATGGTTTTAATTTATTTACATACCCTAAGTAAAATAAAATAAAAATTGTTTTTTAATTAAACCACTTAAAACTAATAAATTCTTATAATTTGGCATAAAATCTTATTTTATCAAAGAAACACGAATCCAAATGTTGAACAAAAACAAGTGCGGAACAGCAAAACCAATTGTTCAGTATTTGGCATATAATGTCACACAAGCAACGAAACAAATAATGTCAAAAATAAAACGGCAGCGGTAAAATATAGTTTGTACATCGTTTGCGGTTAAATTCGCGGCGTTAATTTTGTATGATTCTTGGCGAAAATATTTTTCAGAAAATCAAATATTTTATGAAAAACTGCCAATTTGGAAGAGAAAAAAGGATTCAGAATCCCGAATAAGCTTTATTTAAGCTACATTTATTGTTTCAAAACATGTCAAAATAAATTCAAAATTTATGGCTTGTATTAAGAATATTTAGAAATATTAATAAGGCAGGAATGACTATGTTATAAATTATTTCTTATTTAACTCTAATTCTAATATGCAAAAAAATGCGCTTAAAAACTATTAATAAAAATATTTTATTCTGTCACGTAATTTTGCCAATATGTCGTACAATTCTTTAATGTCATGTTATATCACGTCCTCTTACGTCTCATGAAGTTACATCTCATCACACCGCATTACGTCATATCATACCATGTTACGTTAGTTATTTAAACTAATAATTACAAAAAAAATGTAGAATGCCCAAAAAAAAAAATCCTAACTTTCGAGTAGAAATCGATTCTTTCATTCACAATGTAAACGTTAGTGACATCTCTGTTTTAACGCCTAGTAGTATTTTAGTTGAGTCATTCAGTCAGTGAAGAAACCGCTAAGGTATTAAATATTGCGGAATAAATTTTTTTCAAAGTTTTTGCTGTATTCGTTTTAGGAAGCCGTTTAATTAAGTTTTATAAAAATAAAATTTAATTAGTAAAATAGATCGGACTAAAGAATATGAAAAATTAGATACATATTAGGAAAGCGGAAACAATGTTAATATGCACCTAAAGAATGAGTTTTCTATGCCCATCGCAGATTTTCAAGAACTGGAAGCATTTTAGCAACAGCTCTGGATCAGGCCTAGATTATGGTCAGGTACGATTATATTTAACTGTACATACATATGCGTATTATGGGAATCTTATATTAAATTATGCTAGGTATACGACATGTTTGTGTGTATGTAAGTACATATGCATATGGACATATGAATGTAGGTACATACATACATAATGTACATACATATATACATATCTATAATAGCTGCTTTTTGAATGAATATTCTAATATGAACCTACAAGATTTCTTACCAACTAAATTTAATAATTCCATACAATTTTAAACATTTTGCAATCAAATTGAGTTGAAACTCAATTGAGTTGTATGATGAAATTTAAAAAATTACATTTTAATATTTATGTAAAATATTGTAAATCTATTAACCTATGTAGTAAGTAGTTAATTACATACTTTGTTTCTAGTTTTTTCTAGGCAGGTATTTTTTTAGTTCCAAATTTTTGAAATCAACGGTAACACCTGTTTGTGTAATTTCCTAAATTCCGTTATAAAAAGCTTCAATTTTGAAGGAACGTACTGTAAATTATAATTATAATTACAAATGTACACTTACCTACCTACATATTTCATATAAATTTTTCAAATTAAGAATAATTCACCAACATCTGATTTAAATAAATCAGATTAATCAGCAAAATGCACCATAAACCTCTTCAAGTGCATGCTCTGGATTACAAATAGGTATGTACATAATGTATATATAAATCATTGAAATCAAACTGATTATATAAATTGGGGAGAATTTCCTCTTTTAAATTTTCGAATGTAAATTTTTAAATTAAATGCATGATTTTCTTTTTATGTTCGACCTACCACTGGATGTTACACCACTTATCAATCACAAAATAAAATGAAATAAAATTAAGTACATAAAAATGAATGTAAAATTAAGTACATATGATTTTTCTGAAAAATTCAAAGCATTCGGTTTCACAAATAATGTTTTCCCTCCGAAATAGAGAAGTAAAACAAAATTTAAAATATTCTTTTTCTTCAAATTAAAAACAATTCGTTTTTATTTTTTGCTTGCGAAACTTTTTCAACCATGAACTTGTACTAAATATTTACATACATATGCATTTCTATGTGCAGTATAGCAAGTAGATGTTTGTACAATTGTAAAACAACGTACGGATTTTAAATTGTAAATTCATAATACTGCAGTAGAATTACCGTAAAAGTGAAATTTTTGTTTTATATTTTGAAAAGTTCTTAGAAGTTACAAAAAAAAAAAAAAAGTAAAACAAAATCGCAGCTGCTGTTAATATCAAAAATGCAGTAAGAAGTTTATTATACAGCATAAGTGATGATCATAAGGCGTCATAATCACATGAAAACATACATAAATATTAGTATAAATATGCATACATATAGCCATATTTACATAGTGAGTCATAATAAATAAATCTTATCACACGGAATACCAAAAATATGAATGTATACGTACGTATATGTGTGTATATACTATATAGTATGTGTACATAGGTATATAAAAACAATATTAAATCAAAATGTAATCCTTTTGATGCAGATTTCATTTGTGTTTTCTATAACAAAGAGTAAGAGTATATAGTTGACTGTGGCAATGGAAATGAGAATGACAATGTGTTTTCCCAGGTTCTTTTCTTTTTATTTCATATTTATTTTATAGTTGTTTATAATTTATTTCATCCTCATGTTTATAAAATAAAAAATTTTACAATTTCATTGTGTACTACATGCACATAACATAGAAAGCATACAATTACACTAACTTAAATATGAATTTTTTATAAGAAAATTTCTAACAAGAATCAAAATTTAAGAGTAAAAAGGATTCATAAGTAGTCTTATACCTATATGAAATAAGTTAACAATATCATAGTTAACGGGACAGATGATAAATTGTTATGTGCGAATGTTATGTTATAAGTTGCACTACTGATATGCATCTGGTATGATCCAGTTCTTAAAGTACAAGTGTGTGAAAGGGTATAAGAACTTAGAGTTTCTTTGAGCATGCCTGGTGTCTTCCATAGAGAGCAGAAATACCGTCACGCAATTGTATTCTCTCGTTTAACTTAAGTAAGTTTCCTTCAGTGATCGGGAATGGATAAAAATAGACTGGGGCTTTTAAATATTTTTTTATTAGACAGCTATTTATTCGGTAAAGTAACATTTGCATAAACTGAGCCAATCTTATACCTTCCTCTGCGAAATAGAAAGTTTACTGTAGTGCACATTCTCTGCGATTGTGTTCGATAGAGTTATAGGGAATTTAATAGCAATTTCTTTAATGCACAATAGCATAATATACGATTATACGTACATTATAATAGCAAAGAAAGCATTCTGTGAACTATAAATAACTTCAATTAAAATGATGATATTGCGGAAATCATCATTTCAATTCATAATTTCCTCTTTTTCTGCAATACACAATGATTAATAGGTTATAGATTCTGATGAAAGTTGTGTAGATATATTTTATGTTATTTTTTAGTTTAACTCTTTATAAAAATGTGAAACTAATCGTTTGAACTTCATTCAAGAAGTTTTTATAATGTTTTCAATTTTTCATTTATAAACAGTGTATAATTAAATGCAAAATATTTAATTAATGCCTCAAGTAATGCTATTATTTTTTAAATTTATAGGTAAATAAAAATTTGTTTTCAGTTTGAAAATTAATAATTTCCAATATTAAAATGTCAGGTTTACACAATATTATCCCAACTTTAATGGTTCAAAACAAAATTGTTGTAAAATAAAAACAATTCCTCTTAAAAATCATTTCCTTTCTTTCTTGAAAATAAAGAAAAAGCATAAAAACAATCAAAGGTTTTTAAAAATTAACGATCGGTGTCGGAAACGAAATTAATTTATTTTTCTAATATATTATACAATTTCTGACTATCATAGGTATATACTTAGAATTTTTAAATTTTAAAATACAAATTGTGAGAATTTGCCATAACAATTAGAAAAGTGAAATTTACATTACTATTGTATAGTTGTCAAGTTTGTATGAATGTACATTATTTCTAGCATTTGGCATACGAATATAATTAACTAACATAACCTATTCATGTTAGATTACAAAAATAATTACAATAGAATATAGTAGTTACAATATCCGTTTTCATTGAATTAAATTGCCATCGCGCAAAAAAAAAAACTTATTTTTAACGCCATACAATTTTTAAATGTGAAAATAAAACATCGATTAATTTATAAATAGTCACTGTTATTGCACAATGGTTTATCTACCGCAAAATGTACTTATACATGTAAATAAAATTGTAAGTAGGTTATAACAATATTATAAATTGAAATATAAAATAGAAAATTTTATATTATTGAAATGTGTTAGAATTGTAGAATGTGAAAGGGACGTGAACTGAGAGAAACGGTAGTACAACAGGCTTAAAAACCAAGTGTACTGTTTGGGGGGTCACAACAACTGAACCTAACCTTAAACCGATTTATGTTTCTATCATAAGTTTTTTAGTGTCTCTGGTATAATACATCTTACATATATGTACTTGCAACTCTTGTATTCAAAGACTTGGGTAACTATATTTATAAACAGAAATACTCATATGCAAATGCAACTTGTCAATTATTAAAAATCTTTAGTTGACAAATCGAATACCTCTTCAAATAATTCCAGAATAATAAAAAGAAAAATAACAAATTATAAAAGAAATAAATTAAACCTTCTTCCGAAATTAATTTGACCTTAATGAGTTATTCGTGATTTTTTCTTATTTATTTTTTTTTCTCATAACCAAAATGTTTTCATTGTTTTTTATTTTAAAATTTTAATTTTCAGATTTCAATTTTTATTCTTCAAAACTAAATTAATATATACAACAAGTACGCCTCTAAGTATAATAGGTTTTAGGCCGCCGATTAATTTTTGGGAACATGGAAATTTTGTTTTTGTTAGAAGAAAACGCCAAAAATGAAAACAAAATTCAGAAATAAAAACAAAGCCACTACATATTATTAAGGAAGTTACCAACCAACGATCCATTTGAAAGATTCGATCAACATGAACTTTGGAAAATCTCAACTTGTTTAGAAGAGAAATATAAAAAATAAATTAAAAACGTGAAATTTGGAAAAAGAAGAAAATTATGTAATCATGAAGAAACTACAAGAAAATCAAAAGAAGTAATGAAAATAGTAAAAAAAAAAATAATAATTATGGAAGACAAGTTGAATTACAAAATCTCATCAACACACTATTGACTAGGCACTATTTTCTTTTCACAATTATTGTATATGGAAGAGAAAACCGACAAATAATTTAGAAAGGAACATCGATTTACTGAAATTTCATTACGTTATGGATACCATATAGATTTGGTTGGAGATTATGTAAGTTGTATGTAAATATGTTTCTTAAATAATCACATATCTATAGGTATATACAATATATATTTGAATTTACCTGCCATACAGAGTGAGCACACGCAAATGATTTAAATATTTCAACTGAAGAACAGTTTTAAATAAATGATTAAATTTTTTTAATATGTACAAAGACCTGCTACTAGATTTTCGTTTCGGAAAGAAAGTATTGCTGTTGATATATGGGCTAAAAATTTCAAACATTAAAATCTTTCACTGTACAAAATATTTTGGGAATTTCAAATTAATGGATAGTGGCACATATAAATTAAAATATTAGCAAATAATAAAAAGAAGACCTTTCCTGATCTTGAAATGCTATAACTTTGCAGATGCAAACTGCGCCAATTTTAATTTTTGGTAGGCATTTATTTAGTTTTTTCTTCTCTTGTCATAATACTTATAGTTATTCGGGAACTGGTTAGGCACATGTTGTAGTTTCTGGAAAAACTGTGTTTGTTAAAGTACTTTATAAAATATATACTAAAAATAAATCATTACAAAAGAAAATATTCGAGAAACGGTGAATTAAGTGGAGTAAATAGAATAACGACGGTTACATTGTATAAAATATTTTTAGTAAAATTAAAAAAAAAAACTTATACATTTTACTACATAAAAAATTTACGCATATGTAAAATTTTCCAAATTCTTTTATATTATGTATAACATTTTTTTTTTTTTGTTTTGTAATACTTTAGTTTCATACGCGTATTAATTAGCCATTGAATAACTAAACTAAATTGCGTAGAAATTTTACTATAATTTTCCGTATCTGCGTTTAAGGTATATTCCATGGAAGCAAGAGGCGTTTTATAAATAGTTTTTTGAACTTTCATATTTTCTTTTCTCATTTTAGATATTTGGAAAAATTATTTTTTTTTTACCAAAAGAAATAATTAGATAATACGTAAAACACAGCTGGACGCATACATGTAAGCTAAATTGATGTTTTGTAATGAACTTCGAAAGAATAAAAATCAGTTATTGTTTGAGTTTCCCATTTATTTTGAAAAATACTCTGTTACCTTAATTAAATTTGACATTGTTGTAAATTGTAAATATTTACTATTAATTGCTAAAATAACGCTAATTCAGAGAAATTTAAATTTGTAATTATTCATTTCTTACTTGCACTATAAATTTACAAATAAATTTTTCATGGAGCTATTTTTAAACGTTACAGTTGAATCAAATCCTGATTTTAATTTTACGATTTTTGCAATTGTTATGAGAATTTTAATGTAACTAATGTTATATAATAGAAAGTTTTATTAAATTCAAACTTTCCTTTGAATTTTTAAAAACATTTTTCAATTTGATTTAATAACCTGTACCGCTCTTTATTCTTATAAGAGCATTCAAATGCGTTTATGCAGCATTCAAATTTTTTATGTTAATAATTATTATAAATTTTAATGTTTGTATTGAATCTTTTACGGAATTAGAAAAAAATTTTTTTTGGGTGTAATTATGTTGAATTTCAAACAACTTATAACTCTTTGTTTTACAACAACAGAAACGTTCTAAAATATACTGAATTTATTATTATATAAATAAATTATGTATGGTGTTCATTTCAAAACTTTTATTTATTAAATATTCAGGAGCTAAGAAGGGAAAAATCTCCATGAGAAAGTTATAAATTTAAATCCTTTATTTTTTACAATCTCACTTCATAAAAAAAACAAAGCAAGATAAAATCTAAAAAAAATTCATCACCCTTCTTAAACTTTAAGCATTTTGAATTTTCTATTTTAATCTGAAAATTAAAATTTCTAAAAGGATGTACGTATGTAAATTGTAAAAATATTATTATATAGGGTGGGAAGAAGTCCATAATTGAAATCTAATTTACAAAAATAAGATATAAAAATCTTAAATAAAAACTGCATAAATTCACAATCTTATAGTAAGTGTCCCGCCATAAAAAATTTTTTTGTTTTAGACCATGTGCCAAATTCATTGCATTTTAAAGAAATTCTCTATAATCTATTGTGTTATAATTACACAAAACAATTGAAATTTTTCGTATTGTAAATTCAAAAAATCATTAAGCAAAAATGAATTTAACATAATAAACCAAGAAAAATAAAGTTAAGGAAATGTATAATAATTATTGATTTTCTAAAGGGACAGACGATAATTAAAATATTCATATAAAATATGCAATAATTTTGCAAAAAGGGTTATGTTAAAGTCTCTTGCAATTATATTCATTAAAAATGTTCGTAATTGTTATAACAAAAGGTAGCTGAATGGTATATGTACATGGTAAATCGGTTCGTCAATAATTTTCTAATGAATATATTAGAATGAAATGATTTCATATCAATTAATTAGTATCAGAAATAAATTAATTAGTATCAGATCAATCAATTTATCACAATAACTACCGGCATATACTAGTATAGGTGAAAGTCTAAGAGGGAAAGGGTTTAAATAGGAAACGGGGAATAAAATAAAAGTATAATCATTAAGTAAGTAGAACGGTATTCGGAACCAATTAGCAAATGTCAAGAATCACAATATTATTTGGCGCTAGCATCTTTAATTCTAGTTGCTAGTGCAAGTTATTGCGCATTGCAAACTATAATATGCAATTATTATAGTTTGAAATTATTGAATATTTTAAAAATAAGTGCTTTAATTGCATATGACTGCCATTTGCAGACTAGACTGATTAAGGTGAATGACATAATCGTTATATTCATGATGTTTTGGAAAGTATCTGTTTACTACGTTAGCATAAATGTAAGATTCTACTGTATTAAAACTTTTTGGTTAATTTTCATTTTTTATTACCCTCTTATAATAGCTCTTATATATAAAAAAAAAGGGTATTTTATTGACATGTGAGTGGTATACTTTTCCATAATTCTTTGTAAAGAATTTGTATATATGTAAATACAAAGGTATATAAAAAAGGTATATCTGTATACTCTTATATGAGTATATTGAATTTTTTGCAAATGCAGCCACAAAACATTATTTAAAAAGAAAAATTTTCATATTATATTATACATACTCGTAACTATTGTTTTGTAGCCAGCACACTATTGTTCTGTATCGATTTTACATGCGTAATTTAATACTCTAAAATCGTTAATATAGGGATTATGTCAGATAATAAAAAAGTAAGAGAAATGTAAGGTACGTATGTACATATATATGAGATACTGGATTGCATATAATATATATTTAAATTAACACTGCTTATGTTGCTTTGAAATTAGAAAATATGCAGCGTTTCAAAATTGAAATGAATGTATTTATGTTTGTCATTTATGCGGCTATATACAGAATATTCATATGCTTACATTTTGAAAGCATAACCGTATTCATTTGTAGTATTCAGTGCTAGAAAAAATAAATGAGATTTTATTTGTCCTATCAAAAAATGAAATATTGATTAGAATGAAAACCAACTAACCAACTTTATATTGTACAATGCAATATTGAGTAGAACACTAGAATAGAAGAATGAAAGTTCGTATAAAATCAGATTGTTATTTTATGTTTTTGACTTGTATAAAATTCTATAGAAAACTGATACTTACATACACATGTGTATGTGTCTGTGTTTGCTATGCATATTTTTCCTTTCATTATGCAATATTCAGATTTTATAAAACACATTTCTATTTTTTTTCTGGCGGCCCCTATAATTTCAAATGCAGTTAGTTAACGAATATAACAATAGAAAAATGAAATGAACAACAGATTTTTTTTTTTTACTATTGCACCATTTTACAATTGCTGCAATTAAATCAAAATTTCAATTTGTATTTCATTTTTCAGTTCTTCCTATCTAAAATAATTTTAACACCCTTGTACTTATATTTTAATTTTAGGCAAATTATGAAATGCATCTGAAAATTTGGAAACTTAAACGAGGAAAATATACAACTCATATCAGAATAATAATGAAAACTTACCTTGTGAAATATGTACTATGCAGTTTAATCGATGAGTTTTTGTGCCAAATTTAATAAATCAATCTGCAAATAGAAGTTAGAAATACTAATTAATATTTTATAAACACTATCGGATTATAACAGAAAGTTAGAATTTTGCAAAAAAACCAAAATCAAATTCTTCTGATTGCTGAAGGTTCTGGTGTTAAAATGAAATTGAGATTATTAAAAATTATAAATTTGGAGTTGTTAATCATGGTATTCTTTACATAATGGGGTTTGATGATAAATTTTTTTAAGGACGTTAATTAATTGTTTTTTCTGTTTTTGTAAACTTTTATTTTCAACTTATTATTTTATAAAAGTATGATAACAACGACATTCAGGAATTGGAAATTGAAATTTTTTCCCTCATTATGATTAATTGAATATTACAGAGATTTTTTCCCATATACACGTACAGTATTATTCAAAATTATAACAATAGAAAATTCACTTCAATTACATGGTCTGCATGTTGTATCTTTACATATGTATGTATAAATTGAAATTTCAATTTTAATAATAAAAAATTCCATTTTTTTTTTTATAATGATATAAAATTCTGCAGTATTAATTGTAAATAAAAGAATTTCATCTAAATACCCATTACAAATTGAAAAGTTATGATGGCACATTATGAAATTTATCGTCGAAAATTTGAAAAAAAATCAATTCCAAAATGGAAAATGACATTTTTTATAAAAAGAAAATTAATTTCTGATTTTTTCAAACATTAATCAAATTTAAAAAAATACTTTGTTGAAATTATTTAAATAATAATAAATTTTTTTTTTGTACATTCTATTTTAGTTCAGCACCCATGAGCTCATAAAATGGCATGCTATTACAGTAACCGTTAAGGAAGTGAAATCGATAAGCTCTATAATAAAGGAAGTGAAATGAGCGAAGGTAATGCAACTAAATTATTATAAGATATAATAACCATTTATTCTAACAGAATATTCTAAGTTGTTGACGTATATTCAGTATATACTAATAAAGTATAATATTTTTAGATATGTAACTGGTAAATCATAATATATTTGCTTTTGAACTGAAGCTCTCACTTTCATATTAGAAAATAGTTTTAGGAAATTTAAAGTTTAACTTCAATATATTAGATCTTAAATAAAAGATATTGGCAATGAGTGTTTTCCTCAAGAAAGCAAACTGCGGGAAAAGTCTAACGTACGGAAATATTTCTGTAAATATAGTTTGTAGTGCAGAGATAAATACTTAAATTTATAAGAGATAAATACTTATTAAGTCGAGAGTTTAAATAAAAGTAGAATAAATTGCTGGAATGTGTAATTTTGCCATATATGATTCCCGGTAAAATATTGGTATTTAATTGAAGAAAGAAATTTTTTATTAGGCTCTTAGAAGAAAAATTGGGATTCTAATATCATACAAATTCTTTTGTCATATTTTAATAAGAATGTTATTGTAGATTTCCGTTGCTGAGGATTAGAGGCAAATCAATTAACTCCTTTCTAAATAGTGCAAGTGAAAAAATTGACTTACAGTTTACAAGTAGCACCAGTAGGTATTTGAAAAGTGCAATAATTTTAATTTTTTTACCCCCATTGCCGCAGTAATATTTGTTTTTATTAGCCCGCGTAATATTTAGTTCAAAACTTAGTGCGTCTCTGTTATAAAATACTATTAAATAATTTTTTGTTGTAAGTGATTATATTGAACAAAATACTGATTTAACAAAAGCTGTTCTTAAATTATATTTTACATATATATATGTATATATTTTGAGGATGACATTATTAATAATGGCAGTAAAAATCATTGAGGATATTTTTTTATTGCTACATGAACTTAAAGTTGCTTTTATATTCAATTTTATGCGACAATTGTGAATGAATATTTATAGAATTTAAATGAAACCATTCAGATTAACTTTTATTTTTATTATATATTTTTTTTTTGAGTTCTTTATGAATTAATTTAATTTCATTTTCACGCTTTCTGAATTGTATTTACTAATCCAACATAAATTTGAGATCATTTCTGTGATTTTTTTTTGGTTATAGAAATGTAGCAATATTATAAAATTTAATTTTAAATTCAAGAATTTGTAATTGATGTCTCATTTCTTTTTTAATAGAATTTACAACATTTTACATTCTTGTTATCACAAATATTGTTGGACATGACTCAGAATTTTTTGCATTCTTTTAGAAAAGTTTTTCTGATATATTTGTACTTACATTTTTTATATGTAGGTATAAGTTTAAAAGATGACAGGATGATACTATGTAATAAATTATTACACAGTATTAATAATTCACATGAATTAGATTGAATTATGTACATGTATTTATTAATATTTGATCAATTATTTAATTAAAGTAATTTAGTACTCAAAATTTAATGGGTTGTAATAAATTAATTTATTTTACAACTTGTAAAATAAAGAAAGTAGTTAAAAGATAGGAAATTTATAATAAAAGAAAATGTCAAAATTTTATTAACAACATTATTATTTTCAAATTTTACAATAAATATAAAATACGAAGAATATTTTTTTCTTTAAGAATAATTTAGATATATAATATAAAATAATTAATTTTCATTATTATATATAATAAATTCTATGCAATTTATCCAAAACTTTTGCAATTTATGCAGTAATATCTGTGTTTTTATAATCTATCTAGTCATCTTAAATACGAGATTCAGTTGAACTTCCAATGTACATTTTCGTTAATAAGAAGAAATCGTTAAATTTCGTTGTATAAAATAATTTTTTTCAATAATTTATTTGTATAATCAATAGGAATATAAATAATAAATGAAAAATAAAATTGGAAAAGGCTGGACTAAACTTTAAAGGTTCTTTTTTACACAAAAAACGCTGGTATCCCAATTTTTGTGTTATTTGTTTATTTTGAGATATAGTAAAAGAACCCAATTGATCAGTATTTATATTTGGAATCATAATTTGATTGCGATAAATACGCGTTACTACGTTTGAAAATCTCTAGTCCAGATTAATTTTTAATTTTTGTTTTTAATTTTTCACAAAAAATTTTATATTATTCCTCTATTCGCTACCAAATGGATAGAAAAATTTCAAAAATTTTTTAATGATTCATGATATAATTTACAAAAGATATTAACAATTATAATTACAGGAAATGATTAACTGATCAGTAAAAAATAAAATGAAAATATGTAAAAACGGTAATAGAGAACGTGTTATTAAATGGTAAAAAACCAACTCGTACATTTTAAAAAAGTAAACAAAAGGGCTAAGAAATTGTTATAGTTGTTTTTTCTTCCTACTCATTCATTGTTAAAATATTCATTAATAAGTAGCTAAGTTGCAGGTCAGTAGCGTATAACAATAACAATGGTGTATAATTATATTAGGTATTAATAAATACATATTTACATGTAGATAATAAAAAATAGGTAAAAAATGGTTAAAATTGTACCTAGTTTATAATTTTAGCTCATTGTCTATGCAGTTGATTTCCTTTTTATTTTATTATATAAGTTATTATACATAGTTGTACAAAATAATTTACATTTATATGTAAATTGGAAACTAAACTTTATTAGCTACTTTTATCTAGTATAAAATATAGTAGTTGATAGAATAAACCAAATCATTATACCGAAAATCGAATAGTTGTTTGAGATCGTCTTATATATATGCCTGTGGCAAAGAGTTAAGACTCAGAAAAGGTTAAAAGTCGGATTTTTTTGAAAAAAAAATTGTTTTTGTAAGATTTTGGTTAATATTGTGTTAATATTTATTTAAAATAAAACAGAATTCCGAAGTCATAGCATATTTGCCCCCAAAAAAATAACAGTTTTGCCAAATTTTTGAGAACCGAAAAAAATTGTAATTATTTTAGTAACGTTGCCTAATTGCTGATACACACATTCTAATTTTCATTTCTTATATTTTTTTTATCGTACCTGTGTTTCTCTGCCAATTGTAAATGCAACAGCATCCGAATTGCATTAAAACAATCAGTAATGCATGTATCTTTGAATTTTATTGTAGTTCAAAGTACACTTTCCTTTATACATAAATCAAAATTTTTTTCTTAATACGATTTATCGCTACTTAATCTACAGTTATTAAAAATATTCTTGAAAGTAAATTATATTAAATTTTTTTGTTTATAAAATCAAAAACGATAAAGGCGTCAGTCAAAGCATTATTTCTTATATATGAGATTCTAATCAGCTTTTCTATACTTACAGTACAGTCTATTAATATTTCATGGTTGCTACCGTTACTATGCACGTTTTATCATCGATCTCTCTTGTATATTTGATTTATATTTTTCTTTTTTATGAATATCAAATCAAATTTTTAAACTTTTTCAAATCTCATTTAATAAACTGAAAGCAAAGAAATCAATTAAACTTCAAATTCGATTGAAACGCTGACATGAGCACAATTCATTTAAAAAACAACAGCAATCTTGAAATACTATGCAATTAAACACACAATATATGCTTACATATGCAACTATATATGTGATATTTAAGTATAATTTTATGCATTCAGGATATTAAAATGCAGCGTTGTTAAAAAAAAAACAATGAGCAGTAGATTGATAAAAAACAAACAGAAATAATTTCTATCCAGAACATTGTACATGATGCTATGATGTAGATAAAATCAGTTAGTAGGATGTAGGATGCAATCATGTTTAATTAACAGTACAGTAGCGCTTGCAAGTAAAAACAAACTAACATTAAGCCTTTTTTCCCCCACATGTTTAATAGAAATGCGTGGTTTTTTATTTGATTTTTTAACTTTTCCCCTTTCTCAACTGATTTATACTTGATTTTTTTTTTTTAGATATTATTTAAGATAATGTGAGATATTGTTGTTTGATTGATTCTACAGTGTTATTGGGTTTGGAAAAAAAAAATGTATGATTATGAATTATTTAGCTTGAATATTAGTGTTGGATCGTAATAAATAAAAAAAATATAGAATTTTGAATCTCTTTTTTTTTGGGTGTTGTCTGAAAATGAAAAATTGGAGATCAGGAACTTTAATAAGTCTTAAATTTACTGAAAATTGACATTATCGTATAATTCATATAATTAAGAATAATGTGGTAATTTTCTTTAAATTAAAAATTACGTGATATATTGTGTGAAATATGTATACATATATTAATATTTCTACTTTTATTTCATTTGTAGATCAAGTTATGTAAAATTTTGAAAATGGGATCAAATTATTATGATGATGAAGCAAAGGACGTTCAATTGCTATAATATGCAAATATTTCTTAAAATTAATCCATATTTAGAAATCAGTTTTGAAATACAAATGTAGAATACTAAAATTTGAACCGGGATTTTTAACAAATTCAATTAATCAATACAACGAATTCACAAAGGGCTACTGTACGATTTACATATGTGAATAAACGTTTAGGATAGCAAAGCAGACCTCATATATGTTTGCTTCTTAGAACCTATTTCAATTATAGCTATTATTGCCAAGCATATTGTAAAACCAAAAAAAATTTTTAGCTTTATATTTTGTGTATATTGCAAACTTTATTCGAGAACACCTACCATTTCAATTGTTAATTAATTTTTGTATTCCATTTACTTTTCACTTTTCACTTTTATTTCTAAATCCAACACTTTAATTTAGTTTTTTTTTTGCCAATTTATTTTCATAAAAAAAATCTAAATCAAATTGAAAAACATTATTGAAGGATGACTATTTTTTTTTCAGCTCAAAAGAGTGACTGTGCTTTATTTAGATAACAATGAATTCAGACTAAATTTTTATTATGAAATATGATGATGAGAGGTTTCATATAATTTTATATTTATGCTTTGGATTAAAATTGGATTCATTGGTTTTACTTATAAATAAAAAAAAAATGTAAGTTTACTTTTTACATCATTTTCATTTTTTAATTTTACTTAGCCAATAACCAACATTTTTATTAAGAAAAAACTTTGAAAAATCTTAAAACATAGAAAAGAGTAGATTTGTAACTCCAATATAAGTTATTAAGTAAAGTGTAATTTATTATCTTCGAAGATAAAAGTAAAAAAACTACTTAGCCTGTTTCTATTTTATTCTGCAAGTGGGTAAAATAAAATAAATTCTAGAGCAAGAAATAAAATGAGTTTAATAATGTTTTTAAAGTAAAGTAAAAAGTTAATTTTCTATAAAAATATGCTGCAATTTTGTGATAATTGACGGATCTTGTTCAGTGGATTATCACAGAATTTTAAGAATACGGTATTAGTAATCCACTGAGAATTTAGACTAATTAGAAATTATAGTATCGCGGTCGACACTATTAATGCTATAATGTTGGAGAAGTAGAAAAAGAAATTTTTTATTTTAAGGCAAAAGGTCGGACGAATCGGTTATAGTGAAGTATTAAAATAATTTTCATTTCCAAAAACAGAAAAAAAAAACTCATTTTAACTTGAATGAATAACAAAGAATTTTGAAATTACCAAATTGGTTAATTATTATTCCCTCTCCGCTTGGTTTTATGACAATGAAAATATGAAATTCAAGTACGCTAGCAAGATTGATGAAATCATTTTGGGATTAATGATTATTAGGTGGTAGAAAAGCTATTAATGGTTAACTTGTTTTGTCTTGTAACTTTTGAAATAAATTAATGAATCTAATATGTAAAATTAATAAGAAAAAAGAAGTAAAGGAAAAAAAAGGGTAAAAAACTCTATTCAATAGAAATGGAAAATGGAAGCTGATAAAAACTCCAAAATTTTTTTTTGGACAAAAGTTACGTACCTATTTTGAAATCTTTGGTTAACAATACCACAAAAGGGCTTAGAATTAAAGACACGATAAGATCAGAAAACAAAGAAAATTAAAATATTTTTTTTTGTTTTGGGTTTTTTTTTAAATGGTTTTGGTATTTAAAATTAAAGCATAAGATTTTCTTTAAAGCGCTCACTTTTGTTTTTTCTTTTTAGCTTTTCAATACCATTATTTTAGTGAAAGAAACGTGGATAAAGATGGAAAATGTTGACCTAAAAATGTCAAAAATTTATGCATCAAAGCGTATAATGAAGATGTAAATTGTGAAAAAAAAGAAAAGAAAATGGGGAGGTAAATTTTGGGTGGAAACATTTAAATTTGTTTCATTTTTTGTATTCAAGTTGTTTTTGTAATGTATTGAGATTTTCGTTGTAAGAAGTTGTTGGTTAACTATTCTTCGTCTATTCTGTTTTTTTTTTAAAGGTGAAAGAACTTTTTCTTAGAAATTTTGAATTTTATGTTGAGTGTAAAAAATCTACTTAAATTACTATAAGCTTTTCTTATGAATCATTTTGTAAGATTGAATTTTCATTTAGTTACGATCTAGTTTTAATTGTAATCTTTGTTTTGCACGTATTGCCGACAACATATTTTAAGTTATATGATTAATATTTCTTAGTAAATTATGAATTATATTTTCTTTAAAGTAAATCAAAGTTTTGATTAAATTATTTTTGGAATGAATTTAATAATTTTATAATTAATATCATAATTAATTTCAATTATGCTTATGTAGTAATAGTTATGTAGTAGAAATGATCATTTAACAATTTTGTGTTTGCTTTACGTTATTCTACTGTAAAACTTTAATTTATTAGATGAGTCAGGTTCGAATAGTTCAACTAATTTGCTGTTTTATTTTGAAAAAAATAACCTTTAGATGATTTTGTTTTAGAAGCACAAGTTTTTTTTTATTTGTTTTTATTAGTTATTAAAATGTTCTAATAAAAATTCTTAAAAAAATATAAAATAGCTAAACCGAAAAGCTATGTTATTGATTCATCATCAGTAGAATAAAGTATTAGTATATACCTAAATCTATTAGAGATATTTAATATCTAATTAAGATAAGTATGATATGCACGATTAAGGGTTCAAAACTTAAATTTTTCATTTTGATATTTCCTGACCTTAATAGGGGTTCATAGATCAGCTCTTTTATATTGTATTTATTTGCTTCTGAAGTGGAAGATAATGCCTGAATTTTTATTAGTTTCTCTAGTAAAATCAGAAATAAAATTTAAAACTTTCAATTTTCCGTGGCGTATTTTATTATTTTTTGTTTCTCTAAATCAATTTCCAACAATTTTCAAGGGCATTGCGTTTGTGAACCTCAAATATGCAATAAAAATATTGTTTAATTTTTTAAATTTGTCGGTTTTGTTTTTAATACTTAAAACTTTTTTTTATATATACTACGTTACAAGAAGTATTTAATTAACTTTTGAATATTATTTTCAGTTACATTGACCCATAAACAAAGAATATTTCTTCAAGGAATTTCTATATTCTACGTCTATTTCTATATTTTGTATCCGAGACCAACAGAATGCATTGTTTCACTCCAAAAATTTTAATATAAAAATTTATTTTTATTCATTTTCATATTGAAATAAAAATCTTGAATTTTAATTGAAGTAAACATTTCACATTAATGAAATGTTATTCATATTATTTAGAAAAATGAAATGTTAAAATTCTTCAAATGTTTTGTTTACAGAACGCCTGTGAATATTTCAATAAATCTGTCCGTAATAATCTTAATTTTTTCTATGTAAAATTCATTCAACTCATAAATTTAATTTATATACCTATATAAGTTGATTTGTTCTGCAGGAGATCTTATATAATTTATTTAAATTTGTAATATGGCTTCTTTAATAATTTATAAAATATAGTTCAGATGTTTAAAGAAGAAAGTTTTGATATAATTATCAAATGAATTTTGATTGTATCAATTTAAAAGAATAAGGCATTTGAATATTTTTGTTTACAAATAAGATTGAGTTATTGAGATTTTGAGTTGATTGAGACTTTTATCAATTAAATAGTGCTGTGTACTTACAAATACTATGGAGTTTTCAAAAAATGCCTATGTATGCCTATGGAGCACGTTAGTAATTTACAGAATATTAATAAAATTAAAATGAAATTCGAGTTTGTAATAAAATAAAAGATAGGCGCGAATATTTTCTTATTTCATATTTAATTATGTATACAAGTACACATAAAATAAATAATTGGCACAAGAGTAAAAATGATTAATATTTGTAATTTTAATCACAGATTAGATGCATTGAGTCAAAAATTTTTAAATTTGTTTTTATAGAAATTTTTCGCTAGTTAAATCTATTAAAGTGCTTTTTTTTTCTTTGTTTAATACGGACTAATTAAACGATGGGTACATATATGAATTTTTTTTGGCAATTTCGAAAGTCGTAGCTATTTACAACAATAAGTTAAATGCATTTTTCATTGTACACAAAACAAAAGAGGTGATCTTTAACGTTTGTATATAGTAGCGATACTAATAATTAGTTTGATTTTTTGCTATAGTTTTAAGTTTATTTTAATTAGCTCATTTTTTTTGTTCAGTTTACATTACAAAAAATAGATAATTATGTAGTATTTTTCTTCAATTTAATATTTATGTACTCAAAACAAAAAAAAAAAATTGTTATTAAGTGAAATTTTTGTCAGTTTAATGAAATCATGAATTAGTCAGTTTAATGAATGGTTGATATCATTAGAGAGATGACTATTACAACATATTCAAACATTGTGTACATGCTTGTATCACAAATAAAAATATGTGTATGAATTTGTATACTTAAGTAGTAAGAGAAAAATACACTTGATAGTTAACTATAAAAAAATTTATTTATTTTTCATTAAGTTTCTCAATTAATTATTTTTAAAATTTTATTTTGTTGACATGCAACAGAAATTTTAATTAATAAATTTCTTTTATCAATGAAAAATTTTTTGATCACGTGTTAACAACGTACATAACGCACATGATGTATATTAGTAAGATTATAGGGGAAAAATCCGTGCCCTGATCGATCTTGTTCAATATAAAAACAGTTTTCATTTAATGCGAATGTAATAAAATGTATAATTTTCTACTTTTATTGTTATGTTTAAAACTCTAACTAATTAGATTTTTTTCTAAAATTTATTTTTCAGAAGCTGAGCGCTTCGCAGATTTTATGTATTTTGGAACAAGACTTTGAACAAAAGAATTGGAACATGTCGACACTTTTGCAATTGACATGTAACGTAGTATGCAAATATTCACTAAGTCGCAAAGAGTGGTTATTTCGTGTTATGTTTGCCATTTCAGGCTATTTCCAGCTAATTTTCGAATCCATCTAATCTTATGTACATATTAATTATATTCTCTATACGACAAAGTCTAAACTCGTCGAAAATCGCAACATTGCAATTTTGTACTTCCAACTTACATAAATGCATTTTTAGGCTATTATTCTTCAACTATTTTAAGAATATTTTTTTATAAAGGGCATTGAACAAAATACTATAAAAGTTTTATGTAATTTTTTCAATTATTGTTTCGATGAATTTAATTTTAATCTTTACATATGTGAGATAAGAATAAGAAAAACCAAAATTAAAAAGCAAAATTATAATAATTGAAAATAATAAACACTTTAATTTTTTTTTTGTGTTTATTTTTCTGTGACATCATCATGAGAAGTGAATATTCATATTTTATATGAGTAAGAATGAAAAACGCGAAGTTTCATTATAAGTATATGCGAATTACAGCAGTAAATAAGTGTATGAGAAACGAAAAAACAAGTGAAATATTAGCAAAAAGAAAAAATCATATTTTTTATACTGGAAATGAATGGAAAAGTGAATTTCCTCTATGATAAAAAATATTTCTTTAAGATTCTTTTATATTATATGCTGAATAGGGCCAATAAAATACAATAGGTCTGCGTTATAAAATGCAATTGAATAATAAAAAATTTTATTTTTGCTTTCATTTGCATTCCATTCTTAAATTTTGTTTTTTTATTATAATTTTCATTTGAATTGAAAAATGAGCAAATTGCATTTTAGAAGGAATTCAAGTGAGAAAAATTTTATTAAAAATTTGTTGCAAAACTCTTATAAAGTTCAAATACATTGCAAATTTTATATATACAAATTGAACAATGTGAATTTTAATTAAGCATATACAGGCTAAATATAACTTTTTATGATAATTGAATAGTAAAAATAGAATTTGGGACAAAAATATACAATTTAATTTTTTATATTTTATAGACTTGTTAATTTAGTGGTTTCATTGATTAACAATATTGTTTGCAATTAAATGAATTTTTTATTTTTAGTGTGGTGCGAAAATTAGTGAAGTATGGAATGGAAATGTGAAAATGCGGGGGTCTATAAAATCAATAAATTTATTATGTGTGTTTCATCAATACCATATTGAAGTTTTAATTTTAAGTTCATTAAAAGACGAAAACATTTTTGTGATATATGCAATCCTATCATTGTGCCTCTCAGACTTGCAGTTCTGGCTTAGGAATCATTTAAATCATGGTCAAATTTTATAAAAATAAGAACTGAATGTTATTTTTAAAGAAATTATTTTGCATGAGCTCTAAATTTAACTTTAGGTAATTTATCCTTGTAAATTTCGCAGATTTAGCATTTACTTCTCACTCCTTCCTAGTTATTAATCTGGTTTTTGGCAGTATAATTTAATTTGAATTATTTTTGTAATTATTCTAGTCATTCACTTAATGAAATGAATGGGTGTCCTTTCAGCCATTTTTTAAGTGATTTGCATATTATGAATTTATAATGAACGTAATTTCATTTTTTGTTTTCATGTAATATTAGTTGAGATTGAAGTAACATAGTGAAAAATAAAAAAATTTTTGAAAAGTAAATTCAATTTTTTAAAATTAAAAACAAGTTTTTGAGTTTAATTATAATTTTCTTTACAATTTATGATAAATGAAGTGAAAATTTCAATTATTTTGTATAAGTTTTCCATTTGTTTACTTCAATGAATTTGTGTAGTTTAGTTTGAGCACATGAATACATTTTCGTGCATTTAAGTGTATTCGAAATGTGTGTTTTTCATTGAAATTAATTCCAGAATCATATATTTAAATTTTATGGAATATGATGTGAGTTTGTTTGTTTGGGGCTTCTTATTCATTGAACTTTAAATATACTTAAGAAAAAGCAATTTCAACAAGTTTATATGTAGTTCATGTATGCATTAAAAGGGCTTAAAAGAAAAAATTCTTTAAATCCACTTGAATCTAATATTATTATCCATATGGCTCTGAAACAGTGGCATAATATATGTTGTAGACTTTAATAACATTTAATGCAAAGTTGAACTAATTTTGTTCTTGTCAAGGTCTTTTTGGTATGTAAAAATCATATATTAATGATTTAGAATACAAGAGAGTGCTTGTCCTGATATCTTACATAAAGGTTTTCATCTTAAAATTATTAAATTAATACTTTGCATTTGTACAAATATTTACATAACGTTGACTTTTACAAATTGTACGATAATGTTTTATGGTATATAACTAAAATATATGCACAGAAGATAATAAATGGACTTCTTTCAGATTGCATTCCAATATGAATCTTTCAATTTGTTATTCTATGTAAAAATTAAAACAATATTTAATAAGTTTAATGAATTCTACCTTGATCCACTTGCGGGATAACAAAATTATCTCTCATAAAATCAAAAAAATTAAAATTTAGAACATTTTTTTTGCAACTTTTATGATGCTATTGAAATCGAAATTTCAAAAGTATTTTCAATTAAGAAAAATTTGTATGTAGCAATTTTTTAATTATGAAAATTTATTAAACCAGTGTGTCATCATTGAATTAAGCAAACTTAAGTGAAAAATTGTAATTATGTATAAAAAGATTTTACAATCATGTTAAGGTTATGCTAATTTCGATATTTATCATTGTAACTATCAAATTTGTTTAGTATTTTACATAATGATTTTTTTTATTAAATCAAACATTTTTTAATTACGTAGCTTGTAAGGAGAATTTCAAAAGTATACAATTAACTTCAAATTTAATTATTAAAATTTTCTAAAATAAATGAAAATGAAGATAATCTCAAATGTTTTGGAAAATTTTGCATATTTTAAAAATTATGAATGTAAAAAGTTCTTTTAAAACGTAACAGAATTTAAAATTTAAAAAAAATAACAAAAAAATAAAATATTTATAAAAATGGTATTAATATTTCAAAATAATTTTAGGGAAATGATCATCGTATCTTTTATTGATGAAGGCTATTCCAGACGTATACCTAATTGAGGATCACTTCTAAATTCTGCCAGTTGCCACAAATAAAACGAACAACTTTGGTCAACAAGGTGTTAAGGTTTCATCAGCTGAATTTATCAATTACATATTAACAAAATTCATGTAGTGTGACCGAAGAGGAAATTTAAACCATATTGCACTTCTACTCTAGAGTGGCCATATTCAACACAGTATGCACATTTATTCAAAGTATTTATGTGAAGAACAGAAAATGTTTATGTTAGTAACACAAGCTGTTTATGTGTGCACATCATTTAAATGTGTTTGTAGTATGAAATCTATAACAGTTTGAAAAACCTTTCTGAAGATAGGAGGTCGTGTAAATACCATTTGTAACCATAAAAATCGCAAAATTACTATGAGTCAATTTGCGGCATTGATGAAGAAGTGTGATGATTAACCATAAAATTTTAAGCAGGTTCGACAGTAAATCCTGTTGCAGATCGGTAATTATATTTCAAAACATAATTTAAGTTAATATTTAAGTGTAGGTTAATTTTTTGTATAAGTATTTTTACTGTAAAATTTGGATAACCATTTACCGTATTTCGAAATTCCCCAACATTCCATTCTTTAATTTTAAATTCCCACCTCCAACGGAATTAACGGGAATTTCTATTAAGTATCTACTACATTTATCGTTATAAAGAAATTTTGATTTCTTTGATCCCATTTTTTTTTTTATAGTTTATATACCTTACAAGTTACTTATAGTAAAGCTAATTAAAGTTAATTAACTTTATAAGTCCATTAATTGATTGGATGTTTATTTATAAGTACACAGTATATAAAAAAGGTATCTTTAATTATATTATTTTGTCATTCAACCTAAATTTGACTTCTATACGTATTAGGATTTTTCATTACATTAATAATAACAGCTAAAAATAACTTTATAGACGCGCATATTACGATAAATGAAAAAAACATGTGTGCCGGTGTAACGAAGTAGAAACAAACAAAATTAAGAATATTGAAGGGCGGAGGTTGACCTCTTTTAGTCTTTCATATTTCACTGAAAATTATCCTTGGAATATTTCTTTTTTAGAAATTTAATTCTTACACAGAAAAAAAAACAAATTTACCAAATTTTTAGAATTATATTTTCATTTTATGGCTAAATATAAAACGGCTCTTTCTATTTTTTTTTTTTGTGTCACACATTTTATGCTTTTCCTTGTAGTCTTTATTTTGTTTGCCGTAAAATACATAATAATATGGATCCGCTATATTCGAAACGCAAACAAAGAAAAAAGAAAGTTATAAAGTTTCATTTTATCCTTATTAGCTTAATATCGATTTTTTGCTTCCATTAAATCAAACTATATACATAAATTTTTATAAGGATATTTCGGATGTAAATTCTTGTGGGTGTGTGTATTTACATATGATATGTGTATTACGGTGGGTAGACTTAAGACATTTAGATGTGAATAATAGCATAAGGATGTTATTTGACTTCCAATTTCACCTTATTTTTTTTTAGTAGTTTTCTCCTCCCCTGTCAAATATTTCCAATATATTAAATTACAATTTTTGAAGGCAAAAAAAAAATTTAAGTCAATCAGACTTTGTGTATTATCCAAGAATGACTAATATTTTATGAGTATATACGTGTAGGAATTTGACATAAAAACATAAAATACTTTCAGAAGTTGGAATTTTCCACCTCCAGATATTAACGGAAATTTCTATTAAAATTGGATTGTTTAACGAAACTACTTGCATGTGTATGTATATGTGAGGATATGTAAAAATAAGTGTGCGTATTTTAGGATATTTCTTTATGATATCGAATTTAGAATACAATAATACTCATTTGAACTCGAAGAAAAATTTTTTTTCCATTGATTTCAAAAGAGTATCGTAAAGTTAGCTTTATTTTATCAATACTTCTAAGATTAGCTGTATAAAATATTCAGAATTCTATTAATTTAGTTGATTTCAAAGACTTGTGTCTTACTTTATGCACGTTGTGGAATATTCGTAATCTATTAGACGCCTGTAACAGTGAGCCACTGTACATTTTGAAAATAATTTGTAAAAAATTAGGGAACAAAAACCTTTCCAATATCAAATTAAATTCTTAAAGGTTAAAATTTGTTCTTTGCCATAGCTTTCATTGGCATATTGTAAATTGAAGTCAAATATTTTAGAGAAAGTAATTTGATGTTTTAATAATAACGGCAAAAGGGAAACAAAATTTTGGGAAATATAAGATGTAATTTCAGTTGCAAGGGAAAATTCAAAGTTTAGAATTTTTCATTATAATTAAAAAATTAAATTTTTAGGTTTTTCAAATAAATGATTAAAATTTTATCGTTTTTTATACTTTAATAAGAAATTATTAAAAATTAGTTTTTCATAATAATTTGTTATGCTTTCTTTTGTATTTGTCATATTAACATTCAATACTGTTGCAAGCTTACCATTACAGGGGTGTTATTTGTAATACAGTGAAATAAATAACAGATTGCAAATCTAAACCAAATTGTTATTTTACTTTTACACTTTAGAAATTTGTGAAAAATTGTCTTGAAGTTTATTGAACTTTTCTAACTTCTGAATTATAATTTCTAACAGACTAATTATTAGTATCCCGTATTCGTTAGTTATTAATTAAGTATTATAATATCCAAATATTAACCGATTCACTATAATTAAAAAGTAGGACAATTAGCTAATAGTAAAATAATTATCTAAAAATCCATGTTGAGGCAAACGATAATTATCCGACTGGTTTACTGGTTTTAAGATCCATTATTGAAAGTGATACAGGAGTTTAATAATTTATTCCATTTTTTTAATTTGAGTTAAAATGGAGAAAAGTTTTTCAATTTATCACATCGCATCACATACCTGCATATTAGAAATTGTTATCTTTATTATTTTTATGTTCATTAATAATAATTATTTATTTTAATGACATTTCATTTTTGACATTTGTAATAATATTACAATTGAAAAATATAATTCTTTTTATTAATTATGGTTTCCTTTCCTCATTTTCATTTTTATCAATTTATTTAACTCCTGCAGTGTAATTCGTCATCATCGAATTTGGTTAGAATATTATTCGCTTATTATAAGTTGGTAGTTTCTTTTGTATTGCCACAAAAAAAATAAAAAATTTGGTTAAAAAACTTTTATAGTAAGTTGGATTCCATGGCGATGATAGCCCACCACTGAGATAGTGATGAGAAATGAATGAAATCAAGATTGTTTTTTCGTTTATGTGCGTACGTAAAATAAAATAATGTCTAAAATAGTGGAAATTTACGAAAAGCGTTAAAAAAAGTGAGAAAAAATTCACATAAAGGGGATTATTAAAGAAAAAAAATTCCAAAAGTATTTTTTATTCAAATAAATTGTTTATTTTTTTTATCATTCGCATTTTATGAGAAATAATAACTCGGTCGTGCTGTTAAGAATTTTATTTTGTAAGTGAATTCACTTTATTGTCATTTTATTATGTTGTTAATTTTTTATTTATTCGGAAAAAAGTCGTTGCAAAGCAAGTTTAAAAAGACATTTTTGGCACTTTAAATAAAGACTTGAGATTTTAATTATTTTGAATTTTATGTGTCCACTCTCCCACCCTCCTCCACCAATAATTTTATGTATTTTAACTTCAATTTGATCAACACTAATTTTGCAACTTTCTATATTATGAGTTCAGTAGTTTAACTAATAAAACAAAATCGATTATTAACCTGCTCTGAAATAAAAATTCTCACGTGAAATAAATATTAATTTAAAAGATAAGTAGATCCAAAAAGTATAAATCTCTTGAATTATAGAAATTTGGCCATTTTTAATTAAATGAATTAGATAACTACATATTTAGATTTGAAGTATCTCATAATGATATTAAAAAGCAATTTACTCTAAATACTAATTTTAAATACTTAAAATCAGATTTGTTTAAAAATATTATTAATAAAGAAAAAAAAATTTTCAAATTCACAATTTTCTATTATTAAACAGCACTGTAAAATATAATTATATAAATGTATATGTATGTAATCTCCTATGATTGTTAAATTTATATGCGTTATAACTTTCATTGTTTGTTATATTGTTTTGTTCATTTTATTTACATTTTTAAGTAATTTTCATTCTCATTTCAATTATTTAAATGATGGTGATGGTTTTTCGCGGTCTGCTGATTACCTTACTGATATTTACTTTTATATACAATTTTACACATTCATTTTTTAAATCTGAATATCTAGATTTATATAGAAACAAAATTATTGTTAAAATATACTAAATAAACGAATCGGAGGCAACACAACTCTCATTTTAAAGTGACATAAAGTTCGACATATTGTTTCGTTGTTGAATTTGTTTGCAAATGTTTCAAATCATTCATTCTCTTTTTGATTGTAAATAAATAAATAAATGATTTGAATTATTTTTAACAAGATTGCTATTAAATTAAAGGAAAATTTTTTTATAAAAATAAATAAAAATATTAAAACTTTTGTGTTTGGGAGAAAATTTATAGAATAGGTAAAATATATAGGTATAACAAAAATTCAATAGAATGTTGAAAGAATACTTTTATATTTTTATTTAATTGTTTATAAATGCATAGCTGTAAACAAAATGAATTGTGTTCAGGAATTCAGAAAATTTAATAAAAAAAAAATTTATTTTAGAGAAATTCGAAAACAATAAATATGTAAAACTTTCTTAAATATTTTAATTAGTCCAGAAATTTTCCTAAATTTAAGTATCATTTGAATCTATTGTTATAGAGAAAAAATATTAAATGAATTTTTAATTACGATTTAGTTAGTTATTATAGAATATTAGTTATTATATTAGTTATTATAGAATAGAATTGTAGTGTACTACAACTTTCTTTCGTGTAAATTTTAAATGTATAACAAATTTATCAACAATTAGATTGAAATTCATTACTCATCACTATCTCAGTGGTGCGGCTTTCATCG
This sequence comes from Condylostylus longicornis, assembly GCF_029603195.1. Taxonomy (NCBI): domain Eukaryota; kingdom Metazoa; phylum Arthropoda; class Insecta; order Diptera; family Dolichopodidae; genus Condylostylus; species Condylostylus longicornis. Next base: position 3,893,992 of record NW_026578052.1, on the reverse strand, counting down.
CCATGGAATCCAATTATATTAAAGTTTTTTTCGAACAATTAGGTATATGTTTGAATTAGACACAATATGATTTAGTAATTGCTTTAGTAATACAATATCCATTATTCGCAAAATTTTTTAATTCAGTTGTTTTCTTAACATAGAGTTAATGGTTTCGAGAAAATCAAGCGGATTTTCGAAGGTGTATGTATGCTTTTCTTAGAACTTTGTATTGTAAAATTTTTTTTCATCAATTTAATTTGCCTGAGTTTTCCACTTTAATTTACCTGAGTTTTGTTCGATATTAATTGTCCGAGTTTTAGATTTAAATATAGAGATTTTAAATGCTGTTGTATTTCGATTATATACTAAGTCGAATAAACAGTTTTGCTTTACTACCACAGGTTGTAATTTTAATTGCAAGTTCTTTATAAGATTTTGTTTATATAATTTTGTTAGATTTGTTGTATTATTTATTTTAATAAAATGAAAGCATATTGTGTAAAATAGAATATTTTCATTTATAAAATTCTATATATATTTTATAGAAAATCTAGCAGGCAATTTCTATGCGATTGTACATTCTGAAATTTATTTCTATTATCTAAGTAATATCAATTTTGATTGATTGTTTTTATTAATGGGAAGTGTGAAGTCTAGGAAACATGTAAATATTTTTCCAAGTTTGTAAAATTTTTATAAATGTGTGGTATTATTTTAAAAATAGAATTTCAACCTATATTGAGAATATTTCATTTTGTATCATAAAATGTATGTAAAATGATTGATTATTATAGGACCTGATTGAAATGCCAAGATAAAATATTGAAAGGATATATTAAAATAAATTTGCTATGCTTCCTTTTGTGCATTTTAAAAAAGAAATAGATAAAATAAAAAACTGTATAAATATTACAATTAAAAGTTTTATAAATTTTCACAAAGAATACTTATGCATTCAATGCGATTAAAAACAATAATTTACTTGAGTGATTTTGAATTGTTTAGTCGTTCAACAACTTCTTTTATGTCCACTTTTATTATATTGTATAAAAATGATGGCATTTATAAAAATAGTTTATTACGTATCTGTGTTTGTGCTTATTTTTTTAACTATAAAAAATAAAAAAACTGCCTATTTTTGGTTGAACATGAGGGCAAGCTTGAGATTTTCTTATGGAGAAATCCAGTAAATTACGGGAGAGGAATCCACTAAGGAAAAGAAACCTGAATTCTGGTCAGTCTCCTTACGGCACATTATGGTCCCAATTATCATGTGATCGAACTGTAATTGATTACACATTTTTTGTAGAATTTTGCTCCAATAAATGGGAGTGGACGATCACCTGCTATTTTAGTGCATTGAACCAAAAGGGTTTCAAGTATTTGCGAATATTGTTTTGCTGATGTAAGTCCTTCAGCAAAATTTTGTAAAATGAAACGGTTTGACCATTATGTTCTGTTTAAATCGGGAAGAACTTTTTTAGTTTTGCTCTTGTCAGTGAGTGAACGCCGTCATATCTGTTCACTTCTATTGTATTTGTACATATTTGTAGATAGATGTGTCATAATTACTTCTCCTTTTTCATCTTGTGTAAATATTTTACATTTCTTATTTCAGTTCAGAGTTGGTAGCTAAACGCTTCGCAAGAAAATATTTTTGGTTATAATAATTTCAATATTAATTTTTTAAATTAGCATAGCTGTGAACGCGAACACGTCCTAAGTTACCGTTTTAGAAAAATTTTGTTACATAATTCACTTTAAACTCCATAATATAACCGGAAAACGAATCAATAATAAATTTTAACAAAATAATAATCTTTCAACGATTTCTTTTCCATATTTATAATATTACAAAAAAAGAAAACCCACTTATAAATTTCCAATTTGTAAAAATAAATATCTTATTTCTAAAATGATTTATTAAAAAAATTTTAATTATAAATTGTTTAACAATAAATTGCATTCTACTATGAGGTTTTTAAATGCAGACATAAGTTTAAAAGATTGTTTAAATAAGACTTGAACTGCAAAAAAATTCAATCTCTAACTGTAAAACGAAATTATTACATAAAAAAAGAAAGCATATATGCATACATTATTGTGTACAGCTAAAAAACTTAAATAGTAAAAGAAAAGAAAAAATAATTAACAAGTATAATTGAGTAACAGTTACTTACCGTCTATAAATTCTATGATATATGAACGTTGTAAATTATATCCTGCAAAAAAAAGAGAGGTTAAAGTTATTAAATTTTAACTTTGATTTCTAGATAAAAATTTAATTATAAAATTTTATTATAAATTAGAAACATACTTAGAAGACGATTGGAATTTCAAACTGAGATTAAAATAAGTTATAGTTTAGAAATACTTTATAAAATTGAATTTTTAAACCAAGTGAATTAAATAAATTTTTTTCTTGTTATAGGTTCTTGTAAATCTTCTTTCGTATGTTAGATATGAATGTCGAACTAGTGCTGTCGGATCATGGTTAATTTTATGGCATAAAGAAAAAAAAAAGAACAAAAGGAAAAATTTTGCAATCTCATTGTGAAACAAAATTTTATATGATAATAGAGGAAGCTGGTTCCTAAAAAGCAGCTTTCAAAACCGTAGTTATTAAAATAGTTCTATTTTTAGTGTGAAAAAAGAGGAACGAAAGCGAAAATACAAAATTTACAATTAGTTTTGTTTTTAGGAATTTTTTATAAAAACAAGTTTGAGAACAGTTTTAATTCAGTTTTACATTCAATTTTGCCATAATTCTGTTAATAAGCTTAATGCCACATCTTTTCACCTCATTTATTAAAACTTTTAAAGTTCCGTGTTTGTTTAGACAATGTCAAATATTTTTCGAATTTAAAAAATATTTCACATACATACGTACATACTCATAATTTTGTTTAAAAGCGTTCTTTATGCTGCAATCAGGGCTTAATTTTTCCTAGTTTTTTATTAATATTAGAAACATTTTATTTTTCATCTAAAATTATGTTATAAATTAAAAACTTGTAATCGATATCTTGTATCAATAACTGTAACTATACTACTACAAAAATATTAATTAAAATTATAATAGCTATAACTTAGATTTAATTTTAAGCTTCATTAATTATTAAAATGTTTTCCTAGTTAAAAAAAAAACATGTAGAAAAATTATATTTTCTTCACTTGATCTCATTTAAACCAATCCATATATACATTTGTACATCAACTCTTATGGTCGTATGGTAGTACTACCGTACCAACTTTAACATTATTAAAGAAATGCTACTAGTTTTTTTCTAAGTTTTTTCAAAATGCTTACGGATATAACACATAAATGAACCATGAAATTACATTATAATTTAAAAATATTCATTTTTTTTTTGTTTTTAAATAAATTGAGTGAAAATAGTAATGTAATATTAGATTAACACATTACTTTACTAAATTTTTATAGATGTAATCTGAACTAATCTGAACTTAGGTTTTAAATAGAATTAAGAAAATTGTAAGTTGATTTACTGGTGGTTTAATTTTGCATATGGCATTGTGATATTTCCATATCTTTTACGGTTTTTCGCTTAATATATTACATTTATTATAATACGAGTTCTATTATAATATTAAGAATCACAGCTTGTTAAAGACATAAAATTTTCAATGAGTTTAAATTAAACAATTGTAAATGATTAACTGAAGCTGAAGTTCATTATTATAATAAAAGTTATAGAAATTATTTTTCTAATGATGGTGAATAAGCAGATTGCATGTTTTCATATACCAAACAGAGGAAGAGAAAAAAAAATTGAATTGAAAATAGTAAAAAAATAGTTAAAATCGTAGTTAATTTTTTCTATATTTTTTTTTTTACTATTATTTTTAAGAGCACGAATATTTTTATGTTGTTTTTTTTCTTTGCTCCAGAATAATAAATTTTTATCCAACTGCTGTTTATTGCTTCCTTTCTATTCAATCCGATTTAATTCAGTTTGGGTTTTTTTTTCTGGAACGATTATTTTTAAAATTTTTCTCTTTTTCTTTATATTTTTTATATTTTTTTGAAAAGGAAGTAATTTTTGATCAAAATTGCCGCGTGTCTAAGACAAATCAATTTTCTGGAAAGGTGTTACGAATTTTAATTTAAGATTTTTTATTAAAGATTTTTACTACAATTAATTTTGATTAAATTGAAATTAACAAATTTGGTTTTATTTTAAAGAAGATTTTAATCAAAAGAATCGAAAAATTAATCCAATTAACTTATAATGTTTATGTTATAAATTAATAACAATTGTGATTCAATCATGTAATGGAATTAAAATCGAATAATTTGTTAATAAATGGCAAAAATTTTTATAAAAATTGCCTTAAGAGTTTTTTACATCAAAGTATATACAAAACACGATGAAATTATTATACTTCCGGGAAAGATTTTCATTTATTTGTAATAATTGCAATGGAATTTTGTTTATTAACATCTGCAAGTAATATAAAAATACAAGATGTAACTATTAGATTCTCAAGAGAGTTAGAAAATTTAATTTGTTTATTTCCGTATATTTATTCTGGTTTACATTTTGTTGATATTGATTTGCAAATGTTGTCAGTACGAGTGCTGTTACAACAATTTTTATAAATTACGCTCAAATTTGAAATAGCTTCAAAAATTTAGTTTAATTACAATAATTTTTATTTTATTTAATTAGGTGCGAGTTAAAACGAGTGAGTAAAGCTGGGTTTTTATTTGTTTCAATTCACATAGAAGTCCACAGCTGTCATATTTTCAACCAATCAAAAAAGTTCCAGTCTTGTATTTTTATTTGAAGAATAGACTGAAAGCGTATTTTAATTTTTCACTGCACTTTTTATTGAGCAACAAAAAATAGATTTAAAAGAATGGATTCCAAAATCTTTGGTAAGAATTATTTTTTAAAATACAACGCTAATACAAATTTTCTTTTCTTTCTAGAAACGAGTAGAAATAAGTTAACAGAGCTCGTTAACAGAGTCGAGAGATAGTCACTACTACAACTATATAACTATTCAATAGTGATATAAATTAAAAAAATATAAGGTTTAAAAAAATATTTTTCAATCCGGAGCAAATCCAAATAAATTTTTGTTTAGAATTCATAAAGGTCAAATCGACTTAGAGTAATAAATAGTAAAGTTCTCTACTTATAAGGACTAAAGCTCTATTATAAAATTATTTCCCTAGTCAATGATTTTATTTACAATATTAACACACATATATAAAATTTCTACATCTTAAAAACTAGAGGTGCTTATAGCTAGAAAAAAAACGATGACTTCTTAAGGGATAATTTTTTTTTTAAGTCTGGAACAACTTCAGTCAAGAATATTCTTTTATTTTTTGATTAAGTTCCTATTCTTTCCATTCTTCTATACAATTTTTTATTATTATCTTCTAAAAGTATGCTATTGCTGCCTTGAAATACTCATAATTGTAATATTTTTTCAAAGGATCAAATGATGCAAAATCCAAGAATCTTAACTTCAAAAACAAAATAAACTCCATATGTAATTCATATAATACTATATGTGTTTGTATAAATAAACAATATACAAAATAGAACAGGAGGTAACACAAAAAAAAAAAATACAAAAAGTTCAAATACAAAAAAAACGAAAAGAAAAAGAAAAACAAGATCACCTGGTGGCATAATAAATTGCGCCAAACTACCATTCTAAATACCCTCCTCTATCAAAGTATCTATACAAAAATAAATTCAAGAAAGAAAAAATGAATTCTAAAAGTTGTTGTTGCTCCTCAACTATTGTAAATGCCTTTCGAACATTCAATTTTCAATGATGCAAAATATTCTGTACAAAAAGCAATAAAAGAACACATGGAACATAAAAATCACAAAATAGAAGAAAAAAAGATTAAAATATGTTTGGGTACGTAACCATACAACATGCTAACATGAACAACAGAGTAGGTACAAAGATTAATTCTTTGAATATGCATTCGTATATATACAATTTCGCATTTAAGAGTATGTATACATAGATGTGTGATAACCATTTGCCTGAAATCTTTTAACGACCAATTCAGTTTCGAAAGGCAAAGAAAAAATTATTTACAGTGTTACCATTTACTATAATTTAAAAACTTAAAATTTTTTTATAATTGTGACAACTTTTAAGCAAATGCAGAATCCGTTTGAAGAAATTTTAAAATTTTTCTTTATTTACTTTAAGGAATCATAAATCTAAGAATTAAGTGCAGATGTGAATCTAAGAATTAAGTGCCTCGTCCAAAAATCAAACAAAACTCAATTTTGCATGATCGAAAATGTTAAAGGAAAAATTTTCATCGTAAATCATTGCAATTAACTCTAACAGAAATTTAAATTGACTAACATAGTCATATTGACTAACATAGTTTATTAATTTGGATAATGATTTATTTGATTATATCAATTGCTTAACTGGTTTTGAAATGTTTATGAACAAAGAAGAATAATGCGGAAAAGTTATAGTAAAAGTTTATTTTTTATAAACTATTAAATTTTAATAATAATTTTAAAATTGTAGGTAAAAAACAAGGTTTCGTGAGTGAAAAATACTGACGTTTTTAGACAACCTTTATTTTTCAGCTTGATCTAATGATGTTTAGTCAAATGTGAATATTGAAAAAATAAATTGTTCTGTTAACAATTTTAGATGAACTGACTTGCAGGAAAGCGTATCGCTATTGGAAATTTTTAGACATCTATGAATAGAGCTTTATTTCAACAAAAAGGTATTCAGTCTGTTTGAGTATGAAAAGTTTATTTACTACATAAAAAAATATACATGTATTAGTATAGTTCAGAAATCTGGCAATACCGATCAATATTTACCGATTTCTTTTTTTCTACAAATTTTGTTTCTTATTCTGCGTATCCCGTTCTTTATTTTCAACTCATTTAATTTCTTTTACCTATGAAAAACGAAGCCAATACTTTTATTAACATAGTTTTATTCTCCTGTTTTTTTTATTATTATCATGACCTTTGATTATAAACCAACTTAAGTATACAAGAAGGCAGTTATCCGTCCGTAAGAAAAATAATAAATATAAATTTGGTTAAGAAACTTATTTTTTAAAGATTGTACAAAATAACATGAACAATGCCAGTATTAAGGTTTATGAAGATATAAATATATTTTTAATGGGTACTATAATATACCTGATTGAAAGTATATACATATATATTTATAAATATAGAGGTAGATAGTTGATACGGCCATAAAATAAAAGAGAATAACGACCACGGAAGCGATATTTAATAAGAAATTTTCAAAGAAAAGATCACTTCAAAAGAAAGTGGATAAAATAACAACAAATCACAAAGGCTCGATTTTTCTTTCCTGGCGGTTTTATTCGGAAAGGTTTCGAATTAATTCATTTTTTTTTCTTATTCAAAGATATTTTAGTGGAGTCGTGAATTTTGGAGTTTTTTTTTATGTCTCCCGTTTTTTGTTCTATTTTTCGGTTCTTTTTTTTTTGTATTTTGATGTTATTAATTTTGAGCACGCGACAAAATATTAGATTACGAGCTCTTTAATGGAATAAATCGTTTGTAAAATACAAAGTAAATTTTAACAATTTCTCCTTTTAGAGTTTATTTTTTCGTTACATTAATTTTTTTTTTATATATATATTTTTTTTGCTTCAAGGTAGGATTTAATTAAATGAAATTTAAAACCCAATTTTGAAATTATTTATTATCACGAACTTCATTAATTTAAATCTATAATGTGTGTAAGAGAATATACTTTGTAATTTTAGGTTCGATTATGATCTGAAAAGGATCTAATTACCTTGTTCCGGAAAATTTATTTTTTTCCTTTAATTTTTAATATTTTTAAAATATAAGGTAATTTTCATGATAAAAGAGAAACTATAAGATATAATTTGGGATACCATTTTCAGTCCAATTTTATTTGAAACTTTTTTTTTTTGGTAAATTACACAAATGAAGTTCATTCAAAACAATGCTTTTATTATAATTTTCGGAAATTACTGTAAACCTGCAATAATTATTCGATTTTTTCATTTACAGATTGTTTTGTTAAATATTTTCACTATTTTAAATTTTTTATCAAAATGACAATTTATATTGAATTTAATTCATTTTTTAGGCATAAGTTGAATCTTTGAAGTTTTACTTGAGTGGTGGTATTTTCGTGAACAGTCAGGTTGCCAAAAAAGCTTTTGTTTCTTTTCGGACAATATGGAAGAGATTTAGTAAATAGAGTTAAAATAAACGCCTCTTGTTGTACCATATACTATAACTGCTTCAAGTGAGGTGTATTGGGAAATAAATTCCAGTTTCGAAGGCGAAAAATATTTTTACTAAGTTTGCCAATGAGTTGTTAATAAGTTTTGACATCGACTACTGCAGAAACATTGAAAATAATGAAAATTCTATTGCACTTGCTTCATCTCTTTTTATTATTTTCATTAGTCTCTCAAAGAAGTTCCAGCTACGTATATATTTTATAGTCAATAATTTATTTTCATAAAATATCCTGTACATGCGTTCTAATTCTATTTGTACAAAAATTTATTTCCAGTTTCTATCTATAGCTGTAGGAAAATTTCTAAATTACTTAGAAATTTTATTAACTCATCTTAATAATTTAATATTATTATTGCAGTTACGTTATTTTATGTTTAGTAAAACTCTGTTAAAACTCAATAATCTTAGTTAACACGCAAAGTACAATTTATAAAAAAAATATTGTTTTGGTCAACGTTTCTTTAAATTGTTTTATTAAAATTTCATTTAAAAAAAAGATTCACATTTTTAAGTTCATACTTTTTAATTTTAAAATGTACATCGAAAATTCTATCAGAAGTCTAGTCTTAAAAATAAAAATTTGTAATAAATATAATTTTTGTCTGGTTTTTATATTTAACGAGACACTTAAATTAATTCCAATGAACTTAATTGTTCTAACAAATAATAATTCTTTCTAATTATTCTAAGTTTATTCAACTATATAAAAGTATCCTTTGAATCATTCTAAAATTTTAACATTCTATGAAATAAAAAAAATCAAATTAAACAAAGGAATTCTTTCTCTTATATCACAAATAAATATAAAATTTAAAATCAATTATCCTTTTTCCAGTTAACAAACACATTTATATATTTTATATTATCTATACGTATAATTATTTTTCCTTTTATATAATTCCGATACGTCTATGTATTAACATTTGTGCTCCTAAAGGAATTTTTTTTCCATGTCCTTAATACAAAACAAATTATAATTTTACGTTGAAATAGAAATGAGGAGAAAAAAAAATTTTTTTTGCTTTGACTCTATGTTTCCTTTTCCATTTTCAAATATTGTCAGCAATAATTTATTTTTTCTCTTTATTTATCCTCATTTCTACTTCTATTTACTCGTATTTTTTTATTTTAAGGACTTTATAGGAATAAAGCATATGAGGAAATATAATTTATTATTTATTAAGTTCAAATATAAGTTACAATAAAAAAAAGTAAAAGAGTTACTTTAGTATGAACATGATTTTAGTCACATTTAAAGAATTTTTAAGGAAAATGATTATATTAGATCTATTGTTAGGTTGGCGTGTAACGTTTGTCCGTAACATAAGTTAAATTTTAATTTTGAGGTAAAAACTTTCATCTGCACGTTATTTTGTCAATTTTTTTGCATTTGATGCTGTAGTGTTGATCAAATTTACGATAACTTTTTTTTTTTGTTGCGCCTTTTCCAATTTTTCATGTTCGTGTTAGTAATTTGAATTGTAATAAACGATCGTTAAAATCAGACTGGTGTCAATTGATTAATGATTAGTTGCGTTTAGCCTAACTCATGTGTCTTTTGCACATGATTTGCAACGAAGGTCATTGAATTCTAATACCTTTCGATGTCAGCTGATTGTAATTTGCAAATGAGAGTGATTCAGGTGGTTGATATGATTGTCAGATTAATGATGTTTCATTTGGGGAAAGTACCATTTAATGCGGTTGGTTTTACTCGTGTAAAATGAATTCATGATTATTATAATTTAGAATGACTTTTTTTCAAAATTGCAATATATTTTTAGAATCAGTAATTTAAGTTAAAAACAGAATTTATTGAGCAACCATGTACAAAATTTTTTTTTAATATTTACTCAATGCTATCACCCAAAAATTGTAAGTTTTTGGATTTAAACTCAAGTAAAATAGAAGCAGATTTATACCTATTATTGTTGTATTTAAAAAATAGTTATTTAATGACAATAGTTTAATATTATCAGATAGTTTTAATGTTATTATTTAAGTATTTACTTTATACAACAAAGTTAGATTCTTTATAATATACTTAGATTTAATATTACGTTTTTTAGCAAGAAAAGTATTGTGTTTATGTGTAGAAATATGGCAGTATGAGAAATACAATTGTGTATACAAAGGTGTTCTATACCCTAATAACTTTATTTATTTCTATTTTATAATAGTAATTTTCTCTGTTCTCGTTTATATTGCGTATTTCAATTATTAAAGAATTTCGAAAATAAGCACACAAAAATATTCATATTAAAGTAAATAAGAAATTTTTCCAATTATTCATGTAACATATAACACATGTATAAATATACATGACATGTTCACTATAGTTCTTTCCGTTTCGCATACATTTATAGAAATAAGGATAATAAATGAGGTGATATCAAGGATTTTAAGTCATTCACCTTTATTTTTTTTTATATTTCTTATTAAAAAAGGTTTAAATTTATTTGAATGTATATACAATATGCAATTCGTTCTAGGGACTTTTTAAAGAGATGAAGTGTTCTTATAAGTTTCATAACGTAGCATGCGTCTATATTGCGTTATAAAGAAAATTATGGTAAAAAGAAGTAAATCTTCGGTAGTTTTCCTTCTATTATTCTTTGGATTTTGTTAAGGATTTTTGTGTTTTTTAATAATATGTATAAAGATATTTGAAAAAAATATCAGAAATGCACTAACGAACAAACAAACACAAAACATAAATTATTTAATTCAATTTTGTTTTTTATAAATTTTGTCATACAATAGACTGAATTCGGTAAGGATCAGTAACCTTAGTGAAAAGAATAAACTGTTTTTTATTTTTTATTTTGTGTATGAAATGTAGGTTAATGTACTAAAGTAATTTTCATAAGGAATTTAAGAAATTCATGTATTTATTTTCCGTTTTTTTTTTTTTTTGCATTAGGTTTTTGAAGCCAATCCCTTAATACTTTTGCATAGAATGTAAGAGTAAAAAAAAGTAGGGCTTTATGTCATGGATAATAAATTTCATATAATAATGAAATTATTAGTAAAAGATATGAAAGAAAATTTGAAATATTTTTTTTTGTTATTCTCTCATTACTTTTTTCTTTGACTTTAAAAAGGAAGGTAATTTTGTGCGGAATATTGTGGAATTATATAAAAGGGGTAAATGCCTATAATTATCCTGATCTTGTTAAAAGTTTATTAAAAATATATATTTCTGTCCCGAAATTATAAGTAAAAGAAAGTATAATCAATAATTTAAGACGAAAAAATAATATCGTTAAGTATTTTGTTTAGATTTTTTGCGTTAAAAAGAAGAAAATCATTGTAATTTGTTTGAAAAGAGTAATCAGAACGATATTAAGAAAGTTATGAGCCCACATGTATGTCTTTAAAAGGTGGTAAAGGCTATAAGGATGATTTATTCAATATTAATTACTAAAAATTGAAAATTTAAAATATTTTTAATTCACAATAATTTTTTTTGACTTAAAATTGCAGAAGTTTTTCACTTTTCTTGTATTTTTAAAATTTCTTTAGAAAAAATTCTTGAAATATTGGTTTAACTGAAAATTAGGATCTGATTAATTGTACAATTTTATGATCCCATATAAAGAATTTAAATTATTATTAACTATTTATTACTAAAGAATTTTTAAAAATTACAGTGCAATAAATTATTTTAGTAATATGTGCTTGTAAATCATTTTTATATGCAGTATTGCTTAAACTTTTGTATTTTATTGATGCTTGTTTAAGATCGTTAATGTAATTATTTTTAAATCTCGTAAAATATTAAAATTTTTTGAAAATTGGACTTATAAAACCTCTTGTGTTGAATAGCCCTTTAAATAAAAATTAATTAATCATTAAAATTAAATAAACCTCTACGATTACTTTTTGTTAATCTCGCAGTACTGTAAATGATTACTCATTAATATTAATTTAATTTATGAAATTCTGTTTTAGTCTTTCATAGTATTTAGTTCTATATGAAAAACCCTTAACGTAACCTAATAAATAAATGAAGTCCAAAATGAATTTCTTTATTTATCCAGCAGTTATTTAATTTAAATATTGAATGCAATTATTAAATATTATTGGTCTATAAAAATTCAGAGCATTTCCTATCGGCCATTCTTATTTACGTCATTTATAGATTTAAATAAAATAATTTATAAAAAAAACTGGTGTCAAACTGACCTAATTATTAATTTAACTGCAACTTTGAATTTTAATTTAAAAATTTCTTAATAACTTTTTAAATTATTTAAAACTGAATAGAATATTAACGATAAATAAAAGGTAAATGAAAAATAAAAAGAAACAGAAATCAATGTTTAAATAATTTATATTCAAATCACATATGATATAGAAAAGAATAAACTACTAAAGTAATTAATTTACGTTATTCTACAAAAAAGGGTTTAGAATGACCGCAAAGAAGGCAAAAAATTCTACATTTTATTATTTACCTACTATTATAGAAATTGAATAAAATTTCGTACCGTCCGTAAAGTCATAGCGTGTGCATTAAATGCATATTTCAAGTAAATGTTTTTTTTTTATTTCTTCATCGATTTTATGTTTCTCAGTTGTCGAGTATGTAAATCAGTTCTTTTTCCTTGAAATTGAACTATAAAGTGAGTAAACTGAATAATGATACCAACATAGTTTCTGGTGGCTTCACTATTATTTACAATTATCACTCTTTCTGTGTAGAAAATAATTTGAAAACATAAACGGTTCAAAAGATATAAACTATGAAGAAAAAATTGTGTAGAATATTCCTTGGAAAACATAAAATAAACACTAGATTTATAGCAGTTTTAAATAAACCAAATGTTTAGAATACAAAAGTCTTTTAAAATTTAAACTATACTCTACTAATACTGAAAGTGGCAATTTGTTATATAATTCTATGAAATAAAATTATTTACCAACCAGGTGTACTAGATAATAATCTAAATGATAATAATAGAAACAATCATTTATTCTTTATTTTTATTTAAACAAATGGGATTGTTTCTCGGGATTTTGAATTCATTCATTTATAAATGAAAAAAAAAAAACTTAAAAAGCCTTGTCACACGTTTGTATTAATCTTCGAATGATAAAAAATTGTATGTATTTAAGACGAATTTGAATAAAGTGAGTAATATGTAATTTACCATTATGTAGTAGAGGAGCAATTTATGTATATTAGGGAAAAATTGGATGTTCAAACAGCATTCAATTTTTGTAATTGAATTCCTCTCATATATGTATGGCGTCGGAGCGCGGAGAAGTTTTACCTGGTTGCGGTAGGCTAAGGAGCTTCTGGAAGATTATAACAAGAAGCAATTTAAAACGATTATAGGATATAGGTCAAGAATTAGGTAAAAATTCTCACCGGGGTTTTAGGACGCATTCGTGGTGCACTGTTTTCCCTGTTGTTAAAATTTACAATATATATAAAATTTGTGGAAATTTTTGGCAAAATTTAAATTTTTTTTATTTTAAGAATAAAACTTCTATTTCCTGTTGTGTTGCCTCCCTTTATACTATGAGAGACTTTTAAGTTTTTGTTTTATTCTCACGTTCTCTATTTTATCTTGCAAATTGTTTTGAAAAACATTTTTTTTTAAATAGAAAAAAGAGACTACGGTGGATTTTTTCATGGAGCAGTTTTTATATTCTCTTTGTTTCTATTGACATTTTTTCAATGACAATTCTTTCACTTTACATATTCTTTTGAGAACCTTGGAATACTTTGAATAGAAAATGTTTCAAGAAAATGAAAAATCCCTTAAGAAATAGCAAAGAATCTTTTATTTTTTATGCTTTTATCTTCTAGATTATTTTGTAATTTTCAAGAACTTCTAGTGAGAGACAAAAGTGTTTTCTGAATTGCTTCTTTTTTTTTTTTTTGCTCTATCGTTCTTATGATTCATTGAAAAATCATAGATATTCGTATATTTTCTTTAATTTTAAAAATTCAAAGTTGTGAGCTAAAAATATGTTATTGTATTATTAATATGTTTGTTTTTTGATTGACTCAATACAATGTAGCATAGAAATGACAGGGTCAAGTTAATTGCAACAGCATGTTTGTTGTGTAGTACCTTTTTAATTTGATTAATAACTTTTGTTTTTCTTTTAAGGTTTTGAGATATGTCAAGGAGTTGATAGAAAAGTCTTCAACGAAGAAGTGTTTATTGTTATTCCCGTACAAAGGAAACTAGTTGTTTTGAAAGTTTTTCTTTCCAAGTGGAATGAAAATGAAATGTACAATTATTAATCATTTTGGGAAAAACTTCGTATGAAGATAGGAATTAAAGTGAAAAAATGAGAATATATCTGAAATTCAAAGCCTAAAATTAGAAATTCAACATTTTCAAAGTTTGAAATGAAAAGTGTGTAAAAAAATTTATACTGAAATTGGAACGATTTAGTTGAATCATAGTATTTGAATGTTGCTATCAAATGTTTAATTAAAATTGAATTTTCAAATAACATAGAAACAACCTAACTGCAATAAAAGTTGTAAGTAAAGTTCTTAATTTTTAGTTTAAAGTAACATTGATCTGTTCGAGACGCAAATCAATATTAAACTTGATGAATTGAATTGCTGAATTTGAAATTTACCCAAAATATTTTGATCGATTTTTATTAATGTGGCAATACTTTTTAGTCTTGTGTATTAAACAAAAAAAAATTCTTTTCTAATAATCAGATTGTTTATTTTTTCTTTGACATCAAAACAAAAAATTAGTTTAGTAGCTGCAAGGATTGCATGTATGTAAATAAAAATTCTGAAAAATTAAAAATGAAAAACTGAAACAATTTGTTTGAAAAAACGTGGTCGCGTGCAATCTCTTCTATTTTGTTGTTTTTTAAGCTGTTATTCTCCTTTGGTTTTTTATTTTCTGTTTCTTTATTCTGACAGAATTTCAAATTTTGAGAATTACAAAGAATTTATATTTTTTTTTTTGGTTTAGGAATCGTTTTTGTAGTCGTCTATTATTCTTTGTGAAGATTGTTTAGTTTTAATTTCTAAAAAAAGAGTTGTGTTTTAAATAGAAGGACTAAAATGTAAAAGTTAGACATAAAAATTATATCTTTTCTGTTAGACAATAAATATAATTAAATAAAAATTACGTGTAAAATAAGATTTCACATAAGATAATAAGTGATGAATGAAATTTCTCAGATTAAATAAACAAAATATTTTTATTTTTTATTTTAGGTAAGATGACTTTGGATGTCAGTCTATCATTCCAAATGTCAATTGTTTGAAATCAATACAACGACCAAGTCAACTTAGAACTCCTGATAAACAAGTTATGGTTGATAAGCTATTGAAACGAAGGTTCGCAGCCTTAAGCATTAATAGATTTTAAGTTATTTTTAATAATAAGAAAATGATTTTTGTCTAAAACATTAACCTTCCTTTTGTATGTGCTCCTAATATGGCACTTTTTTAACCCTCAAAATATTTGGTTTAGCATATTAATTTCTATTAACACATTTTTCCCTAAAATAAATAACAAGGTGTTAAAATTCTAAATTTATTAATTTTTCAAAATACGAAAATATTTTAAATAAATATTTATTTAACCCCAATTTTCATTCACATTATTTAATGTAGAATGACAGAAATTTACTTCCAAATACCACATTACAAAATTTATTGTACCATAATTGGTCCTTAACGGTTTCATTTAAAATGTAGTATGTATATAGGAAATCAATAAAATTGTATAATTTTCGAATATCTTTTTTTCTAATGTTGTACATGGCATATGTAATGACATTATTTGAAAGGAAGTCGGGGAAATGGATAATTTATAACAGAATCATTTTAAGATTACCCTTAAATATTTGAAAGAAAATAAAGGGTATAATATAAATTTTGTTTTAGTAATATTTTAAAATATTCGGAAGGTAGGGAATGCTTCTCTTTGATTTCCATAACAGCAAAGAAAGGAAATAAAAAATCAGAATGAAGATATTTTTGTGCTTTCTCTTTAGTAGTTTACACTAATTTTGTTTTTTTATAAGAAATTGTTATTATATTTTTTTATTATTTTTTAACAATAACCATATTGCCTGTGCCACTAAAATTGAAAATTCTTGAGATATCAACATGGAACGAAATTCCAATTCAAAGAATACAAAAAGAGTATCTGATAAAATTTTTCTTAAAAACGGAAAAGAACGAAAAAATTATGCATTCCATTTAATTTTCAAAATTAATTTTTTCTTTATATTTTTAAAAATCATTCACTTCGCATACGATATTCATGCTCCATTTGATAATTGGTCTTCCTCTATCTTACTAAGCATTAAAATGTTGGAGGT
Organism: Condylostylus longicornis; assembly: GCF_029603195.1. Taxonomy (NCBI): domain Eukaryota; kingdom Metazoa; phylum Arthropoda; class Insecta; order Diptera; family Dolichopodidae; genus Condylostylus; species Condylostylus longicornis. The sequence goes on along the minus strand of NW_026578052.1, from coordinate 3,877,379 downwards.
CATGGTCCTTTCATTTTTATTTTGTTCTTTTTTTGAATTTTAAGTAATTTTCGGTTAAAAGAATATTATCAACATTACCATTAATTACAACACAAAATTTATCAATAAATTTTAGTAAAATCACTTTATTTTTATAAAATATTCTTGTTAAGGGCAAAATTTTAATATAATTTATGAGTACCCTATTATAAATGTCATATCGATACATTATGCTAAATGTATTAATAGATTAAACAATTTTTGTTTAATAAAGATAATAATATTATGTTGTTAACAAGCAGGAGACAATGAACTGATAGAGAAAAAATTAAAATTAGAGTCGTAAAAAAATGTTCATATAAATTATTACAAAATCTTGTGAAGTTTTTTTTATAGATATATAATGTTTTTATAAATTTTTGTATAAATAAGTAGAACGTTTAACATAGAACTGAAATCAGGTATATATAGAATCAGATTTTCATTACAGAATTATTTTCAAATACTGGGAAAACGCAAGAATACTTTTATAATTTTTGTGTGTTGTAAATAATGATGATGGTTTTTAAAATTATTTCTAATGGATAGGCAATAATGTCGATGCACAAAATAATGATGAATTTAATGCGGAGTTCTTTAATAATGTAATTTTTTATGCTGAACTTTGAATAAATTTGTCATTCAATCATATTGATTAACAATATTTCTGAATAGTGTGTAAAATAGTGAGATTTCTCTCGAACCTGTATTTTTAATTTAAAATTTGTTTACTACATTTTTTATCCTGTGTATAGATTCCGGGCTTAATTAAGCCAAAAAACAGGAATTTCTCAACATTTGACGGAACAAAATGTTACAAAATTGATTAATATAAAATTTAATACGCCCAATTTTGAAATGAAAATTTGAGAAATCTAATATTTTCTAAATTTTCATTTGCTATATAAAGCAATTTCAATACTACAAATTTGTTATAATTACTTTGCATGAATCACTTTACAATGACATTTAAAAAAGTATTTTTTACATTTGGCTTTTAATAGTCACTTATAAATGGTATATTAGAAATTATAAGATTTTTAAGAAACGAAGAATGATATTTAATTTGTAGATTAATTCCAATTGAATAAATGATACCCTTTCTGTTTTCTGATCATAAATTAGACAAGATTTTAGCAAGCTTACCACATGTATACAAAATTTTAAATTTTTTACAATGATGTTAACTCGGTTGGGTATAGTTTGTAAACTTTGAACTATGGAATGATATAAGGATTTTTCAGATAATTATTCTTAAAATTAATTTAGTCTCGATTATGGTGCATCAAGGTGCAAGTCTTGTTAGAAATTAACAGTAGTAGTCAATAACATTGAAAACATGTTAGAAATTAACTGCATTTTCAGAAATATTCGTATATGATTTTTATATTGCGATTTTATTTCGGTGAAATACATATTCATAAATTTCATGGGTTCAGAGAATTATTGTTTAACTAGTTAAATGATTTTCAATTTTCATTTCATTTAAAAATTACAAACGACAACACTGTGTTAACACTGCAATTGTATTACAAATAAAGAAAACATAACATCAAAATATTTTCACTAACAAAAAAAATCATTTTATCAGAGAGAAAAAACAATAGAAAAATCAATCTAACGTTACGACAATAACAATTAAAAAGGAGTTCATTAAGATATGAAGTGTTTTTACTACATTCAAAATATGATGATAAAAAAATAAAAATAAACATAATAAATAAAAGCAAAGAAAATTCAAAAACACTTGAAAAAAAACCGAAAAACAGCCTACAGACATCACTTACTTAAGTAGGAAGTCATGTTGCATTTGCGCTATCCATTACTCTCTTCCCATTCACAATAATATAAAAATTTATTTTTTTTTCTCCTTTGTAACTCTTTAACTCCATTTCTTTTTTGCAATCAACGTTTTTAATATTGCTGCAAAACAATTGTGTATAATGAAACACAATTAGTGGTGTGGAAATTTCACTTTAAAAAAATATTACAAATATATCTGGGGATGGGAAATGCTTAAAGGCGCAAACATATTAAAGAAAACAAAATGAAAATGCAAAAACACAAGACCAAGCAAAAAATAAGAAAGAAATAAGAAAATACAAAACAATTTTATCAATTTTTTCTCCCTCGTTCTTGGACACGCCGAATGATAATTGAAGCGCAAATATAGTTACTTAGAGGAAAATTAGTGAGAAAAAAAAAAATATAAATTTTTAAAAATTTTGCTATGGCTGTTTGAATTTAACCATATAAATAATATTGATGAAAAATTACAGAATAAATTAATAGAAAGGAAAAAAAACGGAGACTAGGAAAAGAAAACGATTCAGAGATGCGGTTTAGTACACCCATGGTACCATAAAGTGGCATATATATAATTATATGTCGTATGTTTGTATATAACTTAAATCTTTGAATTGCATACTTTTCTCTCTTGTTTTCCTTATAAATACTGACAAGATAAATATTAATCATCAACATCATCATTGCGCATAATGATATCATAATAATTTTAAGCTTTTATGATTTTAATTTTTTTTTTTTGTGCTGTAAAATTAACAAATTTGTAATGTCCATTTGTAAAATAGTATGAAAAAGTTAACGAGTGTCAAGAGCAATTACGTCGTTTTTAAATTGATTATTTTAAAAAGAATGTAATGCGAACACTTATATAAACTGTCGCATTAAATAAGGAAATATTTCAATTTAAAAAATATGATTAAAGTCTTGAAAAACAAGAATGATAGAAAAGAAAAAAAAAAACAGTTTAGATAAATTTGTTGAGTGAGAATTGAAATTGACATTATTTTTTATTTTAAAAGTTCGTCTTGTAACACTACAAATGAATAAAATTCAATCTTGGGGTCTTGAACACAGCAGTAAATAAATTAATTTTTAAAAGTAAGAAATATTTTCACTTTATCTGATGATTTGTTAATACTTGAAATTTATTGCAAAATTTTTTTATTTATTGATGACTTATTAAAATATCTAGTCAATAATTTTATTAATTTGTAATCGTTAATGTCAAAGTTGATTTTTGAAATATTGTTCGCTTTTGATGAATGATGAATGATTTTGTAAGACGACGCATCTTTTATTAATTTCGGAATTTTCTCACGTACAATTGTAATAAATAATATTTATGATAGGTCAAGTATCAATAGAAATATATTTAGATGTGATATTTTTAGTACGAAATTGAAATCGGAATAGTTAAGATATTTGAAAATGTTGTACAAATATTTGTATTTTTATTAAAATCATATAATTGGGTTGCCATTATTTAAAATATAAAAACTAGCACTTATTTGTATTACAACAAATTGTTTACATAGTACTACAAAGTGTATATCTTGTTATTCAGACCAAAATTAAGTACTTTTATTAAATTATAAGCATTTATTAATTTAATTTTTAATTTTTAGGTCACCTGCCCGAGCATGACTTAAGAGTGACAAATGTGAAGCCTATAGATAAATCCGGAACTGATTTTTATAAATAACGATTTGCTGCAAATTGAGGTGCCTTTACTTCATATACGGCACATTGATAAATCTGGCACTGATTTTTATAAATTACAATCTGCTGCAAATTGAAGTGCGTTTATTTCATAGCAACAACATTCTTAAATTACGGTGAGAGTGAATGCATTTAAAAGGAACAGATTTGCTAAACATGACTGGTTCATTAAGTATGTACCTATACGAAAAGTAAAATTATTTTTCCAACATTTTAAAAATTTTAACTATTATTAAACTTTTCCACTCTTCCTTTATGCTACTAAATTATAATCTTTTAATTAATTAATTAATTATTGTCTATAGTTTTTCAATGGGAATAAACTAATTTAAACTCTAGTTAAAACACTGTTAATTATAAAAAAATGTCTCATAAAACATAAAATTTTATCTAATAATTTATTATTAACGTTTTTCAATTTTCAAAGAGCAAATAATGACTTGTTCAAATACTTATATTTTACTGACCCAGTTTCATTCGCTTTTCAATTAAATTGCATTAAAATTCCTTTAAGATTCTAAGCCTTTTTTAATTGCTTCATTTTTTTTTCTACTTGTATTTTGTTTCTTTTTTGCAAGATAATTAAAAAATTTAATTTAATTACATCATACTAGACTTTATCATTAGAAAATTTATTATTATATGATGCAGACACAATAGTGTCTTTTCAGTCTTGTAGTTTTTTTTATTTTGAAATTTCTTTTGAATAAAATTTATGCCATCCACATGTAGTCAAAGTAAAGAAGACTGTCTTTTGAACACAATATTTCTCAATAGAGAATATTTATATACGTTGGAATTATTATTAGTCTAAGAATCTATAAAACTTGTAAAGAATAAGTTAGTAGAACTTTAATTATGTTTAAGAATTATAAGTGGTCTCGAAGTACAGGCGTAGGTGTTATTGTAATTTTCTTTTTTTGCATTAAAAATAATTTAATATGGTGAATGGTTTAGGTTAAAAGAGTAACTCTAAATTGACTCGATCAATGATGTGAAGTGTACACTTTTAAGAAAAAATTGTATGAGGTATTGAGATTTAAATAACGTACACATTTTTAGTATATTAGCTATAGATATTCTTATATTTCTTCCATAAGGAACGAAATAGTGTAATCGCATAGGCACATACCAACAGTTTATGTTCTTTAAATAATTTTAAACTTTTGTAACAATAACTATGGATTATCATGTTCTTAATTAAAGTGAAAATTTCTTTTTCTTAATTTTGTTAAACTCCTCCACAAATTTTGTTAAAAGATATTAAGATGACACTTTGCAAAATGGCAGAGATATATAGTAAAAACTTATGAGAGACTCAAAGTAAGACTCTAAACTATGGGGAATTAAAATTTAACATGAAAATAATTTTATCCCTATTTTCAATAAATTTTCAGACTTTTGCAAATCGGGAAGGGAGAGAAATGACTTAAGGTAAAATATTAATGTAAAGAATTTTTTGAATTTATAATTGAATAAAATATAAGAATTATTATCGACAATATAATATCGAAAATCATTTATTTTCTTTTCATTTTAGTGGCTTTTGGAGTTTTTATTGAAGGAATTAATTTGAAATTCAGTCAACACAAATTGAAAATTTGTATAAAGTTAAAAAAAAAAACTGAAATTTATTTTATTTAGGACATGTTGATTGTATAATTCAGCATTAAAACAAAAATAAGGAAATTTAGTTCAATCAGTAAAATTAATGCTTTTTAATTACTCTTTACATTAAAATCGATTTCAATTAATTGGATCAAAATATAAATTAGGTTTTCATCTGTATGAAAATGAAAAAAAAATAAATAAAAAGCTTTAAAATGGCACAGAAATTAATTATTCCGGAAGAGAAAAGGTACTTATATTGATTTGTTGTATAATATATGTAAATTGACGTTGAATAAAATGGGTATATAGTAGTTAGATATTGCATATAAAGGTTGTAATTTATGTTAGTCCAGAAGTTTGCATAAGATTTCATGATAGTTATTTACAATTTGAAATTTTAACATTTTTCGACTTTGTTAAAACAGTTTTTAAGAAAAAGTGTGTATAGCATTTAGATGGATAATATTTTTAAAAAGGATTTGGTATTAAGAACAAGATAAAGCGCTTTTAGTTATATGTTACAGAATTTTTTGAAATTGTGTTTATTAGGTAAAATAATAGAACAACAATGTCTTTAGATAATTTGATTTTTTTTTAGTTTGGTCTTTTTTTGCAAATTTTTTCTCAAACCAGAATTTTTGAGTAATTTTAAAGAAAACCATAATTGCAGATAATAATGTTAACCTAAGAGATTTTAACATAATCTCACGTCATCCTAAATAAAAACTTACCTATAGAGCTTAAACATCAAACATTTGGTTCGATTAAAATTAATTCACGGACGATTACATATTAAACTTTCTTGAAATTTTAATCAAATCACATAATTGCTAGGGTAAACCATGGTTTACGTAGCATTGCTTTTAACTCAAGAGCAAGATACTTTGCAAAATCGATTTTTATTTGCATATTGTTAGGAGCAATATCTGTAATGAATGCAAAGTTTTATGTTGAACTTGTCAAATCAAATGTAAGCATTTTTTTTTGTATTAAAACACTACGACATTTAAATTTATCTCATAAGAACAAAAAATATATCTACAATTTCTGAAATTTTTAATTTTTACCCTATCCTTTTTGTTTCCATTTTTATTATTTGTCCAATTTATTTTTTAGTACAAAATTTTTGACAAGACAATATAAATTATTTTTCCCCCATTTTAATTTTGTTTCATTTTAAAGGTATAAAACAAATCATGAATCATCAAACTAACTCTTTTTTTTTTTATAGTAATTTCAAAGGGGTCTCTATTCGTTCTTTAAATTTTGAACCAAAATTTTGTTTATATAAAAAAATAATTTACGTTTTAATATACATAAATCAGATAGACATTTATTTTGTTTTTGTTTTTTATAAATTGAGGCCATGGATATTACAATGCTAAACTGAAATAATCAAAATAGTCCTGTCATTTATTACGGTCTCTTTAATGTTTTATCGTGTAAACTTCCTTTCTTGGGGACTGCTTTTCTATATAAGTATCTACATATATATGAGTAGTTGTTCGGGAGTAACTGCAGATTCTGTTCAGTTAACAGCAAAATTTGTAATATCATTTTGTCTAATCATTAATTTTCTGACAACGAATTGCATGTATACGCCATGTATGTACATGTAGTAGCAGAGTTAGTTTCGCTACTATTTTGCTTATATTTGATTATAAACGTCTATTAACAGGAAGTTAAAATCACCTGAAAGGTTGAGTGATCTTCATTATTACTACTCTAATGGAACGTTTTTGATTTTTTTTTTTTATAAATTTTTCACGTATTCATTATTTTACGTCGTTGTTTTTTTTGAAACAGTTAAACTTTTTTCTTTTTTATTAAATTAACAATAGAAGTTTTGAATTTGTAAAAAAAAAAGTGTATTTAAATTTTTACATTTGTGTTACTGTGAAAATCGAAAATCAGTAAAAATTTTAAAAATGTTATTTTGTTAAGAAAATTAGTTTGCTGTTCAGCATGCAAATTTATTAAATTAAGTAGAAAATCTGTGAGAGTTATTTTTAAAAATCTGACGTGATCAATGCCTAACCGATTGCATTTTGTATTTTGTGACTTATTTGATGTGGAAAGAAAACTACGTTATCTTTGTTATAATATACCTTTATTGAATTGGCCGATAAAAATTTTGAAATTGGTATACTTAAGCTTTCCATTTTATTATACATATTTAATTCTTATCTGCTAAATGGAAACAATTCAGTGTAGAGTATGTCCGATTCCTAAAATATGATCCGGATGATACTGAAAAACTATTTTCTATTTTGAACATAAAATTAACTAAGTAAGTATTTAATTTAGGATTTCGATATGAAAATTTGCTGCACACCTTAATTTTAGTAAGGGTAATATTGAACAAAATATTCGAGTCATTCGTGTAACACGTTATAATGAACCGTAAAAAGGAAAATATAGGTAAATATTTGAATTGTATGCACATACATATATTCGCTAAAATTTGCGCAATGCGATTCATTTCTGTACCGTAATTATTTTCATTGGTGTTTTTTATTTTTTCTCTTCTTTTTGCATTCTCTAATATTTGTTTAGGTCGTTACTTTTTACTTTATTATCTGACGTAAATTCATATAGATATGCATTTTTATTTATTATTTCATCATTGCTTTTTTAGCGTACACTATATTTAAATCGAGCAAGCGACCCTATCATTCTTGGGCTTTCTTTTTATTGTTTTTCCAACTTTATACATACATACATAGTTTTTTTTTTTTTAATTTTACTTTATGTTTATTTCTGTTTTATAGGTACATCACAAGAATATATGTTAATGTAGGTGTTTATCTTCGATTAATATCACACCCGCGAATGATTTACATTTTAATAGCAAAAGGAACAAAGAATAAAAGAATGAAATACAGAATTTACAATGAGGTCTTTCTACCGTCTTCGCCCCCCCCCCCCCCTTTTCATCATCTTGTTTTTTCAAGTAAGTACATACAAGTATATGTAAAAGTAAATCACATTAATGACTTTGTTCAGGATAAGATTTGAAGTGAATTTGTTTTATTTTAGGATGTGTTTTACCTTGTGTAAACTATGCTGAAAGGAGAAAATTATGCAAATATATGGTATAGAATAGTGGATGTTTTTGGAATGGAATGGAGCAGAAAAAAAATGAATACAAAGTCAAATTGCAAAAGTCAAGACATCTTCCTTTTTGAATATCTGATGAATGGAACATCTAAGACCATAATATACTAGTATATAGAAGACGAAACGAAAGAAAATTATTGAAATGCAGTTTCTTATGCATTTTATGTAGGTGAGTCAAATATAATGAACATAGAATATGTTCTTTGAAGAGAATCAGAATAAGAAAAAAAGAAAATTTAAATGACGTTGTCAGTTCACATTTTTTTCCTTTCGCTCTATTTTGTGTTCTCTTGCAGTTCTATATTTGTTGTGTTTCTTTAAAAGGAAACCATCGAAGACGACGCACCCTTCCTTTTTTATTTTTTTTTTTTTATTTTATTTTCTCCCTGTAATCTTGTAAATAAGAATATTTAACTTATAAATTACATATCAATTTATTTTTTTTTTTTTTGAATGTTCAAACATATTACACACGTAGGCATCTTATGAGACACTATTTATCGTTATCAAAATCATTTTCTTTTTTTTAAACAGGATAACAAATTAATGTTTGCGGTTTTGAAAACCATTTATTGTTTCTTTCCTTTTTATTTTAGTTCAATTTAGTTGTACATTGTACACAAGCATTGTTTACTTTAGTTTTTAAATATATGGGTGTGAACCGTATGAGTACCATATGTATGAGCTAAATATTCTATATGCCGAGTCTGTGTTATATACTATATGTAATGCATACAGCATTATTGTAAAATAGTAAACATTAGAAAAACTCTAGAATAGTAAAATTTAACAACTTCAAAATAGGTATGAATGTTAATTGAGCATAACTATTTTATTGTATCATTGATTTTTGCAATTTTTTCTACTCCTTTACACATGATTTAAGATGTCAAAGATTTAAAAATAAAGGGGTAATATTGTACAAAAAAAAAGTAATAGTTAACAAGCAATTGACAATTGATTTTTCAGTTGAATTCGAAGAATACAAAAATAGTATGGTTTAATTCTATGAGAATCAAATAGCGAATGCATTATAAGAAATTCAAATTTTTCAATACGAAAAAATATTGATGTTAGAAGATAATTGTATATCTTTTCCTTGCAAACTATAATTAAGTAAAGTAGGTATTTACAGTAAATTGTTGAAAAACTCACTTCTCGTTCTTGTTAGTATTCTTTAAATGTTACTGACTTGACATAAATTTTCTCTAAATAAATACGAACATCGAAGTTGTTTATCTTTTAAATTCGTAGCAGTGATGAAGTAATATTCTGTGTTTCTTTTGTATTCTTTGATTGTTTTTAATCTAAATTCTAGTTACTATAAATTTCAATTTATATGTAGTTGTAAAATAAAAATTTCTGTAGCTTTTCCAAACCTAAACAAGAAAACAACATCTCCTTTTATTTTACATTTTACACCACATTTTACACCATCACCGCTAAAACATAAATTTTTCTTTCAAAAAAAAATTTTCCTAACCTAATTTTAATAAAACAGATAAATACGGGTGAATTTATTCTCCAAACTACTACCCTAAGAAACACTTAACTAAAATTTTAACCTATCTTATTTAAGAATAAATCCTTTTAGCTTACTGCCTAATCTCAATTCATGCACTCGAATTCTTCTCTTATAATTTAAAAATTATTCCAATATTAAAATTTTCTTAATATAAAATTGATTTAATTTAATGGTGCATGATAATGATGTCTAAGAAGTTGGTAATTTGAATCATCTTGAAAATAAGGAAGATGGAGGATTAAATTAAAAATTTTTCTATATAATACATTTTTGAAACAGACTAAAATGATCTCATTTCCATTTTAATTTTTTTTTTTTGTATAACGGAAGAACCTGAAAGTTTAGTCGTCTTAAAATTTTTTTTTCAACATCTTCAACTTTAATTTAAAGATTCTTTTTTAAATTTTTGTTACTAAGTGGACACTTCTTTTAAATTTATTTCCTAATTTATTAATGTAATACAAGAAGCTTTTTCAAAAAAAAAAATGCTTATTTACAGAATAAAATTTTTCCCTCTTCACGTTTTATTTATTCCCCGCGTGATAATTAATTATTTAATAAAATTTGCTAACGTTCCATACCGTATATGAAAACTTTTGTTATAGTAGAATTGAAAAATTAAATTTTCCAATAGTTAAAAAGATTTTCAACCTCCAGTGAATATTTTGAAGGTTATTTAAAATTTTTTAATTGTTATTGTTTCCTAAATGCAGTATAATTTATCGTGATCTACATAGATCCATTTATTGCGTTTCCACCTCATCCTAAGCGCTAGAAGATTTGTACAGTGTTTCGCTTTCAATTGGCTACAAATTCTCTTTGTATATTTAGTCATTGCTAAGGCAATTTATTTAGTCAATTTTTTAATTTACAATAGGGAGTTTTAAATCTTTTTAGTTTAATTTGAGTTGGTAACCCTAAGTAAAAAAAAAAAAGAAGTTATTAATGTTAAAAAAATTGGTATAAAATGAGATTCATTTAACAAAGTGTATAAATTATGGAAAGCCACGTGAAAGGAGAAAATTAAAAAAGAAGAATTTACATTGTATTTTTTGCTTTTATTTTCACCCTTCTCTCTAAGGAATTAAATTAAAGGAGGAAAAATTGAAGGCAACAAACAAAAAAAGTTTTTATAATTATTGTTTTTTTGCAATTTCATCAGAGGAACATATAAAAATTTTCTCATCGTACTTTTCCTCTTTACTAAATCTCTACTTCGGTTTCTTTGTATTCAAACTAACACGAAACTAACCGGAAAAATTTCAAATGCTCAGTAGCATACCTTTTTCCCCTATACAATATTATATTGAATATAAATTTTGTCTATAATTTTGATGATGTACGAACAATATACGGTAACGTACTAATACAAATGTAAATAAATTATCGAAAATAAATTGAATTTATTTAAATACTTATGTGTTGGTGATATTGTATGGGTGTGTGTATGTTTAAAAATCGATTACTGTGTATGTATAAAAATCTTCTGTTTTTGTTTCGTTTTATATTCTATATTGAATATTTTCTATGCTACACGACACGTCGTAAAAATGAATACCTTGTATATACTACAAAAATTCTGAAATAAACATAAATTTTTGTTATCCTCTCTCTTAATTCTCTGTACGAAATTGAAGCCAGTACAATGATTTACTGTTCCTTAAATACATTAGCAGAGTAATAAAAGGATAAAGAACAGTGTATGTCAGCATAAGTTTCTTGAAAATGCAGTAAATCATTAAATCGCTATGGCAGTTGTCTATAAGAATACATAAAATTTATTTTCTTTAACATTATGTTGTAGGACAACTGTTCATAAAAGAGAATAGTTAGAGGATCAGCAACCATGTCTGTCAGCTACCATTTTATTTTTACATTCAATATGAACATGAAGCATGCATTGATTTGATTTTTTTCATTTTTATTTTAAAAATTTATAGATTATTTTTTTCTAAGTATAGATTTGTGTATAAAAATATATTTTAGAATTTTTTATTTTCTAAGTTAGGTAAAAGGACCTGTTGATTTTAAAATTTTTTTATAGGGTTTCAAATTGTCGCCGTTTTTAGTATAAAAATAGCTTTGCGTGTAATTTTATAAATAAATGTGCAATATAGGTACATGTGCTTTGAAAAATAGTGGAAAATCGATTTACTACGATATTGTAAATTGTAATTTTAATTAAATAGAATACTAAAATTAGTAATTGAAGACAATTCATTTCTCAATAATATTTTGTTTTGAGCTTAGTTTTGTAAAATATTCCAAATTTTTAATAATAGGTTTAATTTATTCATTATAAATTTTGTATACTTATTATTAATTTTACTGTTGACATAAATTTTAATGAAAAATTTCGAAAAATTTAAAAACAAATAAAATTTACTTTGAATTAAAAAATTAAATTTTCAATCTGAATTTGCTAATATTCGTGGACACCCTTATTTTAAATACATACATACATATGAAAAATTTTACTTCTCCTTATACAAATATTCGAATCGATATTATTATATTTGCCTAGATTAATACATACATACGAAATTATTGTTACAAAAAATCGTACAAACTAACTAACACATGCATATAGTAATAACGAAAAAAATAGGTTTTTGACCAGACAGAGTACAAAAAAAAACAAAAATAAGCAAAATTTAAAAAAAAAATCAAACACCAAAACTACCTTATAATAAAAACCAAAAAAGAAAAAAATAAAATCAAAACAGAATAAAAAATTCAGGACGCCGGTAAAATATTACACAAAAATTAAATGCAACACACACACATACAAATTCAAATATACCAAATATACAATAATATGTACAATTACTCAGTACTTAGCTATGTGCTTATTTACGTCATTTAAAATACATGATATATGTATGTATGTACGAGTACATTGCTTGCAATAATAAAAAAAAAGAAACATAAAAAACTAAAATAAAAGGAAAAAGTAAGGACTTATATTTCGTTATGGTTGTTAAGTTAAAGCAGAAAATAAAAAAAAGAAAACAGGGAAATATAAAAATATTTCGAATCCTTAAAACGAGTCCTTTTTTTTTAGGTTTCTATAATATTTCTATTTATTAAGTTTGTATATATTCGTACGTATGTTGTTCGTGCAAATCACGGAATATGTAGACGCACATGTTCACAGTTTATACATTTACATGCATAGACAAACGAACATATATACAAATTTATATACTTATATAATTTATTTGTAGAGGAGGTTCACGTTTCTGGTTTTTTATGTCCTTATGAAATTTGAAATTCATAGCTGTATTTGAAGTTATATGTGAAACAATCGATGAAAATATTTTGGAAGGAAATCTTGTATTCTATATGATTCTCGCATTTTATGTGTAAATACATTGAATTACGCGAAAAAGGAATCGCAAAAGTCAGGTATAGGAAGGCAAGCGGCTCTGTAGTAATAATAGCTGCGATACATTGTAAATTTGCATTTAATGTGACAATTCAACGTATTGTATGTATTGTATTACGTTTGGCTTTCTAATATCTGGTCTTCGAATAAAAAACATCCTGGAAATGCAACCCGTAAACAAATATTCTTGGAAGCTGGGTGTCCATGAACTACATAAGTAACCCTTTCTTTCTGTAATAAATATTCTACAAACCGTGATTGGATTTTCAAATATCTTCTCCGTTTTCCCACAAAATCAATATTTGAATATGCAGTGCTCTGTCAAATTTTAATAATCGTTTTAAATTCGTATCTGGTCATATCTTTCCAGAAGCTTGAAAAAATCTCGAACTCTTTTTATTTTGTTGTCCTATCTCTAAACAGTTCTGCAATTCTGGCCTTTTTAATATGCGAACCAAAATAAATAAGGAAAATATGAATTATAAAACACTGAAACTTTTGTAGACTTTAATTTTATTTCTAAAAAAAGATTTACTAGCGCTGATATTAAAAAATATTTGAAGAATATTGTTTGTTACTCGAATTTCTCTTTTTGTTTTTTATCATATTTGTAATTTTTTTTTATATTTTACTGTTTTTTTGCAATATAAAATTGCGCATGGGTGTATATTCTGAGTATTTCTCTGTTGGGTGCCTTTATTTTTTGGTTTTCACGTTCTCTCATTTCATTTTTTTTTCGTCCTTTTTAAGTAAAGAGGCAATTAATGTGGCAATAAAGATAGCTATGATAATGACAAAAGCAGGAACAACGATGATGACGATAACAATATCATGTAGTTTAAAAATTTTCTTGTTTCAAAACAATCGTATAGGATTTCGATGTGAAATTGATAGGCAAATTTTAAACAATAAGAAGAACCAAAGACTGCAATTTTAATATAAAACATATTCAAACTTATTACGGCTCTCTTAAAATTGAATTTTGTTGTATAAAAAAAAAAGCTTTTTGTTTGATTGCTCATATTGATTCTTGATCAAATACAAGAAACTGAAGTAGATAGAAGAATCATTGTAAGTGAGTTGTAGTATGTCCTTAATGTGAGAGTGAATTTCATGCATAAATGTGTTTTGTATGGAGAAAATAACTGTAATATTAAAAATAAAATTTTTAGATTCTTAAAAGAACCGGCTGGGGGGAGGGCAAAAAAACAAGAGAACATTCTCCCTTTTGGACACCGTTGAAGAAAGAGAATAATATTTTGCATTTCACTAGAATTTTACATGTTCAATTCGCTTTTCTACCTTGCATATTTTTATAGAAGAATTGTTACCTTTTGTTAAAATCATAATGTAGTTAAGTATTTTTTTTATTATAACAGAGAAACGGAAATAAAATAACAATAAAAAATGAAAAGTTGTGAACAGAAAATAATAATTTTTGTAAAGAATTTTGCAGCAGGAGAAAAACAGGAAACAAATGGAAATATTTTCAACAGGAATTAGGGAATATCGATTATTTTTTGCTTATTTATTTATTTTTCTTTACGTTTTATTCTATTTTCTATCATGTTTTTTTAATTATTTCTTTATGTATTAAAAATTTTTTATACTTAGACAAATTTTTATGTCTGTCTATGATAGGTCTTTCGATTTTGTAATAGATTTATAGAATTCTTGACATAATTAGTGTAGATTGTAAATTGTACAGTTGCTATAGAATTCAAACGCAATCCTAAAGGATCTTTGCTATTACTCTTTTGTAAAGTTTTTTTTAAGACTCTTACTATCTTCTTTTTAATATTTTGTATTAAATTATTTATAATTCTATTTCTAGATAACTTATTCTCATACTCAAACTAAAATATTATTGATTTAAATTAAAAAATATTATTTGTAAATATAAAATTTCTATTGAAAATTTATCTGAATTTAAAATTCAATGCAAATTTTAGAAAATAATTCAATAAATTTAATTTCAGATGAAAAATGTAATTAACTACATTATGATTTAAATCCTTCCTGATTGCAATATTTTCATTTTATACCGTGTAAGTTCCATTTATGTCGGATAGTCAGGCTGCGATCGGAGCGCTGAACTCGTTTTCAGTATCCTCCGCGGCAGTATGGAGCTGTCTTGAGAAGCTTAATGAGTTGGGCAGATGCAACCGGGCAAACACAACTCTTCTTGGGCCGCACTCCTTCTGCGGAATCGGACCACATACTATTCGTTGGGAATATTAAGGAAGGAATCAGAAAGAAGGCGGTCGGAGCACTGGAGAAGTCTTCCGGGGCTGCGGCAAGCCAAGGAGCTCCTGGGAGATTATGACCAAAAGCGATTTAAGAAAATTATAGGGATGGGAAAGAACCAGGTGAGAGTCTTCACCGGCATTTTGACGGACCACTGCAGGCTTAGGGGACACTTCAGTCGGCTGGGCCTGGAAAATGAGGATATTTGCCCCGCACTCGGATTGTGGTGCACACTAGATCCTTATAAGTGGTCGCGGTACACTTTTGCCCCCGTTGTACAAATCTACAAATGTAAGTTCCATTACCCTGTTTCATCTATTTTAATTATCAGTTTATAATATATGTATGTATGTTTGTATGTAACATCGAGATTAACGAAATATATACAATATTATTGACAGTGTTAAATAAAATGATAATTCAAATTTTCATTAAAGTTTTAATTAAGTGTCAATTATAGGATTTTGTTATATAAATAAAGTTTTAATTGATCACTATTATAAAAAGCTTTAAAATGTATGAATATGAAATGATAAATTAATATGTTCAGAAAATAATTTTAATCAACTTGAATGTACACTATAATTGTTTGAAAAAATTGAAAATTTTTTTAAATAAATGCTAACTTTATTTTTATGTATAATAACATAACAAATGCACAATGTTATAAGCACAAATTATACAGAATCCAAGAAGAAATTTTCAAATTAATTAATTTATTTAAAAAACTATCAAATTTTATATTTTATTTTTAAAAAATATAAGCCCACATAATTTTTTGTAAAAAAACTGCAGGGATTCCGTGTTTAAATTCGATTGCATTTTAATTTATTTTACCTAATCTATTGTACCTATATTAATATAAATTAAAATACTATGAGTGTACCATATGTGCATTAATAATAAAATCTATTGTGAAAATATAAGTATGTATAATCGTATTATGTGTAGGCTGTAGAAAAATACTTTAAAAAATTATGCGTGTAAATTAAAATATAATTTTAATACTATTAAAGGGAGTATAAGATTTTAAGCAAATTTAGAAAGTTTACCAATATATAAGTTAAATTTGGTTAAAAATATTTTAAAATTCTTATAGAAAATTCAAATTTAATCTTTATTGCATAATTTTAAAACGACTTGGAGAAAAACTAAGGTCTTCATTTAATAAAAATAGCAATATATGCACACATACATGCTTAGTTATTTATGCATTTTCTTTTCTTCTTTTAAACAAAACAAAACTGATTTCATGACTTATAATATTTGCGAGCACGTGCTCAAGTAGAATAACGTGTAGTAGATGATGATGAAGCCAAAAATGTTTTATACTTAGTTAATAATATAAAATAATTAATTAATTGTTAAAGTCATGAAACCACAACTAATATACGACTATTATGTAAAAAATATAATAAGCATTTTTAATATAATGAAATTCATAATTTATACAGAATTATATACCATGATTACATTAATATATTACATTGTAATTATAATATAAAATTTACATAGATTTAAATTAAAAATTTTTAACCGCATTAATTACTTTTTCTTTTTCTTGTAATATTAATATATAGAAGAAATTGATATTCTTATAAACAATTCAATGTCATTGCTAATTGAAGAATTCATTTTGTATATTCTTAATATTGTAATTGGTAACCGCACATAATAAGTAACAATACTAAGTACTACTTTTAGTACTTAAATTAATAAAAAAAAGAAAATGAATACTTTGGCTATGATATCATCGAAACCACATGTGCCACATGTTTTGTAATATGACACTATTAAGCAAGTACGTAAATTACGTATAGTTTTGCGCAAGTAACACTCTACTGTAGGTTTAGAATTTTATTGTTTTTGTTTTGGTTGAATTAAATTAAATCATTTACTTGTTATATTCATTGTATTATTTTATTGTGCCTTTTTTATTACAATTTAAACTCAAAATATTTTTATATAATTTAATTAATTTATGTAATAATATGTTGATCAACGGGTAAATTGAAATATTCTGATTTTATAATTTAAAATGCCATACTATTATTAAGTAAAATTTTAATTTGAAAAACTTAAAAAGAAAGATTCATTTTCAATGCTAGAAGATGGCAAGTCTTAAAGTTGCTTAAATTAAATGATGATTTAAAATGTAAAGGTAAACGTTCGTAAACGACTGCTGGGAGTCTACTTGTCATATTCTTAATTTTCTTGGAAGTAATGTGTCAATTAAACAAAATTAATTTTCTTCTTAGTAATATCACGTTCATATTAATTTTATCAACATATTTTTAAAATTATTACGAACGTGAATTGTTATTTAGTTTAAGAATTCTAGTTATTTGTTAAAATAATTTTTGTCAGGGCAGTACGGATACTCTTATAGAATTTGAAACCGGTTTTTTTTCACAGCATTCATATTTAGTTATACAACCAGAAATCTGGTTCATGTAGTCTAGTTGAAGAATTATAATTTTAGGTTTTTTTACAATTTAAAATTTTAGAGGTATATAGATCATAAATATGCAAAAAGGATAATATAATATTATAAGGATGGAAATGATATATTATAGAATTTAAGGAGGGTAGAATGTGTAGAAGAAAATGAAATATGTTTTTACAATATTAATTCGTTTATGTATTTGTATATATGTATGTATGATGCACATAATTTTAATCTTCTCAAAAATATTAATATTTGAGTTCATAACTATGTTACTTATATTGCAGTTTCTATATACAAATCCGGATCGTGACAAAAGATTTCAAAACAAAAAAAATTTTTTAACCCATTTTTTCCCAATGTTCCTATATTCGCACAGATATTTGAAATCGCATTGAACAATTAATTTTTTTTTAAAATAATTTTGTTCGACACTAATTATTTTCAATCTGTGACAATATAAACTAAATGAATAATTGATTGCAAATTAAATGATCAAATGAAACCAACATTGTGCGTCATTTCGATTCTTAAAATTTCGTGATTCGTATTTTATTCTAATTTTTCATAGTGTTATTCAATTATTCATTCATATTACGCTTCTGATTTAGGTTTTCCATCATAAAACCACAAAACCGAATTATACCGCAAATTCTTTAACGTCAAAATTTTGATTTTAGTCTGCAAACTGTCTGAAACTAAAACTTTTACGGACAGAAATCTAGTAAACTTTTTACCCGTAATTGACTTTGAATTTTGATCATCCGTAAACGTCAAAACAAAAAAAAAATTTTTTTTTAGATTTAAAATAATTTTAATAATCTACATTATTTTGTATATTTTAACAATAAAATATGACAACCTAGTTTTAAATTAGACTAAAAATTTTTTCCAATTTTGCTAATAATAATTTTTGAATATTTAAAACTTTATTTAAAATAAATTTGGAAAATATGAGATTCACAATTTTTATTAGAATCATCAGAAAATATCAAATTATATTTTTATTCAAATATCAAATAATATGTTTGTGTATCTGTTCTACCGCATTGAAATGAATACATTATCCTTTTTGTATAAATAGTATAATGGCACATGTACACAATCATAATGTTTGTGTATTCAAAAAAAAAAAAAAAATAAGTAAAACCGTGATTCATTTTGCTGATCTCTATTTGATTATCCTTTTTTATAAATGAAAAATATATACAATAATTTTTTATGTATAACCAAAAATAATAAAAACTATAGAAAATCTACGATATGTTTGCTAAATTCAATTTAATTATTTTTTGCCGCACATTTTTTATTTTAGGTCTTTAAAAAGCAGAGAATTATTTCTTTACCACGTTAAATTGTAATGTAAAATATAAATTATAAAAAGCAAGCAAAAATAATTGAAACCTACCTATCGAACGAATTTTATCCACTTTAAATGTAAAAATAAAAAAGAAAAATACATAAAACAGCGTATAAAATTTTAGTCCTTCGTTAGAATTGACAGTAAAAATTCAACGTTTACACTTTTTTTTCGCATTAAATCTATCCGGTGTGTATGTATGTGTTTTGCGCAATTATCCTTATTTTTTGTTTTTTTTTTTTTATTATTTTTCGTTTTTATTACTAAAAATTAACTTATTCTTTTTTTAGATAATTAAAAGATATATTTTTCATAAAATTTTATAAAAACCGAAAATATTCATGACATGATTTTTTTTTCCTTTTTTATTTTTTTTTTATATTTTCAGGATAATAAGTATACCTACAAATACAAGTATATGCAATAAAAAAAATTGTTCGGCTTTATTTTAAAAAAAAATTTTTAAATGCACTTTTATGGTTTTACATTGAAATTTCTTTTTTTTCTTTAATTTTTAATATTAAAAAATTTTTTAATTTTTCGTATAAAGCACAAATTATTTAAATTTCAAAAATTTTTAATTTTATTAAATAATTTTGTTTTTTTATTCTCTATATAATCTTTTGAAAATAATCACCAAACGATTTTCAAAAAACCAAGCAAAAAATCACATGCGACAAATAACTTCAACATCAACTAATTCGGCGAGCGTCTACTTTTCAACTGAAGCACTGAAGCAAAAGGAAATATTGCGCGCAGAAAACCAAAAAAACAAATGCAAACAAAATGAAAAATACAATACAGTGTTTTAACTACATTGCTGCAAAGCGACACCGGCTAATACACAATTGAAGGAAAACAAAAAAAAAAGTAAAATACAATATTATTATGTTGATAATCAGAACATGATGTTATTTTTTTTTCAGGGTTCTCTATACGAAAATACATAAAGAAGCAAGGTAAGAATATTTGAATTCAAAATTTTGAACCATGAGGAAATGTACAAAATGAGTTGTCAAATTGACAACTTTATGGAGTGATGTCATAGGACACGTTTGAATTCATTTGTTTGGTAAACTTGCTAAGATAAAAAACGAAAAGTGAAAATTAAGTAAAATTTTTATTTAAAACAATTATAAACTAAGTTTGAAAGATTACTTAAGTGTTAAAAATATTTATTCAAAAAGTTATTAACGTGAATAATATAAAAATGAAAAACTGTAAAGTAAAAAACTGTGAGAATTCTGAAAGTAGAAAAATAAATTACTTAAATTTTTAAAGCTTCCCAAAGAAGGAATATTTTGTTCAAAGTGGTTTAAAGGTGGTGCTATAAATAAACAGCGTTATATGAATGATACTTAGTGATGATTATAGAATTTGATTATTGTTTAAATGATATTTAAAAAGATAAGGATACCCCTGAAAATATGGATGATAGATCTAATAGGAAAAACAAGAAGAAACGGGAAAATTTAAAAGAATAAAGGAAGCTTTGGAATGTCATAAAAGTATGTTGAAAACATTTAGAAATAACGAATATCGTCCATATTATACGTTTCAGCAAAAAAATATAAAAATTATTTTTGAATTTGGGGAAACAGAATTTGAGATAAATACCTTAAGTTTATAATAGTATGTTCTTTATATCTCACCCTCTATAGCTAAATACAGAAAATCATCCACGTTATTCATCTTAATTGAATAATTCACTTCTATTATTTATTCTCATATTTAAATTTCAATATTCTTTGTTATATGTATTTAAAATCTCGGAATTTCAAAATTTTATTTACGAAACATATTCGCATAAATGCAATTTAAACTCTGATTTAGATATACGTAGAAGCTTCATGTGTACTGCACATTCGTTTTGAATGTTAACTTTGCTTTGTTTTCACTGCATTATACTAACGGCGATTGCTTCACCTTCATTTGCAGCGTTGTAGTTTACAAGTTGTTTGTAGTAGATTTTATGTTTTTTTTCTGCAGACCTCGCGCAGAAAAGTTGTTTATGTTTTGTTTTGATTATTCGTTTATAACTTTAGTTAAAAAGTAAACGCTCGTTGAATTAGTTGGAAAGATTTGTCGCATGCGATTTTAATTGAATTTAAATTTACGTAAAAAAGAAAACAAAGTTTGAAAAAAGAAAATTGCTAAAAAAATTTTTAATATTTGTGTTAAAATTAGATTTTTAAATTTTTAACTTAAAAAAAAAAACAAGCAAACTTTGGAAATGAATTTGAAACAAACCCTTAGGGGCATGGAGAAAAATGCCGGCAAATCTTTTTATATTAAGATGTATGTATGAACAAATGCAGTAAATATACAGAAAATATTCAAGATTTATATTGTAAATTTCTGAGTATTTCTTTGAAAAATAACTAAATTTGTATAAAAAAGTAAATAAATAAATAAATAAAATGATGAAATTTGAGGATAAAGTTATGCAATTTTAACACATGTGCGTTATAAGTTTATATAACGCCGTATTTACAATGATTTAATCAATGGTGCTCTTAAGCAATTATATACTACTCAATAAGTTTTTTCGGTAGGTACTTTTTAGAACTCAAAATCGATGGTAACAGTAGATTTTTTCGATTAAAATCGTTTACATTTTATTTAAGATCATATGACATTCGAAACGTATAGGTTATAGCAAAGAATAGCCAAGACTCTCATAGGGGTAGTGTGGTAAGTTTATTCCAGTAGATGACTTCGTGTATTTTTAGGAAATATAAATACCAAATTCTTGCATTTCATTAAAATATTTTAAAATATCTAAGTATGTATTTCCACCAAATTTTCGTTACTCTACAATTACATTGACAAAAAGTACAAGACGTGTTTTTAACGCTCAGTCCCCCTCCCCTCTTTTTTTTCTGTATTATTGAAATAGAATTTTTAAAATTGTTTCGTTTTGACAAACTCAGTGCAATATACATTGCTAGTATACATATACATAATTTTTTAATGAACCAAAAAATGATTCAAATGAAGATCTGGATGATATGGACATGATTTGTTTCGAGGCTTTTTCGCAATTGGTCCTGCAAATCCCGAAACTGGTTCTGATAAGGATTTTCATTTAGTAAAGACGACAAAATTACATTTTTTATACCCTGCACTTCGTGAAGGGTATATTAACTTTGGTATGGAGTTTGTAACTACTTGAAGGAGACATCTGGGGTATGGACATATATATATATTCTTGCTCAGCGTAAAATTCTGCGTTGATTTAGACATGTCCGTCCGTCCGTCCGTCCGTCCGTCCGTCCGTCCGATCGCACGATAACTCAAAAACGAACAATGCAATCGACACCAAACTTTCACAAGTTGCTTCTTTTGTGCCAAGGACGAACCCTATTGTTATTGGACCAATTCGGACAACGGGTTCGGGTAGCTGCCATACAACTCAAAGAGTTTATTTTAATTATTTCAAAAACTAATAAAGGTACAAATATAAAATTTTGTATACATGTGTCCAATTATATTCTACATATGCTCTAAAAATTTTAATGAGATAGCTGCACCGGTTAGGGTGGCTGCCATACAACTCCAAAAGCAAATTTTTTATATTCGGCAAAATAATAAAGTCAGATTCATGAAACTTGGCAGTCGTGTGTCCAATTATAGGTCAAATATATTTCTGAAGTTTTGATGGAATTGCTTGACAGGTTCGGGTACCTGCCATACAACTCCAGAAACTAATTTTAAATATTCGGCAAAATAATAAAGTCAGATTAATGAAACTTGGCAGTTGTGTGTCCAATTATAGGTCAAAGATATT
Source organism: Condylostylus longicornis (assembly GCF_029603195.1). Classification (NCBI taxonomy): domain Eukaryota; kingdom Metazoa; phylum Arthropoda; class Insecta; order Diptera; family Dolichopodidae; genus Condylostylus; species Condylostylus longicornis. The sequence continues at coordinate 3,854,349 of NW_026578052.1, read as the reverse complement.
TCTGAAGTTTTGGTGGAATTGCTTGACAGGTTCGAGTGGCTCCCATACAAGTCCAAAAGCTTATTTTAAATATTTGGAAAAGTAATAAAGACAGATTCATGAAACTTGGCAGTTGTGTGTCCAATTATAGGTCAAAAATATTTCTGAAGTTTTGGTGGAATTGCATGACAGGTTCGAGTGGCTCCCATACAAATCCAAAAGCTTATTTTAAATATTCGGCAAAATAATAAAGTCAGATTAATGAAACTTGGCAGTTGTGTGTCCAATTATAGGTCAAAAATATTTCTGCAGTTTTGGTGGAATTGCTTGACAGGTTCGAGTGGCTCCCATACAAGTCCAAAAGCTTATTTTAAATATTTGGAAAAGTAATAAAGACAGATTCATGAAACTTAGCAGTTGTGTGTCCAATTATAGGTCAAAGATATTTCTGAAGTTTTGGTGGAATTGCTTGACAGGTTCGAGTGGCTCCCATACAAGTCCAAAAGCTTATTTTAAATATTTGGAAAAGTAATAAAGTTAGATTCATGAAACTTGGCAGTTGTGTGTCCAATTATAGATCAGATATATTAGCGAAGTTTTAGTGGAATTGCTTGGCAGGTTCGGGTACCTGCCATACAACTCCAAAAGCTAATTTTAAATATTTGGAAAAATAATAAAGTCAGATTCACGAAACTTGGTAGTTGTGTGTTCAGTTATAGATCAGACATATCCGTGAAGTTTCTATAGAATGGTTTCACAGGTTTGAGTAATTGCTATACAACAATGAAAGGTGCAGGGTATAATTCAATCGGTTCATACCGACTGAAACGTTTTTACTTGTTTTATTATAGTTAATAGTATATAGTTTGTTTTTAATTTTATGAATAGTCTCTTAAGTTTTATACTCACTTAAGTAAATAAATACTTCATAAAATAATTAATCTTACCATCTTAATTTTCATCATAAAAATATTAAATAATTCTTTGTAAAAATTGAATCTTGTTTAAAGTCAACTTTCTTCCAGTTACGAAAGAAATTAAGACATAAATTTTAAAATATGCTTTTTTAATAACTTTTTGATCGCATTAAATTTTGAGTACCTATATATTTTTGATTACTTTCTTCAACCTACTCAACTTTCAATATGATTATTTTGATGCCTATTATATGCTTTAAATATAATTGATTTGGGCTCACCTTATTTTAAATTGAGTGAACATGTAATAGAATTAAACAGATATGATTTCCTGCAGTTTTCTAAAATACGTAGGTCTTATTGAATTTTACTACCAACTTAAATTTGCTTTAAGTTGTTTGATTTTGTAATTAATTTTTAAAAACTCATATTACATACTCAATTTGGGTTGATACAAGAAAAGATACTCGTATAGGCCATTCTTTTTTATAGAATATTATTTACTATTGTCATATTGGTCCATGTGATTTGTGATTTTAAATTTTCCAAGATAATAAAAATATTAATATTTTTTAGTAAAACTTAATGCTAAGAATTTTCTAGCCTTATTTTATTACTATTTTCTTAGTAAATTATATTTTAATATACCTGTATACCGTTTTACCGACTATACGACTGAATTTATTTGCACTGCAAGCAATATTTTACCTTAAAAGGGTAATAATAGCGAATAAATACAAACAATAAATATTTTATTAACGTGATATTTTGAACCCCAAACATTACTTTATTCATGAATGCATAAATATTTGTATTATGATTATAGAAGTTTTAATAAGCAATAATTAAAAAATCAAAATATTTATTCACCTTAATATGAAGATAAGAAGTATCAAGTATTTTACAGAAATATTTTATTTATATAAATAAGCGTTTAAAATAAATTCAATGAAACTTTGTTTAAACTAAACTTAATTGTTTGTGATCAATATTTGGAAATACGGTAAATATTAACAGACTAAAAAAATTTGACCTAATTTTCTTTAAAATTAAACAATGGTGACGGAAGAAAGTATTGTGATATTTTACAATACATACTTACCTCTTAATAAAATTTTTCAAACAATTTAATAACACTCGTATAAAAATTAGTAAATAAGGTTTTATTCAAAACCAATGCCAGAAGTGGTAAAACATTCGAATAATCTTACTTAACTTTAATTCTTTTCATTTAAATTCAGTATTCTGTAACGGAAATCACAATAACCTCAGATTTAAATAACGCCTCCAACATCCAATAAAATGTTTTAAGCAGAATTCAGCACAAGAGACCCTATTGACCGGGTCATTATTAAAGCCTAATTCTGACTTTTTAGGTCAATAGGTTCTCTTGTACTTAATCTAGTATTCAAGGTTTTAGGTATTGTACGACTGCCTATTGTACAGGGTGGTGCAAAAAGAACGATATGGTTTGAATTCTTGATAACTTTTTTATTTAAATGAAAATATTAATTTTTTTTTGCACATTTTCCATCACTTTTCGCAAAATATCAGGCGTAATGGCTCTGATCTCATCACGAATATTGTTTTTTAGCTCGTTTATGGTCTTTGGCTTATTTACGTACACCTTTTCTTTTACTAAAAACAATAGCCATTGTCTCCCTTGCAGTATGAGTAGTGGCTCCATCTTGCTGAAACCACAACTGTGGATGGTTTTGCACTGCTGGCCTCAAAAAGTTTTCCAGCATAGTTCTATACAAAGCGTCATCAACGGAAACTGCGTCGCCATGTCCATCTGCAAAGAAGTAGGGGCCAATTATCCATTCGGGCGATATACCGCACCAAACAGTACATTTAAGTGGGCGTAATTGGCACTGATGTACTGCTCGTGGGTTCTCCGTCGCCCATATTCTGCAGTTTTGCTTATTAACAAAACCATTTAATTGGAAGTGAGCTTCATCGGTCATTATCAAATTGTGTATGAAATTTGGATTTTCTTCTGCTTTTTGTTGGAAAGAAATGGCATAACCAAGCCTTTGTTGATAGTCTATCGGCTTTAACTCTTGCACAAGCTGAATTTTATATGGGAACATGCGTACTGAGGCCAAAATTCTCTGAAGGGATCTTCGTGATAGTCCCAGCTGTGTCGAACGTCTCCTTGTTGATGTTCCTGGATTCTCATCTACACTGTTGACTACACGTTCTACATTTTCCTCCGTTTGGACCGTACGCGGTCTTCCACGAATTTGTACGTTTCTTACTGATCCATTTTCTTCAAAATGTCTTGCCAGGCGGTTTATTGTTGCTGCAAAGGGCAGATTCCGCACATTGAAATATCGCCGATATGCTCGCCGATTTAAAGTAACACACCTGTGATTTTGATAGTAAAATTCTATGATTTTTGTTCGCTGTTGTGTTGTGTACTGCTCCTTTATAAATTTGCCAAGCCTTGTTTACAAGATTCTGAAATAAAAAAAAAAAAATTAATAAATAAAAAAGTTATCAAGAATTCAAAACATATCGTTCTTTTTGCCCTGAATCACTTAAAGTGAAATGCTAACTCAATACATTAGTCACGCGTAAATTGCTCCGAGTATTGGCCAACTTCGATTCCGAATTGGCTCATTATATTGAATTGGGACATTTGGGCGGGAAAGAATATTATTCTATATTTCTTTAAAGAACATTACATATACGAATAAAGGAAAATGTAATTCGTCGACATTCTAAGTTTGACATAGTTTTATTTAATTACATTATTTATTGTTTTGAATTCCGAAAATATTGAATAAATTATAATATTTGGGTTTTCAAATTAAACATTCGCTGAAAACTTTAAATAAAACAATTGAGTTATAGAGACTTTAATGCAATGTGCTTATCATGTTCCTTTCTCAATTACATACTGAAAAAATAAAAGTGAAAAACTAAACTCAATGTTTCTCAATCTAGAAGAAATTTATAGGTTTAAGAATTATTTTTTTTTATAATTTTCATTCTTTATTTACATCTTAGCACCTATGCATAAGAAAATTACGTGTGTTCAATAAAAGTCAATATTCGCCCCTGTAACTTTCTTTCATATATAGGATATGAAAGTAAAAGAGCATGCAAAAATGCGCGCTATTGTTTGAGGTCTTCCAACAGTTGAAAGTTTTTATTTTCTAATTGAAATTTATAGTCACAACACAACATGCACTTACATTACTCTATCATTCCTCCATCAATTTATTTTCTTATTCCATTTGGGTATCAATGTAAACAATTAAGAAAAAAACAAAACTTCTTCAAAAAAAACACGTAATTTTTTCCAAATACCTTAAAAGCTAAGAAAATGCCTACATTAAACGAAAATTTTCTTTTGATTTTATTTTCTTTTCACATGTACTTATCAAAATCCTTATAAAATCTACCATAATTTTTCAAATAATGTGTTGCAAAAAAAAAAAAAAGACTATAATTTCAAGTTAACGTTATTGTCATCGTCTTCATCGTTTGTTGATGCTGTTGTTGCCGTTATCATTCCCATCTCTATCTTATGTACATTTATTGTCTCCTATATTCATCAGAGTTTAAAAGGACGAAAAACATGATATAAGAGATACGTGAAAAACAAAAAGACATCCAACAGAGAAATACCCGGAAAATAAATTCATGCGCAATTTTATCTTAAATATAAAAAATATGTGTGTAATGGAACATATTTATGAGACGAAAAGAAAATTTCAAATAAAACATATTATCCTTCGAAAATTATTTTTATGTATTTGTAGCAGGGATACTAAACCTTTTAGTAAGTTCTAGTACATTTTGTTCTCATAATTCACATCTGAACACATCTGAGTTAAGTTGACATCTTCGGACTGTACAACTAAATAAATATAAACAAATCTGCAATTAACTTCATACAGTAAATAAAATTGAACGGCAATCTTAAAGAATCAAGTTGGCAGTAAGTGTACTGTAGTACTAATCAACGAAATGTGTATTACAAAAAACTAAGGAACTGCTTCTGATCGATTACTCGTATAATCAAAAGCAGAATAGCAAATAATAAGAATAGGTAGAAGCAAGGTGGGAATATTAACGGGTTTTTTTTAGCGGATAACTGCCAGCTCAGGGATCACATGAGGAGGTCGGCACTTTCAAGGTGTGTGCGGGAATGAAGGAGACTCCACAGTGAGTGTGGAACGTGGATTCACGGTTAAGAGAACCTCTGGGTGGTTACATCTTCGAAAAGATCTACGAGAAATCGACTCTTACAATATACTCGATTTTATCATAAGGATATGTTTCGAGATGTGATAGGTGGGAAGGGTTGCACAATAGACTCACTTTTTGGGTCGCGCTAAATTGTTAAGCCATGTAATCTAATTTTATCTAATGGTATATTATTTCTGTTATTTGGATTAAATCTTATTTTGGAAGGTGATTAAATTTGCTTTGGAAGGTGATTGTCAACTTTTAACTACATTCAAAGTGCTGCGATTACAAAACATATTGAGAATTTTGGAAAACTTAAAACTTTGGAGGCATAATCTGATATTTTTGTTTGATACTATAAGTTAGTTACGGTACACTTTCTTTTGCATTTAATTTTCAAAAGTTTTAGGGAATTAAGATGAAATAAGATTTCGTATTTTTGCATTTTCCCAGTTGTATATGTATTGTATTTGGATACGTATCCTTAAAATCTTATATTTTTTTTTCTCCTTCTTCAGTCCAAAAATCTTATATACATATCCATATATATGTTTGTCAGTGCATCTATATGATTTCAAATTGTAAAATATTGTGCCGGCATCCTGAAATTACTTTTATTTTTTGTTATTCTGTTTTATTTTATTATTATAATTTCATTTCGTTTAAAGCATGTTTCGAAAATTTTGTGTTCAGTAGTTTTACTATGCCCGTCCGTTTACGAAATTTTTACATCCTTCGTGGCATAAACTTAAAATTTTGTAGGCAAATACATTGATTTTAATGGAAAAATTAATGGTAGAACAATATTTTTTTTACTAATTCGCCCTACCTATTCAAATTGTAAATTCTAACAGTTATGACAAATGAAAGCTTATTTCAATAGAATCAACAGTTTTCTTGTCACAGCTATGAGGCAGAAAGTTTGAAAAACATCGACTTTTTTATCATATATTTTTGGACAAATTTATCGGCCCAATAAGTTTCATTGAAGTATAAACAAAATAATATTACAATTCTAGGATTCCAAACTTTAATTGTTAAAGGGAAATGTGCTCTTTTAAAAAACATAGATTCGATCAATTGCAATTTCAATGTTACTTTTGGTTTTTCTTTTTATTTGTAAATTTTGTGCTTCCAGTTATTTTTGGTATAAACGACGTCTATTGAAAAACAATATAAATTGTAATTAGGAATATATTTATCATTTATAATTCATACTTACATTCCCTTTCTATATTAACATAATTTGGTATTTATAAAGAGTACATAAGTAAAGAGGGCTGCTTTTTATAAAGATATTTCCTTTTTTTTTTTTTTTTGAAAAATAAATATAGGATTTAATATTCGTGCAAAATGTGAATCATGTTGAGATTTTCGCCATTTCGAAGGTGCCAAAGATTAAAACATGATAGACTATAAATATTTATAACGGCAGTTAGAATTCGTTTTAGGCATATTTATTGCTGGAGCTTAGTGCTAATTAGGGAATTGCTTGACAGGAGGTTGTCCGTGTTTATAATTATCGTGCACTGGAATGTGTGCAAGGCTCAATATTTTTGTGAATTCGACGTATCGGCTTTGTCTCATAGAGGAAAATATCGTGCTGCATGTGGTAAAATAGTGTTCTGCTTTGACTTGAACGAGGTAGCGTGTTTTAAACCTTGTTTTATTCAGGTAAAATTTTCTGGTATGTATTGTTCATTGAGCAATTTTCTGGCCTGTTGCGGGTCTAGGATGTATAAAATTAAAGATAGTTTATATTGAGTATTTCAAAATTTTATTAAAAAATATGTTTTAGAATTTTCTTTTTATGGACCGTAATTTCCCATAAAATTAAATTCGATATGGTATTTTTCAGTTCGAGTTTTAAAAATTTACAAAAATTTAAGTGTCATGGCTACATTTTAATGTAAACCATATAAAACAGTAGCAGTTCAATAGCTTAATAAAAAAGTTCAATTATAGTTTTGCTTTAAAGCTAGTTTTGTCTACACATATTCGTTTAATTTAATATACAACACTGTTTGGTTTTATACTGTAAAAGTTATTGGAGTACTTAAATAATATTAAACATTAAGTTTATCTTGGCTAGCGTGTATAGACCTTAATATTATCCTCATGTTTACAAATAATCCAAGCTAAATATTACGGAAAATCATTTTTTCTTTTAGTTTTTTTCGAATGGGAAAATATTTTAATGCTTGATGACAGCTGTACAGTGTACTCGTTTCTATCTTAAGTCACCATATTTTTATAGATCAGTTATTATATATCAGTTTTCTTTTATTATTGATAATAACTTTAATAACAACCTTTAATAGACTAAATTATGGAAAAAGGTGCAGCAGCATTTATTGATAGTTAAGCGAGAATTTTGCAAAAAAGGAACAATTGATTGATGCTAAAATATTGTACTGCAACAGTGTATCAACTGTAAAAATTATTTAAATTCTACTTATTCTTATATATTTCATATTTTATTATGGATTGCATCATAAGTTTTATTAGAATGAATCGCAGCATGTGCCAGTGCTAAAAAAACTATTTAATCAGAACTTGTTACATTATTGCAACATAAATAGGTTAGGGTGCGTCAAGAGTTATATATACATTAGCAAATATTTATATAGATATGCTAAAAAATCCTGTACTTAACATGAAGTTTTAGTATTTACTAAGTTTATTTAGTTGCATTTTGCTCTTTTTGTATAAGATTTTACAATGTCACCAAAAACATCAACGATATCTAAAAAGAAACTAAATGACTAGATAAGCATCTTTATAATACTTATGTTAGTTCCTTTTTAGGAAAATGAGCGTTAGGTGTTGCCGCCTCTTTATTATGTTGATGTATATGTAATTTATATTTTTGCAGTTTTAGATTTTCTGTAATACTCAAAAATTGAATAGGTATGTCGAAAGACGGAACGCATGGACATTCCCTATCATTGTTGAACTTTTTCTTTTTCATCGGAATTTACATTTTCTGTTCGTTTTTTGCTTTAAATCTATTTTTGGTTGATTAAAATAAGGTTTTTGTGCAAGTTTTTAAATGAAAGACGGATAGTGGGGCAAAAGAAGGAGAAGACATATTTTCTAAGTTAATTTTTTCTTTATTTTTTGTTCTTTTTATGAACAATTTACAGTTAATTGCAAAATATATTTGCTCTACATCCGAACATAATATTAAAATATTATTGGTTGAGACGTGAAAAATTTTTTTTAATTTAAATTTAAATGCACTCCAATGTTCTGTTTTACTTATTTGATCATCTTTGATTCAATTACATCGTTTACTAAAACTATTTCCTTATCTAAAATGACAGCTTAGTGTTCATTTTTAATCTATATTATTGAACAATCAATTTAAAATCGTTATTTCTCTAGACGTCTTTTAACGTCCATCATAAAATGGACATTAAAATTTCTTGTTTTCTTTTTATGTTAGATAAAAAAAAGGAAATGGTTTCGGCATTTTCATTATAAATTTATCACTGTCATCACAGATATTAAGAATTTTAAAATTATTGAAAATTTTGTGCTACATTTAAGTTACGATTTTTAATATTTTTTTCTATCAAGTAATTATAAAATTTATATCAGTTTTGTGTGCTTAAAACAAAGTTCAATCAACTAATGTATTGTCCAGCTCAAGAACTGATGAAAATGTCTTCTACTTTCTTTTTCCTTTTTATTAACTTTTTCAAATCTTTCCTCCCTTCAACCTCATAAGTATTTCGAATTCTCAAGTATAAGCAATTTTTGAAAGAAATTTCCACACCACTAATTGCACCTCATTTAACATTTGCTTAATAAATTTAAAATCTTAAAAAAAAACTGTTGAATTGAAAATTATTAAAAAACAAAAATGCTGTGAATAAAATTGAAAATAAAGTTTTATGCTTTTCAAAAAAGAAATGGATAGTTCCAATACAACATGATTTTCTACTTAAGTGCGCTCGTCGAGAATGCCTGTTGGCTCTTTTCTTCTGTTAATTTTCTCTTTAAAAAAGTTGTTTGTTTTTATTCTTATAGGTACTTTAATTACAGTGAAGACACTTCATATTTTAATGAACTTGTCTAGATTTCTGTTTTTGTTTTCTTATTCTCCTTTACTGCCGATATACCAATTATTGATTATTGATGTTCTTCTCTCTGATAAAATATAGAGAATATTCGTATTTGTTTTTATATTTCTTTGTCTTCTACTTTCCAGTGTTATTGAATGTAACATGCACAACACAATATTGATATTGTATGCACATTACAAGTTTTCTATAAATAGTTAGTTTTTAAGATTTATAAAGTGTTACCGTATATGTGATTTTTTTCAAAGAGTTTTTCTGTATTGCTTGCTTTTGTACTGTGAGGCAGGATTAATATTGTTTATGAATTTTTGAAGTATTTTTTATCAATGGTACATTAAGTATTTAATGCAAGTTGAGCTCCTCACTGTGTTTGGAGTATTAGTTCAGTTCCTCTAACTGGAGAGACATATACATATATTAAAATTCATGTAAAGCAGAAGTAGTCAGGGTCAGATAAGTATACAATTTTTATAAAAATAAAAAGTGGCGCCTGAATAGGGACCAAAATTGTTAATCTTTTATTAGTACAAATAAACAATACAAAAGAAAATATTAGTATAATAATATTTGAAGTAAATCTGTTAGGACGTCAACTTTAATTGAAGTCTGTAAAGCGGCTTTTATCGTAAGCGGTAATGTGTACGAATATAATAGAAAAACGTAAGTAGGTTTTTTTTTGTAGCTATTGTTTTTGACCTTCCAACTAGAAAAAATTACTTAAACAAAATTTTGTTTTATTTATTTCTAAATCTTAATAAATGACCCATTGTGGTTTTGTGCTATTGTGATAAAATAATTTTATTTAAAAACTTTTTATCTCTCTTTTTGAATTCTCTAAATACTTTGTATTTAATATGATTTATGTAAAAAGTTTTCATTTTATTTAATATTTTGGGAATTTTTTTGTATTTTACTACACAAAACTGCTTCAATGACGTAGCAAATGGTTAAAAAAAGAAAATATCGTGACCTTTACATTGGTGAAATGTTAAACTTATTATAAGATTACAATAATTTGCAAAACTGAATAACAAAGCAGTTTTAAGAAGATGTGAAAAGGAAAAATATTTTAATTGTTAATTTGTACAAAATAGAAGTACGTATGAAATGCTTTTGGAAACCATTAATCCCGTAGTATAATTGTTCAAGTAAGATATCAAGTATTAAGATTTGTGCCTTAAGTGATAGAAAAAATTTTTAGAATTTGAAATAAAAATTTTAATGAAGGTGTGAACATTTTTACCGCCAATTCAATTAAATTGTACCGCCAAAAGGTTATCATTGGGCAGGATTCAGCAATTCATGTCTTAGCGAAATTTAATTTAAAAATCTTATTACTTTCTTATGAAACTCAAAATGTTTTAAAGAAAGAATCTGGTGTTGTGGTGTGAATGAAATTTTGGTAATATTTAGAGTAGAGTGGTGTATAATGTGTCCTGCTATGAGTAGAAGAAGACTAGAGTGTGTGTAAAGGCGCAATTAATTTGCTAAAGAATTTCTGTAACTTTCAATTAAATTAGAATAATAATTTGTATGTAAAAACTCATTTAATTATTATAATTATAAAATTAATTAATTAAAAAGTCTTTTTCGTATGTAAATCTTTAGTGTTACATTTTTTTTATTCCATTTTTACCATATTTAGCACGAGATCATAAAATTTTTCCTTTGTTCTTTTGAAAATATTCTAGATAACCCAATTACAATTGAATTTTCTTATGCTATAGCTCATAAATAAATAATTTATGTGTAATATATTTACATTCTACATTTATACATATATGTACATATTAAGCACGTATTCTAGTCGTCAGATTATTTGAAATGCACAAAAAGTCCACATGTTCATTGTAAATAAAAAGTGCAATTAAAAAGTAAATTCTTTGTAAAACAAGACCTTATTACAGTAGCTGCAGTTAAAACTAATAAAAATTATGTTGTTTTTTTAACATTTTAATTATGACATAAAAATTCTTTTTTACATTGAAAATCTGTTTTTGATCTATTTTTAAAAAATTTTGTTTTTCTGTAAAACATTCATAATTAAATTACGTGTACTTGAATTTTGAAAATAACAAAAAAAAAAACCCTGAATATTTTGAGTTTTCTTTTTTATATAACGTGGTTGGAATAGGAGCACATTTCCGAATCAATTATTACTAAAACTGCTGTGACTTTGTTGTGGGGGAGGCTATAGTAGTAACAGGAATATGGCGAGTCTTAGAGCCGAACAAAGATTTGTTTGTAATTTCTCCTTCAATATTTGGATATCATATGGTTTTACTTCTTTTCTATTTTACCACATCCATTAGCCGTTAATTAAAATTTGATTTTGTTTTTTAAGCAATTTTTTCAGTGTATAGCTTTTGTTAACGAATATATTTTTTGCTTTTTAAACAGAAGGTCCGATATATAGAAACAAATTCGTTTACTTTTTCATCAACTTTAAAATTCATCATTTTGTGTCATCTCCATAAAGATTCCTTGTGTAGAATTATTGCAATTTTATTTTGTTTTATGTTTTATAAACTTTATCCCTAATATGACAATTACAAGGTTACAATACAGATCGAAAATTGTAAAACTAGCAATTAATTAAAAATAAATGCAAGGAAAAAAGAAAGCAAAATGAATTCCATTTATTTTCATTGAAAATTAAAGTTTACACCAAGCCCTTTGATTATCAAAGACAAAAAAAAAATTTAATTATGTTAGCATTTCATGTAATATTGACATAATTAAGTTTAACTAAGAAATCATGATCTTTTTAAATACTGAAAAACACACCGTAAAAATGTACTTTAACTTGCTACTAGTAAGTGAAGTGATACACGCCACATTTATGATAGCATTTTATTTCATAATAGTAAGTTTTAAGTGATAAGATGAAAACTACAATTTAATAAATAAATTCAGTAACAGCTCTTTTGCAAAAAAAATGAGAGAGGAGGACTCTCCAGCGCTCCGACCGCCTTCTTTTTGATTCCTTTCTTAATTCCCAACGAATAGTATGTGGTCCGATTCCCAAGAAGGGGTGTGTTAGCCCTCTTCCTTGCTAGCGCATCAGCGGCCTCATTTCCTTCCACGTTCACATGGCCCGACACCCAACTCAGTGTGACCCGGTTGCATCTGCCTAACTCATTGAGCTTCTCAAGAGCCCCATACTGCCGCGGAGGATACTGAAAACGAGTTCAGCACTCCGATCGCAGCCCGGCTACCCGACATAATCATTATCTCCTGTCCCCGATACCCCCTTTCCAGGCTGAACCGCACGCACATTTCAATGGTGTGCAACTCAGCCCGAAACACACTCAGAAAAGTCCCCGCACCCGTCCCAATACTGGTCTTTGACCCATCTGCGTACCATCTGATAACGTGTGTTTCCACTGGGCGACCTGAAAAGTCACGCTTCCAGTCTTTTCTGTTACTCAGCAATGAGGCAAAATTTTTCTCGAAGCTGTACCTCTTTACCATGTCGTCCCGAGGCATCGATAGCAGCCGAACCTCCTCGACAAGACGACCTCGATTTCTCACACCGATTATCCGGCTCCATTCCTCACCAACCTGAAAATCTCCACAACGAGGTGCAAAGGGGTTAGTCCAAAATCACCTCCATTGCCGCCGTTGGACAAGTTCTCATAGTCCCTGTGATGCAGACGCATGCAAGTCTCTGTAATCGTTCCAGGCTTCTTTCTAGTCGTACCAAGAGCCATCCGTCTTGCACCACGAGATGGCCCTGCAAACCATAAGTGCCCGGGTTGACCGTGTACACACAGCTTCCTCGTGACTTCGACAAAGAAGCTTGGAATCAAATACCACTCCTAGGTTTTTGACCTCCGATTTTCTCTCTACAGCCGCTCCGCACACGTAGATTGTGCGCAGATGCTCCAGCTTCCTTCTCTTAGTGAAAGGCATCAGGGCCGTCTTGTTAGAGTTAAGCCTGAGGCCCACAGTATCGAAGAAGGCCCGGGCCACCCTTAATTCCCTCTGGACTATATCACAAAGAGTTCCCTCAAACTTACATCTAGCGATGATGACAATATCATCGGCATAAGCCTGGACACCAATTCCCTGACGAAGTAGCTCATCAAAGAGTCCATCCACCACCAAACTCCACATTAGCGGAGACAGAACCCCACCTGTGGGAATCCCCTGGCCACGCGCTTCCTTAGGGTGCTCTGCCCCACAGCAGTCTCTGCAACTTTCGTAGCCAACACATCCACGTCCCTATGCCTCAGGGCGCTCGCAATCGCCTCATGAGAAGTGTTGCCGAAGGCCCCCTCGATATCCATGAAGGTGCATAGCGCCACCTCTCCCTGTTCTATTGTGCTCTCTAGGGTACTAGCAAGGCGGAACAGATCGGTTTCTGTCGACCTCCCCGCCCGATACGCATGTTGGCAATCGCTTAGCGGCCTCCTCGTTAGCACCCCCACCCGGACATAGGTTAAGTTTAGAAAGTCAAGACGTTTACAGATTCTGTGGGGAAAAGGAGCAGATCTAAGTACACCTTCTATTAAAATGCGATGTCGTCGCTTGTTGGAGAATAGAAATACTTTAGGACTTTGCTTTCAGGGAACTGATAAAATTTTGAGTTCATCACGAGGGTAGACTCCTTGTTCACTGTTATTTTGGTTGTGAAAATCTGAAAATTTAATTTAAAATTTATCAACCAATATTCTAATTTTTTGAGTATAAAGGTTACAAGCGGTTTTAACTTGAAATACTTTCAATTATAGTAGCAATATATAGAAAAAATTTTTTTATAGGGTAATAGATACACTAAGGTGAAAAGCGTAATTTTTCTAAAATTATTAAAGAAGTGCAAAAGGTGGAAAAATATAAACATTTTTAATTAATTAACATTTGAATTTATCAAGTTATTTTGTAAATATTAAATGAAATTATCATCAGAGTACCATTACAATAATTTTAATACTTGTGGTTTTCATAAATTTTTAGCTCAAATTTTTTGTTTGCATTAAGCTTTCCGCTAAATAAATTTAATCTTAAAATACTCTTAATTTCTGTTATATTTCATGGTCTATTTTACAAGTAAACATTAATGAAAACTAAAATGTTCCTGTTAAAAAAAAAAATCAAAGTAAAAGTTAACAACAAATTTATGTCACAAAACGCGTAATAATTTATGAAAATATTTCATCACCCTCTACATCTTCTTTCTTTCCATTCGCAACGGTTCCTCACTCATCTTTGTATACACATGCATTATATAATATCTTCACAGTTTGTTAATAAATGATTATCTGTACATAAAACTATTATAATCTATTAATACTTTTAGTTATCATGTAAATATAGACATGGGATATTTATAAGAGGGTCTCATAAATTTCATGGAAACAAAATGCTCCCTTAACAAAATAAAGTGATTTTACTAAAATTTATTGATAAATAAAGTTTTTTGTTGTAATTTATGGTAATGCTGACAGTTTCTTTAGCCTAAAAATTATTTAAATCGAATGAAAAGCAGAAAAAATACGCTGAGGACCATGACCTCCAACATTTTAACGTTTAGTAAGATAGGAAGAACCAATTATCTAATTGAAGCTGATGGTGTGGCACTGTGATTTTTCAATATTAAAAAATTTAATTTTTTTTTTTGAAAATTAAGTGGAATGCATTTTGTATTTTACTTTTTTCTTATCTTAGATAACATAAGAGCAGCATTTATTTAAAAATTCTTTTGTATTTAGAATAAAATATTTTGTGCATTTAAGGAATTTCAGTGGCAGAACAGGGGCAATGTGGTTCTTGTTAAAAAAAAAAATTAAGAAAATTTAAAAATTTTTTGTAATTGCATAAGTAAATGTGAGAGAAATATAGGTGTGAACTATTAAGCACTATGAAAAATTTACCCGGTGGTATTTCGAACGTGAGATTTGATATGTTTTATTTTTATTAATCTGAAAGAAGAAAAGAAGGAATTCCTTCCGATAAAAAATAATTCTTACATAAATAGACCCCTTTCAAATTGTTTTTCAAAGTTTTTGGGTACTTGGAAATGGGGCTCAAATAATTTTATTGTAAACTGTCATGTTCTTCTGTCACGTGTTTATATTATGTACATATTTATAAATTAAACAAGTTCGAAAATTATTGATTTTTTTGTGAACATTTCTAGATTATAGTTTAATTTCTTGGTGGTATACAATAAATTCTATAATGTGACAATTTACGTTAAATTTTTGTTGTAATTTTCTTAAATATTTCAAGAAAATCTGAAATGTAACAAAACACCTAAAATTATCTTGGAAGATCAGAATATCTAAAATTTAAAAATACCACAGAATGAAAAGGATATGACATTTTATAGTATTACAAAAAAGTTTAAAGCTGTAAAATATTCAGAAGGTCAGAAAAAGAGTTGCCAATATATTTATTAAATATACATACCCTTTCGTATGCATTTAACCCTTTCGGACCAAGCACATCCACAATCAAGAAAAAATTGCATAGCTAGAGAAAAAATATCTTGCAATATCCCTGTAATCATTCAATGAAAAAAAGGGTGTATTTTAATTTTTAAACTCTGGTCGAGGAAGAGAAACTTCCCAAATTTCTATATAAATTAAAGATTAAGGTATTTCTTAAAAATTTTTATTCCTTCATAATTTATGAAATCGATAAATTAAATTGAGCTGCTTTTTAAATTGATAACATAAAAAAAAAGTGAAATATGAAAAAAAAATTCGAATTTATTTTATTGAAAATAATATTATATCGGAAGGAGTGAAGTAAACAGTAACAACAATTTAGTCAACAATAAAAATTTGCACGCGACCACGTACTTTTTAACAAATTTTTCTATTTCAATTTTTCTACTTCCGTTTAATTTACATGCAATCCTTGCAACTATAAACAAACTTTTTTGTTTTATTTTCCAAATAAAAGAAAATAGTCAGATTTTTTAGAAATACTTCATTTATAAGAGAAGAGTATTGCCATATAGATTGAATAAAATTGAGAGAAAATAGAGAGATGCAAACTGGAAGTAAATTTGATTTTAGTATACTGTAACACTTGAAATTGATCTTCAACTATTTGTATTCTAATATAAGAATTTTATTATAACGGTAAGATAAATCAATAATAGGATAACGATAGAAATGGATCAATAATAGTATGTCAAATAAAGTTGGGTCAAACCAATGGTTTGTATTGTAGCACTTTTCCCTTCAACAAGTGAAAATTCTGCTTTTAAATACAGTCTATGTATAGCTATCACACTATTAAAATTATTTTCATTCATATACAAAACTATTTTTAGGATTGCATATATTTAGGATGAACAATTTATGCAGTCTTTGAAATAAAGCAAAAATTAATATAAAGTGGGGTTAATATAATGCTCGATTTTAAGGGTTAATTGTGTGAGTTAAGAAAAATGATTATATTTTTTAATGTCATGGAATTTACCGTTTGCTTTTTGCGTTTATAGAAATTTGAAAAAGCTTGCGGTTTCGGAAATATAAGGTGTCAAAAATTCAAATTTTACAAAATTCAAGAGGCGATAACTTGAGAGGGGGTGGAGATGGGAAAAAATTTTCTTCTAACGAAATAAACTATTTGTTAATGTCTAAAAGCTCCTAAAATTTCAGGCTCTTACAGGCTGGGGTCTAGAAGAAAAACGACATAAAAACTTTTGGAAAAAAAGGACTTTAGATAACGGTAAATTTGAACGGCCATTTTGTTTTTCTAAAGTTTAACTATAGTATACTGCGCTAGGGGAAGTAAGCCGCTGCCTTTCTGCGTTTGCAGAATTTCAAAAATGCTTATGGTTTCTTTGCAGCAAATAGTTAAAAAAAACCATTTTTAGGGTTTTGGGGGGGTATAGCTTCTAGAGGGGGGGAGATAGGTAAAAATTTTGTTCTACGGAAATAAGTTTCTAGTAAAGATCTATGCACATACAAAATTTCAGCTTTCTATCTTCAAGGGTGTAAAAGTTTTGTAAACAAAAAAAGTGTCCACGGACGGACGGACGGACTGACGGACGGACGGACGGACGGACGGACGGACGGACAGAGTGAAACTAATAAGCACTTTTTTCAAAAAATTTTTGGAAAAGTGCTAAAAAGGAACATTAATTTTCCATATTAAACATATGAGCATATCTGTCAGAATAAATGTGCTTAACTACTCCACTTTTGTAGTATCACCACATGCAGACTAATTCAGAATATTTTGAATTTTCGTATGTGTTATAACCCTATTAATGAAACGCAAAGGTTATTTAACGTTTATGTTTGTGTTATTCTAAGATCTTTCACAAAATTTTATTCATTCTAAATTCTGGTGACACAAAATTTTTCCTAGTAGGCAAGTCTTATTTTTATACCCGTACGAACGTATGTTCGAAGGGTATACTAAATTTGCCTTACCGTTTGTAACGCTAAGAAATAACGGTCTTAGATATAGACTCAAGTGTATGTTTTTGATCAGCGTCAAATTCTGAGTTGATTTAGCTTTGTCTGTCCGTCCGTCCGTCCGTCCGTCCGTCCGTCCGTCCGTCCGTCCCAACGATAACTCAAAAACTAATTGAGCTAAGTTCACCAAATTTTCACAAATGATTTATTGTACTAAGTGCCAGAACCCTATTTAAATTGGACAAGATCGGGGTACCGGTTCGGGTAGCTGCCATACAACTTCAAAATTTATTTATCTATATCTCAGAAACTATAAAAGCTATGGTATTGAAATTTCACACAAATGAATATATTAATAGGGCCAATGTGTCTGATAAAAGTCGTTGAAATTACTTGGCTCCTTCTGGTACCTGCCATACAACTTCAAAAGTTATTTGTCTATATCTCAGGAACTATAAAAGCTATGGTATTGAAATTTCACACAAATGAATATATTAATAGGGCCAATGTGTCTCATAAAAGTCGTTGAAATTACTTGGCTCCTTCTGGTACCTGCCATACAACTTCAAAAGTTATTTGACTATATCTCAGAAACTATAAAAGCTATGGTATTGAAATTTCACACAAACGAATATATTAGTAGGGCCAATATGCCATATAAAAGTCGTTGAAATTACTTGGCTCCTTCTGGTACCTGCCATACAACTTCAAAAATTATTTGGCTATATTTCAGAAACTATTAAAGCTATGGTATTGAAATTTCATACAAACGAATATATTAATAGGGCCAATATGTCTGATAAAAGTCGTTGAAATTTCTTGGCTCTTTCTGGTAGCTGCCATACAACTTCAACAGTATTTTGGCACAGACAGCATTTTGACACATTGTACTGAAATTTTGCATAAATTAATATACGGCAACTCCATAGTCAGTTATGGCATCTTTATTCGCACATAGGATAACAAATTCGTACGGGTATCACAGAGTTGACAAGGTCAACTCTATTTTTTTCTCGTTTTTTTTACAAATAAAAGAAGAAGTTTTATTTTAAATATAAAAATGAAAAGAGTAATTGTAAAATTACTTGTAACTATTTTATGCGCGTGGTGTTGGTCTTCTTATGTCTGTTTCTTGAAATCGCAATAAAATATCAAATTTGCTTTAGTTTCTTTAAAAACTATTTAAATACAAGCATTCTCTCTGAAAACTATTTAGTATCATGAGAACTTGAAGTTCTTAATAATTATTTTCTTTTGATTTTTCTTGAACAGCTAATAAAGAATTTTGGAAAGATAAAAATGTTAAAGGAAATTTAAAAGTATCATTGAAACTTCCAGTTGACATAAGTTTACTTGTGTTTATTTGTGTATGAATGCATTGACTCTGCAGTTTTAATTGGATCTAAAACAAAAAAAAATTAAGATTGAAAATTAATTCTTTCTTGTGTTTTGTATTTTAATATAGAGGAAAATGTATGTACATCAGCCATTAATCAAAAAGTTCTTCACGTGCTTTTGTGGACTTCTTCTAAATAATTTCATAGAATAATAACAATAATGTAGTTATTTATTACTTCTGTGTAATTTCTTTTTTTTCTATATCATACGTGATTCGAATGCACAATAGTATAAAATTAAAAAAATGTGATCATGAATTTGTTTTGGTAGTTTTTACTATTTCTGATGGTCGACGATTATACCATAAAGGCAGGTCTAAAATTTCTGCATTACTACGAATCCATACATTTAGTTGAATGTGTCTATGTAGGTACATAGGAATTTTTGATAAGAATTTTCAAAATTAAAATTTAAAATTGCAATGTGCACAATAATTAGGTTAATTGAGCACGTATTTTTATTAAAAAAATATTATTTTGTTTTTTTTTGTTTTGCTTTTAACGTAATTCCAGAAATGACTTAGGGAGTGTTCATGAACTCGTTTATAATAAATTTTTATAGCAGTTTTTATTTAATATTAATTAAAAAAAAAATTGCATTCTACAGTAAAAAAGTAGTTTTTCTCTGATTAGGACATTTACATATATGTATGTATTGAAATTTTCTGCCTACAGTTTGACGTGATGAGTTGTTGAGCGTACATAAAGAATAAACTAGAAATCGCGCGTTACATAGTTAAATATGTTTTCCAACATCAGAATATTACAATGTTCTTGAATTTTGACTTTGATTTTGATAATAAGAAGGGCAATTTTATACTCGTAAGTATTAAAATAAGTTCATCGACTTTATTGTGATGTGTTCCGAATTATAAGAAAAAGTGTAAGAGTCCGATCGTGTATCTCGATATTATACTCGCCAAGTTAGAAGAAAATAGGTTACTATCATATATTTGTGTAATGTAATTTGTTATAGTGAGAAGAATTATTTCGTAGCATACAAAATTTATTCACTTTGTTTTTGAAGGTGTCACATATAGTATTAAAAAAAAAAATTAAAAAATCCAATTGGAAAAAGTTAGCAATCTTATTGGAAAAATGAAATATCTTTTAGAGAAACGGAGAACCTGATTTGAAAATGAATAAAAAGTGATATGAAAAAGCGGGACACACGATTAAAAGCTGTAAAAGTTGAACACTTTTCAAAAAAAACCAAATGAAAGCACGAAAAAAGAAAATATTCTCAATTTTTTTTAATTGATTAGGGTCTTCCTATTATTCTTTTTTTTTTTATTATTGGTATGAAAAGAAAACTTCCTTTCATTCGGAATAAAATACTTTTTTATTTTTTGCTAATACGAGTATATTTCGTGCGCTACATACGCACTTTATCAAAGCTGATTTTCTTCTAATTAAGACAACAAACAATAAAAATTGAAATCTATTAAAATTAGGAATATTATACCTGACTTAATATAATTATCTACCTGACTTAATCTAGAATTTGATTATTTATTTATTTTTTTTTTTGTTATTATTTACAAACTTAATTCATACCTGTTTCAAACCTTAAAACTGGTCAAATAATTAATTTAAAGAACCAACTAGCCGCGTTACCTTCTTCCGTGTTCAGTAGGCAGTCCTTGTTTGATTTGTATATCTGCATGCTTTCATGAACTTCTCTCCTACGTTTTCCATTTACCTCTTTTAATACCTTTAAGTTATCTTCCGTGATTGTGTGATCCGTTTCATAAATGTGTTTTGCAACCATAAAATCGAAAATCCGGTTAAATCCTACTCTCCTTGCACGTTTTATTTCACTTAAATGTTCCTTAAGTCTTGTTGTAACGGATCTCTTCGTTTGTCCTATGTAAAATTTATCGCAATTATTACAATTGATTTTGTACACACCGTATCTTTCATGTATCCTCAACTTATCCTTAGCCGAATTTAACAAACTCCTAAGCTGATATTTACTATTGGTTTCCGATGTCCGAATATTGTGTTTCCTTAGTTGCTAATTTATCAAGTTTGTACAGTGATGATCATAACTTAAAGATGCCCACGTTGTTCTTTGTTCTTCCAATATCCTGTTCTATTTAAACAATGTGCTCATGTTCTCCTGTCCATTGGTGTGGTTAGCATTCTATGGATCATAGAGTTGAACGCCGCCAATTTTTTATTATATTGCTTTGGAAGCGCTATGGAATCTCAAACCTACATAAAAAACACTGCACGTGTTGGTAAATAATTTGAATGTTATTTTCTTTTTTGAATGTTACGTTCAAAATTTTATAAATTCGATGCAATATAAAATTTGTAAAAAATTGGAAATTTGTAGAAAGGTAGGAATAAAAGTAGTTTTAAGGTTTAAGGTGGGGTGAACTTCAAAGTTGCTTATGTAATCAAATTTTGGTATGTTTGTATGTAAATTTAATGAATAATAAATTACGTTCTTTGATTTGATATTTTTCAACAAAAACGCAAAAACAAAAAATCAACGTTAAAAATGAAAAAGTAAATTATTGCCGACAATATGACAGAACAAATGGAACTGAAGTCGGATCCTTATTTCTTTATCCTTGTTCCATTCGAATGTAAATTTAAAATTTTTATGCTTTAAAGGTAGGAAAGAATAATTCCTTTAGGTATATAACTGTAAATACACACAAACTATACGAGTAAATAATAATTTTATATTAATGTAGACATTAAATTGAATAAGAAAATTAATTTCATTCTTCATATTTGTTTTTAATTAAAAAAAAAAGTACTCCACTTTCGGTTCTTAAAGTATCAAATTTATACTTAGCTACAATGGTTTAATTTAATTAATGAGTTGAACAAACTTTAATTATTTGAAAAATCTTGTTTGCACTTACAATTAATTCCAAAATATTGTTTTAATAAACTTTTATTGAACAAAATTCAATTAAATTCCGTTTGTTCTATACATATACATACTTACACATATCTGGGGTAGTGATAATTTTTTAAATTTTCTTGAATTAGAAATTTTTATTAACTTAGTTTCTGTTATAGTTTTTGAAAAAAGTAATTTCATGTAATTTAATTTGTTCAATTGTGAATACTTAAAAAACATATTGAAATTCATTTCTAGTGTGGGAAATGTTACACCGCGAATACCGAAATTTTGTAAGGCTGAAAT
Organism: Condylostylus longicornis; assembly: GCF_029603195.1. Taxonomy (NCBI): domain Eukaryota; kingdom Metazoa; phylum Arthropoda; class Insecta; order Diptera; family Dolichopodidae; genus Condylostylus; species Condylostylus longicornis. Next base: position 3,832,212 of record NW_026578052.1, on the reverse strand, counting down.
CGAACAACAAATTGCTTTGTGCAGAAATGTTCAGAATTTGAATTTGGCGCAACGTGAATATATTCCGCAAGAATTCCGCATGGTTTTCAGAATTTTTTAAGAAAAATTCAACCACAGCACGGGTTTTGACACAAAAGACTAAGATATTTAAGTAAATTTATTTTAATGAAAGTTTGTTAGATTAAAAATAGTTTATCTTTAAGGCATGCATGTAAATTTAAAATGGTGCTGTTCGTATTTTTTAATAATAATTGTAAAATTACATTTTAAATTTCATTTAATTAACTTATACCTTTTATAGAAAAAGTTTATTAATCCATAAAATGTAATAAAAGAAAAAGAAAATTACGGTGCCGCCGAAAATCGTTCATCATTTTTACAAGCAATTCATTCCATAAAAGAGCTCGTTATCTATATTGTATTTTTGTCGCGTGCTTAAAATTAATAACAATGAATAAAAAAAGAGGAAAAGAACTAAAACAAGAAAAAATTTTATAATTCACGATTTTGCTAAAATATCATCGATCCAATCAACAAAAACCTTTCTCAAAACGAATGAAACAAAAAAAGAAAAATAGAAATAAAAACCAAGTTTAATCCTTTGTTTTTTTTATTGTTGTCTTTTCCTTTCGTCGCAAGTTGATCTTTAAAAATTTTAACATTAAAGAAATATTCCTCGGTTGGCACATTTTTTTACCTTAACTTTCATGACTATGGCATGTAACTATTATTGTTTTTAATAAAGTCGAAATAAGTATTGCTCTATAAAATATCCAGGTGTTTCACATAAAATAAACCACTTTGGTAAGGTTTAACTCAATAATTGTTGATAAATTTTTGATTTTTCGTTCTGCTAAAATTTTGGTATTGAATTGCAATTTGCCTATAGATTTGTTATTGTCATTTTGCTATTGTAGGTCATATTGCCAATGAAATTCGAAGTTATACGTTAATTAACTACTTATATTTAGTTATTAATCATGTTATTATTATTTTAGTTGTATTTTTAATAAGAAACCAGAATATATAATTCCACTTTGTCCCCCTACAACTTCGCCTTCGCGTTTATTTGTTGAACACTAGTGTAATATATGGCGTAGGTGAATTACTTTGTTTGTAGCGTGCATCTCAATTAATTCAATATCATATTTCTAATTTGCATCGATATATTTCGAACTGGCTGCTACTTTAAAATCATTTTTGATGGCAGAACTTAATAGCTGCTAGCTTTTTAGAGAGGACAGTGAGTTTTCGCATGTCTTTTGTGAGAATATAGAGTGTTCATCCACAAAAGAAAGGAAATTCGAGTTTATGACTGAAGCTCTGCGTACTTAATGTAGGAGAATTGTGCATAAGCTGATACTATATATGAATTTCTTGAACTTTGGAGGAGATATGCATAGGTCCACCTCTTGTACTATAATCTAGAATTTGTAATTTACAAGGCATACCAATTGTATTGTGGTATGTGTAAAATTTTAGTCGATAGAAATTGAATTTCAATGGTTTCCCGCAATTCAATACTGTATTTAAAATTATTTACAGTAAATTTTACTATGATGCTCAGCATGCAATAGATTGTTGGTAACAACACATTGTTGTTACGTATGGAAGCATTAACGCTTATTGCAACATAAGCGCTACATTTTACTATAGAAGACAAATGATTTACATTTTACTTTTTGTTTTTTTAATAAAAAAAATGATTTACGCTAAATTTACTATTGTCTCTTTAGATTATTTAAGATCCTAAAGGTAAAGTTAATGCATACTGACTTTTCTACTTCCGCTTAACTTGGTTTTAAAGTAAAAAAAAATCAAAAGACAAAAAACTGAAAACTGAAAAACATCTTTAATTTCATGGTCCATTAAAGTGTTATATCCGTAAGCGTATGAATAATTAAGAGAAAACTGGTAGCTTTCCTTTAAAAATCATTATTAAGATACCATCACATTAAGTGTTATATAAGTCAGTTTAAACGAGATCAACAGTAGTGATGAGAAAAAAAAACAAAACTATTTTCATAACTACTTTTTTTGTTGTGTTTAATAAATAGGAAGAAAAATTCTAATAATTAATGAAGCATGAAATTAAATCTAATTAGTTATGATGTTTAATTATTTTCCATATTTTCATTTTGTTATTTAAAAGTAGTTATTATTGTTTTTTGTCTAGATGAAGATAAGAAAAACCTATTCCATTTTGTGATTTCAATGCAAATTATAAATGGATGGATAAGGAATCGCTTTTGAATTTTGTAAGAAGAAATTATGAATTTTAAGCTAATTTAAAGTATGAGATCTAATTATAACTGATAATTTGAAATTTTAAGAGAAATTTTCACATCCAACAAACCACATCACAATTCTCTATTATAGTAACGAACATAATTTGAGAAGAACATTTGAATTTTATACCGAAATTTTCACTTATTCCCTGAAAAACTCTGTACCTCTGCAAGTTGATTTATAATTTTTGAAAGAAAATCGTGTTTGACCATTTATTTCCTTAAATTATAATTAAGGAAATTGAAATGGACTTCAAGCTATTATTATACCCGTACGAACGTATGTTCGAAGGGTATACTAAATTTGCCTTACCGTTTGTAACGCTAAGAAATAACGGTGTTAGATATAGACTCAAGTGTATGTTTTTGATCAGCGTCAAATTCTGAGTTGATTTAGCTTTGTCTGTCCGTCCGTCCGTCCGTCCGTCCGTCCGAACGATAACTCAAAAACTAATTGAGCTAAGTTCACCAAATTTTCACAAATGATTTATTGTAGTAAGTGCCAGAACCCTATTTAAATTGGACGTGATCGGGGTACCGGTTCGGGTAGCTGCCATACAACTTCAAAAGTTATTTGGCTATATCTCAGAAACTATAAAAGCTGTGATATTGAGATTTCACACAAGTGAATATATTAGTAGGGCCGATGTGCTTGATAAAATTCGCTAAAATTTCTTGGGTCTTCATGGTAGCTGCCATACAACTTCAATAGTAGTTTGGCACAACCGGAATTTGGAAAAACACATAGTACTGAAATTTTGCATAAATTAATATGGTAATACGGCAACTTTAAGTCATAGTCTGCCCCATAGTTAGTAGCCATAGCACATTAGTTATTCGCACATAGGATAACAAATTCGTACGGGTATCACAGAGTTGACAAGGTCAAGTCTATTTTTTTTCTCGTTTTAATTATAATTTACTTCTCTCATGTAAGGTTTAAAACTCCCACTAAATTCGTGTTCGGCAATGCCTTCGTGTATTAAACTTAATAGTTTGCTAATAAGCATGGCCACTGGAAGAAACGAAACAATCTCAGTTAATTCCCACAAATATTTGATAACTAACGATTTATTTTTCTTTATTTTCCAGGATTTGAGCATCAACAGTCATACATCTCAAAATTTAAATGGGTAAGTCATTGATATTTCACTATTTATAGAACAAATGCTTTTTTTTGGTTTGTTTTAGCTGTTGTAAATGTTAGTTTTCTCTTTGAATCCCATTTCATTATCCAATTTTGGGTATTGTAAAAACACCAAAGTTCTAATACATTAAAGTATTCAATAAATTCTAACGAGATTGATTTGAGTTTTACGGTAAAAATTGTGCACCTCGAAAATAAATTCACATTCAATATGTCTGTGGCTTTTTAAAACAAATAAATAAATTAAAGGTAAAATCATGAAATTTTTTCAATTTTTCCTTCCAATATTCCATTTTGAAATTTCTCTGAAATTATAATCAATCATTATTATATGATTCTGAACTCAATGTTACTTAATTCTGATATGATTTCGAAGTTAATGTTACCTTAATCATATTTCCCATGCACTTAAAAATTTTTTTTGTGCGTATCCTCATTTTCCATAAGGAAACAATCAATCAAATTCATAAAATGATAGAAGATAATGCAATAGCATTGTTTTAATAAATTTTTGTGAATTCTTTATTAAATTCCTTCCGAATTAATATCATTTATATTTTTGACTACAGAGATTGCTTTTGAAATGCTGAGGAGTTCCATTTTTTTTTTTTTTGTAAGAGATAAGAATCCGTAATTATATTTTATCAATTCAATACTTATGTTAAGAGTTGTTAAAAATAACTCTTAATTCTACTCCAGAACTAAATTTTTAAAGTAAATGTTCTTAACGGGATCGTGTACTGCATTAGTTCTAAGAAAAGCAAAGAGAGATCTATTTGCGGTTAGAAAAAAATTTCAGGCACGTTCGTGGGATTCTACGTATTTTCATTTCATTGAAATCTCGTTAGGATTTCTAATAATATTTACAATATTTTGAATAAAGGGACCTAACGTAATAACAATATGCCGAAGCTTATGCCACTCTTAATGTAATCCTACATTGCATATTGAATTATTTTTCAATAATTGTTTTATCTCTTATTTTTTTATTCTTTGTACGTTTTCGTATTATTTGAATTTGTACATTTCTTACTGATCCATTTTCTTCAAAATGTCTTACCAGGCGGTTTATTGTTGCTGCAGAGGGCAGATTCCGCACACTGAAATATCGCCGATATGCTCGCCGAGTTAAAGTAACTGACCTGTGATTTTGATAGTAAAATTCTATGATTTTTGTTCGCTGCTGCGTTGTGTACTGCTCCATTATAAATTTGCCAAGCCTTGTTTACAAGATTCTGAAATAAAAAAAAAAAAAATTAATAAATAAAAAAGTTATCAAGAATTCAAAACATATCGTTCATTTTGCGCCACCCTGTATGTCAACAAAAATATGCAGTGACAATTGAATTAAATGAGAACATTAATAAATAAGGTGACCAACAGACCGCGAACAGAAAACTGTCATAATTTTACGTATAATTGAAAACTGGAAAAAAATTTAAAATTCAAATAATTAGGGTACAATATAATTAATGATTATAATGGTAGTGTATCTAAATCAAATTGTTAGTGCTTATATACTAGTGTGGAATATCGTGAAAGGAACTGTTGTGAGTACTACGTAATGAATTCATTTCGACAGTCACACACTTTAAGTAAAAAGAATTTTAATTGTGTTTCTTGTTATTGCCACTCTCATGTTTATTCGAATGTCATTAAAGTAGCAAGATATTCGCATCTATTTACATGCGACGCACTGGGGCAGTCAACGGCTGTAAATCTTATTTTAAGCTGTGGGTCGTTAATGACCCAATGGGTAAATAAAGGTTATATCACTTGCTATATAGGATTTGCAAGATTGCATGCAAGATATGCTAGAAGTCATTTTAATTTTCTCTTTAAATATATTGTTCTTTCTTATTTCGAGTCCCTCAAAATCATTGGGGTCCGATTACATTATTGAATTGTTATCTCCATATAAAAACCATATGGAAATTTTAAAAGCGCTTAATTTCAAGTGAAATTTCCTTTTATAAAATTGTATTCCGTAAATATTAAAAATAAGTTATGAATCAGTTGGAATTTTGCTATTTAAAACCCAATAATTAAAACATGATTCCGACATATGTTTACAACTTATTTAATAAAGCTTACCATGAAAATAAACAATGATGTTTGTTTCTTGAAAAATAGAAATAAATGAAGTGAATAAAAGTGCATGAAGAACAGGAAAAGTTTTTTAAAACATAAAAAATTTTCACTTCATTGAAATTGTAAAAAATAAAGAAAAAAATCCAAAAATGAAAATTTAATTCAAGGATTTTTCGTATTTTCTTTTTTTTTTACAAGTACTTACGGAAAAATACTGCCGCTTTTCTATAGAAAACAAAGTTTTCTTTTAAGGTCATTATAACTATTAAATTTTGTATTTGTTTGAAGATTACTTCAATCTCAACAAAATTATAGTATTTTTTATTACATAAGAGAAAACGCATTATTCCTCAATAGTCTTTTGTTAAAATAAAAATTTCATATTCAAAGGAAAATTTTTATAATGCCATGCCCACTTTGTAAGGAAATGCTGAATGTGCAGTGCTATTGATTCAATTTGAAAGTTTTGCAAAAAAGAAAAACTTAAAAGTTTTTTCATATGGGTTCATACTTTTGCATTGTTAAATTTTTTTGAGAATAAGAAGGAACTTTTAAATTTCAGAATCAATAAGATTTGTTGCTATAAGCTGATCTTCTTGTATAAACGATGTCAAGTGCTGATTAAATAACATTTTAAATATCGTATTTACAACATATGAAAAAGAACTTATAATACGTGCAGTTTTGTAAAATTCTTAGTTTGCGTTGATTTTGAAGCAGATAAAAAACTTTTAAATAACTTTCTTCTAATATTGAGTTCAATAAATTTAATGTACAAGACTTTATCGATTGATTTTCACAGATTTCATTAGCATTCATCAGGCATTCCAATTGATGTGCATATCTTATACAACCCGAATACCGAACAAATTAGAGAGAGAGTTGAACGCAACAGTACAGAAAGTGAAAGCTGTTATAAAAAATAAAATGAATTCATTGCATATAAAGATTGTGAGACGAATATCAGCTTTGCAGGGAATTCATTTTATTTTTTATAACAGCTTTCACTTTCTGTACTGTTGCGTTCAATTCTCTCTCCAATTTGTTCGGTATTCGGATATTATTTAATTACCAATTCTACTTATTCTTAGCCTTTGTTTATTAGCATTCTTGAACAATGATAATCTTGGAGAGATGTTCGCCGTATAAATATATGAATATCTTCAAATAATAAATATTGTATTAATTAAGTGTTGCCCTCGCAAAAGAATTTCGGATTAAAATATTATTGCGAATACAACTGTAAAAATCAATTTTTCAAATTCTTCTATTTAATCTATTTTTGGAATTTTCAAGTTATTTTTAAATCATGCTGAAAATGTAATAAATATGAAGTGTAAATGCATTTTGTATAAAATATGTAATAATTTTTCTTATTGTAATACCCTCAAAAAATGGAATTTTTTCTTGTTACAATTGCTAAAAACAACCAGAATAAAAGTGCATTAAGAAAACGCATTTATATTTTCTTTCATTTTTACAATTGCACTATTATAAAGGCAGCAGACCTATTGTGTTTTATTGGCCCTATTCAGTGAAAATGAAAGAATAAAAGAAAAATCAAAAGAAATTTACTTTTCCATTCATTTTCAGTTTTCGTTTTTTTGGTTTTTGCTTTTTTTCCCTTAATATTTCACTTGTTTTTCACTTATATTTTTTTCACTCACTTATTTATTGTTACAATTCGCGTACTATTTTTCTTTCTTTTACCCACAAAATTTGAATACCAACTTGTAAAAATAAAAGAAATGAGAAAAAGAGAAAGAAAAGAAAAGTGTTTATTATTTTCCATTTATCGTTTAGTTTTTATATTTTTTATTCTCATTTCTCATGTCAAGACTAAAATTAAAAATAATTCATCAAAATAATAATGATGATAATAAGAAAAAAATGCACATACATTTGTAAATACCATTTAGTACTTTTGTTTCATGTTCAATGCCCTCAGCTTTTAAGGAAAAAATATTCTTATAAAAAGTTCATAATATCGAAAATTGTTACAAAAAAGAAAAAAATTCTAAAAAATATTATGAGCATTACCACCAATACGATTGTGTTTAAATTCAAAAATACCTAATAAATTTGTAGGGGAATGAATGAGTACAGAAATTTGAAATCATCCGGGCATATAATTCGCGCTATTCGGAATTTCAGAATGAAATTCACGATTGTAACTTGTTTGTTATTGTTGACATTTCAACAAAAATTTAATATTAATATAAGAATAGGTCGTCGAATTATTCCATTTTCTAAATTTTCTTTTCCAATTACTATTTTGAATAGTATTTCAAATAAATATAGGTTTCTAAATATAGGAGCCTGAAAGCAAGTATATTTTGAATAATGCTAGCAACGAAATTAATATAACGGTATTTTAGTTTCTATGAAATTTCACTTCTGGCAATACTGCCATTTTACAGAAATCTGTTTTAAGATCAATAAAATATTATACGTTAATGTTCAATTTTAATCGATCAATAATTTAATATGGAGTACTGTAAGTACTAAATAAAATCGATTTTTCATCTCAAAATAATCGTTTTTTTCTTACTGTGGCGTCATTTTAAAAGAGTGTACAAAAAAGGGTTCGTTCTCATATATACATATATGAACATAATTAATCCGAATTTTTTTTTAATAAAAAAACTTTAAAACTCGTAAATCTCATCTCATAGATATTGAATTATACAAAAAAAAAATTGGATTGTACAATTTTTTTTTTTGAAAATGACGAATAATCTATAAAATGGAATGTTTTTAATGCATCAACGAAAAGCATTCATATTTAATTGACAGATTTATTAGGGCTTTAATTAATTACTTATTAAAACTATGTATAGTGATATGTTGAGTCTTTCTCCTATATTCATAAGCATAGAGTGTATGCTCGAATGTGATTATAATCATTGTTTTGGCAAGTACTTTTAAAAATATCTAGACAAGTTTAATTCCTATCGGCTGTTCATGCAAACAAACCGAATGTCTGTTTAAAAGAATGAAGGGCATCATCCAGCTCTAGTTACTGACGATATTTCATGCTGCTTTAATAATCAGTAAATTAGACCAATGGATATTTGACATTTGTGACAGATGTCTTACAACATAGTCCGACTCTGGAATATAGAGCGGCTGGTGGTAGTGTTATTCATTAGAAAAAAGAGATTTCATTCGATCAGGAAATCGGGTTGCCGAACGATTTCTGAAGGTTAGCCATTCATAGAACATAATTGAAATGAATCATCTTATTGACGAGGAAGACGATGATTTTCCTTGGAACGTACAGGGATTTTAGTGAAACAGTTCATTGGATTAAAAAAGAACAAAGTTCGCTTGTCCAGTGATGACCCATTGAGTGGGTTAGTTGCTAAAATGAGAAAGGCGAGTTTTAAACTACAAGTACCGTGGAGTCAACACGAGCGTTTTTACAGTGGAGTACATTTGAACATTTTGTAGGCATTGTTAAACTAGTAAAACTAAACAGATTTATTTGGTTGTGAATATTACCGATTTTGAAATTTATGTAATTCAGAGGAATCTTCATGTTAAATAAAAAAATTTACTGCATTTAAAATCAATTTGCTATGGAGTGGAAAAATCCATATGTATTCAATCTGCAAACCATATGTATATTCTATCTGTGTACGAATACCGAGTTGTATTAAAAATACTCAATTTTTGGAATGTTTATTTCAATTGAAATTTAAATTTAAACAACAGCGCAGCAATAAAATAAATCTGTTACACCTGGAATCTATAAATTAAACAAATGTTGGTTTCTTGAATTCAAGTGTTGAAAATTGTGCTGTTCACCAGTATCAATAATTAGTTTTTTAAAAAATTATGAGTGCTTTTATAAACAATCAAATGCAGTATTGTGTACAACAAAATTATACAATTTTTTCAATTATTATAAAAAATAATAATTTCTTTCTAAAATTATTGAGAAATGGTTTTTTGATCAAAATAATGAAATCTAGTTAATTCTTAAGAAATCAATTTTGAAGCAGTTACCAATTGTTCAATTAAAACATTGTGTATTACAAACCCAAATTTCTAACTAAATTCTGAAAAAATATTACGTGTTTTCAAAAGAATTTCGGATTTAACCTTAAAATTACCCATGCGAAACTAATTAATTTACGCATTAGGCTTGTAAGAATTAACTATCGGCAACGAAAAATTCAAAAATTTATTCAGAAATCTGTTGATTTCGCACTTTTTTCTGATAGCCATAAGTGAGTGAGTAATCGAAAGTTTGATATTAAGTAGTACTTAGTTGTATAACTTGCCGTTCATACATTTTTAGTTTCTCATACAAAAATTTTGATATTTGTACTAAAATTTGTATCACTTTTCCAATTAATCACGAACCAAAAAAAAAGCAAAGAAAATTTTAGAGTTTAAGTAAAGATAAGCAACAAAATTCTTTGGATTTAAAATTTTGAATTGAACAATAGAAGAAATTTAAATATTTCCACTCTAAAATTCCTCTTTCCTTTTATTTTCTTTCAAATTCTTTAAATCTCCATTGTAAGTTTTAATGACGCATACTTGACATTTTTGGGTCAATATTTTCCATTTCAATGTTTATTTTTATACAAGAATTGAAAAAAATTAAAATTTTATGATTTAAAAATTTCATTTTGATAAGATCTGCTTTTCGTTCTTAAATTGGATAATTTCATAACTGCGAGTATATTATGCTTAAACCCTTTTGTGTCTTTGTTCTTTAAAAATTTCAAAATGCGAAGTGTGTATGTGAAGTTCGTAAAAAAACGGTCATGTCTTTTACATTAATATTTTTTTTTATTGAGTTCTTTACAACCTTTTCAAATCAAAATAAGTTAACCGTCAATAATTATTTTACCACCCAATAATTATTAATCTCTCAAAATGAACCCATCAATCTTATTTACGCGCTTAAATATCATTTTTCAACACAAAACGAAATTTATAAATTTAACTGATTCGGTTACCCAAATATTCTTTATATTGTTGTTGAAGAATAAGCATAGTCATACAAGATGAATACAAAAGTGTGATCGTTGTTTAAATAAAATGTGTACGAAAATAAATTTAGAAAGAGACGAATAAAATAACAGTAATCAAAATAGCGGAATCCACTTTATTAATACTGCCCACATATAATACTTATGGAATGTAATACTTATTTTGTTACAGATGTCACCTGTTTATTATGACTCGGTCATTGTTGTCGATGTAAACTGGTGAAATTTCTGAGTTAAAGTGTTATAGAACGTATTGTGACTTGTTGAAAAGCCTATGATCTATTTAGATTGTTTTCTCTATATCACTCGTAATCTTATTGCATATTTTTAGGAGAAGAACAGAAACTTCATCTGCTGTCATAAAATAAACAATATTCAATGTTAATAGCCCGTTGAAATTTCAAATTTCTGTAAATGTTAGGAAGAATGAGGTGAAATATTTGTGAACGTGTTGTTCGAAATTGCGGGGAAGGGCCATTTCATCATAGTAATCTAAGCATATGGTATCTTATATGGAGCTCGTGGGGTCTTAGATCTAAAATGGTCTACTGAATCTACACTACCATTGTTCGATCAGTTGCAACATACACGATTGCAGCATTTTTCGTACTTAGATATAACGGGTTCTTTAAGGACGTGTCCAATGGTCTAGGTGGAAGCTCTTTTGCCACGGCTCTGTTTCACATTCATCTTAAAAGGAGGGTAAAACTTTCTCCTTTATGGTATGGAGGGAGCATTGCAAAAAAAGCAATACAAGACCGGGTGACCTTAAAGGGCACTTTGGTATTATTTAAAAACTTCAAAGGTGAAGAAGTAAGGGCCCTACAAAGCGGTCGACGTGAAAAGGGCCCAAAGGCTCTTTATAGGGTTAAAATTTTAAAAGGGGCAAAAGTAGAGTAATTACGGTTTGCTATAAATAAATCAAGAGAAGATTCATAATGGTTGCAATAACTTACACACGTTACATTAATTTCAATATTAATTATGGTAATTACTTTAAATTACTCTTAAAAAGTTCCGCAAACCGATTTCATATATGAAACATGTCAAACCTTTTCAAATGTTTTCTAAATTAACATTTCAGTCTCATATCACAAATATTAAAATTTATCTTACCTTAATATTAAAAAATATTCTTGTGTTTGTTGTAATATACTATAACGATTATGAAGATTATTCTTTAGGGAGATCATATTCAAATAGTTTTGAATGGAAAGAGTAAATGTTTTGACAATTTGTGTGTTTATCACTATGATTATGCAAATATTTTTACCTGAAAATATGAACCCTTATATTCTTATTGAAACAAACTTGCGCTACAATATGGATGTATGGGGGAGTATTTTGTGAAAATTTCACCTAAATAATATCGACACAATTTATGGCAATCGAGATAAATTTCATATTACGAAAAAATTTAATTGAAAACGTGATTGGGTGTTCACTGCTAATTTCAATGTGGCTTGTTTAGGGTTTTTTTTAAATATACCCTTGGAGGGTAGATAAAACCCTATTCTATTGTTTTGTGTAATATGGTACAAATATAAAATTTTGAGTTATTGTTATTGTCAACAAGATTACTTGAAAAATATTTGAAATTTATGTTTTATGGTCATTCAAAAAATCGAGTATTTAAAAGACATATTGTCTCTGGAAGTCATTCATATTGTTTTAATTACAATAATTTTAGTTAGTTTATTAGTTTCCAATAATTTAGTTAGTTATAGTAAACCTCTGAATTATACCTAATTAAAAGTAACAAGTAACAGGTTTTTGACTTTGTTAGTCAAATAATGAAGTAAATATGATCCTCATTGGAATATCTAAGTAAATGAGAAGTTTCAAATGATTATTGTCACTAATTGTTAACAAAACAATAAATTATAATTGATTGAAACGGAAATTGGCTAAACTAATTCAGAGATGAATAAACGATTATTAGAAATGATATTATATGTAGTTACTTGCACATGGTCGCTAATTAGACACATATATTAAAAATCATTTCTTTTAAAGCGCTTAATTCATCAAGAGTAGCTTTATTATACAACTATTGAGAATTTTAATGTACATATTCACCAATACATGAATACACATTGATAAAACTTTCAATACCCTGCCTTGTGTAATTATTATTTAACTTTGAACTATACACCAGAGGTTTTCATTATACAAACTTTTTTTTACTAATAGTTGATTTCTGTTAAAAACTTTGAAATTTAAATTCAAACTAAAATAGCTATGTGTAACACAATACCCAAAATATTTTCTCAAAAAATTCCTTATTCGAACAGGGCAGTTTTTATATAGAACTTGTGTATACACACACACGCAGTATTATACAATCAGAACACCACAACAAAATTATATCTGTTGTTTTTCTAACAAATTACTCAAATCAGCGATTTTAATTTATTGCTTTCGTTACGTGATTCTTTTTATACATTCAAATATAATAATATTTTTGTTAAAAAATTTGCAAGCAATATTTACCATCATAATGAATAAAATAATGCTTACATTTCTTCTGTAAGAGTAAAAGAATATTCTATAACTATAATTAGTGTCCAGCCATGGGAACCTTTTGATTGGAGTAGTAATGCGCCTGTTTCTTAAGTAGTCTATCTGTACCCTTGAGAAACTACAAAATTATAGAAACATGAAGCTGCCAGACTTTCGAGATTCAAAAAAGGTACAAAGGTCTCACATAGGGGCATCTGTGCTAGTTCGAGTAAAACCACTGATCCTCATTCTACAGCACGATCGTGCTTGTAAGGTCGACTATGAAGGGAAAATGTTCAGTGAATACATCAACCAGTTTTATACAAACAAATATTTTTCTAATAGGTCAGGTTTTATTTTTTTTATAAGTTAAATTCCTATTATTTTGGGAAAAGCTTGGATGGAATATTATATATCTCCAAAAGGAACCCTAACAATGATATTTTTATCTACTAGAAAATGCTTACGTTTGGGATATTTTATATAATTACTGGCATTCAAATTTTAAGATGAGGACTAAGTAGCAATAACATACAATTTAGCAGTTTTTAGGGTCAACAGCTAATTTACAATAAGGTAGAGTTGCTGAAATTGTACTTTGTAAAAAAAAAAAAGAAATATACCAAGAAAAATGTTAATTATTCATTAATAAGATAATAATTTAAGCCCTCACATAAGATCAAATTAAAATATTAAAAAATTAAAATCATAATTCAATGCTCTATTAATATTTTTACTTCAAATTTAACCTGATTATTTTAGTATTCAAACCGCTTGCATATACATACATATATTTCAATATATTTTTGAATAATAATTACGCGACGAACGTCATCATTATTTTGTAATGCTACTAACCTGAAGCTAATTTGTGTTTTAATTATAACTATTAAAGAATATTTTAACAATGAATAAATATAGGAATAATAGCTTTTAGCCCTTTTGTTTTCAGTTTTTTTGCTGGATACAACAGCACGTTCTCAGTGTTGCTTTTCTGTTTTTTTTTTAATACTTTTCATTATTTTTTTCGACCAGTTAATCATTTCCTGTAATTATAGTGGTTAATATCTTTTAAAATTATTTTATTTATCATAAACATGAACAGTATTTTAGAGATTTGTATATAAACTATTTAAGCTCATAGGTATAATTACGTATGTGTTGGATATGCAAGGTGCTGCAAATAAATCATTAAAAAATTTTGTTCAAGTTCAATATTTAAGTACATTTGTTATTTATAAGTACAAGGTATTTCAAATTCGTATGTAATTTTTGTTAATGCAGTATTTACTAATCGATTCAAAACTGACTAAATTCTAATATATCGGATTGGGTCTGTACTCGTACCGAAAATTCAGAGGACTGGCAACGCTGATTTAATTTTTTTTTTGTATCTATTTACATACATTCATAGAAGTTTTACACGTTTTCACAAAATGATATTGTAAGAACCAAATTAAGTAATCACCATAAATCTATGTAGAAGAAAAGTAAGACATTAATATATTAATTATATAAATTACTGTAATCAAAGTAATTCTGGCAACTACAACATAAAAATTTTGCCTACAATGGCCTTGGAACTTTCTTTAAAAAAAATAAACATTAAATAGGGAAAGCGTGAAAATGAAATTAAATTGGTTCACAAAGAACTATCAAAAAATATGAATAAGTTGATCTGAAAGAATTCATTTAATTTTTAAAAACTTTTCTATAAAAATTTTAACACAAATCTCAAAAAAAAAGTTATATACAGAAATAATGAATAAAAAGTGTCCCCAATGAATGTAAATTGTCAGGGAACTATTACTAATCTTATTATTTAAGAATTGCTTTTGTTAAATTATTACTCTCTATTTATTGTAGATTTACTTAAAAAAAAATTAATATAATTTTATTTTATAACCGAATTCAATTTTAACCAAATATTTATAAAAATGGAATTGAAGAAATAATCCATTTAAATACCATCAAAGTATTGTGCATTTTGCTGCCACAATAAATTTACTTAAGTATTATACTCTATAATATTTGTATTGATTCCTAATTCGGGGTATTAAAGTATCGGTGGATTAACTTTACTAAAAAACTAAAAAAAAATGTTTAATTTTTTGTGAAATTTTTTTTGTATACTATCATTGTTCTATTATTTTGTATATAGGGCTCATATTGTGTTTTAGAATATTCACAAGGCTATGTGGGTATATGTTATGTATACACGATCACACCAGCAAAGCAATTAAATATCTATGCTATACAATTCTTTCAATTTAATCGAAAACAAAATGAAGTGGTAACGGTCTATTCACTATTGTTTCGTTTGCCCGCCATATTTCAATGAGAAAATACTTCCGAAGTAATGCAAAAAATTAGTATTTTCGTATACGATACTTTTTTAGCCCCGTTAGAACTTGATCTTATAAAATCTCACGAAAAATTAAATTATGGTTATGTTGTACACAATACAAACTTGTTGGCCTTCAAAATGTAAAATGTTATTGGTTTATCAGCACAAATTAGTGGATTGACGAAAAACTGCAAGAGAACCGTCGAGAAGTGCCAAATCAAATGTTGGTCTTCAAAGTTCGAAAAGTTCAAAAATAAATTATATGATTATAGAAGCTAATTGTAGGTTTGTTTCCCAAAATCGAAAATTTGGATTTCAATAAGGTTTTGACTGTAATCACCGTACGAGAAATGATGGTATTCCGCCATGCTGTTGAATGACAGCTGGTATAAATTAATATAATTCGAATCTTCAAATATAAAATAATGAATCATGACATAGCGATCTCTATTAACCATAACACAAAATGCAGCATCAGTTTTAAAGTAGCAAAAATACCTTTTGCAGCCAATTTTGCTTGACACATTAATATTTGATAATAACAACTTGTATACAAGTCAGAATATTTTCCAACACTGTATTTGTTGCATACTATGTAAATTGCAACTAAAATTCTATACAAATTCCAAAAAAAAAGCAATATTTATTGTTAAAAATACCACAGTTCAAATAAAAAAAAATTTTCTTTTTTAATTTGATTAATGTCAAAAGTACACAAAATAAAATTCATTGTTGCTAAAAATGTCAATCTCTTTTACTTTAGTACAAAAAAATTTTTACAATGTGCCATCATAACTTTTCAATTCGTAATGGTCTTCGGATAAAAATAATCTTTTACAATATTATACAATTTTACAAATAACAGAGATACGAAATTTTCATTGTTAAAAATTAAAATTTGCTTTAATATAAAATGGAGACGGGTAATTGAACTGATTTGTTTGCTTTTCAATGATTATATCTACATAACACGTAGATATATGGGAAAAATCAGTTGTGTCCTTGGTATTAATCACTAATATATGTAATGAACATAATAAATCCAATGAACACAATATTAAAACATTCAAATATTTGACTCTGGGCCTGATTATTTTCATTGTTGTATTCATTTCACACATACCGTTTTAAGTCAAATTTTATTATAACACAATTATTCAAGATGATGTAAAAGGGAGCTAACCGTGTACTAACATGATATTAGATATTATTCTTATTATTGTTGCATTTGTATTCGAAAAACCAAAGCTTTGTTTTTTGTGTTCCGAAAATTAATACGCTTGTTGATATGTGTTGGTGTATGTACTTGTATTTCATATTGTTTGTTCTATATCATTTTAATATTTTGTTGCATTAATTTGCGATGCTCAAGCGGAATTACAAACCGCGTGGAATTTCTATAAATAGCAAATATTTTGTTTAACTTTCGTTTCATGTGCTTTTTAACCACTATTGTCAAAAAAAATAAAAGTACTGGTCTTATAATAGAAGGTTAGAATAAAAGCGATCAAGGGTAAGCGTTTACTTTTTTTGTTATTGTTATACAGTAGGGTCATTCCCCTATAAATTTAAACAAATCTCAAATAAATTCTCCATAACGTGTTGCAGTTTTGATCATTTTGCTTCAAAGTTGTTTTTATATTATTGAATGCTTTATCATGTACTCGTATTCACATTATCTTGATTATGTAAGCGTGTACCTAAATTTGTGCGTTACGCGAAATTATCTTTTTGAATATTAAAATTATGAATTTTAAATTTAATATTATTTCATAATATATTTCTCTAAATATTCTCTATAATAAATTATTTTATTTTTACTTTTATTATTCTAGATTTAACAAACTGATAACAACATCAGTGTCAATGGATTATAAAAAGCAAAGGTAAATAAAAAAAAACGTTTTTTGATGAAGGTTATGCAGCTACCAGATCAATTTAACAAAATATGATTTTGGAGTGAAAAGCGGGTGTACTGTCCACTATACTACCGAGTATTTAATATATAAATTTAAAAATATTTTGGAAGATTACTCTGCCAGATTACAGCTACCAGATCAATTTAACATAAAATGTTATTGTGGTGAAAGGTGGGGGTACTGACCATTATACTACCGAGTATTTAATGTATAAATTTAAAAATATTTTGCGAGATTATTCTGCCAGATTACAGCTACCAGATCAATTTAACATAAAATGTTATTGTGGTGAAAGGTGGGGGTACTGACCATTATACTACCGAGTATTTAATGTATAAATTCAAAAATATTTTGGAAGATTACTCTGCCAGATTACAGCTACCAGATCAATTTAACATAAAATGTTATTGTGGTGAAAGGTGGGGGTACTGACCATTATACTACCGAGTATTTAATGTATAAATTTAAAAATATTTTGGAAGATTACTCTGCCAGATTACAGCTACCAGATCAATTTAACATAAAATGTTATTGTGGTGAAAGGTGGGGGTACTGATCATTATACTACCGAGTATTTAATATATAAATTTAAAAACATAAATTAAAAAATATCTTTGAAGATTACTCAATTAAATAATTTTAGTATAGGTTTAACAATTGTTCAGATTCTGCTTTATTCACTGACTAACTCTAAGCAAACTTGAAACAGTGTTGGTTTTCAAAATTTTCGTTAAAATATGCTCACCAAAAATATTTTATTTAGTATTTTATTTAGTATTGAATATGTTTAAGGATCTCGAGAATGTATAAATTTCTTCCGAGGAAATATTCTAAAAAATTTTAAAAATTAATTATTTCATGCACATGTTCTTGTAATTTCCGTATGAAGTACTACAGCTCACCATTATGTGAATTCATTGAAAAGATTTAGGAAATTCTAAAATTTCATTTCGTTTTTTTTTTTTGCTTGCATTTTTGAGTTGTATTGTTCTAAATTTTAATAAAAAATTTTCTTTTTCCTTTTATTGTTCTTTTTTTTAATTTACATATTTTTGAAATATATTATGTAGGATTAAAATAAGGAGTTTAAAGTATGTCAAAGGAGAGTGGTGTATTTTTGAGTACGTATATGATTTTTGTTCTGTTTCTTTCTAGAAATGACATTGTAAAAAAAAGAAGGACTTATTGCAGAATTTATTGCTTTCCCATGTCGTTTTGTCGTTTTAGTTTTATTCCCTCTTACAACTTTTATATGAGTAATAATTTAACAAGAACATTCAAAAATTGTTTAGATCAACTTTGGGGTTTTTAATGTAGAGGTAATATAAAAATAACCCTCTTGTTCATTTAGTTTTAGATTAATTTTGAAAATATATTGTAGTGTCACTTGTGCAAAAACGATTTATGTTTTCTTATATAAAATAGAATATTACGCTTATGTTGGATCTTATAATTATAATTTTAGTAGCGATAGGTAAGTACCTGCTACTGTGAATTAAAGCATAAATGTATATAGATTATTATACTAATTCACAATAGATTTTTTTCCTTTTTAAGTGTTACAAGTAGTAAAGTGAATGTACTTATACCCCACAGTCAATATCCGAAAGATGAAAATATACTAAAGGTTTATTTTTTTCTTTTAAAATTACAATTTTAATCTTTATTTAGAAATGGGGTTCTACAAAAATGTCTTATTTGTGTGTAGCTTTATACTGCTATAATAACATATAACAATATATTTGCTATTCTATTGGAATATTTAAATTCGTATCTTTTTTTTTTATTAAAGCAAAAATAAAATAAAATAAAATTTTTTGTGAGTTGAAATGAAAAATGAATTTTATAGAAAAAATTAGAATTTCGACTTTATACTGTATTTCGACTTTATTTTGTATCTACTGAATTTTTAAATCTAGCTTAAAATAACCGTTCCAGTAGTAAAAATAATGTCTGACAATGATTATGAATTTCAATTTATTTTGCAAACTATTTAATTAAGACTTTTTATTATTTTTTGATTCCTTAAGCAAGATGGCAGTACTTTTAGTTCATTGTTAAGGCTTAATGTTTTCTGTATATTTTATATTATATTCTATAGTTTTTTAATAATATTTAAATTTAATTTCCACAATTTTGTATTTCTTATATCTATAAAATTTGTCTTCATTACACATTAAATCTTCTTTCATCAAACATAAAAATATATCAAATAGGCATAACATGAAATCATATATGCATGCATGTACATAAATCATATGTGTACATAATTACAATAGTTTTGTTTGAGTTAAAAAATTTTCTTACACCACTGTCAAATCTAATTAGTTTTACATAATATTAAAAAGTGACTTGAAAGTGAAATCATTAATTATTTTAAGTCAATTTCTACTCATTATTCTTTCAAAGTTAATTACAAGATATAGTTGATGTCCATGCAACCAACTGTGATAATCTTTACAGTTTCCTTAACCTCTTTTCCAGTCTACAAGATATATAAATAATACAAATTTGACTATAGACCACAGAATTGTAAAAAAGAAACCTTAAGAAATTTTAGTAAAACTTCTTTTATTTCTTTAAATTTAAAAAAAACATGTACAGATAATGTAAATTTAATGTAAAATATTACACAATTTATTACCATCGCTAATTAGTACACTGTCAATTTGAAAATTTTATGTATCTACGTATTTCATTTTGGCTAGAGCGTTTTGGTTCATGAAATCTAATAAAACGCACCAGTTTTGCTAGGTTTATTTGGTGTTTGAAAATTTTTACCTCTTTGTTAGTACAGTTCCATAAACTCTTGTGGTTTTAGGGGATTGTGTGCGGGCTACGCTTTTGAAAGTTTTGTATATTTCAAAATTTATTTAATAAAAGAACTTGTTCTGTGTTATAAGCTTTAGTGATAAAATTTGTTTACCTGTAAATTTGAAGGTTTTAAATACTTTTTCTAATTCGGGGGATTATTGTTTAAATATTTTGCAGTTTTCCTTTTGTTTTTTCTGAAATATTATTTCTTCCGCACACCTACTCGGATGAGTAAAGGTTTAGAAAATAGATTACAGTAAACGTTTTATTTAGCTAGAATAAAATCGCTTTGTATTTTCTCTTTCTCTCGAGTTATTGCACTTTAAATTTTCCAAAATGACAATTTTCAGTTGACTCTTTCTTCAAGATCGAAGGGATTTAATGCTTGTCGGCATTTAATGTTATGGTGACGGGATACATACGTGGTATATAATTTAACTAAATAATTTCATGGAATATATCGATTCTACTTTAAATAAATACTCAAAACAGCTAAATCATAGAAAAGTCGCCATTTATCGACGTTGATAAAAAATTACCTGGTGTGAAATTACATTTTATTGGACAATAGAAATTAGTTTCAATAGAAAACGAAAAAACTAATTTTATGCATATAATTTTTTGTCACATGCACCATTAATATGTTAACTAATATAGTATGTATAAAAACGAGATTTCTTTGCTATTGCAGTGTACTAACTGTTGATGTGTCGCATATCGATTAATTTAAATAAAAATAATGAAATCTTATTGTTGTCCGATTTTTTGCTTTAATTTTGTTTCCGATCCTGGTTGTGATTTCTAAAAAAAATTGCTATTTATAACAAAGAAAGAAAACTATTTCAGACAAGAGCCATCTTTGTTGATACTAAAAATTTAAAACAAATTAATATTAAAACAATTAAACTAATACTACAAATACCAAAGGCATTTCTAAAGTATATATAATTGAATCGTTTACATTTTGAAAAATTTTTTAAAAATTTAATTGTGTTTAAGATCATCTTTGTCTACAACTACAAAACACAACAGATAAATTAAAAAAAAAATGCAAAAAATAAATCTCTACAATTTTAATCCAATTGTTGTTATGAATAATCATTATTAAGAACAAAAAAAAAAATTAAAAAGCAGGACAAGAAATTTAAAGGTTATTTACCTTTTTGTTTTCCGCAATAACATTTTTATTATCAATTTTTATAGCTACTAGCGTTCAGCTACTAGCTATATTATACTACATAAACAAAATTCATTTACTTCATTTGCAATATTCAGCGTCAATAAGTTTATTTGTATATTTAGATTAGTGCAGTTGCTAGTGTATTTACTGCGATATTATGTATTTAAAAGTTAAAAATATAAACATTGAGCAGGAATGATTAAATAATGAACTTGAAATATTTTTTTGTTTTTTAATAGAATATTTTCAAGTTTGTCTGATATAGAAAAACAAAACTAGTCTTTTGCTTGTAGTTATGCACAAACACAATGTAAATGTAGGTTCATTAAATCAAATTTCAAATTTTATGTAAATTAAAAAGTACATCAAATGAAGTGTTACCGTTTGAGTATCTAAAAATAAAGGAACGATGAAATTATGTTGTTTTTGATAACATAACATATACTATTATCAACATATAAAATACGGTTGTTGCTAGATGCAGGTAATAAATATGATTTGGCCAATTCTAGCTTACTGCGAGGATAGGGCTAGAAGCCATTTGTTGAATTGTAGTCTGTTGAATTATTGTCCTATAAATTTTCTAATGCTCTTTGAGTTAAAACGAACTTACACTCATTTCAGATTTAAAACTCGTTATGTCTACTGTTTAAGAATTGTCTATTATGACCTACTTGAAATGGATGGTCAAATACTTCTAGTCGTAATATCGTCTTTGTAACCAAAAGTGTATATTTGCACAGTGTGTAAATAGTTTGATTCATGTGTGTTCATTTAATTATGACACAGCGACATCACTTATTTAAAACAACAATTTGATTTCTCCTTTCATTTTTTGTTTGAATTGTGTATTATCATTGCAGTTATTACACATAAACATACACAATGATTTTAACATGAAAAAAAAAAGAACTCAGGTTTTTATTTTCAATTTAACATCTGGCATTGCAAACCTTTTTTTTTCTCTCTGATATAATTTTTCTTACTTTATAATTTTTATTCTCTTTAAATTTTCTTGTAAAAAATTCATTAATTTTTGTGTTTTTGTGTGATTGTTGATAATGCTTTAGTATAAGTACGTATGTATTGGGATAACTACTCGTAGTACGTAATTGCATAATTTTTATTAGAGGAATATGAGGATGAAATAAATTGTAAATGTCAGTACATACATATGTGTCTTTATATATACATATGCATATACATGCATGAAATCATAAAAAGTAAAAATTTATAAAACTAGGGGGAAAATGTTGTTTTGGCATTACCGTTGCCATAGGTATAGATATAGCCATATTATTCTTATTCTTTACTCTACAACAACAGCCAGAACAAAAAAATGAAATCTGCATTAAAAGGATTATTTTTTGATTTGGTTTTTATCGTTTGTGTTTTTTTTTTGTTCTTTGATTTGCTATGTGATGGGATTTATTTATTATTTATACATTTACTTTACTCACTGTTCGTAATAAACAAATAATACAAATATATGCATGAATGTACATATTTGTAGATGGCCATATTCATAAGCGCTTGCTTATATAATTGAACATTATGCATGCATATATTATGCATGTATGGGAAATTGACGGCAGCTGCAAATTCTGTAATGAAACTTCTTATTAGAAGTATATTATTAAATATTGAAAAGAAAAATGCAAAATTTCACTTTCATATCATATTTGGTTATAAAAGAAGAATTTTACTCAATTTTTTTGCAAAAAGTTTTCAAATTTATTATTAATTTTAATTGAGTACTTGTGTAGTATACGGTAAAGTAGAAATGCAAATATAATACTATACCGTAAATATTTCTCCTTGTTTGAATGATTCGAAGAGGGAGAAATAAGGGGCTTAATAATATTCACCAATTGTTGAAATTCTTGAATCAATTGTTAAAGAGAAAAGACAATTCGCTTAAGATGAAAACGGATCAAGAGCGATTTTCCGCGTGGAAATTCATGTGGAATACACATATATAAATGGAACTGCCCAGAATGAAACGGAATTGCCGCCGCAAATTTAAGCGACGGCGGTAAAACAGCCTAAAATCCTGTTGTTGTTTTTGTGACTTATCAACTGCGCATATAATGTTTGTGTCGCATTTGTGCATATAATGCGACACAAACATTATATGCACAAAAGTGCACAGTAGATTTTGCCGTTCCGCTCTTGGAATGTGTTAACAATGAGAATCTTCCACTGTTACCGTTTACCATTTTGGTTCCATTTTTACACTTATTTTGATCGTTCTTGGCTTTAAAATTTAACCAAGTAATAAGAAGACACATTTAGATTACCGTAATATATATCGTATATTCCAAATGAAAAAATTTACGTTATGCTTTTTTCAATTATTCACTGACATTTAAAATATCAAACTTTATGTCTTCTTCATTCATATAGTAGTTAAGATATTAAAGTCATTCTGAACATCATACCTGTTGAAAAAATAAACCACAAACGGTTTCAAATTTTATTTCCACGGTACAATTCAATTTCAATTCTGTCAATTGATAATCTGATAATAATATCATATACAAATATGAACTCAAATGACCCTCATATACATAATTTAAAAAAAACATATTCTAAACATTTCATATTTATAATATTAAAAAAGAACAGAAGACCATGTCACCCACATTTTATTGATTTTCATAATTTGTGTTTTCCTGTATTATTCTTTCCCTGTAATATAATTTTCCTTATATGCGCCCATTATTATATTATTATAAAATAAACATGTATAACGTCTATATGTCTAATTATATATTTTGGAAATTATTTCTATTTGAACCCAAAAAAAAAGAAAATATTTCTCTAAATATTTTATCGAAATAAATAAATGTGTCAAAATATCCATTATTATATTATAGATATAAAGCTTTATGAACCATCAAACCACAGCAAAACGCAACCAATTCTGACCACAAAA
Organism: Condylostylus longicornis; assembly: GCF_029603195.1. Classification (NCBI taxonomy): domain Eukaryota; kingdom Metazoa; phylum Arthropoda; class Insecta; order Diptera; family Dolichopodidae; genus Condylostylus; species Condylostylus longicornis. Next base: position 3,807,977 of record NW_026578052.1, on the reverse strand, counting down.
TGTTCTTTTTTAACTATTCGATATAGTGAGTTCGTTTGTTGGTTAGTTGGTTTGTACCTTAATTAATAAGTGCTGAAATTATTTATGATCCCTTTTTTTAATGATAACCAAAATAATATTTCATATAATAAAAAACAAAATCCAAAAAATGAATTTGAACATTGTGGAAATTCTAATAATATATGGTAAATTACTTTAGGCGTCACGGTTTCTGAATAAAATTAACGAGTACATACTAGTATAATATAAAAAGAAAACATTAAGAATTAAGCTATCATTTGTATACACGTTCAGATTATGGTATATTGAAAGAATATTTAAGAAAACAAGAACCCATTTAAAAATATTCGATGAACTTGACAATAAAAATTAACTAATAAATTTAAAATTTACGAAAATTTATCTTATAAAATTTCAGCAAAGAAAAATTAGAAATTATTCAATTGATACAGTGGCTGATACTTAAAATTAATTCCGAAAATCAAATGCCTCTATAAAGCCAAATATGTAAATTTTTTAGATATTAAAATTTTAATATACATACTTCTTCAGCCTAAAATATAGTTTGGAATATAGGATAATAAGTTGTTTAAGTCACAGTCGAATTATGTAGTATCGGGTGACATTGTTATTCTAATTACCTGTTTAATAACAATATGTGTGTAAGTAAACATACATATTGTCCTTCTTTCATTGTAATTCATTGTATACTTTTATGTTATATGTTACCGCTCCGTATTATTACTTTCCAAACATGTCAGCTTCTTAGGTCATAATTTCTTTTTTGATGCTTTTAAAAGTATCAAAACAGTGGAACAAAAAATATCATTTGATTCGAAATTTGATAAAAAAACACTACGAAATTTTTTTTGTTTTCGTGTTGCATGACTATTAAAAATAAAACTTGTGTTCTAAATTTTCTATCTACCTTTTTTTTTTTACGAAAGAAAATCCGTTTTGAAAAATATCCAACTTCAAAAGGCGATTCTTTTAAGTTGAATACATTTAAAACAACATTAAACCACATGGGGGGAAAAGTCATTATTAGTTAACGTTATAGACTGTTTAACAATTTTCATTAAGATTTTTATTAACTTTAGTAATAAAATTTTAAGTATGAGTTGAAAATCTTAACTATGAATCTTTAAAAAAAATTTTAAAATAAAAAAAGTCAAATATTTTATTAGGTCTCACTGATTATTAAGATTGCAATAGGTCGTATATTATTGTCTAAAAAATTTTAAGCAAATTCAAAGTTATAAATAATCAAAGAGGCTAGTTTTTGGTCATCCTTCACATGTGCAATAATTGAATTCTGTCTTTCACATTCAGATTAATTGAACACTGTCTATTCACAGTCCATTTCAAGAGAACGTTGAAGAGGAAGATTGAAGAATCAAGTGTGTTGGCCTTCAAAAAATCTGTAAAGTTATTATGTAGAACAAATTCACCATGGTAAAAACTATTAGAAGCACTAAGTTGAACATTGAAAGACGTTTCCGCGGTCACTAACTGTTGAACTTAGGCTGACCAACTCCTTAATGTCTAAATGTATTACATTGCCAATCGGTTTCTCCATTTTGGTTGACATTTGTAAAATCTTTTTGCAAGACATCAATCTAGCAAATGTTTGGAATTGAACTAACCTAATTGTATTATGAATTTTAACTATGTTCCTAGGATACTATAAGATCTATAACTCTTTTTTTTTCTCTAAATTATATAAGTACTAAAACTTACACTTAATTCCTCTGACGCTAATCTACGTCGCGGTTAAACTTCACTTTTTAATGTGGTATTCCGTTAATTATTAAATATAAGGTGCTACACAAATACTTTTCCATTAACCATAAGAGTTATATGATTAATACTGAAGTATATACTAGGTAGAATTGAATGAAAGATGAAACAGCAAAAGCGGCATTACTTAACAACTTTTAATAATAATACACATATCATTATGTGAGTGTGTATGTATGCATAGAAGTATCTATAAATAAGCATTTGCTTGTATACCAAAGAATTTAATATTTTTGTATAAGAGAGAAAAGAAAACCCTTTAACAAATTTTTTTTTTGATATACAAATTTTTTACTTTGTTATTCTCCTTTTAAAATGTACACATCTTTGACCGCCACGCGAAAAAGTATAGACTTCCGTTTGAATTGTTCTTCTATAATTTATAAAAAAATAATAAAAATAATCGTAAACACTGTGATAGAAACCCAGAATGAGAAAAAGGAAAAAAATCTAATTTGAGGGTCAAAGTACCTTTTCCTGTGTAGTCTTTTCGATTCATTATGCCAGTGTACTGCGGTAGCCCCATTACGAGTTTATTACATTGCATTCTTGTAATACAAGTTTTATTTAGTGTTTAAATTTATTTTTTTAAATATACGTACTAATTCAAACCCTAAGAATATTGTCTATTGTGTTTGGTGTTTGCTTTTTTCATTTTTGGGGAAAATTTTTAACTTTATTGTTAAAGACACTGATATTTTCAAATAGCGTTTTAAAAATAAATTAATGAGCCCCAAATATAGAGAAATTTTTGTCACATTTTTTTTCGCTATTTTATGTGCATAGCATTTGGATATATGCATATTGTGTTAAATTAATAAATTGAATCGCCCTCATTTTTAATAACTTGGGAAGTTATGAAACTTTATGTTATATATATTAATGAAACTAATTTGGAATGAAAGAATTTATAACTGCATATTTTCTATTTGAAGATACGAAAACGAAGTTTTTGCTCTCAATTTAAAGGTGTAAAAAAATGATTGATATTCATTTAAAAGAATGTATAGAATATTTCATTTTAAATATAGTCTAGCCCTTTTCAGCAAAGCGTGAAAAAGAAAGCTTTTATTTTTAAAGATTGAATAATTTTGATTTAAACACAATGGCACCAATCCTATGTTTAAACAAAAAAAAAATAATAATTTTGCCGAGACATGTGACATGATAAAAAATAAAATGATTTTGTGATTTAAATTCGATATGAAATTCTATTCCTTCTAGGAGATTTTCCTTTATATGGAGACTTTCTTTTAATCAAAAAAAAAAAAAAACAAAAAGGAATAGGTGTCGTAAAAAGTAATTTTTACTTAAAAAGTTCTAACATATGGGAGTGCTACTTTTGCACGAAAATTATAGATGTGTGCGTGAATGGAAATGAAATGAAAAACCAGGTCGAGGACTAATTTAATTTTTTTTTGTTACTCTTGAGAATAAAAATATTTAACAGTTTTACAATTTTTGTATAGATACTAAAAAGAAATAGAAAGGTGTGCTTTAGTATTAAATTTCATTTTTCATTCTATTAAAGTACAATGTTTTTTTAAGGTCTTTTATAAAATTGTGCTAATTTTTTGAAGTAATTTTTAATATTTTATTTCATATTTAAACGCAATGTATTGAACTGTATACGATGCTACGTTTTTTATTGCCAAACGAATAATGGAACTAATTAATTCTCTCATTATAAATGTATATCAAACTTTTATATAAAACTCAAAGGCTCAATACGAAAAAACCCTTCTTCAAAGAATTTGCGACTTAGAAGACTAAAATCGGGTAGTTACGTTTGCGTACGAATGGCTTATCACTACCCCCATAAAATCAGATATTCCCCGTTTTGTATAGGTGATATTTTGTTTAAGTATGATTCAGGCAGGTGATTCAGGCGCTAAAAACTTCGTCCTTAATCCCGTTTTATGTGATCTATAAATATGTTAATTTTTAATTGCAAACGAAAAATTATTGCGTTAATTGTATATTTTTTTTAATACTAATTGAGTTATACAAATTTCACTGCAAAAATAAATATATCACAATAAGCCATAAAGATTTAATCAATGACTTCCTTTAACTATTTATAATTGTTGTTATTACCATAATAGTCTTCACAAAATAAAAAAGAATATTAAACAACTCCTTTATAATTAATTGCATATGTACCTATATTTATGTAGATGGCTCAAATTAAGGAAATTGCATTATATTAAAATTTATTTTTTTTTTTAACTTGAAAAGGGTTATGCTTTACCATATAACTACCGTTATTATTAATTTTACTACCGACTTTTTACGCACGTTATTATTATTAAAGGATTTCGTTCCTTATTTTTTCACAATACATAATATAGACAATAAGTTTTCCATATATAAAACGATGATGAGACTACAAACTTTGCTAACTTAAAAAATCCAATATATAAACGATAAAGAAATGAAGAGTAGAAGTAAAACACATTCGAGTTTTCCCAGAATAGACAAATTTTTTCTGAATACCCATTAACAGGGTAAAAAAACTTACTACCACCTACAAATGTGAAATCGATTATTTTTGTATAATAAAAATTCTAAATTCTAGGAAGGAGAAAAAAATATACATATATACACACATTATATTTTTTAATTAGTTCAATAACAAAAACATAATAAAAAATACATTGTCATCTAGTCTTCAATTGCCTATTCTTATGTTGTATTTTACTTAAATTTACCGTATTCCATCATTTTTGCACCACTTATAATTTTTTACTTTACTAATATTTCATAATTTTAGATCTAATATGTTAAATAAAAGAAAAAAGTGAGAAATAATCGCATAAAAAATTATTTGTTACAATCCCGGTAAAAAAATGAAGGGTCTTCCGTTGTCAGTGGTAGTTGCCGCTTTTTTTAAACCTTAATTCTACACAGTATTTAGGTAATTTAAAATCATAAAAAATTTAAGTAAATAAGGTTGCTATTAAAGTTTCATTATTTTAATCTGCTTTTTTTGGTTAATTCTGTTAGATATAAATCAATCAAAATATAAATCAGCCAAATTTTACATTTGAGTCTTTGATATTTTTACATTAAACTCATTCAAAGTATCTGTATTGGTACTTCCTTCATTTGTGAAATGACAGATCTGTTTATCACTCAAAGTCTCATCTGTAAATATCACGCAAATTGTTCTCTTGATACAAATTCACAAGCTACCGTATGTATTCATACCTGGAAATGAGGAGGCCAATCATCTGGCGAAGTTGGGGGCAAATGCCTCATTCATCGGGACTGGTTCAAGCGTGGGCCATTCTATGAGGTGTATTGACCAGATCGTGACTGTCGCGTTCCAAAGGCTTCTTTGGTCGACGGATCGCGGGCATTCTTGACATTGTAAGGCAGGGCCGCTCTTCACCGACGGTACTATCGTGGTTTGTCACTGGGCATGGGCCCTTCAATTTACAATTTACATATTTACAAAAAATTGGCAGATCAAGTAGATTCTGCGACCGGGGTACGAAGAACTCCACTCATGTCCTATTAAAGTTGATGGCCTGGCCCGCTCTAGATACAGATTTCTCGGGGTCTTGGACTTGAATTCCCATGAATCGTTGTGCATGGCGGAACGGTTTCGTATATTTAACCAATAATATAGTTTCAAAGCCAAGATATCATTCATATAAGACAAAAATGTTCCAACAAAAATAAATCTAATGCCTCTTTTTATTGTTATAAGAAATTGAAAAAAAAGTTAAATCTTATTTCTGTTTTGATGATTAAGGAACATTAGTCTAATTAGAAATAAGACAACCTGTTCCAACAATTAGATTACTAAAATACACCTTGACTATTATTTTAAGAGAAACGTGTCGTTGCAGTCGTGAAATTGATTCAAAACCATGAAATTAGACTGAAATTGAAATTCTTACAAATTCCGTCATGTTTTTGCTCGTGTACAATCATAGCTTTACTAGAAAACTGAAATCATAAACTCTAATATTGATTCGGTGTGCTACGTTACAAACGTGTCTTTAAAATTTACAATTCTTCACAATAGTCAGTCATTCACTCACAACATAAATCTGAATTATCGAATATTTTTAGTCCTTCTCATTTAATGTACGTTAAATTTTTTACCTGTTTTTAATCAAATTACTTTTTTTTTTATCGATATTTACCTATAATATGTAAACATATATAAATATCATACACGTCTACATGTTTCATAATTATAATACAAAAGTACACAAACAAATGTTGCTGTAATTTTCAACAACATAATAATAAACATATTGTGAAAAAAAAACGTTCTGTTCACTTTACTTACGCCCTCTCCCCAATTTAAATCATGAAATTTAGTTTAATAATATTACATATGTTACGCTTAAGTGAACAATATAATGCAAATAAGGTAAAAAAAAAAATAATCAACAAACTGTTATTTTATTAATATCAGGTAAATGAAAGTGGAAAAACAAAAATAAATATTAAAAAACAAAAGTACTGGAACCCACGAATATTTAAACTTTCCTTAAATTTGATTCTTATTTAGTTTACGAGAATTGAGTGGGAAATAAAACACGTTACTTCGTTTTTTAATTTTATATTAAATTTTTTTTGGGGGAAACCATTGGGTTTTTTTTCTGAGTTGTTTCTTCTCATTTAGTTTCTTTAATTTATTTTTAATTGTAATTTTATTTGATTATTATTAAAGTTGCCATCTGCACTGACACGTGAAATATGAAGAAAATTTAGAATTTTTTAAGTGGTTGAGTTGCTTTTTATTTAAACTTTTACACGACTTCGGCGAAACAAAAATAATTAAAGTTTTCATACTAAGTTAAAGTTTTTGTCAAACTTAAGTTTTGACTGATTTAAATTTAGAAAAAAAACTTTAAATATATGAGTTAGGCTAGCGACTCACAAGGAATTTCATATATCGCGGAAGCCCACTCTTCTCATATAATAGTAGGGGTTCTAACACTGTTTGATTGGCGAATATACCAGAATGATTGGCCGCTCCGCTAACTATCTCTGTATTAACGAAGAGGAGGAGGAAACAGTAACCCACCTGTTGTGTTCATATCCGGCGCTGGGGAACTCTAGACAGAGGTTTCATGAGTCTTACCTTTAAATCTTAGAATAATTTCACATTAATTAGGGGAGGAACCTTAATAAGAAATAATGAAATTTTGAGAAAATATTTATATAATAAATCGGGTTTGCCCAGTGAAATAAATTTCAACTATGACACCTTTGTGTGAAAACAATACCCCTAATTGGTACATTTTCCACAGAAAATATGGACTATAAGGTATCTGGAGCATAAGGAGTACAAGGAATAATTTTCTTGTTAAGAGATTACAATATAATCACAAATATTTGTATATTACATTGCTATTCATTTCGTTAAAATTTAATCATTTTATGAAATATTTTTTAGTTGGTAGCCTCATTGAAAAACCAACTGTTTACCAATCAACTCAAGTACACGTACGTATATACATAATATATATATGTCTGTCTATTTGTATATGCTATTTTAACAGTAATAATAATAGTAATAAATTTTACAAATGTTTGGTAGGTAATTAAAATAAATACAATAACTATGATGATTTTTGTATATTTAAAAAAAAAGGATATAGTTAGAAAACATAAGACCAATCGCTCGCGTCGCTGTATTTTTATAACCTGTTATATTAAATTTTAATTTTTTTTTTTTAATGTTCCTATATATTGGCTAGACAAATAAATTGTTCTTATATAGCATATTGTTATCAATAAATTTTTATTGTACCTTATTTTCTAATCTAATTTAAATTCATTAATTGGTCTACCGCATGCATATTTATAGTTTTTGAATATACTGTCAATAATGACAGAATATGTACCATCACTATGAAAAAAAAAACCGGTTTTATACATATTTCAGGTTTAAGAGCGACAACTAAATTGCATTTGAATCTAAATTTAATAGCGATTTTCCGTTTTATTATACGCGGAAAGAACGTTGAAATAGAAAAAAAAACTTGTAAAAATTATTGTTTTCCTTAATGTTCAAAAGTTAATTAACTTTAATGCAATTTTTTTTTTGTGTTTTATTAGTTTTGTTATTTTCTGTTATTGACTTTTTAACAGTTAAGAATAAAATTTTGTGTAAAACTAAAGTATGCAATTAGTCATTGACTTTGAAAAATAATGTTTAATTTTAGGTTTTTATAATATGGTTCCACGGAAAAGTTTGTGACTCAAACTCCGGTCAAATCATTTTAAAATTTATCCAATATTGTAGAGTTTAATATCCAATATTTAAAATTTGTTGCTTCTACGGTTAATATGGCATTTGTAGCTTTGTTTTGTTTTTAAAACACTCGGTGTAATTTCGTATTGACAATATATATATTGTGAAATTTTCAAATCGATAATCGTAATATGATTTTCAAATCGATGGGCAATAAGTCTATGCAAATCGATTTTATATAAAATTAATAGTTTATATTAGTCTTCCATTCACTAACACAGCAGAGTTGGCGCAAATCAGTCAAATACTTGATTAAATTCGGTAAAACTCGTTAAGTTTTCAATAGGAAAAAACTAAAACCAGATTAAAATTGAATATAATTTTACCCCAAAATTCAAAAAATTTTTTAAAATATAGTTACAAAATTTTAAAATTTTGTTCCCTTAACAACTACAAATTGTGACTTAGGCAGTTTTATCTCATTGGCCCAAAAATTATATTTAGTCTCAAATAGAATATTTCCGTGGGCTTAAATATTCTATAATTAACTTAGATATGCTAGACATGTGTCTAGCATGTGTTACTCATAATATTTGATTTAGAATCTTTAGGTCACCCAAAATGAAATTATTTGCATCATTTTTATAATTTTGGCATATAATTTTAAAATTCTACAAAAAATTTAGATTATGTTAAAATATTCTTTAAATACAATATGGTTGCTCACGCTCCATACAGAATATAAATAGAGATCTTAAGCTAAATCATCTAAAATTTTATTTTTAACATCAAATCATTCCTAGTCATGATGTGAATATAAGTTCATGTGCGTATTAAAAGTTTTAAATTCCAATTATATGACACACTTTCTTATGTATGTAGCTACTTAAGAGTTCAATTTTAAGAATTCTTAATTTTGTAAATTAATTAACTTGTTTAAATTGACTATAAATAGCATATAAACCTTTAATTGATTCATTAATTTAATTTTCCTCATTTTCGATCCAACATTTTCTTTGATGATTAACTAGTCTTTTATCAAAAAATAATGATACATTAATTTTGCTGTAACCTAGAGCAGATCTGTTTTGATGATTTCATATTTATTTGGTTTGATTGTTGTAAAAAATGAAATATGAACTTAATTTCTGTTGTAATTTGCTCAAGGTTATATTAATTTTTGTTACATGCAATTATTAAATTTATTACAAATAGTTTATTAATCGCAATCAGTTACTAAAATTCCATTATAATGCCATTTATGACATCAATTAATTTTGTAGTATAGTAAATTTATTGAAGCATATTATTAAGTAGTAAATAATTCGTGACCTTAGGTAACACACTTTATATTGAATATAATGTAACTTTTTTATTGACTTTCCATCTTTTACTCTTATTACAGATTACACGCAAAAGTGGATAAAGAGTGATCGAAAGCACATAATGTGGGTGAATCACGTATATGAAATGGAATTTGAGCGAAAAAAAAATAATCAATTGAAATGTACACGATTATTTGGTAGATCAATTTGAGATCAACAATTATATGACAGAGTAAAAGAGGAAGACAATTAATATTTCACAATATGAAATTCAGAATGCTGTACGAGGATAGCGCCATTTTAGTGGTGTTAAAACTGATTACATTGTACACATGCAGTGATAAATGAAAAAAGCTTGAAAGTTGTGTATCCTGAAGAGGAAAATTTACATTTAGGAATAGTAAAACTAATTTTAGGCAAATAAAGATAATGATTCAGAAAGAAACGAGAAAATTTTCAAAAATTGCGAGCTCTAAACAGAAAAAACACATTTCCTGCTGATTATGCGATTTTTTGCAGACAAAAGCTATGATTTTGGAGACGTAAAAAATGACGATTGGGGAAGACGATTTAGAAGTAAATTTTGATACCGCAGATTATTTTTTAATATCCATTTATTTTAATAAAAATATAAATATTTCAGCTCTAAAAGGATGATGAAACATTATTCTAATGGGTCAACCATATGATCAAAGAAACAATTGATATAAAATCTAAGAGTAGTTAAGAAGATAAAATGTAAAATTGAATGTTCTCAATAAAATATTCAATTAGTATGAAGAAAATTTCTGAAAAATTTTGAATTTCTTGAAATAGATCATGTAAATGGATAAAAAATATAACCTGACGTAAAGGGGACGTATAACAAAGCCTAAATTTTACCAATTAACTTAAAACATGATATTCATTGTAAAGCCCCATTTTATCAAGCAACAATTGCTTACTAATTCTAATATTTCTTTTAATAAATTCCTTAATGAATGTAGATCAGCACAAATTTTTCAAATCTTCCGAATTTTAAGTTTTAATTGTTTGAAATGTCCGAAAATTAAAAATGTAATTTGGTGTGTATCATTAATCGAAACACTGGGTATTTTGATATTCCGAAGTTCATTTTAATTTTATTCAAAACCACATCCATATTTACTGTGTTTAATCCATATTTACTGTGTTATTTACCACTAAGTTTATGTACGAAAAATAACATAAATCTGTGAGAAATTTTGTTAAAATTAAACAAAATAACTCAAAAAGAGTCTGGCACAATATTATTAAGTTCCGGTCTCTAGATTATGCCCTTTCTAGACGTGACATTTTTTCAATTACATTATTTTTGTCAACTATCATTTTAAATAAATGCGTGTGAATATTATATTTTATCAAGAAAATCTGCAAACCATTGAACTGAATAGAATGATTTTCGATAAAACAAAATCCTTTATCACAACGAAATTTCATTTTCATGTCAATAAATTTTCGTATTTAAATGAAATGTTAAGCGGCGTATGACTCCTTTTTTTTAACAAGAAGAAAAATCCCTTTAAATAATTACTCGACTAGAACAACTAATAAAAATTTCAACAAGTATAAAAATTTTTACAGTTTCCGGATACTAAAGATATAGGTATCAATACAATCAAAGATTATTCATGGGTGAAGTTTCACTAAAAGACCGAAAACTTAACCAAAATCTTTGATATTTTTCCAAATAAAAAATTGTAAATTTAAGGTTTATTTTTTTATTTATAAAACAAATGTACAAAAATCCCTTCAATTGTCACGAATTTTAAATAAATTAATAAATATAGAAAACGCAATCGAACGTGACTATTTTATAACCACCTTAACTGAAAATTTTTTTGTACCTTTCAATTATTTTAAAAAAAAGTTATTTAATTATCCATACCTATAGAAAAATACCTGTTGCTGTTTTGTCATGTACCTACGTTTTATAAATATCCTTTTTAATAGTTTTCAATTGTAACAAATTTCTTTTTAGTTTAGATTGCACGTTTCTATTTTACGATTTCAATAATTTAATGATATTTTGTACAACAATTTAAATTATACTAATATTTAAAATAAAAAATGTAAAAATATTTTCGAAGATTAGTTGCTATAAAATCTAAATTTATTGAGAATAAATAATGAAGGAATTTATTTAATAAAAAATTTAAAAAATTATTTTTTAAAGTTTTTAAGGACTTCATTTTTTTTTATATCCTCAGGGTTGTTTGAAAAATTTGTGAAATTTCTATTAAGCTTGAGCAAATATAGTGCAAACCATTGTTAATAAAAATTGAAACAGATTATGAATACTTTTCGTAAATTTCTAAAAATAATAATTGCTTAAACCACATACGTTTATAAATTTTTATTTAAATTTTATTGAAATCGACTTATTGGTACTGTACGCTTCATTTCGTATTGAACGTTTTAATATATCGGGTAAGAAGAATGTAAGTTGCTATCATACACATATTAGGTACTATTATTTAATTCAATTTTTAAATGCATGATTTAATTTTTTAATGTTTATTTCCAGAAATTTGAATTTTGTTTTGATTAAATCACCAATTTTCTCATATCATGCAACGAGATTTAATATTTTCATTATATATATGGATTCTTATTAGCTATATTTCGAACTTTGAAATAAAATTTATAAGTTTGGACTAAACGAGATTTTCTATGAATATACAATATGGGTGTTCATGGATGTACTATGCTAGGCGTTCAAGGACATGCAGTAATGATTTGAAATATGACCAACTTAAAACCCACAAATTAACTAGAAAATTTTATATAACAATTTATTAGTAAAAATTTTGAATTCAATTTATAATTTTTAAAGTTCTACTAAAACTTTTGAAATATTCTTACAACAAACACATATTTTGTGTACAAGAAAGTTCAAACATAAAAAGTTTTATCCTTTTTATTTTAAGTTCTTTAAACGATTTTAAATTGAAGACAAAAGTTTTATGTGTCCTTTCATTTAGGTAGTATATTTAAATGGGAATAAAATACTTAATTATTATTATAGGTGGTGGTTCAACCTAAATACAATTTGAATAATTTTGTAATTACCTACAATTTACAAACGATAGAGCTGTAATAATTTCTAAAATAATTGCTTTGTTAAATAGTTAAGGCTTAATTCTAGAATTTAAGGTAGGTAAGTAGGGAGGTGTTTTCATTCTGTTAAACTTTATTTTAAATCGTAAACTATAACTTTAATAACGAACATTAAAAACAATTTAATTATTTATTTGAAAACTATTTTTAAAAATTCTTTAATTTTTGTTTTAAAAATTTCAAATAGAATTTTTAATATTAGATTTAAATTAAGCATTACTTATTCTTTCGCAAAATAGCTCAAAATTTTTAAAGAATTTGAGGTTTATAGCAACCTCATTAGAATTTAAAATTGAAAATTTATAATTTTGCGTAAAAATTCATAAGGAATTAGATTTTTCAATTTTATAATGTAGATATTTTTCAAAAAATTATTTGCAAATTATTTTTAATTTGAATATGCAAATTTGAGGGCATTTGGGGTTTGAAAAGTACAAGAATTTCCGAACATGATAATTTTCAGATATAAACTAAAAATAATACAAATAGGTTCCCATATATCTTATATATATAACACATAGGTGGTGGAGGTTTAACATTATTAAGTCTCACTACAATATTTACTTTGTAGATCTAAAACAATTGGAATCATAAAATTCGTACCTACTCTTAGTTGAATTTTTTAAAATTCTTAAATTTCAAATTGAACAATTACAAATAATGCAGAGTATATTATGGAATGTGTTGCTATCCAGATCTAGATTGAAAATAAATTATCAAAAAAAGGTAACGTAAGTTAGGTTGAACAAAATCATCACATTCAACGAACATTAATAGACTATCAATTGAAAAAATTGAGGTAAATTTATATTTTAACTTGAGAATGATTAGATTTTATTTTATATCACATGATTATTTTCAGTCCTGTGTTATAAATTATCACCATCTTTGTGATGCTTACACATGCTTTACATTAATGAATTAATATTGTAGTGTATTGTATCTACTGCGCAAACACATAAATAAGAACATTCTGCATCAGTCTATTGCAACTACAATAGTATTAAATGGTAATTACAATTGGAAGGGTGACTTTAAATCAAAATCTATATATGGAACATGCGAAAATTTTAATTGACAATCAATACTGATTCGACAATATTATTGTTATGTTTAACAAACACCATTACATCTTTGTCTTTCATTAATGAAATATGGGCTAAAATATGGGCTATGAATTATATGTTATAATATGTGTAAGTTGTGTGAATTTTAAGGATAAAGAAAAAAATTGTTGGTAATCATATTTCAAATATTAGATTAAAATACCCATAATCTTAAAAGCATAAAATATCTTATACATATAACAGAAAACAATAATCTTCACTTTAGGCAAACAAATAATTTTCCATATTTTCATATTGCAAAAGGAAACCTGATTACGATTTAAATAACACCATAAAATTTATATTGAATAAAAATGTTATAGAGATGGTATATTTAAAAGGACATTTTGATTATATGAACATGCATACATACAAGGATATACGCATATTTCCCTTTGTACTCATATATAGCAGAGTAGAAGAATGATAGATAATCTTTATGTGAATATCCGTTCAGAATTAAACAAATATTATTGAATTTTATCTTCTGTGAGCCGTTTAACAATTTTATTGAAGACAAATTATATATATTGGATATAATGTCAAAATTGGAATATCGTTTATAACAATTTTTTGCGAGCTTAACAGAGTGATGTACAAAGTGATGTAGCTCTTGCTTTAGAAGGGAAATTGTAAATTTTAAGGACATATTATAAGAAAATATTATTATATATTGTAAAAATTATTGATAATCATAGACTTGAGTCAATGACGTTATTTGCCATATGCTAACCTGATATTCACAACATCACTTTATCAGCCTTGGGCAATATTATATTAATTTCGCATACAACTAGAGATAATTTACTAATAAATAAACACCAATATTTGAATACGCAAATTAATCCTTTAAGCACCATGATTTCCGAATGGAGATCATAGAACAGTTAAGAATATTTTAAACAACTGGCAATATGCAACAAATATTTTCGTTTTTTTTTTCTAAATGACGAAAATTCTTTAGAAAAACTAAGCTCCTAACGGGTTAAAACCACACATCTGTATATTAAATAAGTAAAATTGTTGAAATGCTATTCACTAAACCTTTTTGTGATCTTTCAAGCATATCATCAGCAGTCGGATATTAATCTATTATAATTAAAAATGAAAATTTCTATAAAAATCTTTCTGGACTTTGATCTTTTAACAAGCTATTTTACTCTTAGATTTATTGTTTTAAAACTTTTAATTAGTTATTAAGAAGAGACACGTTTCCAACAAGTTTTTACTCTTTGAAAATTCTTAAAATCATATTATTCGAATATCAATTAAAAATGTTTTTTCAAGTACATACGAGTATTATGGTTATTTGAATCCTTGAGTTTTCAATGTAACTGAATTGACCTCTGAGTTAATTTTGAATGAAACGTAGTTTTTTCTCCCTTATTTTAAAATCATTGAGGAACATAACACAAAAATTTATTTTTCTATTTGAATGTAACAATTTTCATTTCTGAAATAAAAATTGCTCTTTTGTTAATAAAACAGATTTTCACTAAGTAAATCAATAAAAATTTTTATTTATATCTAAATATTTGTGGTGACCATTATTTTGTGAAAAAAATACTGTACTTTTTTTGTTGCTTATAATGTCGTTTGTTAGAAATTTGAAAGGTAATCAATATGCATGAGTATGTAACATAATATGCAATCAAGATTTTTGCAGTTTAATCACTTGATTTTGATTTAATTACCGGGTTAAGAAAAAACGTTTCCCTTATATCTAATACGATATATTTGTGACTTAGAATTATTCATGACATGACACTATTAATGGTGTATAAATAATGTTTTTCGTGATATAATTTTTTGCTTAGGAAAAATCCGAAAAAATGTAAACTAAAATTATTTTGAAGTATAACAATATTAAATGAATTTTAATAAATTGTATTAAAACTTAAAATATCTACTATACAAAATAAGATGACGGCAAAGCGTACGGTTAATAAACAAAAATCATATTGCCCCTGCGGCGTTCCGCAATAGACCGAGATGGGTGCATAGAATGGCACAACATTTCCCTCTCGTCTCGCTAAGTGGTATGTTCAGTTTATTCGAATTAAAATTCATAAAATATAATATGTATATGGAATCGCTTTAATGAATGAATCGCTTTTGCTTCTTATTTTGGAAATTGGCATAATTAGAAGTATTCTTCCTAATTCTAAGCCAAAAGGAAATGGTCACTATGAACGAAGTTTGATGTTTTTTTTTTTGTTTTTTAAATTTTTTCCATAAATATTTAGGATTTTAAGTGTAAAAAATATGTAGTTACAGGATTAAAAGGACCCCTTTATAAAATAACAGTATTCGCATAGTTAATTTTTATATTCTTTTATACATACATATATATAAAAAATATTATCACCGTAACATGTTCGTTATAATGCCTATATGTGTATGGCTAAACGTTTGATTTCCAACATTTGGTACAACACCGTTACAAATCATCAAATCATACATATGTACTTATGTACACATTTACATAGCCATTACAATGCAGAAAGAGTAAAAAATCCTTCCATTATCTTTATAAAATGTGGACCAACTTTATTCGATTTTGAATCAATTTTTTTAAAATTAGGTTTAAGGGTGAAAAATTTAAAGAGACAAAAAATTATACGAAAACAAAATTTTTGCTCTCTCCCTAACTCTCAAATATTTTAAAATATGGAACTGACGTAACAGCCAGTGCGATGCGACATGAAATAGAACAAACATTTTTTTATGTATGTATTTATTTTTCCGTCTTTTATCCTTTCTGAAAAATTCAAATTGCCTGTTAAATAATAATTTTGAATATTTTCTTCTTGAAAATTTCAAGTTTTCTTTTTGTCATTCTCTCTTTATAAATTTGCCACGTGATATAAGTTCGCCCACCGGGATTCTGGTAATTAAATTGAATGGCGGCATCATTTCAATTTAAAAATGACTTCTTTAAATCTGTTTTGGGAATGAAAAAAAAAACAACAAGAAAAAATAAAAGGATAATTTCTTTGGTATGCGTTAGCATTAATATTAAAATTTTGTATAAATTTGAAAGTTTAACAATTTAATAAAAAAAAGTTTTTGAGAACTTCGAATGTCCAATAAAAGAAAATCTCTTTTGAGCAATCTTTTTTATAGCATTATTGTGAAAATGTAATTCAAAGTTAAAAGTTAAAAAGCCCAGCAGTAATAACAGTTTAATTTTATTTATTTTTTTTTTGTTAACAGTTTTCATCTTAGAACAGATTTGTATGGTTTTATCTGAATTTATATGGCATTACAGACGTATAACGTATAATAGAGTATAGCTTAGAGTGTTTCTTCCAATGGAACGTAATAATACTTAATATACGTAAAATTTTTGATATTATATTGAGTTCTATGTTCAGTTCTTAATTTTAATTGTATAGATGGCTTATATAAAAAATTAAAATGTCAAAAAGTAGAATTTCCACAAGTTGACATACCCGTTGGTCACCGTTAACGTTGCGGTATAAATCAATTCGCAAACCGTATCAGAATATTGGTGTCATTATTGATTGCGCTGCTTTCTTAAAGGCATCTCAAAAAACCCTTAATAAAGAAACATACTTGTTCGTATTAGTATATGGAATTCTTGATGACATTATGCTATTCAAAAATTTACTCTGTAAGTTTGAACCCTAATCGAATCTGTCAATCAAAACTTTTTGTTACAAATTATATTTCAATTAATTTTAAATCTTTATGAAAAATGGAAAAAATATAAAAATTAAATTATGAAAAATGATTTTCACTATATTCAATAAACTAAATTAAGATGAAATTGTAAAACTAAATTCTCAACTTGCATTTAAATCAATAAATACACATCTAAAATAACAAAGGCAAAATTGAGAGACAATTTGACAACTTAACTATTAATACAATTGAATATATGTAATTGGGATTTTCTATATGACGTGTGCGTAATGACCTTTCAATAAAATTTTTGTACAAAATTATACGCATGTGATTTTCTCACATTTAAATGAAAATTTTTGAAAAATCAATTAAAAATTCTATTGATTTATTTAATAATCAAAAAATATAATAATAATTCTACTAACAATTACAAATTTATAGTTTTAAGACTGATAAGCACAATTTCCTTTCAATTATAAAAAAAGCATAGCATAGTAATTGAGTAGAGATTTTTTAAAGATACAAGAAACCAAAAGTTTGTTGATGTGGAAGTTCATTGAACTTTTGTAATATAATAAAAATTTGTATAGAAAATTTAATTTTGATATTCAAATAAAAAAAAAATTAACCAAATTTTATTGGTAATTTTCAATTAAAAAAATTTAATTGTTTGAATCACTAAAATAATTTAGAAATTATAGGTTATGTGGTCTTGTTGTAGTCAGGTCTGTAGAACATGTCCCAATTTTTCAACGTGTTTTCAACGTGTGTTGCATTTCTAAGTTTGTATATATTACACATTATACGCAGAACGCTTCAAGACAATGTTCCAAATTATATTAACTACTAGCCTATACAAATGAGTAGTTGAGAGGAGTAATTGCAGGTATTCATTCCGCCATCACACTTTTATATAAAAGATGAACGTCAACAGAATTTCTACACAAAACAACGTTTCATTTACAAATTTTTCGAAACTATTTGCAAAAGAGTGAAAAGAAGACGAACGTGCTAAACATAAAAATCGATATAATCAGCAAATAACATATGTAATTATGAACGTATTCGAACACCGTAACACGCTTCTCAAATGCAATAGAATAATTTTTACCACATATTAAGTTTATTAAACTTAAAATGAGTAAATCATAATATTACATAATAAAATCAGAATAAAATTTTGTTTGTCATTTTGTAAAAAGCGGGTACATGCATTACAGGTCATGAGCGATAATAAACGACCCTTAAATTTTTGTAATTACGCTATTCCACTATAAATCGATTGTTGATTAAAAATCGAATGAAATGAAAATTTGTTATTTATTTTTAATACTGGTCTTACTTTATATTGTCAATTAATTGGTACAGAGATTAAAATTGTGTGTAAATTATGAAAATTGTCATTTTATTAGTTTTTTTTCTCAAAATTTTTATTAGATTATATTTTACTTTTTTATTGAATTTCTTATGTACATATATTATCCAATTTAAAATAAATGAAACTATTTTAGAAGTAATATTTTATTTAAAGTGGGTAAAGTAAATTTTAAGTTCGACACCCCTAGCGCGTGACTGAACATATCCTGCGCGAATAACATGATTAGCCTTTGTACATTTGTTTTCTTAATAACTCAGCGACAGCTCTAACAACTACAACACAGCATGTACACTAGCTTTGCATCAGTTGTCACTTTGATTGTATATGAGTGAAAAATTTAATCTGAAATTAGCAATCACAAAACCAAATTCAAAGTTCTGGTGGTACATTAGTAAATATTGAAAATGCTGTGATTCTTCGTTTAACAACAACTAGTTTAAGCAGAACTATTTTAAGTCACAATTTGCAAATTGTTCAGGAGAGCAAATTAAAGGTTGAAATTTAATTTCCTTTCAAATTCGGAAGTTTGAATGTTTTTAAAACCGAACTACTTCTAGTGAATCCGCGAGGTATACAATCAAGCGTTCAGCGAATATCTGACGTGGGATTTGGCTTAACTCTTAAGGAAATTTTCTTAAAAATCGATTCCTTTACAAAAATATTGAAAAATATTCTTCGAATTTCCTTGACATTTTTGATATTCGATTGTTTAAATGAACTTCAATTTATTACCATGCGCTTTTTTATTTGTTTGCAGTTGAAAATAAAACGAAAACCATAACTTCTTTGAACCAAACCTTTAAAACGGGTGGGTTTTTTTTTAACTCTGAATTTTCTTTTTAAATCTTTATTGCTCCTTTTAAAATTTCCATTACTAAATTCATTCTTCTTCGAAAGGGAAACGCTTTGTATTTCATGATGGTGTAGTGAGGTTTCTGAAAAAAAAAAAATAATTAAACAGCTCAGTGTTAAAAATAAACAAATAAAATGTTATTTTTATATTTTTATGTTTACTCTATGCACACATCAATTAAAATTATAAAAGTATATTGATGTAGACTTAAGGTAAATATAAATATAAAATTTCATTTTTTTTCTCCTCTCGAAATAAAAAATGTTCTTGTAGAATTGTTGAAAATGAACTCGATAACCGTCTTATGCCATTCTTTATGACAAACAATGTCATCAATTATAACAGGTAATTTGAAATAAACAAGGTGTTAATTTTGTTTTATTTTTTTTTTTTTGATTTGTTTTACTTTACAACAGTTTTGATAGCATCAAAACTGTTTCCCATCTTTTATGTTAAATAAATATTTTGTAATAATAATTATTTGGAAAATAATTAAAGATATTGAAATTAAATTGACTGTAACCGTAGTTCCTATCTATTTTATTTGCTTGATTGTCATACTTTCTATGAAAGTGACACGTGTGTGAGTGAGAATGAATCTTTTATTCGTTTCATGGTTTTATTGTTGTGAATTTTTCTTTTATAATTCATGTGTGCTGGCACTGTTTTAAAATATATATACGATTATTGTGATTTACGGTAATGTATATTTATTGGGTTCTATACGTCATACGTTATATAATTGTTTACAAAATTTTATATTTTTCCAAAGTTAAATTTTGTTGAAACACAATCTTTTTCGGAAATCAAAAGAACTTGATTTAGAAACCCATTAGTAAAAATTATAAAGCTTAAAAGAATTCGGAGTAAATTCGGAGTTACTTCGGAACTAGTATTTGAAATGCGAAAAATAAGTGGTTTAAATGATTGTAAACACTTCACAATGAATTTTTCCTTATATTTTTCATAATTTCTTTATAATTAGGTTTTGTTCATCTTGTCAATTTTTTTTAAAGAATAATGAGAGTTTTTGTATTATACCACCTCATTTAGGCACGTTTTAATCTAAAATAACAACAAACAAAAAATCTTAAAGAAAACAAAAATTAAATTTTTAAAGTTTAAAATTCAACAGTAAAAACCGCGGTTGTATGCAGTACTTTCAACGCCCCTAGCATCCTATGTTTTTGAATAATTTTTTTTTTCCAACAAAATTTTGTGAAAACTTTATGAAAAGTATACCCGTACAAAATTTTGTTGTTCTCACCACATATATTAATGCATTCACTCATTAAAAATTGTTTGTGACACAACTATTGTGATTTTACTTATTGTACATTACAGTAAAAGTGTGAATACAATGCCTACAAATGCATATTAGCGTGTGTGCTATGTATAAATCTAATAATAGGACTTAAACAATACCAATCATGTAATCGACATAAGATGTGTTCAATAGCACGTGTTGTATTTCCGAAAGGCGTTGAGCGTATGACACATCAGGAACTACGCATCTATACTCAATCAATTTAAATTCAATACATTTAATTATCTTCGAAATAAAATAATAATTATTATATTTGTTTTATAGAAAATTTTATTTACTTTATAATAAAAACAAAAAAAAATCGATTTCGTAAGGAAAACGAAAACAATACAAAAAATACAAAAATTAACACCTTGTTCATTTTAAATTACCTGTGATGATAATAGCGTTGTGTTGTGGTAAAATTCTTGAGATGATCGTTAATAATCATTATTTTATTTAAAAAAAGAAATTCTATATTTATTTAACTTAAGTCAACACCAATATATTTTTATGATTTTAATTGATGTGTGCATAGAGTAAACAAAAAAGACAAAAAAAAAACCTTTGTTTGTTCTACACCTTTGATGTTTGAAATTTCTGAATTAAAATCATGTATTTAAAAAAAAAAATGGGAATCTAACTTTTAAGAATGTTTTTGTTTGATTTTCAAACCAAAACAAACAAAGCCTCAATCAATTATGGGATAAAAAGTGTTTTATTATTAAAAGCAAAAAAATTTCCACACTTTACAATGGTTTTTTATATGATTAAATTGATTGAAATAATTCAAAATAGTTCTTGGAAAATTTGATTGATCGCTATTAAAATATAATTTCACTTTTAAGCTGACAAATTTGTGAGACACCTCTATATGGCAAAACCACCTCTATATGACTGAGTGATTTATCTGTCAAAATAAAACAACACACTGTGTGGTGTTCTCCTAATTGCCATAAAAGTTGAAATACTACAATATTTTAGATTTAGAATAAGAACATATTGGTTTATGACATTTATAGCTCAAGTACGAATGTTCATGCTGCTGTCAGTTTCATAGCACTTTCTGATAGTAAGATGTTGTAAGTAGTTGTCATTTAGTGCGAAAAAATTTGTGTATTTAAACGTCAAAAGTAATTTTTCGATTTCAAAGAACAAAAGCGATTTTCATTTGAAAGAAAATGCTTATACAAGCTGTGAAGGGTACAGTTTAAATGTTAAACGAATAAATCTTTTACTACAATAATATGAATGAAAATTTCGTCATATCGATATTACAATTCTATAACAAAATAGTTTTTGGTTTTGTTTTACTCTTGAACAACAATTAGGTTTAACTCGACATGTTACTTGTAAAAAATAATTATTTACCAACAAGAATAATAAAATTTAAAAGAATACAAATTTAATAAAAATTAGATAAAAAGAAAAATCTATTAAATGACATTTATAAAATTCGAATTCAAACATAAAATCTCTGCAACAATTTATTGATATTTTCAATGAACAAACAATAAATAAACAAATACCAGCCTTTAAAAAATTTTAACAAGAAATTTTCATTTTATTAAACTTTTTATCAATGATAGAATTACAAAAAAAAAAATTAAGGGTCGTTTATTCTTACTTATGACCTGTAATGCACATACCCGCTTTATAAAATGACACAAAACAAAAACTATACAACACAATTTATGGGTTTTTATACTTATCATTTTTTTGTAAACATTTTAAATATCGTAAAAGCCCAAGATATTTTTAAATTGCATTCTAAATATTGAAGTACGTTCAAAATTCATTCATATAAAAATTATTTAAGCGAATTCCTTTGAATTAATTCTCATTATGTATGAGACGATTGTTGAAGAGCGGGAAACTTACCTTAATGCAAATACTAATCTGAAATTCTGTTTATTCAGCAATTAAAATCGTTTTGCTGAATAAGTCAAGTAAATATTAGCTTGCCAATTTTTCATCAGCAATTTATAAATTTTAATTTTGGTTATAGGAATCTAAAATATATAAAAATTTCAATGTGAATAAAGGTCACTGTTGTCAATCTATGATATTAACATTTGGTATATCTATATCACATTCATTTAATTAATTCCTACAGTTCTGGGAAGGCCATTTCAATTTATTGAATAAACCAATAATTCATTTTTTTAATTGATTATCTATATTAAAGTTTCAACAATTTTCACTATCGAACAAGTTCAATGAACTTTGCTTGAATACAGAATACACGCACAGTTTACTTTTTAATATAAAATTTTTGTTTGAAAATCTTCACGCAAATACAATGCTGTACGTTTGTTGTAATTGTGTTGGGAATAGCTTATCAACTTTAAAATTGAAAACTAACAATTAGTGCAATTATTATTTTCAAAAGGTTTTTAAAAGTTTTTATTAAAAGATTATATTACTTGTGTAATATGATGAAATTGAAAATTTTTGAAATTGTATTAAAATTTCATTGTCAAACACACGATATAGAAAATCCCGATTACATCTATTTGTTCCCGCTGTCACTTCAATGTATTTTTAGGCGCAAGCAGACATGAAATATTTAGTTTTGCAACTGTTTGATTGCATATTTGAATTCCATATGTTTATAATTCACAACGCGCACAAATGCAACAGTATGATCGTAAGTAATCAAACTGTTTGTAAGTTTTTACAAGGTGATTGCAATTTTTAGTTAATGCAATCGATTGGAATTGATTAGATATGTGCGCAACGATTCTACAATCGAGTAGTAATTGCAAAAAGTTGCATGCGTTTCTCCACACTTTTACACATACATATGTAAGTATTAACAATTTAAATTTGAATATAAAGTGGAGTTTATTTTAAATTTTTTGTCATCTACAAAAAGCCTTTTTATTTGGTATTAAAACTGTTATTTTTATAAATTTTTTAAGATCGTAATTTTTCATGACATTGAAGGCATTCGCACACTATATACGTAATATCGTTCTCAAAGGACACTTATAAAAATATCCCTATTTGTAAAAAAAAATGGTGTCATATTTTATTTAATTTTTGTCTCCCAATGGACTCATTAATTTTATGTTGCAAAAATTTAAAAAAGTACATAAAAAGAGGACGTTGTTCCATAAACATCGTCGTTATTTCATAATTTAAAATCCTCTTTGCTTGATTCAATCTTTTCAGATACCGCTTAAATTTTTTGGAAAAGCAAAAAAGAAGAAATTGTACTTACATACATACATATTTTTGTTGTTTTCATCCACCCTATTAATTTTCTATACAAAATAGTATGATGAAAAAATGCTGTTTAATGTGTAGTTGGTCCACATTAGATTACGATAAAATAAAAAATCTTTCTTTAAATACGCTGCATATTCACAGAACATTTGACACATACTCATGATATCTAAATGGAATTGTAAGTGTATATTAAAAAGTTGTTATACGTTACGGTGCAAAAGTAGCAAAACTTAAAAATCCTAATAAATACACACACTCACTCATTTAGCTACACATACTATTGTAATAAAAAAAATTAACTATATTTAAAACTGTTATTTTAGGAAGGGGATTGAATGATAATTGTGGAACAACTTAAAATTTTGGACTTAGACAAAGAATTATGAGTTAATGAAATAAATTGCAATTTATAAAGTGACCAACTCTTCTTTGTATATAATGGGGTGTGAGAGTAAAACAATTTTTGCCAATTATTTTTAATCTTTCAAATAAATAAGCCAATAAAAAAATTTGTTCGATATTTTCAGTGGTCGTATTAAATGAATGCATGCACATATTATTGAAGGGATCAGGAAACTACAATGACAGAAAATAAACGTTGAGAAGCTGCCATTTATTTTTCTCTTTTTGAAGTTTTGCTGAATTAAAATCAAATCTTCTTCGTTCAGGAGTACTTTTGTGAAAATTTATGTAAATTTTCAGTAAATCTTCTTTTCAAATTTTATATGCTGCTCTGCATAAATTTTACATATTCACAAGTATAATAAACTGTTTAGCTATTGTGCCAAAATAGTTTTTGAATGTAATTGTTTCATTATTGTGAAAAAGTACTGTCTCTGAATTCAGCTCAAAAATTAATGTTTTGTGTATTTTACTTAACTCTTAGGACTCCTCTCCTTTTTGGAATCAATTGGACCAAAAATGTATGTATGTGTATTAAGCTGTAAACACATAAAAAATTTAATATTTAATAAGAAAATGCAGAAAATTTATTTGTTTGTTTAAGTATTGTAAAAATGATCGTATTTTGTTAAAACTTTCTATACTTTCTAGATAGAATCCTGTGGGTATTCTAATCTAATATTTATATAATGTGATTAAAGATATAAAATTATTTTTTTATCTATATATCGCACACACTTAATTTATAAAAACTATAAAAAAATCTTTAATAATATACAAACTGATATTTGGTATAGAATCAACATTTTGCATTCCATAAACATACTATAGATAATTTTCATCATATTATAATAAGTCACCCTTATTATAATTTCCTCACAGTATATCTAGTTGTATAGTAGATTTTGATGTTCTTAAGGGATGTTAAATTTTTGTGTCTGCATATAGATATACCACAATACATGTATGTACATACATTAGAATGAGAGTTATAATTTATTATTATTGATTCATTTTCAAGGATTTTCTCATCATTAGAATATTGTTCACATATTATATAGGAAAAAATAATGATAAGTTAAACAGGAATAAATATGTTAAAAATTGAATTATTCCTCCCCATGTATTCAGAAGGTGAATTGTAAAAAATCCAAAATTCTTTCCAGTAATGTAGTGAACTGGTTTTGAATCAAAATTTGTGATTCCTTTGCTTAATATGCACGTATGTATTATACAATCGCATCCTTGAATTTATACTGATATTATATTCACAGTTTCAATTGTCGCTAGAAATGAAGAAAGTTAGTTTTTGTATATTGATTTTATATAATTTAAATAAATTGATTTGTAATTAAGTAAATTAAAATTTTTACAATAGTATTTGTTCGTGCAAGGATTTGTTACTCCTTGTATTATGTAGGTATTTCACACTTATTCTTAAAAATCACATTTGACCCATAAATTTTCTTATAAAAAATATTTAATTTTTGTTGCGGAAGTCGTTCTATATTTTATTTATTTTCATTCAAATATGCACTTGTAACAATCACACAGTACCAATAACATTTAAAAGAGGCGCACATGTGATTTTATGTAGCAAATACAATAATTCACAATTTCGTTTTTTGATA
Source organism: Condylostylus longicornis (assembly GCF_029603195.1). Lineage (NCBI taxonomy): Eukaryota > Metazoa > Arthropoda > Insecta > Diptera > Dolichopodidae > Condylostylus > Condylostylus longicornis. The sequence goes on along the minus strand of NW_026578052.1, from coordinate 3,781,930 downwards.
TCTTCTTTAATCTATTAATAAATTATATTATAAAGTCAAAATTCACAGTAATATTCATATTTTTAATTCAAAATGTTAAAAAGCGAAAGATTAAAAATTTCTTTATATATTATAAAAAATCATAAATAATACGGAACTAAAACTAAAATAGTTAAGAGCTTACAAAAGTACAATAAGGAAATTACAGCATAGGTATATAAAAGTGTTCTTGTTTTTGAAGCCTTACAATAATATTCCCTATATAATACATATTGTAATCAATGTATTTGCATATTCAAAATATAGTACGAGTTCAAAGTATAAGAAATTAAAAATTCTATCGTAATATCAATTGACCATTATATTTCATATTTATATTTTCACTAGGATTGTACTTTTAATAAGAAAAATGCTATAAATCATTATAGATCCTATATGAAAAACTTATTATGGTAAGAGTGTAATCCCACCAGAATTCGAGATCTCAAAATTTTCTTAACCGGATTTAAGCATTATTAAAAAAATTTGTGAACTACTAGAAAGACTATTTTATATCGCATTTTCTAATATATTTAGTTCATTTCATATTTAAGAGTGCAACAAAAAATAATACTTGCAATTCATACAACATTGATAGAATTTTTTTTAATTACTGCTGAATCGAAATACTTATACAACGGTAAAGAAATTGATTTAAAATCACAAAAAAATAATAAAGCAAAATATATTTCAAAGAGGATAGGAATAGGTACTGTTCCAAATTCTTCCTATATACTTAGACAGTGCTATAATTAAAATTTTCTGCATTAAAAAAACTGAGAAATTCAGCTAAGTGTGTATGTATAATCATATATGAATGAAATGTATAAGTAGGTAGTTATTATTTATGCGCTTTAAAAAAAGTAAGTTCTTATAGCATATAACAAAGGAATAATAATTAGAAAAAAACTATAGATAGAAAAGAATTAAAATTTGTGTGAACTACTAGTGCTTAAGCATTTAAAAATTATTGTTTTCGGAACTATACTTTAAAAAATTATTAATGCGGGGTCCACTTAATATGTATGTACTTGCATATATTTAATATATTTATAAAAATTTTCAATTTTATATTTTTGATTTAATTTCGAAAATGAATTTGTATTTATAGGTTTTTGTGTAAACTTTTGTAAAGTGAAAATGGAAAGTGTTTTTTCTATTTTATAATTTTTGTATAGACAGACACGTATACAATATATGCATGTATTACATTATAAGTAATTGCTAAAGAGCCGGTTATTTGAATTATTTTGAAAACTAAAAAGAAATTAAAAATTAATTTTATTGTTTTTAAAGGAATTTTATAGATTGGAATCAATTTAAGGTAAAATTTAGTTTAAAGTGTAAAATTAAAATTTGGAAATATTTTTGGAAAGATTTAAATTAAATTTATTTGCACATTTACATAAATGTTTTGTCACCTAGAAGAATTTTACGATACAGTAAACAAGGATGTTTTATATTTGTATTTAAAAATAAAAATATAATCCAAATTTTGTTTAATATTGTTTCTTTGTGCTCTTTTAGATAGAAAATTTGTAGCAAATATAAAATAATTTTAAAAATTTATTTAATTTTGAAATAATCTTCACAAAAATTCACAATTTTTTCCCGCGTTTTTTAAACAATTTGTGAACTTAATTGAATGTATACCGTTTTGTGATTTCGTAAAAATATATGAAAAATTATCGTAGAAAACTAACTGTATCCTAATCGATAATACTTTTGCCCAATAGATGTCGCATAAAACTGTGCTAAAAATTCATTGTTTGATGAAAAATTTAGAATTTTAAATATATATTTTGAATTCACATAACTCTATTGAAAGTTCTCAAAATGTTCCAAAGATGTCGCAATTATTCAAATTTAGTACGTTATTTTGGTTAACATTATTGTGAATATTGTTTTGTTTCAATATATATTGTGAATTGAAAATATGTATTGAAAAATAATAAATATTGTGAAATACCATAGTAAATTGTGAATCTATGTAAAAATATTCAAGTTCAACAATCAACATTATTATTAAGGTGTCAAAATCATATGACATACTTGGAATTTTTTTAAGACATTGTTATTTTTATTTATTTATTTTATTTATTCATATTAATAATAAATCAACGTTTAGGCATAGTATCTTTCTTAATAAGGTTGTTTTGATGAAAAAAACTATTTGCTAATTTTATTCTATAAGCGTTTAGCAGAAAACTGAAAAATCAAAACGGAATTCATATAAGAAAATAAAAATCAAGTTACTAGTGAGTAAAAAATTTTAATTTTCTGATTCTATATTTAGATAAAAGGAAAAAAAACTTGAAAAATTAGTTTTAATATAAAATTTAATTAAATTTTGTATTTGAAATATGGTTGGCTATGATTGTTGCTAAAATATCCAAGAGATCTTCAAATCCAGGAAATCTTCATATTTCTAGAACATAAAAATTTGCAAAGTCGATTAAAGTGCAGATATTTTACATTTCGATATGATGTCATCATTAAAAGATTTTGATAATTAATGCGCTTATGTTGTGCCACAACAAAGCTAGTTTATTTATATCTTTGGTAAACTTTATACGTAATAAAATTGGATATTTTATACATTAAAATTCTTAAGTTTAATACACGAACATCGAGAAAGTTGAAACCAGTTCTGGAATTTTTTATTGCTACTAAGATTAAGGTTTTATATTAACATTTAAATTAATGATAATTTATTATAATTAAATTTGAAATATCTTGATACATATAATTAGGTTAGTCATCTTTTGAATTTTAATATTTTTACCATGTAAATTCTAAACAATAGATCGTATTATTCGTATAAGTAGGTACATATATAACATTTATGCCTATGTCGGTAAATATATTGGCGCTTGAATTTCCAACGTATTCAAAACTTTTATGTTATGTTGAATGAAGTTTTATTTTGAAAGCTTTTTAGCAATATTGTGTTACTATATGCTAAAATTTTTAATATTACACTACCAAAATGGAAACTAATTATTTTTATTATATTTTTAGGGTGTTAAAGAATTTGGTTGATCAATCTTCAAAATGGATGGTTTTAAAAGTTTTCTTCGAAAAACTGCACAAGAATTTTTAGGTGATGTTGGACAAATAGCAATGAATGCCGCTGGTGAAATGGTCGGCAATGTTATTAATGAAATATTCACGAAAAAACAAACCCGTGGACCGAGACGATATTTACCTAGCCGAAGGAATATTGAAATAGCTGCCGGTTATGCACAAAATTATGAAGAAATCAAACAACAATGCTTACAGGCTGGTGCTCTTTTTGATGATCCACTATTTCCGCCTTGTGATGAATCATTAATGTTTTCTGAACGTCCTAATAAACATATTGAATGGTTAAGACCACATGAAATTACACAAGATCCACAATTTTTTGTTGATGGTTATTCTAGATTTGATATTGAGCAAGGTGAACTTGGTGATTGTTGGTTATTAGCAGCAATTGCTAATTTAGCTCAAGATCCTAATTTATTTTTCCATGTTGTTCCACCATATCAAAATTTTGAAGAAGAATATTGTGGTGTATTTCAATTTAAATTCTGGCAATATGGTAAATGGATAGAAGTTGTAATTGATGATAGATTACCAACATACAATGGTGAATTACTTTATATGCATTCAGCTGAACGCAACGAATTTTGGAGTGCTCTACTTGAAAAAGCTTATGCAAAATTACATGGATCTTATGAAGCATTAAAAGGTGGAATAACTTCTGAGGCAATGGAAGATTTTACTGGGGGTTTAACAGAATGGTTTGATATTAAAGACGCTCCACATAATTTATTTGATATTTTGTATAAAGCTCATGAACGTAAATCAATGATGGGTTGCAGTTTGGAGCCAGATCCAAATGTATTAGAAGCGGAAACTCAAAGTGGATTAATTCGAGGTCATGCTTATTCAATAACAAAAGTTGCATTGTTAGATATTGTAACACCACATAGGGCAGGGAAAATTCCAATGCTTCGGTTGCGTAATCCGTGGGGTAATGAGGCTGAATGGAATGGACCCTGGAGTGATCAATCACCAGAATGGCGTTATATACCAGAACAAACTAAAATGGAAATTGGTTTAACCTTTGATAGAGATGGTGAATTTTGGATGGCATTCTCTGATTTTATGAGTCATTTTGATCGCGTTGAAATTTGTAATTTATCACCAGATTCACTGACTGAAGATCAAGTGAATGATGGTAGAAGAGTATGGCAAATGTCTGTATTTGAGGGAGCTTGGATTGCGGGACAAACAGCCGGCGGTTGTCGTAATTATTTGGAAACTTTCCATATTAATCCTCAATATGTAGTAACATTGACTGATCCAGATGATGAAGATAGCGAAGGAATGTGTACTATAATTGTAGCTTTAATGCAAAAGAATAGACGTTCTCAAATTCATGTTGGTATAGAATGTTTAACCATTGGATTTGCAGTATATGAACTGAAAAATGAAGATTTACATGTTCGTCCACAACCAATGAATTTCTTTAAATATAGACAATCCGTTGGAAAATCGCCTCATTTTATTAATACCAGGGAAGTAAATGCTAGATTTAAATTACCACCTGGTAATTATTTAATTGTGCCTTCAACATTTGACCCTGATGAAGAAGGGGAATTTTTAATAAGAGTATTTACTGAACACGCTTCTACTATGCAACAATTTTAAATTTATCTAAAATTACAATCTCTATGTACAAGTAATTGTTTAAGTGTTGACTTCTACAAAACATAATTCGAACCATTTAAAGCATAAAAGAACAATTTTTTAAAATTTCTAATTGCACGGCTAATTAAAAAGATATGCCTTTTTCACTTAACATATTTTTTTTATAAAATCAACTGAGTTAATTTACCTGAGTTAATGATCAAAACTATTTTTATGTCACCTATTGTTATATTAGCAATTAATAATTTGAATTACAGCCTTATGAATGAAATATTTTATATCAAAGTTGAAAATTTTACTCACAATTTTAAGTTTTTTTTTTATTTAAGAGTTAAAATACTGAAAATATTTTAATAATTATTATCTAATACTATTTTCACTAACTTTAAAAATCCAGGCTATGCAAGTTTTTAATTTATAAACAAATTTATAATTGCATTTATATTTTCATTTTAATATTTTATATTTTAGTCAAAAAGCACCTATAACATACCCACGTTCAAACAATTTTGCGAATAAAAATTCTATAATAGCATTTGTTTAAAAAAATATAAAAGTTAATCTCATGAAAAGTTTTTAATAATCTCACTTTTTAATCTCTAAAAATAAACATACACCTACATTAAGTAAATTAATAAAATACTGAAAATTGTTGAAATTTGTTCAAATATTTATTGTGTCAATTAGATGTTTAAAATTACTAAAAATTTATATCCAACTTTAAAAAAAAAACTTTATTACATCTTTATTCTGGCTCAAAATTCAGTAATTCATATTTTAAGAAGATAAATATTGACTGTTCGGCAGATAAGTGATCAAAATTAAGTAAATTAAATATTTTACGAATATAAAGTGGAAGAATTTTTGATTTACCCAGAAGAATGTTTCCTCATATACAAAAATAAAGTTTGAACATCAATATAGAAGAATCTGGAATTGATAGTATTAAACAAATTAATGAATTATCACTAAATTTTTTATGAATCTTATGAATAACGCATCTGCGATATCAACAAAAAATTTATTATGAAGTGTATACTGCACTCTGAGTTCGGGCCTATATATATTTAACTAAATGGTATGTATATCTATGAATAATAATTCAAGACTTTAAAAAATTTAAAAAAAAAATTATTAACATATTTTAGGCCAAAGTTTTAATTTAAAGTTGAAATAACTCGAATAATTAAATTAGGTTCATTTTGGTTAGTTAATTGAATATTTTTCTTTTCAAATAATTGGCCAAAAACTTAATTCTGTTTAAAAAAAAAAAGAGAATAATTTTACATTTTTAATATTGTAATTAAGATATTTAATGATTTGTTTTACCCTTTTATTTTATTCTTTATTTTTTAAGTTATTTAGAGTATAATACGAGTATATTAAATAAATAAAATTTTAATTGTGAATTAATTAGTTTTTGTTTAATTCAGATTTGCAGATTATACTGGACTGATCCCTATTGAAATTAATATACAAAACCTACATCATTGAGTCAAGAATATGTTCTATTTAATTTACAGAACTGAGCTAATATTCCGTAGCAAAGGGCTGAGCTTTAATATTTAATTTTGGAAAAATATTTTGATTTCAGTAATCCGAAAATGCAAACTTTTGTTTAATGAAGTTATGGTGGCTCATATAAATTTTTCATTTCAGTTTGAAATCGGAAATTTCGTAATTTGGATGAAGATATGAAAGTGTTTAATATTACTCCGTGATTCCGAGTATTTTGTTCCGAAATATTCAAAAAATCTTACAAAATTATCCATTACAATATATTTATTGATAACTATATCATTAGAAATGAAAATTTCATCGCATTTATGCAATTTTATTTGAAAGTTTATTTACGTAGTTTAATAAAAGAAAGTGCAATTGCATGTTAAATTGTTATAGGAAACCGATACTTCAACTGAAATAACAAAATCATATAATATTTTTGTATTATAAATAGATCCATTGAGCTTTGTGGATTTTTACTTAAATCTATTATTTGTCTTTTAAGAGAGCATTTAAACGCACATTATATTAAAAAAATTTTAAGTGACATTATTTGGATGTTTAGTAAATGCATCTATGTTAATGGATTTTGTTTTATCATTGATGGTAAATTGATAAAGAATTATTTCGTAAACTTTCACTTAGCATTATCATCTAAATTTTTTAATTTTGTAATTATTTGCAGTTCATGGTTAAGAATTTATCATATGTATTTAGTTTGAATTGTTTTTGAAGTCTTAAAATTTATTGCTTAATTAAATTAAATAAAATTTTTTGTGTTGTAACTTGTAATTAAAAATACAAAGAACTTTGAGAACTTACAATTAAAAGACATATTTAGTTAAGAAATGCAAAATTGGTCCTTCAAATATTGCATCCTTTAAATCGCATTTACTTTTATATGAATTGCTTTTTATCAATTTACCCTATGAATTTTGAATATCATTTTGAATATCTGAAAACCGCACATTTAAAGTACTTACACATTAACTATTATTTTTATTTACTAACATTTATTCTAAAGGATAAAATAATAGAAATTCATGTACATAAACATAACATTGATCCAAAAATGTATTTTTAAATTCTTTCCCTCGAAATAATTTCTATTCAAAAAATTGTGTATTTAAATTGTAAATGCACCCTTAAGAACTGCGGTTGTACATATATGCGTTTATATGCACTTAACATTCAAGAATATTAGATTAATATTTAGTTTATTACTGTAGAATATACTTCAATAAATTCTCAGCTGGCTTTAATTTAAGATTTTGTTCTTTTTAGTACACTCGCTATGTAGCACATAACGTTAAGCAAATAATAATTGAATTTTTTTGGATTGATTGTGTGGGAAGTTGAAATTTTTTTTTTAAATTCGATCTAGAAACTATATGACTTAAAAGTAATGGATTTATTGTGTACGATGTACAAAACTAAGTGAAAATATTCTTCATTACTTAAAGCAGCATTAAATCGTTCTTATGTCCTTGGAAAATATAAAATAGGTACTGATTACTATAAAATTATAAAGAAACCACTAGAATACAATTTATAATAAAGAAAATTTAATATTTTTATTGAACTATTTATATTTTTAGGTTTTCTGAGTAGACGTTATGCTAAAAAACAAATTTGCGAATTGAACCTTAAAAGTATATTGTTGCGTTACGGAACTCAAATATTAGGAAACCATGATGTTGTATTTGCGTAAATAACTAAGTTTGTTAGGACCAATTGATGAATTGGGTAATGAGAAAGTACCTTAATTTTAGCTTTTTAACTAAATTGAACCCATTTCTGGAATGTTTATACCGCGATTTATGATTAGAGTATACATTTTTTGTCGTTACTGAAAATTTCATATTAAATCCAATGTTATTATGAACACCTCTAACACACGTTTCTTTTTATAGCATTTACATATTTTTTATTTTTATATTTCAAAATTATTCTTGTAATTCTTATTATAAATTCAAATTGAAATCGATAATACCAAATATCTTAATTTCATTTATCAATATTATAGTATATAATACCATGTATTTCAATGCGTATGTATGTTTATGTCTTTATATACATTGTAAATAAATTGAAAAGAAAATTATTTCATAAATTTTCATATAAAATCCTCCAGATTGTTCGGGTTAAATATTGATATTGGAAACAGAACGCGACAAAAATTGAAAGATATTTATATGATTACACATAGTAAATTTTTTATTCTCAAAATATTAAGAAAGGAGCAAAAAGGAGCAAAAATAAATAAGGAATATTATAGAAATATTGGTGATATCCTTAAAGAAAAATTGATTTTACTGCAATATGGAAAATATTGTATATATGGGAAAATAATATATTTTTTTTTGTAGTTGGAAATCATGTTATCAGGATAAATATTTGTACATAATGCAGACACACTATCAAATGTAATAAAAATCAAAATGGATTTAATGTAGAATATAAATTATATGGGTAGTTTATATTTCTATTAGCACATCTTATATTTTGTAGAAAATTTGTTATTCCATTTATAATTGCTATTCCAAATTCGGATGGATATAATAGGTTTGATTTTCTAGAATTGAAAAAGAATTGGAGTAACAAAATAGCTGTGTTTAGCCGGTATGTTTGTTTGTTTACGGAGAATTTGGGAGAAAATTAGAGTCTTATATTATGTGAAAACAATGAACAATCTAAAAACAAAGAGAGATGAGTGAGTACTGAGTAGTAAAGCTAAGTTTTTTTCTCATGTTAAATTTTTCTTTCGAAATGGTAAATAGAGAACAATAAAGCAATTGTGAATTAAATTAATAAAATATTTATTTAAAACTCTTCCATCAACCTCAAATTTTTTATATTTTGAAATTATTTACCTTGGCATTCAATGTGCCCCGATGTCCTGTAAGTTGTTAGAACAACTATAACTATACGTTATGTATATTTTAGAGACGCCAGGAATGATTAACATAAAATATAGTTACGTTATGGTTCGAAATTCACGTGAACTTTATTGACAAATAGAAAAAAAAAGACAGATGAATTTTGTAATCAATTGAGTGTATAAAAGTTGAAATCAAATGGATAAAGGGCAAAAAAAAGAAAAACATTTTTTGAAAAATATTTTCTAATAGGATATTTTTCTTATTTTTTTTTTTTTTTGGCAAATTTTAAGCTAAAAGCTAAGATTTAATATAGATTTCTTGATTATTTCATTCTTTCTTTGATTTGATATCAAAATATCGAAATGATAATTTTTAATCGATCATGTGGAATCTTTAAAGATTTTTGAACAATTTCGATTTTACTTTAAGATTATGTGTAAAATTTATTGGAAAGTATTTGAATTAGAAAAATAAATGAGTAAAGAGAAGAATATTATTGAAAATATTGAAAATATTATAAAGTTTTGCGATGAAACTCTTTAATTTTATCCGCCATACATGTGTAAAAACATAAAAGGATATAATTTGAGAACAGTTTCCAGGATTTCGGCTCGAATATTTTATAAGGTAAGTTGAATTTTATTAATAAATATTACTTTGTTAAATTATTTCGGAGATTTATTGGAATAATTTATTGTTTTATAGACAATTTGGTATACTTAATTTTTAATAAAGCTCTTAGGTTGTTCAACTTTACTCTTGTTTATTTGTAAATTATTAAAATAGTAAAGCTTCAGAAATTGTTTGACTACAAGTGGCACTAAATACGACGAATCGCGTTTTATATACAGGATTCAGGTTCTATGTTTCCTAAATTAAAAATTCAAATTTTAGAATTATTTAATTGAAACACTATGCGAGTTTTTGTTTTAATAGAACAAGAGCTCTTCCACTATATTATTTTTTACCGACCGTATTGCGTATACAATAGGTAGGTGATGGAAATGCACTTCTACATAGTAGGGAAGTGTAAATAAACTATTTTTAGCAACCTGTCGGTCTGTGTGTACACGCGTGTATCTCAAGTTCGGCTGAACCGATTTTGATGAAATTTTATATGCAAGTTTATTTCGACCAGGGCCAAATATACATTTTTGTGTATATAAAGAGAAATAATCAACCGATTTCATTGAAATTTAATATATGAATTCCTCGTATTAAAACAATAAACATATAAATTTTTTGGAAAGATCGGGGCTCGAAAACTGATTTGCTGGCCGATTTTACATTTTTCACCATATCTACGGAACGAATTGATTGAATTTCTTGAAACTTGATATTTGAGTTCTGTCTGTTACCGAAACTAACTGGACAGCATTTCAGGGAATTCGGATAGCACAAAATGAAACTCTACTAAGAGCCAAATTTACATTTTTCTAGGTATGTTAACTATAAGCTTACTAATGCCTTAAAAACTGGAAAGAAGTATGTAACAGACATTTTTATAATATTCTGTATCACTTTCACTTAACTAGACAATACACAATGCGGTCGGTAATGTGCTGATCACATCAGATTTTTTTTCTTTAGAAATAAATTTGAATTAATTTGAAAGGTTTTTTTTTTTGCTTTCAAATTAATTTAAATCTATTTGTACTATAATAATCGCCTAAAAATAATAGAATATTGTCCTTCCTTTTCATAAAATCATTGCTATTTTTTAATTTCTCTATGCAAAATAATCATGTCCCTTGAAATTCTATAACAAAATCAAATACAATAAAAGTATGTGTAGGTGTTAAATAAAAAATAAAAATTTATGTGAAAATAATTTTTACATTTTTTTGTATAATCAAAATTATTTTTTTATTTTTTTTTTTTGGAGAAATACAAAATCTTCTTAAAATTACCGATTAAAATCTAAAATTAGAAAATTTTTATTTTAAAATTCAAGTTTACAATTATTTTTTATGCAAATTTAACAATGAATAAAATTGTAAAGAATAAAAATGTATTTTATGTAAAAAAAAAAGGACGAATTCAATTTCAATATTATAATTTTCTCTTTTATTGTGGGTCCTATCAGAATTTGCCATTTTATACCCACAATATTAATGCAAAATTATTTTTATTAAAAAAAAAATTTTTTTTTTACATGCTTTTTTAATTTAAAGATTTTGAAAAATATTTTGAATTTTAAAATTAAAGTGAAATGGGGAAAAAAATATAATCTTGTGTATGAGAAAAACGTACCTAATCGTACAATTTAAAATGAATATTTATTTCGGATTTTTATTTGAAAATTAGAAAAAAAAAATTACCGAAAAGGACCACTTTCTTCTTTTACAATTGTATTTTTGTTTTTTTTTTTAACATAATAGTTTTTGTTTTTTTTTATTCTTCTCCTTGTTACAAAATGGAATTAAAAAGCAAAATTATATTTAATCTATATTTATACAAAGTTTTGTTTCGGATTAAAATAACTTTTAATAGAGCCATTTTAATAAAAAAAAAATTTACTGTTGCCATATTGTTAAATTTTTTATTTGCAGGGGACGTAGGGTGCGGAAAAGTGTAGGTAATAAATGTGAAATCGTTTAAATTTGTGAAAATTTTACATTTTATTTTTAATAATTTTTTAAAAACCAAATATCAACTACCATACAAACTAGCATGGCACGGCAGATTGAAAAAATCATAGTATTGACAAATCGTTATCATGTAATTAGAAAGAAAAAGGAAGATGGTGAAAAAATTATTAAGTTCCATTAGAGTTTGGGAGATACAAAATTTACTTATATAAATTTTTTTTAAACAAACGAGACGAGTCACAGTCCAGATTGCTGTTATATTACCTAGAAACAAACATAATTTAAATTTCTAGAAAGTACAGACCTAAGTTCGCTCCTAATTTGAAGTTTAAACCAACTAGAATTAGAATTGGCATATCATAATCCGTATTGTGATGGCGAATATTGAAAAACCCTAGAAACCTATTATTCGAAATTAATTATTCGAATTTGGAATATATACGTTTAATATAAATTTAAATTTTAATTAATCGATAAAAGAACATTATACTGCAAATTTTTTCTTATTACATAAAAATATCGTAATTTTTATCGTAATTTTAAAATATGTACTTACAAATTAAACTTATATCGTAAAATGTTCTTGGTTTTGTAAATATACTTTTAGGGACTCTTTTATATTGATTTTTGTTTAATGTTTCGTTTAATTTTTGTTAAGGAAAATATTCGATTTTGCACGACACACATACGACTATTGCATTATGGTTTTAAAATTTGTGAATTATAAAAGTAAAATTTTAATGTAAAGAAAAAATAAATAAAATTTTTGGAATAATATGAATAGTAATTGACAGTAATAGAAACATACACCCTACATTCGATAATTGAACAATGGAAAATATTTGATTTACAGCTTTTGCTTATTCAATTTTCTCTTATTTTGAAATGATTTTATTGATGCGCCATCTATAACTGCAATATTATTATAGTAAATATTCAATCTAATTAATGGTACCTGGCAATACTGAATTTCGATTTACGTTTATTTTTTTTATTTTGTATGCCTATTGTTATTTACCTTTAACAGTTCCAAAAAATTTGTTCTTTTTTTACCAAAAAGTTTTCTTCGAAAACTTCAAGAATTGGAACAAATTTACAAGTTATTTTTTTTTTGTTCTATTATTTTACTTTTTATGTTTTGTTCCTTATTTAAAACTTTATCAAATTGTTATTTCAACAAGAATATTATAAAATGGGGGGAAAAAAAATTAATAAATTGAAACAATTTACAAAAATAAAAAGTTGTTAAAAATGTTTTTTTTTTGTTCTATTTGCTTTTTTCTTGTTCAAGTGGAGTCTAATTTTTTCGAGAATACCATTAACTAAATAAAGTGGAGAATTAAAAAGTTTTTCACAATAATTTTTGTTTCGCTATATTGTTGGACATTTTGTCCTAGCAGACATTTAAAAAAGAATGTAATTTAAATGTTCTGTTTGTTTTTTTTTTTTTTAACAAGTTATAAGAATTTTTGGTTTTGTTACCATATTTGACGTGATTTTTTGTATAAGTAGCAAATTGCTACTAAATTTAGTTAATTTAATTTTTATTTTATTTTTAAATGATTTTTGGGTGTAATTTTTAGTGATAAATTTTAAAAAATTGTTGTTGTTTTAAGAGTGATGAATGTAAAAAAAGTTTCAATTGATAACAAATTATATTATAAAAATGTTAGTGAGAAAATAATATTAAATTAATTTCGCTGCATAAGATTTTGAAAATTTTAAAGCGAATAATAAAATGTAATAATCTAAATATGAAAAACAAGAGTTTTTATTGGAAAGTCTCTAGCAATACAATTGAACACGCAAGGCTTTAAACTGCTATGTACCTATTAATAAAAATAAATAAATCTGTCAATAAGACAGGAGATATCAAATTTACAAATTTTTGCTTTACAATTCTCCTTCAATTAATCAACTGCAGATTAAGATTATTCTATTGAATATAATAACTAGACTCATATAACAGTTTTAATGGAAAAAGAAAGAATACTTTTAAAATTTTTAGAAGCGATCTTCTGTTTACATTATTCGCTTAAATTGTTGAGATAGGAACAAATACATTTCATTGCAGAGAATATGCTTCCCGATGTTATCCATTTTTGGTGTATCTAGAACTTCAGCTTCTGAACAAACAGGTGCACGGATAAATTCCCGCCTAATCAAATTGAAATCAATGTAAGATGAATAATTAAAAACTTTCAAATTATACTCTTAAAAATAAAATTTGTAAAATAAAATAAAATTTTATTTACATTTTGACACTTTGTTATGTCAAATTTGATTATGTCACCAAAATCGATATTATTTTAAGTCGTATTTTAAGATACATATTCTGAAATGCAAAATCAATTCTGAAATGTAAATTCTATGATAGGGTACCGATCGCATTCCATGTGATATGATGACATTAACTATTGCATATCGGGTAGACAAGCATAAGTGAAATATTTTTATAGAGACCAAGCCACCGCCACAGGCAGGCAAGCCTGGCCCTCACGGCGGAAGAAGGCAGACCGCAGAAAGGCAGCGGCTGCACAAAGTTAGCCGAAGATCCCCTCCGCGCCAACCAATCGGCAACTTCGCTGCCCGCATGGCCACTATGGCCCGGCACCCAAATGAGCGTCACTCTGTTCTCCGATGCCAATTCCATAAGTGCAGCAAGGCAGCCCCAGACCAGCTTGGATGTAACCTGAGCTGAACGAAGCAGTGCAGCCCTGCTGTCCGAGAACACATAGATGGTGCGGTTTCTATACCCCCTTTCTAAATTAATTCTCAGGCAGATCCCTATTGTATGTATTTCGGCCTGGAACACTGTGCAATACGGGCCAAGGGTTGCATATACACGCGTGTCCGGTCCGGACACCGTATACGCCCGAACCCACACCCGACTCCGTTTTGAAACTGTCCGCATACCACACGGTCGAACCCGACCTAAGTACCGGGCCAACCCGATCCCACATCCATCGATCGGGAAACAGAGCCTTGTACCTGTGGTCGAAGTTGTGCCGCGGCAGACAGCTATCCGACATGGTTATTTTTAGAATCGGATCGCTCTCAATGAAGTCTCTGTGAGTTCTGTGGGCCAACCGGCGCATTGCCCCGGTCACTCCCAGGCAGGCCAGTCTCTGTAACTTTTCAAGCTTGGCCCGCACACCCGCCTGCTGAGCCATGGTGACGATGGGCGTAGCAAGGGCCGTATATAGCCACAGTGCTATTCTGGGACTAATTCCCCAGGTCCCCCCGATGAAGCTCCTACACGTCCACAAGGCCGCCGTAGCTCTCCCGATAACCCTATCTATATGGGTATTCCAAGAGAGACGATCATCCAGGGTTACCCCCAGATACTTCACCTCCTTAGAGTAACTAATACGTTCACCAAACAGAATTGGGCTCGTTAATCTATCCCTGCTTCTGCGTCTGGTGAAGGCGACCAAAGTGCTCTTGCTTGGATTTATATTTAACTCAACGCCTTTGCACCACCTTTCCACAACACGTAAATTTTGCTGTAGAAGATCAGAAATAGTGCTCTCAAATCTTCCCCGCATGACGAAGGCCACATCGTCGGCGTATCCCCAAACACGTACCCCGGAGCCCCTGAGAGCAGCGATTAGATCATCCACTACAATAGACCACAGGAGGGGCGAAAGAACCCCGCCCTGCGGACATCCTTTTGCAGCGGAGATGAAGAGTATATCGTCAGCTATGGTGGACTTAATAATCCTATCCTGTAGCATCCGATTAACCCATCTGCAAGTCGTCGCATCAATCCCTCGTTTGTGCAACGACTCATAGATGACATGATATGGGTTGTTGTCGAAAGCTCCCTCTATATCAAGGAAGCAGCCAACTGCCACCTCCCGCACCTCCAGTGAGCTTTCAAGGACCCCCACCAGACTCTGCAGAGCGAGTACAGTAGACCTTCCCGACTGATAGGCGTACTGAGATTCATGCAAGGGATTGCTTCCCAGTGCATTGTCCCGTATAAATCTGTCAATCACTTTTTCCATTGTTTTCAATAGAAAAGAAGTAAGGCTGATTGGACGGAAAGACCTTGGGTGGTTGCTTGGTCACTTACCCACCTTCGGAATATACGTCACTTTAACCACCCTCCATGCCTGAGGGATGTAATCCTACGCGATATGTTGGAAACCCCCCTAAAAAAATGCAGGATGTATCCCGTCATCACCTGGAGATTTGAAGGGTCTGAAAGGTAAAACAGCCCATCTTATCCTGCCCATCGTGAAGACTAGACGGGATCGTCGCCAGTCATCCCTCCTGGGCCAGGATGCCCTCGGTTCAATGTCCGCATTTTAGTAATTCTGAAGAATCTCCGAGTCAGGAAAGTGCGTTGACGCCATAAGCTCCAACGTCTGCTTTCCGTTCTCGGTCATGGAGCCATCAAGCCGTTCCATTAGGCCCAACCCGCTAGCATACTTTTTGGAAAGCACCCTGAGAAGACGCGCACTGCTGGAGAGTTCATCAATGCCCTTGCAGAACGCCCTCCACGAGATTCTCTTCGCTTTCCTAATTTCTTTATTGTATTTTGTGAGTGAGTCTTTATACTCTTCCCACGAACCCGACGCCTTGGCCTTATTGAATAGCTTTCTGGTCTTTAGTCTAAGCCTTGAAAGCTCTTCATTCCACCACGGGCACTTCCTATTGCTCCGCCTCGGCTTAGCGCGGCAGTTCCCATGGTAGGCATTAGTAATAGCCGCCGTCAGAGCCTCGCTCGCCAGTTCGATATCCATCACCGTTCTGACAGAAGCAGGAACGGATCCAAACCCATCCATGAGGAGCGTTTCGAATTGACTCCAATCTGTGGATTGGGGTACCCGATACATTTCTTCTGCCAGGCCCCCGGAGACCATGATATCAAACTTAACCTGCCTATGATCGGACATGGATGTCGCATTTGAGACATTCCATCCACCACCCTACTGCCGATAAATTCAGTGCAAAGGGTGATGTCAAGGACCTCTTCCCTAATTGCATTTATGAACGTCGGCCTATTGCCCTAATTCATAACCATTAATTTATTGTTATAGATAAATTCAAGTAGGCACTGACCTCTTTTGTTTATATTACTGCTTCCCCAGACGGTGTGGTGGGCATTGGCATCACTTCCTATTATAAGTTGGAAGTTCCTCCTTCCACAAAAGTCCACTAGATCCTTCAGTTGCTCGTTCGGGTGGGCACAATCTTCCGGGAGGTAGAATGAGCACGCAGTGAACTCTGTCCAGCCCCCGGAAGACTTCACCTTCACCAACGCAGCTACCTGAAGCTTAGAACTGAACCTTAGAACAGTAATCTGGAATGGGAAAATACGTTAGCCTTTTACTAAACAAAACGCAAGCCCTAGGCCTGCCCCCAATTGTATTATCATACAATAGCTCACCTGTTAGGCCCTTAGTCTGATCATTCACTATGTAAGGCTCTTGGATAAGGGCGATATCAAGGTGATCCTTCATAAATCTATGAGCTAGAACATCAGTAGATACCCTAGCATGCTGTAAATTTATTTGGATGGACCTCACAGCCATATCATTTCCTCCGGCTCTTGTCTATGGGCTTTGGAGCCTTGCTTCCCATTGCCGCCTTTTTACACATCTTGGTGGGCGCCTGCCCTCAACAAAACTCGAAAATGACTTCTTATCGGGATGCAGTAGCACAGGTCAAGGTGGTCATCACTCATAGACTGCATCCAGAGGAAAGGCTATCCTAAGTTCAGATGGGGAAAATCAAAGTAGTCATCATGGATGAAATGGATAAAGTTGTGGACTCTCATCCACAATTAACTGCAGCGTTGCAAAGGAACGGATGGATATCCGTAACATGCAACAATCAAAACACCAGGGAGTGGATAACCAGTGTCTGCAACAGCAAATACCGAAGCAGTTCCGGGCTTCCCAATGGGCTTGTGCCCTTTTGGTTCACCCGGGACGCTTGTATTTGGCGTGCTGGTCGATGGTCCTTCTGTTTCCCTTGCCGCCATTTTCGGAGCGACTTCAGAGTTTCCAATGAGTTTTGGCTCTTTTGGTTGACCAGAAGTGCTCGTCGTTGTCGCGGTGGGCATTGGCTTGATTTTTAATATTTTAATATTTTTAAAATTTTATTTTTGATGATTTTGATGATTTTTAATATTTTTCCCTCTTCTGGGGATGGTCGGCCACAACCCCCGATCTGCAGGCCCTCAGCTTTTCTAGCCTTTCCTTCTCATATCTGCACCATGCACCAGAGGAATATTGTTTTCTTCCCCTGATGTCCAACCTTTTCAGGTCCTCCTCAGTTTGTTGAATAATAGGTCCAAGAGGATCCTGATTATCCGTCTCCATCGGAGGCGCTGCTTTTTCCTCTACTGGCGTGAGACGGCATATGCTGTTTCACCTTGACTTGGGACGGCTGTCGTCAGCTGACGTATAGATATAGGGCTGAAACTCACAAAGTAAGAGGCTCGCCGCGAGACATGACCACGATCAAAGTAAAAGGCTCGCCGCGAGACATAACCACGTAACTTTGATCGTTTCAATCACCCCTTTATCCTCCGCCATTACCGGGGCCCACCACTAGAAGGTGACAGTCCGGTTTTGATGATTTGAACTGATTTTCTCCAAAGTTAGAGTTCACTTTGAAAATCAGACGATTTGATCAAATTTTAGGACTTATCAGGTCTCGGGAACTGGACCTTTAATTTTTTGAAATGAATAGAGAAATATTCAGCTAATTTTCTTGAAATTTAATATTTAAATGCAAGGTGTTAAAAAAGTGAACTTACAATATAAATTTTCGGGAATATAAGATTACTTATTCACTGATCACATCAGATATTTTTTTTATTATTGTCGCCGACATATTAGAAATTGATTTCCGATTTCGAAATAAAATTTTTCATGTTTTCTATTAAAACTTTTCCAATGTCCAAAGGATAAAATTTTAAAACATTTTCATATCATGAGCTTCACAATTAAAAGTACAATGCACTAACAAATTTGTTTTTTTTATTAAACAAATTAATGTTCGATTCTTGTCAATTCATTTTAATATTTTTCTCTTTTTAATGGTTGTTATTTTCATTCGTTTTCCCTGTTTTTGATTTTTATCTTAAAAAAAAAAGCTCTTCTGAATGTTTACAATTTCTTTTTTATCATATACAAAAAATATAGCCTGGTTAGAGCTGTTGTTTATGCCATTGTTGCATTGTCATATTTACAAGGCAAATTTTTAACCAGAGGTTGTCTTTATTTTTGTTTTTTAAGTTTATCTTTATCATACATTTTCTTACACAATTTACTATTTTTATAGCCTTATTGGACATTTGACAAGGATATTAAAGATGAAAAAAAGGAAAATACATGAAAAGTACAAAAACTAAAAAAAAATTTCGAAAAAAATTGAGAATAACAACGTAAATCAAACCGGTTCAGTCTTGTGTATATATGGTTGTTTAACAATGAATCCTTTCTCTAGGATGTGTCGTGTTCTTCTTATGAAATCTCACTTTATCTCTCTTTCTCACTCTCTATTTCTCTGTCTCTGTGTTCCCTTTATATTTAAACAAAATGGTGTCTAATACCCATCAGGGATATATTGTATATGTGCTTGAAGAATTGCATCGCAACAACAAAAATATCTTTGGCTAGGGAATAATAAATTATTGTGTTCGCTTGCCAAATTTACTTAAATATCTTTTTTTCTATATATACATTTATATTAAACTTTTAAATATTCTTGTTATCTTTATATTTTTTCTATTTCTTTTTTGGATATTTGAATTGATAGTAAACTATTTTTTTTTGTATAATATGCAATTAGAGTCAATATTAGAATTGACTGAATGCGTCCACTGAACCAAAAAAGCCTTATATGTGTGCATAAATAAAAAGAAATCCATAGTATGGTCATATAGGTTAAAATCAGCTTCACGACGAGCTAAGGATATCATGTAAATCAGACTTGAATAATTTTTTATTTTTTTGTATGTATATAGATATATGGAAATTTTAGATAGAGATGGGACTGATCATGTGTGTTTTTGTAGTAATTAAATTGATTTAATGATCCACAAATACGATTGGTAAATGTTTTAATTCAGCCGATCGATGCTAATTAATAACCCATTGAACTGGGAAAAGTAGTAGAGCTAACATTTCTCCTAAAATGAAAATTTTATCAAGTTCGGAAAAAGTTTTTTGATTGAACTTGATTAAGGCGAATTTAAGACAAAATTAAGGCGAATTTAAAGCAAATTTCAAGAAAATTATCCATGACAATTAAATTTGCTTGAAAGAAAATTAAAATTGAATCAAATATAGACAAAATTGACAAAAAAATTGGAGAAAGCTTTGCGGAAGTGATTTTGTTCGGTCTTAAAAAAATGTATAGCAATGTTTGTGTAGTAATTTTACACGAAATTTTTTTGCAGTGTAACCGGTTCTTATATCAATATAGAGATGAATAGTAAATAACAATGATAGCCGTAGCGGAGTATAAGATCAACAGATTATATTATGAAGAGCATAAAACGTTGAAGTTCCTGTTTTGCACATGTGATATCTTTGAAACAGAAATAGTTCGATATGTAAGAACTAAATAGTTCGCTATATCGGAATTTTTTAGAGACTTAGGTATACCTTAATGTGGATATACATATTGAGTCCTATATAAATCGAGATGGTGACAATATCCCTAGGGGGTTGTAGATTAAGGCTGCATAGCAACAATCTGTTTAAAAATCTATACCTTAAACGAAGATTACTACTAATGCATAGACCAAGTGACATCTTTGTTAAATAACATGTTACTGAGATCATCTCTAATTTTTATTGTACGAAAAAAAAAAATTAGTCCATCAGATTCGAAAGCAAAATTTCGAATTATTTTTTTTTGTCCTTTTTTTTCTTTTAAGTTCTTTTGCATATGTCCTCTTAAATATATAAAACTTTTGACTTTCAGATTTCATAGAAGAAGTACAGAGAATGAGAGACCAAGAAAGTGCTACTTTGCATGTACACATACGTAATATGTATAGATATACGATTTTAAATAAATGATCTAGGTTTAGGTTTAGTGTCACATACAATTCGTTAAACTCTTTTTTCCAATACGGTAAAGGATAACATATTTTTTTTCTTTTTACTTTTAATTTATTTTAATATAAAAATTAAGCAAAATTTGCCAATTTAAACATGTGTGCTTATTCTTATAAAATAAAATCTATAACATTGAATACAGATGTGCTATGATGTACAAGAGAATGTGTTAAAGAAAATTTGCAAAAAGTTTAAAAAATTGCAATATTCACGTTAGAAACTTATTGAACCGTATAAAGATTTATGGATGAAATAAAGCATATAGAGTAGCTTTGGAGTCAGTTAAACAGAAAAATAATTTTGTTACTGTTAAAATTTCTACTTTCCCGTTGCAGAAATCAAATAAAATTATCGGGTTGAGAACTCTCTTTTGGGCAGCATTTGTCTATAGTATGTCTATGATTTTTTATTAACAATGGCTATGAATATAATGTTGTCTGTATTTGATGAAATAATGAATATTGCCTTGGGTAGTAGGGCAGCGTTCGGGGTTCTCAGGTTTTACTTAGTTGAGTTAAGTGAAAAATATATTTGATTGGAAATATTGAAAATTGAAAAACGCATAGTTAAGTGTTACTCGTATAGAGTCAAATTGCAAAAGTTATTAAGAACTTAGAGCATCGTTGAACAGCAACATTCAACAAAATTTCAGATTTGAAACTTAAAATTCAATTACCATTACACCATTTGTCCGAAGGTCAATGAATTGAGGTCTATGCAAGGCATAATTTTGATCAAAAAAAGTAAAACATTCCTGAAACTATTTTATTGGAACGCTATTTTGGAATCCCAAAAAGCAGTGTTGAACTCAAAAATTGTCCACAAAATATTTCTTATATGTCTTACATGTCTTATAGCGGTGCTTATAAATATTTTCCGAATTTTTCACGTAATGTAAGAAGCTCCTTTAACGAAACAGTACGTCGATTTGGAGTGTCTTTTGGAATATTCAAAGCGAAATGCTGGTTTGAAAGCACAGGTATTTTCAGAGATATTTCATAAAATATTTTTGAAAACTTTAAATGCATGTAATTTAAAAGAGTACATAGATAGATATTAAAATTATAGGTGAGTGTTAATTAAATTTTACCCAGCCATAATTTCATTTACATACTAATTTTCCACCTATATAACATAATATGGACTATAAATCAACAAGAATTCATTTGTAAATTTGTTCATTTCATCTTTGCTCGACCACATATTTTCTACATCAGCTGTTGTAGATATTATAATATTAAAATTTTTTCAAAAAAGAAGTAATTTTTCTACCGTTCTCATGAATATATTCAATACGTACAAATTGTGAGTACATTTATCGCCCATAATGTTGAATTAGAATATTAAAATCAACTTACCATCTCATGGGATAATTCTCTGCCATGTTCTTGAACTCTATTTGAAATGTAAGGGTTTGCACTGACGTCTTTAGATTTTGGTTCATATAAAATTGACGCAACTCAAGAGTTACTTCTGGTGGTTAGTTATGAAGTAAGTCTAATATAATATTGTTTTCGGATTGAGTAAGAATTTGGTGGCAGCAGTCATACTCGAACTTTTTTCCACTAAATTTATTTGACAATGTATACCTTAAGAATAATTTATACAAATTTTGGTGAAAATGATGCGTGCCATTTGTAATAGAACAGAACCTTATGTTGATGCTCACAACTTTCTTGTAACTGTGAAGTTATGGCTGCATAAATATTGTAAAACATATTTAATCTTATTTTGAAATTGTTCGAAAATACTTTGAAGACATGCTTTTACAAGAAAGGAATATAGGATAAATAATAATTTGCTATACAAAGAGAAGAGCAGCTAGAGGATGGTAACACTTTCGTGGATATTTTCACATATGAGTTATGTGCTATAAATTATAAATTTTATACGTAACACATTTTATCTTTATAAATTTTAAAAATTTGTTCAAATTTAATGAATATGTTAGTGAAATTGTGCAAATGTATAGGTGTATGTGTGAGAATTTATCAATTGGATTGTTCAGAAAATGCAATTTCTACACATACTCTTGTATATTAACTATAACTTGTATAACATAGTTTGATGTATAGTAATTCAAGAAGCTTTTAGATGCTGAACGAGTGAATATAAAATAATTTTGATGTCCTTTTCATATTTTGTTTTTTTTTTTTTTGTTTTTGTGGAAATATTTCTCTTTCTGATGATTAATTGTTGTGTCAAAATGTTACTTTCATGCCTCTTGCCTATATATATATACATAGATATACTTTTGTATGTAGTTTTAATGAATTTAAGCCTTTTATGTCAAAAAATATTAGGTATACATATTTTACTGGTTTAAAATTATGGTATGATTGTAAAATGGTACAAATTTCTGTATCCTTTTCAAAATTTTTTGTAGTGTTGTATTTGTGCCGGTATGTTAAAATAAATTTGAAAAAATAATATTATATGATGAATATAAGAGATACAACGTGTTGTAAAAGTTTATCATACATGTTTGATATGAAATACAACAATTTAAAAGTTTGATAAATTCGAATTCGAATTTATATTGTATCCGAGGTATAGTTTTCATTAGTGTTAATTGATTTCGATTAAGATGGAATTACAAAAAATTTGAGTCTTTATTGGAATAGTTTTCATTTTCAATAGTGGATTGTTTTTCATTTTATGGAACTTTTTCATGTTAATTAAAGAATATATAAATATATATCGCCCTGTGAGATGAAAAATGGTATTTTATTCAAGACAATTTCTTTTCAATTCCAGAAAATGATAATTAAGTTGCGCGTTGTTTACGAAATAAAAGATATGATAGGATTGATTCGTTTAAGCTTAAAATTTGGTATGATTTTGTTTTCGAACATGTTTGAAAAGTAATTTAAAAAGTGTGAAAAAGGTTTTATTGACTAAAATATTATGGAAGTCAATAAAGCATTTTTGATTATAGTCTTACAATGCGTTACCACTCCGTTATATGAAATTTTTACGTTACGACTATAGGTTTTTGTTTATTCAAATTTAAAATGCATTTCAGTACACTTTGTACTTAATAAATTAAAATTTTTGCTGTGGTTTCATTTTTTTGCAAAATTTTCAAATATATGAGTGTTATATGTACATTTGAGTATGTGAATATGTTTAGGTATTTATTACTTATTATACGTAAAAATGTGGTCAAGGAATAATTACCCTTTTTTCACTTTATATGTAGGCATATACGTTAGAGTTGCTATAATATGTGAAAATTTCTTGTGAATATTTCTATACTCTTTATTCTTCCTGTCTTTTTATGATTCACACACGATTAAGAGTTGAAAAACAATAACAAAAAAAAAAAAGTAGAAGAAGAACAAAACACAAGCAATAAATTAAAAATATGAGGGAGGGAAAAAGTTAAAATGGTATTTTACAAGTGGTTAAATTAGTCCTTGTAAATTATTCAAAAAGTATAATATTTTTGCATATTAAGAGGTGAAATGAAACGTCATAAATTAAAAAAAAAAATACCCTTATTTTACAAAATAGAAATTGTATTTTACATTTACCTCTTACTAAGAGTAGATAGAGTAGAGTTTTGATTATGTGAAAATGTTAAAAATATTGAAATTTTTTAATCGAAATTCATTCGATATTCTATAGGTTTATTAAGAGCTATTTAGAATCTACATATACTTTTTATGTACAATATACGTTACTTACATAATATGTGCATTTTAATTTAGATAAAAAATGAAAATTGAATTTCTTCAAAATGAATATTTCATAGTTGGTTAATTTTTACTAAGTTTTATAACAATATAACAATATAAGCCCCATTAGGATATGCATGAACAATATTTCAAGTACAGTATATAGGTACTTAGCTAGAATTGTGCAAAAATAATTTATAGGTGAAATTTGATTTGATAGAAAACTACTTACAAATTTTAATTGTAAAATTATGACATTACCTAATGTGTACTTAACGTATACAGTAGAGTAATTATAACTCTTATAAATTTTATGGATATACTATTTCAAACTGAAAGTTAATTAAGTTGTGGCATTTTTCGTCAAACAGAAAATTATTGTTATATCTAATTGAATTTATAGCAAAAAATATAAAATAGTCGCTAATTTAGAATTTATTCCTTCTAATTTAATTATTAGAATAAATAGTCTCCTAAGCATATAATCTACATTTTTAAACTATTCAGTAACGCTAACACCATGAAATTATCCAATATATTTCGAATTCCGGGATGGCTCTGTATTATAAACTAGTTACGGTTAATTATAAAGAGGTTCTCCAACAATAATTATTCACAACAATTGATTTCTGCGACTTGAAAAATATTACTCCTTACTTGAAGGGAAGAGGTGAACAGAACTGATCTTGTTTACAAGGAGAATGATCGATGAAAGCGATGAAAGCGATGATCGAGCCTCGCCTCTTTAATTGCGCGCCCTGCTTAGGCGTGATAATGCTTAGGTCAGTAAGCTGCTGTGGAAGTAAAGTATAGAAAAACGACTAACGAGGGCCACGAGTAAGTTATTCGCCTGTAAGAGGGTTAGTCGCCTGTAAGTTGATCGATTGGTTGCAGGTGTGTGATATTAAACTATTTTGACGTAAGGCGCATTGGTTTTGTTGCCAGCCGGGCTACAGGACAGGGAGCAGAATAAAAAGAAGATGCGTACAATGAGTAGCAGATGTGGAGGACTGGTTCATTGTGCAACGCATCTACTTTGGATTTGAAGGTAATTTTTACCCTGGATATGGTGAACGAGCAGTTGAAGACAGTGGCTGACAGTAGTGCTTTGAAAATTCAAGAAATAGGTATGCTAAAGAGGAGGTTATTATACACAGAGTAGAATTATTAGAGAATACAGGGTGTATGCTTGGGACTACATGTGCCATTTATTGACTGAGAGGTTGTTCACGGGATTGAGATTCCACAGAAATGAATGGAGTATATATTTATGTAGATGGCTCTAGGACAACAGAAGGTACGGGGCGGGAGTCCCTGTAAGGAATCGAGGATGGAACTGGCGATTGGGTTTCCGATGGCTGTGCTATGTTTCGCAACTATAGCGGTGAGGAAATGTGGTCTGGCTATCTCTGTGGATAGTAGGGCAGCATTCGGGGCTCTCTGATTCTACTCAGTTAAGTCAGTTTTTGTGGGTCGGTGGGGGGTCATCGAGGACGATGTTCGAAATGTGCGTTGGGTTCCCGGTCGCAGTAGGATACAGAGAAATTAGATATCAGACGACTTTCCAAGGGTTGACGGTCTTACAATTGCGGATTTTCGAAGGTTTCTATATGGATTCTCTTTAAGAATGTTATCGAAAATCAGCCTTAAAAAAATAAACAACAAATAAAAAATTTTCGGTTTTATATTAAGATGAAGTGAATTTGCATCTCAACTTTTTTGTAAAATCAAAATGGCTTCAATATATCATACTAAAATAGAAGTAATATCAGAAATTAAGAAATCTCTTAGAAACTAATTAATGTTTGGAACTAATTTCTTGGAATTTAATATTTGAGTTCTAATTGTTAACGATTAACTGGAAAATTTGGTAAGGAAAATTGTGTTACGGTGGAAACGAACCTGTACTAAGTACGAAATCTCATTTTTCTCTAGGTACCTTAAGTTAAGCCTACTTTCTACCTCTGATAGATATGGAAATAAATATTTAAAGGAAATTTTCACAATCTTATGCAACACTTTAACAATTCGGTCGGTTATGTACTGTTATATCCAATTTTTAAATACTAAATTTAATAAATTGCATTCAAAATAAATTTGAGAACTATTTTATAAAAACCAATAAAGGTGAACACATTTTCACTTACGTATAATAGTTACTTT
Organism: Condylostylus longicornis; assembly: GCF_029603195.1. NCBI lineage: Eukaryota > Metazoa > Arthropoda > Insecta > Diptera > Dolichopodidae > Condylostylus > Condylostylus longicornis. Next base: position 3,755,306 of record NW_026578052.1, on the reverse strand, counting down.
TTAATATTTTTATAGATTTCTTTTAATTGTACAAACAAAGTATGTATACACTTAAAATCTTTAAATTAACCTAAATTTTTTAATTGTGCATTAGAACACATATGAATTTCAAAATACTAAAAAGCTTAAAATATGTGGTTTTAAAACAATATTTTGTATTTGAACACATTAAGGTCTTGTGGTATACAAAACTCCGAATTGAAAAATGGTTTTAATGGTTTTCTTTATTTATTTAAAAAAAAAGAAAAATGAATTTGTGTTTACTTATGTGCCTTTCTTTAAATTAAATATTTTTATTACATTCAAAAAATATTTTAAAATTCCAAAAAAAATTAGAAAATTTTTAAAGTGTTCATTTAATTTAGAAAAAAAGGAAATAAACATTTTGAGTAGCTAGATTCATAAAGTCTAATTTTATTTTCAATTTGGGAAAAACGAATAAAAAAAAATATTAAAAATAAAAAAATAATATTTTTGTATCATAAAAATTCTTGAAAATCTAATGAAATACAAAATAATTGCAATAAAAATATAAGGATAATTACAAAAAAAAAAAGGGAAAAAAAAGGAAATATTATTGAAAAAGTTCCAAAATTCAAAAATAAAGTTGTTTTCTTCTTTTATACACTTAGAAATTAAAAAAAGAAAATTGTGATTTGAGTAACAAAATAACAAAAATGTTTGTAAACATTTTTTGAATAGAAAATGTTTTTCTTTATTTTGCAGAGAAAAGGTAGGGGTTGGTTATTTTTCATGTTCAATGAAAAAAAAAAATAAAGTCCCATTCAAATTTTATTATAAAAATAAATTTAAGAAAAAATTGGAATATTTGTAAAGTTGGTAATGCCTACTTTTGGGTATTAGTGCAGTTATTTTTAAATGCGGCGCGGCAATTGGATATTACACTTGGAATATCGAATTCAAACGCGGTTACCGTACGAAAAATTCGGGTAATTTTATATAAAATGGCTGAACCTATAAAATTTTGATAATCACCTGCGTCGCCTTGTTAATTTAGGCTCCAAATACTTTTTAAGCTATTTTTGCTTCTGATTATCTTGTAATATTGCACCCAACATCGGGCGCCAATTAAAATCGGTCATCATTTACCACTGTATTTTTTTTAAATATTTAACATTGTAAATCAAATCATAATAATTCCGAGATGCAGTATGTGTACTAAGCATGTTATATTGAATGTGACGATGTGCCTTGTTTCCTGTGTGTCTGTAAGCAATTTTACGAATTGATGTTTTTACTTCCAAAAGAAGTACCAAATTCTTAATACCCTGATTTAATATGACCAATATTCATTCAGATATAAAAACATTATTTTAGTATATATGGTCAGTTTGTTATTATAAAATTTTAAAAGCATATGCAAGTGAATGACTAGCTTTCTTTACAAAATATTATAAGTATTCAATTCAATTCAAAATGAAAGAAAAAAATAAAATAAAATAAATTTTATTAAAAACAATTTCAATAAATGTCTGGTATAAAATGATTGCAATTTCTTAATTTCAGTATGAAATGTAAAATTATTATAATAGTTAAGAAATTCTTATACATAGTATAATCATAAAGTTATACTTTTATAAAAGTTTATTTTAAGAGATTTTATTTCAATATTATATTGAAATGTGAATGGTGTCCATTTACATATTAATAAAATTTATGAAAGAAAGTTGTCTTTTCATATGAGAAGTTTTAAAGAAATAATTATTATTATTAAAAAATAATTCTATTGGAATATTTGGAAACAGAATTAAAATGACTAAAATAAGTGGTACGAGAAGTGTACTATCGAATTCATTGCTTTTACTATAATGAAGAACTCCATACAACACCCAGATATCAATATTTTAGTTAGTGTGGTTTATTGTGATACACAATGCAATAATGAAATGTGTGTCGAGTTCACTTCCAATACATCGAAATTTTCCATGACAATAGAATGCTTGTTAAGGATTACATTTTTCGCGCAGTTGTTTTTATCGTGGATCAGCGCAACAAAATTTTGGACATCCAGTGATATAATTTTCATTAGTATAAAGAGGAGACTCTGTAGACGAGGAATCGGCCAGGCTGGTTTATTAGGGAGTTTGATCTTTTCTATAGTTTATGGCTAAACAAGATCATTATAAATGCATATAATAGAGCCGATCTTAATACATTCGCGAGTAAACTGATAGGACACTTTCGACTAAAAAGGGTTAATTTACGATTGTTCGATCCAGGGCCTTTTTTTGTCATGGACTGCAAGAACTATCAGCGGTTTTCTTGGTGTTTTGTTTTGAAATCTTTTAAAGAAGTTTTTGAATATCAGTTTATCAAGTGGGTTTTCGTTTTAGAGTCGGTGGCGTAATTATAAGAGTATTGAATTTGGAGCATTATTTAAAATGGAATCGATCTTCATAAATTCTGGGTTTAGTCAACTAAAGTCTATAATCGCTATTCGTAGAAATTTAATATGAAATAAAAATCATTATTAATATTAAAATTTTCAATTAAAATTAAAAAATATTTTTTTTTCTGTTAGAAATTTTTTTGTATATAAAAACCAAAATGTTCCTACATATCGAGTCATTCAGTTTTTAAAGCAGACATTTGAAATTTTTTTAACAGATTACTTATTGCTGCTTTGAACAAACAAAAAAAAAAACTCATAATTTCACTCATACTCTCTTCTAAAATTTTAAAAAATTTATTTTCATTATCAAATAATGTTAAAATTACAATAATTTTCTCTTCGTTCTCCCCAAAATGATAAGAAAGAAGCAAAAAAATAAAAAATATTTCTCAGACGAACAATATTCGTCCAAATTTACGAATATTCGAGTGCTTTATAATGCAAAATATTTTGAATAAAAGAAATCCTCAGTATCCTCTCTAATAAAAGCAAATAATCTCATTTCTTATAATATTTTATTATTTTTCATTTTCTATTTTAAAGTGGTATAAAATATGGTAATTGATGCTTTAGTCCAACATTTCATATTAGCACTCATTGTTAAAATATCAACAACTCTTTACCGAATCTTCCCTTTCAATTGCAATATTTTTTTTTTTTAAAATAAAAATTTATTTATTTTATTTTTTCTGTAAATAAAAAATAAAAAAAAATATGAGAAAATAAAAAAAAAAATCAAAGTTGGTTCTATATAGAAAAACCAATCTTTCATTTTCCAACTAAAAATAAAGAATTAGATGGGGAGAATAAGGAATAAGATTTTCATTCTTAATTCATCATTATAATGAAATTGAATTGTTAGTTAAGTCTACTTTTTTATATTGTGTGTGTGTCTGTGTGGTTAACAAACGATGGTTTGCAATCCAAAATGATGAGATGTACGCATTAACATTCTTTGTATCCCCTTGCATATTTGGCAATATTCAAAACGGCAAACAACGAAAAAATATCCTAATTTTCCTTTTAGTTTGCATTCGAAACTTGAGGATTTTTTGTGAACACTTCTATTTGTATATGTAAATATATTTTGAAAATAAGAAGATAAACCATCATTAATTCAAATTGAAAGGATTTTTGCGTTTCTATTATATCAAAAAAAAAATAGTGTTTCAAAAAATAGCATAGTAAGCCATATCCTTTACACCCTTCAACAACAGAAATCCAAAATAAAATAACATTGTGTATATTTTTCATTTCCACTTCGCTCGTCCTCATCTTTATACTCGTATTTACTACAAGAGGGTAATGTTAACCCTCTTTCAAATTTACTTAATATTTCTTCTTGAATCTAAGATTTTATACAAAAAATATTTTAAAGGTTTCTTTTAGTGTATATAGGAAGATTTACATTTGGTTTAGAAAGAGTTTTACATGTAAAATGAAATGTAAAGTGGGTGCATCCGATTTCTATTTTCACATTTTCTTTTTTGTCTTTTTGAAGAAAATAGAAAATGATTTTCTTAAGACTTCCATCTTATGCTTCTTTTTAATGTAATCTGTGTTAGAAATTGCTTGTATATACGCTGTATTTACATTTTTTCTTTCTTGACTAGTAAAAGTTACTATACAACATAATATTTGTGTATATTAGAGAGAAAGAAAAGGAAAAAAGACGAGCGGGCAAATAATAAGGGGATAATCACCTTAAAAGATTTCTCAATATTTTCTTTATTTTTCGATTGTATGTAAATAAGAATGTTTTAGAAGACAGTTTTTCGTTTCGAATTCTTGAAATTTTCAAGAAACCCTCAGACGAAATTGTTTTGAATAGGATAAACATATATATGTAAGTAGGTATGTATATTGGAATAATATTTCTTTTAATATGTTGATTCTTTTAATGTTCTCTAATGTTATACGCTAGAAAGTGAAATTTTCAATGTTTAATATTTTTAAAACAGAACAACATGACAAGTATGTTTTAAACACTCTGATACTTGAGTAATAAACGTATAAGTCACGGATACTGACTCGAAAATATAATTGAATGAAATATAAATGGAAGCATGATAGTGATATTTTTGAAATTAATTTTGCTTCTGCAAGTAAAGATTGTTTTACTTGCATACCTGTATTCTGGTTGACTATTCTTGGCTCGGGTCCTAGTTTTAGCTGCAAGCCGGGGTCTCTTCAGTGTTAATAAATTGGGTGATGTGGGGTTAAGCAGAGATTTTGAACAAACCCATTTTAGTATTCGAAATTCCAACTTAGTATTCTATATTGTTCATTTTTAACTTTGCAAGTGTTAATGCCTTAAAAGGGGGTATTGTGAAAATCAAATTTTTGCTTCATAATATAATAATTGACAAACTTTAAAAAAATATTTTATATTATTAGTTTCTCTTACTTTCACCGTTATTCCATCTGTCTACAAAATTTCTGTTCGATTCAAGACAGAGCGATGAAAATCTTTCTTTATTTTTCTTAATTTAAAATTTTCAAAATATTTCGGCCCCTTGCATTAAAACAAAGGTTTACCAGTACTGACAGTTTACTCAATGACATTTTAAAAAAAATGAAATAAATAAAAAAAGAAAAATGTAAATTTGAATTTCAAAGGAATGTGCTTTTCATTGTTAGCTATGCTTTTATTTTTTTAAGTTTTCGAAGGAAAAATATTATTTGTGTGACCATAAACAATTCACGTAACAAAATCATTATCCTTGTGAGAGAGAAAAAATGCGAGTATAAAAAACAAAATAACAGAAAGAAAAATGGAAAACTTCAAGTGATCTACAATAGAACAAGTTCATAGTAAGATAAAGACATTTATTTTAAGATTTTGTTTCTTTTTTGACAAGTGGTTTGAGTATTTGAGATTTATTTTACTTTACTTTGATCCAATATCAATATGGATATTGTATTAAAAATTGTAGTGTACTTGCATAAGTATATTAAGTTTGTATGTACAATTATGTACAGTTATTATACAGATATTTCTATATATGTAATTACAATATTAAATTGATTTAAGATGGTGTAATAACGAAGGGAGGAGGTTTGTTTTTGGATGAAGGATGCATTTTACTTTTAATATAAATTTTTGTATTTACTTTTAGATTTTTTTTTGAATAAATAAAAACTTCCTAAGTAAGGGTAATAATCGTAAGATTATTGTTATTTTTCATATGTAAATATTAAGGTACCAATAAAATTAATTATTTTAATTAGATTTATTAATTTTTATTTTTAACTCATTGCCCTCTATATGAATGTGCAGAGGTACCTGGCATAATAAAAGTCATTTCCGTCTATCTAACATAGGATAGCCGGATACAACCTTAGGTTAGGTTAGGTTGCACGGCTCTCCGAGAGGTACACTTTGGCCACCGAGGCCCGTTGTAGTGCCATCGGATCTTCCCCCTCTCATTAGAACCAGCCCGAATTCCTCAGAAACCGGCAAAGATACCCAGCATTTACATTCGCTAAGTCCGTAGCCCGCCCAAAAAAGTGGGACCCAAGAAACATCTACCTGGAGTTCGCCAACGCCGGACACGAACACAGCAAGTGGATCGCCGTTTCCTCCTCCTCCTCCTCCTCCTCCTCCTCCTCCTCCTCCTCTTCACAGCAGCTCCTACAGAGATCGTTTGCGGAGCGACCCATCTACCCGGCATGATCGCCAATCCTACAGTGTCCAGTTAAAACCCTTATCGCCGCGCCAATATCCTCCCACCGGAGAGATATCAGATCCGTTGTGCGACGCAAGTCTAGCTTTGACCACAACTTCTGTTTCGCGTTGTTCCATTTGCCCATGTGAGATTGGTACGTTCCACCGTAGCAGTAGTTTGTAAGTGCTTAGAGGCACGGTTAAAGCGCAATAGTTGCTTTCTTTACTCTCTCTATGATGTTCGAGTTCCAGTTCAGCTTTGAATCCAAACCAGCCCTAGGAATCCAGCCTCCCTGCTAAAGGATAGGCGGACTCCGCCATGTTTTACCTAGAATCTTATATCTCCTACTGAAAATGACTAGCTCCGCCTTTTAAAGGTTAATAGATAGCCCACGGCTGGCCGCCCAGTTCGAAAGGAGGTTAAGAGCCCTCTGTATCAACCCATTTAGGGCGTGGAGGTGTTTCCCAGATACGGCCACTGCCCAGTCATCTGCGTAGGCGACCACCTTATACCTCTCACCCTCCAGGAGTACCAGTAAACAATTGATTTCCAGGTTCCAGAGAAGAGGAGAAAGTACATTCCTTGGCCCTTCCAACAGAGCGCAGAAAGCATGACCTGCCAAAGCTGGCACTGATGGATTAGCCTAGGAGCATATTTTCTATCAGTGCAATCAGGGAGCCATGAATTGACGGGAGCGTCCGACAGAGCTCAAGTGATCGACCGCGACTTGACATTATTGAAAGTGCCTTCAATATCCAGGAAGGCAGCCAGCGTGTATTCCCCGCAGTTAAGGGACCTTTCAATGTAGTGTATCAAGTAGTGTAGGGCCGTTTCCGTTGACCTACCCTTCCGATACGCATGTTGTGCCTGAGACACCCACCTCGAGTTGAGGTCGCTACTTATGTATGCGTCTATCAATTTCTTCAATATTTTTTAGTAGAAACGATGTTAGACCGATTGGTCTAAAATTCTTTGGGCAGTTGTAAGAGCTTCATCAAGTTTTAGGAATGAAGACGACCCTGGAAACATTCCACTTCTTCGTGTAAAAGGTTTTTACGCTCCAACATGTGAAAATCTCTGGTCACGCGTATACTTATGGTCTTCTGTCCCACCTTAACATCTTTCGTCAATATCCATAACGAGGTCGAGCCATTCACGCTGGTAACAGCCCTACCACTATCGCATCATGCGAAATGTTATCAAAAGTTACTTGGTATCTTAGAATGTGTTTGGCATCAATTCTTCATACTTAAACGTTCTCCTTAGAATACTCAACACTCATCTGTCGATGTAAAGCGGTTTCCGTAGGTCTGCCTGTTCGGTATACGGATGACGTTGATTACTAAGTAATTCCTTTAGTGAAACTGTTGTTCTAGTTTGATTATCTACCACTTTTTCCATCGCTGTTAATAAAAGTGATGCGCGGATGATTGGTCTGAATGAAATGCCAGAAAAATTATTTGAATATCAAATCAATAATTTAAAAAAGCAAATAATTTATAAAATATAGAATTTTATTAAATGAAATTTTGAATATACACGTACACATATATGTATGTAAATATTATAATTAAAAAGTTAAATAAATTCCGATCTCAAATGGTTAATTGAAGCATAAAAATTTTCTAGACAATATAATTGGCCAAATTCAAATTATGAAACCAAAAGTAAAAAATTTTTATACACGTTATACCAATTGTATATACCATACACCTATAAATTTTATGTTAAATAAATATTGGAAAAAAAAAATAAATAAATAAAACATCAACTTTCAATTTAAATAAATAAAATATATTTGTATTAATAAATAAATCCATAAATCATTCACATATAATAAAATATGTAAATTTTATTTACATAAATGAAAAATAGCACCTAAAAGTATGCATTTCATATTATGCAAATTGTTGCAATTTTTTTTGTTTTCTATTTTTAGAATATTTTATTTAATTTTACAAAAATATAAAGAGATTTTTCTATACTAACACACACGTATACTAAAAATCTGTCAATTTATAAGCCCTAGATATGAAATTTATGTTCGTAAAACTCTTAAATTTGTTTTTATACAGTAAATCCTTTAACAGGATAATTTCAATTTATTTTTTTTTTCGTCTTTATTGATTTCATACTACTACTGGACAATTGTTATTCATTGTTCAAAAATTTATCTTTTGAAAATATTCAATTCACATATTTACATGGAAGACTTGCAAAAGTTAGAAGAAGAAAAAAAAAATAACAAGAATGGAAAACTAAGGGGTAAAAAATTGTTTTATGGCTATTCTAAGTCAGATCGAATTGAATTTATGGACTTTTAAATTCACCTTATGGAAAATTATTTTATTGTCGTTTTCAAATATTTTTATTCTATGTCTTTTTGTTTCAATTACTGAAAAAATTTAATTTTTGTTTTTATTTTTGGAAATTTTTTTGCCAAATCATAAGATAAATCTTATTATACGAAGAAAAAAAAGTTGATAGAAGAGATTTTCGTAACCAATGGCAAATAGTATTTAAAAAGAAAAAAATTAAAAATAATGTCTTTATACCTGTCAACTTGTAGTCATGCTTAAACAATCTAAATTTCCTCACTTTTGTACGAACGGAAGACAAATTTTGGACATTGAGGCGGACCAAATAAGGCGTCCATTTACCTTTAGCACCAAGTTGACTCAAATCAAAATAAAACGGAAAAGCTATTCTGGAATTAATTCGGAAGCTTAGCGTGCTATTGTAAGATAACCGGAATCATAGGCATAAAGATATAGGTAACAGAAATATGCCTGAGAGAAAATTTAGCAGAGTTATATAAAAATTGCATTAAATTTACCTCCAAGTTGTTGTGCAGCTGCAGTCGCTCACTTTTATGTTGTTGCCATCAATAAAATATAAAGATTGTTGTTTTGCAAGCTTTTTATGTATATTATGTCTTCTATATATAGGGTAAATTTTGTGTGTTGCTTAAAAGGAGGTCGTTGTGAATTTTTAAATAGCTATCATCAAACTTTTTTTTCCAGAAATGGATATAAATCAGTTTCGTATGCTGTTATCAAATTCTTCACATTTCGTATGCTGTTATCGAATTCTTCACAGGACAAATCGGGTAAATACGATTACCCCTTGCGTAAAACATAATCTATCCTACTATTCGTCTTTTGCCTTATATGCCTAAGATAATCAAAAGGAAAAGCGTTCTACTGCCGATATCAATGTGCGGAAATCTGAAATCAGTTTAAGTTATTAATCAAATTTACTTTTAATCTACGAAAGTACTGAAAAATAGCAGATTTTTTATTAATTTAGAAAAAATCTCAGTTTTTTCGATTGAATCATAGAAATATTTTCTATATTTATAATTTAGGATTGAGATGTCGGCATGGAATTTCAATGAAGGAATGAAGATGTGAAAAAATATTTACTGTTTTTTTTGTATTAGATTGGGTACCTACCTATACTGACCATATGTTCACATACCAACTATTAAAAATAATGTGCATAGCCATTGTATGCACTATTACTTAACTCATATACATTTGTATATTATATTATATACATATGGATGAATTTATGTATATATACGTACATATGAATTTTCTATACACACAAGTAAATAATTTTTTTTCAATGTAATATTTTTATCTTTTGACAAGGACAATTGGATTTTCACAGCTCAAAATCATAGATAATAAATTTTCAATCCTCTTCTACAATAATATTGGAAGACAAGAAAAAAAAAGGATGAAAATTAATTTTAAATAAATTTCGTTTTATTGGTAATAAATTTTATATAAATTTTTTTATATACATACACACATACGTACATAAATTGAGTATATAAAAATAAATAAGTATAAGAGGATTTCTTACATAAATTTGACTTTAAAATGTTAATTAAAGATTTCTGAATACAAAAAAAAATGTAAATTTGATCTCATGTTTTTTTTTAAAAAGAATTTTATTTTTAATATTTTATTTAATTTACATAAAACAATTCTTAAAATATTATTCTCATTTCTCAGAATCAGAATATTATTTTCCGTGTTATTGGTTATTTAATTTTAAAAAATTGTATTTTATAATTTATGCGAAATTATAAGAAAGAAATGAAAATCTAATTTGAATTGTGCTTGAATAAATTAATTAAAAATTAAATTGGATTAATCGAATTTTATTATTAAATTTTAAAATTTCTGTATTATTGATTAATATAACGTAAGAGTGCTCAATTGATATTCCAACTTGATATTTTGGTTCCTTAAATCAAATGTCAATATTGCCGAAAACATACGAACTATCTGCTGTAAATCAAAAATAGCATTATTGGAAAAGTGGAGATTTCTTGGGTCATTTTTGTTTTTGCGGACTACGGATCTGGCAAAAGTAAATGACAGGGCCTCACCCGGTTTCTGAAAAGCTCGGGCTGGTTCTCGTGATGGCGGGCGATTTTATGGATCCGGCGGTATCTTACTGGCCCATGTGTACCTTGCGGTAGCCGCGTCGACCTAACTTAAACTTACCAATTATCGGGGCAATTTACAAATACATTTTATCCGAATCTAGCGGAAGAAAATAACGTAACTTGGTAGATAATCTGAGCTTTTGTTCGAGTACTGAATATAATGTAGTTATATTCAGTTTTGGCTACTCATGAGTAGTTTGAACACGTAAGTGGAATACAAATGTTATGTATACGTTTCCGAGATACAATATCAGTTACACAATTAATTTTGTACAATATATTGTTTAATCTGTTTCCAACAGATTTTCTAGAATTCTAAGATAAGCATCTAAGACTAATAAGGCAAAATTATATTTAGATAAGTAATTCCAAATTGAAATTCTTGTATTCCGATCGTTTTTTATTCACTTCTTCTTCTTCTTCTTCCTCTAGCGCTACATCCCGTGGTGATCCTTACAATTTACCTCGATTCCAATCTATTTTCTGCCTTTCTTTTCTATTCTCGAACTCCTAGTATTTGTTAATCACTTTTTTATTCACTAATAAACTTATTATTTATAATTTCATTATAATTTTGTGTCTGTTTTGCAAATACTTTAGTTTTGCAGAACCTTACAAATATTTATATTTCTTATTATTAATTCAAATCAGACAAACTTAAATAATGACTGGAAACAATTTAAAACTTAGAAGATTCTTATTTGCCATCTCTTTTACATACCACCGGTACATTTATTTTAATACGATAAACGTTGTTGCCGTAGAAGTTTGAATAAAGTTGAGAATAAAAATTGTTATCTGTCAATGTTTTTACTCTTGTTTTCTTTCAATTTTATTGTTCAATTTTATTATAATTTTAACTTTTAACATTTTTAAATACAAATCCAATTTGTCACATTTTAGCTTTTATAGTAATCTGAGAAAAGAGAAAACAAAAAATATAAAAAATAATCATGGTATGAAAAAATCATGGAAAAAGGCGCACACATTAAATATGAAAAAAAAAAAATCTTATTTTCTACTTAGTTATGGATACAATTAATCCTTAATTGCTCACATAAATCCTATAAAATTCTTAAAGTTTCCTTGTTTCTTCTTTCTCATGATTCTTGATTTTTTCTTTTTTTTAATAAAAGTTAGTTTTTTATCTGAACTTTTGAATTTAATGGTAAAAAAATAAAATTACAGATTTGAAATTAGTCTAAACTACTTTAAGGTATTTGTGTCCTTGATTCAAAGAAAGACGTCCTTCTTTTGAAATATTTAAAATTCATTAAGGAAGTGGGCTTAGACTTTCTATCAGACTTATCAATATTTCCGACCATGGTGGAATAAATGAGACTTATGTTTTAAAACACAAGGTATACCGCTAGAGTTTTCTCCGAAATACATATGGGATGACTGAATCATATCGTCTTCCTAATGAATCGAGTGCTTTTTCAAGGGGAAGTTTTCACGGTATTGGAGGCATACAAGATTTTGGTGAGCTTCTGGGCTAGAAACTTCACAATGTTGACAGGCAGGAACTTTGATTACGACCCTAAAGTCATCAAAAATGTCCTCGAAATTTGTGGGTCGAATCTATCGTGAGTTAATGGGGTTGTATGTTCGCCACAACGTCACATACCTATGAGTGCAGGTTGTCCAACATACATCGGGAAATGAACGGGTAAATGAGTCGGTTAGGTACGATTTGGCCATGAACAATTCCAAGGGAAATTGAGTTTTTGTTCCCATGAACATTACTAAGATATTGGTTTTGTCGTGTGCGTAGGTGAAAAGTCTTGCCTAAATGCGAGACGGTAAAGAAAAGGCTTCTGGTGATGTTTCTGGGTAGCATAGTCGGCCTGATGGTGAGCTACACACGATACTGGTCGTTTGGGGAGGGCATTTGTTTTGGCCGGGATTCCATTCAGTGAATGGTGTCATCTGATGCCGGCTCCAGATCTTAAACAAGTAGCTTCAATGGGCGACCTGTAATTAATATTCCGATATTTTCTTGTTTTGCTTGAAAGATAATAGGTAACCATCCCTAGACAACCAATTCTTTAGAGTTATAAACGGTTGGTAGTTTTAGATATTTGTTTTAATGTGAGAAGGAAAATAATAACGCTAACAAGTAGATAAAAATAAAATATGACAGAATAAAGTAACTGTTGTGTAGGAGAATTAAAAGTTCATGTTATTTTCTTTTTAACAATTTGGAATGGATGTGTCATTAATTTTGTGCTAAAATAGTAGTAATTTATTTTCATAAAAAACAAAAGAAAATGCACAAATAAAAAAAATATAAAGAAAATTAAAAAGTTTCTCTTGATTTCATTTTGGTTCTCCTCCTGCTTAAATTTTTATTCCTTTTGTAAAAAAAAGTCCATCTGAATCGTAGTTTTGTCTGTTTGACTACCACTTTTTGGAACGGTTTTGTTTCACTTGTTCTCTTAAGCTTGGTCGTTGCAGGTGCTCTCTTTAGTTTAACCTAAATCAAAAAAATTTTGATTTAATTTCGGATTCGTGACCTTCGAATATCCGGACATTTAAAAATTTTCCGATTCCGAAGCTGAATGCGCCCGCCGGAATGCCATCAATACGAACTCGCAATTTTGATCAATTTGTAGTTGTTATATATGCAAGAGAATAGAAACTATTTCACATTTTTTAATTTACTTTGTTCATTATTTTAAATATCAAAAGTGCTCATATTTGTATTCTTAAGTTAAACAAGTTTTTCATAGATTTGTGTAGTTCCAGATTTTTATTAAAAAAACAATAAACTTATAAAAAAAAGTTCAGTAATGGTTAAAGTTTTATATTTTACGATTCTTAAACATCTTATAGAGGTGTAGACGAATGCAGTGCTTTATGTAGTGTCCATTTAATTGTGTTTTGTATTGTTTTAATGTCCATTACAAGTGATCACATGCACAAAATGTAGTTTGTCGGGATTAAAATAAAACTATTCCCCTTGATGTTATCGTTATAAGTTTTGACAAAATACAAAGTTGGGTACAAAGTTTCGCTGAATTAAAATATGAAAGCATAATTAAAAGTTTTAATTATTAATGTGTGGAACTTTGAATTATTAATAGTATGGAATGAAGGAAGGTTCGGATAATCAACGGAATAAAGGAGAGGCCTTAGCAAACAGTGCGTATTAGTGGATACAAGAAATAAAGAAAATTTATAGTAAATGCTTACGACAGGGCAGGTTGTTTAATGCGTCAGAGATATGTTTGGAAAAACAACTATAAATGGAATTGAAGATATTCAGAAAGTCGTTACGATTCATCATGAAAACTTAAATTTGGAAAAATGTTAATGATGACATTTATAGACTTGACTCCAAAATTACTATGAAAAGCGGTTAATACTAAACATACATAGTGTAAATTCGGAAGATGATAAGGAAAATCTAGTAACCAGATTTTTCTCAACAGGCCTGCAAGGAATCAAGATACCTAAACGTTTACGCAACAAAAGAAGAGTAGGAGGCACCAATAAGTGGAATGATTACGGAATGTTCAAAGTGTTGATGTGACAACCCTTGGTTTTATTGCATTTTCGATTTATTAAAGGAATTATTAATTAAAGTGTCATCATCTTCACCTTTCCTTAAGGTGAATTGATTCGAATTTAATAAATTTTTAAATTTTCATTCTACAATTGATTGTTCAACAATATCATAAATTAATTAAATTAAATTTCATTGCCATCATCAGTTCAATTGGGATTTTATTCTTTAATTAAAAGTTTTTATAACAAAAGTTTATGGAATATATTGCCTTTTACCCCTCATATATTTTATATACGGCAAATTATGTGTTGATCTACTATACATGAGTACTTGAATTTGCATAATATATTAAATTACATAATATTATATTTCCAAAACGTACTGTATGTCTCTCACATATTATATACTAACATATTACAGCGTAAATATTTCAAGATATAGAGATACTTAAAATTTATTACAGAGTTTTGAAAATCGATCACTTTCAATTACAAAATTGAATATTTTATAGACAACCATATAAATATTGACTTTAGTTTTCAGACACCTAAAGTACTATAATAATAATATTATTCAAAAGTGTTTATGCATTCACATTTAACTATGCATATTGTAAGCTATAAGGTTTTTATAAAATGGCAGTGGTGAGTAACCTTTCTAAACGCAAAATTTTATATTTCTACTTATGTATATAGAATATTTATTTTACATGTTGTTATAAAACAAACATGGATACACATTCTAAATCTATGTATAGTGCACAATCCATGCAAAGTAACAAAAATTTCATTTTTCATAATAAATTTCAGTGTTAAATATTTGGAATATTCGATTTTGCTAAAACTGATAATTAGGTTGAGCATATTTATTTGTTTAATTTATTATAGTGTTTATACCTACATAAATAGAGATATGTTATACGAGTATATAAGGATTAATTATATTATATCATAATAAAAGTTTCCCTATATCGATGACTTAAAATGAAAGGAGTTTGACTTATTGAAGACATTAAAGTATTCCAAAACTTTTATATGAGACGGATATGAAGTTATAAAATTATTTTATTGAGAGTTAAGGCATAGGAATTCGTTTATTTTGAAAAGTATTTGATTTTCTTAAGAAGTGAGAGTAAGGTACATAAAATCATTTATAATTATATTGACGTTATTGTATATAAAGCGTAACGTGCCGTGTTTGTAAATTGTAGATTACAAGGAAGGGGTAACAGTGAACCGCGATCAGAAAATATAGATCTATTGTGCCAACTAGGAGTGGGACAATTTCCCCAGAAAGTGTGCTGAGAACTCCTCATCCTGTCCGCAAAACTTGAAAAAACCTTCACTTTCTAGGACAAGCCTTCTAATGTGACCTCTAAGACTACAATATCCTGTCAAGATACCTGTGAGAATTGTAACCTGATCCTGCCGAAGTCTATTATTTTCGTAAAGCGCCTTTGGTCATAATTTCACGGAAGCTTCTTGGTTTGTCGAAGCTCTGGAAGTCGCTTCCAGCTCTCTGAATACCGTCCCTTCATTTTCTTCCTTAATTCTCCTGGAATCGTATGTGGTCCAATTCTGCAGAAACGCTCCGGCCCAGTCAAACAAAGCACACACAACGCGAAGCTGATTTCGAAGATTGAAGAATATTTGAAAGCTTATTTAAATTAAAATTTTAAACGTGTGCATCACTTATTGAAGATGCTATTCTTGAAATCATTTTAAAAATTCAACTCATGTAAGTCACTCATAAAATTACACTCAAACATTACTTAAGAATGTTAATCGAAAAAAGGGCAATATCCGCATTAAAAAAGAATGTTAAAAAAACTTAAAAAATACACTCGAAAAATTTCACTCAAAATTATTACTTAGAATTTTCCACTCTTAAGGACTTTATATCAATTAGTATGGATTAAAAAATTGCACTAAAAATCTTAAAAAAAATTCTTTTTCAAAAGTTATTATATTTTTTCATAAAATTAATTTTTATTTAAAAATAATACTCAAAAAACCACTAGAGAAAAATTTCTCAAAAATGAGTTTTTTTGGCAATTTTTTTATTATTTTTTTTATTACAACACAATTTACTTACAAATTTACCTTAAAAAGTTATATTGAAGGCAGTAACATGAAAAGGTTCCTTTTAAATTAAATTTACCTTTGTGTTTCCTGCTCTTAACTCTGTCATACTGCAAAAAAAAACTCTTGTATTGCAATTAATATAATTTCCAACTAATTCTTGCGTTAAAATTAAATTCTTTATAATTTTTTAATTATACAAGTTTAAAATATAACATACAAATGTAACTGTATATAATCACCCTTATAATCATGTTGTATAATAATTTTATATGTTATACATAATATGTATGTGAATGTGTTAGGAAATTAACATGTATAAATATCTGTAATGGATTAATTTTGACATGATTTTATCTGAAAATAATGTTGTAACAAGTGAATCGTATATAAGCTCTTCCCTTGCGTTATGTGTATAACTATGTACACTAATTATAATGTCTAAATTTATGTTCCTACTCTATATATATGTATATGTATAATTATATTATTATGGATGTTGTAAATAAATGTAGACGGACGTACACATACAAAAATATTGGAGTAAAGCGTCGCGGTAACAAAATTTAGATCCCTTTTTCAATGCATATATTTTAATGCATAAATAGGATAAGCGTTAATAAAAACATTCCGGAAAGGATATAATTTAATCTATATACCTAGTTTAACAAAAGTTGTTTTTCTTTTTTTTTTACAAATTATTAAAATTATCTAATATTCAATGTTCCTCAAAAATGAACTATTTAATGATTTTTTCAAATTTAGTTTCTACTACTTATTCAAAAATTTATAATTTATAATTTTTAAAATAATTTTGGGTTGATAAAAAATGTCTTTAGCTTCCTTAATCTCAGGTGACGCCTTCAATGAATTGGTGAGATCAGCACATGCTTTGAATAGAGTTGCGAGTAAAATGTTGAGGTAGACTGATTTAGGGCGAAATATCCGGAGAAAGAAACAAAACTGAGAGCTTTTCCAATCTGCCGAGATTTTGGCCGAGGAAATGATAGCTTCTAATTAGAAGGCAAATGTGTGTAACTGCAGCCTTGCTAATGGAAAGTTATTAGGAAGAACAAAGTCAATGGGGCACAGATCGGCTCGCTCATTACAATTTTGGTCAATTTTCTGTTTGTTGATCGTTTGTGCGAGTTGACGATCAACGCGGAAATAGTGAATCTGGCTACCAGGCAGCTGGAACGTCAGCAGTCAACAGTGTGGTATGGTCGAGATTTCAAAAACGCCGTGAAAGTAAAAAACCCAACAAATGCTTCACAGAGGACTTCGTGCAAATGTTCATTAAATAGCATGGATACGAGTATAAGCTTTTGATATTCCCTATAAAATAATCTAGTTAATAAGAGATTCCGGCTTTCCTATATGCATTACGTAGGGACGTCTTAGATTTTACAATATGCAGTACTTTTTTTTTATCTTGCAATCTATTATATTATGTACTGGCGTGGTGTTTGATAAGGTTTCCTTCTCCAATCACTTGCGTATTTTTGGCTTTTCATCTTAGAAGGAGATGCCCAATAAGGTGCTCTCAAAGAGTAACTGATCTGTGGTTTAAGAGAGAGTAAGGAGAGGCAGGTGGAACCTAACATACCAAAAATTAACATTTCAATTGTTGTTTGAAAATCACTGCTTTTTTTTTATATTTTGAGAGATATGTGTGTTAAAAGAATGAGAACAAATGTTATTTTAGTGTACAATTTAACTATATAGCTATGTAAATAATTACATACGTAATATATTATGTACATAAAATTTTACATTGTATCATTACAGTGTTGCACATATAAAACATGTTATGGCTACACATGAGTGTATTCAAAGTACTCAGAACAAGATGAGATAATAAAATGTAACTAAATTGAAACAGAAAGGAAAAAGTAGCATAAAATTTTCTAAAAGAGGCACAAAAAAATCATATAATAAAAGTAAAAATAAAAATTATAAAAAATAAACAATTAAATTTGGATATATGCATCCTTTTTCCCAGTATTCTAACTTTCTAACCCAGTATTCTAACTTTCTAATCCTTTTTCCCAGTATTCTAACATTTATGATTCTATACCGTATATAATTACAATTACAGGTCTATATGTGCATATTTACAAAATTTAAATATCATAGTTGTAGGATTATAAATGGTGGTATGTGTTTTATTATTTTTATCCACAATTTTCCGTATATTAAATTCTTTTAAATATTCATTTTGGTATGAAGTTTTTGGAATGCCTAAAATCGTGTGAATATTTTGGTAAAACAATATTATTATTTGTAATAAACGACGGTAAGAGATACCAAAGAAAGAAAAATTCTAAAACCAGAAGGTAGTACGTAAGTTTTAGTAAAGACTCGCGATGAAAATAATATTTTAATATTACGGATATTAATGTAGTATATTTAGAGAAATTGTGAGGTGACGTTGGACTTAAGTTTAAAGTTGCCGAAACATAGGGTAATCGACGGGAAACAAGCTCCAGCTGCCGAACTTTTTAAAATTGCAAAAGAAATACAAATAGTTAAAGCCAGTTTTCGCAAATGCGTTTCTTAAAATTGCTCCTATGTTATTATACAAATTGTTCCATAAACTAGACACCTTGTATTACAATAACTGATTTTAAAATTATCTAATTCTGTAATACTTCCGTTTATTCAGTTTATTATATTTAATTTTTAAATTTGATTTTATTTTCAAAATTTAAATTTTAATTGGTTTTAAGGGATTTATTTTTCAAATTTTTGAATGTTTTTATTCCAGCAATTAAAATAAATTTTTTTTTTGCTTGTATTTTTAAAATTTTCTTTATAAAAACAAGCAAAAACACAGTAAATTTTGAATACGCCGTACTATATGCAATTTTTTTCTTCAATTTATTAAAATTTCGTTTCAATAAAATTTGTAAAGCTTTTGATATTTGTACTGCAATCATTAATTTAAAATAATGATGATATTTTGATTGTATAAATTTTGTAAATATGTACAATTAGTACGGTACCCGGTACAATATGTACCGCGCACAATTAGTGAAATGGCTATCTAGTCAAATTCAATTTAAATATAAGAACTTGTTTTAAAATAAATTCGAAATTATGAAATAAAAAATTTCTAACTAATAATTTGCAGCAGATTCTTCTATTTAAATTACTCTCATTAATAGCTACACGAAAATTATTGTAAGCAACAAAAATTATTGCATACTTTTCGGGGAATCGATAAAGATTAATGGAAGCGTTCATGAAATGGTTAAATTCGGCAGCTAATTAGGTTAGTAAAGACAAAAAAATGGATATTTATGTAGATTCCAGAGTTTCGGAAAAAATTAGAAATCGCAAATTGATATCTCACTAACTATTTAAAGTCGATAGATCGGACTACGAGAGAGGTTGAAAATAATTTTGATCGGACGAAATAAATTTCAAATTCATTAATTTCCAAATTCGTAATTTCGTTAATATACTCTTGAATGTCTTACGCTTTAGTAAGACATTCAAGAATATATTATTCTTGAACCTGTTATTTAACAGAAATATCTGTAATTAAATTCATTTCCATATAATGACAGCAAATAATTAATTTATGAATTAATAAAGGAATTACTTGAATTTTTAAATTATATTGGTTGAAAATTTAAAGTTTCTTTTAAAGGAACTTGCGATTTGCAAACTTCTCATGATTTCAGTGCAATATATAGTTAAAATATTCATGAGATTTCAACAATTTAAGCAGTGAATAAGAGGAGAACAAGCATTTTGTTTAATGTTAATTCAATATTGGGTAAAATTTTCATTCCTTTTAAAGGAAAATCATATGACCAATAATACAATCTCATACCATTATAAAAAAAAACATTTATACGAGTAGCAAAAGTATGTAAAATCGTTGATCTAATTTTTTGCTCCACTCATTTTTTTCTCTTTTTAACAAATTTATGTTTTAATTTGCCTATTATGTTTTTTTTTTGCAAAATTAAAATTCAAAGTTAAAACCACCACTTAAAATTTTCAATAATATTCACAAGTACAAATATGTAAATTTAGAAAAAAAAAAAAACAACAACAGGAAATTTATTTGTTTGAAAATAAAAATGTTAATTTGAAAAAAAAAATTCTCTGCTCAACAAAAATGAATAATAATTTCCTAGTAATAGCAGCAGCAGCAGAATCGCACCCAGTCCATGAGAGCAAAGCGAATAAAATTGATTTACAAAACAAAGAAAGCGGGGCAGCACGGGGCTAAAAACAAAAATCATCCTTGGATTTCCCATTTTTTGTGTTTTTTGTGAGTGAACTTTTAAACATTTATTATTGTTCCATTTAAGTTAAGAGCTGCCATAACAATAATATCAGAATTATAAAAAGAGCTGATCGAATTTCGAAGAACAAAAAAAAAATGAATTTTACACCTTCCACATACTCATTTAGAGCTATTCTAATTCTACATATTCAAACGTGTGTGTTAAAAAGTGAATTTATGCCATTTTTTTTTAATTTTTTCCTTCTACGACAACACAATATTTCATATTCATAACAAAACTAACATCCCCATGCAATATTCCAATGATGATGGGGATGATGATTATACTGATGATGATGACTTTCTTATGAATAATATTTTTGTTTTTTTTTTTTGGAAAAAAAAATGATTTGATGGTTATTTGGTTTGTTGAATGCCTTTATACTGGTTAAACTTTGGCTGGCATTAAACATCATAACTCAAAATCAACATAAAAGTAAGCATAGAAATTCACAATTGTAGGCATATACATATATGTATATTGTGAATTGAAAGTGTTTATACACAAAGATGTTAAGTTTATACAAACGCACATGAATATTGTTATAATAGCAATTCAAAAATATTATTTGAAAATTACTAGTCTAGAAAAATTTACACATACCTATACTCTCTGATGTATACATAATATATACATCCTTATTTACTTATATACATTTACATATGTACATGAATATATGCACATAATTTTTAAATAAATTGATGTTCTTGTAAATTGCAGTCTAGAGGTACTTGGAAAAAAAAATTTTTTTCTTCTTCATTTTAAAATACTACATAATATTTCTATATATACGCTAGTATATAACACGAACGTGTATTCTGTTTAGTGGAACGAATATCTCTAAATAATAAATCTATAAATGGGTAACAAGTCATATATGTATATGTGTGTATCATGCCATGAATAAATTTATAACATTGTGCATATTGTAATATTGAGTCAGCAGAAAATGATAAACGAGCTCACTTTTAGAATCTTTATAGTGGAAAATTGGTCTTCATATATATTAATTTGTAAACTAAACATATGTAACATTTATATATGTGTTAATGTGCTAGTTATATACTGTCGTAGATTGGTAGACTCTCATATGTATATGCAGATACAATATTATGAGTTTTTTTTTTCAAATTTTTATGGTATCAGAATCCTTTAGGCATATTTATTCAAGTTGTGGTGAGAAAAAAAAAATTTTGTTTTTTGTTTTTTTTCGCTTTTATACAAGAGAGAAATTGTATAAAAAAATTGGACAAAAAAATTTATGAAATTTTTTTTTCGATGATTGCACCATTTGGGTAGGTATCGAAAGTTCGAAAATTAAAATTCTATATTGAGCAAATAGTTTGCTCATTAGTTTGGTTCGGTTCATCGTTATACGTTGGGAAAAAAGGGAAATTTAATTCTTATATAAAGTAATAAGTAAATTGTAGATTTCAGGCGACGATACACCATAAAAGATTTGTTGCACCCTCTTACACATCCCTCGTCTCCAACCCCCCGAGACCTAAGTGTTGAGCATCTCCATGAGACACACGTTTCTGTTTGATTCGAGCAAGTTTCCGGGGATTAATCCCGCACCGGCCGCCTACCAGCGAGATCCACTTAAACTGCTCCTTGTGTTACGTATCAAGACTCCACAGTCATTGGTCATCTCCTACGTATCAAGACTCCACAGTCATCTGGGTCTTCCTCCTTGCTCAACGAACCTGGAAAATTCGATTATATTTTTTTGATTATAAACCGGCTTTACTCCTTTTCTCTCGAAATTTGTAAAATTGATAACTTTGGAGAATATTAAGATGTAATTCGGCCTGTATTCAGAATTTAACTTCGAGAATTTGAGATTTCTACCATTACATCTTAGTTTAATTGAATATGGTAATTATAGTTTCTTAATTACACAATAATTACTAGGTTGAAAATGTAGAAGAAGTAGCAAGCTACTATTACTTGTTTCTCCAATTACTTACCGATCACCGACAATCCTTTTCTTAATAACTTTACGATTTCGAATTTTTGAATTTTTTCAAAATTTTTTTAAACCATATGAAGAAAATAAACACACAAAAACCACTTTATTTTTTTCCATTTCTTTTTGTTTTTGATTATTAAGAGTTATGTTTAACCTTTTGCTCCTTAACATACAAATAAAAAAATGAAAAAACGAAAAATATCATCTTGCATCCTTAATTTGTAGGAAAAAAAAACAAAAAAGATAAAAGTGAGAAAAAACTCGGCTCAACATAAAGTGTTAATTCCCCTATAATTTATTTTTTAATGTTCATAATTTTCCACTGAGAACATATCAAGATTCAGAGAGCCCAGCCGGGATAAAACACCATAAGCATAAGCACAAAAAAAATGTAGATATTATGAATATAAGGAGGATGAAAAAGGAGCAGAAAAAAATCACATATACATACAAGTATGTCGAAATATCGTTACAACTCTACAAGTATAATGTATAACAGCTCTATTGGTATAATAAATTTTCCTACTATATTTATTTACTGAGAAATTAATAGTGAATGAGAATAGAGGGTGGTGGTGGTGGTGATTGCAAAATATGTGGTGGAAACCTTACATGTTATAAGAATTTAGAGCACACCATATTTTATGATGATAAAGTAAGGCGTTTTCGATATTTTTTTCATATTTTTATACATAATTTTATTTCACATCTTATTGCTTCAGTGGATCATGGTATATTATAAAGCCGTTTACAATGATTATGAACGAAAAATAGTAAAAATAAAATTAAAATTATAAAAATTATTACCATGATGATTTGGCAAATTTAGTGCCAATTTTTTTTTTTTAAAGTATTCGGGGTGATTTAAAATTATTTTTCATTTTATTTTTTACTCTATATAATTTAAAATTATTCTTGCACCTTAAATTAAAATGTGTTAAGTGGAATTTGGATTGATTCCTGTTCGAAAATTATTTCAGAAATAAAAACGTCGTTTGGTAAATAAGGGCGGAGTGGGATGAGGTTTGAGCTCTGGGTAAACTATCCGAATCTCTGAAAATTTTAGAAGCATCTTCGTTGACATTTATTAGAAATAAATTAAGAAAATTGTCAAAATTGTCTATGGGTAAAATTCAGGGTATGCCAATTGACAGGGTATTGTTGACAAAGGGAATGTCTGAGGAAAGTTAGTCTAGATGATGACAATATCGCCGGTCTAGATGGTGGTTAGGCGAAGAAGACCTTAACATTTTATGCATGAGAATATTAACCTTTCATTCAAGGGAAGAAGTTATTTCTTGGCAGCTAATATCTCATGGTGAGAAAAGTTGTCTCTGGTTGATCTTCGTACAAGATACTAGAATTTATTTAGCAAATTGGAATTGACAAAACCTAAACTTGAGTACTTGATCATAAGATGAGCCAGTATAGTACGTTCTTTTCTCTAGTCACGGTGCATTGTCGCTCATTGTGTTATTCTACTTGACTTACAAAATTTTATTAAGTCTAAACTAAATCTTCAACATCAGTAATTCGAGTTTTCGGATTTAAAACATTTTCATTTTAAATTAACAGATTTTTTTCCTTTTTTTTCTCACAAAAATGAATAATGGTACAGAATGGTGTTAAATTAATATAACTTTTAATTCCAAAAAAAAAAATGAAAATAATATTTACTTATTGAGGTACTTACCTTTCTATATTCTGTGAGTACTTGTACGTCAGGTATAATGTAATAATAGAATAAAATTTAAATATTCTTATAGAAAGATGACTTGAATTTTAAAATAAAAACCTGTTTTTTTTTCTTTCTCATTATTTTTTCATTTAGGTGATGATAGGCAAATTGCAACAATTGTAACCGTATTAAAATATTCACTTACACATACATGTGTACATAAGAAATTGTACCCGCATGTACTTTTGCTGCCACATTCATTATCCTAGAAAATGCAAATTAGTTTTATAAGTGAAAAAAAAAATTAAATTTATTATTAATGTCCTTAATAATTTCTTTTAAAATTTATTATGGTAAGTCTATAGGTATAGGTGCTTAGTTAAAATTGAAAATATATTGTTAAACCTTTTTGTTGTTGCAGGTGGGTTCCTCATACATAATTTTAAATTTAATGTTAAAAGTAAATTTTAGAACTTAACAAAATAGATGTGTTTGAGTAGCATGTAGTTGGGTATAAATTAGAGAAATGGTGGGGTTAGCTCGTAGGTTCAATGCAGTATTTATATTTTATTAATTAATTTTATTTCCATTAATATTATTTAAAATAGAAAAGGTTTTAGAAGGCCTTTGACCTGTTAAAGAAAATATTCAATTAAAAAACAAAAAACTGCATTGCGCACGAAATTTATTGTTTTTTCATAGTTTTATCGAGGATTCAATATTTTAGGGTTTCTTATATAAGAAGGTTATTATAATAAATATGGAACGCCTTTTAGAACACGATAAGAAGAAAGGAATGCAATTGAAAATTATAAGCAATTTGAAATCTGCTTTGTTTTTCTGGGTAAACTCATTTTAATTATGTCAATAAATCCTTTGATTTTCACTGTACTGCCATTTATCAATACATTTCGTCCTAGATATGTCATACTCAATACAATTTAAATTTACTTAAGAAATTGTTTTCAAGTTCCCGAAATCGCTTTATAGCTATACATATTTCAATAGTACTACGTTGTAGCCAAGTTTGGAATTTTCTGTACTAGTGCAAGGCGTGCTCAATATGTTCAAAACAATTTTCAATTGTAAAATCACTTTTATTTTGGTAGTTATATCGAAATACAAAGGATTACTATCATAAAATGAAAAAAAATTCAAATAACTCCTTGAAAGTTTTAACATTTCTCTTGGTGCATGGTTAATTTACCAAGAATTTCTCAAGATTCCAACAGAATCGGAAATTTTGTCAATTATATAGTGCAAAAATACAAGAACATACTCACATATTACAAGACGTGATAGGCAGTCTCACGCCTTTTACATATGTAAATTTTAATACATATGTATTAAAATTTGCTTGCCATCATTCAGAGGGTAAATATATGATGCTTATGAGTTAAAATTAATGTTAATTCGGCCAACTAAAGTGGCACTTTATACTACTCAATAATTGCGGTGAAAGACTACTCAATAATGAAAGAGTGAAAATGGAAGTATACTGCTTTTATAATAAAAATTTAGCATAGGTTGGGAGCGGCACTCATAGAGATGCCACGAGAATACAATTTTACGAAAAAACTTAATTATTATAATATTGGCCGCTACTTAATTATCATTAAACGTACCAAAGCACAATAGTTCCTACTTAATTAGATGTTTTTGCATAATTAACAGCCAATTATTTAAGCCCAATAGCATTGTAAATCATCTGATATAATGCAATTCTTTAGGTATACTTTAAATTTTAACTTAAAGGTCCATGCAGTACAATGTATAAAGTTGTCTTAAGCAACTTGTCTACCCCAATGTGGATATTTCATAAAAAAAATTTTCATAGTTTGATCTGCCAAAAACAAATTTAATTTAAAAAATTTTTCAACAATAAAATGGGGAAAATCAACTACACCCCTAAAAATTCTCCTTCTCTCTCAATCTTACCTTCCTTCTATTATTTCACTATATTTTTAGCATCTCCTTAACATACTCTTGGTACATAATTTACTCTTTAATAGCTTTTTATTTTTGTAAAGAATAAAATGAATGACATACGCTACAATGCGTAGGTGTTTAAATGAAAGGTGAAAAAACATTATTTCAAGAGTTGAAAAATCTTCTTCAAAAACAATTTTCATGTCTTAATTTTATATTTACTCTTCCACTCTAACTCAAAATCATTTATTTCTATATTTTGCATGGTATTCTCTATAATCTTTTAGAATTGTGTGTGATTGGTGTGAGTCTAGAAAATACTAGATTATATTGTTAAAATCATCCAAAGGGTATAAAAACAACAATTTTAACAATAAAGTCAAAAATATAATTTTAACACAACAATGGTAATAATTTTTTTCAATTTGAAATACTTAAGAATTAAATTTCATCATTTTTGAGAGAGACAAAAAATAAAAATATTTAAGATTTTAATAAAAGTAAAATGAATGTGAGTACACCTGTATAGTGAATAAACCTGTTTACTATAAGGCAGTTATAGAGTATAAGATCATTTTGTATTTCATTTATAACTTAGGAATGGTACGCATATAGCTAGCTATAAAATCGAGGTAAGAGTTAAGAATTTTATAAAATGGGTAAAATAGGCGTGAAAAATTTTCTTTTGGAATTTTATTTATGAATATTGCGTGGGTTGTTGGCATTTTTCTGTTGTCATTAATTTTCTTTTTTAACAAAATTATTCAGTTTGAAAATTTTTATTATCCTTTACAGCTTTTTGACTTTTATTAATAAAATCTGGTAAAGAAAAGTTTTTTTTTTGTAGCACCTTAATATTAAGAACCATGTTAAAGGATTAGAGAAGAATTTTCTTATATAAAATTAAATGTAAAATTATTTCTAAAGTTACAAATTCGAAAATTATGTGAAGAATGTTAAGAAAATAAGAAGAAGGGTTTGGTGAAATTTCGGTATTGTAAAAAGTACATACGATATTTTTATGGAAAATTGTTGGGAATACTGAAAAAGTTTGCATTGTAATTGCATATTTTTAGGGGATTCTTATTTTAATAAGAATAACACATTCTTAATAAAATTATTAGAAATTAAAATACTTGAACTCAATTTCCAGATCTCAGTTTGTACCATAATTTTTTTTTGATAAATCCTATTTATGAGTATAATTTAGAATCGCATTAGTGAGCCCACAATCATGAGTTAAATTCAATTTAAAGTAATGCGCTTGCCCTGATTCTAAGTAATTTTCAGCGTGCTACAACACAAAATCATTCATTAAATCGGCTTTGTTTCAGACGAGCCACTGTTTCAGACTTACAATTGCATGATGGATTTTATTAGTTAGTGTGACAATGCACCAGTTGATCTATTGCACCCCATTTCCACTTACCACGCCTCTACTCTCTTGAGACCTACCCTTCTGATATATTCCAGTACCTTGTGTTGATCAATTTTTCGTGGTTCTTTCATATAATATAGATGCTCTGCATTCCTCGCCTTCCAAAATCCTGAAAAGATGTTCAGACAGGAGTGTCAAATTTCAGAAAATTAGAATATTTTTAAAAAATTTCATTTTCCGAGATATAATGGGAATTTTATAAAATTAAAAGTCTGTACGTTAGTTTACAAATGAGACATAATTTTTTGGTTTAAAAAACTACTAAAAGTTAATTTCAATTTTGTGGTAAGAATTTATTGGGCCTAGTATTTTTAACAATTTATTTTATTAATTTTAATTTTATAAGAATTGTGTACTTTCATTGTTAAAATATTATTGTAATTGCTTATTGCTGATTCTTTTGAAATTTAATTAAAATTTTAAATTTCGATAAATTGTTGTGTTTAAAGCTTTATAGTTTCTTGAGTTGTTGGTGAATAAAAAAATTCTTTATAAATTTAAATAAAAAATTTTTGATTTAAAGTGAAGTTCTTGAATTGTAAAGAAAGTAAATTTGGGCGTAAAATTTAGTAGCTTTTTCTTATTGAATTTGCAACTCAATCTCTTTTTTTTTGGAATGTCGCCATTAGATTATTGAAACAATTAGTAATGTGGGATAAATCTTGCTGAAACTGAAAAATTGTGATTTTTTATTACTTTTTAAGGTTAGTTTATTATGTAAATTGTATGATTAGCAAAATCAAACTTTAAACTTAAGGTTCTGAACTTAAATTTAATTTTACGCAGAAAATACTGGAACCCATTCTCATTTTTTATAAACTATAGCATTTACGTTCACTCTAGTAGTAAAATATCAAAAAAAATATGGATTCAATATTAAAGTGTTGAACAAAATTAGAGATTCAAAAATCTATCCATCTAAGGGGCCTATAAATAAAGTAATAAAAGCTTGCTTTTATTACACTTGTAGGTTCATTTTTAATTAACAAGTATTTATAGGTTTAATAAAATTTTATTTTTGAAAATTGTTGAATGTCAATAAAAAAAATTTTTCATAAAAATTAAAGGGCTCTAATGTTGTTATAAAAATAATACTGAAACTTTATTGTTATATGCGCTTTAAAAAAAAAATTGTATAAAAATCGAAATTAATATTAAAGAAAAAATTTATTGTATTATAAGATTCGGAATATAGAAATAAAAAAAAAATAAAATACAAAATCGTATTAAATTTATTCAATAAAATGTTAAAATTTATCTTCAATTATCTTTCTAAGAAATTCGAATATTAAGGGTTACCAGATAATCACAACCGGGAGAGGGTATTAGTGATAATGAATTGGTTAACATGTAGCCTTTATTTCATGCACGAATTTAAATAAATTTTCAAAATTCTGTTCCTTTTTAAATACTCAGCAAACAGCATCCTTACAATAAGAAAACAAACAGCACTCTTACCTACTAAGAGCTACAGTATTGGAAAAGTGCAACACAGCTATTTCTAGCAAGACGTTGCTTCTATCTGTCTGTTAGTATTTGATCACACTTGTATATCGGCTCTTTTTTACATATATCTAAACGTGATCAGTTAGGAATTGATTATCTTTTGGGTTTCATTAACTGAATGTTATAACAGGCCGCTCTTACATGTTTTAAAATTTTTTATGAAAACAATCAAATAAATTTGTTTAAATTATTATATATTATGCAGGCTGAGCCTGATATGTAAGTTTTCTAAGAAAATCAATTGGTTAGAAATTAGAACTTCACCAAATTTACATTTTTACAAATATATGACATAAAAACAATTTTTTCAAAATTTTATATTTGAATACCAACCATAATTATTGTTATAAACACCGAATATAAGCGCCGAACTCAAAAATTTTTCAAAAAAATTGTTTCCATTTATTCAGGACATCTGAACCTCTACTTAGTGTTGATTTTTTTTATTTTGGCTATACTTGCTCAGCTATATCAATATACTTAAAACCTTATGAATCACGATAATACCGCAAATTCTGAATAAATTTAGAATTATATGGTCACTCTAATTATAGAGAATAAATTAAGATTCAAAAATCAAAATGGTTAGCTTATATGAAATTCTCATTGTATGTATACCTGAAATAATAAAATTAAACTATTGAGAATCGAATTAACAAGGCGTAATACAAGATTTCAATGCAAAAAATAAAGAAATAAAATAAAATAAAGGATAGCAAAAGTAGATAAAAAATATAAGTATAAAAATAATATTAAATACAATATAAATAAATAACAAAAAAAAAATAATAATAAGAGAAAATAAATTAAAAATAAAAAAAAAGAACATAAGCAAAACCTGAAGTCAAGGTATAATTTTATTGTTATACTCCTTACTGTTATACACAGTTTCATAAGTATATATGAAAATATAATATATTAAAATGGCTTTATTGTAAAGGATATGGGTCTGCTCTTACTATATTTTACCATATCTAAAGTAAATTTACCAGAATATTTTTTAAACGTTCATGTATATCTTCATAAGAACCCAGTCTATCAATGTGTATGTGAGTATGTGAATAAGTATGTAAGAACACAGATTATTTTCAATCCAATTTGATCTTTTGTTTTATATTATTAACCCCGGCTATACTCATTTTACCCCTATTCTATCCCGTATTAGAGATTTTTATTGTTAAAAAATCTTATTCGATATTACAAAATCTATTACATTTTACATACAACTATAAAAGCATATTATATATATTATATAATTAGATTTTTATATATATATATAGAAAAAAAGAAAGATGAAAATCCTATCAAAAAAATAAATGTTAAAAGTAATGAACACAGGAGGACAGGTAATGATACGAGGAGGAATACAGAAAGTTTGAATGGCTTTTGGAAAGGTGTTCTTCGTTGGCAATATACAACAAAATTTTGATATCAAATATTTAAGCCTGTCTGGGTTTACGGTATTCAGTTATGAGGCTCATATTCAATCTGTTCAAAGATTTCAAAATAAGGTATTACGGGACTTTGTTAACGCCTCTTGGTGTGTCCGTAATGCCGATATACACAGAGATCTCACGATCCTAAGTGTCACAGACGAAATTAAAAAATAAACAGCCAATCATAAGATGCGTTTATCCAATTATGTCAATATCGAGGAGGCCCGATTGGTCCACAACCAAAACTTTGTTAGGAGACTTAAACGTACAAGAACTCGAGAGGTCTAGTTTAATGTTTTTTATCTAGAACAATCAGTAATTAGTACGCTATTGTGCCAGATCAAAAGCTGTTAAATATTCTAAAAGGTTAGACCAAAATTAATGGTTAGCCGTTTTCGACTAGTTTTATAATTTATTTTGAGGAAGTTGTTTTTTAGTGGATTAACGTTCCTCACTACTACTTTTCGTCTGGCAGTGTCTTTCGAGATTTGTCGCCCTTCCTCCCTGTAACAAAATAAAAAAGTAATGAAATAGAAAAATATAAAATACAAAATAGTATAAGAGCAAGAACAAAACTATGAACGACTCTACAATCTATAAATTTATTGAAGGACTTACGATATACATAAGAGCATAAAAGCTGTGTGCGTGTGTATTGTCGATAAAATAGTATAGAATGTACGTATAATATAGTGGACTATTTGAATTGTAAAAATTTTTATAAGCCAACCAAAAAAGTAACTTTAGGCTTCAAGTATATTTTATTAAAAAAAAAACATGTTTCCCATTTACTTGATCAGTTACTCTCAGTTATCCTACAAATTAATGTTCAATATAAAATTTATATTTCCGAATATATAGCCATTTTATTGTGTATATGTACTTTTTGTACATGTTTTTAATATCTAGTTATGCATGAAACAGGTTTTACGGTACAAATATGGAGTACATACAGTACTCCATACAGTATGTATGGAGAGTAGAATGTAATTTTTATAATTCGTAATCTTTGTGAATAAATCTGTTGGAATTATCCATTTTTAAGATGGTTATATTATTAGTTTTTTTTTTGTTATTCTTTATTCATGATTATTTTTATATTAAGCATACTTTTAGGATTTTACTTAATTTATTTTGTTATTTTCTTATTCGTTTTTTATTTTTTTATTGAACGTGATCCTATATTTTTTTGTTATAAAAATTATAATGCGATAAAGGATTCATCATATACAGAGAATTCATTTTATATAAAATATGGAATGAATACGAGGGCTTAGTTGAAAGTTTAAAAATCGAATAATTGTAAAAAATCTGCCCAAAAAAAAACCGTACATCATTCACATTATGATGATAGGAGCAAGTAAAGAGACTGAATATTTTGGTTTTTTGTAGAACCTGTTCTGTGATAAAACAAATCAATCAGAAGCTGTAAGTTTTCACCAATAAATGCCTCAGAATAATTTGGTAAATATGCTATAAACAACAGACTAGAAAATGGAGAAGCGGTTGGATCAGGCGTCCTTGGGTTGAGATCGCGCCTTACGCTGTGTAGGAGCTTGGGGAAATTACGTACGAATTATTGGCCAAGGAAATTTTATAAACAATGGGATGTTCCAATAAGTGTTTGAGACTTTAGTGACCTGGTCTGTGTTTGACCGTAGCCAATCTACGAATGTCATCTAATCTAATCTAATCCTAAACAAGCAATAAAAAATTTTGAATGAAAAATGGGCGAGGAGCATATCAATAAGCAAATACGAAAGAAAAAGTGGAGATGGATCATGGATAACACTTCCAATCTTAAAAATCCCGATCGAACAGAAATCTTGGTGCTTGTACAATTTTGATTTTCAGAATTTTTAATGTTGGTGTTTCCGTTAGTTTACCGCCGTTTCTTTTTTTTTTTTTTTGATTATTCCAATGATGATGGCTGTACGAACCCAAGATGATATTTAATGTGAGCGAAAGTAGTGTGCTTGGTATTAGTTTTTGAAAGGTGTATCGTATTTTTGATGTGCAGGTCGCGAATGCTTAGTATGAGGTTTCCTTCTTCAAAATGTTGCTCAATTTTTCTTATTAATTACAATATTTTCTCCAGTTGTTTCGAAGGGATTCGTTGATAGTTTGTTCGGATCATCGATTTTGGGAAGCTTCTATAACTATCGAGCGGTTGAAAGTCACCTGACCGCGCTTTCTGGTTTGTCACCATTGTTGTTTCTTCAGGATAATCCTCTTCGACCGCTTCTGCTTTGAACAGTCTCTGTTTTTTATAGTTACGTATAAGCTGCTGATTGATGTTGGTCTTTATATTTTTTATTCCACTCTGATTAGATGCTTTAATTTTGCAGTGTGCCTGACTTTCTCGTGTAGATAGTCTGGTATTAATTTTCTTGCTGGTTTCGGTGTCTTAAATGAAGGTTGTATTGCTTGATTCCTGGAGTTTCAAGCATGTTAAGTATGCTTCTGGTAGAGGCATTGACTAATTCACAAGGATATTCAATTTTTTATCAAATTTTCTTGTGAATAGATTTAATAGCCTTTTTAACTCGGATTCTATCAAGATACCTATTGTTCCTTTCGAGAAAATCTCCTATTTGATATAATCTATTATTACAGGAAGAAATAGAAATTTTCAGAATTGTTCAAATTATCCTTGTTTAAGCGTTTAATTGAAGTTGAAAACGTATTTATTATATAAAGAATATCTAGATTATTCGAGTGGCTATTCTTTCACTCTGTGTTTCTTTTTTTTTGTTAAGTTCTTGATATTTTGCTTTTGTAATTTGATTTTTATACTTGAAAGTAGATACACCAAAAAAACGCCTTCAGGCCACTACAATTTCTTTAGATTAGCGGAGTTAAAATGAAATTAAAGCCAGAGTGTTTTGTCATTTAATTTTTTTTTTCTCTTTTTCATTTTAATTTTTCATTTGCTTTTGTCTTTTCATTTTTATCAAGAGAACTGTCTTGAAGACTGTAGTACAAATAAATTAGAAGAGTATTTTTTTATTGGAAAAAAGGATATTTACTATTCTTGCCAATTTTACGGTTACTCAATTTTAGATCCCGATAATATAAGAACCGAGTGTTTATTGAACAATGACTGAATAGCAGGCAGCAGTTGAAGGATTTACTGTTTACACAAATGAAACTGTGAGTATTAAGTAGGGAGAAGTCGAATTCCTTAAAACTCATTATAATAATTGCTGATTCTGGTTTGGAAATTAGTATTGAGCTATGCTCAACATAAATGCAAAACAGTAAGTTTTCAAACTACTCCTTTTCCGAATAATATTAAATTGTGTTGGTAGGACAGTCTCACTGTAATCTACATGGTTCACAAAAGTCAATCTACGTTTTGCAAGTCTTTTCCATTAAATGAATTCAAAATTTCAATTCAAAAATATTATACCTAATTTTAATGCCATTATAATTTTAGGAAAAAAAATTGAATTGCCAATTTAATAGTGCCTTTAACTATAGTATTATTGTTAAATTTTCTTGAAGGAAATTGTTTTCGAATTATAGAAATTGCATAACCTGAGCAGAAAATTAAAGGTGTGAAAATGGTCTTGGTAAAACTGAAAAAAAAAATTTAATTCATTTTCATTCTTCATTCTTGTGTTCGGTACGTCTTTGTAGTTTCTTCTGTGCACTTGTTTTGTTTGCCGGCTTAATCTCTTTACAATTTTTTCGTTATATTCTGGGCATTTCTTTCTTTAAAGTTATCAAGTATAGATGTTGGTGTATGTAAGACGGTAATTGCAGCTAATTTATATTACCATGGGCATATACTTTACATTGTACTATGTCTATGAGAGCTATAAGATTAATATAAAATTAAAAACGTATATTTTACTTTTAAGTTTTTTCACCCACTTAAATGGTAGCCATGGATGTTCTCTATACAAGGATATAGAGACTTTTTAACAGGTTTAACCTTTAATATTTAATGCAAAGAGTTTCGTTTTTTTCATAGATAGCAATGTACATATATTCAGTATATTCAAGCAAATAATAATGAATCTCATTCTGCGTTTGATTCAACCGAGCTACGGTAAGTAGTGAAATTAAAAAAGAATAAGAAAACTATAGAGAGAAACGGACATTAAAATTAATGAACCATTTTGTTTCAAAAAAGATTATAATCATAAAATTTCGATTAATTGTTAGGGATTGTATTTTAAATTTTATTAAATTAATTGTAGCCAGTAAGAAATCCGAAAAATAATGAAGTGGAATAGAAGAAGGTGTGCATGACGTCTTCTTTTGTAAGAAAGAAGACGTCAGAAGAAGAGGGCTTTTAAAAAATATTTAACTATAATTTTTTATAATATTTTAATAATGTAATAAAAAAATATTTTTATATATAAATTTTGTCAGGATCATAATTTTAAATTGGTTAATTTTTGAAATGAAAATTTAATGAAATCATTAAGTAGGTGTGGTGCTGCTGAAGAAATTTGAATAATATTTTATGAGGTATTAAAATGGGAAATGATTTCTTGATTTGTGGGTAATTATCCGATTTGGTTAAAGAAAATCGTGTAGTAATTATAAAGAAATTGGTTCGCAAATATTTGAATGGCGTTTTTTAATGAATACTCTTGGCTTCGTTTTGTAATATTTATAGGACACTGTAACATATTTAATAGGAATTTGAAGTGTTAAAACGTAGTGTAATTTATAAAAATGGACAGAGATAAAATTTTAGATATTTTGTTAAATTTAAATATTAAGGTAATAAAAACGTTATTTCGTTTTATACGATATTAATATTTTATGAATTAATCTTAGAGAGAAAAATTCAGTTCTTATTGCTCTCTTAACGTCAATTTATCGTTATTATTAAATAATTAGCGGTAGTGTTATAATTCCGTAAAATTATAACATTAAAATTTTAAATAATGATTTCCTCCCCAGTTATAAAACAATCATAGTATTCCTCGGTAAACTGTATTAGAGTGGGGCAAATCATGGCAGCACCGTTATTTGGGTTAAGATCGTATTTATCATTGATGTCAGTGGCGTTTCCATATGTGAGCCTTTCGACCGGACACTTGATGTAAAGTGTTTAAGGAGCTGGCTGGTAACAGTTTCCTATTGTTTTCTCGGTGCTTTTACTTCTATAACCCTTACTAACTTCATATTAGTTTTTCTATAATTTACAAAAAGCCACCATTAGGTAATTCAAACATTGCGCAATGGTGATTTTATGTGATCCAGAGAAGGTTGCCTTATCCTTCACTTCTTGAATTTTTAACGCTTGTTGCCTGGAAGATTGGGCTTCTTTAGTGATTCTTTAGGACTTTAAAGTGATTCCATCTTAACGGATAACTAAGATACTGTAACGAATTCTCCTTAGAATTCGTAGATCTTGGCTGCCAAAGATGGTGGATTCACAAACGTAATTGGATTAACTGAGAAATAAATCTATTTATTTCCATTCCTATTCATTGAGATCAGATATAGATTATGTATTTCAAGCTTTTTTAAAATCATACATTAGATGTGTTATTCTGACCGGTACCTGTGTTAAAGTTAATTTTCCAATTATTTATTAACCTGGTCAGAATTAGATTCTACAGATTTAAAGAATCGTCATTTCGAACTTCAACAACCAATTCTGATTTATTCAACGTACACGAATCATTTCAATTTATAAACCAATTGTATTACATGAATTTTATTTCAATTTTTTAATTTAAAAAACAAGACCTTTGATAATTTTTATAATTCACAAAATTTCCACAAATACATGGTTAAAACGAAAATTTACCGTTTTTTTTTATAATTTAAATTAAATTCAACCATTTTCATGTACCTGCAAATTTAAAATATCATTATAGTGGTCAATTTTCAAATTAAAACCCATATCTGTGCAATTTAGCATTTCAATTATAAAAATTTCAAATCACAAAAAAAAATATAAAGGAGAAATCATAGAGAGAATAAAGGATAAGGATAACAAATAAAAAAAAAAACCAAAATTTTAATTAAATAATTTTCCGTCGTAAAAACGACTTTGTTATAATAACAGTTTAAAATTAATTTTCCAAAAAAAAAAAAAATATAAAAATAAAGTAAAAGTCATGGTTTATTTTACGAGTACAACGAATTTGGTTGAATTTTTTTCCAATTTCTCGCCAAAATCTAGATTTAAAAAAGTAGAAAAAAAATAACGGAATCCTGTTAAATTAACTACTTTGTCCGGTTAGTTATTTTGTCCTTTTAAATAATCTGTAAATGAGAAAAAAAAAATTTCGTTGTCCTTTTTAAATTGAGATATTTTTCGTAAGGAAAAGTTTGGGATTATCTAAAGCTAAAAGGTTTCTGTTATTGTAGTCGTGAATCTCCGACAAAAATCAATCGGAAAATGAATACCGTGGTGATTCTTCAACTAACGCAAGTACCTTTACCTCAACTCATGTATTGCAGTTCCGACTTTCTGAAATTGAGACATGCATTCTTCTTGATGTACAAGAGATTTTAATTTATTATTGAGAGAGAATTTTTAATTTTCTCCAAGTTAAGATCTGTACAACAAA
Source organism: Condylostylus longicornis (assembly GCF_029603195.1). Lineage (NCBI taxonomy): Eukaryota > Metazoa > Arthropoda > Insecta > Diptera > Dolichopodidae > Condylostylus > Condylostylus longicornis. The sequence continues at coordinate 3,718,357 of NW_026578052.1, read as the reverse complement.
TGATGGCCTTATTGGCTTAGATTGTAGTTTCATGGTATATAGAATGGCACCTTCGCAGATGTCGAATAAGTAAGAATATGTCCTGAAATATTTGTAAGGCAAAGTAAAAATAAAATGTGAAATTGCTTTCTACTATTGACTATTGTTTGTGGCTCTATGTCCTGCCCGAAAAGAATGAGTAAGATGGATAAAGTAAACAAGTATAACAATTTTTCTCTTTACCTTATCTCGTTAATTTTCTTTACATTGCAAACTGAAAATCACTTTTACAATTGGTTTAGAAAAATATTTGATTAAATAATATTAACTTTAAAAAAAAAGCAAGATTTAAAAAATAATTTTCAGTATATAAAAGGGGAAAAAAAAAGCAATTTGTAAATGGTAAAGTCCTTTATGGAGTAGAAAACTTTCATTGTAAAAGTACAAAGGGAAGTCCACACTAGAATTTCTCTATATAATTTTCATGTGATATATGAAGTGCTAATTAATATGTTTGAAAAATAGGGTATCTACATAGTATTTGCAGATTAATTTCAAATACATATATATGAAATTAATTAGGGTGATTTGCTAAATTTGAGGTTTGGGCTTTATTATTTGAAAAATTCGGAGCTGAACGAAAAATTCTTAAAAACGGAGTGACAAATAAACAATCAAAATGACAATAAAAAATATTGACACAATTTGTCATTGCAAAATGTCAATATTGTTTATCTCTAAGTCATAACTCAAAACGATTGCTAGTGAGAATATTTCTCTTTAAATAAAAATGTGAGAGCGGTTGAGCAATAAAGAGAGCCACTGACAATTACTCAAATTTTGTTAAATATTTTTAAAAATTTTAATCTGATTAGGCGGGGAAAAATGTTGTTCTTCCGATATTGGCAAAAATTATATATTTTTGAACAAATTAATTACTTAGAATTGGTCCCTTGAATTTTTTAAATAACGTTCTTAAAAGAATGAAGGGCAGGCGTGTGAAGAGTAAATATTATATCACATAGTGTACATGAGTAAATCAAAAACTATAAAGTTAAAATTAAAATAAAAAGAAAGATCAAATGAAAAATTGTTCTTGTTTTAACCTTTATAAAATCACAATCTAAAGGGTTTATTGTGTGGATATTCACATTAAGACGTACCATATATGAATAATACGTACATTATTACTAAATAATTATAGCTCTGAGGATTATGATACATTACTTTGTTTCTCATCTCTCTCTCTCTCTTCTTCGCTCATTATTCAATTAATACTGTGAGGTTTAGTTCTTCAAGTAGCAAAATATGGTAAGGCGGGGATATCAAATTATTAAAGTTGTTGTTGTTTTATTCTTTCTTCTATGTGTGTACATAGTAAGAATAACGATTCGTGCTGTTCACATGGTTTGATGATTAACATCAAACTAAAAGAGAGAAGAAATGAAATATAAAAAAACAAATTCCGAAATTTTCGAACTAAAGCTTAAAACTATAATATGAGCCCTTCGTAATTTTCATTAATATTGGAAAACCGTAAGAGTTTAAAATAAAAGCGGTGAGTTTCTATGTTTTCTTTTATGTAGTTATGATCCTTTTCTAAAAAAAGAAAGTTATTATTACATTTTATATGAAATTTTATTTTCTATATTAACAATATAAAAGTTGCAAACGACGTACACATATGTGAAATTGTAAATTAAAAACAAAGAGGAAAATTATAAAAAATAAAGAAAGGATATAATTTTTGACCCGTGAAATGAGTTTTTTTTTTTACTTCTCTGCAGAAAAATATCAAAAACAAAATTTTTCTTTGAAAAGGGAGAAAAAAAAAAGAAACTTCAAGGATTCTTTTGACGGCGTATATTAATGACATTATAACTGTGGATATAGTAATTATTAAAATAGTTATGCCATAAAGGGTATTAATTATTATTTGTCACAATGTATGGCAAGTTGAGGTATGTGCAAGGCGAAATCTATATTATATTGTTTGATTTATAGGGGTGTTACGTATCGTAGGCGAACGTTCACATGAGTGATGTGTTTTTTATAAATTAATTAAAGTTATAGGGTTAGAAATTAATTTTAAAAACTCAAAATAGTTTTCTTCGGGCAGATTTATATTTGACGTCATCTACGATTATATGTCGCTATTCTCATAATTGAGCAGAAGCTACTTAAGTGGAAAAAGAGTGACGGCACCGAGGGGCCGGGATAATATCGCAAGGAAGAGTTCACTGTTGGGGTTGTGGAGAGATGACATTGTGGAGAAGTACAGCTCAGAGAGGAACTTCACCTTGGTAGTTGGCAGAATCAAGAACTGAAGTGAGACCTTGAAACGTTACCTGGCGGGATCGCACATCAACAATTATGGTATACTGGTAGGCCAAAAACAGACGAGATACGCGAAAGTACTTGGATGTCTTTCAAGCGAAGTTGCTCGAATTTAACATTTGCGTGCGGTTTAACCTTAAGAGAATGGTCGGCGACAGAAAATCGCATTTATCTCGAATATTCAGGAGGCCGTGAGTATGAAACTGTGTGAGGGATTCAATGAGTTTTGTAAATACAAACAGGTGACACTGTGCTGGGTACCAGGACACATGCGCGTAAAGGGAAATGAAATTGCAGACATAATGTCGAGAAAGGAAACTAGTTCCTCTTTTATTGGGCCACAGAAATAACCTAAGAAAGAAATGGGTAGAACGAACTCGAAGCGATTGAGGAATCGTAGAAGCGTTTTGAGAGTATGAAAGCAACTCACTTGATTTCTTTAGCGGAGTGTTTAGTGACTCTCGAATATTTTAAATTGTTAGACATTAAACATTTCAACATAAAAGTGTGACTATTATTTGGTAACACTATATAAAAAAAATTTAATTTTCGGTTCCAGACGGGGAACCTTGCACAAATTTTTTAGAATTAAAAGAATAATTAAATTTCTCCCTTTTCTTATTAAATAAATATTATTATTTACTTCTTTTAGCATCTTTACAAAGATTTACTAAGTATTAGTTGCTAAGTCAAAGCATCTTTATGGTGATTATTTCATTAAACCTTTAAAAAAATTTTAAGAGAATTAAAATTCTTCACAATTTTATTTTTTTTTTTTTATTTTGAACACAATTTTTAATTAAGTTTTTCGCGAAATTATTATTTAAATACACAAAACTCTTTTGCACCAAATCTCTATTTATTTTGCTACAGAAAACTTTGAATAGTCGATTTTGGCGCTATACACTATTTATATGTGTATATATGTAGACACACATAGTATACATACATATATGTACATAGTAATCAAAGTTATTTAAATAAAAATAATATCGTTACATCTTCAAAGTTGATTCTTCTATAGTGTAAACTCAAAATGAAAAACAAAGTCTAATATGACGACGACAGCTCATAAAAGTTAAAGAAAAGTTGTTAAGTTTTAGGTTTGAGTTGAAAAATATTATGAAAAATTTTACACATGAATTATTTTTTCAAGTTTTTCCTGCAACCAAATAACAATTTAAAGTCTCCTTTTACTTTCTGGTGGTGCTTCCTTAAAAATAATATTATAAAAATGAGAAAAACAATTTTTTGAAAATCGTGTTACGTCAGATGTTTTTCCAAAATCAAAAAAAAAATTAATGAATGCAAAATTCTTTTTTTTTTCAAAATTTTTTCGTAACTTAGGGTTCACGTCATTGTAAATGCAAATCAATTGACAGATTCTTATTTCATCGAAATTTTCTTAAGCTGCAATATAAAATTGGTTGAGTAATTTAAATTTTGTTCAACTATTTATCTTGTTATCTAAGAATCTATTTAGGACCCCTCTCTCCACCTTTTTCAGTGTGCGGCATGCCTATACAAAAACCGCTCGAGACTAAACCTCTTGATGTTATCGAGCAACCTATGAAAACCGGATTACCGCTATTTTGCCAGCATGAGATAACTAATACTAAAGTATAACATTGATATTTACTATACATAAACTTTCAATAACTCTAAAACATTCGATCTGACAACACAAGGTATCAGCATAAGCATTTAAACTCTCCGTCAGACTCAGAACTCACACAAACTCGCAACGACCTCTTGTTGAAAAGGTGCCCGGACTCATATTTCAACAGGAAAATAAAACCGACTATTAGAGTAGAACTAAATTACGTACAACTAAAATAGCTATGGCAGACTCTTTATAATTTTGGCGAGAATGTCATGAATATAACGATGCTTAAAACTGAATCGTGACCTTGTGTTAACTTGTGTTCCAATGACTATAGCACTGGGATAACATTCTTAATGCAGAATACAATAATCCCATGCAACAGCCTTACGATTCCATGGGAAGAAAACAAAAAAAATTTATTTTTTAATTAGAAAAAGCGCTTAGTTCGGGCTTAATTAGATATAGCCCGAACGTTAATAGCTAATTGACAATATGTACGGGTATTTTGCAAGAAAACTGTTTTCGATCAAATGACATGACTCTCATGCTCAAATTACTTTAATATTCGGGTAAATTTTATATGAGTATTATGTATGTAAGTGCAGCACGAGTGGATGTACACTCAAATAAAAGTCAACGCCAGTCAGTAAGTTAAATTTTTTATAAACAATAATAACTAGGTATATGATATAATCATGACGATTTAATTAGCATATTAAATAATTTTTTTGGAAAAGAAGAATGGGTCCTGTTTGTTTTTGTCTGTTTTTTTTTTGAGGAATTAAAACTCATAATATTTTGAAAAGAATATTTGTATTTTAGTGAAAAATTTTTCTATGTAGATGGTGCAGGCTCAATTTTATTTTTATGCTGACTTTACACTAAATATGCGGGAATTGTGTGTGTGTGTATAAGAAAAAAGTAAAAGTAATACGAAAAGGATTTTTGAAAATAATAGAAAAAAAAATTAAGGATTTAAAACAATTTCTATTATTATTTTTAAATTAAATAATATGGAATGAACTTTATTCATAAAAAAAAAAACTAAAAATAATTTAATGCGTGAGAATTTTGAAATTTGTTCGTAATGAAATTTAATTAGAAAATTGAAATATTTTTCTTTTTTTAATTGAAATTTATTTAAAAAATATCTACTTTATATAGAATAATTGAGTTTAATAAGGATTAAATAGGAAAGATTATAAATTTGAAATTCTAAAGTCATTTTTTGTTATTGTCTTCTTTCTTCTCTCTTATTGTTTTAATTTAATCAGAAATTCAAAAATTTAAATTGAATTTAAGGATTAAATAAGAGTTATTACAAGTTAATTAAATTAAAAATATTGAAAAGTGAAAATTTGAATAAATCAAAAATAATATTGAAAGACCTTAATTGAATTTTTGATGTCCATGCATGTCATAATATAGAAATTAATTTAATAAAAAATATGCTTATGGAATTTTATATGCTCCTCAAGAATATTAACAGAATTCTGACAGTTTATGTAATTTTAAGCAAATACAGTAAAGTCCTGACATAGTGAGGATTACATAGTTAACTCCGTAATCACTGTGAACAAATAAAATTACAAATGATCAAACTGATTCTGGTATTACATTATTATTATGTTATATACCCTCAATATGATAAAAAAGTTTGAATAAATTAGTGAACAAAGGGTTAAAATACTTTAAAATAAATTGTTATCATCTCAAACCGATTTCAACCGAAACCGAAATCACGATCATAGACTGTTCGATATTCCACCATTGGAAAGTTGAAAAACATTATATACAAGTAAATTAAAAGGAAGGAGAATTTGTTTCAGGATAGTTTTAAGTCAATTGCAGACAAGTGGATTAACGAAGGCTCTGTGATCGACGAAGACAAAGTTAGAATGCAAGGTTAAGATGGTATTTTGGCGGCGCACTGCTTTTTTTGAAAAATTGCAAGAAAAGTGAACATTTATTCATCCGATTTCTGTTTTGATTTTGGGAATGTCGGAGTGACAGAAGACGTAGTCTCGTGAGCGATCGTTGGTGATCTACTGAATTTGTTCGAACCACTTATGTGGATTTAGTGACGAACAGTGCCAATGATGCCAACTGATAATAAGTGTAAATGATAATGATTATGAGTGGGTGCCAATGGGTTTATTATCGGCTTAGTGCTTTGTGTAATTGTGTAAGGTTAAATATATTCGGTTCTCAAATTCAAATAACAGTGATCAAAAGAGTGATTTTCGATTCATGACAGGACTCCATAGTTATACTTGATTGTACGAGCTTCATTAGAGTATTTTCCGATTTGAACACAATAATTCAAAAATTTTATTAAAATTTAATTTTTCTTCTAATGTTTTTGATCAATTTTACCAATCAAATTAAATTCAAAAATATTTTCCATTTCCAGACATAAGAAAATACATATTTCCTGTTTTTCTTAGAATTCATGAAGATTAAAATCTCAAATTTCTGTCTGTTATATTTCCAATATTTACTAATTGGTTCAAAATATTTATGTTAAAATTGATATGATTTTGACAGCTTTATTCCTATATAATTGTCAATTAATTATTAATTTTTCATCTTCTTTTAATCAACACCCCTCTCATATTTTTATTGACAATGAAGAGCTTTAAAGAGAGAAAAGTAAATTGCTTTATTTCAGATAATATGACATACAGAAAATTCCTAGATTTCCAAAATTAGAAATTTTGTTTACAAAATAATTTTTACTTCCTTGTTTACTTTTCCATATTTATTTGCACGCATATATAGAGCAAAGTACTTGCTTAGGAAGATGTCCTGCTGAAAATGAATTCATTGCTTTTCTATTCTACATTTTTTTTTTCTTTTATGTGCCAGCTTTTGGATTTTATTGTTATTTAATTTTGAATATCTGGCATAAATCCACAACTCATCACAATAACTTTTGTATGACTTTCTTTTTTAGGTAATTCACAATGAAGAACAATGGACCTTTTAAGATTTTCACACTGGTAAGAATGGTTTTTGTGGTTTTGCCCCCTAGATATTGCATATATTCTGAAGATTTTCTGTTTTCCTTTAATCATTTTCTAATGATTTTGATGACCACATCCCAAAAAAAAAATTTGAAAATTATTGTGTTATTATTCTAACTGTAATAATATTGATGATGTTGATGAACGAAATGATTGTGACCATATATGTATGCTTGTATGTATGCATCAATGTTTTATAGTTTTATTTTTCAGTGCTTAAGAAAAACTGGGCATTTTCTTTCAAGATAATCAAAATTAAATCGGATTTTTAGTAATGAAAAATATGTGATAGTGTAAAGCATTTATTTATTGGCTTGGAATTACACGAGCAATACAGACCTGGCCAAATTATTTGAGTATCCCAGAAGCAGAGTAGTCTAATTAATTACGAGTATATAAACAGTTTGTTTTCTAGTTTCAATCGGCCATGTACGATTTTTACAATCTCTGATGCTTATTTCTTATTTTTCAATGCTTAATAGTTTTTTCAAATTATTTGACACAAAAACTGTTGGCTCTTACCTAATTTCACACACTTTTTCAACTCACATTGCCATTACCAGTTGATTTAAGAACAGCGGTTACCTTTAAACTTGTAAGATGTCTATAGTAGTCAAACTTTGAGCTGATGAAAAAAAAAATTCAAATCTTGAGTAAACCCAAGGAATTGAGATGGTTATTAAGAGGTCTTTCGGTGGACTATCATTAGATAGATAACATTGCTTTACTCTCCTACATACAATTAGATACATGAAACCACGACGTTTTAATGCAGTTAGGCACAAAAGGCACCGGATTTGCGAATAAATACAGTAAAAACTAGTTTGGCATTTAATATTAACCGCACGACAAGCCGATTCAAAATAAATGACGCAACCATCAAAAAGGAACTATCGATATGGTGTCAGGGAAAGGCTATGTGAAACACTATATTTCCTCCGCTCCGGAAAATATTGAGCAAAAAAATAGTGTCTTTGAGGTTTGTGTTTTTATTATTCATCCACAGATTTAATTGAGTTGCATAATTTTACCACGTTTGTGTGGTAATCAAATTGAAGAATAACAAATTCCAAAAAAGAAGACGCCTCATTATTATTAGAAAAACTTTTAAAAGTTAACAATTATCATAAAAATTGTCACTTTAATCTTCTTTACCTAGACTACTGTCAAGAACAAAACGAAAACTAAATGAAAACAAAAAATATGTCAAAACCTAAAACTCATTATTCCATGGTTTTAATGATGGTTATCAAAAATGGATGGACATTGGACATAATGATTATACCATTTAAGAAAAGTGATTATTTTTTTTTTGTTTTTTTGCCATCATATAAAAAATTCTGTTTCTTCAATTCATTGGGATAATTGCAATGGTCACCTAAAGTGCTTTTTGAACCTTTAATTGAGCAATCAAATCACAATAATAAGCAGAAAAAATTTTTTTTTTCCTCTAGAAAAGGATAATAATAAAACAAATAAAAAATGGAGAAAAAAAAAACTGAATGATACTATGAATTGAAATTAAGAGGAAGAATAAAGCCGCACTGTGATGAAAAGCATTCATTATTGGTAATTATGTAATTCCATTTTCACTATACACATATGTAAATATATAATATTGTTCTGATATACATTTAAAAGAATATGTGATTATTATACACATACATACATATATAAAATGGTTATGTTGCATAATATACACTTAATTGAAAGGCTCTTAAAATCTATATAGACAAAAGGGAAAAAACAAAAAAATAATAAAAATAATGATTTGATCATTCGGTTAATATTCGGTTCGCACATCCTTTTTGCCACTTTAAAAATTTACCGAATGATGTTGAATAATTACAATTCATATAAAATATAGTTAAGTTTCCAAATAAACAGTAAAACTTTAATAATTTGAGAGAAATATTGGTGAATTGAAGTTTACTATGGCCACTTTGGTGAAAATGTGAGATTTCGATTTTCTAAACCTATAATACGCGCCGAACAAATAATCAAAAACTTAAGTACTACATACGTGACTGCAAGAATTAGATACTGCCAACATTATATAGTCAAAAAATTAAAGGAGTTGCTAATGATTAGGCTTCGAGTAGATTGATATTGCCGAGGAATTAATATTGGTCCACATGAGATATTGACCTGCGAGCGAAAATACGGGTAAGTTCGGGTTACTTTTCAATCCATCATATTGTTATTTTCGGAACATAGGCTACATATTTCAATTTTTCTCCAATTTTTAGCTTAAGAACGCTTGTTTTGGATTCAGTTAAAGTGGGAAAGAAAAATGGAGCAAAACGGTAAGAGTGACCCTATGTAAATGTCAACCAGTTTGGGTGAATTAACCAGTGAGCTTATTTCGCCAAAGCCTTGTGTTCCATTTAACCGCATTCAATTTTTTGAAGATCTGAGTACAGTTAGTAGATTGATTTCATACATTTTATAGGCTTTAAGTACTATTAGCAGAGGAAATATTTGTATTGAATACTTTTTAAAAGGAATGCTTCGAGTGCCATTAGGGGTTTAGTGAACTTCATTTGTAAATTGTTCGCTCCAAGCGTTACATGATAAAATGACTGCCTCTTAAAAATTAATATGGAATTTTTAAGGCGTGAAAAATTTATTTGAATTCGATTGCATAAGTGTTAAGAAAATCAGTTAATTTTTTTTATAGTAACAGTTTATCTCTGGATTCAATTGCTATTGAATTCAATATTATTAGAAACCCCTAAAAACTATACCATAATTGTGTCTGCAAAAGAAAGGAAACAAAAAAAAAATTCAAAATTTTATCAAAAAAGTAATGAGAAAAAGACAAAAGAGTGAAAGAAAATGAAGTTTGAAATCTTCTATTGCTAAAAGATTGCAAAAAATATTTCTTAAATCATCGTTTCCTACCAATTTTCCTACAACATTAAATTGAATAAAATTCGTAATGAATAGATTTTCTATTTTATGGTTATTTATTTTCTATTAATTTTCTTTAGTTTTTCATATTGTTTTCTTTATTTTCAGCTCATATTTTGTTATTTATGTGTGCATTTACTTTGAACATATTATCCTTATAATTTTTATTTTCTTAAAATTTTCATTTATTACTTTGGTCTTCTCTGTTTTTAGAAGATATGTGAAACTGTTTCTTTGATTTTGTATTTTGCCCGGCTTTGTTTTTTATTTTTCGTTTTGGTAATTGGGTATAAAAATCTGTTCATTCTTTTAAAGAAATGCAATTTAGTTTTGTTGTGGGTATGTTACATATAAGACCTGAAATAACCATACGTCAAAGAAGATCATGAAGAAATGAATATGAGTGGAAGAAATGAAGGTATAGAAGAGGAAGATGTTGATATAACCAGCATTTTTGATTCTGTTTTTTGTTTTGTTTGTTTTCTTTAAGCCTATGTCTACAAAGAAAGTATAAAAAAGTAAAGGAAATGTACAATAAAATGAATTTATCTTGCCAGAGCAAACAGCCCAGACAATCTTTCATGTAATTTTCTTTGAAAATTTAGTTTTTTTTTTGTTGTCCTTTAAGACTTTGGATGATGTGTGAGTTGTCTTTTCTTCTTATTTGTACAGAGAGTTTTTTTTTTTTATTTTTTGTCTTCAAATAGAATCTTGCAAAAAGCATGTATGTACCTATATTATGATATATGCTTTCTCTTGTATCATACATATTTACTGTGAAATCAAAAGAACAGGATCGGATTCAGGAAAATTGATTTTACATTTATAATGAAAAAAAGGATTTATAATGAAAATTAGTTTGTCTTAATCAGGCGTTTTCAATAGTTTTGCGGGATTTTTAAGTTCTTACTTTATAATTAATGTGATTGCGTTAGTTCTTGGCGACTACAAACATGAATTGAGCTGCAAAAAGTAGTTTAATCTAATGAACTTATTTCTGACAGAATGAGTTTTTTGAAATAAAGTTTTGTTGTTAAATTAAAAAGGAAATTTCAAATTTTTTCGAAAATATTCACAAATATAATAAATTTGTTGGTTAATCCCAAAGAAATTTAAATATATATATTTCTTAGGCCACAACTAACTGTATGTATGTAGTGTAATAATAGTAATTGCGTTATTATGTTTTCTTCAAGTGAAGTAAAGCTCAATAGTTGCTCAAGTTTCGAATAATTTTTCGAATTACGAATTGTTTAAATTTTTAATTAGAACAGAAAATATGAGTAACTAAAATTATGAATTGTAAACTCAGAAATTTTATAAAATCTTTTAGAATAAGAATTTCATTTTGTAACCCATCGGTATACGATAGCCGCAATACCGAAAAAGGCAGGGCAATTTAATGCATTTTCATTACAAATTATAAAAAAATTAGAAATTTAGTTGTAAGCTTAACAATCATTTGATGAATATTTTTCCTAATCATAAATTTGCTTCCGGCCCTGATCACAAAGACCCAAAAATAATATTTTTAAGTATAAATGAGTATTTACATGAGATTCTTGATTCAATATAAATATGACGTCAATGCCAATGTAATTTGTAAAATTTAAGAACTTACAAAAAAAAAAATTTTATTTTCAAGAAAATTCACTTTTTATTCATTTAAATGCCGGCAAAAGTAAAAGTACAAAAAAAAAAATAAAATAAAAATTGTTACAAAAAAAAAATTTTTTTTTTTAAATAATATTTTTATTATTTTCCTTTTTTTTTCATTTGTATGCAGTAATAAATAAGATGCCATACCTACACACACACACACACACTCTAACAAACTCACACACTCATAGAAATAAAATATTTTTTTTTATCCTTAAATTAGAATTATTTTTTTTTTGTTTTAATTTTTCTTATTTGTGAATTTTCCACATAACAAACATGAGAGTTTTCTGCACTACTTAACTAAGCGACCTTTATACAATATTCTCTGTCTCTCTCTCTCTTCATCTTCTTATGTTGGTATATAGTGATGTGTACCATTCACTTACGTTTAATAAGAAATTAAAAAAAAAAAGTGAAAAGAAATAAGGGTGGGGTTGGAGTAAAGCAGGCAAAATATAAGGCGGGAATCATCTAACCTCACTTTTCAAATCAAAATTACATTGAAAAAGAAAAAATTCGAAGGATACATCTTTAAAAGTCAAAAGGACAATAAAGAAAAGAAAGAAAACAAAAATTAAAAATCAAAATTTATTTTTAAGATTTTAAACTTTTTTTTTTTTTGTTTTTTTTTGTCATTTTTCTACTACACTGTCATCATTTGTTGTGATTTTTTTTGTCTTTTTCTTCTCCTCCTATATCATTTTTATTTTCAATTTTAAAAGTCCTCAGAATTTTCCTATATGTTTTCGTTGTTTCAATTTCATTTTAAAAAAAAACTGGAAACCACAGTTAAACAGGACTAGAATTAGTAAAATACAGAAAAAAATTTAAGTTTTATATAAGATGACATGGAATTTCTGTCATGATAACCTTTCACATATATCATCCTTTTCGAGTTTTACGAGTACATGAAATTCTGAGAAAAAAAAAACAAGAAAATTTTACAGCGTCTAAATAGTTTAGCATTCTTTTTTTTTTATTTTCAAATTTTAAAACGTATGGGTGTTGTTTTACTGATATGATGATATTAAAAAAGGTCTAAAAATATTGTGTAGACTGGACATTGGACAATGTACATAGAGTCCATAGTTTTACCAATATGTGTGCCAAAAGGAGACGTTGAACGTAAAAGAAATTTTCTTAAAGAAGAGTGTTGTAGCTATAGGAGCTGGAAAAAAAACTCTTGGATAAGAATATTGTGATAGTGTGTTCTTGCTCTTTGGTGGTTCTTTGGTGAAAAATTGTTGCCGGTCGTATACTCGTAGAATTGAATTTTTTCTTTGAGTCTTTTCGTTTTTTCTCTGCTCTACAAATAAAACTATTAAATCTCTTTATGATTTTTTTTTTTTGGTTTAAATAATGTTTTTGCGTTGAAGAGCTTTTTAGAGGAGGAAAAAAAAAACATCAAAACTCTTTTTATGCTCATATTACTAAGATGGCAATGATCCTGATTTATTGGTTACATGTATGGTATACTATCAAAAGGATATTTTATACTGTCTTTGTTTTCTAAGTTAAAAATCTTTTTATGGTGAAAGATAACGCGTAATATTTGATTTAAATTTAAAAATGATAAAAATTATTGAAGAAAAATATTGTTTTTTTTTTGGGTAAAGAATTTTAAATTGCACTGTGGACTACTTTTTGAGGGCTAGTGTCAAAATTGTTCGAGTCAACTAATATGCCGTGTGATATGCTTAATATACGCAATGAGCTAAAGACAGCACTCAAAGAGGAGGGTTAAAATAATAACAATCAAATGTATAAAATATAAAGCGCCGTTTTATCCAAGACTCCGAAGAATCTGTATTAAGTGATCTGTGATCTCTCCACAGGATTTTTGAATAAATTTCTTAAAACATTTCAATTACCGAATCTAGGTGTACGGTTGTTCATATGATGATAATTATTAAATCTCTTTATTGATAACGAGTACAGCCTTGTTGATTTTCCACTTCTATAAAAAATTCCTACTTATAAACAATTGTTGTGCAAATTGAGCATTATTTGCCTGTATACTCTGTTACGATTATATTGATGCATTCGTCTCTAATTCTATCACATCTTATATCTTTCACATATTAATGTATTAGAATAAATTAGATTAGATTAGATTAGGTTTTGTTAGGTTCGTTTGATACCGCTGTATCTCCATATCTTCATCCTCAGTTGAACCTTTTCGAGTCCTTTATAAACCAGTTTATATTCACAATGTGCGTAACTTGCAAACAGAAAGGCGCTCCAAATAACCTTCGCCTTCTCGTGTTAAAGCTCGGCATGGACATAGACGATGAGCTACAATGAGCATTTTTTCATTCTCTTCGTGACGGCAGCTACTGTAGAGATTGTTAGCACATCCATGCTCATTAATCACAAGATGTCTACTTATAGCCTCTACTTAGGTGTTATGTCTCAGTTTAGATTTGCCGCGCGATGCAGATCTAGGTTAGGTCATAATTGTTTGATGGTGCCGCATGTTGTTCTATTTTCCCAGTTGCTGTCGGTTTTTTTTTGTTACAACATTGCAAGGTTTACTTAGAGGCAATTCCAAGTCCATTTTTTCGGGTAGGACCCCAAACATTTGATCAAATCATTTAATAAAAAAAATTTTATCTCTTAAACTTAAAAAATGGGATACTTTTGATCTCAATTAGAGAGCTCTCTTGTCTTTGAATAGCCTTCATTAATTTCAAGAATTCTTATATAAAATTACTCATTATTGGATAAAATCATTGGAAAACGTGAAATTTGTATAGTACTAGTTTTACATTTCAGTTTACTTTATTACTTAAAATGTTCAATTTTATTAAAGAAATCCGACTAAAATATAAAAAAAAAACAGTTTCCATTTTGAGCGTCAAATATAATAAGGAAATCATTAAATTTTCGTATATGAGAAAACTTCATTTATTTGTTAAAAGTCTTTGACATCTTCAATATTGCCCCAATTAACAGATTGTGTTAAATTTAGTTATTGTCATTATCCTCAGGAAATTTTTGACATTATCGCATTTTTTATATTTTCAATGTCAAAACCATTGAACTTAAATCTTTCTTCTGCTCAAATTGTTTTCTTCTATAAAACATTAATTTCTTCTTCTTAATTTTTACCCACCGTATCGTGTATACAATAGGTAGGTTATGTGATGGCAACAAATTTCGTATATCGAATTTTCGGTGGGAATGCACTCCTCCATAGTAGAGAAGTGTAAGTAAACTATTTTTAGTAGTAGAAACCTGTTGGTCTGTGTGTGCACGCGTGCATCTCAAGTTCGACTGAACCAATTTTGATGAAATTTTATATATAAGTTTATTTCGGCCATGGCACGGATTGGTCAAGTTTTGGAATATATCAGGACTCGGGAACTGCACTTTTTAGCATGACTGTTCTAAGTTTTTGACCATTTTGAAGAAAATATTCAACCGATTTACATGAAATTTCATATATAAGCTCCGCTCGACCGTCCGCGAAACCTCCTAACTTTTGGAAGAAATCATATGTCAGCAACTGAACACTTACTACGGATCAAATATACATTTTTGCATATATAAATAGAAATAATCAGCCGATTTTATTGATATTTAAATTCTTCGTATTGAAACATTGAACGTATAAAGTTTTTGGAAAGATCAGGGCTCGAAAACTAATATGCGGACTGATTTTACATTTTTCACCATATCTACGGGACGAATTGATGGAACTTCTTGAAATTTGATATTTGAGTTCTGGTTGTTACCGAAACTAATTGGCGAGCATTTCAGGAAATTCAAGTAGCACAAAGCGAAATTCTACTAAGAGCCAAATTTATATATTTCTAGGTATGTTAACTATAAGGTTACTAATGTCCAAAAAATTGGAAAGAAGTATTTAACAGATATTTTTATAATATTCTGTAACAGTTTCATTTTACTACACAATACACATTGCAGTCGGTTATGTGCTGACCACATCAGATTTTTTTTTTTGTTAAAAAATAAAAGTGTAAATTTTATTCATTTAAGTTTCAATAGCACCTTTCAATATCCTTTTTGCCTTTATTATTATAACAATTTTGTATATATATGTTTGGGTATATAAATGAAATAAAATCAATTTTAATGACTAAATATCACTTTTCTAAAACGATTCAATTTTGATGAAAATTTTTATTATTACATTATTTGATTTTGATTGTCTTCGAAAGAAAAAAAATTAAGTTCGAATCTATTTTTTTTTTTCAAAAAAAAAAAATTCCAAGGAATTCTCGTAAAATTAAAAAAAAGGGAAGTTTTTCTTATTTTATTCCCTTTTTCTCTTGCAAAAAAAAAAAAATAAAATTTAGTTTCTATCTTTATTTTCTCAAATTTTGAATTTTCTAAGTCATTAGATTAAAATCTTTTCCTATTCTTATTTTTCTTAATATTAAAAGTAATAAAATCGATTCATAGAGATTTGATTGCAGAGCAAGAAAATGAAAGAGTAGATGAAGAAAGAGAAAAAAAAATTAACTTGGAAAATAAAATAAAGGGGAAAATGTTAAGAAACTCAAAAAAAAAAATAAAACTCTAGTGGTCATCCTCATGAATTTATTTTGATATTATCATAATCATTCCCCCACTTTTCAAAATCAAAATTTGGTCCTCACACCCGCATCATTATTTAACAATAAAATTGCCTATACAATTTTTTTTTTCTTAGAAAAAGGAAAAAAATTAAATAAAAGTATCCTTTTGCCATTGTTCTTCCACTTCTTCTTATGATTTTGTTTCTCTTTTCTTACATATGAAGAAAAAAGAATGGAAAGTTTCTATTCTTGTTTTTGAAAATTGCCTTAATTTTAAAAAAACAAACTTAAGTAAAATAGAAATAAAGATTTCTATGTTCTTATTTTTCTTTATTTGAAAATCAAGGATGAATTTTTTTACTGTTCATATTACACCGACCCAAAATAAGCGTATGTACACCTGTATTAATGTGCGTTGAGAATCTTACATCTCAAAGGTTACAATTTCAATATTTCGAATTTTGAAATTTTTACTCTTTTTAATTTTAACTATTAAAAAGCACTACCGAAACAGGTCCACCGACACCCCACTATATGAAGTCGTTCGGATGATGGAACATTCCATTCAACACAAGGAGTATACTATGGCGATCTTCCTAAATGTAGAGAGAGCCTTCAATAAAGTAAACTCGAGGACCATTCAGGAGTCTCTAGCTAAATTTGGTGTGAAGAACGTGTATGGTTCGCTGCTGTGGCTAATGTTCATGAATGAAATCCTGATGAAATTCGTTGTGAGGCTGGTCAAGGCAATTATATATGCGAAGGACTTGCTATCATTGTTTCGGGCTTCGACCTTTTAACGATCAGCAGTATCCTCAGTGATCAGCAGAGAAGACGGAGCTTGTGCTCTTTACTACAGAAAACAAAATTCCGGAATATCGGTTGCCCAGATTGGGCGACGTCCTCCTCGCTGTTAGACCGACATAGTCAAGTATTTGGGTATTGTGCTTGACTTAAACTGGAGGATTACCGTGGAGGAAAGAATGACGGAGACCTGCACGGCCCTCAACACCTGTAATAATTATTTAATAATTATTAATTAAATATTGTTATAGTTATTGAAGTGAGCAATGCAACTTTAAAGATCCGGTATAGATGACTATAAATCTGATAATAGCTTTGTGTTGCCTTGCTTTCTAAAACATATATTTGCTTTTTTCAAAATCTATAATAATTTACTTACATGAGGTTTCCAGTAATATGAGTTTATCCATTTTATGTTATAATAATGGTTATTCACCAATATCGATTTATTAAAAAATACTTACCTTTACCCATTAAAGAAAAATATTATTACCATAAAGAAATTACAAAATATTCCAGAATAAATAAAATGTCCTTTAAATAGTTAACAATTTTATTGTATTACAATATTGAGTTGAATTTTTCCTTTTAGAAATGCCTTCTGTACGCATTACCTTCATCATTATCTTAAATCTGTAAAAGAATTCTTATATGTACATTAATGTGAAAAACTTTATAAATACTTACACAAATGTGCGTCTGAATAGAAAATGTCATTATTTACTTAAAAGTGAACATGAAAAAAACACACATACACGCTGGTGGGACATAATAACAGGACAAAATAATGATAAATTTTAAATAAAAAGGATAAAGGATAAAACAAAAAAAAAATCGAAATTTTTTTATTTTTTTCAAATGATCAAAAATATTAATGTCCTTTAGAATCGAAAAATCTACCTTTTTTTTACAGACATTTTGTTAAAATGTGCATATGTGTGTTGTTTTTCATTGGTATTGTATATTTTAACGCACGGAAAAGGATAATTTATCCTTTGAATTATTGGTGCTTCTTATTTTTTTTTTATTTTTTTGTCAAAATAGGATGGGAAAATGATTGCATTTTCAAAAAATAAAGAAAGATTTTCAATTTATTTTTTTTTTTTTTTTGAAAATAATATAGAAAAATACTGAGAATGCCATCATCCTCGATATCCTTGATGAATTTATATTATCTTTTGCAACAAGCAAAAAAAAAATTAAAAGAATAAAAATATCTAAATATTTCCAAAAGGTTTAACAATTTCTAAGTCCAGATTTTCCTCTATATTCTCTTTTATTATCTTTATTGTCATCTTAGTTCTTTAAAAAGCCGTTTAGATTATTTTTTTTTTGTCTGTGTACTTGTTTTATTTTTGTGTTTTTTTATTTTATTCTTTCAGAGTTCTGTTGTAACAATGACAGAAACGCATATGGAATGTGTACGTGCGTGTTAGATAATGCGAAACAAAAAAAAAATAAAATAAATCGAAATTTTTTTTAAGAGGATACGAGACTAATGGAAGATTTATGATTTTTTTTCCAATGATTTTTGATTACATTTACTTTTGATTTTTTCTATATGGTCTTAGAAAAAATTTGAGCTTAGACAATGATTTTAAAGAGGTGTTTGCAAACTCAACAAAAAAAAATTGAATTTAAAATTTAATTTGTTATTGTAGAGAAAGTATTGTGAGTCTTGTCATTTTTTCGTAAAAAATCGATTGACGTCACCAAATTTGTCAAGTAACTCTATGAAATCATGATCATATGAACTTTATGCTGTGCAAAGCAGTTCAAGTGAGGCAGTTAATAGTCCGAAAGATACATCGAGTTCATTTCCTTACTTAAAAAAAATATTCAAAAGAGATGACATTTAAGATTTTAGAGAATAAAGAGAAAAAATAGTTTAATTTAAAATTTAAATAGATTCTCTCATTTGCATAAAGCAAATACAAACAGAAATTTAAAATCTTAAGCTTGACATTTTCATATGGCAGTTTTTAATTTGAAAACTAGAAATCTCAGTGTTTAATGGTTATTCGATCGAACTGTCAATATATATTTGCCTACTCTTCAAAACTGTCTCTATAAAGAATACAGATATGAAAAGAAGAGAACGCTGAGCAAAAACACATTATATAATAAGTAAAACTTGAAAGTGTACAAGTGCAGTTTATTCATTCTTTATTAGAACTGCAGAGTGAGAATAAATATTCTCAATATTCTCTGCAAACTATTTGTGTGTGTATGTGTTTTTTTTTCAAATTTATTAATTTATTTTTTTTTTTTAATTTTTTTCAATATTTCATTTTTAATTTAAATTTTCATTTTAGTTTTTAATATAATTTTTTTCATTTCTTCTTGTTTTGGTATTTTTTGATTGATTGATATTTTATTTGACACTTATTTTTAATTTATATACAAAATTATTTTAAGCGTAAATTTGACACTTTACGAAAAAAAAAAAATCTTATTATTTTTTTGTTCTGTTGTGCATTGTGTTTCACTCTTATGTATTGTGTTATTCAATAACAATAAGCCTCTTTTTCAAGTGTCAATTTTCACATATCAAATGTTTATACTTAACATGACATTTAATGTCTCTCTTTTTGTTCACTCTACTGTTTTATTTTTTTTTTTTACTTTTTTTTTTGTAAAATATTATTAAAATTTTTTTTTATATTTAATTTTATTTATTATTCTCTTTTAGGTTTTATTTATTTTTTTTTTGTAATTTATTCAACTGTTAAAATAAAAATTAAGAGAGCAAAAAAAAAAATTGTAATATTCGCCAATTTTTCCGCGGATTTTTATGGGCAAAAAATGGAACAAATGCAATGTTTTTGTGTTTTTTTTTGTTTTGTTAATAATAATATTTTTCCATATCAATAAGCAGCAGCACCAGCAGCAGCAACAGCAGCAATAATAGTAACAAAAGCTTTGGTAGCATATCGTTGTAATTATGATTTACGATTTTATTATTATAATTATTACCAAAAGCAAAAAAAAAAGAGAAACATAAGAGCAATAAGTGTTTTAAAAAAAAATTGTTGTATAAAAAAAATATATAAAATTTAATCGCTTAATGTAGGAGCATAAAATTTATTGTTATATTCCAATATTGAAATGGATTAATGTTCGAACCGGTAGCAGGTTTTTGTCATCGATTATGTCAAAAATTTTTAACCAAAAAATGTCAGTAATTAAGTGTTTTCGTTCGAGTAACACGAGAGTATAAATAATATTTTACTAATTTTATTATCAAATATTTAAATGTCAAATAATCAATTTCAAATGTGATAATGACATTTATGAAAAATCACTAGCAATTTGACATAAAACTTCAATAATAGTGATTTTAATCGAAAGTCATATATTCAGTTTTTGTCAAATTTTATTACTTTTTCTTTCAGAACATTTCGATATTTGGGCCTTTTTTGATAAAATTTTGACATTTACTTGTAAATATCTCGGTAGCTTTAAAATGTCTTAATTCTATAATTGCAGTATTTAAGATATTCAATATTACTGTTAAGTTAACGCAGTTAGGCAGCGTTAACTTGACAGTCAAAGATCGGCAATCATGATTGAGGTTGATGAGGATAAAATGTCTGAATAATCTGGGTGAGTATAATCAAAGTATTCCTGTATATAAATAGCGGTCTTCTTATTGGAATCAGCCATTGTATAATTAATTAAAGTTTACACAAATTAAAAAGATATTACAATATGCACTATGTTATAAATCTAGATATAAGTATGAATAAAATTTAAAATTTGCTTATGCTTCTAGGTGGATTGGGTGTTCCTTATTGCTTCGTAGGTCGGTTTTCGGGTAATTTTTTTCTGGATATGTTGTGTTTAAATAAAATTAAAAACAAAAAATATGATGTGCAGTACTCCCACCCAATCATTTTAATCAACCATCACTCGTATAAGGTTTAATTTGTTCGTATTTTGTGGTCGATGAACATGAAAATAATTTTAATGTGTTTTTTTGTGTATTGTGAATATGAAAAAATTTGTTCTTTAATACGATAGATACGGTTAAAGTGTGGAACCGTTAAATTCAGTGGAAGGATGGTTAACAAAGATCCTTGTAACAGAAATATTGAAGGAAATGAGTAATACAGAATAAATGCAGCACGAACTTCCGCAACAGAATATTTGATGAGTTGAGGTTAAGTCTATTATGTAGGAAGAATCAAAGATTCAATTGTGATGTGACCTTATAATTAAAAATTAAAATTTTTGCTCCAGAAGAGGCCAGCTAGGAGCCAACTATTTTTTTATTTTTGGAAAACTATTTGATTAAGTACAACTTCCACCAAAGTAAGATATTGTCCGGTTTTGCATATAAAATTATGACAGTCAGATGCAACGAACGGGAATATTTTCTTAGCTGAGACTTGAAATTAAAAAAAACCAAACAAAAAAAATAAACGTTCCAATAGCAGTACTCAAAAAGGACCATTAAAACTGTCATTCATCACTTTCCAAATATGACCGTCGTCATTGTTGAATCACCGTGGAAAAGAGGGAGAAAGAAAAGAAAAGGATAAAAACAACATTCCAATAAAATAAACAGAAAAAAAAATTAATTTTTTTTTTTTTATTTAAAATTTAAAGGACATTATTTTATTTTCGTTTAACTGTGTATGTTAATTGTAATGAGCTTCCCATACATAAAGATTAAATCTATTTTGACAATTATCATTAATTGCCTTTAAATTACGTGGCAAATTGGGAATATACATTTTCATTTATAGGTGAACGACACCGAAAACAATAACAAAAAATGTAAAAATGAAAAAAAAAACAAATAGAAAAACATCTTTTGACACTTTAATTGCATCATGGAACTTTTGGAATTTTAAATCCAATTACAATTTTTTTGGTTGTTATTTTCTCTTTTCATTTTTGTCTCATTCCATTTTAACTTATTTTTGCATATTTTGCGGGGTTTACGAGAACTGATTGTAAAAACGATATACGATACATATTTATATTAAAAGAATTCCTTATGCATCGTAAATTTCTGACCAAATTGATTTATTCGCCAGGTTGTAAAGGAAAATTTTCGTTCGTTTGATATTTAAAAACATTTATACCTACACTTATGGACGGAAAATGCACTACATTCTTGTATATTTTACTTTATATGTCATTTTTCTAATATTTTTAGGTAAATGCAATGGTTTTCCAAAAAGGATTTTGTAATAGTGTGAGAAGATATAAATAATACATGTCATGTCGACAAATTTGTACAAAAATGACCGGCTCTCCCTTGTAAATTATAAATATTTGCTTCCATTTTATTGACGTACATAAGATTTATAGAATTGCTCTTACAGTACAGGCACTCTTTCAGTAACAGGGGTATTCCCAATAATTGTCACTTTTTATTTTTCTGAGTATTTTTTTTCCAGTTAAAAATTCATTGCCACAACACATTTAAGACATCAACTTTTCTAAAGAATTGAAGAATCGAAAATTCCCGCATTTTTATTTGCCACATTTTTTAAATGTACCGTGAAGTACGCCAAAATGCAAAGTAAGATTGACCTCCTTATAATCTGTTTTTTGTTCATAATTGTACTACTACCACAAATTTCTAAAAATTAAATAGAAAATAATCTAAAATAAAATAATTAATTTAATAATTTTATTATAAAATTGAGAATTTAAACTTTTAATGTATTCTCAGGTATTGGGGGTTGGATGGGGTGGGCAAAAACATTTAAAAACTAAGGAAAAGTGATAAAATACAAAGGATATTACAAGTTAACATGCCATATGTAAAATCCACTAAATATTTGGTGATTTTTATTTTTAGAAATGTTTTTAAAACAACAAAGTTTTCTTATCATGATTAACATAGGCAAAAAATTAGTGTATTTAAGGAAAAGAAAAAAATGTCGCGACTTTTGTAAGGAAACTGCAATTTAAATGAAGGGTTTGCATATTATTCTTTCACTCTTCTATAACGTCAGAGGAGCCAAATCAGAATAAGTGGAATATGTGAAAATGCTCATGTATTCTCTGTTTTATTAGCCATATAAGAAGCGTGAGGATAAAATGTGCCCCATTTTATTCATTTAAAGGCAATATTATTGATTAATTTGAATAAATTTTTATTAAAGAAATTTTCATATAAAAATTTGCAATTTTTAGCACTTTTCCAAAAAATTTTTTGAAAAAAGTGCTTATTAGTTTCACTCTGTCCGTCCGTCCGTCCGTCCGTCCGTCCGTCCGTCCGTCCGTCTGTCCGTGTGTCTGTTAACAAAACTTCTACACCTTTGAAGATAGAAAGCTGAAATTTAATACGTACATAGATCTTCACTAGAAACTTATTTTCGTAGAACAAAATTTTTACCTATCTCCCCCCCTCTAGAAGTTATACCCCCCCAAAACCCTAAAAATGGCCTTTTTTAAATATTTGTTGCAATGAAACCATAAGCATTTTTGAAATTTTGCAAACGCAGAAAGGCAGTGGCTTGCTTCCCCTTGCGCGGTATACTATAGTTCAACTTAAGAAAAACAAAATGGCCGTTCAAATTTACCGTTATTTAAAGTCCTTTTTTTCCAAATTTTTGATGTCGTTTTTCTTCTAGACCCCAGACTGTAGAAGCTTGAAATTTTAGGAGCTTTTAGATATTAACAAATAATTCATTTTGTTAGAAGAAAATTTTTTTCCATCTCCACCCCCTCTCAAGTTATCACCGCTTGAAATTCGTAAAATTTGAATTTTTGACACCTTATATTTCCGAAACCGCAAGCTTTTCCAAATTTTTATAAACGCAAAAAGCTAACGGTAAATTCAGTGAAATTAAAAAATATAATTATTTTTCTTAACTCACACAATTAACCCTTAAAATCGAGCATTATGTTAACCCCTTTTTATATTAATTTTTGCTTTATTTCAAAGACTGCATATATGCGTCATCCTAAATATATGCAATCCTAGAAATAATTTTGTATATGAATGAAAATAATTTTAATAGTGTGATAGGTATACATAGACTGTATTAAAAAGCAGAACTTTCACTTGTTGAAGGGAAAAGTGCTACAATACAAACTTTTGGTTTGACCCAACTTTATTTACTTTTGTTTTTTTAAAATTAAACTAAGTAAAACTATTTAAATATGAATCCAAGTCGAAGACCTCTTGTATTGTAAGGCTGTATACAGCAGGAATGGCTATATCCAAAACTATTGTTAGAATGCAATCAGTACTAGCTTCATTTGCATCAAAAATAGTTTTATAATAATTTATCATTCATTTCACAATAAAAACCTTATAGGCATAATAATATAAAATATTTGAAATGAAAAAAAAAACAATAATAAGAAAAAAAGAGCTATGAAGGAGTAAAAAATGACTTTCTTCTTGCTGCCTATATTAATAGTTTTGTTGTTTTGACTTAGACAATTTAAAGAGATTTAGAGCAAATGTTTTTTCCATTCCTAAAATCCTCCCGCAATCAAGAAATTCGTATGTTTGAGACTTTTTAATATTAAATAAGAAATCACAACATATTTAGTGGTAGCCCGATTTACCGATGGTATACAAATTCGTTATAAATACGAATCATAAAGCTCTTGTTTGACTAAATATTATTAAGGAATGTGAAACCCGAGATGTGGAATGTTATGTTAAATGAGTACAATTTTCAGATTATTTTTTTAAGGGGGAAGGAAAGTCGAGTAGCAGATCGACTGAGGTAGGTATACGAGATCAATATGATTCATTAATTGCCACAAGTACTTCATTCTCTATTGCTTTACTGCCATCAATAATGTCATGGGTAGAATTATAAAGACTGCAATAGAATACTCAGTTACTGGCACTGTTCGTTACTGACATAAGTTACTAAAAATGTTTATGCTGTTATTAGAGATTTCGAACAAAATGATCAAAGGAACTTGCCCTTTTTCTTGATAGAATAAAATGACGTTTTTTCTTGTTCTAAAATCCTGATTGAAATTCCTTACTGTACAATTGTACAAGTTCAGTTCTTTTAACAGGTTTTCATACGATATCAAATGTTCAGACAGTTTCTTTGCTTATTATCTATTCAGAGAGAAATTTTCGGGCAAACCGATTATAATTCTTTCTATTCAAAAATAGTGTTATTTATCAACAGATGTTTGTAGTTTTGACATAAAAATCTCCAATAATACACGTCTCTAAGCTATATCTACATACATACATAAATATACAGAAAGTATTGATATATGCAAATTCAAAAGAAACAAATCGAAATAGTAAAGAACAAAAATTTTACACAAAAAACTACAAATCGTTCAAATTTTGTATAGACCAGAAATCCTTCTAACTATTTACAAAGTGTTACGCGATAACAGTTAAAATATTCATTGCATAAACGTAAAGTTATAAAGTATGAAACAAAAAACAAAAAAAAAGACAAAGTTAAAACATGAATTTTAATAGGCAGTCAGGCAGTCAGCCCTCAACAAAAAAAAAAGTAGATTTTTGTGGTATTTTTTCGTATAAAGAATTCAAGGCACAGGATATCTCTTATTGGTTTTATTTGTAAATCGGGCAACATAAATTCAAATAAGAAAAATAAGAAATGTGTAAGTGGAAAACTAAATGCTTTAGGAAAAAGAAAAGTTGGTTGAAAAAAAAAAACAAACGGTAGCTTGTAAATTGTCGCGAATTTTTTTTTTATTGTACGATAGGAGAAAAGAATAATTTTCCCTCGTAGCTCAATGTTTTCTCTTCTACATTATTATTGTTGGTTTTTTTTTTAGTGTCATAGCCCTTGTTTTCATGTTTATTTGTGTAAGGATAGAATGTCACATTGTTAATAGTTCTTTTATGCATAATGTGTGATGTCAATGCCTTTTTTCCTTTTGTTTGTTTGTCTATAATGGTTAAACTTTTGAATACGCGAATATCGGTAGGATTTTTAATTTCATACAAACTTGCATAATATGCAGTGTTGGTTATATAATATTTGCCTTAGTTTTGTACAAAAAACATTCAGGACAAGATTCGTGACTTAAATACATTTGTGATTTTCTAAAACTTTTAACGATAATTTTTTTATTGGAATGTAAAAAGCATAAAACAGGTTTTTTTTCCACGACTCTTAAAATAAACACAAGAAGAAACTTTATTTTTTAAACAATTAGAAAATTTATATGCTTTACGAGTGCATTAGATGTGAAGGGGGTTGGGATGAAATAAAATATAATGCAAAAAATAGTTTGGATTTAACAAAAATTTTAAGTGTTAAAATTACTTTAAAATTAATTAGAGAATTTGATTTCAATTTTAAATGGTTTTAGCATAAAAACATGAAAAACTTGAGTAGTTTTTGGATGTTTTGCATTATACAGGAAAAAGCATTACAATATCATTAATGGATCAATTGCTAGAAGGCGGAAAACTGTATTTTTTGAGGAAAACCGTTATTTTTCAAACTTAAACTCGGAATTTCAAGAAAAATCACCATGTCCCACGGTTTAATATTGTAAGTAAACAGCAGACGAGCAGGTGATAGAGGAACTTGGTAGAAAAAGCAAGGTTGCTTTATCGTGGGTCCCGGCGCATGAGCCTTTCTGTAGGCTGTCGTATTGTCATATGATGACATACGAGTGGTGGAGCGGGGCTCGGGATTGAGGCAGGCTAGGCTTTTTGTTTCTGGTTCGTTTCTCGGAAAGGCCAAACAGCTGTTGGGGTCTAGGAGGTGGGGGCCCAAACTGGAGATTTGCCCTGACGCTGAGCACTGAAGGCTTGGCTATCATTTACACAAATTGAGACAACCTGGAGACCGTTTGTGTAGATTTTACCATGATGAAAAGGAGACGGCTGAGCATATTATGTGAAGTACTGGCCTGGATGCGATTGGTTCAATTGGGCGGATATGTGCCTAACTGGCGCTTTATAGGTGGTGGAATGTTACAGCAAGTCTTTGAGGCTGCGGTGACCTGGTCTGAGGTTAACCCCTGCAAATCTGGAATTTATCTATCTATCTAAACAGCGGATAACACCTCTTTCCAGTCTTTTTTTTTATTTTTATCTCCAGCAAAACTTTTGTAGCCAAAACGGTTTAGAAGATACAGTTATTTGAACGTTAAGTAAAATCTATTTTCTAATACACGTCTTATAGCAGATCACTTAGAAAGCTTTTTTGAAAAAATCTACAATGTCGCGAACAAATTGCTTGTGTATTTTGTTTAATAATTCATAAATCATCAAGTTAATTTGAACTTCAAATTATTCAAAGTATAACAACTCACAATTGTAGGAAATGAGCAGTATTAGATACTGGCTAGTACTGCTCTTGATAAAATCTATTTTTTTAACTCAACCATTAAATTTAAACGAAATTGAACTTGACTTTACTGAACTGAATCGCTTTATAGCTGTTTACCAATATTAGTTTTGCTGTCGTATTTCAAATATTAGATTTTCAAGTTCTTATTTAAATTTTTGGTTCAGTTTAATGGTCTGTTAGGTCTGAAACATTTTAGAGTCGCGTATCTTGATATCGATAACAATCTTTTCGGTTTACCTTTTGTATATAAAGAAATTTTAATGGAATAAAATGCTTAGTAAATATTTTTGTTCCAGTCTCAATAAAGGTCAAGCTTCTAATAATGATTGAAAATTTAAGAGAATATTTTACAATCGTAACGTTACTTTTGTTTTTATGTTCGGAATGTAATTGCGAATTGAAGGTAAGTGGACAGTGCAATAGTTTCATCCCAATCCTACAATAATAATTTAAATAAAATTTAATTATTCTAAAATTTAATTATTCCAAAATTATTTATTTTTCAGATTCATGTTGAAAGTGCTGATCTAGAAGCTGTCGATAAAGAATATATGGATGTACAAATTAATATTCGACCAGAAGGTTCCGATAATTTAATTGATATTAAAGCTGATGTTATTAAAGATCTTGGAAATGATATTTTTATGCAAATACATTTTCAAAAAATGGAAAATGGTGAATTAACAAGTGTTTATAAAAGTCCAATGGTTGATAGATGTCATTTTGTTGAAAATCGTGATAAATATCCGATAATTAATATTGTATTTACTGATTTTGAAAAATATGGTAATATGATGCAAAAATGTCCAGTACAAAAAGGACATTATTATTTAAAAGGATATAAATATCAGATAACAGAAGAGAATAAAGTTGTGTCTGCATTAAGTGCTGGTGATTATGTAACACATTTCTTGATGACCAAAGAGATTGATACACAAGTCAAAACAATATTGGCCATTAAATGGATGGCAAAATTTATTAAAACATAAAGAGTTTATTATTTTTTTTTCTCTCTAAAAATTTTATTATTTATTATAATTTTGTTGGATGCTAATGACATCTGTTTTTCAAAATAAAGTTATCCTTCATTAAAATTATGTGCATTAATAACAATAATATATCGGTTGATTGATGTCAAAAATTAAAATTATAATAAAAAAAAAATTGTGATGTGATATAGAATGAGTTTTAGTAAAGAATGATTTTAGTGATATAGAATGAATTTTAGAGTTAAAGAGGTTATTTTAAATCATGCAATGTGGCATTGTGGTCGATCACTGAAATTGTGCTAAAAACAATGCAAAATAATATGCAGATTATACAATCAGGGTAATAGTGCACCGCGACCAAGTATAAGGATCTACAACACTCGCTTTATACTCACATTTCTGATGAATTCGAGCAACTTGTGAGGTTCGAAAGACAGTATTTCTCCCGCATCTCAGTACCTTTCATCTCTTACGAATGAGAACACCGCTCTCTCATAATACTCTCGTAGTACTTACGTTTCGAAC
Source organism: Condylostylus longicornis (assembly GCF_029603195.1). Taxonomy (NCBI): domain Eukaryota; kingdom Metazoa; phylum Arthropoda; class Insecta; order Diptera; family Dolichopodidae; genus Condylostylus; species Condylostylus longicornis. Next base: position 3,689,680 of record NW_026578052.1, on the reverse strand, counting down.
CTTACAATATCACGAAATTTCCTCAAATAGTCAGCAATTTTTATTGGTTTGTATAAAACTCATTTGTTTTGAATTTAACAATTTATTTTAAAAGAGAAAGTTCAATTTTTAACTATCCATAAGAGCCATTTTTCCACATATCAACGCCTTTGAATAAAAGCAATTCTGCAATGTATGACGCAAATATTGTGTATTAAATTCAATTGTTTCTGCTTTTATATTATTACAATTTTGTTACTGAAGTTTCAATTCATATTTTTGTACCATTAATAAAAAAAAAACCAAATAAAAACCAACATTTCTTCCTGAATCCCAAAAAAAACACAACAAATTTGTTCAAATTTATGCAAAAGAGCTCATCTTCCATGAAATATTTTCCTTTTTAATATTAAAAAAATTATCATATATTTCATCACAATCATCATATTTTTATGAAAAAAGGGGTGCCAATCTCCGCCCATCTCCCCTTCCTTTCACACTACTTCACACTACTTCTGTTCTATTCTTCTCTGGGTATTATTTGCTGAAATTTGGAAATTGTGTGTGAAAAAAAAAAACATTTCTGAGAACAAAGTTTTAAATTATTCAAAAAAAAAAATGAAAATTATTAACACGTCCATTATTATCCTTTAGGAAATCAGTCAAATAAATAAAAAATATAAAATTGCAATAATAATAGCAATACAAAATACAAAAGAATAAAATTAAATTTTAAGCATTAAATAAAATAAAAAACATGAAATTTACCAAAGGGTAAACTTAAAGTTTTTCTATAAAAGAAGAAAAAAATTAAGTAATAAAAATTTAAATAACAAAAAGTTATGAACAAAGTGATAAAAGTTCATAAATAAAATAAAACAAATAAAATTGACCGAAATTAAAACTAAAAATAATGGCTTTACACATGAGTTTGGGGAAGACTGGTAAGGAATGTGAGGCAGAATGAAATTTTAATTCAAGAGATGCAAAATTGGAAAAAAGAAGAGAATCTTGTGTTGTAAAGCAAAGCAAAGTAGCAACTCACATTATTTTAGACACAAACCTTTGCCATTATATGCAGTGCGGAGAGGAGATGTACATCAATCAAAAGAGACAAGTGTAAGTTTATCCTCAACTTAAATTAATTTTTTAAAATTTAAGCCTATAAATTTGTTAAAAAACTCAAAAATAACTTTAATTATTTTAATTTTTAAACTTTTATATTAAAGTGATGTCCTTTTTGCTGCTATTTGAATTGAAACCCTTTCATTTTAATGTTTTCTCTTTTATATTTTTTTCTTGTTTTTAAATGACAATAATTTATTGTATTATGTAAGAAGACTACAGAGTATAAGCCCCTCGTCTTTCTCTTCTTTTTATATTTTACTTTTACCTTACTCTGGTTAAATATTTCATTTGTCTGTATTTACATACCAATTGAAAGTTTATTTTTAGTTTTTCTTTTTTCCTTTCGGCTCTCATTATTATTTTATATGCAAATTGGAAAACTTGTGTTATTTTTTTTTTACCCGTTATTGTGTCGATTCTCTTCATAATAATAAAAAAAAAAAAAAGAGCAACAAACAAAAACCTAAAGAATACAAAATTTAAGAATTAACTAATAAATCAGTGTTACCTGATTAGTTTCTAATTTGAGTAAAAACAATTTTCATTCTCAGATCTTTCGGCTCTTTTCATGTTGAAATATAGAATCAATTGTGATTCATGGCTCCTTACGGAGCATTGTTTCTAGACCCATGACAAATTTTAGTATTACATTTGTACCGGCTAGCGAATTTTTTGATAGTGTAAGAATGTTCTCTTATAATTGATATTTCAGCGAAGCACCTCACAATTGATATTCCACCGTCTCATCCTCTCTAGACAAAAGTGAAAGTTTTAACTCAATAGCTTGTTAATTGGGACTTGGCGTTTTAATTTTTAACTGTTTAAGAGTGCTAAAGAGCATGTTGTGCTAAAGTGTGTGTTGTGGTGTTTAGTTATACTATTCCGGAATTTCATTTGATAAGTGCTGTGAAACTCAATAAACTGTTTTAATGAGTCACTATTGATTACTTCATCAGCCTTCCTTGTTTTTGGAACTTTTTTATAAGTCATTCTATTTTTATAAGTCTTATGCGTTTTTACGATTTTTTATTATTTTAATTGGGGATCAAATTAATGTTCCCAAGTGTTACTGCATGACAACATTTTACCGCATCAACGGTAACTCTGGTTAATTGGTTTACTAATTCCCATTCCTTTGTATAATTTATGTTTTTCTTTATTATTTAGTATTAAAAGTTGACGAAATTATTCAAAAAATAGAAAAAAATTTTTATGAAATGAAAAGTGAGTGAACACACAAAAAAAAAAAAATTAAAACACAAGAGAAAATTATTTAGAAAATCAGACTATGATGACAATAAAAATTAAAAGTTTTTATCCAAAAAAAAAAAAAAAAACAAAAAAGAGAGAAAAACAAAATAGGAAAAAGAGCAAAAGTAAGACTTTTTTTTTGGTTACTTCCTGTGAATGGGTTAAAATTTGAATACAAAAGAGGCATTGGAAGCGGCTTTGAATTTGTTGGAGAATGGGTAATTTTAAGAAAGTTTTTAGTTAGTTTATTCTTTCTCTTCTATCTATACAAATTTGTATTAAATTGGAGTTTCGAGATTTGGGAAATTCACAAAAAAAAAAAGGGAAAAGAGAAAACTTTAACTTCATTTTGGGGCCATAGACAAGAAAAGCAATAAATTTTAAATATAATTTATGATTATGTGTTTGTAATGAATTTGTTTTGAGGACAATATAATAAAGGGTACATGTATGTATATGAAGAAGAAAATATGCTAATTTTATACCCTAGTTATTTATAAAAATATTTACAATGTTTGCATGTAACAATTATGTACAAACAATAACAATAACAATAATTGTCATCTATGACTAGGTAGTTTTTTTTTTGAAAATAATAAATTAAAGGAAAAATTAAGGGAAAAATTTGTACAGTTTTTTTGTCTAATGGAGTGAAATTCAATTGACAATGAAGAGAAATTAAAAATTAATTTAATTAAGTTGTTTTTGGGCTTATTTCTATTAAAAATTTGTGATAACATTTCCTATGATGAGGACGACTTAGAGATGTCAGCGCATTGATCACAACAAATTTGGTTCATATTATAGTTTTTGGTGATACTTCATGAATGCCTTTAATATTGTGGCATTTAGAGCTACGACTGGCCATTTCAGGCTCATTAATAAGTAGGGTCATGCTTTAAGGCACTGATTAAAATGTTGTTGAGTTTTACAAACAAATTTTATCCGCGGACTTTGTTAGACATCAACATATTGAGGCACCAAGTATGAATAATTTGATTAAGACGGACCAAAAAAAGTCAAATGGTGATCATATTACAAAAATCTGGAGGAACAGATGCAGATTTTAATTAAGGACTTTGTTGCAAGTTCAGCTTTTAATAATTATTTATAGGAATTTAATTAATGACATTTTCGGATTTATTTTCTAGTTGATTTGTGTAATTATTGAAAATTATTAACATTAATAATCAAAAATTGAGGTAATGAGAATAAAATTGCAAAATTCACAAACTTTCTAATGAATGACATTTTACAAATTTTTTTTTTTGGTATTTTGGTATTTCTCGCAAATTAACACAATATGTGTTACTTCCTCTCCCCCGTTCTAAAATAAACAATTTTTAAAATTGAGGAGGCATTAAATTGTAGAGCATTGCATAAATTTTTACAACTTATCATCATCAATTTGTTGACAACCATATGTCATTTTTTAATATTACCCTTAATGCATCTATAGATATAAATTTATTAAAAAACACGCATCTTATACGTCATTTTATTCAATAATACGGTAAATTTGTAAATTTGTTTCAGTGACAAATTGCTGAACGTTTTTTTTTTTGTAAAATTTTTTTGATTGATAATGTCAAATTTTACAATTCTTTTGTTTCTTAATCACCATATGGTTTTTATTTAATTTTTCCCTTCGGAAAAGATTAACAAAATAATCAAATGTGCAACCCTTGCAAAAGAGATTTTATTTTAAAAAAAATTGCGTAATTTTTGTAAACCACCAGAAATTATTAAAAAAAAAATTATTACACCTCTCGTGTTATAAATATTTTATTTATTTATGTGTTAATAAAATATTAAATATGTTGAAAATATAGAAGAATGCAGCATTTTGTTGTTATTAGTAAACGGAAATGTCAAAGAAATGTCATTAATAATTTTACTAGAAAAATGTTTGTACTAAACGAAAGGGGCAATATTAATGAGAGCAAGAGAGAAGAATAGAAGAAAAAATTGAATAATGCCGGAATTTGTGATGTACGCATCAAATTTATTGCTGAATACTGATTTGCGTCATAACTACGGTTGGATGCTTTCTGTTCGAGAGATTTCTTAATATTATGCAGTTTAACAAGAGGTAAATATGTGTAAATAAAAATGGGGAAATATTTCTATGAAATGATTAATTTGTTTTGTAAAATTTTAATATAAAAAATTTTAATATAAAAAATATCTGAATCAATAAAATAAATTTAAGCGCGGATCAATAGAGGCCGCTAATTCATTATAGCTGCAATTATTTACCCGATTGTATGCACTGTGTTAAGACTAGAGAGACAGTTTTTGATGAAAATTAATAACAAGATGAGATTCTTTTCTGCTGGTCTCCTTCTGTACTTAGTGTACGTGTATTTTCAACATACCAAGAAACTTAATATCAAGCTTACATCCAACTGTAATATTCATGCAGATGACATTATTTTGATTATAAGACTGCATTTTGTTAGCATAGTTAGGAGATAAAATATTAAGCAACGACTTCAAGGCATTGTCTTGTTTAATTCCAAACAAAGTTGTTCCGCATTTCTAAATTTTCAATAGACTGCTCTTCTTTATAAATAAACCTGCTTTTTACTGTCTCAGGCCGCTCATATCAAGCACTAACGGGGATAAAGGAAATAAGGTTGAAGGTAGTACAGCGGAAAATATTTCGGCGAGCTAATCTGATACAGACTGAAGCAAAAGAAAAAATTACTATAAATCGAAAAGCGCCTTAAACAGAAACGTTAAATGGAATACTTTTAACAATCGAAGATTAAAATTTTAAGGTCCTTAATTTTAAAATAATTGAAATTTTCTTAATGACATTTTTAAGCCGATTTGATTAACATAAATTTATTTTTTCTCTCTAATCTTAAGAATTGTACAATTTTAAATTTAAAAAGCCTTTACAAAAAACCGCCTTATATTTAATACCCGTGTAATTTTTCATTATTAGAGCCCATACGCACTTTAATGCACCATAATGAACTGTAAATTGTTTTGTTCTTCTGTCAAAATTTGCCTTTTTCTTACAATTGTTTTGTATACGCGTAAAATAATCCTTTATCTTGTATTGAAACATAAAAGTAGATTACCATAAAAGACAATAAGTATTTGAAATCTGTCAGCTTTTTAAATCTAAAATGACAAAGAATAGAAATGAAAATAAAACACGACAGCATGCTAAAATAAAAGGGTGTTATTTTTGTGAACGCATCCATGAATTTCGCACCAGCAATCGCGCACATAACCCTTCTATTGTCACATTGTTAAAAATTTATTATTGTTAGAAATTTTGAATATTTTTCAATAAAATAATTTCAGCAATTTTCTTTTAAATTAAGAAATTTGATTGTGTAAAAATTGAGACTCGAAAAAAGAGTTTTTTTCTTTAAATGTGACAATCCAGAAGTTGCAAATTTTTTTTTTTTTTTTTGTATTTTAATTTATAATTTCCTATGTCAAAGCACTTATATAAGGTGGGATGAAATTCATAAAAAGGTTGTATTTGTATATTTGTTAATATTTTGAAAATGAATAAACTTTTGTGATCCTTACAGTAAGTCTAATACAAATCGGACGAGAACTTGGAGTGTGTAAATAGTGATATTTCTTAACAGTAGAACTTATTTTTTCACACGGTTTTCACTTAGTTTCTTTCTGAGTTTTTGTAATAAACTGTTATCTTCCCCTTTTTTCAAAATTTGGCTGCCGTTTTTTCATTTTCTTTTGAAATTTTGAGTGATTATCAGCGGTTGTGTCTCTATGCTGTTTTTTTATTGTTATACGCGGCATCTACTGCTATGATAGATTAAGCATGGTCGCGTATCCACGTATCATTGTTTCCTTATTATTTTAAAACTTTGGGTTGCCAAAACTATCGCAAAATACTGCAAGATTTAGTAAAATTAGTAGGGTTTTAGTAAAATTAATTATGTAATTTTCAGGAAAATAGTCTCTATCCCTATGATGTAGGTTTAGGTTTAGGTTAAGGCCCGAGTCCTTTGTAAATCGGTTTAGGTCCCTGGAATTTACATTCGTCAGGTCCGTAATTCGCAAAAAGAAATGCGATGCAAGGAACCTCCGCCTTTTCCATGCCATAGCTGGACATGAGCACAGAAAATGAGCCACCGTCTACTCCCACTCCTCGTCACAGCAGCTCCTACAGAGGTCGTAAGCGGGATTACTTGTTGATGTAGACTCGATTTTTATTAAATGGCGAAGTATTTTTAACTTCAGTGCACAACCCTTTGCAGTCTGTCTAATTTTCCGAAGGTTTACTATGGGCTCCTTCAAACTTCAGTTTATTACAAAGGTAATGAATATTTTTTTTTGTTACACTAAATGGAATAAAGAAAAAAAAACCAAAACTTTTTGTCTATTTTGCGAAATAGGTAAAAAAAAACCGGGAAAAGGAAAAGAAAAAGAATTCCTTTAATTTTACAGAACCGCCAATAACGTCGCGTCATATTCTAAGAAAAAATTCATTTTTCTTCTAAATAGTATTGAAATTCCGCATTGTGGAGTTGGGGAATTTTTTTAACAAATGCGCTTGAAGTATCAAAGAAAGAATGTGTAATATTTTCTGTTCCTGTTTTTACATGGTTTTTTTTGCCTATCCTTGAAAGATAAAATAAGAAAATTGGAAAAGCGCATCTGGTTATCCCAGTTATTTTCCATTTTTTTTCGTAGGAATTTAGACTGTTTTTTTGTTATACAAAAAAATTTTTAATTTTGTTGTGGGTGGATTAACGCATTGTACAAAAGAGACAACTTGAAGTGAATGAAGAATAAGAAGAAGAAGCGAAAAAAAAATTAAATCTGAAGGCTTTTCCTTTGTAATGTCACCCCAATTTGGTGTTGATGGAAACTTAAGTATTAACCATGTAAATTGAAGCGAAAAAAAAGTCTGGTAAGGGGAAAGAGAAAAAAAAAACACTTGGATTTTTTTTAAGCTTCACGGTGCTATAATATGTGTATATAGGTAAATTTGAGATCTGATAGATTTGTGAAGTAAAAAAAAATATTTGCGAACCTTTGAATGAAATTTTGCTTTCGTTTATTTGCCTTAATGGATATTATATGAGATATAAAAGCAAAAGAATTAAAAAATCCAGGTGAAAGCAAAAGAAAATTGATGGAAATTAAAAATTAGGAAAAGAAATAATTTGTATGTGATAAGGAAATAATTTGCGGAGATCTCAGGAGTAAAAAATATAAAAATTCGATTAGGTTTGTTCAATCTAAGTAAGAAAATTTTTAAAATTTCGATTTGAATTTTTATGTTTTCGAGAAGGTATCAAATAGTTCAATGAAAAGCACTATTGTCCCAGAAATCCTCAGCTTTTTCTGTTTCGTAGAACAACTCTTAGGGATATGTTTATGGTCAGTTAGACAATTTGAGGATTAAGCTTTCAATTCCTTTCCTTCATAGTTCATAATTTCAGGGGTCTTCTGTTTGTAATATGGTTATTGAATCTACATGTAAGTGGTGGTTGTTATTGAAACGTGTTTGTTGTTACAACTTATTTTTATCGAGAAAACTACAATGAAAATAGTCTTGAATTTCAACTCTGTCTAGCATTCCACCTCGGCTGTATTTATTCGGGTATTGCCGTCTGTTGTTGCTTCGACAGGAGTGGAATTGTTGAACCAATAATTCTTTTAGCAAGTAACTTGGTGTGCAACTTGGGCTAAACATACAAACCTGTATCTTTTTAATGGTGTAGACATTATAGTTGACCATTAATTAACCTAGTTTTAACATAAGAGCGGAAATTTCAATATCCCGTCAGTAACTCGACTGTTTGATATATTTAAGATTGATTGTAGATTTTTATTCTTATTAAATTTTATAACGAATTCTAGTTTTAGGATTTTGCCTCATAAAACCACTTAAAATCAAATAAATAGTGTATGAATAAATTCTTTAGATTTTTTTGTTCTAATTATTTTCCACCTCAAATCAAATAAAATTCACCTTTTAAATTGTGTGAAAATGAAAAAAAAAAATTGTTTTTTCATGATTTTCTTAAATGTCAATTGCACAATTCCAACTTTTTAATAAAATTCATCAAAGTATACCGTTATCTTATTAAATTTCTCATGTGGAAATTAATAAAACGGAAACGTTGATTTCTTTATGCTTAGAATTTTATTTTGTTACTTTTACTTCAATTTATTTTTTTGTGAAATTAAAAAAAATTTCCAGATGAAAAAATCTTTTTGGTTATTAGAATAAAAAAAAAAATGTGGCAGAATGGTTTTGTAATTTCAGTCAAAAATATTTCAAATTAAATTTGATTGTCAACCAATATGAGGTTCCACTCCGTTTTTTTGCATAAACTCGCACGTAAAGCAAGTGTAATACCACTAGTAAGTAAAATAACAATAAATTAATTGTTAAGTTTGTGTAGGTTAATAATAAATTGAATTAACACTTTTGAGAATATAAGACTTGCCGATATTTTTGCTGAGCCAATGTTAAAATCTTGAGCCAAAGCTGTGATAATTGAAAAACACAAATTTTTTTATGGCAATTTAATCAAAATTGTTTTCTTTAAAGCAAAATTTATATTTTAGTATGAAAATTACGTGAGTGCAAAAACAACTCAATTTCAGCTCAACAGATTTTTCACTGTGATTTCGTCAGCGGTTGGTCAATGGTTTGAGTCCTGTTTGAGAAGGAAAATCATTTAAATTCAATGCATTTACTCGTTCCTTTGGTTACGTTTTCCTAGAATTGTATGAATAAATTTTCTTTGCTGGTTTTTTTGACCTAGTTCCTACAATATGTTATCGGGAGACTCGGTGCAAATAAAATTTTTGCTATACAATTTTTCAATTGAGTTTCATGTGCTTATGTAATTTGGTTCAGGTTGGATTTTTGAGTTCTTCAACATTTAATTTTCATTATCTGAATGCTATGAACAAATTTTAAAGGTAAAATTCCAGTAGTTCGAAAAACACCTGCTGTAGTTTAGAATGTTTATCTGTCTTTGGTGAATTTATTGTTCCTTCTAAGACTTAGCAATATGTAAAATAATGAAAGTCAAAATAATGAAAGAATAGTACAGTTTAATAGTATAGTCAATTTGTAATACAAATTTTTCATTCCTGGCTTGTATATTTGTCAGCATAGTTTCTATAAATTTAAAATTATAATGACTAAATACTTACAATTACTAATTACCAGCATTTTTGGAAAATCAATCAAATGAAATTTTTTTTTGTACTCGTATGTCTGCAAACAATTTAAGTTTTATTTGTACGGCTTATCATTAAGGACCAGATTGTAGCAATAAAGGAATTAATTGAGATCAGAGAAAAACAGGGGGTCGGGCTTGACGATTTGTTTCTTTCTTTTGAATTATGTTTAAAAATAAAAGTGAACAAAACAAATAAAAATTATTTTTTTTTAAATTGAAATCAATTTTGTGGTAGATTTGATTGGAAAAATTTGTTCAATTTAAAATTTTTTTTTTATTTTATCTTTGACCCACATGTTTTAACAAAAACCTAATGAAATCAATTTAATACGAGCAGATTAAAACTTTTGCCTAGTGGAGGAGAAAAGAAAAAACCCTCAAATAAAACGCTATAAAGTTTTAACTTTTTAAGGTTTTAATTTTTATTGTGTCCTATATGAGTCATTCATATACTGACCCAAAAATTAGAAAAAACAGAAATAATTCAAAAAACAAAAAAATGGTACAATGTGTAAAATTAAAACAAAATCTAAAATCCAATTATGGAATTTAAAAGAAAGTTTTTAATACTTCTAGGAGTAAATGAGGTAAACAATTTAGGCTCATGAATGTACACATATTTATAGCAATAATAGAATACATAGGAATAAGAGAAAGTATAAAGCCATTTGGTATGAATTTGTTACAGTCGAACTATAAGACTCTAAGGGAATTAGGAAAATTTGTGGGGATGGGGCCAATAATTAGAGAAGTATGCAGGCTATTAACAAAGTGTCTATATTATATTATGTTTGTTTTCTTGTTTGTTCGCTCTTATTTGTAAACAGCAAGGTACATGCCAGAAATATTGTTGGAAATTAAATTGGTACATAGATAAAATAAAAAAAAGTGTGATTTGAACAAAATAATCTACAAGTAACGAATTAATTACAATAACTTGTATGTCCCAAATTTGCATAATCTGTAAAATCTATTTAAATCTACCAAACTTGTTAAATCCGAAAAATCTGCAAAATTAGCAAAAATTTTCGAAACCTGTAAAATCCACAAAACGTTAAAAAGTCCGGAGGACTTAATTATGCGAAATTCAAAAAATTTGTAAATTGAAATCAGCAAAATTCACTAAATTTGCAAAATCTGTGAAATTTTCAAAATTTACGAAATATCTAATATCTGTAAAATCTGTGAACTTTGCAGAATTTGTAAAATCTGTAAAATTTCTGAAAATTTCTAAAATTTGCGGAATCAGAAAAATTTGAATAGTTCTCGATAGTTTGTCAAATCTGACACATTTGGAAAGATAATGTTTGAATTTTAGGGATCACTGATTCACTGATTTCACATTGAGAACCATTAAAAATATCTATTAATATATTGAGAGTGAATTTTTCAATACCATTACTATTTTTCAAATAAATTTTATTTAGCAACAAAATTATTAATTGAATAAGGATTTAATCAACATTTTAATTGCATAGAGTTGCAAATTTTTCCAGATTAATTTCAAGAAAAAGAGTGTCCCTTCACATTATTTTAATTAAAAACTTTTGTTTTTTTTTTCTCACTGCACAATATTTTCATGTTTAAATCAGCAATTCTTTTTGTAATAATTGCAAAAATTTTACAAAACCTCAGTGTCAGCTTATTGTCAAATATTGTTCAATTAGTGACAATTCAAAAACTTTTTTTTTTGCTGACCATTATTTTCTATTATTAACTGTACTACATGACGTTATTATTATTATAAAACAAAAATACAATCATTTCGAAACGTTGAATAAAATTAATAAAATTATAAAACTGTCAAACCATTTAATTGAACATCAAAACTTTATAATAGAAGTGGTTTTTTTTTTTGCCCACTCCCGAACTTTATTTTTTGCCCTTTTGTGACGATGGTGCAATGGAAACATTTGTTTTTTTTTTTTAATTTGGTATAAAATAAATGGTTCCTTTTTTTTTGAGAAATAAAAAAAATATTCAAATTCAGAGTTAAAAATGGCAAAAAAAAATTGTTTGCAAGTCTTTTTCAAAAATAAAACGAACTGTGAAAAATGTTGCAAAAAAAATGAACAAAAGTTTTATAAAATATAAGAGAATTGTTAAAAATAATTTCCCGCCATTTAATGTGCAACTAACTGTGAAGCAATTGTAATGGAACAAAATAAAATTTGTTACTGAAAACTTTAAGGGTAGTCACAACTGTCAACGAAATTCGGCTGAACCTCTTTAAAATTTATCACTACTTTTGCTGTTCGAGTTCTGAAGTTTTGATGTGCTGGCAAATACATTTTAGTTTTTAATTTTTTCGAAACAACACCAGTTTAGTTTCTCCGAATGCTTGTTAATTGCTGCTAATTTAAATAGAAAATAAAATTGAAGCTCGGCATAGATTCATTTATTTTACCCTTTTATGGCTATTGGATGAAAACAAAATTGAAAGCAAAATAGATATTTTTGGTTCAACAGTTCAATACACTTGGCATTAATCGCGTGATAGGCAGTGAAAAAAGAAGATATTGTGATAGTGTCACGATAAATCATCACATCTGACATGCATTATTTTCAATAACATTGTACTTACTTCTTGTAAAAATATTACTATTTTTAGGGTGATTCCTGTCGGCCTGTAAATTTGTGCGCTCCTGCATCTCGAGTTCCGCTGAACAAACTTATACGGAAGTCGATATCTATCTTAAATTTAATGACGCTATGATGAATTTGACAAACTCGGTCGAGTTTGTTAAATTCGACAAAAATTTCGGTCGAGCTTTTTACTATGGAGTATAGAAGAGCCTACTTAGTGAGTTTCTCTAAGATAAGTTCTACCTATCAATGAAACTGACCCAGAAGTATTTCAGAAATATCGGACTCCATAACTGCATGAAACTCTACTAAGAAGCAAGTTCAAATTCTTGTTATTATAACTAAAATATTGCCAGCGTCTTTAGATTTTAAAAAAGGCTGCCCAAAATACAGCGATTTTCATAGTATTGAAGATTGAAAATATTCATAAGGTCTATATGCTTAATATCTGAGCGTATTGTTGTACAATTACTAATTCTACCGCATATAAAAATTTTTAAAATGTCAGCTAAATTTTCTCAGCCTTCTAAACGAATAACAATATTTCGCATGCTTTTCGTACATAATTTTTATTTTTATAAAAAAAAGAAAGTATAAAATTTAAAAAAATATGAATAGAAGGAGATGCAATAAAAACAACAAAAGCAAAAAAAAAATAAAATAGGAAAATTTACAGAAAAATATGCATGAACCAGAAAAAAATCAAAAAATAAAAAAAATGGAGGCTCCCGAATGTAAAATATACTTCAGGACTGATGCTAACATGCAAAAATAACTCATTTTGATGACACAACATTTTGACATTATTTATGGCCAGGCTATAAAATTTCGCGCAATCAGTGGTGTCATTTTATGTCCGTTTCAAATTTTTTTACGCCATTTTGAATGTTTTCTTCCTTTATGTTTTGTTCTCTTTGTTTTTTTTTTTTTTTTTTCATTTTTTCGCCTTATGTGAATGAGTGTAACGTATTGTATGTTTATGTATGTAAGTAACTATGGGTGCATTTCAAACGATTGCAATTTGTAATTTCCTTGTTTTTTCTTTTTTGTTTGTTAGTCACATTGGTGCAATGGGAAAATTTTTCATTTGAAGAAAATTTGATATGTGGAACAATTCAGACAGAGTTCACTGCAAAATTTAAAAAATTTTCTTTGTTTTTTTTTTTGAAATACTATTTTACGTTTTCGTAATTCTTATTACATAGTCACATATATTAAAGAGGCAGGGTTAGTGTGGTAGTTAGCAATGATAAAATGGTGGGTAAAAAAACAACATTTAGTTAAATTATACTTATTTATTACCCACGATAGTAATTTTGTTATTTTTAACTGTATAAGATAACAAAGTCACTTATAAAATTTATGTTGAAAAATTTTTTTTGAGAAAAATTAATGTTAGAGGAATTTTTTACAAGATTTTCTTAGGCGGAAATGCATATGAATGCAGAAAATTTAAGTTCTTCTTATATTGTAAGAATTTTTTTTCTTAAGAGTACCTTTACGTTACGAAATTTATCAATTTGGTACTTGAAACTAAATTAATTCCTGAAATAAATTATTTTATAGCCTTCCTGCCAGTATAAAATTATTTTTTATGACTTGATTTGTGCTAGGCTAAAAATTTTAATTCAAGAATAGTAAGATTTTCAAGAGCCATAAATTTCTGGCTATATTTTAGTGTGATCGGGGCCAGGTAATTAAGACTATTTAATTTTCCGAGCAAATTGTTTATTACACGTTAATTTCAATAGTGTTGACTTTTTAATTTGCTAGCTAAGAGTTGATTTCAATTTTGTCTACAATGTAAGAATTTAAAATATTGTGCTGTCGTGTAGGTGATTGTCAATAGCATTAATTTAATAAAATTCTGAAATTATAATTTTAAAAGCATATTATTCTTTAATAGTTCGAATAAAAACTGCTTCATTTTCCAATTAATTTGAACCTTTAAAGAAAATTGGTAACAACCCGAGATTGCGGCTTCCACAGCTTACAGAGGCTTTTGTCTTTACAAATGAAAATGCGCTAAAACAGTTAGATCCGATTCCCTCATTTATTCAAATCCATAATATTCTCATTAATAATTAAATTAGTCTTATTATAGACTGTTGGTTTGCATTAGAAACTCAAAACATTCTTTGAAAATAAATGGATTCCTCAAGAGCAAGTATTGTTCGAATAAATCCTTGCAGATATTTATTTTCTTACAGTCAAATTCATTATGTTTCGTCAAAAATAATCTCAAAAATAAATTTTTTATTTTGTCACACAAAATTTTTATATGATCTTGAACTTTCATATAGGTACCCATTATGTTCATGTTAAACACATAATAAATTTTGGTGTCTAGAAAGTACAGAAGTCTTAAATTTCAATAAAATACTTGGTAAACTTTTTTGTTTTTATTATAAAACTAATTGCATCCTACATAGTTTACTCTTTAATTTTAAATTAGAAAAGTTTTCTTTTATTTTTTAAATTAAAAAATGAAAAATAATTATAATAATCCTTTTATTTACCTTCTCTTTCTATTAAGGGGTCAAAATTTTTAAGTTGTGACCTATAATCAAATCAGTGCTTAATAAAATATCATATAGCATAAATTATAAAAATACTCTGCAATTTTCTTCATTATTGTTATAATAGTTCTACATGCAGACATATTTAATATTTTAGAACTACATATTTGGAAATTTTAATTTGATCGGACACATAACAAGGACATTTAATTAAAGATAATATACAATAAAACCCTTAACTAACCTCAAAGCTTATTCATTTAGGAATATTAAAAAGTATTATGAAGGGATGAGTTGAGTATAGCTAATATGCTCAATTCATCCCTCTTGTATGCTAAATGTTAATAATTATTATTTTGAAGCAATGTGAGATAGTGTTGCCATAACAGTTAGCTTGTTCGGAAAAATTTTGAGTAATTTTGAATTTAGAGCGCATTTGTTATGAAAGTGTTTCATTGAAAAGTGATTGTAATTTTCAATGAAGTGGTTCCCATATTCAGCAGATGAATTACTGAATTATAGAAAAGAGTGTTTTAAGATTGCATTCTCCGTCGATTAGAATAAAATTTAAAATTAAATTTATTGCCGATGTGGCATAGAAATCAATGCTAAGAAGAGAAAGGTCATTGCTATATCCAAACCTTTTATTCTCATTAAATTGGAGTATTTGTGGTAACACTTACCTGTATGCAATGCATGGCATTTTACCCTTAAAATATGGTATATTTACTTACTTTTAGTTATTTTATAATAATAGACAATAATAAGAAAAGAAACAAAAATACGTAAGCGTCCTGAATTTCCTTGTTTATTCTTGTTTTTTCATTTTTAACTTGTTTTATAAAACTTAGAGTCAAGTTTATGGATTAAAAGTGAAGTATGAGTAATTTAAGTTGTCCTGAATGTTGTGGTTTTAATGGAAGATTAGATAAATGCTATTACAAAATGGTTAAAGAAATTTTGTGCAAGGAAAATATTTTCAAAAATTTTTATAGTTGTTTGGACACTAGATAGACCAGGATATAGAATCATTTAAAAATTCAAATTTCATATCGTATGGTGGGTAGGTGGGCAAAAATAATTTCAATTATGAAAATTTTTAAGAAAATAATTTAGAAAAATCCTGTTGGGAGATGATGTTATTCTATTGCATATTAAATGTGAGATAATTGATTTTATAATATAATTATGTTTTTTAGTTAATTTAGGAAGACTGCAACTAAATTCATATTTCATAGTTAAAAGAATGAGGGATGAAAGAGTCGTATATGCAAAACTGCAATTATGCTGCACTATTATGATTTAAAATTCTATATTATAGAGATCATAACAATTATAGATAAGAAAGAGTCAGCAAAACAGTGAAAGATTATGTCAGAAATGTTGCCACATTCACATTCTATCAATTTTTCAAATTTGAACTTTTCCAATATATAAGCAATAAAATTGTAACCAAATAAAATTTAATAAAATGGACTATTAAGCTCATATAATGTAAAATCATTAGAAACTCATTAGAATAATATTATTGCATTTATTATTGAATTTAAATAATATATATATATAGAGAGAGAGTAATAAAATTTTATTATTTAGAATATTTAAAACCACAATTTAATTTCGCCTCATTTATTATTACAATATATTGTAATTAATATTATAAAAAAAAATTTAATAATTATTTAGAAAATAATTAAATACTTTAAAATTGTATGTATTTGTAAAATGCATAATATGTGAATCACACAAACACTCAGATACATAATGGTGTATAAAATGGTGTATAATACGGGGTGTTTGAAAAATTTCCATACTGTTTTTAAATATTTTTACAGCTTAGAACGGCTACATGGATTAAGAAATCAACATTGTTAACTGGTCAGAGACATTAATTAGACATCAAATCCAATAAAAATTTTACAAAAAATGCTCAAAATTTGCTCTATTTGCAGTAATATATGCACGGAGGCGCTTTGGAATATTGTTGATAATGGTCATGCACTGTTCGATGGTGATTTCATTCAACGCGCGACTCCAGGTAACGTTTTATGGCATCACAGACAGTAATTTTGTTTTGTAACCAGTCGTCCTTACAATCTCAGCTATTTTCATATCTGACTTGTTTAATTCTGTAATAGTACAATACGCTTGTTATCACGATTCATTTCTAGGCTAACAAAAAATAATGAACTAGAATTATAACGAGAAAAATTAGTATTTCCAAAACATTGCAGGCACCCTGTGTATGTATATATAATTGCAATATAATAATGTTATTTATTTAATTGATGACGATTATTATCAAATTAAAATTCCTTATTGCAATAATTTACAATAATTATTCGTATATAGCGTAATTTTAAATTTGAATTGAAATTTAAATGTTTTAAAATACAATTAAATATAATAAAAAATTGTGATACTTAAGAGCAAACAAAAAAAAAATATTTTCATAATTATAATAAAATATTAAGTAATAAATTTGTCTTTAATAGCACGTGCATAAAAAGTCGAAAATTATCTTGGGAATTATTGAAAAATTATGATGATTATTAAATGATATAAAATGGTTAATAATAAAGAGTGTTACAATTGTTGGTAATTAAAACTGCCAATAGAATCTAAAAATCTTATTTAGAATAGTAAACATTATGCTGAATATTGGGCACAGCTGACTTAAACAAGCTGAGAATTCAAATGGAAGTTGGGTTTTAATGCAAAAATTTTTTATTGCGTCATACAAATAAAGTCCTACAAACCAGGGAAATGCACCATCAAAAGAAGAAAATGGAGGTGGATCACAAAAGCGACACAGGCGACGGAATGAAATTCGCCGCTAAAGAAAGTGAACAATGATTACGGCTAACGTGGACGAGATTAGTAGCGAATTCATCAGAAACAAATGGAAAATCACGGAAAGAAATAAAAATATGAGCATAAAATAGAGTTCAATTGAGAGGTTTCGTTGAAGCCTTATATATCCAGAGTTACCCTCTCTGGATACATAAGGCTTCAAGTAAGAACATTCAAGTTTTAATTCATCAAAATTGGAAAATATAGAAGAAACGGTACAATTAAAAAAAAAAACGCAATTTTAAACCATAATTTTAGCTTTTTATTAGATTTTTCTCCTACAAAGCAAGTCGGTGGTATTGTAATGAGTTGGAAATATATCCGAGGGTAATTCGTGGGCCATAAATTTTTGATTTCACGGATGATTCGTGGGACTTCTAATTTTGAATTTACTGAATTTTTAATAACTCTTTTATGGCACTAACTTAACTTTCATATTGATTTTTCTAAACTTCTAATTTTTGTGAACACTGGTAATTTATACACTGACGGTTTTGATATTCACACCAATGATTTTCGTTTTTCCCTTGAACACGCAAAAAAGCTACTGAATAATCGACTTTTTCTTTATTCTTATTCAATTATAGTTTATTGTGTATCCTTTTCACAATTTAAATTTTTTGATATTTTAACATCCTGGGATACCATAAGTTGTTAATTTAATTCGTCAATTAATTAATTAGCTTGATTAAATTCATTTAATAACGCATTCATGTCATGTAAATTTATGAATAGATGTGTGTGTTTGTGTGTATGTATAACACAATGTACATTAATTTAGACGCATATTCAAGCACCTTTTTATTTTTTATTATTTTCATTATAATTTTTGCAGCATCCAACAAAATAATAATTATAATTATTCTGGGGGTTGGAAAATTTTGTATTGCCTTGCAAATTTTTGCTTTTCTACCATCGTGCCCGGTGTATCTTGATTTGTTTTCTTCTTCTGTTTGTGTTTTTTTGTTTTCTGATATTTTTTTGCTACGTCAGGGATAATGTTGATTGCATTCCAATTATTTTTCATTAAAATTTCCCATTCAATTTCATCGTTGGTCTGTTGCTTTGTTTACTTTTGTTATTTTAACAATATTTTTAGAGAGTTTTATGTTGAACTGTGCAGTTTTTTTCCCGAACTATTATAAAATGTGTTGTACAACATATCAATTATAAATAATATTATTTTTCATACCATTATTTTGGTATGAGATTTTGTTATTTTAGTATGTTGATATTTTTTCACTTATGAATTGATTTAAAAATAATTTTGAGGTTATCCAATATTTCGATTTTTATGTGATTTTGAATTTGATAAGAATAATTTTTTTGGAAAAGTTTTTGAATTTATTCATTTGAGTGGAAATTTTCCACAGTATTGCTTATGAAAAGTGTTTTATAAAGTTGCTTTATTTGAATTATGGTTATTACTGTTGATTTGTATTTTTTGAAAAATTGCATACTTTTTGGAGTAAAATTGTACAGTTTAATATATGCTATTTCAAGGAAGTTTTTGCTAATGCTATCCTGAATAAGTAAATTTTTTCCTCTTGGATTATTGTTGGAGAAGGATGAACGTCTTGTACTTGTCCTTATTTTGGTCGTTTAACTTAAATCAGTGTGGTTTTAATTGTCTTAATTAACCGACAAATTATCAAATTGTACTTTTTTTTTCCTGCTTTATTCCCCTTGGGAGCATAGGGCTTCCACAAAGCTTCTTCAACGAACTCTGTTAAGGGCCATTCCTTTTACTTCTGCGCATGTCATTTTAGACACGGCAGTTCTGCCCATGCCAGAATGCACGGCTTAGGCTCCTATTTATGAATACCTGCATTTTATTTGTGTATTCATTTTTCACTAGAAATTTTTCGGAACCATACAACAGGACCGGCTTAACACATGTGTTGAATATTCTTAGTTTTGTATTCCTGGATAAGTGTGGGGATTTCCATATGGTACATAGTCTGCCGAATGCCGCCTTAGCAAGTTTTAGTCTATTTTCAATGTCTTTTTTTCGGTATTCGATTGTCGGTTGTCGATATTATACCGAGGTAGTTGAATTGTTCAATATCTTGTATAGCGGCTGTATTTATGATAAAGGGGATAGTGTTTGCTGCGTTAATTCGGAGTGATTTGGTTTTTCTCGTATTTATTTTCAGACCGACCGCTGCTTCCTTTATATGCAGCTCGTTCAATTTTGCTTGCATGTCTGAATGTGTGTGGGGCAGCAGAGCGATGTCATCTGCGTATTCCAAATCCTCCAGGCGGCTCGTTAAAGTCCAATGTATGTCCCTTGGAGTGGTTGTTGACTTCTGCATCAAATTGTACTTGGTAATAATTTATTTTCGACTACTCCATATCTGCAACGAATTTTATGAAAACTCCATGCCGGCACTTATAATCCTACTAAGATAGGAGGCTTCAGAGAGCTGTCTGTATTGGTATTACTGGGACGTTACGTTCGGTTCTCGGATATGTCTTGAATATGCTTACATATTATTAACCTGGCGGTAAACTTTGGCGTCAAACTCAGGGAGGCTGGGTGCCGATACCCAAGATCCTTCGAGAATAATTTTTGTGTCGAGCTTCGCACATTAGAACGAAATTGAGCATCGTCAAATGCAAACATCTGCGTTTCCAACGCAAAAAATTCATACAAAGCTTCAACTGCTCTCAGTTTCCTGTTAACCGGACACATATCGATTGTCCTTAATGGTATTTTGGCATTTTTTTTTTTATTTTAAACCCATTTTTTATATTAATTTATAATTAACATTAAAAGTTAAGGGAAAGAGAGAGAGCAATGAAATTAAATAGTATGTATAATTGGATTTTTATAAAATTTTTTAATTATACATTATTTTTGTCACGTATATTATGTGTGTGCAATGTGTACGTTATTTAAAATACAATGTTAATATTTAATGATACGCGAAAATTTTTCTTAATTTTTTTTTTTTTTGGCTCATAAATAATCGAATTTAATAATTATGTGTCAATAGTTTAATTGGGTAATTTTATTTTGAATATGCATTTTGAATGTGCATCCGTTCGTTAACACGCATAACATTATGCGCGCATAAAAAATAAAATTGTAAATATTTTTATATTAAAATTGTGGTTTTGGACAGGTGTTTAAAATCATAATATTATTGGCAAACAAATTCTAGAATTTTCTTTTTTTGTATGGGACATGAAAAGAAGGAGAAAATGTTAAATCATTAAAAAATAAAATTTTATAAATTAATGATGAAAAGTTAATAGGCGTGTAATTATTTTCAAATATATTAGATTTTTTTTTAGATTTTTTTTGTCTTAGATATTCATCAAATTATAAATCGTTTGCAATATTATTACGAGAAAACTTGTAATTGTGGGGCGAACCTGCGTTGAAATAGACACTGAAGACTAAGGGCCCGGATTTTTTCTGTTTATACCGAAAAAATGGTCCTCAGGAGGTGCTTATGTTCCGCAAGTATTTCGTGTACTGCTCTTTAATAATTCACAGTTTTACTGAAGTTAACAAGCTTGTGAGATTTAAATTTGAATAATGTTAAAATTTGAAGAATACGGCGGAACTGTAATTTACATTAGTTTGTTAGAGCTTGTGAAAATCAAACACAAGAAGCATGTAAAAATAAATTCTTCCCTTTATTCCTAATGCAAGGTTAAATAATTTTGAACGTACATTTAATTAGAATTTTACAAGTAATTTTATAAGCACCAAATCAAAAAATATTTGAATTCAATATTTTTGAACAATTAACATTTTGCTATAGTTGGATGCTAGTTGCCCAGTTGTACGTTCTTTTACAGTTAAAATCTCAACCAAGTACAAGCCCGCCATGTCTTAAAAACTGTTCTTATGTCATAGGTCATTTGCATAGCTCTTAAATTTAGTTTGAATTGCTCCTTTATTCAATAAACTTTGGTATGGAACACAAACTTGTAGTATGGAAAATAGTTGTGATAATTATCCTACCTATTTTCTGCTGAACTGCTGAAAATTTCAGGAATAATATTAGGACATCAAAGGTCGTCATAATAAATTTCTAAAAGAATCTGCATTGAAAATCAGCTTATATAAATTTCATATGCAATATATTGAAATTATTAAGGATCATTTTGAATATTCTTAATTAATTTACTTATTTATTAACTGCGGTATTTTCAAGCAAATTTTAACATGAAAGCTTCAAACCATTATTATAATAATAATGTTAAAGGACATTCTAAAGTAATTTAAGGCAAAAATTTTTAATAAAAATTTCGGCACCACAAATTGTAATTTTTTTTTTTTGAAAATCCTTTATTCACAATGACGACAGTATTCAAATTGAAAATTTCATATAGAAAACTTTTTTAGAAAAAATTGAAGCAGCCTTGTTATTTTTAGATTTAATAAGTATTTCCAGCATAAGGAACGATTTAAAGTTATGTAGAGAACATATAGAAAAGCACAAGGATAGCATAATAATAAACGGAACCAGACTTGTTTCGCATAATGCCTTATTGGGCAATTTTTATTAATCTCATGGTTCAGCGAACTCTTTTGTTCCCGAAACAAAAAAAAAATATATTCATAAGCGTGTTACAACTATATTATTCAACATCTCTCTTGATTTGTTTAAAAAATTAAATTGTTTTGCAAAATAGTGTTGCCGCTTAATTTTTTTGGAAATTTAGAAGATGCGAGTAAAATTTTTGTAGCCAAATAAAATTTACGTGTTTTTTCAGCTACAAGCAATTGGAAAATTGTAAATTTAGAGTATTTAAAGAAAATGTTTGCTCTAGTAGAATGAATAGACTGTGTTGAATAATGATGGAACCAACTGAATGAAATGAAAAACGCAGTGAAGCGGCAATGCTGAACTTAGAGAGCATATTATTAAATTTTCGTTTGGCAAAAAATAAGGCTTTACAAGCCTTACTGCCTTGCTGTTAGAGAAGGTATCCTAGTACTGTTACGGAAAAGTAATTTACCTACCAAAAATTACTATGTTTAATAGTTTACGAAAATCATTAGAAGGCAATACTTACGTGTACCTTTAAAATGGAAACGGCATGAAAATTATCATTTTTTCTTTTTCACTTGCTCATGTCATAATGATTTTATTAAAAAAAAAAATCTTGTACGTAAAAGGCAATGATATCCTTTATTCGATCGTTATTAAAGAACAAAAAAAAAAGGAAAAGGTTTAGGTAATATAAATGTATAAGAATAATAATAAAAAGGAAAAATCCAATATGTTTATTACTTCCGCATCGAACTGCTTTACTCATGGAACATATGGAAAGAGACAATATTAGCCGTATGTATGTATGTGTACATTATACTAATAGGGTATTGTAAGAGAGATTGAATGATTTCTAACATGTCGCAGTATTCATTAAAATTGATGGTGTGAAAAATATAAGTTTATATACGATAAAATTATATATATATGTATGTATACATGTACAAACATGCAGAATGAAATAAGAATTTAGTGATATGTTAAAATTAACTACATTGTATTTTGAATGAAATGACATTTTAATTTAATTGAATCAATTTGATAAAAAGTTTACAAGAATTGTTAAAGTTTCCTCTCTTTTTACTTAAAGAAATTTTTGAAAGTAATATAATTTTGGTAGGTTAAATGATAGGTCAAGTAATGTCAGATAATTTCCTCATGTTGCATTAGGTTTTCCAGCGGATTGGGCCACGAAATATCCGTACTAAGGTATGTTTTTGGTAAGAGTTCACTAAAATCCAATTGAAATCCCGAAGCGGTAGACTCACAATGAGCGGCTCTCTGGTCTGTGATTGATCCCTGAGCGACGGCAGAAATTATATGTGCTGCCTTGCACGAGAGAATTATTCTCAAAGGCTAGGAGAAGAAAATTCTGCAATAAAACAAAACACAAGGATTATATACCCCAGGTGGTAATCCAGTAATGCTGGAATTTATTTTTTATGTTCAACATTTTGGCAGTTGGTAAAAGCAGTGGATGTTAATAGCGCATTGAAGCCATGCATAGTGTTATTTACAGACTGGGAAAGGGAGTATAGGATTGTTGTACTAATGATGGATGAATGGCCGAATGGTAAGTTGCGGATGTGTCAAAGAACCATGGATTACAGGGGGCAGGAATATTTTCAAAAGATCTTGGACTAAGTATATCGGTAAAGTTGATTCATAGCTGAGTTTTGTAGCAAATGGATTACGGGGCTCTCATATCTAATAGAGTTGTGTCTCATGATGTGAGACGATATAGGCAGGCGATATTTGGGTGAAATTGCTACATAAAATAATAAGCTCTACGCATAAAAAATTTTTTCGTATAATTTTTAAGTTATCAAATTCATATTCAATTATTTTGTTTCCACAAAATCATGAAGGTACTATAATATAATATACACGCTTATACTTTATAATCTAAGTAGGTAAATTAAAAAAAAAATTTTAAGTAATTTAAGGCACTAAGGAAATTTTTCCAATTCAAATGTAAATCTACCCTTTTATTCAATTATTGTAATCCACAAAGGCTTTAAATACATAAAACAAATAAAACTTAAAATTTAAGAGTCCATGAATATTTTTCCATTCCTATTGCTATGTAGGTACCTACAACTTCTATTCATTTACATAATATAATATGATATCATGTTTGTGCCTATACGGTAGGATACATTGGTATAAATTGCAGCGTATATATCACATTGGCTGATTTCTCCTTATATTATTTTCATTGTTCTTAAAAAGGAACAAATTAAAATGAAAAATAGAAAATAATTCTTTTGTTATCTTTCAAATGTTGGCTAGTCCTCATCGGTTTGTATACTTATACATACAGTTGTTTTCTTTCTCTTGTTGTCTTCATTTCAGAGCATCACAAAATACCACAGGAATGCATTTTAATCCAATTTAATATTTTAAGTCAACAATTTTTTTTTAGATTCATTTTTGTTTTTATGTAAATAATAAAGCTTTTTATCTTAGAAAGTATATTTCTAGCTTTTCGTTTTTTTGTATAAAGAAAGAAATAAAACAGGGAAAATAAATAAATTCTCTTGTGATACCCATAACAAACCCCTCGCCTCCCCCTCTTTAATGAAATATTTTGAGGAAATGTAAATGAAATTGAAATTTTTGAGCAAAATTTTAAAATCATTATAAAATTTTTAATAATATTCTTATCATAACTTTTTCTCTTAAATATTCATTTCTAATGAAATTAGAAGATTTTGGGTTGTGCAGTCGATACTGGCCGTCATTACATATTAAGTACGTTAATTAATGACATTTCAACCATTAAAGCAATTTTTTAAATGGAAGACTATACTTAGATAGAATAGGTAGGGTGAAGACGTAGGCAGTGTGGGAATAGTCAGAATGAAATTGAATTTTGGGTAATACTCGCCGTACGAGTATTTGATAACACATTTAAATACAAATAATTAAGAAAAAATTTCAAGAAAACTGATGTTGGAAAACAGTGGATTCCAAGAAACCCAATACCTGGTATGAATATTGACGCTGATACTGTGGAGGCTCTCCAAAGCCACGATGCATTCCTAACACTGATGCGATCTCAAACTTTTTCTTCAACTATTTCTGATGATTTTTATTCTCAGACTACACTGTAATATAAATTTATCTTTAACAAATTCTATTCAGAGCACCTATCACGTATAATGCAATTTTCTTTTTATATCAAAGATAATTATATAATTATAAAATCTGAATCTCCAGAGACATACAAACATTTCCTCTACTGATTACACAATAACTTAATAACGTTATTTGGAATTCACTTTTCCATAACTCCTTTTCTTTAGTTTTTTAACAAAGAATTGTTTATTTTGTTATATTTTTCAACTATAGCTATTATAAACACAAGGATGGCGGTATTCTAGGTATGTATAAATGTCGTATGAACTTTCAAAGATTGAAATTATAATTAAAATGATAAATTAGTTTCTAGTTCTTTTTTTGTAGTATATATAGTTCATATGATTTCTATATAGTCTGGCACTTTAAATTTTTGGCTGGTAAGTTTTGACCAAATATTTATAATTAATTTTTAATCTGTAAAGCGAAATTTTAAATAAAAATTAAATATAAAATATTTGTAGTTTATTACTTAAATAACAAAAGAAAGACGAGTTTCCCTATGATATTGTGTTAATGGGAAGGAGATTTGAAGGCAGAAGTAGAAGGAACCACAATATAGTAGATAGCATTTTGGAAATGAATGCTAAAAACCGTTGATAAGTAGAATGTGATAGCAAAATGTGGCAGGCATGCAAAGACGAGATTTAAATTGGATGGTGGATCCAAAACGTGCACAGTATAAGAAGAGACAGGAAAGTGTTTGAAGATTGAAAGATTGATTTCTAATGATTAGTTCAATGGCAATTTGAAAAAACATAAGCAGTCGTTGAAGATTGGATTTACTGTGGAATAGTCAATGTTACAGCTGATACACGCTTATTCATGCCTATTCTTAATCTTTATAAAGAATTACATTGTTCTTCATAAAGAATCTATTAAAATGCAGTGTGATATTTTCGTTTCCATTACTGAGGCGTGTCTCTTTGTAAAGAAAATTCAACGGATTAAGGCACAATTAACAAGCATAATGTCCTCAAATAAAAATGTTTTGTACTCTTAATTTAATAATTTATTTCTTAAAGTTAAAAGATCTCATTTAATTATTCAATGTACATTTTTTGTGAATTTTTTAATTATCTTGATTGATGTTTACATATTGAACTATTCTAAGAATTTAATTTATCAATTTGTAAATATAAAAATAGGCAAAAATTTATTTACAATGTTCATGGTTGAACTTTGACATTATTGTAAATAATTTTCATTTATAATATTATGGGAATTTGTAAACAAAATTAAAATATTAAAAACATTAAATTGGTGGGCGGATTTTGTTTTATTAAAGAAAATGTCGAGACAACAATATAATAGAATTTTAAAATTCATTTAAGAATTTTAAGGTTATGTAAAATGTCAGGTTTGCATATAAGATTTTTATATTATAAAACATAATATTGTGTTGTGTGTTGAACTATAAAGTAAAAGGTGAAATTGTAGAGTGATTTATTAAATTGCATTTGCTTTAGTAAAGAAAATGTTGATTAAAAATATAAAGTGTCCTTTTGTTCTGCAAATATAAATGGATATGTAAAATAGATACTGCTACTGATTGCGGTGTTGGTCTCTGGAAAGTTTCTGCAAACCCTGAACGTGATTTTAAAGCAGAATTTAGTTTAATGCAAAAACGTTATTAGTTCTATTAATATGGAAAAGTGAGTAGCCAGACTGCTGGTTTCTTGTTTGGATGGTGTGAGTTGACGTAAGGCTGAGAGCAGGTCTGCTTGTTTCGATACTGGTTAGCAGGACATCACAGCTGGCGAACGCCGGAGTAGCAACACCAGCGTTTAAATTTGGCGGAAAACAATGCTTTGAGAATTTTTTTAGGAGCCCTTCTGAAAACCAGGGATTATGTCAGGATTTTGTCGATTGACTATTCGGTTCCGGTAACCGACATCCTGGTGAATTGCTATGTTCCAACAAATTCCGATGTAGAGCGGAGGTTTCTTCACTTACACTAATAGTTCTAAGATATCAAGTGGGACAGGGGTAGAAGTATTCGTTTAGTGAATTGTTCTGGTTATATTGATTAGGAACTGTCGACACTGTCTAGTGACAACAGTGTAATTTTGTTGCCTCATCTGCTTGTAGTGGTTAAAACCCTCATAGCTGGCAACAGACCGTTGTTTGGCGACTGAACGTTTCTTTCATGCGAATATAGAGAATAAATTAGCGTGACTGTTGTAAACTGGTACTTAAAAACACTAAAGCACTTTATGCCTGTCAAGTCTGATTTTAATACAAGGTTTATGCAACAATTAATTTACTTGTAACTAATAAATAGTGAAATTTCTAACTTGTGAAGAGTGTTTATCACAATTTCGCTTCAGCATAATTGATGAACGGTATGCGAATTCTTTCCATTGACGCGACATACAGCGCAATTGTTTTTTATTTTTCATTAAATTGTTGGACAGGTCATTAGTATAAACACTTTAAATTGTATATTGAGTATAGGTACGTGTATTATGTGTTTATTAATTGCTTCATTTATTCTAAAATATTGACATACTTTGTTTTTATAGTATTTTCAAATTCCGTTTTCACGCTATCATTGTTTTTTTTTTTTAATATTGTAATTAAAATGGAATTCAGATCATTAGTGTTGTGATTAAAACTATTAAAATTCTCTAATATAATAAATGAATCCTTTAAAAAAAAATTAAATTTCCTGTTTATTTAATATTTTCTTTTGTTGTTGTCTATACGAGACTTTAGCTAGAGTTGTTGTGATTTTCTTTTTAACAAGCTAGATATGAATTTCACATAATAAATGACCATTAGAATTTTTATAGTGAAAATGATTAAAAAAAAAAAAATCTCGAATTCAACTTTATAAGGGGTAAAAAATGAACTACCTACGAGAAAAAAAAAGTTAAAAAGAATTGAATGGCTTCTGCTGTTGTCCTTATATTTATAAATTTAGTCTAGGAACGGTTCTACATGAATATAGCATTTATGTCAAAAAAAGAAGCAGCTATTAAATTTTTATTTTATTTTTTCGATTTCTTCTTTTTATACAGAGGAAAAAAATATGAATAACAGTAATTCATCAAATCCTTTGACATAATTTAACAGCCGTCATCATGCGTCCTGTTTGTATAAATTTTATGCTACTATTATTGTAGCTATAGCGAAAAAATAATCGAAAAGTGGAAAATTTAAATGCATTTTGTATGAATATCCGTTTCATTATAACAGCGCATTGAATAAAAAGCCGTTTAAAAAATTCTTACTCGACAATTTTTTCTCAATCTTCTTGGGAAACCATGTACATATGTGTGTGTGTGATTTCTTGTGTTGGTTATACATAACCTATACCTTTTTGCGAAATTTCTTGAATTGCAAATTTCATGCGACACTTTTCATATTGAAATGATTTTAAAACATTTTTAAAGGCATCATGCAATTGTACAAACTCGGGGGTTTAGAATTTGTTTCTGGTAATTATCAAAATTCATGGTTTACACATGAGTTTTGAGTTAAGGTGTTATAATTCGATAAGTTTCACATTCGAATTCAATAGAACTTTTTAATATATCAAAAAGATTTGGTGAAATTCACTGGCATTTTGGTGGTAGACTCATTTTTGTCGGAATTTATCAAATTCCCTAATCTGTCGAAACCCAATAAACGGATTTTTGGCCAAACTAAACTAATTTTAAATCAAAGGAGCAATCCTGTTTAAACGCAGTAAAGTAGCTTAAAATTTCCAATTTGTAAAATTCCAAAATGCAAACCAAAATTTAATCGCCAAATCTGACAAATCGGAATTTTTGGGGGTTTTGGAAAATTTTCAAAGGATTATTAATAGAAATTTTCTTAAATTATGTTAAAAATTTTCCAATTCCACCCGAATATCTTGAAGTCAGTCACATAAAATCTGTTTATCGTCGTTTATTTGAGTGTCTCAGTTGAATTTCAAGTTTATTGTACTTTAAATGAATTATACTAAGCGATATTTCTTTAAAAGAGGTTTTAAAAAGCATATTGTTTTTTGTTTTACAACAATTTCAAATAATTCATTAAGAATCAAGTTTACATATTTATTATTTGACATAACACACACTTTTTTTTTTATAAAAGAAAATATGGGAACCCCCCATATAAAATATTATTGTATAAACTGGATAGCAAAAAAATTCAAAACAAAATGAAATTTATGACTCTATGAAAATGCAGTGATGTTTAGCATGATCCCATATTCTCATATTAATTGTTTCACACAAAATGGAATGGGATCTTTAAATGCTGACCATTTATTTTTAAAATGTACAATTACCATTACGGCACTGTAAAAAGAGAATTTGAATAAAAATAAATTTGTATGTATATATGTATGTATGTATGTCTATGGTCATTCTTGTGTAGAGATAAATAGGTAGAAAATATTGTGTCGCACATATGTAAATGTCGTTCTATAACCATCAACTTGATAAAGTTAAAACTGAACTGTCGTAAAGTTCTTTAACTGGGTTCTTTTTAGTTGTGGATGGAGGCTATAAAACGTTTATAACAAAGTGTACAATGTATAAAAATTGGGGTCTTTTAAAATAACATAAACTTATATTGAACATACACACACATGTTCGTATGTATATTATGTAAAATATTTTTCTGTATTTCTGAAGTAATTATGGTTAGGTATAAGGTAAAGAAGTTCATTTAGCTTATTGTGAATCAGTTTAAAAAAAATAAAAAATATTAGGGTAATAATAAATTATTCACAATATTGTAAAAGTTCAAAACAAAATAACAGTTTGCATCAAAGCACATTTCACTTTGTTGCTTTTAAATTCAATGGTTATGTATTACAATTTACGTTTGGAAAAAAGCTTCCCTTTGGCAAATGAAAAGAGAGAAAAAGTGAAAAATTTCTAAATTTTAATAATGAATGCTAACGAATATTCTATATACATCTATCCTCTTCTATGCCGGGGTGCTATAACTCTAAATTTACACGAAGTAGAAATTTCATGGCAGCGAAAGTTCGCAAATTTTTAAAGTCATGACTGTCCTGAATTGTTTTAAAACGATGTGTCAAATGTGTTGTTGTCCGCTTTCAAGTATTTTAGGCTCTTTTTTTCTATCAACAGATTCCATCTACAATTTAGGGGCTCTGTGGAAAAATGGAGCTCGTGAAATAATTGAATGTGTCACTGATCGCTGCAAGTATAAATTTTATAAAAAAATCGTCGTTTCCCGTTGTCTTTTGTGAAGATTTAGTTTTCTGATGTCCCTTAATTAGAAGATTTTCTCTATAATTGTTTTGTAATTTTGCTATTTAACACTGAGAATTTTTTTACTTGCCATTTCTTTTCAATATAAAATTTTGGTTTTTAGTGTTTGACTACGTTCTACTCTTGGTTATTTAGAGTATATACTTAAAACTCTAAATCGTAGGCATCGAATGTTACATAATATTATAATGACAACATAAAATTTTGAAAAATTTTTATATGTAGCTGTAGATTCATTTAAATCCACATACTAGGCGAATTTAATTGTACAAGGTATGGAAGTTTTAGACGAATATTATAAAACAATGTGAAATGCACATCAATTGGAATGCGGTTGGGGTTAAAAAATATAAATGGATGATGGGTTAACAATATTATTGATTGGGGGCTTGAATGAAAACCAAAAGGTTATGTTGATTAATAGCTTTAATTATGCTGAAAGATGGTTTTAAAAATGTCTACTTTAACGTATAATGTAGGTGTATATATGAATGTATATTTTGCAATTTGTGACCAAAAATAAAAAAGAGAAAATAAAAAATATACCTTTCAATTTTTCGTTTTGGTTCGAATAAGGTGAAAACGAGATAGAAGATTATTAAATAGGAAATAAAGTTAGAAAAAATTAAAACAAAAATTAAAAATAAAAACAACAATAAAAATGAATAAATGAGCATGAATGAATGAACAACAAGTTAAGGAACCATGCGGCGTAACGGGCTTTTTATTAATGAATAATAAAAGAACGTTAATGACTTTTGATTTGTTTGTATTTATTTTTGTGTATGCTCATACATACGCACATACAATATAATTTAATACTCATTTAAAGATGAGAAATATTATTGTTATAAAATTCGTGTGTATATAGAGAGATTTATCTTTTCGGTACCTAGTACTCTAGTTATAAATGATAGGAAATGTTGCGGATTATATGGTAAATCTAAAATTAATGGATGATAATTAAGAAATGAGGAGTGCCTATACATACATTCATATACATATGTGCGAAGGTTCATATTGTGAATAGAAACAGTGATTACATTTTAGTATTATTAAGTAGCATAGTTACGAATAGTCAAGAATTTTAAATATCAGATGAGATGAGCATCAGGTGCTCATCATTGTATAGTCATAGTTTTCTTGTTATACATTTTTTTCTTTTTTTTTTTTTAGAATATTATTTATCTCTAGTAGTTTAACATGAAATAATAATTAGTTTTAGTAGATTTATCTTTAATTGTGGTAATTTAAAATTTGGAAACGAACAAAAAAAAAATAACTAGTTACGTACACGGGATGAAGTTATTAGAGCGTAAAATTAAATTTTTGTTAAAAAATACAATGATCATTTCTTTTGAGGTTTACCGCAACACCAAAAATTTTAGAATTCATTTTGTTAATAACATTCTAAAAATAACAACATTTATCAGAAAAAAAAAATTATGGTTGGAAAAATAATGCGTTTAATTGCGCTTTTAAGCAAAAATATTATTACTTTGGTTTATTTCCACATTTGGCGCGTATTCATTGTATAGTTCAAGTAATTAATTAAATTTGGAAATTCAAATTTTTATTATAAAGGACCCGGAAATATTCTGTGATAGTACAAGATTGCTTATTTAATTTCATAGTAAAATCTGATTCTAATTTCGTGGTAGCCAGGCTATCAACGGAAAATTTAGTATATAAACGTGCTTTCGTACTAAATGTGTATAAGAAGTGATTAAAGATTATTGTGAAGCAAATTTTTGGAAATTTGAAAAAAGACTAACTTAAAGATAAATCATTACCTTGTATGGTTCGAAATTTCGAATGCCTTCTGAAGTGTTTTCTTGCTACACCTTTAGACAAGGCATATTTCTAATTTTTTTGAAATGTTGTGATTTATTCTAAATATCGAATCACTAAGAGATAATAGTAAGCAGCCAACTCTTTTCCAAATAGTTAACGGAACAGAATTTGCGACTACGGGTGATATTTTTCCTTATAAATCATACATACGCCTAATGTTTTATGAGAATCACATGAATGACGTGATAATTTAGAGGGGGGGATATTTGGTATAATTTTTCTAAATATCGGTGTAGGTGAAATTCAAACCGGCGATAAATTTGCAGATAACGATATCTCTAAAGGGTAATAAGGTTTAAAAGCAAGAATTTTGTTTGAGAATATCAGCACAATTTGTACAAAAAAATTGAGCCAAATGAATATTGTTCCCATTATTCTTACGTCTCTCAATAATTTTAATTTATTAAAGAAATATGAGACCATAATTTCATGGCCCATGAGCTCGTAAATTCATCCCGTAATTTCCATAATTGTTTAATCTTAAAAATTTCTAAAAAAAAACCTTAATTATTTGTTTATTTTAAATTTCCGGATTTTCTTTTATTTTTATTCAAATTTACTTTGAATATTATGCGTTAAATACACTATCAAAAATATTAATCGAAATGGCAATAAAATAAGCCAACAAAATAAGCAAAAAAAAAATATATTCTTTGTCGTAAAAGGAATGAAAAAAATTCATCGAATGTGTTATTGACAGGATATTAAATGAGAAATTTTTTCTTGACACGGCTGAATGGTTTCCGGACTTTTATGAATTTATTTTAATAGCTTGAATAAATTTTTGAAAAGTAATGACTTTCTTATAATATTTTTAGAAGATTTTATTTTTTATGTTAAAAATTTAAAATTAATTGACACCAACATATTCAATTCTTTAGTTTAAGTTAAAATGAGAAATTTTATGCAGTTCAAATTTAAATATTACGAATTTGAAAACTTGGAACTGGTCAACATTTTGAAATATTAAAAATTTTCGAATATTCTAAAACATTATTTATGGGAATTACTTGAAAACGAATAATCGAACTATAAAAGTAAAGGTATTATAATTTTACCTTTTCATTTATGAGGCGAATAGATAATGTCGTAACATACATATAGGCGTATACCATATTCTTGCTCGGCGTCGACTCTTATTAGATTTGGTTCATCGTCTCTTCGTCTGGCCGTTCCACGATAACTAAAATTACTAATTACATTCGATTCATCACATTCTCTCAGATGATTAATAAAATTAAAAATCCAAGGCTTTTTTTAATTTGGACGCGATCAAGAATGTGGCTTAACTAATGGGACCACATAAATTGGAAATAAATTTATAAATACTCGTATATTTGATTTGCTTCCTAGAATAATTGGAATAATGACTTCAACCGGTTTACAAAATTAAAAATTTTGTGTAGTCTGGTGTAGGATAAACAAGACTATGTTCTTTAGCTTTTCACCAACGTTTCTATTTAATTTCAAATCTTCATCAGGGCTAAAATAATAATTTAAAATAACAATAATTTTTACAATTAACCTCAATCTATAGGTGCATTTTTATATATTTAAAACTCGCCTTTAAAGGCATTTAAAGCAGACTTGTTTATTAATATTTAAACTGGCAAATACCATTATGATTGTTATTTGTCGTAAATTTTATATAACAATTACATTGCTATCGTTCTCTTGATTATGACGAAGCACCACAAGTAACCAGGAATACATAGTATGAATGTAAAATTTAAGTGACATCAAATTTCCTATTGAATTTTAGAATACAAGTAGAACTAAATAAAAGGTGAAAGTGAGTAAAATAAGAAACAGGATATTAGAGAAAAATTTAAAATAAAATTTTTAGGGTGATCTGAAAATAATAAAAACTAAAAAAATAGAAAACCATTAAAAAAATTTACCTGATTCTATCCACTCGCTTACTTCATGATATTTTTTAGATTCTCACCAAGAATGTCAATTGAAATAAGAAGAAAACGGCATTTTAGTGAAAATTTTTTTGATAAATTTTGTATTTTAAATATAATGGAAGCCTTCTTCCTCTTCAAACCCAAAAATGTGATCTAAATTTCGAAAAGATTATAACAAATTTTTTTTTTTTGTACTCTTTTGTAATGCTTTCCTTGTTAAAATTTAATATTTTTCTAAATACACGATACAGAAGAACAAATCGAATAATAAAAATTCATTTTTCAATTCGATTAAATATGGAAAAAAAAAAATCATTTTTTTCTTGCTTGTTAAAGGATATTAAATTTGAATTTATTTAGTTGCCTTGAGGGAACCAAAGAAAAAAAAAATTGGATATAAAGTTCAAAATGACAGTGTTGCCTTACTTTAATCCATGTATGTGTATAAAATGCAAGGTTTACAAATCATGTAAAATTTCGGATATTGGAATATGATGAAATGAACTATAAATGATAAGAATGGAATAATTTTTTCTTCTTGGTTTTGTTGGTCTTTGTATTTACGAAAAATATCGTAATAATCCAAAATAAAGGGAAGAAAATAGTAAAAAAAAAAATTTTAGGAATATTAAATTATTATTTTTTTTTTTAAAAAAAAAAGCAAACTATAAATACAATACAAATGGAGCGAGAATCTAAAATTTTATGCTAGAACACCGATTATCAGTTTAAAAAATATTGTAAAAGACCAAAAAATAGAGAGAAAAAAAGGAAGGATAACAAAAATGTCATTTATTTATTCATCTTTCTTCTATTCAATTCCAACTACCCGTTCCTTACCACACACTCACACACACAATTTTCACTCATCAAAAAGGATATCTGCATTTTAACGTGAGCGAATAAAATAAGAAAAAAAAAAACCAAAAAAAAAAAAAGGATAAACAATTTTTTTTATTGTACATACAAGGGTTAACTCTCATGGGATAATTCTCGTTTGAACAAGGTATAGAAGAAAAGAAGAGGTTCAAGAAAAAAAAAAAATTTAAAAATTATTTGAAAACAAAATATAGAAAAAAAATAACAATCATTTAACAATTCAAATTAAGAAAACAACTACAACAACAATAACAACACAACAAAATAGTAAAAAAAAAAAGGACATTATTCGAATATGAAGAAAAATTTTTAGGGGTTCTTTTAAACTGGTTATAGTTGAATTTTTCAAAGTTTTTCCGTAGAAAAAAAAAAATCTTACAGAATAAAAATTGAATTAAGGGAACATTTTTGTTTTTGAATTGGTTAAGAAAAAAAAAACAAACTAAACAAGAAATTATTCAGGTGAGGTACAAAGGTAAAAAAAATTTTGTTAAAGAGATGAAATAAAAATATTAAATACGGGTTTTAAATTTTATGATTTTCTGTTGTTTTTGTAATTATTATTATTTCTTGTGTATCTCATTTACTGTTCAATTCAGTGAATTTGTAATCACATATTATAAAAAATGTTGGTTGAGTCAACATTATAGGAGAATATGCATAGATATATGAAATTTAATAAAATATTAAAGTGGCATTTACATAGAAATTCGGAAAATTTAGATAGCACCTATAATAGAAATTTATCTTTCAGTGGGATTTGAAATTACATCGAAAGCTGCAATTTTAGGGTTTTGGATTTATTTCACGAACTTTGTAAAATAAAATGACATCGATAAGTTTCAGGGTGTTGAGAGGTAGATGATTCAGGAGATCATTTCTCGGATTGTGTTTTGAAGGCTGTATTGTCACTTTAAGAAACTGGATGGCAACTGACGAGTCTGCTCTTAGGAAGATACCAAATTTCGGGCAGACATTGTAGATTTTGTATAAGGGTTGTAACGCAACCGCATCACATGAATATAATATTTTTACTACATGGATATTGGCATACCCTGCCTTCCTAATAAATCTGGGAAATTTTCTGAGTTCCGGTGAATCGAATATCCATCGCAGTGTGAGTGTTATAATTATCCAGCGTTTCTCTTCTTTAAATGGAAGATATCCGTTTCCCTAGATTAATCTTCTATTTTTCCAATCGCCTCCTTTCTATTCGATAAGTGATAAATTATAGCTCCTTTCCCAGCCAAAAAGTTTACCATTTCCTTCCTTTCTAGGTAAAAAAAATAGGATACATTACATTGAAACATATGCTCCTTTCTAGGAGCATATGTTTCAATGTAATGTTACTCGATTTGTGTCTAACTAACTCATTAATTTCCTGGAGATAGTTCTATTACCATATCAGTGGGTATTAAAAATACTTTAGTTGTCCGATGATTGCCTTACCGCTAGACGTGATTACTATTTCGTGTCGCCGGCAACCTCTGTTAAGGTTGACTACACTCTACAAACATAATAAACATTGTGTTCATAGGGTGTAACTTTCTCAGTTCGTCCTTAACTTAAATGTGACCGCACTTCTTCGAAAGTCTTTATATATATATAAGTCTATAATCATCAGTATTTCATTTGTCGGTGTGTCTCAGCAGGTCTGTCAGTTGCCTAGTTGATTGAGATGATTCCATATGCTAGAGAGGAGTGAGCAATTATATTATTCGACAACAAAGTTCATGAGCTTCAATGAATTTGGCGTCATTATTCAAATATGTAGACGATCCAAGCACAACAGCCTAGATGTTCGAGTAGCCGGGAGATTTCAGGAGACCGTATATTATTATTTTGCGCTTTAATGACAGCTTAATCATCTTCCTTTCAAATTGTCGAAATTTTAGTAAATATTTTTATTGTAAACGGTTTTAAAAATTATTTTTCATCATTATTGTTTCTCGTATAAAATAGAAAAAAAATATGGAAAACGCATTTTTATTCGATTACATAACAAATAACCATAAAAAATTGAAAATAAATAAAAATAAATTTTTTTTTTGAATATTTAATTTTATTCCTTTTATCTTCCATTTTAATCCTTATTACCTTTTTGTTTTTTGCTTGTTTTTTTGTTTATCTTAAAAATTTTCTTTGTGAACAAAAAATTATGATAAGTTTTCTTTGATTATTCTCGAGGAAAAGAAAGAGAAACTTTTTCGAAAAATATCGTATTTATTTTTTTTCTTATTGTTTTCTCGTTTTTCCTTTCCCTAAATGATGATAAAGTAAATGTTAAAATTTTCGAAATAGAAATTGTCCTTTCTTATTTTGTAATATTTAGAGATTATAATCCTTTTATAGTATATGAAGGGAAAACTAGATGAATACAAAAGAAGACCAAATCATTAATATTTCATTTATTTTTGTGTTTTGTTGCTATTTTGACCGTATTTAAAATTTTCTTCTAGGATGACCGAAAAAAAAAGAGAAAAACCTCTTAATAGAATTTGAGTTTTTTTTTCTTTTCTGGATTTTTATCCCATCTTTGTATTGAAATGTCATTATAAATAAAAATATTTTATTTTGCTGATTTGAAATTAAATTTTTTAAATTATAAAAAGAAAATTTTATTTTATATTTTTTAAACAATAGATTTATAATCTGAAAATGTGCTGAAAATCAAGAAAACTATAATTGTATACGAAGAACATTAATGGGGTTTTTCAATTTCTAGATATTAGAATTAATTTGAAATTTTGAAATTTAATAAAATTTTATTTTATATCTAAAGACGAAAAGTTGAAATAAAAGAATAAAAATTTCAGCATGTTTTGAATGAAAATTTTAAATGTTGGCTATAAATTATATGTATTGGTTATGAAAATAAAGTACATTTTACGCATAGGAACCTATTTTGATAGTGCATTAAGTATAAGTTCGGGAGGTCACTTGTCTATACTAATTTTATAGAATATTATGCTAATAAAATCTTCCCTGTATTTGTAGAATGAAAGTGAGAAAACTGATGTTAACTACCTAGATGAAACACTGCGGTAACTAAACTCTAGATGTATGTTGGTAGTTGCAGTTTCAGAAAAATTCAAAAAGATTTTCACCAATCTAGATTTTAATGGACATAGAGCCATTTTATTTAATCTATTATAATATTTCTTTATGCTCAATGAATCCCATATTCTATATTCCATAGAAACTCTATTCTATGTTACTGTATGACGTGTCGAGTGAACTAGTGAGTAGATGAAAAACATATTGGAAACAACTACCACAGAGAGTAGACTTCCTTTGTTCGGAATAATAACATTCAGAAGTTCGATACGAGAGGCCAAAGCTAAGAGGATTTGGTTTTTTCATCTAATATTAGTATACAGGAAGATGTCAGAACAAGGGATTTCGGAGCATTGAACGAAACTAAGCACGTGGTAAATGAAAAGTTGGAACATCATAGGAGAAGAGAAGAAGAGTGCGGCAATAGGAAAGAATGGAAGCTTCGTAGTATTTTCAAAACTTAAGAAAGGAAGCTTGATACCTTTTCTTTTAAACAACAGATATGTTGCAGTAATAATTACATATTGAAGTTATTCGAAGGAGATACCACCTGAAGTATTTACATTAGTTGGTGGGAAAACTATAGTAGAAGGATTCGTGACACTATGATTGAAAAGGACTGCTTTTTCCTTTGGACGTGCACACATCTCTGTGAAAGGACTTTGGATCTGAATCCTGGGATCATGCACTGGATGATGGACAAAAGGCGAGCCATGACAAGCTCTTAAGTCTACAGAGAATTGCGTGCCTGGGTACCACTGGTGCAATGACATCGCCGTCGACTGCTGCAATGAAGGTTCTGTTAAATTTGGCTCCAATGTATTTTCAGGTTAGAGGCCAAGGTGGTACGACAGCGCAGAGGATTGCTGATCTTAGAAATCGGCCATGGGGCGAACTGGCGGACCATCTCGCCGTTAGAGAGGTCCTGGCAGACCCTGATATCCCCTTGGATGAGTTTGAGCTAAGATTTAATTTCGACAAGCCCTTCAAGGCGGTGTTTCCTAGCAAGGATCCGAAAATGAAGAAGGGGTTGGATCAGGTGCCTTTGAGTTGAGGTCGCACCCTAGGCTGTACAAAGGTTTGGTTGCGTTTCCAACGGTTTTCCAGGCAGAGGTCTTGACCTTTGTTTATGTGAAAACACTCATAGGGGATATGTAAACAAAGATATCAACATAGTCAGACGGCGATACAGGCGCTTGACTTTTGACAAATCAAATCAAATTTGGTGTACTCTGGACATTCAACCTTTTTCTTAATATTATTATCCATATTTTATCCTTATAGTTTTTAAACTATCAATATTCATTCCATTCCAAACAGCAAGATTTAAACTTGAATAAACTAAAAACAAATTATAATATGACAAAAATTAATTTTAAATAAAACTTTTACGTCTAACTCTTATAGGTTTGTTCTATTGAAATCTAATATACAAAATAGCTGGCACGTTGAACTTAACTATAACAAAGTTTAAATACAGCTCACAACAATCCGGTAAAGGTTTAAAAGATAAAATCAAAAGAATTTTGTTTTTTGTTCGAATCGGAGCTGTAGTTAAGAGGATTTAAAATAAAATAAAATACAAAAGAGCAAAAAAAGAAGCTGCAAAGATTTTTTTTTCTCAAAAAAAAAGTGAATAAAATAAAACCAGATTCAATTCGATTTATACGAAATAAAAAAAAAGGTCATCCATCCCATTTCAATTGAAATATTCAAATTTAAATGCAACAAAAAGTTTTCCTTTTCAAGACAACTTCCATTGCTTATATAACTATTTTTTTTTCTAAAAAAAAAACTAGAAAAGTTTTTATTCAATTTAAATTCGTTGCTCAAAAAAAAAGGACATAATTTTTTACAATAAAATCAAATTAACATGACCACCAATTCTATTTAATCCTTTATATTGGCGATAGTGAAAAAAATTATGCTAGTTGAGTATAAATTTTAATGCTTTCAGAATCACCAAATAATTTAAAACAAAAACGTTTGTGTATGCGCTTAAATAAGCGTTCGAAATATAGTAGGATACTAAAATAAAATTGATTTAGAGACCTTTATAAAACCAAACCAAAATATGAGTCTCTTTTAGAGACCCTAGACCCTAGATTCATCAGGAATCATCTATTATGCGTCAGGAACCATCAGGCATCCTTAGATCTGTCAGGCATCAAGATCCCTAAATTGGTAGGAATTTGACGAAAATTAAAGCTGTAAAATGTATGGTGACTGATTTCATTGATTTCCGACTAATGCTCCTTTACGAACAACCAATGACCCTAAAGAATTTTTCCACACTTTCACTAAAAAGTTAGACAGACAGACAAAGATAAATCAAAACTTTCAGAATACAAGGAATTTTTTTAAGGTTTTCACTTTTCTCAATAAATGAAAATAAAAAATTCTAAACAAAAAGTGCAAAAAAGTTCATTCAATGTAGAATAAATTTCACAGAATCCTTTATTGTGATTTTTAATACCGGACATAATCACAAAAGATTTACATACGTAATCAGACAGAAATTTAGGAATCACTTCAAATTCAAATAAATTTTGTTTCAATTTTCGGATATGAGATCAAATATGAAATATTAGATGAGAGCAAAGAAAAAAAAAGAGACAAAAAGTTAAAAAACAAAGTTTACACTACTCGGAAAATTTTAGATGCTATTCTAGTTTTGTATTCAAATAATTTTATAATTTTGGGATTAAAAATGAAGTATGTGGAAAAAGAAACTACTCTATTGCTCTGACTCCATAGTCAAAAGTAATATGAAACCTATCAAATTAGTTGAACTCAACGCAATAACAGACGTCAAATAATGGTTTTTACTTTTTGAATTATATGGTTTTACAATATTTTTTTGCGTCGAAATATTATTTAATAAGTTACATAATCCTACAGAAAACAGAGATAGATTTAAACAAAATTTTGTAAAAATTGCATATCTTCGGGTGCTGATTTTTTCCTAAGTTTAAATTTTATTCAACGTGTTTGCTTTCCTTGAAAGACTTGAAAATATTAAAATGTAAATCTTCTTATTATGAATTTATCTTTTAAATCGAAAATTGTTAATGTTTATGACGTGCAGGTGAAGTGCAATAACTCAGTAACTACAGTAGTTACATGAACGTTGATAAATTTAACTGATGAAAATAAGTTATGCTGGAATAAATTTTTAAGAAAATTTCTTTGATTCTGTGATGAGTGTGAAATTTATTTGTATTTTTTTTCCATCTGGAATGTATAAAAGTTTCCATATTAAAATTAGGTTAGAGTGAAGAACGTTAAATTTTTCAAATATTATTCAACTGTGCTTTAGTCAGAGTAAATTGTATAAGTAATTCCGAAAAATAACAGTTCAAAATTAAAATTAAAACGATAGTTGGATTAATGTAACAAAAAATTTGGAAGACAAGAACATTAGAGAAAGTTTAGCAGTAGGGAAATAAAGAGACGAAAGGAGGTGCTTTGGGCTAAGAACCAGATATGAGAGACAAGAGAAGAGATTGAGCGAGAACAATAACTCTGTAGGCCATGAAAAGTAACAGTATTATTACTGCCAGGAGCGCTGTCTCTTAATAAGATATCCAAGGAACGTGGGAATATGTCAGCTTTCGTGATGATTTAGGTGATAAGGGACGCCCTACATTTACTGTGCGAGCGTCTCTTTCTGATGAAGAAGAGAAAAAAATATCTATTTTGAAGGAGTTGCCAGAGATGCCCGTAAAGAGCCTACTGATACTCGTGGAGAATGTCAGATGATTTTAAGAAAAATGCTGCGAAGGGCTGCTGGTAGGCCTTTTAGTTGCCCAATGCTGGTCGTCCGTGTGAGGTGATGTCCCCTAATTCATATTAAGCGCTATGGCTATAGATTTATTAAGAGAATTCGTACCTTCCAATCCTTCTTACAGATGAAATTATGATAAATTTTAAAATTTAATTTTTTATTCCACTCTAGAAAGAAAGAAATAATGAGAATAATAAAAACTCAAAAAAGAATTTGAATCTATAACTTTTTCGTCTGCAATAATTAATTTTCCAATCGACTCATTATGTATTACTAACAAGTTATCCCTCAAATTGACGGCGCATATCCTTTTACTGTCTGTTTAATAATAATTATGCAAAAATATCCTAATGATGTTGAGAAAAAACGAAAAAACAAAAGATAAAAACAGAAAACAAAAAAAAAAATTTCTCTATAAAAGTGTTAAAGTAATTCTGGACGATTTCATACTTTTCAAATTTTCATTGATCTGATCCATAAATTAATATAAAACGTTCCTTTATTACATCCGCATCAATGTAATATGTAGATATACGCATTGCATAGATACTATGAGCCAGTAACATGTAGAACCTCAATCATTAATGTTTGATGAATGTTTGTGTGTTCATTACAAGAGAATTATCATTTTTCATTTGCTTTTTTCTGCTTTGTACTTCGTTTTTCTCTCTTTACACTTTCATGTCTGCAAAGTTATACAATATATGCAAATGCATGCTTATATGCTTGTATTATAAAAGCACTAGCATATGTGTAGATAAATTATTTCATCTCATTTTGAATTCCGAAGGTACACAATTCAGAATATTGATTTGAAAGACATGAAACATTGAAAAATTAAGAGAGAATGAGAGAGAGCAAAAGAAAAAAAAACAGGAAAGGAGAAAACAGGA
Organism: Condylostylus longicornis; assembly: GCF_029603195.1. NCBI lineage: Eukaryota > Metazoa > Arthropoda > Insecta > Diptera > Dolichopodidae > Condylostylus > Condylostylus longicornis. The sequence goes on along the minus strand of NW_026578052.1, from coordinate 3,646,884 downwards.
ATCCAATAAGGATGCGTGATAAGCTTGAATTGTCAATCAAAATGAAATATTTAATTGATTTCACCAAATTGTCGGACAGTGTTATTCTTTCAATCTGAATGTCTATTTCAATTCTTTTATTTCGATTATTTCATTTCTCTGCTCCCTACCATTTTTGTCACCCACTTTCTCTACCCATAAAAATTGTGTATGTTTTGCAATTCAAGATTGTATTCTATAATATTACAAAAATGTTTCAATCGCTTACTGCATTGGATGACAGATGAATTTTAATTTTAACAATTTAGAAATTTTAGTTGAATTTTTAAAGAGTTGTAAAACTATAGAGTTCAACTGTAGGGTTAAACAACAACATTATATTTGAGTTCATATTTAATACAATGTTTTTTTACATACGAAAATGGGAGATATGAGAAAATAAGAAAAATAAAATGGGCTCTATAATCGGGGATAATTGAGACACATAAACTCAGAGTTGAGCGTCATATATAAAATAGATGTAAGTGGGCCGTTTCGGGTAGAGATCGGAGTAAACCAACTCTTTCTCTCCCTTTTACAATATGAATCGCAATAAAAATATGGACAAAGTAACATCCAGTTCCAGAGGTGCAAAATGAAATTTCATGCACCTTATTGAGCAGCCGATATATGCAGAAGACATTGAATTCTTGGTTCATTCACATAAAACTAAACGAACTGCAAATAAAGCAAATCGCTCCTCATAAACACAACAAATTCAGTCACTTTCAATATTCGATCAAGTTTCAATGTCTAGAAGACGTGGAACAGTTTAACTACCATATCGACGTGGGCAGTAAACAGTAAATATTAATAACCTCAAATAATTAATATATAAATAAAAACTACGGCAGGCTAATCATCTACCTAGTTAAACCCTATGACGCTATGAAACTAGTGCATGAGAAATCATTCACTAGCCCTATGCTCCTTCTAGGAGTGAACAAAGGAAAAAAAAAAAAAAAAAAAAAATCGACGTGGGCTCAATAAAGCCTATTTGATAGACTTTAAGAGATTTAGAGATCTTTCATTTATAATAACGAAAAATAAATTGATAATATTCAAGGCAACATGAAAAAAAAATTTGGTTCTCCAATATAAGTAACATTGGGGTTCAATTAAAATTAAAGTAAAATTATTAAGCTAGAAGGAATATGGCTCATGGGCTGAAATGGAAAGAATGATAGAGCGGAATGGCGAAGCCCCTATAATCCCATGAGGCCTAAAGAAGAAAAAGAAAAAAAAGTATCTATTATATCCCATTAGAACTGCAGGTTTAGCTATATAATATAAGACTTCATTAACATTTAACCAAAATCTATCATCCCTTACGTCTTTTGGTATTATAACGCATTTAAACAAAAATAAGCGTTAAATTTGTTGCCGCAAAAATTTTAAAATTTGAAATCCTACACAAAATGCATTTTCATACCCTACTAATACACATATATACATTCAGATTTACGGATAAATTTAGATAGGTTTGTAGAATATTTTAACGCTATTTGTACATAAATGGTTGAAGAATTTTATAAAATATTATTGAAATTGTATTCATTAAAAGAGGCAGACAGAAAACGAAAAAAAAAATTTCGGAAATTTTATGTGATGAATAACTAAATTCTGGAATATTCTGTGCAACATGCCTACATACATATAAGGATTTTATTGCTGTATACTTGAATTCAATTTCTATACACACATGCACACGCTGTCCGATTTATCTAATTCGTTTAAATAGATTTTGGTTTGTTTAAATTCAATGCATTCATTTTATTATCTAGAGTATTAAGATGACATAAAATTACAGAATGAAAAAAAAAAAAAGAAAAATGGAGAGTATTTAATGGTCATCACTCTCTTTAATATTAAAACATTTTAAATTATGGAAAATTGTGTGAATTGAATTTAATCTAGAAACTATGAACAATTTTGTATATCATTATTTCCTTTAATTCCCTCAAATATTTCTGGTTAATTATAGTTAAAAATTTTTGGAATACAAAATATTTTATCTATGGTTATGCAATTTTAACAATTGCAATTTTCTAATAGGCTTTGTATATTTTGCATTTGCCTATACATTCTTTAATATCCTTGCACTTTGTAATGTGAAATATAGACAAGATGACAAGAGCCCAACATAAAATATTGAACAGCAATTGATATGTCCAACGTGTTCCCTGTTATACATACATACATACATACCATATACAAAATCGTATAGATATTGTTAAAGAAAATATTATTATTTAAAAGGATAACGAATGGGACGTGATTTGATTTTGATTTTCTATGTTAGATAATTTCTTAATACGAGTACATATACAAAATAATAATTATAATAATATTGATATTGATAATAATGATAAATAATTGTGATGATAATAGTTTACTATACAATGATAATGATGATAGGATAGCAATAATAATGTTAATTGATTGATTTTAATGAAATTAAATAGAAAAAATATCCTTATGCGGCTAATACAATTTCATTACACATACATACATGAATATTATTTATGTATGTATGGTTTACATAATATAGAAATAGAAATTGATAATTAACAAAGTATAATATAAATATAATGTATGTAAAATATGTAAATTTATGTGAATAATTATGTTAAGTGTATAGTGGACATATACAGAGTGTATGCTCAAATAATTATAAAAATTGTGACAATATTTTGCGTGTAAATTTAATTGTTTAATTAGTGTTATAAAATTTCCAAAAAAATGTTGAATATTATTTCAAAAGGTGGGATCATTCTCCTGCAGATTATAAAAATTGAAGTCGTGCAAAATGCTAATTCCTAATCACAATTCCCTTTGTAGTAATTTGAAGCACAAGTTATTATTTTATTCAACATTGGCCCTATAATAATAAAAACATTTTCTATTGCATATATTCAGGAGAAATGATCATTTTTAAAAAATTATTACCATTTATGATTTTACACCAGCATAAAAAAACTGAACTAAGGGAAAAAGATATAGTTTTACATTTAAATTTAGTGAGTAGTAACTTGGGAGGGGAGAGAGTAAGGTGAGTAAAAACATTTTATATTGCATATGTTTAGGATAAATGATAATTTTTAAAAAGTTATTACCATTTATGATTTTACACCAGCATAAAAAAACTGAATTAAGGTAAAAAGATATAGTTTTACATTTAAATTTAATGAGTAGTAACTTGGGAGGGGGGAGAGTAAGGTGAGGACGTACTAGATTTCTTCAATTAAAATAAAATATTTATTGACGTTTAGGTATTACAGGCTTCTTAATTTTTCAGTAGCTTCCTATTTTTATGTTATAATTGAAGCGATATCATTTTTGATTTTAGTAATAAAGAAAACATTGGGATTGCTATTCAATACGACACGTCGCAGCTGCTGAAAAATGGGCAGGAAAGAGCTAATATTTTTCACTATCTCTGCGAGTGTCTGGCTCTGAACGTTCAATGATGGCTTGATGATCACGGGGTACTGGTAGCCAATCGTACGTTCAATGACGGCCTGGTGATTACGGGGTACTGGTAACAAAAAGGCACGTTTGTGTTAATTAGGGTGCAATGCAACTGCTACACCGGTCATACCAACCAACCCAACTTCTTATCCAATTTATTTATAGTTCTGCAAGTATGTACGACATGATAATAGAATATACATCCTATATGAACTACAAAATTTTTGCATATATTAATTTTACATCACACCTTCATACCGATATAATAAAAATGATACGTATTTAAATTTTAAATTGTGGGGTGGGGGTTAAATTAAATTATTATTGGACAATAAAATTTAATGCAGATAAACGTACATTATACGTTTTTGTATATATGTACATGTGTGTGTGTTATAATATTATTTATAATATTTAATTTCTAATATTCAATTAATTTTTTTTTTTTGATTCTTTTAATTGTTATTTTATAATTATCATTTCATTTGTATATGAATGCAATTATTATTTTAATATAAAATCTAATAAAATTATAATAATAGGAAATCATTTAAAATTTTAATGAAATATACGTGTTAAGAATAATTATTATTAAAATGTAATTTTGGCACAGGGGATAAAAAAAAGGAATTAATTTATACGTGCATTGTGTGTGTGTACCTATATGAGAATGAAATGGGAGTGTATTTAATAGCATAATGGAATGCAATTGAATGACAAGCCAAGCCTATTGTAAAAAAAAATTACAAGTACAATTTTGTGCAATTATTTTATTGAAATTCGGGATGCATGTAACAAGTTGTGAATTATGTGTACGTTTAAATAAATTATCGTTTTCTTGAGAAAAAATCATATGGTTTGAAATTGAAATTTGTTTGGATATTGCAATAGGAAGGCAACAAGTATAAAATCATACAAGTGCCCTTAAACGGTGTGTAATTAGAAAGTTTTTAATATTGTATAAGGTAAGCTTCATAAGATATCTAAAATTTTCATTCTAAATTATTGTGAATTTAATATAAGAGGAATTTAATTAAAATTTTTGTGTTCTAAATTAATAATTAAAAATTGATAGACAGAGACACAAAAAAATCCAATTTAGGAAATGAGATTTCTAAATTCGAATCTCTAGGGCGGACCTCCTAAAACTCCTAAATATTTAATTAGAAGAAAATTTATTACAAAATACTTTAAAATAATCAAAGACGAATTTTTGCGGGATCACTAAAATTTAAGATCATTTCAATTCACCCCATGGATAATGGGGTGAATAATATTAATATTAAAATAAAAGGTAAACATTTTTTTTTTTTGTTTTGACAATAAACAGGACGAAGAAAAAAAATTGATGATTTAGAAAAGTTCACTTTTATCCTGTTGGTTCTTTTTGTCTAAATTATAATTCATGCCTTTTACTTTTGTATACTTTTCATTATTGTCTTATGTAATATTGGAAGAGTGTGGGCCATTTATAAACATTTTGGTCAGCAAAATTTTTATTATAATTTTTTTTTTTTTGTTCATTGTCCATAGACATGAAAGAGAAATTTAATTTTTTTTTTTTTTTTTGCAAAAAAAAACTCTCATATGAGAAACACATTTAAACCCCCTAAAATTATTATGGAGACCAAAAAAAAAAAACAAAATAAAAATAAATAAGGCCATAAAGGATGACATGTCCTTCTTAGAAACAAATGGGAAAAATAAAAAATAAGAAGCCTAATGAACTGAACAAAATCAACTTTATCTACTTATTTTTTTATTTTTTTTTTGTGTCTTCCAGTGGTCTCTTCATTTGGGTTATTCAATTCGGTTTCTTTAATTTTGGCTTTATTTTTTGGTTCTATTTTTATTTCTTTCTTTCTTCTTCTTGTCTTTTAATATTTAAGCGGAACAAATCAGAATTAAATAAAAATATTTTTTTTTTTTCAAAGTATAAACTCTTAAGCTGTGCACACATACATACACATATGAGTTTAAAATTTTTTATTATCCTTTTTGTAGAATATTTACTTATCAATATAATCTAAATATTGAGCTTTCTTAAAGGATCTGTGTGATATTTTCCTTAAAAGAAATATAAGGACTTTAGGAGAATAAATAAGAAGCAAAGAAATTTAAGATAAAAACTGAGCAAAAAAAAACATGAATTGAAAATTATGTTCATATAGTTTAGACACACACGTACAAGATTCCCTCACATATGACGTGCATCTATATACAAAATTTTTAACAAAGTGATAAAAAAATTCATCATTTTAAAAATATTTTAGGTATATGGGAGTACTTATGTATGTTTCCTAAAGCACAAAGGATGAAATGTGCATTTTATGGAAAAATTCAATTGGAATTTATTCTAAAAAATTAAAGGAAGGAAAAATATAAGAATAATTTGTGTATACATTTGTATTGTAGGGAAGTAGAAATCAATGTTGTGAGCATAAATTTTACCTTAATCAGGCCGAATAAATATAAAGGATTTCAACATGATGATTTTCTAATGATGTCGAATGTACATGTATAGCTATATATCTGGCTTGCGTTTGTCTATTTCAGAACAACAGAAAAATGAATTGAAAATATGCGAAATTTAGTTGGAAAACATGTTTTAAGACATTTTATGCGCAAACTGTAGGGTAAGTACATACTTTCAATTTTTTCTTAGTAATCAATATAAGACTGTACATTCATTTGACATTGCTATTAAAATCAGCCATTGCTCTCTTCCAATCTCAAAGTGTCGCCAAGTGCTGAAGAAAGATTTTTAAAGGAAGAATAAAGTTATTCCATCGCGACACATGTAGATGAGATCTAATAGGAGGGAAGCCGGGCCGAGTTAGTCTTTTTTTCTCTGAAGTAACCTGTTCGGTATTTGATATTGAACTGAAAATCTAATCTAATTCAATTTGAATTAAAATTTTGGATTTTTGTTTTTGAGATACTATGCATCATAAGCGGCAATTCAAGTTCATTATCCTTTTAGAAAATGGTTTGCCTTCATAGAAAAATCTAAGATATTGTATATTATGTATAGTTTCTGATCGTATTTATAATTTTTAACAAGTTCATATAAATGTGCCATCGTTAATGTGGACGACAATATTTTACAATCAGAGACCAAAATAGAAAGAAAAAGAATGAAAAAAGCAAATAGAAATTTAAATTTATTGTGATTTTTATAAAATATTTTATTGAATTGTCATTCAATGCTCTTCTCTTACTCTTTGCTTTACACAAATATAAGACGTACGATATGTGAAATTTCAATTTTAACTTCTTATGCAAAATGAATATATGGGAATATTTTACTTTACCTACCTTTGTCTATAGCTATACCAATATTATATCGGACCAATAGAATGCTAATATTGATAAATTTGACTAAGTAATACACTATTTATTATATGTGAAAATTAAAGATGGGCTAAAATATTTTAAACATATTATGCAGAAATGGTATGAGATTAGATGAGATGCAGTCAAAAGGTGTGACATATTGCATCGACCTTTAGAATAAAGATGAAATAATATAAAATCCATACATTTGTTTCGAGACGTCAATAATGAATTATTTATTATTCAATTCAGGAAAGGAAAATATTATTTTTTTTCTGATTTTACAAAATCGTTTCTTGTGCTCTTTCCAATTCCCTCATTCACATTCACATTATTTACTTTAAAAATTTTCCCATTGTGAATTTGTGTAATTTGTTGATTTTGTGATTTTAACACTCTTGTCTTAAATATTTTGTTTTTAAAGAGTAATTTAAAGTTGCAAATGGGATGTTTGGTGTAAATTAGTGTCCTTTACTTTGTGATGCCGAAATATGTACTTTATTTAGGAATTGGGAGTTTAATAATTCAATCTAAATTAGGCTTTTACAATTTTCATTAAAAATTCTTTTGTAAAATTTTGTTAAATGTTGTTTGAAAGCTGTCAATCTCAGTGTTAATTTAACCCTTACCACTCGGCTTTCGAATAAAATAAATTTTACATGTTTCATGTGAGCGATTTATTACCTTAATGTAAAACAAAGTGTCTGTGATGAAAAAATTCGCTTTAAAATTTGGTGCGCCGAATTTTAACGCGAATTTGTTGTGCCGAATTTTTGTGTAGTATACAAAAGAGAACCAAAGACAATGCGATTTCTAGTTTTTAAGAATGTTTGGATTTTACTGGCACATATGTGTACCAGCCAGGTCGAAAAAGTTAAAAGGAATTCCGTTCGTTCAACATATCCGGTTTTTCGAAAGAGCAAAAGTGAGTTGTTCACACCAGCCAATCTTGGAATAAAGGAGTTATTTAAGGGTTTGGGGATTTGCTTAAAATTTATATGCAAAAGGATCAGAGCAAATAGGAGGAATTTGGTTCCCCCATAAGGCATGGTTGCTCATAGATGTAGGGAAATTAGTTGCCATCCTTCTACCTAAATCTTGGAAATTGCGGTATATTAGACAAAAAGCCACTAATTGAAAAGCAATTCTTTGAGAAAATGGTTGCCTTTCTGAAACACATATGATTGTATACCTTCAGTAGTCGGAAATTTTGTCTCTCGTAAAACTGGTTATGAAATTACCTTTGTGCTCTTTATAAATATTTCAAATATTTTTAAATTAAATTTTTATTATATTGAATGTTAAAAATTATTAACCAAATCTGATTAAATTCGAATTTTCTGAATGCTTGAAAACTTTAATTAGTTTTTTTTTTATTCCGATAATTTTGTCATTGAAAATTGCCTGCATCTTGTAAACATTCCTTAAAGATTATCTTTTGAAAAAAAAAAATAGTCTTTTTTCTATTAAATATTTTCATCATAAATTTAGCGCTCTCAGCATTTTTAATTTTTTATGAAATCTTCTTATTTAAAAAAGGCAATAATATTATATTTTTTTTGTCCTTAAAATTTCTTTTCATTGTCCTTAGATTTTCTCTTATCATAAAATATATGAATTCTCTTTCCTCGTCCTCCAACCCCGCTTTGATTCGTAGAAGAGCATATTTTAATAAAAAGTTTGTAAGGATATTACAGAAACTATTCTTTTTCTGCCTTTCGCTTTAAACACAAAATATTTTCCTTTTAAGATTGCAATTTTATCGCTTGATTGGTCACAAAGAAGATTGCATTTTGTCTTCTTCTTTTTCATTTTTATACTTATAGCCGATAAAATCTCTCATTCTACCTTTTTACCATAGCGGGATTTAGTGTATATACGAAGGGATAATATTGGTATAAAAATGTACACCAGCATATGAAATGATTACTATATGGTCGGTTGGTTTTTTTCTTCTTGCACGCATTAAACAGCGAATTAAATTTTTATCACACTTATTATATTAGGTCTATGTATAATATCATGATTTAAGAATATTCATTATAAAATTCCCTGTTTTCTAAATTTGAAATTGAGCTAAGGAGAGTTTTTCGTTTTTTTTTTCATATTTGCAATTCATTCAAGAAAAAAAAAAAAATGTGTGAAACGTCATAGTGTCCTCAGATTATAATATACAAAAAAACTTATTGTTCTTATTAAATTCTTTGCACATTGATAGACTTTTCAAAAGATTTCGGAAGGGAGAAAAAAAATGCAATTTTCTGGTAGACCGATTAATACGTCAAATGAGTTTAAGAAAAAAATTTCTCCTTCTAGTCATATTCGTTTACACTTTTTGAAAAAAAATCTTGACATATTGAGTCTGGAAAAATCATGAAATGTGGAAAAAGCAATATCATGTGAAGTAAATATAAAAAATATTAATTGCGATTAAAAATCTTAGACGTTAAAGTGAAACGTTCCTAATGTTTACTCAGATTTATTTAAGAAATTATAAATATAAGGGCTCAATAGTGCACCTCAGTAGCATATTTTTGAGTTCCCCACTTATTTTTGTAAATTTTCAACATTAACACTCGCAATTATTATTATAAATTTTTTTTTAATGAATTTATTTTTTTTTTTGAAATTAGCTCAGAGAAAATTTCCTAGACAATTTTAAAATATATAAAAAATTAAAATTGAAATTGAGTTTTTTGCGCCTCAATGAAATTTGGTGTGGAATGTGTAAATAATATCTTAGTGTATGTGAGAAATTTATTAAAATGTTGAAGTCTGTTGGAGAACGAAGAGAATCATGTGCATGGGACTATTTTGTACGGTCTGAAAGCTTTGCTAAGACTTCTTCCTTCCTGGGCTTTATTTAAATTCAAATTCATTATGATTACTAAGTTCATTGGAGTATTCATCTGTCAATAAGTTTGTTAAGTATTCATAATAATTTCCTTCTTTGTACTAAACTTTGTAGATCCGGTTGCTTGACACGATTTCATCTATTGGCAATTACATTTTTTACTGTATTTAATACAGATCGAAATGTAATCATTTTTATTCTTGCAATTACATTCCGGTTTCACAACTTCTACAAATATGCCGTTCAAAAATTCCTGTGCTATAGAGAATAATAGAGAATTTTTAATCTTTCTCAACTTAGAGGAGATTAATGCGCCAACTGCTCAATAATTTGAGGTATTTATATTCCTTTCATTTCTATTTGTCCTTAAATCTGTTCCATTCTCCATTAATTTTCTCTAACACCTACGGCAATTGGAGTGGTTTGAAATGTTTTTTAATCTAATTAGAAAGGTAAAAATCCAGATCGTCTTTCAATAAAGCTTGTCGACTGTTTTCAATAGAATATTTTAAGTAAACCACTCTGATTAAGTAATAACTACCGTAAGTGCAAGAAAATTAAGACAAGGCTGCTCTAGTTAATTCGAATAAAATTCAAATATTAAGGTTTACAGTGAATTTTTTTTTGATTTTAAAATTGAAAGAAGAAATTTTTATTCCACCTCTTCTGTGTTATTCTGATTCTTCTATTAAATTCAATTTTAAAATTTTAACTATTATGGACCAAGGTAAGGCATATTACATCAGAATTTCTGTTATATTTAATTATTGGAGTTAAACCTAGAGTTACATGAACTGAAAATTTATCCAAATAAGTAAAAACCAAATAAAATAAAAGATTAAATGAAAAACTTTTTACTACAAATTAACGAAATAATTTTTCAAAAAAAAAAAGTTTTATTCGCTTTAAATAAACTTTACTTTTGGGGGTAGTGTAATAAAAATGGGAATTATTCGAATTTTTTGTAAATTTTATTTGAAAAAACGAAAAAGATGAAAACTTTCTTGAAGCGTTTTTTAAATTTAAAACTCACAGGGATTTCATAGTAATGGTGGTAGCCTTTTAATAAAAATTTAATGTTCGTTCGAATGGGAAAGAAATTCTGAAAGGAAAGAAAAACCATTTTGGAAAAAAACTCAAATGGAAAAGTTTGAAGTTAATTTTTACCAATGAATGGAACAAGGAAATACCCAAAAAGGGAAAGTTTCCATTTTTTTTTCTTTAACTTCTAATAATGGTTATTCCCAAAAAAAACGACTCTTCTTTGTAGGAAAGTATATAGAATTTTTACCTGTTAATTGGACGTTTAACAAGAAATTCATATGGGTCAATAAATTTACAAAAAAAAAAATCGAAAAACAAATTCAAGTCCTTCAATTCTGAAGTGGAAAATAATTTAAAATCGTTTAGAAAACAAAAAAAATGAAAGAAAAGTCTTAATTATTTTTGCTAAAAAAAATTGTTGGAATTAAAAAGTTAAATTGAATTAGGAAAAATTTTTAGGAATTAAAATTTTTAATTGAACAAAACGCAATTTATTAAATTAAACTTCAAATCTCTTGAGCTAATTGAAGCGTTTTTTTTTTATCAATTTTATTGTATTAAATCCGGCCTAGTGATGCGTAACCTTTTACGATATGAGATATGAGAATTAATTGTGCGTTATTGAGCGTGAAAATTGTTTAAAAATTTTTTTGTAAATTAAAAATATTTCACTTTCTAAACCAGTTCTAAGCAAAATAAATAATAAGTTTTAAATGAAATCAAATGTTGTGGGGTAGCTCTTGATAATTCAAAGAATGAAACAAGTTGAAGCACTTATCGGCAATTTGTATATGCATAAACAATCATTAATAAGCTCTTGTCAAAAAAGTATTACTTGTATATAATTCATACCACGTCTTCCACCGTCAGGATAATTTTCATCGATAATATTCTGTTGAAGAGTCTGATACAGTAGTAGTTCAGGAGCTTTTAAAAACAACAGTTCCGCAGTATCAGTTATTAAAATTGCTGTTGAACCTTCTCCTGCAGAATGCAAAACCTAGTCTAGGTTTTTCAAATCCCTCTCAGTATGGAAAACCCCTAAGAACCTTGGAAGAAAATTCGATGTCATGACATGAACAATAATTATGTATCAGAGAGTTCGCCAATCTGTATTTCAACCCCTTCAATCAGAGAGTTAGCATATTTCTAAATAATATGAACACCAAGATAAATTTTCTAACCTAAGGTATTAATATGATGATGGCAAATAAAGTTACTACTGAAGCTGATATCAAGATTACAGACCCTTTCAGAGAAGTTGAAGTCAGTTCCCTCCAGTATAGTACAAAAAAAACCGGGCGAATCATTAGGTAAGTCGAACTGCTAATAATTTATAATGTCCCAGTGTTGACTTGCGGGTTTTTATCACAGACACAAATCATAAACACGTTAAGATTACCATTACAGAAGACGATTGATTTAGAAATCTTGCGCAATCGGATGTTCTAGCAGATTTGCTAATGTCATCTGGTGTAAGAGGTGAGAAAACCGTCAGGCAAGTCATTTATGAAAAGGAGAAAAAAACGGGAGACAAGAGCCTAACGGCAACTATTGATACTCGGCAGAAGAAATCTTAACATGGTGGTCGACAATTTGATGGGCCAGAAATTGGGTTTAAAATCAATTTGTTGGAATAATCAAAGTTCAACGTTTCCAGTTTAGTATAGCGCAACAGAACGATAAAAATTAAAAAACTTTAAATACATGAAATTTTTTGATTGCGCTGTCAATATTATAAGGCTATAAAACTTCTTAATTTGCAAGAAAATTGCATTGTTCCAAAGCATTCATTCAAAATAATTGATTGCTCTTTTCGTTTGAGTATTTAAAACTACAATTTAAGCATAATTGGACTTGCTGAATGCAAATAAGTGGATGTCAGTAACGCAAATCAGTTGCTACTATAAAACAACTAAAAATGTAAAAGTTTTCAGTTTAGTTTAATCTTAAGTAAGTACAAAGAAATTAAGAAGAGATTTGCGTCGAATTTCGAGATCTATTTAAAGTTTTCTGTCTTCCTGTTGTTCCCATTGCAAAACAGAAAAAAATTCTTTTTCAAATTTAATTCATTTTTTTGTTCACCCTTAATTGAATGTCTAAAAAATGAGACAAAGTTTCACATGATGTAGAACACATTTAAATACAAAAGTAAATTTTATTCGCATTTCTCTACTTTTTCATAGCCAAGTTATTTCGTAATTTCCTCGTAAACATTATTGTATTTCTCAAGTGTATCGTTACGTTACTATTTTAACGACTTTAAAATAACGTGTAATTTTAAGGAACGTAAAATATTCTGCCCAAAATCGTATATAACAGTTAAAATGAAATGCTATTAGAAAGATACTTCTAGCATTTAGTATACACTTAGGATAAGGAATGTGACGGGTTTTTTTTTTATTTTAAAGTTTATGGAACATTTTATTGTTTAATTTTTTTTTTCTTCTTTTTTTATTTTGGCAGCATCTTACTTGCAACCCATATAATATAAAAGATAAAAGGAAAACATTTAAGTTAGAATACAAATAGAAAATAATTTGCATGCATTTTCTATACAACAACAGCAACAATAAATTTACTGCATGAAGTATAAAAGTTGACACCTTAGAAAACAATAAGGTTTCCTTAAGACGCTTATTTTGTTTTGCATATTTTTTTTATTTTTTAGCAGCTTTTAACGATGTAAGAGTCATTAAAATGTAGTTACTATATTATATTTTGTTATTGTAATGATGTTATGTGAAGCAAACCACGGAAAAATAATGCAAGAAGTTTTGTTATAACAGTGAAAATTGGTGTACCAAAATGTTTGTCTTTTCATTACTTGATTGTTATAAAAGATTTTCTCGGCTTTTATGTATGGTCTAAACGAATGGAGTGATTAAAATATTTGGCAAGCTTAGATGTAAAATGAGATCTATAGTTCTATTTGTTATTTAGTCCTATGTGAATGGCAACCCATGTTAACAGATTTGCATATAACGATTCAATCTAAAATTTCGCTGAATGATTGGCTATTGACTTCTACTTCGATTTGTTGAGCAATTGCACCGTCTTTCATGTGGCTGTAATTAATGGAACCCTTAACTGATAATTGGAGTGTACTATAATTTCTGCCATTCAAACCCTACGGTAAGGTGTGTGAGAGTGAGCCTACGGTAGGGTCGTTGAAATGGAAATTCCTGTGAAAATTCGATAATGTGAGCCATTTTCTAACCGCATGATCGTAAAATTTCATATGAACTTATTGTGTGCTTTCTGCATTACAGCGGACGAATTCAAATCAAGTTGAAGAACATATTTATGCATAACAATCAGACGGGATCTGCACGCAATGGCGGAAGAAAAATTTGTCGGTGTAATTTCAAAGGCGAGTAACGAACGAATGGAAAATTATTTTTGTAAAATAGAAAATAGAATATTTTTTAGAAAATTAAAAGATAATAACAGAATAATGTTACAGAAAAATGTTGAATGATGTCTAATATTAACCACAAGAACAGCCGAATGAGAATGGTGTGTCTGTGAACATTTTTATCATTCGCTCATTTATTCTCATTTTAGCTATGTTATTCATGTCTTTCTCTATGTAATACGCCATTTTCTTTACCTATTATAATACATGGAATGTTTCTTTGAATGCATTTTGAGTTTATATGCATATTATAAAATTTTATAATCACATAGTCAGTAAATTTTGTAATATTGTCTTGATAGGTCTGCATAATCTGGAAATTACATGCTTTCTATATAGATATAATTATGTACATATTTTCATTATGTTTTGTTGGGTGCGAGATACTCCATTAAAAATGTGATATAGCGCGGCATTTGTTTTACAATAGAAAATTGCGATTTTATTTAGTGTCACTTGTCGTATGCGGTCTCTATTCTTTGCAAATTTAGATGTTTATATAAAATTAAAATAAATTCTTTTCTGTCTTATATTTTTGGCGTAGTATAATTTTATATAATTGAAAATTTGGTATACGATATACTTACAAACATATATGTAGTAGTAGCAGTAGGTACTCAAGAAGGTGAAGAAAAGTAGAAATTTGTTTCTCTTGGGGTATGTGTGATTCATTTTATTTTTTTATTTCATTCTAAAACAAAGAAACATGAGCCTTTTGTTCTGTGTGTATAACAGAATACTTACATGAAAAAATACGATTTATTTATTTAGTTGTATAATGTTAATTACATTTTACTTGAAATTAAAATTAAATCGGAAAAATTTTTTGGGAATGGGAAATGTATACATTTGGGAAAACTGATTTTTAATTGAGTCTGAACTCATAAATCACTGTTTTATTATAATATGGTAAAACATTGGAATGTAGAGTCAACAAATTACAGTAAAAGTTTGTCACAAATTGTAAGAAACAGAAAGGCTTTCTTTTCTCTCTAAAAGAGAACCACTCCACATTTAGTGATTTTGTATGTTTTGGTTTTGTAAGGTGACTTTATTAAATTAAATTTACGCGATCTTAATGTTTTTCATTTTTAAGAAATTTCTATTTTAAATTTAATTTGATGAAGGCGATTTAATTTTCGAAAATGTTCTTGATTTCGTTAAAGAAACGAAAATTCCATAAATTCCATGAATCGCATTTTGTCTAGAGCCAAGTGTATACGCTTCTTGTTGTTAATCAGCTAAAATTCATTGTTTGGTGAGTGTTCAGGGCCGGAGCATTCTAGATATTACTAGATATTACGAGGCGATGTAGGACAATAATCACCGTTGATTTCAGCAGTCATTTCTCTATGTCTTATTTTATTCCTTCATCGATTGTAACCTTGTGCAAGAACGCTACCTACGTAATTGAATTGTGGCACTTTCTCGATTTGCCAGTCGCCTAGTTGAAATGTGCTATTGTTTGTCTTAATTTTAATCTCAGACATTTTAGTTTTTTGGGTGTTTGATAATTTTTAATTGTTCAACACCCAGAAAGTTGAATAATAATTTAAAATTTAGGAAATCTCATATATCCAATTGAAAATTAAATTTTCAATGTCAATTATTCAAAAATAAAATAAATTTTTTGGTCATAAAGTTAATTAATTTACATAGTTAGAATAATAAAAAAACAATAACATTTAGCACTACCAAAAAAAAAAACAGGGCGACACATCAAAGGTAACTTTATACACCTTTCTGTTTTCTAACCTTGTGGTGTTCACCCTTGCGAAATCTGATATTTTCTCTCATCATTAATAAATCTACGTTTGGTCTTTTATTTATTTTGGTACTTTTTTTTTACATTTAAGTTATACCGTAGGTAAACGTATAGGTTCATATGGTGTGTTTACTTTTATTTTGGTAAAAAATTATCACAGCTACGAAACCCTTTTCCCATATACAAAAATCCATACATAACATAAGTAATTGTTCACATGTGTACATATGTACACGATATTGTATTTATGTGAATGAAAATTTCTCACACTCACAAAAAATTTTATTTTTAATTTTTTTAACCCTTTATTTTTTTTCATATACTTTATGGTTAGTAGAGGAAATATTTGTGTTGTGGTTTATTTTTATTTATTTTTTTTAAAAAAAGAGAAAAAAAAATTATTCTCTTTTGATGTCCTTTTTTTTCTCTTTTAAGGTTTTTTTTTACTTTGGCCACACAAAACCTTATTCTGTCATTGTTTTATCATTAAAATATTTTTATAAATGCAATAACTATTCAGTTATTTCATTATAACTACAGCTACTGGGTAAAGAAGTGTTAAAAGAGCTTGCAGATCATGGAAATATACGATTTTTTTGCGAAGCTTAACAAAAGTACAAAGACAATTCTAAAGAATTATTATACGCACAGCTCAAAGTTAAGTGTACGTTAAGAAGAACCTTACACTACTATAATGCAGATTTTGTGGTTATCCAATGGCTTTTAAAAAATTTTTACACCTTGGATAGAACATTCGATACTGCTGAATTTAATTCATGGAGAGGGTATTGATAATTACCGCTACGGTGATATTGGTACCGGAAAACCGCTTTCAAAATATTTCCTTAAATTCCATAATCATAAAAATTTTTTCCCAACTTATTGAGACCAAAATATCAGTTCCAAGTTGAAGAATAATAAAAATTTAGTTGGTGTTACCAACGAATACCGAATTGTTGGTGATTAATAAGATCGTAACATTGAAATTCACAGTCAAAAAACAAAATATCGGAAAATTAATATAAAAAAATCGAAAATTCAAATTTAATACATAACGAGATATTTTGGCAAATATACAGTTATCAAATAAAATTTTATTAAAGCAATAAAACGGACATCGTTTTTTTTGGGGGCATTCATTCCAGTTTTATTTTTTTTAGTTTTTACGATATTTTATTACAAGATATGTGAAAAATCATTACTGTTAAATGGTTTGGGGAAGTGTTACTATACCTGTTCGTTAGGACACCTTCATTATTTTTATCGGAATTTTACTCGTAATTTTGTTTGTTCGACTATTTGTTTCTTTTTTGCAAATGTGTTTATTTTTTTTTTTAATTTTTTTCCAATGATTTTTATTTTTAGTCTATTTGCTTGGTTTTTTCGAATGACTGGTTTGAATAGCATATAGGAATGTTCATTGGTATGTGTTTAGGTATTTGGTTTTTTTTCCCGTTCAATTATTTTCATTTAAAATAATTATATTGCTACACTTAAAGACAATTTTTGGTTTGTTGATTTAATCTGGCTGCAATTGCAGTATAGTGTTAAATGCAACTTTAAATTTAAGTTAAATAATACAATCAAATAACGTGCCATAGTGTAAGTATGAAAAATGGCGTTTTCTGGCTAAACTAAGAAGAGATAGAGAACTCTTAATTATATGATATCATTCCACTAAAATTTCTTCATAACTTTAGTTTTCTGATAATTTCAATTAGATTCACTCAAGTTCAATTAAATTCAAACAATAATAACAATATAGTGAGTTCAATAACCATTATTCAGAAGATCAATTGTATCCAAAATAAAATTAGGTTATGCTCAGTTTTATTTTAAATTCAAATTCCATAAGTTGAATTAAAAGTTCTGGATAATCTTAAAATAAATTGTAAAACACCTTATGTAACTTGCTCTAATATGAAAAAAAATTAAAAAGTTTTATTAAAATAAAGTTGGGTCAAACCAATGGTTTGTATTGTAGCACTTTTCCCTTCAACAAGTGAAAATTCTGCTTTTAAATACAGTCTATGTATAGCTATCACACTATTATAATTATTTTCATTCATATACAAAACTATTTCTAGGATTGCATATATTTATGATGAACGATTTATGCAGTCTTTGAAATAAAGCAAAAATTAATATAAAGTGGGGTTAACATAATGCTCGATTTTAAGGGTTAATTGTGTGAGTTAAGAAAAATAATTGTATTTTTTAATGTAATGGAATTTACCGTTAGCTTTTTGTGTTTAAAGAAATTTGAAAAAGTTTGCGGTTTCGGAAATATAAGGTGTCAAAAATTCAAATTTTACAAATTTCAAGAGGCGATAACTTGAGACGGGGTGGAGATGGAAAAAAATTTTTTTCTAACGAAATAAACTATTTGTTAATGTCTAAAAGCCCCTAAAATTTCAAGCTTCTACAGGCTGGGGTCTAGAAGAAGAACGAAATCAAAAATTTGGAAAAAAAAGACTTTAGATAACGGTAAATGTGAACGGCCATTTTGTTTTTCTAAAGTTTAACTATAGTATACCACGCTACGGAAAGCCAGCCGCTGCCTTTATGCGTATGCAAAATTTCAAAAATGCTTATGGTTTCATTGCAACAAATAGTTAAAAAAGACCATTTTTAGGGTTTTGGGGGGGTATAACTTCTAGAGGGGAGAGATAGGTAAAAATTTTGTTCTACGGAAATAAGTTTCTAGTAAAGATCTATGTACATACAAAATTTCAGCTTTCTATCTTCAAGGGTGTAGAAGTTTTGTAAACAGACACACGGACAGACGGACAGAGTGAAACTAATAAGCACTTTATTTCAAAAATTTTTTGAAAAAGTGCTAATTAAAAAATTCTTTTCGATTTCAAGTCAATTGTAAAATTTTTATTCAAAAAATGAAAAAAAAGAAACTTTTGAAATTGTTTGTTAGTGAACTTTACAAATTTAGTATATAGTTTTTGTCAGGAATTTTCTGAAAATTTGTAAATAGTTTTTTTTCTCTATAAATAGTTGAACTATTTATGTAAAAGTTAACAAAAGTATGTCAGTCAATAATAAAATTTTTTTTTCTTATTAATATTCGAAAATATGTAATTGAGGCAAATACTCCTGCAAAGTTCTCTATATATGGGTACATCTCTTATATATAATATAAGCAGATGAAAACAATATTTAGCCTTCTTTAGAAACGGTTGATCCTATGAACTAGCATACTTTGATGAAAAATATAGAATTTAGGAGACTTCTTTGAACATCTACAATATTGCCAAGTATTTGTTTTAAAAACGCAACGTTGCTTGTTAAAATACTAAAGCATTATTGCTGTTACTTATAACTGAAGGCAGCCAGTGTATGATCAACTAATTAAATATTAAAGTTTTTTCATCGAAATACGAACCCAAATAAGAGATAGAAAATTTTTGTTTATTAAAAGAATTTGCCAAGATATTGGGCGTATATCATAGAATCTCCATACAATGAAGGATTTGGATCGAATTATCAAATTAATGGGAAAGCTTCTGATGCAAATTTCAATCCGATTTCAAAGCAAGTAGATTTAAAAATAATTTTGCATACTTATAGGGCATAAAATAAAATTGGAAGTTATATGACATTTGCCTATAACTATAAGAAAACCTTTGGAAAATTATTCAAATTTTATAATATTTTGAAATTTCTACTTAATTTTGCATATTTTCAATTTACTACAATAAAAAAGTATTAAAAACTTTTTCAAGAAGCTCATCAATAGTTTCAAAAAAAAAAAAAAATCATAATAAAAAAATAAGTAAAAAATAAAATAAATAAAGTTTTGAAAGTTCCAATAAATTGGACAATTACAAAAAAACTTACCAAAATTAACAACAAAAATCATTCCTTTTAAAACTAAAATCCAATAAATAAATTATTTTTAAATTGAGAGCTCGGGTGGGAGACGATCGGCTATTGGAATGCAAAATTTAATTGTATTTGAAATAAAGTTTGCCCAATTGATTTCACTTCTAACTTCTCCGTATTGCATCCATAGTGTACCTATACTCTTCTAAGAGTTTCATCCTGTTTACATTTTATGAAAACGGATGTATGTGTATATTTAATTCACCTGCAATCCTTTAAAAATCAATTATATTTCCTTTTGTTTTTTCCTTTTAAAAATTTTAAAATTTTCATTATAATATCATTAAAATAATCAAAAGGAATTTTTATTTTCAATAATGAACTTATAAAATCGCTCAAGTTCATTATAGTTAAGACAGCCAAACAATATAGCTTTGAATGGAAATGTTAGGAGTAGGTATGTGTAGAAGTTAACATAGGAAAGTGCACAATATCTAAGAGAGTAAAAACAATAGGATAAAATTTGAAAAAAAAAACACAAAAAAGACAAAACAGTAAGGATTAAGTCAAAATGATAACATCGCCATTTATTTTGATTCTCGAGGGCTGTGTAAACATTATGTTAAGAGATTAGCAAAAAAAAATTTTTTTCTATATATCTTTTATTCTTTATCCTTTTCTATATACTTTATATATAATAATTTTGAACTCAAGTATACGAAGGATAACAAGTATTCTACTCAATTCTTTGCAATGCAAGTAATTTGAAACCTTATTTTGAAGAAATTACTAAATTAGTAATCAAATCAGAGGAACTATAGTTTTTCTACAAGTTTTCTATACAGAAAATAAGAGCGTCTAACAGAAAATAAGAGAGAGAATCAGCGTCTGTTTGCCAAAAGCTTTGTTTTTCAGCATCTCTTTTGCGAAGTCTTTCTCTTTTATTGTTTTTGTATGAAAAAATATATTGTAAAATTAATACGAGTAAAAATGGTTTCAAATTTTGAGCTTTTTGAAAAAGTTCTTTACACTATAGTAATTGAATAAATTCATTACAGATAGTCAAATCCATGATTCCATGCAATTCACGCAATGCTTGAAATCTGTAAGCTAGGGTGAAATTTTGTATCGTTACTTGTGTGAATGCGCGACGGTAGAGCTAAATACAATACTGTAATTTGTCACGGATCTAGATATGGTGAATAATGTAGGTGGGGTTGTGAATAGAAAGACAACGCGATAAGAGTCTAACGGCCTTGATCTTTTACGGAAAAACATAGTGTTCCCATAGACTGTAAAAGTTAACACTGTTTGAGTAAAATAATTTTTTTTTTATTTTTGGGCCAATCCAAATACTCGTATAATGTTGTTTTGTAAATGAAAATAACTCAATCCATTGTATTTGAATATGGAGAAGATTTGCAATTTTTCTTTGTGCTTCTCATTATTATATAACTTATAAAAAGGGTTCCAAAGTACTTTTTCATTGTGTATACTCTTTATATATATAGGATAAAGGAAGAAAATAAAATTTCTTTTTCTTATTTTATTTTTTTTTTAGAAGGAAGAGTGCCAATTTATAGTGTCAAAGTTTGTAGGTGAGTGACACTCTCACATATTTGAATATCATTGAAATTTATTTAATTTATTAGTGTCTCTCACACTCTCTCTCTTTCTATGTAATATAATATTATTCTGTTAATAAAAGATTTCATTTATTTAGTATTATTTTATATACTCAACACACATTCTTATAAAATGTACCTATAATAATGAGTGAGTGATGTTTGTATAGATGTGTATAAATAGCATGTGAGTACTAAGTATGTAAACGATTTTGAATTTACTCATACTGTTATGTAGAATATATAAATTTTCCTGATGCTATTTATTATTCTGAATTTTAATTCAATTCAATTGATGATGATAGTCGGCTAATATATTACTAAAAATATATAATTTACATTAATTATATTATTACGTACGTGTGTATATGTACCGTATATCGGAATACATTATTGAGTATAAAGGTTTATGTATATAGGTACATATATATTTGTGTCAACATAATAATATTATATTATATTATTTAGGTTGGGTGCAATTTATGTTAAGTACATTTAATGATAATAAATCACTTAAGAGAGAGAGAAAAAGATTGCATATCAATTAATTTAAATGGGTAAAAAGGCGAAAATAACGCTCATACAATATAAATTTTTTAAAGTAAATCGTTTTAATTTTAGGGTTGAAAATTTAAAAGTTCATAAATTCATTCGATGAATAAAATTTGGAAAAAGTAAAACAAATATATTGCAAATAAATGAATATTTTAAGGATAACAAGTGCAAGTACGAATATTCTTAATGAATTTGAAATGTTCTATCTTTGTCACACATAAGTTTTGAATTGAAAATTATGGAAAAATTCTTTTGGAATATGAATAGCAAGAAAAATTTCAATTTTCAAATAAGAAAATTGAAAATATACTTAAAAACTTGATTTGAACGTAGCTAAGTACTTCAAAATATTGGAAGATTGGAGCGGTTTATAAAAATATATTCAGATCAAGCCAATAATTTCTAAAGCAGTACTTTCCTTGAATAAGTAAAAATAGTTTTTTTTTTTCGAAAACAATCTACTAATAATTTAAATTCTTTTTGTTAATATACCAAAATATATCAAATAACTGCATACACCTCCGGTAAGAAAAAAAATTTAAAGCAGCGTTAATTATCGAATTTGGTGGTTAAAGTGAGTCAAGATGCCATAACGTGGAAGTGCGAATGACTACGACGGGAGGATTGGAAAAGTGCAGCACGTATTTATACCAAATAGAGGTTGAGACGGGAGCGAGTGTTGAAAACCAACATTTCTTTTAAATCGCGGTCTGGACAAAGTCGTGCCTTTTTTCATAAGAATATTCAGAAAAAGCTTAGTTCTAGGCTAAAGAACGTAAACTATTATTAGGTCTTTGTCCTAAAGATAAGGAGGAAGAACATAATGCCCAAATAATTAAGGCTAATCAACCCTATGTCTATTTTATTAAAGACCATGGAATAGGTGATTGATAATCATATCAGGACTACGGTAGTGGTGGGGAAGCCGTTAAGTGGTAGTTAGCATGCCTGTGAAGTGGGAAGTCGGCACACAAGAGGTAAGTCGGTAGGCAAGAGGTAAATTTTTTGTATTCTGCTTGATATAATGTCCAAATAAAGCCAATGAGCGCAATATCTTCTTTATTAAAGAAGATGGAGAAGTTAATTGATAATCATATCAGAACTACGGTGTTGGAGCGGAGTCATTAAGTGGTACGTCTATTAGGTAGGGAATTCTGCTGACCGCTCTATACTTGCTGACGTATACGGTAATACATAAACGTTGAGTAGGGTTTCGATAACACTTCACACAAGATGACCCAGTGTCAAGATCGAGTTGACCTTGATGACTTTTACTAACAGAAGAAAATGTTTGAGTATAATTCGCGTATTATGTAGAAAGTTTCAGTTAAAACCTAAGTCATTATTTGCTTTAAAATATTTTTTTATTCTTATATTGTCCTCTATATTTTAAAACTTCTTATTTTTATTAATTGCTCCGACTTAAAATTATTATTATTATTACAAAATTAAATAAAAAAACATTTTATTAATTTTATGACCTAAATTGTGTATATTTTTGGCATTACTTTTAAAATAATACAAAGTAATAAATATTACAACATTACGATACGATTATCAATATTATTTTAACCACATAAAGTAGAAGTAAAATCCCATAAGAGCATTCCATAAAATATAAATTACACTAAAGTCATTCTGACCGCAAATTAAATTTCATATATAAATATAAAATCCTACAAAAAAAAAATAGCATATCGGAATCTAAAAATTTTTATACTGTTTACATACTTATGTTATGCAATATCCTGTGCAATTTACTCTTAGAATGTTGTTAAGGCAGAGATTTATAAAAACTACATCGAAAATTCTAAACTTCGTCTGTCCGTAGGTAATTAAATTAAAAATTAAAGAAGACTCCAAAGTGGAAGTCTTACTCTTTGCTTTTTCAAAGTAACAACTCTAGTGGATACAAGGGAGTATACAGAGAAGTATGTAGATGTAATTTTTATTCTTCATTCCCAATTCCAACTTTCATTTTTACAATTAGCTGCAGCAAATTAAATTTTAATTTAATTATACAGCTATACAGATAAGTACTTTACTGAAAGCCCTAAATTGATGTTTTAATTGGTTGTCCTATTTTCCTTTTTGGCGCTATGTAATAAGTACAAATTAATTTGGGAATAAGCTTCCTTACATAAAGTGCTAGAAACCTTGGTGACAATATTTTGAATTATTAATTCACAATAACTAACAATAAGGATAAGCCTAACAGAACCGATCTAGAAACGTATTTTTGATGAGGAACTACATAAGTCTATAAGAATTACCCAACGATACAAGGCTTCATTATATTTAATTAAATTTCCTTCAGGTCTTTCGCTAGAGGATCTCGCAGGTAAGGTAAGTGAAATGCTAACTTTACTTTTCTTTAAGGTAAACATTTCTTCTTTAAGCAGATTAAGTGAGTTTGAGACTCGCCGAAGCAGTTCTTGATGAGACTAGCTAACCCTATTAACTCCCTTCCTGGTGGAACAAATTCTATTTTTTACATGACATTCATGATTAGGAGGGGGCAAAAAGAGAAAACAAGAGATAATTTGCACATATTTTCCCTGTGCTATTGCTTCCGACCTTATTACACTGCATCTATATTATTTTATTATTGCAAAAGTACAACTAAAAAACGAGCGAAATCCAAAATTATTATTGTATAACCATAATAAAATTATAAAAAACCTCAAAATCCAAAAGCAAAAAATACTTGAAAATAATTTTAA
Organism: Condylostylus longicornis; assembly: GCF_029603195.1. Lineage (NCBI taxonomy): Eukaryota > Metazoa > Arthropoda > Insecta > Diptera > Dolichopodidae > Condylostylus > Condylostylus longicornis. The sequence continues at coordinate 3,622,238 of NW_026578052.1, read as the reverse complement.
AATTCCCACATAAATATTTACCTACTTTAAGCCATATTCATCCCTATAAGCAAATGCCATTTATGTATCTGAATACCCATCCAAAAAATAATATGTTGTATGAGCTCCTTGTGTTCATTATATTACCCTTTTTTAAACTTGCCACATATTTTGTATTGTTATAAAAGTTCATTTTCTTTATTACTTTATTTTAGAATTTTATATTTCCATCTTTTACATTCATAAACTCTAGTCCATTTGGGACGCAGTCAAAAGGTCAAAACTATTCTTATAAAAGTTGTTGTATTACAATGCAAAATTGTCCTAAAATTCTTTTAAATGATGACATTTTCATAGAAGAGAGAAAATTATAAAATTTGAAAGTTGTAATGGCCAAAGTACGAGGAAATAATGTAGAAATGTAAGGAAAATAAAATGAGGATTCTAAAAAGTATTTTACAATGATATGAAAATATATTGAAGACAACTAAAATTTGGAGACCATAACAAAACAGCATAAAAAATGCAAACTGTCATGGAAGTAGCAGAGGTATTTGCTAATTCAGTTTTTTAAATTAGATGTATATGGGGACCTTTCAGCTTTCTACAATGAAATGTGGTTTGAAAATCAAAAATTCATTGCGGAATTATTTTACAATGATTTTTGGTCAAGAGTATCATAAGGATCTTTAAGCAACTTTAAAATACTTATTCTTGTTAACTTTAAATATGAATAGTTTCGTAAGGTATTGATAAAGAAATGAATAGTGAACGGTCCGACAGACTTCAAAAAGAACCACAAAATGGTAATGAAAATTAGTGAATTAAAATAGTAATGGTAAGCACTGCATTAGCAATATGCCAGCTCTAATGTAACAATATTGTCACAAAGTAGGCTCCAATGAGCTTTCTATGAATTTTAAGAAAGTTTTATATTAATTTTTGTCCCTACCAGAGGCTTTCATATCAGAACATAAAGAAGACCATTTTAAACATTCTTCTTTAGAAAACTGCTTTCCCAGAACGAAGTATTTGTTGAAGTTTCCACAGTTTGAGCTTGAGAAAAACACTTACACTAAATTGGTAACCACATTTTCTTCACTTATCGTTTTAAAATTTATAAGAACTGAAAAACTACTTGCTTTTCCTGTGTTACTTAGTAAAGGATTTTCATATTTGTAAAGAAAATGGAAATATGGGAAAGCAGCAGTGTGAGTGGAAACAAAAGGATGAAAATAGTTATATAGATGATGAGGGTTAATCGGACACTTGTAAAAAAATGACTTGAATGTATGCAGAACTAAAAAAAAATTACATTGTTCATTTTTATATTTTATTTTCCTAGAAGGTACAAAAAGAGCTCAAGTGACCAAAAATCACAACAATTTAAATTGTGATAGAAATTTAAGAAATGAAATGACAAATAATAATGATTTTAAATATTCTCTTTTAACCGTATTTTAGTTGGATTTAAGGAACATGTCATGCTAATGTGCTCTTTTCGTTAGAATACAGTAAAACTCTTTTGTTAAGAGTATGTAATTTAATTTGAAAAGTGATAATATGTAATTAAAATAATTTTTACATTATTTTGAAAATAGAAGTGAATTGGTCATACACTTCGAAAGGCGTTGTGCGCAATAACGTGTAAGGTGATAAAATGCAACCCGCAGGGTAAATACCGTGATTAACATGAAGAACATCGATTGTAAAGGTATTGGCACTAAATAGAAAAAAATGGAAAGCAAGAAATTCCAATTAGTGATAGTCAAATTTTTAAAAAATTAGAGGGAACTCAGAAATTTTTTCGCTAATGGCGATTCACGCAACCGGGTTCAACTTTATATCTTAATTCTACTGTATACTTAGTTGTTTGAAATCTTTATTTCTAAGAATTCCTTGAAAAACTTTCCTACTAAAGTGATTGCATTTAATGTTGGACAAATAAAAGAACAGAAAAAAAAATTAACAAAATCAAATATTCGGGATTTTAAGAAAATCTTCCAGGAAATTTTTTTCTATTTCACACATTTTACAATTACTTTCGAATACATAGGTATTCACGTGTATGTATGCATACAGCATTCATTCAAATGGTGGACAATGTTTATTTTTCTTATGCAAAAACAAAAAAAAAAATTCATCCCTTTTGTTAAATTGTCCTTATCGTATAGACTTTGTTTCTATTTTTAAAAATAAAATCGTTATTCATGTACAATTTTTACAAGTAAGGGTCTCAGAGCTTAACAAAATTTCATTTTGAATTTAGATTTTGTGGAAGGGATAGAAAATGTATCCAGTTAAACGAGAAAAGAAAAAAGATTTTAAAAGACAAGTGGCCACAAGGGAAATACCTTTCATTTTTATTTTTATTATTAATTTTTTTGTTCTTTTTCGTATATTTTGTGTATTGCTGTTTGTTTACTTGCTCTACTTGATTTTGACGAGTTAGTAGATATGAACAGGAGCAAAAGGGTGTGATTTTAGACAGATTACATTTCGTTATAGTTTTAGCTACTTAATAAAGTGTATATTGTTGGACATTTTTGTTATAATTGCCTCAAATGTATATTTGGTACCGCAACATAAAACCATTCGCCATACAGTCGTAAGAAATGGTGTGAAAGCATTCTTGTTCATTGAAAATCAGCTGATCAAGTTGTTATTGTATGCTAGAGTTAAAAAATTTTTATAAGGTTAAACGACAATCTATTAATTGATAAATTTGAATATTGTAGTAAATGACAGATCTGTCACTCAGACAGTGCATAGGCTCGGCTTACTGCAGGTGACGTCTATGTATTGTTGCTGTATTTATTTTAAACCTATTCCGAATTGATAACTGTAAATCTAGGTATTGACAAAATGGTTTTGGAATTCCAATTGGTGAGTGTTAAATTCCTGTATCTAAATGACCAAAGAAAAAAATGTCCTGCGGCACTATATTCCCTCAGCCTGAATTAATTGTATACCTTTATGTTTATGTTTAAATGTTATTAGATAAACCTTCTTAAATTCTTGATTATTTTAAAAATGAAATGAAAAGGGAAATCGAAATAAACCTTAATAAGAAATGTAAATACAACGGCTCTATGTGCTTAAAATGAAGGATTGAATTTTGTATTATTACATTGTGTAAGTATTTACAAAAGATTTTCGAATGTTATTAATGAAAATGTTATGTCTAAGGGTGTCCACTATTAATCACTACCTCATCATAACAAAATTCAAAATAAATTTTATATATTAATAGCATAAAAATGTCTGGTTTGAAATGAATAAGGAAAACAAAAAAATTATTTGACATTTTATGCAGATTTGTATCTTTAAGTTGAGTGAAAGGTTCACATGGAAGGAATTAGAAACTGAGATTTTGGAGATTTGCAGTAAATTGAGATGTTTGTGAGTTTTTATTGTTATATCTAACCCTTTTTTTTCTTTCGATATGACATCATTATTTTTGAAAATTTTCGGAATTAATTTTAAATTTTTTAAAGTATTTTTAGTTGTAATTTTTTATCGTTTACGGTAAAAAAATGCACTTAATCAAAAAAAAGACATGAGTGAGATTTTATAATATATTGTGGCACTCAACTAATTTAAATGGCACACAACTGGGTGATTTAAGGATTTGGGGTGGCCCATCAACCATTTGTTAACATGATCATAAAACAATTGGTAGTAGTACTCAAAGGGTTTCTCCAATACAGTCAGCACGAGCACTTGCATACTATGTTAAAATGCTTGCAAACCATTATAACGCTTGGAATACTATTTCGAATAATAGACAACTGTTCTAATAACATTGAAAACCCCATTACAATACTATTTAAGTTAAGTGGAAATACAACTGATCGCTATTTTAACTTTTTAATAAGTTCAAGTTTCGGACATTTTTTCTGTTGAATTAATGCTGTGAGAGAAACAGTTGAATCTTTAGCTAAAATTTGAATGAGGCTACAAAATACATATGTGTTTTATTTGTCAAACTAAACGTTTCAACAATTTTGGCCTATTTCGCTTAAATTTGACCGGTTTTGTTGAATTATTCACAAAATAATTCAACAAAACCGTTTAAATAACTTTAGTTAATTGAAAATATGAGTATTTGGGGCGTTTTAGTTGCGCACGTTCTTGTCTTTATGGTTTTTGTTTTTGAATTCAAATTAGTTTATTCGTTCATTGGTCCTTTAATTCATATTAAAAATTTGTATTCACACATTCTTCCACTGCCTATGTTAATGGATTACGCCCACAAATTGGGCATAATAAAAATGAGTAATGTTACACCTAATAACTCTGACACTATGCTATAATATAAAATAATTTCGAATTCTTCCGCATCAAATAATAAATTTTAAGTAAATTTAATATAAAAGAAAAAAAAATAATAAAATAACTTACATAATAATAAATTTCAAAAAAAAAAAAAGAAATTCTCTCTCAATTTAGAAATTTGATATTCAATTCATGTGACAGAAAATGTGTATAATGCGATGCAATATTATTATCCTGATTTATTATTACTTTTTTTTCTTCACTCAGATCTTTGAATATTTCAAATTTTCTCAAATATTTAAAGAATAATTTCGTATTTTTCATCAAATTCGCTCTTTTTATTTCGATATGAATCTAATGCATCATTGCCTCCAAATATTTGATTTATTTCTTTTCTTTAAATTTTATCTAGGTATACAAAGTAGAAAGAGAGAGCGAGAGAGTCATCTATTAGAATAACTTGAAATATTTAAATATCTTTTAATTTTTTTTTTTGCGTTTTTTGATGAAATCCTGTGAAATTGAAGAAAAGAAGATTATCATCATCTTCGTTCATTTTCATTCTATAATAATACTTAAGTTATTCAACCGAAATTCTTTTGGGAATTTATGTCCTTTGTAGTCGTTATTGTAGTATAATAATATATAAATCTGGTTTTCCTATATCCTTTTGTTAAAATAAAGATGAAAAAAAAAACGCGGTTATTCATATACATATAGTAAGTTGTTAAACGTACTCGTATTTATAAGTGTTTTAATATTTTACTTCCTTTTTATTTATTACAGGGTTATTAAAAAGAATTTGTAGCTTGCCCCATTTGGTAGCGTTCATTACTACTTTGATTTTTTCTCAATCGCATTCTCATCTCTCTCATCAACAGTGTTTAACAGAATCTGAAAATCATTTTAAAGTTGTATTGGTAAGGTTTCGGCATAATGTTAAATTTGCACTCGTCTGTGTTATAAGTTAAACGTGCTTATTATAAACTGTGAATGAAATTGAGAACTCAAATTTGCTTATATCCTAGTCCGATTTTAATTAGCGTCTATATTGTAATAGGAAAAATAAAAACAACACTACAAAAAAACAAGTCTTCGCTAACAGGTGACTTAGAATAATATGTGGGATCTTCTAGGCGAGAAAGATTAGAAACAAAGAGCTATGGCATATAACAAAACAAGATCCTACATATGTGCAAATAAGAAAAAGAAAATGGAAATGGATCGGCCATATCGTCCAGCGCCCAGAAATAGATGTAGCGCTGAAATGGAATTTCATTATATCCTAGTAGCATTCTAATATAATTCTGCTAATGAATCCGAGGGTTAACACGTTCCCTGTCCCAATACAAAAATGCAAAATTTAAAATATATTTTTTCGTATGTCCCGGCTTTTTTTCGTATGTTCTTTACTTTATTATCGTCCCTCAGGCATGGAGGGTGGCTAAAGTGACGTATATTCCGAAGGCGGGTAAACGCCAAGCAACCACCCAAAGTCTTTCCGTCCAATCAACCTTACTTCTTTTCTATTGAAAGTAATGGAAAAAATGATTGATAGATTTATACGGGACGATGCACTGGGAAGCAATCCCTTGCATGAATCTCAGTACGCCTATCAGTCGGGAAGGTCTACTGTACTCGCCCTGCAGGTCGGGGTCCTTGAAATCTCACTAGAAGTGCGGGACGTGGCAGTTGGCTGCTTCCTTGATATAGAGGGAGCTTTTGACAACACACCATATCATGTCATTTGTGAGTCATTGCACAAACGAGGGATAAATGCGAAATGGGTTAATCGGATGCTACAGGATAGGATTATTAAGTCCACCATAGCTGACAATACATCATCTCCGCTGCAAAAGGGTGTCCGCAGGGCGGGGTTCTTTCGCCCCTCCTGTGGTCCATTGTAGTGAATGATCTAATCGCTGCTCTCAAGGGCTCCCGGGCACGTGTCTGGGGATGCGCCGACGATGTACCCTTCGTCGTACGGGGAAAATTTGAGAGCATTGTTTCTGATCTTCTACAGCAAAATCTACGTGTTGTGGAGAGGTGGTGCGAAGGCGTTGGGTTAAATATAAATCCAAGCAAGAACACTTTGGTCGCCTTCACCAGACGCAGAAGCAGGGATAAATTAACGAGCCCAATTCTGTTTGGTGAACGTATTAGTTCCTCTAGGGAGGTGAATGTCTGGAGGTAACCCTGGGTGATCGTCTCTCCTGGAATACCCATATAGATAGAGTTATGGAGAGGGCTACGACGGCCTTGTGGACGTGTAGGAACTTCATCGGGGGACCTGGGGAATTAGTTCCAGGATAGCACTGTGGCTATATACGGCCCTTGCTAGGCCCATCGTCACGCGTCGATTGTATGGTGCCGTAAGGCTCGGTAGGCGGGTGTGCGGGCCAAGCTGGAAAAGCTACAGAGGCTGGTCTGCCTGGGAGCGACCGGGGCAATGCGGACGGCTCCTACCGCTGCATTGGAGGTGATGATCGGGTTGCCGCCACTGCACCTCCATATATTGAAGGAAGCTCGGCTAGTGACTTACCGACTTCTATCTGGCGAGGACGAGGCAGGGCTAAAGTTGGCCCACAGGACTCACAGAGACTTCATTGAGAGCGATCCGATTCTAAGGATAACCATGTCGTATGTCTGTCTGCCGCGATACAACTTCGACAACAAGTACAGAGTTCTGTTTCCCGATCGATGGACGTGGTATCGGGGTGGCCCGGTACTTGAGTCGGGTTCGAGTGTGTGGTATGCGGACTGGTCCAAAACGGAGTCGGGTGTATACGGTGTCTGCCCGGACACGCGTGTATATGCAACCCGTGACCCGTATTGCACGGTGTTCCAGGCCGAAATACATGCAATAGAGATCTGTTTGAGAATGAATTTAGAAAGGGGGTACAGAAACCGCACTATCTATGTGTTCTCGGACAGCAGGGCTGTACAGCTGGCGCTTCGTTCAGCTGAGGTTACATCCAAGCTGGTCTGGGGCTGCCTTGCTGAACTTATGGAATTGGCATCAGAGAACAGAGTCACGCTCATTTGGATGCCGGTCCATAGTGGCCATGCGGGCAACGAAATTGCCGATGAGCTGGCGGGACACGAAAGGGTGAGCAGGAGCTGGGTTCGCACTATTGCGAATTTCTTCACGGGGCACTGCAGAGTGAAGTACCACCTGCATAGGCTGGGGAAGTCGGGCACCCCCTGTGCAGATTTTTTGGGGGTGGCGATGAGACCGTCGTGCACATTCTCCGTGACTGTCGGGCACTGGCTGTTCGGTGCCGCAATTTTCTGGACATGGGTCCCTAAGTGTTCGAGAACTGTATTCCCAACTCCCTTAGGGATATCTTTGGCTTTGTGGTTGGGACGGGGATATTATAGGCGGGAGCGTGGGGTGGTTACAATAAGTCAAGAATGGCTGCGGTGGCTTGGCGGGTTACTCCTGTCCCACTCGGTTCCCTTAAAATCTACAAATCTACAAAAATATACTTTATTATCGTACCAGCATGTTCAGTGCAGAAACTGTACAGTTTCGTTACGTTCAGTCGAATAATTTGCTTTAGAAGTTTCATACACGCCCTGACGCACATATGGCTCGGGAACGTATCAGTGCTTATCAAGCGCACGTTTCCAGAACCTGAAATTTGGCTCAGCGGACAGGGAACGTGTTAATCTACATCAAAGTCTTATAGCTGTTATTGTTTCTTTTGTGCAGCCAAATCTTAAAATTTCTAAGTTTCTTAAATTCATTCGGAATATTGGCTATGATTCGAAATTTTCAACAAAATTTAAGTACTAATAACAATTTCTTACCAATATCATTTAAGTATGCTGAGCCATAATCACCCAGTTATCCATTTTCCTTTGTAGAAAATGAAATTTTTCATTTTATAAATCAATTTTGGCTCGATTTTAAATATTAAATGTCTCAAATTCTGTGTTTAAATTTTTTTTTTATTTTCGCTCCTATTTTGCTTCTGTTTTTTTTTTTTATTAAATAAATATACTTGGGAATCACTTCATCTATAAAAATTCACATAAAAAAGTTTTAAGGCAAGGTCATGGTCCCAGCATTTTCCAATTTTTTAATATGAGAGTAATAAAAAATGTAATATAAAATTTACTTTTATTTGTACACGTGTGTCTCTATGTACATCATATAGGTATGTAGTTTTTGTATATATATAAATTAGCATTTTATTGAATAACATACATTCCTACTCCAAATAATATTTACAATAATGTATACTCTTGCATTCTCCCATGCGAACAGATTTACATCAGCTATATGTTTTGGAAATGTGTGTACAACAGTGTATAAATAATTCATATTTGCATTTTATCCACTGAATTTTACCATCACTTTAATGAAAATAGCATTTGCATGTATTTTGGTAATATTCTCAAACCCTGAATTTGGTCGGAATCATGTAAAAAAAAAAAGAGAATGAAAAAAGGAAACGCTCAGAATTTCAATTCCAATCGAAATCTTATTGAATTATCAAAATATATTCTAGGATATTGAAGTGAATCACAGAATTCTCGGAATATTTTTTATATAGTTCAAAAAGTGCAAATTTTACTTTCATTTTTACATATGTATTTAAATTCCATGTGCAAGTTAGGGTTACCTGTAGTATTCAATTTTTAGATTGTGCAATTCGATTTTAATATTCGAGGAAGAGAAAATTAATGTGAGTAATAATTATGAATGTGAGTAGATAATAAATTGTTGATTGTTTGGCCCCAAAGTGGTCGAAAAGTGATTTTTAAATGATATAGTTGTGGCATGACTCCATTTTCTTTAAACTCATTCTGTTATTCAGCAATGACACATCCGATTATTTTCATCAAAAAATTTTATCTACTCTTCACAGATTTTGCGCACTTGCAAAAACATGTGTCTTATGGTGGTCCATCCATTCTTCCATGGATCCTTCCATGGTCATCATGTGTGTCTTCCATGGTCCATTGTTTCTAACATATGGCAAAGAGAATCGATTTATTTAAGCACTTCATGCGTTAATGATAATTTTTTGTTTTGAATAAATTCTCAATTCATCTTCCTTAAGGGGTTTTCCAAAAATAGAGCACAAATTTTCTGACAACTGCTCACAAAATGAACTTATACGAATGATATTTGAAAGAAGCAAGTTCCGACATAATTCCTCTCTGTTACAATCTTTCCAGGCCAACACACCATTTTCAAATAGTTGGCATCCCAAGAAAATGAACTGCTCTTCCTATTTTTCATATTTTAATACTTTATTTTTGTCAATTATTTTGTATATTTTACTTTTTTAAGATATTTTCCTTGTTTATTCTCAGAAAGAAAGCAAAAAAAAAAAAATGGCAGATGAAGGGATGTAACAAGAAAGCGTTTTCATTTTTACGATTTTTTATTTGAGATTTATTGATGATAATCATGTCGATGATAGACTGCCAAATGTTTTACTACATATGTATATAAAATCGAATATTTCCTCGTTCTTCTTTGAACACATATTCTGCATTGGCAATAATACGAGTATGTTAAAACGGAAGGAAAATTTTTTAAAATTTTCAAAAAATCATTTGGGATTTTGGTAATATTTTCAGTATCATAAAAAAATTCATATACTACCTTATTCATTATTATTATATAACATGCATATGAATTTATTTTTTTCCCGATTTCCTAATACACTGGCTTATATATACCTACATATATCATGCACAACGATAGTACACAAAATTTATTCTACAAGAGAATATGAATGAAAAAATTTTCTCTCTCTTGTGGAATAAAGGATGGTCTTTTTATTATAAAGTGCCACTACCGAAAATATTAGAAAATGTAATAGGAAAAAAAAAGAAAACGAAGAATCAATTTAAAAATTTTGTGTGAAAGGATATGGGGGCCCTTACTATCGCCCTTTCGATTTATGTTTTATATTTCGAGGACTTTGAAGTTTTCACAAACTCTGTGTATTTGAGAGGTGTATTTGGTATGGTATCGTATTCTCTTTTATTTACATACATTCATAAACCGCTAAAGAATAAATTTTTGGAACGAAGGAAGATAAGAGTTTAAAAATAAAAATTAATAATGAAATGATGAGAGAAGAAGGATTTGTTTTCTTTTTTTTTTCTGATGATTTTCATTGCTTGTTTTTATAGTGTATTCAATAAAATATTCTTAAAAAATTAAGGTGAATAAAGTTCAATTTATAATAAATTTGAAATCGTTTTGAATTTGCAAAATACCCACCCATACACACACACCAATGTTATTTTATATTGAAAATAGGAAAAAATTCCTTTTGAAATAAGGATAATAACAATAAATGCAAATGAGATTTTTATTTATTTTCTATATTATGTGAATATGTGTGGGTATTTTAAAGGAATGGATAATTTGTGAATTGAGAAAAAAAAATAAAAGAAAAAAATTGTAAATTTAAAATAAAATTAATTTTTTTTTTCTTAATTTTTTTTTTGTAAATGATATTTTAGATAAAGTGGGTTACTTTTGAATTTATTGATATCAATTGATCAGTTTTGTAGTGTTATACTGGTGTGGTGTGAGAGGGTGGATGGGGGCAGGGGTGAGAGAAGGCTGGTTAGTAATTTAAGCAATACAAAATTTTGTTTGTTGTTTTATTTTTTAATGAATTTGAAATTAATTTCAATATTCTTAGATCTTTTTATTGAAATGCACGTAAAATGATTTAAATAGGTAAGATAAGAAATATAAAGAAAGAAATTAATTAAATTCATTCGAATTACGATTTATTTTCGACAAATTCACACGGCGAAATATTTGAACATAAGGTGTTTGTCGACACGAGCATTTGTTAGTTTTCTAAATTTTGTGGGTTAAGTCAGATTTAATTTTGCAATAGAAAAATAATTTTAGGTTTATTGTTACGATTCCAGCGAATAAAGTACGAGAATTGCTGTCTGACTTAATGATGTATATTTAAAAAATAAAGTTATTTCTGTTCATCATTACATTCATGAATCATTTGTAATTAGGCGTTATGGAGACGTAGAACAAAGAAAGTTGATAATGACTGGAAATTAATATAAGTAACTAAGCCATAAGACTAATTAAAATGTGTATAAGTATGCAGCGCTAAACAAAAACCACATTATTTTAAAACTTCGGATTAGGATAATTTTGAAATTTCACTAGGGTTAATGAATAAAGAGTTAAAACAGCAACTAACTACCGAAGACGTCTTATTCTGTAGATGTAGATCCGAAATCTCTTATTTGACTTCAGTTTAAGAATTGGCGATTTAAGATTATTTATTTAACCATATGACCCCTGTAAATTGTCTCTTAATGTTCTTGAAAAAAATTTAACACATTTCTTAATGCGGATGTAATACTGGAATTCATCACAGTCAAAGGTATTGCACATATGTAGGTGGTGATGAGAATCACTAAATATGATACAAGAGCCTAAGGAAGAGATGTTATAAATGCGTCTTTTTGATTCAGAAATACAAAATTTATATATGGACAAGTTTTGTGATATATGGAATACATTTTATAGCCTATTCGTACTCTTCCTATTCTATTCCTACAAGGCCAAAGCGCTCTGGTCATGTCATACGTGCCTCCTCTCACAAAACGCCGCCCTTTTTTTAATTTCCTTATCTGTGATGTTAATTTCGGTAATTGTGTCCGAATTTTGGACTCTACTTAAATGATTTCCATCACATGACGCAACGATTTTATAACCAGTTTTTCCTGGCAATAGCTTTAAAGTTCCTAGTTTCAGCAAATTTTAATTTCTACTCTTCCCACAAACAACTTATAGTTGAATGGAATTTTTATATAAAAAAAAATTTTACAAATCAAAAATTTTTTTTGATAATTGCTTCAATGATTTCCGAATCAATAAATCAATAATTTTTGTTCGATTTATTCTTTTTGATTTTATAATATTTTTGTTAGCAAAACACAATTAGTATAACGAGAAAACAACCTCATCAGGATAATCATTTAATTGAATGAATTTATTTTTTGGTTTTTATAAATTTTTTTAAAAATTAAATTTAGATTGTATTACAAAAGGGTTAAATGTTCGATATAACAGAAATTGATTAAACGTTTGGTTTCCATTTTTTTTTGCATTATTTAACAAATTTTTGTTTTAATAAATTTCATATATCGCAACTTTAAAAAAGAACGTTTGCAAAATGAGAAACAAAAAGCAGGCACAACGAATGATATGTTAAATGTTAAGTGGCTCTCCAGCTCTCTGATTCTCCATGTAAATCCCTTGAATTGTATATTAAAATTATCTAAACATAATATTGCGCATCAGCTGCATTTTACAAATTTAATGTTTAGTACAAAAAAAAAGGATTGAAGAAATTTAATTGAATATTATCGTCAAGTTCAGTGCAAAGTATGTGTAGCAAGGTATGGCAACAAATAGGAAGCATATTACAGAGAAGAGTGCTTGGGGGAATAATAAGAAGAAAAATTAATATTTTATTCTATGTTATTATTGGTTCGATAAGTGGCTGTTATTACGATTGTTGAGTATAGCATATAAGGAAATGAAAAAAAAAAGAAAAATATTAAAACTAATCGAAAAGGATAGAAAAAAGAAAATACATGAACGTTTTTAATGTGTACGAGTGGATACGTTTTAATCGTTTCTATATTAAAAAGTTTTCAAGTGTTTACATACAAAAAAAAAAAAGTTAAAAACTGAAAGCGGAGCATGCAATTTAACATGTCATGAAAATTAAAATTTTTTTTTGCGAAAAGAATGAAATTTGCTGTTATTGCAATTTTTCTTATATTACTTGAGTTCTGATTGCTGATGAGACTTTAAAATGTTATAGAAATATCTGCCGCGAACATCATGTTGATTTTAACCACTTCTGCTTTAACCTATGCGAATGCTTCTTAACCCTTATACGCCATTCAAAAATAATCACACATAATATGTTTGTGGGTTAAAAATCACTCATTAATTTTTTACTTATTAACGATATTAGTGGGTTTTATATAGGAGATAGTGTCGATGTTGTTAAATCTAATATGAATCATGATTTACTTATATTGTTTGAGATTTTTAGGGACACCTTCATTTAGAGACACCTTCTTTCATAGGAACATTCCTCTTTATTCTCTATATGAGGCAATTCACACTTTTATTTTTGAAAAATTAATTAACTTGTATACTCACTAAACACATTAGCAAATTTACTTTAAAAAATTGATACCATCCAATTAATACAATCCATTATCTCTGTTTGAGCCATAAAAGTCTAAAAATCCGACTGCCACAAATACTTTTCCTAAGAATTCAATCGCCAAAAGAAAATTATTTTACATTCGCAGTTTACATGTATGAGATTTCATACGATGTGAGTGTGCAGATGTATAGATATTTTCTATTCAAAACTTATTGAATGCTGCGCATATGGCTCAATCTGAAAAGATTTTCTGTGGATTTGCGGCTGCTCATCAGAAGCCAAAATGGACTTGAAGAGCATTAAGTAAGCCAAATTGACTGCTACTGTTTCCACCCAGTCTCAGTATAATTAACCATGCGAACTTTCACGGTGGATGCAACTACTCGTTTTTAACAAGAACTAAATAGTTTTCTAAACCCTAAACTCATTTCTTATAAAACATATTGGAAAAAGTTTTAGAAAATTTATTGAGTTCACGTATTAAGAGTTTTTCTTAGGGAATTTTTCGCACAAGTATAACACAGGGGTGCCTTCACCTTAAGCTCTTCAATTAGAAGATTTTCGTATTTTTATTTTATAGATTTCTTTTTCCCAATTTAATATACATATGTATTTCGATACAATTGTAATAAAAGCATTGAACCGTAACGACTTAAAATCAAATTTGCCAACTTAAGCTTTTCTTTCTTTTCTTAAAATTCAACCTTATTTAATATTCATTATTTAAGAATAATGTAATTTACCTTCATTAAAGCACACAATACAAACTATTTTTTAAATAAAGTCTATAGATTATTCTATATTTTCTTCTCCAACACAATAGTACGGGTATAAGATTATAAAAAGATTTTGAAAATCTTTTCAAAAATTTTAATTTGAATTTTGTTTTTTATGTCTTCAAAATTTTGAACAAAATTTTATAAGTATGGTTGTATACCGTATAGGGAACATGTGTGAATAAAATTTTTTGGAAATTTTTGACAAACAAACAAAGCTAAAACATAAGTTAGTGACAGTTGTTTAAGCATATACAATCAAAATTATAAAAATGTCTGCTTGCTTATTCAGTTTACTTGTATTCTATAAACTGATATATTCTTGTATATTGCTTAACTTTATATAAATTAGATGTCTTACATTGATTACTTGCCTCTATAATATTTTTAAATAAAACTATATACAAAATATGAGCACCCAAAATCTAAATTTTCCTTTACAATATTTTTAGGATCGTTGAAATGGATAAACAAAAAGAAAATGCTTATTGTCTGTCAAAAAAAAAGGTTAAAATATAAGAGTTTACACGGTCCAAATGGGTATGGTACAATGTACATATACACATGTTGGAAGTTATGTACCTACTTATACATAAATGGGCTTTGAATATCTTTAATAAAAATGGGTACCATTTGGAAATTTCACATTATTATTTAAACATGATTGAAGCATCCAAGTGAAAATTTAAGAAGATCTTAATGTACTTGTAATATGAAGTTCTCTATATGTATATGCGAAGGTATTAACAGTATAATAGAATATCAAAGAAGAAAAAAAGAAAACTTAAAAATGTCAAGCCTTAAGTTCTGTCCGTTTTTTATTTTTTTTTTGATGATGAAGGATAAATTGAAATAAAACATTTGTATATAGTTTTAGAATTAGTTTTCCATTTACTTAAAAAAAGGGATCATTTATAGTCTAAATTGGGTGAATAATTTTTTTTTTGTTCTTGGAAAAAAAACTTACTAAAATCGCATAATATTATTTTTGTATTCCTTGTTAAAATTAAATGAAAATATTAGAGTTTCTATAATTTTGACAAATTATTATTTGGTTAGGTAGTTGACTTAAGTAGTTCTAGTTCTAAGAAACCAAGTCTACTTAAAGTATTTTAGTATGTAAACTTTAAATTAACAGAAAAAAAGCTTAAAACAAGCCAAATTTTAAGGAAATTTTGGGCATTAGGAGAAATTTTTAAGATTAATTCAATTTAAAGTGGATCTGTATTGTACGTAATTATCTTGAACCTTGGAAGACTTAGTTAAGGGAAACTTAATTATTAAAAAACCTATTAAATTGTTTGTGTAAATCAAAGTTTCTTCTGAAACCTCCAACATACTGAAGCTCTAAATTATAGAATAAATTGCATAAATATAGGAGTCGACATTTGTGTATTCTGTCCTTTGATAATAAAATATTCGTTAGTTACCTTAGAATTCGTTAGTAGGTTTTCCATCACGCCGGTACTTTCACATTTTTATTGACCGAACATCATGAGATTAGCAATTAATTTTTTTCCACACCAAATTTCACATATTTAAGAAAATATACTTTTTACGTATTGAGCCAATGGAGAGCAAGCGATTTGGGTGAATTCTGAGATTATCACTTCATGTTATTCAAATGCACTAGTTAATAATTTTCCGTTATTTTAATCAAAACTAAACTAGTCACGTTCGGCCGTCCAGATTTGAAGTTATAAAAAGGTGAATTCAATATACATTGTCTCTTAAGGGTCCATCTGAAGAGGATGGCTAAAGCTTGTGTGAGCCCGAGACGGTGGCTTGCCTAAAACTATTTTGCTTATTTTAGCAGGGAGCTTTGTGACGGCAGTGGAGGTATTGTAACTGGGCGTGGTTGGAGTGCTGCAGTTTTTCAACGACCTAGGTTTAGAGCTGATGTAGACGGCGATGAGAATCAAATAAGATCTTTTGATCGACCCGAGCTCCCTACACGTTGAAAAACAAAGAGTTTCATGTACCGATAAGCTTGGTCATTTGAAATACTGAAACAACCTAAACCAACGCCATAGGACTGTAATGTGATTTCATCTCTTGTTTTTCTATAAGTTCGTTCGTTGCATCAAAGCAACCTTCTCTCTCCTTTTTTGTTTCCTTGTCTATGATGTTTCCCAATTACCCTAATGATGGAAACACCGAACAGTTCCTCGCTGTGATAACGACTTCTACTTCCTATCTAGACTATCCGCCGGCCGTCTCATTTTTTTAAACATAACTGTTCCCTGGTAGAGTTTAATTGATTGAAATTATTACTGTGACCAAATGTCTTTAACATTTTTATCAAAAAATATGCTACTTACAAAATCTAGAAGTTTCATTATAACTTCTTTTTCATCTCATTCTTCAAATATTCGGTATACAAAAAACGATTTCCTAAATTTGGTTTTTTACTTGTATTTCTCTTCATTAAAATCCACAAGGTTCAGTTAATATTTTTGTACTTTTATTTATTACTAAAAATTCATCGATTCAATGCGTTTTTATATAAGATCATTCTTAAGAATTAGTTGAAGCTACATACATTTGATAGTAATATTTCCTTTCTCTTAGAAACCAAAATATGCAGAAAAAAGGTTTTTAGAAATTTTGTTTTTTAGTTAACATCCAAGACGATGTTGTATATTTTTATTCACAAGAAGAAAAAGAACACAGAAAAAAAAATCGGAATTCAAAATGATTCTTCTTTTAATTTTTTTGTCAAAAATATTTTGGCAAGCCATGCGTTTTGAAGAAGTGAAGAATGAAATATTATGGGAATAAAATTTTAAGAGGATAACAATCTTACAATTTCTATTTGATTTCGAGGATATAAATAAATAAAAATCCTTTTTATAAAATGCTTTTTTAACTCATCATTTCGAAAAGAGACTCAAAAATGCAAGTAGAATTTTATTTAACTATAAATATAAAATGTTTCTTAACAAAAATGATGAAGATGAAAGTGGCAAATGACGCTTATGTCTTTGGTTTTTTTCTTTTTTCGAATTCCCTTTTGAGTTTATGGTTTATTTCTCAAGATGACGAATAAGTAATTCTTTTGATGTCAGTGACGTTATAGTGGCTTTTTTATACACTGTTATACAAAATTTTTAGTTATTATTAACATGCTCTTGTTATTATTTAAAATAAAGATCCTTTAGATTTTGTATAGTTTTTATTCGTTTCTGGAATATATTTTCGGATTTTATTTCTGGTATATTTCAAATGACAATATTATAATATTGCGTTTATCGCTTTAAAAATTTTTGTTAATCTAGAAAGGATTTTAGAGCAAGGACATGTATTACAACTTAATATAAATGAAATTACATAAACACATTGCCTCATACATAAAGTTATTGTAAGAAATGAGTTCAGTTAAATGAGAACCGTCTCTTAAGTATAAAACTTATAATTTTGGAAAGAACACAGATTTAAATATTAAAGGCTTCTTGTCAAAATATTCTCAGTTTTGAATGGATGCGTGTTAGTTTGAGTGTATAATTTTAAGAAATATTTTTATAATTATGTCTTTTTCTATATTTTAATATTTTTTTTTGATTGTCAGTTTTGAATTGTGTGTTTTATTTTTGTTTTTCTCTTCTTGTACTCATTCTCTTTAAAAATATAAAAAGCAAAAACGGAAGGAGAGAGATAGAGAGAGAGAGAGAGAACAAAAAATAAAGGAAACCAACTGAGCCGAAAAATATGTCATCTGATTTAACAGCTTTTGAAGATTATTTTGTTGGCATTTAAACTTTTCAAATATTATTTATTCCCTTCGTATAATCATTGTTGTTACTTATAGCCGTAGTTGTTGTTATTTCTCATCTTGACTTGTTTTTTTTTTGTTAAAGAAATTTTATGGCGAAAAAGTTGAAATATTAACAATAAAAATAAGAAGAAAAGTACCAAAAATTTTTTTTGTCTATTTCAATTTTTAATAAAATGTTCGTCAAGATGGTTAAATTCTTTTTTCTTGGGTATTTTGGGCTTCTTGTAATACCACAAAAAAAAAATTTTTTTTCTCTGTCAAATCAAAAAGGGATTTTGCGTAATTTTTCGAAAATTGTTCTATTATTGAAGAAATTTTGTTACCTTTGAATTGCTAATGAGTTTTTCCACAGTTAATTTTCAAGAAAAAAAAAATTCACCGTTAAAGAAGGATAAAAATTTTTGTCATTTAAGATATTTTAAAAGTATTTTTAATATTACAATGGATTTTTGAAGTAAAAAAAAGATAGATGGGCTTAAAGAGAAAAGTCCATCATTCGGTAAATTAAATTGTTTTAAAAATTAAATTATTATGAAATTTTTATTTTATTTAATAAATTAACCTTTAACTTTTCTTTTAATTTAAGGATTTCTTTTTATGATTTAATGGCATTGCCATATCTCGCATACATAGACTTTTCGAAATTGCATTGACATAAGGTAAGGAAGAATAAATTATGGCATTTAAAAGTTAATGAAGCTTGTTCATGTATTATTGAGTTAAAAGTGGGTATACTCGTATTTACAACCGGTATCATGTACCTACTTGCGAAAAGAAAAGAGTTCCGATAAGAGAATTGAAAAATGACATTCGGACTTCTATGCCCCGTTTTTTTCCAAAATCTTATTGAAAAAACCTTAAACACATTAATTAATTTTTTCTAGAAAGCGAAAAATTTGCTGTAATTTTAATTTTTTTAATATGATAAAATATACACGGATCGTTCGGGTACTGAGATAAATCCTAAAATTTATTTAAGAGCAGAAAATCCAGAATTTGATATATTTTTATATTCGACTTCTTGGAGTGTATGTCAAATTAGATTAGATTATAACTTTGCAAAGATATATTTCAAACTAAGAAAGTGCAACAGTAAAAGTTTAATTCTACACCCTACCGCTTATAAGAAGCGAATCGTTAATTTCCAGTTGAGGGCGCGAGTACATACCCTTTCAGTTACGTGAGCCGCTTTGTGTTTTGTGAACAGCAATAGTAGAGAATAATGCTCAATTGTCTCATTTCCACATGGTAAGATCTGCACAGGTAATTCACAATTACACTCAATCTGCACATATCACTGGCCTGCCTATGTACTAACCAGTAAGAAACTCAAACGTAAGTACACATCTCAGGTTAAGATTATCCGGAAACAAAATGGCAATGCAAACACTGTAATCTGGAAGCTTATAACACCGCCTTAAATTTTCTACACATGCCAGCATTGATCGATTTCTCACCAACCGTGATATCTTCCTCCATCAAATTGTTAATTGGTAAACATTACCCCGAACGATCAATTAAAATTATATATACATAGTTTCACATTTTCTAACTAGTCGGAATCCAACATAATTTCGAAATCTCTAGGATATTCCCCAATCAGTGCTTTCAATGACCGTTCGAAGTAACTTCTAATACTCAACGAATTTTCAACACTGATTGGTAGTTTACCAGTTAAAGAGATTTTATATCTTTAAACATTCATGGAAATAATTTGAAAAATCATTTGGAATTTAATATTAATTATGGAATGTCACCTTTGGTTCTTAATCCCTATATATATTTTTTTAAATTTTTTGCTGAATTTAAATTGCTATTTAAACCAATTAGTTTTATTTTAAGTATATATGGGCTCAAATAACAACATTTATAGCCTAGCTATTTACAAAGTCAATACAAAAAATTATTATTCTAAAAAATATTTAAAGTTAATCCCCTTTAAATAAATTAATTTTAATAAATTTATAAAATTTTATCGTTCATATTTTTTTGTTTTTAAATATTTTCGAATATTATTTAAATAAAAAAAAAAAATTTAGGTGTTAAATAAATATTCAGAAAAACAATGAAAAAAATCATGGTATTTGTACATAAAACGATTTAACATTTTAATTTAAATTTATTTACAAAAATATTATTTTTTTTTCGGTTCCTGTTTCAATGCAATAAATACTAATAAAAGTCCAATAAAAAGAATAATGCCATCGGCTTAATCAATATTGGCACCATTTTTATATTTTTTATTTTTAAATCAAAATTTATTTAACTTGGCAGGTTTAACAGGGTAGAACAATAAAAATTAAAAAAAAACAAATTTTTTTTCTTAAAATTTTTTTATTAAAAAATCAGGAGATTTGTATTGTTGGTCAGGGTAACTCCAAACTGTTATTGTAAAGAATTGTCAAGCGTATTGTATTCTGTGAACTTGCTTAATATTGCTTTCTATAGCGTAGTTTCTGTTGCGTGCAAAGAAACTTCAATACTGTTGGTACTTGATTAATACCTTGTAGATTTGAAAACATTTTCATTACAAAAATGTCACCGAATTAAACACCTAAATTCGGGCAGATCACATAGCTTCTTAACTTCTTTTTGCTAATTATGAATTTAATTTTTGATTCTGTTAACAATAAATTACACTTAATTTATTTTAACATCACAATTGGTAAGAACAATTTATAATACTCATACAAAATTTAATTTTGTTTTGATAAATTTTTTTGTTTTTGGGTATAAAATGAAAAGAGTTCATCATTTATAAAGTTAAATGAAAATTGGCATTTGTCCACCACACCGTTTCACATCTGAGATTCATAATAAAACCGCTGATTTTAATAATTTAAAATGAGAATAAAAAATGAAAATATTTTTTTTTTTTAACAATATTGTTGTGGTCGGTGCAAATAACTATCAGACATTCCTTAAATTTTAGTTCTCTCCGTTCTCCGCCCAAACCATTTAAAATGAAAAAAATTTTGTATAGGTAAAAGTACATTGTACCAAATACAATATAAATAATAATAATAACAGTTATACAATAAAAAAGAATATTTAATCGAATTTTGTAATTATTGAAATTTATTTGCAATAAATTGAAAACCAAACTACAAAAAAAAAAGAGGTACCACAATTGTTAAACATGTATTTTTACATATTTCATGAAAGAAGCGGCATAGTATTGGATTTGTTGTGCATAATAAATTGCCAGGTTTTTCTTGAAAAATGCAAATATTTTTAAGACGTTGAAAAAATTTTGAGTGATTTTTGCTTTCAAACAGATTAACAATTAAAAGTCAAACAAAGAGAATATTTTCAAAAAAGTGGCAGTCCACGCTGGGGCGGCAGTAAAAAAAAATCTGTTGTATTCACTAGAACGGAATTTATTCATCCATGTTTTTAGAATAAAACTGAATTTGAAGCTTGCTCCATAAACTTGTTCCTGCCTTAACATTTCTTAAAAAGATTAGGTGCAAAAATTTATTACAATTTCAATTTGTGTTTAGTTTTAAATTTTTCTGAAGTTCCTTTCGTTTCATTTTGTTATATAAATTACACCCTGTAATATTTTATGAAATTTTTAATTATTTATGAAATTCTTTGATTATGTTATACAGGCAAGGCTTATTACCACAATTCATAACACTTATTAATAAAATTATTTGATACGCCTCCTGATATGATGCATGTGTATATTATGTATAAAGTATTCGATACAAACAGAACTGCAATAATACTTATGTGCAAGCAGATTTGGTCCATTCATAATTAAGGTATTTAGATGAATGTTTTGAAAAATTAATTCAATTTTGGAAAGGTAGGGTAATTATAACGCGACTACAAGGAAGTTATAGAATTAGGCCGAAATATTTTAAATTAAAAAAGTGGACGAATCCTTATTTGAAAATTTTAACATTAAGTCTATAGTACAGTAAGTTGCAGTAAAGATTCGTGGACGAATTAGAGCGGTTAATTAGAACATTTAAATTTTCTAAATAATCTCTTTGTTTTGCTTTTTATTTTCGTCGACAATTCGATGCAGGAAAGTTTTGTAAAAATTGCAAACAATTTTATTTTCCTATTTTTTTATTGCTATTATTTTCCACCCAATCTTATTTTATATGCACAGATTCTTAAATAAAAATTAAAAAAAAAACTTTCTTCTTTTTTGGTCAGAAAATTTCATAGTCATGAGAATGATTTCATTAATTTAAAAAATATACAATCGTTGTGAAAGAAAAAAAAAATATTTGCAATACACAGTAAAGCTTAAAGTCTCAATCTATAAAAATAGATTCATTTATGTATGATTTGCGTCCATCAATTTGAAACCTATTGAAGCGTATCTAGAAAAAATTAAAATAGAAAAACAAAAAATCACGAATCTCATCCTAAGCAAATATATTTGTACAGTGTTTTTTAGCTCAACATATCAGTTTTTATTCGGGTAGATACAAAGTTCTCCTCCGATTGAAATAATATTTATTGAATTTTCATGCTAGTGTTTTTACGTTGCCAAATGAACATCGGCTTTAACACAGTGTTGACGAAATTTTTGATGTACAAGAAGATTCGTCTTTCGCGGACGTTACATTTTGTTTATTACACGGAGGTCGAGCTAATTATGCAATTTAGTTTTCTATGAGGGTGTCGGCGGTGTACGACATAGACGGAAACGAGAAAACTGATACTCCAGCTTGGGGGAAGCGGCAATTCCTATCATTGGAGCCGAGACATGTTTTGGAATGCCAGGGAAAACGACTGTATTCACTGGATAATCTATCTGAAGAAGATGGAAAAAAAGAAAAAAGATGTCTGCAGCGGGAAGAGTTACGAATTACATTTAACGAAAGAGCATTGACTGCATGAATGCGAGGTGTTTGTTCGCTTACAGTTGGGGTGCTTCAGAAGGACCTTTGTGATACCGATGGAGTTTTTTGCAATGTAATACTGCAATTTGTAATACGATTTAGATGTAATACTGCAATTTGTCACTACCTAGATTCTATGGATTGATGTGAGAAAGGAACTAAGAGCTTTGATCCCTACGAGCGAAAAAAAGAAGGAAGATAGGCCAACAGAACGGTGGACGTAGTAAAAATAGTAAGCAAGTTCTTTGAAAATATCTTAAAAATGAAGCAAAAGAAATAGCTGATGTGTGGAAGTTTATAAGAACATTTGCAGTGAAATTTAAGAAGGCTAACCGGGTACAAAAGAAAAAGTTATAGATAAGCCAAGATTCGCCTAAAATTGAAAATACATACTTCATATTTTAACAATGTTTGTTAAAGTATACAGTGCATTCAATGTCATAGTCCGTAAATCAGGATCATAATTGCTAATATTGCTATTCACTTTTATTATTTGTTATGGAGATTCACTTTCCATGTTCTAGGTAGCAATGAATACATAAAAAAATTTAGATAAACAAAAAAAAAAAAAAATATGCAATTTTTTTCCGAATGTTCATAGGGTCTATATGCGAGATTTGATGTGTTGTTTTGAAGTATACATACATAAACATTTGATAAGGTAATTTGTCTTATATGGATCACCTGTCCTGCTGTTTTAGAATTTACTGGTATAAAAATAATAGTAAAAATTAAAAATCATAGAAAAAGTCAATTTGTAAATTGTTATTTTTTCTGCTGTTAAATTGCAAAGTAAAAGTTTTATTACACATTCATGTATGCATATATTCACATGTACCATACATGAATAATAAAAATGTTGATATTTTATGCTATACTTCTGTTTCAGTCATTCTTATGAGTCACTGGAGAACAATAATTGCTCAGCAGGAAAAAAAAAGATTATAATGTACAAAATTTACTGTAATTGCAAGAAAAATAAATTTATAGAATCAGGAAAATGGATCATTAATGTTAAAAAGGGTTTATTTAGTAAAAGTAGTAAAAAGAACGGTAAAAGAAGAGTTACTTAACTGTAATTGACGTATGGGCATGGATTAGCTGTAAATGACATGATTAACTGTATTATACCTATTTGTTATTATCTTCAACTGAAAATTAGGGTTAAAAAATTTTATTTTTATCATCCTTCATTAATATTTATCTAAATTGTTAACTAGTCGCTGTTAAGTTGAAGGGTTCTTTTCCTCTATTTTTATGTGTAATTTGAAGCTATAAATGGAATACTTTTTTTTTTCAAACGTTGGTCCATAAAATAATATATTGATATGTTAATAGTAACGGATTAATTGAAATTGGACGGTATTGGAAAATTGCAGTCAAATAGTCTATTGAATGCAGGATTTATAAATTAATAATGATGTAATTTTCCTCATAATGGCGTTTATCTTGAAATGAGTGCGTGTTATTGAGTAAAGCAATTTCATTAACAGCTTGGCGACGCGATAATTACAATAAAATATTATGAGAGAATTAAAATCGCGAGGAAATATTAACCTTATAAAGTAAATATTGGAGAAAACGTGTTAGTGAACGCTAATAATAAAATTTTTTTTTGTTAAAAATTCAGTGGAAATTTTATAAAATTTACATGAGTCATTATATTTATGCATAATTTTTACTAAGAGTAACTATATTTGTGCACACATCTGAGCAGAAATGGATATTCATTTTAATAATAGCATGGTTAATTCGAAATTGTATCACTCATCCGTGGAATCTTACAATGTTGGCTCGAATATTCTTAAATTTGAAAGCAAAATCAGGGAATCGAAGTAAAGGTAAGTTCATGGAATTTTTGTGGATTTTAATAAATTTTTAATTTTCATTCAGAGGACTCATTCAGAGCAAGTCTTAGATGTCTAATTAAATGTTTCTTACTAAATGATGTACTCTCCCAAATGGCATACGACTTCATGTAGAAAATTATGAATATTATTTAGGTTTAAACTGATTAACTCCTAAGAACTAACTCTGGAAGAAATTTACGAGTATAATTTTTAAGAATACTGTTAATTTTAGTTCATGTTTCAAGAAACTACTCAACTGAGCGTTTCTCCATTGCATTAAAAATATCAACAAATAGGAAAAAAGTATAAAATTTTTGTTACTTAATATTCAAATTGTTTTTTCAGTTTTTTTTTTAATAATTTTTTAACATTTTTTTAGATCACTCCATTCGAATTACCGATTACCATAATTTGAATTCTAAAATATCCCTTTGGGACAATTTATTGCTCTTTTAACATGCATAAATTTTTTTTTTATTATTGTATATTATTTTCTTAAAAGGTAATATAGGAATATTTTTAACGTCTATCGGGATTTATAGAAAAATAAAAATAGAATATTGTAAAAATTTTTTTTTAAAATTTGAAAAAAAATTTTACAAATACAAAAAAATTGATGGAAGGCGTGATATATCGTTAAAGATTTAACAGAATTTGCTGATGAAACGATTTTTGTTTGACTAATTTCCGTTTTGAAGATTTGTGGAATGAAAGATTCAAAGACATTTTGAAACTTCAAATCGCACTGACAATTCTTAGTGGTGAGCGATGGTGGGAGATAGAAAGGTGATTGAAATGAATAGAATTACATTCATGATGTGGTCGCCATCCATATCGAATATTGCTTTGTTTATATTAGTTTGCTAACGACTTGCGCATTCCAGATTGCTGTTCTAAGGATTAAATGAAAATGATTGCATTGATGAAAATGATGCCAACAAAGGTCAGGACAGAGTTTGTTGTATGCTCACCCTACTAAGTCGGATACACTTGCACGACTAATAAAAGAAAAAAATAGTGTACTTTTATGAATGGAGATACTAATTTTCTGCACCCAATAATTCAATACTTATTGCAAAAGTTATTACGTGACACGTTCTTATCATCTATGAAGAGAGGTAGTAGGTTTCTCCATTCACAAATTGAAGTCTATTTGAAACGACTCTCATAAAACAAATGGATTCCGTTCTTACGTCTGTCAGGACAGTAACGGTCACTGAGTTAGCCAACCGGCAAATGATGGCGATTACCATCAATGCTTGTCATGGAAAATTTCATGCCAACCCATAGAAGAATCATATTAAAGACAAGAAAATGTAATTTCTACGATATATTTTTGCTGTCAAACATTTCAACTTTAAAGATTGGGTTATATATTTTTGAAGAAATTTAATCCGGAGCATAAGTATGTTTTAAGTTTCTTCTTCGGACTTCAGAAGTATTGCATTCCGTTTATAATAAAATGTTCCTTTAATTAAACTTATTAAACTTTGTATTTTTTTCTAATTTAATAATTTATTTTACATTACACAGTTTTAATCAGAAATAATGATCTTTCACTTCAACTCTAGCTCTAATACATTTTCATTTCATTTACAAAAATATCAAAAAATAAAAAAAAAGCAAAGTAAATGATTTGGGGCTTGGTAATTAAGGTCGACTCTTTGTCTTCATACAAAATCTTTTCTTGCTTTCCATTTTTTTTTTGTCCATGTGAAAGTTTCTCGGAAAAAAATTTGTTTTAAAAAATTATTTTTATTCTCTTGCTTTTAATTTTTTTCTCTGTATTTTGATTTCTATTGTATTCACACTTGAATTTTCCTATTTTTCTTCAATTTTGTTTTTTTTTTGAAATTTCAAACTTTTTTTTTGCATCCATCCTCCCCAGTATTATTTGAAAAAAAAAAAATTTCAAACAAAAGACTCATAGGAAAAAGTTACACTTCATAGAGTTTGAGGAGTTCATCGAAAAAAAAAACAAAATTCCACCCTAGTTAGCCCATTTTATTTAAAATTTTTCAAGGCATTTTGGTTGTGTTAGAACCAAATAGAACAAAGTTTTCGATTTTAAAGGTGTTCGAACACAAATTCTTGTATGGTGGAATACTTGTATGAGAGAAATCCCACAGAGGATTGTGTGAGTATTTTTTTTGTTTTTACGTTTTTTTTTTGGAATATTTCGAGAAAAAAGGAAAAAAATTGGGGGAGTGTGGATATTTTGCTTTTTGTTTCACTTTCAGTTTTTATTCCTTTGAGATATTTGGTTTTACTTTTAGATTCCAATATATTTTTGGTTATCATTGTTTAATCAAGAATGGGGAAAACTGAAAATAGAGTTGAAGAGAAGAGAATGGAGTTTATTTTTCATTGTTTTTTCGTAATTTGGAAAAAAAAATCTAATATATTTGTTAATAGAGAAAAAATGAGAATGAAATTTAAATTCCCTTTTCGCACTGTCTTTTCAATTTCCCCCATTTTGTATAGTAGTCTCTTCTCTGTACCAAATTTAAAGAATTGAGAGTATAGAAAAGGTGAATGATTAGAACGTGTTATACAAACTCGTTATAAGAATGTTATTGTGAAATTTACATTTTTTATTGGGTTTGTTTTATTTTATTTTATTTCAATTGTAAAAGTGAGGCGGAACTATGGGAGTACCGCACCATTTTTAAGTTGAAATGAATTTGGTTTTCTATTCAAGTATGTACATATAAAAAATAACTCTTCTTTACCCTCTTTAACCCTTCCTTCCCCCAAATTGATTTTCGAACTTTTTTAAGTTTCTTTTCATTCAAAAATTTTGTAAGGAAACTACAAAAAAACAAAAAAAAATTTGAAAATTAAAATTCAAAATACAATCGATGATCAAAGTTATTAGGAAATAAAAATTTGCAAAAAAGAAAAAAAAGGAATTTGAAAATCAAGAATTTAATTAGATCTGTAATAAAACCATAAAATTTTTTGGTCTACCGATTCAATTTAAAAGAAGAATAACCTTATGGAGTTTTTTTTTCTTTTTAATTTTCTCATGTAGATTTGCATACGAATGCAAAAATACGAATTTTGAGCAGGAAAAGGACCAAAACCAAATGTTATTTTATTAAAGTTCTTAAAACAATATATTTGTGGTCAATAAGTGACAGTAATAGAGGATAGGCACACATCTTGTGTTTAATATGGATTAGAAAATTGGAATGAGTTTTTTTTTTTTGAGAAAATTTTATTGCGGAAGTCGATATTTAATTTGGAAAATTCAAAATTTTATTCGAGAATTGCGGAAATAGAGGGCAAATCGGTTGGAAGCCGGTCGGTCTTAATACATAAAATGAAAATATTTTTCAAAGATTTAAAATTTTTTGTTGGAAAAAATTGAAACCTGAATTTGTTTGTTCAAAAGTTATTATAGTCCAAAACCTATGCGATTAACTTTCTATAAAAATAGTCTTTCGAATTACCATGGTAGAAAGATGTACGAGAGGAAAAAATCTATCTCTTATAAAGAAACCTAAGATTTGATTTGAAAACAATCTTCTCATAATGGGTTCGAAATTTTAAGGACATCTTGAAATAAGTAATTCCAAATCTTATAATCAATCGAAAAGTCAGTATTTGTTTGTGTTAATATTTTTTAGTAAAAGTCGACTATAGTCTTTAAACACCTTATCATGACCTTATAAATGTGCATCACATATTTTGTTTTTCAACGAGGGGTATTACGATTAATACTCCGCTGTACAATATTCTGTGGCTCAATACAATTTCTTGCTGCACAGAGTACATGTAATAAATATTCCACGGAAGAATATCTGATTTGGAGAATATTGTTGCAAGAGGTTAATTTTGTATTAATCACGGAAAATAATAATGTTTGTTACATCTACAATCCTTTAGAATATTTATAAAATTTTTGAACACTATTAAGCTGGTGATTTGATATTCAATTTATATAAGAAAGCAATGATATACACTAAGAATCTTTTTCACTAAGCATATTATTATACTTCTTCTTCTTCTTCGTGTTTTAGACTACTAGCCTGTTTTTCATATAAGTGCAGTCTTAATTGTGGTGGTCTTGTGATGAATACGTCCAGCATTCGCTGCGTCTTTTACGTGGTCTTCCTACTGGTCTTCTGGTGTTCTGCCTGTTATTCATTGCAATTTTTGCGATTCTGTTTTCTGACATCCTATTTACATGATCTTTCCAGTTCCTCCTTTTACATCTAGTCCACCGAACAATATCTTGTATTTTGCAAGTATATCTTATATCTGCGTCCATTATCTCGCAGCTTATATCCATATATTTGCCTAAGAATATGTTATGGCATACTACTTTACTAATCATGGCATATGTATCACACCTATACAACATAGAGATCAAGATAACACAAACATTTTTATAAAAATTTTTTTTCTAATTAAAACTGCATACTCAATTAATTTTGTTTAATCATTTACAAAAAAATAAAAATTAAATAAATCAAATAAAATAAAACTATAAATCTTAAAATTTCTAATCATCGTAGATTTCCCATTAGGGGCTTGAATTTCTACAAGAAAAAAAAATCTGTTCTTCCTTAACAAAATTTGTAATTAGTAATAACCTGCTTAATACAATAAAGAAAATCTTTCTTTTCACTATAGTAATTTTCCTTTGATTGTAAAATATTTTAAGGATTTTTTCCACTTTTTTTGTAAATCTCATTATTTTAACATTAATTTACAATACAGAAACAAAAAAAAAAAGTTAAATAGGAAAAGTCGAATTAAGTCGAAGAGTTTTGAGAGAAAGAAAAAAATGAGTACAAATGAAGAAATAATTCGCTTTTAATTTCGTGAAAATTTCAAGGTATAAACGTTTTGTATTCCTTTTGTTTTTCATTTATACTGTTATATCGCACCTTCATCTTCGGGCTTTGTAGTTATTATTATTGTTTTTCTTAAATTGGAGAAAAGTTAATTTTAAAAATGGATAAATTGAACTAAAGAAACTAATAAGATTTTATCCATCGTCATCATCATCGCATGATCCGTACAATATAGAGAAAATTACCACAATGAAAAATTCTTCTTGCTTTTTTTTTGTTCATCCTTTTGTCAGAGGATTTTGCGATTTTTTTTTTTTGTAAAAGATATAAGTAAAGAAATAAAAAAACTAGCGCGGAAAATCCAATTACAATTTTCAAGATCTTTTTTTTTTTTCTCTAAATTTTATTTGGATTTTTTTTACTTGTTCTGTTGTTCTTCTTTTATTTTTTACATTGTATATTTTATGTTTTTATATTTCAAGTCTATTAACTTGATTTTGTTCATTATAATTGTCTAAAATTGACTAAAAATGGGAAATGTAATAAATTGGTTGTAATTGCCCAAAATATTTCCATAGAATAGAAATGTTGATTTAGCAAATAAGAAAGTTGATTAAAGCTACATACTTGGTAGAACTCTTACAATACAAACTTATTGGTTGTGACTTCTATTGGTTGAATATGGAAAACGGATTAAATCTTGATTTTCAACGAGTTCCCGAAAATTATGTAGACTGACCGACATCTTGTAAAAATTAGTTTCACGCCCAAGAAGATATTCATATTCGTTTAAAACTGGATCAAAGCTGAGTACTATTGCGCTAGTAGGATTAATACTATTTAATTTGATTTAAAGTTCCAAAATTTACAGTCAATATTAAGGCTTATTTGTTAGAAAGGTTTGCGTGGCCGGTTTACCATATCCACCGCACCCCAATCAATACAAATGTGCTGTGATCACCAAGCCGTCACTGAACCTACGATTCCAGGTGGTCTATCTAAGCTACCCGGTTCTCCTGAGGAATCCATTTAAATCCCCGATGCTAATATTCGGTATCTCGTCCAACCCCGTTATTGTAAAACTTTAGCTTTTTTTTTATCCAAATTCCATCAATTTTACAAGTATTTATCAAATTTTTTCTTTATCAAAACTCTAAAGAAATAAATTGTAAAGGAAAATTCGTCAATAAGAGAAAAAAATTGTATTATTGTTTTTTTCTCTTGCCTTTACAAAACACAAAATAGATTTTGATTCTTTAGAGTAAAGAATGAAAAAAAATTTTTTTTTTGGTTTTCTTATGAGAATGAAAAATTTTAGCCCATTATCTTTCTATAAAAGAAAACCATAGCGAAAAATAAATCAGAATGAAATAAAAAACAAAAGGCTCATACAAGAAATTTCGGAAATAATTCTTTCGAAACAAGGATGTAATTATAAAAGGAGTAAAGGTTAAGAAAAAATGTTTTTTTTTTTTTTTTCTTTAAATTTTAAATTTAATATCGTTTTCCCTGAACGTTTAAAAACCTCAAATTTAAACAGATTTTATTACTTGGAAAAAATTACTCTTTCTAATTTAAATTGTCCAGAGTTCAAAGGTTTTTGTTTCTAAATTGTAAGAAAATTTTGGATTCAAGAAAAAAAGGTGGAATTTCCGTATTAAAAAATTAATAGTTTAATAAAATAATTTTAATATCATATTAAATACAAGCAATTAGCAGTCTAATAATTTGTATAAATGGAGCCTGAACTGAAAGTGGGGGTTTCGCGCAATTTCTCACTAAACTAACAAATATAACTAGAAAGCTGAATATATTCTTTTGTGCTTCGCATGCATAACAGCCAGACAAGCATATTATATCTTGTTTTTAAATAGGAGTCTAATCAATAATTAGTCTAGTTTAAATCCGCAAAATCCATTAAATAGGAGTAAGTCACCTTCTCAATATCTCTCACACCTTCTCACATCTATTCTGATCCGCATTACACTCTTATAATTAAGAACTTAAATTCATGGTGTACAACGAAACCTTTTTGTTTTGTTTTTGCTGGATTGGCAGGGTTAAGAATGACTGATGAAGTTAGTGCCCAAGAATTGCGCATTCCAAAAAAAATTTATGGGGACTCTCAGAAAGCGGGAAAGAGAGATAGTCTCGTTGAGTTAACTGCGGTGTTTATTAAACATTGTCTCGTCGTTGTTGATCTGAAAAGGATGGGAAGGGTGGAGATTGAACTTAAATGAGGATGAGACGACAGAGAATATGCTATGAAAGTGTGAGGCTGTGGCAGATTAAGGCTCAAGTGCTTCGTGATGGGCTTTAGCACCCCTTAGGGTCTCACGGCTGTAGTGGACATAATATTGAAATTCGTTAGGGGCCTAGAAATAGTGCTTGTATAAATGTACCCCGAATCACAAAAGACCCTATCTATCGTGATGAGAAAGGCCATGAGGGTCGCGGTCCCTCCTTAAAAATCAAATAAAATATAACCTCCTATTTTAAGTACAGCAACGACCTTACCTATAATTAAAGTACTCGAAAAATAATTTTTTATAATAAAAATTTTAATGACTTTCCAAAATAGAAAACAAAAATTTTTAACGAAAACTTCATTCCATAAAGATTATTCAATATAGAAATATTAATTTTTCCATCTTTTAAAGATATTTTTTCTTTAAATAAATCATGAATGCAAAAAAGAAAGAAAAAATTTAATTAAAGGCGGCAGAGCATAAGAGTATGGGTGTCGTACACCATCAGAGTACAGAAATCTTTTAATCATTATCATTACCATTCTCATCATTAGTGCAATAATTTACGCGATTATATGCTATTCTGCAATAATATTTCTCTTAGTGTCTATAAAAACTATCTATATACATACAAAAGGGCTCATTTTCTCCTTGACGTACAAGTGTTTTCTTTGTAAATTCGCAATATTTTCAAGTTACCTTTAAAAACGTTATAAATTTATCGCATAAAAACATAAAAAGAAAAAATTTCCGATCCTTGTAATTTTTTGCAGTTCTTTGCAAAGTGAAATTTCAATGTAACATGTGATGGTGTTGCGGTGGTTTTTTGGTGTCTGGTTTGGGTACAAACTTTCTTTTGATAATTAAACTCAATTCGTCCAAATAAAAAAAGATTTTATTTTGGCTTTCTTCTCCTGTCTTTTTTTTATTTACCCATCTTTTTTAACTAAATTTAAAAATTTTATTTGTGTGCAATTTTGTGTATCCTATGCAGTGCAGTCCTTTATCTCCTTTTCATAAAATTAAATAAAATTCTATCTTTCATTTTATGATTTCTTTCTAGATTTAATTCAAACTTTAAGGAGACTATAATATTATGATTAAATTGTACATATTATTTATAATTATTAAATTTTGTTGAAATTTTACGATCATTACATTAATAATGAATGTAGGTACTTTATATACGAGTAGTATGAGGCACACAAGAACGGGTACAAAAATTAAATGGGACCTAACTCCTTAAATTTGCTGTTTACTTTTTCTTCTTTTTAAAAGGGAAGAGTGTAAGAGAAGAGTTATTTATTTTATATTAGAAGGATTCGGTGTCAAAAAAGCTGAATGAGTGAAAAAAAAAAATTGAATATCTTGTAAAAGGGATGATGGATTTATGGATTCATTCAAAGTCATACAAGTGGAAACCTTATTGAAATCATTTTTGTAAAATTATATAAATTTTTTTTTTTATAAAACAATGTTATTTAAACAGGGTCATTTTGTAATTTTCTTGTTTCATTTCATTTTAGAATTTAATTTTAGAAAACTCTACTAGGATTGGAGTCTAAATTGCCCTGATTGATTCCTAAAAAAATATTATTTAAGTTCATATTTTCAGTTTAGCAATTAGATATTGGTGCAGTTTACTACTTCATTGAACAACTACAATTATGTACTCGTACAACCAATAGATGCAAATTAGTACAGTGAGAAAAAAAAATATTCGACTTAATTGGCAACATGTTAACAATTTGAAAAATTCTGTCACTCCTTGCGAAGAAATTGTGATGTCCCGGGGCCTTTATTTCCCTACAGGAAGTGGCAACTTTTCTCACAATAGAATCAAATTAATTTTACGATAAGAAGGCAAAAATTGGTATGACTGTTTCCACATTTCGCCGCTGGTGGGTACTAGACGAACTAAATATTATGTTAAAATATCTGTTATACTTTTTGATGTAAGTGGTCCTACATGTTTTCTGTTCACCCTGTATCTAATTTTAGTTTTTAATGTAATTTTTCTTTCTTTACTTTCAATTATTATATTTTATGATGAAAAAGTTTTCTGTTGATGCAAACTTTATCTCAGTTTTCTAAAATGATGCAAAATATAAAAATGAAAGGAGGAAACGAAAACGACAAAATATATAAAAAAAAGTTAGAAGAAAATAAAATAATAAAATTTTGCACTTTTGAAAAATTTTCGTGTGTTCATGTCCTGTACATGATTTAAAGCGTGTATAAAGCAGCCTTGAAGCTCTACGAACATTTTTGTACATATATGAGGGTATAGAATGAGCGAGTATACGAATGAAAGGCTCATGTAATAAAAATATGAATAAAACTTTTCAATTTTTATTCACTTTTTTTTTGTTTTTTTTTGTAGTTATTTTCATTTTTCAAGACAATTTCAACATTTTAAGGTGCATACACCAAAGGTAGAAGAATATTCATTGAATATCACTAGTAATAATAGTATATTGGTACGTGTATGCATCTACAGAATTTGTCTAGAATAGAGAGAGAGGGAGAAAGGAAAAAAAGGATGTCTACGATTATGAAGCCCTTAAGGTATATCACAACTTTTTCGAAATACGATAATATTTTAATGGTGGAATAATTAATGAAGTTTTTCGATATACAAAAACAATAATTAAAAAAAAAAAATTTTATAAATAATTTAATAAATTATTGAGTCTCCTTTAAGGTTTTAACAAGTTTTCCATTTTTTGTGGAAACGTGTGTAAAATAAGTTTAAAGTTCGTGATTCAAATTTGTGGTAAGGTTTTTAAGAGATTATCTCGTATTTATTTTGAGTGATTTGTGTATATTAATTTGGTAAATAAGTTGTAACAATGATGTGGGGAAGTGCTTATTAACGTTTGGTAATTGGAAGAAAAATTCGTTAAGATTCGTAGTGAGGTAATGAGTGGAGTAAAATGCGAGTAAATGTTTGTGGATCTCTGAAATCAAAACTGACTTACAGTGTTGTATCAATAAAAGACAGTGTATGATATCCTCTGGAACATTAATTTTTGCAAATATAATGGAAACTTGAATAACAGAAGACAGACAGCATTTTGAAGGGATGCTTGATGTACATTTTTTTAAGTTATTGAAAGGAAAATTTGGTATAAAATAACATTTGCTGTACTTTATTTTTCTCAATAACTTCTAAACCAGAAAAGGTAGATGGATAACTCATATACCAAATTACAACTCAGGATTAAATTGGAGGTTTAAATTTAGAAGCAGGTTTTAAGTTAGAGAAAGCGGCAACGTTACATCACCTTGAAAATTAATATTTTTAAAAAAGAAAAAGTGAAAATTTGAAATTTTTTGAACTTTAAAAGTCATGTAATTCCGAAATATTTTAGCTAATTTAGATATTAATTAGAAAGCTCTTATTCTGAGGTTTCCAAATCATGTTTAATAAAGCATCTGCCAGATAATAGACACGGAGTTATACTTTAAATTTGAAAAAGTCAAAAAATCACTTCGAGATTCACTTTAAGCCCCTATAACACCAAACCTGTTGAGCTGTGAATATCATCTGCATACAAAAGTTTTGTCTACTCATGATGGCCTATGCAATGATATTACGGCAGTGAACTTAAATACGGGGAATACTATATGATTGAATCCTACTTTCAATAATTTTATTACATCGTAGGATTGTACAGTCTTACAGTACAGCTATCCAGGATACCATTCTTTCAATAAGCCATCACCTGCTTCTTATTGAGAGAAGAATAAGTTGCAGATTTTATTACATAATCCATTTATACATTTTATTACATTCATTTCATTAACTTAATCAGGATTTTAATTTTGTCAGCTAGCCAAACCAGTCAACGTAGTTTTTTCCACGTTTATTAATAACATCTATTATTTGTGATTGAATTAGTTTGATTACAGCTTGATACTACTCGAAAATATTCGAATTATTTGAGTGTTTTAAAGGTATAATCATTCATCATCATCATTTAGCGTTATAGCTCGGTGTGAGCTTTAGCCTTCTTCACAATATTTCTCCAGACAACTCGATCTTGTGCACAATGTTGCCAGTTTTGTACACCCATTTTTCTGGTATCATTTTCAATATTATCTTTCCACCTTACTCTCGGTCTGCCTCTAGCCCGGTTATGTAATGGTCTTGCTTTGCGCTCGATTTTCATTCATACGTATTAAATGACCTGCCCATCTTAATCGTTGTGCTTTTACAAATCTTACAATATCTTCGTCTTTCATTATATTATTTAATTCTTCATTTGTTCTTCTTTGGTATTCGCCATTATCTAGTCTTTTTGCACCAAATATTTTACGGAGTATTTTCCTTTCAAATATACGTAGGTTATTTTCGTCTCTAACAGTAAGTGTCCAGCACTCACATCCATAGGTGACAATTGGTCGTATAATGGTTTTATATATTATAAGTTTCGTTTATCTTGTAAGTAATTTCGATTGTAATAATTTCTTATTTGCAAAGTAGCTTCTATTTCCTGCTGTTATTCTGTCTTGTATGCTTGAGTGCATACTGTTGTCATTTTTTATTAATACTCCCAAGTAAGTGAAATGTGTAACACCCTCAAAATTGTGTTCGTTGATGGTGATATTTTGGGCGGTTCTTCTGTGTTCTTGTTTCGATATTTTTAGGTACTTTGTTTTCTTTTCATTTATTATTAGTCCGAATTTTTTGCATTTTTCCTCTAGTGTCACGAATGTTTCAACTAGAGTCCTGTAATTTTTTGATATGATTGCTATATCATCAGCGTATGCAATTATTTGATGGGACTTTGTAAAAATATTTCCACCCCCATCCATTTCTCCTATAGCCTTTTCCAATACTATGTTAAATAGCATAGCTGATAATGCATCACCCTGTCGTACTCCTGATTGAATTTCAAAATTATCTGACACCGAATTCTGTATCATTAAATTTTTTAATTCATCGAATAATTTGAAAAATATGTAGAACATTATACTTACACGTTGGACTGAATAGCCGAATAGAAACGGCTAAAACAAGAGACCTGCTTTAAGCTTAAAGTTTTGCAATAGTTTATTATCACTTATTTAATTAATTAATATCAATTGTTTTGTTAATTAAATTAAAAATCAAAATTAATTATTATTAGTTCATTATTTTTTTATTAATTTGTTTGCCGAACTGGAAACAAAAACACAAAGTTTTCAATCACAATTTTAAAAAGACTTTAAAAGCAAAATTGTTATACAATCAAATACAAAAATTCACAGACACATACACATACATACATACATATACAAAACCTATAAATACATAAATATTTTGTATAGTTATTCCCTTTATAATTGGGAATATTTTAAAATGTAATAAAATTTTCATTTTAATTTGAGAACGTCTATGGAAAAAAAGAAAAATTTATAAAGTAAATGGAAAATCTGTGGAAATATTTTTTGGTACAATAAAGACGAAAAGATTCTCATAAATATTCAATTTTTTTTTTCTTTTTCTCTTTTACATATAAATCATATCCTTCAATTTCTAAAACAGAAAAAATAAGAGCAAAGGAATAGAAGAACATACAAAGAAAAATCCTTTTTCCCAGAAATTGTTTTTTTTGTTTTTACATATAAGCATTCATTAAAAATTAACTTAGAGTTTATAGCAAAGGGATTTTTCTTTTTCAATTAAAAGAAACAATCAAGTAGAAAATTCTTAAAAAACAAAAAAATTCCTTTAATTTTTCCATGTTTTTTTTTTGTAACATTTGAATAAAAACCAAGTAAAATGTAGAGGCAAAAAGTGGTATTTTCTCATACATGTTACATGTGATAAGTTATTCATTATGTACTCGTATATGTGAGTGATTTACAAGAGATAGTGTAAAAAAATATTTTTAAAGAAAATTTTCTTGATACACGAAGATGTTTTTTTTTTTGCTTTGGTTAATTAAAAATGCAAATGAGGTTTTTTCTCTCTATTTTTCGAATACAAAACAAATATGGAAGATCCCATGCTATATAGGAGTAGGAGAGAGAATGGTTGTACTCTTAAATAGAAAATTAAAATAATTTTAATTTTTAATTATTTAAAATATTTGAAAATTAAATACATTTTTGTTAAATTAACTTATTAAATATGAATTTTTACATTAAGAATTATTTTTTTTTTATTTAAATTTAATTAATTTGATTATAGCTTCATTATAAATATTATATACAGAGAGAGGAAGTATAACATTAATTTTCGATTTTTTCGATTAAAATCGAAGTTAATTTTTATAAAAAGTTTTGCTCCTTTTTTTTTTAATAAAATATTTATTTAAAGAACTGATTTCAAAAATAAAATTAGCTTGAGTATGTGACTGTAAAAGTATAGTAGAATTTAAATTTGCAATATAACTTTTGAAATAGAATTGTAAATTGTATGACAGTGAGCAGTCGATATAATAAACAATTCGAAAGAATTTAAAAATTAAAGGCACAAAATAATTTTTGACTCCCGTACAGTACCAACTCAACTTATTGCAAAAGTTTACATTAACAGAAGATTTTTGTAGGGCCACATTACAATATGAATGACATACTCAGATGAATTTTGCTTGATAATTTCTTATAAAAATAATATAAAAATAATTAATAAATTTAAAATTTAAATTAAAAGGCAATCGTATATTGAATTTTAATTTGAATTATGTACATTTTATGTATTACGAGTATTTGGCAGAAAATATACTGGGACTTCTGCTTATTTGAGATTGGCCAAATGTCCGAACTATAGTAGCGAAAATTTCATACTTCATGCAAAGAATCGAAAACTACAATGGGAATCAACGTTTTTTTTAAGTTAATTGCAATATTACTGTAAAACACAGAAAGCGGTGAACGGCAGCAACGGACGATTTTCGTTTTTAATTCAGAACAAGAGCGGAACTAAAAAATCAACCCTGTAGTTTTTTATGTCATTGAAACAGATAATGTCAAAAAAACCTTTTTTTTGCGGCAGCAATTTCGTTTTGATTCTAAGCAGTTCCAGGATTATATTTAAATCCTATATGAATTTTGGTATTTCGCCGGCAAAAATCACCCTAGTTCTGTTTTCAACTTTGTTCTAGTACTAAGCTTTTATTTAGGATTAATTGGCCGTTACTGTTCTGTCTGATCCTGCCCTAGGTACGTATTATTATTATCGAACTGTTAAAATCAATCTAAACGCATTTATACATTTTAGGTAGTTCAATAAAAAATTGAATATTTTTGCAAAAAAAAAAAAAAAATCATGAACTTGCTGTATAAGCAGTAAAATAAAGGAATAAATAGAAAAAAAGAAAAAAAACAACAGTTTTAAAAATGAAGTGGATGTTTCAGGTGTTAAAGTTCACATTACTCAATCAAATAAACCATGTAAGTAAGTATATCGAAGGCACTAAGCAAAAGTAAAGTAATTTAACCAGAAAAATAAAACACTTAAAGTACAAAAAAAAGAAGGCATCCTTAAAAATAAAAGAGTTTTTTTCTTTTATTCTTTTCTCTGTCTAAAGCACCATTAAAAAACATTTTGTCATGATCTTTTTTGGTTCAAGAAAGAAAAAATTTTTGTATAAGAAAGTGTCAAGTTGCGGTTAAAGTGAACATTATTTTTCATTACGAATGTAAAAACAAAAAAATCTCAGAATCCTTCCAGGATTCTTTCTTCTTATTGTCTGTTAAATTTTACTTTGATTCATCAATAATGCAATTTCGAAAGAATACACTGTCTTTAATATTTTATTAATTTAAAAATTTTAAATATTTATTTTGTTTTCTATAAAATGTGCTTAGGAAACGAGACACTAAAATATTTGCATTGTAAGTATTTTGAATATTAAAATCTTGATTGCATGTACGTTAAGTTCATTAGAATTAGGTAGCTCCATTAATTTTAGAACTTCTTTAATTCAGTGGTTTTAATAATGCTGTCTAAGAATATTTTGCAAGTTCAAAATTTTTGAAATTTTAAATTTGAATGCATACATTGTATTCGATAAATTTCGGATGTGAGGTGTAAGCTGAGATTTTTCAAATTTGAAATTATTGGAATTTCAAGTTTTACATTTGCAGATCGATGATTAGGGAAAAATTCCCACAGAGTCGGATTGACTCGCTTTTGTTAACAATTTTAGATGTAAATTCTACATGTAATTTCCACTTCCTTAAAGAACCTGTTATTATTATAAGAATTCCTCCTAAAACCTGTCGTCGAAAAAAATATTCATCGCATAATGTTTCGTAGTCTGCAAAGTGAATGTCAAGTCTGCGTATCGTTATGTTTTGCTTTTCTTCTCTTACCGTAAAAGACTAAATATCTTACCACTCATCCAAGTTCCTCAAAAAGTTTGTTTGTCAACAGAATTCTATATTCTTACCCCTTCACAATTTTTCAATTGTGAAAAGGGTTGCATTCAAAATTCCAAGCAAAAATTTTTCTTTGACAGAATTTTTTTCATTAACCGAATTGCAAAACTAATATGATGTAAGTGATATTCCAGATTTTCGGATTTCCAGTAGGTACATTTTCCATGAAGTTTATCGAGAATTTCCAAGGAAAATTGTTTGAAATATCCCAGATATTTCAGGCCTTTATTTCAAACGAATTTAATCATTATTTTGGACAAACAACCAAAGACGGGCAAAGGCCTTAAAAAAGAATTGAAGAATTTTATGAGGATTGCCGTAAGAAAGTTTTCTCCCATAAATACAGATGCCTCCCATTGTTCTAAAGTCTCTTATATAGATACACATACTTTTCCAAAAGTTTTTGTAAAAGAAGACATAAGTTTTTATTTAAAAGTTAAGAATTAAAGAATAAAAAGTAAATATTTTTATTATTATTCACCTTTATTCACCGCCCTGCCCTCCATTTCTTATATCTTCACATTTTTATTATAATAATTATTCAAGATTAAGAAACAAAAAGAAAACCGGTAGAACATTTTAATTAACTACACTTTAATGACTCAATTTCCTTTTTTATTCCCTGGGAACAGATTCTTTTCCCCATTATGATTTTTTATTTACGTAAATTTTTTTTCCTTAACTTCATATTTTTTTTCTTTTCTTACAGTAAATTTTTCTTTTAATTTTAAATTCATAAGTCTTTAATTTATTTCTTAAGAGATTATTTATACAGAGTATTGTGTGCTTGTATATTGGAAGAAGTGCTAAATTGTACGTATATTTTAGCCATTCATATTAGTTTCACTACGATATTATTTCATTTTTCATCCGATTAACTCATAGAAATCCGCACTCAATTCGTTTTTTATGATTACATTGCTTTTTACCTTTCTGCTCCTCCTTCCTGTATCCGAAAACTGGTGTTATCATAAGTTCTCATTCACGCTATTTTATTTTTTTAATTTAAATGCTAAAAAGCTACTGAATTTTTTTTTTCTTTTTCGATGCTTTCTTTTCTTTTCTAATTAATAAAAAGAATCATACAATTTTTTTTTTTTAATAAACATTTTTTTTTCACTTTCATCCATTAACATTCGAAAGGCAAGGTGTACAATATTTTGCGAATATTATTAAAAATTTAATCTATTGGGAAGATGTTGGAACTTCATGGTGAGGACTGTTAGTAGTGGTTCACCGATTGTCCGTCTGTTTATTTCAACAATAATTGAAAACTAGTTTGACTAACTAAGTTTTCAGAAATGGCTTATAATAAATGTTATGGTACGAACTCTATTTTATATGTTCTTAATTGGAACAGCAACTCGGGTACTGCCACAAACTGACAAGGTAATCTGGTCATTTCACACAACTGAAAAGTATATAGAGTTCCTAAATTTTTCCTAAAATCAACTTTGTAGCAACAAAAGTTTTCGCAATAGCTGCCATACAACTTCAAAAATAATTCATTTGTGTATTGGAAATGAAAATGGCTACGGAAGTCAATTTTTAATTAAACAGTTTTGTAACAGTGTAACATTCACATTCATACAGTAGGGGTTCTGTGCCGTATCATTCTTCTCTAGATAGATATGACACAGTTCACTTGTTCCTTCTTTTGAGGTTGGCCATGGAGAGACAAAGTCAAGGGAGCTCTTTTTCCCATCTTTGAAAGTCGCACTTTATCTGAGTGTGACAATGTTTGCTCTCTTAGTTATATAACTTTTGTTGTATAAATTAATGAAAAACACTTGTACGGGTATTACTCAGCCGTCAATACCTTAAAATTAAATTTCATACTAAATTTCATGAATGAAAATTAAATTTTCCCAGCTTCATATTTTTAAACCAAACCTTATTATAAGAAGATTTTAAGGGGTTGTCCTGTTTTAACGGAACACATTGTTAACACATTGTTTTCGTAATTTACCTATTCTTAGAAATTTAAATATTTTTTTTTTGTTGTTCTTCTTTCATGCTCTTTTTCGTCTGCGACAAAATTCTTTGCATACAACTTGGAATAATTTTTTTCAAAAAGTCGGGAAATTTTAGGCAAATAAATGAAAAAAAGGAGGAAGTAATAAAAAAAAAGGTAAGAAATATTATTTTTTCTTTTTTCATCTCTGTATTCCAGGTTTTGCGTGAAAAAGCAAATTAGTAAAGAAAC
This sequence comes from Condylostylus longicornis, assembly GCF_029603195.1. NCBI lineage: Eukaryota > Metazoa > Arthropoda > Insecta > Diptera > Dolichopodidae > Condylostylus > Condylostylus longicornis. The sequence goes on along the minus strand of NW_026578052.1, from coordinate 3,579,870 downwards.
TCGTTAAGGATTGTTTTATGTTTTTATATAATAAACTTTAATAAAAATAAACTGTGAAAAAATATAACAAAAACAGAATAAGAGAAAAAAAGGAATGTTTATGAATTAAGTTATGAGATGATCCTTCTTAAGGTAAAAAAAAATAAACTGCGCAAATCTCTATAAATCTCTAAAGGTATACCATCATCTTACGTACAAGTACGTACACCTATAATATAAAAAATAAAATGAAAACTTTACAAATCACATGAATTTCGTAATTGTTTTCAATTAAAAATGAAAGAAAAAATAAAAATTTTGCCTTGTTATTGTTGTTGTTTACAGAAAATTAAGGAAAATTTTTGTATATTTTACAAATTATACAAAAATGAGAAAATTTTCATTCATTTCCATATTATTAAAAAAAATTGAAATTTTTCTTTTTTCTAAATTGCGAAAAAGTTGATTAACTATATTGGATGCGCGATTTTGCTTTCCTTTTTAATTAGAAATATTGAAAAATTTTTTAGTTTTTATGAAAAAAAATTAATTAAAAATCTTAAAATTGTAAAATGAGTCTTGGCAGTTCTAATATTATAATACTCGTAAATAGCTGAAACAAACAAATTAAAATTATCCGGAAATCTACGAAACACTGCCAAGAGAGGGCCGCACAAATAATTTTCAAAATTTTTATGTGAGGCCAAAGGAATGTTTACCTAAGAGCACAAGGTCAACTTGATTTCGATAAAATTGTAAAGAAATTTTAAAAATAAATTCGATTAAATTCAGCAAATTCAAAAAATTTAGTCATAAACTAAAAGTTTTTCTCTAAGTATTTTAATAGTCTTAATGTGCCTATAACTTCCTATAATACGAGTATTGTTGTTGTGAACTAAAGAAAAAGTAATTTGCCGAAAATTAAAATTTTTCTCAATATCACAGGGTCGCATTTCTTTTTCAATTATCAGGGACAACAAAATATTTTTCTAAATTTTAAGCACGTTTAACCTTTTAGGAGATGAGCAGTAGAGAAAATTAAAAAAAAAAAAATCGGTTTAGAATAACGGTTAATCTTAAAAGTTAAACAGGCCATTTGATATTTGCATATTTTTTGCGTAGAAAACTAGATTTTAAAATTTACGAGAATCGAAAATTTATTTAGTGCAATAAATTGTCAAATAATGCATTTCTGAAACTTTCAGGTGCTAAATATTGCAGTATTTGATATCTTGACTTGGGGATGTGCGGCGATTAATGAAAACTTTATTGCACGAGTATTTGCCAATGACATTTTGGTTTGTCATGGACTTCTGTAAACCTGTAGACAGAAAAATGGAAAATGACTATATTTTTCCCGGATAATTTTTGAAAGTTTGCCAAAAGTTTGTCAAATTTCATATTTTGCTCTTGATTGATGGCAATTGCTGATTAAAACTCTCTTGGAGTAAGAAATAAGTGTTTGTTATGGAATTTTTGTTTCTATAACGAAGTATAATTGAAAATTTAAAAAAATATTTAAAAATGGAATTATAATTAATATTTAAAACAGAAACTATAATTTTCGTTTCCAATACCCTGAACATTAATTTAATTTTTATAAAAATTAAAAACATGTGTGAATAATTAGAATAATTTTAAAAATATTTTTTTTTTTTTTGTAAAATGTACAAATGAGTGAATGAAGGCTCAGAAGCTGTAATTAATAAATAAATTGTTAAAATTTATTTATTTTTTTTTATTTTAAAATCACTGAGACCAATAGACCGTTAAATAAATAAATGCGCGGAAATTTTAAATGATGCTTTTAATTTTTCATTAAATTTTATTATTATTGTTGTACATACACTATTTGTGTATGGATTGATATTCCATATAATACGCATATGTATGTATTTAATTTCAATTACACACCATTAATATAAATAAATTTTAAGCCATTAAATGAACATGGTGTTAAATAACATGAAAAATTATTAAAAATTTTACATGTGCTAATCAATAAAACAACGCGAACAAATGTTTTTTTTTTAAGCATAGCGCAATAATTTTTTTAATAGTATTATTTTTCATTTAATTTATTTTAATGTTTATGCAATTCAAACAGTAAATTAAATGAATTAATTGGTATCGATATGTGGAGTATTATCAAAAAAAGAAAAAAAAAAAGAAAAAGAAAAATTTTTAATGAATCTGGTTACAAGGTAAATTACAAAATAACTCCCATTAAATTTACAAACCCATTTTTCGACATTTCAATCGAATTTTCACTCATTCTTAAATTTTTTTGTTATATACGTAATGTGTGATGCGTTAAACTAACCATATTAAACCTCTATAATAAAAGTATAATTATTTTGAATTTCATGCTTAATATAAAACATTTATTTGCTAATAAATATTGTTTAACCGTATTTTATTAGACTTTCGTTTAATATATTTAAACTTAAATACATACATGATTGTAGTGATTATGGCAAATATTAATGATTCTTTAAAAAACAATAAAGATTCTATCGCATTGATTCAATTAAGAAGGAACAATTATTTATTTGAGTGAAGTCTGCCGATATCTGTGACCAATATTAGTTGAGCTGAGAGGTTCATAATACGGACGACGGATAACAAATTTGTAGCGCGGGAGCTAATGTATGTTGTTACTGTTCCAGACAGTACTCGGTTTATTAAGAAAGTATATAGCCCGGGAGAGGAGTTTATCAAATTAACAGCTCTTTAATTGACAAACAATATTCTGAAAATTGACTAGTAAGACCTTGCACCCTGTTTTTTTTTGTCAAAGTGCATCGATGAGCCTAGTCTTATATGAAGGTTGAGGTAGAACGGTGTATCTCAGTAGTGTAGTGCTGTCTTCAAACTTTTAATTAAGCGGGTTTTTGTATTATTTCAAGTCGAATGTCGTACCCCTTTCTGTTCTCTTTAAGTTTTCTTGTGGTTTACTTTCAAATTACTTCTGCTGCTTTTAGATTTTAATATCTGCTTCTTGTGTAGCATAGTGTCTAAATATCTGGCTGCTCTTCCGACGTTGTGATTCTCTTGAAAAAGTATGTAAAATCGTATTTTGAGTTTTGTTCCAGTCCTCGAAAAAACTGATGGGCGCGAAAATATATAAGTATATCCAAAAACGGAACGGCACAGTAGTTGATTGTTCCTTTTATTTGACCCAAATCGCCAGCTCTCAGCCTTTTCCGTAAATTATTTGTAATCATTCCTCCAAAGATACTTTTACATTATGTCTATTCTCGCTTCCGTTGCTTGTTTTTATTTGCAAATGTCTAAATCAACCATACTCGCCTGCTCTCTAAAAAACAAAATTTCAAAAATATTGTCGTCCACTTAGTATCGTAAAATTTCCTGATTCTACATTTAAATTTTGCAACAGATTTCTGCGACACATCCATATATGTACATAATAATATAGTAACACAGTTATTAAAATTTAAATTCACCATTTTGTTCATATACATAAAATGACAAAATAATGTAATACATTTTTACTTTTCATAAATTTTAATATGAAATACACATACACACAACTGTAAAAGGATATAGGTGGGTGGTACTTATCAACCTCTATTTATTTTTTATTTTTTGTTATTAAATCTTAAAATATATTTGAAATTTTATTGGCATCGTCATCATCATTAAACATTTTCAATTACAATAAATATGTGCCTACATATATGCAATCTATCCTCGTATATAAAATGCAAATAAATGGAATAATACCATAAATATTATGTTAAAGTCCTTATATGTACATACATCAATTTGAATTCATATCAAAAATAGCAAATATACTGGCAATTAAAAATCTACCAACCATAACTAATACCTATTATAAGTAAATTGCGTTTATAATATTATGCACATTGTTATGTGCGTAGATATGTTCATATACAAACTTTATGCATTATTATACTGAAAAATCCCACCTAATCCTATAAAATTGTAAAAAATTTTTATCATTCCATGTACAGCTTTTAATGATAGAAAATTTTGTTTTGACAGTTTAGATCTTGTGTGTTTTTTTTCCTTCTGTTTTACGAGTAATTAGTTTGTCAAAATGATGTGGTAAAAATAATTGATGCGTATCATATAGGTTGTTTAGAATATTTTTTAGATTCTAGAATTTCATGAATTATTATTAAAGAACTAATATGTTCGAATCGGTAATAACAGAAATTGGAAAAAAAAAAACAAGCGTGTTTAGTTTCGAAATCAAATAATTTTCACAATGAAAAGCAGTGAGTACCTTGTGCTGGGTACAAAGATACAATAACCTCGGAGGAAATGTTAGAAGCAATAAGCTGATGAGATTCGGGAGAAGACCGATATTAACCAGATTTCCTGAGAGGACAATAACGAGAGGTTTTCTGAAATTATGTAGAGAGAAATTTCAGTTTGAGGTTGGTCTTTTGACAGGACAATGTTTATTGGAAAAGATGTCAAAGAGATTTAACATTCTCATGTTTATCGGGACCGCGAGACACCGGGTTGATGGAGCATGTACAACAAATAGTTTTTCGGCGGAAATTTATTTAGTGCTTAGGAGGAGCTCCCCAGGGCGTTCGTGTGTTTTACTTTATCAAGGCACTTGGATGGATTCGATAAAAAATACCCAATCGGAGAGACCTAGTTCTTGGTGGCAGCTTTCAGGGTGTCGCCTATCCTCACTGAGTAACTTACTTACTTGTTACTACTCAGTCGCTTGGGGATTAGTAACACGTATTTCTACTCTCAGAACTTTAGATTATTTTGTTTTAGTAACACCGCAGGCAGTGCTTTATATGTCTATCTACTGCTGGGGTTCTGTCCATTCTTAATCATGCTAACTGAAGAAATGTGAGTTGGTCTCAAAAATTTCGTTATTGAATGTTGGGATTTAAGACCGTTGATCGTTACAGGTAAGGTAATCATGTTTTTAATGCACTTTTTAGTCTTGAAGATTTTCCTAGTCTTTAATTTTTCATGCATTCTAAATTTGTAATAGAATTTTTTTATTATAATTTTAATTTCTAAAAATAACAATATCAAAAAATCATTTTTCATTTCGCGAAAATTCCCAAAGGCAATTTTACTTTCAATAGACTGCGAAACTAAATTTTAAAATAAAAAATTTATTTGATATTTTCATAAAATTTTTATAAATTACAGTAAATGAATAACTATAAATTTTATCAATTATAATTTTTTTTTATAGTAAAAACAATAAATCTTCTAGTTTTTTTTTTTTTTGGTTATTGTTACATTATTAATAATATTTAAATCAGATTTATTAATACATTTACGATTATAAAATTTTTCAATTAAAATTTCATAAAAAAAAACACCATTTTCCAAAATATAAAATTTTCGAACCACAAAGCTAATTTTTTTTTTTTGTTGGTTTTCAATTCTTTTTTGTTTCTGTATTTTTCAAGAGATTTAAAAAATGTTAAACTAAATTCATCCCGATTTAAAACACGCAGATTTAGAGGTTTTTTTTTTAATATTATTTGAAATTAATTGATATAAAAAAAAGGAACATAAAAACTCAAATAAAAATGGCAACATGAAATTAGTCTAGTCAGACCACATAATCTATTTTGAGTGTACTATATGGGTAAAGTGTGTACTAAAATTATTAAATAGTTTGGAATAGGTAACACATTAATGCCAGTTATATTATTTTTTGTTGAAAATAAATTGAAAATTTAATTTTATAGGCACAACTGATTTTACATAATATGGGAACGTGAAATAGTTGACCAACAGCAAATTATACAAAAATTGTGTTTAGACTATATGAGATGTAGAGTATTAAACAGGAAATGAGGTGAGAATATTATTAATACACAACTTTATTACACATTATGACTTTGATAATTTAAAGAAAATTAAATAATTTTTATAACAGGTTATGAATAAAAGTATTTTAAAATCGGGCTTGATTATTGACAAGGTTTTTGCTTTGTACAAGTCAGATTCTAGGTTAAAATTAATTTTACTATGGAGCACCATAAACAAAAGTGTAGCGGATGTAGCTAAAATAAGCTAAGAAATTTTTGCATGATTATGACTAAAAATATCACAGAAAAGCTGTAACAGCGAGCAGAGATCAAATAATGACTTTTATGAATCCTTTAGCGAAGAATTGAGAAGACTTGAAAAAGTTGCTTTAAGATGGAGAAGAAGTTTACCTCTTGAATGCGAAAGAAGGTGTATAAAGAAAAAATATGCACCAAGATAAAAGAAATCTTCGACACATGTTTTCCCGTGCCAGCGCAGTTGTTTATTACAGCTCAATTCTTCCAAAGTACTTGAATTTAATACAGAAGGAAGTACCGAAGGTGCATTTGTTTTGGGTGGTTAATTTATGTAGTATCGCGCGGTACTTTCTCTCATATCCTTCTAAATTTTTCTTTCATGCGGTTATAGCTTTTTGTGAATGACTAAAACTTAGTATGTACTACAAAAGCCTCCAATTTGATTTTGCAACACATTACACATAACTGTATACAATACGGTTGTCAAATCTTCAAATTTATTTGATATTATAACTTCAAAATGTCAGAGAAAGTGAATAAATTGCTTTACTAAATAAAAATTTATAAATTAAATTGTCATTATTAAATTTGACACAATATTTGAACATTATTTTCAACTCATTGTATACAAAAATCAATTCAACATTTTTTTGTTCAATTTTTGCTGAATTTCACTTTTTTTCGAAAGCAAAATTACCCTTATTATTAAAGACTATTAGTATACCAATATAATTAATTTGTTGCGGTTGGCACGTCTATATTACTAAAAAAAATAATAGCATTAATCAAATTAGAATTTTTTTTTTATAGATAAAATAAATAATATTAAAATAAATTTACATATACATAAACTATTTTTATAAATAAATTAATTTAATAATGGAATGTCTTTTCTCTCTCTCTCTCTCTCTCTTGTGTATAAATATTTTATTATTCATTTCCACACACAATACCTGCACCTAAATAAAAAAAAAATAAATAGAATAAAAAATTCATTTGATTAAATTCATTTTATTTTATCATATTAATTAAATCTCTGGATTATAATTTTAATACAATTACATAATATTTTCGATATAAAATTTGGAAACTAGCTATATTTCTAATTTTAATTTTAATACAAAAAATATTAATTAATTTGTCTACCAATTTAATAAATTTATTAAAATGAAATCTCATTCTATCGTTTTCTATATAAAATTCATGCAATTTTTTTATTTTTTGGTATATTTAAAATAACAAAATGAAAAAAAATATTAAATACACGCAACTAAACTAATAATGATGATAATAATAATATCCTAGATCCTGCGTATCCAAAAATAAATGCAATTTATTAGTATTTTATAAAATAAGGACATTATCTGCAATTTGCCATTTAACAAATTTTAATTTTATTTTTCTCATTTTCAAAATTTTCTATACATGCATATTTGGGTAATATTGTGTGTAAATTTCTCTTATATTATATTATATATGTATATATATATATATATTTGTATATTATGTAAAATTACACACGCCTATTAAAAAAAAAAGTATTTGTTGTACATATTGCTTTAATCCTTTCCAGATATTTTATTATTTTAGGTTTCTCCAGGATATTAGTACGTAAGTATATACAAAAAAAAATTTTTAAATATAGTTTTATATAAATGTATTCGTGTATATATGTAAATATGTATATATACATAATATTATTGTATTTAATTAAAATTTATATTTTTTGAACACCATTTTCAAGAAGAAAAAAAAAAAATCAAAACCAAAAAGGTAAAGGAAAAATTTATAAAATGAAACACAAAAATATAAAAACATTGAATGAGAACCAAAAAAGAGAAAAGGATATTGAAAAATTGAATCCTTAAACAAAAATAATAATTTTTTATGCTGATCCAGCTGAATTATAATAAATTTATTATAACGCACTGTGACCAACAAATTAATTATCAAATTATAATCGTATATAGATTGAAGAGCTCTTGATGTATATATGTATGTGTATACATTCAAAACTATATCATATAGATAACGAGTGTACAAGAAGGTTTGTTTGTAAATTGAAAATTTTGAAAAAATATTTTTGTCAGAACTACTTTTGCTCTTTTTTAGTATAAATAAATTTTATATTTATTTTGTAAAAATTTCAGGCAAAATTTTTGTGCCAAACCTGCAAAATCAAAGACCTTAAAAAAGAAAAGGGTGCATTGCATTTTTTCGAATAAAAAAAGTTCATGGAAATTATGTAGTATAAGGGTGAATAATACCAGAAATATCACTGGTGTTGGCTAATTGTGTATAATAATTATTACCCGAAGTAGAATGAAATAAAATGGCATTGCATTTTCAATAGCAACGAGTATAAAGAAGTAGTGTAGGCATAGTATAAGTTATATACTGGCAATAAACAGAGTACAAAGAAAATATAAGCAATTCTCTGCCAATTATAGGTAATTGTTTATGATCCGGTCAATATTATATTTGATTACAATCTATTATAGTATTATGCATGTCTCGCTCTATTGAATACGGTTTCAGAAAATATACACTTAATATTATACAATCCACATTGACTTTCCAAAGCTAAAATGAAGTTAATGGATAAAGTAAATAGAGGTAAAATTGATAATCAATCTGGGTCTGTGAAAAGAAGGAGCCCCTAATGCATCATATTTTTTTTTGGACGTAGAACTCATTGCAAGAGTTGGAAAGAAATATTTTGAGGTAGCAGTAGGAGGAATAAGATTACCGGCATTATGGTAAATATTTGATACATTTCATAATTCTTAAGCCATATGCCTCATATATCTTGTATAATTTATAGCCTGATAATATGGAAAATCTATTTCCGTACTACGTATAAGTGTATATTTTTGGATTTTGATAATTTCCTTTGATAAAATACCATAACATTTTTACCTGTTACAGTTGTTTGTCATATTGTTCACTTTAACTTTCGATTATTTTTGCATACATCTGCATAATTTTTGAATATTTTCATTTTGTTTTTTTTTTTTTAATAATTTTCCTATATAGTTTTGATGCTATAAATAATTATAAGGATAATAATATTATCAAAGAGAGAAATCCTTTTAAAATATTTTTCTCTTATTGAAAAAAAGGACTTTTTTATTAAAAATGTTTTCTTATTTTAATATTCACTTTTTGTGCGTACGTTTATGTGCGTCCATTTGGAAAAAAGTGTAAAATCTAGGATTTCTTTTATTTATTGTCCTGATATATTATTATACATAATATATGGCATAGACAAATTAATTTTGAAAAGGATGTTTTCATAATTTATTTTTGTAACAAAAATGTTGATACGAGTACATAATATTTTATACACTTAGGAATGCGATGTGTGTGTGTATGTTTGATTTCTATATATTTTATGAATAACATGTTCTTCTGTTATTTTGACCGACCGTATTGTGTATACAATAGGTAGGCTATGTGATGACAACAAATTTTGCATATCGAGTTTCCGATGGGAATACACTTCTCCATAGAAGAGAATTGTAAATAAACTATTTTTAGCAACCTGTCGGTCTGTCGGTCTGTCGGTCTGTGTGTGCACGCGTGTATCTCAAGTTTGGCTGAACCGATTTTGATGAAATTTTATGTGTAAGTTTATGTCGACTGTGGCACGGATTGATCAACTTTTGAAATATATCAGGCCTCGAGAACTTCACTTTTTAGCGGGCCTGTTTTACATTTTTAAACATTTTTAAGAAAATATTCAACCGATTTACTTGAAATTTCGCTCGACCGTCCGCGTAACTTCCTAACTTTTGGAAGAAATCAGGTGTCAGCAAATATACTACGAGCCAAATATACGTTTTAGCGTATATAAAGAGAAATAATCAACCGATTTCGTTAAAATTTTATATTTAAATTTTTCGTATTAAAACAATGAACACATAAATTTTTTGGAAAGATCAGGGCTCAAAAACTTATCTGCGGGACGATTTTAGATTTTTTAGCATATCTACGGAACGAATTGATGGAATTTCTTGAAATTTTCTTATTTGAGTTCTGGTTATCACAGAAAATAACTGGCGAGCATTTCAATGAATTCGAGTAGCACAAAGCGAAACTCTACTAAGAGTCAAATTTACAATTTTCTAGGTATGTTAACAATAAGCTTACTTTAAGAAGTATTTAACAGTCATTTTTATAATATTCTGTACCACTTTCACTTAACTGGACATTACACATTGTGGTCGGTTATGTGCTGCGACATCAGATTTTTTGTATTTTGTTTTTTTGCCGTACCTTTTGATTTTCTTTAGGAAACAAACAGAGACAAATTACTGAATATTAATTAGAAAAAAAAATTGTTAGATAGAAAAAAATTTTAATTAAATTTTGTTTCAGTCAACCTGAATTTTTGTTTTATTTCTCTGATTATTTTGGTATAATTTTATGGTTACATTAATTTGTAATTTAAAATTTATAAAATGGTTTCACATAACATTATTTTGGTCAAATATTTTGTTATTTATTATATAAAAATGTGAATTTTAACACCTGGATTTTTGGTTTCATATAATATACGTTCAGAGTCGTAGTCGTAGTACCTATTATATGTTAAGAAATGTATGCGATGGTTTTTGATTTATTTTTTCGAGAATTACCACTCTTATTATTAACGCATATTTATGACGCTATCTATGTTGTATTATACAAGCTAAATCCGACGGCGCAACCATCGTGTATTTTCGCTTATACTCTTCGTCTTCGGAAGAAGAACATTGGCAAAGAAAATAAAAAAAATTTTATTTCGAATTCCCACAATATTGTATATATGTTGGTATATCGTATTATAAATTGTTATAAGATTTCTTTAAATATCTCCAAAAATATTTTTGCTACAGCTTATTATGATATATTGGCGGAATCTGTGAGCTCCCAGTGATCACAAAATCGCTCTATCTCTTCTAGTTTAGCCAGAAAACGCGTTTAAAGTTTTGCAAAAGATTTTTTTAAATATCTCCAAAAATATTTTTGCTGCAGCCTATTGTCATATATTGCCGGAATCTGTGAATTCCCAGTGATCACAAAATCGCTCTATCTCTTCTAGTTTAGCCAGAAAACGCATTTAAAATTTTGCGAAAGATTTTTTTAAATATCTCCAAAAATATTTTTGCTACAGCCTATTATCATATATTGGCGGAATCTGTGAACTCCCAGTGATCACAAGAAACACTTAAAATTGCTCTATCTCTTCTAGTTTAGCCAGAAAACGCGTTTAAAATTTTGCGAAAGATTTTTTTAAATATCTCCAAAAATATTTTTGCTACAGCCTATTATCATATATTGGCGGAATCTGTGAACTCCCAGTGATCACAAAAAACACTTAAAATCGCTCTATCTCTTCTAGTTTAGCCAGAAAACGCGTTTAAAGTTTTGCAAAAGATTTTTTTAAATATCTCCAAAAATATTTTTGCTACAGCCTATTATCATATATTGGCGGATCTGTGAACTCCCAGTGATGACAGAAAACACTTAAAATCGCTCTATCTCTTCTAGTTTAGCCAGAAAACGCGTTTAAAGTTTTGCAAAAGATTTTTTTAAATATCTCCAGAAATATTTTTGCTACAGCCTATTATCATATATTGGCGGAATCTGTGAACTCCCAGTGATCACAAAAAACACTTAAAATCGCTCTATCTCTTCTAGTTAAGCCAGAAAACGCGTTTAAAGTTTTGCAAAAGATTTTTTTAAATATCTCCAGAAATATTTTTGCTACAGCCTATTATCATATATTGGCGGAATCTGTGAACTCCCAGTGATCACAGAAAACACTTAAAATCGCTCTATCTCTTCTAGTTTAGCCAGAAAACGCGTTTAAATTTTTGCAAAAGACTTTTTTAAATATCTCCAAAAATATTTTTGCTACAGCCTATTATCATATATTGGCGGAATCTGTGAACTCCCAGTGATCACAAAAAACACATAAAATCGCTCTATCTCTTCTAGTTTAGCCAGAAAACGCGTTTAAAGTTTTGCAAAAGATTTTTTAAATATCTCCAAAAATATTTTTGCTACAGCCTATTATCATATATTGGCGGAATCTGTGAACTCCCAGTGATCACAAAAAACACATAAAATCGCTCTATCTCTTCTAGTTTAGCCAGAAAACGCGTTTAAAGTTTTGCAAAAGATTTTTTAAATATCTCCAAAAATATTTTTGCTACAGCCTATTATCATATATTGGCGGAATCTGTGAACTCCCAGTGATCACAGAAAACACTTAAAATCGCTCTATCTCTTCTAGTTTAGCCAGAAAACGCGTTTAAATTTTTGCAAAAGACTTTTTTAAATATCTCCAAAAATATTTTTGCTACAGCCTATTATCATATATTGGCGGAATCTGTGAACTCCCAGTGATCACAAAAAACACATAAAATCGCTCTATCTCTTCTAGTTTAGCCAGAAAACGCGTTTAAAGTTTTGCAAAAGATTTTTTAAATATCTCCAAAAATATTTTTGCTGCAGCCTATTGTCATATATTGCCGGAATCTGTGAATTCCCAGTGATCACAAAATCGCTCTATCTCTTCTAGTTTAGCCAGAAAACGCATTTAAAATTTTGCGAAAGATTTTTTTAAATATCTCCAAAAATATTTTTGCTACAGCCTATTATCATATATTGGCGGAATCTGTGAACTCCCAGTGATCACAAGAAGCACCTAAAATTGCTCTATCTCTTCTAGTTTAGCCAGAAAACGCGTTTAAAATTTTGCGAAAGATTTTTTTAAATATCTCCAAAAATATTTTTGCTACAGCCTATTATCATATATTGGCGGAATCTGTGAACTCCCAGTGATCACAAAAAACACTTAAAATCGCTCTATCTCTTCTAGTTTAGCCAGAAAACGCGTTTAAAGTTTTGCAAAAGATTTTTTTAAATATCTCCAAAAATATTTTTGCTACAGCCTATTATCATATATTGGCGGAATCTGTGAACTCCCAGTGATCACAAAAAACACTTGAAATCGCTCTATCTCTTCTAGTTTAGCCAGAAAACGCATTTAAAATTTTGCGAAAGATTTTTTTAAATATCTCCAAAAATATTTTTGCTACAGCCTATTATCATATATTGGCGGATCTGTGAACTCCCAGTGATCACAGAAAACACTTAAAATCGCTCTATCTCTTCTAGTTTAGCCAGAAAACGCGTTTAAAGTTTTGCAAAAGATTTTTTTAAATATCTCCAGAAATATTTTTGCTACAGCCTATTATCATATATTGGCGGAATCTGTGAACTCCCAGTGATCACAAAAAACACTTAAAATCGCTCTATCTCTTCTAGTTAAGCCAGAAAACGCGTTTAAAGTTTTGCAAAAGATTTTTTTAAATATCTCCAGAAATATTTTTGCTACAGCCTATTATCATATATTGGCGGAATCTGTGAACTCCCAGTGATCACAGAAAACACTTAAAATCGCTCTATCTCTTCTAGTTTAGCCAGAAAACGCGTTTAAATTTTTGCAAAAGACTTTTTTAAATATCTCCAAAAATATTTTTGCTACAGCCTATTATCATATATTGGCGGAATCTGTGAACTCCCAGTGATCACAAAAAACACTTAAAATCGCTCTATCTCTTCTAGTTTAGCCAGAAAACGCGTTTAAAGTTTTGCAAAAGATTTTTTTAAATATCTCCAAAAATATTTTTGCTATAGCCTATTATCATATATTGGCGGAATCTGTGAACTCCCAGTGATCACAAAAAACACATAAAATCGCTCTATCTCTTTTAGTTTAGCCAGAAAACGCGTTTAAAGTTTTGCAAAAGATTTTTTTAAATATCTCCAAAAATATTTTTGCTACAGCCTATTATTATATATTGGCGGAATCTGTGAACTCCCAGTGATCACAAAAAGCACTTAAAATCGCTCTATCTCTCCTAGTTTACCCAGAAAAAGCGTTTAAAGTTTTGCAAAAGATTTTTTTAAATATCTCCAAAAATATTTTTGCTACAGCCTATTATCATATATTGGCGGAATCTGTGAACTCCCAGTGATCACAAAAAACACATAAAATCGCTCTATCTCTTTTAGTTTAGCCAGAAAACGCGTTTAAAGTTTTGCAAAAGATTTTTTTAAATATCTCCGAAAATATTTTTGCTACAGCCTATTATCATATATTGGCGGAATCTGTGAACTCCCAGTGATCACAAAAAACACATAAAATCGCTCTATCTCTTCTAGTTTAGCCAGAAAACGCGTTTAAAGTTTTGCAAAAGATTTTTTAAATATCTCCAAAAATATTTTTGCTACAGCCTATTATCATATATTGGCGGATCCCAGTGATCACAAAAACACTTAAAATCGCTCTATCTCTTCTAGTTTAGCCAGAAAACGCGTTTGAAGTTTTAAAAAAGATTTTTTTAAATATCTCTAAAAATATTTTTGCTACAGCCTATTATCTTATATTGGCGGAATCTGTGAACTCCCAGTGATCACAAAAAACACTTAAAATCGCTCTATCTCTCCTAGTTTAGCCAGAAAACGCGTTTAAAGTTTTGCAAAAGATTTTTTTAAATATCTCCAAAAATATTTTTGCTACAGCCTATTATCATATATTGGCGGAATCTGTGAACTCCCAGTGATCACAAAAAACACTTAAAATCGCTCTATCTCTTCTAGTTTAGCCAGAAAACGCGTTTAAAGTTTTGCAAAAGATTTTTTTAAATATCTCCAAAAATATTTTTGCTACAGCCTATTATCATATATTGGCGGAATCTGTGAACTCCCAGTGATCACAGAAAACACTTAAAATCGCTCTATCTCTTCTAGTTTAGCCAGAAAACGCGTTTAAATTTTTGCAAAAGACTTTTTTAAATATCTCCAAAAATATTTTTGCTACAGCCTATTATCATATATTGGCGGAATCTGTGAACTCCCAGTGATCACAAAAAACACATAAAATCGCTCTATCTCTTCTAGTTTAGCCAGAAAACGCGTTTAAAGTTTTGCAAAAGATTTTTTAAATATCTCCAAAAATATTTTTGCTGCAGCCTATTGTCATATATTGCCGGAATCTGTGAATTCCCAGTGATCACAAAATCGCTCTATCTCTTCTAGTTTAGCCAGAAAACGCATTTAAAATTTTGCGAAAGATTTTTTTAAATATCTCCAAAAATATTTTTGCTACAGCCTATTATCATATATTGGCGGAATCTGTGAACTCCCAGTGATCACAAGAAGCACCTAAAATTGCTCTATCTCTTCTAGTTTAGCCAGAAAACGCGTTTAAAATTTTGCGAAAGATTTTTTTAAATATCTCCAAAAATATTTTTGCTACAGCCTATTATCATATATTGGCGGAATCTGTGAACTCCCAGTGATCACAAAAAACACTTAAAATCGCTCTATCTCTTCTAGTTTAGCCAGAAAACGCGTTTAAAGTTTTGCAAAAGATTTTTTTAAATATCTCCAAAAATATTTTTGCTACAGCCTATTATCATATATTGGCGGAATCTGTGAACTCCCAGTGATCACAAAAAACACTTGAAATCGCTCTATCTCTTCTAGTTAAGCCAGAAAACGCGTTTAAAGTTTTGCAAAAGATTTTTTTAAATATCTCCAGAAATATTTTTGCTACAGCCTATTATCATATATTGGCGGAATCTGTGAACTCCCAGTGATCACAGAAAACACTTAAAATCGCTCTATCTCTTCTAGTTTAGCCAGAAAACGCGTTTAAATTTTTGCAAAAGACTTTTTTAAATATCTCCAAAAATATTTTTGCTACAGCCTATTATCATATATTGGCGGAATCTGTGAACTCCCAGTGATCACAAAAAACACTTAAAATCGCTCTATCTCTTCTAGTTTAGCCAGAAAACGCGTTTAAAGTTTTGCAAAAGATTTTTTTAAATATCTCCAAAAATATTTTTGCTATAGCCTATTATCATATATTGGCGGAATCTGTGAACTCTCAGTGATCACAAAAAACACATAAAATCGCTCTATCTCTTTTAGTTTAGCCAGAAAACGCGTTTAAAGTTTTGCAAAAGATTTTTTTAAATATCTCCAAAAATATTTTTGCTACAGCCTATTATTATATATTGGCGGAATCTGTGAACTCCCAGTGATCACAAAAAGCACTTAAAATCGCTCTATCTCTCCTAGTTTACCCAGAAAAAGCGTTTAAAGTTTTGCAAAAGATTTTTTTAAATATCTCCAAAAATATTTTTGCTACAGCCTATTATCATATATTGGCGGAATCTGTGAATTCCCAGTGATCACAAAAAACACATAAAATCGCTCTATCTCTTTTAGTTTAGCCAGAAAACGCGTTTAAAGTTTTGCAAAAGATTTTTTTAAATATCTCCGAAAATATTTTTGCTACAGCCTATTATCATATATTGGCGGAATCTGTGAACTCCCAGTGATCACAAAAAACACATAAAATCGCTCTATCTCTTCTAGTTTAGCCAGAAAACGCGTTTAAAGTTTTGCAAAAGATTTTTTAAATATCTCCAAAAATATTTTTGCTACAGCCTATTATCATATATTGGCGGATCCCAGTGATCACAAAAACACTTAAAATCGCTCTATCTCTTCTAGTTTAGCCAGAAAACGCGTTTGAAGTTTTAAAAAAGATTTTTTTAAATATCTCTAAAAATATTTTTGCTACAGCCTATTATCTTATATTGGCGGAATCTGTGAACTCCCAGTGATCACAAAAAACACTTAAAATCGCTCTATCTCTCCTAGTTTAGCCAGAAAACGCGTTTAAAGTTTTGCAAAAGATTTTTTTAAATATCTCCAAAAATATTTTTGCTACAGCCTATTATCATATATTGGCGGAATCTGTGAACTCCCAGTGATCACAAAAAACACTTAAAATCGCTCTATCTCTTCTAGTTTAGCCAGAAAACGCGTTTAAAGTTTTGCAAAAGATTTTTTTAAATATCTCCAAAAATATTTTTGCTACAGCCTATTATCATATATTGGCGGAATCTGTGAACTCTCAGTGATCACAAAAAACACTTGAAATCGCTCTATCTCTTTTAGTTTAGCCAGAAAACGCGTTTAAAGTTTTGCAAAAGATTTTTTTAAATATCTCCAAAAATATTTTTGCTACAGCCTATTATCATATATTGGCGGAATCTGTGAACTCCCAGTGATCACAAAAAACACTTAAAATCGCTCTATCTCTTCTAGTTTAGCCAGAAAACGCGTTTAAAGTTTTGCAAAAGATTTTTTTTAATATCTCCAAAAATATTTTTGCTACAGCCTATTATTATATATTGGCGGAATCTGTGAACTCCCAGTGATCACAAAAAACACTTAAAATCGCTCTATCTCTTCTAGTTTAGCCAGAAAACGCGTTTAAAGTTTTGCAAAAGATTTTTTTAAATATCTCCAAAAATATTTTTGCTACAGCCTATTATCATATATTGGCGGAATCTGTGAACTCCCAATGATCACAAAAAACACATAAAATCGCTCTATCTCTTCTAGTTTAGCCAGAAAACGCGTTTAAAGTTTTGCAAAAGATTTTTTTAAATATCTCCAAAAATATTTTTGCTACAGCCTATTATCATATATTGGCGGAATCTGTGAACTCCCAGTGATCACAAAAAACACTTAAAATCGCTCTATCTCTTCTAGTTTAGCCAGAAAACGCGTTTAAAGTTTTGCAAAAGATTTTTTTAAATATCTCCAAAAATATTTTTGCTACAGCCTATTATCATATATTGGCGGGATCTGTGAACTCCCAGTGATCACAAAAAACATATAAAATCGCTCTATCTCTTCTAGTTTAGCCAGAAAACGCGTTTAAAGTTTTGCAAAAGATTTTTTTAAATATCTCCAAAAATATTTTTGCTACAGTCTATTATCATATATTGGCGGAATCTGTGAACTCCCAGTGATCACAAGAAACACTTAAAATTGCTCTATCTCTACTAGTTTAGCCAGAAAACGCGTTTAAAATTTTGCAAAAGATTTTTTTAAATATCTCCAAAAATATTTTTGCTATAGCCTATTATCATATATTGGCGGAATCTGTGAACTCCCAGTGATCACAAAAAACACATAAAATCGCTCTATCTCTTTTAGTTTAGCCAGAAAACGCGTTTAAAGTTTTGCAAAAGATTTTTTTAAATATCTCCAAAAATATTTTTGCTACAGCCTATTATTATATATTGGCGGAATCTGTGAACTCCCAGTGATCACAAAAAACACTTAAAATCGCTCTATCTCTCCTAGTTTACCCAGAAAAAGCGTTTAAAGTTTTGCAAAAGATTTTTTTAAATATCTCCAAAAATATTTTTGCTACAGTCTATTATCATATATTGGCGGAATCTGTGAACTGCCAGTGATCACAAGAAACACTTAAAATTGCTCTATCTCTACTAGTTTAGCCAGAAAACGCGTTTAAAGTTTTGCAAAAGATTTTTTTAAATATCTCCAAAAATATTTTTGCTACAGCCTATTATCATATATTGGCGGAATCTGTGAACTGCCAGTGATCACAAGAAACACTTAAAATTGCTCTATCTCTACTAGTTTAGCCAGAAAACGCGTTTAAAGTTTTGCAAAAGATTTTTTTAAATATCTCCAAAAATATTTTTGCTACAGCCTATTATTATATATTGGCGGAATCTGTGAACTCCCAGTGATCACAAAAAACACTTAAAATCGCTCTATCTCTCCTAGTTTACCCAGAAAAAGCGTTTAAAGTTTTGCAAAAGATTTTTTTAAATATCTCCAAAAATATTTTTGCTACAGTCTATTATCATATATTGGCGGAATCTGTGAACTGCCAGTGATCACAAGAAACACTTAAAATTGCTCTATCTCTACTAGTTTAGCCAGAAAACGCGTTTAAAGTTTTGCAAAAGATTTTTTTAAATATCTCCAAAAATATTTTTGCTACAGCCTATTATCATATATTGGCGGAATCTGTGAACTGCCAGTGATCACAAGAAACACTTAAAATTGCTCTATCTCTACTAGTTTAGCCAGAAAACGCGTTTAAAGTTTTGCAAAAGATTTTTTTAAATATCTCCAAAAATATTTTTGCTACAGCCTATTATCATATATTGGCGGAATCTGTGAACTCCCAGTGATCACAAAAAACACTTAAAATCGCTCTATCTCTCCTAGTTTAGCCAGAAAACGCGTTTAAAGTTTTGCAAAAGATTTTTTTAAATATCTCCAAAAATATTTTTGCTACAGCCTATTATCATATATTGGCGGAATCTGTGAACTCCCAGTGATCACAAAAAACACTTAAAATCGCTCTATCTCTCCTAGTTTAGCCAGAAAACGCGTTTAAAGTTTTGCAAAAGATTTTTTTAAATATCTCCAAAAATATTTTTGCTACAGCCTATTATCATATATTGGCGGAATCTGTGAACTCCCAGTGATCACAAAAAACATATAAAATCGCTCTATCTCTTCTAGTTTAGCCAGAAAACGCGTTTAAAGTTTTGCAAAAGATTTTTTTAAATATCTCCAAAAATATTTTTGCTACAGTCTATTATCATATATTGGCGGAATCTGTGAACTCCCAGTGATCACAAGAAACACTTAAAATTGCTCTATCTCTACTAGTTTAGCCAGAAAACGCGTTTAAAATTTGCAAATAATTTTTTTAAATATCTCCAAAAATATTTTTGCTATAGCCTATTATCATATATTGGCGGAATCTGTGAACTCCCAGTGATCACAAAAAACACATAAAATCGCTCTATCTCTTTTAGTTTAGCCAGAAAACGCGTTTAAAGTTTTGCAAAAGATTTTTTTAAATATCTCCAAAAATATTTTTGCTACAGCCTATTATTATATATTGGCGGAATCTGTGAACTCCCAGTGATCACAAAAAACACTTAAAATCGCTCTATCTCTCCTAGTTTACCCAAAAAAAGCGTTTAAAGTTTTGCAAAAGATTTTTTTAAATATCTCCAAAAATATTTTTGCTACAGTCTATTATCATATATTGGCGGAATCTGTGAACTCCCAGTGATCACAAGAAACACTTAAAATTGCTCTATCTCTACTAGTTTAGCCAGAAAACGCGTTTAAAGTTTTGCAAAAGATTTTTTTAAATATCTCCAAAAATATTTTTGCTACAGCCTATTATCATATATTGGCGGAATCTGTGAACTCCCAGTGATCACAAAAAACACTTAAAATCGCTCTATCTCTCCTAGTTTAGCCAGAAAACGCGTTTAAAGTTTTGCAAAAGATTTTTTTAAATATCTCCAAAAATATTTTTGCTACAGCCTATTATCATATATTGGCGGAATCTGTGAACTCCCAGTGATCACAAAAAACACTTAAAATCGCTCTATCTCTTCTAGTTTAGCCAGAAAACGCGTTTAAAGTTTTGCAAAAGATTTTTTTAAATATCTCCAAAAATATTTTTGCTACAGCCTATTATCATATATTGGCGGAATCTGTGAACTCCCAGTGATCACAAAAAACATATAAAATCGCTCTATCTCTTCTAGTTTAGCCAGAAAACGCGTTTAAAGTTTTGCAAAAGATTTTTTTAAATATCTCCAAAAATATTTTTGCTACAGCCTATTATCATATATTGGCGGAATCTGTGAACTCCCAGTGATCACAAAAAACACATAAAATCGCTCTATCTCTTCTAGTTTAGCCAGAAAACGCGTTTAAAGTTTTGCAAAAGATTTTTTTAAATATCTCCAAAAATATTTTTGCTACAGCCTATTATCATATATTGGCGGAATCTGTGAACTCCCAGTGATCACAAAAAACACATAAAATCGCTCTATCTCTTCTAGTTTAGCCAGAAAACGCGTTTAAAGTTTTGCAAAAGATTCTTTTAAATATCTCCAAAAATATTTTCGCTACAGTCTATTATCATATATTGGCGGAATCTGTGAACTCCCAGTGATCACAAGAAACACTTAAAATTGCTCTATCTCTTCTAGTTTAGCCAGAAAATGCGTTTAAAGTTTTGCAAAAGATTTTTTTAAATATCTCCAAAAATATTTTTGCTACAGCCTATTATCATATATTGGCGGAATCTGTGAACTCCCAGTGATCACAAAAAACACTTAAAATCGCTCTATCTCTCCTAGTTTAGCCAGAAAAAGCGTTTAAAGTTTTGCAAAAGATTTTTTTAAATATCTCCAAAAATATTTTTGCTACAGCATATTATCATATATTGGCGGAATCTGTGAACTCCCAGTGATCACAAAAAACACATAAAATCGCTCTATCTCTTTTAGTTTAACCAGAAAACGCGTTTAAAGTTTTGCAAAAGATTTTTTTAAATATCTCCAAAAATATTTTTGCTACAGCCTATTATCATATATTGGCGGAATCTGTGAACTCCCAGTGATCACAAAAAACACATAAAATCGCTCTATCTCTTCTAGTTTAGCCAGAAAATGCGTTTAAAGTTTTGCAAAAGATTTTTTTAAATATCTCCAAAAATATTTTTGCTACAGTCTATTATCATATATTGGCGGAATCTGTGAACTCCCAGTGATCACAAGAAACACTTAAAATTGCTCTATCTCTACTAGTTTAGCCAGAAAACGCGTTTAAAGTTTTGCAAAAGATTTTTTTAAATATCTCCAAAAATATTTTTGCTACAGCCTATTATCATATATTGGCGGAATCTGTGAACTCCCAGTGATCACAAAAAACACTTAAAATCGCTCTATCTCTCCTAGTTTAGCCAGAAAACGCGTTTAAAGTTTTGCAAAAGATTTTTTTAAATATCTCCAAAAATATTTTTGCTACAGCCTATTATCATATATTGGCGGAATCTGTGAACTCCCAGTGATCACAAAAAACACTTAAAATCGCTCTATCTCTTCTAGTTTAGCCAGAAAACGCGTTTAAAGTTTTGCAAAAGCTTTTTTTTAAATATCTCCAAAAATATTTTTGCTACAGCCTATTATCATATATTGGCGGAATCTGTGAACTCCCAGTGATCACAAAAAACATATAAAATCGCTCTATCTCTTCTGGTTTAGCCAGAAAACGCGTTTAAAGTTTTGCAAAAGATTTTTTTAAATATCTCCAAAAATATTTTTGCTACAGCCTATTATCATATATTGGCGGAATCTGTGAACTCCCAGTGATCACAAAAAACACTTAAAATCGCTCTATCTCTTCTAGTTTAGCCAGAAAACGCGTTTAAAGTTTTGCAAAAGATTTTTTTAAATATCTCCAAAAATATTTTTGCTACAGCCTATTATTGGCGGAATCTGTGAACTCCCAGTGATCACAAAAAACACTTAAAATCGCTCTATCTCTTCTAGTTTAGCCAGAAAACGCGTTTAAAGTTTTGCAAAAGATTTTTTTAAATATCTCCAAAAATATTTTTGCTACAGCCTATTATCATATATTGGCGGAATCTGTGAACTCCCAGTGATCACAAAAAACACTTAAAATCGCTCTATCTCTTCTAGTTTAGCCAGAAAATGCGTTTAAAGTTTTGCAAAAGATTTTTTTAAATATCTCCAAAAATATTTTTGCTACAGCCTATTATCATATATTGGCGGAATCTGTGAACTCCCAGTGATCACAAAAAACACATAAAATCGCTCTATCTCTTTTAGTTTAGCCAGAAAACGCGTTTAAAGTTTTGCAAAAGATTTTTTTAAATATCTCCGAAAATATTTTTGCTACAGCCTATTATCATATATTGACGGAATCTGTGAACTCCCAGTGATCACAAAAAACACATAAAATCGCTCTATCTCTTCTAGTTTAGCCAGAAAACGCGTTTAAAGTTTTGCAAAAGATTTTTTAAATATCTCCAAAAATATTTTTGCTACAGCCTATTATCATATATTGGCGGATCCCAGTGATCACAAAAACACTTAAAATCGCTCTATCTCTTCTAGTTTAGCCAGAAAACGCGTTTGAAGTTTTAAAAAAGATTTTTTTAAATATCTCTAAAAATATTTTTGCTACAGCCTATTATCTTATATTGGCGGAATCTGTGAACTCCCAGTGATCACAAAAAACACTTAAAATCGCTCTATCTCTCCTAGTTTAGCCAGAAAACGCGTTTAAAGTTTTGCAAAAGATTTTTTTAAATATCTCCAAAAATATTTTTGCTACAGCCTATTATCATATATTGGCGGAATCTGTGAACTCCCAGTGATCACAAAAAACACTTAAAATCGCTCTATCTCTTCTAGTTTAGCCAGAAAACGCGTTTAAAGTTTTGCAAAAGATTTTTTTAAATATCTCCAAAAATATTTTTGCTACAGCCTATTATCATATATTGGCGGAATCTGTGAACTCTCAGTGATCACAAAAAACACTTGAAATCGCTCTATCTCTTTTAGTTTAGCCAGAAAACGCGTTTAAAGTTTTGCAAAAGATTTTTTTAAATATCTCCAAAAATATTTTTGCTACAGCCTATTATCATATATTGGCGGAATCTGTGAACTCCCAGTGATCACAAAAAACACTTAAAATCGCTCTATCTCTTCTAGTTTAGCCAGAAAACGCGTTTAAAGTTTTGCAAAAGATTTTTTTTAATATCTCCAAAAATATTTTTGCTACAGCCTATTATTATATATTGGCGGAATCTGTGAACTCCCAGTGATCACAAAAAACACTTAAAATCGCTCTATCTCTTCTAGTTTAGCCAGAAAACGCGTTTAAAGTTTTGCAAAAGATTTTTTTAAATATCTCCAAAAATATTTTTGCTACAGCCTATTATCATATATTGGCGGAATCTGTGAACTCCCAATGATCACAAAAAAACACATAAAATCGCTCTATCTCTTCTAGTTTAGCCAGAAAACGCGTTTAAAGTTTTGCAAAAGATTTTTTTAAATATCTCCAAAAATATTTTTGCTACAGCCTATTATCATATATTGGCGGAATCTGTGAACTCCCAGTGATCACAAAAAACACTTAAAATCGCTCTATCTCTTCTAGTTTAGCCAGAAAACGCGTTTAAAGTTTTGCAAAAGATTTTTTTAAATATCTCCAAAAATATTTTTGCTACAGCCTATTATCATATATTGGCGGGATCTGTGAACTCCCAGTGATCACAAAAAACATATAAAATCGCTCTATCTCTTCTAGTTTAGCCAGAAAACGCGTTTAAAGTTTTGCAAAAGATTTTTTTAAATATCTCCAAAAATATTTTTGCTACAGTCTATTATCATATATTGGCGGAATCTGTGAACTCCCAGTGATCACAAGAAACACTTAAAATTGCTCTATCTCTACTAGTTTAGCCAGAAAACGCGTTTAAAATTTTGCAAAAGATTTTTTTAAATATCTCCAAAAATATTTTTGCTATAGCCTATTATCATATATTGGCGGAATCTGTGAACTCCCAGTGATCACAAAAAACACATAAAATCGCTCTATCTCTTTTAGTTTAGCCAGAAAACGCGTTTAAAGTTTTGCAAAAGATTTTTTTAAATATCTCCAAAAATATTTTTGCTACAGCCTATTATTATATATTGGCGGAATCTGTGAACTCCCAGTGATCACAAAAAACACTTAAAATCGCTCTATCTCTCCTAGTTTACCCAGAAAAAGCGTTTAAAGTTTTGCAAAAGATTTTTTTAAATATCTCCAAAAATATTTTTGCTACAGTCTATTATCATATATTGGCGGAATCTGTGAACTGCCAGTGATCACAAGAAACACTT
The DNA here is from genome assembly GCF_029603195.1 of Condylostylus longicornis. NCBI lineage: Eukaryota > Metazoa > Arthropoda > Insecta > Diptera > Dolichopodidae > Condylostylus > Condylostylus longicornis. The sequence continues at coordinate 3,555,200 of NW_026578052.1, read as the reverse complement.
AAAATTGCTCTATCTCTACTAGTTTAGCCAGAAAACGCGTTTAAAGTTTTGCAAAAGATTTTTTTAAATATCTCCAAAAATATTTTTGCTACAGCCTATTATCATATATTGGCGGAATCTGTGAACTGCCAGTGATCACAAGAAACACTTAAAATTGCTCTATCTCTACTAGTTTAGCCAGAAAACGCGTTTAAAGTTTTGCAAAAGATTTTTTTAAATATCTCCAAAAATATTTTTGCTACAGCCTATTATCATATATTGGCGGAATCTGTGAACTCCCAGTGATCACAAAAAACACTTAAAATCGCTCTATCTCTCCTAGTTTAGCCAGAAAACGCGTTTAAAGTTTTGCAAAAGATTTTTTTAAATATCTCCAAAAATATTTTTGCTACAGCCTATTATCATATATTGGCGGAATCTGTGAACTCCCAGTGATCACAAAAAACACTTAAAATCGCTCTATCTCTCCTAGTTTAGCCAGAAAACGCGTTTAAAGTTTTGCAAAAGATTTTTTTAAATATCTCCAAAAATATTTTTGCTACAGCCTATTATCATATATTGGCGGAATCTGTGAACTCCCAGTGATCACAAAAAACATATAAAATCGCTCTATCTCTTCTAGTTTAGCCAGAAAACGCGTTTAAAGTTTTGCAAAAGATTTTTTTAAATATCTCCAAAAATATTTTTGCTACAGTCTATTATCATATATTGGCGGAATCTGTGAACTCCCAGTGATCACAAGAAACACTTAAAATTGCTCTATCTCTACTAGTTTAGCCAGAAAACGCGTTTAAAATTTGCAAATAATTTTTTTAAATATCTCCAAAAATATTTTTGCTATAGCCTATTATCATATATTGGCGGAATCTGTGAACTCCCAGTGATCACAAAAAACACATAAAATCGCTCTATCTCTTTTAGTTTAGCCAGAAAACGCGTTTAAAGTTTTGCAAAAGATTTTTTTAAATATCTCCAAAAATATTTTTGCTACAGCCTATTATTATATATTGGCGGAATCTGTGAACTCCCAGTGATCACAAAAAACACTTAAAATCGCTCTATCTCTCCTAGTTTACCCAGAAAAAGCGTTTAAAGTTTTGCAAAAGATTTTTTTAAATATCTCCAAAAATATTTTTGCTACAGTCTATTATCATATATTGGCGGAATCTGTGAACTCCCAGTGATCACAAGAAACACTTAAAATTGCTCTATCTCTACTAGTTTAGCCAGAAAACGCGTTTAAAGTTTTGCAAAAGATTTTTTTAAATATCTCCAAAAATATTTTTGCTACAGCCTATTATCATATATTGGCGGAATCTGTGAACTCCCAGTGATCACAAAAAACACTTAAAATCGCTCTATCTCTCCTAGTTTAGCCAGAAAACGCGTTTAAAGTTTTGCAAAAGATTTTTTTAAATATCTCCAAAAATATTTTTGCTACAGCCTATTATCATATATTGGCGGAATCTGTGAACTCCCAGTGATCACAAAAAACACTTAAAATCGCTCTATCTCTTCTAGTTTAGCCAGAAAACGCGTTTAAAGTTTTGCAAAAGATTTTTTTAAATATCTCCAAAAATATTTTTGCTACAGCCTATTATCATATATTGGCGGAATCTGTGAACTCCCAGTGATCACAAAAAACATATAAAATCGCTCTATCTCTTCTAGTTTAGCCAGAAAACGCGTTTAAAGTTTTGCAAAAGATTTTTTTAAATATCTCCAAAAATATTTTTGCTACAGCCTATTATCATATATTGGCGGAATCTGTGAACTCCCAGTGATCACAAAAAACACATAAAATCGCTCTATCTCTTCTAGTTTAGCCAGAAAACGCGTTTAAAGTTTTGCAAAAGATTTTTTTAAATATCTCCAAAAATATTTTTGCTACAGCCTATTATCATATATTGGCGGAATCTGTGAACTCCCAGTGATCACAAAAAACACATAAAATCGCTCTATCTCTTCTAGTTTAGCCAGAAAACGCGTTTAAAGTTTTGCAAAAGATTCTTTTAAATATCTCCAAAAATATTTTCGCTACAGTCTATTATCATATATTGGCGGAATCTGTGAACTCCCAGTGATCACAAGAAACACTTAAAATTGCTCTATCTCTTCTAGTTTAGCCAGAAAATGCGTTTAAAGTTTTGCAAAAGATTTTTTTAAATATCTCCAAAAATATTTTTGCTACAGCCTATTATCATATATTGGCGGAATCTGTGAACTCCCAGTGATCACAAAAAACACTTAAAATCGCTCTATCTCTCCTAGTTTAGCCAGAAAAAGCGTTTAAAGTTTTGCAAAAGATTTTTTTAAATATCTCCAAAAATATTTTTGCTACAGCATATTATCATATATTGGCGGAATCTGTGAACTCCCAGTGATCACAAAAAACACATAAAATCGCTCTATCTCTTTTAGTTTAACCAGAAAACGCGTTTAAAGTTTTGCAAAAGATTTTTTTAAATATCTCCAAAAATATTTTTGCTACAGCCTATTATCATATATTGGCGGAATCTGTGAACTCCCAGTGATCACAAAAAACACATAAAATCGCTCTATCTCTTCTAGTTTAGCCAGAAAATGCGTTTAAAGTTTTGCAAAAGATTTTTTTAAATATCTCCAAAAATATTTTTGCTACAGTCTATTATCATATATTGGCGGAATCTGTGAACTCCCAGTGATCACAAGAAACACTTAAAATTGCTCTATCTCTACTAGTTTAGCCAGAAAACGCGTTTAAAGTTTTGCAAAAGATTTTTTTAAATATCTCCAAAAATATTTTTGCTACAGCCTATTATCATATATTGGCGGAATCTGTGAACTCCCAGTGATCACAAAAAACACTTAAAATCGCTCTATCTCTCCTAGTTTAGCCAGAAAACGCGTTTAAAGTTTTGCAAAAGATTTTTTTAAATATCTCCAAAAATATTTTTGCTACAGCCTATTATCATATATTGGCGGAATCTGTGAACTCCCAGTGATCACAAAAAACACTTAAAATCGCTCTATCTCTTCTAGTTTAGCCAGAAAACGCGTTTAAAGTTTTGCAAAAGCTTTTTTTTAAATATCTCCAAAAATATTTTTGCTACAGCCTATTATCATATATTGGCGGAATCTGTGAACTCCCAGTGATCACAAAAAACATATAAAATCGCTCTATCTCTTCTGGTTTAGCCAGAAAACGCGTTTAAAGTTTTGCAAAAGATTTTTTTAAATATCTCCAAAAATATTTTTGCTACAGCCTATTATCATATATTGGCGGAATCTGTGAACTCCCAGTGATCACAAAAAACACTTAAAATCGCTCTATCTCTTCTAGTTTAGCCAGAAAACGCGTTTAAAGTTTTGCAAAAGATTTTTTTAAATATCTCCAAAAATATTTTTGCTACAGCCTATTATTGGCGGAATCTGTGAACTCCCAGTGATCACAAAAAACACTTAAAATCGCTCTATCTCTTCTAGTTTAGCCAGAAAACGCGTTTAAAGTTTTGCAAAAGATTTTTTTAAATATCTCCAAAAATATTTTTGCTACAGCCTATTATCATATATTGGCGGAATCTGTGAACTCCCAGTGATCACAAAAAACACTTAAAATCGCTCTATCTCTTCTAGTTTAGCCAGAAAATGCGTTTAAAGTTTTGCAAAAGATTTTTTTAAATATCTCCAAAAATATTTTTGCTACAGCCTATTATCATATATTGGCGGAATCTGTGAACTCCCAGTGATCACAAAAAACACATAAAATCGCTCTATCTCTTCTAGTTTAGCCAGAAAACGCGTTTAAAGTTTTGCAAAAGATTTTTTTAAATATCTCCAAAAATATTTTTGCTACAGCCTATTATTATATATTGGCGGAATCTGTGAACTCCCAGTGATCACAAAAAACACTTAAAATCGCTTTATCTCTCCTAGTTTAGCCAGAAAAAGCGTTTAAAGTTTTGCAAAAGATTTTTTTAAATATCTCCAAAAATATTTTTGCTACAGCCTATTATCATATATTGGCGGAATATATGAACTCCCAGTGATCACAAAAAACACATAAAATCGCTCTATCTCTTCTAGTTTAGCCAGAAAACGCGTTTAAAGTTTTGCAAAAGATTTTTTTAAATATCTCCAAAAATATTTTTGCTACAGCCTATTATCATATATTGGCGGAATCTGTGAACACCCAGTGATCACAAAAAACACATAAAATCGCTCTATCTCTTCTAGTTTAGCCAGAAAACGCGTTTAAAGTTTTGCAAAAGATTCTTTTAAATATCTCCAAAAATATTTTCGCTACAGTCTATTATCATATATTGGCGGAATCTGTGAACTCCCAGTGATCACAAGAAACACTTAAAATTGCTCTATCTCTACTAGTTTAGCCAGAAAACGCGTTTAAAGTTTTGCAAAAGATTTTTTTAAATATCTCCAAAAATATTTTTGCTATAGCCTATTATCATATATTGGCGGAATCTGTGAACTCCCAGTGATCACAAAAAACACATAAAATCGCTCTATCTCTTTTAGTTTAGCCAGAAAACGCGTTTAAAGTTTTGCAAAAGATTTTTTTAAATATCTCCAAAAATATTTTTGCTACAGCCTATTATCATATATTGGCGGAATCTGTGAACTCCCAGTGATCACAAAAAAACACTTAAAATCGCTCTATCTCTTCTAGTTTAGCCAGAAAACGCGTTTAAAGTTTTGCAAAAGATTCTTTTAAATATCTCCAAAAATATTTTCGCTACAGTCTATTATCATATATTGGCGGAATCTGTGAACTCCCAGTGATCACAAAAAACACATAAAATCGCTCTATCTCTTCTAGTTTAGCCAGAAAACGCGTTTAAAGTTTTGCAAAAGATTTTTTTTAAATATCTCCAAAAATATTTTCGCTACAGTCTATTATCATATATTGGCGGAATCTGTGAACTCCCAGTGATCACAAGAAACACTTAAAATTGCTCTATCTCTACTAGTTTAGCCAGAAAACGCGTTTAAAGTTTTGCAAAAGATTTTTTTAAATATCTCCAAAATATTTTTGCTATAGCCTATTATCATATATTGGCGGAATCTGTGAACTCCCAGTGATCACAAAAAACACATAAAATCGCTCTATCTCTTTTAGTTTAGCCAGAAAACGCGTTTAAAGTTTTGCAAAAGATTTTTTTTAAATATCTCCAGAAATATTTTTGCTACAGCCTATTATCATATATTGGCGGAATCTGTGAACTCCCAGTGATCACAAAAAACACTTAAAATCGCTCTATCTCTCCTAGTTTAGCCAGAAAAAGCGTTTAAAGTTTTGCAAAAGATTTTTTTAAATATCTCCAAAAATATTTTTGCTACAGCCTATTATCATATATTGGCGGAATCTGTGAACTCCCAGTGATCACAAAAAACACATAAAATCGCTCTATCTCTTTTAGTTTAGCCAGAAAACGCGTTTAAAGTTTTGCAAAAGATTTTTTTAAATATCTCCAGAAATATTTTTGCTACAGCCTATTATCATATATTGGCGGAATCTGTGAACTCCCAGTGATCACAAAAAACACATAAAATCGCTCTATCTCTTCTAGTTTAGCCAGAAAACGCGTTTAAAGTTTTGCAAAAGATTTTTTTAAATATCTCCAAAAATATTTTTGCTACAGTCTATTATCATATATTGGCGGAATCTGTGAACTCCCAGTGATCACAAGAAACACTTAAAATTGCTCTATCTCTACTAGTTTAGCCAGAAAACGCGTTTAAAGTTTTGCAAAAGATTTTTTTAAATATCTCCAAAAATATTTTTGCTACAGCCTATTATCATATATTGGCGGAATCTGTGAACTCCCAGTGATCACAAAAAACACTTAAAATCGCTCTATCTCTCCTAGTTTAGCCAGAAAACGCGTTTAAAGTTTTGCAAAAAGATTTTTTTAAATATCTCCAAAAATATTTTTGCTACAGCCTATTATCATATATTGGCGGAATCTGTGAACTCCCAGTGATCACAAAAAACACTTAAAATCGCTCTATCTCTTCTAGTTTAGCCAGAAAACGCGTTTAAAGTTTTGCAAAAGCTTTTTTTTAAATATCTCCAAAAATATTTTTGCTACAGCCTATTATCATATATTGGCGGAATCTGTGAACTCCCAGTGATCACAAAAAACATATAAAATCGCTCTATCTCTTCTGGTTTAGCCAGAAAACGCGTTTAAAGTTTTGCAAAAGATTTTTTTAAATATCTCCAAAAATATTTTTGCTACAGCCTATTATCATATATTGGCGGAATCTGTGAACTCCCAGTGATCACAAAAAACACTTAAAATCGCTCTATCTCTTCTAGTTTAGCCAGAAAACGCGTTTAAAGTTTTGCAAAAGATTTTTTTTAAATATCTCCAAAAATATTTTTGCTACAGCCTATTATTGGCGGAATCTGTGAACTCCCAGTGATCACAAAAAACACTTAAAATCGCTCTATCTCTTCTAGTTTAGCCAGAAAACGCGTTTAAAGTTTTGCAAAAGATTTTTTTAAATATCTCCAAAAATATTTTTGCTACAGCCTATTATCATATATTGGCGGAATCTGTGAACTCCCAGTGATCACAAAAAACACTTAAAATCGCTCTATCTCTTCTAGTTTAGCCAGAAAATGCGTTTAAAGTTTTGCAAAAGATTTTTTTAAATATCTCCAAAAATATTTTTGCTACAGCCTATTATCATATATTGGCGGAATCTGTGAACTCCCAGTGATCACAAAAAAACACATAAAATCGCTCTATCTCTTCTAGTTTAGCCAGAAAACGCGTTTTAAAGTTTTGCAAAAGATTTTTTTAAATATCTCCAAAAATATTTTTGCTACAGCCTATTATTATATATTGGCGGAATCTGTGAACTCCCAGTGATCACAAAAAACACTTAAAATCGCTTTATCTCTCCTAGTTTAGCCAGAAAAAGCGTTTAAAGTTTTGCAAAAGATTTTTTTAAATATCTCCAAAAATATTTTTGCTACAGCCTATTATCATATATTGGCGGAATATATGAACTCCCAGTGATCACAAAAAACACATAAAATCGCTCTATCTCTTCTAGTTTAGCCAGAAAACGCGTTTAAAGTTTTGCAAAAGATTTTTTTAAATATCTCCAAAAATATTTTTGCTACAGCCTATTATCATATATTGGCGGAATCTGTGAACACCCAGTGATCACAAAAAAACACATAAAATCGCTCTATCTCTTCTAGTTTAGCCAGAAAACGCGTTTAAAGTTTTGCAAAAGATTCTTTTAAATATCTCCAAAAATATTTTCGCTACAGTCTATTATCATATATTGGCGGAATCTGTGAACTCCCAGTGATCACAAGAAACACTTAAAATTGCTCTATCTCTACTAGTTTAGCCAGAAAACGCGTTTAAAGTTTTGCAAAAGATTTTTTTAAATATCTCCAAAAATATTTTTGCTATAGCCTATTATCATATATTGGCGGAATCTGTGAACTCCCAGTGATCACAAAAAACACATAAAATCGCTCTATCTCTTTTAGTTTAGCCAGAAAACGCGTTTAAAGTTTTGCAAAAGATTTTTTTAAATATCTCCAAAAATATTTTTGCTACAGCCTATTATCATATATTGGCGGAATCTGTGAACTCCCAGTGATCACAAAAAAACACTTAAAATCGCTCTATCTCTTCTAGTTTAGCCAGAAAACGCGTTTAAAGTTTTGCAAAAGATTCTTTTAAATATCTCCAAAAATATTTTCGCTACAGTCTATTATCATATATTGGCGGAATCTGTGAACTCCCAGTGATCACAAAAAACACATAAAATCGCTCTATCTCTTCTAGTTTAGCCAGAAAACGCGTTTAAAGTTTTGCAAAAGATTTTTTTAAATATCTCCAAAAATATTTTCGCTACAGTCTATTATCATATATTGGCGGAATCTGTGAAAATCACAAGAAACACTTAAAATTGCTCTATCTCTACTAGTTTAGCCAGAAAACGCGTTTAAAGTTTTGCAAAAGATTTTTTTAAATATCTCCAAAATATTTTTGCTATAGCCTATTATCATATATTGGCGGAATCTGTGAACTCCCAGTGATCACAAAAAACACATAAAATCGCTCTATCTCTTTTAGTTTAGCCAGAAAACGCGTTTAAAGTTTTGCAAAAGATTTTTTTTAAATATCTCCAGAAATATTTTTGCTACAGCCTATTATCATATATTGGCGGAATCTGTGAACTCCCAGTGATCACAAAAAACACTTAAAATCGCTCTATCTCTCCTAGTTTAGCCAGAAAAAGCGTTTAAAGTTTTGCAAAAGATTTTTTTAAATATCTCCAAAAATATTTTTGCTACAGCCTATTATCATATATTGGCGGAATCTGTGAACTCCCAGTGATCACAAAAAACACATAAAATCGCTCTATCTCTTTTAGTTTAGCCAGAAAACGCGTTTAAAGTTTTGCAAAAGATTTTTTTAAATATCTCCAGAAATATTTTTGCTACAGCCTATTATCATATATTGGCGGAATCTGTGAACTCCCAGTGATCACAAAAAACACATAAAATCGCTCTATCTCTTCTAGTTTAGCCAGAAAACGCGTTTAAAGTTTTGCAAAAGATTTTTTAAATATCTCCAAAAATATTTTTGCTACAGTCTATTATCATATATTGGCGGAATCTGTGAACTCCCAGTGATCACAAGAAACACTTAAAATTGCTCTATCTCTACTAGTTTAGCCAGAAAACGCGTTTAAAGTTTTGCAAAAGATTTTTTTAAATATCTCCAAAAATATTTTTGCTACAGCCTATTATCATATATTGGCGGAATCTGTGAACTCCCAGTGATCACAAAAAACACATAAAATCGCTCTATCTCTTCTAGTTTAGCCAGAAAACGCGTTTAAAGTTTTGCAAAAGATTCTTTTAAATATCTCCAAAAATATTTTCGCTACAGTCTATTATCATATATTGGCGGAATCTGTGAACTCCCAGTGATCACAAGAAACACTTAAAATTGCTCTATCTCTACTAGTTTAGCCAGAAAACGCGTTTAAAGTTTTGCAAAAGATTTTTTTAAATATCTCCAAAAATATTTTTGCTATAGCCTATTATCATATATTGGCGGAATCTGTGAACTCCCAGTGATCACAAAAAACACATAAAATCGCTCTATCTCTTTTAGTTTAGCCAGAAAACGCGTTTAAAGTTTTGCAAAAGATTTTTTTAAATATCTCCAAAAATATTTTTGCTACAGCCTATTATCATATATTGGCGGAATCTGTGAACTCCCAGTGATCACAAAAAACACTTAAAATCGCTCTATCTCTTCTAGTTTAGCCAGAAAACGCGTTTAAAGTTTTGCAAAAGATTCTTTTAAATATCTCCAAAAATATTTTCGCTACAGTCTATTATCATATATTGGCGGAATCTGTGAACTCCCAGTGATCACAAAAAACACATAAAATCGCTCTATCTCTTCTAGTTTAGCCAGAAAACGCGTTTAAAGTTTTGCAAAAGATTTTTTTAAATATCTCCAAAAATATTTTCGCTACAGTCTATTATCATATATTGGCGGAATCTGTGAACTCCCAGTGATCACAAGAAACACTTAAAATTGCTCTATCTCTACTAGTTTAGCCAGAAAACGCGTTTAAAGTTTTGCAAAAGATTTTTTTAAATATCTCCAAAATATTTTTGCTATAGCCTATTATCATATATTGGCGGAATCTGTGAACTCCCAGTGATCACAAAAAACACATAAAATCGCTCTATCTCTTTTAGTTTAGCCAGAAAACGCGTTTAAAGTTTTGCAAAAGATTTTTTTAAATATCTCCAGAAATATTTTTGCTACAGCCTATTATCATATATTGGCGGAATCTGTGAACTCCCAGTGATCACAAAAAACACTTAAAATCGCTCTATCTCTCCTAGTTTAGCCAGAAAAAGCGTTTAAAGTTTTGCAAAAGATTTTTTTAAATATCTCCAAAAATATTTTTGCTACAGCCTATTATCATATATTGGCGGAATCTGTGAACTCCCAGTGATCACAAAAAACACATAAAATCGCTCTATCTCTTTTAGTTTAGCCAGAAAACGCGTTTAAAGTTTTGCAAAAGATTTTTTTAAATATCTCCAGAAATATTTTTGCTACAGCCTATTATCATATATTGGCGGAATCTGTGAACTCCCAGTGATCACAAAAAACACATAAAATCGCTCTATCTCTTCTAGTTTAGCCAGAAAACGCGTTTAAAGTTTTGCAAAAGATTTTTTAAATATCTCCAAAAATATTTTTGCTACAGTCTATTATCATATATTGGCGGAATCTGTGAACTCCCAGTGATCACAAGAAACACTTAAAATTGCTCTATCTCTACTAGTTTAGCCAGAAAACGCGTTTAAAGTTTTGCAAAAGATTTTTTTAAATATCTCCAAAAATATTTTTGCTACAGCCTATTATCATATATTGGCGGAATCTGTGAACTCCCAGTGATCACAAAAAACACTTAAAATCGCTCTATCTCTTCTAGTTTAGCCAGAAAACGCGTTTAAAGTTTTGCAAAAGATTTTTTTAAATATCTCCAAAAATATTTTTGCTACAGCCTATTATCATATATTGGCGGAATCTGTGAACTCCCAGTGATCACAAAAAACACTTAAAATCGCTCTATCTCTTCTAGTTTAGCCAGAAAACGCGTTTAAAGTTTTGCAAAAGATTTTTTTAAATATCTCCAAAAATATTTTTGCTACAGCCTATTATCATATATTGGCGGAATCTGTGAACTCCCAGTGATCACAAAAAACATATAAAATCGCTCTATCTCTTCTGGTTTAGCCAGAAAACGCGTTTAAAGTTTTGCAAAAGATTTTTTTTAATATCTCCAAAAATATTTTTGCTACAGCCTATTATCATATATTGGCGGAATCTGTGAACTCCCAGTGATCACAAAAAACACTTAAAATCGCTCTATCTCTTCTAGTTTAGCCAGAAAACGCGTTTAAAGTTTTGCGAAAGATTTTTTTAAATATCTCCAAAAATATTTTTGCTACAGCCTATTATTGGCGGAATCTGTGAACTCCCAGTGATCACAAAAAACACTTAAAATCGCTCTATCTCTTCTAGTTTAGCCAGAAAACGCGTTTAAAGTTTTGCAAAAGATTTTTTTAAATATCTCCAAAAATATTTTTGCTACAGCCTATTATCATATATTGGCGGAATCTGTGAACTCCCAGTGATCACAAAAAACACTTAAAATCGCTCTATCTCTTCTAGTTTAGCCAGAAAATGCGTTTAAAGTTTTGCAAAAGATTTTTTTAAATATCTCCAAAAATATTTTTGCTACAGCCTATTATCATATATTGGCGGAATCTGTGAACTCCCAGTGATCACAAAAAACACTTAAAATCGCTCTATCTCTTCTAGTTTAGCCAGAAAATGCGTTTAAAGTTTTGCAAAAGATTTTTTTAAATATCTCCAAAAATATTTTTGCTACAGCCTATTATCATATATTGGCGGAATCTGTGAACTCCCAGGGATCACAAAAAACACTTAAAATCGCTCTATCTCTTCTAGTTTAGCCAGAAAATGCGTTTAAAGTTTTGCAAAAGATTTTTTTAAATATCTCCAAAAATATTTTTGCTACAGCCTATTATCATATATTGGCGGAATCTGTGAACTCCCAGTGATCACAAAAAACACTTAAAATCGCTCTATCTCTTCTAGTTTAGCCAGAAAACGCGTTTAAAGTTTTGCAAAAGATTTTTTTAAATATCTCCAGAAATATTTTTGCTACAGCCTATTATCATATATTGGCGGAATCTGTGAACTCCCAGTGATCACAAGAAACACTTAAAATCGCTCTATCTCTTCTAGTTTAGCCAGAAAACGCGTTTAAAGTTTTGCAAAAGATTTTTTTAAATATCTCCAAAAATATTTTCGCTACAGTCTATTATCATATATTGGCGGAATCTGTGAACTCCCAGTGATCACAAGAAACACTTAAAATTGCTCTATCTCTACTAGTTTAGCCAGAAAACGCGTTTAAAGTTTTGTAAAAGATTTTTTTAAATATCTCCAAAAATATTTTTGCTACAGCCTATTATCATATATTGGCGGAATCTGTGAACTCCCAGTGATCACAAAAAACACATAAAATCGCTCTATCTCTTTTAGTTTAGCCAGAAAACGCGTTTAAAGTTTTGCAAAAGATTTTTTTAAATATCTCCAAAAATATTTTTGCTACAGCCTATTATCATATATTGGCGGAATCTGTGAACTCCCAGTGATCACAAAAAACACTTAAAATCGCTCTATCTCTCCTAGTTTAGCCAGAAAAAGCGTTTAAAGTTTTGCAAAAGATTTTTTTAAATATCTCCAAAAATATTTTTGCTACAGCCTATTATCATATATTGGCGGAATCTGTGAACTCCCAGTGATCACAAAAAACACATAAAATCGCTCTATCTCTTTTAGTTTAGCCAGAAAACGCGTTTAAAGTTTTGCAAAAGATTTTTTTAAATATCTCCAAAAATATTTTTGCTACAGCCTATTATCATATATTGGCGGAATCTGTGAACTCCCAGTGATCACAAAAAACACTTAAAATCGCTCTATCTCTTCTAGTTTAGCCAGCAAAAGATTTTTTTAAATATCTCCAAAAATATTTTTGCTACAGTCTATTATCATATATTAGCGGAATCTGTGAACTCCCAGTGATCACAAGAAACACTTAAAATTGCTCTATCTCTGCCAGTTTAGCCAGAAAACGCGTTTAAAGTTTTGCAAAAGATTTTTTTAAATATCTCCAAAAATATTTTTGCTACAGCCTATTATCATATATTGGTGGAATCTGTGAACTCCCAGTGATCACAAAAAACACTTAAAATCGCTCTATCTCTTCTAGTTTAGCCAGAAAATGCGTTTAAAGTTTTGCAAAAGATTTTTTTAAATATCTCCAAAAATATTTTTGCTACAGCCTATTATCATGTATTGGCGGAATCTGTGAACTCCCAGTGATCACAAAAAACACTTAAAATCGCTCTATCTCTTCTAGTTTAGCCAGAAAACGCGTTTAAAGTTTTGCAAAAGATTTTTTTAAATATCTCCAAAAATATTTTTTCTACAGCCTATTATCATATATTGGCGGAATCTGTGAACTCCCAGTGATCACAAAAAACACTTAAAATCGCTCTATCTCTTCTAGTTTAGCCAGAAAACGCGTTTAAAGTTTTGCAAAAGATTTTTTTAAATATCTCCAAAAATATTTTTGCTACAGCCTATTATCATATATTGGCGGAATCTGTGAACTCCCAGTGATCACAAAAAACACTTAAAATCGCTCTATCTCTTCTAGTTTAGCCAGAAAACGCGTTTAAAGTTTTGCAAAAGATTTTTTTAAATATCTCCAAAAATATTTTTGCTACAGCCTATTATCATATATTGGTGGAATCTGTGAACTCCCAGTGATCACAAAAAACACTTAAAATCGCTCTATCTCTTCTAGTTTAGCCAGAAAACGCGTTTAAAGTTTTGCAAAAGATTTTTTTAAATATCTCCAGAAATATTTTTGCTACAGCCTATTATCATGTATTGGCGGAATCTGTGAACTCCCAGTGATCACAAAAAACACTTAAAATCGCTCTATCTCTTCTAGTTTAGCCAGAAAACGCGTTTAAAGTTTTGCAAAAGATTTTTTTAAATATCTCCAAAAATATTTTTTCTACAGCCTATTATCATATATTGGCGGAATCTGTGAACTCCCAGTGATCACAAAAAACACTTAAAATCGCTCTATCTCTTCTACTTTAGCCAGAAAACGCGTTTAAAGTTTTGCAAAAGATTTTTTTAAATATCTCCAAAAATATTTTTGCTACAGCCTATTATCATATATTGGCGGAATCTGTGAACTCCCAGTGATCACAAAAAACACTTAAAATCGCTCTATCTCTTCTAGTTTAGCCAGAAAACGCGTTTAAAGTTTTGCAAAAGATTTTTTTAAATATCTCCAAAAATATTTTTGCTACAGCCTATTATCATATATTGGCGGAATCTGTGAACTCCCAGTGATCACAAAAAACACTTAAAATCGCTCTATCTCTTCTAGTTTAGCCAGAAAACGCGTTTAAAGTTTTGCAAAAGATTTTTTTAAATATCTCCAAAAATATTTTTGCTACAGCCTATTATCATATATTGGCGGAATCTGTGAACTCCCAGTGATCACAAAAAACACATAAAATCGCTCTATCTCTTCTAGTTTAGCCAGAAAACGCGTTTAAAGTTTTGCAAAAGATTTTTTTAAATATATCCAAAAATATTTTTGCTACAGCCTATTATCATATATTGGCGGAATCTGTGAACTCCCAGTGATCACAAAAAACACTTAAAATCGCTCTATCTCTTCTAGTTTAGCCAGAAAACGCGTTTAAAGTTTTGCAAAAGATTTTTTTAAATATCTCCAAAAATATTTTTGCTACAGCCTATTATCATATATTGGCGGAATCTGTGAACTCCCAGTGATCACAAAAACACTTAAAATCGCTCTATCTCTTCTAGTTTAGCCAGAAAACGCGTTTGAAGTTTTGCAAAAGATTTTTTTAAATATCTCCAAAAATATTTTTGCTACAGCCTATTATCAGATATTGGCGGAATCTGTGAACTCCCAGTGATCACAAAAAACACTTAAAATCGCTCTATCTCTTCTAGTTTAGCCAGAAAACGCGTTTAAAGTTTTGCAAAAGATTTTTTTAAATATCTCCAAAAATATTTTTGCTACAGCCTATTATCATATATTGGCGGAATCTGTGAACTCCCAGTGATCACAAAAAACACTTAAAATCGCTCTATCTCTTCTAGTTTAGCCAGAAAACGCGTTTAAAGTTTTGCAAAAGATTTTTTTAAATATCTCCAAAAATATTTTTGCTACAGCCTATTATCATATATTGGCGGAATCTGTGAACTCCCAGTGATCACAAAAAACACTTAAAATCGCTCTATCTCTTCTAGTTTAGCCAGAAAATGCGTTTAAAGTTTTGCAAAAGATTTTTTTAAATATCTCCAAAAATATTTTTGCTACAGCCTATTATCATATATTGGCGGAATCTGTGAACTCCCAGTGATAACAAAAAACACATAAAATCGCTCTATCTCTTCTAGTTTAGCCAGAAAACGCGTTTAAAGTTTTGCAAAAGATTTTTTTAAATATCTCCAAAAATATTTTTGCTACAGCCTATTATCATATATTGGCGGAATCTGTGAACTCCCAGTGATCACAAAAAACACATAAAATCGCTCTATCTCTTCTAGTTTAGCCAGAAAACGCGTTTAAAGTTTTGCAAAAGATTTTTTTAAATATCTCCAAAAATATTTTCGCTACAGTCTATTATCATATATTGGCGGAATCTGTGAACTCCCAGTGATCACAAGAAACACTTAAAATTGCTCTATCTCTACTAGTTTAGCCAGAAAACGCGTTTAAAGTTTTGCAAAAGATTTTTTTAAATATCTCCAAAAATATTTTTGATATAGCCTATTATCATATATTGGCGGAATCTGTGAACTCCCAGTGATCACAAAAAACACATAAAATCGCTCTATCTCTTTTAGTTTAGCCAGAAAACGCGTTTAAAGTTTTGCAAAAGATTTTTTTAAATATCTCCAAAAATATTTTTGCTACAGCCTATTATCATATATTGGCGGAATCTGTGAACTCCCAGTGATCACAAAAAACACATAAAATCGCTCTATCTCTTTTAGTTTAGCCAGAAAACGCGTTTAAAGTTTTGCAAAAGATTTTTTTAAATATCTCCAAAAATATTTTTGCTACAGCCTATTATCATATATTGGCGGAATCTGTGAACTCCCAGTGATCACAAAAAACACTTAAAATCGCTCTATCTCTCCTAGTTTAGCCAGAAAACGCGTTTAAAGTTTTGCAAAAGATTTTTTTAAATATCTCCAAAAATATTCTTGCTACAGCCTATTATCATATATTGGCAGAATCTGTGAACTCCCAGTGATCACAAGAAACACTTAAAATTGCTCTATCTCTTTTAGTTTAGCCAGAAAACGCGTTTAAAGTTTTGCAAAAGATTTTTTTAAATATCTCCAAAAATATTTTTGCTACAGCCTATTATCATATATTGGCGGAATCTGTGAACTCCCAGTGATCACAAGAAACACTTAAAATTGCTCTATCTCTACCAGTTTAGCCAGAAAACGCGTTTAAAGTTTTGCAAAAGATTTTTTTAAATATCTCCAAAAATATTTTTGCTACAGCCTATTATCATATATTGGCGGAATCTGTGAACTCCCAGTGATCACAAAAAACACTTAAAATCGCTCTATCTCTTCTAGTTTAGCCAGAAAATGCGTTTAAAGTTTTGCAAAAGATTTTTTTAAATATCTCCAAAAATATTTTTGCTACAGCCTATTATCATATATTGGCGGAATCTGTGAACTCCCAGTGATCACAAAAAACACTTAAAATCGCTCTATCTCTTCTAGTTTAGCCAGAAAACGCGTTTAAAGTTTTGCAAAAGATTTTTTTAAATATCTCCAGAAATATTTTTGCTACAGCCTATTATCATATATTGGCGGAATCTGTGAACTCCCAGTGATCACAAAAAACACTTAAAATCGCTCTATTTCTTCTAGTTTAGCCAGAAAACGCGTTTAAAGTTTTGCAAAAGATTTTTTTAAATATCTCCAAAAATATTTTTGCTACAGCCTATTATCATATATTGGCGGAATCTGTGAACTCCCAGTGATCACAAAAAACACTTAAAATCGCTCTATCTCTTCTACTTTAGCCAGAAAACGCGTTTAAAGTTTTGCAAAAGATTTTTTTAAATATCTCCAAAAATATTTTTGCTACAGCCTATTATCATATATTGGCGGAATCTGTGAACTCCCAGTGATCACAAAAAACACTTAAAATCGCTCTATCTCTTCTAGTTTAGCCAGAAAACGCGTTTAAAGTTTTGCAAAAGATTTTTTTAAATATCTCCAAAAATATTTTTGCTACAGCCTATTATCATATATTGGCGGAATCTGTGAACTCCCAGTGATCACAAAAAACACTTAAAATCGCTCTATCTCTTCTAGTTTAGCCAGAAAACGCGTTTAAAGTTTTGCAAAAGATTTTTTTAAATATCTCCAAAAATATTTTTGCTACAGCCTATTATCATATATTGGCGGAATCTGTGAACTCCCAGTGATCACAAAAAACACTTAAAATCGCTCTATCTCTTCTAGTTTAGCCAGAAAACGCGTTTAAAGTTTTGCAAAAGATTTTTTAAATATCTCCAAAAATATTTTTGCTACAGCCTATTATCATATATTGGCGGAATCTGTGAACTCCCAGTGATCACAAAAAACACTTAAAATCGCTCTATCTCTTCTAGTTTAGCCAGAAAACGCGTTTGAAGTTTTGCAAAAGATTTTTTTAAATATCTCCAAAAATATTTTTGCTACAGCCTATTATCATATATTGGCGGAATCTGTGAACTCCCAGTGATCACAAAAAACACTTAAAATCGCTCTATCTCTTCTAGTTTAGCCAGAAAACGCGTTTAAAGTTTTGCAAAAGATTTTTTTAAATATCTCCAAAAATATTTTTGCTACAGCCTATTATCATATATTGGCGGAATCTGTGAACTCCCAGTGATCACAAAAACACTTAAAATCGCTCTATCTCTTCTAGTTTAGCCAGAAAACGCGTTTAAAGTTTTGCAAAAGATTTTTTTAATATCTCCAAAAATATTTTTGCTACAGCCTATTATCATATATTGGCGGAATCTGTGAACTCCCAGTGATCACAAAAACACTTAAAATCGCTCTATCTCTTCTAGTTTAGCCAGAAAACGCGTTTGAAGTTTTTGCAAAAGATTTTTTTAAATATCTTCAAAAATATTTTTGCTACAGCCTATTATCATATATTGGCGGAATCTGTGAACTCCCAGTGATCACAAAAACACTTAAAATCGCTCTATCTCTTCTAGTTTAGCCAGAAAACGCGTTTAAAGTTTTGCAAAAGATTTTTTTAAATATCTCCAAAAATATTTTTGCTACAGCCTATTATCATATATTGGCGGAATCTGTGAACTCCCAGTGATCACAAAAAACATTTAAAATCGCTCTATCTCTTCTAGTTTAGCCAGAAAACGCGTTTAAAGTTTTGCAAAAGATTTTTTTAAATATCTCCAAAAATATTTTTGCTACAGCCTATTATCATATATTGGCGGAATCTGTGAACTCCCAGTGATCACAAAAAACACATAAAATCGCTCTATCTCTTCTAGTTTAGCCAGAAAACGCGTTTAAAGTTTTGCAAAAGATTTTTTTAAATATCTCCAAAAATATTTTCGCTACAGTCTATTATCATATATTGGCGGAATCTGTGAACTCCCAGTGATCACAAGAAACACTTAAAATTGCTCTATCTCTACTAGTTTAGCCAGAAAACGCGTTTAAAGTTTTGCAAAAGATTTTTTTAAATATCTCCAAAAATATTTTTGCTATAGCCTATTATCATATATTGGCGGAATCTGTGAACTCCCAGTGATCACAAAAAACACATAAAATCGCTCTATCTCTTTTAGTTTAGCCAGAAAACGCGTTTAAAGTTTTGCAAAAGATTTTTTTAAATATCTCCAAAAATATTTTTGCTACAGCCTATTATCATATATTGGCGGAATCTGTGAACTCCCAGTGATCACAAAAAACACATAAAATCGCTCTATCTCTTTTAGTTTAGCCAGAAAACGCGTTCAAAGTTTTGCAAAAGATTTTTTTAAATATCTCCAAAAATATTTTTGCTACAGCCTATTATCATATATTGGCGGAATCTGTGAACTCCCAGTGATCACAAAAAACACTTAAAATCGCTCTATCTCTCCTAGTTTAGCCAGAAAACGCGTTTAAAGTTTTGCAAAAGATTTTTTTAAATATCTCCAAAAATATTTTTGCTACAGCCTATTATCATATATTGGCGGAATCTGTGAACTCCCAGTGATCACAAAAAACACTTGAAATCGCTCTATCTCTTCTAGTTTAGCCAGAAAACGCGTTTAAAGTTTTGCAAAAGATTTTTTTAAATATCTCCAAAAATATTTTTGCTACAGCCTATTATCATATATTGGCGGAATCTGTGAACTCCCAGTGATCACAAAAAACACTTAAAATCGCTCTATCTCTCCTAGTTTAGCCAGAAAACGCGTTTAAAGTTTTGCAAAAGATTTTTTTAAATATCTCCAAAAATATTTTTGCTACAGCCTATTATCATATATTGGCGGAATCTGTGAACTCCCAGTGATCACAAAAAACACTTAAAATCGCTCTATCTCTTCTAGTTTAGCCAGAAAATGCGTTTAAAGTTTTGCAAAAGATTTTTTTAAATATCTCCAAAAATATTTTTGCTACAGCCTATTATCATATATTGGCGGAATCTGTGAACTCCCAGTGATCACAAAAAACACTTAAAATCGCTCTATCTCTCCTAGTTTAGCCAGAAAACGCGTTTAAAGTTTTGCAAAAGATTTTTTTAAATATCTCCAAAAATATTTTTGCTACAGCCTATTATCATATATTGGCGGAATCTGTGAACTCCCAGTGATCACAAAAAACACTTAAAATCGCTCTATCTCTTCTAGTTTAGCCAGAAAACGCGTTTAAAGTTTTGCAAAAGATTTTTTTAAATATCTCCAAAAATATTTTTGCTACAGCCTATTATCATATATTGGCGGAATCTGTGAACTCCCAGTGATCACAAAAAACACTTAAAATCGCTCTATCTCTTCTAGTTTAGCCAGAAAACGCGTTTAAAGTTTTGCAAAAGATTTTTTAAATATCTCCAAAAATATTTTTGCTACAGCCTATTATCATATATTGGCGGAATCTGTGAACTCCCAGTGATCACAAAAAACACATAAAATCGCTCTATCTCTTCTAGTTTAGCCAGAAAACGCGTTTAAAGTTTTGCAAAAGATTTTTTTAAATATCTCCAAAAATATTTTTGCTACAGCCTATTATCATATATTGGCGGAATCTGTGAACTCCCAGTGATCACAAAAAACACTTGAAATCGCTCTATCTCTTCTAGTTTAGCCAGAAAACGCGTTTAAAGTTTTGCAAAAGATTTTTTAAATATCTCCAAAAATATTTTTGCTACAGCCTATTATCATATATTGGCGGAATCTGTGAACTCCCAGTGATCACAAAAACACTTAAAATCGCTCTATCTCTTCTAGTTTAGCCAGAAAACGCGTTTGAAGTTTTGCAAAAGATTTTTTTAAATATCTCCAAAAATATTTTTGCTACAGCCTATTATCATATATTGGCGGAATCTGTGAACTCCCAGTGATCACAAAAACACTTAAAATCGCTCTATCTCTTCTAGTTTAGCCAGAAAACGCGTTTAAAGTTTTGCAAAAGATTTTTTTTAATATCTCCAAAAATATTTTTGCTACAGCCTATTATCATATATTGGCGGAATCTGTGAACTCCCAGTGATCACAAAAACACTTAAAATCGCTCTATCTCTTTTAGTTTAGCCAGAAAACGCGTTTGAAGTTTTGCAAAAGATTTTTTTAAATATCTTCAAAAATATTTTTGCTACAGCCTATTATCATATATTGGCGGAATCTGTGAACTCCCAGTGATCACAAAAACACTTAAAATCGCTCTATCTCTTCTAGTTTAGCCAGAAAACGCGTTTAAAGTTTTGCAAAAGATTTTTTTAAATATCTCCAAAAATATTTTTGCTACAGCCTATATCATATATTGGCGGAATCTGTGAACTCCCAGTGATCACAAAAAACACTTAAAATCGCTCTATCTCTTCTAGTTTAGCCAGAAAACGCGTTTAAAGTTTTGCAAAAGATTTTTTTAAATATCTCCAAAAATATTTTTGCTACAGCCTATTATCATATATTGGCGGAATCTGTGAACTCCCAGTGATCACAAAAAACACTTAAAATCGCTCTATCTCTTCTAGTTTAGCCAGAAAACACGTTTAAAGTTTTGCAAAAGACTTTTTTAAATATCTCCAAAAATATTTTTGCTACAGCCTATTATCATATATTGGCGGAATCTGTGAACTCTCAGTGATCACAAAAAACACTTGAAATCGCTCTATCTCTTCTAGTTTAGCCAGAAAACACGTTTAAAGTTTTGCAAAAGATTTTTTTTAATATCTCCAAAAATATTTTTGCTACAGCCTATTATCATATATTGGCGGAATCTGTGAACTCCCAGTGATCACAAAAAACACATAAAATCGCTCTATCTCTTTTAGTTTAGCCAGAAAACGCGTTTAAAGTTTTGCAAAAGATTTTTTTAAATATCTCCAAAAATATTTTTGCTACAGCCTATTATCATATATTGGCGGAATCTGTGAACTCCCAGTGATCACAAAAAACACATAAAATCGCTCTATCTCTTTTAGTTTAGCCAGAAAACGCGTTTAAAGTTTTGCAAAAGATTTTTTTAAATATCTCCAAAAATATTTTTGCTACAGCCTATTATCATATATTGGCGGAATCTGTGAACTCCCAGTGATCACAAAAAACACTTAAAATCGCTCTATCTCTTCTAGTTTAGCCAGAAAACGCGTTTAAAGTTTTGCAAAAGACTTTTTTAAATATCTCCAAAAATATTTTTGCTACAGCCTATTATCATATATTGGCGGAATCTGTGAACTCCCAGTGATCACAAAAAACACTTAAAATCGCTCTATCTCTTCTAGTTTAGCCAGAAAACGCGTTTAAAGTTTTGCAAAAGACTTTTTTAAATATCTCCAAAAATATTTTTGCTACAGCCTATTATCATATATTGGCGGAATCTGTGAACTCTCAGTGATCACAAAAAACACTTGAAATCGCTCTATCTCTTCTAGTTTAGCCAGAAAACGCGTTTAAAGTTTTGCAAAAGTTTTTTTTTAATATCTCCAAAAATATTTTTGCTACAGCCTATTATCATATATTGGCGGAATCTGTGAACTCCCAGTGATCACAAAAAACACTTAAAATCGCTCTATCTCTTCTAGTTTAGCCAGAAAACGCGTTTAAAGTTTTGCAAAAGATTTTTTTAAATATCTCCAAAAATATTTTTGCTACAGCCTATTATCATATATTGGCGGAATCTGTGAACTCCCAGTGATCACAAAAAACACTTGAAATCGCTCTATCTCTTCTAGTTTAGCCAGAAAACGCGTTTAAAGTTTTGCAAAAGATTTTTTTAAATATCTCCAAAAATATTTTTGCTACAGCCTATTATCATATATTGGCGGAATCTGTGAACTCCCAGTGATCACAAAAAACACTTAAAATCGCTCTATCTCTTCTAGTTTAGCCAGAAAACGCGTTTAAAGTTTTGCAAAAGACTTTTTTAAATATCTCCAAAAATATTTTTGCTACAGCCTATTATCATATATTGGTGGAATCTGTGAACTCCCAGTGATCACAAAAAACACTTAAAATCGCTCTATCTCTTCTAGTTTAGCCAGAAAACGCGTTTAAAGTTTTGCAAAAGACTTTTTTAAATATCTCCAAAAATATTTTTGCTACAGCCTATTATCATATATTGGCGGAATCTGTGAACTCTCAGTGATCACAAAAAACACTTGAAATCGCTCTATCTCTTCTAGTTTAGCCAGAAAACACGTTTAAAGTTTTGCAAAAGATTTTTTTAAATATCTCCAAAAATATTTTTGCTACAGCCTATTATCATATATTGGCGGAATCTGTGAACTCCCAGTGATCACAAAAAACACTTAAAATTGCTCTATCTCTTCTAGTTTAGCCAGAAAACGCGTTTAAAGTTTTGCAAAAGTTTTTTTTTAATATCTCCAAAAATATTTTTGCTACAGCCTATTATCATATATTGGCGGAATCTGTGAACTCCCAGTGATCACAAAAAACACTTAAAATCGCTCTATCTCTTCTAGTTTAGCCAGAAAACGCGTTTAAAGTTTTGCAAAATTTTTTTTTTAATATTTCCAAAAATATTTTTGCTACAGCCTATTATCATATATTGGCGGAATCTGTGAACTCCCAGTGATCACAAAAAACACTTAAAATCGCTCTATCTCTTCTAGTTTAGCCAGAAAATGCGTTTAAAGTTTTGCAAAAGATTTTTTTAAATATCTCCAAAAATATTTTTGCTACAGCCTATTATCATATATTGGCGGAATCTGTGAACTCCCAGTGATCACAAAAAACACATAAAATCGCTCCATCTCTTTTCGTTTAGCCAGAAAACGCGTTTAAAGTTTTGCAAAAGATTTTTTTAAATATCTCCAAAAATATTTTTGCTACAGCCTATTATCATATATTGGCGGAATCTGTGAACTCCCAGTGATCACAAAAAACACTTAAAATCGCTCTATCTCTCCTAGTTTAGCCAGAAAACGCGTTTAAAGTTTTGCAAAAGATTTTTTTTAATATCTCCAAAAATATTTTTGCTACAGCCTATTATCATATATTGGCGGAATCTGTGAACTCCCAGTGATCACAAAAAACACTTAAAATCGCTCTATCTCTTCTAGTTTAGCCAGAAAACGCGTTTAAAGTTTTGCAAAAGATTTTTTTAAATATCTCCAAAAATATTTTTGCTACAGCCTATTATCATATATTGGCGGAATCTGTGAACTCCCAGTGATCACAAAAAACACTTAAAATTGCTCTATCTCTTCTAGTTTAGCCAGAAAACGCGTTTAAAGTTTTGCAAAAGATTTTTTTTAATATCTCCAAAAATATTTTTGCTACAGCCTATTATCATATATTGGCGGAATCTGTGAACTCCCAGTGATCACAAAAAACACTTAAAATCGCTCTATCTCTTCTAGTTTAGCCAGAAAACGCGTTTAAAGTTTTGCAAAAGATTTTTTTAAATATCTCCAAAAATATTTTTGCTACAGCCTATTATCATATATTGGCGGAATCTGTGAACTCCCAGTGATCACAAAAAACACTTAAAATCGCTCTATCTCTCCTAGTTTAGCCAGAAAACGCGTTTAAAGTTTTGCAAAAGATTTTTTTAAATATCTCCAAAAATATTTTTGCTACAGCCTATTATCATATATTGGCGGAATCTGTGAACTCCCAGTGATCACAAAAAACACATAAAATCGCTCTATCTCTTCTAGTTTAGCCAGAAAACGCGTTTAAAGTTTTGCAAAAGATTTTTTTAAATATCTCCAAAAATATTTTTGCTACAGCCTATTATCATATATTGGCGGAATCTGTGAACTCCCAGTGATCACAAAAAACACTTAAAATCGCTCTATCTCTTCTAGTTTAGCCAGAAAATGCGTTTAAAGTTTTGCAAAAGATTTTTTTAAATATCTCCAAAAATATTTTTGCTACAGCCTATTATCATATATTGGCGGAATCTGTGAACTCCCAGTGATCACAAAAAACACATAAAATCGCTCCATCTCTTTTAGTTTAGCCAGAAAACGCGTTTAAAGTTTTGCAAAAGATTTTTTTAAATATCTCCAAAAATATTTTTGCTACAGCCTATTATCATATATTGACAGAATCTGTGAACTCCCAGTGATCACAAAAAACACTTAAAATCGCTCTATCTCTCCTAGTTTAGCCAGAAAACGCGTTTAAAGTTTTGCAAAAGATTTTTTTTAATATCTCCAAAAATATTTTTGCTACAGCCTATTATCATATATTGGCGGAATCTGTGAACTCCCAGTGATCACAAAAAACACTTAAAATCGCTCTATCTCTTCTAGTTTAGCCAGAAAACGCGTTTAAAGTTTTGCAAAAGATTTTTTTAAATATCTCCAAAAATATTTTTGCTACAGCCTATTATCATATATTGGCGGAATCTGTGAACTCCCAGTGATCACAAAAAACACTTAAAATTGCTCTATCTCTTCTAGTTTAGCCAGAAAACGCGTTTAAAGTTTTGCAAAAGATTTTTTTTAATATCTCCAAAAATATTTTTGCTACAGCCTATTATCATATATTGGCGGAATCTGTGAACTCCCAGTGATCACAAAAAACACTTAAAATCGCTCTATCTCTTCTAGTTTAGCCAGAAAACGCGTTTAAAGTTTTGCAAAAGATTTTTTTAAATATCTCCAAAAATATTTTTGCTACAGCCTATTATCATATATTGGCGGAATCTGTGAACTCCCAGTGATCACAAAAAACACTTAAAATCGCTCTATCTCTCCTAGTTTAGCCAGAAAACGCGTTTAAAGTTTTGCAAAAGATTTTTTTAAATATCTCCAAAAATATTTTTGCTACAGCCTATTATCATATATTGGCGGAATCTGTGAACTCCCAGTGATCACAAAAAACACTTAAAATTGCTCTATCTCTTCTAGTTTAGCCAGAAAACGCGTTTAAAGTTTTGCAAAAGATTTTTTTTAATATCTCCAAAAATATTTTTGCTACAGCCTATTATCATATATTGGCGGAATCTGTGAACTCCCAGTGATCACAAAAAACACATAAAATCGCTCTATCTCTTCTAGTTTAGCCAGAAAACGCGTTTAAAGTTTTGCAAAAGATTTTTTTAAATATCTCCAAAAATATTTTTGCTACAGCCTATTATCATATATTGGCGGAATCTGTGAACTCCCAGTGATCACAAAAAACACTTAAAATCGCTCTATCTCTTCTAGTTTAGCCAGAAAACGCGTTTAAAGTTTTGCAAAAGATTTTTTAAATATCTCCAAAAATATTTTTGCTACAGCCTATTATCATATATTGGCGGAATCTGTGAACTCCCAGTGATCACAAAAACACTTAAAATCGCTCTATCTCTTCTAGTTTAGCCAGAAAACGCGTTTGAAGTTTTGCAAAAGATTTTTTTAAATATCTCCAAAAATATTTTTGCTACAGCCTATTATCATATATTGGCGGAATCTGTGAACTCCCAGTGATCACAAAAACACTTAAAATCGCTCTATCTCTTCTAGTTTAGCCAGAAAACGCGTTTGAAGTTTTGCAAAAGATTTTTTAAATATCTCCAAAAATATTTTTGCTACAGCCTATTATCATATATTGGCGGAATCTGTGAACTCCCAGTGATCACAAAAACACTTAAAATCGCTCTATCTCTTCTAGTTTAGCCAGAAAACGCGTTTGAAGTTTTGCAAAAGATTTTTTTAAATATCTCCAAAAATATTTTTGCTACAGCCTATTATCATATATTGGCGGAATCTGTGAACTCCCAGTGATCACAAAAACACTTAAAATCGCTCTATCTCTTCTAGTTTAGCCAGAAAACGCGTTTGAAGTTTTGCAAAAGATTTTTTTAAATATCTCCAAAAATATTTTTGCTACAGCCTATTATCATATATTGGCGGAATCTGTGAACTCCCAGTGATCACAAAAAACACTTAAAATCGCTCTATCTCTTCTAGTTTAGCCAGAAAACGCGTTTAAAGTTTTGCAAAAGATTTTTTTAAATATCTGCAAAAATATTTTTGCTACAGCCTATTATCATATATTGGCGGAATCTGTGAACTCCCAGTGATCACAAAAACACTTAAAATCGCTCTATCTCTTCTAGTTTAGCCAGAAAACGCGTTTGAAGTTTCGCAAAAGATTTTTTTAAATATCTCCAAAAATATTTTTGCTACAGCCTATTATCATATATTGGCGGAATCTGTGAACTCCCAGTGATCACAAAAACACTTAAAATCGCTCTATCTCTTCTAGTTTAGCCAGAAAACGCGTTTGAAGTTTTGCAAAAGATTTTTTTAAATATCTCCAAAAATATTTTTGCTACAGCCTATTATCATATATTGGCGGAATCTGTGAACTCCCAGTGATCACAAAAAACACTTAAAATCGCTCTATCTCTTCTAGTTTAGCCAGAAAACGCGTTTAAAGTTTTGCAAAAGATTTTTTTAAATATCTGCAAAAATATTTTTGCTACAGCCTATTATCATATATTGGCGGAATCTGTGAACTCCCAGTGATCACAAAAACACTTAAAATCGCTCTATCTCTTCTAGTTTAGCCAGAAAACGCGTTTGAAGTTTTGCAAAAGATTTTTTTAAATATCTCCAAAAATATTTTTGCTACAGCCTATTATCATATATTGGCGGAATCTGTGAACTCCCAGTGATCACAAAAAACACTTAAAATTGCTCTATCTCTTCTAGTTTAGCCAGAAAACGCGTTTAAAGTTTTGCAAAAGATTTTTTTTAATATCTCCAAAAATATTTTTGCTACAGCCTATTATCATATATTGGCGGAATCTGTGAACTCCCAGTGATCACAAAAAACACATAAAATCGCTCTATCTCTTCTAGTTTAGCCAGAAAACGCGTTTAAAGTTTTGCAAAAGATTTTTTTAAATATCTCCAAAAATATTTTTGCTACAGCCTATTATCATATATTGGCGGAATCTGTGAACTCCCAGTGATCACAAAAAACACTTAAAATCGCTCTATCTCTTCTAGTTTAGCCAGAAAACGCGTTAAAAGTTTTGCAAAAGATTTTTTAAATATCTCCAAAAATATTTTTGCTACAGCCTATTATCATATATTGGCGGAATCTGTGAACTCCCAGTGATCACAAAAACACTTAAAATCGCTCTATCTCTTCTAGTTTAGCCAGAAAACGCGTTTGAAGTTTTGCAAAAGATTTTTTTAAATATCTCCAAAAATATTTTTGCTACAGCCTATTATCATATATTGGCGGAATCTGTGAACTCCCAGTGATCACAAAAACACTTAAAATCGCTCTATCTCTTCTAGTTTAGCCAGAAAACGCGTTTGAAGTTTTGCAAAAGATTTTTTAAATATCTCCAAAAATATTTTTGCTACAGCCTATTATCATATATTGGCGGAATCTGTGAACTCCCAGTGATCACAAAAACACTTAAAATCGCTCTATCTCTTCTAGTTTAGCCAGAAAACGCGTTTGAAGTTTTGCAAAAGATTTTTTTAAATATCTCCAAAAATATTTTTGCTACAGCCTATTATCATATATTGGCGGAATCTGTGAACTCCCAGTGATCACAAAAACACTTAAAATCGCTCTATCTCTTCTAGTTTAGCCAGAAAACGCGTTTGAAGTTTTGCAAAAGATTTTTTTAAATATCTCCAAAAATATTTTTGCTACAGCCTATTATCATATATTGGCGGAATCTGTGAACTCCCAGTGATCACAAAAAACACTTAAAATCGCTCTATCTCTTCTAGTTTAGCCAGAAAACGCGTTTAAAGTTTTGCAAAAGATTTTTTTAAATATCTGCAAAAATATTTTTGCTACAGCCTATTATCATATATTGGCGGAATCTGTGAACTCCCAGTGATCACAAAAACACTTAAAATCGCTCTATCTCTTCTAGTTTAGCCAGAAAACGCGTTTGAAGTTTTGCAAAAGATTTTTTTTAAATATCTCCAAAAATATTTTTGCTACAGCCTATTATCTATATTGGCGGAATCTGTGAACTCCCAGTGATCACAAAAACACTTAAAATCGCTCTATCTCTTCTAGTTTAGCCAGAAAACGCGTTTGAAGTTTTGCAAAAGATTTTTTTAAATATCTCCAAAAATATTTTTGCTACAGCCTATTATCATATATTGGCGGAATCTGTGAACTCCCAGTGATCACAAAAAACACTTAAAATCGCTCTATCTCTTCTAGTTTAGCCAGAAAACGCGTTTAAAGTTTTGCAAAAGATTTTTTTAAATATCTGCAAAAATATTTTTGCTACAGCCTATTATCATATATTGGCGGAATCTGTGAACTCCCAGTGATCACAAAAACACTTAAAATCGCTCTATCTCTTCTAGTTTAGCCAGAAAACGCGTTTGAAGTTTTGCAAAAGATTTTTTTAAATATCTCCAAAAATATTTTTGCTACAGCCTATTATCATATATTGGCGGAATCTGTGAACTCCCAGTGATCACAAAAAACACTTAAAATTGCTCTATCTCTTCTAGTTTAGCCAGAAAACGCGTTTAAAGTTTTGCAAAAGATTTTTTTTAATATCTCCAAAAATATTTTTGCTACAGCCTATTATCATATATTGGCGGAATCTGTGAACTCCCAGTGATCACAAAAACACTTAAAATCGCTCTATCTCTTCTAGTTTAGCCAGAAAACGCGTTTGAAGTTTTGCAAAAGATTTTTTTAAATATCTTCAAAAATATTTTTGCTACAGCCTATTATCATATATTGGCGGAATCTGTGAACTCCCAGTGATCACAAAAACACTTAAAATCGCTCTATCTCTTCTAGTTTAGCCAGAAAACGCGTTTAAAGTTTTGCAAAAGATTTTTTTTAAATATCTCCAAAAATATTTTTGCTACAGCCTATTATCATATATTGGCGGAATCTGTGAACTCCCAGTGATCACAAAAAACACTTAAAATCGCTCTATCTCTTCTAGTTTAGCCAGAAAACGCGTTTAAAGTTTTGCAAAAGATTTTTTTAAATATCTCCAAAAATATTTTTGCTACAGCCTATTATCATATATTGGCGGAATCTGTGAACTCCCAGTGATCACAAAAAACACTTAAAATCGCTCTATCTCTTCTAG
The DNA here is from genome assembly GCF_029603195.1 of Condylostylus longicornis. Taxonomy (NCBI): domain Eukaryota; kingdom Metazoa; phylum Arthropoda; class Insecta; order Diptera; family Dolichopodidae; genus Condylostylus; species Condylostylus longicornis. Next base: position 3,525,702 of record NW_026578052.1, on the reverse strand, counting down.
TTTAGCCAGAAAACGCGTTTAAAGTTTTGCAAAAGTTTTTTTTAATATCTCCAAAAATATTTTTGCTACATCCTATTATCATATATTGGCGGAATCTGTGAACTCCCAGTGATCACAAAAAACACTTAAAATCGCTCTATCTCTTCTAGTTTAGCCAGAAAACGCGTTTAAAGTTTTGCAAAAGATTTTTTTAAATATCTCCAAAAATATTTTTGCTACAGCCTATTATCATATATTGGCGGAATCTGTGAACTCCCAGTGATCACAAAAAACACTTGAAATCGCTCTATCTCTTCTAGTTTAGCCAGAAAATGCGTTTAAAGTTTTGCAAAAGATTTTTTTAAATATCTCCAAAAATATTTTTGCTACAGCCTATTATCATATATTGGCGGAATCTGTGAACTCCCAGTGATCACAAAAAACACATAAAATCGCTCTATCTCTTCTAGTTTAGCCAGAAAACGCGTTTAAAGTTTTGCAAAAGATTTTTTTAAATATCTCCAAAAATATTTTTGCTACAGTCTATTATCATATATTGGCGGAATCTGTGAACTCCCAGTGATCACAAGAAACACTTAAAATTGCTCTATCTCTACTAGTTTAGCCAGAAAACGCGTTTAAAGTTTTGCAAAAGATTTTTTTAAATATCTCCAAAAATATTTTTGCTACAGCCTATTATCATATATTGGCGGAATCTGTGAACTCCCAGTGATCACAAAAAACACTTGAAATCGCTCTATCTCTTCTAGTTTAGCCAGAAAACGCGTTTAAAGTTTTGCAAAAGATTTTTTTAAATATCTCCAAAAATATTTTTGCTACAGCCTATTATCATATATTGGCGGAATCTGTGTACTCCCAGTGATCACAAAAAACACTTAAAATCGGTCTATCTCTTCTAGTTTAGCCAGAAAACGCGTTTAAAGTTTTGCAAAAGACTTTTTTAAATATCTCCAAAAATATTTTTGCTACAGCCTATTATCATATATTGGCGGAATCTGTGAACTCTCAGTGATCACAAAAAACACTTGAAATCGCTCTATCTCTTCTAGTTTAGCCAGAAAACACGTTTAAAGTTTTGCAAAAGATTTTTTTAAATATCTCCAAAAATATTTTTGCTACAGCCTATTATCATATATTGGCGGAATCTGTGAACTCCCAGTGATCACAAAAAACACTTAAAATTGCTCTATCTCTTCTAGTTTAGCCAGAAAACGCGTTTAAAGTTTTGCAAAAGATTTTTTTTAATATCTCCAAAAATATTTTTGCTACAGCCTATTATCATATATTGGCGGAATCTGTGAACTCCCAGTGATCACAAAAAACACTTAAAATCGCTCTATCTCTTCTAGTTTAGCCAGAAAACGCGTTTAAAGTTTTGCAAAAGATTTTTTTTTAATATCTCCAAAAATATTTTTGCTACAGCCTATTATCATATATTGGCGGAATCTGTGAACTCCCAGTGATCACAAAAAACACTTAAAATCGCTCTATCTCTTCTAGTTTAGCCAGAAAACGCGTTTAAAGTTTTGCAAAAGACTTTTTTAAATATCTCCAAAAATATTTTTGCTACAGCCTATTATCATATATTGGCGGAATCTGTGAACTCTCAGTGATCACAAAAAACACTTGAAATCGCTCTATCTCTTCTAGTTTAGCCAGAAAACACGTTTAAAGTTTTGCAAAAGATTTTTTTAAATATCTCCAAAAATATTTTTGCTACAGCCTATTATCATATATTGGCGGAATCTGTGAACTCCCAGTGATCACAAAAAACACTTAAAATTGCTCTATCTCTTCTAGTTTAGCCAGAAAACGCGTTTAAAGTTTTGCAAAAGATTTTTTTTAATATCTCCAAAAATATTTTTGCTACAGCCTATTATCATATATTGGCGGAATCTGTGAACTCCCAGTGATCACAAAAAACACTTAAAATCGCTCTATCTCTTCTAGTTTAGCCAGAAAACGCGTTTAAAGTTTTGCAAAGATTTTTTTAAATATCTCCAAAAATATTTTTGCTACAGCCTATTATCATATATTGGCGGAATCTGTGAACTCCCAGTGATCACAAAAAACACTTGAAATCGCTCTATCTCTTCTAGTTTAGCCAGAAAACGCGTTTAAAGTTTTGCAAAAGATTTTTTTAAATATCTCCAAAAATATTTTTGCTACAGCCTATTATCATATATTGGCGGAATCTGTGAACTCCCAGTGATCACAAAAAACACTTAAAATCGCTCTATCTCTTCTAGTTTAGCCAGAAAACGCGTTTAAAGTTTTGCAAAAGACTTTTTTAAATATCTCCAAAAATATTTTTGCTACAGCCTATTATCATATATTGGCGGAATCTGTGAACTCTCAGTGATCACAAAAAACACTTGAAATCGCTCTATCTCTTCTAGTTTAGCCAGAAAACGCGTTTAAAGTTTTGCAAAAGACTTTTTTAATATCTCCAAAAATATTTTTGCTACAGCCTATTATCATATATTGGCGGAATCTGTGAACTCCCAGTGATCACAAAAAACACTTAAAATCGCTCTATCTCTTCTAGTTTAGCCAGAAAATGCGTTTAAAGTTTTGCAAAAGATTTTTTTAAATATCTCCAAAAATATTTTTGCTACAGCCTATTATCATAATATATTGGCGGAATCTGTGAACTCCCAGTGATCACAAAAAACACATAAAATCGCTCTATCTCTTCTAGTTTAGCCAGAAAACGCGTTTAAAGTTTTGCAAAAGATTTTTTTAAATATCTCCAAAAATATTTTTGCTACAGCCTATTATCATATATTGGCGGAATCTGTGAACTCCCAGTGATCACAAAAAACACTTAAAATTGCTCTATCTCTTCTAGTTTAGCCAGAAAACGCGTTTAAAGTTTTGCAAAAGTTTTTTTTTAATATCTCCAAAAATATTTTTGCTACAGCCTATTATCATATATTGGCGGAATCTGTGAACTCCCAGTGATCACAAAAAACACTTAAAATCGCTCTATCTCTTCTAGTTTAGCCAGAAAATGCTTTTAAAGTTTTGCAAAAGATTTTTTTAAATATCTCCAAAAATATTTTTGCTACAGCCTATTATCATATATTGGCGGAATCTGTGAACTCCCAGTGATCACAAAAAACACTTGAAATCGCTCTATCTCTTCTAGTTTAGCCAGAAAATGCGTTTAAAGTTTTGCAAAAGATTTTTTTAAATATCTCCAAAAATATTTTTGCTACAGCCTATTATCATATATTGGCGGAATCTGTGAACTCCCAGTGATCACAAAAAACACATAAAATCGCTCTATCTCTTCTAGTTTAGCCAGAAAACGCGTTTAAAGTTTTGCAAAAGATTTTTTTAAATATCTCCAAAAATATTTTTGCTACAGTCTATTATCATATATTGGCGGAATCTGTGAACTCCCAGTGATCACAAGAAACACTTAAAATTGCTCTATCTCTACTAGTTTAGCCAGAAAACGCGTTTAAAGTTTTGCAAAAGATTTTTTTAAATATCTCCAAAAATATTTTTGCTACAGCCTATTATCATATATTGGCGGAATCTGTGAACTCCCAGTGATCACAAAAAACACATAAAATCGCTCCATCTCTTTTAGTTTAGCCAGAAAACGCGTTTAAAGTTTTGCAAAAGATTTTTTTAAATATCTCCAAAAATATTTTTGCTACAGCCTATTATCATATATTGGCGGAATCTGTGAACTCCCAGTGATCACAAAAAACACTTAAAATCGCTCTATCTCTCCTAGTTTAGCCAGAAAACGCGTTTAAAGTTTTGCAAAAGATTTTTTTAAATATCTCCAAAAATATTTTTGCTACAGCCTATTATCATATATTGGCGGAATCTGTGAACTCCCAGTGATCACAAAAAACACATAAAATCGCTCTATCTCTTTTAGTTTAGCCAGAAAACGCGTTTAAAGTTTTGCAAAAGATTTTTTTAAATATCTCCAAAAATATTTTTGCTACAGCCTATTATCATATATTGGCGGAATCTGTGAACTCCCAGTGATCACAAAAAACACATAAAATCGCTCTATCTCTTCTAGTTTAGTCAGAAAACGCGTTTAAAGTTTTGCAAAAGATTTTTTTAAATATCTCCAAAAATATTTTTGCTACAGTCTATTATCATATATTGGCGGAATCTGTGAACTCCCAGTGATCACAAGAAACACTTAAAATTGCTCTATCTCTACTAGTTTAGCCAGAAAACGCGTTTAAAGTTTTGCAAAAGATTTTTTTAAATATCTCCAAAAATATTTTTGCTACAGCCTATTATCAAATATTGGCGGAATCTGTGAACTCCCAGTGATCACACAAAACACTTAAAATCGCTCTATCTCTTCTAGTTTAGCCAGAAAACGCGTTTAAAGTTCTGCAAAAGATTTTTTTAAATATCTCCAGAAATATTTTTGCTACAGCCTATTATCATATATTGGCGGAATCTGTGAACTCCCAGTGATCACAAAAAACACTTAAAATCGCTCTATCTCTTCTAGTTTAGCCAGAAAACGCGTTTAAAGTTCTGCAAAAGATTTTTTTAAATATCTCCAGAAATATTTTTGCTACAGCCTATTATCATATATTGGCGGAATCTGTGAACTCCCAGTGATCACAAAAAACACTTAAAATCGCTCTATCTCTTCTAGTTTAGCCAGAAAACGCGTTTAAAGTTTTGCAAAAGATTTTTTTAAATATCTCCAAAAATATTTTTGCTACAGCCTATTATCATATATTGGCGGAATCTGTGATCTCCCAGTGATCACAAAAAACACTTAAAATCGCTCTATCTCTTCTAGTTTAGCCAGAAAACGCGTTTAAAGTTTTGCAAAAGATTTTTTTAAATATCTCCAAAAATATTTTTGCTACAGCCTATTATCATATATTGGCGGAATCTGTGAACTCCCAGTGATCACAAGAAACACTTAAAATCGCTCTATCTCTTCTAGTTTAGCCAGAAAACGCGTTTAAAGTTTTGCAAAAGATTTTTTTAAATATCTCCAAAAATATTTTTGCTACAGCCTATTATCATATATTGGCGGAATCTGTGAACTCCCAGTGATCACAAAAAACACTTAAAATCGCTCTATCTCTTCTAGTTTAGCCAGAAAACGCGTTTAAAGTTTTGCAAAAGATTTTTTTAAATATCTCCAAAAATATTTTTGCTACAGCCTATTATCATATATTGGCGGAATCTGTGAACTCCCAGTGATCACAAAAAACACTTAAAATCGCTCTATCTCTTCTAGTTTAAGCCAGAAAACGCGTTTTAAAGTTTTGCAAAAGATTTTTTTAAATATCTCCAAAAATATTTTTGCTACAGCCTATTATCATATATTGGCGGAATCTGTGAACTCCCAGTGATCACAAAAAACACTTAAAATCGCTCTATCTCTTCTAGTTTAGCCAGAAAACGCGTTTAAAGTTTTGCAAAAGATTTTTTTAAATATCTCCAAAAATATTTTTGCTACAGCCTATTATCATATATTGGCGGAATCTGTGAACTCCCAGTGATCACAAAAAACACATAAAATCGCTCTATCTCTTCTAGTTTAGCCAGAAAACGCGTTTAAAGTTTTGCAAAAGATTTTTTTAAATATCTCCAAAAATATTTTTGCTACAGCCTATTATCATATATTGGCGGAATCTGTGAACTCCCAGTGATCACAAAAACACACTTAAAATCGCTCTATCTTCTAGTTTAGCCAGAATACGCGTTTATAGTTTTGCAATAAGATTTTTTTCTCCAAAAATATTTTTGCTACAGCCTATTATCATATATTGGTGGAATCTGTGAACTCCCAGTGATCACAAAAAACACTTAAAATCGCTCTATCTCTTCTAGTTTAGCCAGAAAACGCGTTTAAAGTTTTGCAAAAGATTTTTTTAAATATCTCCAAAAATATTTTTGCTACAGCCTATTATCATATATTGGTGGAATCTGTGAACTCCCAGTGATCACAAAAAACACTTAAAATCGCTCTATCTCTTCTAGTTTAGCCAGAAAACGCGTTTAAAGTTTTGCAAAAGATTTTTTTAAATATCTCCAAAAATATTTTTGCTACAGCCTATTATCATAATATTGTGCAAAGCAACAAAGGCACTTATCAAAATCAACACAGAATCTTAACCTTAACGGGAATATAATATGTTTAAACGTCTATACAACAGAAAACTCTTTCAAGTTATTACAAACTTCATAGCGAATTATTGGTCTAGTAAAATTATTGGTCTATGTTTAAATGCTTTCAATCTAATCAGTTTAAATGTTCATATGTTATGTTGCGTATGTTTTAAATTTAAACTTCTTATTTTCGCGATCTAATAATTTTTTTAATACAAGTATATGAAAAATAATGGGACATAGGGAACAAATTTTTTTGTTTAAGTTTGTCCCATTTTGATCCATATCCATGAATTTTTAATCCACGTCATGCAAAGTGGATCAAAATCGCACTGGACCTTCTCTATATAATCAATTTGCCTATAGCAACTCTCGATCCTTTTGTCGAAATTGCACAAAACTTTATAGTCAAATTCTTAAAACTAACTCAGCCGACGATATATATACATGTTATATTATGTACAAAAATGTTTACAAAGAAAAAGGGACTAAAAATACTCGCAACAATACAATTGAAACATAAATTTAAAATCAAAAGGTTCTTATCTATTATTTGCTATATATAAAACCCACTTACCTAATTCTCATATTAGTTTAACCACAATTTACATTTTTTTAAATTTTTGTATAATAAAGAAATATTATAAATTATACCTATACTTACCTATCCAAATATAGACACATCCTCGTCTATTTCCTATTACAAAATTCCCTGAAAAAAATGCTCAATGGTCTTAATTATTTACGTTTTCATATACAACTATTTTCATAGTACTATGTTAAAATATAAGCAATGTGAACTGAAATTTTTACGATTGTAAATTTAAATGAATTCCCATTTTTTGCTCTAAAATTATCTAAATTCAATATAGACTTGGATAATGTTATAGGTACTTGAAAAATACATGCAATATATATATATATATATACTCGTATATTATATAATATAAATGTGAATTATGTAATAATAACAGTTGTATAGGCATTTTAATGTATAATATTTTGTCGCAACTCGGTTATTAATTTTCAAAATGGAATTTTGCCAAGTATTACGCAAATTTACATTTAAAATGTAAATATTTACACATATTTACATATAATATAGTATAAGAGTGGGTGTATAAACTGCATATATGTATGCATAATATATTTAAGAGTATATATACATTTATGTTAATGTGATTGTGTACAAATTGAAATTGAGAATGAAATCAATGATAGTTAAAATAATATAGGTACTTTTATTTTTTAAATTATGCTATTCTTTTTGAGCATTAAATGTAAAATATTTAGTTAACTGTTTTCCAAGGGATGGGTCAAGATATGAAAGAAAGGAGAAATGGGGATAAAATGTAAACCAATACAATAGAATACGGAAGAAAATTTAAAATAAAGTCATTATTTTATTCGTCCATTTTTAAATGGAATTATATCCTTAAAATCTACATAATATGCTTTGTTTTGTAAAATTTCATATAAAATTTTTTGGTACTAATACAGATGAGCGTTATTATATTTTACATATGTATATAGGCTTGTATTTTCTGATACGTTTTTACTGAGAATTTTATAGTAGTTTAAGATTTATAGAATTAAGTACGTTAACTTTTTTATTATATGGTCGTATAGTACAATTTTAAGGATTAATAATACAATGATAAAAATTTATTTGTTAAAGATTAAATTAGTGAATATAGCCGTATGTGTAAGGATTAAAATGATATAAGAGAAAATTATGATATAGGAGAAAGCAATGTGTGGGACTTGTGTTTATTAAAAATAAATTATTAAAAAATAAAATTTTAATATCATACTAGTTTGTATATGAATAGGTTTACTTACACTATTAATATTATTTAAGTGTATGACGATGAACTTTTCAAGATCTCATTTTCTATAAGTTTATTGTTTGATAATAATAAGAGTTAGAAATTAAATTTCATTGACACTGATTATAAGTAGGTATATGGGCAATAATTTTGATAAAGTTTGTAGTCTGTCTTATAAACATACTTTTTGTATATAAACAGGATTTTGCATATCCTTTTTTTATTAAATTTCTCGCTAAAATTTAATAATTACTTTCAATATTATTTTATTAGCATTATTATTATTTGAAAATTGAATATTAATTTTGGAGACATTTATCTCTTCATAATACTACATATATGAAGAGATAAATAGAGAAATTATTCTATATATATATATTAATTTTTTGTATGTTGCATTTATTGATTTTTCATGGAGATTCATTCATAGTAATTGCGTTAATATTTTATATTCGTTAATACAGAAAAGAGAACTTGGATAAAAGCTATTCAATAAGAAGAGTATTTATTTATTTATTCTTTAAGAACTGTAAATGAGACCACGAGTCTTTTGATTGTACACCTACCAAATGTTACAACTTTATGATATTGAACAATTTATGAAAAAAATAAACTGCATGAAAAAGAAACTTTACTTAATTCCTATAATAAAAAAATATTTCTTTACATAACTAGTCACGTCACAGAGAATCACGTAAATGAAGATGATAGGTGTTGTAGATGAGATAATTAACTCAATTTCTGTCGATAGTTTTATAACCTAGCGTAAAATAACGATAATTAAAAAATCCGACAATATGCGGTCAAATTGAAAATAATTTTTGTCGAAAATTCTCTTGAATATAGCCCTTGTATCAACAAAATCATGTTCTGGTACTGGAAATGACATAAGGCTTTTGTAATTCGGTGAAATTTTTTCTTAGGAAGGATAGATAAATTCGTACTCAAAGTTAAAAGTTAAAAATTTTAACGGAAATACCATTAGGAAAGCTTATAGGAAAACTAGAAGTACAAAATCCCTGTCAATAAGCAAAGACAGAGTTTTATTCAGTACTTTACCCGATTATCATTCATTTGAGAAATTTTAAACGGCAAACCTATGATATTGAACCGTCAATAAAGAGTTTTGTATCATGGGCATAATATGTAACATTTACAAGGACTAAGAATTATAACATTTAGAAGGAGGACTAAGAATTATGAACATTAAAAAGCTGATAATACTGTAAATCCAACACTTTGTATAAAGACTGATTTTGAAAAAAAAAAACAGAATTCGAAAAAAAAAAAATTGAATAATAAGAGAATTGTTCAAGATTATTGTACAAACCTTCACGACTTACCATGTTAAAGGCCTTCGGTATGCGGATACCGGAATATTTGATAGACAGATAGCTTCGATATACTTCGATATACAGATATTATAATAATTTGAGAACAATGACTTCGCCCCCATCATTGTTAGAAGAGATCTCGTAAACTACATTCTATTTCCAATTGACCGGATTTTCTAACATATAATAAAAGTTTCTATAATATCTTGTGTCCACAATACCTTAAAATTTTCAATTTAAATTCGAAATGAATCTTTAAACATGTATCGTAATCATCTGCCATTTAAATAATTTTATTCTACCCATCTTATACTCGTGTATTTATGATCCACATTTTTAATTAAATTTACCCACCTTTTTTTTTATGCTCTTAAATAATAAAATAATTGGAATTCACCTGTTGCTTGTCAAGTTATTATCATTGTTTTTTTTTTGTTTGTTTTCATTTCATATTTTCTACATATATCGTAATTATTTTATAATTTTATTTTTAATCCATAATATAAAATTTTTTGTCTTCCTTATTAGTTTTATACTTTCATATTTCCTTTACAATGTCATACACACATACAATATAGTGAAATCTTCTTACTATTGTATCCTTCTATCCTTCGAAAGACACGAAAATTTATTATTGTTATTATTCTTTTTTCGTTTTTATTATTATTTTATTTTTTATTATAAATTTAAGAAAGAATTAAGATCATCATCCCGGTTATATCCTTTTATAATTTCATGATATTCTTATATGATTATTATAAGGGTCCTTAGACCATTTCCAATTTTGAAATTCAATGTATATATGTAGATGACGATTACGATACGATGCGATGAAAATGATAGTAAATAAAGTACTTTTGGCGTATAACACATTATCTAAATCAGCTTTTGTAATAGCGTTGTACGTGTATAATAAGAAAGTACAAAATATTCGGGACATGCGAGTCTAAATATGTACATATGTATATTCGCAAATACATAATAATGTACGTTGATTTTATTATAAAAGAAAAAGATCTGAGAATTAAAAAAAAAGAGTCGTCACGATAATCATCGCATCTTTTATTTTCACCAATTCACTAAATAATAAAATCCACCTTTAATATTTTCCTTTTTTTATTTTCATCTTTTTTATTTTTTACACTTTAAAAATCCTTTTTTAATCCTTAAACTAACATTTATGCTATATGTACGAGTATAATATGTTGTATACACAATATAAACATAATGATTAGAATGTGTAAATGAATTTAGTGTATGCGTCCTGTCTGTATTTAACAAGAAGCAGTCAACTGTGTTATAGTCATTTTCTTATATCATATATGATTATGATTATATCATTCTATTATCATGAAGAGTACTGTGGTATAGAAACTCATACTCGTATTCATTTTAACAAAAATATGTGGATAGCTATCAAGTGATTTTAAAAACTTTAAGTACAAACAACGTATGTAGATACATTATTGTGTATAACTTGTTATTGAAAATGAAATTCAAATACATATAATATGTTATAAGAATTCTATATATATAGGTATATGGTGCATCTTATTACATGAACGGAATTCGTGGATGATGTAGTTAATGGTGATGATGATAATGATGATAGCGATGATTAAAAATATAAGGAAAAGTAAGAAATTATTTCAATTTTAAGGATATTAAATTCGACTTGTTGAAATTGAATTTGGTTGGCTAAAAAGAAAGTGATATACTGGCACATCAGCTTCTACTGAACGTAGGTAAGGGGAATATATATAGAGTTGAGTATATATTATTATGTATTAAATTATTATACTACATACTTCCCAGGTTTTCAAATTGAATAAGAGAATGGCGACCATTTGGGATTTATAAAAAAAAGGTGAATTTTGAATTTTAAAGGTAGATTAATTGTAATAAAGTAACTTACATTATTAAATAAGGTACCTGTATGATGTGTGATTGAGCAACATTTACATTTCCTATTAAAAATAGTTAGTTAAGTTCTGGCACCTAAGTCACAATATCATCGCGGTGAGCTGAACTATTATCCTGTATAAATATAAATTCTACGGCATTATTTTTTTCTCAAGGAACCTGATAATACTGCGCAATGAGTTGTATACAACATTCGAAAGGTCTAAAAGCATATTCTTAACCAGCACTTCGCAAGCTAATCTAAACCTTAGCATCTTAGAATATATACCGTGACAAAATTAAATTGATAAACGAACTTTCTTCTTATTTATACGTCTTAACGTTGAAAAAATTTGCTTACTTAAACTGTACTTAAACAGTTTGATCTCTCGGCAGCTTGACGTATTTGACCAGTCGCCCAATCGGCTCTTGTTGATTGCCATAGAATAGACAATTCATAAAATGTTGAAGAACACATGAATATAGATTAAATGACCGGCCGGCTAATGCATCTGCCTCTCATTTCTCTTTATTCTACTATGGCTGGGTTTTTAAATGTAGAATCAGAAAGATAATTCATAGCAGATTGAAGTTCTTCTTATTTAGCTTTAAAACGCGGAAAAAGGCATTCTACTTATCAAAGAAGTCTGGTTCTCAGATTTAAGGTACGCACATTTTAATTGCGTACGTCATCGCCCACAAAACTCTGCCATGACTATCCAGTCTGGTGCAATTCATTAACTGGTCACCATTTTACTAAAATTTAGATAAAAATCCAAAATATTTATACTTAAAAATTTTCTAAATTTGAAGATATTTTCCTATTTTTAAACAAAATTTTTCTTTTTTCAATTTAAAATTTTCTCAAAAGAATCTTTATGTTATCAGAAAGTTAATACGATTACTATACTCATATACACATACCTTTACAAATTATTTAAATCCTTCAAAAGCAAAATCATCGTCTTCATCATCATCATTATACTTGCATGTCAGAAGAGTTTTCTTTTTATGATGTGCGGGAAATAAAAAAGAAAATTTCAATTTAGTATTTTTTTCTTTTATGTTACTAAGGAGGTAACCTTTAGTGTAAAACCGGAAAATTAAAATTATTTAAAAGAAAAATTTTTGGAACAAAGTTCTTTAATTAGGTTTCTATTAAATTTAAAAGGATATAAAATATATTATTGCTTAAATTCGAAGGATATTGACGGAAATGTTCTTAAATATGCAAGAATCATTTTAAATATGCTACGTGTTTATTGCGTTTATGTATACCAAAATTTATTTGAATAATTTTTTTTTTTTTTCGGCGAGACGAGATTTAGTATACTGCGAATGACACAAGTTATATTTGAATCGATAAGTGCCTGATAATTAGTTGGATAAATGTCACTTTTCGTAAAGCCAGGAAACCACTCCTCCATATTTCTTAAATACTTATTTTATTTGCAGATCTTTTCAGTTCGTAGTAGATTATTTCGAATAAGGCTTCATATTTAATATCTGTTCGCGAAGAACAGATATTAAACATGAAGCCTTAATGTAACAACGGTAATAGAAAAGAAAATATCCGCCGATTTTACATTTTTCACCATATTTAAGGAACTAATTGGCAGCATTTTTTGAAATTTAATATTAATTGATTTCAGTTTGCTACGGGAAGTTACTGACAAACTTTTTAAGGAACTCGAATGTCTTACAATAAAACTCTTATAAATCTAGTGCGCTTAAAATATGAAAGAAGTATTTGAAAGGCATTTTCATATTCTTATGCAAAATAGAAAATTCAACTTGCAGTCGGTTATGTGCTAATCACATGAATAAAATGCTGAATTAATATAAAAGTATCGCACCATTCTGCTTATAGGCTCATTCTTTTCAACTTATGCAATGTTTGAAATAATATTAGTTCGGATAACAAAAGTATTCCGTTTGTAGATTCAAATTCAAAGTATGTTCGGTCAACTTCGTAAACTACGAATTTCGCTCGGTTTTCTTCGTCTCATTTCGTCTTCACTTAAATTTGTTATTCTATGTAAATTTTTATTAAAATTTCATTCAGGTGTATTTAAAAACAATTTTCTTAGTTTTTTTTCAGTACTTTTTCATTATTAAGAAATTTTTTTTTTTTTGAAATTTAAAAAATATGTGCATAGCATTAAACATTAAGTATCTGACCATTGGTGCAGTGGTTATGGCACCGGTCCTTTAACCGAAGGGTCTCGGGTTCAAACCCCGGTCAGGTCACTATAAAAATTATATTCAATATTATTATAACTTAATATACAATACTAATAAAAATATTATACAAGTAATTTTCAAATATTCCTAATATTCGATATTAAAAAAAAAAACTAAGAAAAATAAATAGTAAATATTAATAACCTCAAATAATTAATATATAAATAAAAACTACGGCAGGCTAGTCACCTACCTAGTTAAACACTATGACGCTATGAAACTAGTGCATGAGAAATCATGCACTAGCCCTATGCTCCTTCTAAGAGTGAACAAAGGAAATAATTAAACATTAAGTGAGTTATTTTTATAGCCTAATTTAATGTATGAAAATGAAAATAAATTTATTTTTGAACTGTGTTAGTAGGTAGTAGCTATTTTCTCCCTTAAACACAGATAATATTTTTGTCCAAACATACATACTTTACACTTATGTACATATTATTTACCTGCCTACCTATAGAAATGTAAGTGAATGTGATGGAACACGTTTGCATCTATGTATTATTATGACAATGAACTATTCAATAACTCTCTAGTATAAAGAGAGAGAAAAAAAATAAATAAATGTTCTCATAAAAAAATATATTTAGTCCTTTTTAGATTGATTTCGATCGAATTCCAAACAAATGGCCGGTAATATTCAATGGACAATTTTAATTTTTTTTTTGTTTTTTAGATTCATTTTTTTTCCCTATTTTCCTATTTGATTTTTCAGTAGTCCTTTTGTTTTTTTCCTCCTGTTTTTTTGTTTGTTATTTCATATTATGTTGTTTCAGAATTGATTGGATTCAAAATACTTTGTACAAAAAAAAGGAAAAGAAAAGGACAAAAAATAGAGGCAAAATAATTGCAGGATTGTAAAATAGAACATATTCAATATTCATCATGTGAAAGTGGTTGCTGTATTTTGCTATAAATTTATACATAGATCAAAATAATCAAAGCATATAATGAATATATGTAACGGTAAATGGAATCGTTATCAAAAACAAAAAAAAACACCAATAATAAAAATAAATAGAGAGGAAAAAATAAAAAAGAAAAGGAAAACAATCCGTAAATGATCGTAAAAACAAAACAAATTCTAACAATAGTTTCATTATTTCTCCGCTATATGCGAATAAACAAATATACAAATAAAAATATCTATTGCCGAATATTTACAACTATACAAAAAACTTAACATTTATAATATAACGGAAGTGAGAGGAAGAGAGAAATAGAAAATTAAATATTCTTATCTATTTGCCGGTATAATAGTTTATAAAATAAACAACAATTCATATTTTAGCGTTTGTAATGTTTTACGCCATATTAGAAATTTATCTCATTTTTCTCTCAGCTACGTCACACTTTTTAAGTAGTCTTTTTTTTCCCAATTCCTTTTAATTTCCAATAAGATACATTTTTCATAAAATTTAAAAATATCGGTTAAACAATTAAATTATTCGAATTCTTAAGCACAATTAACAAATACAGCTGAAAGTGACGCTATGCAAGTAATTTAACTCACTCTCTTTTTCCTCACTGACTGAGTAAAAGACTGATGTACAATAATGCAGTGGTACTCTTAAGTTAATTTAATACGTTTAATTTGTTATTTAACATATGTTAAACCTTATAAATAAATATATTAAAGTCATTAGTCAGCTGCCAATCGAAGAGAGCGAGACTGAACGTATCTATAACTATGAAACAAAATTATTATTAAAGAGAGAAAAAAATTATTGAATGACAATTATTGAATGTAAAGTAAAAATTTAAATGCCGGCAATACTTATGATAAGTGACATAAGTTTTACATTCTAAAGCTTCTAAGGCAAAATTATTTAGTACGCTTTTGGTTGTGCGTAAATTTATTGCTTACCAGAATATTTATAACTTTTCGCTTACCAAAATTAAATTAAAACATCACCATTTATGCAATTATGTAATTACCGAAATTTCATTTATATTCAAGTATTTTAAATATTTTTACTTTCTATTACACCTGTACATATTCAAATACCTACATTTAATACTAATCTTACGCATGATTTGTAATTAAAACTAAAACGAAATGTAAATCAGAATTTTTTTTTTTTACATTCTATATCCTTAAACAATTATCCTTAAATGGTCCAGATCAATTATTTATATTTATGCCAGCGATTTAAAGGCATCGAAACAAAAAATAAAATAAAATAAAAAAATAATGGCTGCTAGGACATGCTTAATTTTTTTCTGTTTTTCCTTCTGTCCTCATGTTATTGTATTGCTCGAAGTAACTTGATGTGTAGATGTTGATATGCACATAGCTATCCCACATAATAAGTATGAGCTATGTAATTTTTTAGAGTTTGTTTTACAAAATGCAAAATGAGAGAAAAAAAAAAAATAAAACAATTCGTAATGTATGACGGAATTATTTTGAACAAAATGAAGGATTTTAAAAAGGACAAAACATAAATAAAGGAAGAACATAAAAACAAGAAAAGAAAAACCAATTTATTATTGTGTTCATGTCTATGTAGTAGAACATTTTGTAACTCTTGTTGCTCTTACAATTATTTTTGGACGGGCCGAATACCATTTCACATAGTGGTGTGAATCACATATGTAAAAACTATATTTGTACGTATTCTTTTCTCTATTTTTGTTTTCTATCCAAGTTTAATATGTTATTCTTCAGGTTTTGTGCCTTGTTTTTTTTTGTATTCTCATTTTTTGTGTATAAAACTTTAATTAAGGAACATGTCAAAAGATTTTTCCTGTTTAATTATTTAGGCGAATATTGTATAAAATTGTAATTCGCCTTACTGAAACAAAACGAAAAAAAAAAAAGATTTTCATTTGAGTGATCAGAATTTGATTCATTTTTATTTTTTGCTCTTCTTTTTTGTTTTTTTTTCCAATTTATCGAATTTCAAATGGTTAGAGTAGATGTATATAAGGACATTATGTTAACATATCACGTACAAATATATTTTTGTTAAAGTGTTCTAAATTAAATGCTATTTTAGAAAATAGAAACAAAAATAAAAATCTTTTTTTCCGTTGTTGTGATTTTCTTCCGAAAAATAAAAAATTCAATAGCATGAATATTTGATTAATAAATTAATTTCGATCTAAAGAAATTGACCTCATCTCCAATTTTTTGTTTTCATTGATTAATTTACAATATGAGTGTGTACCTATGAATACTTTTGTAATTTGTACACAGTAAAAAAATTTTATAAAAAAAATTACTTTTTTTGTCACTAATGTCGTTGTATTACTTTGTAGTGTTACCGATAGCATGGAGAATTAAGCGAAATCGAAATAATCATTACGGTAAATATCTTAGCTTTTGTATTAAATCTTTCTGAATTTAAAACAAAATTTATGGAGTTTAGCTTTATGCCATCCGAATTCCCTGACAAGTTGATTATTATTAATTTCGTAGATGTCAATAATTATTAGTTCCTTCGATATGGTAAAAAATGTACATTATTAAGCTCTCCGGCAACTGATTTTTTCAAAAAATTTTTAAATCTGTCGCCAAATTTAAATATTAAATTTTAAGGAAATTGGTTGATTATTTTTTTTTATATTTGCAAGAATGTAAAATCGGCCTGGAAAAAGGTTCAGCTCCTGAGGCCCGACATAATGTATACATATACCAACAGTTGATCAGCACGTGACATAGCCAAGAAAACGTTCATGAAAATCGATTCAGTCACGCAAATCGATTTAGTCAAAATTGATATAAACCCCGATAGACAGACAGGTCAACAGACTGGTTGAACGACAGACCGACATCTCTCTAAAAATAATTTATTTGCGCTTCCTTGTCATAGAGAAGTGCGTTTCTACCAAAAATTCGATATGCAAAATTTAGCGCCATCACATAACCTCTTCCCAGTACAGTTGGCACATGGAACAAAAATAAGGAATGTTTTTAAATTTATGCTATAGTGCGGTACTGAAACATGTTTAGTCACAAAAACAAAATTTTAAACTTGCAGGTGTTCGTCAATAAATTATTTATTACAATTTGTCACATATTCTGCGCTAGAAAGTAATACATGAAGAGTTATGGATAACAACAGAGCAAGATTCAATATGAACCCAAGTAAGAAAATGAAGAGACCACATTCTGAGATGGCGAAGAAAAACTGGGAAGACTTAGATTAACTTGGAGAATAACAGTTAAATAAGATTTAAGTGGACCGACAAAACATAATCAAAAATCAAGTGACTGGCGCAAAATACAAAAAATTGGAAGGAATACCTAAAGGCTATGTGTTCCTTAGCAGAATAGTAAAAGAAAAACCATTAACAACTTGCAGGGCGTGTGAAGAAATATTCTAAGCAAATTGTTACTGAAATTAGATGTATTTTTTACTGTGTAGAAGTCTTAAATAAATATTTAAGAATTTTTTTATAAGTGTACCAATTATGGTAAAAATTTTTGTTCGTTTTTACTTTCAAAGAATTTTGTGAGTAATTTTACAATTAAAATTCTTTTGATTTTTAATTTTGCTCTATTATGCCATATTGAATAATTAACTAATTTAGATTTGTGAATTTAATCAGATTTTATTTTCAATTTGATATTGAATTTGGTAATTTATGACATGTCCAAAATAAATTTTCATGATTTAGAGAGATTTGATTATTGGAAATGCACAAAAAAACTAATTAATTGATGATTAGATAATGAGCTTCGTATACTGAAAAGAAATTTTTTCCTCTATACTCGTATTCTACAAGTATGTTTCGATAATTAAATAATATGTCAAAGTTGTGTCAAACGAATTTTTGTCCTTAAAACATGTGCCAGCATAAAAATATTTTTGTAAGTTAATTGTTAATTAATTAATCATTTAACCGAAAATCTTATTAAAGAAAATTTTGGATTTAAAGCTTCTAATTAACTATAATACTTTAATGGGTTTTAAAAGAGTACCTAATTGGAAAGTGGAAAATATTACATTAGCTGAAGTACAAATTCTCATAAAAAAAGTTATTGACATTCTAGTTAAGCTGGATTTCCATTTATTCGCCCATTTTGAGCCCAACATTTAATTTCTATAACTCAACTTTTTTAGGGTGGCCGGCTCCCAATCATGTGCAATAAAATGAGTGTACCTACATATTATATAAAAGCTATAATTTTTTTTAATAGATAGCACCTACATAAAAATTCTATTACGTGTTTGACATAAATTAAGCGAACGTGGTATAATCGGGTTTTGAAAATCGTCCCGGATATTTTCGATTATTATTCAAATTTAGTGAACATAGAAATCCAAATTTATTCTGACGAGCATACCACCAAGTGATTTCATATTGCGTGATACAATATTGTTATTATTATGAACAAAAACCATTTCACACAAATGAATTTTGTCTACAATAGTACCTTTCTTACCAACTATTTGATTGAATATAGGAAAACTATTCAAATTCAAATTTAATTTAAAAAAAATTAATTTGTTTCATTTAAAAATACCCTTGATATTTTATAATGCAGAATAATTTAATTTTAATAAATTTTTAATTTTATTTTAGTAATTTTTTTGAATGACAATTATCACTTCATATCATATATTAATATCCTTTTCTCTTCTCATAAGAGAAGAATATCTTCTAAAATTAATAATGTCTACATGCAAGAAAACTATAAAGAATTCAATTTAATTTTTATTGTTATTATTTCACCTGTTTCACCTGTAATATTTAATTTCGTTTCCTTTTTCTTAATTCCTTTGCAATAATATGCTTAAAATAAATTGAGCAATAATAGCGTCTGAGCATTTTCTTCCTTTTAATTTTTATTAAGGATATAATGAAAATATTATATGAAATAGAAGTGATGTGCACAATTAATTTTGTTACGTTTTTATTGTTATTTGATTTTTTTTTTTCTTCATAAAATTATAAGGTGGCAGTTTTATTAAAAAAAAATGATATTTATTATCCTTCACAGTTAAAACGTCTTTAAGTCTAAAGATTATTATTAGTGTAATAAATTTGTCTTAAATTTATTAAGAAAATATTATTAAACTCTTAAGAAGATTGAAAACATTTCTCGGTTACTTGAAAAAAAGTGGCAAATTCGGAATCCTGAACAGAAAACTGAGAAATTTATAAAACAAAACTTGAATTCGGATCAGACCGTGTTTAATGTTTTTCAGATTCTAAACTTTAAATTGCGATTGCTGTCTATATCTGTTTTGGAAAAAGTTTATGAAAGAAAGCGAAAGAAAGAAGTTTGCATTGAATTGCAAGGGACTTTTGGATGATTTTGATCAGAAGTGTTGCAAAAATATTATAAGAATGAGCAAAATTGAAGTGAATATCGTCATGAGCCGTATAATCGACAATTGCTTGTTCAAGATGAATTTAAACAAGTTCGATCTGGAGGTCGAAGGCACCCGTTGCTCCTATGTAGAAGCAGAAAAAATAAAATTATATCTCTTGCAGGCACAATTTCCTCGTTCCTCGTTTGGATCGCGCCAGGGAAACTGTAAGGAATTGAGTTCTAGAAATTGATCGATAATATAAGTTTTAAAGGCGGGCTTTAGACGCTATGCTTACTTGGTATTTATTAAATACAATACTTTCTATTTTTGTTTAGTGTCACTATCGTCCAAAAACCGATTTAAATAGTTTTGTCAGAAAATGGTCCTACGCACCCTTAATTGCCCGGAAACAAGTGCTTTAGTCCTACCTCACTCCAAAATATTTATGTCTTTCTTGGTGGTGAAGATTTGAGGCTATTGGTGAGTGTACTCACTGGAAATTGCCTCTCGATTGTCCACCTTAAAAGAATGGGCATGGCGGAGGCCGAAATTTTTTGTTTTTGCCTGATACAGGACGGAACCATGGGGCATTTTCTATGTGAATACGAAGCGGTGGCCTACAACTAAAACGATTTGGAAGGGACTGAAGGGATGGGAATTACAAAGATCCGAATGCCTAAGGGCGTTGGTCCCCAACTTTAAGAAAATGAGCGTGAGAAGAATATAAACAAAGTAATATTAACGCAATAAATTAAAGCAGAATGTAAAGATAAAAGAACTCTGAACTACTTTGTCGACGTATACGCAAAGAGAATATTTGGAATATCAAAACCTTGTTCTCAATCACATGTAGCCTATGTTATGACCTATAAAATAATTATAATAATACTTAAAATAATTACATGAATAAAAGAAGAAACGGGCAGAATAAAAAAAAATTATATTGGTCAATAACAACAATAATCTAGATTTTTATAAAATTTTTGTAAACTAGAACAACAACTGGCCTCAAAGGATAATACAAAATGTAAATGTTACGAGTATTATTTTGATTATAATATTTTTGTTATTTTTACACGTTATACTATTATACAGTTTGCAATTTGTGTGAATGTGTACGAATAATGGCCTCTTATCACTATTGTAAAAATATTTAACAACATTTTCATAATATCCTTAAAACAATAATGAAAATCATAAAGAATTTATAATCTAAAATAAAATTCCTTTGTTTACCCTAGATATTATTTTGGTATATCCTTTGATTGTTGAAAAAGGCGGTTTAGAGAGCATATATACAATAATTGTATGCAATCAAAAGTTTAATTAAAATCCTTTTGTGTTTATCTCTGTTTTTCAACTTAAAAATTATATTTTTTGGCAATAACGTGGGAAATGTTTTTTGTTTATCCAAAAAATGAAATTTTTATACGCATTATCCTTTATTTTCCAAAATGGTATGGTTTAAGAATGGTACAGAATGATTCTCAAACTTTTTGGGTCTGTTATTTTCTTGTTTTTTTTTTTTATTTCTGATTAAACTCTTTTTCAATTCAACAACAATAATTTTTGTTTTAAATTTAGAATAGGTTTGTTAAAATATTTTAATTTGGGTCATGACATAAAAAATGAGAAATTTTGGTTTTTTAAAATTGTAATTATTATTGGAATAAAGAAACAATTTCATTTGCGATTTAAAATTATTTTTTTAATTTTAAAAATCTGTCGTTTATTTAGTCACAGCCGCATTGCATACAATAAGGGAGATGATGTGATTCCGCCAAATTTCATATGTTGAGTGTTCGGGTGGAGCGCATTTTCCCATGTTAGAAAAGTATAAATAAACTGTTTTTAGAGAGATGTGTGCCAGTCTGTCTTTGCACATCGGTGTGTCAAATTCGGCTGAACTGAGTTTTACCAAAATTTATATCTTAGTTTATTTTGTGAATGAGACGGTTTGATAAACTTTTGGAATATGTTAAGTTTCTCGAAACAGATTTTCCTAAAATTTTACAAATAAGATTTGCCTGCTTATGTAACAAATCGCCCAAATTTTTGAGGAAATCAGTTGTGAACAAGTGGAATTTTACTACGGGTCGAATTTTAATTTTTTCTTAAATATACCTAGAGTTGGAAGTAATCTAGGCGCGATTTTAAGAACAAAGTATTCAGGAAAAATTTATTAATACACTTTTAATCATTGTGTAGCAAGGGTATACTGGCTTGAAATTAATCGAAGTGACTTAATTGTTATATAAATTTTTGATTCACAGACACTTAATTCTGTCGACAAAAATCCTGTTCTGAACTTGATTTTGAAACTGAAATTCAATTAAACATTATTTTTCGTCTCAAGTATGCTTTTTGTTTGGTAAAAAATGTGCCTACATACACAGAACTTCAAAATACTTTCACTTAACGAATGAAGTTCCCACTGCTCTCCAATACCCATAAATTAAATGTTGTTAAATTTAAATTTTATTTTAGTTTTTTTTTTTGTGCGATTAATAGAAGAAAGTGCAAGAATAACCAAACAATTTAAAAAAAATTTTTTTCTTACTTATTGGATTAAAATTTCGATACAGAAAACTTAAATAAAATTTTGCTTACAAATAAGTTTTATTCTTTCTTATTTGCCAAAGTCCTTGATAAGTTTTTAAGATCCTTATCAAAAGTGTATCTGTTTGTTTAGTAAAACAAAAAAAATAATTTTTTTTTACCCTCTTTTTTCTGTTGAATTTAATGTTCGCGTTTATGTTGTTTTTTATTTTATAAAGATGATTTTGTGCGGATGCATTTTTGTGATTTGAAAAATAGTGTTGTCTAGGAGGCTACAAAATAATTTATGGAAATTGATTCGAACAAAAAAAATTTGGTATTTTGTAAAAGTTTTTGTATTTGTTTCCTAATAAGTAATCGCTATTAACTTGAATTTTTAAGCCGCTGTAAGCAAGCATGGCAGCATATAATCAACAGGCTACAACAGGGTAACGTTATTCTTATAGGAACGGTCTTGAAATCCAATTATAAGGTTCAGTAATAATTTTTCTCATCCTGTGTAGAACGTAAAGAACCTTACTCTAGAAGACAACGGTGCAGATCACAGAAGAACTACACTAAATAGTTGAAACTGAATTACAAAGTCCCAAGGCTTGATATCAAGTAAAATTTAGCTTTGGCAAAAACAATCGTTGTCTACATTTTTCTTCAGTTTAATAGTAAAACTGCTCTCTTCTTGCTCTTTTGTCTTAACTCAAAGCTTAATATAACAGTTTTATATCAAAATCACTTTCATATTATTACAAAAATGTTTTACCAATTTTTTTTTCCTATGAGTTTACTTTAAAAGAAGGAAAAGTTTTTCTTCATAGTGTTTTTTTTTTTCGTAATAAAACGTCGATCGGTTTTGACTCATAACATGATACTGAACAAATTTCTTTGCATTTCCATTGCAATCAAAACGACGATAAAGAAAAAAACAAAATGGCAAGTATGAAAATAAAAATGGTTTTTTTTTTGCATGAATGCGAAAACCAATTTTTGCGGAAAATCTTCGAAATAAGACGGAAAATAAGGGAGGAAAAAAGAAAAACTAGAAAAATAAAAGTAATAATAGCACGTAAAAGTACTCTTGTAACTAAGATTCAAAGTTGAATTCAACCATAGGAAAATCCAAATAGCATAAAAATTTTCTTAACTAAACTTTTAGTTTTAAAAAGAAAGAACAGAAAAAAAGAAGGGAAGAAACCGTCAAAAATTTTCTTTTTAAATTAAACTTTTCCAAAATTCTTTCTTTTTTTTTCTCATCTAGAGTTACTTTTTTGTTGTTATTGCTTGAGTTAAAACAAACATTTTCAAAAAGAATTGTTAAGATCATATTGAATGAAAATCGGGTATAAAGAGTGAATATTTGACGAAATTGCGATTGCAATTGCATTGCAAATGCAGCAATTTTCCAGAATGTAATAAGAGTAGAGTTTATAAAAGTCATGAGTCTCAATATTGTTTGACGCTCTAGTGTCGTGATAAATTACAGCCTAACCAATTCCTAGGTCAGGCTATTGTGATTTCTTTTCCATTCCTTTATGTCCCTTTCCTTCCTGCATTTATATGAATAAATTGTTAAGAATGTGCGCTTTAACTGCATATGACACACATTTTAAAATAAAAGTAATTGGTGTAATGGCTGTGATCAACCGATTGGCGACGTTTTGGGAAATTCTTAGTACAACAATCTCAAGAAAAATTAGCAAATCTATTGTTCTTTAAGGTATTTAATGAAAAAATTCTAGATTGCCTATCATGCAGTTGTTCCAAAATGGTTATGTTCCTTATGAAGTTAATCCTTTCTTTCAAAATCAACATCAACTAGGACTATTTCACAAGCTATCAGCTTGACTTTCATTCATCACAATTTCAGTCATGCGCAAATTCGCGTTAATTATTTAATTTAAGAAATTCAAGCATATGGACCGGACCGCCTCTCAGTGGTGTTCCTCCTAAGATCATTTTCTTGCGAATTTTTTAAGATGCCAAAACATATAATATTAGTATGCTTGGTAACGTTTATGTAAGGAATGAGAAATGAACCAATTTTATTTAAGTTTCCGAATAGTGATTGGAAAGAAATCAAAAAATACTAAAATAAAAACTCGATTAAATTTTCATTTTGATTTTCAATGTTCGATTGTTTGTTTTTCTTCTTTCCTATAATAATTTTCTTTTTAAAATACAAACACATTTATTTTTTCAAAAGTCTTTATCTAAAATTATATGCAACTATAGTATAGGTCATGTCATTATATTCGTTGAAGCCTAAAGAAAAATGTTATACATTTATTGGAGAGAATTAGTTGGAAATATTTGTATGCAGTAGTTTTATATTATTAGAAACTAATAAAAACTTATAAGCGCACAGTTACTTTACTAACGGTACCCCAGAGTTAACCGCTTTCGAATTGTGCAACCATGAGAAATTTGCACCAATTTGACAATATTCAATTGTCGCTGAAAGAGAGGACAGTTCGAATTTGAAAAATTGTAATGTCAGAATTCCTTGAAGCCTTATTCACGAAACCCTACAGGTGCAATTAGAGCTTTCTGTTTTTGTCAAACTGTAACTCATATTTCGCACAAATGCTCTTAACGTAATTGCACATTGAATTTTCATTAAATTTAAATTACTGTTATTATAAATTAAGGTTCACAAAATTAAAATTGAGAGTTTTATAATTAATCTGAACAAGAAATATGGTAGGTAGCCCAAGAAGAAATATTTTATAACAACTCGTGCAGTTCAATTTAAAAGTAAAGTAAAAATTTTGAATTCTCCTCAACTGAACTTGTTATTCTGTCAAAATTTGATCAATGTTTCAAGTTAATTGAGAAAAGTACCTTATGAATCTAAAACTTTAAATCTAATTTTTTAATATGAGTTTTATTTCTATTCTACGTACACGTTTTTCATATTATGTAATGCAGCCTCAAGGGAATTTTTGGATTCTCTTTTTAGCACTTTTCCAAAAATTTTTTGAAAAAAAGTGCTTATTAGTTTCACTCTGTCCGTCCGTCCGTCCGTCCGTCCGTCCGTCCGTCCGTCCGTCCGTCCGTCCGTCCGTCTGTCCGTGTGTCTGTTTACAAAACTTCTACACCCTTGAAGATAGAAAGCTGAAATTTTATATGTACATAGATCTTTACTAGAAACTTATTTCTGTAGAACAAAATTTTTACCTATCTCCTCCCCTCTAGAAGTTATACCCCCCCAAAACCCTAAAAATGGCCTTTTTTAACTATTTGTTGCAATGAAACCATAAGCATTTTTGAAATTTTGCAAACGCAGAAAAGCAGCGGCTTGCTTCCCCTAGCGCGGCATACTATATTTGAACTTTAGAAAAACAAAATGGCCGTTCAAATTTACCGTTATCTAAAGTCCTTCTTTTGCAAATTTTTGATGTCGTTTTTTTTCCAAACTACAGCCTGTAGAAGCTTGAAATTTTAGGAGCTTTTAGACATTATCAAATAGTTCATTTTGCTTGAAGAAAATTTTTTTCCATCTCCACCCCCTCTCAAGTTATCGCCTCTTGAAATTTGTAAAATTTGAATTTTTGACACCTTATATTTCCGAAACCGCAAGCTTTTTCAAATTTCTATTAACGCAAAAAGTTAACGGTAAATTCCATGAAATTAAAAAATATAATTATTTTTCTTAACTCACAAAATTAAACCTTAAAATCGAGCATTATGTTAACCCCACTTTATATTAATTTTTGCTTTATTTCAAAGACTGCATAAATCATTCATCCTAAATATATGCAACCCTAGAAATAGTTTTGTATATGAATGAAAATAATTTTAATAGTGTGATAGGTACATAGACTACATAGACTGTATTTAAAAGCAAAATTTTCATTTGTTGAAGGGAAAAGTGCTACAATACAAACCATTGGTTTGACCCAACTTTATTAAAAATTAGATTTTATGAAAAAAACCATATATAATTTTATTTATGTGACTTTTGCTATAGATTTTTATTGTAGATTGAGGAAACAGATTCCAATATTAAGATGAAACGTGAGTTCGATAAAATTTTTTCACGAGTCTATTTCAGTGAACTTTTGAAATGTACCAATAAATATTGTGGTATTTTATTTGTTTAAAATAAATATACGATAAAATATTTTTTTATTGAGAAATATTTTTAAAGTGCATTTTTATTATTTAAGGAGTGTACCTATTCAGAAATTTATGAGGAGTGGGAGAGGGAGGGGGAGAGCACATTTATCTCAATTTTATAAATCGGATTAAAATTATTTAATTCGAAAAATTATTTTCCTTATTGTTTTTACCGACCGTATTGTGTAAACAATAGGTAGGTTATGTGATGGCAACAAATTTTGCATATCGAGTTTTCGGTGGGAATGCACTTCTCCATAGTAGGGGAGTGTAAATAAACTATTTTTAGCAACCTGTCCGCAAAAATTCCTAACTTTTGGAAGAAATCAGGCATCAGCAACTGGACGTTTACTATACGGGCCAAATACTCATTTTTGCGTATATAAAGGGAAATAATTGACTGATTCCATTGAAATTTAATATATGAACTCCTCGTATTAAAACAATCAACATATAAATTTTTTGGAAAGATCAGGGCTCGAAAGCTGATTTGCGGGCCGATTTTACATTTTTCACCATATCTACGGAACGAATTGATGGAATTTCTTGAAATTTAATATTTGAATTCTGGTTGTTACCGAAACTAACTGGCGAGCATTTCAGGGAATTCGGGTAGCACAAAGCGAAAATCTACTAAGAGCCAAATTTACATTTTTCTAGGTATGTTAACTATAAGCTTACTAATGTCCTAAAAATTGAAAGGAAGTATTTAAAAGACATTTTTATAATATTCTGTAACACTTTCACTTAACTAGACAATATACAATGCGGTCGGTTATGTGCTGACCACATCAGATTTTTTTTATTTAATTTCTTGTTAAATTACTGTAAAATATTTATTATGAAAAGTTTCAATATGCTTCCCAATATACGAAAAATTTATTATTTTGCATTGTCTTTGTTAAGTTGCTCATATATTGCCACAGTCTTACAAGAGCAGTCGTTTCCGCAATTCATCTTAATTCAATTTTCCGAAACTCACTGACTGCTTAAACTCACTACGGCAGGCGACTCAGGTATCGTGCACTAGCCCTAGGAATGAAGAAGGAAAAAGAATCACATTTAAATCAGTGTATTGAATAATATTTTAAAATTTCGTACAAATGTTGCTTCTGAAGCTGGCTCGCTGCAATATTTACAATGTTGGCTCGCTACAACATTTAACGATGTTTTAGATGAAGTTTTGGGTGCAAACGATTTAAATTTCACTATTCGTAAACTAAATTGTGGAATATAAGGAACACCTTATGCGTAATTAATTCCATATATAATTTATTATGATATTCATATGATTATGTTGTATGGGAACATTCAATTATCCCTCCGATTCGAACTGCCTTTGTCGATGTAAATAACTTTAAATTTAATTTTCAATATCAGCATTATCTACTATCCGAGTAAAAGCTGTTGAGTCTGTAAAATAGCAAACGTAGACTGATATATACATATATAAATTTTCACCAAAAACAGTTCAGCTGGACTTGAGATACAAACGTGCAAAGAGAGACTCCCATCTTTTTAAAAATAGTTTATTTTCACTTTCCTACTACGGGCAAGTTCGTTTTAACCAAAAACACGCCACGCGAAATTTTCTGCCATCACACAGCCTCCCTTATCGTATATAATGCAGTCGGTAAAAATTCTATATAATCAAGAGTTGAACTCGTCAACTCAAACGCTTTTAATTTTTTCATTATTTCTTTTTATAAAATTTCAATGTCATGGATGATTTAATTTTCATTTCTTATTAATAATTTATGGAATACAGACACCTTGATTAATTCCAATTTATTTTCAGATTTTTTCTGTTCTTTGTTTTTTTTTAATGATTTTTTTTTCTATAAAATTTATTTTCCACCATTTATGATTGTATAATATAAAGGATGAAATTCTAAAGTCATCTCTGTTAATTTAACCCACAACTACAATTTAATTTGATGAGAAATTAAAAAAAATAAAAAAAAAAAAATTTTACCAGATTTTAAAACGCTATAATATGCTTTATAAAAATTGAAGTATCATACAGAAATGTATCGTGTGTTACTGTTATATTCAACTTGAATATGGATTTTTACTTAAGTGTTTGTGTGGTATGGTATAAAATGTACATACAATTTAATTGCACACACCACTGCCCATCTGAAAAATTACCTTCATTTTATTTTGTTTATAAGGTTATATTCGTTATATATGAAAATCAAATGGTACCATAGCGTACCGTAACAATATTTGTATATTTACTAGCATATCGCAAAAGCTAAACAACTGGTACGTTTATTGTATGTTCTTGCGCGCTCTACTAAAAATGTGTATGTGTTTATGTATCAATGCAGTTGTAACGTGTTTCGTCATAAGTCGCTCATTCAATATTATAATCATCGTCATTGTCATTAATTGCTTTTCCTTTACGGAAGGAGGGATATGATAAAATATTTTCTATTCTCAATATTATTTGTAGAATATAGAACGGCATTTAAATGCTTGATTTCTGCATATATACTTTTTTTTCCGAAATAATCTTTGTATCACATATACATACGTACGTACATACATGAAAATATTATTATGATATGATATCGTAACAATATTCCCTGTCCTATAATTTACAACAATGTGTTCTATATAACATAATATAAAAAAAATGATTTCATCCCCAGATTACCGTGAACTTTAATGATTTTCCGCCCCCTTATGTATTCCTTCCATAAAAATATTGATGCAATACTTTTAACTAAAACGTTTTGTCGTTTTATAACGCTTTTTTTTTTGTGCCATCATTCGTTTTCATTACTCATGTAAAATAAAAAGCAAAAAAGAATGTGCATTTAAGAGTACAAGTCATAGGATTCAGAAACAATATAATCGAGAGTATCGAATCGAGAGCAGAATAAGATTGCAAAATAAAAAATAGCACTCAAAACGGAAAATTTTTAGTTGTTTTATTGTGATTGTGAAAATATCAAGTTATGAGGAAAAATAAATCCCCCCTTCCTCCTCTCCCCTAAATTCTGAACTGTACAGATTTTGAAAATTTCCTCTAAGATAAAACAAAATAATATGATAGAAATAACTGAGCATTGAATAAAATAATATTATTGAACATTTTATAGATTATGATTGCGAATTGTTGAATTGCACATTTGTTTCTCTGTTCAGGTATGTATGTATATTCGAACGTTATATTGTTAAAATGGATTTAGGTGTATTGAAATGAAAATACTCATATCGAGTATGTGAAACGTAAATAACCGTGTCATTATATAATACATACATACACATATAAAAATGGTTATACCTAGTTATAGTCATGATAAAGAGGCGCGCAATCATGCATACAAAATAAATGTAATCACTAAAGGTAATTGGCCAATCAATATTTTCATTGTTCTCTACCTCATTCTGGACAATTTCATTGGACTTCTATTCATAACAATAATAATTCATATAATTGAGCTATATATAAGGACATTTTATTGAATGACTATTATTGAATATAAAAATCATATGTGGAAAATTTTGTATAGGGTGAGTTAAAAAAATTCAATTGGATAAATTAAAACTACATTTATTGTTTTTGTTTAATTGTTCTAAAGCATTCAGATTAACGTGATTATACAGAAATATTGTAGAAATTATTTGGTTTCCGAGTACATTAAGTCCGAGGAGAAATTCGTAAAGGAATAAATTTCAAAATAATATTGAAATATTTTGCTAAATTAACTCAGCTGAGGCTTTTAGGGTGAACTATTGTAATAGAGGGTTATTTTGGTAAGATATTTAGTTTTATGAAATTGCGATGGGGGCTTATGGTGTCGAAGAAATAGAGGAACCTATCGACATTTTTACAATTTTGAATTTCGAATTGAATTCCAGTAATTTGAAGAAACCATGGACATTTTCGGAGAATCTATACGAATCTATTTAAAAAAAATCAATTTCTTTATTTTTATTTTGGATTTTTAATACACTCTGTACTTTCTATTCTCATATAATATTAAAATGAACATTGAAAACAATTTAAATTAATAAAATATAAATATAAAGTTGTCATGTTTTATTTCTACAACTAAATCCTTATCGCCACATTTAGATTTTTTATTTATTTATGTACATAAGTATTATACATTATGAAGGCATTAATATTAGAGAGATTTTACAAAACCATGTTAGATTATGTTTTTTGAAATTTTTATATAATATTACAAATACCGCAATATAGACTAGGATTTATACAATTTCAAAATGAAACACAATAATAATAATAATTATTATTATTTTATATAATAACCAACATAATTATAACTACATACTCGTATTATATATAAGAATTAATAGCTATATGTACATACGAGTATAAAGCATAATAATTAAATCTGACATTTTACATAAGTCTCAGAACGACGTGTTTTTATAATAATTACAAGGAATATAATGTGAAATATATAATAATTATTATTATTGTTATAATTTTAATATTTTGTAATAAAATTTTATATTTAATATGATTTTTGAATTTAATTTTAATTCTGTTATACAATTATAATTTTTTTTTGAAAAATATCTTAAATTAATATTGTGATAATTTTTAATTAAAAGGCAATAAAAATTGTGCTGAAATTGTTTTGAATTTAAAATAATTTCTTAAATGAGGTCAAATATCGCCTTTGATTTTGCGATACTTAAAGTATAAGAGAATAATTGTCAGAGGTTTGTTGTCATATTGTTATTAAAAACTTAATTTCATATAAATTGTGTTCCAGGCAAATGCATCTTAAGAATTTTTCTTAAAAAATGACGTTTATGACCGATTTACTTTCGTATTTTAACGATTTTTTATAAAAATAGGCTTATAGATAGACACATTGTTCTATTATCGTTCCAGACCGACCAATTATCGTGCTATAAAAAATTCTGACAAAAATTTCTTTCCAGACAAACTGGATTCGTATTTCAACGATTTTTCAAGAAAATAACATGACTGCACTTCGTGAAGGGTATATTCACTTTGGTATGGAGTTTGTAACAACTTGAAGGAGTCGTTTCCGTTATGGATATATATATATTCTTGCTCAGTGTAAAATTCTCAGTGTCAGTCCGTCCGTCCGTCCGTCCAATCGCACGATAACTCAAAAACCAATAATGCAATCGACATCAAACTTTCATAAGTTTTTTCTTTGGTGCCAATGACGGCTGATATTGTAATTGGACCAATTTGGACAACGGGTTCGGGTAGCTGCTATACAACTCAAAGAGTTTTTTTTAAATATTACAAAAAGTAATTAATATCAAATTTCTCAAATGTGTCCAATTACACTTCATATATGCTCTGAAACTTTTAATGGAATCGCTGCACCGGTTCGGGAAGCTGCCACACAACTCCGAAAGTTAATTTTAAATATTTGGAAAAATAATAAAGTTACATTAATGAAAGCTTTTTCACGAAAATAACATGACTGCACTTTGTGAAGGGTATATTCACTTTGGTATGGAGTTTGTAACCACTTGAAGGAGTCGTCTCCGGTATGGATATATATATATATTCTTGCTCAGCGTAAAATTCTGCGTCGATTTAAACGTGTCCGTCCGTGCGGCAGTCGTGTGTCTAATTTCAGGTCATATGTATTTCTGCAGTTTTGGTAGAATTGCTTGATAGGTTCAAGTAAATGTCATTTATCAATCATAGTTATTTCTAAATATTTCAAAAACAAATATTTAAACTCAAATTTTCAAAGTGCAGGATATTATTCAGTTGGTTTATACCGAATGAAACGTTTTTACTTGTTTTTATTTTAATTGCTTCTTTTATTTTTGATCAGAAATAAAGGCCTTATTATTTCCTGTGAAGGTCTTCAACTGACGTAGTATTACTTATATTACAATTTGAAAGAACCGGCTTAAGTTATAATTATTAAGTTATGCAATTGAAAAAATAATTAAATACGAATTTAATTTAAGTAGAAAGCTAGATGTATGGTTGTAAATAAAAAATTTCTTAAAGAGAAATTATATTGGAGAAAAAATAGGGAATTTTTGAACTAAAGGTGGTAAATTGAGCAAGAAAGGGTTGGCAGACCGATATATTCTTCAATTTTAACAATTTTCCACGAAAATATGGTTCAAGACCGAAAAATTTCCGTATTTCAATGAATTTTCTCGCAGAATGGGTTACAGATTTTTGCTTATACGTTTTTTTAATGTTGGATTTAGAATATTAACTGGAAATTTAGATAAAGAGTAAACGTAACTAAAGCTAAATTTACGGATTTCATTTTTTTTTGTTAATTTTAAACATCTTAAAATTTCAGGATACCATACAGACTATAAATTTAATAAGAATACTTTTTTGTTGGGATTCTTAAGTTTTGTAACATTTGCGTCAACCTTATTATTCAGTTAATTAAATAATTATCTGAATTTATAATTTTAGATTTAGTATAATGACGGGAGAGGGGTTGGGGTGGGAAGGAGAGACGAAATAACAATGAACATTTGAAATAAAATGATGAATTAAAAAGTTTTCTTTTCCCAATTTTACAACCCGCAAGATGTCACTTCCTTTTTACAGACTTTATAATAATTTTTGCATACAAATATGCGGCTATAGATTATAGCAAAATGACGCAATGTTCTTTTTGCCAAAAAAAATAAAAAAAATATGAAAAAGTTTCCTTTTTGTGAAGTACAATAAAATGGTGGAAAACCAAAAATTTTTGTATAGGGCCAATTTCTTTAACTCTCTTAAATCAAAAAGGCATCATTTCTTTTTCAAAATTTTCACATATTTTGTGGAAATCTTAATATCAAAATGGGTTCATTTGGGTACATAGTGATTAATTTCTTGTTTTCATTCTCTTTTAATGAACATGGAATGCTTTTTGCAAGGATAATATTTTATTTTTATATTTTTATTGTTGTTTTTCGCCTTCTATTATTTATAGAATGTTGGTATTCGCATTTTTCTGCATAAATTTCTTCATGACTGATATCTGTCGGCAGAAAAGTTTTCCAACAGTCTTTTACTTTCGTGTTTTTAAAAAGACGAAAAAATTTTCCTACTAAGAAAAGTTTTTTGTTTTGTTTTTTTTTGTTTCAAAAAAGAATTTCCATAATTTAAAAATTTTCTCACTTATTTTTCACTTTTTTTTTTTTTTTTTCAAAATTATTATAATGATGAAACAATTTTCTTGCATATGCTTGATTGTTTTATGCTTAACTTAAACGCTTTCAGAAAATATAAGAAAAAGATTTGCATATATTTAGGAGAATGGTGCTGCTATTTTTAGTTGTCATTAGAAAGAAAATTTCAACGTAAATGTTCCAGATGATGATAAAGGCGTGAGAATTTTAAAAATGAAAAAATTGTATTTTAATTTTCAGAAGAATTGCCAATAGGATGAAAATTATGATTTCTTATTTTTCAGCATTTTAAAGTGTTTTTTATGAATTAGAACTAAGATTAACGTGCGTATTTTGTGTGTTGGCGCACCAAGTGATTTGTGCGCTCTAGAAATATAAAATAATGTGGGACTAGGATCATAACGGGTCAAAGCTAATAAGTATGCTATCTTTAGAAGAATTGGACTATGTGTTGGGTATTTTTCTTTAATTTTGAAAGTTTCTTAAAGGATACATTTTTAAATTTCCTAAAGATTTTCGAAGAACCTTAAAATTTCAAGGCCTCTCAGTGCAGTTATTGTTGAAGCGTTAAGATAATAAATTTTCATGTCACACAAATTGCCATTTGATTCCGGTAATTACTCTCTTCACTAAAATATATTGTACAGCTTTAGATCCTAAAGTCGCATATTGCCCATGAAAGATTTTGCAATATCACAATAAATTTTCCTATTAAAATATTTTAGTTCAGTGTCCTGCAATTCTAGTGTAAAATGTATATAACTTTCACCAAAAATGTGTTTATGTTTTGCTTGACCATAAGATTATTACAGACGCATACAAAGGACTTGTATATTTTTATGTTAACATTTTTTTATATTCTATATTTTAAAAATTAATGTTTTAATAAATCTTGGTTTATTGTATTAGAATATAAAATAAACTTTTGTTTATCCTTAATTTTATAATTTTAACATAAAAAATAATAAAATTTTATTGTCTGTTTTACCGACCGTATACAATAGAAATCCTACATTAGAACAGAATTAGGGAGACCAAAATTTTAATCATTTTCTTACAGTACCGTTGAGATTTACGGAAGTAAACTGTTCTGATTATTTATTTCAGAACTCAACCAGCGTATTTTGTATGTTTGCTCGCCAAATGCTGCTCTCTAGAAATATTGTATAATCTGGAACTAGAGCCATAGCGGGTCAAAGCACTTATAGATTAAAAAAGGAGAATATGACAAAAGGAGAATTATCGACAAAACTTTGACAGAAATATTAATTTTTTATTCTACACCATGTAAGTGTAATTTGACTACAAAATGCAGACCAAAATTATCGGAGAAGTTATCCAAATTTTGTGTCTAACACTAATCCTTAGGTTAGGTTCTGACTATATTCACTAATTCCCGAGAAATATTTCTCTTGAGTTCGCCAATGCCGAATATGAACATAGGAAGTGAGTTGTTACTGTCTTTTCCTCCTACAACAACAGTTTGCTGAGTGGCCCATTATCTAGCATGTTTACTAATCCGACAATATCCTGTACAAACCCATTTACGACCTTCCCTTTTTTAGAGATTCGGAGGGTAAGTAATACCAGTTTTTTTAAGAATTAAATGTTTCAAGTATTTACTCGTAATATGTTTGACATATTAAGCTACGTATTGCATTTTCATTGCAAATATATTATACATATACTTACATAATTGTAACATGTGTTGCTACATATGTATACGTATATATAAATAAAGTCACATACATTAAATAATTTTATAAGACGTTCTCTATCCTGTTATATAGAGAGCTGTGTATGGAAAAGAAATGTGCGGTATATTAAAATCTTCTGTATACTCTTTTATCATTACAAGTTCTCCTTTTTGTTTTCATTATTATAATGACGTTCTAAAAAATTATTAACACTACCAAAATGAGATTTCTCTTGTATTTAAGTATAATATAAAATAATAATTATCGTATATTTATGGTGCAAGTGTATAAGGCAATGCTGTAGTATATTTTTGTGAAAGGATGAATAGAAATTACGACATTATTGCGACATTTTATGTATGGTAAATTGCACAAACAGAATAAAAATTATTGTAAATTAAGATAGGTGTGTGTGTGTGTAGGGAAATTTATATTTTAAGAATGAAAAATTTTTGGAAAGAAAAAACAAAACAAAATCATTTTTAACTAAGAAAATTTATATAAAAGTTTTTCTGTCATGTTCTTAGGTTGAGACAAAAAACTTTTTTCCTTATTTTTTACCGGAATTTTTCCTTACATCTATTTTTTGTTTTTGTGTATATATGCAATTTTAATGGACCAAATGGGGATTTTAAAAGAAAAAAAAAATAAAACATAAGAAAAAAAATCATAAAAAATTTATGAAAATAATTTTGCATTGTGTAACATATGGACTCGGCATTGTTTCAGGTGTTAGTTATAGAGTTGTTGATGTAGAACTTCTTACTGCTGCTGCTGTTATTGTTGCTGTTGTTGTATTAAAATTTGTGACAATGACAATGTTTAGAAAATATTTTTTTTAATATCCTATTGTTTTCGAAAAAAAAAAGAGTTAAAAATTTTTTTTTATTTTCTTCCCTTATGAAAAACTTTCAAAATTATAAATGAAAAGTTCTGAATTAAGATTTTAAATTTTTTGTAATTAAATTTTTTGTTCTTTGTTTTTTTGCAAACTAATAGATGAGTTTTAGTAAAAATATATGAATACAATAATAAAAATATAGAATTTTCGCCACCTGAGGGCGTTATTATAGTTTGTTTTAGAATATTAAAGTGTAGTTGGAGTAGAGAAAATGTTAAATAATTTGTTGACAATTTCAATTAATGTTCAACTACAATAATTTTTATAGTTAACAAAGCAGTGATTATAAATTTATTTTGAACTCCTTCTATAGTTGCTAGTGATGCTTAAAGAAAATTTTCTTAATTAACTATCGTCTATTAGAAATATTGTGTGAATAAGGACTTTCAACTCTAACTATGGTAGTAATAAATTTGCCGATTCTATCTGTTTGAATATGCTTGTAATGTGAGTTGTAACGAATTTCGTGATTAATTTTATATAAAACAAAATTATTATTGTAAATTGAAATTTTAAAAATATTCTTCCAAAGGAATATTGCCACTCAATATGATGATTACCTAATCTATAATAATATTGAATTAGATATTAATTTAATTATAACTAATTCTGTGGTTACAAGCAACAGCTGTCTATCTCAGCCTAGTTCAATTCTTATTTTATTGCAAATTTAACTGTACACAATTACCTACAGCTTCGAATTCTTCATATTATACCTAGTT
The DNA here is from genome assembly GCF_029603195.1 of Condylostylus longicornis. Taxonomy (NCBI): domain Eukaryota; kingdom Metazoa; phylum Arthropoda; class Insecta; order Diptera; family Dolichopodidae; genus Condylostylus; species Condylostylus longicornis. The sequence goes on along the minus strand of NW_026578052.1, from coordinate 3,488,869 downwards.
TTATTCTCTCTATATTAGTTTTGTATGCTTTAATTAATTCCGAAATTACATTCCGAATTTGGTTCCGAATTGGTTTTAGTGTGTCTAAAATAATTCCGAATCTATATTTCGGGTTTTTTTTTAAACTAAACTCTTATTATACATTCACAATTTATTATATTAAGCCGAATTTGACAATATTCCTAAGAATTGATTTAAATTTTATTTCTCTCATTCCGAATGCTTTCTAAATTTAATTAATTTAGTTCTAAAATCCTGGATTTAAATTACTTGAAAAGTTAACTGCTTAATTTAGGTATTTCAGTAAAATTTTCTCAATTTAGGCAATAATTTTTTATTAAAATTACAGAATCATACTGAATGGATATTAAAAAAATTAAAATTACCGTATGAAATGCATAATTTTTATAAATACCTTCAATAACTTAAAAATGCAAAATGTCAGCTTTAAAAATTCATAAAGAAATAAAAATATTTTGTATACTTGTATATAAATTTTTTTTTTTATTATCTAAAGTCATTAACCCCATTTTTGAATCCAATTAAAGTCGTGTGACATTTAAAGTCGCATTAAAATGTAGGTATATAATATGCCAAATACAAAATGAAAAAAGCAAAATAATTTAAAAAAATCTGCATACAAAAAATTATCGTATAGTCATAATATAAAATGAATGTTTGTGTGTGTGTGTAGGTAGGCATATAAAATTGAAAGCTACAAAATGAATACAAAAGCGAGGCAGATGAAAAAAAAAGAAAATTCAATAGCGCCTGCAAGGAATTTTAAAATAAAAAAAAAAATAATTTTTTTTTCTATATTTTGTTACAATTTTTATTTTTTTTTATTTTTTAACTTATTTATCATTATAATTTTTTAACCATAGTGAAAGAAAATATGCAATATGAAAGTTAACGGCTATGGATAGAGAAAAGTTATGATGGAATTTTTTTTTTAAAATCCCTATGAATATTGTTCGGATTTTTTTAGTATGCGAATTTAAATAATTTTAATATTATAAGTTTCGTTACTTTCAGTGTTACCATTTTTGTGAATATTTTGGAATAATATTGTAACTATTATCACAACTTCATAATGACGACAGGCTGCTGTAATAAAATTTGTTCGCTCACAAGAATTTATATTTAATAGAATATACAGCTCGGCCAGGCGAGACACTGTCATCACAATAATTCCGACTTCATCTTTAAATTTGTTTTGGTTATTCGAGTAGGTATATTAATCCTACAATAATAATTAATAACTCAAAGAGCGATGCGATTACGAAAACGGCAACTCTTACAGTTGTTGTGTCTATTTTGTAGCAAAAAAAAGAGCAATAAAGAAAAAAAAACAATTTTTTTTTCTTTAATTATTTGATTTTCATTTTATTTCATTCAGAACGGGTGAAAAATTTTTTTTTTTTATATTATAAAAATTATTTATGCACTCATACCTATAAATAGAGCAAGTTTCGAAATAGTCAAGGGATTGAAATCAAGGATTATAGATACAATTTTGTATATAATGTATACATTGATCCTTACTTAGATAAGGACTATAATTCGCGAATAAAAAAAAAAAAAACAAAAACAAAATTTTTCAAAACAAAACAATTTCACGACTTTTCTTTTTTCATTCATCTCTTAATGAGATTAAAATTATAAAACAAAAAAAAAAATAAATACTGAAATATCGAGGAAAAAAAATTGAATTTCGCCGGGATGAATTTAGGAAAGCAAAAAAACAAAAATTCGAAAGCTTGTTGCAATTTTGTTGGTACTTTTTTGTTTTAAAAACACAACAGATATAGGAGCCTAGTTTTGCCATATGCTTAGAGGGAAGTTATCATTAGAAAAAGAACATTTCACGGGATATTCAAAATTTGCTCTGTCTGCTTTCCTTTAATATTCCTCTGTCCAGAGAGTCCTCATTCCATGAATGTCCAGAGAAAATCCAGAGATCTTAAATAATTTTTACATTACAATATTTAGGTGTTACCCTATTAATTTGGTAAGATTTTTAACTGGATTACTTGCAAAATTTTTCATGTAAATTAAAAAGGTTAATATTGATGTAATAGTTTTCTGTTAAGAATCTCAAAGCTTCTTCGTATGAAATAGATTATTTTTGCTGCCAAGTACTACAATAAAATTGTTTGGATTTGATACAAATGCTTAAAGCTTTTGGAGCATCTATTTTCCAATCGTCACAAAAGGGTTAAAAAGCCATTTTTTTTTCTAAATTATTTCCATATTTTAAAATTTTATTTAGAAATATTACATGGAATTAGTCACGGCTTTAATTCATACAATTGGTTGAAAAATCCAATTTTGTTATTTCGTTTCAATCCTTTAATTGCATCACCTATAATTATTACAAATCTATTAGGATATCTTAAAAATCCTATGGCTCTTAAAGTAATAGAAAAATTCTAAGCTATTAATATTGTAAATTTTAATAAAAAAAAAACTTCTGATGTAAAAAAATACTGTAATTTAATTTCAACTCCTCCTTTTATTCGTTCATTTCCCTTACACTATACACAATTAACCACAAAACATAAACAAAAAATTGAAAAAGAAAAAAAAAACAGAAACAGACTCATCTTTATTATACAGTTTTTTTTCTATTTTCCCACAAATTAAAAGGATTAACAAAAAGAAAAGGAAAAAAAAATGAGGCAGAGGAAGCAAAAGTTAAACAAAAAAAATCGCTTCTCTCAAGCACAAAGACCGCAAAAAATGTGTCTCTCTGGAAAAATTATTCCTGTTTTCCATCATGATGAAGATGTTCATTTTTTAAAGGGGACAAAAAAAAAAGATTTTGTAGTATAGTAATTATTACAATAACATGTAGAAATTACCTATTACTGATAGCACATCAGTGTCCTGGTATATTTTTTTTTTCAAGTTTTCTCCATTCTATTGAAGTTTCCCGTTGTACGAATATTCTAGTTTCCTGGTGTATTCCAGTTTTTTAGTCAACTTGACTGCAATTAATCAATTTGTAGTAGCTATTCGAGAATGTTATTACTTTCAGAAATTTTTTTAGAAGAAAAGGACTCTTATCCGAACACCAAAGAACTAATTGCAAGGTTTTTCAGCGCATCGTCACTCAATTTTTTTTTTTGAAATTTGCAAATTTCATTTAAATTTAATTTCATAAAGTCAACACTGCTTTATAGCGTTTATTATTAATTTTTGACATTCAGAGTTCAATACATATAATATTAAGATTGCAGCCATTAGATGATACAAGGTCCTTGAAGCATCGCTTAAGGTGAACGAAAACCAAACTATTTTTTAAGATTGTAATGAATTCTCTATGATTTATAGTCAAAGGTGTATTCTATTGCTAATAAAACAAATATGAATAATATACGAGTAACAGGAGTAGATTTCTTAAAAAAAAATTTCTTCTTCGTCTTTACAAGAGTTAATACGAGTGAACGCGATAGGCGGACTCAAATTGTTGGCAAAACCTGGTCAAATTGAATAACTATTTGTTTTGCGTCTAAAAACACGGTGAAAGATACTACGAAAATACTGTTTCAGCATTTTAGATGAGAGATCTAATTCGCTTCAGTGTTTCTGTTCCAATTGTCCAAATTCTTATGAATGTCACAATTGCGTGTATAAATCAGGAAGCACTCACAGCATTAAGAATCGTCTTGCTCTGGAAAGTTTGTATTGGCTTGAAATTTCCTACATAGTTCGTACGTGTCAAGCATAAATCCTACTACATAAACAGTTGCAACGATTCCAATTAAATTAGGCTTCACTCTCAAAATCTCTTTAACAGGTCGGGAAAAGTTTTGCAAATATTTTCGTCTCAAACACATATTTTAAATTTTTCCATCCCGCTCAAGTAAAATGTATTCTTTTTTTTTTTTGTACTGTTATTGGAGTCCAGAAAACTCTCAACAATTATAAAAAAAAAAGAAAAATTTATTTTTTATCTTACAACATTTTTACATCTTTATAACTATGAAAATTTTTCAGATTTCTCCTTTTTTTTTTTTTTTTGGTGTGTGCAAAAAGTGTGCGTTAAATTAAAAATTTAACATTCCATGTAAAACCATTATAAAAGCCAGCAGGATCTTTTAAACCAATTTTATTTATAATTCTTGTTGCCTGCTTGCCTACTACTGCGGAAGAATTGGGTTTTTTTTTTTTGTTGAAGAAAGAGAAATGCTCTCAATTTTAATTTTTTCTAATAATTTTTCCTTTTTATTTTCGTTTTTTCGTTGCCTGATGCCTGCGATACAAACAAGGGCAAAAATTAAGAAAAAAGCGAAAGAAATAAGAAAAAAAAAATGAAAAAAAAAAAAACAAAGTTTTCAATGCACATTGCACTATTTTAACATTTTAAAGGAAGAAAAAAAAATTAATGCTGTGGATGGCAAAAAAAAAAAATCAGAACCAAAAATCCAACAAAATCGTAACAAAAATTTATGATTTTATCATCAGAACTTTTTAGTTTGCACAATGGAAAAACGCACACAAGTTGGCAATTTTTCTCGAATTTTTTCGAGTCCTTTTTTTTTTTCATTTTTTTTTTTATTTTTTATATTTTTAATATCAATCTTATAATTTTTGTCTTAATTTTTTTTTCGTTCTATTTTCTTTTCGATTTATTACAGTATGTGGTTAGCCGTTTATACACTCTTCTGGGTTGGTTTCGGTAGAATGCGCCTTGTAAAAATACACAAAAAAAAAATTTAACAAAATTGTGGTTTTGGCGTACTCTTAATTTTTGTTGTCTTCTGCTGTTTTTTTGCTTTTTTGTTTAAGTTTTCTGTGTGCTCTGTTTATAGCTTAGCTTTGGAAATTTTATGAAATTTATTTTTAAAAGAAGTTTTCATTTCCAATTTTTCACTGTTTTTTTGTTGTTACAAGAAGGCGATACATTATGGTGACCAGAGAGAAAACAAAAAAAAAATGAAAAAAAAAATGCAAGTATCACTTTAATGCCCAAGAGCAATTTAGGATGTTCTCAAGTATAAACAGTTCAGAGAAAATTACTTTACTTAATAAAATATTGCAGGAAAACAAAGAAAAAATAATGAAAATAATAAAATAAAAAAGGATTTTATAGGATGAAAATATTGTTTGTGGTTGTGGCTCTTATTTACAATTTAAAAAAAATGTGCATGATTTGTTTAAGACTAAAACGAAAATTATAATAACATCTTAAAATAATGAAAGATTTATTTTTAGAAGAAGGAACAAGATGTAAGTAAAATGGAATTTTTGGGGTGAAACGCTACAACATGATTGCAGAAATAGGTTTTATTTCCGCTCATTGCAGGCAAACATTAAGGATTCAAACCAAGTGGCTCACAAAAGGCTCAATAATGGCTCAATAATTCAATTTGGCCACGGTTCAGACGATAAACCTACTAAATATTTTAGATTTAATTTGAAAATGAAGCACGATCATTACCGAATGATAATAAGACATTATTCAACAAACCTGGATTCCTTAATACCTTACAATTCTAAACAATTTTACAAAAATTACTGGAATTTTACAGAAATCAAAAGAAAACATTTGAAATATTAAAAGATTCTACATACTTTTTTTCGTTGGTTCCGCAATTTTTCTCTTTTACTTTAGTTACGAATGTTACCAATGTGAATAATTTGTAAAAGGATACGTTCCTCAATTATATTATAATTATAATTTTTTTGTTCTTCTCACATTTTGAAAGTGCATCTTTTTTTTAAAGAAAATTTCTACTTTTTAAAAAAAGGATTTTTTTTTTATATAAAATTTTTGTAAGAAAATCATAGTGTTTATGTAATTAATTTACGTTAACGAGTTGAAGGACTTAATAAAGTTTACAGAATTAAAAAAGCATGTAAATGCAATTAGTCAAATTAAAAAAAAAAAAATATTTTTTGAAAAGTTTTTTTTTCAATAGACGATTTTTGAAAGATTTTGTTTTTGAATGTTTTTCAATAGTTTATGGCTTAAGGGTAAAGTAATAATTTACAATATCTTCTTTTACTACACATTGTAATCAAAGAGAGATCAGGACAAAAATGCACTTAATTGTTCAAATATCTTTAATAATTAATGGAAATTTTGCAATTAAAAAGAACCTTTTTGGAATAAAGTAATTTGTATACTTTGGCAGAATGCGAGATTAACGAATGCAAGATTGCCGCAGCTAGGCACGTTCACATAGCTTTCGTGATGCAAATGCATGCGAGTCTTTGCAATCTTTCCAGGTTTTCAGCAACCGACCCGCTTACACAACTTGTGTGCAGGTATTCCATCCTCCTTTTTGGAAGCTTTTGTTTCAATATCCTGTTCAAATTGTTGATAAGCTGGAACCAAGAGGTGTCTGCCACTCTCCCCGCACGATACGTATACTAACAATCACTCAGCGACCTACTAACGAGCACCCTAGTTCGGATATAACGGTATATTATTTTCTCCATCATCTTTAATAAAAATTTTGTGAGGCTAATCGGTCTAAATGACTTGAGCACCATGTTTATCCTTCCCACCTTGGGAATAAAATCCACCTTGCCTGGACTCGAAGATGTACCTGAGAGCCAAGCTGCTCCATCCCAAAATTTATGTACATAAACTTTTCATATTATACTGAAGCCTAGGGAATATGTTCAAGGCCGAATGGAAATTGAAATCTTTAAAGATTCTCCAAAAGTAGGTGCTTTAAAATACACTTCATACTTTAAATTTATAATTCGAATATTCCAAAATTATAATTTTGCGGATTTGGAAGTTTAATATTGTAGGGGCGATATTTTCTAATGTCAAAATATAAATTTATCACTCCGTTTTTGGCACAAAGGACAAGTTTTTTTTTTCTCTTAAATGGTTGTCGCACTACATCTATACTAACTGTGTATTCAATCGAATTCAAAAAGAGTTTGAATAGGGTCACTATTTTAATGAAATTTGGTTGTTATTTAATTTTACTACTGCTTCCCAATCGTATATTTTATTTAGGTCATTACTTTCAACAATATCAAGAGCTTAATTTTGGGAATTTAATTCAAAGAATTTCATTTATTCAAAAGAGGCTATTCTATCTATAAGTAAAGCCTAATTTTTATAATCAGACTAATAATAATTAATATTAAATTTCATGACTCTTCCAAATTTTGTAGTATAAAGAAAAAATTTATATTAAAAATTTTTGCTGTATCTTATATGGCAACTTTAAAAATTTAATATTTAACTAGTGTTGGTTTCAATTTGAATGTTAACTTTATAATCTCTGCACAATCATCCGCAATATCCTTTCATATAAAAAGATATTTTTATTACTATTTTGGTTTTTTTTTTGTGCACGCATTAAGGCTAATTTGATCTTTTGAAAACTAGATGTGCGTTAGAAGAATAAACAATTTTCGTCCTGTCGATTGGCTTCTTATGCCTTTCATGTTATTATTTTCACCTAAATATTCTATTCTTTCATTTTCATTGTATTTTGAAAATCTTTGTCTAGTCTTTTGTATATCTAGCAAAGAAAAAATTCATTCAAGAAAAATTATGATTTTTCATAAAAGGTGATTACTTTAGCATGATAATCCATTTTTAGTTTAGAATTTCTAGGCAATTTTCTAACAAAAAGAAATAAAGTTGGGTCAAACCAATGGTTTGTATTGTAGCACTTTTCCCTTCAACAAGTGAAAATTCTGCTTTTAAATACAGTCTATGTATAGCTATCACACTATTAAAATTATTTTCATTCATATACAAAACTATTTTTAGGATTGCATATATTTAGGATGAACAATTTATGCAGTCTTTGAAATAAAGCAAAAATTAATATAAAGTGGGGTTAATATAATGCTCGATTTTAAGGGTTAATTGTGTGAGTTAAGAAAAATGATTATATTTTTTAATGTCATGGAATTTACCGTTTGCTTTTTGCGTTTATAGAAATTTGAAAAAGCTTGCGGTTTCGGAAATATAAGGTGTCAAAAATTCAAATTTTACAAAATTCAAGAGGCGATAACTTGAGAGGGGGTGGAGATGGGAAAAAATTTTCTTCTAACGAAATAAACTATTTGTTAATGTCTAAAAGCTCCTAAAATTTCAGGCTCTTACAGGCTGGGGTCTAGAAGAAAAACGACATAAAAACTTTTGGAAAAAAAGGACTTTAGATAACGGTAAATTTGAACGGCCATTTTGTTTTTCTAAAGTTTAACTATAGTATACTGCGCTAGGGGAAGTAAGCCGCTGCCTTTCTGCGTTTGCAGAATTTCAAAAATGCTTATGGTTTCTTTGCAGCAAATAGTTAAAAAAAGCCATTTTTAGGGTTTTGGGGGGGTATAGCTTCTAGAGGGGGGGAGATAGGTAAAAATTTTGTTCAATGGAAATAAGTTTCTAGTAAAGATCTATGCACATACAAAATTTCAGCTTTCTATCTTCAAGGGTGTAAAAGTTTTGTAAACAAAAAAAGTGTCCACGGACGGACGGACGGACGGACGGACGGACTGACGGACGGACGGACGGACAGAGTGAAACTAATAAGCACTTTTTTCAAAAAATTTTTGGAAAAGTGCTAAAAAGAAGGGCAACTATAAAGAAAAACTTTTTCTATTTTTAGTGTAGTTGTTCTTTATTGTTGAGGTGAAAAATCTTTTAAGATATGGATTCTTCGATTTTTTTCTTTTTTTATTGTTAATGTAAAAAGAAAATATTTTTTTTTTCTAAAATTTTATAAAAAGAAAATTTTTAAAAAAGGAAAACTAAGGTTAGAAAATTTTTGATGATTTTTCTCTTTTTTTTTTAAATTGTTTTTTTTTGAAAAGATCAAGTGAGATGTAAAAATTTTTTGATTATAAAAGTTATACTATCATTATTACGTACATATAGTAAAATTTTATGGGGCACATGTGGAAGGGGGTTGTAGTAAAAACGTAATGAATCAAAAGTTATGTAAACTTAACCTGCTTTGTAAATAATTTACGTATCTGGAATGGAAATTGATTGCTAGCATTATAATTATCAGGAGCAAAAGAGTTCCACAAAGCCACTCCACTTTCTCTGTTCTGTGCTATGTTGTTGATTTTCCCCAATTTTTTTCTTGTCTGAATATTTTGTTGATGATTGTCATTCTCCATATACTTTTTGGTCTGCAAACTCTTCTCCTTCTCTAGGGCTTCCATTCCATTGCTTGCCTTGCTATTAGATGCTTTGCTTTTCTGAGTATTGTGAGCCAGCCATTTATGTATTATTTTGAGTGAATTGATTTTTTAAGTGATTTTTTCTAGTAATTTTTTTGAGTGATTTTCTTGATGTTGATTTTCTGATAATCTATTATAATAACAGTCCAATGCTGTATGTAAGTTTATTTGTCGGCCGGTCTCACTTTTGATGATTTTTGAATGGCTCTAACATGAAAATGGTTTAACGTAAAAAGCTAGGGTCGGGACCTTTAGGCTCTATAGTCACTCACAGTTTGAGTGGCTTTTCTAAGTGATTTTTTGTGGAAGGGGGTTGTAGCAATCAATTTCCATTCCAGATACGTAATTTATTTACAAAGCAGGTTAAGTTTACATAACTTTTGATTCATTACGTTATTATTACAACCCCCTTCCACATGTTCCTCACAAAAGTTTGTACTCTCAAAGTGAAAACACGGTGGTGATTTACAAATCGAAATAGATCCAAGGCTGCAACTTCAAAATCTATCTATATTATAATTAGCAATATCCGGGTGTGACAGTGTCACAAAGTACGAAAAAACACTCAAAAATTGGTGTTTTTCTTGAAATAAAAAAATTTATTTTCACCAAAAAACAAAATCAACAAATTACAGGCGACAATTAAGATGAAATTTTCACATTTGATTCATAATTGTTTATTGAATAATCAGAATATAAGAAAAAATTCTTCGAATTCTACCAAATAGAATTTCAATAATATGCAAAATAACTTCAAAATTTTGATATTTCAGACTCTCAGAATTTTTTACATAATAATTATGTTTGTGGTTTCCTATGCAAAGGTAACACAGGTTCTATTTCATTTATTTCAATTCGATTTCCAATTTCAGAACTACACGAATTTTTTTCAAATTTCATGTACCTAGGGTACTCATGATTTTATTACAATTTAAACGTTATCTATCATTCCTGCTTAAAAATATAAAAAAGAATACGACGCACTGCAAATCTAATAAATCTAGAATTTTAAATATTTAGGTCTCTCATATTGAATTTATTCTCGATTTATTTAAATTAAAATAATTTTATTACCTAATATTTTCTTAAAATAATTGATTCTTTCAAATTTCTACCCTTAACCCACAGTATTTTATTATTCTTATTCAATTTTTTTTTTGTAATTTTTTACCTTTTCAATTTGAGTTTTAACCTCAAGAACTGAAAATTTTTCTCTCATTAATAATAAATTTTTCGATTGCAAGTGCTTTTTTCACTCAAAAAAAAAATTATCGAGCTAATCAATTTAAAATCAAATTCATATACGTAGTTATAATTATAGGACGTAAGCAGGTAAATTTAAATGACGCAAGTAATATTTTATGTGTGATACAAAAAAAAAAAAAACACAAAAAAAACAAGAAAAATTAGTAAAGAAAATCATTAAAAAAAATATATTTTTTCCTCCCCTTTAACAATTTTTCATAAAATTTAATACCACCTGATGAGATTTTTATACGCAATTATTTTCAATTTATCCTTATTTAATGGAGACATTTTTGTCAGTCAGTGAGAAATTAAGGGCGACAAAATAAAGAAACGTAAAAAAAAAATTGAAACCGAAAATATGAACAAGAATTCGAATTGAAATTTTCATGAACACTAAAAATAACCCCCATTCCTCCACCACTCCGCCCACAACAACAAAAAAATTACAATACCAATACAAAAAAAAAAATAAATCACAACACTTTAACAATAAAAACAGAAGAACATCCAAACAAAATTTTCAGATTGATTGAAAAATTATGGTATATAGAGACGACACTTCAATACTTCGATCGATTCCAAAAAAATTCAAAATAAAAATCACTCCACACCGCACCATCATCTACTCTATCCATATCATAATTATTTCGTATTCAATGCCTAAACCTCATATGTGTAAATTTAAAACTCATAAACTTTTCATTCAATTCACATTCATTCCTTTTGTTATAAAATAACGATCAAAAAACGCACTCTCATATACTTTAATCATTACTTTGTATCAGCAGCAACAACAAAAAAATAAAATAAAACGAAAATGAATTCATACACTGAACTTAGATGTGTGGCACGTGTAGGTGTCACTGTGTAAGAAAATAAATTAAAGAAAAACATTTTCAGATTTTATAAAAAAAAAATAATAAGAAAATAAAGTTTTTGGTCTATGCCAACTCTAAGGAAATAATTTTATTCTTAGCGTGCTTCGGTATCAGCTGTTCAACAATTTATGCAGGTTTGTAATGGGGCCAAACATAGAAAATTGTCACAGGCCTGCTTTCAACAATTTTATTATATATAATAAAATGCTCTAAATTATTAACTCCCAGCTTTATTCCCGTTCTTTATTTTTTTAAATGAGGACAATCTTGCTTAGCAGCCCGATATCCCCCTATTTGTACGCCTGAATGATGACTGTTGTTTTGCTTTTTGTGCAATTTTAATAAGCTGCCCAATCAGTTCGTCGGATTTGTAACTAAAAAAATAAATCTGGTCCCTATTTTTTAATTATTTACTGGATTGCTACTGAATTGTAGTGGTGGTGAGTTAACAGAATAATATGCCGCATATTTTTACATTTGTAGAAAACGTGGATTCAAATTAGATTAGGCCCACACTCTTTATACATAATTCACTTTCAGCTGCACGAACGAATTATGAAAATTATTACACCGTACCTTACACATTCATAATTTTTGTACGAATATAAAGACATTTTATTTGTGAAGAAAGAAAAAAATAAATCGAATATCCTGTTTATGTGTCAATGATGCTGTCAAATATATTGTGAACTCTTCTCTTATCTCACACTGATTATAAAAGAATATTGGAAGAATAACAAAAAAACGTGATATGAGGAAGTGAAAAATAAAATTTTCACTTTTTTTCCTCCTATTATTATTAGGTATACAATATTATTAAGGATTTACAGGAAATTTTGATCTTCTTAAAAAATATTATTGAAAATATCCTTTTAATATATAGGATAATGATACACCTTTTTCCATATTTATAGGACGTGTATAACACTTAGATATCATTATGTATAGGTATGTACATATGTACAAGTCGTGAAGATGCTACCAAATCTCATAATATAAAATTATTTAATATTTTATGGGGCAAATAAGAAATAAAGGAATGAATGAATTAGAGGGATTGATAGAATGCTCCATAAAGTTCGAATGAGAAAAAAATAAAAAATTTACAAATTTTCATGTTTAAAAATTTAAGTGGTTAATGGAATAGTCGACTTCGTTGTTTGCGTTACAAGTGAAAATAAAAAAAATTGAAAGGTACGGAAACAAAATATTTGTGGAAAAGGGCTGCGATATTTTCTGTTTCACCTCATTGGTATTACAATATTTTTTTTAAATTCTTTTTAATTCAATTTTTAATGGAAATCTTTATAATAAGGTTTACATTAGACATGGTTGCTAATATGTTAAATTTTTAAATGGAATAAGATTTTCTGTATTAAAGACAGTAAAACGCAATGGCCGAAAAGTGTAAGATTTTATAATTCTTCGGACAAGAGAAGAAAGTATGGCAACTTACTATGTTTTAATGATAAACTAAAATTTTGTTAATGATTCAGGAATAAACCAAGAGAAACTTCGAATCTTAGCATTAAGCACTAGCTCGACACTAAAAGGAAGGTAATAAGAAGAAATGAAGAGGCCAAACGTTTGATTATCCGATCAAATCCCTAAGTATTATGTTGTACGCTGATTGGTCGACAAATCCATTGTTCTTTGATGTGGGAGTATTTGAACCAAGCGTTCTTATAGTATTTTTCAACGACGTTAAATTATCAACATTGTAAATATATTGTAAATTATCTTTATATATCATATGTTAGGCACATTTTGGAGTACGCATGTCAGGTATAGGCGTCTTGCCGTCCTATTGATATTTCTAGGATGGAGTCCGTTCAGAAAGGCTTTTACGTGTCGCATTGTGTGGTTTAGCTTGGTCCGATCTTATCAGGTTTTCAGTCCTATGAAGGTATGAGAAATCTGTTATTGTTAGACTAATAAATTTATAATTGCTGACGTCGTTCTTATTCATCAAATCAGGGAACGTTGTTTCACCGTTTTTGTTGAAGTGTCTTTTAGGGAAAATTCGAGGAGTTTTAGGTCGGTACAGTTTCCGAATGTTCGTCATCACAGTATGGATTACGGATATGGTAAGAATGAGTCGATGACTACGGACATTGCGTACCCGCAATTCTAACTATAGTTATTTTCATCTAGGTGTTGTTAAGGGTGTTGAAAACTGTATACTTTTCAGCAATTTTAATTATATTTAATTATGGATTTATGGCAATAGTATTGTTTTCCTTAAAGCTTAATCCAAAAAATTTTTGCGTCTCTTATACTAATACACACTAAACCTTACAAACTCTTCACCATTTCCTTTTGCTTCCTCATCAATTTGAGGTTGAATTTGAGCGACAATCTCATAGCCGCATTTTGTGCCTCTAAAAGTCTAAATGATGATTGTTTTTTTGCTCTTGCATTCAAATGAATTTGCATTATAACTGATACTTGGCTTAAGTATTTCGACTGATATTATTATATGTATTATTTTGCTTAACATTAAATTATGTTTAAGTCTGGAACTGACTTTACCAAATATACATTTATTGTGCCTGTATACATGAAAAGCGCTATAAATATAAATTATTCAATTGTAATTCTGAGATACTTGTTGCCTGAAGTCATAATTATTCTGCTGTCCTTGCCAAGATTTTTCCTTTCACAAAAACAAAATTTTTATTCGATCAGTTTCTTATGATTTTTTATTATTAAATATTATTTTTCTCATATTCACCCAATAACAGTAAAAGATATACTTTAATAAACCTATAAAAATAAATACATAACTGTTATACAACAATATTAAAAGACAAAAATTATAAAATAAATTGAAAATATTACATGAAAAAATAAAAGAAGAAGAAAAGAAAAATGAATACCCCGTTGAGATGACAAGACCATTTAAGTAAAATGATGATAATCAATGTCGTCCGCATCAATATTATTATGTCGCGCATTTTTATCTCTCACTATGGGACAATAAACCCATGATGAATACTCGTATATCTCTTTCTCAGTATAAATACCAAATTCTATAAGAAATATACAAGGATAGAGAATTTGAATGATGTAAAAATAATATGCCTTTGGACAAATTCATCATTAATCGTTATAAACGAGGAAAAAAAAGAAAAAAAAAATTATTTTGTTCTTCCAGGAAATTCTATAAATACAAAAAAAAAAAAGAAATTTCTCCTGAAGATGAATAAAATAAATCAATTTTGTGAAAAAGCGTAACAGTTGGTCTCTATATTTACAGTTAAAACGCTTTCGAATAATTATTTTAATGTTGCTTAATGATGAAGATGTTCTTGACATTTTATTGGTATTGTTAAGACTTTTAAATTCATCGACTTATGCCTTCATAAATAAATGAAAAATATTCTTCGTAATGAGATGTTGATAACATTTAATAATTATATCGTGATTAAATTTGTATTTGCTAGTATAGAAATAAATATCTTCTTATTTTTTCATTATCACTCCATTTTGGAGGTTGGTTCTCTTCGTTTAAGATTTTGATCAAATATCTATTAATTATTTTATACTGAAAAAGTATTACAGTAATGCAAAAGCCATACATTTTGAAAATTTTTTTGAGTTAGGATTTTAATTTTCTTCCTCTGGTTTGTTCCTACTGATTATTATCCCCTGCAGTAGAAGCAGAAAAAACATTTATTTGTCACGCACAAGGGTAGAGTATTTAAAGCAGCCTTTTAATGCCTGAATATTTTGTGGATGGAATAATGGAATAAGACCTCTGTACTTATTTGATCAAGGGGTAATGATACATAGAAGCAGTTAGTGGCATTAGTATTAGGTTGCGAAAGGTGAAATTCTTGAACCGTTGTAAGACTAACTTAAGCGAAAGCATTTGATCTCACTATTGAGTGTAGAAATATCAGACTATTCCGATTAAATTTTGTTTCAAATCCGCTTTTCGCTCATTTTTATTAAATATCGGATAGTTCAGATAAATTATAGATAATATAGGATCGCAAAAAATTATGGAGTATTGACAACTATTTTATCTTAACGGCACACTATTTCTTTGTATCACCGTAACAGCATATTTTGCGTCATAAACAATTACTTGGACCGAATAATATAAGTTATCACGGTGTCAAGTAACATATTCAAGAGGTGTAATTGTGTGAAATAAATTTTATTTTTTTAAAATCGAGTGAACGCAGTTTAATAACTTATATTTATGGATTTTTATAACAAATCTTTAACTACATCACAATATAAAGTTGATTTTCTTCTTCAAAATTCAAGCCATTCTGCAATGGACACTTCAAATAAAAGAAATCATTAATACGTTCCCTGTCCGGTGAGTCACATATTGTTCAGGAAAAGTGCGCTTGACAAGCACTGATACGTTCCTGAGCCATATGTGAGTCGGGGGGTATATGAAACTTCTAAAACAAATTATTCGACTGGACGTAATGGAACTGTACAGTTTCTGTACTGGACATGCTATCCTATGACTACAAAAAAATAAATTATTCAAAAAACCCTGTTGGACTTGTCGGTCAATTTGGCATTTTTGTATTGGAACAGGGAACGTGTTAAAGCCAAAAAATTTTCTTCAATATACTTAATTAAATCAATTTGATTTTCAATCGACTTTAAATTTAACAAAAAAAAAAAAATCTTTAAATTCTTTAAAATTTATAACCTACTAAATATTTGTTATTTAATTTAATCCTGCATATACGCATACATCCTTATAACATTGTGTATATTTGTTTAGAGAGAAAGTGGAAAAAAAAATGATTTTTTTTTATATTCAGGATTTTCTAAAACTCTTTGATAAAAAATTTTATTTAATTGTTTACATTTAAAACAAATACTCGTAATGTTATAGAGAAGGTGGGCATATTTTAACTTTAGTAAAAAGGATTTATTATGTAAGCATATACATTATATATGTATGTATATTTATGGTATGTGAGCACAATATTAAATTTATAACTATAGAATAGTGTTTGTCTGCAATAATAAAATTCATGTCTGTAAATTTTTATTTATAAACAATATACGTAAGTAGGAATAAGTGTATACTATACGGTATATAGAGAAGATTGTATATATAACGTAAAAAGTAAATACTACATAATAATATTATATAAAATCTGAAATAATAAGGATAAAATCAACAAAAGCACATAATAAAAATACACTTTCTCTCCGCTCCTTATACTCCTTTTTTTATTTTATTCTTCTATTTTTCTATCATAATCAAATTGTTATATAAAATCAAACAGGACAACAAGGTATCACACAAAATAAGTTTTTAAATAGAGGCATGTAGGCATATATAGAAGTGTTTGTAGGCATATATGGTAAGTAAAGACTTAAATCTGATTATAGAAACCCTTATAACCCCTTTTATTTTATTTTTTATTTTAATCGCTTTAAACCTGAAACAAAATCATAATAATATTAAGTTAACTAACTATAGGTTAAAGGATATTAAGAAAATGAATGTAATTTAAGGGGGGATAAGGGTAAAGAAGAGAATAGGAAGCAAGAGCAAAAAAAAAAAAAAAATTGAAAAAAAAATCGACGAGCTCTCCATTTCGTTTTTTTATTGTTCTGTTTTATTTGTTTATAGAAACGAAAAATAAAACTACAACAATAATAAAAATAATGAAACAAAAGTAAGGCAGAACGAGAGAGAAAGAAAGAAAAAAAAAAACTGGCGGGCTCAAATAAAAAAGCAGGCTTTTCAGCTTTTTCCGTTTTTAATTTTTTCTCTCGTTTTATTTTCATTATTGTCTTTCTTTTTTTTTTCTTTGCTCCTTCATTATTCAAAAGTTCATCAAAGTACAGTAAAAATAATTCTTTTCCATTTGCTTGTTTTTTTCTCAATTGTAATTTTCTCTCTTTTCTCTTTTTTCGTTTTTTTGTTGTTTTTATAGGTGTGTAGGTAAAGTTCCGAGATTTATTTGTTTTGATATATTTTTTTTGCCTTTAAACCCCTTTCTCTTAAAGTTCTAAAAATTCTTATGTCTAAAATTGTATGTAATTAGACATAAGTATGTGAGCTTTTAGTATAGCATATGTTACAACAACAATGTTGTGTGATGTTGAAAATAAAAATGTCTTTTGAAAAATGAATAAATTTTTCATATAAGCATTTAATAAAAATTGCATAAATGGTTTTTGTTTTGTATTTTTAAATTTAAAGTGAAACGATTGTGTTTTTGATTTTGAAATTTAAGATTTAGTGAAAATTTTATAAATACATTATTATTACGGTATTGTTCTTCGGAGTGTTTATGCAAAGTTTGAATTGAAGTTTACTGAAAAAATATTCTCTTGTTATCACATAATCATGCTTAAATTTAGTAGAACTTATAATACGAGTAAAATTTTCGAGAAAGAAATGCATAAACAAGATATATTTAAAAAAAATTAGACATAGCTGCTGATTATAAGGGTTCTATAGAATTCATATAAAATACAAAAAATATTGTGTAGGTTGGGTTAGGTTAGGATGATGCTGTTATCGTCAGATAGGGTAGATCAACCCGAGATTTTTAAATACCAGTTTAGGTCAGCGTAATTTCCATTTTTTGGGTAAGTAGCCCGCCAAAAGAAACCTCAGTCTTTCGCTTGGCTTAAACTGGACAATGACAATAATAAGTTACCCGTCTTCTCGTGTTTCTCGTCACAGAAGATTTTGTGGAGATGGGCGGAGCATCCTTCTAGAAAATTCGACAATTAGACAATATCCAATAACGAAATTGCAACCATATTGCAAACAATATTTATTGCAAATAATATTTTGGATAGTAATTTATTATTAGTATCTAGTAGTTAGTATTTAAATACTATTTAATAGTTTCACTCGTATTCAAGTATTAAATTCAACTTGAAAAGCAGATTAATTTTGTTTAAAACTTTTAAAATTAAAGGTATTGAGTATTTAGTATATTTAGTATATTTAGTATTGAGTATTTAGTATTGAGTATATTTAGTTTCGGTTAAAAATCTAAAAATACCTGAATTTTATCTTAAAATTTGAAAATTGAAATGGCAGAGTAAATATCTTAGATATATCGGCATTGCTTTAGAACCACTGAACATTACCGTGATTCCCGAATGATTTTTTAAGTAAATTTAACAGCATTATTGAAATCATAATGATTTTCTATAGCATTTCTATAGCAGACGAGAAATATAAATAACACAGTATTTTTGGATAAGCTCAAAAGTAAGTACATGGAGATTATAAACAAGTTCAGTTTTTCAAATAAGAAACTATGCCTATATTGCATAGGTCGGAGTTTTTAAATTTTCCATATATATTGCAATTTAGTTTTTCCTACTAGATTTTATTATACTATTAAACGTCAAAATTATAACAGGTAGTAAATCTTTCGATCAGGTACTTAGATTCGTGACACATTTACGTTCACATGTTATGAATGATTATGAAAATTTTACGAGAATTAAAGGATCAAAGTCAAAAAGTGTTTTAATATATCAAGACCAAATTAACCACAAAGATATTTTAAGAAAATTTGTAACTTAAGTACAAGGAATAAAGTTTAATTCAAGTTTATTGAGGAGCTTAAATTTGACTTTCCAGGCCGATTTGTGTCATTAATTTTCCCGTTTCTATACAAATATAGAAAAACACTAAGCGGGTATCTTAAAATATTTCATTAAAACGAGAAAGTTACGCATTGTTGTTCAATTAATTTCTAAAGTATGGAAAAAAGGATTAGACGTAAAAATAAAGCGATTTTACATCCGTGGAATGCAAATAATTATAAAAATACTTGAATGATAGGAATGCTAATATTTTTCTTTAGTATGAGTACATGTGTGTGTCCCCTAAAGTAATACAACTTTATAGGCATTATATATACATACATACATACATACATATATTTTTTATTATAATTTGTTAAATACGTGTGTCACACGAAAAGGAAAAAAAAAATTATAAGTTAAAAGTAATGAATAGAATAAACGGTAAAGAAATTCATTTTTTTCTTCACTCTCATTTATTTTTCATATTTAACTTTTATGTTGGAACTGAAATGAAAAATGTGTAAATAAAAAATAATTTTATGTGTGACATTTTGATGAAATACTTTCTACATATAATTATTACATACTTTACTATATACATGCATACCTATGTATGTGTAGATTACATGACGTGGATTTATAATTTAAAATGTAACAAGAGTGTATATTTAGATAGATCAGTTTTATTTGCATTTGTGAATGTTAAAAAATTTTTAAAATTTTTATCGCAAACTAAAAATCCTTAGAGACCCATATACGAGTACATACATACAAAAAATATAATTTATTAAGATTTATAACATTTGCAATATTTTAACTATCACATCATTTATAGAATGACACTTAGATATGCTGTCAATTAATATGAAAATATGTCGGAATTTTGAATTATGAATTGGGCATTGACTGTATGACCTAATTTCTCAATTTATTGTTGTTTTGTTGAATAAAATTTCGGTTTAACTTTTTTCTAATTATGTTTCTGTTTTTCAAAATAATTAAAATAATTCTGCCGTTCACAAGCTTAAAAATTATTAAATTGCAATATTTTCTAACACAATGTCTTATTTTCTTTGATCACACCATAATTTGAGAACGACTTTACCTTAATTTGAAGCAAAAATTAAAAAATTTTTGAAGACTTTACTGCTTCTCTGAAATTTAATATTTGAATGGTCGGACCCACCGTTCAATGATGTCTTTTTAAGATTAAATATATTATCACAAATGGCTCTTTTACAACAATCGAGCCAAGCCTTATTCAAAATTGTATTAGAATCCAAAACGTGAAAACGTTTCGATTTCATGAATTCTCACAAATATCAACATACAGTTGGGTTTGTTAAATTTGGAATATCGTCATATCGATTGAAAATCGTCAGTTGTTAAGTATTTGTGGCATCGAAGGCACGCCGCAAAATGAAACTAAAAAAATTTTGTATAACATGAAACATCACAATCATCACTATGCTTAGTTTCTTATTTTATTCTTACAAGACAACTGCCGCCGGATCAGCACCTAGTAATTAAAATAAGAATAGTAATTTTTTTAATTTCATATTAATTTTTTCCATGACACTAGGATAATTTACTAATTACACAATTTGAAAATTTCTATGCGCTTTTGTTTATAGTTTCATTAGCTTATTGAATTGAAATAAACTTAAGCTTAACTCATACAAAAATAATGTTTAAAATACTTTGTCTGGATTCTGTTATAATATTTTGTACAAACCGAAATATTATTTGAAAATCACATAGAGAATCTTCGTTTAAAAATTTTATTTCCTTTAAAAAGCTCTCAGAGATTTTCTATTTCAAATTCAGAATTATTTATTATATTAAACTCAAATTTATTAATTTATAATCCAGAATCTAGAAATAATCCAGAAATTGTCTCCAAAATTTCTACCTTACTTCTGTATAGTTACTTAATACTTTAGGCAATAACAATTTAGCTAAATTTAAGAAATAAGCTGAATTTGATATTTACACAAAATAATTACTGTAATTTTAAAATCAGGCAGAGTATACAAAATACCTCTTTACAATCATGATTGGTAAATATTATCAAAACAAATTTAAATCGATTGAAAACCAATTTATTACTTGTGACATACTTATATATATTTTGTGCATTATATAGGTATTTTGCCTGCACAATTTTATTTATTATAAGGCATACAAAATATAAGAACTCTCAATATTCTTCTACAAGGTGGTGAATCCATTTTATAAAAAAAATTTTTTGTGCCTAAATATTTATTAACAACATGAACACATGCTTTATTTTAATATATGCTCTATACACACGATGCATTTAATCGTTTCCAGCCTATATTGAGCCATAAATGTATTTATTGAGCTATAAATGCATGTATAGCTCAATATAGGCAATATAAATATATGCATTTTTAAGAAAAATAAAAAAATATTGACAAGTTTAAATTCTTTAAAGATTGTGAGTTTTTAAAATTACATTAAAAATGTCAATCCAAAATAAAATTTCATTTTTTTTTACAATTTTTTTGTTTTTCATTATTAAATGCCCATAGTATATCCTTAACATTTTTATCCCATATTTTATTATCTTCATTTCATACTTGTATGTAAATATGTGTGCAGCCTATAGTAAATAAAATTTAAAAATGAAAGACAAAATTTGTGCCTAGGCTCGTTTCTCTTTTCATTATTATTTTTTTTCCAAAAAAAAAAAAAAAAAAAAACAGGAGTAAAATAAAAATCCGTCACATATCTGTTCCTTTAAATCTCTATAAATCTATCGACATTAAATACAAAAAAAAAAAAATTATTTGTTAATATTTTTTTTTTCTCTGCCTTTTACAATATTTTTAGCCTTTTCTTGCAAAAAACAAAATCGAGAAATTAAAAAACATTTCCAAAAAATAAAAGGCAACTACAAAATGTAATATTCATTTGTGTCTGTACATGTATGTATGTATGTATATAATAAGGAATTAAAATTACAACAAAATAGCAATACGTTATAAAAAAAAAACAAAATTTCCGTCATCTTCTTCCTAACTGCAATATTATTGCGTTTAAATTGCAATCATTGCATAAATTTTATTATTATACTTTTATACTACATTATACAGAATACATTCATATATACGTCTTACATAACACGCATACAAATACAAAAATAAAATAATCTACAAAATATTTGTTTGTCTCTTTTTATCCAACTCACTATCTCTTTCTCGCATTTTAATTTTTTTCCGAAATTTCCGTGTTTTGAACTTATAAAAGGATCAAAATAGTTTTTTTCCTACATAAAATTTCAAATATACGAACATATAGCTGTAATTTTATAAAATACCTAAAAATTTTACATACATACAATACATATTAATAGAATACTTAAATACATATACAAATATTTTGTATTATAGCTATATGCAAATTACAAAAAATATGAAAATATTAAAGGCGTCGACCCCCTCTATATTAATATATTTAGCATAATATTTTACTTTGTATATTTTTCTTTCTCGTATATTGTATAGGCCTCGCATACATACAAAGTTTAAATAACAGGAATGTATGAATGGTAGTGAAAAATATACTGTTGCAAAAATATTTAAAAAAAAAAAACAAATTTTCCTTTTTCGGATTCATATCCTATTTTTTTTTCATATTATTTTTGAATTAAAAATTGTGAGCTGCATATTATGTACAAACTCACATAATTATGCTTAATCGCAGATATATGCCCTGCATTCACAAACACATTCATGTACATAGTTTATACGTACATACATACATTTTATTATTTTTTCATTTTCATTACTGTTATACAAAAAAACAAAAAAAAATTTTCATTCTAATGAAAAAATTTTTACATGTAATTTTAATGCGCGCGTTTTTTTTTCTATATAAAATATTTTGCGCCTATATACAAATTTTTATATTGCATATATTTAGGCATATTATAGATAAAATTGAGAATGCAATTTTACTATTTTTCATAAGTGTGTATGTGTGTTGTGGGTATTAGTAAATTACTGCACCTATTTTTTGTGTTATACAATATTATTGTATACACAATACAAGTAAACACAGACAATTACAATGTTGCATATTGTAATTGGGAAAAATATACAAGAACAAATTTGAAAAATTTTTCATTTCAATAAAAATTTTTCTCGTTGTTTTGCTCTTCTTTTTTTATGTTGTTCAATGTATTGAAGAGATAACCATTTAGGAACCTCCTTGTTATCCCGAAAATTGAATTTTCAATAGGATATTTTTTATGTAGATTTTATTCAATAGGATATTTTAATGTAAAATTTCTATTTTTGTTTTTTTCTTCAAAAAGAAAATGAGGACATTTTTTTTTTTGGTTTTTATGAGGACATTAAAATTTTTGTTCCTCTAAGAGCAATAATTGTGAAAAATTATGTGTTTTTAATACAAAAAATTTTTAAGGTGTACAAAAACAAAATTATAAAATAGAAAAATTTCTATAAAATCCTTTTTAAAATCTACGAAAAATGTCCTTACAATATTCTATATAAAATTTTTCATACCGATTCTCTTTTATATTGCAAACATACAAGATTGTCTATAAGAATATTTTGCAGTAATTGAAAATATCCTTTTTGCAATAAACACTATGTTCTTGTATTTTTTACAATCATCTGTGCCCATAACTAGATTACATATAGAATTAAGTATTATTATGCATATAGATAGAAATACGAACGAAAAAAAAAAAGTAGAAGCAAAACTTGCGTTAAAATTACTGGCTATCTCATAATTTATATGCATGAATAACCTGAATTTCAATTGGTTTGGAAAAATTTTTTTGTATTTTCGATTCTAAAAATTGTTGCGCATGTATCGAAAATTAAGTTTATTTTTTTATATACTTTGTAGTTATTTGGTGGAGCTTTATGTAAAAATATAATTTATTGAAAATTTTCTACTCATTGTAATTCGACAAAAGATAACAGTGCACACATACAAAAGAAAAATTTTTCTTTGTGTGGTTATTGTCGCTTTTATTTTTTTCTCTGTGTATATATTATGTAGGTGGCATAAGACAAAGTAGGCGATACTTGATAAAATAAAAGAGAAACAAAAAAAAAAATTACAAAGAAAAAAAAAATATTATATTTTTTTGGAAAATAATCAGTGGTGAGGAATTCTTTTTTCAATAGGGTTAAATGAAAATCCCTAAGATTAAAAATATTTTTTTGTTTTAAAATTTTCGAATCGAATTCAGTACAATTTCTTATTTTCAGTAAAATAACTATTATTACAGTCTGTATAGAATGCACATGATTATATTTTATTAATCGCCATTTTCGAATATTTTATTTATCTATTGTATGAAAAACTCTCAATTTTTCGACTGGAATACAATAAAAATACCTTAAAAATTTTATTGATTAATAGAATTTTATTAAATAATTAAAAAATGGGAATAATAATTTGAATATTTAAAATTCGGCAGTTCGAGTCAAAACCATTGCCTGCATAGGTCGATTTCAAATCCAATAAATTGAAAAAATTTGCTTATTTATTGCGCTAACAACGCAATTGCGTTGGCAACAGTTTCTTTATCAAAAAATTCATTATTTATGAATAAGTTTTTGTCGCAGAGAAAAAGTGTCCTTTATTTTAAGAAATCAATAAATTTAAATTTAGCTATATAATTCTGTAAGACCCGTTTATTTTTTGTTAACAATTTCTAGTAAAAGCAGGTCTCATACAAAAAAAATTTACAAATTCAACAATTTATTTTGCTCAAATTTTTAAATTTTTTTGAAATATTGCACCGATTCGAAATACTGGTATCTGCAAAATTTATTTAATAATTCAATTAACTCAAAAGTAATTAATTTCGACTTAGAACTTTATATACCATTTGCATTAAAAATATTTTGTTATATTAAGCATTTCAAATTAAAATTTCTAATTAACACCTAAAAAATTTCCTTAGTGTATAAAATTCCAATTTTCGATTCCAATAAAAATTTTAAGCTTTTTAAAATATTCCAATATAAAATGTCCCTAGAATTTTTAAAGTTTACAAAAAGTTCCGCAAGATTATATCCTAAAAAGCTTAAAAAAATTTCATTATGACATTTGACAGTTTCTATTATATATAGAAGTTTTCTTTATAATATACAACAAAAATAATATACAAGTTAACAAAAATTTTGTTTTTTTTTTTTCTGTTCTTGTTTTTGTTTTGCCTTATAATATCCTTGTTTCAATATCCTTTTTCAAAAAATTTCATTTTTCCTCTATACAAAACTGAAAATATGTATGAATATTAAAGCTTTTTAAAGCTCAATAGAAATATAATAACGAAATTGTATGATGTTGCATATCAAACATTTTCGTACAAAAATGTTGTTGTTTGATAAACTTAAAATAATATTGTGTTAAGTACAGTTGATATTTTCAAAATTAAATCAATTTAGATACAAGAAAACATAATAATAACTGACCTCGGTTCTTTTTTTTAAAAAAATTTTAACGAAATCATATTGTATTGTGTAAGTTTGATGATGTTTGATGATGTTTGATATGTTTGTTTTTTAAAAAATTCCTAAAAATAAATTTGAATTATCGCGTAGTAGCATGTTATAGGTTGAATATCATACAAAACAATTCTAATGATATAACGGTATATTATTATCATTATTATAAAGGAGAGTATATTATGCATAAATGAGTTTTTATTGTGAACAAACCATAATAATAATGAATATTATTGTTATAACATGTAAGATAAATATATGCATAAAAAATAAGGAGGAGAATTCAACAATATATTGTAATTTACCCAACATTAAAATTGTATAATAAAAATATTTTTGAATTCTTAAATGTATTAGTGTAATAGCACTAGAAATAAAATATTTTTGAAAAGGAATGAGTATAAAAATATTGAAAATACGTTAGGTTTTAAAGGAAACAAAGTATTATGATAGCAGTTCAGTTATATTTTAATATTATTGCAAATCGTGTTTGATTTCAAACGAATATAAAATAAATTCAAGGACATTTTATAACAGTAATATGAATTACCTATATATATTGCAAAAATGACAAAGAAAGAAAAAGATATTGTAGAAAAATATATAGACCTATATTTAACTCATGTATGTTGTGAGTAAGGAAAATCTAAATACATGCAATAAATTTTATTGTGTTGCATGCAAAGTATCAGTTTTGTATGACATATAGTTGGGTTAATTATTGCCTTTAAAATTCAATTAACATACATGAATGCGGGGGAGGGGGTCAGACATGGTACTATAATAAACATATTATACATTACGTGTATTTTTGTGCAATTTTTGAACGTTACGTGAGTTCAATGTGCAATTTTTGAAATTTATCACTTGTGATTGGCTCAATTGTTGGTATAATAAAATGCTTGAATAAAAATTATAAGTGACTATAGTTATTACTTTGAGAATATTTCTCATAAATATTGTATTTCCTAAATTAGAATACAATATTTTACTTCCATTATTTAATTTGTCCCATTGTTCAAGAAATTCCTTTTAAAAAATAACGGTTAAAGAATATTTTGTTAAAGGATATTTTGTTGGATTATGTTCGTTTGCAAGGATATTTTAATTTTTGTATGTATCTCATACAAAGTTTCCATACAATCTTTTTGCACAAAAATTGTATGACATGATTTTTGAAATAATATAAAGATGAAAAAATAATAATGTTATAATAATTATAATGAAAATAATCTGTCTAGATGCGTTTGTTGTATTTGAAAATTTGTTGAAACAAATTTTAAGTTCGTTCATTTCCATACATAGATTTTCATTATAATACAGGAAATTTTCATACATACAATAATAATAATATGCATACGATATAGAAATTTTTAACAATTTTACTATTATCTTCAAGTTTTTAAAATGGTTATTTTTGCCTCAACACAAAAACTATAGTGGTACGAGTAGGAGAATTTTTTGTTGTGTTTTAATTTTTTTTTGCTGCTTTTTCATAACATTTTTTATGTACGTACGTAAAATTTTTTGTTTAAAGAATGAAAAAAAATGTGTGTTATACGTTAAGGATTCATTTACAATAGGTTCCAAAGTTAGTTTACTGTTGTCTGTCGGTTGAGTTAGATGTGTATACTTTAATTTTGTATATTTTAAAAAACGGATGAAAAAAGATTCTGTTTTGTTTTCATTTCGTTTTTTTTTGTTGAATTTTAATGTGCAGAAAAAATTTGCGAAATATTTTGTGAAAATAGGAAGGAAAAGAAAAACAAAAGAAAAAAAAATTAAAAAGGGAAATTTTTATGCTTAGTTTTTTGGGATTTTTTAATTTTTTTTTGAAAAAAAAGGGAAATTTTCGTTATTAATTCACTTTTATGAAAATTAAAATAGAAGATGTGTTTGAAATTGGGATTTATATAAAAAAAAATTAAACGGTTAAAAAGAATAAATAAAATTTTAAGAAAATGGAAAATATTTTTGAATAACTTGAAATTTCGAATTATTGAGAAAAATTATTTTACTTTTATATGAAAATATTATTTTTGGATTTTTTAAGCAGTGTGTTGTAAAATAAATTTAATTTCCACGCTAATAAACAAAATACAATTCAAATACTTTCAAAATACAGCAACTTCCAAATTTGTATCAAATAAAAACCTCACATTATAAATAAAACCAAAATTTAACGAAACTTATAATTGACATTAAAAAAATACTAATAATACTGTCAATTTACAAGTAGATCAATCAGAAAAATAGCAAAACAAAAACAAAATTAAACGACAAAAATTTGACGAAGAAAAAACTTAACGAAAAATATAAAACTTAACGAAAAACTCAAAACTTAACGAAACTTGAAATTAAACGTAAGAAAGAGAGAAAAATATAATATTGAACTTTAAAAAGTGCATACACAATTTTTTTCCATAGGTGATAAGTTCATAACGAATAACTATAAAAGTAAACTTGACGAAAATTTTAATATCATTTTGTAGTATAATGAATATATGTATGTATATAGAGGAAAGATATTAAAAAAAAAAAGCTATAAACATAATAGAACAAAATGTAAAGCTATATACAAATATACAAGTAGTAAAAAAAAAAAGTATTTATCTTTTCTTATTATTCTCATTTAAAAATTTTACTTACTGTTTTTGTTTTGTTTTTTTTTTCGTGTTTTTGTGTTGATTTGTTCTGCTGCCTTATTCTTATTGTAAATATCATATAGTATTTTAATATTAGATTTGTATATTGTAATATTTTTTTTTTGTTTTCACTGTTTTCGTTCGTTTTGTTCTTGTGTATTTTTTTTCTTGCTTTTTTTTGTATGCTATTAATGCCAGACACCTAAGTAGGTTCTTCAGAAAAAATTGTTGCAATGATCAGTTAGTTTAACGTGAATAACGGTACTGCATGGACGGAAATAATATTTTTTGAAAATTTAATTATAAAATTTAATATTTTAATTGCATTTTATTCTCACTATATAGTATAAAACTATAATAATATAAAAAAGAAAAAAGAAGGAGAAAAATAAAAAAATTCAAATAAGATAAAAATAAAATTTTTATTTTTGCATCTTCTTTGTTTCATATGAATTGCAAATATCGCAAAAATAAATAACATAAGCAAATATTTTGAATTGCATATAAAAATTATGTTTTTGAAATTTTATGAGGCAACATTATTGAAAAAAAATTAAATGAAAATTAAATAATAATTTTTTAAATAAAATTTACTTTTAAATAATAAATAATAGAGAGCCTCTTAAATTTGCTCTTGTTAGCTTATCTGCATATATTTATTGTACTACACAAATAATATTATAAATATTATTCGGCATTTAATATTTTAAGAATGCTTCTTCTATTTTATAGTTGAATTTTGAAAAAAAAAAAATGCTACTGCTGTACTTAAAATTTATTTAAATTTAAATCGGAGAGTATAATAAACTGCAAATACAAGTAAAATAAATTAATAAATTTTTAAAAAAATTTGTTATATATTATAGAATTATAAAAGTATATTAATAAAATAAAATATAAAATATTCAATCAGTTATATAGAATATGTGTGTTAGTGTATCAAATATAATTAAAACAATAAAATTAATAATATAAGATTAATTTTTAATCAACAATAAATTAATCAAATGAAAAACACAATAATTTTAAACGTAAAAATCAAAAATTTAAAGTATAACAATTAAAAATTCAGAAAATTTGTAAGATTGTAAGCTGCGGTCAAAATAGAATAGAAGAAAACCGATTTTTTTTAAAAAAATTTACGAGCAATACCAAAAAAAAAAAATTAAATATTAATTAAAATTTACAATTGTATTCAATATAAAATTGAATGAAATCGCTGCATAATTTAAAAAACAAAATAAATAATTGAAATTTATTCAAAAACATATAACAATTAATGATTTTTATTAAATCCAATATTCACAACCATAATAAAAATATTTTGAATACAAAATTAACAAAGAATAAAAAAAAAATTTCAATTAAATTATGGTAAAAATAATGATGAAAAAATTAAGCAAATAAACAGAAAAAATTATTGGTTTCGAAAAATTTAAACTTAAAAACAATTAAGAACCTTAAATAAACAACTACTTACACACCGCGGTATTCGAAAATTTACAATTTACAAAAACATTTTTTTTTTTCAATTTAACAAACAATTAATTTAAAACAAAATTGAAATTCAAAAAACGACAAAT
Organism: Condylostylus longicornis; assembly: GCF_029603195.1. NCBI lineage: Eukaryota > Metazoa > Arthropoda > Insecta > Diptera > Dolichopodidae > Condylostylus > Condylostylus longicornis. The sequence continues at coordinate 3,459,272 of NW_026578052.1, read as the reverse complement.
AAAAATTTATGAAAAAATTTCGGAAAATAAATTAAAAATTATTATAACGGTACTAAAGAACAATTTTTTTTTTTTTTTTTTTTTTTGAAACAATAACAATATTATACTCGCTTGTACAAAAAAAAAAATAAAATTAATTGAAAATTAAAAATTAAAATTAAAAACACATATAAACACAATTACATATTATACGCATATAATTAAAAATATATATAATATATACACCTATATATATATATATATATATATATTATGAATGTAAATATATTCAAAAAAATTATTGAAAAAGCACTAAAATTGCATCCTACTATAGAATAAACGAAACAAAATAAAAAAAAAGAACACAATAAATTTTCTATAAATATTTATCGGTTCGCCTCCTTCTACCCCCTCCTTCTTCCAAATAAATAAAAAATTAAAATACCAAAAAAAATTTTCAATATATACACACATAGATAAAACAAAAAAATAAAATAAAAAAATCAATAATAATAAAAACAATAAGAAAAAAAAAACAACGTAATTCAAAAATATAAAGGACATTGTCATTATTATTATAAAAATATCGTAAATTAATTTTTCTATCTCTCTATTCTCTATTTATATTACTATTTTTTTTTTAAATATTGCTGTAAATCCTTTAATAAACAAAAAAAACAGAAGAGAGAAAATTTAAAATATAAAATTAATTTTGTCTAGAATAAAAACTCGTACACTACACTACAAACCGTTATACTCTTATTTATATGTATAATATACGGTTATAACACATAATTATTGCATAATAATTATTAAAATAATAATAATTAATAAAAATTATATTAAAAATCTATTATTATTAATAATTAAAATTAAAATTAATGTTTCAGTTTTAATTTTATTTTCTTGAGTTTTATTTGTACAATTTTCAAAAAAAAATACTCGTATTTTTATATTTTAATATAGCAATTAAGAAAAAAAAATTACTACACACGAAAATTAAATAATTTCATTATATTATACATTATTATTTGATCCAAATTAAAAAATCATTAAAATATTAATTATAACAAAAAATAAATATAAAAAAAAAATTAATGGAAAATATTTTTGAAAATAAAAAAATGATAAGAAATTAAACGCTCGCTTAAAGTTGAATGGTTGTGAAAAATGTTATTATTTTTTTTTGATCCTGTTACGTATTTATTTTTTTTTCCTGTAATAAGAACAAGAAATTATAATTATTAAATACAAAAATTATTAAATTAACAATAACAATAATAATTAAATTAAAATATATGAAAAGAAGAGGAAGAATTTTCTATTGAAATAAAAAGAGACAAGAAATAAAATACTCAATTTAATTAACTAAAATAAATATTAAATACAAAAAATTAATATATTAAATTACATAATACAATAATATTAGATTACATATACAATAATATAAGAAAAGAAAAAATTTAATTTTATATAAAAAATTTTAAATAATTTATTCAAAAATTAAAAAATAATAAAATTTATTATTTTGATAACAAAATTATATTACATTTGTTCCATAAAAAATATTATTAATCAAAATATAAATGTTTATTATATAATTAAGATGTAATGTAAATAATATTTTTAAATATAAAAATTATCACTAAAAATTAAATAATATTGAGTTGAAAATTAAAAATAATAATCGTACGTATATTTTATTATAATTGTAAATCTATATTTTGAGACCACATACCTATATAATTTAAAATTTGAATTAAGTATATCTAGGTCTATTAAAATAATTAATTTAATTAAGAAATAATATTGAATTGGGAAGATTGAATTTTCAATTAAATTATGACAATTACTTAATATTCTTACAGCTTTATTCTGTTTCCTAGTGTATAATTTATCCTACATTAATGTAAGAATAAGTTTTCCTGATTAAAAATAAATAATTACTTAATTTAGAAATTTTTCAGTTTTTTTTAATTTATTGGTATTTTTAGAAGATATTTTGTTTCTGTAGGGGAACACGGCCATACACAATATGATAAGAAATCTGATTTATATCTGAATAATGGTTACAGTAGTATTGAAACATTTTTTATAATAGTGTTGAGAAAAAATAGTATTGAATGAATTTTTAAGGTTAAATTACGGGGTTAAATTTTATATGTGTATTAGGCTTTAATATAATAATATTAATTTGCTCCCAATTTTTATTTTGTTGATCTAATACAAACATGTCTTCAAATTGGTTTCTAAATAGCTACCTAAAAGTAAATTATTTATTAAGTCAAAATTATTAGTCAAGATCGAATGGAATCTTTATCTTTTACAAAAATATTATTGGTAAATTATTTCAGTTAAAAATTTTTATGATTTCCTATATAAGGAAGCAACAATTTTCCGAATAAGACACAATTTACATTTTTTAATTTCTAGCTTCAAAATTCAACATTTCAATGTTCCTTTGTATGTTGTCTTCTTTAAGCAGAATTTCGAAATTCAATATTAATTCAAAATTTAATAATTTAGTTTAATGATTTCAAAACACATTACCCTTTTTTATATACAATCATTTTATTCCTATTATAAGTAAAATATAATTAATTTAGAAGATTTTAAGAGCGCCTTATATTTTTGCAAAAAATTTCTTACTAAAATTTATTTTAACTTGTTATTTCGAATATCTTTTTTGAAAATTTCGTAAAGCAAATATTTTAATTAATAATTTGAAAAAAAAAACTCTTAAACAGCAGAGTCAATCAACTCTATGATATTTTAATAATTATTACTGCATTAAATGAAATTCAATTTATTGAACATGGTAACTCAAAACTATATTAACCATAATCACTGCCACCTTAAATCTAAAATTTTAAATGAATTCCAATAATTCAAAATTTTTCTGATTGCTCATTGGTGAAAATTTTATTTAGTAATCATTTTTCCAGTTCCGTATAATTTTTTTTTTCAAATTCATATTATCTTCATAATTATTAAAAGTACTAAGGTATTAGCGCAGCAAGAGTTTATTATTACTCAACAACCTTAATTAATTTTGAGAGACAACCCTTTATTTTAATACTCTATATTAGCTTGTGTTATAGATCTTTATTCATCTACCATGGAGAGACAGTCCTTTATTTAAATTCATCATATTAGCAATTTTATTATCAGATTTTTTCATTTAGATTCTCAATATCAGCTTGGGGAGAGATAACTCTATATTTAAATTCTATCCATATTTAACAAGTGTATAAATCAGAGCTGTTATCAATATAGTTTCTATAAATTGATTTAAGAAAATTAAATTTTAATTTACCTATGATAATAATCTTAATATATTAAACGTGTATTGAATATTAAATTTTAAATTTAATTTTCGAATATCCTTCATCCTTCTTGTATCTTCAAAAAATTGAATACGATTTTGATAACCAAAATAATAAAATATTCTCTTTGAAAACATAAAATTAACAGCAAAAATATTTTTAATCCTATTATAATTTATTTTTTTCCTTCTTCTTCTTCTTGTTCTTCTCTTCTTTTTTTTTAAAAGTCGTCAATTAATTTTAGCTTTTCCCTTTTTAGTGTTCTTCTTGTTCTCTCTTAATTCTTTAGAGAAAATAATTATATTCATTATTATTTTCTTTAGTTTAGTTTTACAAGGTCATAAATTTATCAAAACGTATTATCCTTGTTTCAGGAAATCTACATAATATAGAAATGTACAAGAAAAATGGAAACCTATAAAATATACGTCATATGAAATATTTTTTTGCAAAATGAAACAAAATGAAAAAAAAAGGAGTTATATTTCAGTCTGGCAAGGTTAATTATATATCCGACGGTTTTAAAATAATATCCTTAAGATATACAAATACATAAATCAGGTTCTTATAGTTTGCTTTTTTTTTGTTTTTGTTTTAAAAAAAAAAATTGTTAAGTTTTTATTGTTACGAATTGTTAAGGTCAAGGAGTCCTCCTGATTATTCTATGTGACGAGAATATACCAATTTGTTTTATATAGGTGGTGTGTTTGTATGTTATCAAATAGAGAAAGAGAAAATAATTTTATGTTATTCGTGTAGGTTTGGTTTTGATGGTAAATTTTTTTATGTATTTTATGTTTGTTTCTGCTATAAATAAGAAATAATCATGTCTTTAGGGTATATTTTAGAAATTTTGTTTTTTTAAATAGAGAAAGAATTTTATGTAATTTGCATATTAATTCGGAAATTTTTTGTTTTGTTTTTTTTTTTATTTTGTAAAATTTTTAAATAATTATATAAGATGTTCATTATAATATACAGTGGAGTAGCTCATTTAAGCTCATTTACACTAGTGCTTTGTATTGTATAAGCTTATTTGAATTGCGATTGAACTCATATTGAAAAAGTAGCATATTGACCAAAATTAGAGTAGAATTTAATGCCGTCTATATTTGCTCTAAATCTTAAATTTAAATAATACATAATAATAGTCAAAAATTACAGTGAGTTCGAATAAAATTTAATAAATTTAGTAGATTCCAACAATATTCATAATGTTGGTGTCAATATTAAGTGCAAGTATAATTTGTATAAATATTAGATATAATGTAAATTTGAGAAATATGAAGATTATTTAATGATTTTTAGTTTTGATCTCATAATTTATTGATATTTAGCCTATCCCATAACATCTATTTAAGTTCTTTTACACCTGTATAATTTGGACAGTAAATTTTGTGGAATTTTGATATACTATTGTATAATAAGATTAAAATAAATCATAAATTCTATAATTATACAAAAATCCTCAAAAATTTACACTTACTCCTATCAGAATTTTTTTTTCGAAATTAATTATTTAATGTCAATAGTGTCAATCTAATATTATTAACAAAATAGCTTCCAAGATCATACTGTTATACAGCAATTATATTGGTTCCAAAATTAATTTTATATTTTAATAATTTTCGTTTTTAACCCCAACACAACATCACTGTCTTCTTACAACTCTTTACCTCAATTCAAGTATAGTGAAAATTTTAACTGCCCTATATACGAAATCCAAAAAAACTAGGTTCTTTTACCTAATTTAAATAAATAAAATAGCAGCTATACATCTAAAAATGATAGCAATAAAATATTATAGGGGGAAAGAAAAAAAAAGTTTTAAATCCGTAGGATACACAGAACATAACAAAAAAAAAAAGGATATTCTATCAGCAGGAACAATTGTAGGATAATTAATTTTTTTTTTTAATTTATGTTTCGAATAATAAAATTTACATTCATTTCTATGTATACATATAGGTATATATATATATATATAAATTAAAATGAGAAAATTTGGAGAGCAGAAAACAAAAAACGAAACAATACAAAAGGAAAAGTTTAAATAATTTTCTATTGTTTCCCTTTTTTAATTTTTTTTTTTTTCAACTCTTTTAAGGATTAGAGATCGTTTTTTTTTTTTTTGCTGTGTTTTTGTTTTAATTTTCATTTGGCAGAATACATTTTAGTGTAGAAGAAGAATTAGAATTTTTAATTGAAAATTTAAAGACCTAGAAATTCAATAAAATATTTAAATAAATTTTTTGGAATAAAGCAAAAGAAACAAAATGAAAAGCAAAAGGTGCCTGCAATTGGCAATTTTTGATTAAAAATGAAAATTCAAAATTCAATTTTTTAAAATTGAAATTTTATTGGGGCAATTCCAAATATAATTTCTAATTTTAATTTTAAATTCTAGGGTATGTTGGGAATTAAAAAAAAATTTTTTTTTTATTTAAGTGTAAATTTGTTTTTTTTTTTTTTATTAATAAGGAAATTTCAATAATTTCTGTGGCAAAATTTAAAAAATTAAAAATTAAATTTAAATTTTTTATTTTTGAAATTTCTCTTTAATTTTTTAATTTTCTCTTAAATTATTTTAAATTTTAAAATTTGCTATTATAGAAAATAATAAAGAAGAAGAAAAAAAAATAATAAAAAGCAAGCAAAAAAAATTGCATGTAATTTTGAAAATTTTTTACATTAAAAAGTGTCAGAAACAACTTTCTCTTTAAAAAAAGCAAAAAAAAATATAAAAATTAAAAAAAAATATTAAAAATCTATAAATAAAATATTTTGTTTAAAAATAACAATAACAAAAAATAAGCAATATAAGAAGACAACAAAGTTTAAGGAGCGCAAACAAGCAAGCAAGCAAAGGAACAACAAAATATTTTTTTATCATCAATTTTTTTTTTTACCCTAGAGGTAAGTTTGAGTCCTTTATTTTTCTTACACTATCATAAATGCTTTAAAAAAAATAAATTGTGATTTTCTTTTTCTCCCAATATTTTTTCCTCTCTCTCGTCTTTTCGTCTCTCACTCCTTATTCCTTGGTTTTTCCTCCATTTTGTTTTAATTCTTTTTTTTTTTTGTTTTTTTTTTACCATTATAATTTAAAATTTTCAATATGCATAAAAGCTTTAATGTAATGCTTTTTTTTTTTTAACTGTTATTGACGTAATGATTAAAGAGAATCTATAAAATGAAAAAAAAAAGTATATAAAATATCCTTTATTGTAAAGGATAAAAATTAGATAAAATTTAGAAAATAACAAGAAGAAGAAAAAGAAAAAAAAATAGAGAATACAAGTAAATTCAATTTTTTTTTTCCCAAGTTTGCTCTCATATTTAATGTTGAATAAAGTTCGATGTAGTTCGATTTAATCGCATATAGTCTCCTTGCAAATTTCGTGTTCCCTTGAATCTTGATATTAAAAAAAAATAGTATATATAGTCAATGTATGTTGGAAATTATAAACTAACAAACTGATGTCCTTTTGCCATTTTACTAATTCAATTTCTTCTTTTCATTTCGTACTTGTTCAACAAAATGGTAGAATACAAAAAGTTTTTCATATGTGAAATTAAAAATAAAAAAAAAAAAAATTACAAGGATTGTTATTGATATTTTGTAATACTTTTAAAGGACACTATAACTATATATACAAATTTTTTTAAAGGACATTCTTTACATTTTTTACCTAATATAAGATAAGTGAGATCCATTCCATTTTCTACTACTTGTAAAATTTTTTTTAATCAATTTTTAGAGAATATTTTTTTAGTGATAAAATTGGAATGATTATAATAAGGATAATAAATTTTTCCTTATTAATTTGTGTCCTATATTAATGAGAGTATGAAATTTTGTTTTGAAATCAAGTGTACAATTTAAATGCATATTTAAATTTGAAATTTATTTAAAAGGACACTACAGAACAAGTGTGAAGTAAAGGTAAACTAATTCCTCATTCTATATTCTTAAAATAGCTCTGAAACATATGAAATCCTTATCTCACATTCAATTAGGTGCATAACAAAACAGCGAAACGTTAAAAATTCAAATGTAAAAATTTTATAGTACTTATTATTGTATAGAATGAGCTTTTAATGCAGAACTTATTATTTTCCACAACGAAGTGACATAATAACCTACGCATTCAAAACATTAGAGATAAGACTACGTTACTAGTCACTAATACAAGTAGTGTAATTCTTATAAGAATAACTAATGGAAATTTCGTCATACAACTACAGAACAGATGGTTGACGCAATCAAAAGAACGAGTCAAGGAAAAAAAATTAAAAAACTTTGCTTCTCGAATTGGATTCGAACTAATGACCTACTGATTTTTAGGCGAACGCTTTACCAACTGAGTTACAGAGGTATGAAGAAATTGAAAACAAAATTATTCTTCACGTTGCTTTAAACTGTGTAATTTACATAATTACCAATTATTGTTTACATGAGATGCTACATATAATTTTCTACGTGTTGCTATAAGTGGGACTAATTTTGGATCATTTGCCTATAAGTCTTTAAATTGAAACGTTTCTTTTTTAAGATTATTTACTGAATTATAAATGTTATAGAATAGTCCTGAAGTAATCTAAAATATTTTAAATACCAGATTACAATTTTCTAAATCTCATTCAAATCCCCATAAAATATGAATTAATTTTTAAGAAAATAGTTGATGATATGGAATTTCAGATCAGAGAAAATCTCATTATTCTCTCATCACTTCTTAATATTCATCTCACATTTTCAGTGACCTTTTTTAAGAAGTGACCATTTTTAAGCATAGTTTTAAGTCAGAATATTATTTTATTCAATATTACGATATCAGATTACGATATCACTTTCCGGAAGAAAGTGATTAAAATAGTCACTGAATTTTTTTTTAATATTTTTAAAGAAATGTGAATAATTACTCACATTCTTCTTAACTAGTGAGTAGAATTTGTAAGATACAGCTGAGTAGGGTCCATTATTTTACGCTTAGTACCCAATAATATTTTTATATTTTCCATCTTTTTCACACTTTTTATTAAAAAAGTGAGTCCTATATGTTTTAAGAATATTTTACAATTTATTTTGTATTGTTTTTAAACTTTTCACGTTATTTCTTTCTGTTTCTTTTTAACAATTTTTATTATAATATATTATTATCCTATTTTACCGTTATATCTTGATTTATTTTCTTAAAAGTACAAAAAAAAGAAATTTATTTATTTCCTTTTTTCATTCTATTTTTTCTAAAATATTTCTCTTAAACTTTCATTCTTCTATATCAAAAATATTATTATGATTACAATGGTAGCACAATATTATCCAACTGATCAACAGACTCTGTACTTATTCTGTAAGAATATACTAGTGCATACCTGTAAATAGCTACATAAGTAAAAAGTGATAATGTTATATTTATATAACGTTTAAACTTTCATCTTCTGATGACGATATTTTTTATTATATAAAAAATTTTTGTTTCTTTATTCTTTTTCTTGAAGACTTTAATCATCTCTTATTTTTCATTATACTCGCATATTGTATAATATACTAGCTTCTTATATTTGTTAGATAGTTTTCTTTAACTTTTAGTAATAAAAATAATAAGAATAATAACAATATTATAAAGTTTTTACTAACTAAATTTTACCTATAAGCATGTAATACATAAGTCACTAAAAATAAAGGTAGGAATATCCTACAAAAATTTGAAAATTCTCTTAACTAACTAGCTACTATCCGTGATATCCAAAACTTCATATACGAAATATGTAATACTCGTATAACAAGTTGTTATACATAGTTTTGGTGCAACTTCGTCTCCCATGACAGTAAAATATTTAGCATGTGTAGGGCACGTTTCATTTAGCGGGAATTTCGGTAGCCTAATAAAATATTGTATTTTGTATGAAATAATGTTATGTGTTAAACGTCAAATTTGACATTTTGTATTAAAAAGCAATATGTGTACTTGCGAAATAAAAACTTTAATAACTTTAATATAAATTTTTGGTTTGATGTTGAAATTTTCAAAAAAAAAAAAAAAAGCTAAGAAAGTTTATTTACAAAAATTCGGAAATATTGCAACTTTGACAGTTTAAATTGTCTAAATAATTGTCAATATTATACTAATGAATTTGACATTTAAGAAAATGTCGTTAAATTTCAATGTAAATTAAAAAAATGTCTTAATGTGCATTGAAGTATTGTTTATGTATGCGTATTATTCCGATAGATGGCTTTCTTAACAGGTATATGGAAAATTAATGTCAAATTTCTGTTTACAATTCCGTAGTATAAACGTCAATTCATGTTGTTTTAGGCTTTGTTGTTGTATATCAAAGGTATATAATTCTGAAAGCTTTCAATTTCAGAAAAGAGTTCATTTAAGGAAGCACTCCAGTCTGATCTCTACTACATTTTGGAAATTTTGATATTTCTACTACATTTTAGAAGTCAGCCTGCAAATCATCGTATGTTATGATATGAATCTGTTGTACTTTTGTCTATATATCGGATGTATACGATACATGCATCAATATAAATATTCTGGCTGACAAATACAATATATGAGTCTTAATATAATGTATTCAATTACTTTGCTAAAATAAGTTTATTTTTTTCATGAACGTTATGCAACTTCAAAAAAAAATTTACCTATATTTTTATACCATAGATAATATATTATAAGCTAGTCTATTGCTAGCATGAAACGACTATAAAAAAACTATAATAGAAATCGTTGATTCTTTTGTTTTTTAGTTATTCTATTTGTTTTTTTTAAGGATATTTTAAAGGTAATTTCAAAATTTTGTAATTTTTCCTGTTTTTCTTTAGGATTTCTTATATATAACTATGGCAAAAGTTTTCAAAGACTTATAATGAAAAGTTTAAATGATTTGTTTAGAGAAGGACAAATTGAAATATTTTTCTTTTCTTATTTTTTGTCATAACCAACCGTAATGATAAAGTTATAGTGTTATAGGTTTTGTATGATTAAAAGATATTACACAAAGTGCAGCTTCTCAAAATAGTGAGATGCCTACATAAGAAAGTTAAAGCTTAAAAATGATTTCGTTCAAAGTTGAAATTTGAATGATTCAAGAGCAATTTTTTAAATTTATGAAATTACGCAACACAAATAAACAACGTAGCTTTTGCTATATTCAATATTGTTCGTGTCTTGAACTCAAAGCTTCGAGTTACATATAATGAAAGGCATTGGACGTTCTCATTTTTTGGTATAATGAAAATTAGTGCTCTGTTCTGGTAATCTAAGTCTGTTGAACTAAAGCCATAAAATGTGAAAAAGAAACTGATTTTGTTCTTCTACCTAAATTAAATGTCCGCGGAATGTTCAAATTGATTTTAATTATTTCAAATATAATCAGATTATCAAAGTCGATTAATTCAAACTTGAATTTCGTGTTTCGCATACATTATGCCAAACCGGTTCAAGCGCCTTATCGTGCTATAGTAATTTCTTGTATCAAGGCTGTCCAAAAAACATTATTTGGTTTGGAGTTTGCCGTTATTTGGGATCTACATTAGCCAATCAGAGCTGATCGAATGTGTAAACACTGTGACCGTACGAAAATTTTTATTGTATACGCGGGAGAGCTATTAAAAATAAAATCTTTGGAATGACGTACGGTTAACATATAAATTGTTAATCATCTTGCATCTAAGGTGATGATGTTTCTCTATCTGTTTAAGCTGGTTTCATTTTGATATAATTCGTGAAATTTAAGATTAGTAATGCTTTGTAGTACTCGTTATCATGCAAAAGACTATGGCAGAAATGAATTTATCACATGATTGCTGCTTACTGTTAATTTAAATTCTTAGTACAACAATGTTAGCATTAGTATGATAACTTCAGCTAGTTGTGAGATTTTAATGTTTATCAACATAGAGCTGAGACTTGTACTTGTTTCAAAAGAAGACATCTTCGCTTGGTAACTGCTACTTGATCATTAATGTTAAATTGTGTATTATGGCATGATGCTAAAAGTTTGGTCTAAGCAATCGATTAATAATATTAATGAGTTAATACCAAAGCACAAAACTGAACAGTATCAGTTTTCTCCTTAATCGCTTTATCATTATGCTATATACATAATTACTTAGTACATAATTATTTTATTAATTTTAATAACTTTTAAGAAACTCTTACTTAATGGCTTAAAGATTATTAATCTATAATTTTGTAACTCATCGAAATTTTTATTTAAGAAAATTGAGAATGAATGACAAAAATTTAATATGAAAAGTTCCTTGAAAAATAATTTCCTACAAAAATAGCAAAGTGATGTGAAATTAAAGTACAAAAGATAAAAAAAAAAAAATTAAAATAAGAAAATAAATTAAAAAAAAAAAGGTTTTTTTGTTTTTTTGTCTCTTTTCCACTGATTACAATGAGAATATTTTTCTTTTGTCCTGTCTTCCTTTTTTATTTAATTTTATAACATCATCACAAATTTTAATGACTTAAGGATATTTATACAACTGATTCGCTTAAAAATGATTTTCTTAATTTCTATTCTCTGACACTGGGGGTATGGGATGAATGTTGTTTTTTTTTTTTTGGTTAGTGTGGTTGTATTTTTCGTACCAAAGCGTCCAATTAAGAATATCTACATATAAATTGCTATATATACGGAGTGTTTTATAAAAAGATTTAAGATCACTGAAATTACTTCGTCAAAATTTACACACCATAGGTTTTCATCATTCATGTGTTTTGTTTGGTCTTCTGAAACTAGATGAAGGTTGAATGCGAAAATATTTTTTAATGTGGATTTTTTTAAATGGGAAAATTTAAAAAACGATTTATTTTCCATTTTTTTCAATAAGTTGGTCATCCCTTCTCAGATATGGAACAGGCTTTACCTTCAATAAGAAGGATGTTTCAGATATTTTAGTTTACAATCGCCTAATATCAACGAAATAAATCTGGCCATTACTTCTCCACGCCACTCTATTACATTTCCAAGAATTTTTACGAAATTCCCTTTTTTCAATTTAAATGAGTAAAAGTTACGCTAGCTACTTTTTTCTAAGTATAAAATAAGACTTTGTGTCTTATAAGAATAAATTATGTGGGTGTAGATTAGGGTTAATATTATTATCACGTCATTTAGTAAAGTATTAAGTAATTATTTCATATAAGGTCATATACATAGGTAATTCAATACAAAATTCATTTATAACTGAGAATATCTCTCTTTCACTCTTCCTCGACAATAAGTAAGACGCTTATGCACTATTTATACCTCCTACTAGATAATGTTGAGTAAGTACAAATTTTGTTTAAAATATTTTTTCTGAATTAATTAGACACACACTGTTTGTTTATACATACATCCTTCTTCCTCTAACTAAATATTCTTATTTATATTTACATACACACACGCGAAAGCATATACAATGAATATATTTGAAAGTATATCTCATTTTATGTAATTATAATGCTTCTTTGTATGTATGTATATAATATTATAATAGCATTTTGCTATTGACAGCAATCGTGGATTTCTTCGTTAATTTTCCTTTTAAAATCTCATTTTAAAAACGTTAAAAGCTACTAAAAAACAAAAAGAAAGAAAAAGAGAAAATAATTTCCAACTTTTCATTTATTGTTTTTCTTTTCTTTTATTTTTTTTCTATTTGTTTTGTAGCGATTTTATTACTATATGTTCTCTATGTTAAAGAAGAGACAACGAAAAACGACTTTAAACGAAAAATGTTAGCTGTTATACTGTCTGTACAGTTGTATATGTGTATAATATATACACATAAAATATATTGAATTATTTTGCAACAGTAGCATAATAAGAGCAAGAACAAAAGAAATGAATAAGAGTAAAAGAGATAGATAGATAGTATAAATATATACAATCAAATTATTTATATATTTTCTTTTCGTTTTTCTCGCATTCAATTTGAAATTGGAATAATAATAAAATAAAACGAAAAATGATTGTGACCGTGGCGGTTTACCTTCGCAAAAAAACCTTAAAAAAACAACAAAACAAAATGAAAACAAAAACAAAATGGTAGTAAAGAAAGTGTCATTTGCTTTCATTTTTCAATTTGGTTTCTAGGTACTCTTTCATTATGTCATTAGGTTTCAAATACGTTGGCTTACTATAAATTGGTTGATACCTGAGAGTTGGTTAAATTTTTTTTTCCCCCTTTTATTCTTCGTCTTGTGTCCTGTCATTTTTGATTTTTGTTCTCTTGTTTTGTGTATTTTGGTTAAAATTGTATAGTTTTTAGTCTTTTTTTTTATTCTACAAGATTCAAGTATAAGAGTAGTAGAAAACTATTATAATTTTTAACATTTTATTCTTATACAGTATGGAAGAGTAGGAGAATATTATGTATAAGCAATTTTCTGTAGTTTGTCTTTTTTTTTCTACAATTTCGTGATATTGAAAAGTAATTTTTTAAAATAATGATAAAAGAAAGGAAAAATTTGAGAAATTATAATAAAACAGGATAATAAAATGGAAGATATTTTTTTAGAAAAGAATAATAGAAAAAAATAATACAAAATTACAAAATAAATTTAGATTTTTATTTTTATTACATTCTATTAAAAGTTGAAAAATGAGAAATGCATTAAAGATGACACTTTTGTCTTTTAAATTTAAAAAAAATCAAAAAAAGAAATGGTTTGTTCCTAGCGAATTGTGAAAAGTGCTATCGCACAAATTAAATTTGATTAAAAAAAAAATTGAGAAATTTTGTTGAAAATTTTTTTAATAGCCCTATGTGAACATTTGGGAATTAAAGGGTTAATATTAAACGTAAACTGCTTTACTTTTTAAACAGAAGGCATTGTGTACTCGTTGATCTACACCCAATAGCATATAGAAATGCGTGTATGCTAGATGTTGTTCCGATCACGACTAAATTTCGTAATTGAGATCAAATATAGAAGATATAGATGGAATTAGGGTGTTTTAAACCTCTATAACATTGGAATTGTGTTGACTCAATTCGTCTAATTATAAGGGTTAAATTAAAAACAATGTTGTAGATAACAAAATTTTGTTGGAAAATTGTCACTTTTTGAAAAGTATTCAATAACTTCAGAAAATCAACTGCAAGTGAATGCAAAAATATTTCTATAATCTAATATAACAAATTTTTTTAACAGATCTAAAAATAATTAAAACTCCAATGTTATTGTTCTTCAAACTTAGTTTTTGTTCTCTTCAATTTTTTTCTAAACATTACTCAACATTTTCGAATTTTAAATGTACTTCAAGTAGCTTGTAATTTCGGCTCAGGTTACCACATATTCACAGTATAACAGAAGTACAAGTATAACAGTTTTATATCATTTATAAATTAACAAATTCTTTTTATAAATTTTTTCCTACTATCGTAATTAAATTTATGGACAAAAGCTTTAACAAAAACACAATATTGATAATTTATTGGTTTTTATGTTTTTCTATTTTGCTATACAATATTTATGTATAAATGAATATAATTATAGCTAGGTACATTCATATTATTAATATTACCTTGTTATTTTACCTGAAACTTTAATTTATATTTCGAATAACTATTTTTTTTTTTTTGCAAATTATTATTACCTATACCATATTAATGTAAATTTAAACAAATTTTGTTATTTTAAGGTTGTCGGGCTTTATTTTTTTTCTTGTATAACAATAAAATTTATTTTTATAAATAATTTGTTTTTGTGTATATTTTATGATATAATAAATAGATTTTATTACTCTACATTTTGTTACATTTTATTTTTAATAAAAATATTGCAGCATAATTTTAGGACATGTAGGTACCATTATAACATTATGGTAATTAATTTACTTAGTTGGAAGTAGTGTTTATAATATTAAAATACAATAAAAATTTTAAATTATGGCTACCTTTGATCTTTTATATTGCATTTGTAGAAATTTAAAGAATAGAATTTAAATAGAATTTTGTAGTTAGAAGATAAAACTTATACAATTTCGGTTTGGTAATTATTGTACTGGTAGGCGTCTCTTAAATAGGCGCAATCCTGTAAAATTTTATTGTAACAAATGAACTCGATATTTTCTTGCAACTCCTTTTTTCTTAAATCTAAGGAAGTATAGTCGTCATTAATAAAATTCCAATAAACCTCGTTCCCTATGCTCAGGATTAAAGGTCCTGATTTATTCAAGATTAATTATTAAACTGGCATAAAATTCAAACTTAAATGTTGACATTTTTAATGATGATTGCAATATTTTATAATTTATTTAAAAATTAAATAATGAATTTTATATATTATTAATTATTTCCCCTTTATAAACAAAAAAATACCCTATATATTATTATTAATTGAGAGCAAGACACTTTTCAACTATAGTATACCATAGGTAGTAGAATATATTATATGTGTATAACAGATTAAAATTATTATGCTTACATTATTTTATGTAAAAGCAAATATTATTGAATTATTATAATATACATACATCCATACGAATAATAGTTATACTCCGGCAGAATATGCACACATACATACCTACATATACCTGCATATGTGAAATATTATAAATAACTCTTTATCTACTTGACCGCATTCGTTAACCTCAAAAATATTTACTATACACGTAAGGTTTATATTTTGCTTTTTGCGCTCACTTTTTTTTTTCTTTTTGCATAATAATTGAAAATTTCCTAGTCGACGCAATATTTGTTGCTACATTTAATTTAGGGTGAAAGAAAATAATATTTTTCAACGGTAGCACTTGACCTTATTAAAACTTCATTTTTTTTTTCAGTTTAATACTAATGGAAAAAAATATTATATTTTCTTTCAAATCTACATACATGTACACACATAAAGTTTAACATAACATTAAAATTCTTATTTATTTAATAAACTTATTATGACCGATATTATAAATTGTATAAAATCGGTGGAGTCAAGTAAAATTATTCTAAATCAATTTTTATGATTGGTGCAAATTTGTGCATCATAGATATTGCACGGCCATACTGTATGGACAATGTAAAAAAGAATTACTCTTGCTAGTCATATTTCTGATTATCCTTCGACATAATTAAAGGAAGTAATTCCGGCAATCGGTATAGAGCCTAATGAACATTCTGAAGTGCTAGCGAAGAACCAGTACGACCCTTCTGCGATCTGAGTCGTTTTGTAAGACTAGGCCGCAAAAAATCCGGGAGGAATTCAAAAAAGAGGTAGAAAGAAGAATACCGGAGTTGTATCAGAGCCGTTCTGGGAGTGACAGACCAATGACCTTCTAATGCATTACAACCAGAAGTGTTTCATAAAAATAATAGGAATGTAAAAAAACCAGGCCAGAATTGTCACGGTCTTTCTAACAGAACATTTCCAACCCAAGAGACATCCGAGGAAGTTTAGCTTGGAACGCTCGGAGACATTAATGCATTTTCTCGACGAGTGTGGTGCGTTGGGCCGCAGAAGAAAGGCAATTCTCTAGCATAACAGAATAAATATTGCGAGACATCTGATATTATCCGAATTTATCTAAGGGATACGTCTCGATGTGCTTCAGATATGATAGGTCGCGGTAGACTCTTGCGATTTCTGTAACATAAGACCAATATAAAACATATATAGCTTCGATTATACTGTTGATCCGCCCCTTAATTTAAACTTAAAACGATATAGGTGAAAAAAATTTGCTATAAAAAATTTTTGCATACTTCCGGGGGAGATCACAATACTAAAACGTAGCTATATTGCAATACTAGTGGAATTCAATTGAGAACCAATTAATTAACGACAAATCAATTTTATCTGTTACAGTGTCCTATAATTTTAGCTGTATAAGATTTTAAATCTATTAATGATTAAGCCAACTTTCTTAATGTTAATAGCCCTCATAACCGACGTGATCAACGTTATATTAAAATTTTTTTACTTGGAACTATCGATTTCATCACATATTATATAAAGTTGATTAAAAAGCCTTATAATAAAAATATCTCGTAACTCGCTTTTTATATCCAATTTGCACTTGTAAAAGCCGTAATCATTTTGTAATTTATTTAATAATTAAAAAAAAAATAAAAATAAAAAAATAAATATTTTTCCTGCCCTCTACTTTTATATAACGATTTTTTTTTTTTTTTTTAATTAAATACATTTATTTTAAATAAATATAAATTAATACAAATTATATGCAAATATGACGTGTGTATGTGTGGATCTTATAGGAAGACATTTTGTATGTGTGGGGTGTATTATAGGGTAACAACGTCATAGCATGTGGTAAAAAGAGTCTTTCGTTAAACATAATAGTTTTTCCTTTTTTTATCCTTTATTTCTTTTGATGCATTTTGTTTTTTTTTTTTTTTTTTCAGTCCATGTTATTACAATTGCGAGGTTTTTCCTATAATTTACAGGCTTTTAAAATATTATATGGTAACCGTTTGTATACTTTCAGATTTTCTTTTTTTCTCAGATTGCTATTATAAAAATTTTATACAGAGAAGTTCGTATTTTTTTTCATTTTTAAGTGGGTTTGTACTAAGTATGTATAAAGTTATTTAATATAACAGAAAATAGAATGAGTGGAAAGAAAATCCAATTTAAATTAATGATTTGCTTTTTTGTTGTTATTTGGGTTTTTTTTTTAATTTATACTTGAAATTTCAAGTTTTTCCTATTTAAAAAATGTTATGTAACGTTATGGAAAAGGTTCAGGTTCTGGTTCAAGTTCGCCTTCTTTAGTTAATTTTAGAGCAAAATAAGATGTTTGTTTTACTTGTGTTTGTTTGTTTCTGTCATTTTAAGGAAAATGTGGTAAATAATTGTGAGAAAAATAAGAAGTCAATTTGAAAGAAAGAAATTGAGAAAAGTTTTGTAAAAATTTTTATTGCAAATATGGAAAATATCGAGGTGGAAAAATTTTTATTAATTATTTTGTTAACATTAAAAGGAGTTTATAAGTTTTAATAACACAAAAAAGAAGCCGGCCCCAGGAACAAACGCGTCGTCGGTGAATACTGCAAATACAACGATAATAAAGAGATATTTACACAGGTAATTAGTAAAGTACCAGAAGGAACTGCAAAACTCACCACAAGAGTTCGTATTGATGAATGAAAAAGGACTTTATATTTCCTTCCAGACATCCAAACCAACTTTTCGAAATTTTATTGCAAAATTCTAATAACCCCAATTACGTCAGGGGAGAAAAATTCGAAAGCTTTACTAAAATCAGTGTAAATCACATCCGCCTGACACCCATCTTTCATATTATTTAACAAGATAGAGGCAACCTCCACCAGATTAGTCACCGTTAATTTCTGCTTCAGAAAACAGTGCTGACAATATTATTGATAAACGAAATTCAGTTGGAGTAAATGAAATTATAATATCATTGGTTCAAAAACTTTTGGAATGGCCGAAAGTTTAACAATAGGATGATATTTTATCACAATCACTTTTATTGCTCCTCTTATGAATCGGTCTAATGAAGGCTTTCTATCAAATGGAGGAGAAAATTCCTAAAGAGTAAGATTTATAGAAAATAAAAGATATCGGAGTCGCTAAAAAAGAACAGCACTTACTCAAAATTATTTCAGAGAAAAATATCAGGCCCAGGAAATGGGCTATAACTCAAATCAGGAGGGGTTTTCCAACTATAATTGAATTTTTTGTAAAATTAGAAAAAGTGATTTTTGGAAAGTTATTGATGTGTCGAAAATCATCACCTCAAATGAGATAGAAGAGCACGATTCAGCAAAAAAGTTACGAAAAAATTCATAAATAACATTTGAAATATTACTTGAAGAACCGTTAAACTTCAAAAAAATTGAAAAGTTAGATAGCTGTCACATTTCCTCTTATGATTGATAAATTTCCAAAAAGTTTTACGGCTATGTATTTTTTTTTATCCTTTCTTTATTCCCGTTGGGAACATTGGGCTTCCATACATTTACTAAATTTTACTCTGCTTTGTGCTAGGCACTTCATTTCTAAAAATGTTTTTCCGCTTGATATCAACTTCTTTCAACATTGTTCCAAGCCATGTATTGCAAAATCTACCCACTTTCTTCTTCGAGCATCTTAAGTTTTTTTTATATATCAAGTGTATGTGCTAAAAGACAGAATATCATTAGCGTAGTCAAGTCTGCTGATCAGGTTCCATCTAATACCTCTTGCTGTTGCATTAACCCTTCGCATTATATCGTCGAGAATCACTGCGAAAACGAATGACGAGAACAGGCATCCTTGTCTGAATCCTGATTTTATTTTAAATAGATGCGTTAAGCTGACCGCCGTGTAGTATTCTATATTGCGTATTTTTATATAAAGCCTCAATAATGTTCACAATTTTTGTTGGGACACCTTTTGAATATAATGCATTTCAGATGGACGCCTGCTTGATTGTATCGAATGCCCATTCAAAGTTGACAAAGGTGCAGTAGACGGGGTTATTTCATTCATTTGACTACTTTCCTCCGATTCTTAGGGTGGGGGTCATGTATAATGTCGCCAGAAATTCTTTAATATAATAATCTCTTAAATAATATTATTTTTAGCAATTCTATAATAATTTTTTAAATAAAATTGATTTTAGTTTTTAAAACACTTAAGTTCCAAGGCTTGACTACCTTAATTATATGAAACTATTATAATTAAATTTATTAATATATTAAAAATTTTGTTCGCGACATCATAATAGGTTTCTGCTAAATGAACAGAAGCTGAAAAATTTATTTTCAAAATAAAATGTTATAAAACCGCATTTATTTTAATCGTTATTCAAACTAAGTAACATAACCATTATAAAATTCACAAGCGTATTCAAAAAAATGTTATACATAATTTGTATTAAATAATATGAAAAAAATTTTATAAATAAATTTTAAAGCAATAATTTTTAATAATAGATTTTTCATTTAAAGTTGAATATTGTTTTGTTTATTATAAAACATAGCGGTTATTGGATAGAAAATCTCTTCATTTAATCGATTTAATATGAAATGGAAATTTTTTTTTTCACAATATTATGGTATTACAGTGTGTGAGTGTGTTTATATGGACAAATAACATACAAACTCACTTGTATTGGAGAATATTGGGGAATATGATGAGAAAAATTCATCAATAACCGGTCAATAACATATTTTTTATTTTTCGAAAAAAAAGAGGGTAAAGAAATAACTTTTGAATTTTTTTACAAACCATTATGTTGGCTTAAAAAATAAAACAAAAAAAAAAAATGAAAATGAAAAAAAAACGCTCGTTTTAACATTTTAATGAATGGGTCCTTTAACATTTTATTTTTTTTTTCTCTATACGAGTTTTTGTTTTATGGTTTTTAGTCCTTTTGCAAAAAAAAAAAAGAGTAGAAAAACAACGAAAATAATAAAATTGTTTTTTTATTTTAAAAATGCTGAAAATTTCGGGTTAATAATAAAGAAAAAAGGATATTTTGTGAAATAGAATGTAAATAATTATAATATAACGGTACCTACACATTTTTAATATTTTCGTTTTGTTTTTTATAATAAAAATTCTCTTTTGCGCGCCGATAATTATTGATGAACCCCTACTGAGCTTTTATGACATTTAATAGGTCAATTTTATTTTATTTTTTTTTTTTCATTATTAAAAATGAGAAAAAAAAAACAACAAGCAAAAAATATTAATCGAATTCATTTTTTTTATATTTGATGTTGAAATTTTGTTGGGGTTCTTTTAGTCGGTATTTTTGTTTTTTTAAATAATCGACATTTGATTTATTAGAAATTAAGCTCATAGAGCATTGAAGGTATTAGAATTTATTTAGGGGGCACGTGCATATTATGAATCAGCAGTCGATTTTTTTATTAGAGCCGCAGTAGTTTTCTCTTATTAGGGGTGCAGTCACTTTTTTACTAGAGACTGGTGTATTAGTAATTAACGTACAATTATTTTTATTTTTAGTTTAATTATTCGGTACTATGGTTCTCATATCAAAATTGAATTTTCATGCTTACATCTTAACATTTTATTTAATATACTCTTTGATATTTTACAATAAACTGTTAAATAGCTACAGTAGAGATCATCCTTACTATAATTCCTTACATAAGAGAAGTAAGTAAAGTGAAAGTGACGAGAACAATATTTACAATTTCTCGAATACTAAATAAATCAAATTTTCTAAAACAAATGCAGAGTATCGATGACATCCACGAATAGATATTAATAATAATGTTAAACACAACATCATTACGATTTGCCATCCAATCAACACAGACTCAGCCAATAAAAGGTGTAATAATCTATTCAAAATCAAGGCATAGAGATACGAAAACCATTAACGGTAGAATGATACGGTTTGCAAACTTTAAGTGCGTAAACTTTAGCTATTAAAGTGACTTACGAAACATATAAGCTATGCTTAGTTCCTTAAATTTTCTCATTTTATAACGAAACCTTAATGGTTAAATTTCGCCAAATTCGTGATAAGTTAGGTTCCTAATTTAAAGCGACACCGAGTCACTAAGAAAATGCAACCGCTGAAGTACGTTATCTGTCATATTTGAGTGTCGAAAACTTTCGTTCCTATTTTATTTCCATTGATCACACCATTGTTTGTGTTTGTAAGACAAAATGTGTTAGCACGTATTCAAACCATTCTGAAACATCAAGAAATCTTCAATTCACTGTCAAGTTTTCCCATGAATGGTGATATTAGGTCTAGAATATAGTATGTATATACATAAATATAGCTTCGGCAGACTCGTCACTTGCCTAGTAAGCTCAATGATACGAGAAATTGGTTCGTGGTTATCTTCGATATTGTTCACCAAGCCTATGCTTCTCCCAGGAGTAAAGAACCATAACCGAAAAAAAATATAAACATAGCAAATTACAGCTTCAATTAAATTTGTTTTTGTCCCTTTCGAAATTGGCTTGCGATAAAACCTGACTTTTCGTTACCATGTTATGGAAATTACTTTACTATTCTCTATTTTGTATTTTTTTGTGAAAGTTGATTTATATTATAATAACTAGATTGTGATAATTAATTAAATTTTGAAAAAAAAAATTTAAATAAAATTGTATTGGAAAAATTCTGGTCAACTTTAATTATGCTCGTATAATAACAAAATGCATACATGCACACATGCATAATATTGTTCTACTCTCTAATTTTGGAATTTTTATACCAAATAATCATAAAAAAAAATTTTTAAATTATAATATTAGAGAAGTCTATAATTTTATGCATGTAATTTTAAAGTGATCAATAAAATTGAATTGAAATCTAATTAGAGAGAGAAATTTAATTTAATTAATTTTTTTTTATTATTGTATGTAATTTGTTATTTAATTTATAGTTATATATTTTGATCTTAATGACAAAGTAAAGTACATAATGTAATTTTGTATAACATTTAATTTTCAAATAATTATACACTTTTTTTTCAATAATTGAAGCCTTATTTAAATTACTATAAATCACGGGATGAATATCAAAAGTCTGGTGTGGAGTATGAACATTATATGACAAATGGTGGAGTGGTTATGACACTGGAACCGATAGGCTTCGGGTCCAAACCCTGGTCAGTTAATTAATATAAAATCAATTGCTCATTTATCCATAATATTCCATAATGTAATAACACTAAATATCAATAACCTTTAATATTAAGTATGAAGAAGATCTATGGCAGGCTGGCCTCGGGTTAGTTAACTCAATGACCTGTTAAACTGATGACCTGTAAAGCTCTAAAGTTAAGTTGTCCTAATTCTTCCAAGTGGGGTAAGAAGAAAAAAAATTCTATATAGATTATGACTTTTCCATCATGGAGATTTTAGATCAAATTTCAGGCTGTCATAACATGAGGCCATTGTAACCATACCGTGAGGTTATACACTATACTAATATTGAATTATGATATCTATTTCGTACCTTCTATAAAATAAACTGCCTTTAACTCAAGCTACATAATTTATTTTCATTTACTTAACATTTTGAAATTCTTTTAAAATTTTGAATTTATTTTAGTGTTTCCCTAAGACGAATTTCTCTATGGCTCGAAAAACTTTCTGAAATTTTCAGAGTTCGACTTATAAAAGTTCCAAAAAACCCCAGAGTTCGACCAAAGAATTTGAAAATTTTTGCCTCTATCAATGCACCATTTATAAGAGAGAATTTTTTCCAATACGAATTATAAGTACCGTCATAAATGTATGACGTTACTTGCTTCCACCATCTGAATTTTTTAATCGGGTGCTTTAAAATTCAGTTAGTATTTTCTAGTCAACAATATTATTTGGTTGTCAACTTGCAATTTATTGAATTAAGTGGGAGTCTAGTTTAAGTGGGCGACTGAATTTCAAAATTGAGGAAATTTTTGTTCATAATAGAGTCAAATTACAATCAAAGTTATAAGTATAATTTGTTAATGAAAATAGTTTTACAAAGGTATCTACTTAATCAGAAAAGGAAATTAATTGATTCTGTCTAATGAGTCTGTTAATATCACTAAGTACAAAAAGAAATTCGACAAGGAAGGCTTAAGAAACGTAAGAGAAAGTTTTAATCCCTTAAATCTTTTTAATATTTTGTAAAATCAACTGTTTTTGTACAGCTGAAATTGCTTTCATCTAGATAATTTTCTAAAGAAGTAAAATAATAGTTTCTTAAAAAAATTTCTTTGAGCATCGTTCTATGAATAATTTTTATTAGAAAGATTCAATTGAATTTTGTCCTGTCTTAAATTTGAGATTCCATATTTTTTGTCAAAGGATTATTCTCATTGAAATAACAAAGTCAACTTATATAAAGAGGTAATTATTTTTTCTAGTATTGCATAAATTTTTGAACAGGGATTAAGAACTTGAAAAGAAACTTATAAATTTTTTGATATTTCTTTAATTTGATTGAGAAAATCATCAACGTAATTTTCTTAAATTTTTGAATTATGCCAAAGTAAAAGTTTTTTGTTTTTTCAATTTTCGCTTAAAGGAACCTTAAAATAACTTTTTTCACAGTCACAGTTAAAGGTAAAGTGAAATTTAATTATAAAAACGATTTTTGTTTTTTAATTTCGTTTTTAATTATCTCATAACAAATAAGGGGCCTTCGAATGAAAACAACAGAGATAAAGCTTATATTTTCCAATTGAATTTCCTCATATTCTACTGTATAATATCCTGAACTGTAAACATTTTTCTGGCGAACGTTCTCAGTAGTACCCCAACTATACCAATCCATACTCAGAAACCTCTATGTACCTGTATTTAGAGTATGTATTTAGAGTTCTTTGTGCCTGCGTATGAAATTACAGAATTTTCAACATCTTGTATCGTCAGCCAATTTTTTTTGTCAAATATCAGTTAAAAATCCTCTGCTTAATAAAAACTTATGAAAAAAAAAACACGAGTCAAGTCTTGTGACGTTTTGTGTGAGAAATATTGTTATTGTGCTAACGCAATGGTTTCAAAACTCTGTAACGTATCTCATCGACATTTAGAGCTTAGTTAAAAAACACTGAATTTTACTTACGTTGTTTAAAGAGGCCATATGTAGGTGATTCTGGTGTCAGCCTCCAGGCTTGTTATGGGAATTGAAGTAAGCTTCGAAATAAAATTTAAGGCTATTAATCCCAATAGGACTTCTCATTACCATATAATTTCAAACGTTTATGTTTGTACACCTTGCTAGTTATCAAATTTCTATTTAAGTTCTTTAGTTTAG
This sequence comes from Condylostylus longicornis, assembly GCF_029603195.1. Taxonomy (NCBI): domain Eukaryota; kingdom Metazoa; phylum Arthropoda; class Insecta; order Diptera; family Dolichopodidae; genus Condylostylus; species Condylostylus longicornis. The sequence goes on along the minus strand of NW_026578052.1, from coordinate 3,434,244 downwards.
AGAAACTTACTTAACATTCTAGGAATTACTTTTCTTTAACCCTGGTTTTTAATAAATTTTGAAATAATTTAATTTTGTAAAGAGCAAAAAAGTTATAAAAAGGATTAATGCATGCAAAAATCATCCTACTCCAATTACGATTAACATTGAAAATTTTTTATTTCTGATGAGTTTTTTTTACGATATTAAAGAAAATTTGAATTTCGGAGAAAAAGTTTTTCCAACAACTTTTCCCCCTTTTTCTATTTCTTACATAAATTTTAAAATTTTCTGCATTTATAAATTTTTATTGATATTTTTCTTAGAAAATTGAAAGAAAATTTAAACTAGGACAAATTTAAATATGAATAGGGTTTCTATAAAATGAATGCGTTTAGTAATATTGAAAAATGAAAATGTCATAATCCCAATGGTTTACAAGGTCGTCTAGTTAAAACAAAATTTTAATGAGAAAATATTAATATATTATTTTTATCTTAATAAACATTATCGTTCCTATGCAATTTGTGAATTTGAATTTGAAAATATTTATGTCATAGTAGATTTAAGTAAATAACGGTAAAAGTTGAAATTTTTTGATTCTCTTCAGCTAATGTAATTCGGGTATTGTAGTGTAATGTAATGCACTAGAATTAATTTTAAATGTAGTCCAGTGAAGCTTTAACTTTGAGAACTAGATAAATTTGAAATAACCATTATTATCAACAAATCATTTTAGATACTACACACTTTGACAGATTGTTGCCTTATAGGTTATATTAGGTTGAGTTGATGTTTCTATCGTAGGTTACCGTTTTGATTTCACTGGATCTCCTTATCCCCACTAACAGCCGGACTATCAGTTAAAATAGCCGGAGTGTTTTTTTAAACCGGTTTCGATATCTGGCATATACAATTGCCAGAAAACCCCAACTCGCAGTAACCTTCGTATTCTGTAAGTGCATAGTTGGGCATGAGCACAGAAAATGAGCCACCGTGTCCTTCTGATTTTTGTCACAGAACCTCCTACAGAGATGGTTAGTGAAGCGTTGCAACCTCCTTTCAAAGTTGAAGAGTAACTTTCCTTAGAAAGTCAATTGAAAGCTACACAAACACTGTATACTGAAATTTAAAATTAAGCTCTGAATGTTAAAGATAACAGTATACATGAAAGATATTATAACGACTGTTTGCCAACAGAAAAAACTACTTGCTAACATAACATGGAACATTTTTTAGACACGCTTTTGTTAGATTTTAAATCAATAACAATGCATTGATTATTTTCAAAATAATGGGGTCATTTGAGTTTTTTGTAACTTTCGATTTTATCAAGTACATAATAGTATACTGATATGCCCCCGAGTCCATTATTGCTTTAACCTAAAACATTAATATTTTTTAGTCTATTATGAACCAAATAAAGCATAAAACTTTGTTAATGGCTCTAAGATCTATTGTAATAAAAAAATTTAATTCATATTTTTTTTTGCCTGTAAGTTCGATAAATCTGAACTTATGACAAAAATGAAAATTTCCTTTAATTTTCTTTAATGTTTTTTTTTCTCTCATTTTCTTTAGTCTTAAAAATAATAATTATTTCAATAATCAACACTATTCCAAATATTATAAAAGTTATAATTTTTTGTCGATGTTATCAATATCAATTTAACATCCAAAAGAAAATCATTTTTAATATTTTAGACATAATCATGATCTTTGTCACAATTTCTATATTATTGCTTTTGTTTTCGACAAAAAAATTTATTTGAGTGTACTGAGTACTTTAATTTATTTGAATAACTTTAAAGATTTTGTTTTTGATTATTAAAAAAATCTTCAAATTTATAGCAAATCTGGGAATCTTCAAAATCTCGACAAGGAAATAATACAGTCAATGCTAACAAAGCTGTAAAAGCAGTAAAAAAGTAATTTTTTTTTCAAAATTGGGTCAATTTCGAGATCAGCTATGAGTTCATGATCTTACTAACTTAAGGTGAATTTCCGATAAGGTGTGGTTTATAATTGGGGTTTTAATATCAGGCACAGTTACTGCATCAAAAATAAATTATCAAAGCAGTCTTCGTTTGCCTATTGCATTCCTAAATTAAGTTAAAATTTATGGAAATCTACTACAAGATGTAATCAACAGATAAGACATTGAAACGATTGTTCGTAAAATAATGCAAGATTTCCAACAAATTCTTTATTAAATCATGGGTAACTCGAAATCGCGTATTCAAAGAATTTTAGCAAAATTTCAATTAATACAGGACTCTTTTTTAAATATTTTTAGTTCTTTCACTTTAGCTCACCTTGTACGCAAATGCTTTAATTTAGTCCCATTTTATTTGGCCCGCTTATCATTGCTTTACTAAAATAATGAATCCTTGAATTTGAATTTTATTTTTCATTTATATCTGTAACTAAGATTATAGGAAAAAAAACATAGAGACTTTTTACCTAGTTTTTTTTTCTCTTTTGCTATTTTTATAATGATCCTTTTAGTTTAATTCCTCAAGGAAGTGATATCTTTAATTTTTAAGGCGCATTTTTGCACGGAAAGTTGAAAGTTATTTCATCAAGAAATTAAAATGAAAGCAATGGAAAAACAAAAGTGAAATACACATTTTAATGTCCTGAAAAGCAAAACTTAAAGAAAAAGAAAAACAAAATGGAAAAAAAGTCAATAAGGACGCGAATTTTTAAATAATTGAAAAAGAAAGGAATATTGTAAATTAAAATTATATGCACACGCATACATTAAGACAAAATACACATACATCACATACATAATAGACAATATACTCAGTACATAAATATTAAAGTGCTTATACATAATGTACTTAAAAGCTATAGCAAGCTTAAAGAAAAAGTAGTACATTCGATTTCAAAGGGTAAAAATGAAAAATAGACAAGGAATTGTAATTTACACAAAATGTATGCACTGAAGAGTGAACTGTAAAAAGGAACAAGAACAAAAACAAAAAACAAATAGAAGAAGAACACGAAAATTTTTTAGATAACGAGAATCACTAAATTTTTTTCAAAGGAAAATATCCAACTTTTGTCGACATAAGAGATTTTTCAAGTAATTTTGCTCTTTATGCTAGAAAGTTTGTATGCTGAAGGGAGAAGAATATAAAACTGGGAATGTTTGTGCTGGTATGTGTGTATGTAGATTTTATCATTAAAATATTGATTAAAAATAATTACTTACTTTGACTGCGAATATCACGGCACTGGTTATCAATTTGAAACGAAGTTGTTGTCAAACAGCTGATGTACTCTATAGTAAAGCATAATAATTTTGTAATTCAAAGGAATAATTTAGAAATCTTATAATTTTCAGAAAATTCAGCTCACAAAATTGTGATTCGATTAAACTCTGTTCAACGAGAGTTGATTCACTTAGAAATTTTTAATGAACCCTTTGGAAAATGCAATTCGTTTCAAAAATTTGAATTGAAAATTTAATTACAGAATTCAATTGAAAGTCTTATTAACTTGGTGAATTAAGATCGGACTAAAAAACCATTTTAGGTAATTTTTAATATTAATGTCTTACCTAAACTACTGGTTCAAAATCTGTATTGAAAGCATGTACTGATCTAAAAATTTGCCTAATTTCAAAATGAAAACGAATAAAAATAGTCTGAAAAATTAAAACTAAAATAAAACTACACTAATGATAAGCCTGACAAACACATCCGTTCTAATATCCCAAAAGACACTACCTGATTACATTCTCTAGTAGTTTTCGTCCTCATTCTGCGCGTTTTTTATTATCTATCCCAAATAATTCGTCATTTTGTAGCAGGTTTTTTCTGCACAACCTTAAAGCATCCAGACAACAGTTATTAATAATGCACTAAATCTTGCTTTTTTGAATTTCTTCTTGATTTCAATTGAAAATCTTGATAAGAAGCATGTAAAATATTAACCCCCTCGACCCGGCTTTCGAATAGTTTAATTAGCGGGATATATTACCTTTATATAAAACAAACTGTCTGTGATGGAAAAAAATCACGTGAAAACAAAATGGCACCACAGAGAATCAAAACAATGCCATTTTTAACTTTTAAGGATGTTTGGACTTTACTGGTACATATGCGCACCAGCCGGATCGAAAGGGTTAAAACACATGTGAAATATTAGAAAACATGTATGAAAATGGTAAATCAAGAACCATTCACTTGCCCTTGTGAACTTTAGCTTTCTAATAGGCAAAATAATGAACTCTTTTGACACAGTCTTCAATAAAATTACCAAAATTCAATATGAACTCAAATATTTTCCAAATTAAATAAATTTTTTACAAAAATTTTATTATTAAATTTTTATTAATTTGTAAATTTCAAAAAAATAATTCTTTGTTTTAAAGATTTAATATTAAATTTTATAGAAAATATTTTCTCCAATAAATCTTATCTTAAACATGAACAAGAAAAAAAAAACACACACACAAAAGAACTTTAAAAAATATCCTTTTAATTTCAATAGAACAAATAGAAAATTGTTTTTCTTTACTTAATCCATTTTTTATTATTATTTAATCAGTCAATTTTATAGTGAAAAAAAAAACAAGTAAAAACGTTTCAATCGGTATAAACCAACCGAATTATACCCCACACTCTGACCATTTGAACTTAAAAATTTGTATTTGGCGGAAAACCTAGAATTAGATTTCATTGGTAAATGACAATTACTCGAACCTGTTAATCCACCCTATTGAAACATGACGGATATGTCTGATCTGTAATTGAGCACTCGACTATTTTTCTAAATATTTCGAATTAACTTTTAGCAACTACCCAAAACTGTCATGCCATTCGAGCAAAACTTCAGGGTTATATCTGACCTATAATTGAATAATTAATATTTTTTCAAATACTTAAAATACCCGAATCCGAACTCATTGTCAACTACGCGAAATCATTGTCCGAATTTGTTCCACAGCAGCCGTCCCTGGTAGAAAAAAAACAACTTGTGAAAATTTGGCGTCAATTCGTTTTTGAGTTATCGTGCTATCAAACTGACGCACGGACATGTTTAAATCAACGCAAAAGTTTGCGTTGAGCAAGAATATTATTATACATTTCCATACCGTAGACGATTTCTTCAAGTGGTTACAAACTCCATACCAAAGTTAATATGCTTTTCACGAAGATGCAGGGTATAAAAATCTAAAGAAAATAGAATCGGGAGTAATATAGAAAAAGAATAGGGTGCAAAGGCTTTGATTATACACATGTACAAACATATACGTAGAGTTTCTCAAATTGATTGAAGGGATTGAACTATGTATATATGTATGTATGGTGGACAATAGGGGGATAACAAAATAATAATAATGAAAGTAAATTGAATGAAAGGCAAGTCAACTATATAAAATAATTGTTATAAAATTTTTCTTACAATTTTTTCTTTTAATTTTTTTTGCTTTTTCGTTTTTTTTTTTCGTATTTAATACTGAATGACATTGATAAAAGAAAACAATGATTATCCGATATTATTTGTCATTTCGATTTGATTTTCGATTTTGCTCTTTTGATTCATAAACATTGATACATTCGATATTTTAATCCCTATAGCAATACGAATAGCAAGTACCCTACCTACGAATTTATAAAATTGAATTTAGAACACTAGATGTATACGTACGTATGTATGTATAGAACACATATCTACTAGTTTGTGAGTATGTATGTAAGTATATTAATATAGGTAATATTTTATTATTTAATTTTTTTTTATTTAAGTATTTGATGACATTGCAAGGACTTCTTCATGTTATATGGTGATATTGATGATATTCAGTTAATATATGATATTGATTATGAAAATGATTATGATAATGATGTTGATGTTCATGATGATAGTGATGATGATAATAGTAACATGTGTGTGTGTGTGTATATGAATTTTATATTGTTTATCTACTTTAAAAAGTTTTTAATATTTTCATTTCTCTTGTGTATGAGTGTATGTACCCACTCTTCAACTCAGTGCAAATAAAAGAGTTATTGAGCAGAAAAAAAGAATTATAAGGTAAGATTAATATGAAAAGTTTTGTTGAAAAGGCGAATTGAAAATATTTTAAAAAATATTTGAATTTAAAATTTTTATATTCTACTTTAGCCGCCCTCTTGTGTGTTACTATTGTGTTATTTAACAATATAATTTTGCATAACTATAGGGGATCATTTGTTTTTTCCGTAATATGAATTTTGCCTTGTTTTAGAATTTAATAGACAAAATTATTTTAACAGAATTAAAATTGTTTTTCAAAATTATTAATATTTTAATGGCTTTTTCCGGACTGTCATAATAATTTATTGGAAGAATTTATATCTATTCCCTTAAGACACTGCAAATATAAAAGTTCTTCAATTCAAATTTGATTGCTATAAAAATTTTATTAAATATTTGTTTATTAAACTTAAAAGGCTGTGGACCGTGATAATTTTAGACCAAGAGTAATCCAAAATTCAATTAATAAAATTTATGAGAAAGCTATAAGTAAAGGAATTCGTAGCTTTGTTGAACTAAAAATGGGCTTTGATAAAAATCAATATGGTTTCATAGAAGAAAGTGGTACTGATTCTACTGTTTCGATAACACTAGATCATGTTTATGGTGCTTTAGATGAAGGTTATTACGTTACAGGTTTAATTTTTATTGATTTAAGTAAAATATTTGATAAAAACTCACCTTCTAAATATACTTGAAGACTTAAGAATTAGAAGCATAGTAATTTAATTAGTATACAAGTAATATATGTGTGCTTATCAGCAACACGACAAGGACTGAATTGCTGATATACCAAAAGGATCTCTATACTAGGATCACTTTTGTATTTATTATATGTTATGAATTTGTCTAATTGCATTATATGGAATTAAATTACACAATTATGCTGAAGACACAAAGGACCTTGGAAAAGTAAAGACTTTGATTGAATTAGAAAAAAAACGTAAATAAAGATATCACATCTATACGGATTGCCTCAATGGCAATAGCCTTTGTATGAATGCTAAAAGAACGTATAATAAGGTATTTCAGAAGCCAAAAGTTATCAGCCTGAAAATATTAGAAAAATTTATTTGTAAGATTCTGAAATTAAACAAGAATAAAAAAAAATTTAAAATATTAATATACAAAATTAAAAATGAAAATTTTAAAATACTCAAATTTATTAAAATTTTGATTTGAAATTTAAGTGTAAGAAGTAATTTGATTGTTTCCAGGCATCAATGATTTTTTCACACACTTTTTACAAATTTATAGAATAAAAATTACCTATATTTTTTTCTATTTCTAATAATTTCACATATTTCAGGCAATTTTGAAAATGTATGACCTTTTATCAATTTTGTAGAAATATTTTTAATTTTTATCTATTCCCGGTTCCTATATGTATTCTATGATCGTAATAAAACCACTCCGTGCTCTCATACAGAATATCATTTTCTCAAAATATTAATTTATCATATTAATAAAGTTTAAGTAAATTGAATTTTATTTGGTCTAGACTTTTATTATAAATTCTCTGAAATTTAACAATATTTTATTCGTCTTATCCTTACATAATGTACTTCTATGAAATTATCATTTTTGAAAATTTATCTACTAGCCAACATTATATGTACAATGTATGTATAATTTTATTTTTCAGATTTTGATAACACAATAGGATACTTTTGGATTTTTCCATATTGAGTTGGTCGAGTAACTCTTATGTAAATTTGTGATATTGAAATAAGAAAGCAATACGAGTAAATAGAATCTCGTTACCTCTATTAATATGCTGTTCTACATTTGTCGTTACTTATAGAGAATATTGTACGAAAAATAACGCATATAAAATTGATTCTGTCTTATTGAAGACGGTAGTCAGGACTGTCGTTTTAGCTCCGAACATGGTTTCTTGGTAAATTTTTACTTGTGTGTGCTTCAATGCAGATCAAAATATTTTGAATTTCGAATTAATTTTCTTGGTCTGCAGTGAAATGTCTACTTTGAGACAAAGTTCAACTAAAACATTTGTACTTTTTAGAAAAACTGTAAAATTTTTTTCTATATTTGTAATATTTCACAACAACCATCCGACAACAAATGTTATTTTCAAAATTTCGCTTTTAATATCACAGTTTGTACAGGCAAAATTGCAACGTTTTTTTAGAATTATGTTTCGTCGTACAGTTTCTAATTTTAATTTATCTTGATCACAATTTATCTTGATGTTCGAATGTGAAATGTGTGCTTGATGTGTGGCTTTTAGATAGACGTATGACATGTTAGAATGGTAATTCTTAAATAATAATTAAAAAAAAATCCCACAATGTATTATGCGGAGTTACGTAACCGAATATTAATTAGCATAGAGTGGTAGAGTATGCCATAGTGCTACAATATCGGGTAGGACATCCCTGTCAAACATGATAACCTCGTTTTTTTATTGTCAAATCGGCTACCCTGAGAAATTATAAAACGATAGTTCTGGCGGTAGCCCAGCTATTTAAAAATTTTTAAATTAAAACAAATTAGTTTTCGGAATGTTTTTAGCATAATTCGAAATTTAGTCTTGCCAATTTATGCTTATTTCAAGTCATATTGGTTCTTATATAATTTAATTTAAAAAAAATCGATGATAAATGTTGAAAAATCAATTCAAAAAATACTCTCTGAGCTTAAAGGCGAAAGGAGCTTAAATAGAATTAAAAAAAAACCCCAATTCCTTTCCAAATGTAACAAACAAAAGTTTTTTTTAATTAAAATAGAAAAACCGAAATCAGGAAGCAAAGCACGACCACGAAAGAAAATTACCAAAAAAAAAAAAAAATTAAAAAATTTTATTTTGTTAATTTCGTTTTTTTTTTACAAAAAAAAAAAAAAAAATCGGTGCGAAATAATTCGCGTTTTCATTTTTATCCTTATTCCTTTTTTGTTTTCTTATTTTTCTTTTTATTTTAATTAAATTTTATTGGATAGAATTGGTTGAAGTTTATTTTTTTATTGTTGTCTTCTTCTTCTAATTTCTTTTTCTTTCTTATCCATTAATTTTTTTTTTTTTTTTGCAGTTTCGCGGAAATTTGTTGTCACAGTTGTGTAGTTGGTATTTAATTATAGTATAACAATACAAAAATTTTTTTTTCTCTTCTGTTATACGCAAAGGGATTCAAACACGAACAGATTTTTTTTTGTTTTTGTCGAAAAATAATTTATTAAAGTTTGAATTAATAAAATTAAATTTAATTAAAAATATCTTGGCTAATTTGTATGCATTAAAAATGACTTTTGCAGAATGTTTGGGGTTGTTAAAAATTAAAAGAAGGAAAAAATTTCTCTATTAAAAATTTCAACTTTAAAAGTTAAAATTTTATTAAATTTCAATTTGAATATTCAAAAGAAAAAGAAAAAGAAATTAAAATATTCGATTCATAATTTATTTGAAAAAAAAAACAAAAATTTCTTTATGAAATTAAAATTAGACCAAAGAAAAATAAGAGGAACTGTATTAAAAGTTTATAAGAAACTCAAGAAACTATACTTGGGGGAAAAGAAAACTTAGCTCATTATCCTTTTTATCGTATTCTAAAAGGAAATAAATAAGAAAATAAATTTTAATATTTTTTTTTATAAAATCTAGGTTAGGGTTTTTCAATAAAATTATTAATATGAAAATTTATTGCATATTTTGTGGGGTAAATTTAATTTAAATTATTTAATTCGATTAAAATTCAATTAAATATTTTTCTATTCTATTATCCAAAAGAAATTTTATAAAAATCAACTATCGCAGCTGTGTTTTCTATTTTCTTGAATATTTTAATAAAAAATTTTTAAAGTTTACGAGACAATATAAATTTTATATAAGAATGAAATTTTCAAATTTGATTAGAATCTGGAAGCGATTGGTCATTTGTATTATATTTTTAAAAATTATTAAGCATTCGAGTGAATTGAGTTCGGATTTTTGCGCTTTTAGAGAATAAGAGAAGATTAGAGATGCACATGTAAGAGAAGGGTTTTTTTTTCTATCATACTGCGAGACCGATACACCAGAACTCATTACAGGAGTTATGAGATATCCGTGTTAGAGATCATTATCTCAAAATAGTTTATTATGTAATAATATTTGTAAGATAATTGAGACTATCTCACGCGAACTTTCCACACGATACGCCAGTAAAAAGTTCTCGTTCACCAAATACGCCTTTAACAGCTTTTCCAAATTCTCAAATTATAACTTTCCCTGATATTTCTTCCTCCTACATATTAGACGACATTACTCGCGCAGCATATGTAGTACGTACTCGACTGCTCTATTTTTTCATGGCTATACCTCGTCAATTTGTCTTATGATGATCATTTTATGCAAGAGATAGCGATATGTGAAAGTTCCGGTCGAAATTCCTTTTCTTCACAAAAAGGGCCACTGTTCTCAATTTATCCTTACTCGGTTATGAGTCTTTTTTGTTTCGCTATGTCAAAACACCTTCTTTTCTTTTCCTCTTATTTTCTAGTCTATAACGTTTTTAAGCGGTGGTGAAAGAACTGAACGATTAATTTGTGATATATCAGATACCGTTCCTAACTTGAGCAATTAGCACATTGGTCTGCTAATTTCCCAAAAAAAAGGCACTACAGAAGACCCGAAAGGCAGTTCTTGCGAAGCTCATTAATTTTAAACCGAGTCCGAAACTGTAAACTTAAAATTTTTATTAGAATTCCTTTGAAAATATTTTCTAATTTTCTATATTCAAAGCTTACAATATTTTTAAAATATTTTGAACAAAATATTTAAATAAATTTCTGAATTCAATAAAAAATTTTAATAATCAATAATAATTACCCTTTTTCCAATTTGCTTTTAATATAAAAGTGTATTTGAAATAAACTAAAAACTTTACAAATTTCTTTTGAGAAAATTTTCTTGAAAAAAAAATTTTTTTTTTTTTTTTGGCGAAACTTTTATTTAACATTTAAAAAATTTATACAAAAAACCTCAATATTTTTGGGGTATCAAATATATACATGATTGTTTGTATGTATAATTTTTGTCAGAAGCAAAAATTTTGCTAAAATAGTCTTTTAAGCAAAAAATATTCCGCCCATCAAAACTAAAAAAAAAATTTCTCTCTTATTTCCTTTTTAAATTTTTTAATAAAATTTTTCTCTTTCCGATTTTTACTAAAACGTTTTTATTCCCAATTCTTTTCACATATTGTGTTTTTTTTTTCGTTTTCCAGCAATAACTCTGTCCGCCTATATTTATTGAATAAATTTAAGAGTCTACAAACCTATTTTATGAGAAAAATATAAAAACACTATCAAAAATAACTTATTTTGTAAATTTTTTTTTCTTAAACGGAATATTGATAAAAATCAACAAAAGAATAAATTGCAAACACACACATGTCTATCACACATAAGAATATGTAGAGAGAGAGAGAGAAAAAAAAATCACATTATAGAGGCGCGGCAATCAACTTCAATAAATCAGGTATAAGATGAGTTTTAATATTTTATTATTATTTACAGTTGTTTATTTTTTTTTGTTATTTCATCAATATAAAAATATTTAGTGTATTGGTAAAGGAAGGAAGGAAGGAAGTTAGCTAAGGGAGGGGAGGGAGGCGAATAATGCAAAATATACTGTTGTTTTTTTTTGTAGGCATAAGTTTATGACTAATCTGGAATTACGATAAAGGCGTCTTTTGAGTAGCAAATAAAAAAACTATAAAAAAGAGAATTGAATACGTTGAATGAGTAAATATGCCATTACAGGTAAAATACACGACGTTTTTCCTTTATATTTCTTTTTTTTTCTGTCAGGATTGAAATTTCTTAGTCATAAAAAATTGAGATTTTCACGGAAAAACACTTTAAATATTTTAGTTTTTGGTTGAATTTTTAAAAAATCTCAGTGGTTTTTTTTTAAATATTGCTGTATTTATAGAGAATTTTTTTTTGGATGATCTTGCTGATAACCTCTTTTTAGTGTTATTTTATTGAATCCTTGAATTTAATTTTGGAACACTTTTTGTGATTTTATTCATAGATGAATATTAATAAAGAATGTACGAAAGAGTTGCAGGATGGGATTCAGATTAGTGTCTTAATTGGGCTGTTATTGACACAGTACCCGTCTTAAGAAGAAAGATGCACGAGGTAAAGTATAATATATAGGTTCTATGTAGAAGAAAAACTAACTTTCAATGCACATATTCGGGGTGTGAGAAGCCTTCACTTTAGTAAGTTATGCAAAACTTTTAACAGCAAGAAATTTACTTATCGAGGATATTGATTTCTGTGGAAAGGAATATTTGGGATAGTGAAAAAGGGGAAAAAAATTTTAGGAGTTATATGTTGATGCGCTCAACCATTGCACGTAATAGATTGTAATAGTTAATTTTTTTGTTCGTGCTAGTTTTTCTCAAGGCAATACCGCAATTTACGATTCCTTATATAAAGATAATTTAATAAGAACATTTATGTATGGAGCATTTATTGTATTGCTAACAGACGTCCGTGTAAGATGCAAAAGAATAATGACTTCAAACTTACTTTGAATTATTCTCCAGGTATGACATGTTGTCCTATTGAAATCTGTTATGGATTTCAGTTCAAGTTAAAATTTTATTTTAAAATAAGGTTCGGAGTGGCGATGGCTTTTGTTGGGACCCAAACTTTCTATAGGCTATCAAATTGTCGTATAAAGGCGTATGGAGTAGGAACGGATGGGCCATGTATAGCAGGAGTCGGGCGTCAAAAATGATGCAGGCGAAGATCCCTGGTCACAAAAGAGCCAATGAGCTTTTGCCGTCTAAAATGAAAGGGGTCAAATTGCACAAATTGGGACGATCTGAGGACTGTTTGTGTAGTTTTAGCCAAATGAGGCGGCTGATAATAATCTCTGCTTTTGTGTGGCATAAGCCAGAATTTTACTATCAGTCTTTATGGCTGCAGTGACAAGAAATTTTAACCGAAAATCTTTACAAAAAATGTTTATTCCAATGTTAATAATCATTGAAACATTTTAATTAAAATAATAGAGTTGTGGTGTTCAAAATAAAACATGAAACGCTGATTTATTTCAATTGTTCAATCCAATCCACACTGCCATGTATTTTGAACTAGTTCTTTAATCATTTTCATCAGAATATTATTCCTAGATATTTTTAATAGTACCTTAATTACAAACTATTGAAAATTTATGCTTTATACACAAAATCACTGCAAATATTTACAAACTCTTTTCTATTTATGAATGTTTTCAATGTTTAAAATAAATTTCATAAAATAAAATTTATTAAAATATTGAAACAAACACAAAAAATAAATTGTATTCAATACAAATTCCAAAATGTCATATTTTAAGGACAATATAAAAGGGGATCATATCATTTTATTTAAAATATAACAATATTTATATTCGAGTATATTAACAAATGATTGATATTATGTTCCATTATATAGGATTCAATAATCCGTTATTTAAAAATATTTTTTTTTTTTTGGTAGAACGTTAAGAAACTAAAAAATAAGAGAATTGGAAGCAAGCAAAGAAAAAAAAATCAACTAGAATGGTAACAAAAATCTTTAAATAAACAAAATAGAAAAATGGAAATTTATTTTTCCATTATCCCTTTTCCTTTTCTTGTTTTTCTGTTCTTTTTAGCACTTTCCAAAAATTTTTTGAAAAAAAGTGCTTATTAGTTTCACTCTGTCCGTCCGTGGACACTTTTTTTGTTTACAAAACTTTTACACCCTTAAAGATAGAAAGCTGAAATTTTATATGTCATAGATCTTTACGAGAAACTTACTTCCTTAGAACAAAATTTTTACCTATCTCCTCCCCTCTACAAGTTATACCTCTCAAAACCCTAATAATAGTCTTTTTTAACTATTTGTTGCAATGAAACCATAAGCATTATTGAAATTTTGTAAACGCAGAAAGGCAGCGGCTTGCTTCTCCTAGCGCGGTATACTATAGTTAAACTTTATAGAAACAAAATGGTCGTTAATATTTACCGTTATCTAAAGTCCTTTTTTTCCAAATTTTTGATAACGTTTTTCTTCTAGACCCCAGCTTGCAGAAGTTTAAAATTTTAGGGGCTTTTAGACATTAACAAATAGTTTATTTCGTCAGAAGAAAATTTTTTTTCATCTCCACCCCCTCTCAAGTTATCGCCGCTTGAAATTTGTAAAATTTGAATTTTTGACACCCTATATTTCCGAAACCACAAGCTTTTTCAAATTTCTATTAACGCAAAAAGTTAACGGTAAATTCCATGAAATTAAAAAATATAATTATTTTTCTTAACTCATGCAATTAACCCTTAAAATCGAGCATTATGTTTACCCAACTTCATATTAATTTTTGCTTTATTTAAAAGTTATGCAGTCTTCATCGTTCATCTTAAATATATGCAATCCTAGGAATAGTTTTGTGTATGAATGAAAATAATTTTGATAGTGTGATAAGTGTACATAGACTGTATTAAAAAGCAGAATTTTCACTTGTTGAAGGGAAAAGTGCTACAATACAAACCATTGGTTTGACCCAACTTTATTTCTTCTTCTCTCTGTTGTACCAATGAAAATTCCGTTTGTCCCTTTTAATTTTATTCTTAAAATTTCTTTACTGATTTTTTTTTCAACTACTTTTTTTTTTGTTTTTTTCTTATTTAGTTCAAATTTCAAAATAAAATACCAAAATATTATTTACCAATTTTTTTTTTCCTTTTTATTTCAGAAAAAAAAAAATTCCATTTTATTTTTTTTTTTTTTTTAGTTTTCCTATTATAATATCAAATTTAAGAAAATTTATAGCCTGAAAATATGCTACAACTGTTATATATAACACATATATGTGATATGTGTTATATATGTACATGTATATAAGAGATTGTATGCAAAATGATGGTGATATTTGTGTGTAAATATGTTTGGAGTATGGAAGTTTGTATTCATAACAATAATATTATTATTACTTAACAGTACATAAATGGATAAAATTACTGTTAGTTTTGTTTGTTTGTTTTTTTTCTTACATTTCATTGTAACCTTTTAGATTATTAACAGCTCTAATGTAAACTCCGATAACAAAAATTTGTATATGTGTGTATGAATGTATTGTAGAATATAATATTATAATATGTGGAAGAACTTTGAAAATATTAAGTAAAACTATTATAGATATAAGAAGAATACATATATAAAAAATTCTATAAGTTTTTAAGATCAAAAATTTTTTTGTGATATCAGATCTATTTTTAACATTTAAAAGGTTCAAAAGGAGTTTGTTGTTTTTAAGTAAATAAAAGAAGGGCAAAAAACAATTTTAATAAAATACTTTTTTTTTTAAAATATTTGGGGAGTGGGAACAGATGAGATAGTCAACATATTCTACCAAGAGGATAGGAAGGCGTCACATACTTTCGCTCTCAGAGAAGCTTTTCGAAAATATTTGATTTTATTACGTTTCTCGCAAAATACTTTTAGAGTATATGAGACACCTAAAACGACTCATTATTATAAGCTAATGATTTTAAAGTGACGAATCCTGGTTCAATTTGAATGTGAAAGAAATGGAATTTGTTACTGACATTGTCTTTTGACCATGTTTTTTTTAAATAACAATACTATTTGGGAAAATATTTAACAAAGCCCTGTTTGTATGAAGGCTTGTTAATAATGAGTCTTATTAATAATTAGAAATGGATATCATTTAATGCACTCTATTAAATAGATAAATTGAATTACCCTGTTAAATCGATTTGTTGTTTTTATACCAAAATATTTTATTTGACAAACCTTAGATCTATAATTTTACCTTCAATTCTGTAAAAATTTTTACAAAATAATAATAATAATAAAAAAAATACTATAAATTTACTTTAAAACACATAAAAATAAAGAGACCAAAAGAAAAAGCGAAAAAAAAAATATAATCAAAACATTTTAATTTTATTGCATATATTTAGGCGTAAGAGGCTAGCCGAAATGTTAATTTTATTTTTTTCAATTTGACGAAATTGAAGAAACGAAAAAATCAAATCTAAATTTTCTTATTATGCCAAAAATAAAAGGAAAACAAAAACATTTGTGTTTTGCTTTTTCTGTTTTAGTTGTTTCGTTTTCTTTTTACCCGCCTATAATGAGATTTTGGGATATTCCGTTTGTCACGGCTTATGCAATATCAAGAAGGAACAATTTTTTCTTCCTTCTGAATTGCATGAGGTATAATAATATTTGATTGGGTAAGAAAAAAATTCTAAATCAGTTTAACGCTGTACGCATAAGTGATTATGTGGTATGAGGATATAAAGGAAACGGTGAATTGTCTTCTGTGCTCACGTTCAGCGCTACCGTGAACTGCAAGTGAAAGAGATTTTTAGAATTCTCGCGTCTTAAAATGTGTTAGGCAGATTTAGTGTATATAAATTTAAAAAATATTAGACGCCTTTTGATTAATTCTGGCAGGCTCAAATTAGGGAGTAAAAGAGAAATTCTGGCGGTACTACAAGTGATTTAAGCGGGCTTAGAATCAATCTGACCTGACTTAACTAACTTAAACCTGCTTTCAGTTGAAATCTATTTCTCGTTGTATCTCTCCTTCTACATAACTCTTGCTGCATATTCGAAAGAATAGTAAGATTTACTGATTTGTGTTATAAATCTACACCTCCCAGATTGATAGAACAAATTAAGGAGATGAGCTTAAAATTGGCTGCTTTTGTCAAGTTTTAGTAAGATCAAAATTATTTTTTTTGCCTTGTTCTTTTGTTTCCTTTTTCATTTAATACATAAAATTTTTCGCGCTCTCTTTTGACTGTTTATAACTTTTGCTATCCGAGAACATTTTTAACCTAACCAAAAACATTAGAAAAGGCAAAAATAGAGAATTTGACTTGTAAGTAAAAACAAAATGAAAATTTTTTTTTTTATTTTCAGAATTTCCTTTTGTATTACGATTATTTTTTTTTTTTCTTACTTTTTTATTACTATTATTATTTTGAATTTAAGTCTCTCTAAGCAGATATTAGAAGCGCGTTGGGTTGTAATATAAGGATTGAATGCGACAATAATTTTTTTTTTCTCCCCATGAACATTATTGTTATTTTGTTGTTGTTGTTGTTTATTATACTTAACGGCGGGGTGACAAATGAGAAATTTGCCTATATTTAGGTAGCTATAGAGCTATTTGGTTTTTTTCTCTCTTTTTTTGTTGTTTTCAAATGCCATAAGTTTTTGGTGTAAAATTGCGACTTAGGGTATTCAAATAAAAATGATAATAGTCAGAATAATAAAAAAATAGGAAAAAAAAGAGGGAAACTCAATAAAAATAACTTTATGCATTGGAAAAAGAAAAGGTTTTTTTTCCAAGCTCGTGCGTTGAAATACACAAAATAAAACCAAACAAAAAAAAAAGAAGGAAAACTTAATAAAAATTTTCACCAGATTTTCCTTTTTTTGCCTTGCCACTTTTAATAATGTTTCATTGTTTTTGTATGTCCTTCTTCAAAAATAATGGTGCTGCTCTGGTTATCAAAAATAAAATGGCATAAGGACAAAGTAGCAATAAAAATCTTACCGATGAACGATTTTAAATTCGTATAAGTCGCAGATATAAAGTTCAAATGAATAAGAATAAAATTGGTAGTGGTACTTTGTTTGATGGTTTCTTTAGTTGCCTTGTTAGCTTTTTTTTTTGTTTTGGTTGGACATTTAATTTCAGTTCGGCATGTAAGTATATACAAAGTCTGTTTAAATTGAAATTGGAATAAATGAGAATTTGTGAAAAACTCTTTTCATTTTATGATAATTTTTATTAAGTATCACTGTAGCAAGGGAAAACCAGGGAAGAGGGAAAAATTGGGGAAAAAATATTTTTGTTTCTGATGCAAATTTAAAATTTGCAAATTTTCATTTTGTTTTTTTTCAAAAACAAAGAATTTAAGAAAAATCACATTTGGAATGAATGGAAAAAATTTTTAAAATTAATTTTAGTTTTCCATTGTCAAGGTACGATTGTTGTTTAACTTGAGCACAATAATTAGTAACTGAGTAGTTACAATAACTGAGTATTTACCTGCGATTATAGTGAGTTTAGCTGCGATAAAAATGAGTTAAGTTTGAACTAAATATGAAAGTTTTTTTGTATTCTAAAATATTCTGACGCCTTTAATTTCTATTTGTTATTCATAATCTCAATTACAGTAGACCAAAATAGATCCACTTGATCCCAAATTGATAGATAGTTTGGCTTAGTTAACTGACTTCTAATTATTGGCTCCGGCGAAATATTTGCTGCATAGTAATTAATCAAATTGGGATATGTGTATCCTTCGGTGCGCCGCGTTAACCTTATTAATCAAATGGATATATGAATTTATCAAAATTACGCATTTTATTTTTATGTGCAATAAATTTTATCTCATTCTCCAAACGAAAAACGTCTTGAGCTATTGGAACATATTGCAAGAATCTTGTAAAATACTTCCAAACGATATTAGTGTTTATTAAATATTAAATTAGGCACTAAATTAAAAACCTTGCCAAATACGATATTCTTAAATTTTAGTTTTTCGCCAAAACAATATTATTATTATTATTATTATTATTATTATTATTATTATTATTATGAGTTGCAAATTAGGAACGAATAATAGAAGATTTACGTGCTTTTAATTTTAATCGAAAAAAATTCATTGAAAAGTTATAGGATATTAAAGGAGGACCGTAACATATATCTTCCTGTATTTGAATATAGATTCAAGGTAATTCAAATTATTTTGTAGACTCTAATTGATTTGGTATACGAAATAGGCATCACAGACTTTGTAGACCCACAGATTTTCTTCTATATTTCAAACAATTATGAAAATTTCTACATTTTTGAATTCGACTAATTTAAGACAATGTAAGAATTTATAATTGATAAATTGTTATTGTAAATGGATGGCCCCATTTCGGCCAAATACAAAAATTATTTAAAGGAGTCGAAACTTACAATATTTTTTATTTTTGTTGAATTTTAAAAATATTTTATTTGAAATATTTTTTTTTTTAATATTTGTTGAAAGTTTTCCTATTTTTACTTTTTATCTTTTAAAATTAATTCTATTTTTTCCTTTGGTTTAGAATTTTTTTTTTTCTTATTTCTTTGTGTTTGTTTTCTGCGTCTTTCGGAGAAAAAGGACGGATAATAATTTTACTTAATTTAACTTTAACAATTCATTCGTTTTTTCAGCTTGCCGTTTTTGTCCTTTTTTTTTTTTTTTTTTTGATATTCCATTTTCAGTTTGAATGTTATGTTGTGTCTTGTCAGCAATAAAAGGAATTATGTAAAAAAAAAAAATGGTAATAATAATTATGAGATTTTTTTTTTCTATTCCACTTTCTCTTTTTTCTGACTGCTTATAAGAGAAAAAATTTTCAAATGAGAAGTTAATAAGAGTAAAGCTGCTTATGTTGAAGATTGATAACGAAAAAATTAATTTAAGGATTATTTGGTGAATGGAATGGAATTTTGTGAAACCAAGTTGATTTTAAAAATGCGTGGAGAAAAAATATTATTTTAATTATTGTGAATATAAAAAAAAAATTCATAATCAATTTGATATTAAAAATTTAAGTAAGTAATCAAAATTAAAATATGCATTTTTTTCGTAGATCTATAAGGATCAAGATTAAATCATTTAAACTCAAAATAATGCTTAAAGTTTTATTAAAATTTTTTATATAATCAAGGCATCCTTGATTATATAAAAAAGAATTATGAAGGCCTTAATTCGTGTATCCTCTCCCTCAAGTATGCAAATATGGCAAAATTGGATACCATGATTAGTTCATCTGCATAATATAGAAGAGCTTGTCCATTTAAGAACACTCAATTCTGTTCTGAAGCACGTTAGGACAGCACTGTACAAAGCAAGAAATCTTCGAAAAAAATGGCAATAATTTCAAATTTTCATGAAAAATTCCACCTAGCTGGTTATTAAAAATATTTCACAAATTTAGGAAACACTAAAATTAAGTGTGATTTTTCAGTTGTTTTAAAATGCAGAAAATAAAACACTACTTAAAAGGGTCAAAAGGCCCCAAACAAAAAAATTAAAAGAAAATCAAAAAAACTATTTGAATTTCAAAAAAAAAAAAAATATATTGTTTTCTTTTTCTTAGAACAAAAATTTTATTACAAGTGTAAGGGGATGAAGTTCTTTTACCAAACCGTACACAATACTCGTATATACAAAAACATTGGACTGAAAAGTGAATAAGGAAGTAAAAAGTAGCAAATAAAAAAAAAGGCAAAAATTCTAGGGAGTTTTTAATTTCAGTTTATGGCGAATTTTCAGTTTTTCTGCAAACAAAATACAATAAAAATGCAAAAAAGAACAAAAATTGAAGGAAAGAAAGGAAACAGCGGAAGCACCACAGGATAATTAAAAATGTTTCATCGTGTGGAAGTAATGTTTAGCGCATTTCGTAATTGTCTTTATGCTGTTGTTGTTGTTGTTTTCTTGTAATTCTGATTTTCTGATTTTCTATTCGCCTTCTCATTTCAAAAGTACATTCTCATATTATTATTATTGTTATATAATTTATTGTTGTTGTTGTTTTTTGCTGCTGTTCTACTTACTAGCATTATGAAAATTTGTTCTTTTTATTATAAAATTGTTTTGAAGCATCAAATTTACAGTAATTTAATAATTTGACCGGGATATTCACGTTCACGTTTTTGTAAAATTTAGCTTATGCAGTTTAATTATTATGTATACTTAGTACTATATTACTAGTCACATATTAACCTCACAATAAGTTGAGTATTAAAGCTTGTAAATTTAATTCGAAAGATGAAAATATCTGCTGATTTTGGGAAGATGCTGTTAATCAATTATCACATCTTAAGCCGAATTTTTAAAAGTGGATTGGCGCATTAAAAAGCTCGTTCCCATAATACATAGAGTATCTTAATATATTAGATTTCATAAATTACACGCTAATTGACTGATATTTTGCGTTACTCACTAAACAGTTGAATATATTTGATTATACAGTAATACGAACAACCTCTCTCTCAACACCCGCCTTCCTCTCCGTAACATCTCGTTATCGGTTCGTAAAATTAGTATTCTATTGTCGGAAACTTACTTACTTAAAACTACAACTCATTTCAAATTCTTATGAAAGCTAAAATACATCAATATTTTGAAAATTGTGGATTCCTCCTAAAAGTATGCAATAACACATTTTTTTTATTTCTTTTTAAAAGCCTTATATTTTTTGCTCAAAAAGAAAATATTCTTTTTTTAACACCAATTTTGTTGATCCGAATTAATTTATTAATATTTTAATTTGAATTTATTTATTTTTGATCGTTTTATCTTCAGGGAAAAGGATATTTGATATGATTTCTTTGAATTTGGGGGTGGTTTTTTGTTTTTTTTTTTTTGTTGGAAATCTCATTGAATTAAAATTAGCACATATAAATTATTAACACTTTGCACTTTTTCACCTTCTTCCGCACCCTCACTGCGCTCTCCGGGTTTGTTTTTCTTTTGATTCAGAAAAGGTACTTCTTATCTTGCCTGGGCTTAACGCAGTAAGATTCCTTTTATTATGGCCATTCCATATCTCTCCGCATTACTTGTGCATGATCATAAAAATATGGAGAGAAAATCAAAAACAAAAAAAAATTGTAGTTTTTAACAGCCTCGCTACCCCATATTTTTTTTTTGTTATGTTTCCTTGATTCCTTTTAATGTGAAAACTATGATTTTAATTTGAATTCTCTATATAAAATTAAAATTGGTTGGGCGCTATAGTGTTATTGTTTTTTTCTGATATTTTTCCACTACAATTCATTTATGCAATACAATAACAACAATAATAAGAACAGAAAATAAATTTTATATTATAAATTTTTAATAACAAACATAAATGGAGAGTAAAGAGGATGGAATGCACACACACAAAAAAAAAGAGTAATTTTTCCACTTTTCTCCTTTTTGAGAATTTTTTTTTTTATGAAATTATTAAATATTGTTTTTTGTATAGTTGTTATAGCTGTTAAAAATGATGAGAAATTTTATTGTTATATTTATGTAATTTTATTATACTGGTGTGTAGGTACTTGTGTTCCAAAACTATGTACATAATAGTTTTCATTGTCTTTTTTTTTTTGAAGGATTGTTATGTATTATAGTTGTTTTTTGGGGAAATTATTTTTTTTTTTTTGAAGGATATTGAGTGTAATACAAATATCAATGAATTCCCAACAAATTTCATATAATTTTTATAACTTAAATTAAATTTATTACAAAATTTTAATGGAAAAACTATTATACAGGAAAAGCTGTGTATAGTTATTAAAAAAGGGCATGTGATCATAGTTATAAGCATATTTACAATTAAAAAATTATGCATGAATTTAATAAAACTTATAGTTGAATGTTAGCGTGGGTATTTTGTTGTTTTTTTTTAAGAAATCAGTGAACAGAATAAATATCAGTTATTTTGAGAATTTTTTAATAATATTTTGTTCTTTTTTTTATGTTAGTCACTTAATTTTAAAACAAACGATTAATTTTTTTATGATGAATTTTGTTTTCGAATTCTTAGTATATTTTCGTAAAATATTAGTGAGATGCAAGTAACGCATCGCTCAATAAGTCCGTAGGATGGCTAACAAAACAACAGAAGTTTGACATAACTTGATTTTATTCATCAACATAGTCTCCTTTTAAGGCGATACAGTCATTCCAGTGCTTCTCTAGCTTTTTGATATCATATTTGTAGAACGAATTATGTTTTCCTTCAAAATATGCTTCAGCTCGGGTAATGATCTCCTCATTCGATCCAAATCCCTTTCTCTGGAGCATCCTTTTGAGATCTGAAAGCAACCAATAATCGCTAGGGGCTAAATCTAGCAAGTATAGTGGATGGAGCAGCAATTCGAAGTGTAATTCATTCATTTTTACTATCCTTTGCATTGACAGGTGTCACGGTGCGTTGTCTTGATGCAAGAGAATTTTTTTCTTCTTCATGCGCGCTCGCTTTTCGTCGATTACAGGCTTCAATCGTTCCAATAATGCCATATAATATTCGATGTTGATCTTTTTAACTTTCTCAAGATAATCAATGAACAATATACCATGGCTATCACAAAATACGGAGGACCATTTAATTTCTATTTACATTTTTTTATAAAAATTTTTACTGGCAGTTAATATAATTCTGTTTTTAAATTCTATTCAGCTTATTGACGTGAGTGGCTATCCTTACGCTATGAAATTAGAGTACAAATTAATTTTTTTTTTAACTGAACTCAAGTTTTGTATATTACAGATAATGAATAACAACTACTCTACATGTTTATTATTGTAATAGTTATGCTAACACCATATAGGTTATAATGGTTACACAATAATATTTTAATATATTAAAAAATTTCAAATCACAAAAAGAAAATTATTTCCTAAATTAAATTTTTAATAAAAATTTTATTAATTTTGTTTCGTTTTCCTCCTTTGAGGGAGAATTGATAGAGAATTTTTTTTCTCAAATTTTTTTTTTTTCGAAATAATTTTCAAATTTTCTAAAAATTCAATATTTTAACTTTTAATTTCTAATTCTGTTTTGCTTTGAATTTTTGTTTGCTATTTCTCGTTTTCCCTCTTAAAACTTAATTACTTAAATATTCCTTTTTAGTTTTAGCCATTTTTTTTTTTTTGCATATGTAAGTATCTTTTATTTTTTTATAGCACATTATATAAATTTTTATGTAAATGATTTATAAACCGTAAAAACTAAATACCTCATGATTTATGGGATTTAAATCTAATTTTACATATTCTAGTACATAATATATGTATGTTAATATATGTTTTATAAATAAAATACGTATTATATAATAATAAATGTGTAAAAACTTAAGTAGTTTAAAAATATAAAAAAAAACTGACTGCCATAATAGTTGTGTGTATATAATAAAATTAAATGACTTACAACAAGAAAAATATTGTATAACATTTAAAAAACGAGTAAAAAAAAAAAAACTATAAACTATATACAATACTCGTGTGTGCTTTATTAAAAAGAAAACTTTCTTATATACACACATATATTTATGGTACACATACAAACGCACATATTCATAATGCAGTATCAGATATAGTGTTATATAACTTCTAACCTTAAAATTATATATTATACATAGTACAAAAACCAGGATTCTTATTTCCAACTTCCAACTATAGCTATACACACTGAGAAAAACTGATTACTAATTTGGTAGCCAAAAAACATAACTATACAACTTTGCATCAGAAGTTGCTAAAAAAAAAAATTACAAATTTAGCAATATTTCTGCCTCCTAATCGGGTATTGATTTCGTACTGTTATACAAAGCTAATTTGTGATTTGATTCTATGACTATTTTTTTAATTGACCTTGTGAGATTATTCATGTGAGTGATTTATTACTGCGTAACATAGAAATTTTAGTTCAATATTATAACTGCTTCTACCCCAGAACAAGTTATTCATTTACAACTCTCACTGTAACGTTTGTGATTTGTACAGTAATAAAACACTCCTGTAATAGCTAAAATATATGTTGACTATTTGGTTAATTTATGTAGCTATATTTTCCTATATAGGTATAAACGTGGAAACAGAATGCTTAAACCAAGGTGCATAGTCTTGGTCAATAGTTAGTCAATGGACTAACCTGATTTCTACTAGTTTTTATTACTAGGAGCATGTAAATCTATGGCAGATGTTGACTATAGGAGAAATATTACAGAAACTGTGGCAGAAACTATGACAGAAATATTCCATAGGTTAGTCTCACTAGGAGCATGACTAAGAGCATGCAAAACTGTGGAAGATGTTGACTAAGGCAGAAATATAAAAGAAAATATGTAATAACTAAGGTAGAAATATTCCATAGTTTTGCATGACTAGGAGCACGACTACGAGCATGCAAAACTATAGCAAAGGTTGATTATAGCAGTAATGTGACAGAAATTATGTCAAAACCAAGGCACAAGCATTCCATAGTTTTGTATGACCAGGAACACGGCAGGGACCATGCAAAACTATGAAATATTTTTTTTGAGTGTATTGCTCTCTTGTTATACTTATTATATAGTAAACATTATACAATTTATGTATGTCACACCTATTATACATAATTATGTATATACATATGTATATATAAAATAGAAAATTTTATTAAAACTACGATCACATATCCATCTTTTTTAAAATACCCAAAGGAGACTTACACATTAAAATTTATTTTATTTGTACAGCTACATAATTACACACGTATATCTATATGATTATATACTTCATATATTAAATTATGTTAAAAATTAAAATATACTCACATACTTACGTACATATAATATGTGTATATAATTGCTTAGATTAAGATATATATTTAATATGAATAGCATGTCATATAATTTAAATTGTAGCATGACATAAACTTGGATAATATTTTTTTATAAACTGAGAGAGAGAAAGAGAATAGCACTATACTTTTAAGCATTAAATTTTCACTCTTTTTATTTTTTATGTTAGATCTCCTAATTTTGTTTTTGTTAGGTAGGTAATTCATAAGTATTTTGTGATTTATTTTATATATCGGATTTCTAAATATAATTTATCGTTTCTAATGCAGACTTTTAATTCATTAATCTATTAAAAGTAATTATTATAGCCTGCGTGTACAGAGAGTGTAAATTTAATAGGTTCTACATTTTTATTACTAATCGAATCTTATAGCTTTAAACAAATTACTTCTAATTTGTTGAGAATCTTTGTATTTGCTTAATGTAAAAGATTTTGAATAAAAGCACGACGAAGAGAGAAAACACGGCAGTATTGAAGAATATAAGACCTTGAATAAGGTATAAGAAAAATATAATACCATAGTCTATCAGCTCAAAAAGCTGAAATTATTTGCCGAAGCGTTCCGAAGTAAAAAAATTTACAAAACCAATGTTTAATGTTTTATATCCCGAAGTATTACGATTGAAATATCGGGAACTTCGTATATTCTAGAAATATTATGTTATTATTTTTTTTAATTTTCCTAATTAGAAAAAAGAAAATTATTGAAATTGCATTTTGAAAATAGGAAAGGTCTGAATCGTTCAAATATTCCAGCGAATTTATCAACTAATTCTTTTAAAGTTTTAGAGGAAACATATTCGAATAATATTATACAGAGTCAGCAGACTTAAAATTATTAATCAATTTCCTCCCCTTAAATTATTTTCATTCAGCTCTTGAAATAACTAATCTTGATGACCCGATAGATGCAATATTCTGAATTAAAAGAAGTTTATAATCCGCAATGGTTGTGTTTTCCACATATTTTTAAGCACAATATATCCTAATATTGGCCAGATCAATTATAGTTCCCAAAGATTATTTTTCTTGTATTCTAAATAAATAAAAATATTATTTTTACTAAGAACTTCAGCTTAAAAAGCTTTCATGTCACATGTATAAAGTTTTATGACAATTTTATTTCATGTTTTTATCATTTGAAATGTAAAATAAAAAGAGAAAGTATTATGTGCTAGTAGAGTTACATATAAAAATAAAAAAAAAATCCAGAAATAAAAAAAAAATATAATAATTTTTTCCTTTATTTTCTCCGTGGCATAAAAAATGCTAAACCAAAAGTGTCTTGCTTTTCACTTGGAAAAACTTGGAAAGAAATTATTTTTAATTCAAAGCTAGTATAGGTGCTAGGAAATTAAGAACTAAAACATAATAAAGAAATTGAATGTTATGTGACTGTAAAACCACATTTTTAAGTGATTTTTCAAAACCGCATGCTTCTGTAAATTCTTAACACTAGGTCACTTCGAAGTTGTGCATCATTTAGCAGCAACTGTAACTCATTTTGTTATTAGATTTTGTTTTCAAAATCTAAATTTAATTTCGCATTAAAATAAAAGTACTTCACTAATTCCTATTTCGAGATACTTGATTTTTCTATAATTGCATAATTTTAGGCGCTTTTTTTTTAAACCAAATTTTATTTGAACAATTTACTTTTACTGACTTTTTTTTACACAATCATAAAATTTTATGTTTTATAACTCAAATTACCTTTAAAAAATTTTGAAAAATTAAAGGCTTTTATGAGGTTTTTCTGCCTTTTTCATTGCATATTTCCCCTTCACTTCCCTTACACCATAGAAAGCTAGTTATAAATACTTGTTATAATTATTATTATTATTAATATTCGTTTTATTTTGTATATCTTTATATAATAACCTTTAGAAAAGAAAAAAATATTAATACACCTTAAATTTAATAGGCTCTTCCTGTCTGCCGACCCATTTCCTTTATGGGAAATATCATTAAGACGAATGTTGTATGTAATAAAAAGTTGTCGGTTTAATTTTATACCAATTTTTTTTTTTAATATGGCGTTTTGTTATTGTTACTTTTCGCTTTTTTTTTTACATTTTCATGTTTTACTATTTTTCCACTTTATTTTTTCTTTCTTCTCTCTAAATTATAAACGCTTTTGAAAGAAACAATCCATTATCACTTCCTAAAGTTTTAGCAACGCAAAAAAAATAAATAAGAGAAATAAATAAAGGCAAAAAAAAAAATTGTTTAAAAAGAGAAAGAACTACAAAGTAACAGTAAACACATTTAAAAACAAAAAAAAACTTAAATTTATGTAGAGTAGGAGAAAAACTATAATAATGACTAGTGAGGGAGAATAAAACTGTTATATTGCTAAATTGTTAGTTACTATTATTATAATACGCAACGCAATGAAAGTTAATATAGAAGAAGAAAGTGTGAAAAAACAACAACAACAACTTAAACATATTTACCGTTAATACCAACTTAATAAAAATATGTCTCGTGAAGTAGGTAGTAAATTTGAAAGGATTTTATATTTTTGCTCCTATATAAATGCTTTTATAGGTGTATTTTATGTGCGAATGTTAATTTTGTTCTTGACTTGAAATTTTAAAGAATAATTTGCTTAGAATTTGATTTTTATTGTACGTCTAGCTGAAATATTTTAGCATAATTTTCAAATATTTTTGGGAATTTTATGCTCAATTCAAAGGTTAGACAATAGATAAGTAATTTCAAGGATTTGATATGATATTATCGAACCGGCTTCTAATATGTGCAACGAATAACTTTTAGTTTCCTTTATAGTAGGATTTCTATTAACAATATTAACGTTCTAACGATATTAATTCTTAAACGGTTCAATAATTTCTACTTAAACAGAAAATATATATAGTTGCTGATAGTTAGAAGGAACAATATTTGTGAGGTCATATAAGAGGCCTGAAATAGATATAATAGAGGCCTGAAATAATATAAATATAATAGTAATAATCCAAATTTGAGGACATTAGTGGGGGTTCTCACCGGATACTGCCTCGCGAGGTTCCACCTGAAAAGGATGGGTGGCGGATGAGGTCTGCCGTTTATTCCTGGAGGAGGACGAAACCATGGAGCACTTACTGTGTGAGTGCGAGGCGGTTGCTCGCGTGCGACTGAGATGCTTCCGGGCTTTGTGACCCCGGGCAGTATCTCGCAGATTGATGTAGCTGCCATACTGCAGTTTGTCAGGGGCCTAGGAATAGAGCTAATGTAGGGGGGGTGGGAATCTCAAAAGATCCTATGGGTCGACGTGAGGGGGGCCTAAGGGCCTCCGTCCCCATGGAGGAAAAAAAAAATAGTAATCAGTTCTTGTAGTCTATCTTCTGTACCTATGTGGTATTTGATTGTTATCAGTAAGATGTACTCTTCTTTGGAAATAATAGTCGTCTAAATTGTCATATCATATAAAAACATACACAAGCATTGCATTTTGATTTTAATTACAATATTCAGCTCAAACATATTGGAATCAGTGGAATGCTATAACTCCTATTAAAAATTTTAACATAAATAATTTGCTCTATCTAACTACCTATAATAAAAGCTTTTTCATCATATCTTTTGCTAATTTAAAACTGACCGTGTTCTTAAATTTGTTTCACAAATTGTCAGCATTCTATTGACAGGCTCAAAATGTCAGAAGAACGAGATCTAACATTAGTATTAACGATAATTTTATTAAAAATATCGGGATAATTTATGTCACCTTTTATGAGTTGAAAGCTGAAAACCGCGTAATCGCATCTGTTGCTTAACGTCGGTAAGTTAATTAGTTTGAACTTATTCTTATATGGTAGGAGAATAACAGAATCCTCCCAAGGAATGAAGCGCAAATCTTAAAAAAATTTTTTGAATCGACTCAATCCTTGAATTAATATTATAATGGGATCACTAAACTTGTGAGACGTATACCAGAGGAGGACGAACAACAGAAGAGCACACGAATTTTAAATGGATCCATAAACTCTTTAGACCAGCTTTTAATAAAGCCCAATGTATAAGATAAAAGCGCTGATTTTACACTCATATTCTTTACAATTCCTTAAATTTTTATAAATTTTTCATATTATAACCAACTACAACAATTTGAAATAGGGTTGGATTGCGGTAAAAGATAATTGTAATTTCCGTTTTTCTTTTCTTTTTTTTTTGTTTTCCTCAGTTTTTACTCGCAGCTAGGCAATTACGAAACAAAAATTATGCGTATGTTTTATGTTTGCATTTTATGGTACTTTAAGTGTGAAAAAGTTAAAAATTATTTGATGATTTTGTAATTACAAGTTCTTTCATAAAGAATAATAATACTATATTAAAAATTATTAATTTTTCTTACAAAAGTCAGGCAGTTTATATCATGCTTTTAACTAAAATAATTGGAAATTATGCGTCATATATTTTTAATAGTATCAAAGAGGAGAAGAACGAAATTTTGTTTAATATCGAGGACACTATTTCCTTTTCAAGGATTAGGTGAAGTTTGAAGAAATTTGTAATAAAAATTTCAGTTATTGGGTATAGTTTTATAGGATTTTAATAGTATAGGTAATACAGACGCACATGATGATATTGTAAAATAAATCTATAATTATAAATTTAAAGCTTTTTCTGAGGTTTAAAAATAT
This sequence comes from Condylostylus longicornis, assembly GCF_029603195.1. Taxonomy (NCBI): domain Eukaryota; kingdom Metazoa; phylum Arthropoda; class Insecta; order Diptera; family Dolichopodidae; genus Condylostylus; species Condylostylus longicornis. The sequence continues at coordinate 3,404,177 of NW_026578052.1, read as the reverse complement.
TTCTGACTGTAATTGGCAATTTAAGACATGAAAATTAATAGATTTATTTTACTTACTTCGCTAATACAGAGAAAAAACGGAACCACTAAAGGCCTCTTGCCCAAGCTTAAGTATATCTAATACGAAATTATACAATTTGGTATACCTTCTTATTCTAATTGCAAATTGACATTCCTGCTTGCGTGCTACCCATGATTTATAAGCTTCAACGAATTAAAAGAGAAAACATACAAATCTGAAAATCATGCACACAACTACATAAACATCACAAATACTGCTTTGTTTTTCAACAAAAATTCGTCTTTATATGAATATTTTTTCTCCCCATCAGCTTAAAATGAAGCTATCAACTAAAATTTAAGTATACATTGCAAAGTAAGTGTGTGAAACTTTAATTTCAAGCGCTTAAACGCAACATTTTCATTATTCCTTTATTGTTTATTTATTTATTTTTTTAATCTGTTCATTATTATTATTTTGAATATTCGAGTTTTTGCTATAGAAATCCGTGAGATTGTTTTTTTTTTTTTTTTGTGGGGTGACTTTTAAATCCGCGCGAGGCTCAAAAAACAATATAATTTTTTTTTCGCTTTATACACAATTTAATAGTTATGATTTAATAACTTTCGTTTGGCTAAAAAAAAATATGAGGCAAAAAAAAATATTGTTAGTAAATAGGGGGAAAATAAGAGAGAGCCGAAAAATATGAACCGAAATAAAAAATTAACAATAAAGGATATATGAAATTGGAAAAACAAAAACAAACCAGCAATAAAAAATTATGCATCATGTGACGAGACAACTCAATTGTATGATCCTTGGAAAAAATTTAAAATGCAGTTGTTGCATACAATATTTTTAATGTCGCTGTATGGACGTGAAAAATGAAAATCTAAAAAAATATATTGATGAGTTTTTTTACGCCATCTGTTAACATAAAATGGCAATTTTAATGTTATTTTGTATTTTTCCGTTATTTTTAATGTGTTTTTTCATAAGTTTTTTGATATTTCCATGTTCAGTAGTGAAAAAATTCAAAGAGTTCAATATTTTGATGCGAGTATTAAAGTCTTTACCTTTAATGAACTTCGCTTAGGTAATTATGACCTGTGGTTTTAATAATTCTATTATGTTTAGGAAATTTTATTATGTTATGATCTTAAAAGTAAAACTTCAATTTAGTACAAGGGAGGTATGTGATGAGGTTGTGCCATAAATACTGCTAGAGTCATAGCAGTATTTATGGCACATCCTCATCAAATACCTCCCTTACATAGCATGATCGTGTCTTGCACACTTATAAAATGACACGCAATGACACTTAATAATTAACTGTCAACACATTTACTATCATTTATTTATAACAGTAATTTGCTGTCAAGGTAATTACCGTCGAGATATTTACTGTCAAGCCATTTACTATCGAGACATTCATTACTGTTAAGACATTTATTGTCAAAAGATTTATCGTTAATATCATGCAAAAATATTCACTTTCTAGGTCGTGATATATCCAAAAAGTTGATCTATCCGTGACATTTGTGAACATCGATTTATTCGAACTTGGGATACGCGCGTGTACACACATAACGTCAGACAGACAAACGGACAGACCGATATCTCTCTAAACATAGTTTATTTACACTTCACTCACCATTAAAAAGTGCATTTCTACCGAAAAATCGATATACAAATTTTGATGCCATCATATAGCTTCTCTTATTGTATACAGTTCTAGAGACAAAGCGCTACAGAAGTAAGTCCTCGAAAAAATGCAAACAACTCCAAATTCCTAAATATAAATGCTCCAAAGATGGAGCAACATAGAATGTTGCTCAATATCGCTCAATGTTGCTCAATGCTGCTCAAAAGGCTCAATCTTGCTCAATATAATTGAATTTTGAAATAACTGATAATGAAGGACTTTACAGATAAGGTGTGAGCCTTCGTCAACAGCCTTGAGAACGAAAATTTCTTCACATATTTTTATAACGAAAACAATTAAACTTTTATTAAATGTTCTTTCTGCACAAAAACTTCCTTTAAAATTAAAATAAAATCTTTAAATTTAAATTTAAAATTTTTCCATGGTTAAAAATTTTTCAATCTTAACTCTTTTTGTACAAAACTTTTATTATTAATATTTCTCTTTTGTTATTATTGCATTTTGTTTATTGTTTTTTTAAGCAAATTAAAAGGAACTTCAATATAGAAATTCAATTTTATTATCCTGTTTTGATTTAATTTTCATGAAATTATTTTTCTATGTTGTTGCCATTTTTCTTTAAAATTGTTAACAACTATAAAATTTCCTATATAAAAATTAAGAATAGGGCTATAATTTTATTTGTTGTTGTAAAAATATTCGTAGGATTAAAAAAATAATAATAAAATTAATAAATAACTTAAGACAGAAAACCTTTCATATTGTATACATAGAAAAATCTATATAAAATATTAAGTATTTGAATGAAAGAAACAACAAACAGGATCAAAATAGTGAAGTGACCAAAATAAAAATAAGAATAAAAAGGAGCAAAGAAATCAGAATAAAAAATTTTTATAAAAACCTCAACCAGGACATAAAAATGTATTCCTCTTTTCTTCCTTATTTTTTTGTTGTTATTTTGTATTTTTGATTTTTGATACTTTTTTTTTCTTTAATTTTATTATAAATCCTTTTTTATAGTGCTATTAGCCAGGTCATAACAAATTTTCTTATTGGGTTAAAGCAATAACCTATAGCTCTAGTTATATGATTTTTATAATATCTTCTACGTAGAACGCAATATTTTCTTTACAAAGGGAGGTAGAAAGAGAGAGAGAGGGAGAGAAAGAGATAGAGAAATATGAATACCAACTATTATAATGAATTATATAAAAATTAGTACAATATCGTACAGAAGTTGTACGTAAACATAATGAAAGATTATTATATTCTCTTGTACACAACCTAAAACCCATATCGCCCTTAATGTAATATACAAAAGAGCATAAGAGAACCTTGTAATTTACAATTTTGCTATATAAATGTCGACATATACAGGATGTCCGGGATTTGATATTATACCCCACTTAAGGTGGGGTATACAATGCCTTCAGATGACCAAATTCACTGTGTCAAATCTTTTTACTCATGGTGCAAAATTGGCTCAAACTGCCATATTTTCCAAATTATTAATTAAAATGTTGAAATTAGATGATTTTCAGAAATTTCTACTTTGATTCGTGAGAACCCAAAAGGTAGAATGGCACTAGATAATTTTGGTTCGTCTGTAGATCTTCTATTATTCTGCTTGAGGAGAACCATTGAGTCTCGGACATCCTGTATACTACGTATGAATTGAATACAGTATCAAAATAGTTTGTTTCAATAATATTATACAATCTATTTTATATTCCGAATAAAAGGGCAATACACTTAGGTACCTACCCAATATTATTGTAATCTTATATGTACCTATATATACAATTGGTGTATTCGTCTGTAATATTTATTAATAAATAACGGCTATATAAACAAATTATAACAAAGAAAAATATGAAAGAGAAGAAAAAAAACATTATAAAAGGATCATCATCAATGTACCAGCCAGTTATAGTATAACTATTATATTATAGTCCTTGTATAGTGCAATTGTGTTATACTATTACTTCTTGTATATTGTTACATTTATTGTGCAATATTAACATTTTAAAGGACCATCTGGATTAAATTTCATTCTTATCTGCATTAAATTTCATTTCATTGAATTTTCTTTTTTATACTAGAAATTTTATATAATGGCTATTATATAGAAGAAAATATGTGTGTATGCGTATATGTGTTTATGAAATATGAAAAGAAATAAGTTAAATTTGTAATTGCATTCTTGGGCATACACACTCTATATTGAGTATATGTAGTATATAAAATTTTCTTAATCCGATAAGTCAGCCATTGTTGCAATAATTGTTACAATCATCATTATTATTACAAAGTATACACATATAACAATATCCTACTTTTATTACATATTAGCAAAATGTAGATAGACAATAATTTTACAGTATCTTAGTCTGTATATTATGGTTGATAAGTTTATATTGATTTACGTATTCAACTTAAAATTAGTGTGAGGTCAAAGAACCATACTTCATGTATATTACATAAGTAGATTATAGTTTTTAAAAAATTAATTGACCCGCATAATTAGAGTTTATTGTTCAATAAACTTTAAAATTTTTATCTGATATAAATCGAAAATATATACTTACACTATATATTCTTATACATTTCACCTACATTCGTTTCTGATTCTGTCATTTTACAAGGCGAAATTTTTCCTTAAAAATTAGTTTTGTATATAATATTAAAAGTTTTTGCGAAAAGATCTCACTTTCATTTGTGTAGGTAGAACGTAAATAAACTGTTGAAGCATATTTTCTTCACAAGAATGTTGTTAAGCTCTCAATTATAGGTATAACAGAACACGTAAATTAAATTATTAACACGTTAGTGTTAAACCATTATTAAAAATATTGTTTGTGTGTATTCAAAATGTATGTAAGAAATTGATGATTGAAATTCACTACTAATTGTTTAACTAAAATTGCACTATGTTTATTAATTTAACAAAATGGCCTTCCCATTGCCATTTGTTTTCAGTAGAACTACATTGAAAAAATTTAATTTATTGTTATTAAATCATGCAAAATGTTAGAACCTTAAATAAATAATTATAAAAGTCAATCACTCTCCGTTCAAACTTGAACGCAAATATTTTAAGCACTCACGGTTTATTTAAAACTTCATTAAATTATTTGTAATTTTGGCAAAAGCTTGTTAACTAATTTTAAAGTTTAAATGGTAAAACGTAGAGCGATTGGACGTTTCTGCTTGGAAAAGAACGAAATAGTGGAGCTTTTATTGCGAGAATGCGAGGCAGATGGCAGCTTGTTAAGAATGAGATGCTTCGGAAGGGGCTTTATGACTCCGCTGAATAGCTGAAATACTGTAATTTGTCAGGAGCCAAGATATAGTGCTAATGTAGATGGGGACGAGAATCAAAACAGGTCCTATGGTTCCACGTGACGAGGGTTTAAGAACATAAGTGTTTTAAAGGAAAAAAAAAAAATATCAGAGTATTTAAAAAAGTTACAAAAATATATAAATCAGTTCCTAAGCAATTCACTTCAATTTATTGAAAGAAAATAGAATAATGAAGAATAAAAAATAATAGAGCTAATAAATCTGAAATCAGATGACAAAATTTATAATTAGTGTCGCTAGTATAGTTTTTCATATTCTGTTTTATTTATTATAAAAATTTTATATCATACCAGTGACATTATATACAACAAGGATTATTAATGTTTAGGATCATCCATTTGTTGTACTAGACTTGGAAAGAGACACCGTTTTTATTATACTGCTCCTTTTCAAATTTACTGTTATAATAAAATTAATCATACTTTATCGGATAAATAGAAAGTTTCGTTAATTTTAATAATAATTTTTTTATATTTTTCCATAATGGAAATTTGAATTTTCCATTACGTGTCATAAATTAGGCAAGATTTCATATAGTGGAAATAAGTATATTTCATATAGTGGAAATGTTTTCGCAATAATTTCATATAGTGGAAATAAGATACTCGAAATACCCAATAACTAACAATAATAAACTTTAATATCGAACAAATTCCTACCAAATTTCTGGCAATTGCGAGTAGCATTGAGTGTTTTAATTACATTAAATCCCAATTATTTGTTATTTCGTAGCCGACTTCCCGAAATAATATAGATATAATTGAAATTTAAGGCACATACTTTTAACTTAGAGGAACTTAAGTATAAGCCAGTTGAAATTCTGGAGAAAGGAGAAGTCTATGTTAGATTATTAATAAGTACAGTGGAACCTCAATTAAAGAAACTCTCAAAACACCATAAACTTTGTTTGTAATACGAAGACTTCGTAATTAAATCATAATATAAAAACCCTCAAAATCAAGAACAAAACTTTGGTAGATTAATACAAACAATTCGAAATTCCAAATATGCTGTTAATCTACCAATTAACAGCATATAAAAACCGCATTATAATAAAGGTACTGCACTATATTTGCTTTAAATACTGTTATATACATTAGTATAACATATAATAAATTAATATATATTGTTTTTTTAATAAATTTTTAAATTTTATTTAAATTTTCAAAAAAAAATTCCAAATAAGAAAAAATTTACAACAAAATACCAATTTATACTTCAACCGGATTTTCGACTTTAAAAATAAAATTTCGGCTCTAAATTGTAATACCAAAGCAAGTTGACACTTTTATACAAAAAGTAAGTACCCATATACATACTTCTGACATATTTTTTTTTCTCACTTTATTATTAATGTAGAATATTTGGTAGATAGAGCCATTTTTTTTCCATTTCTTCTCTCGAAAAAAAAAGAAGAGAAATAAAATATATTTTTTTTGCCCCGTGATTTATGCAAATTATCTTAATTCGAATAATGTATACAATAAAATAGCATTGGAATGTGAAAAAGAACGTAAACGAAAGAGATTTTTTTTTTTAAATTTTTGCAAATTATTTCCTATTTTTACATTAATATAACCACACAAGTGTACATAATATGTGTATAACACTTATAACACAATTTAATACCTTTGTTATACTTTCGTATAATGTGTGCTACTATGAAATGTTTTCATTTAAAATTATGGAAATAAAACAGGAACATATTAAAAATAAATAAAAAAAGTAAAGAATTTACAGAAACCAAAAAAGAAAAGACAAAAATCATCATAAATCCCTTATCAAGTAAATAGGAGAACAAAAAAAAAAAGAATAAAATACAAGAAAATAAGCAGCTGTCATCTCTGAACTTGAGAATCCTTAAAAATAGGACACAAAATTTAGAATAACAAAAAGCAGAATTGTCAGGTACAATACGAAAAAAAAAAAATCTAGAATTATTACGATTCAAAAGTAAAAAAAAAAATAAATTAAATACGACACTAAAGTATAATTTTTTTTTTTTTTGTGAGTGAAAAAAAAAACATGTAAAATGGCATGAAATTCGCATAAATTTTCATTTTGAATTTCCATTTTTCGCATTTATTTTTAATTTTTTTTCTCTTATACTCGAAATACATTTTTGTATTTTGGTTTTTGGTTTAAATTAAATTTTTTTTTTAAATTTTAACATGACGTATTTAATATTGTCCTAAATGAATTCTATATAGAATTGCATTTTTAGTAATATAGTAAGCAACCCTAAGGTTGTTGCGATTAAATTAAAAAATTTACAAGTCTTCTACTTTATAAATCTACATCTTATCTACACGACTCTTTCAGATTTCAAAATTTACGGCAAATTATTACGAATTTACAACACCATAGGTCTATTATTGAATAGATCCTGGGCTATTATTGAAAGCAGTGTAGAAAAAGGCATAAACTCTTCCATGGCAATCGATTTTACAACATACGAGGAGGGGAGCTTCCAAATAGTATAACAGTTGAAAATCAGGTCAATTATTGTCAATTTGCTTTTATTAAGTACACAAACCTAAAAATGTCACCGCAGTTATTGTGAATTAAACCATATTCCAACATTGTCAAATTGAAGTTAGAGTTGTCTGTTGAGACGCCATATTATTGAAAAAAAAAATATTTGTTTAAGAGCAAAAGTACCTTACATCTTGTTGATTAAATTTATAGCGTTCTTTTATAGCGATTTAAACTTTAAAGTAAGTACGAGGTGAAATTTTTTATAAATTCGTCGAGTTGATACTTATTATTTTACCTCTCTCTCTCCACTTCTCCGCAAGTTTTTTAAACAAAACTGACAAAATTTCAATATTCAAATTTATAGCAAAGCAATTATCCTGATTCTCTACTTTAAATAGAAATCTAAGGATAGTAGATGTTATATGGGTACTAGTATTTTTATAAAATGTCACCATATTTTGTACATAATATTTAATTATAGGGTACAAGGTAACATCATATACAGTAAGAGGCTCTTTATATTTTAAGTATTTTTTTTTTTTTTCATTTTTACCGCAAAAAACGGCATGCATTTTTCCTTTTTTTGTTGTTGTTGTTTATCCAACCGTTCGTTCTCTTTAAGGTTACCTTTATAATAATAATATTATTTTAATATATGAAAAAAGGTAGGTGTACACTGCATGATGGTGTTGTTTTCTATATGTTTACAAATTTAATAACATAAATTTACGGTTTACATACTATGATGATGGTAAAAAGGAAAAAGAAAATTTTTTTTTCAATTTCTTTTCTTCATATTTTGATAACAAAATCACACCCTAGAGGGTGTAAGGTGTTGGAAAATTTCTCAATTTTTAAATATTTAGTATAGGTAGATAGAGAACCTGAATATTGGAATCAACCACCACCATAACACAAATGTTTTTTTTTTAACTTAATTTTCCTTTTTTTTTTTAAAGTTGTTGTTTTTCTTTTTTTTTCGCTCTCTATGTGTATGTTGTAAATTTCTGACATACAAGAAATAAAATGTAAATATATGTGCACCCTACCATCAAAAGGATGCCTATTTTATTTACATATGAAAAGAATTGGCAAAAGCAAAATATAAAATCGTATTCCATGACGAAGGGCAATTTTATTTTTAACTTTACCAACAAATCTTTTAACTGTAGTAAGAACTAAAACTGCTTGAATTTGGATAGGCTTTTTCAAAATAAAAATTAAAGAATATTGATCAATATTTTGGGTAAAAATTTTGCGGGGCGAGAAATATGCGTAGCGAGAAATATGAACTTGTACAACTCATAGTTCAAGGAAAAATCAAAGGCAAAAGAAGAATTGGTAGAAAACAGATGTAATGGTTGCGTAACAGCAGGGTTTGCACGGGTTATATCAAATATCGGTTTATTGGTGTATCTAGCAATAGACTGAGTAGAATATAACAACATGGTAACCAGCGTATCATGAAAATAAAAAAATGACACCTAACATCGAGTAGTGGATAGGCAGTGCAAGAAAAAGAAGTAAAATATTAGACAAACTTTAAATTATCAAAATTGGCCGAATTAATTTCTACTAAAGTTAACAAAAACTGAAGATTTTGAAATTATTTAAAATAACTTCATTTTGAATGTCAAAAATTTGTCAATTAACCCATTAGAAACCAAGTTTTAACTAAGTACCTTGGCAATTTTTTTAATTAATTCGATATTTTATTCGATTAATATTAAGGGTATTTTAACACTTATTAAAAACTTAATTTTGGCAGTATTGATCTTCATTTGGAATTGTTGATCCGCAATGGGTTAATATTTAAGGTTACAAGTCATCTTTAATATGAGGCATGCCATATAAAGTTTCTGAATTAAACATTAGATTTTGAATTAATTAAACTATTGTGAGTAATGTAATTAGTTGGACTAATTTTTTTGTAATTGTTCGAGATTTAGTAGATTTTGTTAATTTCGAACTAAAAATCGAGCTTAAACTACTATAAAAATTATTTTTTAAAGACAACAACAAGATGATCCAGAAAGAAAGATGTGCATGCAAAAAATATTAAGGTAGAAAAAGTGCTCTTTTGGTGTATGTTCTACCATAATACATTCATGTATATTCTTTCATCACCTGCGTCATCACAATCATTATCATCATCATCATCATCCTTATTATCACTATCAACATCATCATTTAAATTTTTCATCTTTTGTTATTATTTCTTTTCATTTTTTTTTTCGTTTTGGTTTCATTTCCTATAAATAAAATAAAATTCTGAAAGAATAATAATATTCGGATAGGTGTACCTAAAACTACATAAACACATCTACATATTATGTATAATGTGTATGTCATGTAAGTATGCATTTATGAAATATAAGAAAAATTATATGCTCGAATGCTACTGCTAGTGCTCCTTCTTTTGTTGAATACTGTTGTTGCTCTGCCACCTTTGCTATGCTACCTATACCTGCTATATAGTATATTTTGATGTCCTTGATGATATGTTTAAGAGCTCTCAGGTGAAAATTAGAAAATGTGCAAATGACATACTCTTTAATGCCATGATTTTCCTATTTTATTTTCATTTTTTGTTGTTGTTTTGTGTAATTCTCAGATTTTTTTTTGTCATATTTTTTTTTTCTCTCAGTTTTAAAAAGGAAAAAAATCTGTCATGTTTACACATATGTTTATTTAATGTTGTTTTTTTTTTCTCCTATTTTCTCTTTATCCCGTTGTGCCTTCATTCTCGTTCATACCTTTTTTTCTTTTCGTGTTGTGTTCATTTTCTGGTGCTTCCGTTTTCTGAATTTCCCCCTCTTTTTCCCATATTTTGTTTTCTCTGGATAAAATTTTTTTTTGTTTTTCCTGTGTATTTTTTCTTTGCCAGAAGCATCATAATAGGAAAAAAAAATATAAGAGAAAAAAAAAATAAGAAGAAAAATTAAAAGAAAAATAAAGAAAATTTTTTTGTTTTTCATTTAACTTTAAATTTTTAATGATATAAATTGTAAAGAATAAACTGTAAGAGTATGAAAGAGAGAAGAGCTTTGACTGAGAAGAGAGAAACAAAAATGTTGTTATTAATAAGAAAGCGTTTGTTGCTATTTTTTGTTGTTTTTAATTTAGCTCAGCTCTTGTTTTTCTTTTCGAATTTTTTAAACCACGAAATGTCCTTTATTTCTTTATTGGTAGCTATTCTCAACAATTTTGTTATTAATTTCATTTGAATCTGCTCGTTAGTACGACCCAATAATTAAAAGTTCTCTTTATTTTTCTGCCTTTCAAATTTTGAAAATTCTAAGGGTTTAAGTTAAAAGTATTGAACTTAACATAAATATTTTTGCTCAAATTTTAATTTAATAACTACTTTAATCAATCGAATTCATTATTAGAATAATTAAAATTTATTACAGCTTTTTTGACACCAACCTTTCAAAAATTTTGTAACCCCATTATTTTCCGAAAATATCGACATTCAATACTAAAATAAAATTTTAATATTATTCTTAGCTTCTTTTCTTAAATTTTCCAAGTTGTAAACCATCGTATATCTTCTGTAAACATTTTAGTGAAGACACAAACCTTTAAAAATTTTTTTTTTACAAAACTTTGAATTTAAGATTTGAAAAAATTTTTAAATAATTACTTTAAAAATAATTTTATTGTGTTACTTTATTCCATTACACTGCGTATTATTGATTGGAAAGGTAAAGTACCAGGTAAAATTTTTAAGAAATTCATTGAATTGGGATTAATTATTACACCTCTCACTCAATTTCCTCGCAAAATTTAAAGGGACTACTAATGATACTGAGCTTGAGAAATTAAAAATATCCGCAATTGGATAAAGTGAGATTTTTTTCGTAACTTACATTCTTATCAAATATTTTGTAACAGAGTCTATTTCAATGTATTGTCGGACGTAAAATGTCAATTATATATGAAAATATTAGTTTTCGATTAATGTTCAAAGAAATAAAGAAAATTTTAAAATTGCATAGTTTTGTTCAATAAAAACATTTTCAAATGGGTCTTACACCAATTAAAAAATATTTCTCACCTCGATTTTTAATATCTGTCAAAATGTCAATTTTTGCAGTATATTTAGTAAGAGTAAACAACAATACTTTTTCCACAATATTATTAAATAGCTAAGAACTCAACTGAAAAACACGATTTACCAGACTGATAAAACTTCTTGAATTTAAAATTAATTCAGAAAGCATTCCAGCGGCAAACAATTTCATAAATTTTTTTTTAAATTTTTTAGGAAATGTGCTTTATACATGTACTATAAATAAACAATTTCAGAATACAAAATTTGCTTATCCTTATTTCAATATTTTTTTAACTTAAAAAAGAAAAAAACTGAAAAGGTGTTTTTTTTTTATTGACAGAATGTTTCAAGGTGAGGAATGATCATCAGATTAGGAATTTATACAGGCACACACACACACACATACAATATAAAATTGTGTAAATATAAAATACATTTAATAATTTAATTAAAAATCATATAAAAGAGAATTTTTTTTTCGTCCTTTTTTATTATTTTGACTTTGAATAAAGAAAATTTTTATGATGACTATGAAAATGTTGTTTTGTTTTTCTTTATTTTTCTGTATAAAACGCATGAAAAACCAAAGAGAAAAAGGAAAAAAAGAAAGTCATACTAAAATAATTTTTTGTACTATTGTGAAAGAGGGTTGCAGGAGGAGGAGGAGCGGAGTAGAAAAAAGTATTCATTTTTATAAAATTGATACAAAAACAAAAAATTTCAATTAATATCCTTGATAATTGTAACCTATGAAATACAGGAAATCAAATATTTTAATCATTATTTTTATAGTAAAGAAAATTTTTAAAAAAAAAGGAAAACATTAAAGTTATATAAGAATTTTTTATATTAGAGAGTGGAACTCTCTAGTTCTTATCAAGAATAGTTTACAAAAGTTTACTTTAAAATCTATATGCAATTTAATTTAATTAAATTTTCTTAAAAATATTTTTCATGAAAATTGTTCTCAAAACAAAATTTAATGCAATTTAATTATTTTAATAGTTCAAGGTAGTTATTAATTTAAGAATAATTTAATGAGTGTCAAATATCTCGGATCTTAATTTTAAATTAATTGGAAATTGAATAAAGTTTTGGACTACCAAACCTACATGTTAAGATAACAAGTCCCTGAAAATTTTACAATTTTATGTTTAGTTTATAAGGAAAATTTTAAAGAGAAATCAAAGTTTTTGAAGCTGAAAGAAAATATTGTGCTATATAAGTCCGAATATTTGGTATAAATTTAAAAATTGGTGTTAATTTGATGGAACAATAAGAGAATACGAAAATGAGTTTTTCATAATAAAACAATCTTAACTATTAATAAGAAAATAATCAAAGAATTTAATTGAATTTTTGAAAAATTTTTGACTGAATTAGACTGCATCAAGAAAATCACACAATTATTCCCTTAGCATCTCTTGCAAACTCAATGAAATTAAGTGATTTAGTAAACTCAGTATAATTAAGAATATAGTAATTGAGAACTAACTTTAAAAATAGAAATATAAAACTATTAATTTTTGGCGTAGCAAAGATTAATGTATAGGGGGTCTAGTCAAACTTGTTAGACGGTTTATTTGTTTTGAATGTGACTCAGAAGACATTAAACTGGTTGCTGTTAAAAAATAAATTAGTTTCTTTGTTTTGAAATTGGGAACCGAGGCCATTTAACTCTCCTTACGTTGCCCCATTTGATTTTTTGTGACTGTCATCCATCTTACATGAGCTCTTGTAAAACTATGCAGTTTTTTTTTCATTTAATAAAAATGTACTTTTGTAAAAAGATGTTACTTAAGTAGTCGTATAGGGTTATAGTGTAAGAGCATAGAAACACTCGTTAATAGCGTATACTCGTTAATGTTCCTTTTATAATTCGCTTTTGTTGCTAACAGCAGTTTAGGAACATATGAATATAGTAAGCGCAAAGCGCATATTTTAAGCTCCCTATTAATTTTTTCTTTAATTTGAAATTGTCTCAATCCCATGCGACTATTTAGGGGTTAAAATTATATTTTAAAATTCACTTACTGATTCTTTGAAATAAAATTGTGCATAGGCTTTTCTTTAAAAAAGTCACACTTACATTCACATATATTTGGGTTCATCTCTTTACTCCTACTAGTAATTTGTTTGTAAAATAATGATTTGAAAATCGTAAGTTCTAAATATTTTTCTTTGAAAATTGCTGTACTATACGTTATCGCTACTTTAAGAGCTGATATTATTTTCAAATTCTTCAGTGCCTACAATTTGTATACAGGAGAGAAGAGTAAAATTTTATATAAATTGAAGATATTTGACTTTACAAAATGTAATCATAACATGTATTGGCATTAATCAAATAGACAGGTGTATAACACGTACATGGAACTATGTATATGTATGAAATACTAACAAACATCTAGATATACAATATTCTATTCGTATACAACTATGCCTAATATAAATAAAAGTCAAAATAATTTTTCAAACGATTTTTCACCTACTTTTTACCTATAGGCATCTAGTTGTATAATACAGGTAAACCTACATAATATACAAAAAAATCGCTTTGACTTCTATTTCCAATTGAACAAATGGAACAATAATTGTTTCGATAGTAGTTTATTGCGAAAACAACCATAAAATAACAAAAAAAAAAACGAAAAGCAATGTAATGCTTTATTTCTTCATCTTGTTATTGTGTTTTTTGTGATTTTTTTGATTTTTCATAACAAAGTCCTTGTTGTATATGTTTGCCGGTATAATGCGTAAAACAATATTTTTTCGGAAAAAATATGCGCTCAATAAATTTTTCTCTTTATCAGAAAACCATTGAAACAAAAGCATTTTTCTCTTTTATTTTTTTCCTTTACCAATTTATTGGAAAAATTTGAAAAAGAAACACAACAAAAAATTTAGCGAAGAATGAAAATAAAGAGAAAATTATTGTAAAACAATCGTAAAATATTACCAGTGAAAATGAACGAAAATAAAATGTGACTGATGACTTTTTCCTATCACATAAAATGAAAATAAAAATAAACCGAAGAAGAACCTTTATAATATAAAAGTTAAGACGCTACCTATACAAATTTTTGACACCTAATAGAAATTTTGAATAATGTGTTTTATGTTAATACAAATATCACTTGGCCCCACTAAGATGAACTGTGTTCTGTAAAATTTTTTTTTCAAAAATTTTCATTTTGCAGATGAAATTTATTGAACAACTAGATTTTAAAAGAAATAAGAACCTAGAGTTCGTATTGTAATGAAAGTGTTATGACTGAAAATTAATTTTAAAAAATATAGTACAGAAATTTTGAAATCCTATTAGAACCCCAAAAATAGCATAATTAAATAGGAGATATAGAAAAAGCTAGATTACTGGAATTTGAATGTGATTTATGAGAATATTCGCTTTTAGTTGATAAATTTGTAAAAGAGTAAACTTACCTTCTTTTTCCTCAAGAGAACCGTGGGGTTTAGATAGCCTCGCTCAATAACGGCCTGATGATCACTGGCTAGTGGTAGCAAAACGGCACATTTGCGCTAATATTGGGGTGCGGTGGATGTTGCTACATCGCAAACGTCAAGTAACCAACCAAACTTACCTTAAGAAATTATTTTTTTTTTTTGTTTCATATTAACAACAATATTGCATATTTTGATGATACGTTGTGTAATTTTAGGATTTTAAACACTACGATTATCTTATAAATGAATTTAAAAGTGTAGAAAAATAATTTTGAGCCACGAGTGATTGTATTTTTTTTTGTTATTCATTTATAAGAGTTAATTTTACATTGAACCGTTATAAATAATAATAGTCTCCCCTAGATTTGTAGATTCTAAGGGAACCGAGTGGGACAGGAGCATCCCCCCAATTTTTGACTTATTGTAGCCCTCCCACTCCCCCGTCTATAATATCCCCGTCCCAATCACAAAGCCGGAGATATCCCTAAGGGAGCTGGACAACAGTTCCCGAACACTTAGGGACCCATGTCCAAGACAATTGCGGCGCCGAACAGCTTGTGCCGGACAGTCGCAGAGAATGTGCACGGCGGTCTCATCGCCACCCCCACAAAATCTGAACAGGGGGGAGCCCGACTTCCCCAGCCTGTGCAGGTGGTACTTCACCGGGCAGTGCCCCGTGAAGAAATTCGCAATAGTGCGAACCCGGCTCCTGCTCATCCCCAGCAACTCCGCGGCGAATCCGCCGGAGCACGCCGGAAGAAACACCTTCGCATGACGACACCCTTTCCGCGAGTAGGCAGGCAAGCCTGGCCCCCACGGCGGAAGAAGGCAGACCGCAGAAAGGCAGCGGCTGCACAAAGGCAGCCCCTGAACCCCTCCGCACCAACCTATCGCCAATTTCGTTGCCCGCATGACCACTATGGCCCGGCACCCAAATGAGCATCACTCTGTTCTCCGATGCCGATTCCCTAAGTGCAGCAAGGCAGCTCCAGACCAGCTTGGATGTAACCTGAGCTGAACGGAGTGCCAGCAGCGCAGCCCTGCTGTCTGAGAACACATAGATAGTGCGGTTTCTATACCCCCTTTCCAAATTGATTCTCAGACAGATCTCTATTGCATGTATTTCGGCCTGGAGCACTGTGCAATACGGGTCAAGGGTTGCATATATACGCGTGTCCGGGCGGACACCGTATACGCCCGAACCCACACCCGATTCCGTTTTGGACCCGTCCGCATACCACACGCTCGAACCCGACCTAAGTACCGGACCACCCCTATCCCACGTCCATCGATCGGGAAACAGAACCCTGTACCTGTGGTCGAAGCTGTACCGCGGCAGACAAGTATCTGACATGGTTATTCTTAGAATCGGATCGCCCTCAATGAAGTCTCTGTGAGTTCTGTGGGCCAACTTTAGCCCTGCCCCGTCCTCGCCAGAGAGAAGTCGGTAAGTCACCAGCCGAGCTTCCTTCAATATATGGAGGTGCAGTGGCGGCAATCCGATCATCACATCCAATGCAGCGGTGGGAGCCGTCCGCATCGCCCCGGTCGCTCCTAGGCAGGCCAGCCTCTGTAGCTTTTCCAGCTTGGCCCGCACACCCGCCTGCTGAGCCTTACGGCACCATACAATCGACGCATAGGTGACGATGGGCCTAGCAAGGGCCGTATATAGCCACAGTGCTATTCTGGGACTAATTCCCCAGGTCCCCCCGATGAAGCTCCTACACGTCCAATAGTCTCCCTAAAAATATAATTTTTCATATAATTGCATATTTTTTTTTTTTTTTTTTTATAGTCTCCCCTAAAAATATGCAATTATATGAAAAATTTTGTTATAGGCATTTCAAGTCTTTTCAAATACATGCATTTTTTCCATTATTCCATTGAATTTCCACTACTCGAATTATCGAGCAAAACATAGACGATCTAGCAAAAATGACTATTCTCGTTGTTTACGAGACTTATTCGATAATACGTATACTCTAAAACAATCATCATCGAGACTTGAAATACGTATATGTAGCACACTTGCATACAAATTATGAACAAATATTTCAAATACAGAAATAGTCTGTAACGCACTGTCAGTGTTTTTAACATGATTATTATTAGATATCTAATATTTCTCAGAATTTTATTTTCTTTCTCAGAATTATAACAAAGTTTTCTCAGAATATTTTAATCCTATTCAATTTTATTGTACAATATTTATGTGATTTCTCTTCGAATTAACTTTATTGTCAAAGTTAGATCAAGTACTACTGTGGGGCAATTCACCATTAATTGTGTATAACTATTACAATTTTCTCAATTTTCTTAACAATTTTCCCTTTAAATCTTCAAAACAAATATAACAAAAGTACTCACATAATATGACCAACATTTTAATAAAATTGGGCGGATAATTTTGTAAATGAAAAATTCGAAATAAAATCAATATTAATTCTTCCTTTGTTTTCGAAAATCCTGTGTATTATTTTCCACTTAATAATCCTTTATAATAATTTTTTGCTTTAAAGCATTTCAATTTTCATATATGCATTAATTTTGACCTCATTGTATTTGCGGATTCTGTGTAGCTTTCATGTTGATCATGTTTTTTAAAACGCAAATTATGTCAATAAACGTTTTGGTTTTCGTTTTGATTTGCATAGAAAAAATAAAGGTTTACTTCCTATTTTTTTACTTTATATACCAAAATAAATATAGGTTATGTAAACAATCACAAAATATACAATATTATTTGAAAATGCAATAAATTTTCCAAAAAAAATTCGACATTTTATATTTTAAATAAAATTTTTATTTGCTACCTATACAAATGTATTTTTCATACACTTAATATTATGACATAAAATTGAAATAACACTGTAACGATCACATATAATAAAATTACAGAAATAAAATCATAAAAGGATGGAAGAAAATTCAATAGGACCTACCGATGAATCATTCAAAAGCAATTTTCCATCATGATTTCATTTTGTATAGCTAGGCTATGTATCCTTCTAACTAAGATATCATTGCTCAATAATAAATAAAAATAATAATAATAATAAAAAAAAATTCAAATTTTCAGAGATAAACCAAATAACTTGATTAAAAATCCCAGTTATCCTTTTATAATTTTTTTTCCTTTTTTGGTTTATTTGATTTGTTTTATTACTTGTATTTATGTGGAAGTGCATTGAATATGTACAGAATACGTGGATTTACATAAACAAATAACTTTCAATAAATTTTTCATTCATAATACACAATTGGATTTCAAAAATCCGTTCTCTTTGTTTTGTTTTGACATTCTGATCCTTTCTTTTCTCTTTAGTCAAAAAAAGTAAAAAGTGGGTAGCTTTTAAAAAAATTTTATGACCCTGATTCAACAAAAATATTTTTACTGCTAGAAAATTTTTTAAATGCACCACTTAATATAAAAATTAATCGAATTATATAAGAATTCTTGTGCATTTTAAACATTTTACACTAATTCCTATTAATTTTTAAACTCAAATTTTTTGAATTAGTTGATTTTTTTTTTCATAATTTACGTACATTAACGCGTACGTCGCTTCCTGGTAGTGTTATAAATTGTATTTGAGTAAAATGTTTACATTCAATGACAACGTGTTTGCTATCGCTAAATATTTTATCCCTAAAAATCCCTAAATAATTTGCTATCCTATTTTAAGAAATCTTGTAAAATTACATTTAATAGGATTAATACACTGTTACCCACATTTTTACCCACATATTGATCTTTTGTCGAACTGCTGCCATTTTTAATAAAATCCTATAAAATCCAGTAGAATGAAAATTTGAATAAGTTGAAGTTTTTCAGGGTAATGTTGAGATTCACATAAAAAATCGAGTTATATAGGTGAGAATTCTAATCTGATTGTTGACCAACCCTAATCTTCTTAAACTACTTCTAGTCATAAAATATCCTTGACCTGCCGCTCGTCATTTCTCGTTCATCTTATGAGTCTAGTTGCGCTTCTTATTTTCATAAATCTTACTTGTAATAGACCCAAAGAAATAAAATTTTTTTTGTTAAAATTTACAAAATTGCATATATTTAGGAGAACTTATAATATGCAAACACTAATTAAATCTTAATTTAAATTATAAGCCCATTAAATCTAGATTTCTTTGCAAGATCTATACACATGCAAAACTTACGTTTTAAAATTTTTAAAGAAATATAAAATAAAGGAAAATTTAAAGTATCCTTTATCAATATTTTAATGATTTTGAAACAATTTGAAGGACATTTTGTTTTTTTTTAATGCAGAGATCTTCTACAGGCCTAACTCTATCAATAATGTAGAAACGTCATTTTTTGATAGGCTTACAACTATTTTCAATTTCATAGTACCTGCAAAAAAAGAATTTTTTTTTTTTACTTTTTTTGTTTTTAAATGTATAAAATTTGTGTTTTATTAGGTGAACAAATTTTATGCAAGAAAGAAAGAGAAAGAATAAAATATATAAAATATTTACTCTGATTTTCAATCACAAAAGCATGAAATTTAAAAAAAAATTTTAAATAATCACCTTTTGTGATATCTGTCTGTCTGTCAAAATTTTTTCTGTAGAACAAAATATTTAGTATGGGGTCATAATTTTTCCTATTTTAGTCCCGTAAAATATGCAAAATTCGAAAATATTTTGATAAACCAACTGAATGAAAACTGTTAGAATTTTCTTCACTACTGTTTTGGGCAACCGCATCGTTTTCAGTAAGGGGAGTTAAGTACTAGCGCCAAATTTCGCATGTGGAGTTTATGGCCGAAACATGCACTTCCCCGTGGTAGGAAGGCGTAAATATATTATTTTAAGAAATTCGGACATAATTTGTTCACAATCTGTACTCTCTTCCAGTAACGAATATTTTAAAGAGAGAATATTTGGAATATTTCTTCATTTTCGGATTTGGTTACGACAGCCGAAACTTTATACGAAAAAGGTGCTCTTTTACAATCCATAAATATTTTTTAAACTCTTTTTTCATTTTATTCCATTTTTTTTTCTGGGTATTCTTTTGATACTTTTGTTTATTTATTTTCTTTTATTCAACCTCAAAAAATATAATATAAATAAAATTTAAATAAATTTATTTAAAATGCCCTTTGAACCGAAAACGCATACAAAAAAAAAACAACAACAAGAAAGACAAAATAAATAAATAAATAAAAATGCAAGTAAAAAATATTCAGAAAAAAAAACAATATAGGTATAACGGTAAAAATAACATATAGAAATGGAAAACGACTAACTGACATTTTATTCATCACCTATATTAATTACACACATACATACATAACAATTTTATATTTGTATGCTTGCTTGCCTGTGTGTCATTCTTTTTGTTTTTATCGATATTAAATACTTCAACTGAGAATATTTTTGTGTACAACATATATAGGGGGTTCCTTATACCTATAGGGATACAATGCAAATATATAATGTAGCTATATGAATATTTTGCATTTGGAGAATTAATTCAAAAGTTGCATGCTTGTACAAGTATAAAAGTCAAAGTCTACATTGTAAATTAAATGCAAATAGAAAATAAAATACAAAAATTTTTATTATAATTATATTTGGGTATGTATGTATGTATATATGTGGCAGTTTTAAAACGCATTCTATTTCCGAATATACACGTAGGTATATAAGATAAATAATATCATAATAGCCCCACATACATAAATGTAACAGGAATAGTTTTCATTCTTATCCAGATTTTATTTCGCTTTCTCAGTTATTGAATTTGATTTTATTGTGTATTTATACGAATCGAACATGAACTCATGTGTTACATTACTGAATTCTCTAAATTAAGTAATGAAATAAGAAATTGGTGCCATTAAATATAGGGCATGTTTGGAGAAGCATGTGAATATTGACGACCTTCCACTCATATAGGTGTGGGTTAGAACAGAGTGACTAAAACGGACAACCATTCTAGATGTACCCTAAATTTCTTAAACAGTAATTGCGCGTCCTTCTTGCAGACATAAGGACGTAATAAAACAAAACTAC
Source organism: Condylostylus longicornis (assembly GCF_029603195.1). Lineage (NCBI taxonomy): Eukaryota > Metazoa > Arthropoda > Insecta > Diptera > Dolichopodidae > Condylostylus > Condylostylus longicornis. The sequence continues at coordinate 3,383,103 of NW_026578052.1, read as the reverse complement.
AGTTTAGTCATAGTTTGAGTAATTTTAGAACTACCCTGGTGCGTTTTAGTTTAGTTTAATGTCTCTCACTTCGAGTTCCTCTACATCTTTTATTTTTGATGAACTTAAATTTTGACAAAATCAATTAAAATTTTCAATGAATTTCACATTACAACTACTCTGTGCAATTTCTAGGAACGAATTGGGTATATAATGTAAATGCATGTAGTTAGTTATAAGCATTTTAGATCTATATAATGTATATATCTACCTATACATATATATGTTTTATATATTTGCAAAACTATTGAATGAGTAAAATGATTTTTATACCCGTACGAACGCATGTTCAAAGGGTATACTAAATTTACCTTACCGTTTGTAATGCTAAGAAATAACGGTCTAAGATATAGACTCAAGTGTATTTTTTTGATCAGCGTCGAATTCTGAGCCGATTTAGGTTTGTCTGTCCAGCCGTCCGTCCCAGCGATAACTCAAAAACTTATTGAGGTAAGTTCACCAAATTTGCACAAATTATTTATTGTAGTAAGTGCCAGAACCTACTTAAATTGGACATGATCGGAGTACTGGTTTCGGATAGCTGCCATACAACTTCAAAATTTATTTGTCTATATCTGAGAATTTATAAAAGCTGGGATGTTGACATTTCACACAAGCAAATATATCAGTAGGGGCAATGTGTTTTGATAAAAGTCGTTGAAATTTCTTGACTCCTTCTGGTAGCTGTCATGCAACTTCAACAGTAGTTTGGCCATATCTAAGAAAATAGAAAATATGGTGATATGGCAACCTAAAGTGTGTAGTCTGTTCCATAGGCAGGTATGATATATTTATTCGAACATAGGGTAACGAATTCGTACGCGTATCACAGAGTTGACAATGTCAACTCTATTTTTTCTCGTTTATTATATAAATGCATTTTTGTATTTTAAGTATATTTTGCGATATTCGAGTGCATTTTAATCAAATCAAATTTAATATATTGCTCCATTAGAATTGTGGAGAAAATGTAAGATTTTTATTCTTTGTAGATATAGATACATATAATATGTGAAATATATAAATACAAATAATATGGGTTAGGAAATACGTACAATATTTACAAGGATATTTTTGTTATTATCTAGATTTTGTTTTTTGAAAAATAATGCCATCTCTGCTTTCTTTTTTATATTTTGTAAATTTATTATTTTTACCATATCAAATAGATTCTTTACGATTGAAAAATATTACCTTTTTATTTTCCGTTCTATTGCTATGTTAAATGAATATTTTCGTACTAGATTGAAAATGAGTGAATTAGAAATATTAATTAAGGAAAAAGCTCATTTAATCACTAACGTAGATTGCAGGATGTTTAATAAAGTTAAATGAAAACTTTAAAAGATCCGTTTTGTAAATGTGAAAAAAAAATGGCTGAAATTCTAAGTAAAGTTCTCATTTTGTTATATACCATATTATTATGCAATACATACAGTTCGAATTAGATAAGGGGAATTTCAAAGGGGCCGAAAATTTTTTTATAGAGGTCACTCTCACTTATCCAGTTTTCCACTTATTCAGGTTTATTTCCAAAAATTTTTTCGTTTAATAGGTTCTTTGATTATATAATAGAAAAATTTATTTTTACTTTAGCGTTTGTACATCTCTTTTTAGCATCGAGTGTAACCCTAGTGTTATTTCTTCTGTCAATACTTCTCATATCTTGTTTCTTTTTTATTTCCTACATAAAACAGAACTCACACAAATATTCACAAACATTTTTCGAGAGCAAAAATTGCATTTAAAGAGGTAATCTTAAAAATATTCCCGTTATGTGGATAAAAATGTACTGAAATAGTGCACAAAATTCACAAAATTCATAACACTTATAGAGTACAATATAGGGATTCCTCTTATGGAGGAAGATTTTGTTAGGAAATTCAAGTGACTGATAAAATAATTTAATTTGAAGAAGTTGTTCTTTTAACCAGAGACCCTCATATTCTACTACGGGTTCTACTGTATAAACATGCTTCTATATTCACAATTTTTAGGACTTTTCAAAAAAAATTTTTGAAAAAAGTGTTTATTAGTTTCATTCTGTCCGTCTGTCCGTGGATATGTTTACAAAACTTCTACACCCTTGAAGATAGAAAGCTAAAATTTAATATCTACAGATATCCTACTGGAAACTTATTTCCGTAGAACACAATTTTTACCTATCTCACCCCCCTCTAAAAGTTATACCCCCCTAAAAACTTAAAAATTCCATTTTTTACCAATTTATTGCAGTGAAACCATAAACATTTTTAAAATTTTGTAAAAGCATAAAGGCAGTGGCTTACTTCTCCTAGCGCAGCATACTATAGTCAAACTTTAAAAAAACAAAATGGCCGTTCAAATTTACCGTTATCTAAAGTCCGTTTTTTCCAAATTTTTGATGTCGTTTTTCTTCTAGACCCCAGCCTATAGAATACTGAAATTTAAGGGGCTTTTAGACACTAACAAATAATTCATTTCGTTAGAAGAAAACTTTTTTCCATCTCCACCCCCTCTCAAGGTATCACGTCTTGAAATTTATAAAATTTGAATTTTTGACGCCTTATATTTCCGGAACCACAAATTTCTAAAAACGCAAAAAGCTAATGGTAAATTCCATAACATTAAAAATTATAATTATTTTTCTTAACTCATGCAATTAACCCTTAAAATCGAGCATTATGTTAACCGCACTTTATATTAATTGCTTTATTTGAAAGACTGCATAAATCGTTCATCCTAAATATATGCAATCCTGGAAATAGTTTTGTATATGAATGAAAATAATTTTAATAGTGTGGTAGGTACACATAGACTGTATTTAAAAGCAGAATTTTTACTTGTTGAAGGGAAAAGTGCTACAATACAAACCTTTGGTTTGACCCAACTTTATTATAAATCATTTACATGAGTCTACCAAATCAATATTTTACTTTATAAATTTTATAGATTTTAAATAGAAAATATTATTTTAATTTTTATTTTAATAATTTCGATTTTGGTTACAAAAACAACACAAATGTACATTTATAAGTTATTTAATTATTTCAATAAATTTAAAAAATTTTCTATTTTTTTATAAAATTTTTTTTATAACACAAAGAACACAAAATAAATAAGAAATAACACCCAAAATACCTAAATGATAAAAAGTTAAAAATTAAAAAGAAAAAATTATAAAAATTTTAAAATGCAGAATTTTTAATGGAAATTTCAGTCAAAATTTAAAAATAATTTTTTTTGCACTAAAAAACTAAAATAAATTTATAAAAAGACAAAAATTAAATAAAGTGAAAAAGGTCCTGGTGTATATAGGTGGTGGTTAATACACGTAATATCTGCCAATATTTCATTTTTAATTTCCACATCTGTTTTAACATGGCAGAGAGTTCCTCTATCTGTATAACAATAATTATATTTTTCGAATAAAATATGTTCATATACAAAAAATTTATTTTTCATTTCAATTAAAAATTTAAATTGAAAAAATAATATAAAAAAAATTCTTCATTAAAAAATTTGTCTATCTTTTCATTCTTTTGTGCAATATACACAAATTGTTTTTCATGTGCGAGTATTATAGGTGTACAAGGCAATTATATGCAAGGCAAAATGGCATATTATACATAAAACCTTATATACCGTATATAATGTATACCTAACATGTAGTTTTCAAAAAACGAAATAATTTCCAGCTCAATCAGAAATTCGGATCACCTATTATTTTTGATAGTATATTTATAATGCTGGTGTGTGTGTGTAGATACAAAAATCAGAAAGTCAAAGAGTAAGTGGTCCGTAAATAAAGTAAAAATGAATCTCATGAATTGGAGCATTTTTCAATTTTTCAAAAAAAAATTGCATTTCATGTATAGTTTTGTTTGTTTGTGCTTTGTTTCCTTTTTATTATTAATTTTTGTTTTATTTTTCTGCTGCTTTTGCTTTACTCCTGGCTTTTATATCCTGTTTTATTTTTGTATTTATATTGACATTTTTATAAAAAGGACACAAAAATTCAATCGACAATAAACGAACGAATGTACATTAATATTATAAAAACAAAAAAATTCTTGACACATAATTTATTTAATTGTTTTATTGATAGATATTGGACCTTTTTGATAGTTTTCTCTCTGTTATGAACAATATGCACGTATGAATGAGAGTATTTAAAAGGCACCTGAAATAAAGGCATATAGGCATACATATATAATTTGTATGTATATACAATGGTTTTTCAATTGAAATTTTTAGGTTACAAATTTTACATTTTTTAACTGTTAATATATAGGTGAAAACAGAAAATGAATTTATACTTTTGCTTTATGATACAAGGAAATAATTTCGTATTCTGAAAATCGTTATTCCGATTAAAACATCTTAAATTTGTATAAAATTGAAAAACAAAAAAATTATTTTTAAATTATTATTTTAAATTCAATTTAATTTTATATAAAATTTTTATTGAAATTTTGATTAAATTTTTGAAAATAAAGTTTAAATAGGAAAAGTGTTCAATAATGAATATTGCAAATTATGACCTGAATTACCCTATTCGCTTAAAATGAGTAAAATGAGAACGCACAAAACAATTCTCTCTTGAAAATTTTTAATAAAATTTCTTGGAAAATTTAATCGCCTCAAAAATTTCAATAAAGTTTGATCTGAAATTGCAAATATTTTAATTTTGTACAGTGACACAAAACATACCACTTTTATATGAAAATCGCCTATACGGTTTAAAATTTCGAGCGAATTTTATTTAAAATTTAACATGCTTTAATTTAGTAGTTAGCTGATGTAAAATTTTCCTATTTTAATGCGAGAAATATTTGAAAATTTTTCCTTTCAAATGTCGCATTATGAGTAATTGAAATTGTGCCTTTTTTAAGCATATTGTTAATATGGTGATAACTTTAATATGGTGATATGGTGATAACTGAATAATTTTTTATCTGACGTAATATGCAACCCAACAATCAACCATCTTGTCCATATCCCGTGCCTTTTAAACTTGTAGTTAATATGTAGTTAAATGTAATTTTCAAATAATTTCAAATATCTTTTAAAAAACTATATATATGAGCACTTTTAAAAGCCTTACATTTGTCCTCAATATTGTTAAATTATAATAATAAAACCAATGGTTTGTAAAGTGGCACTTTTTTCTTTAAAAAGAGGAAATGCTGCTCCTAAAAAATTCAATTACCTTAATACTTAAATTTCTTTTATTCATGTGACAAAAATATTTCAGAGGTTGCATACATTTAGGTTGAGGGAAGAGAAAATGAATAAGATGTTAACAGAATGCTTGATTTCAAATGCTACTCGTAATTGCGTGAGTTAAGAAAAATATTTATATTTTTTGATAGAACGGCATTTACCTTTAGCTTTCGGCATTTATTAAAATTTTGAAATAGCTTGTAGTTTCAGAAATAGAAGGTGCCAAAAATTCAAATTTTACAAATTCGTGGAGACAGTAAGTGGGTGGAGGTAGAAAAAAATTTTCTTCTATCAAAGTAAACTATTAATTAATATCTAAGTTGGTGAAATTTCAGACTTCTACTGCCTGCGAAAAGCGATATGACAAATTGGACAAAAAAATTATTTTAGATAACAGTGAACTTTAACGGCCATTTTTTTTGATTAAAGTTCATATTATGATATTTCGCAGTAGAAGCCAGCCACTACTTGCCTCCGTTTCTAAAATTTAAAAAATATTTGTGGTCTTGTTACAATCTAAGTAATTAAAAAACAAAATTTTTAAAGTTTTTGGTGGGTTTAGATTTTTATTGTGGGGGGGCGGGAAAGGAAGGAGATTTTCTTCCGCGGAAATAACTTTATTAATAGTAAAGATCTTTGCACATATGAAATTTCAGTTTCCATCTTCAAGGATTTAGAAGTTTTGTAAACGGATCCACGGACGGACCAGAATGAAATTACTAAAAGCTTTTTGGAACAGTACAAACAAAATAATTTCAGTTAAAACAACGGCAGTAATTTATCTATATGCTATTGCCCACTCTATTATATGAAAATGCAATTCAGTTATTTTTCAATCTTCAATAATCACTTATCGGCAATTAATATTACATATATATATATATATATAAGAATTATTTTTACATACTTATATAATAGCATTAATGAAATTTCATTTCGCATAAATTGTAAAATTAACTGAGCACAAATAATTTTTCATTGTTTCGAAAATAATAAATATTCTTCTCCAGATGACCATAATTGCATTTTAAAAATTTAAAGGTTCATTTGCAAAAAAAAAAAAAATATTAACACTATGTCATCTATACAAAATATTCACACACATCCATAGATACATCAATGGTTAAATTAATTTTTATAAAATAATTATTATAAGGGTTCATTTTATAAATTACACCGAATTAAAATTGAATTATTTACTTCACGCATAATATAATAATTTTTTAATGTTATCGAAATTAAATAAATTCTCATTTTAATTAAAAAAATTTTTTTTTTCATTTTTTAAATTAGATGAACTGCAATGCACAATGACTGAAGGCAAAAAAAAATATGAAAATCCTTTTAAGTGACACTGTGCTTTATTCAACTTAAAGTGTCAAGTGTCATCATAATTAAATATCAATTTTATACAATTTTGTGATCAATATTATTTAAAGGAATTAATTTTTGAAAAATTATTTATAATAAAGAGTCGTCCATTATATCTTTCTTAATCTGGCAATATGCAATTTAGCGTTTGGTTCTTATATTCATTGATCTAAGAGATTTCTTGTATTGTGTGTTGTTAAATCACTTACTATGTTAGCTCTCAATTATTGAATTTTGTTAAAATTCACAATATGGTTTTTTTAAATAATAATTTGCATTCAATTTGTTAAATTTACTTTAATTTCAGAAATAATTCTATGTCCTTCTAATTAGATATACGAGTATTAACGTGTAAGAGAATTTCATTTAATTGTATTTAAAATTGGGAAGAGGTTCTCTTAATTAAAATCTTATTTTCAGTCAAATATCTATTAAAAATTATTAATAGAACTACTTCTCTATATTGTTAATTATTATTAATTTGTTGGGACGGCCTGACTATATTTTATATGAACTGTATGCAAACAGGAACAATTTCTCGTAAAATTTATTTTAACAATTGTATTCACAAAAAAATTGAATATTGCATTCAGTACCAGGCACAATTTCATTCGAAGTAATGACAATTTATACAATAAATTTTAAGTATATTTATTAAATATTAAATTTAAATTCTTTTATTTTAAATAGCTTTAAAAATGATTTTCAAGATTTCAGAATAAAAAAATATCAAAATGCATTTTATATGTGTACATGAATATTTTATAATAATATGCTAAAATATGATAATTGATTTTATATAAAGTGAAAATTTGTTTTAAATTTTATGCAATTTTCTTATACATATAATTGCGATAAAAGTGTTCTAACTCCAAAAACTTAGATTTTCGAAATACTATGAAAAATCTATATATCTATAACATTTTTTCAGGTCAGAAACTTCTTTGTCTGTACCTCATAGCAAACAGAAATATAAAAACAAAAAATGAACAAAAAAATTAAATGCAAAAGAGATTTACTAAGAAAACAATAACGTTCAAAAGCAGTTGAATGATATTTGGAACCATACCTTGAATAACCAAATTGACTCAATTCAAAAAACGTACTCCCTGTAATGGATGCTAAAAAATAATAAAAAATTAAAAAAAGTCCCATAAAGTGGCTCAATTTTTTTTTTCCACCGTGTTTTTCGACGAAAGTCGACCGGCTTTACTTTTCTTTTCGCAAATTGATATTCTTTATCAAAATCCAGGAATACATTTTTTAAATCATTTCTGCCCCGAATTCTGGTTCTCAAGATTCAAAACTTCATTACAGAGTTTTCAAAAAAATCTTTCGGAGTACCTAGTAACCAATAAAAAGCAACGGGTATTGATCAGTAAAGTAACGAGTATTCATGAATACTACAAAGTAACTGTTTATTATACCACAGTGGCCCCTAGTTGTTTCCAACAAGAGTGTATTATAAACCAACTACAAAGAAATATTTTCTTGAAAAGGCAAATATTTTAAGTTCTTCAAAAGACTTAAAATCTTGTTAAACAACCATTTTTTGAGTTAACCTGATTTTGTTAAGGGGGTTCCAATACAAATTGCATATAAGATTATTTTTAACTATTTTACTCGACATTTAAATTATTGAAATTTGATGTTTTCATTTAACATACATACACAGGCAAGCCTACAAAATGCATAATAATGCACATAATTTGTTAAATATAAAATATGTTAATATTACTGTAATAAAATAATATTATTTTTGGTATTATAGCCACAAAATGTATTTCACTCATAATATTTTTATATATGTACGAGTATATGTAGAGTAGATATACTGTAATTATTATTGAGCAATTGAATATCATATATATAAACGCTCTTAATTAGCATATTATTTATGAGTTTATTTTAAAATACAAGTTTTCATTTACTGCAGAATATCTACGTTATATATACCTTGTTTTCTGATGGCATTGTCAGTCATAAATAGGTAAATGAGTTCAATATTATTTTATTATTTAAAGAGTTTCAAAATTTACTGTCACATTTGCTTTAAAAAAAGTAAAATAAAGATAAAATAATATTTGATTGGCCTATTCACATAGGCTCTTCTTTAAAAAAAAAACATACAGAAAATAGTCTAATGAAGTTAAAAAAATTCTAGATATGAACCATAACATTGGCAATGAGCCCGCTGCATTTCGTATATTAATATGTGAGCGTGCTCTTGAAAATTTTGATTTTCGTATAACAACCTGTCGAAATATTCGTGGAGGACATTTATATGGTGCAATTTTTTTCATATAGCCACAATGAGCCGTAATGAGCAGTGTTTTCACATATAGCCACAATGAGCGGTAATGAGCTGTATTTAGTACACATATGTACAAATAACGTTCAAACATCCCTAAAAATTAAAAATGGCATTGTGTTTGGTTCTCTGTTGTACCATTTCGATTTTGTCTGAATTCAGTACACTATATTTTATTGGGACTTTTTTCATCACAGACAGTTTGTTTTATATAAAATTATATAAAAGTTATAGATCCCATATATAAAACATGTGCCAATTACACGATTCGAAAGAGTTAAAACAACATATAGAGGCGACCGATTACTGCTTCTTTGACTGCCTATGCACTAAATTATAAGTTTCAAGAAAGTTGTAATTAATTTCCTAGTCAGAATTTTTTAACTAATTTGTCCAAACAATTATAATTTTTTACACTCTTATGCAAATTATCTAATTTTATTATTTAATTTTAGTATCTTATGAGCTTTCACTTTGTTCCATTTGTTTAATTATACAAAGGAACAATATTTAAATTTAATTTTCATTTTACTCTTTTGATTATTAATTTTTTGAATAAAATATTTCTGATTATAGCTACAAATTTCATTCAAGACAATAACTGCGCTCATAAGTTCAAATTCAATTATCGTGCAATTAATATTAATTTTAATAAAATTTCTAATAAAATAGTTAATCATTTGCAATGTGTGCTTAAAAATATAATTGACGAAATTAATAAAATTTTTGTTAAAAGAAATTTGTTTTTTTTTCAAATTTTATAATCCTTGTTAAATTTTATATTCTTATTATTTTTTGAATTCATTGTCTCATTGTAGTGAACGCATAATATTATTCATTAAGATAATCAATTAAAATCTTAGAGAACAGAGAACTTATAATTAATTTAAAAATTTAATTATTATTAAAAACATTTTTTAAAATATTCAATAATAATTATTAAAATTTTATTATATAGAAAAAAATTTTAATTAATTTTTTATATACCGTGATATTTTCGCTTTTATATTGTACTTACAAATTCAATTGTATATTGTGGGGTAGAACATACAAAATGAATATACGAAAATCAATCAATTTTTATAATTTGAAGTGTTAAAAATTTTTTATTGTCATTATTAAAATTTAAGTTTTGGTAGTTGCCATTAACCCATTACTGCATAAAGTTATTGTGCAGAGTAAAATTTATTTTCTCTATGTAGAACCATCCTTGAGGATCATTTTTATCAAATCATGTATTAGAAATATTTAGCCGCAATAGTATTAGATCTCTTAGTAAATCCGTATTGTTTATCGCAAATCAAATTGTTATTGGCCAAATATATTGTTATCTGTGTGTGAGAGCTATTTACGTTAAAATTATTAACATCAGTTTTATCTCCACATTTATATATAGGAATAACTTTTGTAACTTGAAACGCATCTGACACCTTACGTTTCTTAATAGATGTGTTAATAAGTTTGGTTATAGTTTTAACTAATTCATTCCTACATGTTTTAACTAAATCATTAGAAATTCCATTACATCCTCCACTATTTGTATTTGAGAAAGATCAAATTAATTTCAATACTTTTATAATATCCTGAGGTAGTTTAGTCGAGTTATCTTAACTGAACTGCTTGGCAATCTTCTGTAATGGTATCGGAAAATATGGTAGTAAATTTGTAAATTTTTTGATTGTTTCCTAAAAGTATGCATTAAAAAAATGGTTTGGAGGTTATTCCGATTGTCCAAACACCAAGTGATATTTTAATTATAAGCACGAAACAAATGATTCGTGCCTATTGTGTAAGTTTTTGAAATTTTTACGATAAACATTACAATCACTTAACGTATAGTGACTCAATACTCAGAATAGGAACTCTATAGCCTTAAGTAGTGGTAATTTCGAGATCATTTTTAAATCCAAATTCATTCGACTTAATCATTTATTTATTACTCTTATTTCACCGCTATGAGTTTCCTTACCCGGCTCTCTTAAAAACGCTCTCATTTAAGCTTTAACGTAAGTATTTTACAGCGCAATTTAATTTATTCTCTATACTAACATACAACGCCATATTGTATGCAAAATTTTATGTTTTTGACACCCTTTAGTTCTTACTAATTTTTTTTTTATACCGAAGCATATTTTTTGTTTTTAAATCCTGTAAAATATTTTTTCTGATAAGAGATTGTTAAAGTGAGGCGCACTTTCTTTTTCACAAGCCATTAAGCTAAATTCCGAATTTTTATAATAATTCTAAATAAATTAAATTTATTGTTATCATTTTAATTCTGAATTAGAAAAATATTCAACCGAAAGATTTGGCAAAGAAAACTATAATGCTGGTGCTCTCAAAATTTTAAAATAAGACTTAATTTGAGGTAAGCAGGATCAAAGAAAAATTTTGTACAAAATTTGTTTTTTTTTACTTGTTCTCTACCGAAAATAGCTGCAATAAATTTGTGCTTGTTTTTTTTAAATTATAAAATATGGGTACTTTTTTTTGGACTTTAAAGTTTTTTTTAAATTATTTACCTTTTTGCGTAATAAATTTTAATGTTTTACCTCGTTTGTTTAAATTTTCCTGGAATGTATCTACTGTACCTACATATATGAATTTATTTACATGTGTTAGAATTTTATGTGCTTGTTCCTAAAGTACGTATGTATATGTATAGTTGCCACTAAAAATTTTATAATATACAATCGTATATATATATATTATTATGTTGCAATTGCATTAATTTTTTTTTGACTTCATATATAAAATGGCAGCTGTTGCGGTGGCTTTAAGCTCATTTATCTTTTACACTGCATTTAAATTTAATATGAAACGGATGATGTGGTATATCTGAATCTATTCCAGTATAATTTTATATGCGCATATAACAGTCATATATGTATATAAATAATAGATCCTATTCTCTAATACATTTCCCATTTATTATATTGTATTATTTGCATATATATAGGCACATATAGATGTTGTATTATTTTAGAAATAATTGCACTCATATACAATTGCATTTACAATGTATATATGCCCTCTTTTCTAATTATATTTTCATCTACGCATATTTATTTATATATATGTATGTACAATAGTTTATTTTATATCAAAAGAATTTCAAATATTATTTGATTTTCTAGTATTTTTTTTTTGTATATAATTTTATCCTATATCGTATACTATTATTAAATTAAATTTTGTAGAAAATTATAATATTATGAGAAAGGGATTATAGGTAGCATTAAAGTAAGCCGCACATGTTTATACATATTACAGTTGCAATATTTTAATATGTTATATTCCGAATAGGGATATTCGTAATGAAATACAGAGATAAAAAAATGTAGGTTTGTGGTTAAATTATTACGTAATAGAGTTGAATTAAATCAATGGTTTGTAAAGTGGCATTTTTTCCTTGAACAAGTGAAAATATTGCTCTTAAAAACAATATACTACATTGGTTAATAATTGCATAAATTTCGGTCCTATACAAAAATATATAAATTTATTGCATACATGTAGGATGAAAAAAAATGGAGGAATGATACAAAATAATAATAATGGTGGTATTCGACAGTTAAGTAAATTAAGATAAATAATTGCGCTTTTGCTTTTTTAGAAACTTAGAGAAGTTTGCAATTTCAAAAATATAAAGCATCAAATTCCGAATTTTTAGAGGCGATAGCTTAAACGAGGTGAATTATTTTCTAGCTGAATAAATTCTTTGTTAGCAATTTAAAGCTGGTAAAATTTCACACTGCGATATGAAAGATTCGAAAAAACGAGTCTAAGATAACACTTAATTTTAACAGCCATTTTGTAATTTCTATGTTCAACAATGCTGTTCCACGGTGGAAAAAGCATGTCCCTACCTTTCTGCATATACGGAATTTAAAATACATTTGGGTATCAAATTTCAGCTTTCTGTCTAAAGAAGAGTTTTGTGAAGAGAAATACAGATGGACCGACAGATTGCCATTAATAAGCACTTGTTTTTCATTTTCCATTTTTTGGAATAAAATGTACCTATAGAAAAAGAAGCAAAAAAACTAATTCCTACACAAGCCTATTAAAATTTTATCAAATTCTCTGTAATATTTGTAAATATGTAAGTATATTTTTTATAGCATTCTTTATAGCATTTTAGTGATAAACTCTAGTATAATGAAAATCTAATCCTGATTGATACCAACTAGCTATAATATAAATTATATTTTATTTTTTATGTGATTCTGTAATTCTAAAGAAAAGTTAATTGAATGGAAAATTCTTTTTTTATTTTATTATAAAAATTATCATAGGAGTCAGGCAAAAATCGAATTGAATAAATTTAGTATTTAGATTCAGGATACAAGATATTATATTTACTTTACGTTATATAGGTGTATGAGAATTCGTTCTTGAATTTAATATTTTAGCACGTTTTAATTAGGAATATTTGTTCCACCGTCATATGTCACCCTGTTTGACATATAAAAATATTTCATAAAACAACACATTTATATATTAAAAACTTTAGTTAATTCTGTCTCAGACATCTTGTAAACAAAAAAATTTTTAGCAATAAAAAATATTTTAATATTTTGCAGTAACAAAAGGAAATTGCGACCTTGCATTGATTTTTGCAAATTTTTGCGTTAGCAACATATTATGAAATCATGATTGACGCGTCAAAATAATTGTGAAACGATATTTGTGACGAGCATTAAATTGATGAGACATATGAAAAATACCGTTCAGTTAAAAATTTTCAAATTTAATTGCTACTTTCCTTTAATTTTTCGAAATGGAGTTGCATATTTTGTAAAATTTCAGGAAACTCTTGTTGTTGTACCTTGAAGATTTTTACAACACTTTTCAATTCAATTATGGTTTTATATTGAAAGAAGCTTCATACGAGTATTGAAGATTTATGTTAATGTAAGAAGCATTTGATGAGAATCGAAACAAAATTAGTTTTTTAGTTTTAACATTATTTTTAGTATTGTAGATTGTAGATTTGTACAACGGAGGCAATATTGCACTACGACCCTCTCCAAGTTGCGATCTATTGCGCGCCCCTCTCCGAGTGCGGGGCATGCCCTACAACACACGCTCGAGACCCACCCTCCTGATGAGCTCAAGCAACTTGTGAGGACTGGAATACTGGAACTACGTCGCCGTTAGAACAAAGTCCCCCAGCACCTTCCCCCTCCTATGAGCAAGAGCATCACACTCTCCCAGGTAGTGCACTGAGGTCACCCCATACTCCCCACAGAATCTGCAAGTATTCTCATTTTTCAGGCCCAGCTGACTGAGGTGTCCCCTAAGCATGCTGTAACCCATTAAAAAGCCGGTGAGGATTCTCACCTGATTCTTGCCCATTACTATAATTTTCTTAAATCGCTTCTGGTCATAATCTCCCAAGAGCACCTTGACTTGCCGCAGCCCCGGAGAACTTCTCCAGCGTTCCGACCGCCTTCTTTCTGATTCCTTATTTAATTCCAAATGAATAGTATGTGGTCCGATTCCGCAGAAATGCTCCGGCCCAAGAAGAAGTGAGTTTGCCCCCCTACTTGCAAGCGCATCAGTGGTCTCACTTCCTTCCACGCCCACTTGGCCAGGCACCCAACACAGTGTGACCCGGTTGCGCCTACCCAGACTGGCGCGGAGGATACTGAAAACGAGTGCAGTGCTTCGATCGCAGCCCAGCTATCTGACATAATCATTATCTCCTGTCCCCGATATCCCCCTTCCAGGCTGAACCGCACACAAAATTCAATGGTATGAAATTCGGGCCGAAACACACTCGGAAAAGTTCCCATAGATTCGGAGAATTTGGTTCTTGGCCCAAACACCCCCCCACCCGTCCCAGTACTGGTTTTTGACCCATCTGCGTAGTATAGTAAGAGCTTTCCCGGATTATCGTGTTAACCCATAAACGGCCGCATTGATTCTGAAATGAAAAAAAAAGTAATTTGTTAAATTATAAATTAAAATTGCAAAAATTCATTTACTTACGTTTTTGGGTAGATTTGCTCTAATTCGCTAAGTTGCAAAATTAACTTTACTATTTTCCTAGATTAACTCGTTGTAAAAGGAAATTTAAAGCTTATTCTTAAACTGTTGCCACCGAAAATATTATAGTTAAACAAATAAAATCAAATTTTACTGTGTCGAATTTTGAGCAGTGATTTAAATTGAAGGTTGAATTGTCCTTTTTCTGATGAATATGAGAACTTATCAACGTTAGCTTTGTGCGACGAACGTGATAATTACTCCAAGATACTTGCGTACACATCATTTCAGGCCTTGTTAAATCGTACCCCTAAAATTTCGATAACAGAGGAATTCTTCATTGTCATAGGTTATTGTCAAAAAAAAAAAAAAATCAGTTCCACATTTCAGAAAGTAAATTTTTGTGTTAATTTCATTATTACGGATTTTCGAAGTTCTACTTTTGGACACTGTGCGTATATATGTATTTCATCTTTCTATTTTAATACAACTATACCCGTATATTTTATAGATGAATCTCGCGAAAAAATAAGAGCCAAGCACATGAGATTGTTCCTTTATTATTATTTTTTAAATTTATGCACTTCTATATTTGCACTTAAAAATTATTATATGTGTGCGGTTTAATATAATTATTGTTAATTTATTAGATTTTTGAGGTTTTAAATGATGTGGGGGATAAAAGTGATTTTAAATTTTTTGTTTTTCATATTTTACTTTTATCTTTTATGATGAATTCGTAATAATTTTTGGTAAAATTTGCATAATATTTTATATTTTTGTGCTTTATAATAAAAATTATTATGTGAATATATATTTTCAAAAATATTAATGTACGTATATACATATATATACAAACACAACACGTATATAATATTTAATGCAATTAATTAATTATGTTAATGTAAACTATAAATATAAGTAGATATATAGATAAAGTATTGTTAATATTCTAAAAATTTCATGTCAATTGTACTTGCCGCGTAAAACAATGGTGCTTCAGTATTTCGTACACAATTATTTCGTGGGTAAAGAATGAAGAAATGAAGGAATTGCAGGCTCAAAATATTTTTTCGTATAATAGAATTCAAGACAATTTAACCAGCGATAGCTCTTTAATAATCTTCTTTTGTCAGAAATAGAAGTCAGCAAAATACTCGATCCTGTTTAGACCTTAATTTTAGAAGTTCGCTTAATATTCCCACTCTTTAATTTTTAAATTTTACAACATTATGACTTCACATTTCAAAATAATTGAGCAGTTCTATTACAATTTAATAATCAAAAGCCTATTTATTCTCAAATTTTTATAGTCGAGATTTTAGTATATTTAGTTACTCAAATAATGCATTCCCTTTGGTGTACTTTAATATATGTTACTCACTCTCTCATAAAAAAAAGTACTCACATAATACAATACAAAATTTTAGCCGTGGTTACCCTGTAATTTGAAATTCCAAATTTCATAAAGTTTTAGGAAAAGACGTTCTTATGAAAAAGAAAATTAATACTGTTTTTGAATAATTTATAGAAATTTTAATTATTAAATAATAGCAATAGATTTTAATTTATTAAGAACAAGAATTTAAGTACCCATATAATATTCAATTGATTTAATGGAAATTGTTAAAATGTCTATAAATCTTTCTCTAGTTTATTATATAATATGGCGTATTTATTCTACCGATGATGAAAAATTGAAAATAAATTTAATTATTTACAAAAGACTTAATTATATTGCAATTCTTGCGATAAATTAAATAATTTAATTTTGAATAAAATTAGAAAATATTTATAGTTTATAAAACAAATACCTTTACATTTATTTTTCTTTGCATTCTAAGGGAAACCCTGTTTAATTATACATTCACTGGAGCGGATATTCAAAAGTTGATTGAGTCTGTCAGGGCAATGAGTCTCGATGGGATGTTTCAGGGTATCTCTGGCATCCAGTTGAGTGACACAATAGACTCACAGGGGTCGTAATGCGTTGTCACTCCAATGTCGAATTTGCCATGTTTGTTATTAAAGAATAAAAGAATCAAATACATTATGTATAAGCAAATTATGCGTATGAATAATATTTTTGATGGAGTTCCTTACCTATGAGTGTTTAATATCGAACTGAGAATTTTTTCGCTCGGAAACAAAAACTTCGGTCGTTACCCATTTGAATATTGGAATTTTAATATTTGAGCTTTGTTTGTTATCGCAACTAACTGATCAAATTGCTTTGAAATTAATTTCGGGGGAGTGGATTACGAGAAAGTTAACTATTACTAAAAACTAAATTAGGTAAGGTCTTCACAGGTAGTCTAACTAAAAATTTACTAACTTAAATTTTTTTGATTAAATAGCACGCGGGGCAGAGCAAGTTTGGCACTACTCAACGAGATATCGAAGTTTAAAAGCGGCGGATTTAGATAGATTACTCAAGAGAACCGGATGTTTTAGGTACATTTGTTCTAATTGATGTGCGGTGGACCTACTGCACAGGCCATGTCAATCAAATAACCAACCCTAGCATATTTTCAAAACCTTGTGCAACATTTTCATAAGAAACACTTTTTTTCATTATAGTTCATCTTTAAATTTGTTTAAGTGCCATGAGAAGCATTAAATAAATGTTCTGAAACTAGGCTCGTGTGGTTGTTGAATGATTCTTGTATACTACTATCGTTTTATGTGTATAGCATTTCATTTTTACAAAAATTTTTTCTGAAATTGTAATATGAATAAAGTGCCAAAAATTACAACATTAAAAAGTAAAAATAATCTTATCAATTTATTTAACAAAATTCCATATTTAATAATTTATGAGATTATTATTTATTCCTTCTCAAGGAAATAGAAAAATACCTAGATACGTACATAAAAATTAGAAACATTTATTGGATAAATTTGCCTTATTATGGAAAAAGCAAACACATCCTGTGTTATAGTAAAAAATTTTTTCATAATATACGCATACTCTCACATATTCTTATTTACGTTCGTAATAGAAATTCAAAGTACTGCTTTAGTACAGAAAAATAATATTACTAACTACAATTTTCAATAATTTCAATTAAATTTCTACAATTATGATCTGAAATGAAAAGAAAAATTTAATTGATTCTGTTTTTTATTTCGGTAAATCTACTTACATACACGAGAGCATGGGCTATTATCAGTGTATTTATATATACATAAACCTCTTATATAAAAAACTGGCTATTGAATATTACCAAGAATTGGAAAGAAATTCTTGAGAGCATCAATGTCCTGGCAATATGTATAGTATAAGTTTCAAGTTTAAGTTTCTCTGTGTATTGATAGCCAAACTAAAAACTAATGTTGGGTGTATTACACATTATATGTGTTTATTTGTTTCAGTTGTATACAACATGTTGACATACACAATGAATAATACATTCTAGATTTTATATTTCTAATTGTATGTCTAGTATTATCTTCTGAGAATAATGATCATGCTACGAGTAGTAATAATTATTATCGTTTTATATTCTATAGAATTTTTATTATCTCATGAACATGAGTTCCTCTACATATACATAGTGTTATTGCATAGAATTCTCACAATTCTAGGAAAACTCAAGTGTATTCATAGATATGGATTGAAGTGATTGTAGTATTTTAAAAATTTAGACAATATACAATAACTGTACAAATATATTATACATATAGTATAATTATGTACATAGGGTTAAGTTTATGCCATATATACAATGCACGAATATTTCCAGGAACTGTTTTTCCAGTATTTTAAATTTTGTACGTAAAAATTTCCCGTTTTATTGAGTTTGAGTGCAAATTTAAGCAAAAGAATGTGCAGATAAATTTTAGGGCAATAGAACGCGCGGACTTCAGTCATCTGCAGGTCATTGTAACAACCTGTTGCTATCTACCCCTAACAACTTGACCCCCGGACAAGGTCAACTTTTCTAATTATAAATAGGAGAAATACCTTTACAGGACGTTATCCCTCAGTTCCGCATACAGACAAGCTAAGCCCCAAGCGGAGAAAGAAGGCAGCGCTTACATTAAATCAGTCCCTGGTTCGTTCCACGCATAAGGGAAATATTAAACACTTTAAGAAGTTTGGAACTGGGATTTTGAAAGTAATGAAAAAATTGAGTTTTATATAAAAGTTTTAGTGTTTGAGAATGATTTCGGGGCATAGCAGCTTTTCTTCAAAAAGAAATTTCTGGTGAGTTTATCAGGTAATGGTGTCCGATAAATGATTAACACAAAAAGGCAAACTTATGGCGTATATACCATTTCTAGTTTATCAGAATAAATCACTCATATTTGGTAGCCCACAATAAAACAATACTAGGAGGGTCAGATAATTGTAAGACTTTCATCTGCATAATGCGAGTACCTAATTTTTTTCACTTTTTGTTCTTTTATTATAAAAAATTATTATTTAATCAACTAATTATATACATGTGAATCTATACATAAAACTACAAGAAGACGTATTTATACTATGATAAAATAAATGTATGAATTTACAACACTAACCAGTTATTTACAAGAGCATTATGCTGATAATGCTTTGCTTTATGATCAAATAATATTAAGAAAATAATATTAAAGAAAATCTCTGAAACAAATTGTTATACCAAGTTAATATTGCCATAATATACAATATTGCATCATCAATATTTTAATGGCCAGTGGTTATTAAATGAACATATGGAAACAGCATGATTGTCGCATGCATGACACACATAAAATGATAATAAACAGATATGCACAGATAAAGAGGAAAATAATTAAAGAGAAATAAATTTTTATTGATTCTTATGATGGTCTGTAAATGTATAAAAATAAAGAAGATTCAAATTAAACATTCTGATTAGAATTGAGAATATTAAAGGTAAAAATGGTTGAAGAAATGAGAACAAATAAAATTTCCATAATAGACAAACATGATCTTATGGAATGTCCTATATTATTATTAAAGAAATGTGGGGCTGATACTCATGCATGTCTTATAGGTACTTGTTTTGCAGTTACACATTATAAGACTGTTCAATTAGATAGATTTCAAATTATACTTACATAGGTAAATAATTGTTTTTAAGTAGACGCATAATAATAAAGCACATTTAACCAAAATTTAGTATGCTCAGCTTATTGAACAGCTGAGCAAACTGGGAAATACAGCTGATCAAAGCGAGGAAAGCAATCAGGCCCTGTATGCCTGTGTAATGTTGGCTTAGTACAATGAATTCCATCAAATTTTTTCATGTTAAAAATTATTATTTTTTTGCACAATCATAAATACTAGGGTAACATACCCATTCCTGTGCACATTAAAGAATAAATCACAACATCTAATAATTGAGTAATAAAATAAATTTTTAGTAGAGTTCTTACTCAAAAATTGAATTCCAATTCACTTAAAGTGAATTTTTCCAACTACACTGCAATAAATGTCACAATTAAAGTATCACAATAAATTCTATAAGTTTACATTGTATTTTGTACTTTTACAAAATTTTTATATTTAATTTTAATATTCTCTACCTTGCCAAATTTTCATTATAATCCTTTTCAAGGAGTCAACTAACATTAAATTAACTGAAGCTAATAAGAGATTTAATATATAAACACACATAATTGCACACTACGTAGGCACCTAGCTGAATGTATAAGAGAAGAAAACTATTCACATATCAAAAATATTTCTAATTAAAATTCTTCTCTTCCACATTAATAAAACTATAACAGGAGCACAAAAAAAAAATTAAACTAGTTTAAAAGGATACTAAGAAATGAGTTGAAAAGTGAAAAAATAAGAGGAAGAAAAACAACAAAAATTTTTTTTTTTTGAGAATTAAATGAAGAAAATTAATTTTTCCTGTTTATTTTCTTCTCTTATATTTTATAATATTATTTTTGTTATTATTGTTATTGTTGTAGTTTATTCCTGACAATCCCATAAATTTATGCCATATTGTACTGCAATGCAGTAAATGATGTACAAGAAATATAAAAATAACTAAAATACAAAATATGTATATGTATATATTATATATATATATATATATAGATATGTCAGTATAAAAATTTTTTAGTAGGAAAAGATGAGAACTCGATTATTAAGAAAGAAAATCTTCTAAAATAAGATAATGAATGATTTAGTAATAATTATGATAATAAAATGATAATGATTCAGAGTTGTGATAATAATCACCTCAATTATTCTTATGATAATAGATAAATTATTTATTTATTAAAACTTAATGATGAAAATATTAAAATATGCAGTTATTAATATTAAAAAAACCATTAATTCATAAACTTTGCAATGAATTAGTATGAGAATATCCAGAGCCGGATCTAGTATAAATGTAAAATAAGCATTGGCAATGGGCTCTCGAAAACAGGGGCGCCATTGAAAACTTAATCGTAAACGTATCTAACAAGTTAATCACTTTTATTAATTTTCTATTTTTAATTAAGAGAATTTACACTTTTTTTTAATAAAAACAAACAAGGTGACCAAAACCAAAACTAATGCTATATGAAAAACATAAAATTTCATGGTATTTTTAATTCATATTAAGCCTTTTGACAAGAGTCACAAAGATACACCAAAAATGAAGGCATTCAATTTGATAAAACTGAAGCACATCCTCCTTTGCCTCTTAAACAACATGTCTTTTATAAGTCTGGTGTTTTACTTACATTTACATATTATATTATTATCAATATCGCAATATTAGGTGAACAGAGGACTATGCGGGCCCTAAGTAACATTGTAATTCCAGATCTATTTTCAGTTATGATACAATAAAATTTCGTGTTTATCTTTTGACTACTTTCTTAAAAATTATCAAAAATGTATAGTAAAAGTTCGTTATAGATGCGAGGCTTGATAGCAGCAATAATTATTATGAATATCACGTTCATCAGTCCTTATTTGGGACCTCAAAAACTATGTACCTTAGGAACACGCTTTGGTTACCTCGACTTTATTCCGCTCCTGAATTTTTAACTATATTTTCTTATAGGAAGATATAAGAGGGAATATTAGTCCATATTTTCATATTTGAATAAAAAGATGTTTAAGTTGAAAAACACTTTGGTTGCTAATTAAAGACTTGCTTTGAATGTACATTTAACTTTTACTTAATATGCAATAATTAACATTTTACTTAATAATCCTGCCCAATTAAATTATAAAATTTCTTAAAATTAATTAAAATCTTGCATTAAATGAAAGTTAATCATCTAAATATAGTTTCTATAAGAAATTGTAATAATTATAAAGTACAAAATATCGAAATCATCTTGATTAAATTCTCCAGAAATTTTCAGTCTATATCTTATTCTCCATTATATTTAATTAACACTCATTTAATAAAATAATTATACAATTAATTAACAAAAAAAAAATAAACAATTTTTTTTTTTTAAATATTGTGCTAATAAACTAAAATTATTAGTGCATACACTAGAAATTAATTAAGCATATATAAATTCGCTGGAAATTAAAATTACATACACAAATGTGTATGTTCTGTGTTGTGGTTAAACATAACCAGTGGTTAAAATAAAATTATTTAATTGGTGACAAAAATATTATTGCCCCATAATATTAATAATAAGTTAAAATATTCAGTTATTAGAGATATCCAAATAATACCAAATTATTTTGCTATTTTAAATTAAATTTTTATAATTTAAAATCAAAAATATTGTAGGGGTGCTACAATCACACAAGAAGTTTGTAATTGTTCCTTATGTCAACCATTTCTTATTAAAACATTAAAAATATGTGAATTTTACTGCCCAGCAATAAATATCAATACCCGAAAAAAATACATAAATAGAAACTTGCCGAATCACGTGCCGAATATTCTAGCCAAATGAATAAACAACACAGACCTCGACTAAAAGTTGATTGAAAGGGAAAAAAGACGATAAAATGAAATGGATAAGGTATACATTATGATGGCATTTTAAGACGACTGCAGGGCATGTATTGGAATGGAATCCATAGGCGAAAAAAAGTGTTCAAAGACCCAAGAATACATGACAGAGAATAGTAAATAAAGAAATTGCCTCGCCACAGTTAGTCTAATATCCCTAACCGAATTTGTCAGAGAAGCTTTTTGTGGATGCCCTGTGCTCGCAAGGGGGCTGAAGCAGAAATAATGAATTTCAATAAATTTACAGAATTAATACAGGTTTATCACGTGACTTCGGATTCGTCAAATATGGATTGTGTAATCAATCATCCAGCTGGTAGCGCTTGTTACAATAAGACATTAGCAAATGTTAATGGGAAAATAGATCATTTGGATGATAGCTTTACTTTGGATTCACAAAATATACTATTCTACTTAGTATTTTACTACTTATAAGCAAAAACTTTGTACGAACCCCTGCTTTTAATACCAGAAGACCCAAACTTAATTGGAGGTTTTTTAATTGATTTCTAAGGTTTTTTATACTTAACAATCCACTTAGCACATTGAACTCCAATTCCACCCACTATTTGAGTGTATTAGTACACATATTATAGGTACAAAAAAAAAAATTTTAAATAATAGGCTCAGCTGAGGAGTGGCGTAAGCCATAATGTGAGTTATGCCACTTTGCTTTTGAAAAATCGGAAAATTTTCAAGTAATAAAAGCAAAAGTACTGGAAACTAATATCACTGATTCTGTAATATTTGTTTCTTACGCCACTCTGCTTCTTAGACCCTCAAATAATCTTGCCAAATTTATTAAATTCTCCAACTTTCTCTCTTCTGTTATTCAATAAAATTCTAAAAAAAAAAAATCAAGCAATTTTTTTAATAAACTCTAAAAATCAAAACATTTAAATTTTAATTAAGTTAATAATATTCTAACATAATATAAAAATAATTGACATTTACAATATCCTATACATACACACACACACACAATACGCAGATACGTCAAATATATTGTGATCAATTTTATAAGTTAAAAATAACAAGGATTATTTTAGTCAACCACACTTAACTAGTTTTTGTTTTTTTTTTTATAACATTACAATTTCGCTACCATTATCATTATTGTCATTATTGTTATTTTTATTATTATTATCTGTGGTAATTTTCAAATCTCTCAAATTCCAATTTAGTGGTTCCCATTGCAATAAAATCATTGGACAACATAAATTTATAATTAAAAAACCTTTAGTTAACTTTTCATACTTGTGTAGACACTAATTGGTAATAATCATAAATAATAATGTAAAAAAAAAAAAAAAAAACAAAAACAACAAAATGAACAAAATCATCATTTTAAATTGAATTTAAATTTCTGTCGCATTTATCCTTTTTTTTTTACCGTTCATTATAATTTTCATTTTTGTTGTTGTCTTTTACTGTGTTCTTTATTTTCTCTTATGTAAATATATTTTATTTGCATATATTTTTTTTTGTGTGTACTTACTAAAAAACAGTTTATTATGCTAAAATAAAATTTTCTATGCGAATATCGACCGAACCCAATTATTATTATAAACGATATAAAATGATAACATTTTTGTGTACATTCACCATATCTACATACAAACTACATTGTATAAAACAGTAGTTATGTGCCTTTAAATCAAAAATATTTTAATAAAAAGAGTTGCCGTGTTTTTGAAATTTTTTTTTTGTTGGAGAATTTCAATATCGGAATAAAGTGATCTACGGCAACTCCCCCATATGTTGAAAGTATAATGATAAGTCTTAAGATCTAAAGGAGAGATATCCAGAATTTTGCTTCTTACATTATTCGAATACAATTTATTTTGATTTCAAGAGCAAATCACAAAATTTCGATAGAGCTAGTCTAGTATTTTTTGGGGATTTTCCATTTTATCGTGAAAAATTAAATATCCTGATATGGGAAATGTGTTAACACTGTATTAATGCAAAATTTAACTTACAATATTGCTAATTACTGAATTGTGTGTACATACGGTATTATTACGATATTCCGATGTCGGAAATAGTTCAATTTGGTAGAATTTATAATACATACGCACTTTGTAATTGAAATAATTGTTAATTTTATATTTACATTCAGCAGAAAAAATTATTAGTTAGCCAGTATTATTCGGCTACATTTTATAAACATATGGTAATCTTAATTCATTGTACTATGGACAAAAAGACCAAACAAGTGCGAGTTCATAAACAAAATAACAACAAAAATATTATTTTTTTTTATCACGTGCAAAACGATTCAACTAAATTTGTTAATAATTTCTACAACCGCAAATTTTAATCCCTTTCTCTTCTACATATAATATTATTTTTTTCGTTATCCTTATTGTGAATTTTTTGGTTTTCCATTTTCTTATTATTTTTTGCTTTTCATTTGGTTTGAAAATTTTTTTTGTCCCTTATTTTCAATGATAATATATGCAAAGGCGTAAAAGATAATAATTTTTCATGAATTTTAAAGGCATACACATAAAATGTTATACAAGCAAGTGTTATATGATCATTTATAAAGGCAATATGTAGGTACACAAGAGTAGCAGTCATAATACACAGTTTGCTCTCAGTGTCGTATATACGTCGTGTTTCGTTGACTATTTTTTTTTTTATTTTTGTTGGCTTGTTCTATATGCTTTATATTCCTGCTATAAGCAATTAATGTTATTTTATGCTCTTAAAATTCTCTTATAACTGTTTTTTTTTCCAAACCTAACACTATACTGTTATCATTGTTCGTGTTTTTGTTATTGTTATGACTGCTGTTCCTGCTATTGCAATTATAGTTTATTGTTGTTGTATTTTTTTGTGTATTATGTGTATTTGCATATTATTAACTGGACCTTAATTTAACTCCTCATTTGTTATTGTTGTTCTTGAATACCAGTTTTATAGTACAATTTTGACGATATTTTTTATTTTCAGTATGTCATTCTTGTATTGCAACGTGTTCAGTGGCAGAGAAATTTCTAATTTGTGGATTAAATTATTTCTTATTGCGGAAAGCCCGATTGATTTTTCCGGGTATAAAAGACACCCAAGTGAAATTGTTTCCAAAATGTCTACAGATAGGGATTATTTTTTAAAAAATTCTTAAAATTAAACTTGCGTTTAAGCTTTCAAGATGCAAACACAGGATTAATCAATAAATTAATTAAATTAAAAATTAAATGAGAAATGAGCTTCTCTGCAAACTATTTGCTTTTCTCTAACTTATTTGTTTTTCCAAAAATATAATCAACTGGCATGAAACCATCAATTCATATATAAATTGCTTCAGGGCTATATTATATCGTAAAGTAGATGAACATCGTATATTATATTTATATTTTCAGATTATTATAGTAAAATGGTTAATGTAAAATTTGCGCTTGTATTTTGTTGCATGTGAGTATACGAATGTCGCGTGTATATTATGCATGCCAGTTTGGTTATTCAACAAAAAAAATATATACATATGTTAAACTGTGATGCCATTATTAAAGTGCTTTAATCAAATTCAACCGAAAATTTTTTTTTGGATACACATACCTACATGTAATAATATGTGCACTTATCTAAAAATATGAAGTATGAGTTGGGGATTATGCGCTCTTGAAAAGCATATAGGATAATATGCTAGAAAAATTCACATTTAACAGTATTTCACATTATACTGCCGAGGTCTATATATACATACATTTTTTTTCATACCAAATTAGTATAATGTAATTTTCTAAATGGGAAGACCGTTAATTTCGCTATTAATTAAACAATTAGAATCCAATTAACATTCATTATGTAATCATAATCAATCTAAGTTAAATTTGATAAATGCATAATTGCATATTTAATGTGATCCAAAGTGTGGGGAATTTGAAAAATAAAATTACTTTAATCGATTTTAATTTGTGGTCCCTATATTATTAGATTTTACATTATAACATTACCATAGATCAATATCGAATATTTTAATTGAAATTTTCTACACAACACTTACAGACAAACCTGTTTATCTTGTTAACATTCACGTTCCCGAAAAACTTTCAAAATAATCGTAAACATTAACATTTTCTTACAAAATTAATATTAAAAGTTTTTAAATATTTATTTAAAATTTTTTGTTGCAAATTGAGTAAATTCTCAAAATTGGGTTGGGTCTTAAAAAATTTTTAAAGGTTTGCTTTTAGTTTTCTTTTATTTTTTTTTTTTAATTTTCAAAACACACACATTTTATTAAATTAGTTATTTTTTAGTTAGTTAAATTTATATGGTTAGAAATCAGAGTAAATATAGAAATAAATTTTTTTTTTTTACGATATTACAAAATAAGTTGGAAGGCTTAAAGTTTTCTAATAATTTTTATATTTTGGCCGAATAAAAAAACATAGAAGAGAGAGAAAATATTCTCTCGTTTCTAGGTAAATTGTAAATGGCCTTCTAGGAAAATAATTAAACAATAATTAAACATACGTCTTGGCCTCATTATTATAATTACGTTGTGTAAGAAATTAAAATTACAAATAAAAAAACTTGTAAAGAAATGGAAGAATATTTAATTTCGGCAGCTCTTTCATTAATAAATCTTTTGCAGCACTGTGAACAGCAAATCACGCTCGAAATCAAACATGTTGTATATCATACATTTTTATGGTTATAACGAACAACTATACTGAACTCGAATTTGATACTTTTCTATTTTATTGTAAATTTGAACACTTTACAGCTTCAGATATATTCCGTCATAATTTGTGATATAAGTCAGTGTTTATACATCACACATTTTTCATAGATTTTATTTTAGAAGAAATATTTGGCCGTCAAAATGTTCTCATCAAACAAAACGCAAGTTTGTTTACACATCCAACTACCATCAAATATTCAGTAGGCCTAAAATAAAGGGACGAACAGTTTTTAACTTGTAAGCCCTGACTAAATATTTAAAATTTTTTGTATTCATACAAAATTATTATTATTAATTTTTTTGACATTCGAACAGTATGAAGTGATAATACTAATAAAGCCGAACTTTGTTACAAACGTGTACATAGTTTGGGGAAATTTACTTTCATCTTGTAAAATATTTTAGTAAACAAAAATTATTTTATTAATTTTCCCATTTCATATGAGCCTTCCTGTGTACAAACTAAATTTATTCAAATCATAAACGAATGTTTATTATTACAAAATTATAAATTTACATGTCTGTATGTAATATATTATATTATTACATATGTAAACATACACATATTCATAATATTTTCAATGAATGAATTGGTGTAAGTGTTTATTATTTTGTTTGTATTAAAAATTATCCGACTTTTTATGTAAAATTTATGGTGTTTCAACTTGTTAAAATTATAATTTTATAATATTTTATGTCAATATTAGCGAATTCTATTTCAAATAATTTAAATGTAAAATTTTTGTAAAATTAAAGTTTTTATATGCTTTATATGTGTGTAAGCATATTAAAATACACTAGCTGCTTGTATATAATTTTAATTTACTCCTGTGTTTTAAAATTAGTAGTATGTAAAGTATAAATACATAATATACTCATATATTGAACATGTTATATAAGTACAGGCTGTGTATTTTTGATTTGTTAATTAAATAGGCAATAGTCTGCCTTGTGTTTATTGTGTACTTAAACAATTTAAATTTGAAAAGCAAAAGTTTATAATATTTAAAGTAAATTTAAAATTTAAAATATGAATATTAATTTAAAGCAAATTATTATAATTCTAAATCAATGACGTTGAATCGCAGACACAATATGTACTTCTGTTCGTAAAAATAATGAAGCCAAAGCCATTTTTTGAAGAACCATTAAGTAATTGTACTTAAAAACTGAATTTGTTTTTAAAATTCACAGAATATCACGGATCTTTTTTCTGTTCTTTTCTCTCTGGCAGAGAAACAGAAACGACGCCTATAAAATTTCACAAATATGTAGGTACTTAATAAGCCATATAGACTCCAGAGGACAAGCATGTCTATGTGCTTGTTAAAATATCTAAAAATATATTTCCAGATATAATAGAAGCAAAGCAAGCTAATTCTCTTTGTTAGAAAGTTGAAGTAAGAGTGCTCTCCAAAGCATATTACGAAAAAGAATACCTTCTCAACAACCAAGTGATATTGTCCAAATATTGTTATGGTTCTGATTGGGGCCGTTTGTTATCTCTGTTGACATCCCTTAATTCATTCTATTAAGGAACATCTATAGAAGCCCATTAGGATTTTCGCGATTCGGTTCATCTTACAGTTTCACTTTTGATTGGTTTGGCTTTTTAATGTATGAAGTTTTATGATTAAGGAATTTTGAACTTAATTTTATTACACTATTTTATATTATAATCCATAAGATATTTTAATATTTTTAATTTTATTATATTGGCAATGTAATAATTTTATATCTTTTTCTTTTCAGGTATGTGAACGAAAAAAAAATTTCATTATTACTGTAAGTAGAACCACAAATCTACATAACAATCTGAATAGTATTTTTTGTATATATTTTCGTATAGAAAGAATAAACATCATTTAGCCAGCAAACGTGGCTATCAGTTAATATCAGCAGTGTCATCAATAAATCTTTTGTCGAATGTGTCGTTCCAAATGAACTAAAAGTCTTCGGAGCAGTTCCAATTTTTATATTTGGTGAAAGAAATGATTTAAATAATTACAAACCTATTTGTCTTGCTGCAATGTTATCCAATGTTATAGAACAGTCAGCTGTCCTCCTTCCTTGAAACAAATAACCAGTTATCAAAAAAACAGTACGGTTTCAGAAAAAGATCCTATGCAGAGATAACGTTGTTTCCTACTTTATCTATCGTTCAAAAACCCAAAGATAATAAAAAAAGGTGTCATAATATTTTTGGATTTTACGCAAGCTTTCGACACTAGTGATTATGATATGTTACTTAAGAAATTTCATAGTTTTGGAGTACGTGGAGCGGGTTACAATTGGTTTCAGTTATACTTGAGTAATCATATCCAGTATTGTCAGATAGGTTTTACCGAAACCCAGAAAGAAGTAATTGAATATAGGGTACCACAAGTCAATGGATATGGGGGGGGGGGGGACTAGACAAAATTGGTGTAAATGTCGAGATTTTCCTCTTCGCTGATGACGCTTGTCTTGCCTTAAACAATGATAATTATGTTCGGCTGCAAAATTAAATTAATAAAAATCTCGGGCTACCACGTTATACACCACAAGTTAATAAATGAAAACTATAACAGAAAAAATCGTACGATTACGAAGCAACCTTAAGTTTAAAAGATCAAGCCTATTTTCATAAGATGGCAAAGTAAACGGATTCGATACCACGAAAAACAAAAGAAACGGTTCTGCACAGCTTCAGTACGATCTATATCAACATTACGAAGATGAAACGAAACCTGACATGCGTATACTCGAAAATGATCCTCACGAAAGTAAAGATGTTTTGTCCAACTCATGACAAAACTTAGAGTAGAACTTAGCATTATTAACGATCAAATCAAGATGTCCCTTGAAATTGAGTCTACAATTCAATGTAACAACGTAAATCACAAATATAATCAACCCTCTACAGAATCTGTCCATGAAGGCTGTAATCACATCTTATCTCCGTATAGAATAAAGCCTCCTAGAGAAATTCAATACCCCACACTTTCCTATATTGAGCTTCCTATATTGCTGAACATCATTTTAAAATTAGGTTCAGCCTTTTATAATATTTGAAATTTTTAAAATTTTTGCTAAAATTATAGGCTTCTTGCACAACTGCTGAGAGAATTTATCGTAGAATTTAATTTTAATCTGTTCGAAAGATATTTATCGCCATTTATAAAAATAATAACTATTTTAAGCACCTATAAAACAAAGAAAATTCAAATTATTTTCAAAAAAATTTTAGACTATTTGTAAGTGTAGTGTGAATCACACTTTCATTTTTGTTTTTGTATACACAAAACACTGAGAAAAAAAAAATGTAAATTTTGTTTTTTTTTTTTGTTGTTTTTTTTTTTAAATTTATATTTCTCATGTGATAAGGATACGTTTAACCTTTTCAATGTTTCTTCTTGTTGTTGGTTCTGTTTTTTTTTTTATTTTTTGTTTATAAGAAAATCTCTTGTTGTATAAATCTCAAAGCTACTATTAATTTAACAAACAAAGGAAAAGTTTTTTATAATTTTTCCGTTTTGTTTTTTTATTG
The DNA here is from genome assembly GCF_029603195.1 of Condylostylus longicornis. Taxonomy (NCBI): domain Eukaryota; kingdom Metazoa; phylum Arthropoda; class Insecta; order Diptera; family Dolichopodidae; genus Condylostylus; species Condylostylus longicornis. Next base: position 3,352,006 of record NW_026578052.1, on the reverse strand, counting down.
CAGCCTAAAAATAAGAAGAAAGAAAAATATTTTTCTTCTTTTTTTTTGGATTTTGCTCCTTTAAACCCAAAGAAATAAAAAATAAATTATATTAAAAGAGTTTTGTTTTCTCTTTTCGTCCTTTTTTTTTCTGTGTTTGTTGTTGTTGTTGTTGTTGTATACTTTATTTTGTATCTGACAAAAATTTTTTATGATAAATTATCAGTTCGTCGTTTTTAAATCAAAATCATTAAAAATTCAAACCACAACTTTTCATTTTCTTTTGTACGTTGACTTTTTTTAATTTTTTTCTATTGTTTTTTTTTATTTATTTATTTTTTTTTTTATTATATTTTTTGTTTTGTTATTTTTAAAAACACCCTGCAGCATAAAACGTTTAAAACTATTTTCAACTTTCTTAGCAGTTCTTTTCTGCTTGTTCTATTATAAATTTTTTCTCTTTTTTTTTTTAAGAAACTTCATATTGCAAAAAAGAAAAAGTGAAATATGTAAGATATGAGGGAAGAAGAACAAACAAGAATAAGAAAACATTGGCAAAGATAAAAAATGACAGAAACGCAGAAACTTAAAAGTTGGAACGTCTTGCTGATTACATTATTTTTTAAAGAGAAAGTAAGTCATCATGTGCGAACTTTTTGTACAATATTTCTTTCGAAAATCTATGACATGGCAAAAGTTCAACGAAACGCAGACATTAGTTTGCTAAGCTAACACACTTTCGGGAAGATTTTCTAATACAATGAATTATACGATTGAAACGAAGTGCTTAAGCTACTCAATTTCGTTAATTCTTAATTGTGGGTAGGTGAAACTTGCTCACTAGTCTTAACATTATTGAAAGTTAGCAATATTATTTATTTGAGAGATTGGTTCTCGTCATAAAACTTAAAATTGCCAGCAAGGACATAGATTAAAATTATTGACGAATATGTAGAGTGACGATTTATTCTGACCAAGCAAATTTTCTTTTATTCATCCAATATAAATTTTTGCTAAGCCTATAAATTTCGCCTTAAACATTAAAATATATTTTTTTTTTTGCAACAAATTTTCCACGTCCTTGAATAAAACGTAAATATGAAAAAGATTTCCATAATTTTTTATTCCTGTTTTTGTTTTTTTTTTTGCAAATTTCCCAAAGGAAAATTTATCATTTTTCATTTTTGTATGTGTGGATACTAAAATTTTTCTTTAGTTTCTTTTTTTTTTTGTTTTATTATCATAGTTCACCATAATTTTTGAATTTTCCTAAATTAGTTTCTTTCGATTGAAAGTTATTTTCGGAAGGTTGTAGGTATATTTTTGTTGATTTCGTTATTTTTCCATGTTTAAAGGGTTTGATTATGTAATAAAATTAGTGTTAAATGCTTATAACATTATAAATAGCGGTAATATTGAGGACAAGGAACTGGTTTTGGTAATTTAATTGAAAAAATAAAATTTGACGCTCAAAGTTTTATTGAGTCCCTCCATTTTTTTTTTTTATTAAATACTCTTATATTAATTCACTTGAATTTTGTTGATTTTTCTTATTCTTGTCATCAACATTTTAGAAGTCTAATAAGTCATTTTGCATATGAGTTGGAGAAAGTTTGTTGTTTCAATGGGAGCTTTTTTTTTTTTATTTTCTTTTGTTTTTACTAAACCTCCCACCTTGAAAACATTACTGTCTTTAAATATGGTGGAGAGAAGGTGTTACGTATATGTTCGGACATTACAAAATGAAATAGAATTTTCAGTCTTCCATTTCTCTCGACCAACATATTCAAACCTTCAAATTTTAATAAATTCTGCAACAAAAGTCCTATTGAGCGAGCAGAAGACTTCTTGGAAAAATTTCAGTGCCGATTTTTATTATTTTGGGTATTGTTAGATAGGCATGAGCTGTAGCCTTTACCTTAAATTTTTGAAACATTGTCATCTTTAACAATGTCAAAGGAGTAAGTGCCCAATAGTGATTTAAATACTAATTTTTGAATAAAATTACTAAGCTCATTCCTATACTCACCCTCTAAAAGTATAAGGCAAGCAAAATTCATATTTTAAATAAATCCTAGACATATTTCTCAATAGTTTTTGAATTCTTAAGCTCTTCAGTTTTCTCAATTGAAATGTAATAGAGTGCTTTATTAACGTTTATTACTTTCGTTTTAATATCATTCGCTAATTTAATAGGTTGTTGGACGAAAATGAGCCAAGGAATTCTTAATTATTGCACTAATTTAAATAATATTAATCTGCCACTTAAATATGCCCCAGATTTATTAGAGTTTTTGTACTTTGTCTTCCGGAAACTTTAAATTCTGTAAGGTACTTTTGTGTGCCCATGTTACCAAAAAATCATCAACAATAAATCAAAAAGTTATTACTACAATTTGAGCTTATTGGCAAGTATAAAAACTAAACGATGTGCGTATTGTTTTTTTTTTTCATTCTTATTCGAAAAATTAACAGTAAGTAAGTAGATCAGGTATAAATTTTATTCTTACTTTTTTCTAGTTTGCCACTGTACCAATTTTATGAAGTAAAAGTGAAATAAATGCTTAAATTTAGTTTTTCACTTGTTATTTTAATGTTTTTATTTATCCTTCCGTCACAAAATTTTTATATTATAAGATGTGTGTGCTCCTTATTATTAAATTTTGGGCATATGTTTGTGTACATGTGTGTACTATTTTGTTATTTTATCGTTTGCTCCTACTTTTACTGTTCATACAAAATCTTGTCACGTTTTTCTTAACTAGTCTTCAAAAAATAAAACGTACAAAGAAAAATAATAGGAACAAAAAGAAAAAATGGAAAAATAAGGAAAAATAAAAAAAATTTATAGAAAAACTAACTTTGCTCTGCGATTTTTCTGCATGAGAAAATTGGAAGAAAAAAAAAATCAACCAAGAAAAAAAAAGAAAACACGAAAGAGTGTCAAAAGAATTCACGAATATTTTTCATTACTTTGGTTCCTTATTTACAAAATTGCGAATGTAAGTATTTGGAATACATGTGGTGGTGCTTAACAAGGTTACAGCAAAAAAAAAAAAATAAACACATTGCAAAAAAAATTTAATAACAAACAATGAATAAAAATTTTTAAGTAAATAAATAAAAATAACAAAAGGAAACATGAAAAATACAGAACTAATTTTGAAGGAAGCGGAAGAGAGAAGTGAAAGGAGTATGCAAAACCAAAAAATATTTTTAGGTTTCTCTTAAAAATTGTAACAAAACTTTCGTATAGTGCAAATATGCCAGCAACACTTTGTGTTTGTTAAAATATCACAACGATTTGTAAATCATTCTTTTATTTAACTGACTTGTTTTGAAATTAAACTCTCTCGAAATTGACCCTATTGACGAATTCGAACATCATAAAAAGAGAGTTAAATTCTCGCAGTTCTTTTACTGCGAAGACGCAGCCATCCAAAGGCTGCTTTCTCCTGTTTATCGACGCTCCATACTCACCCGGAAGATGTATCTCCTAATATTCTTAGAACGTTAGGGAAGAGATGTGTTTCAACCACTCGCAGGAATGTTGGGGATATTAAACCTACTATCGGCGTTTTGAAACATTAAATAAGTACTATCCTTTTCCAATCCTTCTTTCTGTTCCTTTCCAGTAACTCTCCTTTTTGAGGTGGCTGTAACTATTGAGCTATCTCAACCATCGAATTCGATGAAAAACGTGTCCGCTCTACATGACGGGAAAAGGATATAAAAGGATCTACATGACGGGATGTCTCAGAACCCGGTCTTTCTTTCCGATGACCTGTGTCGATGTCTCATCATTGCCGATCTTATACGCCCAGCCTCTTCCATGTTCTTTCTGGTTGACCCTTTTCTCGAATCCATATTCTCCTACTCAAAGTACGTGGCTGCTCAACTTATATTCTTAATCAATTGACGAGAACTTGCCTGGAACTATACTACCTCGTCGTTGCACTTTGCTACCTTATTGATGGTACCTTCCTCAACCATGCATATCTCTTGCTTTCCTAGCATTACAGAGATGTATTTCTCGTCAAAAGTGCCACCGATAAAGAATGTTTGCTACTCGTTTGCTCCCCAATTGTCTGAGCAGTCGTTCTCTTTGCTTATTAAATCTGTGATGTCAAGGACTTTCATTTTATTTTCCCGCATGAGCTACTGGATTTCTTCTTCTGCGATAATTGTTTAGAAATCACTTTAGAAAAGATTTCTAATGCAGCACAAAAAAATAAGAAATTTAATATAAAATAATGGAAAAATACTAGCAGAGAACGAGGTGGAAAATAATTCAACTGACAGATGATGATGATGCTTGCTAACACAGTCCATCATATTCTGATTTGAATAAAATATCCTTAGGACAATAAAGTATATATGCAAATTTTGATATGAAGACTAACAGTAACACTCTATCAAATCTCCCTTTTTTGATTGTATTTTATGTTTTACTTATTTTATTATCTCATTTCTTCTGTATTTTTAAAATATTCTAAAATACCACATCAGGAATATCTCGGAAAAAAAAGCTAACGTGCAAGGTGAATGTTGGTTTTGAGATATTATACATGTTACCGGTTACATGCATAAATATTAGTAGAATATCATATGTTAGTAAAAATCTCAAGGTAAATGGAAAATAGTTTGCTTTTTTTTTAATTTTCGTTAATGAATATTTTTTTAAAATACCTTCGATTCCAATGTCCAGTTTGCAATGCTATTAATTTAATGATTAGAAAAGCTGCAACTCAAAGTTATTAACCTGAAATAAATCGATGTCCTAGTCAGTTTTTGGTACATTGAGTAGGAAAGTTTAAAAATTAACTTTGGGACGTTGGGACATTGTACAATATTATTGAGCAGGAACCGAAACTATTGCCTAATATTAATTATTATTAAAGTCTGGCTCATTGAAAATGTTTGAACTCATTCACGATGGAAATTAACCCATAAATTCGAAAATCCTGCAAAAATTGATAATAAAACCTTTGAGTTGCATGGTTCAAATTTAATTTATTCCATTCATAATTGAAATTTATACAAACACATGTACAAAGTGAGTCCTTTTATTTTTTAAAGAAATTATTAATCAACAAAAGTGAATCTGATGTAAGTGGTAGCGTTTTTTTTTTTGTTTTTTAATGTTTTTCCTGTAGTGGAACATTCTTCTCTGGGCTAAGTTTGTTATACCAGTTTTGCGTTTTAGTATTTTCGTTTTTTGTGTTGGTTTTTATAATTCTAATGTAATTCAACAAAAAAAAAACGATATGAGTGTTGGTGAATAAGTTTAAAAAAAAAATCTTTAATATTTTTAAGAGAGATCATTCTATTTAATGATTGCATATAAATGCACATATGTAATATGATTTTTTTTAGCAATGCACAAGAATATAATAAAGGATGAACTTACTAAAAATCAAAAAAAAAAAATTCTATTCGGTTTTTTTTGTACCATGAATGAGTAGTAGCGTTATGGTCGTAAACATTTACATGTAATAAAATATTAAAGCAGTGATTTCTGACCACAACATAATTTTTATTTAACATGGATCTAGAGTAAATAGAAAGAAATACATTACTCTAGGTTAAAAATTTTCAAGATTATTTTGATTGTTGAATTTTGGTAACAAAATTTATACAAATTTATTAAAGCTGTTCAGAAAAACTACTAATAAAAACATTAATTAGTAGTTATTTGTTGTGATCGAACACGTACGAGTATGATGCTGTAATCAAACGTATACTACATTGTTATTAAGCACGTATTATGTTGTGATCGAACACGTATGATGCTGTAATCAGACATGAACTACATTGTTATCAAATACGTATTATGTTGTGATCAAACACGTATGATGCTGTAATCAAACACGTATTATGTTGTTATCGAACACGTATGTTGCTATAATCAAACACGTGTTACGTTGTTATTAAACACGTGTTATGTCATAAAAAATGTGATTAGTGTCGATTTTTGTTTGCAATAGAGCAAGTTTCGATTTTTGCAGTAGGTTTTTTTCTTATTTCATTTAAAGAGAATTATGTAAAAGATGTTGCCGAAAATATGTTTATGTTTGAAAGGATATCGAATTGAGTTATAGGAGTTCTAAGATCAATTTGATGTTTGTAAGTAAAATAGGTCAGAACTGGAACTGAATCAGTTAAAACTGCGTTTGGACCCTACTAATAAATGGAGCAAATAAATTTAATAAATTTTTTGCAATTCTGCCATAGTATGGAGAAACTTCAAACTTGTTTAAGCGTCAGAAGGATTGTAGGTTGTGAGTCTATGCTTTTATATTTTTAAATTAAAAAGGAATACATTAAAATCAAATGTGAAAAATTCATATTATAATGGTCGCAGGGTGGGATGGTAGTGCCCTTCATTGAGTGTATGTGTACTTTCATTTGTGTAGTTACGTAATATACCAAGCTTTTACTACTATTTTTAATTGTAAGTAATATTGCATTAAGTTTTTTAAAGAATGGAAAGAATAGGTAGTACAGTGATACAACCGGATCACATAAAAAATATTTGAATGAAATATTCTATTTACAAAAATTAGAATCATTCTATTTTGAATGTTGAACATTATGTAAAATTTGTACTTCTATTTAGAGGTACATAACGATACCATTATGTTTAGGGACTTAATTTTATAAAATATTAGAAAACCCACTAGAATATTTTTATTTTTATTCAAAAAAAAATGTATATATTGAATGATATTGAAATTAGAAAAATTTAGTTTTAGAAATTGTGGATTTTTAACATTATTTCAGTTTTCTAATTTTGTTTTCTTCTTTTTCTTTAACATTTTAGTGAAATTAAATGAATGTGGTATCTACATTTTATATATAAAATTTTATATATAGTGGTTATTATTGTTTGTATATTATTTAATGAAATGTAAACCATATATTTTATTTAAATACAGAAAGTAATAAATAAATAAATGTTATTAAATTTTATTTCTATAAGTAAGTTGGTTAAGTATACCATCATATCCTTACCTTATATAATGTAAATTAATTTTCGTACACTTCTTATTTTAGCGAGTTTTAAGTAATTTTATTGAGTGGATCAAATTATTTTTTTTTTCACCAATTAAGGACAATTGTTTTGAATGTCTTTATCTAACCTGATTTCTTCACTAATAAATTCAAATTTATTATGTATAATTTTGCCATATTATAATTTACTATTTTTACACCCGTGCGAAAGTATAATACACTTGTGTAACTATTTGTAACACTGGTCTGGATTATAGACATAAATGTATGTTTTTGATAACCACGTTTGTTTGTCCATCTGTCGGTCCCTTCGTCTATCCATCCCAGCGATATCTGTAAAACTAATTCAGTTAGGCTCAAAATTTCCGAAAATGATTTATAATAGTAAATGCCGGAAGCCTATTTAAACTTCAGTATGATTCCGATAGTGGCTCCGGTATCTGCCATGCAACTTTAGTTATTTTGTTAGTTATTTGACTATGTCTCAAAAATTACTGAAGCTATAATAACGAACATCGCACAAGCAAATATATTTTTTGAAATGGTCGGGCTAATACATTTTTTAGATAAAAATCGTTGAAATTTCTTGAAAGTCATACAACTTCAATAGTTATTTAGCATTCACAGGAAGTTCCGTGCACACAAGTATATTGTTGAGACTCTTCATTGTATCTTCATTTGTACAGGTATCATAGAGTTGACAGGGTCAACTTTATACCTATTCTCGTTTTATTGGTAAACCTACGGATTCCAACCCAAATGCATAATATTTCGCGAATTTCGAAAACATTTATCGAAACTTTTTTTTCATACTTAATCTGCGAGCATTAGGATCTTCCACTTGATTTTTTAGAATCAAGCTTTAGTCACCACTTTGTCTTTTGGGATCTTAAAGTGAGATTAATTAAATTTTACTAAACAATATTTTAGTTACTTACTTACATGTGTGACTTTTAGTAAATTATAGGGGAAATCGAAATAGAAAACACATTTAAAACTATCTTTGGTTGAGTATGCCACTATTTTGAAACACAATCTCTCATTATTAGTGATTACAAATGACCTGTAAAACATAGCGTGGTATTTACGATATCGCTAACTTGCCGTACCCATATTTAAAATGAGAACATTTTCTCTTAAGAAAATAGACATACATAAGAGAAGAGAGAAGTCCTCGTTAACTGTTCTTCCAGTGTAGCACTAAATTATTTGTATAATCTCTTTAAGAATATGAAATATTTGGCACCGACATTATCTTCCTTGTATTTTTTCACCTCTTTTTTTTTGGACTTTTACTGAAAGGTACCCAAAATAAATCTTTTCGAAATATTAAGTATATCCAAATGAAATCTTTATATTTAGTTGATTTCCTTATTGTTTAAGGCATACAACATGATGTTTTGTTATTCTTAAATTACAATTTTTATAATATTATGTTTTTTTTTTTATTATTTCAAAGGGGTTTTGTGATACGTGCCAAAAAAATAAAATTAAAAAAATAATTTGATAATAAAATTTTTGGCACAACATTTTACATAGGATCATTAAAAAAATGTTATGCAGAGAAAAAGTTTCTTTTAATATTTTGATTCTATTTAGACTTCATTTTTGTTTTAGAACTAACAACTTTTCAGAAACATTACTTTAGTTTTCTTAATTTTTTTGTGACCTAAATTTTAATTTATTTTGCAGTATGTTTAAAAAACGATAATTATATTAAAAATAGGCACAATTTTTGTTTTAAACAGGTAAATTAAAAAAATCTAGAACGGTTGCCTGACTAATTTGATAAATAACAAAAGTTTTCGGAAAAAGTTCCAAAAATTTTAACTCTACTAAAGATACTAAATTGAGGTTGTGTTCAAAATGTTTCTTTAAATTAAAAAAATAATTGGGCTCTTAGACCACTGAGAGAGTTAAAACCGCTTGAATTCCTAAAAATGTAATTTTTTCGGCTATTTGTTGTAACAAAACCACAAATATATTTTAAATTGTACAAACCCATAAAAGTGGTGGCTGGCCTCCTCTACCGTAGAGTAATATATTTGAAATTTAGCAAATCAAATAGACGTTAAAGTTTATCGTTGCCCAAAAATCGCATTTTTCAGATTTTTGATATTGTTTTTCTTCTAGACCGCGGGTTGTAGAAGCCTGATATTTCAGTAACTGAGAGATTAATAAATAGTTTATTTCATTCGAAAATTTTTTTTTTCTGCATCCATTACAAAATTTTTAAAATATGAACTTTTTGCGCCATATTATTTTTGAAACTGTAAGTAGAGCTAACGGTAAATGTGATGTCATCAAAAAATATAATTATTTTTTTAAAACACGGAATTAACCCTTAAATTCGAGCTTTAAGTCGACGCTTCTTCAACTTTTTTTTTTTTTTGGTTCATCCTAAATGTATGCAATTTTTTAAATATTTTGGTATAAAAGCAGTATTTTCATTTCTTGAAGGGAAAGGTGCTACTTAACAAAATATATTTTTAACAGAGCTCAGAAATAAATTCCGACTACGTTGAAATACATTTATTTGAATTATAAACATTTTCTTGCCGATTGTTCCTGTAAAATTGCTTAGAAACCCTTCCTGACATCATTTTTCAAAATATTTTTGTATAATTACAATATCATTCTTCTTAAGTAATAAAAAATGAATAAGTATGTATGTATATGCATTTAATTAAAATATCTTTAAATGACAAAATAAACTCAAGAAAAAGAAACCATTCTTTCCGAAATATTTAACATTTAATTTCAAATCTTGTATAATATGCAAAAAATATACTCAAAAGAGAAATATTTAAAAAATAAAAATATCAAAATTAGAAAAATACACAAAAAAAAAAAAAAAACAAATGTATGCAATATAAAAGACAAGTTAAAATTATTATCCTATTATCCTTAAATTAAAAATTAAGGAATGACATAATACAAATTTATTTAATTTTAAACATTTAAAACAAATTTTTTACATTCCATAACACACTCATATGTAATAATAATGTTCATACATAAATACCTACATTATTTATTGTGTATGTAAATGTATGTGGCAATAAAACATTCCGACACTTAATTTATTATAATTATTTCATGTAAGGATATTAATAACAATTTATGTATAATAAATAAATAATTGAGTCCTTTTTTTTTAATTCTCATTCATATATGTGAGAGTAGGTATGTATGTAATATTTATTATTATATGGTATGGAATTATAATGTATATAGACTAGCTTATAATATAAACGAATTTGGATGCTCACACAAAATGAAAAATAAGAGAAAAACCAACTATATACTCTTGTCATCATCTTAATTTCGTTCACACAAATATTCTTACACACCATGTACAATAACAGTAATAACAAATAAATTTAATTTTTGTTATCAATTAAATTCCAAAGAAAAAAAAATAAAAATTTTATTCTTTATTCTCTCTCTCTCTCTCTCTCTCTCTCGTGTTTTTTATTTACTTCTCTTCTTGTTGTTATTGTACATGAATTATACTTTATTTTACCCATACTTAAATTTCAAAAAAAAAAAACCACTACAATACCGTTCTGAGTTTAACTTTTAAAGTGATTTTTAAATAAAAAGTGTTAAGCAAAGCAAAGGGGAACTGTAAATGATACATTATTTTATTATTTGTGTATGTAATGTTTAAATACAGGGTGCAAACAAAATTTATTCCAAAATAGGTTTATGCAGCCATAATCTGTGCTTACATATTTATATTTTATAAGTCCAAAATGTTTGAGACAAAACTCTGCACAACTCAAATACATTCCACTGCCGAATTAAAGCAATTCATAATGCTCGATTGATTGTAGCTCGGGCGACAAGAGTGCAAAATTTTACATCATGTCTCTTCTCTATACGAATGGCACTCGTATAATTTCTTAAAGTGATTGGGGAGTAAAACAATATAAAATATGTGCTATAGAAGTCATAGAGCTCGGTAGGTTTTAGCTCGGGCTACAAGAGTGCAAAATTATATATCATGTCTCTTCTCTAATGAATGACTTTCTTATATTTCCCAAAATAATTCCTAAAGTGTTCTCAGAATTTTCGGAAAGTGCTTCGATAAGATACCCTGAAAATATGTAATTTTTTCTATAATTTTTTTGAGCACCTCGTACTGTAGCCTCACAGAAGTAAATACCTTGCTGAATCTTTTGAAGACTTTTGCAATCTTTTCATTTCTTCACTTACTTTACTCTCGACCAATATATAATTGGTGCACTTTTACAGAAGATTTCGACCCTTTGAAGGGTCCGGAAATCTTCTGTAAAAGTGCACCAGGTTTCTGAGCAACTTATTTGTCAACACATCGGAAGAAAAATTTCTTTTTAGCGACCAAAAAACCATATTAATATATGTTTTCTAGGCATTTAATCTCATGTAATCAAATGATATCTTACCACTTTGATGTGCTCTAGCTACAGCCCTACCGCCATTCTCCTCTTCCCCTAAAATATACTGAAATTGCATTCTGTGCTCTAATGGCCGCCTGGTTATATGACATGATCACTAACTTTCACCCTTAGATAAATAAAAACTTAGGCAACAAGTACATTTCAAAATGGAGTGGATCTGCATCTGAAAATTTTTCGGGTATGTTGCATAGTCCCGAAGAAAAGAGACCTACCCAGAAGTACCCGGAGTATTGGTTTTTAAAAAAATAATTTAAAAATTTTTGTTTAACATTCGTGTTATGTCTTCTTCACCCTGTGCATGAGCTATTCCTGAAAACATAAAATATAAAATATAAAAATTTTATTGTCATACTTTATTGTCTTTTTGTTTTTACTTTTTTTTTTCTCAGTTGACAAGGATAACGATTTATGGTGTTTAATTATGCTAACATATTTTAAACATAATTTTTTATTTTACCCCGCATAGTTACATACTCCACAGTTAGAATACACAAAAGCACCCATAACTGACAATCATATTCAAATATAGAAAATGACTATGTAGCATTTTGCACTATACAAAGTATGAAAAATTTATTAAAAGTTTAAAATTATAAGAAAAAAAACCAAAAAAGAAAATGAAGTAGAATAGAAAATGTAATATTTTCTACCGCAGTTTAACCTCCTTGATATAGTATAGTCTGGAACGTTTTTAATATTAAAAAACTAAGAAACACAAGTTGTGAGAAAAACACTAAGATTCTTAAAACAAAATACCGAAGAAAACCAAAAAAAAAATTTTTTGAAATTTTGTCTAACTGTGTTATTTTGAAATGAATATCGGTTACCATACTCATAGCATAGCAACTATATATTCATTTTGCGTGCATAACACACAAAACAGCAAGAAAAATAATTTAAACCATTATAAATATAACAAGTGTTTTGAAAAACTCCAAGTATAACAATAACAACAACAACAACAGTTGTTGTAACTTTTAACTATGTAACGTTTTATCGCTGTCGAATTAAGTGTTTTATTAAGTGAATCATAAATTTTAACCCGTTTTGGTTTTTTTTTTTGTACGTCGTCTACAAAATTCTAGGATAAAACGACAGAGCGGAAAAATTAAAAAAAAAAGAAGCAAAGTAAATAGTTTACGAGTTAAACAGCAAAAGTATATAAACCGGTTGTATATGCTTTCATTTTAGACTTTTAATATAGAGGATTCAATTGGAATGGGTTGACAATACAAAACTGTAACGTGCGATATAAAAATATTCTTGTTTATACTGCAGGAATTTAGTAAAAGAAAAACAAAAATATGCAATTAGATTTGCTATGTGAAATATATGGAGATGATTTTGAATACTTGCTTTAATTTTTACTTATACAAAAGTTCTTTGTAATTTTTTCACACGCACTCGGTGCCTTATCGAAATTAATTGTTTTTGTATATATTAAAAATTCTAAAACTTTAGATATATTTTTATTATTCCAGACAAACTCATGTTTTCAGAAATTTTCAATAGTTATAGATTATAGGATGTATAGATGGGGTAAAAGTACCCCCCCCCCCCCCCCAATTAATCTATGAAAAGCTCCTAGAAAACTGCCTCGAAACCCACCCCTGATGAATTTCAGTAACTGGAGAGGTCCGGCAGAGTACAGCTACGCCGAAGTGAGCACGTACCTCTCCAATACTTCCAATCTCTATTGGTGAAGCTCCAACAATATCTCACTCACACTTCTTTGTGCTCCGCGTAAGTTCTGCAAGTATTTTCTCTTTTTAGACTCAGTTTCCTAAGGCGACCCCATTGCCTGCAATATTTATACATTCATAACTCATTGTAAAACTCTTGGAAACGTCTTCGTTCGTAAATGGTTTCTCTATGTTTAAAACATTTAAATTAAGTTAAATTTACAATTTTTTTGACACCATATTGGTAACCATATTGGTAACACGTGCAAGATACAGCAAATTATTCTGTAAGCAGAAGTAATAAAAGGAATAGGTCGCAAGGAAAATATTCCAAGTTTTGAAATACGCTATTAATACACAAAATCGTATAATGGACCGAAATTTGTAGAGTTTCCTATAGATTTTTTTTCACATATCACTTTAACAGAAACTAAAAATCTACTTTTGAGTATTACTATAGTATTTACGTTTGTAGCATCTTTTCAATCTTCAAAAAAATTTAGTTACTCGTAACATCATCACAAAATAAAACTTCAAACCTACAATAACCCTCCTATCTAGCAACATGGATTCTCCTATGTATAATTTTAGAGAAACGATGTTATTAAGTCGCTTATATTTAAATTTTTCATAATAGTTGCTCTTATAATATTATTGCTCCAAGTATTCACTAGATACAAGTGTGTATATATAGAGTGGTTCATCATAACTAGTATTGTAGTGAATCTTGTCACAAAAATTTTTGAATGAAAAGTTGTAAAAAAAGAGCAGTTACTGAAAAATCGTGCTAAGAACCGTGGTTTTAATATTAAAAAACAGCACAATATTTTCTTTTATATATGTAGTGAAGTTACAGAGAGGATAAAAAGGGAAAGCAGAATAAGCACATTAAAACAAAGCAAATTTTTTTGATGGCAATGAAGGGGTTTTATATATAAAATCATTAGAGGGGAAGAATCAAAATTTTTATCGAGTGTGTCTAATATTGCCCTTGGCATTTTTTTTTTTTTATTAAAAATATTTATGATAAAAAAACGTGTTACTCCTTGTATCTATAATATTGTAAAGAAAATTAAAAACGTTAAAAATTTCAACCAAAACAGAATGTACGAAATATTTTTTTTTTCTATTTTTTTCTAAAAAAAAAAACAAACTAACGAAAAGACAAAGGTAATTGACTAACTAGAATTTTATATGATTACTAATACTACGACGAGTATTCATTCATTTGGGGAAAAACTAATTTTAACAACAGTACACAAGAAAATTAAATTCTAATAATTAAAAATTTAATACGAGAAAATGATTAGAAAGCATTTTGGAATCTGAAACATTGCCTACTTTGGAGTCCTTATACAACAGTATCAGAATACTTCAATCAAGTTTAATGACGAAAATTTACAAATTTTGAAGCATGTGATCTAATTTATTAGAGATTTGAGTCAAACTGTGCGAAAAAGAATTTTAATTACCAAAAAGTTAATTTCAAAACTGCGCGATAACTTATTGCAGCCTTAGCATTTTCCGATTACACTACCACGGTTCCAAGAAAATACCCAGAGATATCCGTCAATTGGATGTTAGCTCGCAAATACTGAGAAATACCCATCCAAATCATTTGCGCCTCTATGCCGTCAGAACGGTACAATCACATAGAATATGTATGGCCGTCTCTACAGCGTTCTGAAAAAATGTACGCAAAAAGGAGTCTGACTTGCCCAGTTTGTAAAAGTGATATTTCAATACATAACATACACAGTGAAGAAAAGGTCTTGAGTAAATTTTAAAATTTATAACACTTTTTTAGAATTTTTGTATTAAGCCACGACTGTTTCCCAAATATTCGCGTTCTCAACTGAAAATATAATACCATTGAGTGCAAGGGAGTTCAAAATATTTCAGAAAATACTGTAATAAATAGAAATGCATTCTAACCATTCTTATTCTATAACATTCTATTTTATAATGTTGAACAAGTACGGGTGTATAGAAAATATTTAAACTATGCATCAGTTTGAACATTAAAACAGAGAAAAAAAAAACAAGAAATCAAGAAAAAAAAAACTGGTTAAAATTACATTTTTTCTACTAATTTATGACTCATTAAGTGTTTAAAAACGAAGTGAACGTATAAATTTTAAGGATCTTTTCTCCTTTTTGGATTTTTTTGTTTATATTTTTTGGTATTTGGTTCATGTGGAGCATCTACTATTATTTTTGTTTAATTTTTTTTTTTTCGTAATTTTGTTTTTTTTTTCTATCGTTTATTTTCATCACTTGTTTTGTTTTATTTTGTGTGCTCTTTATGTTTTTTGGAGTTCTTAAAACATAACAAACAACAATATTATAACATTTTAAATATTTTATGTTCTAAGTAAATTGCTATTAAAATACCTTGAAAATTAATTGTTTTATGTTGAAAAATATTGTACATATACTCCAATCTACATACAATAGTATATGATATACGAGTACATAAGGCAATATAATTCACATCATATTATTATGTAACTCTGTATGTATTCATTATACTTGTATATTCACAAAAATACTATAAAAAACAAAAAGAAATTAACGATTCTTGTTAATTTTATTTTGAATAGAACAAAAATGAGGTACGCAAATATTATAATAGAAAAAGGATATTATAATATTATATGAGAGAAAGGATAACATATGAGAGAAATGAGTACGAAATGAATATTATGCGAAGAATAAGTAAAATAAACGTAGTATAAAATACACGAGAGTGTAGGTGAGTTAAAAATTTTTTAATTTTTAATAAAAAAGAAAAAATTTTTAGTCGTACTCATATAATTTTTAATGTGCTTAAACAAAAAAAATTTTTAATATTAAATAAGAAAATTGTAAAGTCCTTTGTTTTTTTGCTTTTTTATTTTATGAGCTTATTGTTGTTGTTTTCGGGTTTTACATACGCAAATTAATTTATATGATGTTTTAATTTTATAATAAAAATTTTTTTTATATTTTTGTGTTTGCATATATGAAAGAGTTGGGGGGGGGGGTGTGCCTTAAGTGTAATTGAAACAAAGAATCGAGAGCAATATTAATATTAAATTTTAAAATTGTATAAAATAAAATGAATAATATGTGAGAGACATTTTATAGTTAAAATTAATAAGCACGTATGGTAAAAGTTTTTTCATCAAAATTAAGTACCTACCTATACATAAATAGTTTTAGCAGTAGAAGGAAACCGAAAGAAAAATTATCAGAATTGTGTTTTTAAATTTTTTATGCTACTCTAAAATTGTAAGGAAATAATTATTAATTTTAATATTCAATTTTTGAACGCAACTCAGACTTATCTTATGTTTTTCATAATGGCTATTTTAATGGGGAAGAACTGACTATATTTTAATGGGGAAATGGCAGACACCATGTTTTGAGATGTTTTTTATTTGTGCAAATAAAAAATCCAGATAAAGGTGTAATATTAAAAGAGTAGCCTTTTTTTTTCCTCCCGGCAATGGAGGCTTTTAAACCCTTCTCACATTGACCAATAGAAATTTTACTCTACATCTTTTACCTCTACATCTCTTCCAGGCATAAACAGCAGACTTCGTCCGCCACCCTGAAAATCCTTTTTTAGATGGACCCTAGAAAGGCAGTGTCCAGTGAGAACCCCACCAATAGCCTGAAATCTGAACATCCAAGCATGGTTAGACCCCGCCCCTCAGTTCCAAGGGAGGCACAAATTTCTTAGAGTGCGACAGGTCCATGTAGCCGTTCCAGTGTTCAACACTGGCCTGCTTCTTCCATCCACTCAGGGCAGGCAAGACCGTTGTCCTGGGCACCCCAAAGCATGGCTTCGGCCCTATGAAAGGAGCCGTGGTTACCTCCCTGGCAGACTATCAGCTCTCTCATCCCCGTCCGCACCGTAGTGTCCTGCCACCCACATCAAGGTTAATTTGTTGTACCTAGCCAGGACGCCGAGGGTGTCGATGCATTCCTTCAGCAGCCTGGATCCTACTACATCAGACGAGGTGGCCCTAAGAACGGCGCTACTGTCCCACATAATAAATATCTTGCTCCTTCTAATGTTCCTCCTGATACATTCCAGAGCACACAACTCTATGGCATATGTCTCAGCCTAAAATATCGGTGGACAGTGCCCGAGAGCTCTTGTTATGCTTACACCCTCACCGTACAAACCTACGCCTATCCTCTCATTGGTTTCGTTTCTTCTGATCACGGCTCCAGGGCCAAGTTGATCACTCCCCCGTCCCAGATCTGCCTTTCAGCTAGATCCACAATGTATGGCCTCACTATCATGTATGGCTCTCCCTCAGACCAAAATCCAAGGGCACCCCCATGTCGTTTGAGTCATTGATCTCCCCAATAATGCTTAGATGGCCCCTAAGGTGACCCTGTATTGCTATACCCGCACTGCCCCCTTCATAGCCGCTCCCTTAAGGTGAATATGAAGCGGGGACAAGCCCAAGGGAGCCTCCATTTAGACCATTGGGCACGCCGTTAAGGCACCTGTTATGACAAGGCATGCGAGACTTGCAGTCGAGTGAAAGTAATAGTACCATCATATGGCAGAAGAGTAAGTTACAATTGATCGAACAATTGTAGCATAGGTCCAGTAGACCTTTTTAGGCCTTAACCCCACGTTTTTTCATGTAGCCTCGTCGAAGCCAATAGAGCCCTGATGGCCCTAACGATGACTCCATCAAGATGAGCTTCCTAGCTTAGTCGTTGGTCCAGGATTACTCCCAGCTATTTGACCTCCTTGGAAGGCTCAATGCTTGTGCCCCTCAGGAGCATCGTGCGCAAATTAAATATCCGCCGCCTAGTAAATGGTACAATAACTGCCTTTAAATTTTTTTTCCTTTCTAACAAGAAGCTGTATGTTTAACTCCAGGCTTTAGTTCTATGCTTAATCTGACATTCAGCATAACAAAGTTATAAGCACATAATATATTAGGCCCAATATTCAATGTTTATGGCATATTTTTCATTGCTTTCAAATACGTATGTAGGAGGCGAAAGCGCACAGTTTTTAGAAATCAAGTAGGCCGCTGCATAAGTTAAACCCGTGCCTGACTGTCTTAGTGTAAAATGGTATTCATAGCGAAAAGTGAGAGTAGAATTGTGAAACGGAATTGTGAAAGCCGTTCAATAAAAGCCGTATTTTTCAAATTTTTCGCCATTTTTGATTCTTAAAATCAAATTGTTTTGTACATTCATTTTTTTACTAGATTTCCATACATTTGATTCGCAAAAATTAAAAATTTAATATTTTATTGATTATCCTTAAAACAAAAAAAAAAACATTATTCTATAGAATTTTATTCATCGCTATCAGCTATCATCATTCATGAATCTCCAATGAAAATAAGGAAATTTATATAACAAAAATAAAACAGAACAAAAAAAAAAATTTTTAGAAAAATAATTTTAAATTTCCTCTTCATATCATTTCCTTTTAACTGAAAATTCTGTTTTTGACCTCGAAACGCTTAAAAATTTAAAATCGTTTAATTTGAAAAAAAAATATCTAAATAAATTTTATATTATGAGCAAAATTTCAATAAGAAATTTGACATTTAACATTACGCTCTTTAAGGAAAATCACATAAGAAATTATAAGAAAAATAAAAAAAAAAAAACAAATTCAAAATTTATATTGAGTCAAGAAAAAAAGAGGAAAAAAAAAAGAGGAAATTACTTCCGCTTCATGTGATATGATTCACTCATCCCCCAGTCTTCCGAAATAATAAATAAAAAAAAAAAACGAATATAGCTTCATTATCGAAGGTAATGATACAAAAAATTAGAAAATTTTCTTGCTGTACGCACACATACACACATCCACAAACGTACATTTATTCATTTATATTTGCTTACAATCTCATTTCTTATTATTATTTTCCGTTTATTTTTTTCTTCTTCCTTTCATTTTGGTTTTTTTTTTTATTCTCTCATTTTCAGCCACCATATCTTTATTTTGAAGTTTGTCATCATTATTGCTATCAATAATCATTTTCATCACAGTTACAATCATTATCATTTTAAAATTTCAGAAAAAAATAATCAAACAGACTTTATGACAAAATAAAGATTTTTGCGAAGAGGACATTTTCTTTGAAAGCCTCTGCAATAAGAGTAAATGAACAATTGAAGGTTGGCAAGTAACTATCTCGCCTCGTAAAAACTAACAGAAAATTGAGAGTTCCAATTCACTTTCAATAAGTTTCCAAGGAGATTTTTTAAATTGGAGAATTCCTCTCCAAAACTCACCGAAAATCCTAGCGTGACATGTAAGGAGTTATCTATTTGATTCATATTTGACCCATTTTAGAGAAGTCTTAAGTTTTTGTAAGTGTTTGCACTAGATCAAATTAAATAATTATTCTTAATTGCTTTTGAAACATTCTTCTTTTTAAAATTCAGAAATTTCCTGAAATGCGCTGAGTTCCATAGTTCGAAACTCCTTCCTCACACAACTTATGTTAGAGTTAATGTTAGAGATTCGGTATTTCAGACAATTTGTTATATTTCTGATGAAATTCCCTTGTAATATTTGCAACATTTATTTTTAATCAAAAGCACCTGCTTCTACTGGTAGGCAACTATAGTACCGACAGAACTCCGCTAAATATTAGGTAACAATTTCATTATGCACTTATTTATAAAATTGTATCCTTGAATATTGATAATGATTGTTAATATTTGTGAAAAATAATGATGATATTTTACTTTTTTTATAATTCTCTTATGTATATCGTTTCGAAAAAATTTAGACATCGCGGCAGAAAATAATAATACAAATTTTTTATATTTATTATTATTATTAAAAAAAAAATTTTTTAAAGTAATAATTTTTCGCGTTTTTTCCTTAAAATCTAAGTACATTTTTTCATATTATCTTCATCTTTAAAAATTATTTATGAAATCAAAAATATTAAATAAACATACACTAGCACATTATAGGAATATTATGAATATTTTATGGTAAGTGTGTATGTGTGGAATATAGGCATATTTCCTCTTAAACGGTATCTTTACAATTAGCTATGTATAAACTTCGGTATATACGCTAAATATTTGGAAATTGTTAAAACGATGAAAGTTAATTTAGGAAAAGCAAATCAAATCATTTCATCATTGTCGAAATGAAAATTTAGAATGTTTACCGTACATATTCACATAATATAAATGAGTGTTTACTGGATATTAGAGTATTTTATACAAATTGGTATCCCTAATCACAAACTATTTTAACTCAAAATTTTCCCGAAATTGTTTGTTTCCTATGTTAGTGCCGCAATTATTTAGACATGCTAAGAATTGTGGGAGAAGACGGAAGAACGGCAAAGTTTTTAGAAAATTAACGAAAAGGTTTTTATAACCAAAAAGCGAATAATAATAATAACAGCTTGCCCAACATTAGGTCTACAAATTTTAGCGTTACATATGTAAAACGAACCATAAAAATTCCGATCGAGTTCTACAACGTCTCTGAAGCCTCAATTAACTCACAAAAAGAACTCCATTTCGCGACTACATATGCCTCTAGGCAAAGATGTAGACATCATTCGTTCAGCTACCTATTCTTTATAATCTTTCAGGTGAGTGAAAACTTTAGCCTTTCTAGAAAATACACTGACTAATCGTCTCGAAAGTGTTAAAAAATTATGAATGTATCTCACGTATTGCAGAGCGTTATGAACTTCTTAGTATTTCGTGAACCGCCACATCATTTATACTTAGTTTTCTTATCCTAGTATGTAGGCGGCCGTAGCACTGTTTTCCTCGTCACATCTAACCAAAGATCACATACTTCAATAAATTGAATTACTACATACAGCAACTGAAACCATTTGCTAGCTTATTTTAATTGTTAGCGTTAAAATGTTCCATCAAATCCGTTCCTGGACGATATATTAATAAATTAGTTCCACGAAGATACTTTTAACGGAAGGTCAGATCTTATAATTGGAGCTAAAACCCACGAAAACTGAGGCAATCTGCCTGCTAATTTTCATCGTTAGTATTAAAATGTTGAATCAAATCAGTACTGCGAGTATATAAACGCATTTGCCTATTAATTTTGGTAGAATCTGGGAGCCAAACCTTTTATCTAAGAAAATATTCTGCTTCTTCTGAAGATCCTTCTGGTACATTCAAGAGCACGCAGCTCACAAGTTTGCTTTACAGCTATGAAATGTATTATTCTCTAGCTTCACTTTCCACGGAATTTTCAACAATTATGAAAGTATTTTCATTAATGTGCGAATTTTCGTCTTTTTCAAGGAAATATTTTTTAAATCTCTTGTCATACAAAATTTAAAAAAAGAAACCGAAAATATTCGATGATCAGCACAGGGGGAGGGGGGAGGGGTATGGGAGACGTCGAAAGGAAAAATTTATTTACAGACTGTATAAGAATTGTTTAAATAAAGGTATTTATAATATCCTGATTTCAAATTATATACTTTTAAGATGTATTTGAAGTTTGGTGGGGGGAGAACAAGGAAGAAAAAGAAAAGGATATTCTAGATAATTTATCTGTCAATCATTAAATAAAATCAAAAGTAAAGATTCATTTTTTTTTCTTGTCTTACAATTTATTCTGAAATATTATTATTACTATTTAGGAAATGGAAATGAAAGAACGGTGGAAAATGAAATGAAAGAACAGAAAAAAGTAGAAAATGAAAAACGGAATTAAATGATGAAAAGATGAAAAATAATTTGTTATATAAATTAGGATTTTCTTAATTTTTAAATATTAATTACGATAATAATAATAATTATTATTAACAATTTATTTTCGCAAATAGGATTACACGAACAAATAAATTTTCGTTTTCTAGGTATTTATCGTAAAAGGTAATATTTTTATGGTATATGAATTTTGTATAAGAATCTGGTATGTGTAGAAACCGTAATATAATTAAGATTTAAATTACTTTTTTCGTAAAGAATAACTATGGGAGTATTTTCGACTTCAAATGGAATGAGTTTTATAGAAAAACCTTACTACATGCCTTGCGAAAATTTACGTAAATCACTAGATATCAAAATTAAATAGGGATGATTTTGTAAAATTGATCTTATTGCAAGTGCACAAGCTCTCATTTTCATTTAATTAACAAACAACTTACCGAACCAGCTCACATGCATTCGAAAATTAAAACACTGCGTGATAGATAGTAATGCACGGCTGTATGATTCAATAAGTTCATTAACCTACACAAATGTAATCTGATACACTGTTGAACTGTAGAAATTATTAATATTAGCGACCGCATATAATAGGAGAGGTCATGAGATGACACCAAATTTCCCAGGCTGAATTTTCTGCGGAAATACACCTTTCCGAGGCAGAAACGCATAAATAAACAATTTTTAGAAAGATATCTGTCGGTCTGCCTGTCAGTCTGTCTATTCAGTTTTGGATCTCAATTTCGTCTGAATCGACTCCAATGACGAGTTATATGACTCCCAAACTAGAGCTTTTGGAAAAAATAAGCTGTTTATTGCGGACCGAATTTCCACTTTTACTCGAATAAACAGAATTGATTTTATGTCAATTGATTTTTCTCAATTTAATGTATGAATTGAGAATGTTAAATCAATGAACACATAAAAATTTTCGAAATATGAAGCCTCGGAACCCGAACTAGGGACGAATTTTACATTTTTTTACCATATCTAAGGAACTAATTGACAGAATTTGTTGAAATTTAATATTTGAGTTTAGTTTGGTATCGGAAATAACATATTCAGTTACTATTCAGAGAATTCGGATGGCCTAAAGTAGTCGAATATGTGCTGGCCATATCAGATTCTTTTTCTCTACATTCATTATTTAATTACTTACTAGCTTATAATTTTTACAAACTAACTTAATAATTCAGCCTTAAGAATAAAATTAGACCACATTTTTTGTTTTTTTTTCCATCATCAACTTACTTATGTAGTCCAAGGATAAATAAAAAAAAACTGTTATCAATAAGTTGAATAATATCTTTTGTCAATTTTATTATCCTTAAAAAATTGAATCCTTAATAGCTAATATTAAAAATTAATTATGAATCAATAATAATTTTTGTTCCATTTATGATAGAAAATCAACAATTAATTCAGAAAAAAAAAAATAAAATGGAAAATTGAAAATAATTTTTCAATCAAAAAATTTAATTTCCATAAATTTTGTATTCAATACGATTACACAAAAAAAAAAATACTTCATCCTTTTTGAAATCTTTAAGAGAAAAGTAAAAAAAAATATTACAAGGATAAAAAAATTATTTAAAAATGTTGTGAATTTAAAGGATTACAAAGAGAAGAGGAAAAGTACCGAAGAAGTTTTCTTACACAGCTTCAAAATTATTATCCAAATACAACTGAAAAGTTTCTCAGTTCAGAGAAGAATAAAATTTTTTTTTGTGCTCTTCATTTTTCTTTAGTTTGATTTTCATGTCTCATGTTTTCTGGCCAATAAACTGTCATTACTTTAACAATCAGAGAAAAATTTTTCAAAAATTTTTTTTTTTTTATTTTTTCTGTAGTAATTTTATAGTAATTTTAAAATTGTTGCAACTGTTTCAAAACAAAAAGCAAGAAAGAAAAAAGAAATAAAAACAGCAAATATCAATGAGTACTAAAAGGAAAAATAAGTAACAATTTTGTAAAAGGAATCCATCAGGACAAAAGGAATTATTTTCCTTTTGTTGATTTTCTCCTAAGGAAAAACAAATAAAATATTTTACTTTATTTTTCTACTCTGTGTCTATCCAATTCTATATGACTATAGGTACATAATACTAAAGAAGACCAGAAAAATTTCTACGTCTTTTCGAATACCAAAAGAAAGAAAAAAAATTGAAAATCTCCAATGGATCTTTTATAAGACAAAATAGTTTTGAATTTTTATGTGTATAAAGTTAAACTGATTGCATTTCTATAGATAATTTTTAATAAATTCGGTCAGATGTTTTCCCCATTCCAAAAACCCGTAATTGTCATTTCTAGAGGAACTATACAATAAAACGATGTGTAGTGTCACTGAATTACACAAGATCAACGATGCATTTCCTCGTGATATAAGAAAGCGTATATAAACTATTTTGAGAGTGATGTCGGTTTGGAATTATCAACTTTCTGCCTGTAGTGCCTACTGGTATCCATCTATTTTCATCTGTGCATACTTTAGTTACAGTTCAGGAATCGTTCCTCCGCTATGCGTTGATTTTACTTTTTTCAATAGGTTCCTATGAAATATTATATGTATATGTACAAGCTCCGCCTGATAATAAGATAAGCGAAGATATCATGTGACAGTAACTGCTCATAGGAAAAGGGCACATAATTTCACCAGAAAACGCTCTTAACGATCGATTATTGGGCTCTCCTTCAAGAAGATTTCTGAATAATTTCATACCATTGGAAATATTCTTGCAGTTTAATCATTAAAAGTGTTATGTGTACATTATAAAGAGAACCGATTAAATTTTCTAACAGTTTATTTAATTTATTTAAAAGGATAAAAGATTTGAAAACTATATACGAGATGATTTACCACAAACGTTTTAGTTCTATTTTTTTTTTTTTTATTTTTTTTTTTAGAAATTCCAATATTTATTCTTTTGTTGCACCCTATATAGATTTCATTTTTTTAAAAGAAATGAAGCAAGAAATGTTCAAAGAAACTTAAAAAAAAGTTTTTCAATATAAATACAGAATATTATACCGGGCGTTTGTCCCTATTTGTTATGGGATTCAATACTGTTTGAAAAAGGAAAACACAAACGTAGCATTTTCTCACACACAAACGCAGTCCGTTCTTCAAAAATTAAGGCACACTAATGAGAAATCTGTATTCAAATTTTAAAATGAGAATTATTTCCAGTAAATTTTCCGAAAATTCTCTTCGTGAGATGATTCAGATAGTCAAAGATTCCATTACGTACAGAGAATATAATTTAAAAGTGTTGCTGAACGCGGAAAGAAAGTTAAACAATGTAAGCTCGGGCAATTTTCGAGAAAAGATTTGTTCAGTTCGGCCACATTTAGAGACAATGTTGCAAATAATATCCTAAAGTACGGTAGCGCAATGTAGAAACATATTACCGGTAGAACTTATTAGAAAACAATTTTTTTAGTCGATAATTGCCATGAATTCGTCAAAGAACGAGTGAAGGTTGTGTATATGCCGACAGTGTTTCTTTCACTAATAATATATAGTGTTTTTGTCACGACCTCGACCGTCTATTTCTAGTATTTTTGCGACGTTTAGCAACTATGGCATAACTGGTGTCGTACGAAGAAGTGCTTTTATTGATAATACGGAGATGTAGAAATGGACGGCCATGAATGAACAGATTTGAATATGTGTATTCATTTACAAATACCGTAGTTACACTTAATTAGTGCGAATGGCTTAGAACAGCCTTTAAAATAATGTCGAGACGCAAACTGTGGAAGGATAGACCAAAGACAACAAAGACTCTTTTCCACCATGTCTGTGAGTATCGGGCTCTATATGCAGCATATATGTTTTATTCGATGGGAGTGCCGAGTGTCGAGTGTGTGAAATATCTGAAAAGTCATGAAAAAATTTTCTAAAAGGAACAAATAACAAAAATCGGAGTTCAACTAGGATTTGTATCATTCCAACTACTTCATTCATTCAATCTGATTCGCCATAGCAACTTTCAAATTTTTATTTCCACACTTATACCTATGAACGTTCACTTGAGCGTAGAAACAAAAAAAGTTTCTGCTAGAAACTGAAACAAAATTATTTTCATTTTATTTTGTATTTCATTTCTTGTTTTTTAATCAATTTAAAATGTTTAAATAATACTTTCGAAACAAAAAAAATGAAGCTGTATAGAAAAACTTTCTTTTTAAACTATTATTCATCTATATTCAGATAACTTAATTAAATAATAAAGGTTACAAATTTAAAGATGGACAGAATTTAAGAGAAAATTACTATTTTTCCGTTTAAAATTAGAAATAGTACAAGTGGTTTACATAAGCATATGTTTCAAATTAAGCAGGGTAATTGAAGAGAACGGTCTGCGTGACCTTATTATGGCTACATTCAGATCAAAAAATTTTGCAATTTTCGTAATCTGAAGACAATATTGCAAAGAAATCTAAATTCTTAAATTATTTTAGAGAAAATTCTAATATTTGAAATTCTAACAATTTAAAACGAAACTCACTAAGCAATTAAAATTTTTGTTGACAAAAGTTCTTTGATAAATTGCCACTATAACAGCAATTAAGTCTATTTTTATAGTTTCCGAATAAACTTTGAATGTCATCATTCATTTGTATTGTATTCTTAGACATCATTTTGATTTCTATAAAACACCAGAAAAAAAATCTTATTTGACACTTCCATTATCAAAATTATGTTGGCTAAAATAATAAAGTGTTCCCTACCTCCTATTTTTAGATTGATTTATTTATAGTAAATGTGAACTCATTATGACGCCTATATGCAATATTGTGTTACAAATATTTTAATAAGAATCGTTTGTTTTTTTTCTGTTTTCATCGTCCTGATGGAGTTCCTTCCTGTAAATCTTTCCAAGAAAATATTAAAAAGAATTTCTATAATACTATAATCACTATTACTCGTACTTCATCGTTATTGTGGCTGCCATTTTTTCTTTTGAAAATATGGGGGGGGGAGAAATTAATGTTTTATGAACTTCCGTTTCATATTCATATAAAATTGTATAGCATCAGCATAAAATTTTTGTTGAAATCAAAATATGTAGACGACTCCTTAATAATCGTAATAATTGACATAATCATTAATATAATAATATTTTTCTTGTATTATTATTATATTAAAATTGAGAATTGTGTGTATAACATATACATAATGTTATACAATAGGTTGTTGTCCTGATTATTATTTTTATCCTTAATGTTTAATAATATAATAACATTTTTTATTTTGGTAATTTTGTAATTTTATTTAAAGAGGATATTTTTATTACCTAAATATAATTATTATAATTTTCGTATTATTATTACAATTTTTTTTTTTAAAGTTAATATGAAATTAAGTTTTGGGTGTTTTATCAAATACGTCGTATAACGTTTTAATTTTATAAAATTTTCAGCTAGAGAACAAGTTTTGTTTAAAATAAATTTGGTCTGGGCGACGGAACGGTAGAAATTTGAAAAATAAATAAAAAAATTCAAATATTTGATTATGTCCGACTATTAACAGCGAATTACGATTGAATTTTTATTTCGAAAATTCTTATAAGACTTACAACATTATCTTGTTTTTTTGTTACTAAGCATCATCGTTGACGTACTGGCGCTTTCGTAGCTTATATATATATACATATATTAATATTCAAATGCTAATGTGTTCCTTACATTTTTTATGAGAATTTTTTGTGTGATGTTTTCCTGAACTAAATTCTTTTTTTTTTCGCTAAGTTGAATTTTGTTGTACGCAAATATCTAAAAATATCTATATTTACAAAATAAATGTTGCAATGTAGCCATTTTCATTGGCTGATATAGCTTACAACTCAAATACTAGTTGTCAGCATCAGTAGAATAGAAAAATAGAAGGCAGTAATTAGTGACACAAAATTAATATTTCGAATATGACGTACATAAATTCACGGATTTCCTGCAACATAACAAACCAAAGAGGCAGAAACCCCAAACAACACAATCATGTGAATGGAAATTCCGTTCAGTACTAGATTCGATCTCAAAAACGACTTTGAGCGACTTTAAGGAACTTTTTGAAGCGATTTAAAGCGAATTTTTTGAGCGACTTTGAGCGACAATATTTTAATCTACGATTTTAAGCCAATTCCTTCAAACTCTGGTGTTCATTCTAAATTTTTCTATAATAATAATTTTTTTGGAGGCTCAAAGTGACGAAGTGATATTAATAATATTAGCGGATTTTATCAGCTTTTCTATATGTTTGTGTGACTTTACACTATTACGGTATTACTGTACTTATGTGAGAGCTAAATTAATCATGTGTACATAAAAACTGTTGTGTAACGGGACGTAAAATATGATTAGTCCTGTTATATTTGGAAAAAAATAAATTAATCGTCGGTTTCATGTTTTAAATTTATTTCCTGTTTTCAATTTCATTTGATTAACTTTTGACTTTTTAAAAAAAAAGAAAATTTGCCTTTTGCTATAAACTTGGGCATAAAATATTTGTTACGATTTGAGAAATGAAATTTAAAAATTTTGAAATATTTTTTAATGCTTTTTTAAAATGAAAATTTTCTTTTGTTATGAAAACGTAATATTTGTGTACGTTCTTTAAATAATTCTTAAAGGGAACGGTTACCGTATACATAAAAGGGGGGGGGGGTGGCAAAAATGCTTTTTTCTTACAAAAATGATTATATTGTAACACACCTGCTTTAACTCTGACATAGCGGAAATTACTTTTGTCCGTTTTGTTGCTTTTTCACTTTTTTGTTTTGTTGCTGTTGTTTCTTTAAATAAAACGCCTTCAACTACCACCTGTCTTCATGCCTAAATCCAAATTATTTATCAAAAATAACAGAAGAAACTAACAAAGAAAAAAAGCAAGAAGGAAAAATTCAGTTAATAAAAGCAAAACTTTTCTTTTTATTTTTTAATACAAAAAATCCTTAAGAAAAAAAAAGGCGCACCCACGTGAAAATAAATTTTCACTTAGAATTTTTTTTTTTTTTGTTTTCATTCTTATGGTTTTTATTCTTTTTATCTGTTTTTATAAGGATTTTTATTATTTCCTATTTTTTAAAGTTAATTACTAATAAAGTTTTACTTTTAACAAGAAGAAGAAGAACCTGGACAAAAAAAAAATAAAAACGCTAACTCATTCAAGTCACTAGTTTGATTACAAAATAATTAAAGAGGGGGAGGGGAGCGGGTATATGAAAGCACGCACACAATACAATACAAAATTTTATTTTTATTTTACCATTGTCCTAAAGGTGAAATGAAAAGCATTAGAATGGTAAATCGAAAGGAATGAAAATTAAGAAGTCATCATTTTTATCAAATTGCAAAAAGAAACAGAAAAATTACACGTTCCCATCCCCATTTTTCCTATGAATTGAATGAATAAAATTTAAAAAACTAACATTAAGGATCTATTCAATTTGGTTAGAAAATATAAATTAAGATTTTCTTTCTAGTTTTTGGACAATAGACTGATTAGTTAAATAGGAAATTTTGTCTGTAATAAAATTAAAATATAAAAAATTTTCTAAATTTTTTGCATTTCAATTTTCCTTTGTCGCAGACAAAGTCTCTCTGATCTGATCTAGTTAGGAGAGTTTTAAAATAAATTTTGATTGGGAACGGTAGGTAAAAAATTAAAATTTGCAATTCATTATTGTTATAGTTAATTAAAAAGTTTTGAAAGTAGTTTCGTGACCGCATCTAATTTTTTCGGAAAAATTTATAAGATTATCATTGCATTGTAGCTATTACGTATATTGTGAATTAAATAATTTGAACAAAATTTGCTATTCAAATTCTTAAATGGAAAATCTAAGTCGCCAGATCTTTTAAATTCGAATCATTCGAATTTAAAAGATCTGGCGACTTAGTGCACATTCATATAGAACAATACTTCATAAGGTAGAGTCAGGTACCGCTTTTATAACAAAATGATTCATAAAAAAATTTCAAGTACACATCAAAAACTGGTTCGTTAAATTTTAAAATCTCATTTCAGGATTTCTAATTGTAAAGCAATTTTAAGGGAAAGTGAGTACGAGAAAATATTTTCCCATGGGCCACTGCAGGCGTTGGTGAGTTATCGTGGTCTTGACTATTCGAGAACACATAATTAGTACAATTTTTATACCCTCTTTATAAAATTGATCTTTACTGTATGTATTTCAGCTTGAAATATGATATACATATATATCCGAACCCACAGTTGATTTCGTCTTGTACCTGTCTGCGTAAAACTCCCTTAAACTTTACTCATGTTTCGGGTCATCTCGTCCAAACATCTACTGATCGGGACACACACCGCGATACCAGCAGTCGAAGTTGCACCGTGGAAGGCAGGAATCTGACATGGTTATTTTCACAATTAGATTTGTTTCAACGATATCTCTGTGAGTTTTATGAGCCGACTTCCGCCTTTCCTCGTCCACACCAATTACTTTAAACAGTTAATTTTTTTTAACTTAGTCGGACTGAATCGACCTCTTTAAAAAATATTTCATTTTTGAAACAACTTGTGCAAAACGTGTTTAAATTAAAGTGATTAAGACTTGCTAGTCGAGAACGCACAATAAATAACTACAGTGCTCACAGTTAAAAATCTGCTTTTTGTATTCGCTTACATTTTAAATATTTTCTAAAATTTTGGCAACAATATTTTTGATTTGACAATTTTCTTGCACCATACTTTGTTCGCTTTTCATAAATTCATCAAATTGTAATGAAGAATTTATGAATTTCTGTATTTAAAACTCTTATCAAACTTTTATAAATATTTCCAACTCCAAGTTGAATACAGAAAGAAAAAATCTGTTTTCTATCTGATTTTACTGACTGAATATTTTACGGGTTTTCATCCGGTTTCCAAGTTCGTACAACAATATGGTTTAATATTGTACAATAATGACAAAAAAGAAAATATGTTTAACGTTGGCCATTCTTATATTAAGGCGTAAAATACCTAGGTATATGAAATTTTTTATAAATAAAACGTAAATGAATTCAAAATAAATGTACAATCGAACTCGGAATTTCTAAGACCAATACTTATTTCATGGAAAGAGTACTTTGATTCATCATTTTGGAAGTTTTCTGTTATATCAAGCGATCCATAACGTACCTAACTATTTTCTTCGAAAGTATATGATAAACTTCTTGGAAAGTGTCCAATGTTCCAGTGGAGTCCAATTGAGAAATTAAATCAATATACGAGTATTATAATTGGCAATGTACCTGGAAAGAATTCACACTTTAGGAAGACGTTGAACTAATCTTCGTCAGAGTGAGAAGAAACGAAGAGAATTACTTTATCGGAAAATTTTGAAATCTTCACGAAATTATTGATGGCTATTTGTTTACTAGACTACTAAATTTAAGAGATTCCGTAATTTTTATCAATTCATATAATTTTGAGTGTTAAATTGAAATATAAAATTTTTAAATATCTGTGAACGAAATAAGAAATATTTTATAGCATCTACTTGTACAGTATTAGTGTTAAAAAATCAAAATGAATGTTAAAAATATCAACCAGACAAAAAAAAAAAGAAAAAAACAAAAAATGATAAAATTTTTCCAAACTTTTCCTATTTCCAAGTGTACCAATTTTTAACAATAACTACTCAGTTGGAAAACTGGTGTTTACTAAAGTTAAAGTTATTCTGATTCCACAATCGAATATTTTTTTTTTTGTCGAGTATAAAAATTTAAGTTAAGTTGATGAGCGTAAGAAAAGCGTGAAAGACGAGTGTTGAATTTTGAATAAATAAAAATGGAATATTGTGTATATAAAATTTTTCTCTGATATTTGAACAGAGTGATTCATTTCAGATAATTCCATTTAATTCAGAACTGTGTCATTCTATTTAGTACAGAATTGCTAAGGAAAACATTGAATAGCTGAGGTTTTCAATGTTATATGAAACTAAATCTGTAACTTGATTGTATGCCACAATTTTCTAAACATTGCCTTACAAATCATGTTCGGACTTCGTTCCAAGACACATTATTATTCAGTATCCAGTATCCAGTATGTATAGTTCCAGTAATATTATTATTGGTTCCAAGATACTAAACTCAAAAGTGCAATGGTAACCGAAGCTTCATATAAGTATAAAGTATTATGATTTTGGGAAACACTGAAACACAATAAATCAATTGTGCTATATTACCATCACATTTAGCAAATTTAGTTTGACTTCAAAGGTATGGAACATGATATCCCACTTTCGTAATGATGGACTCCGTTTCAAGTAACATCAACTAAAGCAACAAAAATAGAATTAATTTCTTCGCTATAGCATTTTTTTTTAATTTATTATCGTACCAGCACGTCCAGTGCAGAAACTGCACAGTTCCGTTACGTCCAGCCGAATAATTTGCTTTAGAAGTTTTATATACCCCCAGACACACATATGGTTCAGGAACGTATCAGTGCTTACCAAGCGCATATTTCCTGAACCATATGTGGTTCAGCGGACAAGGAATGTGTTAATTAATGTAGTGTAGTGAATAAAGTACACTCTGTTTAATAAAATTTTATAAAATAAAAGAGATCAACCAAATAAAAAAACATAAAATAAAACAGACATCATTTTGATGGGCTTGTCAAATTAATAATCTACTGATGATAGTTGATGAAGCAATGGTTGAATAAAAGTCATCATTCAGTTGTTTCTTTTCTAAAAAACAAAATAAAGTAAAAAGTAAAGATGTGACCAAATTTTTTTTTTTTGTTCAATTCTTTTGAATGTTTTCTCTTCTTTATATTTCCTGAAGTTAAGAAAAAGTTTTTAATTGACAGAAAATGAGCACAATATAATATTATAAAAAATGAAATGGAATGAAGAGAAGAATATTGAAACAGTACAGTGAAATACGAGAAGAGATAGCCAATAGAAAAATCCACTTACTCTCTCTCTCTCTCTCTTTCTCCTCTCTCTAAATAACTCATAGTAGCAGTAGCAGCTTTAGGATATTTTTTTTTTTTTGAGATAAACGAAGAGTTACTTCCGTAACTAAATTAAATGCTTCAGTAGAATGAGATTACATGGAATAATTTTAAGAATTGAGAGAAGGAGGTTAAATTTATATTTAGAAATGACAGGAGCAATAGTTTTTTGAACAGGAAATTAAATATTTTTTTTTTTCTTTACTATTGCGTTTTTTTTTAGTTTTTGAAAAGCTCAATATAAGAAAATAGGATGTATTAAGAGAATAATTGCACATATATTATTATTTTTTAAAGTAATTTGTCAAATTTTTCAGTTGTATTTAGGAAAATATTTGCAATAATTCTTTTAGATTTTGAAAAATTTAAGTCGTGCCTTTTCGTTTTGTCTGCTTTATAAAGAAAATCTTGGAAATCTTGGAAAGGAAGGTGAAGGAAAAATGAAAATTTGCCTTTCTATTACCTTGAGCTGGGAGGACCATGAAGTCTTGAACACTTTGTATTCACTCATTCGGGATTAAACAATGAATACATTTCATTTACTAAGTTAAGCAAAATTGAGCTTCAGCAAGCAACTTTTTAATTATAACACCGCTGACAAAACTAAAACTCTACGCTCTCCAAACTAAATTTCCCTTTCGTATTTTTCTCTTTAGTTTTTGTCATATTTATTGAAATTATTGAAAAATACTAATTTTCTTAAGCCTTATAACCCTTAATCTCCCAAATTATTTCATCCCTTTATAATTTTCTATTCAATTTATAATATGACATCTAAATTACTTTCCTTTTCTAAATCATTCAAAAAAATTTGAAATTTTTGAAAGAAACTCATGAAGAAAAGAAAGCACTTATACAAAAGATTTTCCTTAACTACGCCATATTATTTTATTATATAAGATGAAATCTGAAAGTGATAAGTGAATTTCCATATTCAACGGTTATAATCACAGGTAATATAATGTGCAAAAAAAAAAAAAAGAAGTAAACAAATAAATTGTATTACTCTTTTATAACAAAAAAATTTGAAAATATAAAGGAAAAGCCTGCGATTTACCAAACGCATACCTTTTATTCATAAAAGGAAACGCAAAAATTTCATTTAAAAATGTAGTGATACATAACAAAATATACATACGTGATAGATTTATATGTATGTATATTATGTATATTGTGCATATTGTTAAAAATTAATATAAGTAAAGGAAAGAAATCCACATTCCGCAGATCCTTTTACTTAGGCCGCATAAGATTTCAAGAAATAATGTTAAAGAAATAAAGGAAAAAAAAATCAAAGGAATAAATAATAAAGTTGGGTCAAACCAATGGTTTGTATTGTAGCACTTTTCCCTTCAACAAATGAAAATTTTGCTTTTAAATACAGTCTATGTAGTCTATGTACCTATCACACTATTAAAATTATTTTCATTCATATACAAAACTATTTCTAGGGTTGCATATATTTAGGATGAATGATTTATGCAGTCTTTGAAATAAAGCAAAAATTAATATAAAGTGGGGTTAACATAATGCTCGATTTTAAGGTTTAATTTTGTGAGTTAAGAAAAATAATTATATTTTTTAATTTCATGGAATTTACCGTTAACTTTTTGCGTTAATAGAAATTTGAAAAAGCTTGCGGTTTCGGAAATATAAGGTGTCAAAAATTCAAATTTTACAAATTTCAAGAGGCGATAACTTGAGAGGGG
The DNA here is from genome assembly GCF_029603195.1 of Condylostylus longicornis. Taxonomy (NCBI): domain Eukaryota; kingdom Metazoa; phylum Arthropoda; class Insecta; order Diptera; family Dolichopodidae; genus Condylostylus; species Condylostylus longicornis. Next base: position 3,317,496 of record NW_026578052.1, on the reverse strand, counting down.
GTGGAGATGGAAAAAAATTTTCTTCTAGCGAAATGAACTATTTGATAATGTCTAAAAGCTCCTAAAATTTCAAGCTTCTACAGGCTGTAGTTTGGAAAAAAAACGACATCAAAAATTTGCAAAAAAAGGACTTTAGATAACGGTAAATTTGAACGGCCATTTTGTTTTTCTAAAGTTCAAGTATAGTATGCCGCGCTAGGGGAAGCAAGCCGCTGCTTTTCTGCGTTTGCAAAATTTCAAAAATGCTTATGGTTTCATTGCAACAAATAGTTAAAAAAGGCCATTTTTAGGGTTTTGGGGGGGTATAACTTCTAGAGGGGGGGAGATAGGTAAAAATTTTGTTCTACAGAAATAAGTTTCTAGTAAAGATCTATGTACATATAAAATTTCAGCTTTCTATCTTCAAGGGTGTAGAAGTTTTGTAAACAGACACACGGACAGACGGACGGACGGACGGACGGACGGACGGACGGACGGACGGACGGACGGACGGACGGACGGACGGACAGAGTGAAACTAATAAGCACTTTTTTTCAAAAAATTTTTGGAAAAGTGCTAAAAAAGAAACGATTTGAGTTAGAACATGCAAAAAAAAAATTAAGCAAAAGGGTTCAGAAGTGCACAACCTTGTTTCAAAATTCTTCAGTCTTCCACGTTCGCACTCTTGGAAAAAAGGCATTCTTCCTGTGACTGCTATCAACATTTTTTCGCCTTTGTCACTTCAGTTCGAATGACGTTTCCGAAAAATATCACCCTCTATGTTTTAGTATCTATTAGTAAGTTTCTGTGGTAAGTAAATTGAAGAACTAAAAAATCGACTTAAAGAAACTGGTCTTAATATGCAGTTTAAGCGAATATAGATGCCACAGCTGAAAACTGGAAGTGGATTTAAAACAAAACAACGACAACTCTCTCTTGCTCCTAATTCCCGGTCCAATTTTTTTACTATTTTTGAACAAACCGCAATAATGTTTTGTCCCAGTTATAAGAAATTACTTGAAATCAAATTACAAATGCTTATTAAATGAATTAATAAGCATTACGTACAATTATTATATTGAACCTTGAACTCTGTATGAGCTCATTGAGCTCTTTTGAGATAATGTGATGAAAAAAATTTTAGGAGTGTTATATTTTGTAAGTGATACATCATTATTTCCGTCTGCAAGTCTGCCACCCTTTGTATGTAATACGAAATGCGCTGTGCTTTATATCATATAATAAAAATGTTATTTTTAATTTTCTACCCCTGGAATATCAAAAATTTTTATATTATGATATGATAATGAAACTTTAAAATTTTAAGAATGTGTCACAAGTTTCCATGATATTTTTATTATGTAAGTAATATTTTTCTTTACCTTCATGCACAAATAAGAACACAAACATCTACATTTATCACTTATACACTGTTACCAACTTATAACGCCAACCAAAATAAAATACAAGAAAATTAAACTGTTTAAATCACATTTTTCTCTTCTATCTCTTTTCTGTTATGATTACGTTACAAAGGAGGAGAATTTAATTTTAAATTTCTCATAAATTTTGCTGTCATCAATATCGTGGGCGAGATTATTTCGTTTCCTTTTATTATTATTGTTATATTGCCGTAAATATTAAAAATATAACGTGCCATTATTTAGAAATAAAGGGGTTAAAATTAGTTTTGCATATAGCAGTTTTTTTTTATCTTGCAATTTAAATGGCAAGGTTAAGTCTTGCAGTTACGCAAATAAAAATTTTCAGAAAAAATGCCATTTTCTTATAAAATTAAATTTTTAAATTAAGAACACAAAATTTCTGAATAAAAGACTTTATTGCCACCAAACGCAGAAGCAAGCATTTGCAACTCCATAAGTTGTGTATATTCTGCGTTAGAATCAAATTCTAATTTGATTTAGCCATCATCATACCATATCCCCATTTGTTTTTGAACCACTTATTCAGAACCGAGAGCACCTAAGAACTTGAAACAATGGCAAGAAGTTTATTTTCATCTCACGTCGACGGATATTTAAAACTACCAGCATAGTTTCACTGGAAAGGGTACTTTAGCTGCATAATACACGTATGAATTTTAAAAAAATCATGCCAATACAAAGTTGTAGCCTATTGTTGACAATGTCTCTAAAACTTTTTATTCGTTTACTTTTTTGGAAATCGTTTGTTTCAGAATCATAAAAAATTTAACGGAATTCGAGCTTATAAATGGGAACTATAAAAGGGTCTGTGGATAGCTCAAGATTAGTGTGTTACGATGGGGCTCAGACTTAATCCGAGCAAAACAACAGTGATACGCTTCACTAGGAGTGGAAGACTCGGTCAGCAGTGTTTGATTCGGTTGCATGGAGAGGAGGTGGAAGGGAAGAATGAAGGGAAATACTTCGAAATGATTTTTGATTTTTTCTGAGGTACATCACAGGAATAACGTGCAGCTGCTCCTCATTGAGGTGGATGTATACCATAGCAGTGATATCTAATCTAGCCTATTTTAATTTAAGCTTTAAATTATTAGTTTTTCTCCTAAAAAATTTATTACTCAAATTTTCAATTTAAATTTTCCCTTTCTTGCTTTAAAAATTCAGTTTGAACCAAAAGTCTATCAGTTTTTATTTTCATATTTAAGCAACTTTAGCGAATTGCGACATCTACCTTATTTGCGCACTTTTTGTTGATATTTTCATATGTACTAGCAAAATAACTTCAAAATTTATACATATATTTTTGTAGATATTTATAATTTGAGTATGTATCCTGTTTCTCATGTAAGGTTAGAAAAATAAATATAGGATTTCTAAAATAAATTGCAAAAAAAATTTCACTACAAAAAATCATAAAACAAATGATGTTGAATAGGATAATAAATGCGCTTCAGAAAGGAAATCATTAGCGACGTAGAACGTGAAAAAAAAATATTTTACTTCATTTTTTTTTAGAAGTACTTATGAAAGGTAGAATTTTCACGAAAAAAAAAATAAGCTGACAATCTATGCTATAGGGTTACTGCTGAATTAAAAAAAATCGAAGCACTAATAACCGGAATTATGAACTTTTTATTGTTCATAATTGTTTTTAACTTTTTATTGTTCATAAAGTTTTGTTGAATTGATTCTTACGCTGATTCGGTTCACTTCTTCAAGATTGTGTGACTTTTGATTAGCACCAACTTCCGCTAAATCACTAACATAAATTGCCTTTCTATTATCTACACTCGACCCACCAAAATGTCCAATTTTTCACAAAAACCAACATTGTACCGCCATAACTGGGAGCCCCTGCGATTTGTTCTATAGTTTTATTTGAATATCATCTTTCTAGGTATTTTCATATGCGGCAAGATCTACTGATTAGATATAGTTTCGTTTCATGTCATACTGTGCAAAAATCATGAGGGTTTCTTCAAATAAGCCACAAACTTTTGTATTTAAATTTTGAAATTTTCATTTCCATTTTCAATTTCATCAAATTTCACCTCATCAACTTGAAAATAATTCTATGATATTCCAAGACCAACATTATTATACCTTTGTTATTTTGTATGTAAAAAATATGATTAAAAAAAAAAAAGAAAATCTAACAGAATAAAATATTTTATTATGGATTTTTAACATTTTAAAGTAACTGTAAATTGGCAAATAAAAAAAAATTTTAGTGTGCGTTCAGCGCCGGATCTACCATATGTGCAAAGTAAGCATTTACAAAGGGCGTCAGAAAACGAGGGCACAATTGAAAACATTGTGAAAAATTAAATTTAAAAAAAATTAAAATTTCCAGTTTTTCTAGTATTACAAAACAAAAAGGTGACAGTTTAATTACTGAAAGCTGAAAGATATTAAACCTATAGCTAATCTTGCACCCAGTGTGATAAAATTACAAGAAAGTGATTTTTCATGTGCCATGTGCAATGTTTATTACAAACTGCTCATTGCCCGTTAAGCGTATAGAGGAACAGATTAAGAGTTATCAAGCCAAATATCGCTTAATTATTACATTATGTGTAATAAATATTATTATGGGCCTCATAACTCCGTATATCTGAAGTTATAGACTGAATCAGACTAGGCTGATTTAGCAACTTTTTAATTTTACTTAATATTTAAATTATTTGCGAATTTTTGTACAATCTGCCGAGATTTACTTAGTTTACCTGAATGAATTTCGAAGTTACAACTAAAATTGCTGAAAAGCTTCAATACTTTCCATAAAATTAATATGAACCTTGGATCAAATTTATTCGAAACTTAGCATTTTCCAAACTTAGAAAATTTTTTCTTTAAAACTAACACTAGCTACGTAACCAGAATTCAAAACACTAATAATACACGCACATTATTATTAATATCTACAGTATGTCAATAAAATTTGTATGTATGTACCCATATCCTTACGTTCGATTGATTTCCGTAAGGTAAAAATAAATTTATTTTTATTTTATTGTTTTTTTTTTATACATAATATTTATTTTCTTTGTTTTATATTAACTTTTTTTTTTTTTGCATAATACATCAAACGATATACAAGTAATAAACAGTTCTACACTTCTATATTTTTTTACCGTTATAATATCATAATAAAAATATTGAAAAAAAAAATGGTTATGTGTTGTTCATATAAAAAAAAAATATTGAAGCGATTTTACTCTTGTTCATTGGTTCATTTTATATTGAACGAATGAACGAATGAATGTGCAAAATATCAACGCTCAGCTCACAGGTAATCGGAAGTTAAATTTTGATTGATTGACGTTTTACATTACAAATTGGGTAAAAAAAAATTTTGTAGCTGAGAGCGATAAAGTCTAAATTTTTTTCTTGTTTTTTTTTTTTTTTTTGCTGTGATAATGTTTGAACGGTAGTATTACGTTTTGAATATGTAATTAAGTGTATGTATGTATGTATATTCTCATATTTAGTCATCATACGTCATAGTATATATACTCAAATATTTTATAATAAAGATTTATGCAAATGAAGTATAATATATCTTATAGGTACAGCTGATGTGAACTAAATATTCGCTCTTCATCAAGAATTATTGATCATTTGTGGGTGTTTTAGTAAAAATAACAAAGTATATGGTTAGAAATAATAACAAAATGGTGTGATAATGATGGTAAATTTTGTAAATTTTTTAAAATACAATTGGTGTTCTTATTGAATTTTCATTCATTTGATTCACATTGGTATTCTGAAAGTCAAAAATACAATAATGCTCCTCTGTACAATAAGATTTTTCATTGACTCTATTGAAACTTTTAATATGTTATGAAAATTGAAGGTCTATTTATCTGAATTTTTGGATAAAAGTAAACAAATCGCAAACCAGTTTAACTAAAAACAAATTTTAAATTATGTAAATGCAATATCAGAGTTAATTAAAAACCCAGATAATTTTTCCAATAAAACGCAGAAGATAAGACTTACAAAATTACAAAAGAGTGGCAAATACAAAATATTTCAAAATGACTACTTAACAATATTTTGTGACTTTGGAAATGATTCTAAGATCCTTAATAAATTAAGTGTCATAACCCTTGTAAGATTCCCACACTTTTGTTCAAATTTTATTTTTAAATTTTCTTATTAATTACAATTAGCTATTTAAAATTCAATTATCAAAATCTAAAAGATCTCGTATATGGTTTTGATAAATTTAATGACAATACACTCTCCAATATGGAACAGCATACATGTAAGAACCTTAAGTCTCAAAGAGTATATATAGGGCACAACTTTATATTTAATATTAACCCTTTCGAACCGGATGGTATACATAATAAGTACCAGTAAGGTCCAAACATTCCTAACAATTGAAAATGTCATTGTACTCGTATTTGGTTCTCTGTTGTACCATTTTAAAGGTAATGGATCCCATATGTGAAACATATTGTAATAATAACATGTGATTAAGACTATTTTCTGGTACGACATCAAATTTTAAATTTCTTGAATTTAAAGTTTCTCGTATTTTCTTTCTTCTTCTCTTATTTTCTATATAAGGATCCTTATAATTTCCTTAAACAACCCTAATTTTCATCTCATTAATTTATAGAAAAAAGAATTTCTTTTTTTTAAGTCTGAAAGAAAATATTAATTAAAGGATAAATATTTTAAAAATTTTCATTATACTTGGGAATTAGAATGCTATCAACGTTAACCTTCAGTAATACTCGTAATAATTATAATGAAAGTGAAAAATTAATGATTGATTAATTAAGATAGAATGGAAATATGGTTTAAGGTTAATTAAGGTTGAAGTATTTTGAAGTTATTTTAAAGTTTTTAGAATATCGATTTTTTAATTTGATCTTTATTTAGGTCTAGGAAATATTTTTTCTTTACTTTTTCTGTTTTTGATTTTTAACATTATGTTTTAAGTAATTGTTAATGCTTTAAACTTATTATTATTTTTTATACAAGTTATTTGACATTAAAGATATTTAAATATTAAGGGATATATTAGAGGATTTCATATTAAAATATTGATGTTTTGTGGCACATAACAGACAAATTGTTGTAATTTGTTTTATAGTTCTTAGAATGAGAGGTGTTGGTGGAATACTTTAAATTGAGCACGCGAGAAATTAAGTTTAATTGATTGTTTGACCACTACTACAATGAAATTGAAGATCAAGAAATGTAGTCCCACCTGACTGTATTATTGGAAAAACCTTGGTGAGATTTGTAGGTTTTCATTCCAGAAATTGTTTATCAACTCAGTCTTGTGAGGTCCCAGGTTCCAGGGAGGGCATTCAGAAAAAAAAAAACATGTTAAATGTAGTCCTATGCGACGATATAATTTTTGGTTCGAATCGAATTTGATATAATCATCAATTAAGCACACAGCCAATCGTTATAAGTATGTGCCCTAAATTTTTTTAAAAAATCAATGCTTTTTACATGAGCAATTGTAATGTATCCAGCTCAGCCTACGGTATGTAACAAAAACGTAATTAAATAAAAAATGCCAGTTCACTTCTTCTGAAATCACAGTACTTCACGACAGTTTAACTAGTAACATGTAAAATTTAAATTATTTCAAATGCAAAATTATTGTAAAAATATTGGTTTGTATACACAGACTTTTGTCAAAATTCATATTACATATTATTATTTTGCCACAGGCTAAGTACAAATTATATGAGATACATACACCCTTATTTTATGTAATAATTATGCATACATCATTATTATTATTATGAATTCTACCTATTTTGTAAAATAATAAGAACGGGAAAAAAAAACAAAACAATAAAACAAACCGGAATTATAAAAACATATAAAAAAAAATATTTGTAACGGAAATCAGACGACAGGTATATAAAATAAATATCTAACCCATTTACTATGTTGTCAGTCAAAAAATAATTCAGCCTAAAAGTATGTAAATGGATATAAAAATATTTGGTAAGGGTTGTGTGTCTCATCAAATTGAAAACACAGAAATATTTTTGGAGTTCCAATATTGTTAATAAAATATTGTAAGACGACCACTAGTTTTTTGGGGTTACATGTAACAGGTATAGAAGATCTTATAATTTTTGTGGTTTGCGGAATACAGTTGGATTTCTGTAGTAAATGTGGATCGAATTCGGCGCCTTCCAGTTGAGAATTCATATATAAAAGCCAAGTGTCTACTATTTGACCGTACTGCCACTAAAATCAACACGGAACTTAAACGTAAAATTTACAATTCTTCTCCTAAAATAAATTAATTTATCTTATGAGTTAGAAAAATCATAAAGAGAGACAGAAAAGTCACTTTCTCCTGCCTTACACGCTAAATTCAAAATTTAAAACTTCTATTAACTTCATTAATATTGTAGTTTGCATAATATTATAAGCTTACTAATAAATTTAACAAGTCCAGAACATCCTGTATGGTATGAGGTGATGAAGCCCTACCCAAAAACCTCAAAATGAATATTTATTTTTTTTTCTGTTACAACTCTAAACCATTTTTTATGTATCAATCTTCTCTCTGGTATCTTATTGGCAAGAAAAAAAAAATTATAAACACAATAAAAACAAAAAGAGAAAAAAAAATTTACAATAAGAGAAAACATTGTATTTTGTTTCTCTTCTAATTTTATGTTTTTGTTTTTTATGATATTTTTATGCCTTGAGAGAAAATTCTTTTAATATTCACGTGCAATTGTCGCTAATTCTATTGAGCTGTCGGCTATAAATGAGATGCGTATTATTTGTGTTGTCGTACAAGAATCGTACATGAATATTTAGATTAAAGAATACAATATTATTCTCGTACTAGAGTTTTTGTGTAATTTTATATAGATATGCGAGAATATAGAGGGCGTTGGTGGTTTTTACATTATTGTTATGTTTTTGTTGGTATTATTTTGTCGTCCTCTTTACTAAATTTAGGTAACGTAATTTTAAAGGATAATAAATCATTTCTAGTCTTATCTAAGGTTTTTTTTTCTTCGTTTTTTTACATTTGTACACTTGTCTTATTTCTAGTTGTTTGTTTTCAAATTTATTTTTAGGTTTTTAAAAATAATGTTGTATTTTTTTCTTCTTATTCTTGTTTAATTCATTCGTTCAGCATAAAGTAATTTTTTTCAAGTACAATTGTAATTTCTTTTTTCACAATAATTTGCTATTTCTCTTTTGCGATATTCTAATGTCTCCTATTCTAATATGTCTTTTTTTTATGACATTTCTACTCTACAGTGACATTATGTGTCATTTTCGATGTTTGCTATGCGATAAAGCCTTGAAAAATTAAATTGTCAGGTTCAATTCATATTTTAATATAGATATGAGGGAAAAAAAAATTTGTTTTATATTTTGTTTAGCTTAAAATGACACTTTATGTAGGTTTTTTAAAGGAAAGTCAATGTTAATTTACAGAAATATAAATTCTTCTCATTATTGTGAATAAATTGCGTGTGAAAGAGAAGACTGAATAAATGATGCATAAAAATAATTTCATAATTAGTTAATCTATATTTAGTACTAAGTGTACTGAGGTTTTAATTAAAGTGAAAGTTATTGTGAGCTATGGAAATTTTCTTTATACTGTACAAATTTATAAAATTAAACCTACTTAGGCTTTAAGAGGATTTAGTTCTTTATTAGTGATCTTTATAGACTGTGGATTTACAAATTGGAGGTGATGGGTGAGTGTTCTTTAATATTCATATTAAATTTTTATATTTTAAATAATATTGGTGGAACTAAAACTTTAATTCAATGTTGATATTTTTTTCATTCCTCTTTTACAAAAACAAAAATATTTTGAATAGAGACCTTCATTTCCTTATCTATACCTCATTCTCATTCCTAAAAATCATTATCCATTATATTTTTTTTCCTCTAAAAAAAATCCTAATTTACCTTTTACTAAATTTTTCATTTCTCCACAACCAAAAGAAAAAAATGAATTTAATAAAGGATGACTTTGAAAAAGAAAGAAAAAATAAAATTGTGTGTGATAATAAAATTTTTTGGGCAAGGAAGCGTCAGTCCATCGTTCCGCGTCTAATAAATAAATTTCACGCTAATAGTTTTTTGAACTTTATTTGTGTTTTCCTTTTTTTCAGTTCTACATTTGGAAAGGATATTTTAAGAATAAAATTTAATGAAATATCTTTTTTTTTTCATTGTGTCATGGTAAGTGGGATGTAAAAGGTGATTCTTAAAAATTTAGTTAAATTTTAAGAATCAGCAATATTTTTTTTTGGGTTGGATTGATATGAGCACGAGCTGGTAGTTTGTTCTTCTTTTTCTAAATTTATGAACTTTATAATTGGGAGTGGAAGTTTATTTTCAAAATAATTATTAAAATTAAAGTTTTTGAATACAGAAACACAAATCTCAATAAAATTGTTTATAAAAGATTAACATAGAAACAGTCATAAAACCTTTTTTCATTTCCTTACTCTAGTTTGCTCAGCTAATTTTCAAGCTACCCGGTTATAAACGAAAGCCAGAATTAACTTAATTTAGAATTGTTTCAGTTTTGCTCAGCACAAGTCACCACACCACAACACTGTATATGAGCACAAGTCTCACAACCGCGGTTCAAATCCAGCGAAGCATACCTTACTCGGAGCCCCCCTCCCCCCTTCCCATCTTTTACGAGAAAAGCGCAGTTATTTCTTTTTTCGTTTGCTCTCTACCGGGTTGTACTCCCAGTTTAGCTTAGAGTTCAAGTTGTACCTCCAGTTTAGCTTAGAGTTCAAGATTAATCCCCAAAACTAGGATTCAGGAGAACAAGAGAGCCTTGATTCATCCAGTTTTGGCGGAACTATACTTGGTATTTTGTATTTCCTGCTGAAAATTACAAGGTCTGTCATGCGGAAATGTTTTTCCAACCCGCAATCAGCGGCCCAGTAAGAAGCGAGATTTAGAGCTCTCTGGATCAACTCATTTAGACCATGGAGGAGCCTCCTCGAGACAGCCACCGCAAAGTTTTCGGCGTAAGAGATCATTTTGTAGTCATAGTCTCTTCTAGGCGTAGTAAAAATTTATTCAAGATTCCAAAGAAAAGGAGAGAGTACATCACCATGGGCGTGTGTTTTCCAGCAGATCCATCGATATACGACAAAAAGGGAAGGTACTTATTAATCGATACGTTTGACAGCGCTACAATGATTACCCGCAAAGTGACACTATTGAAGATCCCATCAATATACAAACAAGGCTAAATACCTACAATTGTAATTTTCAACTAATTCCAATTCACCAATAAAGAGTTAATGAAATCTCAAAATAATTCATAAAATGACGATTTCATAAAAATGTAAAAATTGCAAAATTCTGCATTAGAGAAATAACAACGAAATCCTTTAAAAATCTCAGTAAACATAAAACAAAACTCACATAATTGAAAATTATAATTCAAGAATTTTAACATTATGAAATCTTTGTAATGTTATTTGTTGTTGTAAAGGCCTTTTCCAAATTTTAAAATTAAAAATTATTTTGCAAAATAATTTTTTCTTCATCACTACGAAAAAATCTATTTAGGAAATCATTCAAAAATAATTCAACAATAAAAAAGTTAAAATTTCAACCATAACCACTAGCATTTTCATTATAGAACAGATTTTTCTATCAATAAACTAAAATACAAAAATAATTTATTATTATACCAACAATCAAACACACAATCAATACATTTATAATATTATATTTTACCGTTATACTTAACTATATTAAAAATTTTCTAATAAACTTACTCGAAATTTACTTCCGAAACATTTTTCTTCCTGTCACTTTCTTTTACATTTTTATATAATATTATGTATATAGGTATATTGGTATAACAGTTAAAAAAAATATAACACTTCATTCTATAAATCATTAAATCATAACTGTAAACTATCATAATTTCACCATTTTGTACTTTTTTTTTTATTATTTTCATACTCAGTTTTTATGCTTTCATACATTTTGGAATTTTTGAATAGTCATGGTGAAACGTTCCATCAACATTCAGAACAATTTTTACTGTTAATAGTAAAAATGTGAAAAAGCATTTTTCAGCTCTTTTAGCATAAAAAATTTTTTGTATTTATTCTTGTTTTTTTTCATATAAAAGTAAAAACTAAAATGAAAAATATTTAAATTTAAAGTGTTCCATTTTGAGTAAAGATTGCGTGAATTTAATTTTGAATTTCGGAATTTTCAAATCTTTACTAGACTCTATTTCTCCAAAGTGATGTTAATTTTGTAAGAAATTGAATCTTTTCAAGTAAAATGTTGACTACATTATAACATAGCCTACTGCACCGCACGATCCGAATATACAGAGCCTCATTCTGATTAAGTATTAAACACAAAGGCTGACGGGTTTCCAAACTTAATAAATTTTAAGGGCCAAATTAAAAATACAAAATTTTTATTGACCCAGTTTTTATAAAAGACGTCAACTGGAAAAATGCATGAAAATCAAATCAAAAAGGAGTTGAAAAAATCAAATTCGAGAAAAATGATTCATATACCAAATTTCAAATTAAGCAGGACCAAACTGGCAAAATTTGACTTTAGTGGAACTTCTCTTTTTTTTTTGTGCGAAAATTTTTAGTGATTTCAACATTTTTTTAAAGCATTTCTTAAAACATTTTCATATTGCAATTAAGTTAATTTTTCGAAAACTAATTGAGCTAAGTCGATCAAAGTCTCGCTTTAAAATATTTTAAAATTTCTTAAGTAAGCCTTCAAGTGGATCACCTACTTAAAATCTCTAAAGGATCATAAAATCCAATAGTAAAAAAATAAATAGAAAATATTTTTTTTTTTGTTATTCAGAAATACGTTCTATTCCTTCAATATTAAAGCAAGAAAATAAAGAAAAATTAAAATGTAGAAAAATTCATTGCGGAAATACTAAAACAATTCGCTTAGTATTCGCTTTTCTTTATTTCTTGTTGCAATAATTTTTTTTTTTCAGTGCTATTTACAATATTTTTGTTGAATGAAAATCGCCTTTTTGCCTTAAAATATAAAAGTGTGTACTACTTGTATATATTTGACGGCAAATAACTGAGTACCCCTATTTAGAAAAAGGACACAATAAAATATGAATGTGAATAACAGCAGTAATACACAGTAAAAAAAAAAATTATTTTCCCTCGAATATCGCATTTTATATAGTTTAGTGTTAGTTCTGTAACTGTTTTTGAAACGTTTCTTTTTTTCTATGATTTCTTGTTATTATTTTAATGTTATACAATATAACGGATATTCGACATTTCATATGCCGCGTTTCTCAACCGGATATCCTCGTTTTATATTTACGACTTTGACCGTCTTGACTATTTGACATTTTTATAGAATATATACAAACACACGTGTGTATATAGTGTTGTTTTAGAAATAAAATATGGAAAATAAAAGAATATGTAGTGAAATGTATTTTTAGGAAAAGATTAGTTTAGAAAATATAAAGGAGACAAAAAAAAAATTGCAGGATAGAAAAAAAAAAAGGATATTAGAGAAAAGTAATAGAATGGACTGGAGTGAAATTGTTAATGGGGAGTAATATGGGGGTAGTGTTTATATAAATTATGTGTTCGTATATCATATGCATAAAAAACAAAAAAAGAAAAATTAATATTTTTTTTTTGGGGGACAATATGGGAAATTTCTTATGGTGTATAGAGAGGAATAGTTTCATTTGGAATTTTATTATTTTTATTATAGTGTTAACATATTAGGGCGGTTTTCAATAAGTACGCTATCTATTTTATTGATATTGAAACAAAATAAATTATAATTGATTTAATTTTTATTCTGTTTTATTGCTGTCCACCTCGGATAGAAGGCAATTCGAGTATAACAAAAAAAAAATAAATAGCAAATAATTATAAAATTCATACTATCTAGAAATTCGTACTAAATTTAATGTTTTTTAAAAATGAAAACTTAAAAAAAATGAAAAATATTTTATTTTTTAAAGCCATCAAATCAAATTTTGAGTTTCTGAAATAATATTTTTATAATACAGCGAAATAAGGGAAACTAGGCTCGTCACTTACCTAGTAAACTGATGACATAAGCAACTGGTTTATAGTTTTTTACAATATCATGCACCAGCTCCATGCTCTTCCCAGGAGCGAAGTAGGACAAAAAAAAAAAAACAAATTCTTAAAAGTTCTAAAAAAAAGTGAAAATCTAAATTAATTTTAAGCCTGAATATTTCCGAATTCACTGAGTTGTAAAGATTGGCTTGATGCAAAAATTTTTTCTACTCATAGGGCTCTATATACAACAGTTATATAACAGTCCACTTAGTAAGCAAACACCCCGTATTTAATCCGTGTTCAGATAAACAAAAATTTAGAAAATGAAATTTTATAAAAAACGAGAATAAGTAAAGTTGAACGTCTCAACTCTCTGAAACCCATACGAACGAATGATTTTAAGTTCTGTGAGATAATTACCATATTCTTCTATACGCATCCCAAATTTTTTTTTTAATTTATTTATGTAAAATTTCAGCACTCTAATTTCATTAGTTTCCGAAATTTCTACAAGTTTTATCAAATATAAGAGCCCTAATAAAATATTTGCTTGTGCGAAATTTTTAATACTATAGTTTCTATAATTCCTTAGATATACCCAATTTCTTTAATTTTTTAGATATAGCTGGAGAAGTCTTCTGGGGCTGCGGCAAGCCAAAGAGCTCCTAATAAATTATGACCAGAAGCGATTTAAGAAAATTATAGGGATGGGCAAGAACCAGGTGAGATTCCTCACCGGCAATTTGACGGGTCACTGCAGGCTTAGGGGACACCTCAGTCGGCTGGGCCTGGAAAATAAGGATGCTTGCAGATTCTGTGGGAAGTATGGAGAGACCTCAGTGCTACTCCTGGGGGAGTGTGATGCTCTTGCTCGTAGGAGGGGGGAGGTGCTAGGAGGCTTTGCTCTAACGGCGGCGGAGTTATGGTCTTCTGGTCCTCACAAGTTGCTTGAGCTCATCAGGAGGGTGGGTCCAGAGTGTGTTTTGTAGGGCATGCCCCGCACTCGGATGGGGCGCACAATAGATCCTTATATGTAGTCGCGGTGTATTGTTGTCCCCGTTGTACAAATCTACAAATCTACAATCTAGATATAGCCAACTTTTAAAGTTCTAGCCTAGCTGCTACCCAATTCACTGACGCGATCATATCCATTTTAAATAGGGGTCCGGCGGACAGACGTAGGTAAATCACTTCAAAATTCGACGATATTATTATTATGAATCATTTGTTTAGCTTACCTCAATTAGTTTTTGAGTTATCGTTTTGACGGCCAGGCGGATAGACGTGGGTAAAGAAGCTCAAAATTCGGCGCTAATCAAAAAAATACACTTATGTCTCAGCCCATTATTTCGCAGCTTTACAGATAGTAGAGAAAATTTAATATATGCGTCGAACATACGTTCGTAGTGGTATAATTTTTGCGAGAGATTGCCTTAACTTCTGAAAATAAACAGAACTACAACATCTAGTTCCAAACTTAAGGTCTATTTCAGTCCATTTAACTCTAAAAAATAAAAGCAAATAGCTTTGTTACTACATTAACAGTTTTATTGAATAACCCGTTTGTTAGAGGGTTTATTTGTGTATAGTGGGTATCCTTTTTAATATTGTGACTAGATGAGAATTTGTAAAATAATAAATTTCATTTTGCATATTTTTATATAAGGATTTCTTTTTCAGGGGTTTTTATTTACCCAACAGAATTTTGTTTCATTTTTTTTTTGTTCTCATCAATTTCTCTGTTATTGTTATTCATTTTTTTCTTCTTGTAAATTTTAGTATAGTTGAAAAGCCTATAGGCATTTTATGTAATTTGACTTCTTAACGATGGGGGATATTTTTTGTCATACATAGTTCGTTTTATTATCCTTTCTTATTTTTTTGTTCCGAGTAACTAAAAAAAAAAAATGGAGGGTTTTAGTTTAAGGAACAAAGAACACAAAATATTTTCTTTGCCATTTTGCAAAGCTACAGTATAATAAAATATCGCTGGGAGAGGGGGAGGGATGGGAGCACTCTGGCTTGCATGTACTAGAAAAAACAGAAAAAAATTGAAAATAGTTTAGATTTAGTTTTCATTTTTAAATGTTGCAAGATTATAATATGAGAATGTAAGAAATTTGAAGAAGAAATTTTAAAAGAAATGAGTGGCGATATAGCTTTTATTTATAATTTTTTTTTTGATTTTAGCCTTATATAAATGGCGGGCTATTGATTTAAATTTTTATTTTTCTTTTCTTCACATATCTTACGATATTTTAAATATATTTGGAGTGCAAAATTTATTATATAACAACCAGTTTATATTATTAGGTAAAATTTAATGCTTAAGACTAAATGTATAAATTTTGTATATACACTGGTATATTATGACAACAGAATAGCGTGGATGGTGTTATGGTGGTGGTTATGGCTTTAATAAAGTGGACATTCACTGTATATATTTTGTATACAATTCACTATTAATAAACCGGCTGAATGAGCAAGCGGGAAGGGGGGGGGGTGGGAGGGGTAGGGGGCAAAATAAAATACGAATAACAAACGTTTATGCTATGATAATAATTTTATATAGTCTAATATGAATAAATATGCTTGAATATATGGCAACATATAATAATAAAAATGTCATGTAACACCACAATTAGCTACGTATATGTATACAATATGTGTGTAAAATTATTATAGTAGGTAAACACATATTATTATGCACTTGTATACATTATTTTAGTTTATGATAACAACCCAACATAAGCTATAAGAATATATGATGAGGATTTTTTATTCTGTATATGTTTATATTTCGATAGTTTTTATTTGATTGTTAAATTTTAGGAGGGGGGGGGGGGTTGCCGAGAGAAGGGGCTCAAAAATAGTATAAAAACGAAAATATTTTTATGTGGTTAGACATTGTAGCGCTCAAAATTTTGTATTGATAATGAAATTTATTTTGATTAGATGCCCCAGTATATATGAAGACGATATATGTAGAAGGTATGGGGAAATTCTGGTTTTTTTTTTCTGATATTCTTAGTATTCTTGTAGTTTTCCCTTTTTATGTTTTCTTCCATTCGTTTTTCATTTTGTTAAAGAAAAGGTTTTTATCAAATTCATATAGCATTTTTTTTCTTTTTGGTTTACTACGGCATTTTCTATATGGTGTTCTATATGAGAATTGTTTTTCTGTATATGATTATGTGCACAATAAAAAAAAAATTTAAATATTAAATTAACTTAAGCAGATTGAATTTATGGGTTATTGGTATGCAAAAAAGAAAAAAATATAAAAACAAAGAATTTGCAAAAAACTAAAATATAAGGACAAAAAAATTGTGGGGTGATAAAACCCATTTACGATAATATATCAACATTCGTATATTCTCTATCGGTCATTTTATTATTAACAAACATATATGTATGTTTATATATCACATACACGATATATAAGGTACAATATGTATATTATGTATTTGAAGTGTATTATAAATATTTATCCCGTATGCAGAATAAAAAAATAATATTATATAAAATAGTCAATAGAATAATATTATGCAAGGATATAATGATGTTTGATGTAAATGAACTCATAGGTATGGGGATATATGGGATATATACACATGGTATTATTATACGAGGTCAAAAGTTTATTTCTGGTCATTGCAAATAAAAATTTGAAAAAAATAAAAATAAAAATTTGTCTGTTGTATAACAAATTGTCAAATGATTTATTTTATTTTTTATGTACCTATAAATAATCATTTATTTATACGCTATACTTTAAAAATTATGCATTTTTTATGTAGAATAAAATTATTTAATATTTCGATTATATATAAGAGATTTTCATAAACGCAATACTAGAAGAGCAATAAACATAAAACGCAATACCACAAAATATTTTTGCCAATAATTTGTCAACTGCGCTACACGTCAAAAAAACTTGTCAATTATTTTGTAGCCGAAAAACATAGCTACAATTTTGCTAAAAGGAAATTACAAAATTGGCAATATTTCTGCCTCCATATTGAATACATAATTATTCTATAGTGATATAGCTGATTTGTGACATAATAAAATGTAACTAGATTTTATGACTACATTTTCAATTTGCCTTGTGAGATTTTTCATGAGTAATGACAGAATTTGTCCTTTTAAGCAACATTAGATAAAAAAAATGGTAACTAATATTAAGAATGCAGAAGACGGCAAAAAATATTATTTCTTCACACTATCCAGATGTCTACCAGTTTAAATTACTGTAGGAGCATGCAAAACTCTATGGCAGATGCAATAATATTTATATTTTTTTGAGTGTACTAATAATAATTTCACTTAATTTCACTATATTACTGATAATTTAGCAATGATTATCAATAAACTTAATTTGCAACTTAATTTGTTTATAAACGTAATGAAATACAGTGCAGTTTTTACTATAATATTACGGTATACTGTGTTTATGAAGAGGTCTATTATTATGATTATCTACATATGTATACATACTTCCATAATTAATATCAATTTGACTGCATTAATTTATAAATAAATCATTATTGTATTTAATGATTAAAATTATTAATATATCAAAATTAACTAATTCAAATCATTGAACAAAATTTTTTTTTAATGTGTACCACTTAAAACAACTTAAATTGTTAATAAATTAATTTATTTCGAAAAATTGCATACTTTTAGGATTGAATTTTTCTGATACTGAATATTGGTATTTTAAATGTGTACCTGTACTTCTATAAATTTTTCTTGATAATAATTTCTTGAAAAATCTTTAAAATAATTTTGAAGTATTTCAGTTCAATATTGGGGCATTTTATTAGAAACCTTCGGCTCTTACACTAATGATCACTAAAAGTAATGGAACTAAATATATTGAGTATTTCAACACTTCTCTGGGATTTCAAACGCCTCTTCCTTTACAAAACTAATGCTGGATTGTAACGTAGAAAAAAGCTGTAATTAACTGGAAAGGAGCCTATTTAAGAATATAACTGAAGTTTCTATAGCAGAGCTGTTTCGAATCCATTCTCGTGCTTATTTTATAATAATGTTTGCAATAACAAGCAGCTTGTTTAGCTAATTTACACTCTTAGAATGTCTCAAATAGTATTTTACAGCTACATTTTCTATTGCAGGGTAATACCGTTTTCCTCTCTTTCTTCTTAATTTGTACCTAAAATGGCCCCACAAAATTATGACATACATATATTTTAATAAAATATCGGAATGTAACCATATAGAAAGGTCTATTGATTACAAAATTTAAAAGTTCTTTTAATTTCTAAAAATAAAATTCTTAACAAACAAGAAAACAAGAAAATATTTTCTTCCTCTTAATTACTTGCTGCTTTTCGTCCTTCTTAAACTTCTTAACACAAAAAATATTTTTTAATTTTTTTAGCGACCTTCATTTTCACCAAAAATTGGTTAAGTTGTTTTTGTTTTTTCCAACAACTTATTCTTCATAATCTAAAATTTTTTAATAATTAAAATTTCAATACATATTAAGATTCAATTATTTTCGTTATTATTGAAAACCTCTTTTTTTGCAAGATATGAAAAATTCAAAGGAAAATTTTCATTTTAAAAAAATTTTTCAAATAAATTTTCTTTAAAAAGTTGCTATTTTCGCAACAAAAAGAAAAGAGAAAAAAAAAATTTTTATATTAAAAATCCGGCACCTATTTAATTTCAGTAACAACAGCAGAGCTACGAAAAAAAAACACCAATAAAATACACAGAAAAAAAAATCATATTATTATTAATAAAAATAATTGAAAAAAAGAGAGAAAGAGAGAGAAAATAGAAAATAGACCCGTAAGGTCCTTTATTTTTTTTTTTGTGCTTGCTTGTATTATCCTAAACTTTAACCTATTACTAAAATCAATTAACCTTCTATTGTGTAAAATTATACTTAAGAAAAGTTTTTTTTTTCTAGCTTTTTAAAAAAGAAAAATTATTTTTAACAATTCCAATTCAAGGATAAAAAAGAAAATAATTTTTTTTTGTATTCTATAGAGAGAGGCTATGATCCTATTAGGTTCTTGGTTATTATTATTTTATATTAAGTTACTGAAGAAAGTACGAAAGAAAAAAAAAATTTACAAGACCAGAGTTAAAGCAGATATGCTAAGAAAAAGTTAATTTTCATTATTATTTTGTTAATATGATTGTATAATAGTTATGTAGGTATGTATGTAGGTATTTGAATGTTATAATTATTATAAAACTCACCACCTTTTAGTATACAAAATTTATTTTAAATTCCAAATTCACGATAATTCTGCATAACATAATACTTATGGGAATTTGCCATATTGTGGAAGGTAAGATGTTTGCAGCAATTATTATTAATAAAAATTTCGAAAATAATATTAAATTGTTTTTGATAATCCAAAAAAAAAAGGAATAATTTAGCTGGTCTTATTATAAAGATGAATTTTGTTTTAATAAACAAATAATTTCAAACTCGAATTTTTCAAGTGCAATACTATTCTTTAATGAGGAAGTCTAAGTCTTTCTCACTCACATAATATAACATTATAAATTTGTTTAAATTTATTGATTTCCTGTGGAGTTTGTAACAAAAATCTAAAAACAGAACCTGGTTTTGGCGTTCAATTAACCTTCCATTTACTCAAAATCCTCTTTGATAATGTGTTTTTCCATTGTTTGCAATTTATGCAATATTTCTCTAGATTATCAATAATAAAAATTTAAAAAATCTCATTTAAAAATATGCTCGTACTGTCATTAAAATCTCTGTTTAGTCAAACAATACCTTATACTAATAATTTATTTTAACATATTTTTAGGCTGACATATAAAATTAAAAATTTTCTGACAATTTATATTTGAATTTAATTCAGACTAGCTTTGGTGAACTGAAAGAGGAGAGATCCGGCGGCATCAGAACGAGTCTAGGTGGTGTAAGTGGTGGAACGAGTAAGGTCGCGTATTCTTCAGTGGGCCGCCCAACCTAATTTATATTTGAATTTCTCACGAATATCAAAAAATTTTTGGAAATTATTTTTATTGTAAAAGTCGAAAATCCTGGATTAAACAAGGTAGTTGGTTATTAGCAAAATATCGACTAAACTACAATATTCCAAACGTCTTTAGCATGTTTAAGACGAAAAAATTCTTGAAATGTTTTTGTAAGTATAAAAAAAATTTCTTACATAAAAATGATCTTGGTAAAGAAATTAAACACAAAAAAAAAGTCAACTTTTATAATAAAAAAAAAGGGGGGAAACAAAAAAAGAAATAGAAAATTCTCACTTATATTTTTACTTTTTGCCTCTCTTTTTTTTTCTCGAAAAGAAGCAAAAATAGCTTACATGAGTATTATGGCAACTTTTTTTTTGCTTAAACAACAACAAAAGAAGAGTAAATTTTCAATATCCACTCTCTTTATTTTTTGTATTTTCATTGTTTTTCTTATTCCTTGTTAAAATATTTGTGACTATATAAGATTAGTGTAGGGTTGACTAGATTTTAGGTGATTGTGAATGCTGAAGAGGTGCAGTGTAAATTTTAAAAGTTGTGTGTAAATATTTTGCTGGCTGTTTTTTTCTTGTCTTGTGTTGTGCTTTTTTTTTGTTTTTTGCCTTTGAATGGGAGAAAATTTTAATTTTTCTCATTTTATTTCTTTTTATTATTAAAATATTTTTTTGGTTTTTTTCAGTTGTATTCATATAAAAGGGAAAACTTTTACAATAAAATGTGTACAAAAGCTAAAAAGGAAACTTTTATTCCTTTTTATTTAAATGTTGTTTCGTGTAAGTAAATCGGGTCTCCATAATTTTTGTATTATTATTTTTGTGATTTTTCTTTTTCTTACACTTTTTCTTTTTTTTGAATAGGAATTTAGATGTAGTAGGAGGACGGCTTCGAAAATATTCGGACAGTAAACATTTTCAATTTCACTGCTGTTATATTCTAGATTTGTGTTTTGTTTTGTTGTATATTTTAAGGCTAACATTCAAGTATAGAATTCATTGCGTGCTTTAATATTATGAAAAACCACTTGAGATTGATGAAAAATTATAAATGATGTTAATTTCCGCAGCAAGTGGGCAAGCAGGCTTCACATTATCCGTATTATAGTAATATTCAGCTGCAATTATCACCTAGATTCTACAATATTATTTTGCTGCTGCCAGAATTTATTAAAAATATCTCGATTTGATAAAATGCTGATCATCATCAATGGCTCTACAACCCGGACTGGGTCTTAGCCTCCTCTAAAATTTGCCTCCATCGGTCTCGTTCTTGCGCCAGAGTTCGCCAGTTTCGTGCACCTATTCGCCTGGCATCGTTATCCACGCAGTCGCTCCATCTTAATTTAGGTCGTCCTGGTCTTCTGGACCCTTCAGGTCTTTGTAAAAATATCTTCTTTGTGTGATGGGTCTCTTCACGTCGGATGATATGTCTTGCCCATCTCAGTCGTCTAATTTTAATCTTTTTCACAAGATGCGGCTCTTTATACAATTCGTACAACTCATTGTTGTACCTTCTTCTTCATACTTGGTTTTCTTGCTTTGCTCCATAAATCTTGCGGAGAACCTTTCTTTCAAAAATATTTAAATTATTTTCTTGTTCTTTAGTTAATAACCAAGTTTCAGAGCCATACAATAATACTAGAAGTATCAACGTTTTATAAAATTTTATTTTTACTTGTTTATCAAGTAGGCGTGAAGATAATTGCTTGTATAGGCCATAATAGCATCTGTTTGCCAGGATCAGTCTTCTCGATACTTCGTCTGCAACATTATTTTGATTGTTAACTAGGGAACCTAAGGAACCTAATAAAATGCTGATGATCTCCAAAAATATGTGATGTTTCCAAATGAATTACAAAATTTTACGGCATAGAAAGATTATATTTTAACAGAATATAACCTTCATAATTTCAGATTTCATATGACATTTTAATACAATACCTGCTCTACATCTCTTGAGTAAGATCCTGTGCGATAATCCACATAATATTTATACTTTTAATTTGACTTCTTATAATATAAAACTTTGTTCGTTTTAAATCCTTAAAAATGTTAAAAAAGTTAATGGACCAATATTCTATATACATGGTGTTCTATGTGTGAAAACATAATAATAAACGTTGTATACATAATATATAGGGTGTCCTTTCTTATGGTAAATTTATTAAAAAGGTAATGAATAAAAAATTATAACGAAAAAGTCTTAAATTTTTCTTCTTATTTTTTTTTTCTTTATTTTTTGAATAAAATGTTTCAGTTATGAGGAAAAAAAAATGTTTTATAAAAGTTCAGTCCTCCTTATTTTGAAGTAGAAATTAAAGAATTGAAGAGAAAGTATAGAAGAAGGAGAAAATTAAAATATCCTTCTTGATTCCTTGAACAGATTCCAAATCAAGTACCAATAATATTATTTTCTAAGTTTTTTTTTTTAGAAAAAAAAAACTTCTTTCAAAGTTCAAAACAAGGCGAGAGTTTAGTTTATTTTCGTTGTACTTTTTCAGTATAGAAAAAATTTATATGAGAGAAAGAATTCTGCTGGTTACGTTCTTTAGTGGAAAAAGAATTGATCAAATTGATGAAAGCCCTTAGATTTCACCAACAGCAAAACAAAAAAAAAAATTAAAATAAAAACATAAAAATTTTTAAAGATGAAAAAGTTTGGAAAAATTAAAAAATTCAATTTTGTTGCATATTTATCTTTGATAATGATATCCTTCTTTTCCAAAAAAGAAATAATAGAAAAGTTTACACATTTAAAAACAGAAAAATTTCTTGTAATCCTAGAAAAGGAAAGTATAATTGAAAATAATATGTACACACTTTTAACTAGACGTTTTTATTCTGATTTTCTGTATTGGAATTTTAAGATGACAAAAAATTTTACAAGGATCAAATTAAAGTTTTTGAATGTCATAAATTTATTCATAAATGGATGAGATCTTTATATATGAGTCGTTTATGCGAAAAATAGAAGATGTTTTTGGAATATTCTTAGAAATTATTTAGGAAATTTGATTTTTTTAGAATTTGAATATTATATGCCTTTCCTATATGGTATATGTAAGTACTTTGTTTGGCTGACATAAGAAGTAGATTTTAATTTAAATCATCAATATTTAAATTAATAGACTGCCTTTTACTCCTATAAACAGAACTGTACTAGGCTTCCCTTTATAAACCACTGTAATTTTTAAATATCCTTTTCTAGCCTATTATTTTTGGCGCTTCCATAAGTTAGGTTAGGTTAAGCGAACCGCGGCCCGTCCGAACGGTACATATATATCCACCAATACACACTATTGCCATTCTTTGAATTTGCTTATCAATCTAAAGTTCACAGCTGTGTGAAACGCCGGCCACCATATTCAATAAATCATAGTTGGTCTGAGGTCCCACCTCTTCTCAAAAGGCTTTTTATATGAGTAAAGCGCAATAATTGCTTTCTTTGCTTTTTATTGGACTTCCAGTTCAGCTCCGAATCTAAAATTAGATCAAAAAATTTAAATTTCTTGCTATGGGATAAGCGAATTCCGTTGAGCTGCGGTGGAACTACGTTTGGTAGGTTGATGCTCTGCTAGAGTCCGGTCAGAGACCTGGTTAGGGCCCTCTGTATTAGCCCATTTAGGATATCAAGGTCCTTCCAGATACAGCTAGCGTCAAGTGATTAGCATAGATGGCCACCTTATAGCACTGCTCCTCCGGGCATACCAGTAATCTATTGATTACTAAGTTTCAGAGAAGAGGAGAAAACACACCTGCTTTCGTAGTGATACTGCCAACGGAGCGCTCAATGCATGAACCACCAAAGCTAGCTCTGATAGGATCAATGTATGAATCTCCAATTTAGCTGTATGAACTTACAAAGCTTGCTTGACATCATGTTCTCTATCAGGGTACTTAGCAATGAATTGAGAGTTCCGAAAGCGAGTGGGGCATAACCTGCCCTTTGATGTTATTTAAGGCGTCTTCAACATCCAGGAAGGCATCCACTGCGTACTTTCGTAGTCTAGCGACTTTTCAACATAGTATATTAAAGAATGGAGGGGCGTTTCCGTTGACATACTTGTACGATGCACATGTTGTGTCGTAAATATCATAACCTTGGGTTAAGGTTGCTCCTTATGTATACATCTACCAAATATTTCAATATTTTTAATAAAAATGATGTTAGACTAATAAGTCTTGGAGCCTTTGGCCAACTGTGAGAGCTTCTATTAAATTGAGAGTCTATTAAATAAAGACCACCCTAACAAAATTTAATGTTCTTGAAATATAAGTTAAGTCTATACAGCACTCGCGGATGATCTAAAGCCAATGCATCGACCCATGCAACGTATTATATTTCCGCCGGTGCTATGTCATTTAGTGGCCACATCTCTCTCACGTATATTCTCACTTCAGCTGTATGTGAACCTTTCTTAATCCGATCCATCTTTTTCCGGAATACGAGCCAAACCTTTACTTAGTGAAGCCGATACTGCAAAATCCAAACCCGATCCCAACCATCTCATGTAAAGTTGACTACTGTAAGTGACAAAAATTATTATTTTGATAATGTTTAAAATTGATATTAATTCTGTTTAATTAATGTATTTCAAGATGTCTGCAATCTTTCAAAGAAAAACTTTTCGCTGGACCAACTTCATTGTGTCAAGTACAACATTATTAATTATTGTAATAATTTTAGTATTCAAATTTAATTGCATGTAATAAATTTTAGAATAATCAATCGCCTAGTTATATGCAATAATTTAAACATTTTTCATATTTTTCCTTTTTCTCTTTGCAGGTATGTTTTTTAAATTCCGATTATTAAATTTTTGCACCAACCTACATATTTTACAATAGTCGAACGTAAGTAACAGAATTTTTTTTTCAGTTTTAGAAATTCTTTTCAAAATTGTTTAGCTACTTGAAAATTTTCGTTTTCTTTACAAAATGTTTCTATTGCATAATTTTTTTTTTTTGTCATACAAAGAAAATTAAATACAAAAAAGAAAAGCAAATTGCAAAAACAAAAATGGAAAAAATTCAAAATAAGAAAAGTTTTTTAATCCAAAAAGATTTCGAATTAAGGATAATGTCGAAAGTGAATTATATATTGCGTCCTTTGCATGAACAATTTTCTGATTTTCTTTTTTTTACAGCTCCTTCTTCTTTGTCGTTGTTCTGTACTTTTACTCAGATTTTTGGTATTTTTTCCACTTTATTATAAACTTTTCTATTCTTTTATTATTTTAAATATGAAAATAGAGTTGAATAGCGGCCAGTTTTTTTTTTGTTCTAATAAATGCGAAAAATAAGAAAACGAAAAGTTCGAAGGATGTAAAAAAAAAACAATGTACAAAAATAATTTTCAATAATTTCTTGTTTTTGTTTTACCTTTTGTACATTATACAGCGTACTTGATTATATTTTTGGAAAATTTAGTACATTATTTTAGTACCTACTTGAATAAATTTTTTTTTTATTTCGGAAATGGTATGAGAGTTAGAGATTATAAAAGAAAGTTTTTCGATAAAATAAAAAAAAACCAACAGTGTGCGATGTCAAAAGTATGCAGGTACATGGAATGTTTTAATTTTCATATACAAAAATTTTTCAATGTATTTTAACAAATATTAAGGTGGTGGTGGTGGTAATATAAAAGTGATAGGTAGTTTATATTGTATTTCAGTTTTAATATTTAATTCTTAACACCTGGTTGGAAAGAGCCAGAGAAAACAAAAAATGTCTTTAATTTTAATATTACCACCATACCACCACACCTACTTTATCAAAAGGTAAAAGTTTTAAATTAATTTTTGTGTTATATTAGAAATAAAATAAAAGATTCCAATGAAAAAAAAAATTTTTTAATAATATTTTGTCCCTTAATTTAAAATTATTGTTGTTATATTTCTCTTTTGTTTTTTTTTTTTATTTTTGCCGAATATTACAAGCATTTCGACAAAGTAATTTTGAAAGTTTTGTTTTATTCTTGTTATAAGAATATATAACTATATTCGGCTGAAGGGGGGAAGGAAGCGGGTAAAGGACGTTATGAGTAAAGAATTGAAAACATAAAATTTCTTGTTAACAAAATGCTTATAGATTATTATGCCTAAAAATTTGCATACTTTTATTTTTTATAGCCATATGTTGTTAGTTTTGTTGAATTTTCAATAAAAGAGCAAAGTAGAAATTCCTAAATTTGGTATATTGTATGTAATATTTTTATATTTAAAGCGCTTAGTTATACAACTCGTACCGACATGGAATAAATAACAATTTATTGTAGTTGCTTATTAAATTCAATAAATTTTAAATTTAGAAAAGAATTTTTTATTATTTACGATTTGGTTTTAAAAAGTTTGTAGGATAATTGGTTTTTCTTTCAAAATTCTGTGATTTGTAATGAAAGTTTTGGTCTTTTGCATTGGTAAATCAATTTAGCGTTAATTTTACTAATTTATTATTTAAAATAGAGAATTGGTCGGAAATAATTTTTTTTCATTTAGATAGTTGCAGCCAGTAGTAGTTGCATGTCTCAGTCAATGCTCTTTTAAAACTATTATGACGTACATTTAGAAGAAAAATAATTATTGTACAAAAATTTAATCTTTGTGAAATATAGCCGACTGAAGTCCCCTAAGTCTACAGTGATCCATCAAAATGTCGGTGAAGATTCTCACCTGATTCTTGCCCATCTCTATAATTTTCTTAAATCGCTTCTGGTCATCCCAGGAGACCCAGGAGCTCCGGCCTAAGAAGAGGTGTGTTTGCCCCCCTCCTTGTAAGAGCATCAATGGCCTCATTTCCGTCAATGCCCACATGACCCGGCACCCAACACAGTGTGACCTGGTTGCGCCTGCCTAACTCATTGAACTTCTCAAGAAATACAGCCCCATACTGCCGCGGAGGACACTGAAAACGAGTTCAACACTCCGATCGCAGCCCGGCTATGTGACAATTATTATCTCCAGTTCCCGATACCCCCTTTCCAGGCTTAACCGCACGCACACTTCAATGGCGTGCAGCTCGGCCCGAAACACACTTGGAAAATTTCCCATAAGTTCGGAGAATTTGGTTCTTGGCCCAACCACGCCCGTACCCGTAGCTTTCGCTGCCATCTCTGCCTCAAGGTGCAAAGGGTTTAGTGCCAAAATCACCTCAATTTCGCCGTTGGACAAGTTCTCATAGCTCCTGTGATGTCGATGTATATACCAATTCCTTGACGAAGCAGCTCATAAAGGAGTTCATCCAGCACCGAACTCCACATTAGCGGAGACAGAACACCACCCTATAGGCATCCCCTGGCCACGCGCATCTTTAGGGTGTTCTGCCTCACAGCAGTCTCTGCAACTCTCGTGGCCAACATATTGGGAATCCATAGAGCGATGGTATCATCCACGTCCATACGCCCTAGGGCGCTCGTAATCGTCTCATGAGAAGTGTTATCGAAAGCCCCCTCGATATCCAAGAACGCACATAGCGCCACCTCTCCCTGTTCTATTGTGCTCTCCGGGTTACTAGCAAGGCGGAACAGAACGGTCTCTGTCGACCTCCCCGCCCGATACGCATGCTCAGCGCTCAGCGGCCTCCTCGCCAGCACTCCGTCCGGACATAATTATCAACTGTTTTCTCCATCGTCTTCAATAAGAACGATGTCAGGCTAATCGGTCTGAATGACTTGGGCACCTGCCCTTTATTCCCACTTTGGGAATAAAGTCAACCCTAGCCACCCGCCAGGACTCGGGAGTGTATCCGAGAGCGAAGCTACTCCTTATTAAGAAAGGCATAATTGGCTCCAGTCCCCGTCGCAGAAGTGCTGGTGAAATGCCATCCACTCCCGACGCCTTGAAGGGGTGGAAACTGCCAACACCCCATCTTATCCTTTCGTCCGTAATTAGATTAGTTACAAATAATACCAAATTTGGATTTGTCAGGAGTTGTTATTTTGGACTCCTTTCTCCTTTAAAGCTTTTGCCGTTTAAATTTCTCCTTTAAATTGTTACAAATGAATTAATTATGAATTCAAACACGCTCAAAACTCTTGGCTTACTTGAACGACAATAACTGTCCTTGAGTTCTGCAACTATTCTGTAAAATCTTCAAAGAAAAAACAAAAGCAATAATTAATAATAAAATATAAATAAAAGCTCCTTAGTTAAATTATGAATTTTACTAATACAACATCATAGTTGCGGAATTAATAAAAATGTGCTTATTACACTACTAATTTATCTTAATGGAAATTTCTTCATGCAACTGCAGAACAGATGGATGACGTAATCAAAGGAACGAGTTAAAGGCAGAAAAATTCATTAAAAAAATTTTTCTCCTCGAACTGGACTCGAACCAGTGACCTACCGCTTTCTAGGCGGACGCTCTACCAACTGAGCTACAGAGGCATGAAGCTCCTTAGTTCTTTAAAGGGAGAGAGAAAATTACTTTACCTTATCATAAATTTTAATCAACATGATCAATTTAAGAAAACTTGTACCCCAGCAATTTATTACCATTTTGTCATTCTTATTAATTTCATTTTTTAATTGTTATTAATGATGCATTATTGTATTCCGATCCCATAGTCAAAATATAAGGAAACAAATTATTGCATTTTGTAATTCGAATTATTCAACAATTTTATTCTTTATTTTTTTCCATTTCTCTTGAAATTCATTAATTAATTTGGAAAGTCTTGTTTATTCCGTGTAGAAATTATTATAAATTCAACAGCGCTATTATTGCCTTTAACTTGCATTCTAAACGGTTATAACGAAGGTATCCTGGTGATGCAGTGAATTTGAAAACAGCAGTTTACCATAAAAACTTTAACTTGAAAAAAAATAAGAAAAGGAGGAGGAAAAAGGAAAAACTTTTTAATCTAGTTCTAAAAATAAATTTATATAAAAAAAAAGTAAATGTTCGTGTAAAAATAATTTCAGGACTCTTGTTCGGTGTAATAGCAAAATGTATAAAAAATAAAGGTTGAAAAGGAAAAATAAATTGTACAGTCATTCAAAAAGTAAATGAACATTTAAAAATTTTTTAGAGGGTAATCGGTTTTTAGATTAAAAATTTGAGAAGTCAAACTTTTTTTAGAACTGTGATAGTGTTAAGCAATTATTTTGAAACTATAGAATTGACCTTTCAGATTACAAACACACAGAACTTTTGAAAGCAAAATTATTTTCTTTCTATTAAAAATTAATCACCGCATACTGATATCAGAAAGGCACTTCTGCAAGTGTCTGCTTTGTGATTTGGGAAATCTAGGGCGAAAATTCAATTATAATCTATAGTCTTTCATTAAATTTAATATCCTATCCAGTTGCAAATTTAAGAATCAAAGCCGGGCCTTGTACTTTACGTTGTTATCAAGAATTATTAAATTTTCCGCAAACAAACACACTTTTACATTTCTTTTAATTAGAATGTTGTTTTGTGTCGGTTGTGGAATAATTTTTCATTAAATTCAGCCTGTTTTATGCGTTCTCAATGTCTAACTTTAACGACTTAAATCGTTAGCAACGGCGATTTATTAAAAAAACCATGAAACTTGTGGCTATTTTATCGTGTTTTATTTACATTCGCTGTATAATAGAGCGCGGGAGTTTTTTTTATTAGGGAGCGAGAATCCTCAAAATATTCTAAGGTTTTATAAAATTTTTTATTCTATATTACAGGTTTCTATTTTCATCATTTTAATTATCTTTAAGTATTATATTAACCTTACAATATCAAGCTATGAAAAAAGATTATGCGTGTTCAAAAACTTTTTTAGCGTACTATTTATTAAGGAAACTAACAAAATAATTAATTTCTTTTGTTATGAAGATTTCAATTAGATGACAATGAATATAACACTAAATTTCCCTTATTTTTTTTTTTTGTTTTTGTTATTGCTACCGACATTAATTCTACGAATCATCAGTAGCGGTCGCTTAATTTAGAAAGGAGAAAAAAAAACAACTCCCGCTCAGTGTGTAAAAGCGCAACAATAACAATATAAAAGACAAAAACAAAACACAAAAAAAAACTTAACAATGAAAGTTTTTTTTTTGTGCATCACCCCCTCTTTAAAACTCGCTTATTATTCTAGTGTCTATAACATATATATATAAAAAAAAATTCTGCCTGATAATACAGCGAGTTTATCGTTTATGCTATAGGGAGGGCAAATTAGAGATGGAGCAAAAATAAAAATGTAGGAATAAATTGTCCTGATTCAAAGAAAACTAAGTATCCTTGTCTGCATAATAAAAAATGTAAATAGTAAAAAAAAAAACCTTCTTTATGTCTCTTGTTTTTTTTTTTTTATTTTTATCTCATTTGAACTAATTCGACAATATCTTGTATAAGGATAGGTAATAATTTACACAAAATAACAACTATACGCGTGTTTGTATGTAGGTATGGCTATGTGCAAGCAAATGAAATAAAAAGTCAGCTTGAATGAAGAAAGGACAGCAAAAGAGGAAAAAAAACGGCAGGACATTTACTCTATTGGTCTATATTAAGATTAATGAGATTTTTTATTTCATTTTTCGTTTTTTTTTTTTACTTTTTAGGTTTTTTAATTTTATTTTGACAGCGGAAGGAGCTGATAATTTCCACTTTTTACTGAATTTTTTTCTTTTCTTAATTTTCTTAAGGATTTTTTTTTTTGGTTCATTTTTAGTATCATAGTAAATTTTCTTTTTTTTTAGTCTTTTTTGTTTGAATTTTGTTTGAATATCTTAGATTCTAATTTAAGATTTAGATTTAAGACCAATGTAAAATAAAAATTTGCCTCAGGTGTTTTTTGAGTGTTCTTAAAACTGTATGGAAAAAGAAAATATTGTCTGATATTGATCAATAATAATATTTTCTAACTTTTAGAATTTTTTCCCTAAATTTCGATCTACAATCTACACTCTACAATAGTACGAATTTGTTGTTTTAGTAGGCAATTACCCGTTAGAAAGTTTGCTCCCTCTTATTACTCATATATAGTGGAAATTCTGCTAAGCAAATAAAAGAAAATAAAAAAAAAGCAAAATGAAATTTAGCCTGACAGCTCTCTCTTTCTATTACATCAGTAGCTGAAATTTCACGAACGGTACCCAAATGAACGTTACTCCTGTTTGCAGCTTCCGATTTACGCAAAATGAAGCGGCCACTCTTTATTATTTTATTTTTTTCTTTTTATTTTATTTATTATTCTTGTTGCCGAAGAGAGAGACACCGGCAAAGGAGTTCCTTTCTTACTGCTACCGCACCCAGTCAAGACTAATTATAGTCCTCCCATATCCCACTTAAACTATTCCAGTTCAAAACAAATACCCGGATACATCACTTAGGAGGATTTACGTGAGCTTTCCAACATCAAGAAAACCCCACCCAAACCATCTACACCTCCTGATAGCCAGAACAGGACAGTCACACAGAATGTAGATGGCTGGCTCATCGCCGCCACGGCAGAACCTATACAAAAGGGAGTTCAATTTACATAGTTTGTGCAAGTGAAAATCAAATCACTTTATTAACGTGAAAGACTAATGAAGCTGCCCTACTGATCTGATAGTATGTATATCATTTATTTCCCGCAGTTTCTCCACTTTCTCCAGATGATGCTGGAATACTAGACCATAATGATTTAGGTTGATGTTAGCAGCTATCCAACTTTGCAATCCATATACGTCACAACATAAACGTCATTTTAACCTCACTAAAATAAAATTTTTCATTTTGTTCTGGCAAAATATTCACAGTAAGCTACTTAATATTATTTCATTTGTAAAATTTCCGAAATTTGTATACTCCTCTGTCACAAAATAAGAAATTTTAAAATATTTACAAATTTTTAATATTGGCGATAGCATCAACTCACTATAAAATTAGCACTTTTACATTTTTGTATCAAAACTATGCTTAAAAAATCAAAATAGAAAATTTTTTATTGAAAAGAAAGAGACAAAATAATAATCAAATAGAAAATTCAAATTCAGAATTTGCAGTCGAGGAATTTTAAAGGCCATAAAATTTAAAAACAAAAAAAAAACCAGAAAAAATTCAAAATTATATTGAAAATTGTTTTCATTACTTAAAATTGAATGCTAAGAAATTGCAATAGGAAAAGTTTTTCTTTTTTATTATAATTTTTGGTTTTTATTGTTTTATTTTTTGTCTCTGTTCTTGAATTTTCATTTTTCTCTTATTTTTTTTTTTCAATTTTTATTCATTCAGTCCTGGTTGAAGTTTTTCTATTTGGAATAAAATTTTTTCTTCTGTTTTTTTTTGTAAATTTTCTCAATTTCAATTTTTCCTTTTTAAAAATTTTCCCTTCAGCTTTTAATTTTTTTTTATTTTTTCTATGATTCTTGTAACTTTTACCCTGATTTGTTTTTTCCAATTACATTTTCATAATTTCGTTTTTTTTTTTCGTTTTTTTCTTTTTTGTTATTTTCAAATGGAAATTAGATGAAGCAAAAATGCAATTAGGATATAAGGTGTTAAAAATTATGTTTTATCCTTGAGAAAAAAAGGTATAGGAAAATTGGAAAATTTTCTTTCTCTTTCTCAATTTTCATATTCTTCTTATAAAAAAATTGTGGAGGGCAGAGATTTTTAGGTAATTTTTATTGCATCTAGTGTAAATTAAGAGAACGAAGTATAAAGAACATGCGGAAAACAGAATAAGAAGCAAGTTTTGATCATAACTAAAAAGTTGTTAAAAAAAAGTTTTTAATTTTAATTTTCTTGTTTTCTTGAAGAGATAAAAAGAATTATTAATGATCTATATATATATTTTCATATAATATTTTTCTGATATCCTTTCAAAAGGATATATTGATAATATAATAATTTTTTTTTTAAATTTTAAAGCAGAGCAAAATAAAAATGAAAATCATTTCATATTTTTTTAATAAAAATACAAAAGAATAAACTAGGGAACTTATATAATACGAGAGAAGTGATGAGAAGAGAGGGAAAAGGAAAAATCAGTTTGGAAGGGAAAGTTAACAATTACAATAAAAAAAAAATTTTATTCTGGTTTTTATTTTTTCTTTCTCTCACTTTTTATTCTCATTTTTAAAAAAATTTTATTTTTTCTCTTCTTATTTTTTCTCTTGTTGTTGTTGTTGTTTGGCATTGCTATTTTGTTGTTATAAAAGTTATATGAGATTTGAAAAGTAACAAAACAAGAGTAAATTGACTTGATGTAATTTTGATTTCGATGGTAAAGATGAGTTGGGTGCTAACAAACAATATAAGGAAACAAAACAAAAATAAAAAAAAAAAAAAACAGAAAAACAAGAATAAAGGAACAAACTTTTCCGTATAACTTTAAATTGAGAGGAAATTATTCACAATTACTCAAAAATTAAAAAAAACAGACACAAAAAGAAAAAAAAAATGTTAAAATTCGAAACAAGAAAAATAAATAAATAAAAACAAGAAAAATATGAAAATTTACAAAAAAAAAAAATCTGTAATAAAAAAGGAGTAGACCGCCATGTGAGGAGAAGAGCTTAAAGAGTAGATTTATAGAAAGAGTGGAGAGAGAGAGGATGGTGGCTCAAAACATTACCATCAACTTTAAAAGTTAATATTTTCTGAAACGGCGGATATTATTTTGTTGGAGTGCGTTTAAAGAATTTAAAAATAAAAAAAAAAACATTTAAAAAGTAAAAGTGTTGCTCCCCGTAGCTTAATGTTTTTCAACTTTAAAAGGAGGAATTTTAATTTTCTTCAGGATTTTGTTTTACCTAAAAATTTGAAAATCTTTATAATAATTAAAAATAATATTTTGGAGGATATCATATTAAAAATACTTAAATTTTGTGGATCTTATTTGCATTATTGTACGAGATTACTAATCATACAGCTATTAAATTTGGTCTGTTGTAGTCACGGATTAAACTAAATTATTTTTAAAATAATTAATCTGAGTGACTGCAATTAATAAGATGGAGTCGATAAATTCATCGTTCTCTGTAGTTGGATTTTATTAGAAATATTCAAACCAAAGCAAATACGACGAATATAAGAGTGAGTAGGCAAAAATGCAATTAGGGAAATGTGGATAGGCAGATGTAGGATGTAACCCACAAAACAAATATAATTTTTAACAAGATTTTCGAATATAATGTCGCTGAATTCCTCTATAAATAAAAAAAATTTAAGTGATTTAAATAGACCTTCGTCCACTTATTGTTGACGTTATCTGACGAAATGGGTAAAAACAAATGAAAGAAAATTTAGAAAAATTAAAAATCTTTTAGGGTCTGTAGATTTTTTTCTTGCCTATCTTTAAAATATTTTATTTTTGAGTAATATAGAAGGAATCCGTTATCATCTCATTTAAGTTTTTTTTTTTTGTTTTCTGCGATTTCACTATTCAAAATTAAAAAAATTTCTTTTGTTAATTTCTTAAACTTTTTTTTCACAATGTTTTCCTCTTATTTTGTTTCATGTAGATTTCAAAACTTGCAATGATTTGTAATAGGTCTAAAAATCCTTTTTGTAATAATTTTTACTTCTTGTAAGAATGGTGAGTAATTATTTTTTTTTTCTGTTTAGTTTTTCCATTACATATGAAAACTGAAAAGAAACACAAAAATTCGCCTATTTATTTTAAAGGATTTAAGGTATCCGAGTCCTTTTCTATATTTTCCAAAAAAATAATAATTAACTGTTGAATATTACTTATTTGAATGACAAGATAAAACTCAGAAAAATTTGTAATTTTTAATAGTGGATTTTGTGGTTGATGCTCTTTGAATAAAATACTGCAAGAATTTTTGAATTCTGAAGAAACTAAATGCTGAGCTCTAGAATGACTTGCGTTAGCAACCATTCGGTAGTTTTTCACTATACTAAATTTAATGCTTATGTAAACCGGGATGAAAACAACAAACCTTTCAATGATTCGATATGAAATGGCTCAAAGGACCCCATCTTTTTATTTAAATACTGTGGGGCGTGCTTATGCATATCTGATAACCATATAGATGTGTAAGACCGTGTAGCTTTTTGAAAAAAATTTATGCAATATCTAATTTACTTGTGTTTTATCAAATTGGAAAATTGAAGAACCAAAACGTTTTTGGACTACAAAAATAACTGCAAAATATGGATTCTCATCGTTTATCTCATGAATGGTTCATATAGAACTGTGGATCAAAATAATTAAAATCCAAATTTTGAAGCTCAACATAGAAAATAATCATAATCTTTAAAAAAAAATTTTTAAATAAATTCCAAAATATCCAAAAGATTTACACAATCTACCTTTTTATATCTTGACTTTAAGGATCGCCTCTTCTATCTTTTTGAATTACACAATTAGAATAAGAGCGCGAACTTTATTTCCCTTCATTTTTTTCTTTGCACTTTTGTAATTCTCGCTAACATAATAAAGCACAAAATTTCTTAAAAAAATTAAAGAAAACAAAAAACATGAAAAATGTAAAAAGTAGAAAAATAATTAGAAAACTCTTAAAATGTCCTTTTAAAAAACTTTTTAATAAACTTTTCGTCTTATCTTTTTTTTTGGAGAAGAATAAAAAAAATAAGAAAAAAACAAGTAAATGAAATGTCCTTACGCTCATCCAAGTAAAAATGTACCAGGCTAAAGAATAACATTTAGAAAAAGTAAAGGAAGAACAAGAATTAAAAGAGCAATGAGAGTAGCAACAAATTTATTTTTGCTCAACTTTTCCCCAAAAACATTCCCGCTTTTCATTTACTTTTTAAAGTATGAGGTAAGCATTTTAAAAGCTTGGATACCCTTTACAAGTCGTCCTTTAAATATGCGATTTTATGGAAATTTTGGAATAAAAATACCATCATACCAGATATAGGGGAAAAGTTTTGCGCTAACTGCTTGCATCCTTCGTGTTAAAGCAAAACAAGGAAAATAAGAATCTTGATTTCCTTTAAATTTAAATCTTTTGTTATTTTTGCTGTTCTTCTTATTGTTTTGCTTTTGTATTATCCCTGTTGTTTCTCTATGTTATATGGATAGCAAGAATAAAAGTGCCATATAGTTTTATTTTGGGAGGAGCAAACTGATGGTATTGCAATGATAACATTTTCTTCTTAACTCTTTTCGTATTTTTTGTTTGTTTTGTTTTTTTTCCAAAAAGATTTCTTTATTAAAAGGGAGCCTTTAAAAATTTTTACTTCAAAATAAATCAAAGTGTTAAAAAGGTTGTCCTTTCTTTGAATATTTTGTCTTTTCTATTTAATTTTTGTCTTTTTTTTTTGTAAGGGCTTAAAATCTATGTACATTGTTGCATCTATATGAATGAAATTCAAAATTATTTTTACATTTGAGATTTAAGGTGCAGTCAACATAATTACCAACCTTAGTAGTTTTATGATATCAACAGTTGCAAATTTTATTACTCTTACAGTGTAATCAAGGTGCTACTCATGGAATTGTTACCAAAATATAAATTGTAATAAAAAATTTTAAGAAAACCCATAAGGAAAATGTTAAACTTTTGAGATTGATTGCAATTAAAATAAAATTTATAAATATTGATCAATTAGATCTTGAGAAGCCCTCCGGCGCTTCCGATTTGATTAAAGAGCTTGGTTTGTTTTAAGTAGAGAAATTAAAGAAAAATTATTGCAATGGTATAGTTCCGTCAACTGGATGTTAAACGTTTATGAAAAATTTTTTGAAATGTTTTTGTTAAACGGTTGGTTCCGACAAAACATTCGAATTTATTAGAACGTTTTCGACAAGTTACTGTAATACAAATTTTTAGTATTTGTACGTGGTGTTGTATAATTTTCTTTTTAGTTTTTTTTTTGGGATCAAAAATTACTCCAACCCACATTTCATACTAGCTTCACAATAATAATGGGAAAAATTGTCTGAAAAAAAAAATAATGACTATCTGATTCTTGAGGATGGACAGGTGCGGTTCGACGCCCTGTGCGCTCTTCAAATACTGACCGCACATTACGTGTTTTCTATTACAAAAAAAAATTTTGGAAAAAATGTAATGGAAAAAAATTTTTTTTTTACAAAACTTAATTTTGTTTTATTAGGTTTTCAAAGTTGCCCCTGTTTCCCGGCGCCCATTGTAAATGTATACTTTACATATATGGTAGATCCGCCACTGAAGATGGACATATTAGTCTTAAGTCCTACAAAATCCTTGATTATTTTAATGTTTTCGCTTTTTTAAACTCTTTCAACTCCAAGTAATAGAAAGTAAGAATTAGAATTGCAAGAAAAGCAGATGAAGATTAATAAAAAAAAGATTTTTTTTTTCTTGCTTAGGCTCGCACAACTTTTTAATTTTTAAAAGTAAATTTTAGGCCAAAATGAAAATTACTTTTTTGACATTGTCTTAAGGATTAACTTTAAATCCTTCTTTTTTTCTAGAAAAAATTTCTTGTATGTTGTTTTTTTTTTAAGTTTTCCCTTTTTTTTTTGCTTCTATATTAATAATATTAAAGTAAGAAAAGGAAAATCATTCCTTTTTGTAACATAGCATTTATATGCAAATTTCTAAGGTCATAGAGTGTATGTAAATTTGCGAATATATGTTTAATGTTTCTAACAAAAGGTCCATTTTCATATACTTTCATGCCCTTATACAGTACTGTATAGCAGGTCATATAAAAATGTTCTATTATGCATTATGCTATAAAAATAGGAATGAAAATAATATAGAAATAACATTTTCATTTTAATATTGTACAATCATATTAAAGAAAATGACAATAGAGTGTTAAAAGGAGTGAATATTGAAAAGAGTGTGAATATTATAGAAGGTATATAGTTAAAGGCGTAAGGACTAGAAGGAGTAAGATTTTACAGAAATCCAAAATTATTCAAACTTTTCCTGTTTTTTTTTTATAATATTTTAAAGGATCATAAAATGGCAGATGCTTAAGACGTGATTATTATTGTTAGATTATTTTATTATATAAAATCGAAATGAAAAAGAAAATGAATCTTGTTTTTTTTTCCTGAATTTTCTCTTAATAACATTAAGAAAATATAAAAATGAATATTGTAGATCAAAATAATATTGCATTAAAAAATTATTATTTTAAAAAGGATTCAAAAAGGATTCTTATACTTATTCTATATTTAAGAAAATTTTGTTTCTTTTCTGTTATTCAAGTATATTTTGAATTGTAAATGTAAGAACAACAATAAGATAAAATGGACTGAAGTGATGTAAAAATCTGGAAAATGAACTCATTTTTATATTGAAGAACAATTGAAAGCTTTTAGTAAGTTTTATAGTGTTGGACTTTTGACCCAGTTTTTCGCTGTCTTTTTTCCAAAAAATGTAATTATCTACATTGTTGAAATTTTAAGATTAAGAATTAAAAATATTGAAAACAGTTTGGGGGTTTCTTACATAACACCGACAATTAGACTTGTTTAAATACGAAAAAATTTATTTACATAAAACACAAGATCCTAAATTATTTTATTTATTAAATTTTTCGAAAAATGGAGCAACTTTCTATATGAGTTTTAATGTAGATTATCTTCGGAATCTAATTTAGTAACTATGTATTGTAAGGGTTATTATGGATTATTAAAGCCTAATGTCATGGTTAAAATCATGGAATTAAAGCCTATTTTCTGGACTTCATTGAAAATGCTTACCTCGAATATCTACCATATATTTGCATAGATCCGGCACTAATCATACTTTCTGCACTACAAAAAATTTCTGTACTAAATTGGAGCTTACCGATAATTGGAGCTTAGAGAACTTTGTTGAAAACTGATGAATTCCATCCACAGTATGTAAAATACGCTCACGGCACCTATACGGTATTACATTAAATGCGACACCTAATTAAATGGTTATGGACGACCAATACGTTTGGAATTTTTAATTCATCAGTATATCTGCAACTACTATGATTACTACTACTTTAGTATACTCTACTATATTAATTTTGTTGGGAAAGTTATGTTCGAGCTAGGCTATTTCACATTTTACATATGCTCCAGCTGTATTTAAGATTTCTTCCACTTCTTCGTGAATTCAAATTATTGTACCTACAACAAAATATAATAATTTTAAATTAAATATAATAAGTTTAGCAAAGTGTTCTTAATAATCTGTGCATAAATTTTATTAAATTTCCAAAAAAAAACACAAACTATCAAAATAATAAAATATTCTAATAATAACATTTATAAAGAGTGATTATCATAATTAAAACCGAAATCTAATATTCCAGAGTACTTTTGTATCCAACTATATGTATGATGCAACATAAACTAGACAAATCAAATATTCAAAAGGTAATCTTGTATGACATAATATGAAACCAAAATTATTAAAGTAGATCCTGTACGTGATATGTTGTTGTCATGCACCTTGATTTCTGTTCGTTTTCTTCTCTTATTGTGTATATGATAGCTTTAATCCTTAATGTCTTTTGTAAATGTTATAAAAATTACCTGAAAGAGTATTATACATTCCTGGATAATAGTTTCCTTACATTTGGAATTACATCCTTGTCTGTTCTATATCTGTTGATTGTAAATATTTTTGTTATTCATAGTGTGTTGTGCTATTATCAACTGCAAATCATATAGTTTTCTCCTTTTTGTGTAAAACTTAATGTTATTGTACTGGCATGCATTCATTTCTGTATACATAAATGTTTTTGTATAGTATACAAGAAAAGAGAGTTGGAATTCATTCATTTCAGTTTAATGAATAACAATTCTTTTTTGTCATACTTCATTATTCTCTTCCTCTAAAGCTATATTATAATTTTCATTTTGACCTAAATATCAAATATTCAATAATTAGGTCCATATACTAGTAATTTTGTTATAATTTCTTCATTATTTTTTATCGACTGCATTGTATACTAGAACAAGTGATGTCATTTGATGGTACCAAATTTCATATAATAAATATTCGGTGGGAATGCGTTTCTTCATACTTATGGAAGCGTATAAACAAAATATTTTTAGAAAGATGTCTGTTTCTGTGTGTCTGGCTCTGCACTCCTTTATTTTAATTTGGGCTAAATTGATTTGTATCTGAATTTCTTTTGAACTTAACCACGGGTCATTGACTATTTTTAGAAAGTAATCCATGCGCTGATTCCTGAAATTTTATATATAAACTCTGGTAGTATCTCTTTGCCTCTGTCAATACATAAAACTGCCAAATTTTTTGATGAAACTAGATATGAACCAATTGATATTTAAAAGCGGCCCGAATATACGTTTTTTCTCATTTACAGCAAAATAATCAGCCAATTTTCTTGAAATTTTGTGTTTCACAACCAGTGAATCCTGGCTCCAATAACCATTGAATCTGGCAAAGAAATAACAAAAGGTCGATTTTCAAGAATATC
Organism: Condylostylus longicornis; assembly: GCF_029603195.1. Taxonomy (NCBI): domain Eukaryota; kingdom Metazoa; phylum Arthropoda; class Insecta; order Diptera; family Dolichopodidae; genus Condylostylus; species Condylostylus longicornis. The sequence goes on along the minus strand of NW_026578052.1, from coordinate 3,276,642 downwards.
GAACCTCGAAAACAGAACTTTCATTAAGGTCTGGTTTTGCATATTTAACCGTATCTCAGGAGCTTATTGACGAAATTTATTAAAATTTAATTTTTGCGTTCTGATTACGAACGAAATTTACTAGAAGATTTTAAAAGGAAATCAGATCACATACAATAAACTCTACTTTAAAATTACCAGTTTTTCAATTTTCTAGGTACATTAAATAAAGTCTGCTTAAATAAAATCTGGTGGGTTATGTGGTGTTCACAGCAAATTAGTTCTTTTTTTCAATTTCTTTTCTAAAATTATATAAAAAATTAAGAAAATTCTAATGACTTTTAAGTCAAATAAAATTTTAATTATTTTATACTAACAAACTTAGAGGAGTGCCACCTTCTTCTACATTATTTCAGATAACAAGATTACTTTCCTCAAGAAAAGCCTACTATAATTAAATCGTTGTAGATTAAAACTATTTTACTATACTAAATAACATTGTCCGGCTTTTTTTGACTGCCAATAAATTTAAAGAACGCCAATGTGGAAATTATGGCGTTCAATATACTAATGAAATATTTTTAAAGAAAAAATTTTCTTATCAAAAACATTCCCTACAAATTTTTATGTACTTTAATAATACAACCCACATAAATCTATTATACGTTCCTATGTGTTCGTGTAATATCCATATTCGGGAGAACTTCCAAGAGTATATTCAGTTACATGATATTAAAATATGTATCCATAGATATATATATTTTAATCTAAAATTGGGATATCAAATCATCTAGGATTACGATTTCATAATGAGCCAAAATAGTTGCTTTATGTAGGCATAACATATACATTATCATACCAATTTCTACATAGTATATAGGTGTTTGCCATATTATTTATATATTATATTAAAATACTTTTCAGTATTTAAACATTAACATATAACGACGAACTATATAACTACAATAGCATAGATTAGATAGAGCATCACATTTAGAAATATAATCATAGTAAAATATCTACTAAAGACCCAGTAAAGTATAAGCAATAAGCTTTATCATAAGGTACTCTCTACTTGTACATTCTTTCCAAAAATAATCACTATATATACCAGTATATGACGTACATATATATCCGAGCTCGCATATTATGAAAACCGGAAAATGCAAATTGGAATAAATTTTTGGTGTTACATTCATTTGTAAAAAAAAATAAGAAAAAAAAGAAAAACGGGACACAGAAAAATGGTATCATAGGGAAAATAGATTTTCACACCGACCAAAATTTATAAGAACCAAAAAAAAGGCAAAAAAAAATTGCTCTATACACCTTCGAATCCTGAAGAGATGTATGATGAGATTAAAAGCTTTATGGATGAAATTCCTTTTCTTTTTTTTTTTTATTTTCATAATATTCATAGATCAGACGAGTAAGAGACTGTAGAACAGTATGAAATATAAAATTTTTGGGGAGAAAAATTAACAAAACAACAAGAAAAGAAACATAGAACTTCATCAGAATTTATGCATGGTCCAAAATTTCCAACTTGTGGTTATTTAAATTTTAAGCAAAAATGTTACTTCTATAAAATATATAGATGTATAGAACGAATATAGATACATTGCGACATTATAACATGTGAAAAAGAGGAAAAGGACACTTTATTCAAAATAAACAAAAATATGAAAAATAAAGAAATAAATTTTTTGTTCCGCTCTCAAGTCACAAAAAAAAATTTATTTTAAATGAAATAAAATTTTTTTTTTTTTCTTGTGTTTTTGCATCTTTTTTAAATAATTCAAAATTCAATTTTGTATAAAATTTTACAACACACGGAAATTTCGAAACATAGGCAGGTAATTTAGTTATAAAATTTAATTTTAATGGGAATTTGAACAAATTTTGTTCTTGTTTCATTGACCTTTTGTCCAAAATTATTAGACGAGCGGTCGCACACTAATAAATTGGCCTTAGAATGCTCACCTTTATTATTGGCATCCTTACTTTTCTACGTCTTGCAGGGAGCTGATCATCAAATATAATGCGAAATAACTGATTAGTAGTTACTTTTGTATTGCTCCAAAGTTCTACCAGTTTCGATACCTTACATGCGATAAGGTTTTGATGTTATTTCATTTTACTAAATTTAACGTTGTTTTCAATTAGAATTAAAACTTAGGTAGGTTATACTCATAATCTCGCACTACCTTTGCATTTCAATCATTAATCCAATAATTTGGTCCTTATACAACTGAGATTCTTTCAAATATGCCCAGATATGAACGCCGTAACCAGGATTTCCGGAGCTCGACTGATATGATAGATGTTTACCTGAGTCAAGGTCATGTTCGTCGCACTAGTCACTTTAATTTTATCCAACTGGGAGGTTGATCCTATCTTTGCATCGGTGTGTCTTCATGTTAATACGTCTCTTTTAAGCTGAAAACATTCAATTCCTGGTTAAGTCTAGCTGACCAACGTCTGGAAAAGGTATTTTCTTGGTAGAGCCGATACTTTATCTTTACAGCAACATCATAACAAGCTTCTTGCACCGCTGTAGGGAATATGGATGCGGTGATATTTTCCTTGTCTTTCTTCGCTGTCGTCTTCCTTCTCTTCGTCTTCTTGGATTGTATTCTATAGTTTCTCATCTACTAATATAAATAACTCTCTTTTGTGTTTGTTGAACAATTAATTAGATTTTGTAGCATTAGGAATCATTATTTAAAGTGCCCTTTTCCCGCTAATATTCGGAAAGCTATTTATAATTCTTTCGGGGATCCTGTATATTGGACGTCTTTCATATTATATTAATTATCCGTTTAGTTTCACCTTATTTATTTAAACCAAAAAAATAAATTCTTTTTTTTTTCCCTTCCTAATTGAGGTGAATTTAAAATTAAATGAGACGCGTTTTTTTTTAATAATTAAGTTTTATTTGCTTTACTCGAAATTTTCATTCAACTTTTTTGTTTTATTCCTTATTTTGTTTTCAAATTAATTTTTCTCAAGTTAGAAACCTAGAAATGATAAAATGCCTCTATAATTATTCTAAATGTAAAAATATATTTAAAATATTTTGGAATTTTATTTCTATACCATAACGTATGTTTAACAACACTCTATATACTCATTTAGAGTCATTCCATATAATTTACGTATACAATTTTTATATAGCATGTATATGAAACAAAAATTAAGGATTATGGGGTAATTGGATTTATGGGATAAAATTCTATAAAAAGGAAAATTGTTAAACTTAAAATGGTAAAAATTTATATTTGTGTATATGTAGTTATGGGTTACATGATTGTGATGAAGAATCCTTTTTTAATTTTTTCTTATTTTTCTTGTTATACTTTGAAATGTAAAATTTGTGTGTTAAAATTAATATTAAGCATTTTATACAATTGTATGTATAAAATTTATCCATATGTGAGTAAGGATTCATTATACTTTGTTTACAGAACAAAAAAATAAAAATACAGAAAAAGGACAAGAGATGAAAATAAAGTAATTTGACCCCATGTCCAATTAAGAAAAATTAAATTTCAAATTGTTTCAAATTAAATGAAAATAGGAAATTGGGGATTTTTTTTCTTTTCGGTGATAGTTATGGGAATAAAAACCAAATTGAGTAAATGTAATTTATAAAAAATATATTTTGGCTGCTTTTATTTTGGAAATTTTTCAATTAAAATATTTTCACATGGCAATTTTATTGCTGAATTCTAGAGATAATGAAAATTAATAGAGATTTAAGAGCGATCTTGAATAATTTTTCAAATTTTCTTATTGGAGCATTTTTTTCATTTCAATGTAGTGATTTCTAAGCTTTTTTATACCAAAACATAGCAAAATTAAAAATTACAATTAAGGGAACGTATTGTAATTGTGTCTAGTGGGTAATTGTGCGCCCCAATATACATTCATTAATAAATATTTTTATACTCTGACTTATGTACAACAACAAAGTAACTACTTAGTAAATACGTCAATCAAAAGAGATAAATCAAGAAACTACTTCATATATCTTTTTTATTAAAAAAATATTTTGTCCTCTTTCCCTTATAATATTTCTGCCTTAAAACGGTGTTAGCCAGTCTGTACGGTATTTATATTTGTAATTCGACATACTTAGTTTTTTTTCCATTTATTGTGCTTTGAATTTTTAATCTGCGCTATTGTTTGAAGTGAAAATCAATTATTTTAAAAATTTATTGAATAAATTTTTAAAGCAAGTAAGAAAAACGTAATTGTACGCAGTGCATAGTTACCCTAACTTCTAATTAAAGTTACAGCCAAATGAATTAAATTGAAATTTTGTGTCATATTATTTATTATCTAATTCTCTGAATGAGAATTAATAAAGATTTCCTATTAAAATTAAGAACATTTTTAAATTTTAATTTTGCGCACAATTACCCAATGGTGTGCGCAAAATTTCCTATGGGTATGGGTAATTGTGCCTAAAGAACGGGTTTTTCAAAACTCTTATATTTCCGTTTTCGTTAATACAAAAAAAATACATAAATACAAAATGCTTGATTAAATATTAAACTACCATGAGCTGCCTTAATAGACGGAAAATGTTTTCCACGAAAGCAAGTATTGACAATTTCCATTAAGTGTGCATAATTACACCACTTACTGCAAATCATCGCAATAAAATTAATTTTCTAAGGACCTTTTCAAAACATTTTTTAGGTCACTTGTTTTGAAGGTATATTTTATATAACTGGAAAATTTTACCGTCAATTGATGGGAAATCGCTTGTTTAATCATACAAAATGCAAAATTATTTAAATCGTATTTAAAGGCATTTTTAAAGTCAATAATGGTTTGAATATTCAAACACTTCTTCTTTAAATTACTCATAATCACAATACACGTGAAATATCCGCAATATTTATCCGCGTATACCTCAAAAATAACTTCTTAGGTCAACAGTTTTCAGTTTAAATTTAAATAACATTATAATTCAAGGATTCCGCACAATATTCCCATTATTTTCTTAAATTTTAGTTAAAGTCGCATTTCGAATGCACAAGAAATAATTTGTCTAATTTTCATTCTTTTATTCAATAAAAAAATAAAAAAATTTAATTTTTAAATTTTATTGAAAACAAGGCCAAACCAATTCACCTACTTTTAAAAGAAAAATTATTTTATTTAAAAGGGAATGCATACAAATTATTTTCAAAAAAAAAAAACAAAAAAAAAATTATTGAGTTATCTCCATCTCTTTCACTCTCTCTTAAATATTTTATAATAAAAAATCAAGGTGAAATATTTTGATAATTTACACCTGCGTTTTTTGTTGCTTTTATTTTATTATTGCCGTTTTTGTTGACAATGTGAAAATCCTTAATTTGCTCCTATTCTCTCTTTCTTACTTTCATCTTTAAATTTTTTTTCAATTTTTATTTTTTATTTTGTTTTAATTCAAACCATAAAGCAATAATTCAACTTAATCCAAAAAAATATTCAATTCTGGCACCAAGAGAATCAAAAAAAAAGAAAAATACACAGAACAACTTTTGATTATTTTTCTGGTTTTTTTTGCTTCTTCTTATTCTTCTTCTACGTTTATAATTTTATTATCATAATTCACTGACACTAACGATGCCTGCCACCTAGTGGAAAATCCAATACCTATATACCTGATATTTTTACTGTATAAAATATAATAATATTTTGCCTTTAATCTTGGATTTTTATTTTTTTTTCCTCTTTATTTTTTTCCAGTAAACAGTTTTTACTTTAGAGAAGTGCAAAAATATATATATGTACATACATATACCTAAATAACAGAAAAACAAGGTAGAAAAAATTAATTCCAACACCGTTATAATGCAGCCAGAAAATATGAATAAAAAGTATAGAACAAAAAACCAAATAAAAAGAGAGAGAGAGAAAAGAAAAACAACAATAATAATAATAAAATGCCTTTAAATCCTTGAAAAATCATAATTCACTAGACTAAATTATAAATAAGACATTATCTACAGGAAAAATGTGCAACAGCCAAAAAGTATTTAGGTAATGAGACCGAGAAAATATTACAGTTATTTAGGTTCAAAGGCGAGAAATAAGCAAAAGAAAAAAAAAACAGCAAAACAATACAAGCACAATAAAAATACTGGCAAAAAATTCATATATAACAGAAAAAAAAGGACAATAAAAATATTATGAAAGTAATAGTTACTATAAGAAACTACCTTGATTATATAACGGTAAAACTTTATAGAAAAATTCTTTTGCAAGAGAATAAAATTTTCTTCTTCTTTACAGTTAATTTTCTCTTGTTTTGTTATACGTTTTCAACTAAAACGGAAGAAAAAAACTTAAAAAGAAAAAAAAATAAAATAAAAGAAGGCACAATAAAAAGTTCCGTGAAGATTAGAGCAACGCTACCTAGCTATAATTTGCAAAAGTAAAAATTCTCTGCTTTCTTTTCTATTTTATTTTTTGTTGCTCTTTAATTTTTTGCTCTCTTTTCATAACGTAATTGCATTTTAACAGGGGAGGCACCTATTAATAAAAGATTTTGCATACTCTTCTTAATTGATGGAAAATTTGATTTGAAATTAATTAATTAATTTACATAAATTAGGGATTTCGATCCGAAATGTAAGAAATGTTAAAGCTACTTTTAAAATATTGAAAAGCTGCATTTTTTAATGGCAATCATGATTTTCATATAAACAGAAAATATTTATAATTTTTATAGTAAGTTTGTTTGTATCGTTTATAAAATCTAAGTGTTGAAAATTAAAAATTACTGTTATTGAATCACTAATAAAAGATCGTCGGAAAATTTTTCTTAAAAAACATATAAAAAATTCCAACTTGAGCACTTCAAATTATTTTTGCAATTTGACTACAATCACAAAATCTGCTACTCACTTTTTCCAGCCTTATACATAATAATTCCTTCACGGAGACCGATGCCCCTAGGCCCTCATGTCGACCCATAGGATCGTTTGTGATTCCCATCCTCCTACATTAGCTCTATTCCTAGGCCCCTGACAAACCGCAGTATGACAGTCACATCAAGCTGCCAGATCCTCCCCGGGGTCCCCCCCCCCCCCCCAAAAAACCTCAGCCGCAGACGAGCAACCGCCTCGCACTCACACAGTAAGTGCTCCATGGTTTCGTCCTCCTCCAGGCATAAACGGCATTTTTTTCCTTTCAGATTCCTATTGAGGAGCATAGGGCTCCTATTGAGGGGATTCCTATTGAGGAGCATGCTCCCTATAGGGAGCATTTCTTTTTCTATTGTTCTTCACCATGTATTCTTAGGCCTGCCGATGTTTCTCCTACCCTGCGGATTCCATTCCAATGCCTGCTTTGCTATGGATTGTTCTGGTCTCCTAAGTATGTTACCTACCCATCTATATTTTTTCTTTCTTATTTGGTTTTCTATCGGGTCCTGTTTGCACAGGTCCCATAGGTTGCTGTTTCTTATTCTGTTGGGCCGGAATATTCGGCATATGATGCGGAGGCATTTATTTGTGAAGACTTGAATTTTATTAATATCTTTCTTTTTCATGAGCCAGGTTTCACTGCCGTACAACATTACTGACTTGACGCTGGCGTCGAAGACCTTCACCTTGACATTCCTTGAAAGTTGTGTGGATCTCCAGATCTTCCATAGTCTAGCGAATATCGCCCTAGCTTTTCTGAGCTTGTCTTCTATATCAGCACTTGCTCCGCCATCTGTGCTTATAATGCTGCCCAGGTATGTTACGGTGGTTACATCCTCAATTGCTTCGCCATCAATCTCAAAAGCCTGGTTGTTTGTGGCATTCATTCTTGTTTTTCTTGTGTTTATTTATAGGCCAACTTCTGCTGCGAAGTTCTTTAACTTTTCTAATTTTTGCTTCATATTTTCATATGTGTGTGTGAGGAGGATACTCAAGATCATCCAGGGTGTTGAAGATATTCCCCACTAATGTTCTCAAATTTGGACGACTGAGCAAAGTCAGATCCTGCCACCCCAGTCCCAGGGGACGCACAAATTTCCTAGAGTGCGACAGGCTCAGGCAGCTGTCCCAGTGTTCAACTCTGGCCCGTTGCTCCCATTCACTGAGGGTACGCAAGACCGTTGTTTTGGGCTACATAATAATTAGTCCAACACTGTTTATATTCCAGATCTTTTGTCTAGTTTAAGAAAACCATGCAATAATATGCAAAAAAAATATAAGATCAGTCAAAAATATAGAAATTTATGTTTCAACAAAAGAAGTTTAAACATTAACTTTATTTGAAGGAGAAGAGAAACGAATAAAAATAATTAAATGATAGTTAAGTAAAAGTAGGTTGATATTTACCTAACAATTAATGATCATATTATTCAAGTATTGTATTTTAATAATAATATTATCCTTTATAATTCCTTTTAATATTTGTGTAAATTATGGAAAGCTAAAATGTTGCCTAAAAGTTTAAGAGCCAAAGTTTTTAAAAAATTATTTTTAAACATTTTCTTTCTAAAAAGGTGGAATTTCATCTTTGAAAATCATAGTGAATAGTTGTAATAGCTATTTTGTTATTATAACAGTCTTTAATATTAGTTTAAGGAATTTTGCATACTTTAAGGCGTAATTAGTTAAAAAATTCTTTTTAATATCCCTTTTCATTACCAGGGGAAATTTAATAATTTTAATCTTCTCTTTTTAAAGTTTTATACTCTTTAATTTCCTTATTTTCTATATATTTCTCTTATCCTATAATAGAGCACATCTAGTCTTTGGGTGTATAACAAATTTAACTTAATATAAATCTGTATTATCGCGTATTATAATATTATAAATGCGCGATAATTGTATTTGAAGAAAGATTATTCATTACCAAATGCCTGGATATTATCTGAGAATGAAAGAAAACTAAAAGAGTATACCTTATTACGTAATTTTTAAGATGCAGTAGAAAATTTTTACATTTATGTGGAATTTAAAATTTAAATTGAGAATAAAAAGAATTTGATGTGGTCAGCACATAACCGAGGCAGGATCTCTCTAAAAATAATTTATTTACGCTTCCCACCAAAAATTATGAAGAAACATATTCACAAGAAAAATTCGACATACAAAATTTGATGCCATCACATGACCTCCCTTATTGAATGCGATGCGGTCGTTGAAAATAAATATGTTTTGATTTCTTGTCTGCCGAACTATTAAGTGTCTTGCCGAACTATTATTAAAATTAAGTGTTTTGCCGAACTATTTTGACTATTAGGAGAGAAGCGTTCGTATTAAATATTTTTTGGTGCCAACAATTTCGAACTAACTGCCTTAATTAACTAATTGATTTAAAGATTTTAGAGCACTGTGTCCAAAGCTCGTTCAAAAATTGATTATTTAATTGACTTTCAAATATTGTTGCGTACTAGACTTGATATTACTGTCATGAAGCAAACTAAATAGTTTTAATTTAAAGTTGCTGACGGTGTTTACTCAAATTTTCATGGAACACGCACACACATTTGGTTTTTCAATGTTTTCTTTAAAAACAGTTAAAAAATAATGTCTGGATGTTTAAAATTATTATAAAGATTTATTTTAATAGATAATATTAAGAGATTTTAAATGAGAAAAAAAAATAGAACATTATAGAAGCAACTAACATAGTAGTGTACGCGAAAACGATGTAGAAAGAAATTATGCTAATTAACATAACGATTTATTTAAATCTTTTCTAACTATAATTCTGGGTAGGTGTTATAAAATAATATTATACCGGAAATTATGCAACTGCAATGTAAAGTAGGATTTATTTAAATTATCTCTAAATATATGGTAATCTTAAGAATAAATTTTAAATGTAAAAAAAAAAACATAGATACTATAATTATATTATTGTAAAGTAGAGAAAAAAAAACAAAAATTAAATATAAAACCTAAGCATTAATAGCGAATCCTACTACGTATACCATTATACTATAAAAGTATATGGTAAATAAGAAAGATTATTTTAAACTACTCGTATTATTAGCGCACCTGCAATTCTTAAAAGAGCTAGATAAATTTTTTTAATATAAATATGATTAAAAAGTATTATCAGTACATGGCTCATAATGTTTCTTAAACGAAATTAAGTTGTAAAAGTGGAATGTTATGAAAATACTAAAAATATTAATAAAAAAATACATTCAATAAATTATTTTGAAATTGTTGTCTTAAAATATATGAACGCAATCATAAACTTATTCATAAACAGGAAGGCTAACTTTGATATTAAACTTTAGTTATCAGCATTTTCAACACTTGATTTTGAGTTTCTTTCAATTTATATTGGAGGTTTAATACAACTTCTTGCTAATACGCCAAGATGAAGTAGCAGACTGATACTTGCATTGCTCAAGGGTAGTCTATTATTATAAATATCCTTTGATTTCTTTTTTCTGTTCTATTTATCATTATTAAAAATTTTCTACTGCATCTTAAAAATAGTTTCAATATTTCCTCAGCTCAGCGAAACTGAGCGAATGGCATTAAAGACAACTAGATGTACAAATTTAGATTTAATTTACAACTAATGATAATAAAAATTTAAGTTTTGTAAAATTAGTTAGCTCATATTGGTTGCAACTAAATTTGTTGTTAATATATTTTAATTATAAAAATTTGATAAGACACAATATCCTGAAATATTATGAAAACTGATTGAAAAAGTTCCGAATTTTTAGAGTGTTAATAGTGTAGTACCCGTTACGCTATTCAAATAGTCCTGAATAATGAATTTTTTTATTTTTATAAGCTCCAATCTCTAGTTTGTGTTGGCTGTTCTTAGGTTTGTTCTTTCGTTAGGCTGTTCTTAGGTTTATTCTCTTAAGTTATTTCTCATTGCAAAACTTTGTTGGTTTCAGTCAAATTGAAGAAACTGTTATTGGTAGAATTATTTTTGCAAAATTTTTATATAAAACAATTGTAGAATAGCCTAAAGGAAGATTATATACCAGTTTCAAAACTCTATTTTGTAATGATTGTAAACTTTGTAATGGATTATTGAACAAATGGCTATATGCATACACGCCTAGTTAATTGATGAATTTCACAAGTAGATGCAATTTGTTTTTAAATTTGAATAATAAACTTGTATCATTTAAAATTTTTACTTTGAATTGATGGATGTAATTCTTCCAAGATAAATTATTTTGGAAATGTATACTCAGATACTAACAGCATACATTTGCCTTGTACAAAAACTGGAAAAATTCATATCGCTTTAGGAAGGTGAGGTCTAAAATTAACCAGTTAAAACATGAAAATTCTGATATTAATAATGACAATTTTACACTATGTTCAATTTGTGTTTATAAAGCTAAATTGTATAAAATGGGTAAAAAATGCATATATCATCCGAAAGCATAATCAGTTTACCATCCACTTATAAATTATTTAAATCGTTTCCACATATATAATTTGAAAAAGAGCGGACCCAGTATGCTACCTTATGGAACACCATTACATGCAATTAACAAGCCGCCTTGGAAGTTGTCTATTTGGACAATCTTCTTCCGGTTGCTTAGATAATTTCGAAAAAATATTCAGTCTCTTGCCAGCAATTAAAAAAAATTTTAGTTTTCTCTCTTTTATTTTTTCTCTTTGCACATATACTTACAATTATCATGTATTTTAAAATCTTCACAAATTGTGTAAATAATTTCCAAAATTGTATAACAGCTGATTTTATTAATTTAAAATTCGAAAATTAAGCTGAAATTTAAGTTATATTTTAAGCTGCTCATGATATAACCGATTATATATATATTAAATTATTTCTCAATTTTTATAAAACTATCAATATTATTTTGAGGCAAAAATTTTACATTTGACGACACCGAAATTTCAAAACTTTCTCTTGTCTAATTTAAATAAATTTACAATCACTAAAAAATCAGTAATTTTTCTTCATCATTCATTCAAGTTTAACAATAGTTAACAATATTCTGTAATAATTGTGAAATAACACTTTCTATATATACCGAACCTAAGCATATTTTATGGAAAAGTTATAAACCTTTTCATTTAATATTATTTTTTAATAGTGTTGATTGTTTCAATATTATACAACAATAGTTAAAAGTTTACTTATATGATTAAAAAAATTTTTCCCCTATAAAAGGGAATAAAATAGATTCTGTATACTATAATAAAGCAATATGAGGATCAAAAAGTTTTTCACAAGAAAAAAAAAACAAGGTTGAAACAAAAATCTTAAAACAATATTCTTAAATGGAATAAATATGTAATAAAAGAGTTGGGAAAAAAATCAGAGATATTTTCGATATAACAACAACAACAACAACAACAAGAAAAATAACACTATAGTTATAGTACGAGAGGATAATTACTAGGTGACAAAGTTTTCTTGTTTATGAGATTTTCGAAAAAGAAAAATCAACAGCAAAAAAAAAATTAAATGAAAGTAAAATAAAAGTAAACTGAAAAAATAACAACAACAACAACAAGCAAATAATAAATAAAATAAATAAAGGAAAATAAGAAAATTTTCACCCAAATTACGAAAAAAAAAAAAAATTTCTTCATCAGTGTGTTTATTTTGATGTCATATTTTTGTATACCGGAATGAAATGAAAATTCAATGGGATTTCATGTTTTTAGTTATTGCATACATAAAATGTTATTAAATAAGGGTTAAGAGTTTACTTTAGCAAGTACGTATCTCTAATACCTTAACAATATTATTATAATTTGGTATAGTTAAGTATCTAGTTTTATGTAGTAAGAGTAGGCAAAGTAGTCAGGATAAAATTTGTATAGGAGGGAGCGAACTAAATTATTTAATAGATTCACTGTTGAATGCCAGGGTAAATAGTTTTGGAGCACACTCAGAATTCGGAGTCGAGTACTCAAAATTCGAATTGAAATCAGAGTCAAAAGTTAGAAAATTTTTATAAACTTTGTATATTAAAAAATTTAAAATTTATATATTTGGAGGAATACGTATCACTCCTAACACAATTATTCAGGGCTAGCTACTATTACAGCCATATTTCACACAGTTGAAGTTATGTAAGGGTGGTATACATACTTAAAACTAATCGTCTTGATACTCATTTGTAGACAAACCTCCCAATAAATCTGACGTCCCTGCTTTTAAAAGCGGTTGAATAAATAAAAATTTAGCAGTCACAACTTAAACGGTAGTGGATCTCGCATGATAAGCAGTTCATTTCTCCGGCCAGTACGTTTATCAACATTATTCTGCAGGAAGGGCAAACAAATATCGTTTTAGACCTTTTTTGATGTTTCAAAGAGCCTTTAACAGTACCTCTTTTGAATCGGTAGTAAGAGTAAGAGGCAAAAAAGGGAGTTCAGGGGCTAACATATTGGAAAGTGTCGGAACCGTCTTGGAGAGTGCAAGAATCATTACGACTGAAGTAAGAGCGGCTAGTGTCACTACTTATGAAATGCAAAGTTGCCCATCTTATCGCTTCTGTTTTGATAAAATGATAGTGGATAGCCTTATGTAAAATCAATCTGACGAATTATTGCTTTCTGTAAGGGTTATTTGACGACAGATATGAAAAACGTTGTTAGGCCCCATAACTGTCACGCTGAACAATTCAGATTTGTGAGAATGCAAAACGATGACTCACATCTTGTTGAGGTGTTTCGAGTGGACTTTGTGAATGGCAAAATTTTGATCCCAATATGAAGACTTCGATATCTCCCCTTTTGTGTTTTTATAATATTATGTACGTTCATGTATTTCTTCATCTTTTAAAATTACACAATTTTGAACAAGGAAAAATTAAATGTATACGTATATATGGGTAAAGCATTTGGGTACGTGCATATGTGTATTATTACATATATTATACATAATTATGTCCGTATGTATACTATAATATTTATAATATGCTTATTACATAAACATTACACAATTTAAGGTGGGAAAATATTAGTACACAAAAGTGAACAATTTGGTTGTGATGTTGTAATGAAATTGTTAAATTTTGGTTAAGAATGTGGTTTTTTATATTCCAAAATAGAAAATTTTCAAGGGAAAATTTCGGTTTTTACAAAAATATGTAGAGGCACACACATGTATAAAAATCATAGAAATAAATATGAAATTTTAAAATTACATACAATAATAATATTATTGTAATGAAGTAAAGCAATACATACTCGTATGTGTGTAAGTGTTCTTGTATAGACAAAGATTTTTAATTCTATTTAAGTAAATAGCGGTTTTTCTATAGTAAAATAAAGATGTTATTAATTGAAGAACTGTAAAACCGAAAAAAAAAATTGGTAAAAACTTTCAACATTCGTTCTTATTATTTGAAGGGCTCTTGATAATTTAATTTTAAAAAAGGATTTTATTATGGAAACTTTACGTTTATTTATTTTTTGTTTCATCAGATTTATATATATGTATGTCAATTTGTTGTACTACGTATGATGTGATTATTCAATGTACATTTATGAATGTGTATGCAAATGTATGGCAAAATAATGACGTATATGTACTTGGATATGGAAAAGTATTTAAAATTTGAATTTCGTGAGGTTAAAGAAATTAAATTAGTTAAAGGGAAAGTGTTTATGTTAGAAGTGGTTTGTTCCAATATCTAAGGTATGGTGCTTTTGTCGTAGACAATACTTTAAAGTGGCTAGGTTTCATATTGAAATTTAAAATTTTTCACATGGAATTTTTGAAATTTAATGAGCATTTTTTTTCAAAATTAATTTGTGAAATATTATGCTGCTTCCAAACGTATTATTCCTGGCTTGTATGGTTTACTATATGCACAATAAATTTTAAAGAACTATTTTTAAAAAGTCTACCTTATAGTCTAATACCACGAATTAGCTAAAAATAATTGTCCTTACAATAAATTACAAGCTCAATATATCTTTTGAGGTACTGCGAAAATTTTCAATAATGCAAAACACTCTGAACATTTACAAGTATAGCACTAAATTTGTCTAGATTAATTACTTGAAACAAAAAAATTCTATTTCTCAAAAGCTTTCAAATTCAACAAAGGCAAATTACTTCAATAATATTTGGAATATTTTTTAATGTTCGTAATGATTTTAAAATATTTGACATTGAAAGTAAAATTCATCTCTTAAAATTGGAATTTTATAACTAAAATATCGATAGAATCGTGTAATATAAGTACTTCTTGCATTTTGTGCATAAATTTTTGATAATATGCAATTTTTGCGTTTAATTTGTAATCAATACTAATTAAAAAAAATTATGAACATATCAATTAGTTCAAAACTTTTCAATATTGTCAATATTGATCAGAAATCATTTAAAATGCAAATATTATATTTGAAGGTTACAAAATTTTCCTTCTTGAAATCATTGCAGAAAGAAAATTAAAAAAAAAACTACGTTGTGGAAATCAATTTGAGCCATCTGCCTCCCGACTTTCAACCATCTTGTTTAACACCATTTTCTCAGTATCCTTGACAAATACAGTTTAGATTAAAATTCATCCATATATCTAGTTCTGGACTTTTAAAAAAATTTCATAGAACCACAGGGCTCAATAATGTTTTTTTGGATTCCCTGTATCACATTATACGTTAAAATTACAGAAAAAATATGTAAAAATTTTAATGTGGAATCAGCTGTATAGTGAAGCACTGACGTAGACTTAATATTTTGGTATATTGTGTTTTTCTTACAATTATATAAACCGCTTCACGACACATAAAAGAAATTGGTTCTAAAACAAAACATATTTATCTTTTGATTCTATTGAAAGTAGGCTATAATTTAGTTATGGGTGTTATGCTGCCCATAACTAAAATTATGTTGCTTTTGTACACGACCTGGAAATGTAGATTGTATACTACATTTACTGCTAAAACATTTACTCTTAAGACATTTACTGTCAAGCCATTTACTATTAAGACATCTACTATTAAGACATTTTCTGTCAAGACAATTACTATAATAACATTTACTGGAGAGACATTATCAGTCGAGACAGTCTCCTGATCACAGAACACAACCAAAATCATAGCACATTTACTTCAGCTACCATAATTGTTTAAAGGCTGAATTTTCTTAAATTGAAATTTCTCGATACTTTCCCAAAAAATAAAATTTTCTAGTTCCATCATGCAGCTAGATCGACTTCAGATGGTCTTAAGTGCTACTTGGTTTAGTATTGCATTTTGCTATAAAATTCAAAATATTTTAATGTTAATGTGCCATTTTTCAAACAATTTACTCACTACTCACTTGATTCCAATACAATAATGCTATTCTATATATTTTTCATGCTTAATTTAAATTCTAATATTTATTGATATAAAAATGAATTTAAAGTTTCTAGGTCAAATTAAGTATGTAAAGTAAAAACACAAAAATATTATACAACGACCTTAGTAAACTTATGGTAGATGCAGAATATTTTAATCGTAAACCTTTACAATTAATATTGTTACCAAACTTTTCACTTGAAAATTTTCCATTCAAATCTCATCAAAAAAAAATTACAATGAAAAAAAAAAAATTTTTTTTTTTTTACTTTTGCCATCAGAATAAGAGCTAGCAGTTCTAATTAAATATTTAATTAGAGAAGAAGTAAATTCAAGGACGTTTAACTTGACAAGCGGATATATTAAAAAAAAAAACAAAAAAAATTATATGAAAACATTGTATAGCGTACACCATATAAAAATATGGTAGTCGAGCGTTTGTATAATTATACAGGTGAGTACGCCATATCATTTTCAGTTCTTCCATTTTTTTTATTATTTTTTGTGTTTTTCATCATTAATTAAGTAAAAAACTTTAAAATTTTTTCTTTCCTTTCTTTTTCATTTTTGTTTTATAAATTCTCAAATTCTCAAAGAGAAAAGGAAATCACGTTGAAAATTAAAAAAAAAAAAAAAACAGAAGAGAAAAACATCTTTTTAAGGGTGAAATTATCACAGGAATTAAGAAGGATGGAAAACGTTCCGTAAATAAACGTGATTTTTTTTTCTTTCTCTTTTCTTTAATACAAATATATAAAAGTACATACATAATGTTATACAGGCAGTAGATTGCGGGTATAAGAGTGTATATTGGTAGTTTTTTTTTAATTATACACATAAGCGTATTTTAATGGTATTAAAATGGAGAAGAAGTTTTTATTTATAGTTGGTTAATTTTTTTGTGCAGTTAAATAAGTTTTCGATTTGATTCTGCTATGAATTCTTTATTAAAAGTTTGTTTTAATTAAACAATTTAAATATTGTGTCGTTTTTAGTTCTAAAGTAATTCGAAATTTGAGGATATTAGGACTCACATAGTTAAAACACTTGTAATTATTCTTATATTATTAAAGACAAAAACCTTTTCGCGCAGTTTTTCGCTCTATTTCTTTTTCTGTCAGTTTGTATATAAAAATTTGTCGCTCTTCATAATAAAGAGGTGATATTTTTTAGACCCAAAAAGATTTTAAAGAAAAAAATTATTTCTCTATAGAAATATTTTTGTATGCGCTCTTTTCGCTTAAAACAATAGCTCTTCAAGAACATAAGAACGCCGGTTTTTAACAACTTGTAGTGTCCGAACTTGAGTACAATAAGAGAACTATTGTTAATTATTATTAAGACTTAATCAATAAAACATAACAAATATAGTTATACTAGACCTGAAATTTTCCGAAGACTAATACGCTAATTTTTTCTCTGTTCGATCGTCCAAAATTCACTTGTTTATAATTTTGCTGCTAAATAATTCCACTGCTAATGAAAAATAACTGTTCACTAAAATTTCAACTACACAAAAATCCTGTTGATAACGGTACATAATATATTGTTACAACGATATCATAACATACTTCACATTTATGTACACGACGCTTACTTGAGAAGAAAAATTTTTTTTTTAAACAATCGTGCACTTTATATTACAAACACACACACACGTACGCTGAAAGAATAAATTTCGTAACTGTAAAAACGAACCAAAAAAAAAAAAAAAAAGACGACGATTTAAGAAAAAAATTATAAAATAACAAGAATAACAAAATTAAGAAAGAAAAATTTACGAAAACGGAAAGTATAAGTGAAGAGCTTTTATACGATTTCCTCACATTAACGTTAATTAATTTCATTTATTTGTATGAGGTTGAGATTTTCCTTCTTTAAATATACATACATTAAAATATGTAGAGCAAATCCTTTCCACTTTTACATTATATCCTTTTTCATTTAACAGTATACGTTCATATATATGTGTAGCTCTATAGACAACACACACTTTATTTGGTTTTTTTTTCTTAATTTTTTGAAAATTTCTTCTTCTTAAATGAAGACTCAATATAGCAGAAAATCTCATTCGTTTTTTTCCAAATTTATATGATTCTCATATTATATGAGAAACGAAATAAGGGAAAAAAAATGAAAATTTTTACCTTCCCTTTCATAATATCTTTATATCATAACTTTCGTCTTTTAATTTTCCTTGCGAAGCATTTTTGTATAATTTTTGAAAAAAAAATTAAATTATTTGAAGGTTATGAAGGTTAAAATCTTAATTTCTAACAGAAATTAATGTCGAGTAGTGGGGAGAAAAAAAATAAATAAAAAATATATAAAACCAAAATATTAAAGGATACGACGTGTGTGTGTGCCAAGTTATAAATAATATTGAAAATTCAGGTGGAAAATTATGATTAATTATTTTATGGAAAGCTGAGATTTCCAAAGATTTATTTTTAAGAATATTACTTTCAAGTATCATAGTGTTATATAGAAAAGTTATTGTGAAATAGAATGGAAATATGATAGGAAAGAATAATAGAATGATTTCATATAAGTTCGGGTCCTTTAAAATGGTGTTCAATCGTGCGACTGCCATGATTCTAATAAAGTGATTGTTGTGCTTTTTTGATTTTCAATTCAAAAATGAAAACTTACAAATTATTAGCATTATCTATTATTTCTAGGTAGTATTATGGTATTGAATATGAGGATCCTTTCCTGGGGTAATGTATTTGGAACTTATCTTAATTACACACTTTAAAATAGTATAAATATAATTATTTGTGTTATACGTAATATTATTTCTGCAAAACAAGTGATTTTTTACAAAATTAAAAAAAAATGTTCTTATTATTTTATTACTCAAACCACTAGAATCGACCACATTTTGTATAGCGAGTTTTCGGTAGAAACCCACTTCTTCACGGTAGGGAAGCGTACTAACTATTTGTGGAGAGAATGTTTTACAATTTTTAGAGATACCCTTACTATAAGCAATGCGGTCGGAAATAAATGAGTAAATAATCTTTGCTATACAATTATAATGATAATGTAAATATTTCTGAAAGCGATTGTATCAGGATGAATAATATTGCTATTACACGCTTAGCAATATTAACTAACTAAATTATGCTTAATTTGCGAGGATCAAGTTTAAATACTCCTTTACCCGAAATCAAGCGTTTGTCATATTAACGGATATTAACAATAAATGTCCTAACAGTAATAAATGCTTCGACAGTAAATGTTTCGGTAATAAATGTCTTGACAGTAAATTTTTCGACAGTAAATGTCTTGACAGTAAATGTCTTAACAGTAAATATCTCGCCAGATAATGTCTCTACAGTAAATGTCTTAATAGAAATTGCCTTGACAGAAAATGTTGTCATCTTAACATTAAATGTCTTAACAGTAAATGTCTTAGCAGCAAATGTTTCAACAGACAATGTCTTTACAGTAAATTTCATAATAGTAATTGCCTTGACAGAAAATGTCTTAATAGTAAATGTCTTAACATTAAATGTCTTAACAGTAAATGTCTTAGCAGTAAATGAAAAAATTTTCGGAATATCGTTCATAAGTTTTGCTTCTAAAGAATGAGACTTTCAAGTGAAAACATTCCGAATTATAGAAGCTCCACTCTATAAGTACCGTTAATGTTAATAATGATACCGTTGAATAATACCATATTAAAACTTGTAAGCAGATACTGTCCAACACTTATTTAATTTTTTAATGAAATTTTTAAGAATTTAATATTAAATTTTAAACAAATTTCAAAAACAATTTTTAACAAAAAAAAAAAATTCAAGAAATGCACAATTTCACTACATTTTGTACCATCATACAAACTAAAAATCAATTTAAAATATCACTCGTTTGATTTTTATATCAAACACTTTTATACAAGGATAAAATTACAAAGCTAAAATGCAATCAAAATAATAAAATAAATAAGTAAATAAATAAAATAAAACAATATATATATATATATACATATAATATGTACATATACAAATGCACTCCTGTTAAATGTTTATTTATTTTTAAGTGGATACATGCGGTTGAGTTTATTTAGATAGTACAGTTGTATTACAATAGAATATCACGTTTTGTATATAAGTATAAGTGTAGAATTGAAACAAATTAATTTTTTTTTTGTTGTTGTTGTGTTTCATATTGTTCTACGTTTCAAATTGATTCAAAATTTTGTTTACCTTAAGGATAAAATGTAATTACATTATACTTTTAATCTAAGTAAATATAATTCCGTTTGAAAATCTTAAGTCAAATATTATAATAGTAAAAGAAAAGAATGTAATTTTGTAAGACGAATGTAAACAGTTTGTGTTATTGAAACAAAATAGTGAAAAGTTACTTTGAAATTTTTTTTGTGAATTAGAAATAAATTAAAGATTTAAAGTGTGCTAACAGTTGAATTTTCTTATGATATTAAAATTATGTATTTCAATTTTTGAACTGTTTAGTCTTTGGATGTTTCTTGTGCCTGTCAGGATATCATGGCTTAAAAGATGTTGATAACGTTCTCTGCGTGTTGGATGCTGTAACAGAGAACTGTTGTAGGTAGCCCTGCAGGTTTTTGAGAGTCCGGTAGATTTTTTCCTATTTTTATTGGAGAAAAAGAGTTCTCAATCTCAGGGTTACTGATGGACATCCTTCGTATAGTTCTTGGTTAATATTTCTAGATATTTAATTAATTAAGCATTTAGCATTTTCTCTTACTAGTTTAACTAACATATGTATATTCTAAATTTTGAATATTTCCTATTCTTTGGAAATATTTTTCATATAATATAGTTTTTGGCATAAGACGAGCCCTGGAAACTTTCTGTTCGAATAATTATCTCCTATATCGTTTGTGACGTAAACAACAATATTCAATTTTCAATTTCCGAACAATCAATTCGTATATCATAATTTTTCAATCAGAATCAAATACACCAACATCAATAACATTATCATCAACATAATAATTTTATTATTATTGTTATATAATCAATATCACCACCACTTCTATTATTAGTGTCGTCATCGATTGTTATCAACATCAACAATAACAAAAAACATAATATTTGTGCAAAGTCAAAATTGATAATCTCTAAAATAAACACAACTTTTCAGTTTAATCAAAATAAAGAAAAAAAAATATTTTTTTTTATTCTTTTGCCAAGCTAAAACTGTTGCAAAAAAAAAACAAAATAAGCAATGCAAGGATATTTTTAGTTTTTATATAAAAATTTTCACCAAAATTGCATCAGTTTGCTTTTAGATTCATCGTTTATAGTGTTGGGAGCATTTTTAATGCAGTGAAAAGTTTTCTTCGCCATATTTTTTTTCATTGTTCGATTTTGAAATTATTTTTAGCTTTCTTTTTAGTATTTTCATTAAATTCGTTTTGTCATCATCATCGCAAATTGTCTAACTCACCTAAATACACACAAAGTAATAATAATTATTAAAGTAATTTTAAAAGCGTGTTCAAGAATTTCGTGCAGTAGAATATTTAAGATGCTGTAGACTGTAGAATATTTATAAAATATTGTGTTCTAATTTAGCTGAAATTAAATTTCAAATTGATTATCCTTGCTTAATCCGATGTTAAAACTTGATATCAGAACATTTGACTTAAAGATCGACAGTAATCGAACAATTCATTAAAATTATGTGAGTACGTAATAATTATTGAAAAATTAAACTTAAAACACATAGGCTTGAACAAAATGCTAGTGATTTTTTAAGTCCAAAACGCGGTGGAATTCACACTTATATCGGGTATCTGATGGGACAGCTGGAAGATGGAGGCAGTCAACTCCCAAATATTGTGTTAAAACTAGGACCAACTGAGATGGAATTATTGTACTTAATGAGCAACGAGGCATTCGACCCTCAAAACAGGAAGTATAAAGGTTGTTGAAGCATTGAATATAAGGAGGCGGCCAATCACATTACATGTGGCACAAAGCCACATCATAAGGTATGGGCGGTAACAATTAATAAAATATGGGTCAATCGTTGATAGAATAGTTCGGCAGATTATAGGATTCTCTATACATATTTGGAGGTGTCTGAGAGGTGGGTGGGATATCATCATTACTTTTACAGTGTGATCTGGAGCAGATTATGCCTTTCTTAATAAAAATATTCCGAAATAGTTTAACATTCAGCGACATTACCGGATCCTGATGAATGGCTTGGGTGATCTTTAAGTTTCTCGTAGTTTTAATAAATATTTACAAATCCAATTGTAATTTTTAAGAAATTTTTGAAGTTTTTCTTGCTTTCGAATTAAATTTTTAAACAATCATCACAAAATATTTTTGTGTTTGACTTTTTTAAATTTTTAATATTTGCACATTGTTCTCTTTTTATGATCAACCATATACTATTAAATTTGTCACCACATAATATATGCAAGGATTATGTTAATTTTCTCTTTATGAATTTTTTTCATAAATTTTTCATATTTATTCAAGAACAGATTCTTTTTTATTGTAGGAAATACATATACACAATGTATTAAAATTTAAATCTTCTAATGCAAAATTTTAAAGGTGGTCTCATTGAGACACTGTTATAAGCACATTATGTAACACTGATTGGTGAAAAACGCTGCCTTATTTGAACACATCAAAAATTTGTGCTATGGTCTATAGCATTCTGGGACTCATCAGTTCACAATATGTGTACGTTGGTATTTTAAGTCTATCACAGTTGAAATTATAAGCTGTGCAAGGGCTAGTTGTTGCCTTCAATTCAGCATTTAAAACAAGAATTACAAGAAAATTGTCTAACTAAATTTTAAAAAGAATTTTATTATATTCAGTCTCAGAACAATATTTCTCCACTTTTGTTACATCCTGCATTAAAAAACAAGATGAGTTTTTTTTATGTGATTCATGTAGGTGTTTATTTATAAAATTATTATATTTTATTATGTACATAATGTCAGATTATGGATAGAACTTTTTTTTTTCTTTTTTATTTTTTTATTGTTCATTTCTATTTATATGTTCGTGATATTTACATTTCATATTAAACAAAACGCAAATGAATTATCGTTTTATATTTTCTCGTTCTTTCTAAAAAACAAATTAAAAAACATTTATTTTTTTTTTGTGAGCGGCAGAGATTTTTTTTGATAATTTGCTTTGAAAAAGCAACAGAAATAGGAAGGAAGATTAAAAATATTAGGATGGAAGATTATTAAAATATGAGTTGATTTGAGTTGGTAAAATAAACTAGCTAAATTTTGAAAAATTTTAAAATAAATAATATGAAATTCTTGAACGTAACAACATTTTTCTCTAGATAGAGCTTCTAGAGATAGAGGCAACTTAATACAGAAACGTTTGAATTGAGCTCCAGGGTCATCCAGGGTTTAACTGATTTGCTTATGGAAATCTGATGAATAATGAAATTATGCCAGCTTCTAGTCTAAATCTATGATCGTTTCTAAATTAAAATTTAATGCTTATTTTTGAACAGGGGATACCAGCACCTGTTCATAGCTTTCTAACATCAAATCAACCAATCGCAATTATAATTCAATTTCATGAAAATATTTTTTATTTGTTCTGTAAAATCTCAATTCTTTGAATAATTTCTTATTTAAATTCAAAAATTTAAGTATTTAAAATTTAAAATTTTTTACAATGAAGATTTTTGCATATACACACGACACAAACAATGCATAATAATATATGTGTCTCAATCAAGTATAAGTATTATATAAGTATGTATAAGTATTTAGTTATGTTTACCTACATTTTATCATAAATATGTTTACATTATTACAAAAAGTAAAACAATTTCGATTGAAAAAGAGAAACAAGAAAAAAAGGAAAAAACGTCAATAATAACAAAAAGAAAACATTTTGCATCTCATTTTTTTATTCTTTTTCTCTTTAACTCTTCTTCTTAGAAAGAGACAATATAATATAAAGCAAAAGAACAAAACAATAAGACAAAGAATGAGAAAAATTAAGAGAAAAAAACAAAATACATATTTCAATTTTCTTTATAAACAAAAATCAAAACAAAGCCATAAATTGTTTTTCTTTTTTTCTTTTTTGTTTCTCCCTCTCTCTTTACAAACTGCCTCTCACTACTTCTTCACTGCTCTCTCATATTGATTCTCAATATACTTAAATCTTCTTTTATTACTTTTTTTTTTTATTTTTATTGTCCCCCATGCCTCCTGTTATTATTATGATTTCTTTTTATCATTATCATATTGATGTTACCAGTTATACAACATCATCAACGTCAGCATTACATTTAAATTATACAAATAGAATAACAAACATATAAACAAAATATACCATTATAAAAACACAAGTTTACATACACAAAATATTTTTTTTGTTATTTTTTTATTTTGTTTGCTACCGCGCTTACCGCCCGCGATTGATGTGTTAAAATAACGTTTTTTTGATTACTTGTTTCATTCTTCACTGTTTTCTTCCTTGATTCTCTTCGCCCAATCCCCCCCCCCCCACCCCCAAATTTTTATTATTTTCCTTTTTTATGCAACCACTTTTAATGTTTGGGTTTTTTTTTGTTTTCTTATTATTTTTCTATATGTTTTATTTTCACAAGTGAAGGGAAACACTTTACACCATCATCACTATCACCATCATCATCATCATCATCAACATCAATTCGGGGAAAATTTTTCTATTGGAAAATTTTTCCACATGAATAAATTCATGAATATAAAATTTAATAAGAAAAAAATAAGCACAAAAAAAAAAAACTTCAGAGAAGAAAAAATCATATTTATAATGATTTTTAATATTAAAAGTGAACCCTAAATCACAATCTCTGTGTGGGCCTACTTTAATACTATTGAATGAATTAACAATGCTTCCTGTTCAATATTTCAAAAAAAAATAACAAAAATTATAACAATATCTACATACATACATACAAGTATTTTGTAGCTATTATTTCTTTTGGGATCAAAATAAGAATGAAAGATCAATATAGACAGACGTTTTATTGCTATTGATATTATGTACAGTTCATACATTCATACATAGATAAAATATTAAAATAATTTGTATAATATTATGAAAGTTGAGAATAATGTAAGTTTTTTTTTTTATTATTATTAGACTTGAATATTAGGGCTTTAGATATTATTATTTTTTTGTTCATATACATCTCTTCTCAATATGACCTTAAATGTCATACACAACAATATATTTTAGGGATGATAACTAATTTCTAATAAGCTATATATAGAGTGTATGTATGTATATACATTAACATAATTATGTAGATTTCAATTTTTTTTATGACTTGTTTGTATTATGATGATCCTCTAATTTTCGGTTTATTGAATTAACTTATTGAAAAATGTTATGAATTTGAACAATTTGGATATAGGGAGATCAACTGAAATAAAATGGAAGTGGGTAGCAAAATGTTAAAAAAATGTATTGAGAATATTGAAAATATCTTGTTCACAAATCTTATACTATAAATGGAAACTGTAAGAGTATATCTGGAGAATATCATTTCGATACAGAACATTTGCACTACTAGTTCTATTAATACTTTTACTATTATTACTATTAATACTAGTTACTAAATTCTTAATTTAATTAATTTTTGATTTTGAACGAATTGACTTTTAAAAGGGAAAGCTTTGCAAACGATATACAAAATTAATAGCACTCTTCAAGTATGAAAATTATTTGAAAATTCATGTACTCGAAATCTTATAATGGAAATCTTTTTAATTGATTTTAAATCATAATTAATTTTGAGGAGGCTAAGTTTAGGATTCATAACAATAACTAAATTGCAAAATATATGAATGTCTGTTGTTGAAAATTGTTGACTTGACTGATTTGCCCTAGTTGGCTAAACAATATTCTTCAATATAATTGTATTAATTAAGTAGAAAAAATATTTTTTTTTTAATTCAGCTTTTTTAAAATTCCTATTATTGTTTGGGATTTAAAGTATTTAATGAGTAGTTGTCGGTCGAGTACTTGCTAAAACTAAGTAAAGCTTAAAGTTTCGAGATCTTTCCAAGTACTCAATTTATTTCGCTATGTGCAACATTTATATTAAATTTTCATACAAGGACATTTTAATGACATTTATTTCTTGTGATTACAATTTGCGAAAATATTAAAAACAGGAGAACACTAGATGATTTTCATTAGCACTTAATATCATAATTTACTGTCATTATACTTGCATTCTCTAAAGTGGTAGTTTCTCTCTATAATATACATATACTCTTTAGTATCAATTTCCTTTCCATAAAAATTAATTTGTGATTTTTTTCCCATTTTTTCCATTTTATTTTCTATAAATTTTGTTTTATAATACTAAAGTTATTTGCATAAAGTTTTTAACCTGTTTAAATTTTTATTCTATTGTACATTATTTTTTGCAGAAAAAAAGCATTTTATATTCTGCATTTAAGGCTAAATATGGTTGGTGCTATGGAAAAGAAAAAATTTAATCGTATAAAAACTGTTATTACATTATAAATATATTGAATTTCCTAGGTTATTACAGTGCTAAGGTGTCGGAAATTGAATTTAATTCATTTATAAAGTACATAAGAAAAGAAAAGGATTCATTAAGGATAAATAGGTACACCTGTAACACTTGTATTGTAATTTAGTTTCCAGAAAAAAACTTAAAATTTATAAAATTTTATACTTCTACTTTTATTGTTAAAAAATATTTTTTTATTTAAATTCTGTGTTTTCACATTTGGAAAGCTTTTTTAAGCTTGACAGCTTAATTAAGATTGTTCAGAATTGAACGAAAATATTTTTGCTTTTTTCCAATTAAAGTTAGGCGTCCTACAGCCTCGGTAACCGGTATTTGAGCACAGGTACCTTGTAACGTTTCATGAAGAGGTATTTACAGTGACAGTAAAAATGTTAGTGATAGTGACATTGACAGTGACAGTGACCATGACAGTGACAGTGACAGTGACAGTGACAGTGATAGTGACAGTGACAGTGACAGTGGCAGTGACAGTGACAGTAAAAATGTTAGTGATAGTGACATTGACAGTGACAGTGACCATGACAGTGACAGTGACAGTAACAGTGGCAGTGACAGTGACAGTGATAATGATAGTGACAGTGACAGTGACAGTGACAGTGACAGTGACAGTGACAGTGACAGTGACAGTGACAGTGACAGTGACAGTGACAGTGACAGTGACAGTGACAGTGACAGTGACAGTGACAGTGACAGTGACAGTGACAGTGACAGTGACAGTTACAGTGATATTATTTATAAGTTTTATTGAATTTGTGGAGATAAACTATTTGTTTTCAGCAATTTTGGTGACATGAAAAGAGTTGTGACACCTTCACAACTAAATCATTACTAATAAGACAAACAAGTATTTAAAACCACTTAATAATCTTTATATCAACTCTATACATTTATAAATCCTCCTTTCATGAAGAAATTTGCAATATTAATTTTATATACTGAAGAAGTGCTTATTACTCGTAATACTATAAAAATTCCTTATCATAATAATACATTATACTGAATATCTCATTATGAAAACGAAATTTAAAGTAGAAATTAAAATTTTAATCTATTCACCGTAAAATTAATTAATTACGAAAACCAAATTAATTAAATACATTATTAGTATCTATAAGTTTAATATTCTTATATAATTAAATCATTTACTTTATCATCACTTCTCATCCAATGTTAATGATAGCCAAGAACTGTTAATTATGAAGCAGAATGCATTTAAATTTACTATGCAATTTACTTGCATAGTAAAATTAAAATAGCAAACAAAATTAGCATAGAAGAAAAAAAATACTCTGAAACTCTATCATTAGTCCTTTTCTGCAACATTAGAACAAATTAAATAAAGGATTTTTTTCTATATTACCTATTTTATAATAAGGTGGTAGCAGTTTGCTTGTTAATTTACGTGGATATCTTTAAAATTGATTACAATTTTGTGTACAAGTTAACTAGGTTTAAGTAGTTACTAGGTTAAACATTTGTATATATATTATGTACATACATATTGCATAATAATGTTGTTGACGTTGTTGCACAAAGAAAGTTGGAAAAAACACAATTCGGTTTTTTTTTAGATTTTTATTTTTCTATTAAACAATTTAGGTAATAATAACGCCCATAAAAGTATAGTAGGTACCTAGTTTGTGAATTTTATTTTCCACTAATTTTTCATGCTAATGAGTTTAGTTTTTTTTTTTCATTAAACTGTACGTAATACTGCAACGCGCTTGATTGTTTATTTGCTTGAATAGTTTTACATACAATATGGCGTATATGTGTATGTTTTTGTGAAAAATGAAAGGGAATAATAAAATAACAGTAAGTGACCCACATAAAATATATTTTTCTTATTTTTATTTGTTTTTATTTTTTTAATTAGAATAACGCAACTTTAAAACTTTAAAGTGAAAGTAAATAGAATTAAACGAAAATTATAGAAGAAAATAAGTGGAAAACAAAAGACAAAGGTAAAGGATAATAAAGCGGTGGTTTTTAATTAAAGTAACAGAATAGCATGAAAATTTTAGGAAGAGTTAAAAAATCTGGGATATCTGCTATGAAAAAGAAAGTAGCTATATGAAATTTCGAAAGCACTGTAACAGTGTGCACAAATAATTAAAGAGGAAATAATATTATGTAAATAAAAATTGTAATCTTGCATATTTTTAGGGGCCATATTTTGATTTAGTTCAATTTTCATTGAACAATACAATGATTAAAGGTATTATTGAATTAAATATAATAAAATTTTAGAAAATTGGTGCAAAATTAACTCGATTAATGAAAACTCTCGTCAGAGGCACTCCCCTATTTAATTTATTCACGAAGTTTTCAAAATAATATGATAAATTGAATTTAAAATACCAAATATTTGCCACCCTGAATATTCTGAAATAGCATTTCATTAATATCCTATGGTTCCTTCATTTTATTTTTAAACATAAAAATTTCCAGACATGTATGTATCTACATGATTCGAAAAATATGACAGTAAGGACAAAACATGGAAATAACCGAGAAAAAACCGACAAAATAAAAAAGACACATTTTATAACTTGAAATTTTATGGGTCAGTAGAAGTACAAAAATCAAAATGTCCTTTAACTAAACTTTGAAGGATGTAATTATATATTTGAAGGATTTTTTCAACTCTACAAATATTATGTTTTTTTTTTGTGTACAAAGGAAATTGTTTATCTACAAATGTGAGAAATTTTTTGTCGTTAAATTGTTCATAACTATGGAAAATATTTTAATTTGAATTTTAATTGAAAGTGAAAATTTCCGTTTGTTCAATGATTGTTGTGCTTTTTTTTTGTTTAATTTTTACTGTTAAAAAAAATGTTTTTATTTTTTTTAATTAAGGTAGAAAAATGTAATTTTTTACGATTAAAAATAAAATGAGAAAAAAACAAGAATATTTTTGCTTTCAGTAACTTTTTTGTATCCGTAAAGACGAGGATTAAGGTTGAGTCTTTCTTGGCCTCTATTTAAGATGTAAAATCAAAATAATATCGACCCATATGAGATTTGGAAATTAATTTGCAGTAAATTACTAAATTTATTTTATATCTTGGTTGGCTCTCTAAGCATCAAGTTTGTACTTAGTCTTTAGACGGCATAATAAATCCAACTAATACTAAGATACATTATTCCGCTATTTCACAAGAATCCTTCTCTCTTTTCATTGCCTACTCACTACTGAGTGTTAGCGATCATACTAGTTGGGTGTTGTTCTGTTTAAGTTCCGTGAGCTTCACGATCTGTTGCGGAATGCAGTAAATTACCAATATTTGATGTTTCTGTCCAGTTCTTGATTTTACGTAACCATTTGCTTACGGCCAATACCTTTTTTGCCTTGAATTTTACACTGTACGATTAACAAAATAATAAATTTTCCTACATTTTGTTATATAAAATTGTATTCACAATTAGCTACTCAAAAGCTGATCGTACTTGGGGAGTAGTTTTCAAAAGTATATCAACTATGTTTCTATTGAAATTATTCTAAAATGTACTTTGGTATTGTAGGATCTGAAGAACTTGTTCAAAATAATTTAAATCCAAATATTTGAAATATAGAATGTATGTATTTAAATTAAGATCCTTGTTACTTTAAGAGCTAGAGTTAAAGTAAATGAACGACTTTGGAAAAACTGCAAAAAAAAAAAATTTGGAAATCGGAAAAAAATTTAAATTTTTATACATTATAACTGTGCCCTTGTAGAAATTGTGGAAAAAACAAAAACAAAAAGCAATCAAATAGAAATGCCAACAATGTCAAACATAAAATGTTATAACCCGCCAATAACAATTTTATTTCATATACACACACACACACACACACAATTTTACATATTCTATAAAAATATAATCATTTTACCTAAATTAAATATATTACCGTTACGTTTGTATTTTGCAGCTGATAAGTTCACTGTTATCTTTTATTATTTCATACTTTGTCAAAAAAAAAAAAGAATTGTTATTTTTCACATTTCTCTATTCCTGTCTTGCTCCCGCCTTCTTTCTCTCCCCCTCTCTCACTCTTTTCAATATTACTTGATGGTAGCCTTGTTCAATATTCCTGCCATTTTTAATATTTTTTCTTAAAAATTTGAGAAAAAAAAATGTTTTTTTATAACACAATTTAGGCAAATATTTTAAACAAATTATATTCAATGAATACACAAACATTTATACTCTATATTACATGTTTACATATTCGTAAAATAAATATACGTAAGTAAAGATGATTCTCTTGAATTTAAATGTTATACCCCAATAATTTCCTGCTGTTGGTTAGGTCTTTTTCCAATTATAATAATATAAGTGTATAATAATATAATATGGAGGCTGTTGTTATACTGTTATTGTAGCTGTCAGGAAGAAAATTCGTTTTCATTTATTTACATCTTTGTGTTTATTCTTCTTACTATGGTATGTAGCCTATAACAGTTCGATTATAATGATTGCTATTATCACTATTGTATTGTTGTGTTTGTAATATCGTATCAAGTACATAAGTAATGTTTGATTGCCTTAGGAGCCTATATGTGTATATATGTACATATAAATATATACCGATAATAGAAATAAATATAAATTAATTTTAACCGTACATAATTCGATTGAAAAGTTTTTGAATTAAAAAAAAAAGGAAAAAAGAATTGAAAAGAAATAAAATTTTCGAAATTGAGTTTAATTTTTAAAAAATATGACAAAGTTATTAAAATTACCAATTTATCTTAGCGAGAAGGGAAAATGAGGAGAGTGTCAGAGATGGACGGGCGGCCAATATTTCATTTCACATGGTTTTTCTCTTACAAACAATGAAAATTAGAGATTTATTTTGAAAAAATGGTGGGCAAAGAGTAAATATTTCACTCGGAAAGCCCAACTTTTATTATGAAAAACTGTTTGTTATTTATTAAAGCCCGTCTTTTGAAATTTTTGTGTTTTGGTGATTTTGGCGACGTTTGGCAATATTTTAAATGAAAATTTTCAGATTCTTTTTGAATCTTTGAATTGTTATAGTCAACTGAATAATATAATTGAGCTTTAGAACTATGTAATTTAAATGAACAGGTTGAATCTGTCGAATGTTATAAAACAGAAGGTAATTTTCAAAAATATTCAAAAATTCTAGGAAAAATTTTCAATCATCTCTACTATAAGATGAAAAATACTTCCGATTGTGTTTTATTTGATTTCTCATTTTTTCTTTTTCAAATTTTCATTAAATTAAAATAAAAAAAAAAAAAAAACGGATACTTTATTTTCACAAGTGCTCTTCTATTCTTCAAAACAAACAAATTCAAAAAGCACAATGAAAATTACAAGAATATTTTTCTTATACTCTCCCTGTTTATGGTCCTCGTTCTTGTTTATGATTCTCGCTTAATGTACATGTCCGAATGGTTCTTGTATATAATATTATGTACATAATGTACGTATCGTATAAAATGTATAAATTTATACAGATTTTGACTATATAAAGAAAAAAAAAAAATTACTTGAAAATTACAACTACACAAACTCATTTCATAATGACATTATGCATATAATTATTTTGTTCATTTATCCTATTGCCCTATGCCAAATTTAAATATTGTAAATGTAAAAAATAATTCAAGATTTAAGCATGTTTTACGGAAAATCATCAAGAGAGTAAAAAATAGGACCGTACAATTGAGGTTGCAAGTAAAGTAATTAATTTCGAGTTTTATCAAATAGTAAGGCGCAAGTCTTAATTGGAAAATATATGAAACAGTTCTTAAAGTCCTGTCAATTGAATAATTTCAAAAATAAAATTTAAAAAAAAAAATTGCATACTTTTAGGGAGCATATATTTTTTTTGCTGAAATTGGCGACTTGCTTTCTTAAAGCGGAAATTTTTATATTAAATACAAACATACTTCTAAAATGTAAGGCATTTTATTTATAAAACTTACAACAATTTTTCTCCTTCGTCCTGGACATTATCAATAATTATCAAAAAAAAAACAATGTTGGTGCTCTGCATTGATGCCATTCGATTAGTGGGCGATAAATGAATAAAAAAGGTAACTGAAATTGATAAAATTTTTTATTAAGACCACATTCTATTCAAAATGTTTTAAAAAAATTGACAATGTTTATATAGAAAAATTATGATTTCCTCCTTACAAGTATACAAATTGAATCTAATTATATACGTTGGCATCCGTTTAATGTTTATTTCTGTTTTTCTCTACTTTTTTTTTTTGATATTTGTTTGAAAAGGACATTAAATATTCAAATAGAGAGGAAAATTTTCATAACATCTTTGATACATTGAATGAATCAAAGAAACAAAATATAAATTTATACATTGTGTATACGTAGGTATTCATTACGAAAACTTGACTTTGACTTTCAAGGGTCGAATATTCAGGGTTGTGTAAACGTTTTATTCATATTTATAAATTTATAATATTTAAATACATACATATACAAATGTTCGTATACAAATACATTCTCATTATTGTGGACATAATAATATTTTCGTTTCCTTTTTATTTTATTAGGTATATAAAAATCGACTGTCAGCATAGTTATAATTGAAATAAAAAAAAAAAAAAATGAAAAATTCAAGACAGAAAAAGAAAATGTCTAGGATATTTTATTAGTTCATTTTTTTTTCATATACAGTCAACATATTATTATTATATTTAAAAAAAAAGGACCTCTTTATTTTATTAATAAACCCAAATGTTCATTGGCAATAATAATGATAATGATAATAATTGATAGAAGTATAAACACTTGATTGTATTTTTCATTTTATTTTTTATTTTTAAGGAAAAACGAAATATAAGAAGAAAATTAAGGTGTTTTATAAGGACCTCATTAAAAAACAAAACAGAAAAAATAAAAAAATTATTTTAGAAAAAAGTGGAAAAATGAAAAGGGAAAAAGGCTATTTATAGGCTTTTGGTACGTGTACATAAAAATATATTTAGTTAATAGCAATAATACATATTTGTATGAAATGTAAAAATTAGGGTACAATGGGGCCAATGATTAAAATTTTTAATATTTAAGTGGAATCTTTATATTTAAATTTGAATGGTGTTACGAGATAAAATTTGGTATCAAAATTTGATAATTAAAATTTCAGTTAAGAAATTTGTAGTCCTAGAATGAAAATAAATTATAACTATTACATCAAGAATTCCGAAATTCAGAAAAGACGATAATTTTAAATTTTAATTCTCCTGCCTTGGGAATTTATCTTCAATTTGATCCAATCAAAGCATATCTTTCTTACCATGTACATAAATTATAATTTTAAAGAAAGAGACTGTATAGATTCGATAATATTTCGCGCCTTGAGAATAATGCCGCATCATCTTTAAATTTATAGTTTCTAGTTAGATGAGTTCAAAGTTACGGCATTTTTATACTGGAAATCAAAAACCGAAACATTTTGTTTTACACTAGTACTGTTTCTAAAGTTGTGTAAAATAAAACGAAATGTTACCGTGTTATATCCAATAAAAAATTAATATATTTTTACTTAAATAAGTGCAAGACTACAATATTTTCAATTGTTGCGCCTTAAATCTCAATTCCCTTTCATAAAATTGGCATAAATCGAAATGTTCCTTCAACTGATTTGAGAAAAACCCTGTTACTATTTCAATATTTTGCGATATTAAATTAAAATATTATTGAAATTTTGGGTGATATTTCAAAATATCGCGGTATTGAATTTTACAAGAAAAAAAATGCTCAAAAAAAAGTCCGAAAACTGAACTCTGAAAATTTTGAATAAAAGCGATAATTTTTGATGTCGTAACGAGAAAAACTTCGTACTTTCCACTACATGGCAAATTTTAAAAATTAGCAATTTGAAGATGTTGCGGTATATTATTCTCAAAATGTGATTTAACTAAGTAATAAGAACCAAAAGTTGATTCTTGCTAGGATTGTTAAGTAAATTAAAAATTGTGTGAAAATTGACCATGGTTATTAGATTATGCTTCGTTCTAGTTAAGCGTAGATGTCAAAAGCAATTCAACCTAAATATGTAGGTAGTATTTTAAAAGACCATTTTAGAAACCAAGAGAAAATATGCATGGAGTCCTTCTATACTAAAAAAAACTTATTGTTACCAATAGCCCCACTTTTACTTATAAAATATAAAAATATTTAAAAATCGTCAAATTAAATAAGTGAACCTACTAAAACATTTAATTTTTCTGGTTTTTTTTTTTCGAAAAAATTTTACATTTATTTTTATTGATTTTTTATTTTGTTGTGTTCAAAGCTTTAAAAATTAGAGTCCTTTGAAAAAAAGAAAGACATTAGTCGAATTTTTATTTTTTTTTTCTCTTTTTTTGTTAAGGAGTGGTGGGAAATAATTTAAAAGTTGCGTGTAAAATTGATAAGAAGAAAATTTTTTTTTGTTTTTTTTTTTCTTTTTCTTCTTGTTTTATCGTTATACATTAATTTTATATAGCTATAAGCAGGCTTTGTTATTTATATTTTTCAATATTATTGGACTAGAAACATTGGTTAGTCAAGATAATGAAATAAAATTAAATAATAATAATAGATATTTTTTTTTCTTGTATATTACAAAGCAGTGTTTCTCAACCCATTTTATATGTAGTAAAGAAAAAGTCTGTTATATTTGGATAATGGGAAATTTCTGAGAATATTATTGAAATTGTAAAGGTTATCTATACATTTTTGGGTATAAAATTTCGCGAATTCTAAATCTTTAATAAATTCTTTATAACAAATTTCTATAGTATTTCTAGTATTTTCTAGTATTTTCTAGTATTTTTGAATTTAATATTCAAAATTCATAATTATTTTCAGGGAATATTAATTTCGCAGCTGAAATAAATTTTATCTTGAAAAAGTTTATTAAAGTTCGGAGTATGGTGACAGAAAAAAATGCACTTGAAAAAATGTAATCATCGCTTAATCGTTGGTTTTCCTAATTTTCTTTTCTTTTCTAATACTGAGCATTGTAGTTTCAATTTTATTCAGGAAATATAGAGAAAGTTGAAGAGCAAACAATAATCAGAGGCCTTTATAGAACCCTTAATGGAATCTGTCCGATGTAACAGTGGTTATTTCACGGACCGTTTAAACAAAGGGTCTCGGTTTCAAACTATGGAGAGGTCAAACAAGTGTAACTTATAATTTGTAAACTAGTATCCAGTACTAAAATATAAAAATAACAAAAAATACCTTAATCATAATAAATGTACCTTAGTAATCTCAGTATGATCATACTAATAATAATACACAATATAATATTATGTTATTATCTTGTAAAAAATGGTAAAAATATATCATATGATCCAATAATAGACGTCAAACTGATATTCAATAATCATAATGCGGTGTATAATTAGTTGTCATGATTTTCACCACAATTAGAGCTTGTAAAAACTACTCATGACACGTTTTGCCGCAAAGACGATAGATGGCAAAAGAAACGTGAGCATCGTGCGGATACCTACAATGCACTAATCATCTAAACCCATTGATAATACAAAATAATTCAAAAGAAACTGAAAGAGAGCCTCGGATATCAACTGATCATACGGTAGTGGCCGTATCGTATATATACGGTAAAAACACGCATAACTAGAATAGGATATTAGAACGTTCGTATAGCGCAAAATATAGTTCGATAGAGAACGTATTGAATTGAAAGTTCATTGATGTAAGAGATTGACTTTGATAAAGCCTCTTTTTAATCGGATAAAATAAGAACGTGTTCAAGCAAAGCACCCTTATCAACATAGAAGGAGACAATATCATTATTCTTGATTAATTACAATATAGTTAGGAAGCACAAATGGTACCATTCTCATTAAGATGCTCTGTTAATAGGGAATCCATAGTCTTTAGAGAAGAGCCTCTTGTTGCTATACTAAAGTTATTAATAGAAATTTTTCAATTTTTTCCCTTTGGAAATCAATTTGATTTTTCTTTTCTTGGTCAATTATAGAAGTTGAAAAACAACGAATATATAATCTAAATTAAAAAATAAAATAAAAAAACAAGAAAAAAAAAATAAAGTGAAAATGTTAAAGAAAAAGTTTAATTATCTTTAAATTTTCTGACAATCTAATTTATGGTGTCTTTAGGTATTTACCTAAAATTTTTTTTGTTAAAATATAAAAAATAAGGGAAGGAAATAAAGAGTTCTATATAGGTACATACATAACACTTATACCCATTTAGGGGAAACAAGAAAAAGTAATGGTGAATATACATAAATTATATACGTGGTGAATATACATAAATTATATACGATGTTGTATATGAGTTCAAAAATCAATTCAAGATTAAAAAACACAACACAAAATAAAAAAAAAAAAACTCATTAAAAGTTAAAACAAAATGAAATTAAATATCAAATTGGGAACACGAAAAAGGTATACAAAACTTTAGGCTCCCCCCTACCCCGCTTCAATATAGGATGACAAAAAAAATTCAATAATTAATTGACATTTTAGGACAATATCTTATATAATGAAGACAGTGTTTTATTGTTAAGTAGCTTTCAAATAAATTAAA
This sequence comes from Condylostylus longicornis, assembly GCF_029603195.1. Taxonomy (NCBI): domain Eukaryota; kingdom Metazoa; phylum Arthropoda; class Insecta; order Diptera; family Dolichopodidae; genus Condylostylus; species Condylostylus longicornis. Next base: position 3,239,269 of record NW_026578052.1, on the reverse strand, counting down.
TTTATAGCCCTAAACAAAAAATCTTTGCAAAAATATGGCTACTTTTTATACGTATAGGATATAGGTATAGGATAGGTACTTAAAAACTTATAAGCACACATTGCCATAAATTATTTATAATGAGAGTTTGCCTAAGGACAGGCTTTTTTTGGGAATTTTATATAAAATGTGTCAGTTACAGTCAAAAGTGATGAGAATCACGATGAAAGAGATTTTAAAATGATATTAATAACGTAGCTATATGAAACTTTTTTTAATTAACTTAAATTTTAAGCGGAAAAAGTCTTAATTTAAATAGAAAATTTTATTTAAGAGCTGAAATCAATAAACGTTCCATATTGAAAATTATTTTGACCCGAAATCTCAAAAATTTTATAAGATTTCGTGAAATGATTTCTATTAAATTTGGAAAAAAATGCAAAGTGGAAAATTTTTAATTCCATAAAGGTTACAGTTTTCTTGAGAATATTTTCGAAAATCTATCAGTTTTACTTAAAAGTATCTACTACAACTATACCAAGCCAAGTTCAAAATTGAGATGGAAAAAAGTGGATTTCTACTTTTCTTGAATAAATTGGTAAATAACAAACCGCAAAAAATTGGATTCAACATTTATAACATAAAAATCCGTCAATACACACCCCAGAGAATCGAAGCCAGTCCATAAAACATAAAAACAGAATTTAAAAGATTTAAAACCAGAATATAAATCCAAAGTAGTTAGGGCAATGGATTTTCGAATGAGCACATCATCAACCTCATATGGAGTCAACAAAGAGGATATAACCACGCTATACAAAAAGATTATTTAACACAAAAGCAAAAATATAAATCTAATATGATAACTAATGATCATCGTTGAACACAATAAATAAGTTATTACCTGAGGAATTTCAAAATCCGGACATCTGAGACCAGCAGGAAAATTCAAACTCTGCTGAGAATAAACTCTAGAGAGAGAAAAACTATACAGTAGGAAATGCAATGATTGGGAAAAATTTGCACCAGAGACCAGTAACAAGAAGACTTTTTTCCAGAAAAATTGGAAAAAAGAGACCAGAAAGACTCAAGGAAACACAGTCTTAAATCTACGGTTGCTAAACATTTACACGACAATTTTGAATATAAATTATAAAGATATGGATTATATAAAAGGAATTTTATCTGAAGAGATACAATAAGAGCATGCAGATTCAAACCCCATATATAACTGCCTCAAAAATGCAAGCAATATTGGAACATTCTGTAAAAGGGGGGCGGGACGCGGTATGCTTCTCCCAAACTATTTAAATTAATTGTAAAAATAGCTAGATTAGATAGAAATAAAAATTTAGGTAAACGGTTTTAGTTAAACTTCTTAATTTTGCCTTAATGGGAGGAAATTTTTAAACTTTTGTAATGCATTCGTATGATACACTGTTTATAGAACAATTGTAAAATATCTCGTCCAGTTTCTATTTATAGCCCAGCATTTCAGTGTTATATTTAAATTTGTTTTGATTAAATATTATTCTTTTGCTGAATTAAGCAATAAATTTAATATTTTTTTAATTCTTTTTTACAGATTTTGGATTAACTCTGAATTATATAAAATTCTTTTGAAAAGAATACAAATGGGAAATTTGGAATTTCAATTTTAATAAATTGAAAAAATTTTGTGGAATATTCAACAAAAAAGGAATAATGAACTATCAAAAAGGTAAAATTTAAATTTATGCTTAAAAACTATATTACACTAAATATAAGAGTCAAAATTGTCAGCCTAACTCAAGGCAAACTTGAAAATTTATTTGAACTTATTGCGTTAACCCTGACATCAAATACTGTTGACATAAGCAATATCTTGGTCTAGTGACGAAAAGATATCAACGACACACTGTTGTAATATCAACAACTTGGAGGCTGTTGGATGAATACTTTGGCAAACAGAATTTTTTCAATCTGACTTTCTCAATATTTATTCCTAATTTAAAAATATATAACAATTAATTTACCATAACTAAAATAATATTATCGTTTTTCTCTTCGTGGTGTAGATTGATCGAAACTATTCAGCTTGCCCCTTATTAAAATAGGCTTCACCTTTTGGACTTAAGACCGCTTCATTGTTTTCGTCCTTGATATAGTTTTCATTCATCATTTTGTGGTGATTGCTGCAGTTTTTTTTCTTTTTTCCCCACGGGGACCGACGCCCCTAGGCCCTACTCAAGTCGACTCATTGGATCTTTTGTGATTCCCATCCCCCTACATTAGCTCTATTCCTAGGCCCCTGACAAACCGCAGTATTGCAGCCACATTAAGCTGCGAGATCCTCTCCGGGGTCACAAAGCCCTCTCCCCCCCTGAAGCACCTCAGCCGCAGGCAGGTTGCTGCAGTTAAATTGGGTTAAATTTCTTACCGGAGGAATCCCAGTAACTTAAAATCGGCCGAGATTTCCAATATTAAGAACTATAGGATAACCGAATGACGCGAAATTAACTTGCATTCGTCTGTTTTTTCTACAAATGTAAGTAAGAGAGTACTTAAGGCCAGAATACACGGTAGTATTGATTTTGTTTAATTTATTCTTAGTTTATATGAAGTTTTCTATTAACTCGCGATGCAGTAGCTTATATACGTGTGGTTTTGGCTGTTTAATTTTTAATTTACATATTAGAAGTTAATTAAAACTATTATTTGTTCTTCCGCTTTCCCTTTTCATCAATAAATGGTAAGGATTTTAATTGTACTATATGCTCGTACTAAGCAATCGTCTGTTATAACAAATAAAAAAAGTAATATATCAAGTTTTCGATAAAAATATTAATTTTTTAAACTACAACCTTCTGTAAGGTCCCTCAAGAAAATGAGGTATAAAACTGCACTTTTTCAGATTTAAAGTTTCCCGCACATTACAAAACTTTCACTTTTTTATCCAGAACTTCTAGTATCAACCAGAATTCAGAGTCCCTTTTAATATAACCAAGTTAAGATACATAGTATAAGAAATAGAAATTTTCCCCCAAATACACTCAAAAGTAACAAAACACTCAAAGTGAATGTCCTTTTTATTATAATATTAATATTTTTGTTTTACACACACTCACATTATCATAGCATCATAAAAAAAAAATTTCCTAGCTTTTTATAACTCAGAAAATCACTAGAGCAAATTGTTACTGTCATAAAACTTTTATGAAGAGGTAAGCAAAATTAAACTTTTCCTTTTTCCTTCTTTTGGTGGGATTTTCATAATTTTTTTTACGCTCAAAAAAGAAAAAATTGAATTCAAAGTTGGTATAAAATTTATTAAAAAAGGATAAATACCTACATAATATTACGAGAAGTACTTGGCTCCCCTTTTAATTTATAACCATAAGAATCATTAGAATTTCGTTCATATTCAATGTTTTTATGTACAAAACGTGTCTGTATTATCTTACAAGAGCAATCAAATTATAAAAAGTAAGCATTTTTTTTAAATATTTTGTTAATCTGCTCGTGTATTTTGCAATATGCGAAGAAAGAAATTATTGTTTAAAGATGAGGAAAAAGACGCTGATTAAGATTTTCTCTGATAGTTTTTCAAATTTATCAAGAAAATAATAGAAAAATTAATAAGAATTATATTCTTTTAAATAATTAACTTAAAAATCTAGAAAAGGTCTTAGGAAATCACAGCGCAAGAATAATTTCTAAAGTCTTCTCATTAATAATTTAACAATAGATAAACGAGTAGTAGAAGTATAGAACTCAATACTGCATGCAACAGACTCAAAATGGAATTTAATTCAAAACCTTTAAAAATGTCCCTTTGACAATATTGCAATTAAACTGAAACCAACAATAAATTTCTGATCCTTTTTCTTAAAAATAGTTAAAAAAAAAAATTTAATTCATTTCTCTTGTAATTGCGGTCATTTAAAATCGCTGAAAGCTGTAATAACTTTTTGTTAGTCTTCGATGTTAGGGTTGAAAAAAATTTCAGAAGAAATTTTAATAAAAGGAAAAAAATAAATTACTTTTTAATTAAATTTCAATTTACTTAGTATTATGTACATATATTATGTGTGTATGTATGTATACTTATTACAGCTAATCGATTTAATTTTCCTTACTTCCTATATGCACAATTTAAGAAACTTCTTGTATAAAAATATTCTCATTTAATTAAGTAAATTCCACACACAGACCCAGTTCTGACTTGTTCGGCGTCTTATGTGGTTTCTCCACGCTTTCAAAGTTCATAAAAGTGCGTCCTTCCACTTTCAAAGCAATAAACAATATACAATAAAATATTATGCACATTGTATATACTTAGATTGCAGATTGTAGATTTATAAGAAAACCGATTGGGACAGGAGTATATACCAGGTACAGCAGTTTCTCGCGATTTATTGCAGTCTCCCCACGTACCCACCTACAATATCCTTGTTCCAAGTATGAAACCGGAGGCATCCCTAAGGGAGTTGGACAGCAGTTCCCGAGCGCTTAGGAAATCCTGTCCAAAATAATTGCGGGCAAAATAATTTCACCACTCTTCCCGCAAAATCTGGACATCTGGAGGAACCCAATTTACCCAGCCTATGCAGGTGATACTTTACCGGGCAATGGCCCTTGAAAAAGTTGGCAATAGCGCGAACCCGCCTTCTGCTCATCCTCAGCAGCTCCTCGACGAACTTTCCTGAGCATGTAGGAAGAAGTACCTTCGTCTAGCGGCAGCTTTTCGTGTACCGACAGTAAAGACCGAATTCTGCCGCGAGCAGGCAGGCGAGCCTAGCCCTCACGGCAAAAGAAGGCACAAAGTCAGCCCCAGATTCCCTCCGCGTCAGCCCATAAGCAACTTCGTTTCCCGCATGTCTACTGTGGCCAGCATTACTCTGTTTACACATGTCAATTCCACAAATGCAGTAAGGCTGTTCCAGACCAGCCTGGATGTAACCTAGGCCAACTGAAGCACCAACAATGCCGTCCTGCTGCCTGTTTTCATACCCCTTTTCCAAACTAACTATCAGACAGATCTCTAGTACTGTATCCGAAATGCATGAACACTGAAACACTGTTCACTACGGCCTAGGCTTACTAACATACGCGTGTCCGAGCGGACCCCGTATTCCCCCGAACCCACACCCAACTTTGTTTTGAACCCGTCCTCGTACCACACACTTGAACCTGACTCAAGTACCGGGCCGCCACGCTCCAACATCTATCGATCGGAAAGTAAAACCCTGTACCTGGAGTCGAAATTGTGTTGTGGTAGACAGGAATCTGACACGGTTGTTCTCGGAATCGGATCGCTCTCAATAAAATCTCTGTGAGCTCTGTGGGCCAATTTTCGCTCCGCCTCGTCCTAGCCAGAGAAGTCTGGGTTGGTCATTAGCTGATCTTCCTTCACTATATGGAGATGTCGTGGTGGCAACACAATTATTACTTCCAATGTAGAAGTGGGAGGCGTCCGCATTGTATGTGCTTACTTTACATATATGACGGGTCCGGCTCTGTCCACACATTCACATATTTTTATATAAAGAATTTTCAATTTTAAGATTAAAAATAATCATTGTGGACAAGTAGTACTTATACATAGATACGTAGGTATGTAACATGCCTGCATAATATTGTCTATTCATTTCTCATATTACAGAATCAATGTATATATTTAGCTATAAGTATAACTATGTATTGTGTACCTTCCAAATCCTACTAGTATGACCTCAATTTTTAAGATGAAAACTTTTTGACAAAAATTAAATGAATTGAAGTTAAGTACGTTCCATGTTATATGTATGTATGTATAAGAATAAGTACATACGTATGTACAATATAATTTAAGGTGTTAATGAAGTAAAAAATAAAATTGAAATTTATTGACATCAACTAAAATATTTAAAAAAAAAATGAGGGTAAAAATTAATTTTAAAAGTTCTAAAACACTTTTGGACATTTTTAATTGAAAACCAATGTCATTAACTTATTTTGTGGATTAAGGTAATTAATTTAATTACAATTTAAAGTAATTTGACACACAAACCGAAAATAAAATTCTAACATGTACAAAGGTATATGAAAGTAACTATATGAAAGTAACTATAATATGTGAATGTGAGTGTAAATCAATTTTGAAAGTAAATATTTGTGTGTCTATGTTGTGTGTATACTAAACTTCACAACTACACTTTTTACACAGTGAGCAATTTAGTTAATTGCTAAATCTGAATAATTTATAATTTACAATTTTTGTAACAATAATTGCCTATTAAACTATTTAAGAGATGTAATTGGGATATTCGAGAAAATTTGGCTATTACAATAAGCGTGAGAAATTTTTACCAGTAATATTAGTAATTGTTTTAATTTAAAGCAAAGTGATACTAACAATATGTATGTGAAACCAAAACCCTATAAAATCCTGGTAAAATTTTAATTCATCATCAGCTAAAAGAAGTTTGCTGAGAGTACTGAACTTTTATTATATTAATAGTGACACAATTAATGTACAATTATTAATAGTGACACCGCTGTGCTGTCCCACACACATTCAGACATGCAAGCAAAATTGAACTGCATATAAAAGCAGAAGAGGTCGGTCTGAAAATAAATACGGGAAAAACCAAATCACTACGAATCAATGCAGCAAGCCCTTCGTCATAAATACAGCCGCTGTATAAGATGTTGAACAATTCAAATACCTCGGCAGTATAATATCGGCAACCGGACGAAACAAGACGTTGAAAATAGACTAAAACTTGCTAAGGCGGCATTCGGCAAATTATGGACCATATGGAAATCCTCACACTTATCCAGGAATACAAAACTGAGAATATTCAACACATGTGTGAAACCGGTCCTGTTGTGTGGTTCCGAAACATAGCTAGTGAAAAATGAATACACAAATAAAATGCAGATATTCATAAATAGGAGCCTAAGGATCATCTGTCGTGTATTCTGGCCATGACAAATGAGCAACACAGACCTCTGGGCTTTAACCCACCAAGAACCAATCACAAGGGTTATAAGGAAGAAAAAATGGGGATGGATAGGTCATACATTGCGACGTTCGCCTGAAACCATCGCAAAACAGGTATTGGAGCGGAATCCGCAGGGTAGAAGAAGTGTGGGACGGCCAAAGGATACGTGGCAAAGAACAATAAAGAAAGAAATCGGCACGGCTAACATGACATGGGCAGAAAAGAATGGCCCCTAACAGAGTTCCTTGGAGAAGCTTTGTGGAAGCCCTATGCTCCCAAGGGAAGTAAAGCAGGAAAAAAAAAAATAGTGACACAGAAAGTGCAATAATTTTGAAAAATTACTCTGATTCCTGGAAAGCTACACAAACAATAACTATTTTGATCTATACATTTGCTTTTCATGCGGCTTAGTCTACCAGACAGTCAGCTATCATCAAACAGTCAGGTGGTAATTCAAGTGCTTGATCCTTACCAAATCGAATCGAACAGGTCAGTGAAGCATACAAAAATTTTTCACTCCGGTGAAGTTTTCTGGAGGTCGAGTCAACTTTGCGGTGTAGTAGAAAAGAGGCCAGGAGAACAATTTCGCTGTGAAGAAAAAACCTTCGAGAAAGTAGCTCTTACAGAGAAAACAGTAATTACGTGAGGGTTGTATAATAATTAACCCTTTTTATACGGTGGAATATTTAATATTTTTTAATGGATGCTCTTATTGTGGTTTTAAAATGAAATTTTAATTTTTTGAATTTGGCGCATGTGTCAATAATACAGATAAAGTTTCTGTCAAAACCTAAGTACTTTATAGTTCCGAGAAATAGACTTAACCGAGAATTTAATTTCCTGGGTTCGCATTAATTTTGATTAATTGATTAACAAGTCTATTTGAAAATAAATTATATGAAATTTTAATTTATTGCAATTTGTATTTAATAATTACACACAAAATATTTTTCAGAAATATTGTAATATTGATTCAGTTTTTCGATTCTGAACAATTTTTAATTCTTTTGAATTTGTTACCAATTTTTATTTAAAATTTTAATATGAACAATTTACTCACCTATATTATTATAGGTTTTGTTTCCTTATTTAAATTTGAGTAAAATATTGGGACAGCAAATCCAATAAAATACACGTATCACAAATTTATTGTACAGATGAAAACATTTTCACTTTTTATTTTTATATTTTTACAAAAATTAATAAATAATAAGTCTATATTATGAAATTTTGCATGAATAAATTAAAAAAGTAATTTTAATAATTAATATTTCACCACCGGAATTACTCAAATTCAAATTTCAGGCAAAATACTGTTACTCGTATATGTGTATATAACAATTCGAATGTAATATGAAATGAATTTTTTGAATTCACTTTTTTGTATTCCAAAAAAAAAAATATCTGATATGCCCAGCACATAATCGACAGCAATGGTAATTGTCTAGTTTTATAAAAGAATTACAGGAAATTCTAGATGCGTTTTAAATACCTCGTTACAATTTTATGGATACTACTCGTAGTTAGTTTTTAGTTAGCAATCTTTGAAAAATTTATCTTTAATCAGAGTCTCGCTTTGTTTCATTCGGATTCCCTGGAAAATTTCAGCAACAACCAGAGCTCATATATCAAATTTCAATAAAGTCAATTAATTTAAGGTAAAAAATATAATATCGACACCCACTTCGGTTTCCGAGCTTTCCAAATCTTTCCAAAATATTTATAGGTCCATTGTTTTTACACAACGAATTTAAATATTAAATTTCAAGGAAACTGGTTGATAATTTCTCTCTATTATACGACAAAAAGTGCCGCTTCCGAGGTCTGACGTATCTCAAAAAATAATCAATTCGTGCCATACCCAAAGTATTGATTTTGCCGAACTTGAAATAGAGGCGTGCACACACAAACCAACAAACTAATATTTCTCTAAAAATTGTTTATTTGATCTTTCCTGCTATTTCCGGGGAGCGCATTTCCACTAAAAAATCGATATCCGAGATCTGGTGTCATCACATGATCTCTCTTATTGTATGCAATACGACTAGTAGAAAACGAAATGGTCTTTTATTATTAATAGAAATCATAAAAATGTAGGTCAAATTTTATAAAATACATATGTATATAGTATAATAAAATTCATTCATGACGCACATGTGCTGGATCATGAGAATATGAAATCATCATAAAATATTAATTGTATTATATGAAGTTATTTGTTTATGCATATTATAGTGCAATAAAATTAACAAATTATTACAATATGCAGTTAGATATGATACTCAGAAAAATGTGATGTGTCTTCGAATGTGTTTCATTATTATGGCGTGTCAGGTCTCATTATTTTCCGAGTTGTTGAAGTTAATATTAATTAATTTGTGAGAAGAATATTGATTGAAAATTAATAATTCTATGTGCTATTATGCAAAACTCTCAATAATCCTATTATAACTATAAAAAATCAAGGGGTCGGTTAAATAATTTCACTGACAAAGGTTTCTTACCTTGTATATCCGATTAGGGTGTGGTGGACCTGGTGCACCGGCCACGTCAACCAATATCCAGATTCAACTATATTTTCAATTATATTTTAATTTAAAATCTTAGAGGAACAGGACAAAGATCCCAGAAACCATTTAAATTTCTGCAATTACGTGTAGTAAGTTTGAAAAATCCGATTCTGTATTTTCAATATAAAATTTTAATTAATTTCAAAATATCATACCATATTCATTAGACCGATCACTATTTTTTCCCCGCTATATAAGCATTAGGATGATGATGATGATCAATTAACCAATTAAATCTTATCTGCTATTGCTATTATGGTATTTTGTTTTGAAAAGCAAATAATGATTGAAAAATTAAAGCAAAAAATATTGTGTATTCTCGTATCACATGTCATTTAATTCATTTTTTCTCTTATTATCTGAAAATAAATTGGAATTGTCATAAAAAATAATAAACTTTTTTATTTTATTTAAAAAAAAAAACAGTTTTCCTTTCGGATTTTTATTTTTTAAACAAAACAAACAAAATTGTGAATAATTTGACCTACATAATAATAATCACAGTTCGATTGCAAATCATTTTTTTTACTCGTTGTTATTATAGACTTATTTGTTGTCTCTGCAATTTTTACACTCAATTTTATGGTCCATTTATGTGCAATATATCAAAAATGATCGATTTTCTCACTATTATTACAAAAAAAAAGTCATTTTTAATGTAAAATTTATTATCGACATTAATAATATTGAAAATGGCGACAAAAAAAAAACCTATTGTTCAATTTCACATTTGTGTCAATCATGTCCTTAAAGAGGAATTAAATAAAGTAGCATGTGTGTCTGCGCAAATATTTCAATTTTCAATAGAATTTTATAATCAATATTGGCTGTAATCGTAGGACAAACATAAGACAATCATCCCGAGTAGACGTTAGGTCGCATTGGTCTGGCGGCCAGCGGTGCTTCGGGATAGGTAGAGGAGGAAATTGCAGAGGGTGCAGTGTATGGCGTGTGTTGGGGTGACTGGTGCATTGTGTACTACACCTATTTTGGGTTTGGAGATTATTCTCGACTTGGATCCGGTGACTGAACAGGTGAAAGCGGTGGCTGTGAGGAATGCCTTGAGGCTACAAGCGATAGGTATACTGAAATACAGGGAATACACACACAGTAGAACTCCGGGAGAATATGGAATGCCATATAACGACTGGAGGGTTGATTACGGGGTTGTGGTTCAACAAAGGGAGGATTGGAGATCGGAAGGGCTATACATACATGAGAGGTTGTCCATCTATACGGATAGTTCTAGAACCATGGATGGTGCGGGTGCGGGGGTTTTCTCCGAGGAGTAGAGGATAGAGCTATCGATTGGGCTGCCTGATGGTTGCGGGGTTTTCCAGGCAGAGATTTTGGCGGTGTTCAGGGCGACGGAATTGGGTGCCACTAAACCGATGAGGGATACGAGCTGGCAATTTTTGTGGATAGTAGGGCGGCAATTGGAGCCCTCCCGTCCTATTCGGTTGGGTCGGCTTTAGTGGGTCGATGCAGGAGGGAACTTGGGGCACTTTGCAACCTTGGGGGCTTATTTTCATATGGTGGTTGTTGGGTGTTAGTTTTGAGGGTTGCCTATTGGCCTCTTCTGCTGGCCTAGTTCATGGGCTTCGCGCAAGTATACGGGTGGAGCCCCCCTACTACTACTACTAGGTTGCATTAATAGGGAAAGTTAATATTCGAATTCAGAATTACGGATTCTTCATAGGTTTACATAGCTACATTTTGCAAAAATCAATTCCATGGATGTTTGGAGTTATAGATAAAATTATTAAAAGATACATGTTTCTTTTTCCGAAAATTAAATCTTAACTTTGAACTTACACTATGCGCTTCTGATAGCTAAGTTACTTAATTAATATTGATTAATATAGGGTAATAATGAGGAGGAAGCTGTTTCTTCTATCCTGGTCAAGGAAGTTCTCCTCAGAGCTGGGGATGCATCTAAATCGGGTTCATGCTATCATTGGCTTATTTACTGGACATTGTCCGATGAAATATCACTTACGCAAACTAGGCAAATCGAACTCCTTTTTGTGTAGGTTCTGCAGGGGATATGGGTAGACTGCCATACATATTCTGTGTGACTGTTCTGCTCTGGCCGCTAGAAGGTGTAGATGGTTTTGGAGAGGCTTTCTCAATGTTAAGGAGCTCCCGTAATATGGTTCTACGATAGGCTAATAATAATGTATATTCAATGGATTTTTATTTAACTTAAAGAAAACTAATAAAAGAAGAAAAATAAAAATAACATGTTTGTTATTGTAGAAGGCTACAACGAGAACATTTGATGAATTTACAGTATTAACGGGATTTTTATTTTATTTTCAGGAAAACATAATGGAAACTTAATAAAAATTTGTTAAAAAGGTGATAAGAACTTGAAAAATTGTTGCTATACTTCAGCTCATATAAAATATGGGTTTTAGACTGGGAATTTATTTTTGTACTTTTGAAGAGAAAACTTTTGATTGCTTTGGGCAATCTTAAAATTTTTAATTTATATTTTTAATTTATGTTCTTTTTGTGAAGTTGAGTTTTATTATGCACTTGTACATTGTGTTAGATATTTCATTCATTAACCAATCTTATACTTTTACTAAAAATATGTTCAATTTTCTAATTATAATCATTTGTTATTTTGAAATACTTGTGTACATATCAATGTGTTCTTTAAAGAATTATAACTAAAAAAAATATATTTAAACAAAAATTCTTTCAAATTTCATATAAAATTACTTGTGTATTGTCAAAATATAACGTATGATTTAATTAAAAACGAATTGTTGTTCTCTGTTTGCTTTTTTTAGTTTCTTTGGCAATTTTATTTCTTTTTTCCTCAAATTCAATGGGTTGCTGTCAACGGTAACAATAAAATTTAATATACAATATAAAAGTTTTCTTTTTTCTGTTTTCTCAATCGTTCTTGAAATAATCGTAATTTACTTTAATTTTTTAAAGGGTATTTAAAATATCATAATCTGAATTGCGCCTTAATGTATGCAATTATATTTTTAATATATTTTCTTAGTTTTATAATTTTTATGTTCACTTTTAAGTTTTCGTATAAAAATTAGTGTTAAATACGAAACACTTAATGGGTAATATTATGATAAGACGAGTTAATGAGGGGAAAAACTTCGAAACTACGATATAGGAAGATTTCATCACATTGATTTGCATAGTGAGTTAAAAAAACCGAGTGACACTGGTGCACAAATTATTCTTACTTTTATGTTTCTCAAAGTAGAAGAACCAGAAGTGAGCATCTACTGTAATTTTCAAATTTTACTTATTTGGTAATTAAAATTGTATTGCTGAATAAGAGATGTTGAGGGTAAATCTGGATTTAGGCTCATTTGACCGATGAGTGAAATAATTTCCCATCTTAAATGATATTAACGCAATTATTTATTTTCAATTTATACCTCATTTTTGTAAATGGTTCCAAAGCATGCATTCTTCATTCAGTACAATATAAAATCCAAAGTTAACATCGAAATTCAATATGCAATTCAGCTTAATAGTGTGAATTGCTGAATTCTGAACGGTGTTGCTAAAATTCTAATGACAGGATTATTTTCATTTGAATTGACATTGTATAGTGAAAAAGACAGACAAATCAAACTAACAACAATAGTAGATATTTTTTTTAAACAAAAATAAAATTTTATATAAAACCAAAAAGCTCATTTTATTTTTTAAGCAAAGAAAAAAAAAATGCGAAAAATATATGCGATTTACTCATGGGACTCACAATAATAAATAATTCGAATATACAATCAAAATATAGGAATATAAAATCCCAAAGAGTATTGTCTTGCTTTGAGATATTTATACAAAAAAAAAAGAAATAAAACCAAGAAAATAAAAAATACACACACATGAATTTTTTATTTAGAGTCCTTGCAATATGTCCAAAACGTCCTTGTTACTATAGATTGTATCTACAAAACCTTAAATAGAATAATAATCAGAAAAAAAATTTTTTTTTTAAAGAATGCGAGAACAATATACAAGTTATCCTACACTTGTACATGTGTGTGTTTTCTTATACATTTTAGTAGCTACTATACTTTTCCTTACAATTTCCTATTTTAAACTTTTTTGATAAATCGTTCTGTTACCTGTGTGTGCTTAAGGAATTTCTATTTTTATTTCTTTTTTGGGAAAGTCATTGAAAATATAATATTTTTGTCCTTTAGAGTACTCATACTTATATGACCTTTTTTTCTTTTTGTTCAGGAAATAAAAGGATTAATAAATTTTCTTTTATTTCAATGATTTTCATGGAACAATTGAAAATTCTTTTTATTGAAATTGTTTTCTATTAAAAAGGAAAAAGTAAATTTGTTTTTTCATTTTTTTTTTGTAAGAAAATGTAGAGGTACCTAACTATATAGAAAGCATACAGTTAATCTTAATTATATTTAACTTGTTGCCCTACTTTTTTATATCATTTGTACAATAATATAGGAATTTTTTCGATGTCAATATAAAATATTTAAATATTTTTAATAAGAAGCAAAGATAGTTTGTTATTAAATTTGGTCTTAAATTTATTATTTATTAACAATTTAACAACAGTAGCCATTGTTCTCGGTGTACGAAAACAAATGACATGAAATCTACCTTCAATTCTGCAATGTAAAAATTTGATTCTTATTTGTCGGGTATAAAGCGCAATAATTGTTGGCATTCTCTGCAATTGAATACCGAAAAACTATCGGTTTGATATTGCTTTACGATATCATTTAGAGACGTTTATAATAACCCCTGCTGCTTTCTCGCCAATTTTATGGTAACATTATTTGAATTGTTTTTAGAACAGAACCATTTATTGTTAAAGAAATTAGTAATTCGATTATAATTATGATTTAAAGAATTAGCATTCAACTTATTAAGCATATTATCTTTCAGATATCGTAAAATTTGATTTGATAGAACTTTTAATACCACTATAAACGAGTTCATTCTTAGAATTTATTAATTTAACATTTAAGTAGTCCTAAATAATGTGGGACTTACTCCAGTCCCCGCTCTTCTACCACTTTACATACTTTTAATATATTTTTTTTTTTTGGACAAAATATTTTAATGGAAAAAAGCAGCGAATATTAGTAATTTTAAAATGTTTCATACATTTCAATAATCTAGAAAATTCATAGAATAAAAATAATAGCTAGCACAACAAATTTGAAAAATGTTCATGGAATTTTGCAATTTTTTTTGGTTAAAATTCAAATTCAAATATTATGTACTTTTCTATTCTTAATAATAAAGGTGGTGGAAAATTGCATATTATGTAACCAAACACGTATTCCGCAGAAAATTTAACATAATATAAAGTTATAAAATATATTTCCATTTTATACTAGGATATTCAGGATTTCAGAACAGTTTATTTTTTAGTGTGTTGTGAAATTTCTGCTGCTTTAAAGAATAAGGATTGTTATGTTTCAATGTTGTCAAAATTGTCAAATGGCGTGGCCGGTGCCGCATACCAATAATCATAAATGTACTGTTTTCATACCACTATTCTCCACGGTCACTAGGCCAGTCATCATTGAGCGCATGATTAAAGGTGGGAACTCTAAGCTACCTGGTTTTCTATAGTCTTTTTTGAAACCGTCGGTGAATAAAGCCACATCAAAACTCCTCAAAGGAGTCAGACCCGTTCACTTATTACGGGAGGGAAACTCAACACAAAAATTAAAAAAAAAAAAACTTAATCTTGGAATGCAATAGTTCGTGATCATATCAGCTGTTCTCGCAGCAGGCGACCCAAAAATACCATCGTGCCCATAAGGGTTAGTTATTAAATGGTTCGGATTTCAGTACCCAGTCTTTATAATTTTAATCATTGAATTAATTTATTCCGAAATGTCTTTGAGGATAATATACGTTTTTAGAACCATAAACTTTGATGAATTAAACAGCATCGACTAGATTAAATTTTTTCAAACGAATTGATTTCTCCAAATGAAAATTTTAAAATTGTTATGTCCTCTTAGTATCAGTATTATTCAAATATAAATAAGTAATCATGAATAATTTTTTGCAATCATAAGATTTCAATTGAATTCAACAGAAATCGCCATATTGAATTACTGCTTGAAATCGGTCATATTGGTTTCAGAAATCTATAAAATTTCAATTAGGTAATGCGATATTTATAGTCGTCTCAGTTTATGAATTCTAATTGGCCAATAATGTATAGAAATTGCATTACTGCAATATTGGAGGCAGACACTTTATTTTTCTGTTTTAAGAGAAATAAAGTGTCTAAAAGAGAGTTTATTGCTATATAGAGCAATAAAATTCTTACTTTCGATTGTATTTTCAAATCCGAAAACACTATTCAAATTTACTACATGCAAGGAGAATTTGCGATTCGAATTTCAAAATTATTTCCACGTATTCTACAGGCACCTGTACTATAGAAGCGGCATAGCTTTATACATAATTTTTATTATAGGTAAAAACGATTTCATTCTAAATAATAAATTAGCGCTGAGTACAAGCAAGTTCAATTTTATTTTATTTAAATTTCTTTTTTCCTCGATATTTGTACCTAGATATTTTATTTGGAAAATTCAGTTAGTTAAGTTATTATTTGGATTTTTTTTTTCTGTTAAAAAGTTCCGTGAATCAAATAAAAAAATTTTACATAATAATATGTTTGTACCTGTGTATTCTATATGGAAAATTTTTGCAAATTATTGCAATACACTTACGTGTATTACGGTAAATTTCACATGCATTTTAACAACGGAAATGATGTTTTTTTTTTTTCATTTTCATTTTAAAGGAAATATAAATAATCAAAATAAAATATTTTTCATTTTCTGGAATTTTTGCGCATATTGTATTGTACGTGTATTATAAAAATTCTTAAAAACTTCAAATGTCAGTGCATATAAGGGATATATGACCTAGATTTAAACATTAAAAAAAATTTGTATATAAAATTATAGAAATTAAATGAACTAGTATTACTGGTATTTTAAATAATCTACATATTCTAACTCAAAATTTTTCTACACAAAAATTATACATATTAGGTATACGAAATTAATTTTATATTTCGGATTGATTAAAAGACCAACATTAATGTGGAAACTGTATAATATGTACAATCAACTAGAATTCATAAAATTTTGTATAATTTCACGCCATTTTATAATTACGACTCGCGAATTCGTGGTGGTAAATTTAATATTGAATAAATCAGAATTGGAAATTTGATAATAATTGTAAAAATAAAGTTGGATCAAACCAATGGTTTGTAATTTAGCATTTTTCCCTGCAACAAGTGAAAGAATGGCTTTTAGAAGTAATATTATGTAGTTATATACTATATTATTAAAATTACATTCAGTCATATACGAATATAATTTAAAAATTGCATACATTTAGGATGAGCAAGGTTGAATACATTGCAATAAACAAAAAGAAAATTGAAAGAGGCGTTAAAATAATGCTCGAATGTAAGGGTTAATTGCGTGATTTAGAAAAAATAATTATATTTTTCAATGGCACGGCATTTTACCGTTAGCTTTCTGCGTTTATAGAAATTTCAAAAATGCTTATGGTTTCGCTGTAATAAATAGTAGAAAAACGGCATTTTTAGGGGTTCGAAGGGCTATAATTTTTAGAGGAGGGGAGATAGGTAAAAATTTTCTTCTACGGAAACAAGTTTGTAGTAAAGATCTATGTACGTATGAAATTTCAGCTCTCTTTCACGAATGGACGGACTTAATGGATATAGTGAAATTAATAAGTAGTTTTTGGAAAAGTGCTACTTATAATGAAATTCTTAGTAGAAAATTTATTTATTTATTTAAATATAGGAAATTTAGAGGACTTGCTGCAAATTTGCAACCAAGTGCATACTAAGTATAAGGTAATTACACAAAAAATTGTTATTTATCAAAAATCAGAACGAGCAGATTGTAAGCGGAGGTTAAAATTAGCTCTAGGTCATGTTGAAAAAATTGACTTAGTCGATAATGTGCAATAACTAGTGCAAGTCGATAATAGCAAGACCGTGATAATATTAAATTATTTCACCCAATTAAGATTATTAAGAACCTAAATCGTAGGTGTCTTCAACTACGTTCTTATTTTCACAATAGTTATTAATTTTTTCACCAAAAATGCTTAAAGCATAATAAAATGATTACCCAAATATTCTTGACCTTCTGTCTACAATCTGTACGGGAGCGAGAGTGCCTAATCATAATTGTATGTAGAATAATATTCTTGCTCAAATTACAAAATTGCAGACAGTGGTTCTTAAATTTTATACCGTGATTTCGAAAAGTTTAACGACTTCTATATGATATTCTGATCTCTAATCTTCAATTTAAATTAAAAATTACCACATATTCCACATAATTTTTATTTTTCTTAAAATTTCAAAACAATTTTTTATAAATATCAAGTTCGTACTGTGCAAGAAATACTCAATGAAATTTTGACAAAAAGAGGGGGAGAAAAATGGTATAGAAGAAAAATTTTCCAACATATTAAATTTAAAAAAAAAAGTTTTTCTCACAATCTTAAACAATTTTTTTTTTCTTAATTTATGAATTTCTTTTAATTAATAAAAATTTTCATTTAATTAATTTTTAAGTATGTTTTGAAAATTTATACTTCATTTTTCTTGCGTTTTTTTTTAATAAAATCGAAGATCCTTAAGAAATTCTTGAAATGAATATTATTTTTAATAAAATCTTCTGCCCACAATAAATTTCATTCATTTTTTTTTTCTCTCTTCAATTTTCTTCTTACGTAATAATGAAAAAATCTAAAAATTTAAATTTAATTCTTATTAAAACTCATCAATATTTTTCATTTACCAAAGTTTTAATATAATTTTTTTTTTCCATTTTCATTTTTTTTTTTTGAATTTCTTGGAATGATTATAGCAACACAGAATATAAGCAATAATCCCTCATTTTACCAAAATCTTTGAATAAATTATTTTCAAGAGATCAAAGTTTAAATTTCGGAAATTAAAAATAAACGGAAACGAAAAAAAATTCATAAAAAAAAAAAAAAAAAATTTAAAAATAAATTTGAAAATTGCAAGTCCTTTAAAATTAATTAAATTTTGTATGAATGACGGCGGAAAAAAAAATCTTTAATTAACATTATTATATTATTATTAACCCTCATGTTACCTTGATAAAATTAAATAACATTGGTTATTATTAAATTCATGTAAATTGTAAAGCACGTATTTTCCTTAATTCTTAGGAGCTTCCTGGAAGATTCGAAAAGCAAAAACTTGTAAGCATTAATATATCTTTTTTTTGCCTTCTTAACTCTTTCCTTTCCTTCTTAACTCTATTCACTAGCCCTAGCTTTACTATTCACTAGTCCTAAGAAAAGCTAGGGCTAGTGAATAGTATCATAGATAGCCATGTCTGAGTTTCATGTAGGTAGATGACTAGCCTGTTTATAAATTAAATATTTGAGGTTATTAATATTTCTTATAAATTTTTCTTAGTTTTCAATATCGAATATTATGGGCATATGAAAATTACTGGTATACTAATTTTTTTTATTTTATAAGTATTGTATATATTAAGCTATAATATTGAATTATAATTTTTTTATAGTGACCTGACCGGAGGTTGAACCTGAGATCCCAAACCGGTCTTAAATGTTTATTGCATCGGTCGGTTAAAGAACCGATCGTTTAAAGGATTGGTAGCATAACCACTACACCAATGGTCAGGTCAAATAATGATACTTTAACATGCGATATATTAATTCACTTTCTGAACGAATCGGGTTTCATTTCTGACTTAAGAATATTTTCTTTGGAGCAAACCAATATTCAGTCTCAGGTTAAAGCGCATTACCGCTACTTGTGTACTTCTACGAAGAATCAATTTTTCATTTCTGAATTCTTCATTTCATGCTGTTTCCTAGAATAAATGAAAAATTTTACTGGTATAGGAACATATTTAAATATTATTTTTAAGATGTAAAATGCAATTGGTGATGGGCCCATGGCTCTGGTATTTGAGTTAACTCTAACGAACTCTGACGAAAATATTTCTGAATACAACCTTTAAAATTTGTTTCCATATATTAATTAAATAAAATTATAATTAAATAAAATTTTCACTATTACATATATATTAAATTTATTTACTTGCAAATAAAACGTAATAATTATTAATATTTAAAAATTTTATTGAAACTTACGTTACTGAAGTGAGAGCACATAATTGTATATTGAAAGCAAAGTCTCTATCATCAACTCATACTCAATTATATTCTACTCGACTAGACTTTATATAAAAAGACAAAACAAAAATAGAAGAGAAATTCAGTACTCAAATTGTTTCTATTTATTTATAGAACTCGTATATATATATAGGTATATGACGTCTCTTTTGATATTTAATTTTCCGCTCATTAGTAACGTTTAATTTGCCATCTTCAATGATGTCCTCTTCTTAATTTTATATATAAGAGAATTATATTTTATTTTTTTTCTCTTTTATACTGCATTATACGTATTATACCTATAGTTTTGTTTCGTTTTTTCTTTTTGTCTCCTTCTTGTATAATAAGAATAATATATGAAGGAAGAAATTATTTCCACTCTTGATTCTGATATTTTATACCTTGTTTTATATCTACCTTATATAAATTAAATCCTCCTTTACCTTATAAATATTGCCTCTCTTCCCACCTGTTTTCTCTTTATCAGGGCTACAAAATATATTCCATTTGCTTACACTATCTGCAAGCTACTTGAACATCTTTTGATCCGTAATAAGAATTTTCGTTTTTATCTTACTCTATTGAATTCATTTTTTTTTTCTCTCTCTCTATCTCGAATACTATAAAAATAGAACTCACTACTGTCTCTGTATAAAATCTACCATTTATTTCTTTATTAGTTTGAAGACATATTTATGTATGTATGTATGTATAGAAGATTTATTAAGCAACACAATATAACGATAATTTTTTTTTTATAACGATCAAGTTATTTAGTGCGAGCTTGTAATTATTGAAGTGAAAATTACAAGTGTTTTAATATCTACAGTTATGTCATGTAAGAAGTAGCTAACTTTTATAGATAGAAAATACAAATTTATACTTTATGTGTGTCTATGATACGAGAATAACATGAATATCTTCTCTGATATCTCACCATCCCTAACGAATAATAGTTACGACTATATATTAATTTGGATTATGAAGAAGTTCTAATATAATAAAATAAAAAATTAACTAATAAAATTATTAAAAATATGGTTTGTCGACGGAATCCTGAATTTTAGAAAATAAACTGAACTTAAGGCTCAAAGCCTTAAGAGCTCAATAGCTCAAAGTATTATCGAGTTTATTCACAAAACGTGCAAAATTAATGGCAGGTTCTTTTGATATTGAATTATTAAACCTCAATTTAACAATTTTGATATGATTTACAAATTATTTAGTCTATTCACAATAACGATATTATGTACGCGTTTCTGTACATAAAGCCTTACCATTTCTAAAATTATTGATTATAAAAATATTTAATTTTCTAACTTTAAACTTCATTGGAAATAGTTTTGAATACGTTCTAAATTTGTACGGCTTTACTCCATTTAAATATCAAATCTTACGAATAAAACTTTCTTTTTCAAATATTGTAAGAAGGGGGCTTATTAGTAGGCATAATAGATGTTGCATAGATAGAATCAATTATAATAGCAGTTGCTATACGCATTTATAACGAATATTATTAGCGTTATAATTGTTAACAATGTGGAAAACTCATTATATTTGTGAAAAATTGTTTATTTAAAATTTATAATTATTAAGAATTCACGGTTGTTCAAAAAAAAACTCTAATTATAAAAGAGATGTTCGCCTGTTTGATTACTTTGTATTTTAATTACATCAAAAATTTTCGTTGTAAGAAATTTTATTTGTAATGAGATACTTTTATAATATTATATACCTACATTTATTAAAATATTTTTTGTATAATTGTTATTTTATGCAGGAGCTTGTCTCACTCCATCTCTATGTATAAAAATCGATACCTGGTATAATTAATTTTGTAATTGCATTGATTGATTTATCACCAAGTTTTTAACTAAGTAATCTTAAAGATATCTATAGAAAATTTTAAGGCCTTGAAAAAAATGAAGCCGAAAATTTCTCTTCGTATTTTAAATCCGTACCGGTCTGTTTTGTCACCCTTTTATGGAGGGAATCCAAGACTTACTCTTCTTCATAAGCATTATTAAGTTTAAGACGTCCTTTAACTGGTACTGTTTTCGAAATCTTGTAGTAGATTTGATTAAAATTTATTATTTCACGCTAACACAAAAAAATTTTATTAAAGTGAGAGCACAACTTTTAGCTACTAAAATTTCTTTTAGACACAAAATAAAATATAAAAATCAAACATCAAAATTAGCTGTCTATTTTTATTCTTCCAAACAGTAAATTTCCCATGGCCAAAATAAAATATTTTCCAGTTTCCACCAAATAAAATTAAAATTTCGCTTTTATTTTTGCATATAAAAAGATTTTAAGTCTCTCATTCGCTCCTTGAATATTTACCAAGCAGATCTTTTTACTAGAGTAACAAATTAAAATAATTCACTTGTAATATTATTATTTTATCTTTTAAGAAAAACACAAATTAAAACTGAAAATAGATTCAAGCAGCACAAAATAATAAAAGAGAAAAAAAAAAAGGAAGAAAAATTCTTTATAACGTGCCTAGCCTAGCAGTTCGTAGAGAATAGAGACATTAAAAAACTATGCGGTAAAATGAGAAAAAAAAAATTAAGAGAATATTTTAGGAATAATATCTGGGGATTATTCTTATATGCATAATCCAAGAAAAGAAGAAAAATTTTTCTAGTTTTTATTTTGAAATTCAAATAGAAATTCTTAAAATTGATGTTACAAAATACATTTTTCGTTTAAAAATAGAAAAAAGTAGGAATTATGTCAGAGTATGAGGTAGATTGAACTTTTAATCTCAGATTTATACCACAAAATGGCGGCGGAAATGTTAAATTCTCTTTTTCAATTTAATTTTACTTACTACCAAAAGACATGGTGAAACACCTTATTAAACCCACTGCGGGTTTGCAGTGGAAGTGTTTCATTTATTAGCGTTTGATTGGATCTTAATCCTTTCCCACCAGGGACATTAAGGTATAACTGGCCTTTATTCTTTGAAAGTTTTGTTTGCAATTATTGTTTGTTGTAACAAATCATGATTTGTTTAGTGGTTAATACCAAGTTAGGTTGAAGATACGAGCACTGCAATAGATCATATCTGCAGAACTGCAAAAAACATAATAAATACTGATTAAATGGAAAATTAAGAGAACTTAGAAGGTTTGCATATAAAAACACATTGATTTCATAAATTTATTTCTGCAGATTATTTTTCGAATGCATTCTCCAGATTTTTTAAAAACGGTATATATTACGGCTTTCAATTTTCACGAAATAAAATCTTTAAAATTGAGAATCATTATTAAAATGTACTTCATTTGACCTATTTCTCTTACATTTTTTCTCTAGATTTCCTATAAATTTTATAAAATTTAAATAAATAAAAAAATTCTTACGACTAACAAGGACATTATTTTTTTTTGTTCTTCAATTATTTTTCTGCTTTCTGTTCTTATTTTTTCTGCAAATTGAGATTTTGTCTTAATACTTTTTCGTAAAGTGGAAAAAAATTTGAAATATGGACCAAAGTTTTTCTATTCCATTTCTTTTACTAATATCTATTTCTTTATCTCATAAGTTTTTTTCTCTATTCTAGCATTTTGTTTGTGCATTTAAAGATTATTTATTCACTAGTTATAAATAAAATAGTCTATTCTTTAGTGAATATCGGAAGAATTTTAAATATTTTTTACAAGAAGAGAAAAAACAAAAGAATTTTACTTTAAATAAGGTCATTTTGTTTTTTTATAGGAAAAGGGAGTAATAAGATTTGATGCAGAAAAAGTAACCACAAATATTACTCCTACATTTTTTATGAAAAAATGAAATTTCAATATTTTAAATTTTGAACAAAAAAAAAATTACTCATAAAAAATATCCCTCATAATTTTCCTTTTCCTATTTGGGCAAGAGTTATAAATGCCTCCTATGATTATACTCTAAGTCACTTAACATCATACTAAGTATTTAACTTATTTATGGATCCTCTGTTAGAGATAACTAACTGGTGCAATCAGAATCGGTATCACTTGTGTCACATTGCCAAAGCTACAAAGAGGAGGATTTTCTGAATTTCTTTGTGTTGTTGTTAATGTTCATCCCGGTTTGAGTGAGTTCTAAAATATATATTGTATTGCTGTTTTCTGAGTACTTGGTGTTAGGAGAACATCAGAACGCATGTTAGGAGAACATCAAAAAGTTGAATCATGTTTTTCGCATTCCCAAACATTTTACATTATGCGCTTGGCCTAAGTGATGTTAAAGGGGCGCCTTCTTAGGCTACTTCAACGGTTTTTGAAAACCATAGGTTGACGTTACCATAACGTTTAGCTGTCTTGAAAACTTAGACTATTTTCAGAATTTAGATTATCCCACATTATTGTCAATCATAATTTTTCTACTCGAAAGAAAATTTAAAAGCTCAAATTAGAATAATTATTGCATTTATTCAAAAACTTTTCAAAATACCCTCAAACAACAAACTACACTTAATTTTCTTAATAAATTAATTGAAATTTTTCCAATAGAGCGCTTAAATAATGCGTTCAATAATGGCACATGAATATATCGAAATCTCATTGAGAAAATTGATTAAACATTAAAATTTCCAATTTAAATTTAAAATATTTCAAGAAAAGGGGGGGAGCTACTATGTATGCTAATAAAAACTTTAAATTTACCACAACTTCAACCAACTTTCAGATAACAAAAAAAAAACAAGTCGATTGAAAATTCAAAATATTCGAATATCTTTTGTTCTAATCTCAAAGAAGACCCCAACACTGCCGTTTTTCTTTTAAAGAAAATTTTCGTTATCTAAATGTGAAAATTATTTTATTATTATTTTTGATTTATATATTTTTATTATCATTATTATTATTATTTAAATAATTATAGCCTCAAAACTTAAATAATTCTATAGAGTTTTGATGATTGTTATTGGAAAATTCTTTTATCTAAAAACTTTTATCTAAAACTTTTATTAAATCACCATTTTTCTAAAGGGGAAAAAAAAACTCAATTTCAATATTATTTATTTGCATTAGATTGGGTTGAAGATAATGGATTAAAAGTCTCTTTTTAAATAAAACACACTTCACTGCAATCGACGTTCTTTAAGAGACGGTGCACTTTAAACAATCTATGTGTACATGTGTGCCAATAACGAACTTCACCCCGTAAAAAATAATTACTATCTGAGGACCATTTATTCTTTGGTTATTCTTTATATAGAATATGATATTTGTGAATTTTTAAAATGTAACCTAGAGATAGTTTCTCCTCCTACCTCTGACCGGAATCAGTGTTCTCGTCTGACTGGAAAGGTTTTTTTTGTAATAAGTGTGGATATAATTATGGCACGTGGTGCAATGAAATGTTCTTAAAAGAAGTTAAGTCTATGCATAATTTCCTTTTGTTAAATATGCGATAATGTGATCGAATTTTCCAAAAAGAAATAAAAATATAATTCTATTCATTATAACACAAACATTTCTGATGAACATCATTAAAAGCCGATTTAGGATTTGGACAACAACCACACCAAGAACGATATCGACAATTTGTACAAAATTATGTGTGAATATACGTGCCAAAGATGGATAAATCGATGACCATTGCTTTCTTTTTCAATATATTAAGTGTTGTATTTTAGCTTTGCGTCTCATGTAATTTATTCAGAATCAAATCCTAATAATAAAAGGAAAACAGATATCCGTCGTAAATTATTCTTCAAAAGGTTGCAGAAAACTTATTCACAAATAAAAATAATTAACACTATTATTAAAAATTATTGAGCAATGTCCATAATACTTGTACCAAAAATATAGAAAACGGAAATTTATTGAATGATTCAGAACTCTTAGAAAACACATTGCGCACATAATCCTAAATTTATTTGCAAACTAGCTCTGCATTTTTATTAAAATTAAAATTTTCATATTGATTCCAAGCTTAAAATTCAACATTGTCTTTAATAGCTACTAAGAATATTTATAAAAATTGCACCTACATACGATACATATACAAAAATTCATTGATAATACTGAAAGCATTTGGAAAGGAAATTGAATAAAATTTCAAATCAAGTTATAATAGAATCTGTTGGCATTATAATAATTATTATGATTTCAATTTTAAAACAATAAAAATGATCATTGTGTATAACAGATAAAAATCATTTCAATATTCAAAATAATAATAAAAAAAAAATTTGTACGTTTTTGAAAATAACACAAAATTATTTTCATTCCATACGTTTTTTGTTCCTCAAACTGCAAAAAAAAAAAAAGGCAGCCAGCAAATTTTCGCATATCCTTAAAGTAATATTTTTGTTTGTGTATAGAATAAAAATTTGTTTTCTTCCACTGTTCAGGTGTTATCATGAAGTTTTATGCACGATTTTCAAAATCTAAAAATTTTTATTCTTTCTCTTATTTTTTTTTTCGAGAATTTATCAGTGAATATGCAATTGTATTGAATACACCTACGTGCATTCTAATTCACATATTGTTGGTAGCAGCAAAACGTAATATTATTTTTGAAAACTAAATAAAATATTTTATTCCCGTCATATAATCAACATCCAACAACAATACACACAAACAACAGTAATAATATTCTTATATTCCAGTATATGTGAATATACTGGAAAGTGTGGAATGCAGTCAGAACAAACTAAACTGCATAATGTTCCTATTAGAACATAGAAAACGTAATCACTCTCTTGTTAAAAATTGTAAGCACGATGCATCGTTAAAATGCTGATGACAATTTTTTCCTTCCTTAAAATTTGCAATAACAAAAATAATACAAATTTTAACTTTAAATAATAAAGAAAACAATAAAATTGAAAGGAAAGAGCAAAAAAACACAAAAAATGGTGAAAAATAAATAGGAAAAATCAAAATTTTCCGTTAGAATTCATGTACCTATCTAACTAGAATGTGTGTAGGTGGTATTACACCTACACGTATATATGCATAATAGAAGAAAACGTTCTGAAATTCAAATAAAATCTCACGAAAAACTTGATTTTTGGGAAAAATATTCAATTTTATTTGATTTTTCTTAACGATCCAAGCGAATAGAACATTCATCTATATTTTCGACATAATACATGACAATGGTGAAAGTGATTGTTACGCTGAACTTCATATAGTAAATCTACATACACATACTTATAAAGTAGTAGTGATTTCGCTTTTCTATTTTATAATTTTTTGTCAACTCTGTATATTTCAATATAAGTAGTAGATGCATACATTTTTCATTAAAAAAAGGATCTAGAAAATGTTGGTATGGGTTGATCCGGTTCAATATGAGGTTAACATGAGAAATTAGGTTAAAAATTTTAAACAAAATATTTTTAAGAATAGCTTAAAAATGTATAAGAATATGTTGAAAGTTTAAATTATTGCAATTTTAACTAATGTTAACACTAAAGCCTCCCCACAGCTTAATTCTGTGGTATTTTAAATAAGATTTCTCTAAGAATCAATTTGAAACAAATTCTAGTACTGCTCAAACAATAGTTTAAACTTAAATGAAAATGCATTCCAAAAATAATCGGAATACAAGTCGATATTCTGCCAATATCTATAGTATAGCCAAGTTTTGGTCCTCAAAGGTTAATCGGATTTGTATTGCGCGCTATGTTCAGATTCAAAACTATGCACCCAGAAACATAATAGGTATAGTGTATAATAAATTGATAAGTGTTACAAATGGAGAAATAAATTTGTTATACCCTATTCGATGAGTTCGAAATTCGCAATAAATTTCGTATTTAATAAAATTCAGTTATATTTGATGCATTTGCAAGTAAAATGCTTTTTTCTATAGAAAGAATTGAATTCACATTTATCACTTGAAAATCTTGTTTCCAAAAATATTTTTAAAGCAATAGTCGTGAAAATTTTATTTGCATCAAGTCGTATGTGGACCATAAACTAAATTAGTATACACATATTCAAATACACTACAATATATATACATATATATGTGACACTGTTGTAGTGAGGTGAACTATTTCAATTATTAGAATAGTTTTGCATGAGTGCTAATGTACATGTACCTTTGTCCATTTAAAGTGTATAAATTTATATTTTGAAATTCAATTCAAATTAGATTAAAAAAAATGTCCAAAACTATTTCGGAAATTTTATAAAGACAAAGCTACAAACATTTGGCATTAGAGCAAGAATAGTCTTTGAAGAGCGGAAAAAAGTTCTGGTATGTAGACACTACCTAACATTAATTAATTTTTTTTCTAATGTCCGATTCAATATTTTTGTAACAATGGGGTAGAACAGACTAAGTCAAAATTTCTAAAAAAATTGGGTGGGTTTTCCTTAACGATACAGTTTCATATTCATCGAATTACATACATACATTTATGAATTTCACTTCACAAATTTGATCTTTAACCTATTAAGGGCCACAAAATTGTGTGCATCTTTTAACCACAACATTTTTAACACTATTCACAACCGCCGTAAGTATTCTAGCAAAATTTCCTTGAAATCTTTATTATAATCAATGTAGACCTACGGTGACAGTATTTATTTTGTAAATTAAAAATATAGTGGAGCGCGTTGACGGAAATTTACAACTGATATTTCAGCAAACCTGTACACACCTGCAAGAACCTATCTAGATATCTTTTTTTTACTTTGTTCACATAGCATACATACAAAAGTTCATGTATACGCCATTTATACCGGGAATATGTCACATATACTTATTATACGTCATGTACTATTACTTTATTTTAGTAAAAATGAATATAGTATGAAAGTGTGTTTGTATGTTATTAGTAAAGTAACTAGTTACTATTAGAGAAATCGAGAAAATATTTAGGAAAAAATTACAAGAATAAAAAAAAAACAAGAAGAAAAACGAAAGAGGAAATTTCAAATTGAATCATGACTT
This sequence comes from Condylostylus longicornis, assembly GCF_029603195.1. Taxonomy (NCBI): domain Eukaryota; kingdom Metazoa; phylum Arthropoda; class Insecta; order Diptera; family Dolichopodidae; genus Condylostylus; species Condylostylus longicornis. The sequence continues at coordinate 3,210,603 of NW_026578052.1, read as the reverse complement.
TCTCATCCTGCTGATAGGAACTAATCACTGAACAAGAATAATTGATTTTTCTTTTCTGTATTGTAATTTACATAATATTTTCTATATTGTATATAGAGATTGTATTGCACTATATAAAAATCTATTGTTATTAATTCATCTATAGTACATGAATAAAGTTAGTTATTTTATTATACAATATAAAACGGAATAAATGATGATCGAATAAAATTGCCGAAAATTGATAAAATAAGATTTAATTTTCCCAAATTGAAAAAAAATTATATAATTTAGGAAATGAAAACTAAATCAATTTTAGCCTTTAATATTTTACATTATTTCTATAGGAAATATTACAAAGGTTGCGTAGGTCATAAGGAAAGCTGAAGGTAATAAATTATAAGTTTTTTGCCGTACATGATTAATCGAATTGTTTTGGAATATTGATAACGATAATTTCATCTTTTCAATTTCGTAGATGTACTTGCTATAATATCTCTTCAACTTCGTAGATCAATGAATTTTTTATGGATAGTTTCTCAGTATTATATGTTTTTAAGCTTCTCTTCTTGGCAATACGCATTTAGTTAACATGGAATTTAGTACAATGACTCCAGCTGCATATGCTGTAACGAATTTTAGATAATATATAGCCGTTGTATATCAATTTCACTGCTTTAGCTGCTACATCACCTTCATTTTTAATTGTCATCGCAATTGGAATAATATTATAAATTATAATATAAATTTTTCAATTGCTTAACATGCTTATCCGATTTCAAATGTTCATCTATACCACATAATAGGTTTTTTCATGCAAAGGCCATTCCCGTTAAGCCAATTCATGTAAATAACCAGAATGTTATTATGTATCTAATAAATACCAAGTAAGGCATTGTCATCATAATTCATTTGTTATTAAAGATCGGAATTACATACCTGATTTATATCATAGACAGCTATATATCATAGTCGCTGAGCGATTGTCAATGTGCGTGTTTGGTGGGGAGGTCATAACTGCTCTGTTCCGGGTTAGAAGCACTTTCAAAAGGATATTGCAACAAAATGGTGTGTCGTTGTGTGCATTCTTGGACATCGAGTGGGTTTTCGACAACACTTTACATTAGGCGATTGCGAGCGCCCTAGAGAGTAGGAACGTCGATCTCATTATTTCTCTATGGATGCCTAACATGTTGGCTAAAAGAATAGCAAGACTGTTGTGGAGGTAAATTTCTATATTCGCTGATGTGGAGGTTAGTGATAGATGGACTCCTCGATGAACTGTTTCGTCAGAGAATTGATATCCAGACTTATGCTAATGATAGAGTCATCTTTGTCATATAGTCAAGATAAACGCACAGGCCTTGTAGATCTCAGACTCAACTCGAGCTTGGTGCGCCTCACTAGAAGAATGAGCCTGGAACATCTGCACACAATTCGTGTGAGCAGGGCTGGTGAATGTATACCCTAGTGTTGATGCCGCTTCTTTCGTATGGAGCAGTGAAATGAGCGTGAAATGTGACTCTTGGAACGTTTGGGAAGAACCTGGAACGATTACAGAGACTCGCACGCATCTACATCACGTTGGCTATGAGAACGTACCCCACCGATTGTTCTCATACCCTGTGGGATCCCACGGCATTGAATTGTGCCTTGAAAGGGAGTATCGGGGACAAAAAATAATTTCTTGTTGTTGTTCTTATTCTTGTAGTAGGTATAAATAACTGGGTTTAAGTTGAAAATCTTAAGCTTTAACCGCCCTTTACAATAATCAAAGCAACATTTACACTAAGTTGAAATAATTATATAAAATTTACATTGAAGTCTCTAATGTCCTAAATGGACTTTAAATTTAAAAATTAAATTTCATGTTAATAAACTTTCCAAATATACAAGAAATGGTCGTTCTTACCTTTCCGATTCTATTCCTTTGAATGTGAATACAATTGAATGCAATTTGTTTATATGAAAATGTCCTATGTATCCAATTTTCAAACTAGAATACGCGTATAAAATCAAAATAAACCCTTCTATACCTCTATATATCACAAAAACAAAAAGTATGAGGAAAATTCTGAAAAACTTTTTTTTATTTTTCAGTACCGTTTCAAATCTAACTTGAATATTTATTATAAAAAGTATGTTTGTTTTATTCTTTTTGTTTTTATGTTTGCCAATTCCAGATTTTCATTTTGATATATATTCTTGTTCAGCATATTTCCAATGCAATTTGAAAATAATGTTCTTATTAGTTTTATTTTATATGTCCTTCTGTCCCTATGCGTCTGTTTTAAAACTTTTATTCACTGACTGTGAAATTGAAAGCAGAAATTCTAGACACAACTTGGATCTCGTCTAGGAATTTCCTTCTATAGAAGAAAATCGAATAACCCTCCCATCTCGTGGTTTATAGAAATTATAATTGATGTTAAAGTGACAAAATAGCTGTTGAAATGAAACCAGTTTTTGTTTTTTTAAGTTTTTTTTACATTGTCCCTCTCCTATTTTTATAAGTCTCCTGAATAACTGCCAAAAGCAATTGTTTATCACAACAATTTGTTTGTATGTGTTGTTTCAGGGAAATATGCTACTTTTCAAACCGTTCTTTTGTTGCGAATTTATTTTCTTTTCCTTTACTTTTTTTACAGCAACTGATAAAGTGTGTGTCGTTCGCTTTCTCAAGAATCACGAGGAAACTTTATAAATATAAATTTTCCCTTATAACTTTTTACTCTTCTTTATTTTTCCCATATATTTTGCTTTTTTCTCATATTTTTTTTTTTTAATAATAAAATTGAAGAAAAAATTAGAGCAGCAGCAAGTAAAAAAACTAGAACTTTTCATAAAGATTCGTTTACTTATTCCATTTTGTTTTTGCTTTTTTTTTTTCTCTTTTAATTTTCATTTTAGTTTTTTGGTTCATCTTGAATTTCTACATTCGATTTTCTTGTATTTTTATAATTTTTCTATTTTTTTGTTTTAAATTTGCTTTTTATTTTTGATTTTCGAAAAGTAAAAGATGTCGTTTTAGTAGCAATAGAAAATTCAGATCACGTTCAAATGATTTGCAAAGATGAATTTAACATGTACAATAATATAAAAGCATTCGAAAAAATATACAAATACAAATATAGTGTTGTATATGTATGTAGGTATGTATATGGTGGAGAAGTTAGTTAATTTGTTCACTAGCTGTTCTTAAAACTATAAAATTTGTAAATCTACATGTATTCATATATGCTTACGATTGGCATATTTCGTTATTGCTATAAAAATTTGGCTCTTCATTTGGTTACATGTCGCAGAAATTATAATATTTTCCAATACATACATATATAATAGGTAATATTTGTATAAAAAAAGAAATTATTTTACGCTGTACCAAAGTATATATAGGGACTGAATTGACACAAAAATGGTTTTGATACTTTTATTTTCATATTTGATTTTCATTTTAATTGTAATTTATTTCGATTACGTTCTTATATGACATAGACTTCAATATACCGGTTTTATCTATACTTCGATCCTCTACTATAGGAGGTGGAGTATTCTTGAATTTCATATATTTTAATATTACATTAAAGTGTTATGAAACAGAATAAATTACTCGGCGAGCATTCGGTTTATTTCCTAAAAATTTGGAAACATTTTTAAAAAAATTTTTTTTCGTTCAAGGACGATAACATTTTTAATTGAAATTTTATAAATTATTTCACCCATTCCTATAGTATTAGAGTTGAACTTATCGTATAGTTGAACCATGTCATCACACACTTGAAATAATTATTATTAGTTCTTATATAGATCATTAGAAAGGATACGCACAAATCTCTTATAGTATTTTTTATATCCGCACAAATGTGAGTTCGAAGGGTATCCTTGGGGGTGTTCTGTGTGATAAAAATCATTGAAATTTGTTGACTTCTTGCTGTAGCTGCTATACAACTTCGAAACCCATTTAGTCGTGTAATATGGAAACTATTACAATTACAGTGTTAAAATTTTGCATGAACGAATAAACAACTAGAATTATTTATGGAACAGTGTGACAATCAACACTCAGCACTTAAAATCACTCATTCTTACAGGTATAGCAGAATTGACAACGGTCAATTCAACCTATTTCTTTTAGTTTTTCACAGCCGTAATTTTGTTTTTCCATTTGTAAACCCTTAATTTCCTGTAAGAATATTCTGATTCACTACAATTTTCTCAGATTTTTGGTTGTTTTTTTTTTGAAACCATATTCCAAATTATGCAAAATTCTTCTACACATGCATTATCACCGCATAAAATCCTTATATCTATCACATAATTGGTGCATATAGATTCTATAATAGTTTTCTTACATTGCATAACAGTGAGTTGATTTAATATTCGACGTAAGGATAATAAATAAATGAGGGAAAGTTATATTTTTCATTTAAATTTTCTTTTCATTTTCATTTAATTTTTATTTTGTTGCGATCATTCATTCGTATGAAAAAACAAAATACAATAAGGATTTAATCGTGTAAATCCTGTTTTGATATTTGTTTTGAATTTTAAATATCATTTTGATTTTGATAAAATAAAACGGTATACGATAATGGTACGTTTACTATTCACGTCATTTAAAAATTGAAAAAGAGAGAAATAAATAAAAAATATTGTAAACATTTTCATATACGCGAATAAAATATTTAAATTAATAAAAAATAAGTAAAAAAAACTAAATATAAAATAGTTAAGGTGAGACGTGAATGCAAAAATCATAGTTGTATGTTATTGTACTCGTACTCGTATGTATGTATGTGCATATATGTAGAGAAAATAATTTGTGTCTGTTGAAATAAAATTTAGTTATGTGGTTGAATTTTAAGTTGTGTTATTTTGGAAAAATATACCTACTATGCACTATCTGTGGTATGGTGGAATAATGATATCAATCCGTAGTCATTGAGACATGCATTTAAAACGGCATAGTTTCTGTATAAAAATTTTTGCTGTTATATATAAGAATAATAGTTATATAACATTATACAAAATATAACTTCGACTTCCGGAATTTAAAGTACTTATAGCCGAGTCTAAATAACTACCAAAGCCTAAAAGGTGTTGGTATAGGTAACTATTCTAAAAGTATATATAAACAAATTTTCTATATTATTTTGTTATAGAAAAGCATTATATATTAAAGTATAACAGTAATTTACAAAGCAAGTCTGCGACTCAATATTTTAATTAATGTCATTGTTCTCGCAAAATGTGCGATATATTAGGAATATGTCCAATGTTTTCACGACAAAATGTAATACCATCAAAAATAATGATTAATATTTCATCACATAAAATGTATGATACACATACATGCATACAAATCGTGAATTGAAATGCGCAAATTTCTTACATTAATAGCTTCCTTCATTGCAAATATTTGAAAAAATCCCGAGAAGTCCCTTAATAAAATACGGTAAACAACACTGTCGCTCGCTGTATTAATGCTCAATACCTCTGAAAAATTCTAAAAATTTGTGGCTATATATATGTAGGATAACGCATGATATTGTTGAAGAGGCCTTAGGAAGTTCTTTAGTTGTTGTTCAGTAAAACGTTTAGAATCGTTCCTAATAACACCTTTCTCCTTGAATAATTCTTGTACATACTCTTAAACGTTAAGTAAAATATCTACTTGTAATAAAAAAATATCTTAGAACAGAGATTTCATTTATTAAGACGCGAATAATTTGATATTTTTAAAATTAAATTCAATTAGTAACAATTTCAAAGGTATGCAAATTAATTATTATCTATTCCAATCTCTGATCATATTAAAATTTAATATCAAAAATATTTTAACTGTATTTTATCGATTTTACCGGTTCATCCCTAAAAATATGCAATATTTTTAATATTTTCAAAATAAATTTTATTATCAAAAATTTTGCATGTATTTAGGATGATTTTTTTTTTTTAACTTATAATGCAATAGATTATGCGCTATAAATTTTAATTTTTTTTTGAACAGAAAATTCTATTAAGTTGATTTTATGTATAATAGTATGCAAATTACTGAAAATCAAGCAAAATTTTTTAGGAGTTTATTAAGGTCATATTGCATAAATCGGAAACAAAATTCAAATTCAATTCAAAATTTCACAAATTAAAATTTAACGTTATGTGCAGTCAAAATCGAAAAATCACTTTACTTGAATTTTTCATTCATTTCATATTACACCCCCAGTTCATTGCTCATATCTGCACTTTTAAATGATGATCCTTGAACTTATTGCTTTATTTAATGAACAACTTACTTCAAAATTGAATAAACTTTAACTATTTTATTTTATTACTTTAAATTTTAAATTTTTTCTCTTTGATTTTTTATATTTTATGATTAATATGTTTTAATTTAATATTCGATTCAATAATTTTCGATAATCGATAATAATTTTTGGATCTCTTCATATTATTACAAAAAAAACCAAAATCTTAGAAACTCTTAAGTGATTTATATTAATATTAAAAAAGAAAATATTTTATTATGTTTGTACGCAAGCTATATACAAAATATTACATACATAAAATTACACTATGTCCTTTCAAAATCTTACTATCCCTTTCCCTAAATATTACGCTAGAAAAGTATAAAAAGTAGAAAAAGAACCATACTCTTTACAGTATAGATAACATTAAAAATAAGAGAAAAAAAAAACAAATAAAGAGAAAGAAAAACTGTCAATTCTATTGTTATCCTTTTAAGCTACACCAATAAAATAATAAGAAAAAAATAAAAACAAATTGTACATGCTTTGTATACTTTCATCTTTTACATATAAATAATAAATATTATGCTTGGACATAATACACACACGCATACACAATTAAGTAGGGTATATTTGGTTGTACATCAATATATGCGTGTATATTAAAACATACATATTATAATATATGTATGTATATTGACATGGTCTTCCTTCTTACTTGGGAAAATTAATTTAATGGATCGTTGAACCAAATAAAAAAGTTATAAGTTTATTTGATTCCTCTTTTTTTGTTTTGCAGAAGGAGGACTAAATAGAATGTTGTATATGGAATACGTAGTGTATAAATGTAAGAGAGTGAATATACACATAGGTATATACGGATGAAAAATAATATAAAGAATATAATAAAAATAAAACGAGAAAGAGAAAAAAAAATAAATAAAAATCACTAGAATTAGAAGAGTCCATAGATCATTTTTGCTGTTTTTTTGTTTTTTTTTTTTTGCTTTCCTCCTCCTGTACAAATCAGGGAAAATAAAAGAGAGAAAAAAAAAAACAGCAAAATTGGGAAAATCGAAAGAAGATATACGACTTATCAGAAGGACATTTTTATATTTTATCAATTTTGGTTTTGTTCTTTTTTTCTTTGTCTAAAGTAGTCATTTTTTTATTTTATATTCTAAATATAATATTTCATAAGTATTATTAATATAATAATAAAAATAATAATAAAAAAAAAAATTTATCTAACAGGAAAAAAGAAGAAAAGTTTTATGGAAAAAAAAAGGATTTACAGGACACAAAAATTTATTCCTTTAAATTTTTCTTCTCCCTTATCAATAATCAGTTTTTTTGAAGTGCCAAAAATTATGCTTTATTTATTGAAATTGAATATTAAATTTTTTCCCCTTATTGAATAGTTTTTATGACTTTATTTTTAAAAAATTTTTGAATTCGATCATTATTAATTTAGGCCAGCCGAATTAACAGCATTCTTACATATGGTGCGCCTCATTTAAAGTAGAGAAATTATGAGCCTAATTTAGAGAAGTCAAAACTTTTAAGTTGCTTTATTAATCTAAAATATTAAGTTAATTTTAATTCAACATTCTCACTATATTGAATAAAAACTGCTTTAAGAAATGTTTCTTTTTAATAGGACAGTGAAACTGAATGTTATCCGGGCGGGTTACATTCAATAAAATTGTATACACTGATAGGTGTAAGATTTTAAGTGCGGAGGTAATTTGTAACTGAGTTCATACCTTAGAGTTCGAATAAGTCTGTTCCGACAAAGTTAATGATCTAGGAATTTTGATTCGTCTGTGGAAGAAAATGAAACAGTGAATATTTTGGCGATAAAAGTAGCCAGTACATCATTTTCAGGACTGAAACTCTTTTTTGACGTTAAGTCACATATAGTTCGTGGATAGGTTAGGTTTGGTTAGGTTGCACAGCCACCGGAAGGGTACACCTAGGCCACCAAGGCCCGTTGTGATGCTGCCGGATGCTCCCTTTCTCCCTTATTAGAACCAGCCCGAGTTCCAGCCAAGATCCCTAACATTTACATTCGCTAGGTCCGTAGCCCGTCCAAAAAAGAGGGCTACCATTTCCTCTTCCTGGCATGATCGCCAATCCGACAGTGTCCAGTTAAACCCCTATCATCGCGCCAATATCCTCCCGTCGGAGAGAAATCAGATCCCTTGTGCGATGCAAGTCTAGCTTTGACCACAACTTCCTTCCGGCGTTACACGTAGTTCCATTCACCCATCTGAGATTGGTATGTTCCACCGCTGCACTGTATAGCAGCAGCCTGGGTCCCAGGTTCTCCTTTTCTGGCATGCCCAGGTTCTCCTTTTCAGGTAGAATTCCGAGGGTCGTTCCATGCCTCGCAAGCTCATCCGCCTTGCAATTCCCTGAGATCCCACTGTGTCCGGGAACCCAAACCAAGTTTAACTCGAACTGCCTCGCCATCTGATTAAGAGACGACCGTCAGCTTCACGAGGTGAGGTGAAATCAATTGACCCACCTCGTGCCCCCAGTCCGCGAGAAACGATGCGTCACCTGTGGGGCCACATGACCACTGTGATGCGGCCCCCAGGCGCACTGCAGACTCCGCATCCATCTGCTTGCCCAGTATGTATATCCAATGGCAGCAGATGCAAGAGAATCTCAAGAGCCTGTGTAGGAGTGGAGCACAGAGCACACCCAACTCACACTATTGCCATCATCTGAACCCTGCTGATTACTCGCAGGTTTAAGGAAGTACGGAGCGCCGGCCACCACACCAGAACTCCGTACATCAGGACCGGTCTCACCACCGCGATGTACATCCAATAAATCATGCTTGGTTTCAGGCCCCACCTCTTGTTGATGGCCCTCTTGCACGAGTAAACCGCAATAGTTGCTTTCTTTACTCTCTCCATGATGTTAAGTCTCCAGTTTAGCTTTGAATCCAGAACCAGTCCCAGGAATCTAGCCTCCCTGCTGAAGGATAGGCCGATTCCGACAAGTTTCGGAGGAGTTACGCCCGGAATCTTATATCTCCTACTGAAAACGACTAGCTCCGTCTTTTGAGGTTTAATAGATAAATCACAGCCAGTCGCCCAATTCGAAACTAGGTTAAGATTCCTCTGTATCAGCCCATTTAGTGCATAGAGGTGCTTCCCAGATACGGCCACTGCTACGTCATCTGCGTATGCGACCACCTTAGGGCCCTCTCCCTGCAGGAGTACCAGTAACCGACTGATTACCAGGTTCCAGAGAAGAGGAAATAGCATACCCCTGCGGAGTGCCCCTTCCAACAGAGTGCTCAATGCATGACCCGCCAAAGCTAGCTCTGATGGATCTGCCTGACAGCATATTCCCTATTAAAACAGTCAGGAAGCCATGAATTGAGAGCTCCGACATTGTTGAAAGCGCCTTCCATATCTAGAAAAGCAGCCAGTGTGTATTCCCCGCAGTTAAGGGACCCTTCAATGTAGTGTATCAAGGAGCGTAGGGCCGTTTCCGTTGACCTACCCTTCCGATACGCATGTTGTGCCGGAGACAGCCACCTCGGGTTAAGGTTGCTCCTTATGTATGAGTCTACCAATTTTTCCAATATTTTTAGTAGAAACGATGTTAGACTAATTGGTCTAAAATCCTTTGGAAAGCTGTGAGAGCTCCTCCCAGTTTTAGGAATGAAGACGATCCTGGCAACATTCTACTATTTTGGAATGTGAGCTAGGTCTATACAGCATTCGTAGATAATTTTCAGTCAGGGCAGGATGACCTCCGCCGCATTTTGTAGTTCCGCAGGTACTATATTGTCCTGGCCCGCCGATTTGAAAGGCTTAGTTCGTGATAAACTAAGAAAAGAATTTCATAAAGTTTCATTTGATCGTGACAGTAACCAGAAACGTTTTTTTAAAGAAAATATAGGAATGATCAGAGTCTCGAACTGAAATTTGACAGGATCTTGGACTTTCTGGTGACAGAAGAAAATTTTTGCTCAATTGCTGCTTCGTTAAATATCTGAGACTGCGCAGCATTAGACTGTTTAATAGAATTCTTGATGGCAATTTTCGGAAATATCTTCATAATGAAATCAGATCAGGGTAAGTCTGTTAGGTCACCAATTTAGGGAATATTTAGATGCCCATACTCTGTGGAATAGTCTCCCCGTTAGAATTAGGAGAGTGAACAATGTTCGGGGGGTACGTGATAGGTTTTGCAAGTATTAAAGAAGCTTTAGTATTAATATTTCAAATTCAATACTTTATTTTATAAAGCTCTAAATTAAATTTCTTTCTTCCATGTTAATTTAAGAATATTGTTTTACTTTTAAGTTGGATTATATTTTTGGTTTTTCTCCAAATAACAAAATAAATAAATATAGATTCTTTAGTGAACTGGAAAAGATCAAAGATCACGTTCATTATGAATTTTGAATTCTTAATCTCGAAATTTTTCCAAAAAAATAACTCTAAATCATAACGTAATTTATTCGAACTATTATAGGAATTTTAAACTTAAATATTTTTACGTTATTGTCACATAAATCCTACAGTGTTGTCCTACATTTCAAATTACCTAAAAACATACAAAAGTTTTGAATTATTTAAAAATTTAAAAAATATTTTAATTTTATAAAAGTTTTTATCGTTTCCCACATACAAAATAATCAAATTAAATCTTTTCGTTTAGTGTCAAACTTTATATGTAGTGTAGGCACTAAATTAATACTATCTATAAAGTTTATTGTATGACAAAATTTTTTGGCTTTTTAAATTAAGGATAATCGTATTTAAAATATTTTTTTTTTTCTTGTTTTATTGTACAGACAACATAATTTATTTTTTTTGGCATGTAGTATAAAATGTTATAACTGGTATAATTTCTAAAAATTGAGTTCAATTACCGGTAATATAATAATGTTGAATTTTTTGACCCGAATTTTTTAACTATGTTTAAGTTTATTTTTATTATGTTATACTCATACGTTACTGCTATTATCGTGTATGTATGTATGAAGCTTTAATATTGGAGGTAATTTATGAAATCATGCCAAATATTCACATATATTTTTATTGGTAAAAAAAAAAAATGGTATAATTTATAATCAAAAGTATTACATAATGATTTTTCAGAGAACACCATAACAATTTACATAAATAAAAAAACAAAAAAGAGAAGGGGACGACAATAATGTAAAATTTTCCACTGTTATATTTTATAGTGTACTTGGTATGTCCATTTAAACCATATTTTCTGTACTTATATAAGATCCTTTCTATATTCTTCTTATTATTTTTTTTTTTTTTTTTTTGCAATTTTTGACCATTTATGATGTCATAAAACCGATTTATTTATTAAAAGTGGCAGTCAGACAAAAATATTTTGTTATCATTTCTTGTGTTTTTTTTTTTGTTCAAATTTTTGGCCTAAAAAACACTTTTAGAAAATAAAATTTGAACATAAAATATGAGAAGGGAAATAAAAATTTTTATATAATATGAAAAAGGATACGTTATTTTTCGCTTTTGATTATTAATAAGGATTTTGTATTTGATACAATTTCCTTTCGTAATATGTTGTTTATCATAACGGAAAAGAACATATTAGACATTTTATGTATACATGATTATAATAAAAAAATATATGGGAGTAAAATAGGGAGGATATGGCAAAAAATAAAAAAAAAAGGTGAGTTTAAATCTAGGACAACAAACATTTAGAGTTAAAATGAAAAATATAATTCAAAACAAGAAAAAATAAGAAAAGTCAGAAAAAAACTAAACCAGAAAACAAAAAATGAAAAAAAAATGAAAAATTTCAATAAAACGTGAGAATGTTGCCAGCCAAGTGATCTACGTGATATTATCTATTATTGAGGTGATATTAAATGGGGCTGAACATGTTTTTTTTTTCTCTCTAGTAAAAAAATATTTATAGTTTTGCCTTTTTTTTTTTTTTTTTGTATTTTTTCGTTACCACTTCAATATGGTCCGTTAGTCTCCATAAACAATAAAAATTTAATAAGAAATTATTTAGAGCATGTTATTTACTGATTTACCTTATATGATAGTACAGGTTGTTCAATTTTCAATTGGTGAAATTCAATAATTAGAACGTCCTTAATTGAAAATTCAAATTTTCGGTAAAATTGAAAGCAGATTTTTGAAAATTAATGCAGAATAACGAACAATACTATTGCCTAAAGTTAATTATATTCAACAACAATGGTAACCATGAAAATCATGAAAAAACAAAGTTTTTAAAAATCGAATAGGACATTTTTATTCGAGACGCCAGACCTAATCTCTCGGAAATCTACTATATTGCATATTTCCTGTTCTATAATTGGGCTTACAACCAAGCAAAAATACATGAAACCTCGATACTAAATATTACTTTTAGTTGATTTTAGTTAACGATTGCGTCCGAAGACGAACACAGATGGGTACGTTATAGGGGAATTTTTATGACGATGGTTAGGTTTGGCATTATTTAGGTGTAACTGCCATACATTCTAAACAAATCCCCGAAAATAAGTAAATTCTGCAATTTTTTTATACTCAGAATTAAATCTTAAAAAATTTTAATTTCTTTATTTAAAAGAAAGCTCCCCCTGTATTGAATATTGAAATCTGGTTTCTAAAAAGTACTTTTGTATACTGTTGTGGATATAGTTCTTTGTCTGTTCCTGTGTTGATAATTTTGATTTCTCAAGTAAAATTTTATGATTTTTTAAGATATTTTTACAATTTTTCAATAAAATTATTTTTTTTATTTTTTGGGATAAGTATGAAAAAAGGACATGATTTAAAGTATTGATTAAATAATATCGGATTAGAAAAAAAACACTATTATAGATAAAAAGAATGAGAAAAAAAAATTGCGCAGACAGTAATAATTTTAAAAGGAAATTCAACCTGTCTTGGTTGGTTTTTTTTTCCTTTTTAATATTTTTATGGCATTTTTATAAATTTAATTTAAAGAATTTAGGTCATCTGTTTGTAATTTAAAAATTTAAGAAAAAAAAATTTAATGTAAATGAAATTTTCATGTTCCAAAATTGTAAGGAATTGGGTACGTGCTGAACATATTTTTTAAAAGTCTTTAAATACAACCAATTCAATTGGTAGGCAGAAAACTAAAATCAAGATGGAATCCTGAAAAATAAACAATTGTAGGACAAAATACTGTCCTCCATTTGTTTCTTATTGATTTCCTCATGAGTTTATCAAAAACTTTACGCTAGCATCTTTTAAATTCAATTGAGACCAGTTTTGTCTGCATATACCATTTTAAATACATACAGTAGGGAAGAGTGGAACATCTTTTAGTAAGCCTTCCACCAAAATGAAATATGGCAGTTTTGTAATATTGTAAAAATTTTAGTAAATAGGTTTGGTTAGTTTAAGTTAACGCGGCTACCTTAAGATAGACTTAGGTTAGACTAAACATAGGTTAGTTAGATCCATTGCAATACCGTTAGTTCGGGTCAGGGTCGGTTCCCTTATCTCGACCCTGACCCGAACTAATCCCAAGTAATTATAAACCAAATGCCATCCTAGGTATTAGGTCAGAAAAGAAAATGCGATCCAAGGTATGTCCATTTTGCATTTACCAAAACTGGACATAAGCACAGTAGAGGAGCAACTTTCTCTCTTCCTCTGCATTACATCTGCATCGTTTCCAATTCATCCTGGCATCTTCGGCAATAAGATGACCCGCTATAGCCCGTTTTACTACGTCAATGTCTCTTCGACTTAGAAATATAAGATTCTCCAGTGCGCACTGATCTAGTTCATATCACACTTGTTTCGCCGCTACATATCGTTCCATTTCCCCATCTGATATTGGTTTGCTTTATTGCAATATTGCGTTGCAACAGCGTCTCTAACCCCGCATTTTTATATTAAAATCCCAGAGGCCTTCGAGCTTTTCACGAGCTTTTTGTACTTAAATTTTCTTGAATTTCAGTTCGTTCCAGGAAGCAAATAACTTATCCAAATAGCATAAGTAAACCGATTACTTTTTTCAATTATTACTCAAAATATTTAATCACATTTAAAATCATATTCCTCTTCAAATGTTTTTTATTTTATTTTATTCCTTTTTTAACCATCTAATTAACAATTTAAATCTGTAAGTAAATAACTTTTCCCCATTTATTATCTATGAGTATAGTGTAACCCCTTTAAATTTTTCATTTATTGAATTTAATCAATATAATTTTATAAATATTAATTATTCAATAAAAAAAATTTTATAGCTAATATGGTAAAAAGTCGATATTAAAAGCCAAATATTGAATTTAAAATAAAGAAGCACAAACAAGAAACAAGACGCAACCGAAAGTTATGGGAAAAACGCACGTTCAATTTTTGTTTTTTTTTTGTTTTTGTTTTCTTAAACATATTTATGACCCTCTATAGACTACAAAATAGTAACAGAGGGGACAAAATAAAACCTACAAAAAAAAGAAATTAAAAAAAGAAAAACTAAATCACCTTCGGCAAGAAAGGGTTCGATACAGTCAAGCAGAAATAAATTTTCCAAAAAAAAAAAAAAAATTTATGCAAAAACTATGGCAAAGGATACGCAAAATAAAATTTTTTTTCTCTTCCTTTTTTCTATATTTTAAAATATCCTTTTCATCGCTCAAAAATTCATACTCATCCTCTCAAGTTATATCTCTTTCTTTTTCTATCTCTTTCATACTCATATATATATCATAATATTCTTATTAGTATTCTTATTCTGACTTTTCACTGTTTGTTCTCCCTAATATTTAAATATTAATTTCATATTTCATACTTTAAGAGAGAAAAAATATTAGTATATTTTTTGTTAATAAAACATTTCAAAGTTTCCACTCGTCTTTCAGTTATACCATTTAAAATTTTCGGTTTCATACAGTTTGTCTTACATGACAACCTGTTGTACGGTATCGTATTGCCTATAGTCTACGGTTAATCATATTTCTATACTTACAAATTTGCTGTAACTTAAAATACGTAATCCGTATTAAATTTGCAAATTTGTTACATGTCTTCAGACAAGTATGATATACCAAAGTAAAATGTTCGAAGTTAAATCATACATCTATGAAGGTTAAAATTAATAATTGTTGGTTCAAATTCAATATAATAAAACTAATTGCAATTTAATAATGGAATTACATAATAGGTTCAAATCGGATGTTATCTAAAATGCAGCTGTAAAATTGTTTGATTCTGTTTTTCAATAAAATATCCTAATTTAAAAATCCTGATTTCGAACACTAACTTGTTTTATGTTAAAAAGAAAATAATTTCATACAATTTTTTTTTTTTTGTTTTTTTGCTACTGTGTATAGATTCATTTAAAAATTGTATTTTGTATAAATAGAAATTCATCCTAGCTTGACTTTGGTGAGAATAATGTAAGACCTAAATACCAAAAAGAGAAAGAAAGCAAAAAAAAAAAGAAAACATAGCAATAGAAAAAGGATAAAACCCAACTAAAGTAGAAAATCCGATTTATAGTTGAATTTTTTTATGCTCATTTTGCCTTTTTATATAGAATGGTTTTTGACTTTGGTTCGGTTCTTTAGTTTATGATTTGCGTTCGGTTCTGTCCTTTAGTTTTTGTTTTTTTACTCTTTTGTATGAAAATTATGAATTTTTAAGATAATATGATAAAAAGTGAAATAAAGGGGTGGGTGATGAAATCAAAAAGATTTTTACTTATTTTATGTTTTTTGAATTTTTTTTTTTGTTTTTATTTGTGATATTTCAGTTTAAGGATTGTTTCATGTTTTTGTTTTTTTTTTATACGATTATATAAATATTGAAAAGGCATTCAAGTGTAAAAATTAAAATTATATACGAATATTATTATTATATTGTATGTTTACATTTCACTTATATAAGTAGGCACATCAGTGAATATACTGTTATATGAATTATAATAAAGTGTGGGAATATTATATATAAATGTATAACAGAAAAAGGACAAATAAAAAAATTTAATAAAATGAAATTATTGATAAACAAAATAATCAAATGAAAGCAAAAGATGCTTTTTGTCAGGATGAATTGGTTGCTCCTTATGGAAAAAAAAAAACTGTTATATAACAAAAATAGCTACAACAGTACAAATACTAAAAAAAAAGATTGTATAAAAATTATTATCCTTTCATTTTGGGTGATAAAATTAGCATTTATGTTAAAAAGAGAAAAATATATTATATTTAAAATTTTAACGATTTCCGAGAAGATGAAATGAAGGAAGAACAGTAGATAAAAGGTGGATAAGTTCACACACATTTTGTATGAATATGAAAAAAAAAAATAGAATCGTTAAAGAGATTGGAAGGCTTAAAAAATTTATTGATTTTATTTTTAGAAAGATATTTCAAGTATATATTTTTTGGAGTAGGTACTTTTCTTTTTAATAAATAAAAATGTTTCAACAATTTCCGAAATTTATGATTCCTTAATATTGAATTTTTAAATTATTGAAAATTTAAAATATTTCTTTTAAAAAAAAATTAATTTTATTGTATTTAATCGAATTAAATTAAAAGATGTATTCGCAAAGTTCCAAGATGGGGAGAAGAAAGTTAAATTTTCATTTACTATAGATTGAGGCGATTATGCACCGTGACGCAAAAGACCTATTGTGTACCCCACAAGTGCCTACTGCCTAATCTAAAGTACCTTCTCGAGACCCAAATTTTTGACGAATTCAAAATACTTTTCCGGTGAAGTATCCCACAACGTCATATACCCAACACTGGAGGTGGACCCAAACTGTTCCCTTTCTCTTATTGCTCAACGATCATTGAGCAGGTGCATTGGGGTCTCCCCCTTTTCTTTAGAACAACCGTCAGTTCGTATGCCCAATTTGTTTATGTATTTCTTAAATCTGCAGTGTTCCATCAGAAAAAGGGTGACAATTCTCATATGATTCTTCTTAATCCTTATTGTCACCTTAAAGCATTCCCGATTGTAATTGCATAAAAGCTTCTTTTACTTTCCGAAGCCTCGGTCCGTCACTATACAGCTCAGGAATCGGTTTCACGCTTTGTAAACATATCTGTTCCCTCATTTCGTCTCCTATTAATCTATTGTTATGAATGAGATTATGAGAGTTTTGCAAAAACGGTAAGATTGGTTCAACTTGTTTTATAGAAATTTTTCATTACTGCGAATGGCTATCACGTGATATACCAGCTTTGTAGACAATTTTTTGCGAAATTTATTAAATATGAAAATATTTAAAGCAAATACGAAAAATAATCGGACGAAAATAGATTATTCGACCAAATTCGATAATAACTCTTATCCTGGCTGATTGCGCCTATTTAATTATTGTTAAAGCATTTATTATTTAAAAATTTTAATAATTAAAAAATATTTAGTAAATTTTTTATCTATTTTTTGTTTCAGGTAAGTTTCGACCCCATCATTATAGATGAAACATCTTTCTGGTTCTAAAATATTAAAAAGTTCAATGAGAAAATCCAAACAGCACATTTCTATAGGTAAACTTTAATTGAGACTGGAAGGAATAATTTTCATATATTTTTTTTTTAATTGTATTTTTGAAGGATTCTATGAATCATGATTATTTTCTTCAGATTTAGCTTTGAAAATTACGATTGTAAATTTCTGTTATTTATTATAGTGCTTTCCGATATGAGTGCGAACTAAGTGGTGATATTAAAAGAGTCATTGTGAATATTGTAAGGAAAACTTCTCTCACCGATAGTTTCGGATGCCTGCATTATAATGTTGGGCATAACCAATTTATTCAAAACTACGATTTTAATAACAATTTCAAGCATTTATAATAATTTTAATTTTTTTTTCAAAATACTATCAAAGATTATTTCATTTAATTAATTATAATAGTGGCAGGATTATAATGCTCATTACTATCTTATTTGTAATATTTTAATTGTGTAATTTATCAAATTAAATTAAGTGGAAAATTTCACCTTTTATTGTACAATTTCCTGCTACACGCATATTATACAAAATTTATTACCTAATATTAACCTGATATCATATTTTTAATGTGTTCTGTTAAATGTTACAATTTATAACATAAAAAATTGTAAATTATTAATGAATATTATAATTCAACATTATTGCAATAAATTTTATTTTCTGTTTTGTTTTTTTTTTTGTATTTTTATTCTTATTTTCGAATTTATTGTTTTATTAAATTTTATATTATTTTTGCCATTTTACTTATTTCACGAAAGCTATATTATTGTGTTCGTTATTGTAAAATATTGTTTTATTAAAACAAAAAGAAATAAAAAATTTCATATGGTTGATCTGTCAAACTATAGAGTTAGTTTGACATATGAAAGTGTTAGTAATGATGAAAGTGATTTATACTGCTAGGTCTCAGAAATTTCCATTCTAAAAAAAACAGAATTGAGTGCATATCTTAAAGTTTTCTTTCTCAATATTTCCAAATACAGGGTTCCGAGTTTGGAAAAAAATTCTTAAAAAGGCTAAGTAAGGTCAAGAATTCTCTAAACATGTTTGCATACGAACGCAGTCGCAAACAGAATATTCACATAACTGGTGCTTTTGGAATAATTTAAGCTTATTTAAGTATGGCATATCTATGCTTAGATGGATATCTATGCTTTGTCTGTAACTCTTTTTTGTTACCTCTTTACACTAAGGGGGACTTGGCAGTAGGTATCCGGAAAAACTCTGTTACGCATAGATTATCTGCCTAGGAAAAATGTCTACCATTTAACTTACCCTTCGGAACCGGCCGGTGAGTTACGCTAATAAACCTTATACCATATTTGGAATCTCAGACACAAATATGAGGAGTCGCAGTTACTTTTGGAATTTTTATTGAGTACTAAACTTATTTTATATAATAGGCTGTCGGAAACTGCCGTTTCCCGAAATAATTTTTTTTCTTATGTACTAATCGCTACATACTTATCGAGTTCACTTCTAAGCAGATTCATTATGAGACCTTCAGAAATTACAAAATAGCGGTTGCTAAGAGATTGCACTTCTTGATTCACTAATCAGTCGGCATACATATCTTAAAGTAAAGAGGCCTATAACGGCCCTGGTCGTCTACGAAAAAGTAATTTTATTAATAGTATAGCATAATTACAAATGATATTAGAATTCTTTTATACCGTTAACCATTAACAAAATAATGTTCGTGCACATTTCAATATGGTAATCTTGAATGTGTATAATACGTACATTATCTACTTAGTCTGTAGAATAAAAAAACAAAAAAAAAAAAAAAACAGTATGTGTAACATTCGTGCACGTCAAATGACAAAAAAAAAAATAATAATTTGAGTACCCGTTTGAAGGGTGAGTTTCCGTTATATTTATGAATTTATTTGTACGTATATATGCGCATGTATCCTCTCTTTTTTTTACTGTTATTTTTGTTTTATTATAATTTCAGATGATTTGTTTTATTCTGTTTTGTCTTTTTGTGCTGCTTTATTTTTATCAAGTATTTTTATTATTATTTATGTTTTTATTTCTATTTAAAATCATAAATTCAAATATTTTTTTTTTATTTGTATGTGACATACAAGTAATATGCAATAAAACATAAATTTTTATTATCATTCTTAATCAATTTACTCTTAAAAATACAATGGATTTATAATTTATGGTAGCTACATACATAATATATGAAAGCACGTCTATACACTGAACCATCTTCTTACATATTACGTTTGGAAGCAAGCAAACAAACACTTTCTTTTATCAAATCCCAAGTAGAAAACATATAAACTTAAATGCTTCACTTGTAATATAAGGTAAACTTAATTGAACAATTAAAGTAGTGAAATTGACACAATACGAGTACTCATTTCCCTCTTCACTTATCCGTTCTCGCTTAATTAAAACTGTGCACGTACCTACATAATAAGAATATCAAAAAATACATACATAAGCACACAAACTTATAACTTTTTAATTTAATTTCCTGATATAAATACTAAATATTCAAAAAATACAAGAAATATTCTAAAAATTCATTAGATATTATTCAATGAATTCTGCACTGCTATTAGAAGATTTTCAAATAAAACTATAAAAAAAATTAATACTGCCGCTGGATTAACTCATTAATGCTTAAGTTGAACGATATAATATGACCGCATTAAGGGGCGAAAGATTATGTTATTTAATTTATATTGAGATTGAACAAGTCATTTGAAATTTACGCTCAAATACCAAAATCGCGTTTAAAATTCTAAAATTTGCCTATGAAATTTTATTTAAACTTCCAAAATTTCAAGATGATACACCAATCTTAAATGGAAATATTTAAGAAAATAGTTATTCATATTGTTATAAAATTCAATATTTTATATTTAATTTGATAACTTTTCTTGTAAAATTCAAATATTTTTTTATTCTTCGAATTCTATACGGAACCCCAAAATTTAAATTTTCTATTCATTTTTTAAATAAATCATTTTTTCAAAATTTTCTAAATAACCATATAATAATAAATTTAATAACTTATCCCAATTTTAAAAATCGAAAAAAAAATTATAATAAAATCAGAATATGTACAGGGTCTTACAATGTTTGTAAAGCATTATGACGTATTTAAATAATTAAAACCCTTCAGAAATATTTCAGATTTCAAAGTAGTTCATTGGAAACTTTCGAAATCTTTTAGATCTTTGAATTTAGTATTACAGATGTGTAATACTAAGCAATTTAAATTATTCTATTCCATTCTAGTATAAAATCAAACACTATTTTAATTCTTCCTCACAATTGGGAATATTACAGATTTTTTACATTGTTCGGTGTTATTGAAGATTGTAAATTTGTATCCCGTTAAACTTTTAACTAGAACAAGACAAAAACCTTGAAATTAGGTGAAGAGCTTCTATTAAGTTAAATAGCGTAAATCAGTTGCAGAATAAATAATAATAATAAAATAATAAAATCGTAGTCACTCTGTACGTTTTCCTCAAAATTTGAATTCCAAGTCACAATATTCTATTTTCAATATATTATTGCAATATTATAGAAAAGTAAATTTATATAGAGAAATGAAATAAAATTCGGAAATTTTTTTTGACTAAAAAATGTCATTAAAAATGATAATAAGGAAACCCTCCACTAAAAACTGTAAAAGAAATCAAATATCTAGAAAAAAAAAATTATTCTAAAGTTTTTTTTTTATTCAATTTTCAAATATTAAAAAAATTTTTGGTAAAAAGGAAAACAAAAAATTACTTATATTTTTTTTTTTAAATATGCGAAAACCAATAGAAAAAATATGTCGCCAAAAATAGACAAAAAATATAAATAAAAAAATTATGAAAAATAAAGGACTAAAACGAGAGGAACTGAAAAACGGCGTAACGATTTTAGAAAAGAAAAATGAAAAATAAAGTAAATTTTACCTTAGAGGCTCAAGAAAAATTTTTGATCCCATATTGAAAATATTAAAGTTCAAAAGTGTATGTAAATGAGAATGAAAGTCAGCCAGATGAGGTCGTCTTATACAATACTCTTAAATATTCTTACAAAGGCAATAATAAAGAATTATAAAAGCAATAATAGCAACAATAATTTATAAGGATAACAAGAACAAAAAATTTAAGGATATTATTATCTTTCTCTTTCTCTTTTTTTTTTATTGTTTATTATAAAATTATATTTGACAATTTAAGAAAATAACAAAGCAAAATTAAAATATGTTTCAAAATTTTATTTATTCGATTTTCTTTTGATTTCTCTGCTCTATAAATAAAAAATCTGATGTGGTCAGCACATAACCGACCTCATTGTGTATTGTCTAGTTAAATGAAAGTGTTACAGAATATTATAAAAATGTCTGTTAAATACTTCTTTTCAATTTTTAGGACATAAGTAAGCTTATAGTTAACATACTCAGAAAAATGTAAATTTGGCTCTTAGTAGAGTTTCGCTTTGTGCTACCCGAATTCCCTGAAATGCTCGCCAGTTAGTTTCGGTAACAACCAGAACTCAAATATCAAATTTCAAGAAATTCCATCAATTTGTTCTGTGGATATGGTGAAAAATGTAAAATCGGCCCGCAAATCCGTTTTCGAGCCCTGATCTTTCCAAAAAATTTATATGTTCATTGTTTTAATACGAGGAGTTCATATATTAAATTTCAATGAAATCGGTTGATTATTTCTCTTTATATACACAAAAATGTATATTTGGCCCGTAGTAAACGCCCAGTTGCTGATGCCTGATTTCTTCCAAAAGTTAGGAATTTTTGCGTATGATCGAGCAAAGCTTATATATAAAATTTCAAGTAAATCGGTTGAATATTTTCTTCAAAATGTTCAAAAATGTAAAACAGGCCCGCTAAAAAGTGCAGTTCCCGAGGCCTGATATATACCAAAAGTTGATCGATCCGTGCCATGGTGGAAACAAACTTACATATAAAACTTCATCAAAATCGGTTCAGCCGAACTTGAGATACACGCGTGCACACACAGACCGACAGACCGACAGACCGACAGACCGACAGGTTGCTAAAAATAGTTAATTACACTTCCCTACTATAGAGAAGTACGTTCCCACCGAAAACTCGATATGCAAAATTTGTTGCCATCACATAACCTACCTATTGTTTACACAATACGGTCGGTAAATATAATATTAAGCATAAAATATTAAAGATTACATGAGTCACACGGTGCCTTACAACTAAAACGTGGTGAAATGTGAAAAAAAAAGATATTTGAGGTAAAAAAAGTGAAAAATTTTTCGAATTATTAGATAAGAAATCGAAAATGTCTAAGACACGGCGGATCAAATTTATTTAAATGTTGAAAAATAAATTAAATAAAAAATTTTTAAAATAAATTTTTTGGCGAGACAGAAAGATTAGCAATGAATAATATAAATAAGAAATTTGCTTCGTATAATTTGTTCTAGACTTCATTAAAAATATTGAACTGACATCAGTATACGGATAAACATAAAGTGTGTATAATAAAGTATATATGCAAGAGTTTCGTTTTCTTTGTTGTGTGTGTGGACTTCCAAATCGCCCACAGTCTACCAAATGCCATTCTAATCATCTTCAACCTGTTATTTATGTCTTCCTTAACGCCTCCCGATGTGGATATGATGCTGCCAAGATAGTTGAATTGTTCCACTGACATATAGCACTAGTGTTGAAAAGGAAATGCGTGTGTTGAACTTGTGCAAAGCGTCTTATTTGTATTGATTTTAAGTCCGACTTTTTCTGCATGCGTATGGGCCAGTAGGGGTATATTGTCTGCATATTCCAAATCTTCTAGACGGCTCATTAGGATCCATTAGGGTACATTGTAATTAGTTAAACAAATTAATTTTTGCCCTATGTATTTATAAAATTGAAGTAAATGTTACTACTCGTAATACCATTCTATTTATAATCCCTTAAGCATCTTTAAGTATATATAATTATTACTTCATTTGAGTGTGACATTCCTCATTAAAATTTTGTGTAGTTCGTAACTGATTTGTCATATAGACACTGTACTGATTTATATAATATTTAATGCATTCAAGGTTTAAATGTTAAACCTTTTGATTGTGTTGGATTCTTACCCCTAACTCAACCCAACTGTTTACAGATGCCTTTATACATATTCCAAAATAAATTTATTGTTTCCTAATCAGAATATAAGCAAATATGAAAGTATTATCCAAATTAAATAAGAAAATCAAATATTTGAGAATTTTCTAAAGTCGTCCCGAAGTAAAGAAGGAATCCAAACTAATACTTCAATACACCCAATTCTTAAATGACAACATTTAACACTTAATAAAATAATTAAATTATGTGATTGCAATTATTTTGATACTGCTCACAAAACCAAGAAATCATGTTGAATAAAATCTTATTTTTATCCTGGAAAACTATTTTATTGAAATTCTCTCTTAATAACAAAATCAATTTTTATTACTTTCGGACCAATCTGCCTTACAGTAAATAATAGTAATGGTAAGATAACCAATATTACAAAACAAAGGAATAATGCGAATCATATATTATGCGGTACCCGGTTAAAAGAAATCTAAAAGAATTCGAATTTAATTCTTTATCATTTAATTTAAAAATGACAATATTGCACAACACAATATGGACTTCCTCACTTCCTTATCAAATTTCAATCAAATAATTCCAGAAATGAAATACAATGTCCACACAATATTTAATTTTTACTTAGAAAAATTTTGATTTTAATTCCAAAATCAAATAATCATTATATTAATATTTATCAATAAATTGCCATATTGTTATACTGGAGCAAAAAAAAAAACTGTCTTAAACAGGAAAAGATTTCTCTCTTATAAATTAAAAGCAGTCTTGCTTTGTTTCTTGGATTGTTTTTTTATATTAACCCTCTAATAATACACCAACTGTTCACACATTTAATTTAAGAAAACAATTTTTCTTTGTTTTCAGTTATGAAACACTTGCAAGATTTGCTACGTTTGCTCGTATACACAGTTACGGGATGTTAGTCGAAAATTATTCCAGTTGTTTGATTCCGAAAAATTTTTAGAGCTATACTATAACAGCATGTGGAAACGCATTTTTTTGTACACAGCTAAAACACCTTTTAAGTTTAGCTTCTATTTCAAGACTAATTTATTTCATTGTTTATAGTACATAATCTTATAATCTGTTATACTCGTACTGTACTTATGTTCTATGTATTTGTGTAAGTAATAACGTAAGCAACCAGTATTTCTACATCAAATACCCTTCAAATATTCAGCGAATATATTCGAACATTCAGCGGGTTGAAAAATAACCAGTGCGATATCAGACTGCGTGCCTACATATACCAATAGGTTAGAGTTGAGAGTGATAGGAAAAGTTTGGCACATTTTTTCAGATTTATTTATAGAAATTATTCCATTACAATAGAGCTACCCATCAAGTAAATTTCATCCAATGTGTTAAAATTTATGAAGTTGACTGAGAATTTTTGCTTTGAATAATTATTTTTCTTAAGAATTGCTTAGTATAAATAGATAAACACTATTTTTGAATGGGTTAAAAATAAAAACAAAATAAATATTGAAATTTGAATTAACCTACATGAAAATGAACACAATAACGTTCTAAACAAAATATTAAAAAAAAATTCACCCTTATAAAATAATAACTTTTATATTGACAATTTAAAAAATAAATATAGACAAAGACAAAAATAAATTTCTAAATCTTAAGATAATGCTTGTAATTTGAAACGGCACATGTGACCTCCTGTCTATACATAATACGTATGTGTATTTATATGCGCCTTGTTAACACATCATTCAAATATCACTCAAGGATTAATCTTCTTTTCACGTAATTTTCAATTTATTTTTTTAGTCTTCCTTTTAAAAAATATGGTGACGACTACTTTTTGATCAACTGAGCGCACAAAATTTCCATTTTCTTCTTTTATGAAAAATCAAATTGAATTGAACAGAACACAATTGAACAGATATGATGGCACAACATACAAGAACTGTTTTCAAGGGGTGCCATAAAGATAAATGATTAGATACAAAATGAAATTTGTTATTTTTGTTTGTTTTTTTTTTTTCTAAATACAATTTTGTATGGTCTAGTACACATATTTTTATCCATACAGTATTTCTATATTTAGTAGCTTTAAGATTAAAAATTTTGAAATAATTTGACAAAAATATGATGTCACAATTGAAGACAACAATAAAGAAAATTTTAAAGACGTACGATGATTATTTTTTGTACATACCAAATTTTGAGAAACAAAGGTTTACCAGTCGGGTCATAATTCGTTGATTTAGCTCACTGATTAAATTGTTCCACATGATTAAGGATCAAAATTATAATGCTTATTGGAGAAGTCTAATATTTCCTAGGATGATCTAGTCTTAGACATGAGAATCAAATTCTTAGGAACATGCAAGTTTATATTGAATTTCGCCTGTCCTGTTTATTGTTCATTGCATCTTTATTTTAACTTGTAAACTTGCAACTCTACCTTGATTTTGTATGACAATCATATATTCCCTAAAATAATCACTTCCTAATTTCTTAAGTTTAATTATAAACAACAACTTCTAGCGAAATTAAATTTCCTTTGGCAACTCTAAAATTCAATTTAGATATTTTTTTTTTTTGCAAAATAAATTAACTTTATTGTTTACATATAAAAGGGTGCTGACAAGTTATCCTAATGATTTTGTTAAATTTACGTATATTTTGCAGAAGGACAAAGATATCTTGTTGTTGTTTATTTTTCGACAAGGGGTGATATTATCACATATTATGTTGATCGAGTTTTTATTTTTGGGGATTTTCAAATTGAATATGAAAATTTTTTGATTTGCAATTTTTGTATAACGTAAAAAAGATTGACTTAAAAACGAAATTTAGCAATTTAATTTAAATTCGAATTTGGTGCATGTTTTTCGATAAATTTAATTCTCTTTCACTTTGAATTTGTGTAAACCAAATTTTGCATAATCAGAGCCAAAATGGTCTGAATAAAATTAGTAGATTAGTTGGAAGACAACTCTTAAGGTAGTGTGATGACATCTTGTTGCTGTAACTTCAAAATTGCAGTACTAGGGTTAATGATTTAAAAATTTGATTTAATTCTAATTACAATTTCTGTATTAGGTAATATGATGAAATTTGGTTCAGAAATTTCTGAAGAAGACTTAGGTGTACTGTAAAACTAGTATAATGTTTATTGATCTGAATTAACTATATACATTTACCGTTTCTGCCACGAAACTATTCAGGATTCCCGAATTGTTGACTCGAGTATAATTCAACTTATCATCATTTACATGACGTTCTATTTCTACAAGCATTAAATAAAACGAGTTTCCTAACTGCTTTAATTAATAAAATGCATAATTAACTGTACACTTACCGAATAAACATGAGACTCTGATTACGTACCATATACAATGGAATATGTCACTTTCCCTACCAGAAATGAAACTATCAGAAGTGAATTTTCTAATAAAATATTTTGTTATTTCTCATATTGTATAAAATCTTTTTCAAAACTTAAAATTTTCCAAATGAACTCATTCATTTACAATGCATATGCTTTATTTTGCAAATTATGTTGTCACGACTTCTACGTTCTTGTTTACTCTATTTCTATTACACCGCAAACATTTTGTAGTTATTCACTAACACTATTTTATAAATTTCCTATTTATATAGAAATAAAAATATTAAAACTTATGCCAAAATAAAATTTTAATAGTATATAGTTTATTTTAATTCCTAAAACACATTCTAATTTTATAGGATCATGTAATGTGAACGTAAGGCAAAAATGTAATTACACACAATGCATACACACAATAGGAATAGGAAAAAAAGATGTCAGAAAAAAAAAATTGCAACTAAAATTAAAATAAAAAAAAAATCAGGATATTTTTATCCTTTTTCCATTCCTATTGCAATATTATGTAGTATTTTCAATTAAGCAAAAAAATAAAAAGAAAAATAATAATAAAATAACAAAAGAGAGGAGGCAGAACATTCTATATACAGATACAAAGAAAATTACTAAAATAAATAAAATGAAAGATTTTTGCTGCATTTTGCAATTTTTTCACTATATTGCTATATTTGCGGCAAATGAAAGCAAATAAAATCAGTTAAGTGAATGAAGAGCGCGCCGTCTAAACAAATAAAAAATAAAAATATCAACAAAGAAAAAGAAAAAAACTAAAAATGAAAATTAAATAAAAAAAAAAAGAATAGACGAAAATTGCAAAATGCACACTAAAACATACAAACATACACATAAAAAATTTACTCTTTTGACGAACTCTCCTCTCAAATTTATAAAATTTATGCTTTGGAGAGATTTCAAACAAAAAACGGAAGAAAAAAATAATATTGCAGCAAGGATAATAAAAAAAGCAAATCAAAATCACAAACATTATTATTGTGAATGTGAAATTTTTATTTCCAATTAAATTTTGTCCAAGAAAATGTTTATTTCACTTTGATTCAGAAATGAACTGTCCGTCTTTACGAACTGGTAAACTTGTCATAACAGAGAAATGAGTAACAGCCGTATATGCGATATATTTTTTAAAAATGAACGAAGAATCTTTGTGTTCATTATGGATTAATAATAGCGTAATTCTCCTTTATCTTCTAGAGGATTGATGACAATTAGCCCGTAATACGCCATTTTGAGTTTTGCTGTAAAATCTTAGAATCAGGCGATAAACTGTAGTAGGTGTAGTAACACTTCTTTTCAAGATTTGACAAATTTTGCAAGGCAACGACAATAGCCACTCATAAAACTCTACATTGTTACAAATCATCTGAATCTACCCTAGTCTTTTCAACATGCTCTAAGGAACAGTATAGCGACGATCGTAAGGTATTCGGGGCGATTTTAATTGCAATTCTTATCGCGTTAGAATTTTATTCAATATTTGTTTTATGCAATATTGAAACAAAGTAAAAAAGATTTGTAAAAAAAAAAAATTAAATTCTTTTTGTGTTTGTTAATTTTTACTATCTGGGGTTTTGATTGAGTAAATATTGCATTTTTCATTTTATTTTTATAACAATTTTTTTTTTTTTAATTTCTTTATTTTTGTGTCGACGAATTTTTGTTGATCTCGTCCGGTTTCCCGCAAAATTTTTTATTCTAGCTTTCGGTATTGGTATATACCTATATAGGTTTATGTATTCTGTGTGCAGAAGGGGAGTGTAAAATTACAAAATTGCAATGTTAAAAGGATTGTTTCATGTTTCTTGTTTATTTGTTTTTTATTTGTTTATTTTGCGTTTATTTAAAATCATTTATTTGTTTGAATATTTTTAATTTTAGCACCCTTTAATTACAAATCCCAATCTAAATCCACATGAATTTTATCCTGTGCTTTGTATATGTCATCAATTTGAGATGTTATTATTATATCCAGGATTTTAGGTTTTGATTATTAATATGCAGAATATTTTTAGTTAAATTTTGCTTTGATGGAAAAGATGGTATTTGTTATAGCCACAGTATCATATTAGCACATTTACTTTAAAAATTTGAATTGATAGTAGTAAGTTATATAAGCAATTTTTTATGTACGCTATTAACCGCCCAGAATTCTCTAACCTCGATTCTGAGTAACTGAAAAGTAAAAGAAATGAGAAGACAGTCGATTTACACTCTATTGTATTATGAAAGCAGTAACACTGCCGTTAATGATTTTGCTACAATATTAAAGAATTATCCACTAAAACTGATAAGTACAATATTTAAAACTAATATAACACGAGATAAGAAACAATTTCGAAGGAAATTTGGTCCCATTCCTTGATACCGGTGACGATGTGATAATTTCGAACAAGTCTGGACTTATGCAATAAAAATTTAATGGTTTGCACAGATAAAATTAGGGAAATATCCGCATTTTAAGATTTTTTGCTGTTATAAGAACAAAACTGCTTAATTTTTTTGAGTGTAAAACTAAAAAAATATAGATTTTATTAAAGTTAAAAATCACAGTCTAAATCACAGGCGGATCTTTGAAACCTTTTTTACACCACAAAATTTTGCCTATAAAGAATAATTGCTAGCATATAAAATGCAAAAGCTTACCTAAAATATAAAACAGGAAAAAAGATTGGTTTACATTTGGTTTGCGTCTACGAAATTAACAGCTTTTTTAGCGGATACCATAAATGTGACCTCAAACATGTATGACATGTATACTGTACATACATACCGTATTTTAAAAATAATTTCAAAGTGATGTTACGGTGGTTTTAAGTTCATTTAACAACTTGTTTTGCTTTTCAACCTTCAACGCTAAATGATGGATAAAATTTTTAATTAAAAATTTACTTCTTTACAAATCATCGGTTTTATCATTGCACTTGTTATCATATTCAATAAATTCTCTTTCATGTTTTGTAATTGTGAATTCCAAGTGTCTGTTGCAGCCTGTAATTTTAAATACAAGTAATTTGTAGGTTATTTTAGGAATGCGAAAACTAGTTCAAGTAGTTCTATTTTCAACAATTTCCAATAAAGAAGTTCAATTAATATTGCAGAAATCATATTATTTTTATCGATTATTAGAAAAATCAAAGACAATGCATGAATGAATTTGTAATGGAACAGCTATTCAATATGTCAGCTCTTACGGAAACAGTAAAATTGAAGGGTTCAAAATATTAAAAGGAGAGCTAAAAATGTATGTATAAAAGCTCTTTCTCTTTTCATATTGTCATCTATGTACTTTATCTTCCACATGTAATTGTATATGACAAAAATATTATTACGTATAAATCCGCTTTAGTTCCAAAGAAAATTTCTGCTATATAGGATAATAATATCATACATAAGAAATTTAGAAATAAGGAGCGATTTTAACTTACGTACAACAATTTTTGGAGGTACCTTGTGCATATATACCAGGGACAAACTTTAAATTGACTTAAAAAGAAAACTGTTTAAGAAAAGAATAAAAAAAATTTTTCCATTCAATATTGAAATGTTGTACAAAATCATACCATACACTGATTCAATAACAGCTCATAACGATTATAATGTAAACTTCTCATAATATTCTGTAGTAAATGCAACTGTTGTATATATAGTAAATTTATCTTCATCTTTATTTATAACACAACTCATCTTATATATGATACACATATCAGTATACTATAATATGTATAAGAAATTACATAAACATCTTCCGTGACTTATATATATTTATAATAACAATATAATATGCTGGAGAGGGTTGCCAAAATCTCCAAAGTATGAGCCGATCATCATTTGAATTTAAATGGAGAAATGTGCATTCCAATTGAATTGACCTTGTTTAATATTCTGTAGATCATCTTGGTAGCGATCATCTCTTCAATAGCGATCATTTTGGACGCTGATAAAATGTCTTTAATGACATGTCAATATAAGCATTTATAACAATAAAATTCTTCTTTTGTCAATAAACCATTCCCTGGAATAGTCCGTAATAAACGTAAATTTATCATAACTTTTTTGTAAAATTCTTTAATTCATTATGTAAAAAGAAAGCGTATTAAATTTTTATACTACTCCCTTCTAAGAATCCTTAATGATAGCGGAAGTAGTTTAGAATCAATGAATTTATTGAATAACATCAAATTTTTTATCTCTCATGTCCGCAATCCAGCTTCATTTCGAGTTGAAAACTCTGGTGACGGATCACTTTCTTTTCTTTGCCCTCCTCGACAACATTTTCCGAATCTGTGAATGTAACCTTAAAACGAAATTTTATGAAATCAAGCGCACTGTTGAAAAATTCTTCATTACTAATCGATAGGAATTTCGCCTGATAGATGAAAAATATGTTATATTGAATTCAATAGGGAAGACGAAGCCACTGGCAAACACCGGGTTGTTCACCCACTATACCCAATATTCTTCCACAAATATCATGTTTTTGTGTTATTAAACATTTATTAGCAATGGCAACTCTAATTTTGTTATCAAAACATATTTATTTAGAAGAATGCATATGCTAGACAAAATATCCTTGGGGCGGGAATATTTTTTGATGTTTCATTTTTCCTCGTATTTTTTCTCATTTTCTTATTGTAAATGTGTGTATTGTATTCGATGGTCTATACGAAACGTATTGTATTATTAGCAGGACAAACTTTTAACGAAAAAGTTATAAAGATGTAATTTAAAAAAAAAAATAATGAAAAGGACGACAACAAAAAAAAAAAAATAAAACAAAAATCACTTGAAATATTTTTTTACTAGCAATCTCGAAAAAAAAAAAAAATTCTAAATTTTCATCCTTTCAATTTTTTGAAATTTTCATTTTTGCTCTCATTTTTCAATTCGCTTATGTTTTTAAGTTTTTCCTAGAAAAAGCAACGAATTCGCATATAACTTTCATAGATTGGCATATGCGATGCAAGGAAACAATCAACAGCAATAATAAAGAAAACATAAAAAGGAAAAGGATAAAAAAAAAAAATTTTTTCAACAAAATTTTGTGTCAGATTTTCTCGATTTTCATCGAATTTTTTTTTTTTGCTTTTGTTTGGAAAATGACTAAATCTTTATGGGATAGAAATTGGTTAAGATAATAATGAAGAAAAGTTCTATCCTATATGTAAGAAACTAGAGAGAAAAAAAATATTGAATCAAAAATTCGTTTAAGTTTTACGTAGATTTTTCCAAGTTTTTTCTCTTTCTGATTTCGGAAACTTTATTTTTTACTAGAAACTTATTTTAAAGAATATTGTACGTATATGCTTCTTACTATTTGTTCAAATTCGTGTGAATGTTTGCATGCATTTTTGTTGTACTCGTCTCCTATATGCTTGTATATTTTAACATGTGTGAATGTGCATATAAGTTTTAAGTGTAGTAAATAAAAAGTTTCCAGTTATGAGCAATAAATAATTTTTTGTTTTCTTTTCGCTTTGCTTTTTCACTATTTTATGATTTTATTACTTTAAGAGAAAAGTCATAAATTTTGTATTTTTCGACATTACTTCATCATAAAAACTAAAAGGATGAAAAGAATGAGTTTGTCGAGATGGAACCAGGAGGAAAAAGAATAGTTTACTTTTATATATTTTGAAATTCATAAAAATAATTGAGATAAGTTTAGCTTTTTATATTATTAAGTAATAAAATTATGTCCGCTGAATAGAAAAGAAAAAAAAAATAAGGAAAAATAAGAAAATTTCGATTCTTAAGAAAAATTGGAAGAAAAGTTGAGAATAAAATTTTTTTTTAATGAAAAGTTCATATACAAAAACTTTTCAACTCTACTCAATTTCTTTAATGAAAGTAATAAAAATTTATGTAACAGAGTGGTACCGAATAATTTTACAAAAAAAAAATAAAATATTTTTATGAAAAATTTAATAAATTATTAAAAAGTTTATTGACCTAATTATGATTTTATAAAATATACAGGGTGTTTCGTAACAAAGTGCACTGCTATATGTCATTGTATAGGTTCTCATTAGTAGACAAAACTTTTATATTAAGACGATGTTCATAACTTAACAGATTCGAAGTTACAGAGGCTTAAAGTCAATTTCGACTTATTTTTTTATTTTCTGAAATTTTAGGTATAACTACGCGGACTGTGAAAGACACGTGCATTAGCAAATATAATTTGGAAACCGCAGAGTAAGAGCTTTACATTAATTATAATCTGTTCAAATTTCGGAATCAAATAACTTTAAAATTCGAAAAATTTGAAATTTAAACTCACATTTTTAAAAAACATTAATTTTCAACGTGACGTAACATTGGAGCTCTCTCCGACTTTAACACAGGTGACAACCTTGACAACTAAACTTCAATTTGGTGTATATAAGTCATCACGCTACCGATTATCCGGTTTAAGAGTTATTGAGAAAAGTACAGTAGTGCAAATCTTATTTTATTCCAAATTTTTTCCTTCAATAACTTAGAAAAATGTACAAAATTCGTTCAAAGTTTTGTTTCTCTCCTGTTATGCGAATGTTCAACTTAACAACCGATAGGAGAAGAAAGAAGTATTTGGATAGTATAAAATCTTGATTGGATTACCAAACTCTATTAATGAATTCTGTTTTAATATTAAGAAAAAGGGAATTATTTCCGTTGTTATTCTTATAAGGAGCGCGTAATTCAAGAGGAATTTGTTTTTTTTTGGAGAAGCTCTCAGTAAATTGGAGAAGTTAATTGGAACCGATCGAATATGGAATGAAAATTGGAAAGATTAACAATTTCCATTATTGTAATAACTCTTTTTCAATGATAATTCAAAAACAATTTTAACTAACAAAATTCGTATGAGTAATATAACAAGTGTTTGCTAAAAATGTGGTGAATTTTTTATTTTCACCTCTGTTTATAAAAAGATAGAAAGAAATTAAAAAAAAAAAATTTTTTTTTAAGATCTACTTATTTAATTATTTTTAATAAAAGGGATTTTATTCTTTTCATTATCCTTGTTGATTTCAAACATAAAAGAGGAACATTGTTCCCCTTTACCTAAATGAAAAAAAAAAAACCAAATTTCCGTGAAATATGTGTGTAAATTTTGTAG
Source organism: Condylostylus longicornis (assembly GCF_029603195.1). Taxonomy (NCBI): domain Eukaryota; kingdom Metazoa; phylum Arthropoda; class Insecta; order Diptera; family Dolichopodidae; genus Condylostylus; species Condylostylus longicornis. Next base: position 3,176,291 of record NW_026578052.1, on the reverse strand, counting down.
TTTAAGTACCAATGTGTTTGTGAATACTTTTTTATTATTATTAAACGTACTAGTAGTAATTTTAAATTTTTTTTTTTTTTTTTACATTTATTTTATTCTGCACTATAAATTTTATATAAAATGTGAATTTTAATGCTTTTGCAACAAATTAAAATCATTTTATTTTCAAGATTATATTATTTAAAGGAAAACATGGTAATAAATTTCAAAAAAATTACAGAAATAGCAAAAAGTTGAACAAAAACAAAGAGAAACTGCTCTCGTTTTGTTCACTTTTTCTTCTCTTCTATAACATTTGTATTTTATTAACTTTTTTGTTTCATTATTGCAGCAGCAAAAAAAAAAAAAACTCTTTCGATATTATAGTTTTACCCAACTTTATAATTGTAGACTTAAAGTTATGGTAAATGAAGATCCCTCAGCAAATGTTTGTACAAAAACAATATTGAAAATTATGCGCTCTTCCAGAGCAACTGTATTTCATTCCCAATGATTTCAAAAATATAATAATTGTCGTCACTGTGCTTATATAAGCCCATTGTTGAAGTAAACAAATTGTGGAATGACATCAAATCACATTACATTGGAGTCCTATTCATTTCTCGAAAACAATGTATTGTTAAATTCTGGTGGTGGTACCGATCCTTACATATGGAGCAGTGGTACGTACGAGAAGGGTGGCGCTCTTGGGTAGGCAAGGAAGAACCTGGAACTATTGCAGAGACTCGCATGCATTGGTACATTGATGAGTCAAAAACCTGTGGGAGTGTTTGGGCTAAAAACCAAATTTTTTAAACCTATTAGAACATTTTTGAGCGTGTTTAAAGACGAGATGTTTGCCATTGAATATTGTGCGTGCAATTCAGTTTTAAAAGAGGATATCGGCGACATTAATTATTGATTATGTCGTAAAGCCAGGCTGGTCGCGGTACACTGCTACCCTGATTTTAGAAATCTACAAATCTAAAACTCTAAATTATTATATTAGTTAATCGATGATTGTTATGACTGTTAAATTTTGTAACAACTATGCATCAAAATTGAAGAAAAAAAAATAAACAAATTTCATGATTGTAAGAAGGATTGCCAAGGAATTCCTTGCAAATTTTACTACTTTATCTTTCTAATGATAAACAAAGTCAGAACAAAATACTTCGACGTAATGTGGATGTGTGCGAGTGTCCTTCCAGCTGTGGTGCATGCCATTGTTATGCGCTTACTCTTTTTAATCTTAATTCTCCGAAGTAGCGTGGTGCTATCTCGAAAAACTAAATGAACTGAGCGAGCACAATAAAATTACTTTGTATTTCGTACCACGCCGGAGTAATTTTTACTAGAAGGAATGAACGGGAAAAAGGCTAGCCAAGAAAGTGGCTAATACACCGCTTCTGCGGCACAGGCCCGCAAAAAGTGAAGCACTAGTTTAGGAAATAAATCAGGAGGTCACAACTGTATGGAAGTCATGCAGAGTTGCGACACTACAAACACCTTGTAGCGAAATTCAAACGTATTATGCATACAATTGAATGGAAAATTTTAAATTACAACATGGTAAAACTTGGAAAAAATTCCAAAACATACTAATGTCCCAATATGATAAACTGTAAAACCGGCCAGTATTTTTCTATTTTAATTGATCATTCTACTATTATTACTGCATCCGGTTCTCTATGAAAACTTAACTCTTGTATTTTATTATATAAGAGTATAAGCATTTAAAAAATTCATATAAATGTGTAAGGACATAATATAACTTTTGTACATAATTACATATTATGTAGAAAACTCTATATGAAAATTGAAATGAATAAAATGAATTGAATGAGTGTAGTATGTGAGTAGGTATATGATATGTGTGCTCCATCATCTATGTATATATTTTATTTTGAATTTATGTTATATTTTTTTAATTTTTTTCTTTTCACATCGTATACTACTTGTAAATACAGGAAAACGCGATGCTTCAATTAGAAATTGGTGTAAAGAGATGTGAAAGCGTGAATATATCCTGAAGGGTCGCGTTTTTTTCTCTCTTTAGTTTTATTTTATGCGTTTTTACTCTTTTGAATGTTGTAAAATTTTGTATATACATTTTTGGGTTTTTTTTTTTTGAAAAGTAATATTATAGTAAAGGTTGTGAGAAAAGTAATAAAAATTATTTTTGAATTAAAGTTTGAATAGGAAGAGGGTGCTTACGACAACGAATAAAAACAAAAGAACAAAACATATATATTTTTCATTAATAAAAAGTTGTGATACTACTTTCATATACGCGTATATCGCTATAAATCTGTATAAATAACTGTTAGGAAATTGTATGTCTTCCGAATTTTTTGGAACTTGTTTAATAAGATTTCCACTATACATCGTTAAAATTACTTGCTTTAATTTTTATTAAGTACTTAATATGTTGTTTATATATAGAGCTATGAATTTTGAGCATATTTTTATATGTGCATACTTTTACAACTTTTTTTGCTTTACTTATAAAAATATACACACGATTATTGATGTATGAACTGTAACTTTTGGTATGTATGGAATAGTAGAATTTTTATAGTGTAGAAGTTCCATATTAATGTATAATTATGCTTGTATATTCATATAACAGTTTAATTTGTGGAAGCAAAAAATTATTAATATACAAGTACACGTTATTTATTTCATTTAGTCTTCTTTTAAACTGATAAATAATATTTTCTTATTACACTTCCCTTGCTTATACCATTGATATATTTTTTTCGTACATGGTGTTTTCATTTTTCATTTAATTTCGGATTTTTTTCCTGCGCTTTTTGTTTTTAGTCATTATATAATAAACTACTATTTTGGAGTGTATTATTTTTGTAGCCCCAAGTATTCGGTAATGAAAATGTTTTCATAAAAGAACGAATGCATTAAAATGTAGATGTATAACAGTGTAAGAGGAAAAAAAAAAACAAATAGAAGTAAGAGTAAAGTACAATGATCAGACGGCGATGGCGGCAAGGGGAAGAAAATTTGTAGTTAAATGACAAATAGAGAATAAAAATAAATATTTTGTTTATTTTATAGAAAGGAAAAGTTTTTTTAAGAATTTTAACAAGAAAACATAAAAAAAAAAATGAGATGAGACAAAAAAGAAGCCGGAAAGTAAAAGAGGACTTTCAAATTTAGCTGAATTAAATTTTCTTTCCTTTAATTTTGAATTATTTATTGTGTATAAGAAGAAAATTATATTCTTATTAAAGGTATGAGGGTAAAAATTATATTAAGAAAATAAAAATGCTATTGTAACAGTTTATGACCTGAATTATCAAAAAATTTAATAAAAATTTGAAATTTATTAGTGATTTTCTTGAAATTCAAGAAAAATCATTTGTTGTTAATTTTGATATAAATGAGATTTCGATGAATCAAATAGGACTTAATGTTAAAGTATCCCGGCTACTAATTAAACTTAATTTGAAACTTAATTTTGTAATGTGAGTGCATTAGCATGTCGTAATTATTGACAAAAATCCAGGTTTTCTTTACTTTAGTATAGCTTCATTTCATTCACAGATCTTGAAAACAACGTAAGTATACCTTTGTATCACATGTTCCTGCTTTTCAATTGTGATGGAAAATGTGTGTTGAAATAATTCCTTCAGTCTGTATTATTGGAAACTGAAAATTTTATTCAATTATTTAAAAACTTTCACTATTATTTTTCAGATTATTCTACTTATTTTACTAAACGAGAAATCTAAATATGAAAATTGGAAATCCCACTTGATATTTCCTTTTATCCGGTGAATAATATTTAATTACCCACAAACAAGAATGCTATTTTTCAAGAAATTTAATAAAATTTTCGAAAATTCGCTTACAGTAAACAGACCAACTCAGTTCTATTATATTCTGCACATTCTATTATAAAGAACCCTAAAGTTTCTTCGTATAGCATACAGTCAATTTCCTCGGTTTTTTAAGAATCGTTCTATTACAAAAACTAAAATTAATTAAAATACAAAATCATTTATTTAAAATAATTTTTTTTTTTCGTCTTTTCACATTTCTCCCTTAAATATTTTTACATATGGAGTAATATTTTTAATGTCAAATGAACTACATATATATATCAACAAACTAGCAGCAGTAAAAAAAAACAGGAACAATTTGTAGTCAAAATTGTTTCTCTTTTGGCAAAAAGTCATACAATCTATTATTTTATAAAAAATATTTAATATCAAATTTGTATTACGAAGGATATTGAAGAATGGAAAGGGTGATCTGATATTATTATACTTAGACGGCTTACTTGTATACTATAATATATGCGGTTAAACAAATTATTTACTTTTACATTTATTATTTCTTAGTTCATCTTAAGATTTATTTACTTTACTACATATATATATATATATATATATTTTAATGTTAGAAAAAATATAAACGGAAGAGAAAACAACAAAGTTAAATTACATATCATAGAATTATAACTGTTATACCAGGAAAGAAATGAAAAGCTATAAATAAGAGAGTGTAAGAGAGAAAGATATAGAAAAAAATAAATAAATTGCAATAAAATTAGTGTATAGATGAGAAAATGGCGACGACGTTTATTTGCAATTTGTTATTTTAAATGAGGTTTGTTGTTTTTTTTTTCCTCATATTTCTTATTTGTTAGTAGGTTTGAATTGTAATTTTATAAAAGTATATTTTGGGAGATGAAATTTGAAATTGAAAGAGATGACGACATAATGATAACATCCTAATAAAAATTGCACACGTCTATGAATAGATGGAGCAATGACATTTTTAAAATACTACTGCATTTTAATATACAAAATTTTTGGCTAATTTATATATGTGGAAAGAGATGAAGACAATATTCAAGAGACGGCACTAAATACATTTATATTATGTAAAAAATACACATATTATACAATAATATATAGAATTTGTAATTTGGCAGGATATTTATGGTAATATTAAGAAAACATTAAACCGGTTTAGAAGGAGGGGATTTAAAATTTATTTGTAAGTGAACAGGAAAATTTGAGGCAATTTAAGAAAAATTTTTATAGACTTCAATTTATTTTTTTTGTTGAATTTTAGATTGATAATTAATCATTGTGTTCGGTTAATGGTTATATTTTGAGCAAATTTTGAAAAACATTTTTTGTGTTAAAATGGAGTAGTATGGCATGCAGTTTCTATTGCCTTTTACAAATTTTATATTATTGTTCGCTTTCATATTTGATATGAAAAGATATTTGTCGGAGATACAATACTACTAATTAAGAATTACTAAGATAAAATTTTAAAATTAAATTTTTATTATTAAATTCAAGATTTTCAAGAAAATCAATAATTAAATGTAAAATAATAATTTTTCATTTTTGTATAATAAGAGTTTAAAGAATATTATTATTTATTTTTACATATAAGAACCCTCAAATCGGATTTATAATTTTTTTTTTTTATAAAATTTATTTTGAAATTTAAAGTAATTATAATTGCACTTTCTTATTTATTTGAATGAGTTTTTAATTTTCATAAATTATTTTATTTAAAATATTTATTTATTTATTTTTTTTTCTATCACAATTACATTAAATATTTTTCTTTAAAATTATAAAAATATTTTTATTTTGTTTATTAAATCACTTAAATTTTAATCTTTTCATATCTTTTTCAAATTCAAAACCAATATTTAAATAATTTCTATAATATTTTTGAAATTATTTTATTAAAGTAAGTTTTCCTATTAAATTATTGTATAAATAAGTATAATATAAGTAGGAAAATTATTAATAATGAATAATTATAATAAAATCAAAAAAAAAAAGGATAATAATTTCAAGGATCACTTATATTACTTTTTAATTCTATAATCTATACAGACCACTTTTATATCTCAAAATTAATTAAAGAAGTACTTTTATTATAAACAATATAATTTCCTTTTATCTGATTTAAGAATTTATTTTTAATCTAATTGTCTGTCTATATTATTTAATTTATAATTATAATATTTATAATAATTGTTATACATACATACCTTTTAGGTATGAATATAATGTATAGGTATATGTATATTTTATCATCCTTTAATATGATAAAAAAGACTGAACTGAAGATTGAGATCAAGAGAAATTTTTGTACGTATGCTTTCCAAAGTTAAGTACTGAATGGAAAATTATTTGTTACTTATCGTGTTACTAAGGGTTGTAAATGAATTTATAACTGAATTTATAAAATTTCTTATGCTCTACCAGTTGATTTAAAATTGGTTATTAAGTTAATTTAAACTTAAGAATTATTATTACTTGAATGGTGAAGTTTATGTTGATTATAGTCGAAAATTTGAAATGATTTGCCTGGAAGAACAATAGATAACATTTGAAAGAAAATTGACTTGTGGCAGAAAAAAAAATTTTTCAATTATTAAAAATTCGGAGTAAATGTCAAAAATTCGGAGTAAATGCCAAAAATTCGGACTAAATTCGGAATTAATCCGAAATAAATACAATAACAATTTTAATAATTTTTATCAAAATTACTGTAAATAAAAGTGATTTTTGACGGAATTATGGCAATTATTGATTAATTTTGGAAAATTCTTTGAAAAAATCTATTAAGAGACGTGCTTGGATTGTATTGCATCATGTACGAGTAATAAATTTCGTTGTATTCATATAGAATACTACATTATATTACTCAAAGTTGTCCGCCTACCTTACAAAATCCAAAATTAAATTTTGAAAGCTTATTTTGATAAAGTGACAAAATTTCCTTTAAATTTTCTATTTTATTACTTGTAAATCACAGATATTTATAAAATATATGCACGCCATTTTATTTATTCTTATTAAAAAAAAAAAAAAAATTCAATAATCCTTTTATAAGAACTTTATAATCCTGATTACCGTCACCTGTATGGACAATGAAAGAAAGGAAAAGCAATTTTTTATACATACGTATTTCTTTTCAATAGTAAGTAAGTAGGAAATATAATCTATAAATATTTACATATTTACACATATTATGTAATTTACATACTGTACATATGAATATTTCTTAAGTGTAATGCGTATATATTTTACAAGTATAAGTTTATTAACATATACATATACTTACGAGTAAACCTCATTTTTTATGTCATTCGGAATAATTTACCATTCCTTAAAATATGAGATTTTCTCAGTAGTATAGCGGAATAGGATTATGATTTTTTTTTTACCATTTTCAATTATGGTTTACCGGTTTCTTTTTTGAAAAATCCATTAAAAGAAAGAGCATAGTTATGAAAATTTTTTTTGTTGTTATAAGAAATATTGTGTGTATTCTTTAAATTATAATGTTAATAAAGGGTATTTCAGTTGGCGACTGTACTTAATTATGCAATATAGTTGCTATAGTATTATTTTTGTTGCTGCTCTATACAGAATTGCCATATCGACTACATAAAGTTTTTGGGCAGCTTAAAACATTTTAAAACTGAGAGTCGCTGCGTAGATCGTTGTCGTTGGAAAGATCGAGTGTGCTGCTGCTACTTCTCTTTATGTTACTATTTTTAATACATTAATATTAAAATTTCGTAAAGTTGTCTGATCCTGTGATAGTATAACAAAATTTGATCTACTGATGGAATAAGTTTGAGTTAATCTAGGTTTTCCTCTAAACTGCAAACTATTTTGTACAGATACTACTTGTATATAGATTGAATTGGAGAACTTTTTATCTACATTAGATTTAAAAACATATAATATAATATATATATATATGTATATGTATGTAAATAATATTTTCAAACATGTATTTATGTATGAATGTATAATATACATGAAATCCTCTAGCTATTATAATTTATATTATTATATTTTAAGTAGAATTAAAGTTAATTGTATTTCAAGTGGGCATCATAACCATCATACAATCATCAATATCATTATCATTAACATTATCATCATCATCATCATCATTATTACAGTTTGAATCATTGTATAAGGACACATTTTTTTTTTTCGTTATATATTTTTTTTGTTTTTAAAAGAAAGGAAAATAAGGTGACGGATTTTTATTATAGTCTTCTTCTATATATAAAAAATATTCTTATATATTTAATAATTACATGTTTGTGTATATTTAGCATAATATATAAAATATAATGAAAAAAAAAATCCCTTTAAGGATTATAATGTCCCTTGAGAAATTTAATTGTATTTAAACTGGTGTGTGTTACTATATATTTTTTTTTGTGTTTTCCTTGTCTTTTTTTTTCTATTTTTTGTTGGTTGTTATAATATTAAAATTAAGTTCAAGTACAGCTCAGAAAACCAACAAGAAAAATAGACCATTTCCATTTTTAGTAAAGTAAATTTTGAATTGAAAGAAAACGAAAATTTATGCAAAAGTAAATAGGAATGAAAGCCATTTCAGGATTTCGTAGAGCGTTAATTAAAATATGATGTGAATGGGCGAACTAAAAACGCAAAAAAAAAAAAAACAAAGAAATTTCAAAATTTATACATTCAGGAAGGATTTATTTAATAATTTGCGTTTATGCTGTTGATATTACAATAAGTATTATATAAGATCTTCTTTTTTTTTTTGTTTTTAAATTTTAAGAATTTTTATTTTCATTTTTCTTATATTTTTTTTAATATTTCCAAAAGACCTACTATATACATAAAAAAGGATAATCGCTTCAAGTGTATAGAAGAAAAGGAAGCAGGAAAAAAAAAAATTCTAGTAATATTATATTAGCTACGTTGAATTTAATTTTAAAATTTATAACAAGGGAACAACAATATTTTCATCTTACTCGTAACATAAAGAACACAGAAAAGAAAAAGGTACTCACCTAGTGTGAATTAATAAAATAATCCTTTAGAAAATAAACGTTTATAATATAATTAAAGATTTAAGGAAGAGTTTAAAAATGAGTTGTTGTTGCTTCTCGGAAAAATTAATTCACTCTTGACGTTTTTTTTTTCGTTTTTAAAATAATTATAATATTACGTGTTCTTTAATTTTTGGATTATGGCTTAAGGGTGTTTAAAATGAATTTTCGTAACCATATCATTTAATTAATAACGTCTATCAAAAATTGTTTTTCCATCATTTTGAAATTGTATTATTTAATTCTTGTTTAGGATAATATACAGAAGAAAACATTTTTTGATTTTTTGTGTTATTACAATGTTAAGCTTCTTTATGGAGCGCATTGGAGTGTAAATGACGTTTGTTGTTTAGGAAATGATCTTATTCTCAATGATTATAAAATTATATTATTAAAATTTCGTAATGGTTTTTTATACAATATTATTTTTTACTTTAATATGTAATTGATTTGATGCTTCATTGGAAATATCTTAGAAATAAATACAAGAATCAATTTGACCAGCTTTTTTGAAGAAAATTTTTATTATAGTTATACCAGATTAATAATCTCATTTATCTTATTATCTCATTTCTTTAAATTTATTTAGGTTTTACTCTAGCTAGAGGCTATTGGAACAGTTCCTTTGCATTGAGAATACAATAAATTTGATACTTTGCCCGACAAACTTCTGTTTTCTGTAAATTAAAACTCCACAATCTCCTAGAATTTCTGTGAATAATTCATACGGCTCGACTTTAAGTTCTACCTGGGTCAACCCGTTCAGACAGAAAATGTCCACCAAACTTCCTCAGTTTTACCTCTGAAGACCCTTGGTGATACACTCATCACCCGTTCCAATATATAGTAATTCCTAATAGAACGTCGAATACTATCGTCGAGTAGGCCATATTTATTCTCGTAATTTATGTCAGTTTCTCTAACCTTTTCGTATTGGTAAGGTTATAACTTAAGCGGCCAGTATTACTATTGTATACATCCAGCTCATTGCAGATGGAGCAAATCTACGTACCTTATCGTATGTCATAATCATACTACTGTAACTTCCTGTGTTTATTATTAAGAGGGACCACAAAAATGTTGCTAGAATTTAATCAAAGTGCCGACATAACCGCTTAGCCTTATCTTTTTATTCTCTCGAGTACCCTCCTATTTGTACCTTGCAACAATGACTATACATTGTAAGCATAAGCTTTGACGACATTCATAGTAGGCCGTCATCAACCACATTCTTTCATTTTGAAAGTTGATTGAGTACCTTCCTCTGGAACTACTTCTTCTCATACCTAAATAACTCTGATTGTTAACATGCTTGGCATCCATATCGATGTTGTGCTGTCCAAATTGCTATCGTTTTGGGCATCTTGAACTAAAGAAAACTAAAATGACACTCGGTGAAATCTTTAAAGACTGTTTTAATAATAAAAGTTAAAATTGGAATTTCATTTTCCGTCAAAATCCTGTTTTTTTTTTAACATAAAATTCGCTGAATATCTGCCTCTATTGTAATTAAAGGTTCTTAAAGGCAAAGTGTGGATTAAATAAGTAGGTATTGGGATGGGGGTAGAAATTGTGTACCATCATCAATTCAAATATAATTAAAAATAGTTATAAAATTTCATTTTTTTTTTTTTGTTTTTCTGTGTCTACCTTAATATCCAAAACAAATTACCTAATTTATTACAAGACAAAACTTATAATTGAACTGAAAATAGGAAAAAATTAAACAAATTTTATATCAAGAATGTAGAAACTATCCTTACGTTATTTCGTATGAATTCGAATTGCCTTCAATATACTATTCTTAGAACTGCACGTGTAAAATTTTATATAGATACGTAAAGTTTTATTACAACTAATCTATATGGTCAACAAAAAAAAAAAAAAAAATTAACTAAGAAATTCATTATATTCGTTAATTACGTGCGTTTTCTTAGATAAAGTCCCCTTTGTTGAATCTTACGTACATACGTATGTACATTCAAATATTATTTGTGAATACTTTAATGTGCATGAAAGGAAAAATTTCGAAAATTATATTTGAAAATTGTGTGTGTGTGGGGTAAATAAAATAAATAGAAAATTAGAATGAATCATTTTGTGCAACTTTTACAAAATTATTTAAAAAGTCTATAAACTTCTTCTTCTTCTTCGTTATATTTTATATATGTAGATGGCTAACTAGTTACCTTCATTATTGTTATGTTTTTTGAATAGAATTTGATTTGTCTAGTGAATTGCTTATAATTTGTATTAATATTATATTTTGATTATTTACAATAATAACGTAAATGATGTTATTTTCCCGATTGTTGAAAATTTGAACAAAAAAAAAATTTGTTACGATAAATGGGCTTTATTCACGTACAAGACGGTTCATTCAATGTTGTTTTATAATTTTTTGTTTCTACAAGATGAAAAAATCTCGAAAGACGAAGAAGGACGGCGCTACCTGACTTTTTTCGCCGAAAGCGAGAGAGTTTCTACCCTAAAAAATCACCTAAACTCTGAAAGATAGGACCAGTTCTACAGACTAACTTTTTATCTCTGCGCTAATTTGATTTCTTTGTACAGGAATTAAATATCTTCCATATGCGGAAATTGGTATTTTGTGTTAAATAGAAAGATCTTGTTCGTTGTTTAATTATAAAACAGAAAAGCAGCTTAAATACACATAAGAAACATTTTAAATTAATTTTGACGCCAAGATCTATGCATTTTTTTTAAATTTTAAGTCATTTTAAAACCCTAGCAAGCTGGAAATTTTGTACAACACTGTCATTCGCGTATATCACAGTGCAGTCCTAAATCGCTTCTTACACATCTAAGCAACTAAACAATTGCGTCAATTCAAATCGATTGCTTTAACTAAAAATTGCAAGAAGCTTGTAAGAAATTAAAAATTTTTTTATTGCTTAATTGTATTCGCTCTTGCCTATAGAATAAAATATTGAACCTAAATCTGTTGCCAATATCAGTAAGCAATCAAACAGTTACAAAATTAAAAATTTCATGTCTGCCTTAGCCTTAAAAGACAACTAAAAATTTCGTATAAAAAGTCGCCAGCTACCCCTTCGTATACGAGGCCATTATTAAAATAATTTTTAACAATTTTTTCTTTAATTCACTAAACCTATTTAATATTAATTTCAAGCTGTATAATCCTTTCACTCGGGAAAGTAAGACAAAATAAAAATACAGAACAAAAAAAAAAAGAGAAAAACAAAATTTTGTATCCTTATAATTAAAATCGAAGAAAATAATCTTTAAGTAAATATAACTTTGATTTTCTCTTTTGACCCTTCAATTATTCATTATCATTTTACTTTTATATTTAAACTCTAACATACAAACATTAATATTATGTATATATATTATGGGGCTTGATTATAATATTGCAAATAACTTCGATGAGACTTGACTAATTTTTTAAGTTAAAAGGACGATAACTTATTATATCATCAGTTTTAATATTCCTATATTGAAGTATAGAAAAAAACATCTGTTGCAGTGAAATTTCTTAATTTTTTTTTTTTCTAAAAATTTTACTTCCTTCCTTATCTTTTCTGAAACATAATAAAAATGTACAAATCCTTAAAGAAAATCTTTTTAATCCTTAATAAATCGAAAAGACATCATGATACTTTTACTTCTTACATTTTACTTCATACGCATCTATAGGCAGGTATATAAATGTGTGTGTGTGTGTATTAAATATTTAGAATAGTATGTTGTATTGGAAATGTCCTTTGAATGAAGACAGTAATAATAACAATAATAAGAATAAGAAAGAAAAAAATTAAAATAAATACAACATTCATTCTCGTTCTCAATTTGGATTTTGGATTTCCTTAAACTTTTTTTTTTCATTTTTATTTATAAATGAATTGGGGCGGCATAAAAGTTATAGTATAATATTCAATATGGAAAATTATTTCCAATTAACATCAAAATGAAGAAGACAAGAAATAAAATGTTCGTTTACATTTTTATTATAAATTTATTGGAATAGAAAAGGGAATTATATAGAAAATCAAATTCTAAGTTCGATGACAGATTGAAAAATCTGAAGAAAAGGATAATAATATAGTTATAACATTTTACATCCTATATTATATAGATCTATGTGTACATTAGTTTACTTGAAGAAATTTTTTGTATTGAGTAATTCTTCCTGGTAGACGTGTCGTAGAAGTTTTTAAAGTACTCACATACGTATGTGCTTATGTAAAAATATGTATGTATACAATATTGTTGTGTTAGTTTTTATTTTTATTCATTTAAGTTTTTATATTTATTCGATGTTCTTATATTGTTTATTTCTACTTTTTTTTATTTTATTAAGGATTAAATAGATTTGAATAAAAGTTTTGATTTGTTTTATCGAAAAAACATTGATGTATAAAGTTATTAGAGAAAATTTGTTAAAAATAAATATTTTCATTAAAGAGTTATTATTATTTAAGAGTTGAGGGGGGTGGGGTGGGGAAGAGAGAGAGAGAAGGCCGGCTTATTGCTGACATATTGAATAAATAATAAGGAGGATATTGTTTTCATACCAAATTTCACATATTTGTAATTGCATTTCTCTTTGTCGGAAAGCAAATAAATGACAGGTCAAAGTTTTAGTTGAAAGCGAGGGCAAGCAAATGGCTATTTATAAAGGTCAGCTTTACATTATTAATCTTAGTAAATTAGTTCTTGTTTGAAACGAATGATTGGTTGGAATCATGATTGGAATAGTTGGCATTCAAACCGAATGACCTTACCTCTATATTTGTATACCGTTTTGCTTTACAAAAAATCTTGTCAATTATCACATTGAATATTAAAAATTGGCTGATCCATCTTAGCAACTAATTTTTTTTACAAATTAAATTAAAAATACTATCGAAATAAACATTCGAATTATGAACATTTAAATTTTGTTTAACAGATACTTAACATGCTGATAATTTTCTCAGAAATGCTTAACTCTGGGGTAGTGATACTCTATAGTAAGAATGAAGTTTGCATTTTCCCAGGTACATTCAATAGAAAATTGATATGTTACCTAAAAAAATTTGAAAATTGGAGTAGAAAATAAATTTTCCTATTGAAAATATAAGCGCGGTGGATGGGTTTTGAGCCATGGTGTAGATGAGAGTGGTGAGTGAGTGGTGATTTTTGGTTTACTTAAACTTCTATTATTACTTTTATTTGATTTAGAATTGGGAACTGGTGTTTTTATTTAAAAATAATCTTATTCGTGAACTATCGCTTAGGTTGGGTAAAGAAATTTTTGAACATTGACTAGATTTCTCATCTTTACCACTTCACTACATAAAACTTTCGAGAGAACTCTCTTGGATCTACAGTGCTTGATCAAAATCTGTTATACAAAAGAGAGAAATTTTAATATTCTTCAATAAAATTTTGATATTTTTTCAGTTATTGGAAAGTTTGAAGGCAGTTTCTTAATGTGTTTTCCTTTACTAAGTAATTAACACCCTCACATTTACCGCAATATACTGTAATATTGTTGCAGCATACCCAATATTGCTACCAAATTATTCTTGATTGTACGAAATTCCCAATAATTTTGAAATTATTTTAAATTTTTTATAATATTTATATAAAATCATTTTTAATCCTATTTAAATATTGAATATTATTTAATAAGTTTTCATGTTAATTACAACTTTTCGATTTAAATTTACTTACAGTATATGCAATGAAAAATAATTTTTTTTTTGTTAATATTTTATTGGAATTCCTAGACATACTATGATTGCTTTCATTAAAACTATAAAAATAAGTTTAAGTAACAACATAATATTAAACTTATATATTTTAGAAGAGTATATTGAGTATGTGTGTAGGGACTTATTACACAAGATATAAAACACTAAAAGAAAGTAACTATCTATAATCATCTAAAAAATCCCATAAGCTACCATAAGTTATAATAATTTTTTCTTTAACCAAATCTTTAAAATATATTATAGAAGTTCTTAGAAATATTTTTTTTGCCATAGCTTCTATACTCACATACATTACGCAATATTATAACTTGAGAGATAATATTTACCATTCTTATATAATCATTATAAATTTAGTATATGAAAGTAATAAAATGTTAAGAAATTTTTTTTTTTTGGAAAGGATTTTTATGTACTTATCTTTTTGTATCGCTCTTCATTCTCTTCTAATACAAATAATATTAGGTAAAACTATATAGATACACACACAAATACATTATATATAAAATGTAAAATATTTGTATGTATGTCTTTATAGTAAATATCATTACATATCATACATAGTAATTTTTGCAATTATTCAATCGAATAAAAAAAAAACTAAAGATAAATGTATGTAAATATTACAAAAAAAAATTTGATGTGATCAGCACGTAACCGACGACAAGGTATTTTACTTAGTTTAGTGAAAATGTTACAGAGGATTATGAAAATTCGTTTTGAACACTTCCTTTCTGTTTGGAGGAAGTTAGCAAGCTCTTAGTAAAACATACCTAGAAAATTTGTGCAAATTTGGTTCTAAAAAGAATTTCGTTTTTTTCCAAACCGAATTCTCTGAAATATTTACTAGTTAGTTTCGGTAACAACAAGAACTCCAATATCAAATTTCAAGAAATTCCATCAATCCGTTCCGTAGATATGGTAAAAAATATAAAATCATCCCCGAATTTGATTTCCGAACCCTGCTCTTTCCAAAAAATTTAAAGATTCATCGTTTTTCAAGAAAAAAAAAATTAAATTTCAAGCGAATTAGTTCATAAATCCTCTTTGTATACCCAAAAATGTTAAATCGCTCCGAAGAAAAGTCTAGTTCCCGAATTCTGATATATCCAAAAAATTGATCCATAGCCGAAATAAACTCACATAAAAAATTTCATTAAAATCGGTTCAGCCAAATTTGAGATACACAGATAGACTAGTATACCGATAGACCGAGACACAGGCAGACATTTCTCTAAAAATAGTTTATTTACGCTTCCCTACTATGGAGAAGGGTGTTTCCATCGAAAACTCAATATCCGAAATTCGGTCGCATCACTTCACCTCCCTTATCGAATGCAATGTGGTCGGTAAAAAATAAAGAATTTTATATTATACATTTTATATAGGAAACACAATTACACAAATATGTAAAGAATAAAAATAATTATTGTGTATGTATGTATGTATATGTATGTGTATTGAAACTGTATAAAAGAAGAAATATAATAATTATTCAATATGTTTTCTTAGACTTTATCAAATAAATATATTATTGAAATTAAAAGCAGTAATTTTAGAAAATATTGTGCTAAAAATGTTTGTATTATGTCTGTCTATATCTTATATATTTATGTATATGTGTATTGTAATACTATAAAACAATATTAACGTATTGCCTAATCAAAAGAGGATTACCGAAGATCATTAATAAGAAACAAAATGACATGGAAAAATTGTTATTTTAATATCATTATTGACTTATACTCATTTAATGTATATTTCAACTTATATATCAGTATATATTATAATATATACGGTATATATATATATATATACAAGATATCCAAGAATATATACTAATCCATACATATATATGAATATTATTGCAACATCTATTAGAAGAACCAATAGAAAAATATCCCCGGCATTATTTCCCAAATTTTTCCAATATTTCAATTTTTTCAATTTTTTCATTTAAGTAAGAAAACGTTAACTCCCATATTGACGAAGACCATACAAACTCCCAAGATGGTGTGAACTTCCATTAACGAAATTATAGAAAAATTTTAGGCGAAAAAAGTCAATTATCCGTATCATGATCAAATTGTTCCGCCTGGCTAATACCCTTTACAAATTCCACCATATATTGAACCATATGAGTACATTGTTGATGTTATTAAATTGTCTTGCCATTTTTGTTAACTTTATTCACTCATTTTGTTTAATATACTTAACTAAAAGTAAACCTATAACAGTTCAGTTTGTACAACCAAAAGTCTGAACTTCATAACATTCTGTCGAAATGAAGAACGAATAAATAACGAATAAATGAAGCTCTTCAGGAACTCTTTTTTGAAATACAAAATTTCGCAAGCTTTTGTTTCCATTCAGCATTGCAGTAGTTAATCACATTTTTTGTCGTATAATACAAACTCCAGTAGGTTCAGAACATTGCTATCAATACCATAATTGTGATTTAACGAAGACACAAACCATTATCTGATATTAAACTATGAACATAACAACTCTATTGATTTTGGGCTTTTTGTAAATGAAATACTCTGTAAATTATAATTGTTATAGAAAGTTTTTTTTTTTTCTTGCCTTTTTTGATTTTTCAGAAAAAAGGATTCATTAATGATAGTTTTTTGTAATATAGTTAAGAAACTGAGTGTTTATTAGAAATTTTGATTTTTTTTTCCTTCTTCTTAAAAAAATATTGTTAATATTAGACAAAAAATCTATTTATAGAAAATTACATACTTATAGCACATATTATATTTTAAGTACAAACAGACATCATAAAAATAAGGAATTAGGTAGAGTGTAGACGCATTTCTATAATAACACATTGGATAATTATTGTAAATAGTTTAATGGTTATAATGAAAATAGCTTGTCATTTTCTATGATTAGATTGTGATTATCTTTTTCAACTTTCTTTTTGATAAACCCCAAAAACCAAAGGAAAAAAGGATATTAAATGAATTCTTAGGAGCTCTATATTAAGTATATCTAATATTTTTGTTGCTTTCTTCAACATTCTAAATTATGTTAATAATACAGAATATGGATTATGAATAAGAAATAATTATGTATCTATATTAGAAAATATTTTAAGATTATAGAATGTAATTAATGAATTTTCTTTTAACTTCCTGAATAATTTTCATTTTAGTTACTTACGAGTATACTGTACGTCCTATTAATAATTATTATTGACGTAAGTATACGAATATTCGTTTATATAATTTGATAATCTTGGATGTTATTGAGGAATATTTGAATTGGATTATTATAATTTAGTTTAGAGTTGATCCCGAATTAAACAACTAAATATAAATTATAAATAGGTACACTAACAGTGGATAGTAATAGTTTAACAGTGGATATATAAGAGGCCGGCCGAAATTAGAAATTTAAAAAAATTTCATTCGAATCATTCGGAATAATATTGAAGGTTCGCTTCAATCACGATTTGATATTATATGGACGCACTTGAATCATCTCGCACTTCTTTTATTTTTAGATAAAAATCAAATGTAAGGAAAGATCAATAAGCAATAATGAAAGGCTTTTAGGTCACAATCCTAATACACAATCCTTTTTAAGAGAAAATTGAGATTTAAGGCACATGGTACCCAAAAATTACCTAAAAGCAGTTGAATCTATGCCAATAATGTTAGTTCATAAAATGTGCAAGATCCAATTAGCAAAATTTTTTCATATTATAAAATTTTCGATTTATTTAAAAACTCAAATTGTTCTTCACTTCTTATATAAATTTTAATATGAAAACTGTATGAAACCGTAGTCATTTTTATTTGCAGCAAAACTAAAATTCGTTAAGATAGAAACTTCAATTTTTGAAGAAATTTTTGATGCCCTAATTTCTTTATAATCTACTTGTTAGAAATATCATTCTTTTTTTTTCTGAAAAAATGAAAACAGCAAAATATTAAATTAATTCTTAAAAAAAATTTTGTTCTCTTTTGCATAAATTTCTAATCTTTATCATCTAATACACATATATATGTATAATATATATATATATATATACAATTTTCATAGTATAACAATTATATACAATACAGACGTAGCTATAGTAGCTATATGTATGAAAAAATTTCAAGTTTTCAGGTGTAAACTTTAAAATATTAAGAAGAAAATGAACAACAAATTTGGCTCCCTTGCTAAGATTCAATATAGTAGCAGAGTTTAGAATTGTTGTTGTTTTTTACTTTTCGTTTCTGAATTAGCATAAAAAAATTGACATTTAAATTATGTTAAAAACTCAATTTAAAATCGTCCGGTAACTTTTTTTGTGTTCATGCTTTCCCGTTTTATTTTTTTTTCTCTGTTTTTTTGTTTGTTTCATTTTCTTTTTTGATTGTTTTATTACTATTATTTAGCCATTTTATTCTAATGTCATTTTCTTAAAAGTTAGTAACTTTATTTTTCCTGATAAACTCGTCATATACTTATATAAACTTGTATATTCTTAGATGTAAGTGTAATGCTAAGAAACTGTTACACAGTAGTAAAAATTTTATCAAATTTACACTGAGAAAAATTTGATATACCTAGTACGAGAAAATTTTCTTACCTCACAGTCTTTTTGGACCATTCGATTTATCACGAAATACCAATTTTTTTATGGAAGGTATTTAATTCCTGCGCGGAAAAACCAAGTTAGCGCGGAGGTAATAGTTGGTCTGTAGGACCAGTTTTACCCGTTCAGAGTTTAGGTTATATTTTAGGGTAGGAGTCACGCCCCCCCCCCCCCCCATTGACAGATAGAGCCGTCCTTCTTCGTCTTTCGAGATTTTTTCACCTAGTAAAAAAAAAAAAAGTCTTCTTGGATAATCTGCTGTATAATTATTCAATTGAGATTGAGAATTCTTTGTCAATGCATAATTAGACATTCAAAATTTGTGGATTTTGAATTTAAATTATGATATTGGCAAATATTTCTTGAAAATATTAACTGTAATTGCGTTCAACTTGAAATAATATTGGGAAAGGGCTTATATTATTATGCGGAAATAGCAGGTACCAATTATTTTGTCTAAAACAAATCAAAGTATTTTTGAAAATGAATAAAACGCGGGTGTTACAATTTACTTCTAATTATAGCTATTAACATTTAATACCTTGTTCGAGCGGGGTGGCTGGGAGGCATTCAAACTTCTGGATTTGTATACCTAGGGTATACTCTCACAGAGATAAATTATTCTATCTGACAAATATCTATAACGGCTTCGAAACTTTTCAAGTTAGAGCAATTGTTTGTTCGCAATCTTTTTTCGCAGTAAACAGAGCTGCAAAACGGATTAGTGTAAGACATACTATTTTCGAATAATAGCTAGCTATACTAATTTAACAGAAAGTTAAATCAAAAATCGTTTGACGACGTAGATGAAAGTACATTGTTGAAGTGTTACTTTAGAAATTTCATATTAATTAATTAATCATTTTCAAATTAGTTAATATTAGTTATTAGTTCATATTCCTGCCACCTCAAATACATTAAATTGAATGTTCAACCCTGTTCAATAATACTTTAATGGATTTGATATCACACCAATATACTTGGCTTTGTTATATTGCAAATTCCCTGCCAGAAAAAAATGTTTTTTTTAAAGTTTACCTAAAGTTATTCAACATTACTTGTTGGAGTCATGAAAAGAGTAGGCATTTAGGGTTGTCTTACCCCCTCTGATTTGGTTGTCTGATATTCTGTGGGCATACTTTTCTTTACATTAAAGTGTGCAAGTATATCTCCTTTGTTCACCTTTGTTTTATGTTTAAACTGAAATTTCTTTAGTTTTTAAGAAAATAATAAGAAAATTTTCTCTTTTTAATTTACAATGATATGGATAAGAAAAATAAGTTTTCTTCTTGGCTTTTATTTATTATTGTTAGTGTTTTTTTTAAAGTAAGTATATGCATAAAATAGTATGA
Organism: Condylostylus longicornis; assembly: GCF_029603195.1. Taxonomy (NCBI): domain Eukaryota; kingdom Metazoa; phylum Arthropoda; class Insecta; order Diptera; family Dolichopodidae; genus Condylostylus; species Condylostylus longicornis. The sequence goes on along the minus strand of NW_026578052.1, from coordinate 3,155,732 downwards.
CCCCCAAGGGATTAGTATAAAAAATGTTAGTGTATTTAAAGCCCCTTCTTCATCTTCTAAGTGAAAATGTTGGAAAAATGCCCTCCGAATTTTTTGTTTTTTTCATTATTTTCATTTTGGTCGAATATTTTTATTGGAATATTCTGTTTTTTGTTTGGAAAAATGTTAAACTTAACCAAAACTTTTGTTGATTAGCTTAAGATTAGAACAAGTTTTCTAGATAAGTAAATTATTAGCGGAGGAAAATAAGTTTTATATAAAATATAAATTTAAAAATTTTCTTACAGCTATTTACACACGGTTTACTTTGCAGATATTGGCGTGTCTATCAGTTTGATTTAACGGACCTCCTAGTGTTAGTACTTAATTTTGCAATTACTGATTTATTATAAAATCGTTACGCGTACATCCATGCAAGTAAGCTATTGCGTCAATGCAAATCGATTACATTAACTAAATCAGTCTGTAAAAAATTTCAAATCGTTTGATTGCTTAATTGCATGAAAACACACAGTTGCATGAACGCGGTCTTGAATATAAATGGACCTAATATAAAGAAGCAATCAAACAGTTGCACAACTAAAAATTGCACATCTGTCTGAGCCTTATAATATAGAAATTTTGCAATTTTATATTAAATTTGCGAAAGAACAATAAAATCTTACGTTATCATTGTGATCAACTATGGAAATATTTAAAATTTGAAAATAATTTGTAGTTCACAATATTTTGTCTAATTGGCAATTCAAAACCTTATGTGCCTACATGAGGTTGCTCTTCATCTTCAAGCACAAGATTACTTAACGTTCACTTAACAAATTATATTATGATGTTGTGTATTTTATGAGTTTATTGAGGCTAATTTTAGTTTCATTCTAATCTTGTGTACAACACTGTTTATTACAGAAAGGTACAAAGCACATATTCATAGCTATACGAATGGATCTTTATTCACATAATATTTCATCATAATAAGTATGTTTAAATCTTATTACTATATGAAATTGAAAATTTTTACTAGTAATTTTTCTTTTCCTCATTACAAATTTAATGTAAATATAAAAACGGCCGCAACACGTATTCAATTCACACTTTACGTTTAAATAACTTTTAAAATTTTAAAAGAAAACATAAAAGTACAAAGACACCATCTTAAAATATTTTAAAAATAGAAAACGAAATCCTATATGAAAAATACAAATTTACCTACAAGGTGATTTAGATTCAAGATTTTTATCGTTTTCAAAAAATTCAATCGGTTGCGTTAGCAATATTATTGGCACAAACACATTGTGTTTTTAAGGCAGCCAATTTATTTAATTTTGTTGGCCCTGGGGGGCATCTATATGGCTGACTGATTATGCTTGTGTGTTTCAGTTTGATGTTCTTGCGATTGCGTGTCATATTGTAGCCAAAACGAGCTACAACTAATGGTTGATGAAAAAATCACCTAGTGTACCTTACAAAATTGCGGTTTTTGCATATGCCCTGCTAGACTTGTCGAGTGAATCTCTCTCAGACAAACAATGCTTAGGTATCACATGGGTATACTAATAAGCTGGCTTTATTTGGGGTGGCGGCAGAGCTAATGTAAATTCATCGTTCAAAAAGAAAATAAGAAAAAGGAGAAAAGTGCTTTGGGTTGGCATCTGAGCGTTCCGAATGAATAAAACGCTATAACTAAAAAAAAATATAGTAAGAGCAGTGGATCTAATTGCTTTAAGCATGAAGGATATAAGTATTGCGATTAGAGCTCTTAGGGTACACTGTCTCTTGGATAACATGGCCAAAGAGACTATGCGAGTGTCCCCGTCTCAAGGAGGAAATTTTCGGTTCCCAAAATTCTAATTTCAGAGATTGGAAGAGCTGTCAGGAGAGTCTGAAGCGATCTGCTGGGATTTAAAATGGTTCAGTAATAGGATGCGCTTCCTCTTACTAATACTACCACTTACATTATAATTGTAGTTCATTATAAATTTATTGAAAAACACCCTATACACAAGGGTACAAAATATCATTTATTGTACTTTTCTTTTATAATATTTTTATTTTTATATTTTGTACTTTGCCAAAATCCAACATATTACTTAACTCTCTTTTGTTTTTTTTTTGTTTTTTTGTTCTTTGACTTTTAATATTTGCACATGCCTGTGTTCTACATTTTATTATCGTACATATATATTTTTTTTTTCATATTATAAGTTTTAATATGCATGTAAATACACCTCTTAACATTATTTTCTTACCACTGTACATGACATTTTAATATTACCCTATACCTATATTCCATATATAACTAACTGTATTATACTAGTAATAAATGTACGGTTACATAAGTATGTAAGTGTATGCATGTAAACCAAAAATATTTTTCCTCAATATTTAACAGTTATATGCATAGATCTACAAAGAAACATACATATATACAAATTGTGTGTACTCTCTTGGAAAATTATCTTCACAGTAAATGTCCTTGGGTTCTCATTTTATGGTCACCTGGAGGATATGCAATTATTTTTGATTATATCTTCATTTTTTTTTTTGTTTTGATTTTTTGTGATTTTTTTACTTTATCTTCATTTTCGTTTTCTTTCTTAAAATAGGAATATAAAAATGAAAAAAAAAAAAAAATAATATTCAAGGGACTTCATATATAGAAAAAGATTTTATAATATGGGCATATTGGTGTGTGTGTGTATTTAATATTCTTTTTATAAGAAAAATGAACATTTAAACGAAAATCTATACATATACAGTATATAAAATATAGATATATGTGTTGAATAACATAAAGAATAATACGTTTAATAGAAAATATTCGTCCTTGTCGCATAACACATTGGGCTCTAGTTGCTTTTCCAGGTTATATGACGATATTACACTTTATTTCTATTAAAATAATTTTTTGATTTTTCTTGTTTTTTTACCTGATTTTCAAAAAATAATATTTTATTCGATGTGGTTGTTCTTTAATGTTGTTGTTTCTCACTTATTCTTGCTATTGTTGTTTTCTCTTTCATTTATTTCATATTATTGTTTTTATTATATTTGTTGTTATCCTTAAAATTCAAAGTGGAAAAAAAAATCACTACTTCTGCAATTTATTTTAGTTTCTTGCCTCAATTTAGATGGGCAACTGGCGTGAAATATAAAAATCATAAATACTGAGGCTTCCATTTGTATATTGTTATGTAAGTAACAAGAGGGCAAGAGGCAAGAGAAAAAAAAATGCTAATTTTTGCACCTTATTAAAATAAAAAAATAAAATTTTAACACATGCATTCCTCTCCTATACTACCACCATCTCAACATTACCCCACAAAACTTTCCATTTTATTTTATTTCCTACTCTTTCGACTGAAAACTTCCATTTCCTTCTTTATATTTTAATAGATTCGTCATTTTTATCTTGTTATTGTTTTTTTTTTTATTATGATGTCCTTTTTCTAGTTCACATAAGGAAATTCCACTTCTTTTTCTTTCATATTTTTCGTTCATTACCTGTATAATTTTTTTTTATAATTTTATTTTGTTCCAGCTACCAATTTTTACCATAGTTTTTGTACTACCATTTTCTTATTATTTTTATCTTGTACATTTTGTTTTTTCCTGTGTCCTATTGAAGTGACACGATCATCCTCATAATCAAGAATTGAAATAACAAGCCTGAAGCTTTATGTACAAGTAAATAATGAATATACAAAATAAGTTTTAAAGGAGTAAGAAGAACAAACTGGCAAAAAATTGAGAAAGTATACAAAATGAGGAAAAAAAAACCAATATTAAAAGACAACAACATTACAAAAGAGAATAAAACAAAAAAATCAAAAACCGAATAAATTAAAGCTTTAAGGAATGAAAAAGGACATCATGTTGACAATAGAAGAGTAATAGAAGTCTAGTTAAAATAACAACCAAACCAAAAAGAAAAAATTAAAACAAACAATATGAAGAACAATGAAAATTAGTGTGATAGAATAGAAGATTTCTTTGAAATTTTTACGTGTTTGTTGTTTTGTTCGTTTGGTTTGAAGGGTTTACCAGGTTCTACTGTAATATTTATACATACTTGTATGTATACACTTATATTATTTTCTTATATTATTTTTACTTTTTGACAAATTTGTACGTGAACTAAATTTTATTATTCTTTTTTTTGTTAAAGACTACACAATGAGGAAGAAGGGCGGCGGCAATAGGAACAAAAAATTTTTATTAAGACCATAAAAAGTTTATACTATTTTTTTTTTTTCTTGGTAAAAATTAATAGAACAAGAAAAAGAGTTAGATTTGCAATGGAAATGTTGTTGTTTTAATAAAATAAAAATTAAATTTTTTTTTTTATTTTTATGAGATGACAAAAATATTATGCAATATTAAATTTTGAATAAAGTTTTTCTTTTTCGAATTATTCAAAAATATTTTTGAGAATTTTTATTTTTAATAATTTAATATTCTCTATTATGTCAATATGGAATAAAATTTAATTGAATATTTTATAAAAAGAAAGTTGATTTCTAGTTCCAATTTGTTAAAAACTAAGTATGTGGTTCTTTTCTTTTGTACAAAATTTATTAGAAATTTTTGGAAAAAATTTAAGTATGAAAAATTATGGTAAATTAAAATTAATGATGAATTTTTCGAATACTTCATACTTTTTAAAATTTTTTTTTAAGTATTATTAAATTTGAAATAATAGCTAGTTTTTAATATTCGAAAATAGTAAAATAAAGAAGATTTTTCCAGAAAAAATGGCAATATATTCAAAACTGCAGCACAAGTATTAATGACGTAGAAACTGCATGGGAACTTAAATTAGATAATGTAAAAAAAATCTCCTGGTCGGACTGGGCTCGCTCTAACGATCGACTGTGCGATTTCTAAATGGATTGTTTACCAACTCAATTACAAAAGCATATGAAATATTGAAAATTCACTACATTACACCATAATGTACTATAACGTAATGACTGAGAATAACTAATGAAGAAAAGATATACACAATTACAGGAATATTATGAATATTACTCATTATACAATCGTTTAATTCTTAAGATAGCAATATAATTTAAGTAGTTATTCATTCATACACCTGCTACACACTTGTACCATGTCTGTACATGAGTTATGTCCTCCAAGAGCACGGGGCAGTTTGAGCTGTTTTTGCGTTAAAGCCTTAGAGGAGTGATTATTTCGTTTCAAACTACTTCCAGCCGGTCGGTTTGTAGTCCTGCGTACCAAAGAGAAAATTTTGAAGATGTACCTGAGGAACAATGAAAGGATGGCGGGTTTATCAAATTTTCAACATGCATACAAGAGGGGTGACAGTCTGTGGAGACGGTTTTACATGCATTAGTCACACAGTTGAAGCCGTGCCTACTGCATGAAGAATATATTTACACCGCGTTTTTTGATATTGAGGAGAACCTTCAATAATGAGAGGGTGAGAATTGGATAAGACAGATGCTTAGCACAAGGTTGATCTTGCGCCTTGTAGCAAACTAAGCAGAGGAAGTTGGAAAGGGTTCAGTCTTTCGGAAATTTCTGGTTTATTAATTGTGCGCTGCGTACTGCAATAATGAAATTAAAATGTGTAATGAAATTCAAATAAAGGGCGTAGCCTAGAACATGCAGATATTCTAGGGATAAGAAGGGTATTTAGGCTTTGTTAGAGTATGAAAAGGGCAAATATTAGCATATTTTTTAAGGGTGATGATTTTTTAATAAGAATAAAAATATATGCCTACATAAATTCAATAAAATAATTAATTTATTATAACATGGTATAACATACTTTAAAAACTACAAAAAATTCTTAAAAAAATTTTAAAACCAAATTAAAAATCCTTAACACCTTGTATATATCCGCAGTTATCCTTTAATAAACTGATTCTTTTAACTATTCTATTTAAAAAAAAAAAAATAATAATTTTATTTTTTTTATCTTTGTTTGTTTTCCTCAAAAGTTATTAAAAATTAACCACTGTTTTTAATATTTTTATCCCGATATGTTGTACAAATTTATTGCTTTATAATATTCCATGTACAAACATTCGTATATATTAAATAGAATATGTATATATAGAGAATAAAAAAAATAAAGAAAAATACAAAAATCTAAAATAAAATTAAAACAAAATATCCTGAAAAATAATAATTTACCGTTTTTATTAGTAATATCCTTGTACATCCGATTTTTTCTATATTATTTTTGTCCTATTTTGATTTCAGTTTTTTTTTTTTTTGCCTTTGTGTATGATCTACGTTAAATTTAATAAAAACAGGAAGAAAAAAATGTTATTTTGTTGTCCTCTACTCGTACATATTTGCAGTCGTATTGTATGGACACTATTCCTCTATATCAATAGAATAAAACTGGTATATAAAAAAACAACAAGTTCATATATAGAAAATAATAGTGGAATATAATAATATGTAGACATTTTTTTTTTATCCTATATTGATATCTCATATCTGGGTGACTTTCTAATTTGATTTTACTTCGTTTTTTTTTTTTTTATTATTATAAAATATAATTCGTATTGGCTAGGACTTATCAGTTTGTCTGCTATATAACAATACAAATTAAATTGCCCTTAGGTTAAAATCAATAAACAAAACTATATAGATTGAATTATAATTGTATATATATATATATGTATGTATGTATATATTGTACATAATATTTGAATATATGAATGAAAAACATACATTCATACGTGTACATGTAGAATATTTTATTATTATTATTTTGTTGTTATTGGCTACTGTCATCTATTGTTTAAATAGTTGAACAACAGTTGCAGAAATTGGACAATATCAGTAACAGACTATTATTATTGCATATTAGATAATAAAATTGCATTTTAAAAATTATGTAATACTAGAAAGAATGAAAAGAAAAAACATTAAATCTCAACATAAAAACATGATGGTATCTACACATGGTGTATGTTTGTACCAAAATATTACGATATTGTAGAAGATACATGTATAAATAGGTAGATGCAAACCATCAATATTATTTAAGTGGGTGAAAAATATAGATAAACACGTCCTTTTTCTATTCATCTCAAAATTTTCACCCAATCTTTTATGTTTAATATTCAATATTTTTTTATTAAAAGGACATGCTATGTGTTGTGCTCAAATATATTTAAAATGAATAAAATTTTAAAACTAGTATATACAAGTTAAATTTGCTTTAGAAAATATTGAAAAGAAGGATGTTGTAAGAGAAGACTTAGTATAAAAGTTGTTTGTATAACAATCAATAAAATTGAAAATAGGCTCCGGTTTGTTCAAAAATTTAAATTTTCAATTTTACAATCAAAATTCTAAAATTAAATGGGATCGCAAGGCTCCATTGTTAGAAAATTATGTGGGGACTATTTTTGTAAGCTTGCATTTTTAATGGTTCCACATGATTTTATTGGCAGATATTTGTAATAGATGAACGAAGTCTAAAAGCTGACTCTTTATTCTATTTAAGCAAAAACAATTTGCTGGATCCTTTATTTAAAATTTTCAAATTCATAGAATATTTGCCGAGATTTGCAATTTATTCTCATAATTTTGTCAACGATCATTTTGTTTTGCAAAGCTTCATTGAATTTTCTTTTACTTTATTAAGGTTTTGAACTGAACCTCATCTACACCGCTACTTAACATATAAAGTAATATACGTAATCGAAATTATTATTAAATATAATTTGGAACTTGTAATTTACTGTATATTTAATAAGTCTTTGAGAAATTTTTTACGTCGGAAACTTGTATTCCGGATTGTTTTAAAATTTCCATGTTAATTGCAGCATAATTTTTCTTTTAATCCTTTAGAATTTCATTTCTCTTTCAGAAAAATCGGGAAATTCTTCTCTTATATACGTTTATACAAATTGTTAACAAAAGAAATATGTTGATTCTAAACAATGATGACTTTGAATTCTGTAGCTTTACGTAAACATACATCTAAGCGTACACTTATTTCGTACATTTGAATAAATAGTGACTTTGTTTGTCCTCCTCTTTGTTTGCAATGTTTTTGATTTGTAATCATGTTAGAAGAGGACTCTCACTATGTATGTATACATATCATAATAATGTTGTAATATGAAGAAATGAACAAAACAAAATGTACCTTAGGTTCTGGATTCCTTTTTGTAAAATAAGTGTTGGTATACGTGCTGCACATCTTATTGCACATATATTTCGGTGATATTTGCATACAATCTTACATAATTGTGAATATGCTATATGATAAAACGAAATATTCACTTTAAAATGAGTAAAAGGAATAAAATTAGAACAATGCAATCACATTTATACACTGTACGTATGTAAGTATGTGCGTTTTCTATGTCCATTTAGAATCTAAAACAATGCTAACGGGGGAATACTGTTAAACTGAGTGACTGAATAATGCCATTTCGGTTTTATACATATTTTATGTAAAGATACATAAGAGTACAACTGGGAGCGATACTTGTATATTAATGTTAACTTTATGTCATTGGTTTTGGTTTTTTTTAAGTATAGGTTCTTTCATTATTTTTTTATATTTTCACATATTGGCTCGAACATTTTGTATACGCTACACTTGATTGTGTTCTTAAAATGTAATTTTTTATTTTAAATGTTGTCTAGTTATGTTGTTGCTTTATGTTCTTCTACTCCATAAATATGAGTTGCAAATTTTGAAATTTAGAACTTTAAATTATTTCGAATACTATCTACATATTTTTAAATTTTGTAATACGCATATAGCTCCTTAGGTTCGGTTAGGTTAGGTTGCACGGCCCCCCGAAGGGTACACCTAGTCCACTAAGGCCCGTTGTGATGCAGCCGGATCCCCCCTCTCTCCCTTACTAGAACCAGCCGGAGTTCCTCAGAAACCGGCCAAGATCCCTAGCACTTACATTCGCTGGGTCCGTGGCCCGCTTAAAGAAGTGGGAACCAAGAAACCTCCACCAACGCCGGACACGAGCATAGCAGGTGGGTCACCATTTCCTCCTTCTCGTCACAGCAGCTCCTACAGAGATCGTTTGCGGGGCGGCCCATCCTCCTGTCATGAACGCCAATCAGACAGTGTCCAGTTAAAACCCCTATCAGCGCGCCAATATCCTCCCGTCGGACAGACATTAGATCCCTCCTGCGACGCAAGTCTAGCTTTGGCCACAACTACCTAGCCGCGTTACACATAGTTCCATTCGCCCATCTGAGATTGGTACGTTCCACCGCTGCACTGCGTAGCAACAGCCTGTGAGTTCTTAGAGGCATGCCCAGGTTATCCTTTTCAGCTAGAATTCCGAGGGCCGTTCCATGTCTCGCAAGCTCATCCGCCTTGCAATCCCCTGAGATCCCACTGTGTCCGGGAACCCAATCCAAGTTTAACTCGAACTGCCTCTCCATCTCGTTAAGACACGATCTGCAATTAAGGACCGTTCTGGACGTAGAGGTCTCCGACTCCACCGCGGTGTACAACCAATAAACCATGTTTGGTTTCAGGCCCCACTTCTTCCCGATGGTCCTTTTGCACGAGTAAAGCGCAATAGTTGCTTTCTTTACTCTCTCCATGATATTAAGTCTCCAGTTCAGCTTTGAATCCAGAACCAGTCCCAGGAATCTAGCCTCCCTGCTGAAGGATAGGCCGATTCCACGCCCGGAATCTTATATCTCTTACTGAAAATGACTAAGAGCTCCGACAGAGCCTGAGTGATCGACCGCGACCTGACATTGTTGAAAGCGCCTTCAATATCTAGGAAGGCAGCCTGTGTGTATTTCCCGCAGTCAAGGGACCCTTCAGTGTATCAAGAAGTGTAGGGCCGTTTCCGTTGAGCTACCTTTCCGATACGCTTGTTGCTCCTTATGTATGCGTCTATAAATTTTTCTAATATTTTTAGTAGAAACGATGTTAGACTAATTGGTCTAAAAGCCTTTGGGCAGCTGTGAGAGCTCCTCCCAGTTTTAGGAATGAAGACGACCCTGGCAACATTCCACGATTTTGGAATGTGAGCTAGGTGTATACAGCATTCGTAGATAATTTTCACCAAGAGCAGGATGACCTCCGCCGCATTTTGTAGTTCCGCAGGCACTATATCGTCCGGGCCCGCGGACTTGAAAGGCTGAAAGCTGCGGCTAGCCCAAAGAGTTCCTCCCTTGGTGACCACTTCCGAGGAACAAGATTCGCCGTCGCAGACATTTAAAGCAGACTCCCCCAAGGATTCCGGGAAGTGCGCATCCAGAAGCAGCCCCAAGGATTCCGAAGAGGAGCTGGTCCAGGAGCCGTCAGCTGCCAGCAGATAACTCGGCACGACTGGGTCACCTGCCAGGATCCCCTTTTGTCTAGATGCCTCCGAAACCCCGCCAATCCTTCCGAAAAACTCCCTTCAGGACCTCAGCTGACGCTTGTATTTTCTGAGGTCATCCCTATAAGCGTTCCAACCAGATGATGGCCTGCTGAACATTGCTCTGTTGAATTGACTTCTGCATTTTTTCCGAAGAGCATTAAACTCCTCGGACCACTATCAAGGCCTTCACTTGTCCTAGGACGAGAGGGGACCCCACTATCCAAGAGATCGCTTAGCGAGTCTCTGAACTTTGACCAGTCAGTCCTTTTGCGGTTTCTGAAGATCAAGGGAGCGCTTCGGTTGGTTACCAACTCGAATTCTATATAACCGTGGTCAGAAAAGGAATGATCTCTTGACACTTTCCAATGCCTGACCAGAGCAGCAAGAATGTTTGAGGCAAGAGTTATATCTTTAACCTCCTGCCGATTTTTAGTAATAAAAGTGGGCTCTGAGCCTGTATTACATAATGTGAGGTTAGTGCTTAAAATAAATTCTAAAAGTGACTCACCTCTCATGTTAGTGTCCGAGCTTCCCCAGATTAAATGATGCACATTGGCATCGCTCCCGATAATAAGGCCGGTTCGGAGAGACTGACCCTTTCAGTCCTTCCAATTCTAGGGCGGTAGCTCCCGCTGGAAGTCGAAAGGCAGGTATACTGATGCACACCAAGAGATACTGCCACCAGCTTCGAGACTGATTACAGTCAAGTGTTCATTGCTGTAAAGAGCTAATAGAAAGGCATTTAAGTAACTTTTAATAAGTATGCACGATCTTACCTTCGCACTGCCGTCGCTATAAAACAGCTTGTATCCTGGCTTCCTCAGTCCGCAGATCTTTCTCCTTGCTATTCAAGGCTCCTGGAGCAGGACGTTGTCTTCTTCACCCCTTTGTAAACGGAGAAGAAGCGCAACCCAAGCTGCTTTAGAGTGGTTGATCTGAATTGCACGCAGCATTACTGCTTTCGTTAACCTCCACCAGCGTCTTATCTGCATCCTCGTCCAGATTTAAGTTCAACAAAGCCCCCTCCATATCAAGATCAAGATGCATTACGTTATCGTCTGTCAGCCCCGCTCCATCCAACATCTCTGCTTCTGATGAGAGCAGAGACTGACCAGACGATTTCTACGGAGCCGTGTTGGCGACGTTGACGACCGATGGCATTAATTCAGTATGTTCCCGTCTACTCTGCTTCTGGACCCCCTCAACCTTCGTGTCTGTTTTATACACTTTAAGGGTTATGGAGGAGAACCCGTAGTTAAGGACAAATCTCCGACTTTCCAGAGGTGCCATAGATTCCCTATTTATTATTATGAGGGCCTTCCGATAGTCGCCTTTAGTCTATGTCATTTATTAAATTCATATTATTGGAAATTATGCCAATTTTTCAACATTTATTTCGTGATAAAATTGAGATAATTAAAAATTACTAAATAAATATTATTGAAAAATTAAGAAACAGTCTCCTTGCTAACTAAAATTTTAAAAGTTTCAAGTTTTAATGCCATTTACAATTAATATTTTTCCACTAGAAGCTGGGGTAATTGATATCTGATTTATGGTGTAATGAATATGGCGTCGAAAGCCGCTTTAAAGTCGATAAAGTCTATGAAGAGCAGCGATTTAAATTCTTCTGATTTTTCTATAATTAAACTTATTGTGATGGCATGATCAGTACAACTTTTTCTTTGTCTTAAGCCTGAGAACAACAGCTTCTCTTTGTGTGTTTTTCATATGATCCTATAGCAATCAACGTCCATGCTTTGTTATTTTTAATCATTACAGATTTTAATCCGGCAACATAACCACTGCACACCATTGGTCAGATTGATCAAGTTTCAAAATAAAGCACAAAAATTTTTCTTTTAGTTTGGGCCGCCTTCTCTTCTATGTTCAAATACATTATAAGAAATATAACTCAATAAACTTTAGCCACCTCCCTTCCCTAAACAAAACAAACAATTTTGTGTGAACCCAAAATTCTATTACACCAAAAAATGTATAAAAATAGAAAATCTGAACCAAACCGCAAATAATAAAAAAATTTATTTTTTTTTTTAATATTTTATTAAAAATACTCAATGAACTCTCCAAAAATATTCTCTTTATATTATTCTCTTCTTTGCGAATAAACACTTTGTTATATTTTAATATTTAAGAATCGAATTTAATCGAATAGAAATCGATTGAAAAATATTTTGTATTTAGAATCATTTAAAAAGTATTTTTTTGGCAAAAGTGTAAGAGTGCACAGCACATAAACGGAAAAAAAAGAGTAGACAAATTTTTTTTTGTTCAAATTTTAAAGTGGAATTCTTTTCTTCACACACAAACACAAACCCTCATATATGCAATGCATGAATATTAAGTCCGAAAAAAGACTAAAATTTTTGTGACAATATAAAAATAACATTCTAGTATCTAAAGATCAAGGATACAAAAATTTTACTGTCTTTATATTTTATAAATTTTTTTTTTTTTTTTCATATTTTTATTTTGAGTGCAAAATCAATACTTTATTAAATGCAATAAATGAATTTTTAGGATATCCTGGCTATACAGATTTTTTTTTTTTTTTTTTTTATATTAAATCTCAGATAGTATGCATTTTATAGCATTTTTAACTTTTTTTAAATATAACAACAAAAAAAATAAATTTTTTTTTTTATTTTTTTTTTTTAATTTTATTTCATTTTAAAAATAGGAATGTGCAGTGTGTGTACAATTGGTTTGCTATTAAAAGTATACATTGCAAATTGCAATAAAAAAAGGATAACAATAACAAAAAAAAAGACAGCAACAACAACAAGGATTTAATGTATTGGAAATAAAATCCTTTAAAAAAAAAAATTGCAAACATATTGTGAGAAATAACAAGAAAAAAAAGCAAAAAATTAAAAAAAAAATTTTTTTTTTTTTTTGTAAATAAATTCATTTTTTATTTTATTTTGTCTGAAAAATTTTTGGATGGCATGTTTTATTTTTTACAATTTTCATAGAATTTTCATTAATGTGCTTGTGTATATACGAGGTTCATAATAATGTAGATTTAAAAAAAAACAAAAAATATTCTACAAATATACAAAATTTCTCTGTAAATATGTTGTTAAATATTTGAGATAAAATGAAAAAAATTTATTCAATTTTTTTTTAATGCCTTTTTAAAATTTTAAAAAAATTGAAAAATAAAACTTTAAAAATTTAAATTATTCTTCTTTGTTCTTTTTTTTTATACACGTTGTAAGTAGAATAATTTAAAAAATCTAGTTAAATGTTAAAAATAATTGAAATCATATGCATTAAATTAGGATGGTGCAATTGAATTTGATTCTTAAATATTAAAACGCTGCAAAAGTTATTCGCTTTAAAGCAATCAAGAATTTAAATGGCAATCGAAGCTCTAGCGGCATCAGGAATTTTAGAGAAATTAAACTAAAATGAACAGATTTTACTCAACACAAATAGTATTATCACTTACCTGATACTCGTATGTGGGTACCAGGAGTATCCTTTAACTTTCACAAGAATAAATAAAAGATTAATGAAATTAAAATGTAATTTAATTATTAAAAGTTCACTCTATATTAAAATTAAATGTTGCATTAAGCATATAAAACTGCAAGAATGTAACCTGTATAATCGAAAGAGTTTTGAAACTAAAAGAATTTCAATAGGCATTAAGTGATAGCATGATCTATCTTCAATAAGCCTCGCCCACTCCCGAAATCCAGGGTGCATACGATCGATATGCCCACTAGAGTAGTTGGTAGTCAAGGCGTCTACTGACTACCACGAACCTGGTCCCTCTGATACCAGGTTCACAGAAGAAGTGAGTTTTTATAAGTGGCTCTACTTTAGCAGCTGGAAGTTTTCAGAAAATTAAACCTCACAAGATACTCAAATTGATCGAAAATATAAATCTCCGAGAGGTTATTTAGGCATCAAATATTTACTTTGTTGGAGGTACAATAGTTTGAGCTAATTGTGAGTCATGATTACAATTCATGAGCGTAGTCTTTAATAAACGTGAGCAAATTGGTACTGTTCAGATAATTTACAATAGTTCGAATTGGTACTGCATTAATTTTACTATTATAATGCTACTGTAAATTATTTTAATGCTATTCTAAACAATATTTACCAAGAATTTTTAATTTATTTTTAAAGTTTTAAATAATTCAATTATTAATATAATATTCTTTTTTATTTCAGGTAAGAGTTCAGCTGATATATTGCGAAATTTGTGTCATCATGTAAGTACCTATAACAATTTGAAGTAGGCAAGAAGCTTATGTATTTAGCTCCAGCAAAGAAATAAGCTTTTTTTAAGCTTAAGTTTGAGCAATCTATTTGCGTTTCTACTGTATTATTAAGACATTCATGCAATTATAATATTTATAAGCTGAATTGTACTGCAAAACAATTTTTCTGCAATTTGTATGCCACAGTGTCAAAATTACAATTTGGATTTCAAGATATTTATACAATGCAAAATTTCAATCTATCGCTAGCGTTATTTTGCGACTTGTTCTGTAATTATAATTGTTTTGCTCAATAAGTCAAATTGGTGTTAAGGCCCAATTAAATTCAATACAACGGTCATTTTAATTGACAATACAATTTTAAATACTGAATAAAAGTATTTATTTCAGATATAAATTCCTGGTAGTAATTTTTCATTAATTTCTTGCATAGCTGTTATTATAGGTTTATAACACTTCTTATGACCAAAACCTAAAAGCTGTTATTATAAAAACCAAAATAAACTATTAATTTTTGCTATAATTAAATATTTTAAATTTATATTTAATTCAATAATTTTTTATATTTAATAAGTGGTGGGGTTTTTTTGGTGTCCTAAATCAAATACTATTATGATACTTTAAACAAATTATTTTTAACCACAAAAATATAATTAATGCCTAAAATATTAAAAAAGGATAAATAATAAGGAAACCCTTTAGAATAGTGTTTGGCAATGGTCACAAAAATGATATATCATAATATTTTTATAAAATTATTATTAATTTTACTTAATTAAAAAATTTTAATATGATTAAAAAATTTAATTTTCCACTCTACAGAATTCAACCGAACCGAACCAAACTGAACCTTTTCATTTCATTACAAAAAATTTTTTTGTATAATAAAATACACTTATTGAATTTTATAATTAATATTTTTTTTGGATTATATTTAAAAATTCTTTTCAAAGCTTAAGACAAAAAAAAAGTAGTCTATACAAAAACTATTATTGTATCAAATTAAGTTGACCCATTGGTCTTTCAAAAGAGTTTATATACAATATAAAAATTGAAAAAAAAGGATAACTATCCTTTATTAATTTCAATATTACTATGTTACAATGAAGAGCATGATATCCTCATATTTATGTAAAATAAATAAAAACATTATACGGGAGTAAATAATATGAGACTAGACTCAATGACTAAGAAATATTTCATAGAACTGTAGGGTATTCAATGAATCTGTAGAACTGTAGAGTAACTATCATAGAAGTATAGGGTATTCTATGAATCCTATTTTGCTTCTGGGAGGAATAGTATAATATTGTAGATAGTCATTAACCAGTTTCTAAAGCATAGGTTTCTAAACTTTTTTCTCCCGTAGATCTAATAGAATAAAAATTCCTAACAATAGCAAAGTAAACCTATAATGTGAGAAAGTTAAATAAAATACTAATTAATAGACCCCTGAGGAAATGACGAGACTTCCGTCAACTCAATGACTTTTAAATATTTATGGTTATTGATATTTATTGTTTTAATATTTCTGGTATTTTTAATAGTGGATATTATTGAAATATGGCAATTCATATAATTTTTTACACTGACCTGACTGGCTTTTGAACCCGAAACCCTTCAGTTAAAAGACCAGTATAATAACCACTACACCATTGGTCAGGTATTCTATGCATAGTTAAATAAAATTTTCAAATGAATTTTGAAAATTATAACATTTGACCGAATGTGCCATAGTTCGATTCTAATGGGCATTTCAATAATAAATGTGTATGAACCCAAAGTATTGTAAATATTTTCAAGGCATTTTTCTATACTACTTTCTATTCTTTTAGTATTTTAACGAATTTAAGAATAAACAAATTAATATTGAAAGAGAAAAACTGGTTAAACTTTAATGCGTAAGTTCTTGAGTTTCAATTAAAAACAAACAAAAAAGAGCTATTAAATTCATTTAAATTTGAAACGTTTCCATTTGTGCAAAGTAACTTTTATTGGCATATTTCAAAGACGCCGCAGTGAAGTGACGATTTGTTCCCTGATGTCTCATCCACTATTAATTTTCTTTCGTTTCCAAATAACAGTCAAACATATTTTCTGATATTGAATTTTATAATACACGGCAAAACTATTTTGAAAATATCAAATTTAGCTCTAATGTGTTTTTTTTTACTATTTATTCATATTAAGTTGAGGCTACTTGAAAATTTCAAAATCTTTACAAAGGATTGAATCATATCCATATTATAAATTGCGTTCTAGAATAGATTTTTGTTTTTTTCGTTTTCAGTTTTTCCTTTTTTTAATTTTATTAAAAACGAACCGAGAAAAAAAAAAGGAAATTCTTTATTGGTAAATAACAATTTCCATAAAATAATCAAATAAATTTTCGAAAAATATTTTACTCCTACTCTTTTTCTTTCATTTTTTTCATTCACCACTCATTCAGCTTTCTCTTCCATCCCTTTGATAACCAATTTTTTTTTTTGTTTGTTTCTTTAAAGTTAAAATTTCTCAATTGATCCTCTTTTTTTCCATTTTTCCTCCCCATATTTACATCAATTCCAAAAATTTTTTCGGTAATGTTGGCTGACTAGAGCTGGTTAGTTGGTTAAATTGGTTTTGTTTTGATGGTTTTTTTTTTTGTTTTCATATCTTTCTCATCCTTAAAAATTTCTTAATTTTTTTATTATTATTATTATTTTTTTTTGTTAGCTGTTATGAAAAATATTTTCGGCTGAAGAAAACTTCATTTTTAAAAAAGTTTGTTTAAATTTTTGTTTTTGAAAAGCACAAAACAGAAACCATGGGGCATATAACATAAAAATACTCTTATAACATTATGATTGTCTCAGTGCGGTTTTATGGTTTTAACTTTTCTTAAATTTAGAAAAAAAGAAAGAACAAAAATAAACCAATTTATATAAGAGAATCCTTATTGTATAATATTATAGTTGAACACATATATTTAATAAATTTAAGATTATAAGAAAAAAGGGTTATGAACTTGCCCCCCAAAAATAATATTATAATATTGTGTATTATACAAAATAATTCAAGGAACTACATGTATGAGTTGAGCATAGTGACTTGAAAAAAGGAAAATTATTGTTTTTTTTTGTGTGTATAATAATTTGTATTGAAAAGAAACTGTTCATTCAGTCAGCCTCATATCATATTTTAATTTCTAAACAAGAACAGTAAACATTTTTATTATCTATAGTAGAGAAAAATATAATAATGATAGAGTAGTGCTAAAGGATAACACATTCAAATTTTATACATAAAATATAATATGTATAAAATATATGAGATGGGGCATAACATTATACACAACCTTTGTATAAGGATTAAAGTTTTCAAGTAGATTATTGGTTAATTTAATTTTATTACATCACATTACAAGGAATGATTTATGGAGTGTTTAAATACATTTTCTTATGTAGTTTAATTTTCATCTCCCATTATACTTTATAAGTATTTCTATTTTTTTTCATTTTTGAATATTAGATTTCGAAAATAAATGGAAAGTATTGAAAACATACCAAATTCTGATTTTATATCTGCAAATAAAATCAAATTTAGTGAGTTTTCAGGAAGGCAGGGAAACCTAACCCCCAAGACAGAAGGGACAGGGACTTCACAAAGTCAGGTTCAGATCGTTTTCACCACAGCCCACTGGAAATCTCTTTGGTCGCATGTTCACTGTGGCGAGGGCCCAAAATAGCGTGACAGCTCCAGAAGAGCCTATAATCGATTAGAAGCTCCTCCTTCCACAGAAGTTGACTAATTCCTTTCAATTGTTTGCCTGGATGGGCTCAGTTCCATACAAATGAGCACACAACAAACTCTGTCCAGCCACAGGGAGGTCTTACCTTCACCAACACAACTACTTGATCCTTGGAATAGTAACCTTAAATGGAAAGATATGTTAGTCTTTTACTAAACAAAATGCTGGCACTAGTCTTGCTTCATATTGTATTATCATACAATTGCTCGCCTGTTAGTTAACCTGATCTATCACTATGCAAGGCTCTTGAATAAAGGCGATAACGGGGTGATCGTTCTTAAATTTATATGCCAGAACATCCGTAGATAGTCTAGCATGCTGTTAGCTTATTCGGATGCACCTCGTAGCTGCTCCCTTTCTCCCTTACCCTAACGGGTTTTTAGGAGAAGTTGAGATAAAGAAGAAATTTAATTTTTTTCTCTTTACGGCGATGCAGTATAAATGATGACTACTTTTATTTTCCCCATCTGGACGTAAGAAAACCACTTACTGTGGCACAAACCATGAGCGATAGCTACTCTGATTTACACCATTACATTCCGGTAAGAGGTCTTTTTCGGGTGTTAGTGAGAAAAGTTTCCAGGGACATACATATTTTCTCAGCATTATACTCAAATGACTTCTTCTTTTAGGGTCATGCATCTAGAATTTTACTCTCTGACCTCTCCCTCTTCTGGGAATAGTTGGTTGCAACACAGTGTTGGTAGAAATGAGGTCTGGTTCTTATGACCCTAGAGCACCGATCATTCCAATATCGGTGTTTTCATTGTTGTCGTTGTTCTATTTGCCACTAACGTCCTTGTTGTTGAATATTCTAATGTTAGAACTCAGTTTGCTCGTCGTTGAGTGGTGTAGGTAGCTGAATGTACTAAATTTTCGTTCTATAAAAAAGATTAATTTCTTTATGTGGTATCACTCCTGTTTCTGATTGGAACATCTACTAACAAACTTATTTTTCTATAGTTTCTTTAAAAAAACTTTAATTTTAATTTTATAACTTCACGTGTGTTGTAACATTAACCGCAAATTGTTAATTCATTTTTTTTTTTTGTTGTTTAATATCTAAAAACTAAAAAATTTTAATTTAAAATTACAAAATATATTAAGAAATATTTTATGGTTAAAACTATAAATAGTTTTCTGAGAAATTCAAAAAGGGAAAAGAAGAAATTTACTTTTTGTTTTTGTATTTTGAAAGAAAATATTTAACGTAAGTTTTTCAATATGATTTTTCTATTTTTCTTGTAATACTTATAAAAATTTTTTATTCTATTTTTTCTTCTTAATGAAAATATTGACATGTAATCGTGTGTTTTACAAAAAGATAAAAGTAAATCTAGATAATTTTTTTTCTTAAAGTATTGGCTATAAGAGAACACAAAATATTCTTCTATTAAAATAAGGATTATTATAAGGATATTAAAAAACTATCAACTATAAGAATATTAAAAATATAAGAAAAAAATAGCAAATTTTTGGATCTTATTAAAAGTTAGTTAAGAAAGGGTGTAAATTCTAGAATTAGTAAATATTTTTCTTAATTTTTTTTTATGAATTTATTAAAAAAGTTTCAAAAATTAATAATAAAATATTTTAAGTAAGATCTAGAAAGCAATTTAACTATTATATTACCACCATAATATGTTGGTTACGTAAAATATTTCAATTTTTGGAATATTTTGGAAAATTTTAATAAAAATAGTTAAATTTTTTTATTATTAGCATTTTATCTACTTTTTTTTTTTTAATTTTCTAGTATAAAAATTTGATTAAGTGTTTAAATATGAGTTTTTAGTGCGGTTAGTATTTTTTTTTATTAGAAATTAAATATTTTAATATGGTTAGAAAATTGTTATGTACAATTTTTAAGTGCTCATAAGTGTTTATATTATGAGGCGTTAAATTTTTTTTTGATGATTAAATTTTTGACGTAATTATATTTTTTATTCTTCATCATAAATTAAGGTTTATGAGTAAAAAGGCAAAATACAAAAACAAAAACGATTTCCACACTATTAAGCTATAAATTAATAATTTTGATATGATTCGATTTGATTGGTATTTTTTACTTCTTCGGAGCGTACTTTATATTAATGAAAAATCGGTGTCTGGAGGAACGTAATTCTCATGAAAATGATTAAAATCCGAAAACAAAATGTGCCTGGAACGTGATTTTCCAGAAAAATGGTTAAAATGTGAAAACATAGCTATCTGGAATGCTAATTTTTACGAAAAATCGGCAAAACGGGAAAACATATCCAAAAACCGGAAAATCGGTAAAACGGGAATCGGTAAAAGGTGAATGTAGTTTTCATGAAAAATGGTTAAATTGAGAAACCATGTCTGTCTGGAATGCTAATTTTATGAAACATCGGTAAAACGAGAAAGCATATCTAAAAATCGGTAAATCGGTAAACGGGAAAGGGGGCTCTCTTGAAAAATGGTAAAAATGAGAAATAATGGCTGTCTAGAACGTTAATTATATGAAAAATCGGTAAAACGAGAAAACATGTCTAAAAACCGGTAAATCGGTAAAATGGGAATCGGTAAATGGGGAATGTAGTTTACATGAAAAATAGTTAAAATGAGAAAACATGTTTGTCTGGAACGCTTTTTTTATGAAGTATCGGTAAAACGAGAAAGCATATCTAAAAATCGGTAAACGGGAAAGGGAGCTCTCTTGAAAAATGGTTTAAATGAGAAAACATGGCTGTCTAGAACGTTAACTATATGAAAAAACGGTAAAACGAGAAAACATGTCTAAAAACCGGTAAATTGGTAAACGGGGAATATAGTGGTCATGAAAAATGGTTAAAATGAGAAAACATGTCTGTCTGGAACGCTATTTTTATGAAACATCGGTAAAACGAAAAAGCATATCTCAAAATCGGTAAATCGGTAAATGGGGTCTCTCATCAAGGAACGCAAGTCGGTCTGGAAAGCTATTTACATGAAAAGTTATTGAAATATCCAACAAAATACGTCTGTTTGGTAAGCGTAACTTCACCATTGAATAATAACAATTAGGAACTATAAATTGACTTACTTGTTATGCTCAGTCTACACGATTTTCCCACAAAAAATTGAGAAGATTTTTATTCCAATTTCGATTACTCTTTTCAATAAAATACTCCAAGTATAACGTAGATAAATTATTAAAAAAACATAAGTTGCAATTGCATTGTATTCAGGAAATATTGACAAAAAAAAACCACTGGTTCTGTAACCAAATTTAACTACAACTTATAATTTCCCTTTCTAAAACCAAAAACAAAATAATTACTAAAGAAAATAAAACAATAATTTACTAAAATGCATTTTCTACGCTACTTAACATAAAAATTTATTTAACAAAAAAAAACATTCAATTTATTGTTTGAATGCCATTTAATTCATCAAGGATTTAACTTTAAGGATAAAAAGTTAAATTTAAGTACCCAGAACAAAAAAAAAAAAAAATTTTTTTTTCTTATTATTTTTTTGTATTTTTTTTCTTTTTGTAATAAGTTAAAGAAAATATTTTTACACATTATTCTTATTTCATTTTAAAAATGGTTGGGTAACTTTCTACCTTAGAAAATATTATGCACACATATGTTTCTACATACTCGTATAGGTATGTTTGTATTAATTTACATAATATTTATGTAAGTTATTTGAAATGAGATATATAAGAGCATTACTACATGCATATTATCTATAATAAATTGCATATATATTATGCACATAATATAACATTTAAATATATCTATACATAAAAATATTCATAATATGGTAAACTAGAAAACTCAAATGTTAGATTATATACATATATTTGTACTGACAACAAACTGACTAACTTTTTTTTAAAATAACAAAGAAAACATTTTTACCTTTTCTGTATATGCTTTTCTAATTTAAAACACGGTAGTTTTCATTGTACATATTATAATGTAGGTAAATATTATGTATATAATTTATGTACAATTGCATAAGAATATGAGTAAATAATGTAGTAAAAATACGAGTAGTATTTTCCAGTTAGAGACAAGAATTTCCGAAATAACCACAAAATTATGGTGCTAACAGAATTTGAATGAGAAAATTTTTATGGGAATTTAAGTAAATATATGTAGGGAGAAGTTTTAATTAGAGGGCAATCACATTGTAGTTTTGAGCCGAAAACAGGATAAAATCTTTCCTTAACTACAAGTTCTTTGTAATAAAAATGAGCACAATATTAATAATAAATCTTTATGCTCGTATAATACTTAAAATTTTCTATTTCTGTTTTAAGGCTCAAATAGTGCAATACTCACTGAATATTTAAACATTTTCTTAACAACAAGAATTTCCATGTTATTCTGAAATATCCAGATGTGACCCATATGTTCCGGAAACAAAAAATTGCAAAATATTTAAAGAAAAATTTTTATTAAGTTGGTTTAGTTTAGTAAAGGTTTTCAATTAAATACCCGGCCTCAAATGCTCTCATATGGCAATACTCACAAAAGTGCAATGATTCCAAAAGAAAAAACTTCAAAACTTTCTTTCTAAAATCAAAAAAAAAAAAATAAATTTTAAGGTAAATTTTTGACTTTTACAGTATTTTGTAATGCATAAAATGCCAACTTTTATTGCACACTTTCATATACCATTATTATTACAGTTCAAAAATTTACATGTCCTCATTATTATGTGAATACATACATACATAAATACATACAATTCAATTGATGCAATTCATACAATTACAAAAATTATGCACACAAACATTTTATATTCAAATAGTTTACACATTGTATTCTTGTACCTAATGCTTTCATAATAATGTTAAGGAAGGAAAACAAGGATTAGTTGATTTACAGAAAGTTAAAACAGGAAAAAAAAAATGAAACAACAATGAAAATTGTAAAAAATAAATGTTGTAAAAAAGGAGCTGTAGAGAATGAAGAATGTTACTAAATCTAAAATTTTTATAATATTTTTATTATACGAGTAGTCCGAAGCGTTGAGAATTCTAAAGGGCAACATGTACGAATTATATTTGAATACCATGTATGTGTATAGTATGTATAAAAAATATTATGTATGCTACTATTTTATAATGTAAACGCTGGTTAAAGTAAAAGATTTTTGTAAAAAATTATGATGAAAATTGGTGACAAAGTTTTTTTTATATGTTTTGCGTCTGGAAATGTTTTCTTTTCAAAGAAAAAAAATTTTTTCTTTTATTATTCTTTTACTCTAGATGTATGTATGTATATACAACAAGATGATGTACATTTATACAATAAAATAATTGTGTATTTTGTCTCAAATTTAAATGCATATTTTTTAGGAATGCATTTTATTTGTGCTTTTATATTCTAAATATAGAAAAAAAAAATTAACAAAGTTTTCTTTTTAAATTTCTAAAATAAATTTAAAGAAAAATTTTATAAAATAACAAAAATGCATTTTTTACTTTTTATAGAAAATATTTTTGTTATAGAATTTTTGGGGTAATTGAAAGGATAACAATAAATTAAATATTGTAGGAAAATTAAAGTAAATTTAATGAAATTCTGGCTAATTAAAGAATTAAAGTTTTTTAAATTAAAAATTTTTTGTGGTAATTTAATGCTATATACAAAAATAATTTATTTGTATAAATAAAATTTGAAATATTTGGCATCTAGTAATTTCAAAAAAAAAAATATTTCAATATTTCAATTAAATGCCAATTATGCTCGATATGATACAAAATTTTGTGTTTTAATAATTCAATTGAATAAAATTAGGGGAAATTTGTATTTATATAGGTTGGGTTAGGCTAGGTTAGGGCGGCTACCTCAAGGTACATATAAGCCAGTAAGGTCCGTTTTGATGCCGCTGGATCCACGATATTCCCGAACTAGCCCGAACTTTTCAGAAACCGGCTAAAGTCTCTAGCATTTTTATTAGCCAGATCAGCAGTCCGTAAAAAGAAAAATGACCCAAGGAATCTCCGCTTTCTTCCTACTAAAACCGAGCAAGAGCAGAGGAGATGAGCCACCGTTCCTCCATCCGATCACAGCAACTCGTGAAAAAATCGTTCGCAGGACGGCCCGACTTTCTGGCGTGTTCGACCATAAGAGAATGACCCGTTATGACCCCTATCATTATACGCCTCTCTGGTGCGAAACAGATCCACAGTTCTCTGGCTGCGTTACTCGTGGTTCCGCTCACCCGTCTGGAAACAATAACTAATTTAATTAATAGCCTGCCATGAACCTGGTGACCTAGTTAAAAATTTTCTCATCACAGAGTGCCAGAGTATCTCTACTTGCCGCAAAATTAGAAAAAATTTGAAAATATTGTGATATTACTTTAAGGAAAGTTTACATAGCATTTCAACCTTCCACATGTGTATAAAGTCTATTTATATTAAAATTTTAAACCTTGTGTTACATTAATTGTTACTAACATAATAATAACACTTGCTAATACACATTATTATTAATAAAATATAAATGATAAATCTTTAATAATGTAATTGATTTTCAATATCATTAATTTTATATAATATAGAAAACAATATCTTTATTGTAATATCATTACACTATCGTGTGTATAGAGCTACTATAAAATACGTGCAACTATAATTGATATCATAATATGTACAACTGGTGTATAACAACAGAACAATTCTTATGTGAGTAAATACTAGTGATAGTAAATACAAAATATTTGTGTGTATGTATAGCAAAATGATATAGAATATAATATATTTTTGAAATTAATTCTCATATCGAACAAGAATCGAACACCTTTAATTAAATTCGGATTTTTTTTTTGTTCTCTCTTTTATTTTTACTTTTAATTGAATTATTTATTATCTTATAATCGTTTCTTGCCATATAGATATACAATTTACCTATAATTGTAGCAATATATAGGATATTTTAGCATCAAACATAAGGTGTAAGCTCATATAGAAGGTGAATAGTAGTATATAATATTGCAGTAAAATGTTTGTTCCTTATGGGAGGTGCACCTACATACAATATTATGAATTGATGAGAATTTTCCCACTTCATTATTTTCTTTTAAGATATTTATGTATGTTTTTGTGTATGTGTGTACATAAAGTAACAGGATTTTTATAATTTTTTTTCCCTTAACAGAGATTTTTATCAAATTTTTTTTTATATTTTACACAAGCATATAGGAGTGAAAACAAAAGGAGGCAACAAAAAAGCATATAGGAGTGAAATAAAATGAGGAGCAAAATTCAATTTTTTATATCCTTATTTCTAAGATGCATTAATACGGTCTCATGTACTTAGTGTAGGATATGTATACAAATAAACTATTTAGATTCCTGGTATATAAACATACAAATATAATATATATGTGTAGTGCTCTGCAGATAATGGTAACTTTTCAATAAACAAGAGTGTTCATTCAGTTTCAATTTCTTTATTCTCTTAGCTATTTTTTTTGTTACCTTTCACTTCACTTAAACATTTTCTTAAATGGTTACTCTTTTCTTCTCAATCTAAAATTCAACGTTTAATATTGTAAAGAAAAAGAATTGTAGTTGTGAAAAATATTTTACTCTCTCTTATTTTTCCAATTTTCCTACTCAAATGAATATTATTTTTGTTGTTGTTTTTCGCTTAAGTTCGTTCGTTTCACTACCAATTTTTTCTATATTATCTTGTATATTATAGAGATATAGATTATTTTTTGTTTGTATTATGCAGTTGCACTTGGCATTGTGCAAACAACTTATACTCCTATTATTGAATTGATGATGAAAATTGATGAAAATAGTTAAGTGGATAATACATATTATTATTATAGAAAGAGAATAATATAACCCTTCAAATTCTGAGCAACAGAAAGAAAATGAAAACAAAAAGGCAATAAAATATAATATTTATATGCTAGATATACATTTGTATTATTTTATATATAGATCTAGAATTTTGAAGATTGATTGATCAATACCATAGTATAACAAAGTAAATAGCATATATAGATACTATTGGAAAAAATGTAGATATAGATACTATTGTAAAACAAGGTATGTAAGTCTTATAATATGGAACATTAAGCTGGAGAATTGAAGAATAGTAGTTGTTCGAATATTACAAACTAAACCAATATTTTGATTTTAAAATATTTTGATTTTAACATTGTATAGGTTTCAGAAAATTTTGACTTGATATGAAAAATAAATTTTAATAAATTATCAGTGTTTATAAGTTTCAACATCAACAAAATTTAAACCTGATCATTGGTCATTAATCGTCTTATTACCACAATTGAAAAAGATATTTTTTCATCAATAAAAATCGTTTTATTAATATGCGCGACGGCCGCACAATTTCTGCCACCACTAATATCTATTAAATATATTATAGAATTTGATAAATAGCACAAACACTTTAAAAAAGCTGCAATTTTATGTATTAAATTATTTTAACGAGAAACTTAATTTTAAAGAAGGAAAGTTTCCTTAATATATTCATTGATATTAACTGTTTTCACGAAAATGTTGGGCAAATAAATAAGAGAAGGAAGTGGCGTCCCTAACTTTGCTATTCATATCAGTTTATTCTCTTGAAGAAATTTCGTGAATGTCGCCCCAGATGTATTATATAACATGGTACTCGCGGAATACTGGTCGACCGTCTTTATTCTTTATTCTTTTTTCCCGTGAGTAGTGCTTTGTTATAATGTGAACCAGTAAATTTTGCGATCTTGTCACGTGTATATTTGTCTCCTGCGCAGAGCCTTTGTTGTTCCACAAATATGTATACCTCCTGCTTTTCGTTTTCTTGTCTAAAAAATTTCTCAACTCACTCAATTGTATAAAATACCGAGCAAACCGTGGTCGTGATGTTCGCTTCCATTTTCCAATCGCAATTTTACATAGGACTTGTAATATCCGTTCTTTTTCGAAAATAAATAATGACACACTTTGTACAAATTTTCTATGATACAATAATAATATTGTTATCGTATGTATAGACAACATAGAATTTTCGATAAACCAATATTTTTATCCTTTCATACTGCGGTATAGTTTTTTTCGTATAACGGGATATCTGTATTTGATGATGTTAAGAGTTTAATATTATGCAGGTTCTCCCTTCAATATTTTGTTGCTTTTGATTCTCACTCACTTTATTTTATTTTATTTTATTTTTTTTTTTGAAGTAGAGTTTTTAAAAAGTTATACCACGTTAAAGTCATTAACCATCCACTAAATATACATTTTTTATTTTGGTTTTGTTTCTATTTCTTTTTCCCGTATATCATTTAAGATCATTATTATTTTAAGATTTTAAAAGGAAGAAAAGGGATAACAAGTGTAACTATTTGAAAATAAAAACGAAAAATCAAAATCTATTAAATATGAGAAAAGTTTTTTTTTAGTAAAACATTAAAAATTGTTGAGATGAACTTGAAGTTTCAGAATAATGAATTTAGTTTTAAATAGTTTTTTAAAGTTATTGAATATAAAGATGCTATATTTTATAGAAAATAGTTTGTGGTATAAGTAAGATTATTTAATAAAATATTTTAGAATTTAACTGAGGAATTTTAATGGATTAGTAAAGAGTAATAGAATTGTTATATTATTGAAGAGAAGTTTATGAAGAATATACCGGGAATAGGTAAATATTAGTGTAATTACTAACAAATTTTTAAAGCATTAGTTGAATAACCTTTTTACGAGTAGATCTGTTAATATATAAAAAATGATCTTACGGTGTTGTATTCACCATAATTAGTGAGGAGATTTAGAATTTCAATTTAAATTTAATAATGACTTAGACAAAAATAAAAATTTATTTGGACCAAATTTGAAGGTTTAGTCCTCAAAATTTCATTATCAATTTTCTAAATTTTAATCAACCACAAATTTCTTTAATTCTCGTCAATATTTTAATTATAATTTCAAGTATCTTTTATATTAATTGAATATCTATGAATAAAAATACAAAATTTTGCAATATTCTTTAATCAAAACTATCCGGATATAGATTAAAATTCTGGCAAAGATTTATATTAATATATATACTGATGCTTCTATATCCAAATATTCATTTGACATCTTATAAACTCTATTTAATGTCAAATAATTCGCTATACTACCTATATATTTATAGTTACTCTTAATTTTGAATGATTTTTTTTGTTTTACTTGTACTCAGTTCAAGAAAAACGTAGAAACGTAAAAAACTCTTTACTTTATAAAATAAAGTAAACCCAATCCACTGGAAAAATAAAGACTCAACGAAAGAATTACAAGAGCATTACTAATTCTCTTATAGCCTTCTATAGCAAAAACATATAATCTGTCTGTTTTTTGTTAGTTTTCTTCTTATTCTCCCTCGCTCCATATTCGATTTTTCCTCCTTATATTTTATGTATATCATATACTAACTCTATAATGTATAAAAGAACTGAGATGATGAGATAGGATAGAAAAAAAACTGCTTATAAAGTCAAGAACAAAACGTATAACTAAAGGAAAATATTTACTTTGAAATGAATTAAAGTGCATCCAATAATATAAATCGAGTTCGTATGCAAAAAAGCTATAAAAAAACAACAGAAAAAAAACACATTAAATTAAATATTTTCCATTCCTGAAATAAGAAGTCATCATTTTTCGTAGAGATGAAGAAAATTCAAAGTTAAAATTTTTGTTCAATCAAAGTTAAATTAGTAAAAGTAAATAAAATTTTAATAAAATTGTAACAGTTTTAAAGTTAAGGTGTTAATCCTTTTTCGAAAAAAAAAAATAAAATAAAATTTAATTAATAAAGACTTTGAGCTTTAAATTCATTTTATAATTATTATTATCCACGGAAAATGAGAAATTTTATTTAAAAGCAAATTTTATTTAAGATAAATTCCAAATTAATTCGTTAATGAAATCGGCTGCTTTAGAGTTGTAGAAATTGCAGCAAAAAATTGTATTAAATTGTATAGTTTACAAACAAGTGTTATAACAATTTAAGAACTCCACCGAAAATGAAAAACAAAAAAAATTTTGAATCAGAGTAACTTGCTATTTCAAGAGATGTATCTGGTGACAATTTATTACAGCTTGTGTAGAAATAGAATTGATTAAAATGCATGGCTAGGCTATCTACAATATAATTTTGGAAATTGATTTTGGGATTCAAATTCTTAATTTAAGAAAGTAAATTTATTGATTCAAAAAACTTAATTTAAGTCCCTTACAGAAATTCAGGAAATCATCAACCGGTGCCCTCGGGAGCTCTAATCTGTCTTACCGCAAAACATCCGCATCAAAATGTGAAATACACATAGCACTTGTTGCATGACGCCCTCTGCTCAGACATCCCGAAAACTGCGATAAACACCCTATGAAAAAATCGTATGCCTTTTTTTCCAACTGGAATAACGAAATCCCTCTTCCTTGATAAGGGAAAATATCGCTTTCTCCGACGACTATTAAAACTAAAATTTTAAATTTTTAATAAATGCGCGTCAAAATCCAAAATAAATTCAAGCAAAGATTTTTGCACTTTATACATTTTATACCCAATTGAGATGAGTGTATATATAGGAAAAACTTAAAGAATAGTAGCAATATACACCTAATAAAAATAACAATAATAAATAATAAACGGTCTCCTAGGAACATATAATTGTCGGACAACAGCATAACCCTCTACTACAATTATAAAAAGGAATTTTTTTTTATAAAATAGTAAGAGTAACTTAAGCTTATAACTTGATATCCTTTTTACTTTTATATTTTAATCGTTTTTGTCGTCATTTTTATAATGTTCTTCTAACATAATTTTCTTTCTCTGTTTTTTCTATAAAATATTGCCTAGAGTAAAAACAAAACCAAAAACGTTTATTTTCATCAGAGTAACTCATGAAAACAACAAAAACAATAATAAATAAAAATTAAAAAATAAATAAAAAAAAAAAGAGTAAAATTAATGTTAAGAAATAGAATGAAGTAACTGTAAATGTTGAACAAAAAAAAAAATTAAAAAAAATTCAATAAGATTAAAAAATAAGAGGAAAACATCCTAACTAATTTAACCCCAACTCTCAAAACTCAACCCAACTAATCAACCAACAATATTATACGTGAAAGACCAACAACAATAACAACAACAGCAACATTAGCAACAATAATATCAAATAAAAAATAAAAATTAAGATAGAATAACGGGAAAAGTTTACTTAAATGGTATTAAGTTTTCTCATTACACAAGAAATAAAAAAAAAAAAAACAAAGACAAAAAAAAAAGTAAATTCTTTTTTACTTTGTTACTTTTTTTTAACTGATAACCGTTCTTTCTTATAATTTTTCCTTTTTTCAAATCTAGAATGTTTCAACTCCAAACAGAATAGACGTGTGGATTACAAGAGCCTTTAACACTCGGTAAATAAAATTTTAAACCAAATATTAATTAATCCCATTCTAAGAAGTCGAAATCAAAAGTTAAATTCAACTCACCAATACACAAGTTTTGAATATTTTATGTAATAAATTATTACTGTAATCTTGCAAGACTCCAATGATAAGCAATCAAGGTACAAAATGTCGTTAAATTAGTGGAATTATAACAGATGCACCCATATTTATACATTTATCCCATCCCATAAGAAAATGTTTGCAGAACTTGCTTTGAAAAAATTTGCAGAAGAACTAAAGAACCAGCTTTGATTCCCCCAAATTCTGCAATAACAAAAAAATATATGCTTTGCCTGATTCCGATCAGGTCATACTAGAATGACCCATTCATACTTAATGGAACAGAAATCTCAACCTGTGTGTCAATTTTGCAGAAACTCACCAATATCAACCGATCACATTTTTACAGGGTACCAGTCCCTCAAACAAAATTGTTTCCATTTTTTCTCGACACTTAATTATTTTTCTTTCTTATGCAATCGAACTTAGTATGCCAACATTGAGTAGATATATGATTTTTTACTTACTTACTTACTTATTAGGTCTTACAAACCATGAAGAGCCTGAGCCTAAGTCAACATTTTTTTCCATCCACCGCGATTCTAGGCGGTTCTCCTCTAATTGAAGATACCCAATTTTTCTAAATCCGCCTTTGTTTTATCTCTCCAACGAAGGTGCGGCCTGCTTCGGCTTCTTGTTCCCTACGGTCTGGAATCGAGAACTTTGCTTGCTGGAGTCCTTTCGGACATTCATGCAACGTGGCCCAGCCACTTGATTTTGATTTTGCTGACTACATCCATGTCCCGCTACAGCTCGTCGAGTTCATTATGATTTTTTTAAAAACACTAAATCTGAGTAGAATGCGGTATTAATGATTAACGAATAACATTTTATGTGAAACTTCTTCAAAAATCTCAAATATTAATTTTTTAATTGAACTTTTCATTTAATCACATACAATTTTGTTCGTCTTCAAAAAACGAAAAACGAGAAACCAAACTTTTATTTAATGTTGAGTGATAGAGATAAATTATGTAATAACTAACGGTACATAAGTATTATTTTATAAGATTCGCGCAATTAATGTTAAATTCTAAACATTCTATAAATAAATTTTACCACCACATATATAAGAGTTAAAGAGAGAGAAACAGAGGATAACCGACTATTATTTTAGTTAAAACATTTTCTTAAAATGAAGTTTGACTATTAATGAATGGAGGGATTAATGATTAAGTCAAACCAAATGAGATATTAGATAAGACACAAAATAATTCCGTAAGAGCAAATGGAAAAAAAAACAGAAAATGACATATACAGAGTAGAGTTAGAAAAGAATTTTATTCAAGTAGAAAATATCCTTTTTGTTACAAAAGAAAAATTTGTATATAGAACAAAAGACATGGAGCAAATTAAATAGGAATGCTTTAATAACTGAAATTGTTAACATTTAATTATCTCATGATTTATTTTCTCTAGATTTTCTTCTTTTCTTTTTTGATTTTGTCCTGATCTGTTTTGAGCATTTTTACTCCCTTTATTACATTATCAAAAACAAAAGGAGTGAACAGAAAAAAACTTGGGCCCTTTTCTTATTCTCTCTGTTTGTTTCCTAGAAATTAAATTATCATAGCTAAATTACCAAACAAGGTCAGTTCAATGATAATATAATTTAAAGAAAAAAAAAATCGAAAAAAAACTTATCTAAGGATATTTAGAATAAAATATAATTATAATGTAAACTGATGGTCAAGTTAATGATGTCATATTTATGTCATAATTAAGAAATAAGGGAAAGCATGTACAAAAACAAAATGAAAAACATTGTTACCGATTTCAAAATTAGACATTTTCTTTATTTTTGAAGGAATTTTTATATTAGAAAATAAATAAAATGGAAGAAGAGATAAGGACAAAATGATTAATTGGTTGTTTCATATAATAAAACAATTCGGTTAGATGATGGACGCAATATTTTAGAAGAAAGTTGGGATTCATTACAAAAATTCCTTTAAGATGTGAATTAATTGAGACAATTATTTTGAATTAAATTTTCTAAAATAGAAGTTGATAGACGCGACTATTAGCTACAATAAAAAAAAAATTCTCGTCAATTTTATTTATAGAGTCGTACACTTCTTGTGTCTCAAATTTGATAAACTGCAGTCAATAAAACTATTTCTGAAATTTTTTTAATTAAATAGATTTAGCTGTATTAAGACCGTATGAAGAGCATTCGCCGAATTTCAGGAATATAAAAGAAAGTTAGAATAATAAAACGAGCCAAACCATTCACTACAGCATTGATGAAAAACTACTTGAAATCATTCAAAAATAATTCCTCTAGTACTGCCACTCCGCTGGTAGATGTTAGCGGTCATATACCATTTTGTTGTATTCTACTCGATCTATTGCTAGATGCACTGAGTCACCGATATCTGATATACTCATCATGCTCTGATGTTTCGAAATCATGACGTCTGTTTTCCACCAATTCCTCTTTAACCTTCAATTTTCTTTGTAGAATTTCATATTTCTTGCCCTACGTTACATGTATTCTGCGTTTGGCTGCTAGTTTGATGCAAATTTAGGCAGAACCTTATTATTGAATAGATATTGCACCCATTATATTTTGAGTATTCTTTTTAATATCCACATTTCGAATGCATCTATTCTGTCAATATTATTAACTTTAAAGTTCAGGATTCAACCCCATAATAGACCATATATGACACTTCATAAATTCTAAAAGCAAATTCTGTTTTCACATCACTTTCGAAATAACACAAAAATAAATTGAAAATTTGTACTATTCTAGCTTACAACCAGTCTGAAACTTTGGATTAAAAACATTTTGGTGACATACGTTCTGACTTGGTGGTCTATTATTAGCCTGTATTCTCCACCCTATACAATTTTCATAACTGGGAAGGAATAACGAACCTGTTCTATGAATTCATATTTTGAATATCATTTTTGTTAATCAACAACAGAACGTAAAACTCTTCTTTTGTACATCAGGGTGCGGAAAAAAATGCAATTATCATGGATCATCACAGTATCATATGAGTGACTTGGCCGAAATGTTATTCATGAGCACGAAAGAATGTCACGCATCTTACTTTAGATACTATCAAATATTTATTCTTGATATTTTCCTAACTCTTCCTCTTTATTGACTCTCTGTATACGAAAATTGTACGAAGAATATCGCGCTCTTGCGGTTTTTCCATTTTCAATTAAAATCCACTGAAAAGAGTTTTATTTATTTATTTTATTTAATAATTTAAAATAATAATGATCTTTCTTTTATGTGCAGTCCATAAATACGCATGATTTCTTAAATTTATTGTATGTGGTTAGAATTTCACCGCGAATTGATTCCCATAATAACAACGTCAAGTCAACTTTTATGTTATTATTAAAAGTTTACGTTTATTTTTATTCCTTCCGTTTATTTTATGTCATACAATATATGCTATAATTCAAGACCCAACAAAAACAAAAAAATTTTAACTGAAATGGAATAGGATTATGTGTTTATTTATAACTTAAATCCTTCCTTCCATTTTAATACTGCACTTTGTTTCAACTATATTTATTATGGGAAATCTTTTGTTAAATTTAAAATTCACTTATTTTTGTTCTACTTAAAGTTGTGTTTTTCTTCGAATATTTTTCTATCACTTAAAATATTTTTTTCTTCCTTATTTCTTTTATTTTCTCTACTTAATATCCATTTTTTTTTACTGTTTTGTTTTCCAACTTTAATTCCATATCCTGTGTGAAGCTTTAAAGTTAAACAATTGCCACGACTTTGAAGTTTTGAGAAGAAAATAACATGCTGCATGGTGAACTGAAAGAGAAAACAAAAAAAAAAAAA
This sequence comes from Condylostylus longicornis, assembly GCF_029603195.1. Lineage (NCBI taxonomy): Eukaryota > Metazoa > Arthropoda > Insecta > Diptera > Dolichopodidae > Condylostylus > Condylostylus longicornis. The sequence goes on along the minus strand of NW_026578052.1, from coordinate 3,121,021 downwards.
TTACAAAGAAAAATGAAAATACTTAAGAACCTTTAGAATAAAATGGAATAAATAAAAATGTGTAAGAAATTTCATAGCGGAAAAAAGGATAAAATGACAATCTACTGGAGGATCCATTTACATTTTTATTTTCTTTTTTTATTTTGTATTTATTTATATCCTTTCTAGATTATTTTTTTTTTTTTGTTTTGGTATAAGTGCAATTTTATATAATAAATAATTTATATTTTCAATTTTCTTTTATATTTTCTTTAGAAACAACTTTCGACACCGAAACTATTAATATCACTCTGAACGCAGTTTACAAGTTGTATCAAATATAAAGTACAGAAGGTACTGAACGGGAATGAATTTAAAGACTTTGTTGTCAGCGAGGCGATATCAACTTAATTCTTCTTCATATGATGACATATTGTGTTAAAGTACTGCTGAACTTCCTATTGCCTTTGTTGTAAAAAGAGAACTGTGTTGCTTCGATAAACCAGAAACCACCACGCAGTCAATATTTCGGATATTTCAGAATATTTCGGATCGGGGCATGATGTTCTTTTCATTACGAAACACTCTTTTTTATTAATTCTTTCTATTCCACCCAGATTTTTTTCCTCCATTTCCTTCTTCCTCCATTAGCAGCGCTTTAATTGTATTTCGATCTTACTTTCCATTTATTTATATTCTTTCATATTCTGTCTTTTTCCCGCAATAGATTTTTTTTTTTATTGCCTCTAAATTTCTCTTTGTGTTTCTCATTCGGGACACCCAGTATTAACTAAAATATTATATAAAATTTTAAAAGCAAAATCTCTTTTAAATTTTAGATAACATAAACCAGAACTGTAGTCAAAGTTAAATGATTTTGACCGAAAATATTAAATGTTTTACCGTATTAGATGTGACACAATTATTTTCTTTTTCAAAAAAAGAATGCAAAATTGAAAAAAAATAATGTGAATTAAAATATCATATTGTATAAAATGTATAACAGTAGTAGCAAGGTTAAGTAATTTCATATTATAAATTAAGAAAAAAAATTCAATTTTAATATAAATGGAAATTATAAATTAATTCTTGTTGTCCTGTAGTCGGTTCTTAAATAATTAAATAATTTTGAGAGTGAATTGAATTAAAGTTATCCAACTATCTTCTGTATTATTAATAGACAAGTTAGCGGTAGATACTGACGTTATAACTGTTAATAATCACCTATGAAATCTAATATTGAAGTTCTTTCAATCAAATGAAAAACAACTTAAAACGCCAATTAGAAAGAACCGTTCAAAATCTTGAAAAATATTTGGACGGTATATTGGCGCCCAAACATTCACTTGGGCGCCAATTGAAAATTTTCAATATTCGGTAAAAAATACTTCAATTCCTCTAGATCGGCCGAACTGTTATTGAATTTTCCAACTTTTTCAATACCATGTTATATGTGAATTAATGAGTAAATCTATCTGTTCCTTCTAATTCTTAAAGTACAAGAAATTTTATAACTTAATGTTTAAAGAGCAAAAAGAATAAATAGGTACATTTAATGAAGAGTCACTTTTTAAGAGAATATTCGTTTACCTTAGATACCTAGCCTTACACAAATCTATTAACTATAAATCAAGTTTACATATTCCTTTTGTTTGTGTGATACTGATTTGGTTATGTTATTTTTGATTTTTATGTTATTCTTGTGTATGTAAGAGTTTTTAAGAAAAGTCAAAATATCATTTCCTGTCTGCATATGTGCACAGTTATTACATTCTCTTGTGATTTCTTTTCTATGCCCCACAGTTCTTAAAGTGAGTTAAATACTTATTTACGTTTTTTTCGAAATAAAGGGAAGAAAATAACCAGTAGGATTTATGAATATCCTATTGAAACGTCTATTGTAGTAATCGCCAGTGTCACATAAAAAGTATATTAAAGATGAAACAAAAGAGTATTGAAGATGCCCGCTATAAAATAAAAACGTGATATTTTTTCTCTCGTGTTCGCACAGACACTCACGCATACATGTTCATATAGGCAGTAAAAAGGAAAATATTATTTACCTACGTCATCTTTAAAGTTATCGATATATAGAACAAAATAAAGGATTTTTTTTAATATTGAATCAAAATATAATAGTGTTGATGAAAAATAACTTTAAACAATAGATGAAAAGAGAATAATAGCGACTACATGCATAATAGGGTCTTTTGGAGGTATAGGGTATTCGATGGGTATTCGTTAAGTCCAATTTTGTGGTACCGCATATCGACTTGGGGATGAATCACTAAGTTACGATTCCGCGGAAGAGTTATAGTATTCTGGAGAGCCGGCATTATTCTACGGAAGATTGAGTTAGAGTTTCAGGTATAGATAAGGCTGCCTGATAGCTGAGGAGTTTTTGTGTGAAATTTCGACGGTGCTCATGGCTGTAGCATCGATGAGACTTACTATAACAGAACAAACCCATCTACTACCACGGCACTGATACTGTGTCCGATTATTGATTCTTCTTTTTATTAGAATTTTGAGTATCACAGAAAATGAATATAAAATATTGCAATAAACGCATTTAGGTACAAAAATCTCCTTATACCTTCTTCATATATTTTTTACGATATTAAAAAATGCCATAAAAAAATATTATAAAATCAACGGAGATAATGTTAAAAAATCATCCTTCAAAATAAAGAGATCCCCTTCAGTTTAATTTTAATGAAGAAAAAAATCTGATTATAGATTTTCATTTTTTTCTTCTTTTCACCTTTGGGAGCTATTTCGTCAAAATTTTTATGTACATGAACTTAATGTTTTTGTCATGCACTATAATAGCCGTTAGATGGTACATACCCCCATACTTATTATTCTACAAAATTTTCCCGAATCTCTTTCTGTATACCCAACACATTTGGTATTTTTATTATCCAATATGTCTGGACACTGACCAGATTTCTTTTTTTTTAGTTTCATAGATGGATAATGTGTACAAGTATTTAAAGTAGATTTTTATCTTAAAATAAGTATCCACATATATATTTTAACGAAGAAACTGAAATCATGAAAAGGGAATAAAAGTGAGAAAAAAAAAAATTTATTTTTCCAATTTTATTCGTTTTTTTTCTTTTCTGTTTTGATGTAAAATATCCTGTGTGGATTTATAAGTGTTTAAATCACGTAGGTATATAAAGTAGATGAAAGAATAATATAATATAGTAAGATGAATCGTTTTCTTATTTTATATCCAGCCTTAAGGAGTAATAAAATAGAAACAGAATAAAATTAAAGATCTTTAAAAAAATTTATATATAAACATATGAACGTATGCAATTCTAGTTAAAGTACGAGTTCATATTATCTGTATATAAAATTTCTTAAAACTTTTCCTTAAAAATTTATTTTAGAAAACAAGTAAATACGATTACTGCCCAATGATTCAAATAATATGAATTTCATGTGTGCTTATATATTATGTAAGTACATAGTATTTGGAACTAAAAATAAATATAAAAATAATTTGATGGGAGTTTACATTACTTCTATCACCTCTTTAATTTGGTAATTTTGTTCTGTCTTTGATTTCCGGGTTATATTTTTCTCTATTCTGTTGTATATGGAATACTCGTATAAGTAATAATTTCGTGTTCAAAGGGCATAAAATTTACAAAGAATCTAAAGTAAATTAATGAATTTTTATATTCGTATATCTGAAACCAGCAGTAAATAATTAGAAGAGCTTATGGAGCGAACGAAATGCATTAGCAAAAATAATTCCGAAGAAATGGACAATTTCCTTTTAATAAATCTAAAATTTTTGATACTTTGGAAAAACATCAACATTTTCAATGAAAATTTTTTTTGAATATGGAGGTTAACAGTCGCAAGATATTGATAAACGGTTTTTTAAAATTAAGACAACAAATTGCTAGATTATGTGAAGATATATGGTTTAATATTATGCTTAAGAAATTGAGTTAACCCAAAGAGCCGTCTTATTAAAATGAATCCATTTTTATGAAATGTAGTCAACATTCAAAGGGAAGTACAACGCAAATTTATGTAAGGGACTATTGAAACTAAATACGGAAGAATATCACATAAGAACTTAATATGGTATGTTACACATTTGAAATTGCTCAAAATTTATAAAAAAGGAGGAGCTTCCAATGAGGACTTTAATAAGCTAACAATCAAAATAAGAGCCGAAGAAAAATGTGGGAAAATAAAAAAAAATAAATTTAAACAGTAAATTGAAACTTCTAAGCATTTCATGCAATGATCAACAGCCTGTTTAAACCTCTATTATTGACGCTAATGCTATCAATAACATAGTATCACAGCTTTACTATGAAAGAAATGGATCTTCTGAACAAAGGACTAAACTACGCAATCACGCCCAAAGAAGCAGATAAGGAAGATATCACAGCAGATGTCGAAATATTCATAACTAAAACTGATAATTGTTTAAAATTGAAGCTAAGGAGAACATTAGGAGGAAAGTATAAAACATATTAAAAGAAACCAACGATATCAACAGCACCCTGAAATGAAGTTATTAGACAAGGGCGTTTACAATCAAATGGTGTTGGATAAACTGAATAACAGAAATTTTAGGGAAATCAGAAGCCAACCTTTGATAGAGACAATATTTAAAGGTATGGTTATCTACACAAAGAGGGGAAGAAAATTAGAGGAATAAAGTAAAAGAATACCAAAAATTAGTAAGGCCTTGCATGGAGGAGAATAAGCTACTTTTTGAAATTAAATTAAATTCAAATTTGACCAGGAATAAGAACAAATGAACTATTTGAAATTACTTATTGTACTTATTGTTTAAATTTTATTTTCAGAATTTTCACATTTTCAAAAATTTTCCTTTAATTTTTTTAAACTATCCAAGAACTTCATCGAATTGCTTTTCATTCTATGTAATATTAATTTTTCATTTTTATTATAAATAATAATTTGATGAAAAAAGAAACAAAAGTTTAATCCCAAGACATTATAAATTTTTATATTATTGCAATAAGAGACCACAATACAAATTAAAATTCCAATATTTAAACAAAAACAGAATGAAATGAAAATGAAAAAAAAAAAAAATTTAAAATTATTTTTTGCAATATGGTAAAAGGACATTGGAGTAAAAATCGATTTATTATTAGCACAATAAAAGTATTGATCGCAGATAAAAATAAATTTCTGTATTAAAAATTGTACTTAAAAAAGTCAGTTGATTCCATAGGGATTCTATATAAGATATATCGGAAAAAATACAGTAGGATAGGACCAAGAGGTTTGTAAAAATTTACAAAAAAAATTTAAGGTTTTTTTTAAATTAATTAAGCATCAAAGCAACTCGTGGACAAATTAACAAGTTTACCACCAAGTCATGTAGACGTTTATTTTGGGCCCGTCTCACTTTATACATTATTAGTATAGTTATAGAAATACTGCGAATTTAAATTAAAATTACGGAATATTTCTGTCATATACGAGATATTTTAGACTAAGTCTTCGAGACATATGAGTAAAACTTTTGGTCGAAATTGTTGGGGCCAAAAATTTAAGTCGTACTTTGAATTGTCGAAAAAGAGGGAAAATAATATATTCAAAATCAATTCATTTGTAGTGGTGTTCATAACTCGGTACATACCCAATATGAAATTAAATTAAATATAAATATTAAATGAGTTCTTCGATAAGTTTTAACTGAAGGAGTCCGTGATCATTTCTTGCTCCAATTTTTTTTTCGAAAATTCTTTCAGATGCTAAGTGTGGTCTCTCAAAATTATATTATTAAATTTTTCAAAAATTTCCACAGCTTTTCTTAAACATAATACTCTAAAGCTTCCGCTAACTTTGAAAATTCAAACGTGTCTAAACAATTCAGTGGCTTCAAGCACAAACGACTTAAGTCTGTTTTAGTGATTTCGAGATAAATGCATTTTAAACTTTAAATTTAATTTTGAAAAAAGTTATGAAGTTTTTTGAGCCAATTTTTTTTTTGATCGAAAGATAATTAAAAAAGGAAGCGATTAACTCATAATCTGAAGTAAAACAACTAATAGTATTCTCGTAATTATGAAAAAAGAGAGATAGGCGGTTATACAAAATTTATAAAAAGCATTTTGCAAAGCATATCTCGAGTTAGGCGATTTGTGAAAAATTACTTTTGCATTTTCGTCAAACTTAAGTCGACTTAAGCTGTTGTTGCAAAACTGAAAATATGGTTTTAGGTGACTTAAGTTATACTAAAAAGGGAAGAAATATATATATTATTTTTACGTTATGTGATTTTTCACTCTTTTTTCAAATCATTGTCATAAAAAACATAAATTGAGGTAAGAAATGAATAAATTTCAAGTAAAAATTATTTCTAAAAGTTAAAAATAATTTTTTCATTAAATTTAAAAAAGGTGACAGTATCTTTTATTCTCTATCGGATTTTCCAACTAAATATGGATGAGTATCTGCTAAATCTCCAGTCTTTATCGTTTTGTGAAATTTGTAAATCAACAGATAAAAAAATTGCATCAAGTACTCTAAGTTTTTCTTTTTTGGTACTAATTTTCTCTTCTTCTTCAATTTGGAGCATGTGTTGAAAATCTAACTAGTTAACACCTCGTCTTAAAATATAAAAAATCTTTGTATAAACTGTTCTTGTAAAATATTTTTGGAAGTGAATTTTTTGAAATCTGTGGTGCGACTCTTTCCACTTAAGAGAATTTCAAAAAGTAATTCAATTACAAAAAGGCTTCATTGTGCAACGGATCTGACAAAGTTGTTACATTATTGTAAAAATGAGCACATAAAGTAATTTCTAAAATGAGTTTATGAGTTTGGTGTTTGTTATTTTATTTATGTACTATAGTCCATATGACTTTCTTACTTGTTCATAATGATACTAAATGCGAATTAATTAAAATTTTTAAATCAAAAACAAAATGAAATCGAGTGTGAGTCATTACAACTACTGTAATGAAAAGTCAAATTTGATAGTGAACTCGAACTCGTATAGAAAATAATAATTCGATACTTGTGAAAATTAAATCTTGGAGATGTATTATTAGTTACATATAGAAAATGGTTTGTTCGTCAGTTTTTCTCAAAGTTCTGCCGTAAACAGTATATATATCTCCTTAAAAAGTTGTGGTAAAGTAAATTGGTTCGGAATTTGCTCTCCTATCATAGAGTATATAAGTATTTGATTATCAAATAAACAAAGAATATTGTAAGTTTGCTCGACATTTTTATTTTAGCTGTCAGCATTTACTTTTCAATTAAGACTCCATACAAATTAACCACGAGTCAGTTTCGAGCGTTCATGTACTTGAGTGCATTCAGGAAGCCCGGTCGCGAAAGATTAAGCGAATTTTCTAACCGTTCGGCAAATTGTAAAAGGATTTTTCTTAAAAGAATAAAAGTAGAAAGCCTTTCATATTTTTTTATCTCTACAGATATGTTCACATGCCCTATAGGACTCAAAAACTTGCTTTTGAAGGTTGTCAATTTTAAAATCAGGATCATTAATACAGTCACCACGACCAAAGTCAATTGCGGTTTTCAAAACTGTATTAACTTCGGTTTTCAAAGTAAGATCTGTAGTGTAAATACTTGTTTATTAACTATAGGACCAGTTTCGCTAATTTCTATGCTTTAAAACACACTGAATCCGTTACGTTAGTTTCAAATATATTGCAATACCTCTAACATCCGCCACAATCATCTCAGCTCTCCTAGCAAGTTCCAAAATTTTTAACGTACATTTATTAAGCGTGAATAAAGTTTATATTGGATAATTTTTGCATTATTTAACAATTTCCAACATCAGCACATTTAAAAACAATAATAAATAACTGTCTTTGTAAAAAATACTTCCTTCGAAATAACAAAAATATAATAAATATTTGAAAATCGAAGAAATTTAATCTTACGGAAATGAGTAATAAAAAGTATAACAAAATATTGTTATTCCCAGACGTACCAATTTTATTTATTGAAAACCCTTGCAAATTATAATAATTTGAATTTCCTAACAAAATGTGTTTTACTAGTGTATAATAAAAGTATTGCTTTGTAATACAATCATTAAAATAAAAACTCTTGTTAAACACAAAAATTTGATCTTCCTAATAACATGTGTTTTACAAGGGCGTAATAAAACAACACTTTCTTTAATAATACAATTAGACCACAAAGGCAAAACAATCTACCATCAGGTAGCTAGCCACGTGTCATTTTAACATGGGAACTTCGTCAATTGAAAAAAACATTTGTCGCAGGTAAATCACGAAATGAACTACAATATTATTTGTTAAATAAAAAAATTCAAATCTTAAACATGGGATATTTGGGTAATTAGAGCATTAAAAATGCAGGTAACTTGTGCAGATGTTTTATATTTTGGGTTAAAAAATACAACTATCTTACTTGTCGCTGAATGTAAGATTTAATTTTAACTATAGGGAACAAGTTTTAAATCACGGACATAAAATACCTACACTATATATCACATAAAATAATATGTTAAGCGTTATAAAATATTTTTTATTATAAAAAACTAAAAAATATTCTATACTGATTATGCATTATTTTGAACACTAAACGCTTAATTTTGATGTTTTGTTCTTACTTGCACGCGTTATAAAAACCTAACTCAACATAAGAAGCCTTTTGGAACATAATTGTATTTGCAATAATCGCCTAACTCGAGATGAGTTTAAAAAACTACCAATTTTTATTTTACACAAATCGCTTATGTCGAGTTAGTATTTAAAAAAACTCAAAATTAATTTTGCAACAAAAGCCTAACTCGAGATAAGCGGTTGTAAAAATTCATACAAATAAAAAAAAATGTCACTAATTTCGATTTGCAACAATAGCCTATCTCGAAATAAGTGGTTTGTCCAAAACATAAAAAAGATGTTTTCTGCTCTTAACTCGATTTAGGCGATTAGTGCAAGTGCATATGGTTGCCATTTCGAGTTAGGTCATGTGTGAATCCGACAATAACTCCGGCTGCAATAGTCGTAGAACCACCAAAAATTTGTGAGCATATGAAAATCAAAACGGAGAATTCGCTGGTAAACATATCTCATTTTTGTCTTAACTCGAGTTAGGCGGTTTGTGTTTGAGGCCACTGAATTTTGTTCGTCATTAATATCTGACTCATGATCAGAATTCAAAGTTTTTTAATGTCGTATTACGTAAGTTATGTCACAAATAAAAAAAAAATGACTTAAATTATATTGGATCGTAACCAGAGATGTTGTATTGATGGACGTCAAATTTCAAGGAATTCTAGTATAACTAAATTCTAGTGCAAAAATTATATACCGATTTTTTATATAGTGCAGGACTAATTAATATAAATATGCTTATTATTATTCAATTATCTTTCAATATTAATTCGATATTTCTTTGTAAATTTCGTGAAATACAAATACCATACTTATTATTTTACTATTTTAAGAAAGGGAAATTTTCTCTTCATTATAAACACAAAAACAAAAATATTTATTGTACAAAATTATGACTTTTCTTTATTTTTTAAGAAAATCCAATTCCACTGAATACAAATGCACACACAATTATTATAAAATATTATTATAAAATTGATATTTTCCAAAAATGAAAACAAAAACAAAACAGTATAACAAATAGCAAAATAAAGGATATTGACTCAATTGCCCATTTACAAACAAAAGAGCACTTTTCCTTTTTTTTTCTCTTTTTCTTTTAATATTTTTATAAAAATTTTTGGCTTTATATTTTACTGAAAATATTTTATGAACATGTTTATCCTTTAATAATAATCCTTTTAAGATAAAATTTGTTTTTTTGTTTAAAAAACCAAAAATATATGACATAAAAGTTTTGTATGTTAATGTATTTGTGCTATATCCGAATATCTACATATACAAAGAGAAGTAGATAATATATTGCATGCTTTTAAGAATATACGAGTAGGTATATGAGACCATAAAGAATAAGTTTATTTTTTTATTATAAACGATGAGAGGATCTTATATTTTTATATTTTCTCGTTTTCTTTGTATTTTTCTTATTTTTTTGATTTTATCTTTGTCGAAAAATTTTCTATTTTACTCCTATAATTTTTAATTTTCATAAAAAATGTTTTTCTTATTTTCGATACGCTTCGTTGAAGGACAAATAATTTACTGGTATATGCGAACAAAAATTTTCAGCCTCTCTTTGTAAACAGATAAAATTTTACTTTTAAAATTGAAGCATATGACGTATTAAAATGTCAATGACGTTATACATAGACTTTGACTGTAATTCTTAGATATGTTCTTTGTATTCTGTTTGAAATAATTATAGAAAAAAAAATTCTTAGAGAAGTAAATACCTGTGTCCTTATATTATGCATTAAATGCTTTAAAATCCAATATTAAAATCAAAAAATTTTTATTATTTGAAATTTGTTATACATTATTGATAGAAAAATCATACTTTTTGAATTGCGAATAAAAATGAAATTTTGCAACCATACCACAATATTGAGCTATAGTGGCAAGACATTATTAACAAGACATTGAGCTATGAGCAAGACATCATTAACAAATCAAAATTAATTGTAAATATTTAATTTGGAGTTATTCTTAAGCAAGTTCTCGGATAGTAACCGAAAATTTAAAATTTAAACTGCAAATAATTCTCTCGAGTTATCTGGAACAAACACTGTCCCAAACGAATAACAAATGCAGAACTCTGGGAGATTACAAATCAAGAACCAGTAGAATCCACTATCAAAAGAAGAAAATGGAAATGGATTAGGACAATCCGAAGGGTAACGAATACGATAGCGCAGTAGGTGATGGGTAAGAGAGGTGTGCGAAGACCACGACTAACATGGAGACGAACAATCCGCTAAAGAATTAGCAAAAGCTGGAAAAATGTAGTCAGAAATAAAAACATTGGCGCAAAATAGAGTTTAATGGAGAAGCTTTGTGAAAGCCCTATGCTCCCAAAGAGAGTGGAGTAGAAAAAGCAAAAAAAGAACAGAAATAATATTATTACATATATAATGTCCTTGTGATTGTGTGTTTTAAATTGAAGATTGCACGTAACATCTCAATGTAAACAATACTTAGTAATCATGTTCATTACAGTAATCATGTTAGACTACAGTATAAATTAATGTGAAGAACAATAATTGGTCGACAATATTTCTTCATATCTCTGTAGCGCACTTGATAGAGTGCCCGCCTAGATAGCGGTTGGTCACTGGTTCGAGTCTAGTTCGAGGAGAAATATTTTTTTAATTTTTCTGCTTTTAACCCGTAATTACGTCATTCATCTGTTCTGCGGTTGTTTTTGATTTCCATTGAATTAATAGTATTATTGCAATTCTAATGCATAGGTCAAGATGCTCTAGAAGACTACTTAATCTCAATTTCATTCTACTTCTATATTTTATTTATTAATTTAATTATTCAGGAGAATTCAATTTTAAAATAAACTTCTGACTTTTCATCTTTAAATTTTATGAATCACAAAATTTACCGTTTAAAATTTGATTTTCATCTGTGCAGTAACATGTGTGCAAACAACAAATTGGACATTTGTTTTTTATAACAGTATTAGAATTAGTTGCAAAGATTAAGTCACTATGTTGACCTACTCACTAACATGCATATACACACAAATATCTTCTCATTCCAAAAACAAAATTTTCCTTTAGAATTATTTTTTATTTTCCACTTTATATAACATTTTGTCGTCCTTGAAAGAAAAACAAATTTTTTTTTTCTACTCTTGGTTTTTTACTCTTAATTTTTTGCCTTTATAATTCTCGAGCTTTCCAATTTTTAAAGTTTCAACTTTAATTTTTTTTCTTATAATTTTTCTCTTTCTTTTTGTTTTTGTTTAAATTCAATGCACTAGTTAGTTTAAAATGACATAGAATAGAATAATAACAAAAAACAAAAAAAAGCATGTAGAAAAACAAAAAAAAAATATTTGAATTGAAAATGAAAACTTTTTTTTTCCATCCATATTTTAAGTACCAAAAAAAAAAAAAAAACAAAGAACGAAAACATAAGAAACTCATAAAGCGGATCTGGGTGGTGAGGAGGTTAAGAAAGGTAAAGAAGAAAATCCATGAAAAATATTTATGAGAAAAGTTTATTTTTTCTCATTCCTGAAAAAAAGAGAACAAAAAACTCAAACAAAACCTACATAATTTTTATAAACGTTGTTTGCTGTTATGTAGCTCTTGTGTATGAGTGTGTGTGTGTATGCTTTTCATTACATTCATTTCAAAAGCATTTTTTTTTTTACCCACTGCTTTTACCCACATTATAATGTGAAATTTTGAACTGAAATGGGAAGTTGTTCCATTAAGGTGCCATACAGTATGTTCTGTTATATTATAGCTTGGTACTTATACGAAACCTAGGCTACATACTCTGTTTATAGCCTTTCAAATCTATAAACGTACATACATTTGTATTAATATATTCGACATCCTTATATGTACATACAAATTGAATGAAATATGTAATGAAAAATAGGATAAAATTAAAGTACTTCCAATTTTTTATATTTTTTTTTTTTGTGTTCTCCTTTATTTAAAGTAAATGAGTTCAAAATGGTTACGTATATTGATCTCAAAAAGTAAAAGAAAAATTTCCAAAGAAAAACAGATTTTCTTTCTCATTTTTATTTTTCTTATTTTTTCACTTTTTTTTTTTTTTTTGCATAACAAAATCTTGAAAATTTCAATTTTCTTAACAGTATATTAACTAGGTCATAACATTAAATTATGAGACTATAAAGGTAGGTAGGTGGATTTGTTCTCATATAAGAGGGAATAAAAAATGGAAATTTCATTCTTTTCTCTTTTTGGTATCAAAAAATATTTTTATATGCACATTTTGATAACTTTTTAATAATAGTCTCAAAAAAAAAGGATATCTTTGTATGTTATACTCATAATGCAACAGAAAAGAAAAAAAGAGAAAGCAAAGTAATTCTTAAAGTCGAAAATAAATTGGTTTCAAAACTGTTATATTAATAAAAATTTATGTATTTAATAATTCGTATAATAAAATAAATTAACTATTATACTATAAATAGATGAATCAAAATGATTTAAGAGTTACGATAAGAGAAGATTAAAAAGAGGAAATATTGAAGGAGTTTTGGGTGGGGGAAAGGGAAATTGTTTAAATGATTTTTTGCGCATAATTTTTAAAATTGAAATCTAATAATTTATTGTACTAACTGGTCTAATATTGGAATGCAAAGAGACACTGATGAATTTAAGATAATTTGTAAATTTAGGTCATATAAAAAAATTTAATTGATATTTTCGAATTCCTTTTCCAAGAAAAAAAAAAGTTCTTTACTAAATTATATTAGATATGTTATTAATCCTAATAGACCCACAAAATCAATATACGCGGCTAACAAAAGAATGATTCAAAAATAACATTTAATTTCACTAATTCCAGTATTGTTTAGTCTGAGGTTTTATCAACTGTTCTAGGGAAGACCGAATAATTGATTTATATATAAACTCTCCCAGAGACAGTCTGCGTGAGTATAGAATTCATATAGTACAGCAGGATATCATTATGATACCATACTCGTGCTATTAACGCTATAGCTATTATCAGATCCGGCCTTTTCAATCGGGAAATGAGACAAGCTCTTCAATATTGCTCCTCGAAAGTGCTACGCCAGGTTAGTAAATTTAATTTAGAAGCATTTAACTATGTGTTATACATAGATCAGAAAAGCATTTTCTATAATTAAAATATTGCCATATGGGTGGAAAAATTATGCAATAATGAGTTCTAATAATAAAACGTATACAAATATTATATTTCGATCAAACTCGTAACACTTACTTCCCTCAAGAGCTAATATATCCTAAATTTTGTTTTACATTAGTTTTGCTGCAATTTTTCGGCATCAATGATAATATTATTTTCCGGATAAATTTTGATAATTTTTCACTTTAACAAAAGAATCGGGTATAAAATCTGATAAGAATTGTAAGTTATGTATAGAAAATTTTAATAAAGAAAGGATTGGCATGTCCTTTAAAGTATAAAATTAAAGAAAATTATTAGATTTTTTTTTTTTTATTAAAATTCTATCTTATAAAAATTTTTATATTGAAACACATTTGTAAAGAACACAACATACACAAACTTAGATCAAATTAGTATTAGAGAAATGATCGTAAATGAAAATTGCAATTTTTTCTCCATTTTGTTTTCATTTTTCATAATTTTCTTATTTCTTTGTTATTGCATAAAATATAAAGATACAGAAAGTTTTTTTTCTGATGAAAACTTATTAAATAAAAGTTGAAACCTATTAAAAGGATAATACATACAAACACAATTATACTCGTATACATAATAGGTAAATAGATTTTCTATAATTTTATTGTACATTTTTTTTTTTTACAAAACATCAATGTACTTCACAATATAAGAAAAACATCTATTATTTTCTTATAAGAATTTGTGCCTTAAAATTATTTGAAAATTAATAGGACCTATAAACTGTTCTAATAATAATAAGGAAGAAAGAACAGAACAAGAAAATGTCTAGAATATTTTCTCCCTCAAAAATAATATAAAACTCTCAAATATTATTTTATTTTCATATTATGTTTTTTTCTGTGTATATAGTAAATATAATATCTATGTATATATGTACATACCTACCTATATAATTAAGGAATTTATATTATACATTTTTATATAAAGTAAAAACTTATATTACAGTTGTGGTTATTATAGTTCTCGTTAAACCCATAGTAAAAGTAAAATATCAAAATTAAAATTTTTACAAAATAAAATTTATCAAATGAATAGTCAAAGAAAACAAACAACACACAGAGAAAAAAAACTCATTTAAAAACAAAACAAAAACAAAACTATAAGAATATTTTGTATGTATATATAAATATTATTATGAGAAAATTTAAAAAAGGATCTTAAGAAAAAATGAAGTAGGATTAAGATTCGCAAAGTAAAATTTAATTACATATTTTAGTTTTCTTGTAAATAATACGAAATATTGGCACCATTCTTGGAAATTTTGTATACCTGTCTGACTGTCTGTATATTAGAAATCTTTTTAGGCATTCACATAAGAAGCGGAACATTTCTCTTTTGTTAATGTGAATGTGTTGACGATATGATCCAGTTGAATCTTCAATACAATAAGAAAACCTCTGGAGAAAATGGGCAATCAATATGCCTCGACAAAATGGACTTGGTACTTAAACACGAGACTGGTGCGTGATTTAATACTCAGGCGGTTGGGTGGTGTTTCTCTGCATGGAAAATATAGTGCGCGTTCTCTTTTCATGATTTTGTATAACTGGTTATGATAGAATATTGGCAGATCAAGTATGCAGCGATGTAAATTCTGCGACCGGCGCACAGAGGACTTCACTCATGTTCTATTTGAGTGTGATAGCTCGGCCCGCTCTAGATACAGATTTCTTGGGGTCTTGAACTTGAATTCTTATGAATCGTTATTCATGGCGGACCTGTTAAAATTTATCGAAAGCCTTAATCGTTAGTTCTAATGATCTAGCGCGGGGATACACGAAAGACCTGTATGGGACCTTTTTATGTATGGAATGCTACTTACATCATATTTTTTGAGAGGTTATGGTATATCAATTCATAACAGAGAGGAATGGAGGCTCTAAAAGACTTTTCCATGTATACCAATGAATCAAGGACTTTTGATGGAATTCCTGTTGGGATCATTTATGAGCGGTTGAGCCAGGATATATCTTGACTGTTGCCCTGACTGCAGTAGTGTATTACAGGCTGAGTTGATTTGTTAGGTAATAAGAAGCAACAGATTTGAAAGAATCTATTGATCACAAAGCTGTAGTGATTTTTTCTCGAACATCATTAGTGAAAGTTAAAATTTCTGTTTTCATTTTATATAAAATGAGGTTGGAATTACATCCAATCTAAGCCTTAGATAAAAATAAATCCCAATATTAACTTTAGTGTCGTATTAGTTGCGTATTAATCTAATACTACCTCCAGCTTTGTTGAAAAGTTGTTATTTTTTTAGTACATCATTTACATCATAAAAATCATTTGGTTCATGATCAGCTTGAAACTTTTCATTTTGAATCTAAAGAGAAAACTTGCTGCTGAATCCCTCTTACTACAAAAATTCACCCCATGTAGAAAAGAAACGACAAACGATTTTATTAAATCCAATATTCTTCTAACATTGAGTAAAATAGTTTTAATTTTAATATAAAATTAAACTTTTACTTTTTTTTCTTCCATTTTTATAATAACAAAATTACTTTTCTCTTACATTTTTTTTTTCTTTGCTTAAAATCTGTTTTTTATAAAAAGAAAACATTTTATAAAATTATACAAAATGCATACATATAGGCGTTTCTAATATACAAGTACATAAAACTAGCTAAAAATCTTTGTGATCCTTTTAATTTTAATAAATATTCAACTTTTTTGGATATTATAAATAGCTTATATACTTACTATCATATCCCAAAGAATAAAACAAAAAAAAACTTGAAAAAGTTGAAAACACAAGATTTTTAAATTAAAAAATAAATGTTTTTAATTTTTTTTTTGTATTTGTTTTCTGTAGTCTGTGTATAGTTTTGCAATAGCATTTAAGAAATTGCAAAATCCTTTTAATTTTATATTGACATTTTATACATTTATGTGTAAGGTAGATGCCTATATATGCTTACATTTTATAGGTGGAAATTGTAGAAACACCACAAAATAAAATAAAAAATTAAAATTCAAGAAACAAACAGAGAAAAAATCTAAATTAAGAAGCTTCTCTCGCATGTTTCTAAAATTTTGATATTATTTATTAAAAGAAAAAAGTGAATATTCTCCGTAAAAGTTCCGTAACAGGCAGTTTCGGCAATTTGTTTAACATTAACTTTGGAAATATTTTATTAAGGTATTTTCGATTTGTAGCCTGTTGTGTCGAAATCGATGACATTACTAATGTTAGAGCCCAAATAATGGTTAAAAGTTATTGATCTAAAAGCTTTTTAAATTTTCAATATAATATGCTATTTGAAGTTCAAACAAGAAATAAAATTGTAAATATAGAATACAATTTTCTGGACTGTATAAGAGTTTGCGGCTTTAAAGGGTTAAATGTCTTCGTTATGAAAATTATAGGTTTCGTTAAAATTCGTTATGAAAATTATAGGTTTTTTAGCTTCTTTAAATGAAATCAAACACATTTTTACTGTGTTCAATTATTAATCAGACAAAAATTGAGATGTAACTAAATTTGAGAGACAATAATTTAGAAAGGAAAGAAAACATCTACAACAACCTGATAAATTTACCAGATGAATCATTTTGGGTTTGCCATTTCAAAGAGAAATTATAACCAAAATTCAGCAAAAACCGATCCAGAATTATAATAGATATGTTTGTATGTTTGGAAAACAAAAACACAGTGAGCTTGAAGGTTTACAAATTGTAGAAAAATTTTTTCAACTCGATTTTTTTTCTATTTTATTTATGAAAATTTGAGTTCAAGCTTTAGTAAATAGACCGGCTGTTGGAACATATGACGGAAAAATTATTAAAGAAAGCAAGAAAATTTTATTACATTGGAAAAGTCGTTTCCTTCTTTTTTTTTTAAATATGATTAAAACTTGTAATTTCTAAGCAAGTTAGTCACAAACACACCTAGATATATTATACATTTATATATATGCAAAATTATGTGAAAATATTTACATATCTATACGGATTAAAAATTTCTTTTGAAATTTATTAAAAAATCCCCCCCCCTCTATTATAATTTAATTAAAAAACTAAAAAAACTTCAAATTTAGGAGTCAGTTAATAGTTAGTAAAAATTCCTATTTTGTCTTTTAAAAAATAATAATAATATTATGAAAACAAAATAATGAAAATAAAAAAAAAAAAAAATAACAAACTGAAAAGATCCTTTTTAATATCCCTATTACTACAAGTTATAACCCGTTAAGTATCTTGTTTTAAATTTACCCTTTTTTATTCATCTTTTTTCTACATATCTCTATGTCTTTTCTAATTTTCAACATACTTACTACATTTTATAGTATACATACAATATGAAGAAAAATATTAGAAAATATGTAAGGAATTTATTAATATCTACATTGTATAACACACACACACACACGAGAATACATAAAGAATAATATATGAAATATTTTCGCCTAAAAGTATATTATGTTATACATACATAGATATACGTAGAATATCTTTATTAAAACAGTAAAATAATAACTATACATGAAGATAAAATAAATAGGAGTTTTCACTCTTATGTTTTAGAATTATTTAATTGAATTAAAACGCACACACACACATGTATATAGTACTATTTGAATATTTCAAAAGAAAACTGTTATATGAAGAATATAATAAATATATTATTACTTTTTCTTTGAGCAAACGCACATAACTATGTACATATACATAATATTATACGTAATGTTATACTCATAGAGCTGACATATAAAATTAATGCTCATATATGAGTTAAAAACGAAGCACAAAAAAAAAAAAATGTAAAAAATATAGTAATAAAAAAATTACATGAAAAAAAATTTAATTGAATGATAAAAAATAAAGAGAATAAAAAACCGACATAGAAAAAATAATATGGTGGTATTATTAAATTAAGTGTGAAAATATGCATTAAATTTTCGCTTAAAAATGTAATAAAAATTGTTCTACTTACATTGTATATTATGTATAACATATTCATGTAAAATTATAGTACTTAAAAGCTAGTTAATAAAATTTTCATTTTACAAGATTATAACAGAATTCAAAACTGTTCCTAAGTAGTTGCGTTTCATTTGGAAATTCTGTTATATTACACTAAACCGTCAGATGATATCTATGTGAAACCATCTAACGGAATTAATGTACGTTAATACTATCCTCAACCAGGGCTGTCGTTTGATTTTTTGGACGGGGACTAGAAATATTCAAAAATGGGAGCCATTCTCAAAAATAGTGGAGCCAATTCCTACATTTCATAAAAAACAATTTTATACAACTTGGAACCCAGCTTTAAGATCACAACTTGATTCCTAAATTTTCGCATCAATATTTTTAAATAATTGTTTTGAATTTAAAGAATAATTCTTTTGCTTACCACTACGCATAAATGGAGTTTCTCAATTTAGTTTTAATCAAATTAACAGAAGAAAATGCCCTTTCAATTGTCAAACTACAGTATGCTAATCTGAAGGAGCTTTGAATAAATTTTTCAAGTTTTCAATAATATACTTCGACTTTAATTAAAATGTCAAAATTGCAATATTATCGTCTATTGAAAAATTTCTGTACAAACATATTTCATCTGCTGACGTCCACGAATTTTCCTAAGTTTGGTTATTTTACACTGTAACTAACTAATTAAAAAACTTGACTACAAAAAAAAAGGTAGCAGCTTTTGAATTAGCAGAAATAAGTATATGTACATACTTTTGTTAGCCATGGTTTTGTCAACAAATTTTTAAATATTGTAAAAAAAGTTTCAACTGAAAAATTTCTTCAAGAATAATTATCAATATTGCTTTTGGGTCTGACTGAGAAACAAAATCGGAACCAGAATGCAAACAACAGCCCTGCCCTCAACTAATTATGTAGACTAGCAAATTTAATTGAGGGTGGTTACATAGGCCTACTTATTTAATATTGGTACGTTTAGAGTGGCTATTTAAAAGTGTATAACAGTTTTATGCAACTTAAAGAAACTTGCATATTTCTAGCATAAATTATAAAATATTTGTCGAACATAAAGTAGAAGTAATTGGAAAATAATTCAAATTTAGAAAAATAGATTATTTTTATAAACCACTACTAAAATATCAGCATTAAAAGTTTAATAATTAATATAACAGTTATCTTCAGATATATTATTATAAGTAACTTTATAATGTAACTTTTTTACTTTCAAGAAAATACAATATACAATAACTTTAACTCAACATTGCCGCCAAAATACACAATTAATTTTTGTATAACAATTACCTTTATAATCTGTATATGTATATAAAATTTATTTTAATTGTATACTATAAAAAAATCTTTAAATTTTATACTTTATTTAATAACAAAATAACAAAAATATTAAATAATTAGCTGGTTATTAACTATTTAAAATAAATTAAGTGTACAACATACACATATTAACAATAATAAAGTATTCATTTATGAATTCATATATAGGTATACAAACATATAGTATATATACATAAAAATTGCTGTATAGGCAATATGCACAATATGTAATATAACAAGGATAATGACATCCTTGTGTTAAAATTAACTCCCAGAAATTATAAATCTCTTTTCTCTAATTACTTCCAAATAATATTATCTCACCTTCAATAAACTCGACTGCATTCTGATGCGTACATATATAGGTAATATGTATACAAATATGTATATAAAATATCATTTTACACTCGAATATTATAATACAACGGGGCAGTAAAATAATAATTATTTAAAATGAAATGATATAAATTATCTGATGTGTGTGTGTGTACAATATGTATATATACATATAAATGTGTATAAGTGTTATATTGAATGTAAGAACATTTTTTATAATTACCCTTCTGCAACATTTAATTAATATATTAGTAGATATAATATTGCATGCAATTAATCAATTGCAAAATTAATTTTTGATCCTATTAACAATCTACCTTTATCAAGCAAATTTCAATACACAATAGTATGTACAGGGTGTTTCAATTATCGAGATAAATCTACTATTAATCACAATATTTTTTAGTGCATTCAATTTTCAGTGCAGTTTCAAAAATTGTTAAAGATCACCGTTTGCTTCTTGAGGCAATGAATTTTTGTATAACTACGAGGAATGGTTCGTAATTTAATAGCTCATTGGTTTGACATACCAATGTCTCATTTGCGTATAGGCTTACATTAATGTAATTCTACCTATACATTTAGAACGATGCGTCAGGGAACTGACTGTCTATGTCTAAAATTCTATTCCAAAGTTTTTAAAGTCTACTATTTTTTGTAATTTTTCATTAATAGACACTGGTAATTTCTGTAGCAATTACTCAAATTTGGTGCTCAATGATAACTGCTCATTGTTCGTAGTGAGAAATATACTTAGAGTTGATATAAGAGTCTCATAATCCTTAGCCATTTCGTTGAAAGAAACCGGAATTGCTTTTAAAATTGTCCGTGAATTTCGTTGCAAGTACCATGTACTCTTGTTTATGTGCTTTTGAAAGCAACAATCACTTCCTTAAACATACCGTCGAGTTTAGAATGGTAATCCATGCATTTTTCACAAACAAAATACTGCTCTAAGATTAAAGAGTACCATATTCCTTGAGAGCACTTAAGCAGATACCATGAAAATTGCAGACAACTAACTTTTGACACTGGATACAGTGCAATATATTGCTTCGCTGCTTACACAACCTCACATTTAAGGCCAGCAATGATCATTAATCAATGAAAAAATTTAACTTTAATTTCATTTGTCATTTCCATTTATTTCCGCGTCTTATTTGCCCTGGCCTATATTATCTAATCATTCATTTTAATATTGAGCACATCTTCAAAAGTGAGCAACAATTTATTTAGAACACTTTGTGTGAATGTCATTATGTGTATACATATAGTAATTATATTATTGAAAACAAACGATTTACAATATTTTCGTTCAATTAAATTTTAATATGTAAGTGTATGTAAAATTTATTGATAAAAATATCATAGTATATAAGAATATAATTTGAGGAATAACAACATACTATACATCACAATTATTATCATAGTAATTGGACAATTTTCCATTACTATATAGATTGAATTTTACTGAACGAAAAAAAAAAAAAATTATATATTTCCGCTACATAATTTTAAATAAGTAAGTACACTTAATTATATTATATAGGTTTGAATATTTAAGAATTCGTTGAATCGCGTTAATTGCGTATAGTAAAATTTAATCCTTTTTTAATAGTGAACAACATATAGATAATTATGTGTACATAGGTATTGTGTTATAATTACTTGTGAATCATTGTATATTTATGGGTATTATGTTATATTGTAAGATCAAAACTTATGATTTAATAATAATTATGTGTGGATATAAGTATAAATAATTAATAATAAAATATTCGTAATTCTCAATTTTCATCATCATCATCACATTATAATTTTGTAAATCTGATCTTATGTTAAATGCTTTAAATTATTCATAATTGTGTTTATATAATGTATGTATAATATGAGTTTGTGGTGTGTAAGTAATAATATTATTGAAAGATATTATTTTTCTGCAGTATAATTATAATAATATTAACATTATAATGTATTTACGTGCATATAGAAGAAAATTTTATTAAATTTTAATTAATAAACAATTTACAAAATAAAGCTAAAATGCAATTAAAATCTACAAAATTTTATTTTAAATAAATATGAGATAAATATGAAAATGAGTGATGGAATGTATAATTATTTTATAGATTCCGAAATTTTTGTATTTGTAGGACAAATTTCTTAATAATTAATTTTTAGAAACAAAAAATATAATATCGAATTTAAATATTAAATGGCTATAATAAGAAAATATAATTACAATATTTAGCAAAGAAATTCTAAATTTTTATAATTTAGAATTTCTAATAATAATTTCTAATAATTGTAATATTTAAAATTTAATAAAGTTGGGTCAAACCAATGGTTTGTAGTACAGCACTTTTCCCATCAACAAGTGAAAATACCGCTTTTAAAAACAATCGCTTTTAAAAACAATCTGTGTGTTCCATTACTAAAAATTACTTTCATTCATATACGAATATATTTGAAAAATTGCATACTTTTAGGATGAGCTATTATGCAGTCTTTGAAATAAAGAAAAAATTAATATAAAGAGAGATTAATATAATGCTCGAATTTAAACTTAAATTGCATGAGCTAAGAAAAATAATTACATTTTTTGATGACATGGCATTTACCGTTAACTTTTTGCAATTAGAGAAATTTAGAAAAGCTTGCAGTTTCGGAAATATAAGGTGCCAAAAACTCAAATTTTTCAAATTTCAAGAGGCGATAACTTGAGAAGGGTTGCATATGGAAAATTATCAATATGTAAAAGCTTCTTAAATTGCAGATTCCTGAAACGTACGGTTTAGAAAAAAAACAAACAGAAATTCAAAAAAAAACGGGCTTAAGATAACGGTTAATTTTCGCAGACATTTGGTTTTTCTAATATTTAATTGTTTAACTTTTAATTGTTAATTACCCACTTTGATTTTCTGCATTCACAAAATTTAAAAAATATTTATGGTTTTCTTAAAATAAGTAGTCAAAAAATGGCATTTTTAGGTCTTTGAGGAGTTATAACTTTCAGAGGAGGGGAGAAATATAAAAATTTTCTTCTACAGAAATAAATTTCTAGTAAAGGTTTTCAATTTTAGTTCTTCTTTCAAATTTTCCAATTGGAAGGTGCTAAAAATGATTTTGAAGTACAAAATAAAGGCAATAATTTATTCGTAGATTTGTACAATGGGGGTAACAGTGCACCGCGACCACGTATAAGGATCTTGTGATAAACTTGTGAGGACCAGAAGACCGTAATTCCGTCACCGTTAGAGCAAAGCCCCCCAGAACCGTCCCCCTCCTATGAGCAAGAGTATCACACTCCCCCCAGGTGGTGCACCGAGGTCCATACTCCGCACAGAATCTGCAAGCATCCTCATTTTCCAGGCCCAGCCGACTAGGGTGTCCCCTAAGCCTGCAGTGACCCGTCAAGATACCGGTGAGGACTATCACCTAGTTCTTGCCCATGCCTATAATTTTCTTAAATCTTCTTATGTAAATGAATTTACATATACCTAAACCTCTAATCATTTATGTCACACCAATTGACACTAAATTGAGCTAATGCAGCTGGGAAACAGTTTAATGTATTGTTAATCTTATTATCTTCATAATAAACAGTATAGTTTCTTATTTCAAATGCAATAATGAATAAATATATTTCTAATCCAGATCATACAATAGAAAATCAGAAAAAAATTTACTTCGGCTCTACCTAATTTTGGATGACTGTGTTCTAGTCCAACATTAAATATTTTATGCGGAATTTTTCTTATAGTAGTGCATTGGCATAATACTGTGTAGATATTAATTAATAAATAAAATAATTACTCGACAACAATCTTCTATTCCAACCATTTTAGTAGGTATGGGATCTCTTAATTATTTATGCTTACTTTATTAAGAGTAAGCTATTAATTTGGTTATGGAAGCGGCAGTATAGTTAAGGTTGATATTCTAAATACAAATATAAGTTTATGAACGTTTTAAAATTTCATATTTTTGAATAAGAGTTGGGCTATATAATTTGGTCCTGAACCACCCATATAATTCTTATTTAAATTCTATATTTGGCATGCATAGCTATACATTATTGTATAATATTATTTCACAATAATTTTCAAATAAAAATAAAATTATACTGAATATCATAACATTCCGAAGTCGTTCTAAAAATATTTTTCTAGACATCATATTATTTAATTAATTTGAATAAAAACAAAATATTCTAAATTTAAGGTCATTATATTGAAAATAAAATAGAAAGTTCGTATTATAATAAAAAAAAAAATAATATAGAAAATGAAAACAAATTAAATTCTTATAGACGTCTCTATTTTCCCTTTTTTTGTTTGGTTCTTCTTAAAATAACCCATGATTAATTTACACAATGAAAAATTTCAATTTCAATCAACCACAACTCTCTCTCTCTCTCTCCTCCCCACTCCTAGAATTATATAATACCATAGTAATATTACAATCCAATAATAATATAGTCCCGTATCTAATCTTTATTCTAAGGGTATACAGAGAGTTCTAACTACATATTATTATAAAAATAAAAAGTATGATTAATAAAAATTCAAATTGTTTTCATTATTGTCTTCTCTATTTCAAATTCTATATATTTAAATTTTGTTTTGTTTTTCATAAAATGTCTGTATAGCTATTTGTTTTTTAATTTTGTCCAAATTTATATTCTAAATCAAGAATATTATAATATGTTTTGCTAACTTTTCATTCTTCTAATTTTAGATGTTCTCATAAAATTATTCAGAAAACAAAAAAAAAAAAAATATTATAAAATTATATGAAACCTCATACCCTCCCAGCAATAACACTCTTGTATAAATAAAAATTATTTACAAAAAAAAAAAATTTTTGAATTTTTTCTTTTTTATTTTTTTTTTGGTGTTTTAGAAGTTTTATATAAGCTTAAGGCAATAATGAAGGTAAATGTAAATATATATTTGTATATCATTTTATATAGAGAAAATAAAAGTATTATATATACATATAACATATTAGATGTATAACACTCTCCTGTTAAAATAGAAGCAATCTAGATGAGAAGCAATCATTTCAGATTTTTAGCACTTCAATATATTTTGTTGGGGGTTTCATTTTAATATACTCGTATTTAAATTATATTTAAAATATTACCATTACTTATTTGCTATTTCGTATAGAAGATTAGTGATTTTTAGACTTGAGAAAATTAAAATGAAATGGAAAACTTATAAAATTTTTTAAGTACAACCAAGTCCTAGATGAAATAATCTCTTAGAAACAATATTGAATATGTCAGTTAGATTGATAATTAAAAAAAAAATATTTTCATTGCATACGCATAGGAGAAGAACAAAAATCAAGAGACGAATGGTTAAATTAGAAAACAAATTCGGTCAATAAAAGCTATTAATTATATTCTATAACAAGAACGTCTTATAGAAATTCGGTAAAGGTTTTACAATTTTAAAGGAAAGGAGTTGCCGAATTGAAATTTTTTTAATTTTGAGAAATAATAGAAGAAACATAAAAAGAATTGTTCTAAAAACATTTATAAATTTCTGAAAACCTTACAAAAATTCAGTCTTTTACAGCATACAATGATTTTGTAAGATCTATATACAATACTTGTGCGGCCTCGGAAAAAAATTTTCGAAGAATATACTGAACAGATTCTAATAAGTAAATTGTTTTTAAGTTGAAATGTGCTAACAAAATTTCATTGACATTTCGGTAAATTAACACTCTCACTGCCACGACATTTTTAAGCTTTTTTTCAATAGATTTTTGTCAGTTACAGATAACCTAACCTGACACTAAACCTATTTAAAATTGCCTCGTCAGACACTCTTGCAATATACTTTTTATCATTTTGAGAGAATGTCGCAGTAGCGAAAACCATTTCAATTAGTTTCTCTGTGGGGGTTGTTGATAGCAATGTGTCAGACTTTTTTTACTTACTTGGAAGTTAGAGTTTAGACAAAACATCGGTCCATATGTATTCCAATTTGATTCTATGTTAAATTTTCCTTGTACCAAAGAAAATGTTGCAGTTTTAATGTTGAAAACTACGACTCTATTTTTTTTTTGTATGCTTGATTTTTCAAATAAAAAGTGCACGTACTGTTCGGAATATGTTACACTTACTCAAATTGTGTTGCACATCTTAAAATGTTCGAAAGTGGTTTGATATGCAAATTTTGTCAAGTGGATTATCAGTCTGCTGTGAAATCACATTATTTACGTCCTTGTTTTACAATTATTCAATTGATCAATGATGACAAACAATTTATTGTTCTTAAAATGTTCATGTATCCTAAAGTTATACAGAACAACGAAATTTTTTATTTCATTTCTCCTCAATTCCTGTTTTTCTCCAAAAATTTTAATTTTTTTTTTGTTTTTATTTGTTTTTGGATACAAAAAAGGGATAAAACAAGGAAAAATTTATAAAGGACATAAAAATGAATGGTTTAATGGTGTAATGCTGTGTTTGTTGTTGAATTATATGGTGGTTAGATTGTTTTTATTTTATTTTTATGTAAAATAAAATGAAAGTTAACTATTTAATTTTAAAGTAAATAACTTCATTCCATTTTTTTTCTGTTTTCTGTTTTTTAACTATAAAACTTTGAATAAAAATTCAAATTTATTAAATTTTAAATAAAATTTTATTAAAATTGTACTCATTTTGTTTTTGTATGTTTTCATTTTAATGTTGTGGATTTTTGATCTTTATTAGACAAGAAAGTTTTACTAAAAAATTGTAATTTAATGAGGTAGCTACTTTTTATTTAAAATGAAATAGAAAATTAATAAAAATGTGTCCGAATTAAATTGAATTTTAGTTGAATTTTGGGTTTAGATTATAGAATCAAAATTAGTTTTGTACGGGGTAAGAATTGTAAGTTCCATCATTATCATTCGACTCGGAATTATTATAATAAAATCTATTCTAAGATGATCTTAAGAATAGATTTTATTACAATAATTCCGAGTCGAATGATAATGATGGAAATTACAATTTAAATATTAGAAGTGGTGCACCTGAAGGCAAGGTTATAGTTTTATCAGACGAAAGTAAGCAACTAGTGAAGTAGGTATTGTTGATGTTCTGGCTCCCACATTAATTTAACTCCTATATATTATACCTAAATTCAATATCTACCAAAATTTTGTACAACCACTTGAGGAATTTAAACTACAAATCGAATTTTTTTGCAATTTTTCGAAATATTAATTTCAATTTAATATTCTAAAAAATTATAATTTTCTTCCATTTTTCCAAGTTTTCCAATGATGGAAATTTGACTTGCATATTAAGGATATTATTGTCATAATTTCTATTTCGAAAATATTTCTATTTGAAATGATAACAAGCATTTTTCATTTTCTAAACCTCATTTCCACTTTTATTATTGTTTTTATATTAAATTTTTGTATTTGAGTCCCAAATCATAAAAAATTTTTACTAATTTTTTTTTTATTTTATTTAGTTGTCTCGTCGTAATAAAATGCAAAAAAAAAAAATTAAAAAAAAAGGACGAAACTTAAATATTTGCTTTGTGGTAAAAGATACGAGAAACTTAAACAAAATTATGGAAATGAAAAATTCACGTTTTTTCAGAAAAACGAAAAGAAAAAATTATTGAGAACTTTTCCATATTAAAATTCGATGTCTTCTTCTCATTATGCGTACGGTTTTAGTTAATTTTTCCCAATTTTATTGTTGTTCTTTAACAATTTTATATGATAGCTTCTACATAATTTTCCATCAAAGAAAATTCAGAATAATAAAATGAAAAATAAAAATAGAAACAGAAAAGAGGAATCAGCGTTAATAACTCATCCGTTTAAAGAACAGTCCGAGGTAGTTCAATCTTCAGTCGTGCGAATCCAAAAAAATTTATTTTGTATTTTATCAGTATTGGATAGACTCAAATTTAGAATGGAATTCCAGTAAAATTATTAAAAAAAATTGTATGTCCTTGTAATTTTCTAGATCTAAGTTCTTTATTCTTAGCGAAGACCTCTTGAATCGGCAATGAGGAATCAGAACCTTAGGGGTAATAAAACCTTTTGAACAACTAATCGGAAATAAGGAGTTAGAACCTTAGGATTTTATAAAACTATTTCAAATTGTATTTTAAACATCAAGCCGAAAAGTAGTAACTACGAGAAGAACCAAAAACCGGAAAACAACATCTGTAGTCGATTACAATAAATTAATCAGAAACCTTTAACAGAAACATCTTGGAATTTTTTGAATAAAGTAATTAAAATTTATATTTGATTTTCCTTCCTGACCACTAGGTTGTTTTGTTCAATTCAATTGAGTGAATTTTTAATTCATGAAAAGTTAACTAAAAAGTAAATGACAAATATGGTAGATCCGCAAGACAAAATGGCAAACTTTCTAATATATTTATTTGGAAATAAAAAAAACATGTGTCGGAAAATGCACATATTTGAATGTTGTCATGTTTTGGATATCCAGAACTATTCAGTACCTTCTTGTCAACTTAACGACGAACATACTAAGAGATTCTAATGCTTCACTCCTTTAAATTTGTCCATTGGCTTTCATCGTTTTGAGCAAAGTTTGCTCGATTATTTTTTGTTCTCCGATTAAAATCCAAGAATTAAAATAATTTTCAAAATAATTAGAAATTTAAAGGGAAAAATTTAGAAAAAAAAAATTTTTACTCGAATTTCCCTTAACTTCTGAATAACACTTAAATTTTCTCAATTTTCATATCAAATCAAATGATTGATCTTCCGTTATTTTTGTAATTTAATATCAAAATAATTTATTGAAACAATGTAGAAAAATAAAGAACAAATAAAAAAAGTTGGGTCAAACCAATGGTTTGTATTGTAGCACTTTTCCCTTCAACAAGTGAAAATTCTGCTTTTAAATACAGTCTATGTATACCTATCACACTATAAAAATTATTTTCATTCATATACAAAACTATTTCTAGGATTGCATATATTTAGGATGACGCATATATGCAGTCTTTGAAATAAAGCAAAAATTAACATAAAAAGGGGTTAACATAATGCCCGATTTTAAGGGTTAATTGTGTGAGTTAAGAAAAATAATTATATTTTTTAGTGTCACGAAATTTACCGTTAGCTTTTTGCGTTTATAAAAATTTGGAAAAGCTTGCGGTTTCGGAAATATAGGGTGTCAAAAATTCAAATTTTACGATTTTCAAGAGGTGATAACTTGAGAGGGGGTGGAGATGGAAAAAAAATTTCTTGTAACGAAATGAACTATTTGTTAATGTCTAAAAGCCCCTAAAATTTCAAAGTTCTAGAATATAGGATCTAGAAGAAAAACGACATCAAAAATTTGGAAAAAAAGGACTTTAGATAACGGTAAATTTCAACGGCCATTTTGTTTTTCTAAAGTTTAACTATAGTATACCGCGCTAGGGGAAGCAAGCCGCTGCCTTTCTGCGTTTGCAAAATTTCAAAAATGCTTATGGTTTCATTGCAACAAATATTTAAAAAAGGCCATTTTTAGGGTTTTTGGGGGGTATAACTTCTAGAGGGGGGGAGATAGGTAAAAATTTTGTTCTACGAAAATAAGTTTCCAGTAAAGATCTATGTATATATAAAATTTCAGCTTTCTATCTTCAAGGGTGTAGAAGTTTTGTAAACAGACACACGGACGGACGGACGGACGGACGGACGGACGGACGGACGGACGGACGGACAGAGTGAAACTAATAAGCACTTTTTTCAAAAAATTTTTTGGAAAAGTGCTAAAAAATATACTTAAACCAAATCTATATGTACGGATACACGTACATACACTCATATAATGTGCGTAGTATGTACCTATAAATCAATATATAAAAGATTTAATAGGCCAAAAGAAACGCACAAAAAAACTCCTGAGAAGAAACTTCAATTAGAATTATAAAAAAATATTTTTATTTCTCATGAATTTTCTATAGAGATTTATTTATTCACAGTATGTTTTACAACTTCAATATTTAAAACTGAACTACACGTGTTCCAAGTAGCAGGTGCGGTTTTTTAAGAGGCATCATCTTAATAAAGCACAATTACCCTTAGAACTCTTTGCAATAAAAGTTTTTGGCTTAAAATGAAACATTTAGTTTATGGAGTTGATTGGTCAGGTTTAAGGACTTTGAGACCAAATAAAATATATTTTTTGAAATAAACCCTGTATTTTGTTATTCAATTTAATTTCAAGGATTTCACAAAAATAATACGAATAGATTTCATATCAGATTATTTTAATGTTTCAAACGTCTACATCTTCATATTGCCTTCATTATTAATGTGTAATAAAAAAAAGTTTCTCTTTGTTTTTCATTCTGATAAAAAAAAATCAAATTGTGTGTATTTTATTTAGTAATAGTGTTTTTCCGTTATGGTACACAATAGATTCCGCCATATATAACAATTGTATATATAAATTTTATATAAGACCAAAAGTAAAAAAATATCAAGGACAAAAATCCCGAAAATGAAGAAGGAAAGGAAATTAATTTTTCTATTTCGATTTTTCCCTTTCATTTCTTATATTTTGATAGGATATAATTCCAGTCACAAATTCTTGATGCCATATTATTATTGTAACTATATTTAAATATTCGAGCGTAGGTTCATTAGCGAACTGGAGTTGATTCTTAGCAATAACTGTGGTCTGAATTATGACTGGAGGAATGGAAACAAACACATATTATGTACGTCTGTAGTACGCGGTATTGAAGATGACATTGTAGGTAAATGAATTTGAAAGAAGGAATTAATTTTATGAGTGTAAGGAATAAAATCTGTTTTGGTCGGAATAGAGAATAATGTTTAGATGAAATGAACAGTCGTTATCATTTCCACCAAATTTTACACAAAATACTGCTAATAACTTTGTAAATTTGCTGGAAATTAAAACTATCAGGTATTTAATAGGTAATCCAGTAGGAATGCTTACGCATTGTTCCGCTGTTAGCCAAAATAAAAACTAAAAAAAAAAAAAAATCAAAAATTATTTTTTCAACTATCTGCAGAACCATATCGAACAAGAACATTGAGTGGCTTATCGTTGTGTGATGTGAGATAAATATACACCAAAATGATGATGTCAGTCCAAACATATTAAGCAGTAATGTTGGGAAGGAAAGTATGTAATATTACACAAGAACGTCGTAAAAGATTAGCCTACATCTGCATAATATCTGCATAATCACCTCCAGGTTACTGGAATAGTATTATTGTAGAAAGGAAGTTTTGAATACGTTGTTCAACTTAAGGGAGTCTGATGTACTCAACGGATTATTAAAGCCTGATTGAGATTCTTTCTGTTCAGTACAATCAAATGTGGGTAGCGTTGCATTGTTACTCAATAAACAATCTAAAAACACTTTATAATCGGTGAATACCAATGTTTAAATACAAGCACGAGTACCAAATAGTTTAAGAAAAAAAATTCCTTAAATAACATTATCAGCTGTCCAATGGAAAAGGACCAATCAATAACTAATTTGACCTTTTACCATCCAAATATCATCGACCTAGGTAACGCAAACAAAAATTTTATCTATTTATCTTTTCACTTTCTTGAGATCTTTTAAATTAAGGACCATAAAAGTGATAGATAAACCAAAAATAATTGACAAAAATCGGAAATCTTTCAGAATCAAAAAATTCCATTATTAATTTTAGAGCATTACGAATAAAATGCCATTGATTACGAATATACGAATAAAAAGGTGGATGAGTCATACAATTTCTTACAATCAAATATAAGATCAAATGTATAAATACACGATGTATACACAATAATTTTCTTAGGAATTTTCAGGACTCCAGCAATAATAATTCAATTCGTATGTAATTTAAATCGAATGCGACAAAAAATTTCAGGGAATAAATTTGTGGTGTTCTTTATAAGCAATTGTTTGTTGTATGTGTGGGACTCTATTAAAGATAAATAAAATAGATGACTTGTTGTGGTTTATAGACTCTATTATGAGTTTTTGATAGAAATCTTAAGTGTATTTTTTTCAAATTTTTTTTGTTGTTTGTTTTGTATGACGATCTTTGTTATTAATGTTACGACATATGTACCTACATACAATGTTTCATGGGTGATAGAATTTTGAAAAGGTTTAGTTTAATATTAGGATAAAAAACAAAACGAACAGAATAACAAAGGATGAAGAAAAAGATAAAGTAATGTGGCGACATTGAATGTTTTTTGATCTTCTTCTTTGCTTCTCCTGTAATATTAAAGTAAAAAAGAATGATAAGTGTGAAGAAAAATTTAATTCATAGTGAAGAAAAAGTGAAGAATAGTTCCTAATAGAAAAAGTGAAGAATAGTTCCGAAACTGGTTATACTTAATAACAATTGAAACCAAAATTTTAGGAAAAATACTAAATCAAACATAAACGATCGAACATAATTGAAGTTGAATCAAACATCTCATTGTAAAAACGTAACGATGAATGGCAATGGCATACGATTTCTGTTGTTAACACTTAACAAGAGCGGAACGGTGAAATGAAATGTTTATAGTATTTTGCATATAATGTCACTGGACTGTCGCGGTGTTTGGAAAGCACCCTCATGCGCTAAATGGGCTGATTCAGAGGGCTATGAGCCTCGTTTCTAGCTGGGCTGTCGGCTGTGGGTTGACTATCAACCCACAAAAGACGGAACTAGTTATTTTCAGTAGGAGATATAAATATCAACAATAACTTCCCCGACATTCAACGGAATCCGCTTATCCTTTAGCAGGGAGGCTAGATTCCTGGGTCTAATTCTTGATTCAAAGTTGAACTGGAGATCCAACGTTACGAAGAGAGTAAGGAAGGCAACTACTGCACTTTACTCATGTAAGAAGGCCGTCGAGAAGAGGTGGGGCCTAAAACCAACCATGGTTTATTGGCTATACACCGCAGTGGTGAGGCCGATCCTGATGTACGGCGTCCTGCTGTGGTAGCCAGTGGTCCACACAGCGGGGGGCCTCAGGCTGATAAGCAAGATTCAAAGAATGGCGATGTTGTGTATTGGTCGGGTATTACGCTCCACCCCTACTCCGGCTCTAGAGATTTTCTTCCATCTGCCGCCATTATATGTGCAGGGTTGGCAGATGGCTGCGGGATCTGCAGTGCACTTACGGGCTTCTTGCGTTTCAGTGGTCTTGTGCCCATGAAGGGCATGCTTCCGTTCTCGTGAATTGTGGACATGCTGTGGGGGCAATTGATTATATACCCCCGGTGCTCCCATTCACGAGAAACTTTGAGACCACGATTCCACTTAGGAAAGCCTGGCTGAACGAGATATTTACTGAGGACGGATCAGTCCAATTTTAGATGGACGGATCCAAACTCGCTGGCAGGATGGGTGGGCGAGTTTATTCTGAGCAATTAGATGTTGGCCTCTCCTTCCGTCTGCCGGATCACTTTAGTGTATTTCAGGCTGAGGTGGCCGCAATTGGGGAGGCTCTGCGCTGGCTG
The DNA here is from genome assembly GCF_029603195.1 of Condylostylus longicornis. Taxonomy (NCBI): domain Eukaryota; kingdom Metazoa; phylum Arthropoda; class Insecta; order Diptera; family Dolichopodidae; genus Condylostylus; species Condylostylus longicornis. Next base: position 3,087,111 of record NW_026578052.1, on the reverse strand, counting down.
GGTTGCAATGTCGTATCGGCTGGTGGCGTCAGTATTTTCACTGACAGCCAGGCCGCGATCAGGGCATTGGACTCTGAGGTCTCCACGTCTAGAACGGTCCGACAAGGCGACAAGGAGTTTGCGGACAAAGCTGGATTTACGTCGCACAAGGGATCTGATCTCTCTCAGAAGGGAGGATATCAGTGCTGTGATAGGGGTACTGACGGCTAATTGTCTGATCGGCGAACATGCAAGGAGAATGGGCCGCCCCGCAAACGATCTTTGTAGGAGTTGCTGTGACGAGGGCGAGGAGGAAATGGTAACCCACTGTCTATGCTCATGTCCGGCACTGGAAAAAAATGTTATTTTTTAGACTCACTATAGTAGCATATTTCCTATTTGCTTTCGTACACATACACTCACATATTATAATATTATTCTATATTATTATCATTACGAATGGCTATTATGCCTGCATGCCAAATAAATTCATATTTAGCCTAGATAAACTAAAGGGATTCAACTATTTATACACACATTTAATTTCATTTCTCTAAATGAGAAACTGTGAGTCTACATTGTCTGACTTGATATAATTTTTTTTTTTTGGTTTTTTACATATACATAAATAGGATGAGTAAGTTGCTTATAAATAAAAATTTGTTTTTCTTATGTTTCTTTTTTCTCAAATTTTATTATCATTTTCATTGTATATGGTATTTTCTTTAAGGATATTATATTGCATTTTTGTTGCCTTTTAATGACTTTCACATAATATACTAGTGTAGTATCAAATCGCCTCGTCGTTCCATATTTCTATTGTGTTGTTGTTGTTCTTCAATTATTTTTAAGAGTATAAAAATTAGTATATAGAGTTGATTTTACTTTTTAAACTTAATTTATGGTCAGTAAAACTAACAAATTAATGATGACACTTTTAGATTGTTTTAGTTCGGGATATTATCCTTTTTTTTGATTTTTATTATTGTTATTGTTTTTTTTTTCTGGGCATATTTAATGACATCGTATATGTGATAATAATTGAAGACAACATGTCGTATTAAAAGCACCTAAGGGTGGTCTCATGTCATTATTATAATTATGTACATGTTTATGTGTATATAAAATACATAAATTTGTTAAATTTATATATGTACTCGTATGTATGGCTGTGTTTTAGATAAATATGACGTAATTAAAATGAAACTAAAAATAATGAATAGAAAAATGTGATTCATCCTTACTATTCAATAACAAAGTGTATAACAAATATGTGTATACCAGTTTCTATGGTAAAAAATTAATAACCTCACTTTATAATTAATTACTAAAGAGTTTAAAGGTAATAAATTGATTTTTTTTTCTTCTTTTTATAAAAAAAATTATATAAAATATTCGAGTGATTTTAGTGAATATTCATTAAAGCATACCTAACATATACAAATGAAATATGTGCTCATTTATAGTAGAAGCTTTGTGCTTTTCAAACAGAGATTAATTAAATATTTTGAAATTTAAGAATTTTTTGTCCTATAGTTTACATTGTATAGGCACATATTAATTATTACCAGTTTATAGCACCAGATTCACTTAAACCGTAAATGGATAATAAATAAAATAAGAAGATAACTTAGGGTCTATACACTTAAATCTTGAACTACGCTTCATTAAACTTATTCAGTAATCAGTAGTTAGGTACTAACACATAAGAGGCGCCTTCCATAATATCAAGATTGAGACTAGGGTAGCGGCTCACCTGGAAGCTATCATCATTTGGACAGAAGAATGTTTAGCAATAGAATAGTGTAAACTGAGTGGAGCTCAAATGTGGTTAAAATGGTATTGACACGAGCACACTAAAAAATAAATCTATTTCACTGTAACTTTGGCTAGGCGGATTGTTGGCTATCTGTGGATCCAGGAAAGACGATCAATTTTGTTTTGAAGAAGGACAAAGGTCCGTCAGTTTTTTTGTCTAGTATGTCATACTACAAGTCATGGTAAAGGGTAGTAAGATGTTATATAATATATAGAGACAAAATTGTATAAACGCATGACTATAAAACTGGAGAGGTGCATTGAATTACCCTTGCAGGGGTGGCTGATGCATATCGTACTGCATTTTGCTTAAGGTATGGAGGTTATTCTTCAACTGATTACAATCAGTGAACTGATGAGATAGGTGGCTGCAAAGAGTACCTTGAAGCTTTAAACAATGTTGATTTCAAAAGTAGGAAAAACACGCACACAAGGAATTCGGAGAAGTAACCAATTTTATGGTGCTATATACTATTTAGGTGGTGAACTAAAATGTTTTGGTTCCTTTTTTGGGACCTGTGGATGTCTGCAGAATACTCAACTATAATTCTCCTTCTACAGGAATTGGGGTTGGAGATACCTTCTCTGATGTGGGAGAGAAGTCGATTTATTTGGGAGGCCCCTTTTTACGACAGTTTGGGAAAGTTATCCGGTAAATATTTGGCGCACTTCTAGGGGTTTGTGAGCGCAATTAATTGTTTTTGATAAATGATTTGCTGCTGGAAAAGTGATTCATAATTGACGTTTGATTGAAGTGTTCTTGTGGGCCTAGGGCGTGATGCATTTAGATGGCCAGGCGGCGTGTCGCTCCCGTTTTACTAAGGCAATCTGATATAAGTTCTAAAATTTAATTAAATTATAAATTTTAAACTTGTTATATAAAATTTAACAAGTTTAGTTTTGTTATATTAAATATTGTTAAGCTTTACTATAAAAAAAAACTGGTAATCTGGTCAATCATCCTTATAACCTTTTTTGAACTCTATATAATCACATGCTATATTTTCTTTTACAGAATATTAAGTTAATAATTTGCATTTTGTAGAGTTTAAATTGAAGGAAGCAAAAAAAATTTTTTCCTCATAATATTTTTACTATTTTAATCTTTTGTTTATTAGGTTATGACCTCAAAATTCCTAAAGGGTTTTTAACTGTAAATGATTTTCTTTAACTTGTCATTCTATTTTGTTATATTTTTCATATAATTTTTTTTTCTTCATTTTTTCTGTTGCCTTTTATTTATGGAAAATACGAGTGTTGACGGCAGATTATAATATTGCAATTGTTGTTGAAGGAAAATATTTAAAAAAAAAATTTTTTTTTCTTTGTTATTCTAAAGTATTGTGTTGCTAAACTATTATAATACTTTTTATTCCTTCAAGAATGAGACTGCAACAAAAACAGAATCTTATACAAGATTTTGTATGTATATTTCTGAAAACTCTTATTTTCTTATTTCTTTAATAAAAATTTTGTTATACTTGGCTATTTTAACAAGTTTCTTCCTTTCCTTATATAATTTAAAAAAAAATTGTTACAAAAAGAAAAATTTAAAACGATTTTTATAACATTAATGTAGGAAACAAGAAAAGAAAAAATGCAATGTTGTTACAATTTTCCTTCCTAAAAATTACAACAAATATAAATATATATATACGCACATACATTTATGTACATGTTCCTCTTGGTTTCTTTTGTAATTTTCAAGTTGAAATTTATGTGCTCATATATAATACGTATATGGAAAATACCCATGATCACGACCTAGAAATTATTTTTTTTTTTCTACAGAATATGTAATAATCATGTTAAAATTGGATAGCTACTTTATTATATTATTAACAGAGGTCTACAAAAAATCTAACATAGAATAAAATTTTATTGTAAGGAATCACATCAAAAATACAGCGTTCTCGATAATGAAATTGTAATTTTTAGCTATCAAAATTAATCCAATGTTTTAATTATCAATTTCGGAAATTCAATAAACGGGTCATCATTTAAGAAGTATATCGACCTCGATGAACAGTGACAAGTAATAAATATCTCAGAAATTTCAAAAATATTAGTATAGACACAAACCATTTCTATTATTTTTATCTAATAATATTTTTCTAAATTTAATTTCTCATGATAAAATTCACATTTCTAGACTTCTTCACATTTCCAGAATAGAATTGGAAATTGTAAAGAGAAGATTTTCCAAAAATTATGACACCGATACTTTTATAGTCCGCAATAGATATTCCAACATTTATTTAGTCGCAACAATTCTGATTTCAAGGACCGAAAATTTTTATTCGAGTATACTTTTAAAAGTAGAATGATCTACGAGACTCTCCAAATATTATTAACAACAAAAGCTCGTACCGCATCAGTTTCCCAATAGTCACTGAAAAATGTGGAGTAAACCGATAGAGTAGGACAATAATTTTTGACCCGTACTGTACTTACTGCTGTAGCACATGTTATAATATAATATGAAGAGAATTTACATACGAATTATTTTTTATATATATGTTCACACATGTATACATGCACACCAGTTCATATTATTTAAATGCAAAATAAGAAAGAAATTATTGTATTGCAAATACCTAGTTATTTTCTTATTATATTTTTCTTATGTTTCTCCTTAACATGCATGAATTTATATTGAGAATTTTGTATAAATGTACTAGTAAATGGATAATAGCTTAATAATAGTTAAACAACTTATTAAGAAAAATTATTTTTCTTGTTGAGTTTAAAAAGTTTTCAAAAATATTCTTAAATATTTCTTTTTGAACTCTTATTTTTTTTTTTCTTAGAAAATGGAAAAAAAAAACAAAATCTTAAATATAGAATAAAGTTGAAAATTTTAAGAAAACTTTATTTTCGGAAAATTTTCCTTTCATAAACATATTAACAAATACACATATATACGAGTACAAATATAATGATTAAGCTATTTGATGCAATTTTAGTTGAATTTTCCTTTCACAGCCAAGTACTTTTTTGTTTACTCTAATATAAAAAGCCAAAAATTATATGTTTAGTAAAAAAACTTGTTAGATATTTTCAAAAGATTTTCAAAATCGTTTTATGACATTATTATTTCAATAATTGTCAACATCAGAATCAATAGAATTTTGTATAATAAAGTTAAAATTACTATAGTCAAACTTTAAAATTTTCTATATGCTAAGGAAGAGAAATTAAAGGGTTATTAAAAAGTCAAACAAAGCAGGCTGCTATAGTTTTGAATTTACAAGTTTTTAACATTAAAATATTTCATTTATAATTGAAATTGTGAATATGTATAGGTAATTGGGATTCCAATTGAAATATATGAATTTTTGCTTTAGTGCTAAAGGGGAATATAGCAAGAATATTAATCATAGTTGTACTTTTGGCCCTCTAGTGCTTAAGAATATTAATCTTGTGCCTAATTGTGCCCGAATCTATGTTCAATTAATATAGTCCAAATTATTTTCCGAATTTCTATAATACGGTCAATATCTGTCGTGATATTTATATAAAAACTTAAAAGTATACTCATGGAAATACCGAAATATGAGAAATTTGAAACTAAAATATTTGAAAATTATGATTCAAAAAGAAGAAACGTGAAAGATACCTTATATCTACAGTCCTTCTAAAGCTACATAAGGCATTACGAAATTTAAAAATGCTTAAATATTTCAAATAACCACATCCAGCTTAGAAAATGGCGTAAATATTTAATAATCAAAATATTTAAAACGATCTTCAAAATCACAATAGATATTGTAAAATTATTAATTGCTTAGAGATTAGATTAAGAGAGTCTGAGCAAAGTTGAACACAAATTAAGTAAGAAATTATTCATTAAGACAGGCTCTTCTTCATTCAATGACACTAAATATTTTCAAAATATAAAATTCATACAAAAAACTCAAAATTTTCATTAAAGATTCTTTGGAAGAAAATTTTGTATAAAATTCAAAACTAATCGATAAAATATACAACAAGGACACTAAAGTATTTTTAATGTGTTTTTTTTTTCGTCTATTTTTATTTTTACTTTAAAATTCTAACCAAAAACCATAAATACTATTAACACACACACACTATTAACACATACATGTATTTTCAAAAATGAACTATTATAATTAAAATGCACCAATAGCTAAAATAATTTTATATTATCAAAAAAATTTTTTGTTTTCATATCCTTGCGCACCTTTCTGATGTAGGTAACAAATTTGAATTCACATACATACAATATGTATATATGTATGTATATATATAAATTATATTGAACTTATTTAAAAATAAGTCCTTTTATAATATCCTATTGAGTGGAGTATGAAACTTTTTTTTATCTTTTTTATTATTGCAATGCATAGTTCATTATTTTAATTTTATCTTTTTAAATTGAACCTGTCTGCAGTATGTTCAATGGTATTTTACATTACCACAATATATTTTGTTGCATTGTACAAACATACATACATACTAACAGATATTATAAAAATATATGTGTATATAATATATAAATGGATATGTGAGGTACTTGTATAACATTAATTTGTATTTTATCAATAAATTAATTTTTACCTGAATACTTTTCGAATATCCTTTAGTCTAATGAGAAATTTGTTGTGGTATGTTAGGGTTTTGATAAAAAGTTATACTTGTTTTTTTTTGTTTTTTTTTTGTTTTATTGAAGTATCGAGTTTTATTTATTTATATAATATGTATGTATTGTGTAGTCAATGTGTTCTATTTTTCTTAAGAGACAAATAAATAAATGAAAATAAAAGTTTTTATTAAATTTTATAGTTTATTTTGATTAGTTGATTAATTAAAATTATTTGGATTTTATTTTAAAGTCTATTATTTGCATTTGCACAAATATTCCAAAAGGATCGGTTTTCTATAAGAAAACTTTTATATAGGTTTCATAGCAATTATTGACATAATTTGAAAACCAAGTTTAAAATGCAGATTTCAATTCAACTGTAAGGCGTAAAAATTCCAGTGAAAAAATTCCTTATTTTGTGTTTGGCAAGCTAAATGTTTCCCTGCAAGTTCTGAATGCCAGACAACAAAATTTAGCTTGTTTAATATAAATTACAACACCGTGTAAGAACGTTCTCTTCAATTATTTTTAATAATTTTTATCAATAGCTGCTCAGACTATGAAATTTATTTACTCCTGGAAACTCGAGAGCTCCATTAACATTGATGTACGGGTGAATGTAAATAATATTATTTAAATTCAATAAAAAGAAATTTTAATTTTAATTTTTCAAAAGTTGAATTAATTCTATAGAAGATAATGGAAAAAAAAAACAAAATTATTAATAAAAAAAAATTTATGCTTTTCAATTTTATTTAAAATATTAATGCTTAAGATGTAAAAAAAAAAATATAAATTCAAATTTTCTGTAAATTGAATAATATTTATTTAATTTTATTTAATTATGTTTTATTTGTAAAAACACAAAAAAAAAAATAAATTATCAAAAAATTTTATAGTATCTTTAATCAAAGACTTCACTCCTTATTCATTCACTCTCCCCCTTTTCTATCGATGTGCTTAAAGTACACAAGCCTTTTTAATAAAAAAAAAAATTTTTTCAATAAATTTGAATAAAATTTAATAATATCAATACCTAAAAATTATATTTAATATAAATTGGATATTTTAAGTATTTTTATACATAAAGTAACATTCCTAACTAAGGATGAAATCAATTCAAAAAATTTATGTATGGTACTCGTATTGTATGTATGTGTTATGTATTTATGTATGTATCTAGACAAAATTATATTTTTGTGATATTATTTTTTTTGGTGTAAAATGTTTTTTTTTTTGTTGATGGTCCAAAGCAATATACGTATTTATAAAATTTTGAAAATTTCAAAAATTAATTGGCGCCCGAAGTGGGGCCATAGTTCCTTTATAGACATATAGAATTACACCAACTCATAATATTTTATGTCTATATATATTCATTTTGACTAGGTTGATGGGAAGAAAACCCGTTCGGCGAAGAAATGTCCATGTCTGAGCCACACCTGGAAAGGTCATCCGCCCATTCATTTCTCGCTATATTGTTATTGGCCGGCACCTAATGATGTGTAACACTATGAAAACCATACTAGGTTTCCATTCACGACGCTTTTCAACCATTTTCTGGCAGATATAGAGGCCGTCGTCCTTCTGCTGATGTGCCTAGTCACTCTGCTGCCAGTCAGTTGCGAAAAAAGTATTCTAAACCCCATCATCGAACTATCCACGAAATCACCGGCATCTTCACACAAAACTTAGGTAGAAACAACTGAATTGGCGGCGAGCTAACATTGTTGCTCCCACTACATCTTAGAAGGTCACCAGAGTATACTGGTTGTATTGAATAAAATGCTCCACCGTCCAAATGACGTCCATTCTGTTCTGCAGCCTCAGATCCAAGATCTCAGCCTTGGTTCAAAATTCGATTTGGAATTGTGTTGATTCATAACAATAATCAATCACGCATAAATATTTGACAGAAACGTCAATAAGATTACTATAAGAATTTATTTTAAAATTTTAAAGAAACACTGAAATAAAATTAATTTTTTTATACCCGTACGAACGTATGTTTGAAGGGTATACTAAATTTGCCATACCGTTTGTAACGCTAAGAAATAACGGTCTTAGATATAGACTCAAGTGTATGTTTTTGATCAGCGTCGAATTCTGAGTTGATTCAGCTTTGTGTGTCCGTCTGTCCGTCCGTCCGTCCATCCGTCCATCCGTCCAAACGATAACTCGAAAACTAATTGAGCCACGTTCACCAAATTTTCACAAATGATTTATTGTAGTAAGTGCCAGAACCCTATTAGACGTGATCGGGGTACCGGTTTGGGTAGCTGCCATACAACTTAAAAATTTATTTGGCTATATCTTAGCAACTATAAAAGCTGTAATATTGATATTTCACACGAGCGAATATTAGTAGGGCCGTTGTGCTTGATAAAATTCGTCAAAATTTCTTGGCTCTTTCTGGTAGCTACCATACAACTTCAATAGTAGTTTGGCACACACAGTATTTTGAAAAACACATGGTACTGAAATTTTGCATAAATTAATATGGTAATACGGCAACTTAAAGTCATAGTCTGTCCCATAGTCAGTGGCAAATTTATTCGTACATAGGATAACAAATTCGTAACGGGTATCACAGAGTTGACAAGGTCAGCCCTATTTTTTCTCGTCTAAATTAAATTCAATACCAAATATAACAATATAAAATCCTATTAAATCTTAATTTTCAAAATATTTTCATTCAAGATATCGCAAAATAACAAAATGATTTACGAAAATTTTCCACCAGACTATTGATTCATATAAGTAAAATTTTATTATCATATTTTTATAATATATGGGATATTGGTTTACATTGTCGATAAAAGAATATTTATGAATTGAATGTAAATATTAAAAATTTTATATTTAATTGCTTTCATATATTATTTTATTAACTTTTAAATATTAAATCCATACATACAATATTAAATATATGTAAAAGGTAATAATGATCCTATATTTGTAAATAAGAATGCCTACAGCTAATAAATTTTAAATTTAAAAAAATTATCTTATAAATTCTTAATTTATTTTTTTTTTCGTTCATTATTATTATTTTTTTCTTTTTGAATTTTTTGAACATTTTAATCAAAAAAAAAATATATGGAGATAAGGATAATTTTTATGGGACTTAGAAAATTAAAAGTAAATAAAAAATAATATTCTATTATATTGTATGTGAATTACGTAGGTGCGTATGTTTGTGATTAAAATGATTTTTTTTATATTTTTAAATTTTTTTTATTAATCAATATTTGTATAAAATAAAATATTTTACATATTTATTTAAGAATTTTATTATATTCATGTATGTGTAAGTGTATGTACATGTATTCTTTCATATGCATATAAAAATTAATTACACTTTCGATTCCTAATATTTATTGATATTTGGCTAAATAATTCATAAAGTTCAAAAGTTATTTTTTTTTTCTGGAAAAAAAATGGAATTACAAGCTTAAGAATACCAGAGGCTATATTTTATGTATGCTTATACATGTGAATAAAATAATTTACGAGAATAAATTAATATATTTCATAGAAATTAGATTTTTACACAGCAAAGCCTAAAATTATGCACATTTATGCAATATTATACTTTTTTTAATTTATTTTTAATAATATTTCATTTTCTGATTAACTGAGTATTAAATGGAAGAAAACACGTATAGGGTGACCAAAACAATGTGGCCTTTCAGTGACAAAAGGAGGACGAGGATGCTGTTGAGGTATGGTAGGGCTGATCTCAGCACACTGGTGGGAGTTCTAACGGAGCATTGCCTTTTGGGGAAAATGGCCAGGAGGCTTGGGGTCGCTACGACGGTGTATATCGTGGATGTCAGGATGTGGCGGAGGTGGACAATTTTTTGGGCAATAACAGCGCTTGGTTATTATTTTTAAGATTATTTAGACCTTGCCGAAGAATAATAGGTTACTTTCGACATAAATCAGTTGAAATACCTATACCGCAAAATAGCTCACCCATCTATAGTTTTAGTAGTTAATTGTTTGTGCTTTGTAAATTGTGTTCCTACATTCCTTACAAATATTAGGTGCTTTAATTTAAAAAAAAAAAACAAAATTTATAACGTATTTATTTTTCATTTAATGTTGATAATTAATTCTGAATGCGAATTTTCAAAATAAAAATAAAAGAATGATGGCGTTGTGGAAGTTTCACCAGATAAATGCTTAAATTTATCCTGCCCAACAGAAGAAACATATGTATCTCAGTTTCGATGCTTGCACTTTGTAACTGTGATTCTGTTTTGGAGACTTGGAATGCGACAAATGTGGCATAGATCTTGCAATATGTTTATGACGACTATACTTATATGTAAACCATCGTGCCTATATAAAAGTCACTCACGCAGCCAGATCTATTGTCCCTGATATATCCACATGACAAACTATGAGAGTTTCATTGGACCAGTGTTCTCTTACGCCATTTCCTTAAAAAACAACATAACTTTAAAGTATAATAGCAGTTGTCTGGAAATTTTATTTAACATTAATATTAAAAATTCTAAATTAAACATGGTATACAATAATATACATATATTAATACACATATACCTTTATAGATAGCTAGTCTATAATCTTAATATCTACTCAAATGTATAAAAATTTTAAGTGCAATTGAATAACTTTAAGTGTTAAAAGAAAATTTTATTTATAAATTTTTAAACATATTATACGTACATACCTACATATTTACATATTATGTATGATAATATTATAATGGTACAAAGAGTCATATAATAATCAGGTTCTTATTTTTCATACGTTTAATTTTTAAAGTTGAAATCAAATTGTATACGTACCAGTACATACATACAATCATATTATGTAGATATTTTAATATTTAAAATATTTTCAATATTTAAACAATACTTGATAAATTCAATATTGTGATTTATAATAAAATGCTTTTATCCATGCATATTATATATATATATTATGTAGGTATACATGTATATAACATTATTTACAAATTCATGTGAAAAATTTTACTTTTGTCCAATTTAAAAGAACATATTCGAGTCGCATATGTTTTGTTTGTATAAAATTTTAATAAATTCTAAAAATCCTTATATGTATAGCTTTGTTATATCATATCAATTCATATTATAAGTATGTATGTGTATATAAACAAGTTCATTACAATTTTTTATGCTAAACATGCTTCTCTTAGTTATACAAGTTAACATTATTTGAATGTACCTATATAGAACAAATTTGTGTAGGTATAAATAATGTACATACGCATAACATTTTAATGTTGTGTACAGGATGATACAGTGATATTAGACAAATAAGTAAAAAAATGCTCTTTAGTAAAGAGTTCTTCAAATAATAAAATTTGCAGCAAATTATGTACATAATTTATCAAAAAGGTATCTTAAAAATTTATTCTTATTTCCGAAATCTTATATGACGAGAACTTTATACATACTGAGAGAGAAAAAAAGAAATTGAATTCTAAATACATATAATAATTACACACGCACATTATTTACAAGTAAATAAATTGCTTCAAATTTTAATTCTGTTTGTTTAAATGAGAACAAACATTAACCCTGTAATACTAGTCCTTGTAATAATATGCGACGTAGGTTTAGATTTTTACAATGTAATTTTTTGTTGCAGAATTTTATTAACTTACGTTATTTTTATCTTTTCTCTCTTCCTACTTGTACTTGCATTAGAACACAATAATAAAATGTGTTAAAGAAAGCACAACAGTTATTCTAAGATTAACAGGAAATTTTTTGATTAATTATCGATATTCTGTATGGCACTAAAGTCAACGTGTAAATTCAAAATTTTAGGGGTCAACATATTGTAGCAAATGCAGCAAATGCTATAGCATATGTTACGTTACTAAAATTACCTGCTATATAAAAAATATAATTTTGAAAATAGCTATACTGGAACATCGTTTCAACAGTATCTATACAAAATTTTCCATATATTAAAAAGAGAATCAAAAATAATCATAGAAATGTCAATTTTGTCTTTACACAAAATAATATTAAAATAAAATCTTGTTATAGCTCGTATATAAAATGTGTATTTTTACAATAACAAAAATAATAAGAACAAATTCTATTCCATATAGTTACATAATATTTGTTTTTCTTCCAAGGACAAATCAGTAAATTAAATAACAAAATTTTCATATACATAAAAAAAAAAAGAAATTCTGAAAAGGAAATGAAAGGTTAAAATTCTCAATATCCTTAACAACAAGTAAAACGAATAAAAAAATAAATGAAATTTCAATTTTATTAAAAAAAAAAAGAAAAAATAATAAGAATAAATAAATTTCCAATAATCACTACTATTCAATAACGCTTAGAAACATGTTAACATAGAAATTGGAATTTTATCTGCCTACCAAGTACCATACACTATATTTTACAGGATATTGTTTTATAAAAAAAAAATTATATGTAGTAAATTTTTCTTTTTTTTTTTTCATTTCATTTCTTAAAACACCTAGGAAAAGGCTTTTATTTTCCTGAATGTGTGCATAAGTACTAAAAATCCTTTTTAAATATTTTTTTCTTCTGTTTTGAGATTTTAATATTCTTTTCTTTACTATTACTAATATAGTAAGTATATAGGTATAGTATTCAAATTTACTAATGTAGGTATATGAAATGCAAACTGAAATATTCAAAGATTGTAACCTTTTCAATTTCAAAATGCATATATGTATATGTATCTAGATATAATGTGAGAACTTGCTAAAAATATTCAAAAAGCATCTATTGAACATTAAAGTAAATAATAAATATAAAAGGGTATTATTTAATGAATTCATTATTATGGAAGAGTATATCTCTTTGATAATGATATGTAATGTATATAATTTAAGTATATACCATTATTCTGAGACTATATAAGTACTTTGATATACCGATTATATTATTAACTAGTTCAACACTATACAATATTCAGCACCATTTATTAAGGACATCATATTTATGGAAGAAAATGAGAATAATTTTTTAATGTATAAGTATGAAATTATGGAGATCAACGATCACTAGACGAAATTCATGCTATTTACTTATAATTCACAAAACGTCGCAAATTTATTGAACAACAGCACTGTTTTGCTAAAGCCTTTCATTTTCTTTTATAACATGACAATTCACATTAATAAAATAACACATTTAAGTTATTGCTTTAATGAATTTTTTCATTATAATTCTGAATATCGGACAAGAGTCAATTAAAAAAATATACTTAGACACTGTAAACAAGATTAATATAAGTGCGACTTCATTTACTTTTGTGTATATAATATATAAACCTTATCACTTATTAATCTACAAACATATTAATAAGCTGTGAAGGAAACAATAAACTATTGATGCATTCTATCGTTTTTTGATGCATTATATGACGCATTTGAATAGGAAACTTCATAATTCAAATGAATTCGGTGTCATCATATATAATTTTAGTGTGAAATTTCCAAGTTCTGCCCAATAGGTTCTAATTCAATTTAAAACGAAATATGAAATTTTTGCGTACAATTACCTTAAATACCTCTTCGGTAAGGCAAATATTGTGCCTATTGTTTTCGGGCTGCGAAATATCCAAAATATTTAATTAAATTTCATATCGAACGATTCCAATTCTTCCGATATTGTGAGTACAGAAAATTGAATAAAAACTTATTTTATAATATCAAACATAAATTGTATTTGAATTTAATTTTACAAAATATTCTTTTTAATTTGTATATTTCAAAATTTCGTTTATAACAACAAAATCATTGTAAGCTGCACAATTTCAATTACTTATACAGCTCTAAAACTATAATGTTATCTATTAATTTCAAAAATTCTTTATCAAATAATTTACACATTAATAATGTCAATATTAATAATTTTACTTAATATTTTAATTTACAATTTAATTGTTAAAAATTAACTTTTTCTTTAAGATTAATTATTCGTAGACTACATTGTATATGAGTACAAAAACCATATTGTACACATAAAAAAAAATTGTCCCCATGAAATGATTTATCAAAAAAACAGTATCAAAAAAAAAAAAATTCTTAACCTTTTAACAATTTGTCCTCATTGTACAGCATGGACCTCCTCCCCCCGCCCCCTCACCCACCTTAACGACACTCACTCTTTTCATTCTCATTCATAATTTTTGATTAACATAGACCAGACTCTACAAAATATTATGCCATAAATCAAATAAGAATTAAAAAAACAAAGAAAAAGCAAAAAAAATATTAAAGTGAAAAGTTTTTCTTCTCTCTTCTTTTTTTCGTATTTTCTCGCTCATTGTTTGTATAAAATATTATTACTTGCTTTTCTAACTAAATTTTCATATTTCTTTTTTTATTAATTTTTTCTACTATTACAAATATTATTTTAACTAACATATACATATATAGCCGAAAAGCAAAAAAAAAAAAAAAAAATAATAATATTTGTGAAAGAAAATATGGGGTAAAAAAATTTGTTAACAGAAAATTAAGTAATTTTTATTAATTGCCTTTTAAAAGAAAGGACAAAAAGGATATTTTATATTATTAGTATACAATAGTATATAAAATATGAGCAGGTATATTATAATTTTACAGAATATTGGTGAAATAAGGTATGTCACCTTAGAAAAGATTCAGTTTATGAAATTGTTATTTATTCTTAAGTAAATTTTTATTTTGCACTATTCAGGTGATTCATTTCTAAGAGCCAGATCAAAGAGTTTTTTCAGTGGTTTAAGTGGAAATTTTCAATGAAAGAATATTAGCTCTCTACCATTTATAACCAAACAAAGAAAAATATGAAGTGTTTTAAAACTATTTTCTAAAAATTTTTAATAATGAGATGCCATATTCCAGCAAACTGAGGTTGTATCGCTCTCCCAATTAACCGGGCTCATCATATAAAGCTCATTATATAAACCTTCCGCGTGAGTTCTAAATTAATAAATTAAAAACAAAATTAATGTCCAATCTGTGCTGCAATTTCAATCATAAAATCTGGTATATCTACGTGAATCAAATTGTGAACTACCATACATCTACGGCTCTCTGATATCATTACAACCCTCAATGATACACCCTTTTCAAAGAAGATTTTTATTTTAATAAGACAAAAACAACAAAAAAAAAATTATAATAGTGAATATTTTGTGTATTTTAAAAATTTACATAAAGGACAATATAATATAGGTAAAAATGGTATAAGCGATATTTTTTGTTTAAAGGTGAATTTATATTGTTATTTTACCTTCACCTCTTTGTTCCTTCTACTACGAGTGTATTACGAGTATGTATGCTCTCCTCGGTTACTGAAATAATAAAAATATTATTTTATAATATAGTGTATAAAATTTTATTATAAAAGAATAAAGAAAATATAAAAAAAAAGTCAACATCAGAGATTGTTAATTGGTCTATTAAGATATTAATCACCTTGTTAATTAAGGGGTTTCCAAAATTTATGGTTAAAAATTATTATTTTATGAAAAATTGATTTGTTTTTTGTTTTTTTGATTTTTGTACAAAATATCGTCTATATGAATTATTTCCTAAAATTTTTGAATATGAAATTTTGTTAAAAATGAAGTCCTTGCGAAAAATATTGGTATTCATGATTCGGAAATGATATTTTGATTGTCATATTCTTTGTGGAATTTAAGGAATTGCCTTACATATAAAATGTGTTTGAATATTGCTTGTTTGTACCTCATTTTATTGTGGTATACAATTTGTAGCGATTATCAAGGACATTGTATAGACAATTTGAAGGTTAAAAATAAATATGATATACTTATACAATTTATCAACGAGATTAATATTGAAACTATTGAGACGTAGTGAAACACTTCGTCGTCTTCTTATTTGGTGGCATGACAACGTTTTTTGGAAATAATCGAATCATAAAATCGAATTTTGCAATAATTTTTTATATTTATACCCGTAAGAAAGTATGTCCGCTTATAACACCCAGTCTGAGATATAGGCATAACTGTTTGTTTTTGGCCAGCGTCGAATTCTAAGCCGCTTTACCCATATCTGTTCGTCCGTCATTCCGTTCCTCTGTCAATGCGATAACTCAACTAATTGAGCTATTTAAATTATTAAGCTATTTAAACCAATAATTTAAACGAGACAGTGGTTCGGGGAGCTGCACTACAATACTGTTGTTATTTGGTTATATTTCAGAAATTATTGTAGATATTTCAGAAATTATAGCAGATAAATGTACCAAAATTTGGCACAGATATAATATTATTATTAGAGTTGCTTGGTGTGATAAAAATCGTTAAAATTCCTTGACTACTTATGGCTCAATTTCAATTATCCTCTGATCATATTATCTTAGAAACCGCATAAGGTAGTTTACTGAAATATGGTGTACAGACACAAATATGGTCACTATTTTCGAGAAAAGCTGCTGAGATATCATGAGCATTTATGATAGCTGCCATTCAACTTCAAAGTTACTTGGACTGTTATGTGTGATAAAAATTTCTTGACTCCTTGTGTTAGCTGCCATTCAATTTCTTCAAACAGTCTTTTGGTTCTATCTTAAAATTTATTGAAATTTCAGTACTTAAATTTTGTATAAATTAATATGCAAATACCAAGCAAATGCATGTTACCGAAGGGTGTTATAAATTAGGATAACGCCAATAGGATAATATATCCGTATGGGTATCATAAAGTCGACATGATCAACTCTATTCTCGTTTTAATTTACAAATAGAATTATGAAACCGACTACATTAAAATTTTAAAAATGAAAACTAAACATTTATTTTAAAGATTTTGTTGAACCCCCGCATTTTTGTTTTAAATTTAAATTGCATGTACCTACCTACGATAATAAAATAATTCATCATTATTAAAATATTTAAGTTTATAAACATCTACATTATAATATTAGAAATAACATTTTTTTTTTCATAAATAAAGGTTCAATGTATAATGTAAGCAAGATATCCAATTAATCGCTTACAATATTATTAATTTTATTTTTAGTTTTCAACAAAAATTCTTCCACGAATATTTTTACGAAAACTTTCCAAAGGACTTATATTGTACTCATAATATTTATTGTATATAGCAACATTTTATATTAGGATTTATGTATACAAAATGTTATTGGTAGGATAGCTTGTGTGTAAATGTGTTAACAAAAGTGTTACTTCCCTTTTAATGTTCTTACGTCAATATTATAATATTGTGAACGTAAAAGCACTCTTAAGAAAAATATTATTTAACAAAATCTATTTTTAAAATATTATAAAAACAAAAAAGAAAATATTTAAATTGCAATAAAATGTTGCGTGCAACAATTTTCTTCATGTTTTAATATTTTTCCTCTTTTTTTTTGCTGCTTGACTTAGTTTTTTGCATGCGAAAATTATTAAAATGGTTCCCTATTAAAGGTACACTTTATAACAACACAACGTTAATGTTAGAATTTTCTTAGAATTTTTATGTAGGTTTTTTTTGTAAAATGGTGTACTTAAGTTTAAAATAGATTTCGGACTAAAAATAAATATTATAAAAACAAAAATGTTAAATCAATGACGACTAAAATTGTTATCGTATATCCTTGATGAGTTGGGGATTCTTTTGTGTGAAAAGTTTCATGTTTCAGAAAATATTTTTTTTTTAAAATATACAAAATGGTATTTTAAATTCTAAATTTTATATGAAATTTATGTCGGTGTTAATGTTTGACTCGTATCGAGAAAATCAATACTAGCTATTTTATTTTTTGCTTACGTAAATAATTTTAATTATTGATTTCTTAGAATTGTGCTAAATTTCAATTAGTCTTAAACACATTTTCTGGAATATTTTTAAAGAATTTACGAAATAATATTTGAGAAAAATAGAAGAAGAAATTATAAGTAAGCTAAAGACTAACACTACCCTTTAACCTTAAAATACTTTAAATATCTGTAAATTTTCTAATTATTTTGGTTGTATTTCTAGATTTTTTAAGGAAAATTTTTAAGCTTTAATAATTCTAATAAATTGTAATCATTTTTTCTTTGTTTCAGGTAAATGCACTTAAAAATTCAGTCTGAATTCAAGTTTCTTGTAAGTTTTTATTTTACTTTAAATATTTTTATAAATTCTAGTCAAGTTAAATCATAAAAATCTATATTGAATATTAATAATATTTATAGGAACTTTTCAGTATACCTCGCGCATAATTATGTACATTAATTTCAATACTTAAGCTGAATAATTATTTACTTTATAAGCACAACGTAACCTAACGTACCGTAACGTAACGTACCGTAACGTATCGTAACCTATCTTAACGTAACGTAATCTATCTTAGCGTAACGTAACGTATCGTAATATAACGAACCATACCGTAACGTAACGTTACGTGCCGTATCGTAACGTAACGCATCATAACGCAACTTTAAGTAATGTTAATTAAAATTTTTTTTTTTTCAGTAAACTATGAGTTCTGCTTAGAGTTTCAAAATATGTATCCCAATAGAATTGAAAGTTGCGCTTTATATATCCAGGCATTAAATAATTTAAAACTGAAGTAGCTTTTATACTGATCTTTCATTGTGATCTTAAAATTGGAAGTCTTCTGAAATAAAATTATCTTATTATCTCATGATTTTGCATAAATTTAGGAGAAATTATGATTGTAGATTACATTATGCAATGATAACCAATTAAGCTTAGGTATAAAAATATATTTTTGAGTAAGGTCGTTACAATATTCATTTTATGGTTATTTTATTTTCGATGGAGCTTGTAATGTAAAAGAAAAATTGAACCGAAATTCTATTAGTATGAATAGAACACGAAATTCCAGAGTACATCGTTCAAAATCTACATTTCATTTATAAATAAAATTTTTTCTATTAAATTTTCTCTATGCCAAATATTCATAATCTAATTCGAAAGCTGCATTTATAACATAACGAGCTGAAATTTTTTAATTTTTCAAATTAAGCTTTTGAATATTATAGATTCCATGACTGAAAATATGTACTATATAGTACCAGCGCACATACATACATATATTTATAACTTATACATAAACCTTATACCAAAATAATTTATAGGAGACAAAAGAATTTTTCTTTTACAATAATTTTCATTTTTCTTCATTTTATTGTCTCTTTTTCCAAATTTTAACAATTTTTTTTTTTTTATAAAATGATAAATGTAGCGGAAAGTGACAGTAGACACTATAATTTTTCTTTTCCATCTAAAGTATGTATAGGATATAGGTACTAAACATAATGAGACAGTGCCCTATATACTAATATAGATATTTATATAATAAATTTTCAACTATAACTAATAAGAATAAAGAAGCAAGTTCCGTATTAAAATTGATTCCAATTCAAAAATAACTTTTAATATTATTTTTATATTTTATAGCCTAGCTAGTTATAGTTAGTTTATTAGCTCTATACTCTCTCTTAACAGAGAAAATTAAGTGTATGAAAAGAAGGATAAAATTTTTGTCATGTTTTAGAAAAAAAAAAGCGTAATTATAGAATATAAATACAACTACCTACATAATAATATAGAAAATATATATAGAAGATGGTTTTCATTCATTTTCCAAAGAAAATAAGACCGTAATAAATTAAAATCACATTGAAAACCCATAAAATTTACAACAAAATTACGGAGGAGTAATTCTCGAGAAAATAAGCAAAAGAAAAAAAAAATTAAAATGAAATACTTAGAAAAAAAAATTTGTTTTTTTTCCTTGGTAATTTCCTTTAAAATTAAGGATATAATATTAGTTTAACTTTGTCCCATTATTCTTCCTTTATTAGATTGGGTTATAATTAGCTAACAAATTTCTCTTCATAAATCAGTTCAATTATAATGAAAAACCAAAGCAATTTCATTAATTAGTCTTATGCAACTTATAAATATATTGTTCTACTTTTCTTTTATAGTGCAATTTAAATAATCAAGAGTAACATTTTTGTTAAATATTATGGGTCTTAAATTAGAAATTTAAAATAGAATTAAAAGTAATAGATTTAACGCCTAGATTAGTGGCATCTTAAGTAGAACACTTACCTTACTCTATATGCATAACTATTACAATTTGAATTCCTGGTCTATAATGTATTTAATATTAAAAATTAATATTTCAACGGTATTCTTATTTTCAATTTAATTTCCAAGTTTTTACACAATTTTAAATTAAAATACATTTAAAAAAAAAATTATTATATTTCAATACCTACATTAATACCA
The DNA here is from genome assembly GCF_029603195.1 of Condylostylus longicornis. Taxonomy (NCBI): domain Eukaryota; kingdom Metazoa; phylum Arthropoda; class Insecta; order Diptera; family Dolichopodidae; genus Condylostylus; species Condylostylus longicornis. The sequence goes on along the minus strand of NW_026578052.1, from coordinate 3,066,445 downwards.
TATAATATAAAATAGAAATACTAGAACAAGGATTTCTTTTAATATCGTAAGTAAAAATATTTCAACCGCAATACTTAAATAAAAAATAAAGGACATATTAAGTAAATAAAATTTACCTTGATTTTGAAATTTGAAAAATTTTTCAACTTTATATTTACATTTTAATGGAATACTCAGGTTATTATAACCTTGTTTCTCAAACTGTTGAATATTTTTTGTTCTATAAAGTTTAATATAAATTTGAATTCACGATATTTTTAATTTTCAAATTCTAAATAACCCGTATATTAAACATAAATTATAAAAATATTTTTGGGGCTGTATATTTTAGAACTTTAATAATAACTTTCAGATCTACTCCATGCTAATTGTGTTCGTTACACACTCATTTGGTTTCCATTACACCGCCTATTGCAAACGACTCTCTTCAGAGTCTAATTCACTTCCATTTTCTTCTTTTAATGGTAAATTCTACTGAATCCCAGAGACCTAAATCTTTTAATTGTTAATTCTACTGGCTTGTAATATCCCATAGTGTTTTATTTGTTTCTCGCCAAGGTCAATACACGTTGCATTGATAACTCGTTAATATTTATGCAGCATTGCTTGCTACATAAATATTAACGAGGCAGGCTTTTACTGCAATATGGTAGGCCCAACTTAACGCAGCTATTAAATATTTTCATCTTTGTTGATGTGGCTAAGTGTGCGAATTTCCAAAGTTTTGCAAAATCGCTCAAATGCCACTCTTGCCATATGAATTTTATTTTTGGTGTTCTCATCAACTGCCCCCTCCCCATTTTTGTGCTTATAATACTACCAATGTAATTGATAAGTGATAAATTACCGATTTTTAATAGAAGGTGCAATATTTTGCACTGTTGTACCAATTTAGCTGAAAATAACCTTCAAGTTACAGAGGATTTAATGGTCGGGAGCCTCGTTTATTATTTAAATCTTTTAATTCACAAGCTATGATTTTAGTTTTTTTTTTAAAGTAAATGTATGTGATTGTATAAAGGACCCACTATTCAGCCAAGAATGTTTTGTATGTAAAAGCGAAGATTCGAAAAAAATGTCCATGGTTATCGATACTAATTGGGAGATGTTATAATTTTTTTTTAGTTTTCCTATTCAAATATTTTGATTAATGATGAAAATTGATTTCTGAATTCAACTTTTCAACTCTACAGAAATTTTAATTTCAAAAAGTTTGAATTTTTGTTTTTTTTTGTTTGAAAAAATATTAAGTTTAGTATATTTTAATCCAAACACCAAAAACTCTTCTTTCACTTCAAAAAAAAAGTGAAAAACAAAAATTCACAAAAATTAAAATTTGTGCTCGGTAAACCTAATAATGATATTACAAAATCCTTTTTCCTTTTATTTTTTTTTTTTATCTTAAATTTCTTTCCTTTTTGTTTTTTTATTATTATTGTATTCCGTGGTGATGTTGGGTGATATAAAAGTAAAAGCTTTTAAAATATTTACATAGGACTAAAGGTGGTGCTCCTCTGTTTGTATAATAAGAAAACAATAATAATGAAAGTAAAGAAGAAAAAGAAAAGAAAAATTGAAATGAAAGAGTATAAAATACGTCATGAAAGATATAAGAGGAGAAAAATCAAAAAATTTTCGAGGCAAAAATGATTTACAAAAAGAAGAAGAAAGGAACGCATATTACTAAAAAAACCAGTCAACCATATGAAGTGAACCATATATACATATACATATACCTACTCGTATATCATTGGAAAATTTTAAGGCAAAAATTTTTATAATAAAAAGTCATAAAATCAAAATTGTTATATAAGGATCACATATATAACCAAAATGTGTATGTACGTCGGTATATGGGCGACTATATCATTTTTATATAATTTAATATTTTAAGGATACAATTATACTGTTATAAGGATTTTAGGTTGGATTGGTATATTTTTTAATAAATTGAGGTTTCAGAGGATGTGAGCAAAAACTTCTTCTTCTTTTTCTTCTCATTTTTGTTTTTTACTGTTTTCAAATAAAAAGATGATGTTATAGAAGTTATGACATAAGTTTTTTAAGAATTTTTTTTTCTCTTTTACTTTTCAAAATTAAAATATTAAGTTACATTTTATTTTTTATTATTTTTAATTATTATATTTGCTGTTTTTTGAGCATTTAATTTTAAACTTAGAATATATGATTTAATCGTTTAAAATAAATTATTAAGAAAGAACAATTTTATGTACAGGGTGAAATTGTAACATGGTATAATATTCTCTCCTTGCCAAAAAGATGAAACAATTTTGTCAAGGATTTTGTCAAAAGATGAAATCGTCCCTGTGGTAGCAGGGCTGGGAATTAATTATGGAAGTTATAGCCATTTAAATCAATATACCGTTTTGTCGAAACTAAAAATTTTCAGCTGGGATTTAGGGGTTAAATATTCATTTGCGATCACCGCACCAGGAATGATTTTTTTCATAAAAATGTTCTGCCTTTCTACCCCCGAGAGGTTATATACCATGTTACACGTTCACCCTGTGCATCAGTAAGGAATTTGTAAAAATATGTGAAATCAATACTATAGAGGCTTGAAATATTGAAATTATTTGCACATTATTAAGTATGAATTTTATATCCCAAATAATGTTAGAAAAGAAAGGATTTATATTATTTCATATAAAAATATATAATAGGAAGATTAGACTCTTTACTTATAGTAGATGAGGAAAGACACCACACAGCAGTCACCTGATAACTTCTACACGGATTGTAATTCGTTTATTTATTTTTAAAGAGTAACTTTTTGTCGCACAGAGAACTTTTTGGCTTTAATATTATAAATAAAGTTGAATAACTATTAAAAAATTTTTAAAATACCGATAGTAATGACCCCATTAAATACAAGTATATATATAGGTATTTGGAATTTTTTCTGATAGCTGCCGAAACTGTTAACCCGATCTTATCCAAATTAGCTATAGGCATTTATCATTAATTGTACACATGAATGAACAAAGTAAATTTGATATAGGAATTTGATGCTGGAATTTTAATTCTAGGATTTGTACCTAATTCCATGTAAATATTCAGAAACAATTCTGAGGGTCTTAATAATTCTTTAATAATCATTAAAGCAGAGTAAAATAATTTCCTGAATTAATCGATTATTTAAAAATATAAAAAAATTCTTTAAAAAACTTCTACCAAAAATTTATATAAAAATTTACAAAAATTACAAGAAAATAATTACCAGTTTCCTTATTTTAAAGTTGTACTACTTATGTAATTTTTCAACATAATTACCGCTTTCATTTTTCACTTGGAAAATTCTACTTGAATTCGCGTCTTTTTCAATTTACTTTCATACTTTTTTTTTCCGCATTGTATGCTTAATTAAACTTCATTTTTTATTTTCCAATTTAAAAAACAAAAATATTACAATAACACGAATTTCAACAATTTGACAATTTTTCTCTTTTTTTATCCCAAAATAAACTTTGTTCGGAAGTATTTCAGAATAGCGTATGCAATATAAGCCCGCATTTTGAAAAAAAAAATTTACAATTTAACAATTTTTCTCCCCAATTTTTTTTTTTCTGAATGAAAATTTTGATTTTCTAAAAATGAATTTTTTTCATGCCTTTCTCGCACGAATTTTTCGACAAAATAAAAAAAAAAGAAAATAAATCATGTGACTTGGTATAAGATATCCTTAGGCGATCACTGTATAACCGCGCTATTATTGATATCCTCAGTTAATTTATTCTAAAACGTCATATTCATCGTACGTTTTTTTTTGTCCTTTTTATTTTTTTATTTCATTCACTATGAGTATAGAATAATGAATCTCCTTCAATTATCAGTGGCATGGTATAATGACAAATCATTAGTCCGTGTGCTGTTTTTCAATTAATGTACTGAATTAACAAAAAAAAAAAAAGAGAAGAGGAAAATAAAAAATGGTTAAATCAAAATATAAAAAAAATATGTAACAAGATGAATCCTTACAATATTTATTATTTAAATGCATAAAAACCAAATCAAAATAAAAAAATTTCTGTGTAAATCATGTGAATAGAGCCACAGAAGTTAATACACACACACAAAAACACACAGAGAGTTAGATGTATTGTGCCATTATAAATGTTTTCGTAGTTACATTTATTGTTGCCTCATTTACTGTCCAACAACATTTTTTTATTATGATGTTCTCTTTTTCATGTTGAAAGAAATAAAAAATTTGTGATATCCTGAAATTGAATATCCTTTCTAAAACTCATACATTTAAATTCTTTGTTTTCAGTACAGTTTCTGAATTTTTTGTTTTGCAAAGCTTTGCATACTTTCTTTTATTCAAACTTGTCATCGTCATCATTTAAAAATTCACAAAAATATATTGTGGGTGTTTTATTGTAAGATTTAAAGCATTCAGTTAAGGAAAAATTAAGATACAGTTTTAGATTTTTAAAAATTATTTGTATATTTGTATAAGTATTATATGCATTATAGTTATAAGGATTCTTTGTATAATCATCATATTTTGAAATTATTTTTCTATTATTTATAATGTTTTCTATTTAAGTTGAGCACATCCATTTTTTGATAAAACTATTTAAAAATTCCAGTTCTTAACTCTCAAAAAAATTGTAGTTTCTAATGCAAACAATGAGCCACTTTGCCATTGTATGCCAATGCCGCAGCCATTGTTGACTTATCGTAGCCTCCCCATGTTTCCGCCTATAATATCCCCGTTCCAACCATGTCGGTCTCATCGCCACCCCCAACAAAATCTGCACAGGGGGGAACCCGACTTCCCCAGCCCATGCAGGTGGTACTTCACTGGGCAGTGCCCCGTGAAGAAATTCGCAATAGTGCGAACCCGGCTCCTGCTCATCCCCAGCAACTCTACAGTGAATCCGCTGGAGCACGCCAAAAGAAACACCTTCGTTTGACGGCACTCTTTCGTGTCCCCAGTGACAGCCGCATTCCGCCGCGAGCAGGCAGGCAAGCCTGGCCCTAACGGCGGAAGAAGGCAGACAGCAGAAAGCGGAAGAAGGCAGCGGTTGCACAAAGTCAGCCCCAGATCCCCTTCGCGCCAGCTCATTGGCAATTTCGTTGCCCGCATGGCCACTATGGCCCGGCACCCAAATGACCCGTCCGCACACCACACGCTCGAACCCGACTCAAGTACCGGGGCACCCCGATCCCACGTCCATCGATCGGGAAACAAAACCCTGTACTTGTGGTCGAAGTTGTACCGCGGCAGACAAGTATCCGACATGAATATTCTTAGAATCGGATCGCTCTCAATGAAGTCTCTGTGAGTCCTGTGGGCCAACTTTAGTCCCGCCCTGTCCTCGCCTGAGAGAAGTCGGTAAGTCACTAGCCGAGCTTCCTTCAATATATGTATGTAGGTGCAGTGGCGGCAATCCGATCATCACCTCCAATGCAGCGGGTCCGCATTGCCCCGGTCACTCCCAGCCAGGCCAACCTCTGTAGCCTTACGGCATCGTACAATCGACGCATAGGTTACGATGGGCCTAGCAAGGGGCGTATATAGCCACAGTGCTATCCTAGGACTGATTCTCCAGGTCCCCCCGATGAAGCTCCTACACGTCCACAAGGCCGCCGTAGCTCTCCCGATAACTCTATCTATATGGGTATTCCAAGAGAGACGATCATCCAGGGTTACCCCCAGATACTTCACCTCCCTAGAGTAACTAATACGTTCACCAAACAGAATTGGGCTCGTTAATCAGTTCCTGCTTATGTGTCTGCTGAAGACGACCAAAGTGCTCTTGCTTGGATTTATATTTAACCCAACGCCTTCGCACCACCTCTCCCCAACAAGTACGTTTTGCTATAGAAGATCAGAAATAGTGCTCTCAAATTTTCCCCGTACGACGAAGGCCACATCTTCGGCGTATTCCCAGACACGTGCCCCGGAGCCCCTGAGAGCAGCGATTAGATCATCCACTACAATGGACCCCAGAAGGGCCGAAAGAACCACGACCTGCGAACACCCTCTTGAAGCGGAGATGAAGAGTATATCGTCAGCTATGGTGAACTTAATAATCCTATCCTGTAGCATCCGATTAACTGATCTGGTAGTCGTCGCATCAATCCCTCGTTTGCGCAACGTCTCACAGATGACATGATATGGGGTGTTGTCAAAAGCTACCTCTTAATCAAGGAAGCAGCCAACTGCTACCTCCCGCACTTCCAGTGAGTTTTCAAGGACCCCCACCAGACTCTGCAGAGCGAGTACAGTAGACCTTGCCGACTGATAGGCTTACTGAGATTCATGCAAGGGATTACTTCCTAGTGCATCGTCCCGTATAAAAATACCAATCACTTTTTCCATTGCTTTCAATAGAAAAGAAGTAAGGCTGATTCGACGAAAAGACCTTGGGTGGTTGCTTGCTCTCTTATCGTCCTTCGGAATATACGTCACTTTAGCCGCCCTCCATGCCTGAGAGATGTAACCCCACGCATAGCTGGCACGAAAATTTTCCAACAGTGCTCTGGCAATATGTTGGAAACCCCTCTGCAAAAATGCAGGATATATCCCGTCATCACCTGGAGATTTGAAGGGGCTGAAAGAGAAAACAGCCCATCTAATCCTGCCCATCGTGAAGACAAGACGGGATCGTTGCCAGTCATCCCTCCTGGGCCAGGATGCCCTCGGTTCAATGACCGCATTTGAGTGATTCCGAAGAATCTCCGAGTTAGGAAAGTGCGTTGACGCCATCAACCCGCTAGAATACTTTTTAGAAAGCACCCTGTGAAGACGCGCACTGCTGGAGAGTTCATCAATGCCCTTGCAGAACGCCCTCTACGAAATTCTGTTCGCTTTCCTAATTTCTTTATTGTATTTCGTGAGTGAGTTTTTATACTCTTCCCACGAATCCGACGCCTTGGCCTTATTGAATAGCTTTCTGGTCTTTAGTGTAAGCCTTGAAAGCTCTCCATTCCACCACGGGCACTTAATATTACTCCGCCTCGGCTTAGCGCGGCAGCTCCCATGGTAGGCACTAGTAATAGCCGCCGTCAGAGCGTCGCTGGCCAGTTCGATATCCATCACCGTTCTGACGGCAGCAGGAATGGATCCAATTCCATTCATGAGGAGTGTTTTGAATTGACTCCAATCTTTGGATTGGAGTACCCGATACGTTTCTTCTGCCAGGCCCCCGGAGACCATTACATCAAACCTAATCTGAGTATGATCGGACATGGATGTCTCATTTGAGACATGCCATCCCCTAACCCTACTGCCGATAAACTCAGTGCAAAGGGTGTTGTCAAGGACCTCTTCCCTAATTGCATTTATGAGTGTCGGCCTATTGACCTCATTCATAACCATTAATTTATTGCTATATATAAATTCAAGTAGGCACTCACCTCTTTTGTTTATATTACTGCTTCGCCAAACGGTGTGGTGGGCATTGGCATCACTTCCTATTATTAGTTGGAAGTTCTTCCTTCCACAAAAGTTCACTAGATCTTTTAGTTGGTCGTCTGGGTGGGCACAGTCTCCCGGGAGGTAGGATAAGCACATAATGAACTCTGTCCAACCCTTGGGAGACTTCACCTTCACCAACGCAGCTACCTGATCCTTAGAACAGTAATCTGGAATGGGAAAATACGTTAGCCTTTTACTAAACAAAATGCAAGCCTTAGGCCTGCCCTCAATTGTATTATCATACAATAGCTCACCTGTTAGGTCCTTAACCTGATCCTTCACCATGTAAGGCTCTTGGATAAGGGCGATATCGAGGTGATTCTTCATAAATCTATGAGCTAGAACATTAGTAGATGCCCCAGCATGCTGCAGATTTATTTGGATGCACCTCACAGCCATATCATTTCCTCCGGCTCTTGTCTATTAGCTTTGGTCTTTAGACAAAGTGGCTTATTGTTTGCACTTAATATGAAATTGACATAATCTCTTTTACTTTTGAATAAGGTAAGGGTTTGTGACTAAGATGAAATACCAAGAGTCTCGATTTTTGTATCAGTAGCTATTACAATATTCAAATTTCTTCTTGTACGATAGATAAATACGCCTATAAACTGAAAATGTATGACATAATTTTAAGTTAAATGAAAGCTTTCGTCTCCCGGACCAAAAGTGTATTAACTCAAAAAGCATCATGATTCAGAAAATTATGAGAAATCAATTCTAACTAAATAACATTACAGAATTTTAAAATATAAGATCATTTGTATGGCAAAATCAGTGAATTTTAAGTCATGATTCTTCTGTGATACAGCAGTTGAAAGATAACAAATTGTATCTGAAACTTCAAATTGTTTTGAAGCCTATAGAATCACATTTTTCCAGTTAGTATGTTCTTCTATTCTATTAGCATGTTTTTGTGTTCCAAATTTATAAAAACACTTTCAAAATCCAAGAGAAAATCTAAAAGAACAAAAAAAAACAAAAAGATGATAAAACAACTATAACTTCCATTTATATTGTTCTTGGGCTTATGTTGTATGTTTCGTCCTTCCTATATTCATTTCATTTTTATTATTATTTCACTTCCCTATTCAAATTTTGAAATGTAAATGTAAAAAAAAGGAGTTTTTTTTTTCTAATTTTTTTTTGTTTCTAAATTTTTGTGTAACTTTTATACTGCAAACAAAAAACTAGACTTTGACTACATTTCCATTTTTTTTTCTTTAAGGGTGATGTAGCTATCTGTTTTGTCCTTTTTCTGAATACACTTATATTATATAATATTATGTGATCCGTTATTTTTGGTGTCGCAAACTTTTTACTTGTTCTGATTTAACATAGAACGGCAAAAAAAATAAGAAGAATAAAAAAAGAAAAAAATTTAGATTAGATTTGTACCAAATGAATGGAAATTATTCTTCGAATCATTTTGAATTCAATTTTTTTTTTACGTTTTGCTCCTTTTATCCTGATTTATCCTCATTTATCCTAAAACAGGCAAAAGAACACAAAAAATAAAAAAAAAAATTATTTTCCTTAGATTTTATTTAGTTTGTTTTTTTTTTCTGATTTTGTTCTTGTTTTTTCCTTGCTTTTTTTAAATCTATCGTCCTAGTGTAAGTATAAAGTGAATTAACTATGAAATTCAACAAAAAAAAAAAGAAACTAGATATAATAAGGAATACACTAACAATACGAACATGTATAAATGTGTGAATTATAAGGAAAAATTACTGAAAAAAAAAACACTGGGTATGACTTTTTTTGTTACCCTCTGGCTCTATTACAAATTGCCTTTGTAGGTGACATTACCATTTTGTATATACTCTATGTTTTTCTTCCATGTTCTTCTTCCTTGTTTTCTGTCTTTTTGCGCCTTGTTACATTTTCAACTTGAAATCGAAATGAATAATGGTTACCTTCGAAATTATATTTTCAATAGCTATGATTATGAATGAAAAAACAAGAAACAACAGTAATGAAAGATTTGAAAGGAAAATAAATAGTTTTGTTTTTTTTTGTTTTTGTTTTTTTTTTTTAATTTTATTGTATGAACAGAGATTAGAATTTCAATAAAATTGTACTTGACTTCTTTTGTAATATCCGATAGAATAACATGGGAGCTAATTTGCAATTATTTAGTGAAATCAAACGTTGAGTTTTGTGATCACAATTGACATATAGGAGGGCTATACTATTGACTTATAGCAGGCTAGTCACCTACTTAGTTAACTCTATCACGCTATGAAACTAGGGCATGATATAATGCACTAGCCCTATGTTTCTCCCACGAGTGAAGAAGGAAAAAACGCAAAATACTATTGGCTAGGAAGCAGCCATCATATATGTAAGAATACGTGTGTGAAATTTCAGATTTAATAGTAAAAGTAAGCCAAATACATCTATGCACATATGTTGTGAATGTTCAATTTGCTATATAAAATAAATATTTCAAGATGCAGTGAATCGGTCTGCATATTGACTCCAAGGCCTTAAAATCTAATTTGTTTAGTGAAAATGTCCCAACATAAACAGTATAGACAGTGCTGCATTCGACACCCTTCATTTTGCTGTATAATTTTCCTCTGCTATGATATGATTGTAATGACCAATTTATTGAAAAAACTTTGATATATTAGAGGCCGACTAAATAAATAAGCCTGCATAAAGTTTCAATTCCAAAGTAGAATGCATAACTTGTTATTCCAAAGAAATGCTTCACTTTTGAGGGCTTGTAGAGAAGATTACAGAAAAATCCGTTTCAAAATAATTATTTTCCGTACACTACATTATAAGAATTCTACGCATCCTGTCTTTGGTACAATTTTTTTTCCATCCAAGTATAATATAGTACATAATTCCAACACTTTCCTCCCTGTAACAGAAAAATGAAAAATGTTTAAATAAAAATTAGTTCATTTATTAAGTAAAATGTGAAACTAGATGTATTTTATGTAAAACATAAATGTCGATATCATTATGTAAAAGCAAACTGTCTCGATTCTCGCTCAATCTTTTTTTTTCAAATTTATTCTAATAGTGTTATTAATTCTCTGCTTTATGTGTTATTTAAACATACTTGTAAAGCAAGCGTACGTTCGATTATGTTCAATAAAAAAGAGGGTGAAAATCATATTATTTAAGGAAGCAATAACAAACAAATGAACGAATGATTGAAATGAACGAATCAATGAATGGATTAATACATTATGTTTAAAAAAGAAAATATAAATAACGAAAATGAGCAAGTAAGAGGGTAAAAAAGTTAGTTAAAAAAATTAATCTTTATAGAGTTGGGATTTTTTTTAGCATAAATTTTTATTCATTAATTAATTATGAACATATTCCGAAGTGATTTTTTTGTTACTATTGATGCTCACCATTCTGAAATTTAAAAAGTTTATTCATTAATAATGCATAGACTGTTAATGAATTTAAGGAATTTTGAACTAAATATAGACCCATATTTTATAGGAATGACATTAAATTTATCGAAAATATTTGGCAACTAGTTTTAAACTCAAAAATTTCAAATGCTAAATTCTCTTCCATCTCAGATATAGGAAAAATCAGGTGGTGTAATATCCTGTCTATAAAGGGTTAGCTTGTAATAATTTTTCTTGAGTACAATTGCAATTCATATAGATCCAACGTGATTTAATTGTTTTAAATCCTTCTGTTGACGTCAATGTGAAATTTATTCTACATCTTTAATGTGAAATTTATTCTTTATACAATATCTATAGCTCTTTTTGTCTTACAATCTAGATATTCGCTGATTTTCTCAACCGTCGACATTTCGAAACATGTTTAGTATTGTAAAATACGTATTGAAGAACAATTATTAAAAAAACAACTCATTACAAATCTGTTTGGGATTTAGAACATCACAATAAAAGCACAAAATCTGCAGTGTCTCATCTATGTACATCTGCATACGGAAAATACGTACACATGACACACAGTGTCCCAGAGACCTTTTTTTTGACTCTATGGTTGATATTCCAAAGTCGACCAAAGTTTTGTCTGCTTTTAACATAAAATAACCTCGGGTAATTTCTTGACTCTTCTTGTCACTTATCAAAAATGTTCTAACAATTTAAGGTTACGAAATAGTTTTTCAAACTACAATAATCTCCTGTGATATACAAATGAATTTTGATTCAAAAAGTAATTTTAGAATAGATTCCTTTTAATTTATTGCTGCTTTGGGTATTCGAAATACATCAAGTCATGTAAAAAGAAAATATCTTCTTGATCCTGAAACATCTGTTAACATTTTTTTTCTGTATAATAAAAATTTAACAATGTCGATTATAACAGAATAAGAATATAAAATTAATCGGTGTAATTATAATAGCAACCAACTGAATGAATATCTTAACATACACATGTGTTTGTATAATGAAGAAGCTCTTTGTAATCCTGTATAAATAGATATAAGATATTAAAATGAATAGGTGTTAAATTTCTTTCCTTTAAATTTATTTTAAATGGCATCCTTTTTCTTAATATTTAACTAGATATTAGTTTTGCGGAGCCTTAAAAATTGTAAAGAGAGCGGTTGAATTTTTAAAAGAGTTCATTTGAATAATAGAGAAGATATCGCTTATTCATTTTTCAAGGACATTAATTTTTTTTATAACACAGTGTTCCTTTTCTAGAATGAAAGTTAAAGAATAAGAAAGACTTTGATGTTGTTCGGAATATCACAGTTTTTGTTGGTTTTTTTTATAGAAAAACGAGCCACCTTTCAATGGGACTTTTGTTAAGAGTTTCTTTTTCATAATATTTTTTCATTCAAATGAAGGTAAAAGATAATATCATTTTTATACAATCAGAATATTGTTGATCATAAATAAAAAGATTCATGAAAATACCAAAATTGATTCATCCTTAATGTTGGAGAACTTTATCACAATAAATAGCTATTTAGGACATCCTATTAAAATTTGCTTACTTTTCAAATAATATTTTCTTTTTGCTGAAAATAATTTTATAGATCTTCTGATCAAAGAATATAGGCAAGATATAAATAAATTGTTTAAGAAAAAAAAAATCTTTTTAAATTTTAGAACGACGTACGAGTAAGTGGCTTTGTTTTTTTTCATATCTTACATCATTGGAACTATTATATTATAAGGCAGATGTTTCAATAAATTTGAATATAGATTGTTATTTTTGTAGTCTTGTTCCACAAAAAATATCAGCTGCCTCGTTATCTCTATATCACTATCTACAAAATGTATCCATTGTAAAGTTTTTCACTATCACAGATCGCAAATGAAAAGCTTTTAAAAATCGGTTTTGAATTGCATAAATTCATAAAGCTTGGATTTGATAAAGATGTAATGATTTGATTGAGAGTCTCTTAAAGAAAATTATTGAATATTTTTATACACTTTGAATTGTTCTATTAAAACTTTATGTGTATTTAAAAATTTTAAGAGATCTTATACAATGCAATCCTTTAAGAATGTCGTTATTACTACTGACGAAAGTAGGGCGAATTCATTGATATTCTATTTAATCTTGACTTTTCTTTCATATTTTTTTTATATGATTTCTTTAAGATAATTGTAAAATTAAGGCACTTTTATTTTATAATTTAAATAATTTCCAATTTTCTTAATTATGCGCGTGCTTTGGCCTTGCACTTCTTTGAATATGTGGTAAAGTTTGATCCTAAAGTTTGATAAAAAAAAACATTATTTCTAGTGTTTATAGAAACTCTTGAATTACAAAAATGTATTGAATTCATAGTACTAAAACAAAAACAAAAGGCACTGCTTGAATATCTTAAAAATTAAAAAAAGTCAGGAGTTTTAAAAATCTCAATATTATCACCAATCAGCACAATTTTTTGGTATATGAACAATGGCAAATTGGTTTTTTGGAACTGATTCAGTTCGACGATCAAATCATACAAGCTAAGTATAGCACATTTTTTTCTATAGAACACTAGTATATCAATTTCATTCAAACAGGCTTCCGATCATTTCTTTTCTAAAATATAATGCTAGACAGCTTTTCTTTAAATTTGGCAGCTTTTCGTACTTTTTCTGTAAAAATCTCTGATTGTTGTACGTACAATCGTATGTATGTTAAAAATAATGCCACAAATGAAAAAGATTTCACAAAAAAAACTTTTTGTAAAAATCGCACTATCTTGTATGTGATGGCTTTTTTATCACTAAACTAAATTTTATTCAATAAATTATTCCCTCTCTTTTAAAATCAAAATTAATGCTAAATTGTAGCCGTAAAAAGAGAAAGAACTACAACTGATATGACATTGTATGTCATGGAGTTAAAGGTTTAGATGCTAATTTTTCATCTTGTTGTATTATGAGCTATGAAGGCAAAGTAATTTCAATGAATTGAATACCTCAAAACAATTCATTCAAAAATGTTGATTTAAGATCCTTCCGTAAAGTAACTACGATATTCGGTAACGTCCAAACATTTATAAATCTTTCGTAGCTCATACGAATAATCACAATTCACATTATTAAAATTCACAATACTAGATTAGATAAAAGTTGCTTAATTAAAAAATATTTCAGAATTTTCAAGAGACATTTAAAGGATACTAAAAGCATAATATTTTAAACTTAAAAATTAATACACTAAGTCTTGATTATTTCAAAAATATTCTATTTAAAAAATATTTAAATTAACTTATAGAAAAAAAGCACATTTAATAATATTTTTTTCAGTTATAGTGAAAAAAATTTTCTCCCTCTTTATTTAACTGTAAGAAATAAATAGCTTGAATAATAAAAAGGATACTTTAATTTTTATTTAACTGTCGCTTAAAACGAATTAAAAATAATTTATAACTACAATAAATGAACAAAAAATACATACATACATACATATTCAAAATTATAGCCATTTTCTCTACAATAATATCTAAATTCAGTTTTCTCCTGTTTTTTTTTTTTGTGAAATTATCCTTCATTTAATTTCCCTTCATTATAACATTTCAACCATAAATGTCAAACTTAAATCAAAATTTATATTCATGAAGTTTTTTTATTTTTAATTTTTTGTTTTGTGTTTTTGTTTGAAAATAATAAAAATTATAATATAAGCGACTAAATACAACAACAAAGAAACCAACAACAACACTCTTATAAGAAGTCAGGGAAAAAAATGAGAATAAAAATAAAAGAAAATTATGCTCGTTAATTCATTCAGTTTTTTGCAATTTTCATACATTTTGTTCTTTAGTACACACACAATATACAGGATTATTTGGGTGCCTCATTGTATATGTATGTAAGTATAGAATTTCCCGTATCATATTTGCAACAATATTAAAATTAAATGAATATTTTTTGTTCCCTGTTTATATTTTTTTTTTTATAATTTCAAATTATTGCAAAATATTCTATAAATACGATACGATTCCGTTATACATATTATGTATGACTTTGTATTAGGAATATTTTTGCATATCCTTGTAATGGTACCAACACTACCCCCACCACCACTGCTCTTCGCTCATATCTCAAAAATTATTATACACACAATATAAACAGTACATTTTACCACTTAATTATTCAAAACATCTTAAATTCTGAAAAAAAAAAGTAGAAATGGAATAATAATAATCGTAACAGTGTAATAATAAATACATTGAAAATGTAATATAGTTACAAAAAACAAAAAAAAAAAAGAAGAAAAAAAAAAGGAATTGAAAAAAAGGATCTCATATTTAAAGCGTTCTGTTAATGTTAGAAGAGAGAGAGAGAGCAAAAAATATGAAAATTTGTATTTTTTTTTTCTTGTTTTTTTTTTATGTGTTTAGAAAACAATAAAAATTTCAACAACTTACTTATTTCCATAAGAAATTTTATTCCTTTTCCGCATTTACACGATTTTTTTCCATACTTACCTATATATAAATGGAGAGCATATAAGTATTTAGAAATGTTATACAAAAAAAGGATAATGATAATAATAGTAATTTTATGCTTTTTACATTCAAATACCAAAAAAGTATACTCATATACATACATACATAGAATATATAGCGATAATGTAAATTTAGACAATAATTGTAAATAGCAAAAAAACAAGAAGAAAAAAAAAACACTTTCTGAATTAATGGAAAATATTTTTGTAATAAATTTTTGTTTCTTGTGTAAATTTTTCATCTTCTCCGATATGTTCTTCAATAAAAACATTTTCATTTAAAATTCAAAATGAAAAACAAAAAAAAAAGTAAAGCATATTTTCGACATTATAAGAAAAATTATTATTATTGCAATATTATAATCGTTTTAAAAATTCAAAAAGGATTCAACGCGACAATATGTGGAATAAGCTATACATGGAATAAAGAAATAGTGTTAAAAAATTGGAGTATATTTTGTGATGTTGGAGCTTGTGAAAATTGCATATTATCTGTTCTATTGGTATTGGTATGTAATGGAAGTTTAATGAATTAGATAGCCGCAAATGGGTCACTATATGTTGGATGGCAGGACATATGAGCGTAAAACCAAATGAGGCAGTGACAATTATTCAGAGAGGAGGAGGGGGATGGGGTGGTCGGCGGAAAATCCAATTGGTCATTATTTGCGGTCGCAATTTTACAAATTTGCAATCAAATCTATAGGTAGGAAATTTTGTTCATATGAGCTGAAAATATAGGAAAAAAAGTAAAACTTGAGTCTGACTGGAACAAGAAATAAATTAATATGATATTAAATGGGAAATTTCGGCTGTATATGGAATGGAAAATTTACAAATAAAATAATAAAAGGTGCTAATCGGCGTAGCATCGTCTATCTGGAACGCTGCTTTTATATAAAAGGTATAGGTACCACCAATAGGAAATAGGAAAAGGGCACAAATTATTTTTTGTGTTCCTACATACATTCAATAAATTTACATAAAAACCGTGTTAATTTTAATTTTGAATTACTTTAAATTTGTATAAGAAATTTGAAGATTAATAATGCACTACCAACAAAAAAACAAAATTAGTGAAAACGCAAATATATTTTAAAAAACAATAAAAAGCGTAAATATTGTAATAAATTATAAATGTTAACAACGATAATAATTTCTAAAAATTTATAATGTTTTATAGCTTCTTTTGTATGTATAATAATAATAGTCTTGAATAGAACACAATATTAAGCATCTTGATATGCTCATAAAATACTTTATTCTGTACATTATGTACATATTTTTTAACCGCGGTCTATTCTTAATGTTTTATTTCCTTACAATCTTATATACATATTCACATATTGTGAGTGTGAAGCAAGTTTAGTTCATAAATTTTGAATTCAAACACATTAATTCATACATAATGTAATAATCTTTTGTTCAGTATGTTAAATTACATTCCCATATTAAAATAACATGTATATATGTATGTAGTAAATAAGTATGTTTAAAATCATATAATTTAATTTCTTTTGTATTAATTTGTAAAATGGCATTCAAAACAAAACCACACTTTTCTTATAAATGAAAATTATAAATAGAAACTTAAAATAGCGTTTATGGTTTTTGTTTTCGGTTAACATTATTTTTAAATTACAATATTTTGTATATATAATTTTGTTTTTATATTATTATGGTAACAACAGCTAGCTTTTTGTCTATATTTTACACTTAAAATACTTTTACATTGTACTCTTAAATTTATTGAAAATTTCGATAGTTTCATTGAAGTGACTTTGCGTATACAATTTCCTGATTACCTTAAAAATTCTTTAGAAGTAAATTAAAATTAAGTTGTTCAAGTTGATAATTACAAATTTTCATTTCAAAATACTTCTTAATGTTAATGGGGTACTACTTATTTACTTTCAAAACGTGAATTTCATTCATTCCCAGAAATATCGATGGCCCGGGGCATGCTGACAACGCAAACGCTATGATATTTAGGGTACAGGCAGAATACGATATTTTTAGTTTTGCAATTACTGTTTATCGTTACGCGCACATTTGTCATCGGGAGGGTTACAACGGCCTTGGGGACGTGTGGGAGCTTCATAGATGGGGCCTGAGATATAAATCCTAGGATGGCATTGTGGCTACATACGGCCCTTGCTAGGCCCATTGTCCGTTACGCGTCGAGCGTGTGGTGCAAAAATGCTCAACAAGCCAGTGTGCGGGCCAAGATGGAAAAGCTTCAGAGGCTGGCCTGCTTAGGAGTGACCGGGGCTATGAGGACGGCTCCCACTACTGCATTGGAGGTAATGATTGGGTTGCCACCTCTGAATCTCCATACAGTAAGGGAGGCTCGGTTAATGGCTTACCGACTTCTCTCTGGCGAGGACGAGATCGGCGAAAATTGGCTCATGGGACTCACAGGGAGTTTATTGAGGGCGATCCGATTCTGAGAATAACTATGTCGGATTCCTGTCTGCCACGGTACAATTTTGACTGCGAGTACAGGGTTCTGTTTCCCGGCACGGTACATGAGTCAGGTTCAAGCGTATGGTATGCGGACGGGTTCAAAACGGAGTCGGGTGTGCGTTCGGGTGTGTACGGTGTCCGCCCGGACACGTGTATATATGTCAATAGGCCGAAATACATGCAATAGAGATCTGTGTGAGAGTTAGTTTAGAAAGGGGGTATAGGAACCGTACTATTTATGTGCTCTCAGACAGCAGGGCGGCATTGCTGGCTTTTCAGTCAGCCCAGGTTGAATCCAGGCTTGGCTGGAGCTGTCTTACTGCGCTTGTGGAATTGCCGTCGGTAAACAGAGTGTGACTTATTTGGATGCCTGGCTATAGTGGGCATGCGGGCAGCGAGGTTGTCAATGGATTGGCGCGGAGGGAGTCTGGGGCTGACTTTGTGAAGCGGCAATTGTTTTGGGCAGGGTTTCTTAAGTGTTCGAGAGCTGCTGTTTAACTCCCTTAGGGATATCTCTGGTTTCATACTTGGAACGGGGATATTGTAGGAGGGGCGTGGGGAGGCTACAAGAAGTCGTGAACGGCTGCGCTGACCCGCAGGATACTCCTGTCCCACTCGGTTCCCTTGCAAAAATCTACAATCTACGCGCACATTTAACCAATTAAACTAGCATGTTAAGTCAAAACGAATGTGTTGATTAAAAATTACATTTATTAATTGTGTAATTGAATAAATTCTTAATTATGTGAATTATTCCATCAGCTTGCAATTGTTAAGAACAGAAGTTATTGATACAGCCGAATAATACTCTGAAAATCGAAGAAGAGCCGGATAACGCTATTAAAATCACAATTTTAAATTTTCCATTATTCCTAAACTTTCTTTTCTTAATCCCAATGTAATGCACGTGTTTATATTATTTCGTGAAAATTTGAATACCACAGTTTTTAAGAAGGCAATCAAGATTGTTCTACCAAAGTTTGTATTAGTTTTGAGGATAATTTGAAGTGCATAAATTTAAAGTTACTTTGAATAAGAACCTTGGTTTTACAAGCATTACATCGTAATGTGAACAGTATAGTTGTATGTAAGTGTATAACATATGCCATAAGAGCAATCAATATCATACACTTCATATATTAACATTACTTTTATACTTGACTATATAAAATTTAAAGTTTTTATTCAAATTTTATCCCAAATAAATTTTTATACGTAAAATATGGTGTAATAAATTTTAATTTTATATATTTACTATATAGGGTGTTTCGTATAAAGTGGAAAATAATTTCTAGGGATGATTCCTTGATCAATTTCCAGGAAATAATTTTATGGTTGGGAGCATATAACATATTCGTCTATCACTATTAAACGTGTTGTGTTTTAAAAACATGCGAAAAATTCATAGTTCACACACTCATTAGTCTGTAGCTCCAAAACGAATATATCTGCACCTTGCCCCCCTTCACAATTCATACAATTTATCAAAATATCATCCATAAAATTATATGCCACATTATGCGAAGAACCCTGTATAAATATAAAAGGATATTAACATTAAATTGCACTTTTATGCTTGAAAATTGATTTCATGTGTTCATACAGAAAATTTTTATTATTTTAATTTAATTTTTTTTAAAATATTGAATACTAAATATAGCGAACATATTTCAACTGTATTGTATGTGTGAAAATAATATGCGATTTTAAAATATTTATTTATTTGTGCAGGAAAAATCAACTTTTATTATACAATTCATTGTA
The DNA here is from genome assembly GCF_029603195.1 of Condylostylus longicornis. Classification (NCBI taxonomy): domain Eukaryota; kingdom Metazoa; phylum Arthropoda; class Insecta; order Diptera; family Dolichopodidae; genus Condylostylus; species Condylostylus longicornis. The sequence goes on along the minus strand of NW_026578052.1, from coordinate 3,046,839 downwards.
CAAATAAGAACATTGAGGAAATCAAGAGTGCAAAAATTTCATCCTTGAACTTTTTTTTTCTTATTGCTATTTTAAATATACAATAATAATATGTTTTATTGTCTATATGTAAACATTTAAGTGTTTTTCTTAATTTATACTTGCATATTTATTATAATTTCCCTATTGTTGCTCCCAGTGGTGCAATTTAAATATAGAGAGCATAGATATTCACGTATGCATTCTTAGTAATAAACTGATAATTTTTTGTTGCCTCTTAATTCATAGCTACTGCTTGAAATCTTTATTATACACCCATTTTCATGTATAGTAATAATAATTTGCAGGAACAATAAAAATACCATCAATAAATGCAAGAAGAAAAAAATTCATTATTCACATTATTATTTTTTGCAAATTTATAATAAAAATAAAATAAATAAAAAATGTAATCTTAAGTTATTTAAACGTTTATTTATTTTACAGCATAATTACGAACATAAAATGAATGTGTGAACAGTTATATGTGTACATATACCACCTTAACTGTTATTCCAAGAAATATGGAATTAAATGTTACTTCAGTATGACTACGTCATGTTTAGATACTCAACTATCAACTGCATACGCCTTAGCGTGTGAGATATTGATAGGCGAATACTAATTACTCGCTGTTTCACTATCGTTATTTCAAGGATTTGAAGTAACTGGTCATTCGTAGATCAAGAATATTCGTTTTACTCATTACTCGCTTATGAGTTTACTCATTACTCGCTTTTCAGTTATGAGTAATCGTTATATTATTATGCAACAGTATTTATGTTTTGTTAGGTGTGCGTAATATTCTTCCGCCAATGCAAAGTAAGAATTAGAGGCAGAGGAAATATAAAATTACTTCTGATTGCATAAAATGAAAGTGAATTTTGTTTTAGACTAAATACCACAGAAGTAGAGGCCGGTACGTATAGTCTGAATTATTCCACACTACATGGAACAAGTTATTGACTTGTAAATGGACTGCAATTCATATAGGAATTATTATCACGATTAGCCGCCTTTGGAGATATTTTTGCAGCTACACGAAATTAGCACTTCAGACTCTTACCATAATAGTTGTAATATCAATTAATAAGAAAACAGCGAGAAAACATTTTCCAAACATACTTGTCTACTTAAAATATTTATAGAATTGCAAATAGGTACGTTACAGTCAACATTTTATTTTTTTTTTGAATCAGTTTAAATTAAAAGTTTTTCTTGCCTTCTATAATTTGCTTCGTTATACTTTCAAGTATAATTATATACAATGTCTACATTATTTAATGCATAGCAAAAGAAAACAAGGATGAGCTTAAGGAGAATATTCTTTTATTTTTTTTCTTTTGCTTTTGAATAGGCCGCCAATTATATTTGTATGTAAAAAGTTTTGATAAGAGTTGAAAATTTTTTTTTTCTCACTGTTATACGTCCTGTTTTATTTCTTTTCTTCCAGGCTCTATTTATTCTGTTTGCAACAGTTATGAAAAAGAAAAATTTTGATATGGAAATGAACTACATAAATAATAGGTATAGAAGATAAGTAGAGTGGTCTTGCACATATTAGGATAAAAGGAAAAAAAGAAGGATATGAATAAAAAAATCTAGCTGACACAAAAATTGATCTGGAGGGATGATCATAGATATAAATGCAACTCTCTCCAATCTCCAATTTCCAATCACATGCCACAGGAATTAATAAACATTGAATTCGTCAGGATTTTCATCTTCTAGAAAACAGAGTCACTGATACTTATAAGACTGGAAAATTACTTAGAATATATAGTACGTAGTTGGAGGATAAATATAATGATTCAGACTGAAAAGATTAAAGGGCATACATTAAAGCATTTGATTAAGGGATCCCGGCTTTCAATCATTTTCATTTGCCTTTACGTTTTGACTTTTTTACTTCGCTTATTGGAATTCTAAATTATTATTTTATTTCTTTTGGCGCCCCATGAACCTGAATAAGGTAACGGTTGAGTCACAAACTTATTTAGTGCATTGTTACTGGTTGCTACTTGCTGCTAACTTGACACTGTTATAATATTAAAACACTTCTATATTTACCGTTGTTTTTTATATTATTTGTTATTATTATTTCAATTTCTTACCTCACATTATTTTGCAAGTGAGTAGGTAGTAGAAAATGGAAATTTTAAATAAGATGAAATCATCCTTATTTTTATGTGGTTTGTTTATGCATAGCTTTTGCATTTGTTTATATTATCTTTTTTCCTTTCCATTTTTTCACACAGGATTTTATTATTATTATTTTGTTACGTTTTTCCATTCATATTTATTTATACACCATATAGGTATGTATGTAAATAGGTTCTCGTTTGTTTATAATATTTTCTTCTTGGTTCTTTTTTTGTTCTCTACAAATTTTCTTTTACATATTTTATAGGTTTTTTTTTTTTTAATATTATTTTGTTTAAGAAATGTAAGAATATGAGTTTTTTTTTGTTGAAGAGCTGCTATATGCATTCTTACATTTATGTAGGTAGATATATTATATAATGTATAACGTATATAGATTATGTAATGCATATAAAAAGAAAATTAATTAAAGCCACAAAAAAAAAAACGCGTGTAAGCTGCTGCTAGATCGTTAGTGCATGTAATTTTAATTTCCTTGAAATTACATTCGTCCTTGCTTATTTATGATGTATATGAATGTATATCGCACATACGAGTACACATATAATATAATTTTTATTTATAGTTACTGACATTCATACAAATAAATAGTATATACCTATTTGTATTTTATATTCATAAATACATTGATAATACAAAATATATTGTTTATGTATGTATATATTTAACCGTCTACCGTGAAACCGTGAAACAATTTACCCACACTGGAGTCTACCAGACCTCAGTTTGAGTTGTCGTAAAAATATTTAAAAAAAAAAAACAATTAACTCCGGCCTGCAATATCAATCCCATTTGTTATTCAAAGCTATTATTTAATTCATAATTTAACCCTCCGACTGGAGGGTTGATTATGGGGTTGTGGTTCCACAAAAGGCGGATTGGAGTGTGGAGTGGGTTATGCACGCATGAGGGGTTATCCATCTACACTGATGGTTCTAGGACCATGGACGGTAAGGAAGCGGGGATCTTCTCCGAGGAGTTGGGGATAGAGCTATCGATTAGACTGCCTGATAGATGTGGGGTCTTCCACGGAAGGCGGCGGAATTGGCTGCCACAAAACCGGTGGGGGGGGGTGCGAGCTGGCAATTAGGCTGGGTGCGAGAAGGAAGTTTTCTAATAATAATTAAAGCAAATTTAGGATAAAAAATTTTTATGTTTCTTTATAAGTTTTCAACAAAATCCAAATCTCTTATACATTACTCACACTTGGGTTTCCCAGACCCAAAACGACTTTTAAGGCTATATTTTGGGTTTTTCGCAAAAAGATACTTACTGTTGAACTCCTTATCGCAGACTAATAACAAAAAAGGAAATTAACATACACTTCTGGAATTGTTCTCACTGACTTTGAAAGAGCAATCAATAAATCGAATTCGGTTGCGGTTTACCAGACCCCAGTGTGAGTATCCCGGGTTAGATGTGTAGATTTTACAAATAGGATAATGTAAAAAATGAATATATGATAGAACAAGAAGAAAATATGAGCGACTGAATGTGTATTTTAAATAGATCCAAAAGTAACAGAAAAAAGGAAAATACTATAAAATTTAAAAGGATAATGTTAGGTAATGTTGCAAAAAAACAAAATGCATGTAATAATTTTTTTTTCCTTGATTATATTTTTGTTACCTATATAATAATAATAAAGGTATGATATACTTGTATAACACTATTTTATGTTCATTTTGATAAAGACTTAAGGGAGAGAAAGAACTTTTAAAGATACCTACATAATTTTTTAGGAAGTTTTTCATCATTTTATATACCTACTTACATAGGTACCTATTGAAATCCAGGTGAATAACCTAGGTGGCACATAAATTTTTTTTTTTGTTCATTTTATAATTAAAACACATCTACGTATAACTACATAATATTTTTGTTAAGGTTTTATGAAAATATCAAAAGAAAAAAAATTTTTATTAGAATTTCATTTTTACTTTTTAATCTTTTGGGGTACAAAAAGGCTTTCGGGAATCTTCATATAATAAGATTGTTAAAGATATCCAACTATATTATTAAGTACTTCTCATTAAGAATTTGTTCAAACTTACCCATATAGAAGGGGGGGGGGGGGGTTAAAAAAAATATGAAAGTTAATTTTTGTATTTTATGAATGAAATTGAAAAGTTCAATGGCTTGTTTAGCTAATTTTTTTAAGCAATTTTTGTAGGATAAGAGTTTCTATGTTTTTCTAAATTTGAATTAAAGAGTTTTAGAAAGAAAAAACTATTAGAGTACTCTTCTCGATGAAAAAAAGTATTAAGGAAGTGTTAATGCGTAATTAGGTTGAGTATTTTCTCTTAGTTTGTTATTAGCTTAATCCCAACAAAAAATTCCTCAATTAAAACTTGAAGAATATTTTCATTACAGGTAATTTTGTACACGCTTTTTTTTTTTTGAATTAAAAAGTTAAAATGAGTGTTGGTATTATAGGATGATCATTGTGAATTAGAAAAGAGTAACTTTTTGCTCTATGAATTTTGAGGAAGTGTTTAAGAACATTTGAGATGAAAACAATTTTTGAATAAAAGTGCATTGGCAGTTGATTGCGTTGAAAATCTTGAAATTTTAAGAAATATTTAAATTTTCATTAAAGGCCGTAACAAAAGGACTGTATGAAACTGCAGCAAAAAAATAGCACTCTTGATTTAGCTGCAATTTGCGGAATCACTGTTTGGTATTATATAATACCAAACTGTTTGGTTATATAATAAAATAAGATATAAATAAAATATAAAGGTATACTGTTCATTTTTCAGTATAAACTTGTGCTTTTAATACAGATATTTTTCTACTAGTTTCATATTATTAACCAAAGAAGCTTTTGGAAATCATTGAGGTTTTAATTGGTTTCTTGTATTTGCCGTTCTAGTGAAATATTTAAAGCTTATCCTTAACAATCTTATCTATAAAACCATGCATTCGTGTTACATATACTGTAAATTCTGGACTTGCAATAACACATTATTGCTAAAAATGTAATGTCAATAATGCTTCTTACCTCCTAAAATTTATTATACAACTTTATATTTTTATTATGCAACTTTACTTATAAGGTCTCACTTAATAATTGACTGCTTTTTATTGTATTATTAGCAATATTCTTTAATTCACTTTTATGATACACACAATAAAGTCAAGAAGTTCCCATATTACTTTTAATACTTATACTTAAAAATTACAAAAAAAATTTATAGACCAGGTACAATTCATTTCGCTATTATGTAAGGAGAGAAGGTAACAAACCATTTTATATTTTTGCTTCTTTGATTTTATTTCCTTTATGTTTATTTTTTGTTTTGTAAAATAAAAGTATCCTTAAATTTTATTATCCTTTTTTAAACCAATTTTCTTGTATATTACCCATTACAATCTAAATATAAACCGCAGGACTAAAATGTATAAAAACAAAATGTATACATGAGATGGTTATTGTCTTAAAAAGTTTTACTACTCGCCCGTCATTGTGTGTCTGTGAAAAAATAGTTTGTTCAAGGTATAGAAATGTTAAAATAACCAAAAATAGCTATATTTACCTATGATCTTTTATTGTATAGGTGTATACATATGTATAAGTTTACACATAAACGTTGCGTGTTAAAATGCAATCAATTTCCTTATCCTGTAGGTGAATGTAATATGACTTTCTTTATTCTACATTTCACTTTATATAAAAGCCTCTAAAACAAGGCTATTTAAATAGAATTTGTTTGGAAAATCAACAATGAATGTTAAAAAAAAAAACACAATTTTCATTAAGAAGTTAAAAAACCATTTTGAATACAAAGGAAACCCTTAAAGGTGTTGCTTTTTCTTGTTTCATTTTTTTTCCTATAAACTCTTTTAAGGTCTTTGTTAAAAGATCCTAAATGGATTATCCACGAAAATTTTTGAATCCTTAACTTTTTGATATAAAAATTTATAACATTAAAATCGATTCTATTAAATTTTTTTTATAATTAAAAAAAATATTGATTGCCTTTGCTGTTTATAATGCAATTTAGCAAATATTTTTAGTGCAACATTTTATTTTGTTGTGTCGTTTGTCGCTTTGATTGCCATTAGGGCCTATCGTTTTTGGAAATGAGATAATGTTATGTTTATTTACAAAAAACAGGTTAGTTACTTTAACAGCCAGTTGATCCATCATTTAAGAATTTCTGAAGGTCGTAAACATCTTGCACAGCCGCTATTTATTAATATTTTAAAAGCCCCGATAAATCCGAAGATGATCATATGAATAGTATTACGGCTTCCTTACATTTCTTCTGTACGGACAGAGCAACATAGTGATCCGATAGTTGTGTATATACTAGGCCTTTCTTCTATTAGCTTTTCTTATTCTTTCTATATTCTGCCATTAGTCAGAAATAGTAAAAGGTTGAGGATTCTTCCCTTTTGGTTCCTGTGGGCTTATAATTTCGAATGTCACCGAAAAAGTTGCGAACAAGTTGTCTGTTCAAATAGCACCTTTCGACCAGTAGCTTCGTGTCGAAATCATAGTTCTCGGAAAGGTAAACACGCTTCTCACCTCAGGCTTTTCTTTAACTGGCTATGTTAGACTTATTGATAAGTTAGCATAGAAAGTTGACTTAAAAATTAATTAGTTTTTAAATATGCTCATACACAATATATTACTTGTACTCTTATTTGTCACTACAATAAAAAAAAAAATTTACCAACCCAGTTTACACTCGCAGTACAAAATATAGTTTGCATTGACATAATTAAAATACCACAATAACCTAAAATATTTATTAAATAAAACCCAACCGACTTCTATTTACATTAACTGACATTACTTAAAAAATTTTTGGGCTATCACAATATTAAATTACTTTTGACATTCACATTATTATTATTTAACTTCAATGTTTTTTTTCTTGTTTTTTTCAAAATTTTCTTGTGACAATCAAACATCATATTACCATTAATCTATACCCAATGGCATTATTAAAATTCAACACAGATTTTATACTTGAATATCAAATTCTTTGTTTACCATTAAAAAACAGTTATAATTGAAATTTCTTATTATACAAAATACTTACATAGTAGTATGTACACATTTACTTATTTACTATGTACACAAATAATATTATGGCGAGCGGGACGTTCTCTAATTTCAATGAAATCTTTATAGTTTATATATGAAAACATTTTAGTTAATATTGCAAAAATATAAAATGGAAGGAGTTTTGTAGTACCCCTGCATTTATGCTCTTGTATTATTAAAATTGTCCTTATAATTTGTTTGTATTTTTATTTATAATACGCAGTTTACTGTTATAATAGCGTACAGTTGTCACAGCTGTTACTATATTTGAAATAACATGTTGATGTTGATACCTTAACAATAGAACTATGGCTTAGTTTTATCTACATAATGCATAATACAAAATTGAGACCCCTATATGAATGTATTTTAAAAGTAAAAGCGGTTTTAAATTAATTTTAACTTGGATTTTTTTTTCTATATTTATTCTTTTGTTTTTTTCTTTTGATTGAATTTTTAAACTAATATTGTAGAGCAGCTACTGTGTAACTACTCTATTTTAATATGTTGTAATATAATAAATCAGTTTGGATAACGGAAAAAAAAAAGAAATCACTAATTCATCAATTTAAAATTGAAACACTCATTTAATAAAATAATAAACATATATGAGAACGGTGTTGCCTATGTTACTCTATTTTATGATTTATGGAAGAATTTCCATAAACTTACTATACACGAGTATATGTATATTTACAGACTAAAATGTATAGGCATTCTTCTTGGATTATGGTGCCATGTTAACCCATATTATACCTTGCAGTTTTTAAATCCGGCTCATTACACAAACTCTAGTTCAAGTTCAGTAAATTTCACCTGAGTATAACCAAATTCAGTAAATCATTAACTACAGGCAAAATTCAGGGAAAAAGAGGAATTGGTAGGAAACAAATATCATGGCTCAAAAAGATTCGAAATTGGACGGGTTTAAGAAATTTAACAGATTTCATAACATCAACAGAAGACAGAACAACGTTTAGGGAAATAGTAAGCAATATTTTATAAATCAAGAAAGTCAAGTAGATCACATACATTCGAAATCGAATATGCAGAAGAAGAAGATATTACAAAAGGGTAGAGCAATCGATTTAATTCATTGATCTGTTCTCCCTCCATTGGGGAAATTTAGGAACACACTAAGTAAGGGTAGTAGAGGAAGGTGTTTTTGGTGAATACATGCATATTACAAATCTTTAGTGCCTTCTGGCTGTACGAAAATGATATAAAAACAAGTGAGTAGTTGGTGATTTGGCCGTAGCTGATGGGTATCCTAATGGGACACTGCCTTGACTTTAAAATATGACTTGATGAAAATAAGATGAGTATAAAATTTTTGGATGTCTGTCAAAATATGACGACTGATGGATGTAGATCATGTTTTCTGCGAGTGTCCGTTCTTGGTGGTAAAAAGAAAGTGAATGCTGACTACGTTTTTCTTGATAGACTGGAGTAGTAATGGTGTGTTTCCATGGTAAGATTGTTGAAATTTACAAGGGGAATAGGCTTGTTTTAGTAGTTCGGTAATTTTTTCTAAAATTATATATGTATCTTGTTATTTATGTCTAAATTTTAAAATTTTGGCAATTCTTTTTTGAAAAACAATCAATCCTTCAGGGTCAAAATGAATAAAAAAGAAAATGCAAGAAAAAATTAATTCATGACATCTGGGATTGAAAAGTTTTTGACAAATTTTTATAATTTTTTTTTTTTTCATTTCTATCCTCTTTTTTAAGTTTTAAAAAATATTTTTTGACATTTACATAAATTTTGAATGCTGGTAAAAAAAAATAATTTACCCGTTCGTCTATATAATGGGAAATCACTGATGTTACTGTATTAGAAATTTTTCCACTAATGCCATTCCTTTATTAAATCCCTTTTCTTTTTTTACTATTTCTATTTCAATAGCTTTATAAGAGTTTAACGTATGTGAAATTCTATTTTCAATTCTGTTTTTGTTTTATTTAAATATTTAATATAGTAGCTGTTCAGCTTAATATTTGGATCTTAATAAAACGGTAGTAGTATATTCCTGTAGTAGTGAGTTGCATTTAAGTTAATTTTATCAATTTCATTTTGATAAAACATTCTTTAAAACAAACTCTAATCAAATTATGAAAAACCTTATAATTTGAACTTTGTGAGAGTCTTTGAATCTTTTAAATTTTAAAAAATTTGTAATCTAAAATTTTTAGTGTAGCCTGGTGTAGGACAAATAAAACAATGTTCTTTAACTTTTCACCAACGTTTCGATTTAATTTTTACATGTTTTTACAATATGTTATACATTTTGTGGTCGTCGTCGGCATCTATTTTTTTTATTTATTGAAACACTTTATTTAATTCTTTTTATTTTTATTACAATAATTCTTTTATTTTATATTTTTCTATTATTATTTTAACAATTATTATTTATTATTTACTTTGGGTTTAAATTATTTATTTATTTTGTCACTACCTTCTACCTTGCTGATTAAGTTAATAATGATCAAATTCTCTTAGAAAATACCACAAGAATTTCGTGTTATACAATACAGTTGTTGAGAATCAATTCTCGAATAACTGCATCTCATATTAAATTAAAATGTGGTTGTAAAGCGACGAACGTACATACATGTATGCATACTATAATACCATTATTTTACAGACCAATAATTACATACGGGGTGTTTCACCTGCCTAATATTTTCTTCGCGTCGCTACAATTTCTTATATGTATACTTACATTAAATTATTGAACAAATTTTAATTTGATTCTAACATAATTAAGTAACTCAATAGCTTTAATCAATGAATTTACTAAAATTTTTAAAATCGTCACTTATCCTTTTTTAATAAATAACATATAAATAAATAAATAAATAAAATAAATTAACACAAATAAGTAAATGGGACAAAACTAGACTCTTACAAAACTTAAACTATATTAAAAATAAAAATATCACGAATCAGCTGTTTGTTGTTTTAATCTATTGTTTACTCTATTGGGGTTACCGCTTGTTTTATTTTTTTGAAATTTCATAATCACAGATTTATAAAATAAACTTAAGTTATTTGTATCTGTTTTGTAATTTATGTTGTTTTTATTTAATTCTATGTGTATCATTTCACTTATATTCCTTTTATACCAATTTTTCTCCCTGTCTACTATTTGTGTTTCCTTGAAATTAAAATTGTGATTATGGTTAAAATGATGTTGTGCTAGTGCTGTTTTATCTGTTTTATTAATGTTTTGTATTTTACAATCGTATTTATGTTGATTTAGTCTGTTTTTAAGATATTGTTTTGTTTGTCCTACATAGCACGCTTCACACTCTTGGCAATTTATTTTATATATTAAGTGTGATTGATTCATTTTGTCTTCTTTATCTTTAAGTTTTGTGTAAAGTTTGTGTACTCCGTTTTTGTTATAGAAAATGAATTTGTTAACCATTTGCATATATGGTTTGAAGAAATTTTTGATTTTGTATGCTATTTCAGGAATATATTGAAATTTTAAAAATTTGGTGTTGTGTAAATTTGGGGAGAATGTTTCTTGTATGTTGTTTTTATTGTCCCTGTTATTGTATTCTCTATTTATTTGATTTATGAAAAATTTTGGATAATTATTATTTTTTAATATTTCTTTCATTTTTTGTATGTTCTTTTCTATGTATTCCTCGGAGCTTAATGAATAAATTTTATCTAACATATTTTTCACTACATTTCTTTTTTGTTGAACTTGATGTTGCAACAGAAAGTTTAATATTCTGCCGAAAGCAGAAGGTTTTAAGTACCAATCTGTGGAGATCGTTCCATCATTATTTCTTATTAATAACGTGTCTAAAAACGCAAGTCTATTGTTTTCTTTGGATTCCGATGTGAATTTTATTCTATTGTGAAAACCTTTAAAAGCTTACCTTATCTTTCGGTATTGCCATTAATAAATTATCTACATATATTTTCATTATAGGGATTTTGAATTTTAATTTTTTAACCGTTGTAATTATTAGATAGTTCATTATTAAATTAGCAAATGAAGGGCTAACTGGATTACCCATCGCTGCTCCATCTAGCTGTTGATAAACTTTGTCATTAAATTTAAAATAACTTGAATCAAATACGAATTCTATTAATTCTAAGAACAATTTCAGTGTCAACTTAGTATATTTTGAAATGCTTCTCCATTGTATTTTTATAATTTTAATTAACAACTCTTTAGGAATACTTGGAAATAACGATACAACATCAAGGGAAACCAATATATTATAATCTTTCGGTAATTTGATATTTTTTATTGTTTGAACCAGAGCCTTCGAATTAATTATGTACATTATATTTAAATGTTTTTATATGTTCATATAAGATTTTGTGTAAAAATACCACAATTTCATACGTTGGACTGTTTACACACGACACTACTGGTCTCATAGAATGTTTTGTAATCTACTATAACAGAAAATCTGTAAAATTGGAGTATGAATTTCTAATTCGTCCTAGTCCGTCTTTGGTTATATTTAATTTTAAAGGATAACCTCTAAACTAGCCAGTATTTCTAAAAATATCCAGAATTTTCCCAACAAATTATGAAAATGTACGAATCTTACACCTTAAACTTGAAGATAATTAATAAGTTTTTTCCCTTTTGAGAGTTAAAAATTTTAAAAAATTAAAAAAAACATACCGACTGGCTAAAAATAATAAAACAATCTAAAACTTAAATAAATTCTCATCCATCTCGTTTATTCTATAGAATAAAGTGCGTCATTTTACATTTTTTACTTAAGGAGATTTTCAAGCTTGATACTTCCACAGTCATCAACAAAAACAAAAATCCATACAAAAAACCAAGAGAAAAAGGGTGAATTAATTCTTAAAAATTGTTTTAATTTTTTTTTTTCCTTTTCAAAATCCATTCTTTCAGATTACCAAAAAAAATATTAAAATACTGGTACTTGGCCTTATAACAATAATACTAGCTATACTATTTTACTTACTTTGAAAAATTAGATAATATTATTACAAAATAATAAAAATGGGAAAATGAACAATGAAAATAGAAACGAAAACTGGAAAAAAAATGATACGAAAGGATAATTCGTGTCTCGTGCCTTTCTTTTATTACAAAAACGAGCACATAACGCGAAAGGTCCTATAATACAAAACGAAAACCAGCAAAATAAAATTCCAAAAAAAAAAAAAAGTAAAATAACCGTCTTTAATAAGATTTTCGACAATTGGGTGGAATATTATTTAACCGTGATTAAAAATTGATAGGATTTTCTACAAAACAAAAAAAACGAACCAACCTTTAACGAGCACAGAAATAAATGCAAAAAGAATTATAAAATTTACTGATTATTTATTATTTCTGTTTTTTTTATTCTTATTTTTAAATAATCAGGATTTTATTTTGATCCTTTCTCTCTTCTTTTATCTTTTTTTTTTAGCAATTTTTATTGTACGTGTAATTTTTTATAGAAAAAAAAAATTAATGCAAAAATTTAATAGAAAATTTTGTGAATAATTATGACGGATTTTGAACAGATGTTTGTGTCTTGCTTTAATGGAAAACTTTTCTAACAATGAATGGACTATTGGAATACTCCTTCAATTACTGCTGCATCAACCCTAGTTGAATTACTCCTTCAAGTTTTATAGTTATGACTATTGCAGGACTAATCATTGCAAATTTAAAAGAATCCTCCCATTCGACTCAAAACAATGTGTCCAATCGAGCCGCCGTTCGCGACTTATTGTAACATCCCCAAACTGCCGCCTATAGTATCCCTCTTCAAAGTACAGAGCTGGAAGTATCTTCAAGTGAGTTGGGCAGCAGTCCAAAACAATTGTGAAGCCGAAATAGAAGTACCGGATTGTCGAAAATGGTGTGTATCGTCATTTCTTCACTATGCCCACTGAATTTATACAAGGAAAACCCGATTTTTTAAGCTAGTGCTGGTGATATTTTACTGGAAAGTGAAGAAATACGAATTACACGAACCCAATTTCTGTCCATCCCTAACAACTTTGAGACCAAGTACTCTTAGCACGATAAAAGAAAGAACTTCGCATGTCGTCACACCTTCCGAATTTAAAGACCGCGTTCCACCCACAACAGGCACGCAAGAGGGTCAACCGCACAGAAAAGCGGCGGTTTCACAAAGTCAGCTCAAATTGCTTCCAAACAAGCGCATTGGTAATCTTGTTGTTCGCATGCCTCTGTGGCGGGACGCCCAAATGCACATCAAAACGTTGTGGTAAGGACCCTACCTAGTACATTATTTCTGTATTTACAACAGTTTTGTAGTCCTCAGTTCGCAAAGGCCTCTCTACTGTTCTAAAATCTGAACTACTCTCATTTTGAGGAATTACTCTATTGTATTAAATGTATTAGAATATTGGAGAACTCGTGAAATTATTATTTAACGAGCTGTGCATATTTGAAAATCTTGCCATAACACGGCGAGTAGGTATGAAATTTATACGATTGGTTATAATTCCCATAAAATTTAATTTGTTTTTCTTTTTACCCTTTTTATTATGAATACGCGCTTAATTTTCAAGGTTAATTCGAATTGGAAAAAAAATAATTTGAATAAGAAAATTTTTATAATTAGAAATTGAAACTTTTTATTTATTGTTGGATTTTTTTGTTTTTCTTGATGAAAGGAACTAACTTAAATTGTATAAGACTCAAGAAATGTATAATTTAAAATTAATTTTCTTTTTGGTATCTCATTATTACAAAATGAAAAATTTTTGAAAAAATTAATAAGAAAAATAAATTTTTCATTTTGCTTTTAATTTGAATCGAGCTGGCAATAATTTTGTTCAATTAAATTTCAGTACGTTTCATTCTAATTTTAAAGTTTTCATTGTATTTAATTTAAAAAATTCAAATTGAAATTAAATTTTATAGAAAATTTTTAGTAGATTTGCAATTGCTTTTGGTTTTTAAAGGATTTTTCAATTTGTCTTTAATATTGAATCAAATACTTTTTATAATTCTTTAAAATCCCTTCAGTACAGACATAATAAATTTTCTTAAATATTATTTAAAATCGATTTTATATTTTTTTATTCTTTGTTTTTCATGTAAAACATTTATAAAAGTTCAAAATATTCAATTTATTTTAGAGAAAATTAATTCACCATTATAATATTCCAATAAAACATGCATGAAAAATTTCTTTTATAAATATATTTACTTAAATATTTATGAGAAACAGTCGAGTACCAGTTACATAGAATTTTATCATAAGAACTTTCGCTTAAATCATCATAATAAGTCTTGTTGGCTTCAGTGATCCGGTCAATGCATTTACCTTCAAAGACTGTGTGTCTTCTATCTGTATCAGTAAAATTAAATAATTTCAAATATACGAGATTCCGAGCACATTACAAAAAATAAGAGAAGTATTGCGATGGAATCAAATTCCACATACTAGACAAACATTAAACTGTGTATGAATGATATTCATTTTATTGTCTGTTAGAAGCAAAGACGGAACTTCCGTATATTACAAATTGAACCGATTTCAACGGAAATTCATGATTTATGCGCAAAATTTTAAATTATTAATTTTTTTAGTTCTACAATATAACAGTTATCAGTTTAGTGAAATTTTTGGGTAAGGTTCAATAATTGTAGTGCCAATATAATGCAACTCACTTTTTGTGTTTTAGCAAATACTATTGAATTGCTTTATATGTTCATATGTATGCATTGCTCTTAGAATTCAGGTTATTTTCTTCTTTATATACTGCAATATACCCAGTAGATGAATTAACAAAATTTAGTTCTACAGTAATTCCAATACCAGTTTTATCAGTTTTTTAACATTTTTGTTAAAATTTTTAAAATATTGTATTCTCTAACATAAGGAAATAAAAATTGTTCAATAATTTTGTGTTCGACTGTCATATATGTACACACAACTGGAGAGTATATTATTATATGGCAACAGGGATCATAAAAAAAAAATGGAGATAGAAACTTTACATGTGCTTTTAATGTTCCATAAGTATAAAAAATATAAACTTTTTGTCTATTTGCTCTCTTCCATTTTTGTTGTTGTTATATTTTATTTTTCTTAATTAATTGATCTAGGATTAAAAGGACAAAAATTTTCTATATATTTCATTTATAAAATAACAAAAAAAAAAAAAATAAAGAGAAAAAATTAGTAAAAAGCACACAAAATGTGGGAAGAAAAAAGGAAGAAAAAGAGTCAGACACTCGTGGTAAAATGGGACTGTTTGGTATAGAAAATCATTTATGTTTTGTTTTTCTATTTTTCTTTTGTATTGTTCTGTTATTTTTGGTTTATAGTTACTGCGGTAAAAAACCACAACATAGAAATATACTAAAAATTGATGCCATCATTCACTTCTTTATCTTTTATGTAAAATCTATAAACTCACACTTACATACTTACATGTAATATTATAAAATATTTTATGGTATACATATTATTAGTTAGTAAGTGTGTATATATTTTATAATACAAAGAGGACCGTTATTTATAATGGTCTTGTAAAAATCTAATTGTATAGAAATAAAAATAAAACTTAAATTTTTGATAGGAAGATTAAGAGCAGACATGTGTGCAACATTTGTAGAGTGCTATAATATGAGCTGAATTAAAAAGTAATAAAGAAAGACTCTGCGGACTGCCGAATAACCTATTTCAGCTCTTCATCTGACGAAAAAACAATGTTATAAAGACAAATTGAATTACTATATGAGAAAATTTTCATAAAAATGTGAAAATATTTGTAAAAGTAAATAGGAGGTAGTGTGATTTTTGAACTATTTTTAACAACTTCTTTAAACGAAAATTATTAAATTATTTTTATTACTTTTTGGAGTATTATTAGTCCTTTTAAGAATAGTGTAAATCATCGTCAAAATTACTGAAAATAATCAATTGGCCATAATTCAATAATATCTCCAAAATTCCTTGCGGGTAATAGGTATAGGTTTCAGATGCCTGGTGCAGTGATTTCACAACAAACAGGCCACTTCAACTTTCTATAAATTCCGAGTAAAAAATATTATTTAATTTTTTGGGGTATTTTGTTTTCGGTACCAATACAACTTTCTTTATCCTTGTCCTGTATTTAATATAATTCTGGACAAAGGTTAGAGAAAGTGGTACAATATAACAATATTTGTAATATATAACAATAATTTGTACTATATAACAATAATTTTCTTGATGTTCAACTGGCGATTGAATTTTATTTAAATAAGTTTGAATAGTCTAAAAATTTACATAACCCACAAAAATTTCACCAAATTTAAAAATATTTTTCAATAGAAAATCAAAATTTTTTTGTGGTCATTTTATTGAGAATATCAAAAATATTTTATAATTTTATAGGATTTATAATTACAAAAGATTATACACCAACTGCGACTATAGTCAGTTAAAATAATGACCTAATTTTTTTCCATCTATATTCTATTTTCACTTTTAATTTATTGTACTTACAACAAAATTAGTTCTATATGCATTTTAAATAACATTTTAAATCACTTTTTCTATATGTACACAAGTTATATACCCTCTTCCAGTATAGACAAAATTTCAATACTAATTAAGCGATACCTTTTATTTTCTTTATTTTGCTTTTTCTAATGATATATCGCATTTCAATATAACTCAAAATATACTTTTTGTTTTTCTCGTTTTGTTTTTTTTTATTATTTAAATCACACATGTTGACTTAAGCCGTCGTACTAAGAGTTATGTTACATAACTAATAAAAATAGAATCTAATATTACAAACATTTAATATAGTTTTTTTTGTTTCTTGTATAAAATTTATGCATTGAAATTATCGCTTAATAAACTATTCCGTGTGAAAATATTTCTAAAAAAAATAAAAATCTAATAATTTCGTGTGAAAATATTTCTAAAAAAATAAAAATCTAAAAAATAATTCTTTTCAGCAAATTGGTTTCCTAATGTAAAATAAAAAAAGAAAAAAGTAAAAACAAATTTTGTTTTTAAATATTTTTTGTAAAAGCAAGGAAAAATTATAACTTGGTTTAATTTTTCCTTTCTTAAAAATAGTGAGTCGAAAATTGATTGTCAAAGAATTAAGTTTGAATAAAAAGTTTTTTTATTAAGCGAGAGAAAAAAAAAGAATATTAAATAATTTTTGAAAAGTGGATATATAATTAAATTAAGTTTTATTTTTTTGTAATAACTAAAAGAAAAAGAAATTAATAAAATAAAAAAAAAATATAACAATTAATATTAAAATTGTTTTAATTAATCGAAGAAAAAGGAAATTAATTAATAAATAGTAACAGGAACTTTTTTGTGATTTGTTAAAATAACAAATAATACAAAAGTGGCGCAGTCGGTAGGATACCGACACTGCTCCATATAATAAAACAAAAATAACAAATCGAAATACAGTTAAAAATAAAAAATAAAAAAATAAAAAACAGTTCGCGAAAACAATATTTTATTAACTTTGGAAAAAAAAAAATAAATAAAATAAATAAGTAGTGAATTACAAAAAACTGTATTCGAGTTATTATCATTATTATAAAAAGTGAACAGTGTTACTTTCAAGTATTTATCGGTAAAAAGAAATAAATAACCTGTTACTTATACTTAATGAGCGATTCTGATTTAGACGGAATTGTATTAACACTTCAAAATATAAAAATACAAAATAATAATCATAAAATGGTACTCTCAGGCTTTACCTTAACTGACGTGGTAAGGGAAGCCAGAAGTGTCCCAGAATTCACTGGTACTGGACACTACGAGGTATCCAGTTTCATCAACGAAGTGGAGTCTTTAACAGCGATGTTAACCGACGCAGAACACAAAAAATATGTACTGAGGATATTGCTCGGAAAAATCCAAGGGCAAGCGGCGATATCCATTAGGAGACTCAACGAGGCAACATGGGAACAAATAAAAGCACAGCTCATCAAATCATTTGGGGTACAAGAAACATACCTAAAATTGAAAGAAGAAGCAGAAAAAGTCCAATTCCGAACGGTAAGCCAAATTTATCACGATCTTAGTAATATATTAGACAAACTAAATTATAAGTACCAATTAGATACTCTAAAACCTATTGATTACAAACCGACGTGTAATGAAAGTAGTATATTGGAGAAATTCCTTTCAAAAATAAATAGGAATGACTCTATTTATTTAAGAACAAAAGATGTTAAAAGCTTGGAAGAAGCTTATAACGAATTATTACAAACCGGAATTACGGTTAGTCGTAATAATTCCAGTGTAAATGCTAGGTCAACTCGTTCCAATAGCAATTTTCAAAATAGTAATTACAGTCGCGGTAACAATTATAACAATAATAATAATTTTCATAATAATAGTAACAGCTTTCAAAATAATAACCGCGATAGATATAACAATTATGATTGCCATGGTTATCGCAGCCAATTCTCTAATAATAATAATAACGACCGTGGTAATCGTAGCCAAAATAATAGAAATTTTTTTTCAAATAATAACCAAATTAATAGAAATTTTTTTTCGAATAATAGCCGAAATTCTCAAAATTTTTTTCCAAATGACACAAATACAAATGGAAATACTAATTTTGATAATAATAGAGCGCGAAATAGTAATCGAAATTATGAACCAATGGAGGTCGATTATAATGCAACCAACCACAATAATAACTCAAGCCGACGTAATAATAATACGGAAAACTCGCGTAACATAGAAAATTTTCGAACTTCACGCCTCACCACCAATTACCCATAGCAGAACTTACCATAGAAAATATGAAAATTAATTGTCTTATAGATACTGGTGCTGCTACGTCAATAATAAATCCAAATATTTTTCCAGTAGAAAGGCAATCGCAATTAAAAACGCCCATTTATTTAGCTACCTTAATGGGACATAGAATTATACGGCGTGAAATTATCACGAAAACTCCTTCCGAATTTAACGAAAATACAACGATGAGTTGGAAAGTTTTTAATTTAAAGAATAAAAATTTCGACGCCATTTTAGGCCAAAATGTGCTTACACCAATTGGTGCCAGGATCGATTTATTAGAAAATGCGATCGAAGTTAATGGTATTAAAACCAAATTTAAATATGCTTGCCCATATAGTGAAGTTTTCCAATTAGAAATTTTAAATATGAACCATTGTGATTTATTTGAAAATTTAAGAACTGAACATATGAACACTGAAGAATGTAAAATTTTAAAAGGGATATTATCAAAAAACAATGATTTATTTTATAAAGAGGGAGATACTCTTACACATATAAACGAAGTAAAACACCAAATTATAACAAAACATTCACGACCAATATATTCGAAAACATATCGTTTTCCTAAAATACATGAAATTGAAGTAGAGAGACAAGTAAAAGAAATGATCACTCAAGGTATAGTCCAACCTAGTAATTCCGCATATAACTCTCCGATCTGGGTGGTTCCAAAGAAAATGGATAACTCAGGTAAACCTAAGTGGAGAATCGTAGTCGATTGTAGGAAATTGAACGAAATTACAATGGACGACAAATTTCCTATTCCGAATATGGACTCCCTTTTTGACAAGTTGGGTAGAGCTCAATACTTTACCACTTTGGACTTGGCGAAAGGGTTCCACCAAATTTTGGTAGATGAAAAGGATAGGTGTAAAACGGCATTTTCGACCCCCCAGGGTCACTACGAATTTCTTCGTATGCCCTTTGGGCTGAAAAATGCCCCCGCTACCTTCCAACGCGTCATGAACCATGTTTTAAGAGATTTAATAAATAAAATTTGCGTCGTTTACCTGGATGACATATTGATTTTTTCGACTTCTCTACAGGAACATTTGGAAGCAATAAACATTATATTTAAAAGACTAAGACAGTACAATTTAAAAATACAGATTGACAAATGCAATTTCTTTTCAAGAAATACTGAGTATTTAGGTCATACCCTCACGCCTAATGGTATAAGGCCTAATGACAATAAGGTGAGGGTTATCAAAGAACTCAAACTACCTACGACTGGAAAACAGATAAAAAGTTTCCTTGGCATTACGGGGTACTACCGCAAATTCATAAAAGATTACGCTGCGGTAGCTAAGCCCATGACTAATTATTTGAAAAAAGATAAAAAAATTGACATTCATAACCAAAATTACGTTTTGTCTTTTGAGAAATTAAAAGAACTTATAACGAATTATCCGACTTTAAGGTATCCAGATTTTAAAAAACAATTTATACTAACAACAGATGCTTCAAACTTTGCAATTGGTGCCGTCTTGTCACAAGATGGACACCCAATTTGCTTTGCAAGTCGAACTCTTAACGAGCATGAAACTCGTTATTCTGCGATAGAAAAAGAACTTCTCGCAATCGTTTGGGCAACCAAATACTTTCGCCCATACTTATATGGCACTAAATTTATTATTAGAACGGACCATCAACCACTTGCGTGGTTACATTCACTCAAGGAACCCAATTCATAGAATATATACATAGAATATATAAGAGGCAAAGAGAATAGGGTTGCTGATTTTCTCAGCAGAATAGATACAAATAAACAAGAAATAAATCTAAATGACATATCTGAAAATGTAAAGAGGGAAAACGACACTGACATGGCTACAATTCATAGTGGGGTCGAAGATTTGCACGACCACATCCCGATCGTAGACCATATAGTTAATAAATACCTTACACAGATTCACATCGTTCCTCAAAGGGAACGTGAAACAGAGAGATTATATGGCAAATATAAATTAATATATATATCAGAAAATGAATTAAACGACAATAATTACTTGAACGACCTATTACGTCGTGTTATAAAAAAGGGAAAAATTGGTATTTTTTCAAAATTGGGTGACGAAAAATATAATATACTACAACAAAAATTAATCGGGCTATTTGGAAATAATAATAATATAAAATTCTATAAATGTTCAACTCAAGCAGAAAATATTCTCAACGAAAATAAAGCAATAGAAATAATAGAAAAAATTCACAACGACTCGAACCACCGGGGTATAATTGAAAATTTCAATCAAATTAGAAAAAGGTGGTTCTTCCCAAAAATTAAGGAAATAATCCATAAATTTATAAACAATTGCAATATGTGCAATAAAGCAAAATATGATCGCCACCCACAAAAAACTAAACTACAAATAAGTGAAACTCCTGACGAACCTAATGACATTGTTTGCGGCGATGTGTTTTATTGCTACAAACTGACCTTTTTGACAACTTTCGACAAATTTTCGAAGCACTTAATGGTTCAACATTTACCTGACAGAAATGCTTTAACTATTATAGATCTTTTTAGAACTAGATTTGCTATATTAGGAAAACCCAATAAACTTGTACTAGATAACGAATTTAATAGCCTTAATATGAGAGATTTTTGTAGGGAAGAAAATATCGAAGTTCATTTCACATCACCTAGATCCCACACGGGCAACTCTGACATAGAGAGAGTTCATGGAACTCTTAACGAACATCTTAGAATATTTGAAACAACAAAATGCAAACTAAATACTATTCAAAGGGTTTTTCTTGCGGTGGAAAAATATAATAACTCAATCCACTCGACAATTGAAGTTAGACCACTTGATATTCTAAACGGTAAAGTTTCAAACCTAGAGCAAATTAGAAATTTAATTCATAGAAAAAAAATAATTAATATAAATAGACTGAACATTAATAGAAGTGAATTCAAGCCAGAAGACTCTGGTAAAATTTTAGTTAAGAACCCTGAAACAGAAAGATACAAAACCGCCCCAAGGTATATTCAGATCGAAAGCCGACGGGAACACAATAAATTAATAGATAATAATAATCGTAATATTCATCCTTCTAGAATTAAAAGGAAATTTAAATTCATTTCAGGTCAAAATTAACAACGACTTAGAAAATAACTTGAATACCCTTCAAAAACAAGTGTCAGATGATAAAATTTTTACTGAAAAGCTCTTTATACTGTGACAGATAAAAACCGCCAATATATTAAACAAATTCGATTCTTACAAATCTTAAATAGTATTAGTATTCTAAATCAAGAAATTAATAAAATACAAGGTAACCTAGCATTCGCGAAACACGGAATTATGACTAATTCGATACTAACATCAGATGAAATAGAACGTTATGAAATAGACTCATTTAAATATCAAGAGATTAAAAGTTCAATATTTCAAAAGGATGAGAAACTAATTTTCGTTATCTCAATCCCAAATTTATCTGACCAATTAGCACAAAAAATTAAAATTTTACAAATACCTAACGATAAATTTGAAGAAATTTCTCTAATGAATTCGAATTTCATTACACACAAAAATAAAACTTTTATCGATGAAAATAATTTGTACGTAAAAAATTTAAAAATTGCTGACAAATGTATTCAAAATTTAGTTAAATATAATGTTAACAAATGTACTAAAGAAATTGAAAAAAATTTAAAAATTATCGAAATATCCTCAAACAATATATTAGTAAAAAACGCAGAAAACCTAATATTAAAAAACCTCTGTTAATAATATTACTTATATTTTAAACAAAAATTATCTAATTACATTTAGTAACTGTTCTATTGAATTAAATAATATTGTATTTACAAATAAAGAAAATTATATATTTGAACATATCATGTTACCAAACTATTTAAATATAGATCATATAGAATTAAAAGCAAACTTAAATGATGTTCACTTAAAACAAATTGAAAACATAAAAAAAATTGAAGAAATAAAAATGTCATTTGAAAATAACAAAATTTTATATATACTAATTGTAATTTTGCTGACTATAGCATTAACTATACCAATTTTATATTTTGTAAAACAAAGGAAATCAAAATGCATTAAATTAAAAGTTCAAGAAAATGCTGTGGGATTAAATATTAACCAATTACCAACCACATCAAGAAAAAGTGATGTCCAGGAGGACATCAAGCTTAAGGAGGGGGGAGTTATATACCCTCTTCCAGTATAGACAAAATTTCAATACTAATTAAGCGATACCTTTTATTTTATTTATTTTGCTTTTTCTAATGATATATCGCATTTCAATATAACTCAAAATATACTTTTTGTTTTTCTCGTTTTGTTTTTTTTTATTATTTAAATCACACATGTTGACTTAAGCCGTCGTACTAAGAGTTATGTTACATAACTAATAAAAATAGAATCTAATATTACAAACATTTAATATAGTTTTTTTTGTTTCTTGTATAAAATTTATGCATTGAAATTATCGCTTAATAAACTATTCCGTGTGAAAATATTTCTAAAAAAAATAAAAATCTAATAATTTCGTGTGAAAATATTTCTAAAAAAATAAAAATCTAAAAAATAATTCTTTTCAGCAAATTGGTTTCCTAATGTAAAATAAAAAAAGAAAAAAGTAAAAACAAATTTTGTTTTTAAATATTTTTTGTAAAAGCAAGGAAAAATTATAACTTGGTTTAATTTTTCCTTTCTTAAAAATAGTGAGTCGAAAATTGATTGTCAAAGAATTAAGTTTGAATAAAAAGTTTTTTTATTAAGCGAGAGAAAAAAAAAGAATATTAAATAATTTTTGAAAAGTGGATATATAATTAAATTAAGTTTTATTTTTTTGTAATAACTAAAAGAAAAAGAAATTAATAAAATAAAAAAAAAATATAACAATTAATATTAAAATTGTTTTAATTAATCGAAGAAAAAGGAAATTAATTAATAAATAGTAACAGGAACTTTTTTGTGATTTGTTAAAATAACAAATAATACAAAAGTGGCGCAGTCGGTAGGATACCGACACTGCTCCATATAATAAAACAAAAATAACAAATCGAAATACAGTTAAAAATAAAAAATAAAAAAATAAAAAACAGTTCGCGAAAACAATATTTTATTAACTTTGGAAAAAAAAAAATAAATAAAATAAATAAGTAGTGAATTACAAAAAACTGTATTCGAGTTATTATCATTATTATAAAAAGTGAACAGTGTTACTTTCAAGTATTTATCGGTAAAAAGAAATAAATAACCTGTTACTTATACTTAATGAGCGATTCTGATTTAGACGGAATTGTATTAACACTTCAAAATATAAAAATACAAAATAATAATCATAAAATGGTACTCTCAGGCTTTACCTTAACTGACGTGGTAAGGGAAGCCAGAAGTGTCCCAGAATTCACTGGTACTGGACACTACGAGGTATCCAGTTTCATCAACGAAGTGGAGTCTTTAACAGCGATGTTAACCGACGCAGAACACAAAAAATATGTACTGAGGATATTGCTCGGAAAAATCCAAGGGCAAGCGGCGATATCCATTAGGAGACTCAACGAGGCAACATGGGAACAAATAAAAGCACAGCTCATCAAATCATTTGGGGTACAAGAAACATACCTAAAATTGAAAGAAGAAGCAGAAAAAGTCCAATTCCGAACGGTAAGCCAAATTTATCACGATCTTAGTAATATATTAGACAAACTAAATTATAAGTACCAATTAGATACTCTAAAACCTATTGATTACAAACCGACGTGTAATGAAAGTAGTATATTGGAGAAATTCCTTTCAAAAATAAATAGGAATGACTCTATTTATTTAAGAACAAAAGATGTTAAAAGCTTGGAAGAAGCTTATAACGAATTATTACAAACCGGAATTACGGTTAGTCGTAATAATTCCAGTGTAAATGCTAGGTCAACTCGTTCCAATAGCAATTTTCAAAATAGTAATTACAGTCGCGGTAACAATTATAACAATAATAATAATTTTCATAATAATAGTAACAGCTTTCAAAATAATAACCGCGATAGATATAACAATTATGATTGCCATGGTTATCGCAGCCAATTCTCTAATAATAATAATAACGACCGTGGTAATCGTAGCCAAAATAATAGAAATTTTTTTTCAAATAATAACCAAATTAATAGAAATTTTTTTTCGAATAATAGCCGAAATTCTCAAAATTTTTTTCCAAATGACACAAATACAAATGGAAATACTAATTTTGATAATAATAGAGCGCGAAATAGTAATCGAAATTATGAACCAATGGAGGTCGATTATAATGCAACCAACCACAATAATAACTCAAGCCGACGTAATAATAATACGGAAAACTCGCGTAACATAGAAAATTTTCGAACTTCACGCCTCACCACCAATTACCCATAGCAGAACTTACCATAGAAAATATGAAAATTAATTGTCTTATAGATACTGGTGCTGCTACGTCAATAATAAATCCAAATATTTTTCCAGTAGAAAGGCAATCGCAATTAAAAACGCCCATTTATTTAGCTACCTTAATGGGACATAGAATTATACGGCGTGAAATTATCACGAAAACTCCTTCCGAATTTAACGAAAATACAACGATGAGTTGGAAAGTTTTTAATTTAAAGAATAAAAATTTCGACGCCATTTTAGGCCAAAATGTGCTTACACCAATTGGTGCCAGGATCGATTTATTAGAAAATGCGATCGAAGTTAATGGTATTAAAACCAAATTTAAATATGCTTGCCCATATAGTGAAGTTTTCCAATTAGAAATTTTAAATATGAACCATTGTGATTTATTTGAAAATTTAAGAACTGAACATATGAACACTGAAGAATGTAAAATTTTAAAAGGGATATTATCAAAAAACAATGATTTATTTTATAAAGAGGGAGATACTCTTACACATATAAACGAAGTAAAACACCAAATTATAACAAAACATTCACGACCAATATATTCGAAAACATATCGTTTTCCTAAAATACATGAAATTGAAGTAGAGAGACAAGTAAAAGAAATGATCACTCAAGGTATAGTCCAACCTAGTAATTCCGCATATAACTCTCCGATCTGGGTGGTTCCAAAGAAAATGGATAACTCAGGTAAACCTAAGTGGAGAATCGTAGTCGATTGTAGGAAATTGAACGAAATTACAATGGACGACAAATTTCCTATTCCGAATATGGACTCCCTTTTTGACAAGTTGGGTAGAGCTCAATACTTTACCACTTTGGACTTGGCGAAAGGGTTCCACCAAATTTTGGTAGATGAAAAGGATAGGTGTAAAACGGCATTTTCGACCCCCCAGGGTCACTACGAATTTCTTCGTATGCCCTTTGGGCTGAAAAATGCCCCCGCTACCTTCCAACGCGTCATGAACCATGTTTTAAGAGATTTAATAAATAAAATTTGCGTCGTTTACCTGGATGACATATTGATTTTTTCGACTTCTCTACAGGAACATTTGGAAGCAATAAACATTATATTTAAAAGACTAAGACAGTACAATTTAAAAATACAGATTGACAAATGCAATTTCTTTTCAAGAAATACTGAGTATTTAGGTCATACCCTCACGCCTAATGGTATAAGGCCTAATGACAATAAGGTGAGGGTTATCAAAGAACTCAAACTACCTACGACTGGAAAACAGATAAAAAGTTTCCTTGGCATTACGGGGTACTACCGCAAATTCATAAAAGATTACGCTGCGGTAGCTAAGCCCATGACTAATTATTTGAAAAAAGATAAAAAAATTGACATTCATAACCAAAATTACGTTTTGTCTTTTGAGAAATTAAAAGAACTTATAACGAATTATCCGACTTTAAGGTATCCAGATTTTAAAAAACAATTTATACTAACAACAGATGCTTCAAACTTTGCAATTGGTGCCGTCTTGTCACAAGATGGACACCCAATTTGCTTTGCAAGTCGAACTCTTAACGAGCATGAAACTCGTTATTCTGCGATAGAAAAAGAACTTCTCGCAATCGTTTGGGCAACCAAATACTTTCGCCCATACTTATATGGCACTAAATTTATTATTAGAACGGACCATCAACCACTTGTGTGGTTACATTCACTCAAGGAACCCAATTCATAGAATATATACATAGAATATATAAGAGGCAAAGAGAATAGGGTTGCTGATTTTCTCAGCAGAATAGATACAAATAAACAAGAAATAAATCTAAATGACATATCTGAAAATGTAAAGAGGGAAAACGACACTGACATGGCTACAATTCATAGTGGGGTCGAAGATTTGCACGACCACATCCCGATCGTAGACCATATAGTTAATAAATACCTTACACAGATTCACATCGTTCCTCAAAGGGAACGTGAAACAGAGAGATTATATGGCAAATATAAATTAATATATATATCAGAAAATGAATTAAACGACAATAATTACTTGAACGACCTATTACGTCGTGTTATAAAAAAGGGAAAAATTGGTATTTTTTCAAAATTGGGTGACGAAAAATATAATATACTACAACAAAAATTAATCGGGCTATTTGGAAATAATAATAATATAAAATTCTATAAATGTTCAACTCAAGCAGAAAATATTCTCAACGAAAATAAAGCAATAGAAATAATAGAAAAAATTCACAACGACTCGAACCACCGGGGTATAATTGAAAATTTCAATCAAATTAGAAAAAGGTGGTTCTTCCCAAAAATTAAGGAAATAATCCATAAATTTATAAACAATTGCAATATGTGCAATAAAGCAAAATATGATCGCCACCCACAAAAAACTAAACTACAAATAAGTGAAACTCCTGACGAACCTAATGACATTGTTTGCGGCGATGTGTTTTATTGCTACAAACTGACCTTTTTGACAACTTTCGACAAATTTTCGAAGCACTTAATGGTTCAACATTTACCTGACAGAAATGCTTTAACTATTATAGATCTTTTTAGAACTAGATTTGCTATATTAGGAAAACCCAATAAACTTGTACTAGATAACGAATTTAATAGCCTTAATATGAGAGATTTTTGTAGGGAAGAAAATATCGAAGTTCATTTCACATCACCTAGATCCCACACGGGCAACTCTGACATAGAGAGAGTTCATGGAACTCTTAACGAACATCTTAGAATATTTGAAACAACAAAATGCAAACTAAATACTATTCAAAGGGTTTTTCTTGCGGTGGAAAAATATAATAACTCAATCCACTCGACAATTGAAGTTAGACCACTTGATATTCTAAACGGTAAAGTTTCAAACCTAGAGCAAATTAGAAATTTAATTCATAGAAAAAAAATAATTAATATAAATAGACTGAACATTAATAGAAGTGAATTCAAGCCAGAAGACTCTGGTAAAATTTTAGTTAAGAACCCTGAAACAGAAAGATACAAAACCGCCCCAAGGTATATTCAGATCGAAAGCCGACGGGAACACAATAAATTAATAGATAATAATAATCGTAATATTCATCCTTCTAGAATTAAAAGGAAATTTAAATTCATTTCAGGTCAAAATTAACAACGACTTAGAAAATAACTTGAATACCCTTCAAAAACAAGTGTCAGATGATAAAATTTTTACTGAAAAGCTCTTTATACTGTGACAGATAAAAACCGCCAATATATTAAACAAATTCGATTCTTACAAATCTTAAATAGTATTAGTATTCTAAATCAAGAAATTAATAAAATACAAGGTAACCTAGCATTCGCGAAACACGGAATTATGACTAATTCGATACTAACATCAGATGAAATAGAACGTTATGAAATAGACTCATTTAAATATCAAGAGATTAAAAGTTCAATATTTCAAAAGGATGAGAAACTAATTTTCGTTATCTCAATCCCAAATTTATCTGACCAATTAGCACAAAAAATTAAAATTTTACAAATACCTAACGATAAATTTGAAGAAATTTCTCTAATGAATTCGAATTTCATTACACACAAAAATAAAACTTTTATCGATGAAAATAATTTGTACGTAAAAAATTTAAAAATTGCTGACAAATGTATTCAAAATTTAGTTAAATATAATGTTAACAAATGTACTAAAGAAATTGAAAAAAATTTAAAAATTATCGAAATATCCTCAAACAATATATTAGTAAAAAACGCAGAAAACCTAATATTAAAAAACCTCTGTTAATAATATTACTTATATTTTAAACAAAAATTATCTAATTACATTTAGTAACTGTTCTATTGAATTAAATAATATTGTATTTACAAATAAAGAAAATTATATATTTGAACATATCATGTTACCAAACTATTTAAATATAGATCATATAGAATTAAAAGCAAACTTAAATGATGTTCACTTAAAACAAATTGAAAACATAAAAAAAATTGAAGAAATAAAAATGTCATTTGAAAATAACAAAATTTTATATATACTAATTGTAATTTTGCTGACTATAGCATTAACTATACCAATTTTATATTTTGTAAAACAAAGGAAATCAAAATGCATTAAATTAAAAGTTCAAGAAAATGCTGTGGGATTAAATATTAACCAATTACCAACCACATCAAGAAAAAGTGATGTCCAGGAGGACATCAAGCTTAAGGAGGGGGGAGTTATATACCCTCTTCCAGTATAGACAAAATTTCAATACTAATTAAGCGATACCTTTTATTTTATTTATTTTGCTTTTTCTAATGATATATCGCATTTCAATATAACTCAAAATATACTTTTTGTTTTTCTCGTTTTGTTTTTTTTTATTATTTAAATCACACATGTTGACTTAAGCCGTCGTACTAAGAGTTATGTTACATAACTAATAAAAATAGAATCTAATATTACAAACATTTAATATAGTTTTTTTTGTTTCTTGTATAAAATTTATGCATTGAAATTATCGCTTAATAAACTATTCCGTGTGAAAATATTTCTAAAAAAAATAAAAATCTAATAATTTCGTGTGAAAATATTTCTAAAAAAATAAAAATCTAAAAAATAATTCTTTTCAGCAAATTGGTTTCCTAATGTAAAATAAAAAAAGAAAAAAGTAAAAACAAATTTTGTTTTTAAATATTTTTTGTAAAAGCAAGGAAAAATTATAACTTGGTTTAATTTTTCCTTTCTTAAAAATAGTGAGTCGAAAATTGATTGTCAAAGAATTAAGTTTGAATAAAAAGTTTTTTTATTAAGCGAGAGAAAAAAAAAGAATATTAAATAATTTTTGAAAAGTGGATATATAATTAAATTAAGTTTTATTTTTTTGTAATAACTAAAAGAAAAAGAAATTAATAAAATAAAAAAAAAATATAACAATTAATATTAAAATTGTTTTAATTAATCGAAGAAAAAGGAAATTAATTAATAAATAGTAACAGGAACTTTTTTGTGATTTGTTAAAATAACAAATAATACAAAAGTCACACACAAAAACGTATACTTTAACAAATTTCTACTATAAACTTCATATCAGAAATTATTATTGTTCTAAATTCACACAAAGAATCTAATATTATATTAGAAATGATCTTTTATTTAAAATCAAACATTAATTATTTCGAGAAAAGTTAATAGATACTTTAATGAAAAGGATTTTTGAAAATATTTTATGTAAAAATTTTTGAAATACAAATGAATACAAAAGCAACCAAATGCAAAAAATAATTAATTTTTCATCTTATTCTATCTTATATAGAACGCATACTATAATAATTATATCTAGTACATGTAAATTATCACCATGTCCTTTTATACTCTATTAGAGATTCAAAATGAGTTAGAATTCAAATGATCTGACATAATACTTGAAATATATTTTAAATTATTTTATGTATATGTATGTAGGTATAAATTTTATATCACAGATTATACAATCAACAAACATAAGTACACGCATACAATAGACCTTCTTATAGCTTATATAAAATATTATTTGCGTAATGCGTTTGTATGTCCTTCTTTTTCAACTAACAATTAAATGAGATATAAATCATTTTGGTTTCGGCTCGTTGAACATTTTCGATTATTTTCAAAAATATCGATATTGATAATATATTCGCCAAAAAAAAAAAAAAAAAAAAAAAAACAATAACAAGAAAATTGTATCGATGTGATTATAACCGAAAAGCACCAGAAAAGAAAAAAAAAACAAAAAAACCACGTAAAATGTTCATTTAAGGACTATAAGGATTTTTATATTGACATTTTCATTTTTGTTTTAATTTTGTTCTTATTTTCTATTTTATTCCATACATACATACATTTTGTATGTTTTAATACCTTCACGTGGTGAAACAATCATTTCAGAAAAAATAAAACACGAGATAAAATTTAATTTTTTTTTTTTGTTTTTTTTTTTGGTTTTTGTAATAAAAATAGAGAGAAATTTAACTTCTTCGATAGGGCAATAGAATTTTAAAATAAGTGGAAATTTCAATAGATGAATGAATATTTTGTGAAAATAAAAATAACAAAAATAAAATCAATGGTTTTCAAACTGTTATAAAAAATTTTGCAAAAATTTCAATTTTATACTCAAAAATTTTCTACTAATTTCAACTTTGTTCTCTTCAAAGAATTTTCGAATTTAAAGTATCCACATTAAAATAAGAATAAGAAAATTTGGAATAAGAAAATTTAATTCTGATTTTATTTTTGGATTACTCTGAGACAAGTAGCTTTGATTTTAATAATTTTACTCTTATTCGGCTGCCTTTAGTTCAATGCTATTAATTAATTTTTATTTAGCATGAAAGTACTGAGATTATCCGGCAAAAATGTCTCAGTTTTTATTATTCTTGTTAAAAAAATTTCGTCTTACTTCTATTATTGTTAATATCTTTGGCCTGTAATATCTTTCTAGAATCTATTAGCATATAGATAGTTAGGAAGAACATAAAAATTATCAATAATTTCTTCCAATTAACCAAGCTCTTATTTTGGAACTATATAAAAGAGCTACGACAACTACATTGATGAAATAATTTAACCAATTATTCTTAACTTTTTTATTATTTCGATTTTAAAACTAGAAAATTAATTTTTAATTTATTGTTTTAATATTTTAATGAAATTATAATAATATGATAGCTCTCAATTCCCCCAAAAGAATGATAATAGATTACTGATTTAGAATGTGTACGAGTAGTTTTAGTTAAAAAATAATTTAAAAAAAATAGAAAAAAAACAAAAAACTTTCTCTACGAAAAATCGTTCTATTTCAATTCAATTCCATTTTTTTTTGGAAAACTCTTAAATATCATTTCCTAATTTACATTTCGCTGCTTTGAATAATGCTCTTAGAATTTCAAATGCCAAGGATTTAAAACTTTTATGTGAAAATTTTCGATTTCAATGATTCACGAGGAATTTTAAATTATTTTTTTTTTTTTAAATCTTTTGTTTTTCATACATTTTCATTTCGATTTAAAACTCAAAAAAGCAAAAATAGAAAATAAAAATTGAATATTTTTAGTCTTTGTTCTCTATGTGAATTTCGAAACAAAAATAATAAAAAAAAAAAAAAACAACAAGAAAATAAAATTTAAATTTTTATTTTTTTTTTAGCTTTAATTTTAGCGAAACAAAAAAAAAAAACAACGAGAATTTTTCAATTTTTTTTTTTGTGTTTCCTCGAATGTCCTTTAGAGATTAAAGTAATTTTTTTCTTTCTTTTTTTATGTAATTTAATTATTTATCAGCTTTAAATTTGAAAATTATTTGAAAAATATATAACAAAGGTTTTCCTGAAATCAAAAATCTAAATTTTGTATTTTATTTTGGTTAAATCCGGTTTAAAAGGACTTTTCATTGCTACTCTTGATTATTATGTATGGGATGATTTTTAATACTCTTTTGGATAGAAATGCTGCTAAATATTAAATTCGAAGATCTTTTATTAATGAAATTCTAATTTGATTGAATAAAATGTTTACCTAAAGGTTAAAAAATTAAAATTTATTATATTTGGTGATTAAATACTTTTAAGGCTTTATTTAATACTTAATTTTTTTTTAATTTTACTAATCTCATCGCAAAAATTTAATACCAAATTTTTATTTTTGTAATTACAGGTACGGTTAAAATGCAATCAGCTATTCAAAATTCCTATGGTAAATCTTTATTATAAAAATATTATTTAATTTTAGCAAAATTTTTCTTATACAAGTTTTCGTAATAATTATTAAAATATTTTTCATTTGTAAGTCAGCGGGTTTTTTTTTTCAATATCGAATATTATGAATATATGAAAATAAAACTGAAATTTTGTTGGAAACAAATTATAAATTTAATTTTTCTAAAACTAACTTTATGACTTTAAATAATTACCTCCATTCAATCGACTTCAGCTCTCTTTTTTCAAACTTAGACCTTGAGCAAATGGTTAGTATTTTTTTATCAAACTCTTAATCACGCTTTTAATGAATTTATGCCTACTATACGTGATCGGTGTTTAAATTCTTCCCCATAGTGGTTTGACAAAGATTTGAAAAAATTGAGGAATAAAAAAAATAGAGCATGGAATTTGTATTTAAAACATAAAAATGGATACAATTATAATAAATTTGCTTATCTCTTTAATATTTACTCTTATCTCTTTAATCTTCAGTCAAAATATGAAAATTACCTTACTAATATGGGATATCAAATCAAAAATAATCCGAAATTTCGTTTTCGAATTTCGTTAATTCAAAAAGAAAATGCGATCAATATGAATCTTTTATGAATTATATGGGCGTCTCGTCTAATAATTCATTTGATATAACAAACTTCTTTCGTGAATTTTTTTCCAGCTCTTATGGTTGTAATATTTTTGAAGTTTATTGCAATAATTTTAGTCGTTTACATAACTTTCCAATATTGCCGATTTCATCAATAGATTTTTCAATTTCTCGAGTAAAAAAATATTTGGAAACACTTGAGGCAGATTGTTCTCCTGGGCCTGATAATGTGCCTAAAGTGATACTTAAAAATTGTTCTCTCTAATTAACAGGTCCACTATCTATTTTATTTACTCATTCACTTTCTCGTGATCATTTCCCACAGTTTTGGAAGGAGTCATTTATTAGAGCTGTCCATAAAAAACGACTTAAAAATGATGTGACTAGTAGTCGGCCAATTGCCAAGTTATCGTCCATTCCTAAATTATTTGAACTAATGATCTTTGGTTTCATTTATGACCAATGTTCACGTTGATTAGTGCCAAATCAGCATGGTTTCGTTAAGAAACGGTCTACTACAAGTAATTTAGTGGATGCGACTTCCTTTTATTTAAATGCCATGGAGTCTGGTTTTCAAACAGATGTCATCTACACAGATTTGCCAAAAAAAAAACAAAAGAAAAAAATAAAAAAATGTATAATATTTATTAGTATTAACTTGTATAATATTTAATAGTATTGTATATAATTTTTATACTGACCTGACCATGGTTTGAACCCACCAAGACCCTTCGATTAAAGGACCGGTGCCATAACCACTGCACCAATAGTCAGATCAATGGCCAGCGCGGATACCCTATTAAAAAAATAACCCTATTTATTCATAATTTGAAAGATTTTAAGTTGCCATTCAAATTACATCTTATTAATTTTTTCGTGCGACACCCCGTTTCCGAGATAATTCGGTTGTTATTTGGACTGTTTCAAAGGAAAAATAAATTTTTTTTTCGCAACCAAAAATTTTCAACTGATATTTTCAGGCTTAAATATAAATTTTCGAGAAGGTTTTTTTTTTCATATAATTATCTCATATTTCTGCCCCCGACAGAATTTACAATGTTACAGGCTTACCTTTTGTAAATAATCAAAATTAATTTAAATTTAATATGTCATTTGTGTCGTGTCATTATAATAACCTCAAACAGCGGTATTCTGTTAAAAGTACTAGGTACATTTTAATATTTTCACTTAAGCTGCTTTCTTTTTGAATATTTATAATAAAATGTATATTAATATGCTCTAATACACACATAAAATTAATATTAATGTATAATAATATGCATTTAATATCAATTTCATAGTATAAATAAGCCTTTATATGAGAACTCATTTTATGAAAAATTTAACAACAAAAAAACCTTCTACAAATAGCAAGTATTTGACAATTCCATGTCAACTAAATATTGCTTCAAAATAACAATTTCTATATCACAATATAATCAATGTCTATACGCTATTTGTAAATACAAACATAATGTCACTTTTGTATGACTATAGAATTAAATCCCAATATCAAATAAAATAAAAAGAAAATATAATATAATTGAACTTCTGCTCCTTTTTCATTAAAAATAATTTTTTTGTCTATTTAAATTAAATTAAATATAAAAATGATGTGATCTTTCAACTGTTAAAATAAATATTTTTTAACAATATTATTTACAAAATCAATCAAATATAGAAAGTATGTTAGTCCTGTTCAAATAATTTCAAATATTATTTTGAATTTATTTTCTCTATTTTAATAAAGAATTTATTTTATAAAACATATGCATTTCAAATTTACACTTTATGAATGAATTAGAATAGTACATTATAGTCTAGTATACAAAAATATCATATTACAAATACGAGTAATAACCTCAAATTTAATATTTTTGGGTATATTTTGTTACTCTTACTTGCTCTCTTTATTCTTCTAAAATAAATTACTCTTATACATTCATACATTTACATATTAAAATACATTTTAATTCCCCTTTTGTATTACATAGTTTACTTTATATACTATATTAGAATTTTGAATGTATGTTGGTTGCAAAAATAAATTTCATTCAATTCAAAAGACACATAAATTTATTCTTTCCGTAATATGTGCCCGTATATATTATTAAAAAACTAAAATTTTCACAATATAATGTGATGAGAAATAATAATTTCAAAATATATCAAAAATAATAATTATAGAAAGTATAATGTATATAATGTGAATGTCCTTAAATCTATAATGTTGCAGAAATATAGGAAAATCCTTGTGGTATAGCAGTAATAATAATAATCATAAATGGTGTAATAATATTAAATTTAATAACAAAATCAAATTTTTTTTATACTATAGTATGATTTTGTAGTAACGTGCAATAATTCTTGTTATAAATTATGAGAAGTGAATATCAAAAAAATGGCCACATAGATATTTTAATTTTGGGACTTAATTGTGTTTCAATATGTTTTTCTACTATTTAATAATGTTAGTTTACTTAGAATTTAATTTGGCAAATTCATAAAAATTTGATTTTTAAACAATAAAGAAATTTCTTAAATTTCTGGTTTTGGAGTCGAATTTGAAAATTTTTAATTGCTACAAGAACAGAATCAATAGGTTTGTATCGAAAATCAAAGAAAAACGAGAAAAAATAGAGTTAATACATCAACTTTGTAATACTTGTATGAATTTGTTATCCTATAGACGATATATCTGACTGTTGGACAGAATATGACTTTAAGTTGCAATACTAACATTTTAACTTATGTAAAATTTGTGTACAAAATTCAATAATTTCTAAGATATAACCCAACAACTACACACAATAATTTCTGAGATATAGTCAAATAAATTTTGAAGTTGTATGGCAGTTACTCAAACCTATACTTCCATCATGTCTAATTTAATTACGTTTCTGGCATTTAATATGAAATTATTTGTGAAAATTTCGAGATCTTAGGCTAATTAGTTTTTAAGTTATCGCTAAGACAGTTGGACATACGAACAAACAGACAGCCAGACATGGTTAAATTGACTCAGAACTCGACGTCGATTAAAAACATGCACTTGAATCTACATCTCATACAACTATTTATTAGCTTTACAAGGGGTATGACGAATTTAGTATACCCTTCGGACATACGTTTGTTGGGATATAAAAACATTACTTTGTAAAATTTGAACACAAAGATAAGGCTCTAGAAATATCTTAGTAATTTGAAATTTTAAAAGAAATTGTTAGAGGTAAATTCGCAAAATTTTAGAATCAATTACATAATGTACTTGTCTCTAATAAATAATTTTGATATCTAATTTAAATAGTTGTTCCTTACAATAGCCAATTTTTCAGTATTGAACTTTTCTAGGATGTAGACATTATTTGTTTGGAAATAATTAAATTAATATACTAAAATATTACAGCATCAGCAAGAGTAGCGCTTAATCATAAGATTAATATTTAATTGCAACATGAATTTGACTCACGATTTGAACAACGTGAAACTACGGTCAAAACTAGAAGATTTAAAAATTTTTCGGTCTATAAAGGAATAATAAATCTATTTCAATTGAACTTTAGTACCCATATAATTTGTACCATAATTATCCTTTTACATCAGTATATACAAAACCTTGACTAAATTATTATTCATTTTTTAAAACAAATTTTAGAATATTTCATTTTTTTCCAAAAAATATTATTATTAAGTTAAAATATATTGAATTTTTTTTTTTTTTTGACACCACCAATAAAATTTATCAATTTTAAATATTATGAAATCTGCAGGGTTTCCCAACACTCATTTGTATTACATAAGTGAAAACAATGAAATAAAATTGAAAAAAAAAAAATGTGATCAACAAAATTTATAATAAAAAAATACAACACAAAAAAAAATTTATTAATTTCCCCTCTTCCAAAAAATAAAAAAGGTAACCCTCACCATATTTATAACCGTTCATTTTTATACCAAATCCAAAAGAACACACAACACACAAATGAGACAAAAAAACAAGAATGTGTAAAACATTGAATCACATTAATAAAAATTCGAATCAGCTAATTTTTCATCATCATTGAATTCACAAAAAAAAAACATACATACAAACACACATAATTACATAATATTGACAAACACATACATTCAACACATAGGTACTATGTATGTATGTACACATGTTCTTATTATTATTACAATTTTACAAATTGTTTCGTCCTTTTCTCTTCATTATTTTATTTTTTTCCTTTAATGAATTCTTGTATATCCTGCGATGTTATAATAGAAATCATAATAATAATAATAATAAAGAAAATTATGCCTTTTGGCAATGCATTGGGTGTTTTTGTAACTGTTATTTTCTTTACTTTTATTTTCAAAATTCATTTTCGTCCTTTTTTTCGATTTTTTTTTTGATTATCCCTGGGTGATAATTTAGGATCTTTTAATAATTTTGACATAATTTTATTTTTTGTTTTCGGTTTTGTTTTTTTTCTGTTGTGTTGCGTTCTCCCTAATAAAATATCACACATATAACATATACAATATTATTAACGCAGGGTGTTTCTTAATTAAGTTCATTAGGATTTTTGTACTTAAATCCATACATAAATTAAAAATTTATATCTAGAGAAATATTTAATTTGAAATAATAATTTTTTGGCATAAATTGCATGTTTCGCATATTAATAATCATTAAATGGCACAACGGACATTCTTATATAATAAAGGAACACGTGGCAGCAATTCAGTTAATGATTTATTTTTAACAGATTGCAAAAAAAAATGTTCACAAAATTAAGTCGTACATCTTAGTAAATATAAACGAACTACTATGTACTTCGAATTTTGCTATTGCTTGTAAACTTTTAGAACCTTTTAAGAAATTTTGTCTACAATGTCATATTTGTAAGTACTTTTTATGGCGACACCATTTTCCAATATTATTTCTTATTTTTTGTTCGCGCTATTTGAGAAAAACCTCGAGATCTTCGGCATTTTCACTTTTTTCCTCATAATTATGGATGATGAAAAAATGTTCTAGCAATTTATTTCTCATTTCGACATCTAGAACCTCGGTATCAGACGAAATTTGTTTTCAAGATAGGGTATGTCGATCGTACAGTTTGAACCGCAACGTGTCGTATGATAGTCTAAAAATCTAATAATCGTTCATGTTTGGTTCGAGATTTCGGGAAAATATTTTTTAAGATAAGCACCGAACTTTGTCAAAGGTGATACAATAACCATATTAAATTCTCTCCAGAATTTTTTTATTTTGAAAATTGTAAAACATATTGCATAATTTTAGGCGCATAATTTACCCCAGGAGATGATTTTATCCATTAGCTAATCTACATAATCTGTATACACATGTTTTCCACATACACTATAAAGTGTAAAATAATTAAAACAAATTAGCTGATAAATGTAAACAAAAACAAAAAACATAAGACAAATATAACAAAAATAACACTTAATTAGTGAATACCCTGTAGACATATACACAAATTTATCAATACACTCTTGTACGTTTTCACGTTATTATTATTTATGTATATATTCCAATTATTATCCTTGAACCTTCATTAAGTGAAACAAGCAAAAAAAAAAACAGTTATTTTTGTGTTACTTGCGTTTTGTTCCATTTTGTTATTTCAAATATTAAAAACGGGAAGGTCCCATACCCAAAACAAGGAAAAAAAAATTTTTTTATAATAATAAAAACAAAAATGAATCATTATTAGCCCGATAATGATATTTTTTTGAATTGATTCATAAAATAAAATAAAAAAAAACAACAAAAGATCGCAGAACAATCAGGATTTTTTTTTTGTATTCGCTCGTTTTGTACATTTTCTTACTTCAAAGGATACAAAACTTCCCTCTTTTCACTGTTTTTTAATTTTATTCTTTTAGAGCATTTTGTATTTTACATGTGTATGCGGTGTGCTACTGATGGCACGGCACAGTGCCATATCTCGTTCTCTCAGTTTTTAGTTTTATTAATTTTGTGTCATGTTGTTCGTGCGTTTTTTGTTTTCTGTTGTTCGTCTTTATTTCTTTCGTCTGCGTTAGAATTTGCACTCAAATACAAAAACAATTTCGTTTTTATTTTTGTTGTTATTTTTATGCAATAATAATTTTTGTTCAATTTCTACACTATAATTGCGTTTTAATTTGTAACAAAAAATTGCAAAAATATATTATGTAAGTGTGTACGTATAAGAAAGAATTGGGAAACCTTGAAAGAATTCTGTTTTATCCTTTAAAAATAAAATGAATTTAAAAAAAAAATGTAAAATTGTTTTCGTTTTTGTTTTTGAATTTTTGTTTTTGTAACAAAAACCATGATGATAATGGTAATTGATGATGTTGGTGGAAATGATGATGATTATGATGATGATAATGATAATATTTTATAGCGATGATAAATAAATGTTACAAATCTAAAGCACAAAACGTAAGAAAACAAAAACAAACAAATGTGGGATAAGCAAACAAAAAAAAATACGAAAAGAATGAGAAAGAGAATTAAAAACTGTTATAATTGTGAAAAAAAAAAATATAACAGTAAATACGAAATTGTTGCTTTGTATTCAATCGCATCTTTTTGAAATTTGTTTTTGCTCTATACAATATTATTGACAAAGGTAAATTTTAATGGGAAAAAATTATAATAACACTGTGTACGAATATAAAATGACAACTTGAAGTTCAAAAAACAAAACGAAAAAAAAAACCGAATGAATAGCCAAAAAAGAAGAAAAACAACTAGAAAACAAAAACAAAAGAAGTGAAACGACACGAAATAATAAGGATAGGGGTAAAATTTTGAACGTTCGCTAAATAATAAAATGAGAAACAAAAGAAATACGCTACAAAACAAAAAAATAATAAGAAAAATAAAAATAACTGACTTTTCGAGATGAGAAATTCATAGAATACTAGAAAATTTACTGCAGAAGGACATAAAAAAAAAAATTAAAAAAAAAAAAAAAAACTAAAAAACCAACATTTTAAATTGGAAAGAAAAATTAAACGGTTGAGTTAATTTTAAAGGATAATTTAGCATTTTTTTCTTTTTCAAAGGATATGGGACGATATACTTACCCTACATAATAATAATAATATAGCTACATTGTATAAAATATTTATGTTTGTAATCTTATATAGCATTTCGCTCTATTAAACGCATGTAAAACATGTTGTACATTGAATGTACCCAGCTATAATTATAATATAGATAAAAATTCTTTAAAATTTGAAAAAAAAATCGAGGAATTTCGATTAAAAATATTTGGATATTTAGGCTAGACAACAGACATGTAATTATTTTAAGAATACCTTGAGACGATTGAATTATAAATATTTTAAATGCTTAATGCTGATTATAATAAAATATTTGTAATTTGAAATTTACTGAAAATTAATTCTTTATGCCATAATATTCCTATTAAATTAACTACCATGTAGGCTAAGTGAATTAAATTAAATTAATTTTTTTAAAATAAAGTTTGAGTTTCAACAAAAAATTAGCCTAATTTATGGAAATCCAAATCACATTTCGTATAGCTTAAGTTAAAATGAATTCAATTCGCTTTTATTCGATTTAAAATTATTACAAACAAAAATCTTATTCTTTAGAGCCAGATACTTTCCCATAGTTAATTAGGAAATACAGTTTCTATCAGATAATTGTCAAACACAAAGCGGTCTTGAGATCAATGATAAATTCATATGTCATAATTAGTATAATCCAAAGACGTTGTTGCCCAAAGTCTCCATACAGATCATAACATATCTGCATAACAGAGAAGTGCTATCATAACATATGTAAATCTAATTTCTCAAGATCACATACCTAAGTTAATATCACATTAGCAAACTAATGAGCTATTCCTATGTTTATACCTGTTTCCTGTGTAGATACTTGTAGATTGTAAACTAAGGACCAGTTCTATATTCCAATAACATCGCGACTAACTGGCCTATTGTAATTGTCGCCGAAAGATGCAAGCTCTACGTTATCATCGTTTCTTAAAGAACCTGAAAATATGACGTAATATCAATTGGATCCGACAACCGCATAGTTCAGGAGAGATATTCACATTCAATGTACACTGTGCATATGTAATAACACTCAAAAAATTTCCTTTGAGTATACGAAGCCATTTACAATTGAGTTTGTATTTAATGCTTACGCTTCTGATTATGCTTACAACGCTTCAGATCTCAATCGGCTCTTAACTTACCGGAGTTCGTTAACGGTTCCTCTCTTCTAGGACCTTTTGACTGAGCTGATTTAATTGGATTAGTTTGGATCTTTTGGGTTTCAATTCCGGAAAGGACTACTGTCAAACACTTTAAATCCCCAATTCTCACCTAAGTTATTAAGATCAAAATTCTCTATACCGCAATTTATAGTTATGTTATAATATATTCTCTATATGTATTACAAAATTTTATGCTTTTGATGTGTGTAAATAATAATAATTACACATTTTGGTGATTTCTTTAAATAATGTTAAAGGTACAATATACATTAAATTATATAGATACACTATATGCTCAACATGTAATAATAAGTATGTAAGAACGCACTATATGTTTACATGGTTCTTTTGAGAATTAAATTGAAAAATTAAATGTCATGATTCAAATTGCCTTTGGCAAAATAATGTATGAAAACGTGTTCCTATATAAAATAATAATAGTGTTACATAATTTACCTAACAGCATTTTAAATGTAATGTTAGTGCGTATAGTGTTTATTAAAAAAGGGTGAATATGAAATTTTATTATGTAAGAAAACAACCTATATGCATAATATATGTACATACATATGTACATACATAATGTTCGCAAATTTGTTACAGAGTCTTACTATAATAAATAATAGTTTTATTGCGTATAATTTGTGACTAATTGCTTATTTCGATTAATTAAAAAGTGTGTCAATGTTAAAAAATTATTTCATAATATGATTTTATTTTTTAGCCGTATAGATGTGAGTAGATTCACCCTAAAAAATTTTAAATATAATGAACTGAGTTATACCCTACTTTTCAAACCTGTACAGATGGTATTTAAGTTACAGTCACCTAATAAATTATTTAATGCTCAAAGAAGATAGTAAAAGGACACAAAGAGAGATAACTTACAAATTCAAAATCCTTATTAGCTCTAAATTAACAAATTAATTTCACGTCAGTTCAATAATAAGAACTCCTCTAATTATGACCGGCACATCTATGTTTGAAAAGTTTTAAACAGCTAGTAAGCATTTTTCCCACATAACGTTGAAATCATTAATAAGCATAAATGAAAACTCAGTAATCCCTGCTTGAATTTCGCGCTTAATTGGCGAACAAGAACTATCTGAATAGAAATGCTAAATTGTTTCAATTCATATAATTTTATTACTTTTTAACGAGACAGGGGTAACTTTGTTACCCGAGACAGTTACCTGCACTGATTACTTTCCAAATTCAATGTAATTGTTTACTTCTCTACTTCTTTGTAATGAGATGAGTAATGTATGGCACCTCCCATAAGAACCTTACCTTTGTACTTGAGTACTCATACAACTATTCCAAAGTAATGTAAAATGTAATCAATTGATTGCCTCCTAGGACATTATCCGCGAAATGTAATCCAGGAATTAAATTGTGATTAATCAGAAAGGTAATCATGAGTGACTGCTCTTACCAAGAACTAGTTGTCTATATGTAATGACAAAATTTTCTGCTGAGAAACCATGTTCACCAACACATTCAGCAAATTTTATAATTAATTATTTCAAAAATTCTTTATCAAATTTATCAGAAATGTTGAAGAAACAGCATATATTTAGAAAGGTGTCGGCCTGGCTGTTAAAACCTGCATGAATCTGATTGAACCGAGTTATACAATCATAAATTTTTTGAATGTACTTTAAAAATCTAATGAATTGATTAACTATCGGAGCAAGTTGGACTCCACGAATTAAATTTTTACAAGAAGA
Source organism: Condylostylus longicornis (assembly GCF_029603195.1). NCBI lineage: Eukaryota > Metazoa > Arthropoda > Insecta > Diptera > Dolichopodidae > Condylostylus > Condylostylus longicornis. The sequence continues at coordinate 3,003,167 of NW_026578052.1, read as the reverse complement.
CGATTGAAGATATTTAAAAGATATTTAATCATACCTTAGATATCAGCAAAATTTATTTTGAAATTTGAAAATTGGATTCCATTAAAATCAAAATTATAAATAATTGTTTTCTTATCATATAAAAAATAGCTTCAATCTAGATGTTTATAAAAATATAGGTATAAGGAGCCTTCTTTATAATAGGCATTAATTCAATTTGAATTCATTTTAATATTTTAATTCTATATCCAATAAAACACACAATAAAAAAATTGTAAACGCAAAAACTTTCTCAATATAAAATTTTATAGAAATTTTATTTGATCCTGTCTGCCATTTGCAAAAGTACAAATATAATGTAAATTAACCTTGAATAAAGAATGAACGCAAAAAAAACGAAAGGTTTCAATACACAAAGTAATAAAATACAAAATCTTGTAAAAAATTTTTTTTTATTTTTACACATTTATGAATATAATATAGAATTTCAGGAGAAAAACAAAAATATAGAGAACTTTATCAAAACCTATAGAAATGAAATCCTTCTCAAATATAATATTATTAAATTCATGATTTGATTATTATGTTAAAAAATCTAACGCATTATGTGAAAAATGAAAAAAAAAAATGAAAAAATCGTGAAAAACAAAATTTCCCTTTTTATCTTTTATTTTTTTTTTTCTAATTCTATATTAAACCATCATCTCTCTTTCGTCCTTTCAATATTCTGTTGTACTCATCTTTAACAATTTCTCAAAAGAAAATTGAATATAATCAGAAATTAAGATTTTTTTTTTTAATCAAAACACATTGATTTTTCGTTTGTAACATTAAAATCAACATTATTTGTATATAAATATATATATATATATATATATATGTAGCATATTAGTATTAGCATATTAGTATTAATATATTAGTATATTACTATTAGAATATGAAACTGTATACAAGTAAATATTCCAACGACAGTAGATACTGAGTTTCACCATCCACAAGATTTTGTTAAGACATAGCTGAATCCATGATAAAATGTTGCACACCATATTCATAGGCTTCCATTTATGAATACCTATATCTTATTTGTGTATTTTTTTTCACTAGCCATGTCTCGGAGCCATACAACAGGACCGTCTTCACACATGTGTTTAATATTGTCAGCTTTGTATTCCTGGATAAGTGTGAAGACTTGCATTACAAGTTTTAATATATTTTAAACGTCTTCTTTGATCCCTCCGGTTGCCGATATGAGACTGCCGTGGTAACTGAATTATTTAATATCTTGTATAGCGGTTGTATTTATCACGAAGGGGATTATGTTTGCTGCGTTGATTCGGAGTGATTTGGTTTTTCTTGTATTTATTTTCAGACCTCTGCTACTCCTATAAGCAGCTCATTCAATTTTGCCTGTATGTCTGAATGTGTGCGGGACAGCAGAGCGATGTCATCTGCGTACTGGAGCGTTTGTACTCAGTACAAAATAAGCTAATTATTTAAGTATTATACCTTCTTAGGCAATTCACCGCCGTCTAAAACTTGGTGAGAGCCCAGTTCTGTGACAATAACCTGACTTTGTGAAATTGTATATTAGATTTTTAATAATCCATATCAAGGCTTGAAGGCAAGCCACCGTCTTTTTTTATGACTTTTACAATTTTTTTTATAATTCACAACAGATGAGTTTTTTCAATTCATAACTAAAAGCAGGTAACGTGTTCCCTCCTAATTTACACATTGTTGCAAAAAATTTATACCTCATAATTGAAATTGAAACTTTCTTGAAATTTTCGGACCCTATAGTAATATAGCCGACTCTAAGTGTTATTACTTTTTAAGTATTTATATATTTTTAACTATTCTTTAACATTATCCTTTATCAAGAAATGATTATATTATTATCCATTTTTATGCTTATTGATATTCCTGGAACCCAATTTCTTCTTTTTGATTTTATATTATTTTTTTTTTTTTTAACTGACTTTGATTCCATCAGTATTTTGTGCTCGAAATTTTTACAAAACAAAAAAAAATTAATAAAAAAAAAACAGTCAAAAAAATGATATAAGCAAAGAAAAAAATAAGAGTTTTCAAGAAAAGAGAGAGAGAACAACAGAAGGAGAAAAAAAAAACAAATATTCTCAAACATATTTTATTATCCTTAATTCTTTTCATCTGTGTACTCCTCTGTAATTTTTATTATTATTATTCCGTTTTTTTGTTTTTCTGTTTTCTTTATCTTTTCTTCGTCCTTTATTATTTAGATTGAAATAAAATAAATTCAATTGATTTGAACAAAAGAATAAAATAAATTTGTATAGCATAAAAATTTCCATTTTCCTTTCTTTATTTTATCATTTCCTTTTTGTTTTTTCTTTCTTTGCTTTTCGTTTTATTTAAATAAATAAAAGTTGACGATATTGATTTTACAAGTATATAAATTTTTAAATTTATGTCTCAATATCCTTTGCATATATCCTCGTTTATATTATGGTAGTTATCTCTTTATAATATGACAATATAAATATTGAGAATGAGAATGAGAAAAAAAAAATGGCTTATTTTTTTTATGTATTTTTCCTTTTTTTTTATTATTAAAAATGAATAAAAGGAACCTCTTGTACACCTTCTTTTTATAATATGCGTTCAACAATTTAATGCTCGTATTTAATGCTCCTATATACATTAACACTTATTTATTAACTATAATAGTGTAATAAAAAAACTTGCCAATATAACGATATTAAATACACACAAAATATTTTAGTAATCGCCGGCTGAAGTAATATTGAAAGTAATAACGAGATGAGTAGTTGTTGATGAACGTTAATGACTTATTGGAGATATTGAAGTGACTTAGAAATTAAAAAGACAATATAATCCAATATCCCAGTCGAACATATTTTGCTTTGCAGGTATGTTGTAAACAAAGTAGCTTGGATATTGTATTATTATTTCATCTCCCAACAAAGCCCGGAAGAGTATTCGACACACACACGATTCCGACAAAAAGGTAAATATACCTACATCGACTCAACATTTGAGTAGAGTAATTGGTGCATTAAATATTATAAAGAGTAATGTGGTTGATAAGACCGTGTGAATTAAATTTTTTTTCTATAACATATGAAGAATAGATTGTAGATTGTAGATTCTAAGGGAACCGAGTGGGACAGGAGTAACCCTCCAAGACACCGCAGCCATTTTTGACTTATTGTAGCCCCTCCACTCTCCCGTCTATAATATCCCCGTCCCAATCACAAAGTCGGAGATATCCCTAAGGGAGTTGGACAACAGTTCCCGAACACTTAGAAACCCATGTCCAAGACAATTGCGGCGCTGAACAGCCAGTGCCGGACAGTCGCAGAGAATGTGTATGGCGGTCTTATCGCCACCCCCAAAAAATCTGCACAGGGGGGAGCCCGACTTCCCCAGCCTATGCAGGTGGTACTTCACTGGGCAGTTGCCGTGAAGAAATTCGCAATAGTGCGAACCCGGCTCCTGCTCATCCCCAGCAACTCCGCGGCAAATCCGCCGGAGCACGCCGAAAGAAACACTTTCGCATGACGGCACCCTTTCGTGTCCCGCCAGTAACGGCCGCATTCCGCCGCGAACAGACAGGCAAACGTGGCCCCCACGGCGGAAGAAGGCAGACCGCAGAAAGGCAGCGGCTGCACAAAGTCAGCCCCAAATCCTCTCCGCGCCAGCCCATCGGCAATTTCGTTCCCCGCATGGCCACTATGGCCCGGCACCCAAATGAGCGTGACTCTGTTCTCCGATGCCAATTCCATAAGTGCAGCAAGGAAGCCCCAGACCAGCTTGGAGGTAATCTGAGCTGAACGAAGCACCAGCAGCGCAGCCCTGCTGTCCGAGAACACATAGATGGTGCGGTTTTTATACCCCCTTTCTAAATTTATTCTCAGACAGATCTCTATTGCATTTATTTTGGAATGTAACACCGTGCAATACGGGTCAAGGGTTGCATAAACACGCGTGTCCGGGCGGACACCGTATACACCCGAACCCACACCCGACTCCGTTTTAGACCCGTCCGCATACCACACGCTCGAACCCGGCTCAAGTACCGGGCCACCCCGATCCCACGTCCATCGATCAGGAAACAGAACCCTGTACTTGTGGTCGAAGTTGTACCGCGGCAGACAGGTCTCCGACAAGGTTATCCTTAGAATCGGATCGTTCTCAATGAAGTCTCTGTGAGTCATGTGGGCCGCCTATAGCCCTGCCCTGTCCTCACCGGAGAGAAGTCGGTAAGTCACAAGCCGAGCTTCCTTCAATATATGGAGGTGCAGTGGCGGCAATCCGATCATCACCTCCTATGCAGCGGTGGGAGCCGTCCGCATCGCCAGCCTCTGTAGCTTTTCCAGCTTGGCTGAGCTTTACGGCGCCATACAATCGACGCATAGGTGACGATGGGCCTAGCAAGGGCCGTATATAGCCACAGTGCTATTCTGGGACTAATTCCCCAGGTCCACCCGATGAAGCTACCCGATATGGGTATTCCAAGAGAGACGATCATCCAGGGTTACCCCAGATACTTCACCTCCCTCGAGTATTTAATACGTTCACCAAACAGAATTGGGCTCGTTAATCTGTCCCTGCTTCTGCGTCTGGTGAAGGCGACCAAACTGCTCTTGCTTGGATTTATATTTAACTCAATGCCTTTGCACCACCTTTCCACAACACGTAAATTTTGCTGTAGAAGATCAGAAATAGTGCTCTCAAATTTTCCCCGCACGACGAAGGCCACATTGTTGGCGTATCCCCAGACACGCGCCCCGGAGCCCCTGAGAGCAGCGATTAGATCATCCACTACAATGGACCACAGGAGGAGCGAAAGAACCCCGCCCTGCGGACATCCTTTTGCAGCGGAGATGAAGAGTATATCATCAGCTATGGTGGACTTAATAATCCTATCCTGTAGCATCCGATTAACGCATCTGCTAGTCACAGATGACATGATATGGGGTGTTGTCAAAAGCTCTCTCTATATCAAGGAAGCAGCCAACTGCCACCTCCCGAAATTCCAGTGAGTTTTCAAGGAAACCCACCAGACTCTGCAGAGCGAGTACAGTAGACCTTCCCGACTGATAGGCTTACTGAGATTCATGCAAGGGATTACTTCCCAGTGCATCATCCCATATAAAAATACCAATCACTTTTTCCATTGCTTTCAATAGAAAAGAAGTAAGGCTGATTGGACGGAAAGACCTTGGGTGGTTGCTTGGTCTCTTACCCCACTTCAGAATATACGTCACTTTAGCCACCCTCCATGCCTGAGGGATGTAACCCCACGAATGGCACGAAAAATTTCCAACAGTGCTCTAGCGATATGTTGGAAACCCCTCTGCAAAAATGCAGGATATATCCCGTCATCACCTGGAGATTTGAAGGGCCTGAAAGAGGAAACAGCCCATCTAATCCTGCCCATCGTCAAGACTAGACGGGATCGTTGCCAGTCATCCCTCCTGGGCCAAGATTCCCTAGGTTCGATGTTCTCAGGACGTTCCATTAGGCCCAACCCGCTAGCATACTTTTTGGAAAGCACCCTGTGAAGACGCGTACTGCTGGAGAGTTCATCAATGCCTTTGCAGAACGCCCTCCACGAGATTCTCTTCGCTTTCCTAATTTCTTTATTGTATTTTGTGAGTAAGTCCTTATACTCTTCCCACGAACCCGACGCCATGGCCTTATTGAATAGCTTTCTGGTCTTTAGTCTAAGCCTTGAAAGCTCTTCATTCGACTACGGGCACTTCCTATTGCTCTGCCTCGGCTAAGCGCGGCAGCTCCCGTGATAGGCATTAGTAATAGCCGCCGTCAGAGCCTCGCTGGCCAGTTCGATATCCATCATCGTTCTGACAGAAGCAGGAACGGATCCAATCCCATCCATGAGGAGCGTTTCGACTTGACTCCAATCGTTGGTTTGGGCACCCGATATATTTCTTCTGCCAGGCTCCGGAGACCATGATATCAAACCTAATCTTCCTATGATCGGACATGGATGTCTCATTTGAGACATGCCATCCACCAACCCTACTGCCGATAAATTCAGTGCAAAGGGTGATGTCAAGGACCTCTTCCCTAATTGCATTTATGAATGTCGGCCTATTGCCCTCATTCATAATCATTAATTTATTGCTATATATAAATTCAAGTAGGCACTCACCTCTTTTGTTTATATTGCTGCTTCCCCAGACGGTGTGGTGGGCATTGGCATCACTTCCTATTATAAGTTGGAAGTTCCTCCTTCCACAAAAGTCCACTAGATCCTCCAGTTGCTCGTCCGGGTGGGCACAGTCCCCCGGGAGGTAGGATGAGCACAAAATGAACTCTGTCCAGCCCCCACAGGACTTTACCTTCACCAACGCAGCTATTTGATCCTTAGAAGAGTAATCTGGAATGGGAAAATACGTTAGCCTTTTACTAAACAAAATGCAAGCCCGAGGCCTGCCGCCAATTGTATTATCATACAATAGCTCACCTGTTAGGCCCTTAACCTGACCCTTCACTATGTAAGGCTCTTGGATAAGGGCGATATCGAGGTGATCCTTCATAAATCTATGACCTAGAACATCAGTAGATGCCCTAGCATGCTGTAGATTTATTTGGATGCACCTCACAGCCATATCATTTCTTCCGGCTCTTGTCCATGGGCTTTGTCCCTTTAAACAAAGGCTTTACATGAGCCTTACCTCCCATTGCCGTCTTTGTACACATCTTGGTGGGCGCCTGCCCTGCCACAGCCTCTTTTGCCGTCCCAGGTGCCACGCTAGCCCCTGCAACAGCAAATACCGAAGCAGTTCCGGGCTTCCCAATGGGCTTGAACCCTTTTGGTTCCCCCGGGACGCTTGTATTCGGCGTGCTGGTCGATGGTCCTTCCGTTTCCCTTGCTGCCATTTTCGGAGCGACTTCAGACTTTCCAATGAGTTTTGGCTCTTTTGGTTGGCCTGAAGTGCTCGTCGTTGTCGCGGTGGGCACTGGTTTTTTATTTTGTCCTGCCCTGCCGCCGGAACCTTGAGAGGATTTTCTTCCCTTAACCCGAACGGTAACACGGAAGAAATTCAGGAAAAGTCGGAACTCCGCTATCCGTAGACCTTCCAATCCGAAATCATCCACGGAACAGGTGATGGAGCAGCCCCCGTCCTTTTCCTTATCCATCCTCAGCACCCTCCAGGAACTTATCTTGAGGCCGGGATTTTGCTTCTCTATCCTACTTAGAAATTTGTCCCTGGAGAGACTGACGGTTGTCTCGTCCTTTGGTACGTAGGTGACGCAGACATGCTGTTTGGGCATGTCGTCGCCATCCAGTACCACGACGGCTTTATCTTCCTGCAGACACTGGTTATCCACTCCCTGGTGTTTTGATTGTTGCATGTTACGGATATCCATTCGTCCCTTTGCAACGCTGCAGTAAATTGTGGATGAGAGTCCACAACTTTATCCATTTCATCCATGATGGCTACTTTGACTTTTCCCATCTGAACTTCGGATAGCCTTTCCTCTGGATGCAGTCTATGAGTGATGGCCACTTTGACCTGTGCTATTGCATCCCGATAAGAAGTCATTTTCGGGTTTTGTTGAGGAATGCTCCCAGGGACCTTTTCCCTAACATTGCCCTTCATCGACCTCTTCTTTGAGGGCTCTGAATCAGAGGTGTTGCTTTCCGACCTTTCCCTCTTTTGGGGATGGTCGACCACAACACCCTATCCGCAGGCCTTCAGCTTTTCCGCCTTTCCTTCTCATATCTGCGAGCTTCCTCTGGGGACATGCCATCCCTGATATAAGCTGCGATACGCCGCTTGGATGCACCAGAGAAATATTGTTGTTTTCCCTTGATGTCCAACCTTTTCAGGTCCTCCTCAGTTTGTTGGATAATAGGTCCAAGAGGATCCTGATTATCCGTCTCCATCGGAGGCGCCGCCTTTACCTCTACTGGCGTGAGAAGAAGTTCCTCCTCTGCGTCAGTCGAGAGAAGCTGTGGTTCCGAAGACCCTTGAGCACTAACTGGGTTTATGTTGTTCTTAGTATTGTTGTTGTTGTTGTAATTGTCACTGTTGTTATTGTTGTTGTTGTTATTGTTGTTGTTGCAGTTGTCGTGTTTGTCACAGTTGTTCTTGTTGTTGTTGTTTTTGCTGTTATTGTTGTTTAAATTGTTTTCCATTCTTGGTCCCACGAATAGCGCGGGAAAGTAAAGTCACCCATGGCAGAGCCTGGCATACCATGGGAAGGCTAGTTTAAGCTGGAGGGCGCCTGGTATCCAGAGTCCGCATACTAACGACTAAGCTCCCCCTTAGCCACACAGTCATCGGCATATGCTGTTCCACCTTGAGTTGGGATGCCTGTCGTCAGCTGACGTATAGATAACTTTGATCGTTTCAATCACCCCTTTATCCTCCGCCATTACCGGGGCTCACCACTAGGAGGTGGCAGTGCGGTTTTGGGCCCCATATGAAGAATAACAACTTAATTTAATATCAATTTTGTTTCTCAATGTTCATTTTAGAATTATCGCATTTTATAAGGAATTATGGAACGTAAAATCCATATTAAAACATTCTTTTAAATCAACTGGTAAAAAAAAAAAATTTATATTTCAATTGTGAATTAGTTTTTAAATGAAATCCTTTCAAACCTTTAATGTGAATTCGTCATACTATTGAAATTTTCAACTATATAACATAAAAAGTGAATTAAAATAAGCAGAAAATCAAAATGCAAATCCTTGATAACATTTATAACTATACCAATAATACGTAACATACATATATGGTATATAATATATAGAATTTAAATGAGAAATTATTTAAGGGAAAATAAAGAAAAATACCATATTTAAGTTGGTTTACGAATATGTGATGTATATAGTATTACATATATGTGTTGAAAGTGTGACACCATCAGCTGCTATATTCACTTTCTAAAAAGCAAAATAATGCCCACCATTTCTGTTACCGCTTATCATCATATCCTTTGGAAATACATGCATAAATATATCAATTATGTATATGTAACAACTTGTGCATACAATGATATATGAATAATTCTTAGTATACTTAATGCTGCCAAAGACAAAAAAAAATTCTCCATATCCCATTCTTAAAATTCTTCAACATTTTCAAAAAACAAATACTTTTCTTTTCAATTTTCTTTATTTTAAATAATATGTATAATATTGCTTGTTTTTTGTCCCATGATTACTATAACACCATTCCTCGTCTTGTTTTAACTCAAATGATTCAACATTTAGTAATAAATGATGATAATACGAATCTAGCAGCCAATCTTTATGTACTTTAAGACGGTATACATGTATCCATGTATAGGTATACAATAAAAAAATTCGTCAATGCTTTTGTGTAGCTTTCCCGTCCAGTTTTTTAGTTAGATTGAAATATTTAAGTAACATTTTATCATAACCAAATCCCGATGTTGTGTGTTTATGTCAAAAGGTCATACTTTTCTAACAGCTGTAATATAGAAACGGCTAAACTTAGAAAGTTAGTGGTTGGACCAATATAGATGCAGGTGTTGGTTCGGCGAGTTGACTTGAAATGACGGGATATGACATGACCTGAGGTAACGTGACGAGACGTATATTTTATATGTGACGAGACATTTTGGTGACGTGAAAGTGTTAACGACGATGTCCATTTCTAGTAATATATTAATCGCTAATAAATAAAGAGCTATTTGCTTTTAATATACGCTACTTCCAACAAGAGCCTCATTTTTGTAAAATTAGAATAGATGATGACTATTATTCAAGCACGTTTAAAATCTAGCATAAATTTTTAAGTAAAACTCATAAATAATTTTTAATAATTTCTTGTCTAAATTTTGTTAAAAAAAAAAAAATAGCTGGCACCCAACGTAGGGTACCAACCATTCCTTTTTCTACTGTTTCTTATTTCGATTGATGAAATTGCGATTCAAACCCCAATAATTCTACAGCAAGGCTGCCTTAGACAGAGTTTTAATATTAAAAATAAGAACAGTAAAAATAATAAAAATTTACATATAGGTACTTGGTTTCTGAAACTTCCAATCATTTTCTGAAAATTATTGAATAAAAGGTTCTTCACTACAATTTATTGATAAAATACAGCCGAGAAAGCGAGAAAAGAAACAAAACCCGGATGATATAATAACAAATAAAATGAAAAACAAAAAAAAAAATCTAACAAAATACACGATAAAATAAAATAAAAATCCTTGAATCCCAGGATCATGTCAAGCATTTTATCAAATTCAAATCAATTCACAAATTTAACCCCTTACTAGACTAATTCAATTTTTATATGAAAATGCGCCAATGTTTAATTTTTTTTTCTTTGTTTTCTTAATACTTTTTTGTTTCTGTTAGTCGGCTTTGAATTTGTAATAGATCTGTACTTTCATTTTTGGTGTGGGACGTATAGAATACATAGGCACATACATTATTATTTTATACTCGTACTATATTAACGTCTACGTACTTATACACAGTTTTAGAATCTTTTTTGATATCCTTGTGATTTGTTTTTGCTACTTTATGTTAGTTTTTTTTTTACTTTATTTATTTTTACTCATTTTTTGTTTCAGGATTAATGGTATCGCTTTTATTTTTCGATTTTCGGTTTATTTTGTTGTTGTTTTTTTTGTTATTCATTGAATGTACGTATATTTTTTTGGTTCTTTCTATGGAGCTTGGGATCCTGTTTTTATTCTATCTACTTACTATGTAAATATATTTCGTTGTTTTAATACTTTTTCTATTCAAATTTTAATAAATTTTTTTTATTTTTATTTAGATTTTCCATTTAGTTTTTCTTTTTAAAATATTTTATATTGTACGTTTTTTTTGTTTTTTTTTTTTATTAATTTATATATTTATAAAAGTTTTATTTTATTGAAAAAAAATTGAATTTAGATGTCTAGTTATTACAGCTGTTAAAAAAAAAAATGTGGGAGTATTAAACAAATTTCGGACTATATCAAAAGTAATGGCAGCAAGAAAATATGCACTCGCATATAAATAGTTTTTTGACAACGAAAATGGTGTTTAGTGTTACAAGGGATAGGGGTATAAAAGGAGAGGAAAACTTCAGTAAACTGCAGTAAAGCTCGTGACGATACTCTCAATTTCATTTACATGAAATTGGTCGTGTAAAAAAATATGAATGAAAAAGTTAAAAGGACTTTAAAACAAGTAAAAACGTTTCAGTCGGTATAAACCGATTGAATTATACCCTGCACCTTTCATTGTTATATAGCAATTACTCAAACCTATGAAACCATTCTATAGAAACTTCGCGAATATGTCTGACCTATAACTGGAGACACAACTGCCAAGTTTCATGAATCTGACTTTATTATTTTGCCGAATATAAAAAATTTGCTTTTTGAGTTGTATGACAGCCACCCGAACCGGTGCAGCTATCCTATTAAAATTTTTAGAGCATATGTAGAATATAATTTGACACATGTATACAAAATTTTATATTTGTACTTTTATTAGTTTTTTAAATATTTAAAAACAAACTCTTTGAGCTGTATGGCAACCACCCGAACCCGTTGTCCGAATTAGTCCAATTACAATAGGGTTTGTCCTTGGCAAAAGAAACAACTTGTGAAAGTTTGGTGTCGATTGCATTATTCGTTTTTGAGTTATCGTGCTATCAGACGGACGGACGTGTCTAAATCAACGCAGAATTTTACACTAACCAAGAATATATATATATATATGTCAATACCGCAGATGACTCTTTCAAGTAGTTACAAACTCCATACCAAAGTTAATATACCATTCACGAAGTGCAGGGTATAAAAAGAAAAACCAAATATACAGAAAAAAATCGAAATTTTGAAATGAAACATTAAAGTTTGAATACTTGAAATTTCTTTTCCGCCGACATAGTTAAGTGTAATGTAGGGATAAGCGAGAACCAGAAAAAGTAATCCGCGTAATCCAATGAAGCAGCTGATCTCGCAGTAATACATAAAGGGCAGATGAGTGAATTTTTCGTTACTACCTCTAAAGTACAACAGGACTGCTCAATTTTACCGCTACTGTTCACAATGATGCTAAACAACATACTACAACTCAACTGCTTGCGGAAAAGGTACATAATAAGTTTGACCCGACAACTGGAGGGCTTAGATTATGCAGGCATGCAGAGCAAACACGAATAACTTGCCAGGCATATAAGTCTACAAATAAACGTAGAAAAGACCAAGGTGATAAGAATGAATAACACCGACATGATGAGCCTGGGTTTCAGCTTTCTGTAGGCTGCATGCGATATGGAGAGCAGCACAAAAAAAAAAAAAATCTGATGTGGTCAGCACATAACCGACCGCATTGTGCATTGTCTAGTTAAATGAAAGTGTTACAGAATATTATAAAAATATTTGTTAAATACTTTTTTCCAATTTTTAGGACATTAGTAAGCTTATACGAGTAGTTAACATACTTAGAAAAATGTAAATTTGGCTCTTAGTAGAGTTTCGCTTTGTGCTACTCGAATTCCCTGAAATGCTCGCCAGTTAGTTTCGGTAACAACCAGAACTCAAATATCAAATTTCAAGAAATTCCATCAATTTGTTCTGTGGATATGGTGAAAAATGTAAGTCAGTTCTCGACTCCTGATCTTTCCAAAAAAGTTATATGTTCATTGCTTTAATATGAGGAATTCATATATGAAATTTCAATGAAATCAGTTGATTATTTCTCTTTATATACACAAAAATGTATATTTGGCCCGTAGTAAACGCCCAGTTGCTGATGCCTGATTTCTTCCAAAAGTTAGGATTTTTTGCGTATGATCGAGCAAAGCTTATATATGAAATTTCAAGTAAATCGGTTAAATACTTTCTTCAAAATGGTGAAAAATGTAAAACAGGCCCGCTAAAAAGTGCAGTTCCCGAGGCCTGATATATACCAAAAGTTGATCGATCCGTGCCATGGTGGAAACAAACTTACATATAAAATTTCATCAAAATCGGTTCAGCCGAACTTGAGATACACGCGTGCACACACAGACCGACAGACCGACAGACCGACAGACCGACAGACCGACAGGTTGCTAAAAATAGTTTACTTACACTTCCCTACTATGGAGAAGTACGTTCCCACCGAAAACTCGATATGCAAAATTTGTTGCCATCACATAACCTACCTATTGTTTACACAATACGGTCGGTAAAAATATACAGAACAAATTGGTATTTTACTTCTACTTTTGATACTTGAAATTTCCTCTTCTTATTCGACACAGTCAACTGAACTGAATTTTCATTCAACTGAAACTTCTACATATTGTACTCGAAATTTCATTTCCGAACAATGCAATTTACATATTAAATTGATTGATACCAGTGTCATCCAGTTTTGAATAATCTAATTTAATACTTTATATAAAGTACTTATACTTAAGAGTACTGAAAATTTTTCCACCTTACTTCATATTCAATTATTAACCCTTTATCTCTTTATAAATAATAAAAATACTATTACATAATATAATATGAGAAGTGCTTAGAGAAAAAGGGAATTAAAATCATAAAAATTCTCATGCACCTATGATAATATTAGTTGGAATAGTATAAAACCAGTTTTTTTTTTATTTCACCCTTTTTTTTTTATTGCTTAATTGGGTATTCATTTCGTATATGTTTCGGTATAAAGAACGGGCTATGAACACAGGAATAAGTATGTATGTGTATATTTATATCAATACCTTATTCCTGTGTAGATTATCAACATTACTGAATATTTAAACATGTTGTATATAAATATATTATTAGTATGTACGGTTGTGTATAGCGGATCTAAATCCATATACAGAATAAAATTAAATAATTAAAAAAAGGAGAGAGAAAATGAAATAACCTGCAATAAATTGTTAACTAAGTACCGTTATTGCATTTGAATAGTAAATTTTTTATTTCCTTTCTATTTTATTTATTCTCTTTTTCTTTGCTGCTGTTATTATTGTTGTACCTACCATTTTTATTTCTCTTTTTTTCTTTCTTTTGCACTTTAATAAAAAATTTACAATATTTATTTCTATTTTTAACTCTTCCTATACCTTTTTAATATAGGTAAAAATATATAAGTGTGTATATTATACGTTTTTGAACACATGTCTCTATTACATGGTTATATGCGCATACCTAATAGTCTGAAATATAAAAGGACAATAAATTGATATTCTTCTGTCTCAAGGACTATGAACGAACCGGACACAAATTAAGCAGTAACAAAAAAAAAAAACTAACAACAAAATAGAAAAGGGTTAAAAAAAAAGAAAGATAAATTATTATAGGACATAAAAAAAAAACAAAAATAAAGAAAATAAAACAAAAAAACCAAGTCGAGTACGACTCGTGACTATCATTTTTTTAAAAGTCACGTCCTGTCACTCTGTTGTTGTGTAATTTTTGAAAGGATTTTTTAACAGTTTTAATTTTTATTCATTTTTTTTTTTTTGGTCTTATCATTCTTTTTGTGTTTTGCGTATAGACCCGATTTTTTAATTTCATCTTTATTTGATTTTCTAAGTTTCTTAAAAAAAAAACCAAAAAAAAAAAAGAAAATTGCCTTTGATCTTAAAATTAAATTGAAATTCAAAAAACAAAAATTAAAATTTCGTTTAAAGTCCAATAATTTATACCTTCCTTTTACTTACAATTTACCATTATTATCAACATCCTGTTTACAGGAAAAGTTTTATTTTTATTATTAGTATTTAAAAGGATATGATCAAAGTGGCGCCACCATTTAAGATAAATAAAACTTTTTATAATTGATATTTTTGAGGTGTAGGCTCAACATATTCAAAAATTTAATTCTCAATTGCAATGATTGGCTTTAGAATTTAATTAACATGTACAGTTTGTCTCCTTGAATTGAAATTGTTCAACATATCGTTAAAATTATTATAAACAAATGCAATTCATATAAAAAAATGACATCAAGTACAAAAATTCTCAGTGCCTGAATCGTATCGACTTCCTAGTCTAGTGTATTTCAGGCGGAAGTTTTCGCTTTGTTGAAAACATGCAAGATATTGGGATGTCTTTGTGTTGTATCTAGTAATGTCACAATAGTGACAGACAGCTGGGCTGCGATTCAATTCCTAAGGTCGCCTAGGATATTCTCGAATCTGGCAGCCAATGGCGTCGCGATCGGGAAACGGACACGCACGCTATAGTGTCACTCTTTTCGGGTCCCGGACCATCACAATATAACAGGAAAGGAATAAGCAAATGAGCTGGCGTGGTGGGGCAGTGTTATGGATATTTCCGGGTTTTTGTCACCATCAACACAGTGAAAACGACAGATAATAATATCTATCGTGCAGGTGGAAAGCCCTGCCCACATGCGAGACTGCAATAAAAATCTGGATAACAAAATATAACAAATTAGATGAGCTTCTGTCCTGAGGACGTTTCGATGAGTCCTGCCTGACGAAAGTCAACACTGGACCTTGACCTTTGAAGGAGCATGCTGCTAGGATAAGAGAGACCTTCAATATGGAAGGAAAAGAAAAGAGAATGGAAACTATTTTTCACTACCTCTGCGAGTGTTTAACTCTGAGCAGTATCAGACTGGTCACGTGTGGCATAATAAATATGACGAACCTGGACGAGATATTGAAAATTACCATCGAGGATTTAGACCAATTTAGATGATCACATTTGTGCTAATTGAAATTGTGTACCGGCCACAAAAATCTCTTGTATTAATTGGATATTGCAAAAAAATTATCTGGTAATCTTTAGTATACCTTATAACTTCTCTACATATACCATATGCTTTAACAATATACATACAAAGCTTTTAATAAGTTGCAATAATTTCAATTAGCACAAGTTTGAAACAAACAAATGATATTATGAAAGTGATAAACTTTATTTTAATATCTACACCATATTTGAAATAAATAGAATAATATTGCTTAAATATTTACTAAAAAATCAACAATATAAAATATTTTACGATACTTTAAACAAATTTAAATAATATTTAAATATGTATAATAAAATTAAATTTGTACATTGTTACAACAAAATTAAATTAAATTATTTCTGTAATAAATATAATAAACATCACAATACACTGTATGTGTATGTGTATATATAATTATTATTATATTTAAATTATATACTTACAAAATATGTATAGTCGTGTATAAAACATATGTAGTATATATCTTATTTATTTGGTGCTGCACTTATTTAATTTAATAGTGTTATTTAAATAAAAATTTCAATATTAATTTTTATTGATTTATTTAGAAATTATTATGGGAATATTTTCCAAAACAGGGTAATTTTGTAACTAAATTTTACTTTCTTAAATATTCTTGAGTTCTAAATTACAATAATTAGGGTATATTTCCAGCTAATGTACTGTATAGTTTCTGAATTATAATTATTAGAGTTGGAGACAACCGATAAAATGTGGAATTGCAAAAAAAGGAAGGCTTTTTCTTTAGCTTTAACGTGGCATCTCTCTGAAAACAGTCTGTTTATTTTAACCTTTTTTATATAGTTGTGATTCTGGGAAGTGATCTTAATCCGTAATATTTTATTAGAATTCCAAACTGAAACTGGATATTATGTTGAGCAGAACCGAGAAATGATATTATCCGAAAAAAGATTATTATACATTTTTTTTGCCTGAATCAATTTTAACACTACATATATATTATGATTCTTGAATATCATATAAACCCCAAGTTACCCTATATACAAATAATTTCAATAGTATATTGTGGTGTCTTATAATATATAAGATTGTATGTATACCCATTATAAAAACAAAATTATTACAGATAGATTATATAGATTTTATTAGATGCAATTAACATAATCTTATATTGATAAATAATCATAAAATATTCCTTAATAATTGCGATATAAATTTAATATTTAATATATAATTTTTGATTTAATTATTTAAATACTTTATATAAAATTGTTATATACATACATATAACTATGTTTATTATTAACATAATTGTCATTTAAATACACAAAAAATATAAAGTGTTCATTCACATTTTGTAGGTATACATACAATCATTTTCAATATTTTTCTTTAATAAATACATAATTCATATTTAATCAAATGTGTATATATTAATAATATGCGTATAACAAATAACTATATGTATAACATATTTTATAAACAATGCCGAATAATATTTTATATACACACATTTGTATCAATAATATAATTGATAGTTTCATGCGGTTATTTTAACAGTATACAATAAAATGTTATGTAAATAATAGAATAAATATACTCGTACATATGTACATATGGATGTACATACGAGTATTACATAATTTCAACTTATGACATACCTACATTATGCATATACGCAAATTATATGTATGATTATTATAAAAGGCGTTTTACTCTTACATATTTAAAATTACTTAGGTTTTAATTTATTTTATTTAAAGAGTATGCACATTATACAACAGAGCCCCTTTCTTTAAAAGTACTATATACACATGCAATATATTATTTTTTGTAATATTGTTAAATTCTCAATTTAATTTTATTATAAAATATTATAATAAATAATGTATAATATACAAAATATGTAGGTAATAAAATATGTTTCAAAAATTTTAAATACCACTTATAATTTAAACAATAATAATGTACGAGTATGTATTGTATATGTATTTTTCATAAAAATATAATAATATAAAGTTTTATATTAATTTACAATTTAATAAATAGTTTATAAAATAATTATTTACATAAAATTTTCTTTAACATTTTGTATAAATTGGAATTTACATAATATTATTTTGCATTAATTTTTACAATATTATTTTATATTTATATAAAATAGATGGGGTTGATGTTTACATAATATTGCAGTCATGTTGCTGCATAATTATTTTCTATAATAATTTTTTAATAAAAACAAAAAAATCAATTCACCTTATAATGTTGTCGTATTACTTGTATTTTTAAACTTAATAATAGTGTATACCTTAGTATACGCATATATTAGTGCATTGGGAATTCAAAATAATTCAAAATATACTTGCATTTATTTTACTTATTAAATAGTAAAATATAGTATGGAGTTAAGAATTTTATATTCATGTGAAAAATATAAATTATTATTTGCGAATGATTTTCTAATTTTTAAGGAAAATAATTTTTAATTCTGATTATTAAATGAACAATGTGAATAAGTTACTTGGATATAAATAAAAAAATATTTTACAAAGCAAAAATTTGTTAATGATATGCTCAGGCGCCAATAGTTATGCTCTGTATGAGATTTAAAGTGGTTTAGGGTGATAATAATAAATAAGGTGATTCTGTAAATTTTACAATATTATAAAATTTCACTTGAATAAGTGCTTAATATTTACCAGTTTCCGAGATACGGGAATTTTAAGGAAATTTTATTCAAAATTACAAAAATTTCAACTTGCCTATATCAATTCTAGCTAGCAGATATTTTGTTCTTTAGATGAAGTATGCTGCCCTTTTGAATTTGATTCTTATTCTAAATGACCAGGAGTTTATTTCCTTTCAATACAAAAAAAAAAAATAAAACAATTATTACACACAATATTTTCTTAATAATTTTAACCGAATACACTAAAAAAACTTGAAATCCTTAAAATTTATATCCTTTCTCCTTGCTTACATTTTCTTTTTTTTTTTGGATTTTTCTAATCAAAAATTTTATGGTAATTTTCCTTTTTCTTTTCTTCTGTTTCGCCCTTTATTACAAATAATCTCGTGAATATTTAAAACACTTAACCAAGTGTTACAAAAAAAGAAAAAAATAGCATCACGTTTTCAAAATTGAAATTTTGATTATAAACCGAGCAGAGTATTAAGGATTTGCTTCTTCTAAATATTACATAATTTGTCCTTGTACACATTATGATGTATAATATATTATATACAAGTATGTATTCATGTATTGTGTGACAAATTTTAATATTCTATTCATTCAAATACATAGAAAAAAAAAATTATTTGCTTAGTATTATAAATTTAATATTCTAAGAAAATGGAAACAAAGAACAGAAACAATAACATGACATCAAAAAATCTTATGAGCTGCAATGAAAATTTGAAAGTCCTAAGACTTGGCCAAATTTGCTAGACAAGCCTTTTGAGAATATTATTGGTTTCACTAAAATTTTACTAGGATTTTCTTCAAGAGACGATACGAGCTTCCACCAGCCGTTTCCATTTTTGCAAAAAATTTCTTTCTTTAAATTCAATTTGATATCATTATCATTGGACACTGTTATATAGCAACGTCTTGAGGCATTGCATGGCTATTCGAATAAAATATTGTTAAAACAAATATACGAAAACCCCAAACTTAAAATTTGTAAAAATTTTTTATAAAATTTCATAATATTCTTTACTTAATTTTACAAATATGCCAGTTGATCTTAAAATTTTTTAAAAGAAAACAAATATTCTTTTGCAACATTATTTTTTATTTTTTTCAAAAGGAGCTGAATGAAAAGGCTATCGCAATACCAAAACAGTAAAGCAAAAAGAAAGCAAAAAACTTAAGAATTAATGATAAGATGAAAGCATAAAGAAAAACGGAAATATTATTAAGGGAAAAAATTTATATCCGGATTTAAGAACTTATGATATTTTTTAATAATTGTTGAAAGATACGATGACTTAGGTATTATGCCGTCATCGCATATGACGATGACTAGCAACAAGACGGTCTCATTGTTTAAGACCCTTTTTTTTTGCCATTTTATTATACACAAATTGTATTAGAGAAGGAACTGGTTGCGTCAGATTAAGATGATTTACTTAATTTTTCTTATTTGGGTGCTTTTCTTCTCTTTTGTCTTTACGAGTATTGTAAGATGTTTTTTCTTGTATAAGGATAAGATTCGATGAAAGGTAATGGAATTTCCTTAAATGGTGCCACAAAAGACCGAACAAAAAATTTTGTTATTTCATTTGATTCTATTTATGATATTCGATAATATTATGAAAAGATTATACAATATAAATCTTAAATTTTTAAAACAATCTATGGCAACCAACAAAAAAAATTTGTAAAAAAAAATTTACTATGCGTTTGATTTGAATTTAATTATCGAACAACTTGATATCGATCTCATTTAGAGCCATGATTATAAGTGGCTTGTGTTGTACTAGAATATTAAACATTCCACGGACGTATCAGGAAGCAAAAGCACAGTAGCCACTGAAACCAAACATTTTTTTGAAACTTATCACTATACACAAATCACCATACAAATATTTAATACAATTCTTGTTTGACATCCGTCGAATTGTAACACATGTAAAAACACCCGACGGAACATGACAACTATTCGGTGATTATATGCATTTAAACTGTATTAAAGAACTAAACAAGCAACATATAGCATTCATTCAAGACTGTACAACGATGTCACATATTAAAAAAATATTGGAATAAATTTGTTCTGACAAAACTTTCCTAGTATCTTTAAAATTCTTTCTGAGCATAGGATATAGCCCACCTTCCTGCGCAAAAGAATTTTCATATGGTATCAATATTAGATGAGCTCACTGCAAAAGACCGAAAATTAAAAATTCTAGCACATGTTTTTTTTTAAAATCCAGAAGTATTGGTACATTTTCAAAAACACAAACATAATACAATTAGAAAAATTAATGCAGTTTAATCCTTTATAAAATTTTTCCTCAATTTTTAATTTCAAATAATTTTCAATCCGAAAACTTAATTAAGTTAATTGTATTCTTTTTTTTTCAAAATTCTATAGAACTACAATTTTTTTTTTTGAATAATAATTTTGTAAATTAGACAAAAGCCTTATGGTTCGGATCATTTTCACAATGACATAGTTAAAGATATCAGAAAACGAAAAAAATTTACCATTGAAAAAAAAAATTTTTATTTCTTTTATTTTAAAAGTACCATAGATTTCGGCCTTTTCACCTTACAAATGTACCTACATAATAATTATATAAAATGATATCAAGAAAAGGTGAATGATCCTGTCATTGAAATACATAGCATACCAATATAAAATCTGAGCAAATTTACAAATACACACATAATCATACGTACAGTACCTATATATACACAGGTATCCTTTGTTACCTATGTACTCTTGTACTGAGTAATCAAAATTATTACTTAATCCTGCTGATTTTCATGAATTTCAATCATAAATTGATAAAGAAATTTCAATGTCCTATATCTTTTTCATTTTGTTGTTGTTGTTTTTGCAATTTTGTAATCATAATAATTTTAAAAGAAATAACAGGACATAAATTACAACAATATTATGTAGAAGCAAGAGAAAAAGTGGAAAAAATTTTATTTTCTTCCTAATAATTTTTATTTTTTTCTTTCTATTCGCTTTATTACAAAAAAGGATCTCTTTTATAAAGGCCATTAAAAAAAGTATAAATTTTGATAGATAGATACCTACTGTTTTCACTATACCTACCTGCCAACTGTGATGTCAGTTAGCGTCTGTTATAAGAAAGAACTTTCAAAAACAAATTTTTTTTTGAATATCCAAATGCCAACACGTATGTATCCAAGTATAATATGTATGTATATTCTACAATTATAACTATATTATATAACTATGCGTTTTATAATATAACAGTTCCAATGGCAAGGCAAAGAAAAAAAAACAAAACTGACTAGACATAAAGAGGCCTTGAAAAGATTTCTGTATTTTATCTATTTTTAATTCTTTTACTAGAACTTATTTTTTTTCTACATTAATATTCTTGTCCTTCATCATTGTCAAGTTCTGTATAATAGTTAAAATATGATTTATTTTTTCCATTTTTCCAAAGAAAATATTTCTTAAGTAATAAAATAATTATTCCATGCTGTCGCAAAATTGTCTTGCTTTTCTCTCTAAATATAGCAACTAAAATCTGATCACAAGCGTAGTTACGTGGACAACAATATTAACGGTTTTATAGTTGTTTGTCTCCCAGGTTTCAATTTCGAGGAAAGTATAAATAAGGTCTTCAATTTTTATGTCACAGCATTGATAGTTATGTTATTCACAGCTATAAGAATTCTATAAATTACAAAAATCAGGACAATTTAAATTTCCAAAAAAAAATTCCACATAAAGTTCCTATTTTACAGTTAATCGGCTATTGAAAGAATTTAGTACTAGATTTTAAACTAAATTAATATTAATTTAGTATACTAGCTTTACAACGTACTAGATTCAACATTATTAGTTGCATTTAAAAAGGAGCTCAGGAGTCAGGATTTGGTAATGCTAGTTTTTCCAAACTCATCGATACTTGAACTAGTTGGGAGTTTTCAAGGAAAACATGTAAAATCACGGGTTGCATTAATCGCTTTTTGTACCAAATGACTGTTATAGGTATAAAAAGTGACCTACATACAATATTTATTTCAGTATATTATGCCCGGATAAAAAGCTACTTTTCGCCAATTTTTTATTTTGCCCATATAACTGTACTTCAATATCGTCAGGTTTATTAAAGGTTCTTGAGAGGAACATTAACATTGTAAAGCTTTCAATTGTGACAAAATAGTCAATTTGTTAATCAAAAGACCAAATGTCAACACATTGTTTTTACACAGAAAATTTAATGTTTTTGTATTTTATTTAAGAGACTACAGATAAACGCTATGGAAATTTCTAATTTATTAGTTATCTATATGATTAGTTTACAAAAAGAATTAATACTAAGAAAAAATGCTCAGCGTGAAAACTTTTCAAAAAATAATTTTACATCATTTGCATATCAAAAACTAGAGAGAATGGAGTAGTATAAAACGAAGATTAAAAATTTAAATACATACACAAGAATTTTTAATAAAATACATAAAAAAATCTGTTGAATAAATTACAGTTACAGTGAAATATTTTCCGAAAAAACAACCAAAGCTTCAGATATTAGAATTGACTATTATCCAATCTGACCATTGGTGCAGTGGTTATGGCACCGGCCCTTTAAACGAAGGGTCTCGGGTTCAAACCCCGGTCAGGTCACTATAAAAATTATATTCTATATTATATAACTTAATGTGCAATACTAATAAATATTATACAAGTAATTTTCAAATATCGAATAATATTCGATACTAAAGACTAAGAAAATAAACAGTAAATATTAATAAACTGAAATGTTTAATATAAATAAAAACTACGGTAGGCTAGTCACCTAAATAGCTAACTCTCTATGACTATAGAAACTAGGGCATGATAGATATCATGCACTAGCCCTATACTCCTCCTAGGAGTGAAGAAGGAAAAAAAAAAAAAAAAATTATCCAAACTTGAGGAATGGGTAGAAAAACCGAACAATTTATGTGTTCTCTCTCAGACAGTAGGGCGGCATTGCTGGCGCTTCAGTCGGCCCAGGTTACATCCAGAATGGTCTGGAGCTGCCTTACTGCACTTGTGGAATTGGCATCGGTAAACAGAGTAATGTTTAGATATCATCTGGTTAGGCTGGGGCAATCGGACTCTGCCCAGTCCAGGTTTTTCGGGGGCGGTGATGAAGCTGCCATGCACATCCTCTGCGACTGTCCGGTACTGGCTTTCCGGCGGAGCAATTGGTTTGGACAGGGTTTCTTAAGTGCTCGGGAACTGCTGTCCAACTCCCTTAGGGATGTCTCCAGTTTCATACTTGAAACGGGGACTTTGTAGGAGGGGCATGGATGAGGCTACAATAAGTTACGAATGGCTGCGGTGGCCCGGGGGATACCCAACATTCCCTTGAAAATCTACAAATTTACATCTACAATCATCGAAAATTTCTGCAATTAAACTTGTGTCCTAAAAAGGGGACGTACTTTGAACGGTAAACGCTCTGTGGTAACTTATTTCATCAGAGCTCTGAGGACAGGTATTGAGGCTTTGTAATCACTGATTACTGTAGTGGGAATGTGTATTATAGATGGAAGATTTTATAAAATCAAAGTTGATGGCGGCATTGATATTAGGCGGGGTTAGGATTGTGCAAAACTCTGAAATTTTCGATTTTATAGAACAAACGAAATGATAAAAAAACTGTATATATGCCAGTAGGTAGCAACATTTAGCTCTATGCATGATATGGGGTAATTAAAAGGTTAATTGGGGTCGTTGCTCTTGGGCTAAACGAAATAAATAAAAATCTATTAATGTTATTATCCGATCCAAAATTTAATTTTAACGTTCATAAAACGAAGCTTATGAAAATGATTTACTAATTTCCCCGTAACTATTGAGAGTTATTTCACATTATTTCTCAAAACAAATTTATAATAACTGTTATAAATTTAAAAAAATCTTGAGTTTTACTGTTATTCTTACCTTATATTATAAGGTGAATAAAAAATGATTTTTATCTATAAGTGGGAACTGTCCCATATAAAAATTATATCGGTAATTTTGATTAGGATTACGATGATTACATATATTATTTTGAATAGAGATCCTCTTATAATTTTTAATATTATACAGTTTTAGAGTCTGATTTTGACATGATATCAAATAGAAAAAAGGACAAATTAAATTTATATTATAATCAACATCATCACCATTATCAATTCTATTATCCTTATGAAAATTCACAGTTTTTTTTTTTTATTTTCAATTTATACAGTTATATTGAAACGGAATGCTTTTTATTTTTGTTTTTTTTTTTTTTTTGCAAATATAAGATAATATCTTTTAAAATTGATGTACCATTCAAAATACAGGTGTATTTGATTATTCTTTGATAATAATAATAATAATAATAATATAAAATCCAATATTTATTAAAATTAATTTCAAAAATTGAATTTAGGAATGATTCTTCAAATCTGTATTAGAATTGTAAAAAAATTCTTTTCATATTCGAATTAAGCCATTAAATTTATTTTTATACAATATGAAATAATAACAACTAAATAATAAAAATAATCGTATCAAAATTAATTAAAACATGCCAAGAAATATACTCGGTCTATTCGGTACATGGTTCACAACTTAGCTACGATATAATTGAGTCTGACAACCATACTATGAACAAAAATACTACCTAATTATATTAGATGTTCGGTTTAGGCGGCTTCTTTGAGAGCACTCGGTGAAATAACAAGAGAAGACGTTCATTTGCCATCATACCTAGTATAATTTTGGTTTGGTACAAGTTAGAACCAGGTACCTGCAATCGAAAAATGAGATTAGGTCGTAATTTTTTTCCACGATAACTACTCTATATCCTTATAAACAGACGTTCCTACACCTATCCACGCTTCAAAACACGAGAAGAGTAATTACATATATTGTTTAGGTTGTTGCTTATAAGAAAAATAGAAAGTGATTGACTTTTGATCTGACTGTCTTAATCTTAATTTCTGAATGTTACTAATGTGTATGCTTGAAATCAGCATCACATCCTATGATAAGTTGTCTACCAGCCATAATCTAATTTTATAACCTGTCTGATCCAAAAATGAATATACACACAATATTGTTTTCTAATAAAATGTAAGTTCTAATCATATTTTGAATATCTTGTTAAAGTAAATAGTATTGTTTAAGAAGGCTTACCTAAAAATCAATGAGCTCGTCCCAGATTAATGCGACGTCGATATTCTCTTCTGCTAAGATCAATGAAATTTTTGAAATAGATGATTTTTCAATCTTCAAATCGTCTAGTAAGTTACTCGCGTTAAGTTCTGAGTTCCTTAGATTTTGGGTGACCTCCTTAAGATAGGCAAAATTGCTCTAGTTTTCCCGTTGATTCTTTGTACATAATGATTGTAATAAATCTCATTTTAGCGCTTTAAACTCGTCTATCTAATAATTCCAAGTAACTAAATTTTTATTTTTGCATTGATATTCTCAAATTATTATACTAAGTTACGAAGAGGCTCATTATTATTCCGAAAATAGCTTCCGATTCCAATTATTTCCGCTATGTTCCGAACATCTGACTAAAACGAATATAGTACAAAACTCATTGTTAGTGTAAAGCATTACAAAATATTGTAAGAGAAGTGGTTATGTGAATGAAAATTTTAATAAAGATTAATTTATTTTTTTAACCCTTTCAACACAGCTTTTCGTTTGTGTTCTAAAATTAAAAATAAAAAAAAAAATGTTGTTGTTTGTTTATTTTTTTTTAATATTCGTCGTTATTACATTAAAAAAAGAAATGTTCTCTTGATATTAAATCGGTCAATGTCATGGCGATAACCCATTCCAATGAACGAAAAGGAATCTCTAAGTATATTAAATTTTTTTTAAATACAAAATCCTTTTTTTCGCATCAAAGAATTTTTTTGATTTTCTTTTGAATTCTTTAACACAATACCGTCATTAACGATGGCGAGACGATGGTAAAAAAATAATAAAAACTATATTTTGAAAAAATGAAATAAAAAGTTAAAAAATACGCCAGACACCTGAGTTTTTTATGCTTTTCTCTTTTACTTTTTGTAACTGAATTCAATACTTTTAATTAGTTACGATAAACTAACGTACTATACTCGTAATTTGGCTAGTTATAAAAGGTAAAAAAATTTTTAAATAAAATTTGGTTTTTTTGAAAAAAAAAATTTGAGAATGAAAAAAAAAATTCCGAATTTTAATCTATTCTATTTGGTAATAAATTGGAAGTGATTTGAATACAAAAACTTTTCAAAATTTAAATTTTTGGCAGGCATTTCGTAAAAAAGGAACATATTATACAATTTGAGGATCACAAATTCGCATTTGATTGTAGATTGAAAAGTAATTCTAGATTTACAACAGATTTAAAAATAAAATTTTAAATGGTTTTTAAGCATTAAATTAGCGCTCAGCTCTTCCTACTTTCATAAAATCACAGATTTCTTTAAATTCCATAAACATATATGATGAGATAGCGTTCCAATCGTAAAATTTTAATGTAATCATGACGGCTAAGCAATTTTTCAAATGGAAAATCAAATAGCTCCAAGTTATCCAGGCATTAGTTTAACTTTTCCACCACCATACCTTAAAAAAAATCCACTCTGCAGTATCGATGTAAATCAAAAAAATAAAAAAAAAAAATTGGTGCAAATTTTAAAAGGAACGGATGCAAATCAGGAAGTTAAAATAAATTGCAATCAATTTCAATATCAAAAAATTAACTATAAAATAGTAGAGTGTACATATAAAATCGAAATAAATACCCTTTCTTAGAAAAATTTTTCAAATTGCAAATAATATTATAATATTGTGTTAAAATTTAGTTAGCCATTTCCGTTAATTAATTCGGAAGCTATGAAATTGTATATGAATTGGGAATTGACCGTATATCGCACATCGAAATTGCAGGAAATAAAATATGTAAGGGAATGGCGACTGGGTATATTATGATAGTAGGTGGTAACATCAAAGTAAAATAAATTTGCACTGCTTCGGTTATTTATTAAATTACGTTAATATTTCTACATATTATTAAAAGTGCTACACGTGTACATAGCATAAGAGCAATATATACATGGTACACATAGGCAGTGTTATACTGGAAATCATCATAATTTGATTTAGTTTGTGTATGCAAATATTTCAAAATTTTGAATTTAATTTGCAAATAACAAAAAATTTTCATTTTTTACATGGGTAGAAACAAAAAAAAAAAAAACAAAAAATCCTGCTAATTTTGGTGTTCCACCAAAAAAAAAAAAAGAACAACCTTAAAAATACCTTGGAGGCAATGCAAAAAGACCATAATAATTTAAAAGGATATTTGAAAAGGGAGAAAATTTTTCAAATTTCATATTTTCGGACAAGAGGTTTTGGAAAAATAAAAAATATTTTAAATTTACCTATACTTTTTATATTCACTTGAATCCGGCAATTTTAGGGGTAACATGCAAAAGTAATGCATTGCATGGATGGTCAAATTTTATGAAAAATCCAAAAAAAAAAAAGGAAATTTTTAGTCTTTTCAAAATTTTTTTGCAAAATATAAAACTTACTTTGTGATGAATTAAAAGGAACCCAACATAAACACTTTGTAATTCTATACATAAGAGCATAACATAGAGATCCATGAGGAAGGGAAGAAAAGAGAAGTCAAATGAGTTTGTTTTAATAAAACTTTTGTAAAATTAAAGAGTAAAATGTGGTTAAAGTGTTGGTGTTATAATATTTTTGTGATTTTTTTTCCATGTTTTTGATGTACCATTTCTTTCTTTTTTTTCCAAAATTTTATATATATGATTTTCACTCTAGATTTTTTACCCTAAGGTAGTATTAAATTTAACTTGCGGGTTTCAATTAGGTGTTTCTCTTTTATAAACTTGATATAAAGACAAATATTTGAAATAATTAAAATAAAAATATTAAAATATTAAGGACCGGTTTTAAAAATTTAAATGAAACAATTAAGAATAAATTTGTTTGGTACAGGAGAATTTTCGGTCGGGAATAGTGTAAACATAATATTTTAAATGCGTTAACTGCAGAGCCGGAATACTTTCAAATGTGTTAATTGGTTTTGAGTGGATAAAATTTATTAATAATTGACCTAAAATTAAATTGAGTGCATGCTGTAATTATTGTCATAAGAATCATTTTGTTTTGTAGAAAAATGTGAAACTACTCTAACTATAAAATTGAAACTAGAACAAGAACAATTTTCCGCAACGAAATATCAAAATTCTTATAGAATGCCCATATTTATATGGTACTGTCCAGAATACAGCAGAATTACACCGCCGGCGGTAAGACAGCCTAAATTCTTATTTTATTTCTAGCGGTTTTTTATGACATTGTTTCCATGTGTGTGTGACATTATATATATAAAATACTGTCCAGTTTATTTTGCCGTTCCGGACAATCTTCCGCCTTCACCGTTACCCGTTTTAGTTCTGTTTTTACCGTAAAAGTAAAAGTTATTTACGTACTTACTAGACAATAATTTTCAATCAATTACAACTAATCATGTGCCATTTGTATAGATTTTGGATAAAACAAAGATGAAAAAGATGAATATCTCTTAAATTTCTATATGGATAAGAAACGTCTAGCGCCCCTCGGAAGATAATGTTTAAGGGGCTTCCAACTTCCCGGGTTCAGTATAATATAATGGAATATAATGATGAAATTCTTTTTAATTGATTTTG
This sequence comes from Condylostylus longicornis, assembly GCF_029603195.1. NCBI lineage: Eukaryota > Metazoa > Arthropoda > Insecta > Diptera > Dolichopodidae > Condylostylus > Condylostylus longicornis. The sequence continues at coordinate 2,974,053 of NW_026578052.1, read as the reverse complement.
CGGCGATTTTAAATTCGGATCTCTTTCACATTAACAACATTCAATATCGAAGATTATAATAATAATGATGTAAAAACTTTGTATTCCGCAACATCTCCCTAAAAATTTTTATATAAAATTTCTTAAAGTGGAAACATAAAATCACCAACCTTGGCATTATTATAAATTTTTTTCTTTCATTTTATTTTTAAATCTATACGAAATCATGTTTCATACAGACAAAATAGATAAATATTGTCCTTTTTCCGGGTTTTTATGTATTAAAAATAACTTTCGCTTTTGTCTTCGTTCTCCAACTATATATGTGTATGTTATGTGTACATTTCTACTTTAAATCATTGTATAAGATTTTCCAATTGAAAATAAATTTTATGGATCCTTTATATATATATTTTAAAGTCACGTTTATTAATATGTTATACGATTTATATGTTCTATCAAATTATTTTGTTAATTTTTAATACTCCTCCCTTAAATCCATGCACAATAATATGTTATTATGTACGTAAACGTTTCTCTTCTTATGGTTTTCAATTTTTTTTTGCTGAAACCAAAAACAATCGCATATAAGTATAAGTAGAATACAGAAAAAAAAAATGGAGCATACAAAGCATAAAAATTTAAATGTCCTTACAGATGTTTTTTTTTCTTTTTGTTCGTTTTCTATTTGTGTCTATCTCTATCTAATATCTTCTCTTATTATTCTTCATATTATTCTCCATCCATACCAAAAAAAAAGAAAATAAAAGAAATATTCTTCATAATATTAAATTGAAATAAAGAATAATATAAAAATTGTTTATATACGAATTTTTCTTATATATATGCCCTTATTATTAAATACATTTATAAAATATAACAGTCTATATTAGTATTTATTTAGAATAAGAACGATATAAAATTGAAATTGCTTTTAAAATGTTACAAGTCTTTATTTTTATTGATTCCAATTGACCCAAAAAATAAAATGGAAAAAAAAAAGAGAAAAACAAAAATTAAGAATTTTTTATTTGCTTTGCAACAGGACAATAATAAGATTGCGTAGGAGACTGAAGGAATTAAATGTTACCATATTATAAACGAATATATTAGAGAATATGATGTATGATTTCTGAATTTTGTGGAATTAAACCCTTTACAGAATTTGTGTATGGAAAGCATGTACAATCAAAAAAAAAATTTAAATAGATTTTTTAGAATTAAAGGAAATTTCAGCTTTCATAAATTATAATATGGTGGAAGTTGAAGAGGGGAAACACTATTTCTTAACTTTTTATTAATCGCATTCCTGAATTGAAAAATTCGGGAATCCAACCCAGGCAGACATGGACAACAAATACAATCATAAATTTTTGGAGACCAGTGACAAAATAAGTACGAGAACTAAAATTAACAAATATTTTTCTTAAATATTTGACAAATTTATAATTAATATTTTTTGGTCTTTAAAGGGTTAATAACACAGGGAAAATAATATATCATACCAGTATTAAAAACTATTATTAACAATATTCCGAGACACCTTTACAATTTAGTATATACCAGAACCTATATATTCTGGTATATACCAGAAATGAAAAATTCTCAGTTTGAGGTTTTAATTTTGGCATTATTAAATGTACGAGTATAATATAGTACACAATTTCAAAGCTTATATATCCAATGTTACCTATAAAGATGTAAATGTATATATATAATATAACTACTTCTCTTGATTATAATAATATGGTACTTTAATATCTTAATAACAATCCTCTATATATATAGTGATTTCATACATTATTATCATTTCTTATATTCAGATTTTAGAAATTTAATACTAAAATACTCTGTTCCATTATATAAAAACAAGGAGTCGAGTTAAATCAAATATTTTATAAATTTTTTTTTTTTTTAATATAAGTAGTAGATATAAGCATTCTTCATTCAATATATTTTATATTTCTATAGTTATACTATACAATTACCTTAAAAATATTGTTAAATTTGTAACAAGAATTTAAAATCCATAATAAATATTTCTTTCCATTTCCAAAAATGTGTATGTAAGGTACCTATATAAGATCTTTATACGTATATATATATTGGTCCACAAGTCCCTTAATTTACTTTATTGCATATACATAATACGGACATGAGTAGAATGATGTGTATATATGGTTCTCTTTTGTTCTTTAATATTTATGATTATAAAATGCCTTGGTACCATTTTGAAAATTCATTTTACTTTAACTATATACCTATATATATATATATATATATATATATAGCCTATATACTATCCTCACTTAACCATTCCATTTATTTATTTGTCTTCAGAATTCAAACAACAATATTTTTTTAGTTCATTGTTCTTAATATTTATTTAAGTTGCATATATATAGGCTTATAATTGTAAATATTATTTATATGGTATATATGTACATAGCTATAATTATAATAAAATCATGTTATATGTGAAAATATAATTGTTTAGGATGTCATTAATGTATTGGTACATATACATTATTTTGTGTTTCTATAATATTGTTGTAAGGACATCTACATGAAATTTCCCAGAGTGGTATAAGGTTACAAGCTTATATATAATATTTTTATGTTGCGTATATTAAAGTAGTATGGAGGCATTTTATTAGTTACCTATATATTAAAAAAATAACTTACATACTTATGCGAAAGGACAACAATAATCAATAATACAAAAGTATGTATTTTAATATATCGATATATATGTGGGTATATAGGGAGTAACTTATTATATTTCTCTTTCAATACGAAAATTTTGAGAAGAGCTAAAAAAAAAAATCATTTTTTTTTTTATTAAAATAATGGCATATGAAGAAGATATTAAAAATCTTAATAGCCATTAGATATATTATTACATTTTTTTTTTAATATTATGTATGTATGAGTGTGTACTTAAATCTTCTTTCGTATTCTTCTAAGAAGAAGAAGAATACGGAGAGAAAATAAAGAAAAAAACAAGAGAACATTAAGGAATAATAATATGCACACATTTGTGGGTATATGTGGGTAGGTAAATTATAATATATAAGGAAGAAGAAATTCAAGTTTTTCATTTTTTTTTTTTTTTTGAAAATCGGTAAACAAATCAATTCCATTTTAAAGGAAAATTTAATGGTTCCATTGGGGCTTTTATGGTTTTAATGTCTTAAATCATTTTCCGTTTATATTTTATTTTTATTTGAGTTTTTTTTTATTCATTTTAAACTTATTTTACAATCAGTGAATATCCTTAAATGTCATCGGACGATTTAAGGAAGTTATTTATGATTAAGGATAAAGGAGAAAATTTTCATTTTTAAGTTAACGTTTATTTTTTATGTTTGTTTGTATGTATACGAGTAATAAATTTGTATTTTTTTTTTTTTTTTTTTATTATCATTTTCCTGTATATAAATTTTTGAATGTTTTTTAAGAATAATATATTGAATGTTATGATAAATTTAAGGAAAACTTTATTCTCCTTTTATTTTTTTGTTAAGAAAATCAAATTATTTTTATGATTTTGATTTGACGGTGAAAGTATGGGAATTTTTGTGAAATTACTCTCCCGATTGATGACATCTAAAGGGTTAAATTATCATTGAATAGAAATGAAGATGAGAGAAGCAAGATCCGGTGTTACCACAACTTACTAAATGAACTCTTCTGCACTACAAGCTTACCTAATATAATTTTTCTTTCACTTCCTAACTTTCACTCTTAGCTTTCTTCCCGAGTCTTGACATGGTAGACTTAAGCGGAACATATCATTTATCTGGCAGAAGCATATGAGGGATATGACACCCGCTCAAACAGTATTTAATTTTATCTAGTTTGTGATACATGTTTGAATGTCTACGTGATCATCGCATTGACATTCTTCTAAATGACCATATAAGCATTGTATCTTTTAATCCTTAGTCTTCGATTTTTAGTAATGAATTTCTCAGAAAATAAATTTGACAATATAAAAGAAAAAGAATAAGCAGTTAGTAATTTTCAAGAAATCCGGGAATATTTCGCAATATCGTTGATCACATATACACATAAAATGAATACCTTATTTATTAATGTTATTTATGATTGAAATTTACTTGTCATAAATTAATATAAAATTACATTTTGAAAAACATACATTTTATTTATCTGGTTTAATAAATAATACAAAAAAAATGAATATATAAATGAAAATAAATAAATAAAAAAAAAAATGAATTGATTTAGTGTCTCAAATTTTAATATATTTTTGAATTATGTATTTAAAATTTATATTCGATTTTTAAGTATTTTTAAATAATAGTTATTTTAACATTAGAGGAATAAATTTAAAGGGTTTAAACTTGCTTAAGGCCGAGGCTAATTCACCTTTTTTTTTTTTTGATAATTCTAATTATTTTGCTGGAGATTCCCTTTAGCTCTAGAGCTCTCCATATGGCGTTTCTGTCTACAGCATCGAAAGCCATTTTGAAGTCTACGAAGGCGATGTAGAGCGGCGAGTTGAATTCCTTAGACTGTTCTACAATTACTCTTATTGTGTTGGTGTGTTCAGTGCAGCTTCTTCCTTCTCTAAAACCCGACTGTTCTTTTCGTAGTCCATTTTCTATGTGATCTTTAATTCTTTAGTGCAGGATGATGGCTAGTATTTTGATAACAGCATTGAGTAATGTGATGCCTCTCCAGTTGCTGCAGTTGCTAAGATCGCCATTTTTTGGTAGCTTCACTATAATTCCTTTTTTCCATTCTTTGCATATTCACCTGAGGACGTTTAAATTATATTTTATTTTAAGTTCTATTCTGATGATGGGTGGATTTTGTGAGGCAAGCCCGCACAACGAAAATTATGGTTTTCTCAGGAACTTCTTTTGTATATAGGCATCCACTCCAAAAATTATTCGTTTTGTTATTCTATTCCATTAGTGAATGCATTCGTCGATCTTCGTCTTTGGTTCTCCTAATTTTCCTGTTTATTGATATATTTTCTATCTTATCCTGAATTTCTGGATTTTTTACCACTTGCTACTTGCATACATAATTTCTTTTTTTTTTGTAGCATAATGAACGTGATACTTCCAGGGGTTGTAAAGTGCGGTTCATACACCTCTGTTATCTATCATCTACTTCTAAACTTCTAAATCTAAATCTATACGGCTTATATTCTCAAATCTTTTGTTAGTGCCTGGATTCATAATTTCCGATTTTTCTAATTTTATTAGAAGACGTCGTTTGAAGCGATTAATTACTGAAAGAGAAATGGGAGCATAAAGACGACATGAATGTTTTCATGAGGAATACTGTCATAACAATCACAGCCCCATTCTTCTGCACGCTTTCCTACTGTAAGATTTCACCTTAGACACTTTACTACAGTTTCTATCACTTTTGATACACTTTCTTTCACTTTTGATACCGTTTCATCTCAGATAATTAAATTGACCGCATTACGAACAAATAAGGACGCCCTTTAAAAGTTCCACCATTATTTTGTTAAATTACAGAACATTCTCCCAGAAAAACCTTTTACATATACTGGTTCTATTAATCATTTATGGTTTATTGAAATATTTATGAATATCAAATGATATCCAATTATATTATGTGTGGTGCGGATTTTCGATGTTAAACTATTACATTAAACCTCCAATGTTTTTTAATTATCATTAGTTGAAAGGTTATTTCACATAAACCAATTACTTGTAATTGTAATTTCTAAATTATTTTTTTTTTGATTTTAATTATTGAAAGATCAATATGCATAAGAATAAAAATGGTGATTCTAATTTTACTCTCTTATTTAATATCAGTGAACTTTTAAAGATTTACAGGAAAAAAAATCTTTTAAACTTCCCAACCCTTTAATAATTTATTTATTTTTTTTTGGTAGTGTCTTACAGTTTATTTTTTCCTTCAAAAGTTCCTGACATATTTTAGCACATTCTCTATGGCAGCTCGTTATTTCATAAAACGAAAAAAAGGGTCAAAAAAATTTTTTTTTAATCTACATAATCTTTGGCTGTTCCCTTTTTTTTCGTACAAGAGTTCATCTTAAAAACAAAAAAAAAAAAAACAAAACAAGACAGGAAAATTTGGAATTACTTTTCAAATTTAATTATTTTTTGGCCATAAAATATATCCATATTCCATGTTTCATGATTATAATATAGAGGTTTTTAGAAGATTTAGGCGAAAGCCAGTATAAAAACGAATTTGTTTTTATTATTTTTGTTTTATTTTTTTTTTAACAATTTTTAATGTTAACCAATAATGAATGATTACCGGTGATCCATCATTTCAATCACATTTTATTATACTTGTTTTCTTGCCTATTTACCCCGAATTTTTATAAGAAGAATCTATCATGTTGTCTCTTTTCTTTCCCTTTTTTTTTTTGTTCTTGAACAAATTTTGTCTTATTCGAACCGCAAAATGAAACAAGCAGAAAAAAATAATAATAATAAAAAGAAAACCCGGATGATGATTGATGCGCCCATAGATTTGATTATATAAATTTCAGAAAAACCATTCTACCAAATAAATTGTGAATATTGAAATTTTTATATTTGTTTAATTGTATGTGTTTTGTGTTTTATGATATTACTATAGGGAAAATCTAAAACAAAAAATGGTGATGATTAGATGATTTATAATGAGAATGAACTTTTAATGTAGTAAATATTTTGCAAATTATACAGGAGCTAGAAAATATATATGACAGATTTATGTATGTATGATTGACTATATGATATTTACTGAAGCGGATATTTGTATTAATTAAGTACTTTTGAGAAGCACAATATCTTTGAAAGTAAATTAATTTCAACTGCGAGCCTGTAGTTTATTTCGGCCGTCAGGATTCATTGATCGTAGTGACAGTACTCGATACTGCATATTACTGTGTTATATTTCTCATGAAAAAACTCAAAGCAATTGATTTGCATTCAAGTTTATAGTATTCAGTAATTGTAAAAACAGAACCAAAGCATTGAAAGGTAGGCGGTTCTTGTTTTCAGCCTAGATCAACAGCGGAAGGGCAAAATCAAATATCGTGTAATTTGCATATAATGTCGCACTGGCGACACTTATTTTCATGGTGGTAATTTTGCTTGATTCTGTTTTCAACTAATTATTTTAATTTTTGTACAGCCTCTTTACTGATAGATATTCCACTTGCTTACGCACCCCTCAGGCCAAAACGTCAATATTGTTATATTGATAATGCATGGCTTGTTAATTGAAATTTATATAGGAAGAAAATTATAATTATTACTGGCTTTAACATTTTAGATTTTTTACACCACCTCTTAAGCAATAGATTTCTGAATGAACTAAATTCAATTGAAGTTGTTCTAAAACATTCTCTGTTATGTTATGTAATATGACAAACCAACTAAAAAACGCGACAAAACCATTTGCTTAGCACATTTTTAATTTGAAAGAGCAAAATGATTTCATTAAAGACAAAACTTTATCCATATTTAATTTCATGGTCGTATTTTTTCCTTTAACATCAAATACTTTTTTTTTTCTAATAAATTTTTAATAAAATAATGAAGTGAAAAATATTTTAATAAAAGTGGAAGAAAAAAACTCTAAATATCTTTATTGACAATTTTTATCCTAACAAAAAAAAAATAAAAAAACTTCAGAGAGATGATTAAACGATGATATTTTATTAATGTCAGAGTTAATGTAAGAAAAAAAATTTTGGCCTATATAAAATTTGATTTTTTTTTTTCTGATAAATTAAAGAATCATCTTTAAAAAATTTATTTAACAATATTTTCAAGATACATATTTTGATTGATCAGGAAACTCTTCTTCTTTTTTTTAAATAATTAAAATGGATTTTTTCATTTAAAAGAAAATATTATGAATATTAAGATTATTAAAGGAGAAATTTTACAATATTTTAATTTTAAATAAAATGAGGAATATTTTAATTAGATTTTTGATAAGAAAAATTATAAATAAAAATCTATTAAATTCTCCATAATTAATTTAAATTCAATGAAAGACATTGTTAATAATTTGACAGCTAGTTGGAAATTATTCAAATCTGAATATCGTTAGTATTTGTTTGCATAATTAAATTCAATATTCTCTATATATTAAGTGATAGCATTAGTGATACTCAAAATACAAGGCTTCTATTACAATAGTGACATAGTCGAATAATCACCTCATGGATACGACGACTTACAATACTGATTAAAATCCTAAAGCCATCAATCCTCACTTGTTTAAAAATTTTTAGGAAATGCTTTATTAAACTCTTAGGTAATATTCCACAGAAGTTTTAATGATTCACTCGCAAAAAAGGATACTACAATCCGTAAGCAGGCATTCAACATGCTTCCGAAATCCGATTTCAAAAACCATAATTATTTCACATACTTTAACTTTTTAATTCAATATCAATAACTCACTTATAGAAGTTCTACATATATATTTGATCCTCTTTTGTACATTTAATTTTATATGACATTTTTGTTAAGGTTTTTCATTTACAAATCTATCTATGGATAAACTAGGTTTGTTGTCCGAATTAATTTTTGTCAATACTAAGATATAATACGAATTTCAGTTGCAAGAGTTCAAACTCTAAGTAATATATTAAAATATCTATGAATCTTTACCTTAACCACAAATAAATTGTTTTCGAGCAAGTAACAAAAACAATATTAAAAGACTTTATTTTTTAACTTTACTTTATTTCTTTATACTTAATATAACTAGCTAAAACAACGAACACAAAATCACCAATTTTCATTTGAAGTGAAATTAGATATTAATGCTCATTGAAACGTGAATATTACGGTGGTCAAAATAACATCATGTACAAGTTACCCTATAAAATTCCAGAAATATTTATTTTATTTTTTTTTTGGAACGAAATTTTCTCCCTCATATTTAAATTGGAATAAAGTATTTTAAATAATATGGAAACATATTTAAGTAACTAGTGAAATTTTATGTTTTTCAATAATCCCCCATCCAAGAATTGCAAATAAAAGTCATAAGATATACCCTGTTTTATAAAATACTAGAACAATGTAGATTTTTAGTATTTAAGTTAGAAGAGCGTGTAACTGTAAATTTAAATTACGATACCATGAAAGATAGATTACCTTTTAGTTTAAACAAAGCGCTACTCATTTAGTTTTTTTTTTTGTCTTCGTGATTTTTTTTTAAGATTATTTTAACTCCCTCCTTACAATTTTTTTTATATAATTTCTTGTGTATTATAAATTTCTTTAACCGTTGATAGATATAGTTACTGCGGAAAGAAAAAACCCAGAACTAAGTAATGGGATTGACAAAATTCTCTAAAGGTATTCTAAAGGTGTATAATACAGTGTAAATATTTCTGAAAAAGAAAACAAAGTTAAATATTCCTTTTATTACACAATAATTTTTCAGAAGACATAAGTTATAGGTTATTTATACTGAAATTATATACCCAGAACAAGGTTTTCTAACATTCATTCAACTGTCGCTTAGGTGGTAGGCTTACCTTGTTTTTATGCCGTTAATATTTCCATAAAATTTCATTGAGAAAATTTTTTAGTATTTTTTTACGAAAAGATAAAGATAATTATATTTAAAATCCGTAAAAATAATTAAAGTTTGCTTTTTAGTTTCGGAAATAATAGCAGTTTTAACATACAAAAAAATTCTGTCCAAAGACATAAGAAACTTTAAATCAAATAAACTTCTTTCTTGAGAAGTTACTCTTGAATTTTTACTCTAATCTGAGTCCATCACATATTTTTGAAATTAACTGAACTTTATTGGGCTATGGTTTCCTTTGGATCGCAGTAAGAGTTTTAAATTTCCTTGTCTTAGCAAGTATTTAACAATTATGCTTGACATTATCCTGTTTTTTTCTTCTAATTTTGTCATTCTCATATTTATTATTTCAACCCTAATTTTTTGTATCAAGAAAAAAAAAATTTAAACAAAAACTTGAAAATTTATTTACTGTTATAATTTAAAACATGTCATACGATTAAAATCTGTTTTTCTCTTTTGATTTCTTCTTTATTTTTCTTTTTATTAAAAAATGTCCTTAAGGTGTATATATGCTGTTGTTTCTTTCTTATAAATTTTTTTTTGTGTTTTATCCTCCGGTTACGAATTTCATTTTGTTCATACCTACACGATTTTACTCCAACTTCGCGAAATGTAATAAGAATATTCTACCGTCATATACAAGATATTTAAATATTTTTTTTTAAGAAGCAGGCAGGCATTCCAGTTAAAATTGTAAAGAGAAACTTTTGTTTTTATATTATAAAAGTTATTGAAATTAATTCGGAACTTCGCGCATAAAAACTGTTAAGAAAATACTTGTTTTGTAACCGCACATAGAGTCACGTTCTTATTAAAGTTATTTACAACTTTCGAAATATGGTAACAAATCAAATAGAAAAAATATTAAACAACAATATTATTGTAGCGAAATCAGGGCCCTTTCAATATTGTTTGAAAATAATAAAAATATTTTAATAAAGAAAAATTTAATAAAAAGAGAATTAATAAATTACTTTTAAATAAAACATGGAACAATTTTAAGAAACAAAAGAAAATTTTAAATAATTTTATGTCTAGGCCGGTGAAAATTCTTTCATAAATGGCGACCATAATTTTTGCATATAATTTTTACTAAACAAAACCCTTTCTAAATAGAATTCTATTGAATTAAAGTTAATCAGAATGTTTTTAAAATTGTAAATTTAATTGAAATTAGAATTTTTTATACAGTAACTATAATTTGGACTGGTAGTCGAAAAATTTTGTATGGTTAGGTAGTTTTCAAACGACAGTATTCAAAATTGAGAACTGAAATGCAATATTCTTACCATATAGACAAAAAATTTTTAAATTAACCTCAAAATTATAGTGAAATTTTAAAATTTTGAACAGCTTATGTTTGAGCAGCAATAAACATGAATCCTTTAAAAATTTTAACTGAATCATTTTTAAATTTTAAATTAAGCAGAAAATTTTATTTGTTTTCAACAATTTACCTGCATAATTCCCTGTATGTATACAGAATAATTATTATTTTCGACAAAATAATTACGAAAATTTTCTTGAATAGCATAATGAATAACAATAACTTAAAAACTAAGTTTTGAATTTTATAAAAATGAAAATTATCAAAATTTAACGAAAATTTCTTCGGAAGAACGAGATTTTCGTATTTCTTTTATAATAGATTGGGCTATGGCTTTATGTAAACATATTGTAAACAACAAAGTGTAGAAGAAAGAGGACCACAAACCGAATTACTAATATTACTGGAAAAATTTTAAAGAAAAGGTTCCAAGCGATCACATTGTAAAAACGAAATTTTTCATATTTTGAGTGCTTCGTTTATAATGTTCGAAAATATATAAAACGAATTTTACGTCAAACTACTATGTGCTTATTGGATGCTCTATATTCTTTTGCATTAACCGGCATAATGCAAAGCCTACATTTTAAGAACAGCATGTCCTGCCATTTGATTTCTGATGAAATCAGCCAAAAATTTTTCAAATTCAATGGAAATAAACCAGAAGAAAAATCGTTATTTCAATTTCAATCAATTAGAAAGTCGAATAATTATTTTTAGTAGCGTAAAACCATTTTATAAAGAACTTTCAAAGTGGTATTTAATTTTTCGCTATTCGTGATTTATTTTCGAATCGAAAGAGTGGAAAAGTGAAAATATGAGCTGGGTAAAAAAAATCTGTATGTTTTAATAGGAGAGAAATCAGGAGAGAAAACAATTTTTTTGTTTTTATTTGCTTTCATACTTGTTTAAGAACTTCCTTTACTTTATTTTTTAATGGTAAATCTTTTCACGCTACAACAATATTTTTTTTTTTGGATAGTATGCAATTTTTGTCAACGTTTTTTTTTTACGTTACGCTATGTATTTCATTTAGTTGTTCAGGTTTTCTTTTAATTTAAATTCTATTTTTTTATTATTTCAAAAAAAAAAAAAGGCAAAAAAAATAAAGAAGAAAAAAAAAAACACGTTCTTTTAATAACCTGAGACTACTTGGTTCAGCATTTTTTTCTTTCCTCTTTTTTTTTTTTCTTTTTTTCTTCCACACACACTCTTGTATATTGTTTTTATTTATGTTTTTTTGTTTTCAAAAGAATTCAGTAGATTCAGTTGTTTGGAAAAATGTTTCGATTTACTTGAACATAAAAAATTAAAAATAAAAACCGAAGGGAAAAAAAACAAGAAGATTCAAGAGAAAATTAAAAAAAAAAAAAAAATATCGCGAAAATGTGAAAATATTTAACAAAACTTTTTCACAATTCGGTTGTTGGCTGGTTAAGAGTTTTTTCCACTAATTTTCTTTCTTTGTTCACAATATTTTTTTTTTTCAATTTTTTTTTCACTATATAGTCTTACAAGATTCATTTATTGAGTGTATTCTATATAAAATAAAGAAAAAACATAACTAGAAACCTTTAGGAACAAAATTCCGTTCAGAAGAAAAGGATTGGAAGAATTTGAGGGAGGAAAAGCAAGTAATTAAAATGCAGTAAATTTTTTATTATTTTTTTTTTTTTATTATTAAATGAAAGAGAGGAAAAACAAACACGAAAATAGGAAAGAAAAAATGGCAAGTGTTGGTAAGATTTTCGCGCGCTAGTTTTTCCTTTTTTTTTTTTTGTTTTCATGAACTTTTCCTTAGTCTAGCAATTTCTGAATGAGTTTTCTTTATTGGTTATACATACGACGTTCCTTTATTAGAGGAACTTTTCTTTTTTCCTCTATATAAAATATTTTTTTTTTTAGTTTTATATTGTTCTGGTTAAAATTTGTGGGATGATTTTTTGTTTTTTTTTATTATTATGCTTGCGAACAAGAAAAGAAAATTAGAAAATATAATTTTAAAACACACAAATTACTACTTAAGAACTTGTTTGTATAGTTCAGAAATTATAGGTACTTATTGGAGCTACTCTATATGTAATTTGCCATTAAAATATGATTTCTATAGTAAAAAATTTTTTATTTGAGTGTTTTTTTTCCCTCCTACTCTTCGGTTTTTTGAGGAAAATTGCAATGAATGGCATAATAAAATATTTGTGCAGTGTGCAGGGGGGTTTGAACAGACAATGTTTATGGTGGCGAGGTTATTGTATTTTATAAAAAGAGAAAATATTCTTGTTTTTTATTTTTATTATAAAAGTGTTAAATATTAGATTGTAATTTTTAGAATTAAAATTGTTTTTTTTTTGGTAATATTGTAAGTTTCTCAGTTGATTTTTAATTCTTGAAAGTTTTTTATTGATAATTCTTTTTTCCTCGATTTTGTATTTTGTTCATTAGGATTATTGGAAAATTGTGCTTAAATTTTATCGAACGGTTAAAGTTTTGTAAATTTTTCAAATACTAATTATGATATTACTTGGTAAGTAAAGTGAGCGCAGTAAGTGAAGTAGCAATAATAATTAAGATATTTATGGAATATTGTTATACTTTGCAGTTCTTAAAACAGTTTTTTAGTTTTTTAGTTGAGAAATTCAGAGGCATCATGACTTTAATATAGGCATTAACTCTTGCAGTTAGTTTTAACATGGTTTCCGTATAAATATTGTGAAAATAAAAATGATGTATGAAAAATTTTAAAATAAAAATTTGTTTTTTAATACAGAAGATCAGAATTATTAATTTAAAAACGGAATTTTCAATTTAACAACGAAATTTTCAGTATAAAATTTAAAGTTTTTGAAAAGTCGTGGAACATACTAAATGTGTATAATATGGAAAACTCGTTAACTACAAACTTCCTATCTAAACTACAATTAAATAAAATTTGACACCGGGTATATGTGAAGAAAATTTAGAAGCAGCTACTTCCATATTTACCAACTTTTCTATTTGAACTTGCAAGAATTTTACTGTACATTTTATTGTTATACTGCAATTCATTGTTATACTGCAATTTTGAATCCTATAATGAACCGAAATGTTTTTCCAATTTTTTTTTGATTTGTTTGATTTTTCTATTTTATATCTTCGATTCAGTAATTTCCGTTTCTTTTTTTTATTTTAAAGGAAAAGAGTTACTATATGTGTATAGAAAGACTTTCGGCAGAATTACTCTACTGATTTCATGCTTTTATTTTCGAATATATAGGAAGAGATAAGATATTTTGACTTCAAACTTTAGACATAAGATAAAGAATGGTGAAATTTTTTTTTTTTTTTTTGTGCGATGATAAAGAATTTCCAGAAGAGCGGTGGGAGGATGATGGTTGTTTTGAAATACGAGTAGCTCATGGAATTTTAAAATTAAAGCATATTTTTTCTTTTTTGATTTTCTTTTTTCGTGTACACTCTGAGCCCTTATCATGGAAGTAAGTGTATAAGTTCTACATAGGTAAAATTTTTCTCGTTGATTTTAAAATTCACTGAAAATAACTTTACCTAGTAATATTTTTCTTTAAACGTGAAATGAAAATTTTCTTTTTTTGTAAAAAAAAAAAATATTTTTAATTGTTTCACGTTTTTATCAATAAAATAATAAAAAAGAAATTTCTTTTTGTTTTGCTTTGTTTTCTGTGAAAAATTTGGAAAAGAAGGGGTGAGTGAGCATTTTAACAAAATAATGTAGAGAAAAGAACAGAATGTTTATTTTTTTTTTTTGAATACAAAGATTTTTTTCCATTCCGTCTTCCAATTACAATTTTAATTTTTGTTATGTTTCCACTGTTAAAAGTGTCGGTGTTTAATAGATAAGAGTGCGTTAATTACTAAAAAGAGCGACGATATTAAAATTTTAATAACCTTAAGGTTTACAAAACATTTTTCAAATATTGGAACGGTTGAGGGAGGAGCTCAAAGTAAGAGAAATTTATTTTGCAAAAGAAAAAAAATAAACAGTTATAAAGATAATAATTTTTATGAAAGTAATAATGACTTTTACTTTTATGTTTTTGCATAATTTCTGAATATTTTATTGTGTCATAATAATTGTTTTTTTATTCCCTTCTTGCTCCTCGCTCCTGTGTTCCATGTTATTTCTTCTATTATTTTAATAATAAAAATTCATGATAACAGATTTTTTTTTTAATATTTTGTCGATAAAAAGTTATTTTTAATGTTAAAATTTATGAATGATGTCGCCGTATACAAAGTAATTACAATTCAAAATTTAAGGTAATTTAAAATATTGTAATTGTATTTAAATTGGTTTTGCTTGTGAATTGAAAATGATTTCAAATTTAAAATCAAAAGAAAGAACGTCTACAATTTATTATGAGTACTTTATTAAATTTATTACTGAGTATTGAGAATTTTATTAAGAACTTTTAAAACAATTCACTTTAAAACACAAAAAAATATTAAATCTAAATTTAATATTTTAATTTATTGCATATTTAACGGCTATACAATTACATACAAAGCAGAACTTAACAGTTCTCATCTGTTCGAATTTTGTTAGAAAAATCAATTTCAAGAAATTAATTTCTAAATTTTATAATTTACTAACAAATTTCCCGAATATACTCAAATTTATTTTAAATTAATTTTATTAATTAATAAAATTTTGTTAATTTTATTTACAGGAAAAAATCGTCTTTACCCACAATATTCATTAAGTAGTTCAGAACCTGATGATAATGTTGGTAACAATATGTTAGGTGGTAATTATCATTATAATACCAATTTAAAATCACAACAACAACAGCAACAACAACAACAACAATTAAATCAATCACTACAACAACAGCAACAACATCATTCATTGGGACATAATCAACATAATCAACATAATTTAATAGGTTCTACTGGACAAAATTCAAATACAAGTGGTCGTAATATTTATAATAATCCATATACGCCAACACATCAACCATCATCACATCCATCAGTAATATTAAGTGGAAAATCATCATCAAGAAATTCTGATAATTTATCATCAGAAGATGCAACATTAACTGATACAGAAACAGCTTTAGCACGGGACAATACATTGCTTGTTCATAACGGTAAGTCTTTTTTATTGAGTATTTTTTTGAAGAGTAAAAATATTTAAAATAATATTATTATGGGGACAAAATAGTAACTATTAAGGGGCATGTGATTTTTGAGGAAAATGGTCAGGAAGCTTGGGGTTGCTATGACGGATGTATGTCATGGATGTCGGGATGTGGATGTAGAGCATGTCCTCTGTGCCTGTTCGTTTCTGATGTGGAAGAGAAGGCGTGTCTTGGGGGCTTATTTTTACGATGGCCTGAGGGACCTTTCCAGGGTGTCTGTTGCACGGCTTTTGGACTTAGCCAGGAAGGTTGACTGGTTTGGATAGAGGGTTTTGTGTGTCGAACTGCATGGGGGTTGTTGGGTGTTGGGTTTTTGGGGGTTGCCGATGGCCCCGATGGTGTGGGAATACGGGTGGAGAATCCCTCTCTTACTTACTTACTTACATACTTAAGGAGTTACCGAATTTGTAATAAGTTTGTGAATATAGGTTCTATTTGACATGTACGATAATGTTATTGCCATAAAATATTTTATTTAAGATTTTGAACGAATTCGAACAATTAATATTACAACCAGTTTCTTAAACTGTTTAATTATGGTACACAAAATGTTCTAACTCTATATGTTATTAACAAAGGTTTTATATGTGTTTTTTAAATTCAATTTTCTTCAATTCACTAAATTTTTCTCAACTTAAGCCTGCACTAAACGAATAACAGTCCTATAATATCTTTTAAATGCCTGTATATATATTATTTTATTAATCATTATAATTATGTATGTAATAAGGATAAGAATATATATATATATGTTTTAAATTAATTATATGACTGCTTAAAACCTATTTCCCTATATTAAGTCCACATAATATAAAATTCACATTAATTTTCTTTTATAAATTCCTCCCAAGATTTCCCAATGCAATAATTTCACTATGAATTGCATATTATTCATATATGTACACAAACACATACATGTACATAAACCAATATACTTGTACAATCGTTTACGTATAAATTACGTTAAAAAAATCCAAAAAAATAGGAAAATTCAATTCCTTTTTAGTAGCTCATAGTTCCTTTTTTTTCCATATCTTTTTTCTATTATTTTATACTTTTTTCGTATTTAATATAATCAAAGAAGACTGCATTCATTTATAATTTGTTGTGATTGCCAACATTTAAACGATTCCGGAAATAAAAAAAAAAAACTACAAAGCAGAAATAAAAAAAATGTATTGGAAAAAAATTTTAAAAATTCTTCAAGAAACACGACCAGAAAACCGTTTAAAAGTTTATAATCCCGATGAAAAAAAAAAAAAAACGAAAACAACAACAGCAACAATCATTCAAGGATAAAAATATAAATTGAAACGAAAGAGAAAATAATGATAATAAAACTATAAAAAACAAGAGAGAGGAGAAAGGATAACTACCGTTGTTATGTAAAAAGTAAAAAGAAAAAAAAAAACGAGAATGAAAATGTACAGTTAGATTTGCTTTTTTCCACCTATATACACACATACATCCATACACAATGCACATAAAAAATATACTGAACTCATATATACGGTTCAGTTTTAGTAAAGAACCATAATAAACTTAAGAACAGAGAAGAAAATAAAGTGAAAAGAAATCCGAAACCATAAATCCATCAGTTTGCGAGCAATTAAAAATAAATCACTCTCGTGTGACTATTCGTCTACTACTTTTATAGTTCTTTTCTAACCAATAAGTTCTTTACTTTTGTTTTTTTTATTTTTTATGTTCTGTTTTTTTTTTTCTTTTTCATTTTATCTCTCCATAGTCATACGAGCGTAACTTATATTTTATTTGAACAAAATATTTTTAAGTATTAATAATAAAAAATGGCATTCAAAAATTTGATTTTCATTTGGAACAGGATTAATAAGATCTCGTTATACAAAGAAATTATTTTAAAAGTAACAGGGCGAAGGTAATTAGTGGTATAGTTTGCTGAATTCTTTATAATATTTAGCAGTAATATTAGTTAACCGTTTAATTAGATCAAGTAAAATTATATCATTAGAGCCGATCTATTAGCTGATTTCTAATTCAGCCTTTATTAAGCTATATATCTTATTTTCTTATCTTTTCTAAGAATAAGCAGTCTCACCTGCTTCATCTATAGTCCATGATAATAGTAATTATGCTATCACAGTTTTATTTGTTTTACTCTATGTGTCTTTCATTTAAAATCTCAAGAGACCAAATTAGTACAGTTCGGCTTCCCTATCCAAAAATTTGCCTTCTCCTTTTCATAGAAATTCACATATGTGGCGTCATACGACAAGAGGATGTCATTCTTTCTGACCTGGCATTGTATTATTTCATTCTATCAGCACTTTCAAAATACTCAAACTATAATCAATTTAATGTGATATGAATGAAACGTTCAAATGACCATCTGGCTATGCAAGAATACCTATAAACAGCCTATTGGTATAACAAGTAAAAATATAATATATGTATTCTAAATTTTATTTGAATTCTAGATTAAGAGTCCTAGAGTTAGCAAAATAAAATTTTTACTTTATTTTAAAAATTTATTTTTCATTGAAGCTAAGGATCATATAGTGAATTTCATTTTCAAATGTCAGAATATTTAAAATAATACTATAATCTTGTAGTATTATTTCAAAAAGTTATATCATCAACTAAACTACTCGTATATTGTGTAATGAATGGATGACACTGTACACTATCAAAATAATTTAAAAGTATTAAAGGCGCAGCAGCAAACTTAAAGTTTTAAGTACATCAAATTGTGATTATTACTCTTACTCTTACTCTTACCTAAAAATATTTTTGATTTCACTGAAGTATGTTATATTTAGCTCTCAAATGATTGTGGAATTGTAAGTTGTGATAATATAAAATTGAAATGATGGAAACTACAGAGGCAATAGTATAAAGATTTTTACATTTTAAATAACTAAAATTTAATTTATTAGAAAAGTTTGAACTATCCTTTTTATTACTTAAAATTTTGAGTAAAAGTAGTCATTAAATAAAAAAGGTTCATGACCAAGGCAGGCTTTTATTACTTACTTTTGGCATAAAACTTGATTAAAATCATTCAATTTGTATATTTTTCTGTTCTATTAAATTTGAAGTAGGAAAAATTTTCCATGAAAATCCAATTATGCGCCGTATATTCATTAAAATTTGGAAATTTTACCATTATAGAGAAATTTAAATTGCAACAAAATTTAAACTCAATGAAGAAATTTAGGCCTTATCTACGTAATTCATATATATATATACGCTGCAGTCGATTATACATAAGATTCTTAAGCACATACACACGTAGGTAATCATTAACCCAATTATGTCCTAGACTTGTACCGATACATAGATCAACAAAATATATCGTTTTTTATTACGTAGGGGTTTTTCTTTTTCAAAAATATTTTGTTCTTCTTACCGAAATTCTTGAAAAAAAAAAAAATTATCTAAAGTACCCCCAGATGTCGTCAAGAAATTCTTAATTAGTTTTCAATGATTTGCAAAAAAAACTGTGGGTGATTGAATTTTATTTTTCAAATTATTTAAAAGTTTTTGTAAACTTCCCACTTTTGAAAAGAAGAGCAAAACTAAGTTTATTGCTCGTGTTAAACAAACTTTTTTTAAAAAAACAAAACTAAATTCTATTGCACCTTTTTCCAATTACATACGTTATTAATTTTTCACTATGATCTATCTAAATCACTACGAATAATCTAAGTCAAATTTTGAACTTGGCATGGATCAACACAGCTTCCGAATAAAACTAAAATAGATTTTGTATTTATTTTTAGAATGTAACATAAAAATATCGAGTCGATATCGAATATTGAAATTGTAATTAAAATTGTTCGAATTCTTTTAGGAAGAATTCGAAAAATTTGAGTTCGGTGGAACATTTCGATGTTCGTCATCGTAGTACCAATTTTGATAGGAATGAGCCGATGACTAAGACGTTACGTGGTTGTAATTCTGACTCTGATTATTTTAATCTTAGTATTGTTAAAGTTGCTCTGTGATCTGTACTATCCAGGAAGGCATTATGTTTAATTATGGTTTAGATATCAGTACTAAATGAGTCAACTATTTCTTGGTTTTACTATTTTTTTTTTGTTCTTCGGCAAAATTTAATCAAAAATTTTTTATGTCTTTAGTACTAATAAACTTTAACGTTTACTAGCTCTCCAAGATTTCGTTACTACAGGCAATCTAACAGCTGCATTTTGTGCTTCTAAATGATGATTTTTCTATTTCTTTCTTGTAGTATTAATTTGCGTGATAATTGACGCTTGACCTAAGCAATTTGTCTGATATAGGAAATAAATATAATGTAGACGATCACTTGCAAATGAACTAAAAATTTAAGTAAACTAGTTACTCGAAGAAACCTCATTCATAATATCGGCTTCAACCCTCTCTCATATTAATCTCTCATATTAATTAATTTAAAACTTAATCGCTAATGGCGACAATGTGATGAAGTGGAAAATCTTATTTAAGGTACAAAATTTTAGGATGGATTCTATTCTCTTATTTAAGGGAAGTATTTATAGCTACAAAATTCTTCAGTAGAATATAAATGCGACTATATATAGACATAATCGCATTTATGGCTAAATTTTCTCTATTGATAGCGCCATGCCATAATTCCAATTTAAATTAAATTAGAAATCAAATTTCAGTACTGTGGTTCAATATCATCAATAAAAATTATCCTTGTCCAAATAAGAAAGAAGTGTTATTTGCAGGATTTTGCCTTTATTTTTGATTTTAGTCTGTTTTTTCTTTTTGGGTTTCTGATAATAATTTTGCTGACAGTTTTCATAAAATAAAAATAAATAAGAAAACCATGGAATACACTCTCTCTACTTTCGGGACCATACACATAACACTTGGTTTATAAAAAGTTTTTAAGTAAAATTTTGAAAAACAGAAAATTTAAGAATTAAGAAAAGATAAAAAAAATTTAAAATAATAAAAATGGATCGCTATTTTCTATCGATGTGGAGAGAACTCTGAACAGGACTTTACAATGTTTGCACTTTTAACTTGTAAAATTAAAGTGACAAGGAAATGCGAACGAAAATGTCTTATAAATCGGAAAATCAGTTAAAGCTACGGCACAGGAAAGCAGAAAGCAGCCATTGCGCTTTACTTGTCCAAGAGGACCATTGGAAAGAGTTGGGGCCTGAAACTAAGCATGGTTTATTGGTTGTACACCGCGGTGGTGAGACCGGTCCTGATGTACAGAGTTCTGGTGTGGTAGCCGGCTCTCCGTACTTCCTTAAACCTGACATTAATCAGCAGGGTTCAGACGATGGTAATGTTGTCTATTGGTGGGGCTCTGCGCTCCACCCCTACACAGGTTATTGAGATTTTCTTGCATCTGCTGCCATTGGATATACTGGGCCGGCAGTAGGCTGTGGAGTTTGCAGTACTTCTGGGGGCCACATCACAATGGTCGTGTGGCCCCGCAGGTCACGCTTCGATTCTTGCGGAACGGGGGCATGAGGCGGGGTCAAATGATTCGGTTCCCACCGTGCTTTCATTCGAGAGGAATTTCGGAGCATCGGTCCTGCCGAGGCAAAGCTGGCGCGATGCGGTCAGGGATAGCTCCGTTGCTATCCCTGACCGCATCGCGCCGAAAGTAGAGAGAGTGTATTTCTACACGGATGCTTCCAAACTTGGCGGGAGAGCTTACGAGGCATGGAACGATCCTCGGAATTCTACCTGGAAAGGAGAACCTGGGCATACTTCTAAGCACTCACAGGTGTGCGAATGAAACTACTTTTAACGCGGGAAGGAAGTTGTGGTCAAAGCTAGACTTGCGTCGCACAAGAGACCTGATATCTCTCCGACGGGAGGATATTGGCGTGGTGATAGGGGTTTTAACTGGACACTGTCTGATTGGCGATCATATCAAGAGGATAGGCTGTCGCAAACGATCTCTGTAGGAACCGCTGTGACGAGGAGGAGGAGGAAACGGTGACTACCTGCTATGCTCGCGTCCGGCGTTGGTGAAATCCAGGCGGAGGTTTCTTTGGTCCCACATTTTTGGGCGGGCTGCGGACCTAGCGAATGTAAATGCTGGCGATCTTAGCCAGTTTCTGAGGAACTCGGGCTGGTTCTAATGAGGGAGAGTGAAAGGATTCGGCGCCATCACAACGGGCGTTGATGGCCTAGGTGTACCGTTCGGGGGCCGTGCAACTTAACCTAACCTAACTTACGGCACAGCATAATATTATTTAGGAGACATACTAAAGCTGTCGTGTAGAAATCCACATTGCCATTTCCTTAATCCAACTTGTTATAATAGCCCCAAAATTTTTTAAATGCGATTGAAATTTTTAAAACTGACCATTTTCTTATCATTCAGATATTGCAATGAACTTAATGCCGATTGTATTGCAGTCGCGTTACACATTTGGCACTTGTTTGATCCGACATTGGCCTTATATTTATGTAAGTCACTTGAAAGATTATCGGGCGGTCTATTTAGTTTTAAAGTACCATGATGGCTATGTAAATATTGTTGTGGACAATTGCCATGTCCACAATAAATGATTGAGAAATCATTTCGGAAAATACATTCTCCGTTGCGTTTTAAGCTCATTTCGAGATAGATCGAAGTATAAATTAAATTTATCTCTATTGTAAAGGTAATTACTGTATTTTGCCATATAATATACACTAATAATATGCATATATGCCAAAAAAGTGTTATTACATAAAGGTCATGTCATGGTTTGTCAAAAGTATTATCATACTTCCATTTTCTTTATATAAAAAGCATTAAAACAAAGACAATAAAAAGTATTGGGGGAAGAAAATCAAAAGTATCATTTTTCTGCCTGTCACAAAGTGACAAATTAACCATGACTTACTCAAAAAAAAAAACAATAAAAAAAACTAAAATAAAATGAAACGTAAAAGTGAAAAAGAAGGAAAAACTTTTCACTTTCATTTTTTCTCCTTTTTTTTTTTTGACAAATATAAAAACTTCTTCTGAGGTTTCACTTCATATCATTTTTATTTTTTTTTTTTTTTGGTTCTTGCGTTGAGATTTGTGTTTGTTTTATTCTAAACCAGGTCGAATTTTAACTTTGTCTTATTGTTTTTCTTAAAAATGTGACACATTTACCCTTATCCTGTTAGCAGTTATCATACCTGTTCTACTGAACGTAGAATTGTATTACAGTTAACATTCTATATCGAAATTAAGCAAAAGGATATCCATTTACAAAAGAACATTTTTACTGTAAAAATATAATGGTTATGATGTGTGTGTGTGTGTGTTGCTCTTGCAAGTTTTATTATGATTGTAGACTTTGTAGTATTCTAGATTCGCATGAACATTCAAAGGATATTTTGGTTTTAGGAAGAAATATTTATATGAATCTTATATTATTTTCAAAATGATCAAGCTTGATTTCATTCCTGGAAGAAAAAAAACCTTGCTCTAAGTTTAAATTTAAATGTCTTGTTAACAATAATTTTAAGTTGATTTCAGATCAAATCTATATGATAATTGACTTGAGACATTGCAGAACCGATTTCAAATACAGTCACCGAACAAAACTTGTAGAAATTTTTAAGGATATTTGAAGCAGTATAACAGGCTGACCATTTCTGTTAACCCTTACTGCAAATGTATGAAAGCAGGCCATTTCAATGGGTATATTTTGTTCATTTACAACCGCTTTTAAATTGAATACCTGTGGTAATTTTCAAAATTTTAGCTATTTCAGTCCCCTAACTACCGTTTGCATATAGTGTAACTTTGCGATTTCAACATTTTCATAAAATTTAATTTTATATCAATAAATTTAGCAATATCAACTTTATTTTTAAAACTTTCTTTAAAGCATAGAATTAACAAGCAACGAACAATGTTTCAAAACAAAAGCAATAGTAGAAAACATTTACATCTTACGTCCCAGCATAATGCACTAATAAACTTCTAAAATTACTATAAATACCTACGAAATTTAAAGGTATTTTAAGTCAAATATCGCCATAGTTATTTCCAATTATGTGTAACGTGTAAATAACTTCAAATAGTTATACACGTATAGCATGTTATTAAAACAAAATTGCAACTAAAAACAACTTGGATCCTATATAAATATAAAATCTTGTTTATGACCTTACATGTAAATCTTTTGAATATGGTGTTAAATTTATTATTGTTATATTGTTCATTACTTTATATACCATTCCATTCGTATTCCTTCGCATTATATTATACTTTATTTCCTTATATTATATAATTTTATTTTTTGTATTATTCTTATAACTTTTATTAAAAACTATATCCTTAGGCTTGGCTATAATGATTATAATTTAACTTCCGCGTTTATATTATTAATATATCAGTACCTATGTCTATAGTAAAAAACCTATAATTCATATATTAACATATACAAGATGATTATATTATAACGTATTCGTATAATAATATAGACCGTCTTGTTATACAACTTTATAAACAAGTTTGTAACTCTTTATGCTCCAATATATTTTTATATACCACAGCACCATAGCTTTAATTGATGTAGAAAAATATTCACTATGAAATCACTATATCCTGATAATATTATAGAAAAAGGATTTAATTCTCGCATATATCTACACATATATTATAGAATAAAGGCGAATCTTTCCTTTTTTTGATTTTGTTTTCCAAGTTCTTATATACCAGTTAACTAATAACGTGTAAACAAAACATTACACTTGTTTTATTTTTTTTATTTCTTTTTTTTTTCCATACCAATTTTTTTATGTTTTATTAAGTTTTTATTTAAGAATTTTTTATTCAAGTTAAAAATACATAGAGAAAAATTAATAGAATTTACAACACCATAACTCACATAAACAACAACTTGAATACTTTAAATCTCATTCATTTTACCACTTTGGATTTAATGGAGGAATAATAATAAAATAGAAAAAAAAACAGTTAAATATTTTATGCATAGTTACCTATACATAAGAAATTTTTTACGTATGAATATGAGCGTGCATTACGGTAAATTTTAATGAAACATATGCAAAGATTTTTGTTATTATTTTAGTTGCCTTTTTGTATTTATTTTACTTTGGAGTTTTCTATACTTTGGTTTTTAGCACATTTTCCATAAAATATGAATTGCTTGTTTCATTCGTTCGCCCATACACCAAGTTTCGATTGTATCATTCGATACACCAAGTTCGCCCATATGAGCTTGCTAATAAAACCTTTACATCCTTATTTTTTTGATAGACCGTAAATTGTTATAATATGGGAATTCAAGATTTTAAATCATTGTGTCTCAACAAATAAATCTCATAGCAACTATTTTGTTTTAATTAATACTATCAGCTTAACTAATCTGCTTCCGCTACCAAATTAATACTCACTTAAAAATTGGCGGAATTTCAATTTTCCACCATTTATTTCTCCGATACTATATAAAGTTTTCCTATTTCCATAAAGTATAACGGTAATAATCATATCAATGTCTCAATCAATCGAATTTGATCATTATGCTTCAATTAATTTTTCATCCAAAAAATATGCAATAACCATTTGAAATTTTTTATGAATTATAGAATTTTTAAATTTAATTTGTTTAAAGGAAATGTGCTACTTTACAAAATACTACAATCCAAATTTATTGCTTTATAATTTTAAAAAATTTTCCTAAAATTCTACATAATAATAAAGTCGGGACTTCAATTCAATGTTCTTTTGTTATTTACGAGTACGTTTTTTTCGTGAAATGAGCAAGAAAATGTAAATTTTAACCATTCATTTTTCATAATATAGGAAAAATTTATAAAAAATTTAAAAGAATTTTAATTCTTTCGTTACTTGTCTAAATTATAATAACATTTCCTAACTGAAAATTGGCATAAACGTATAACATAAAATTCATAAATAATTTTAGATTTAAGTAATATTAAAGATCTAATAGTGTTAAATATAAAATTTATGTTGAAATTTTCCGTAAAATATTCAAGTAAATCAATTAAAGAGGTGGAGGAATTTCAATGCTCGTACACCAATGACAAATTATTGAACATTCATAAATCGATTAATAAATTCAAAAATTTTAAATAATAAATCTTCTAAGAATTCAATTAGGAATAATTTTACATGTACATATAAATAGAGAGTGGAAAACCAACAAGATTTCATTCTATAGCCTGTAAAAATCCTTAAATCACCATATATATATATATACAGATACCTTGCACTTTTATTGTTTTATTAAATAACTTGAAGGGCATAATGAAAGGTCGACTTCTCTTAGTTTTTATTTTTCTTATCTATTTGTTTATTTTCATTATTATCACATCGAGAATTTTCTTTTTCTCTTCTTCTTCTTCTACCACTGCGCTTTTGGTATACATTTACCCACATATATACACTATCGTTTTTAATTCTCTTTTTATCTCTTATTTAATTTTTCTTGGAAACATAAGACAAAAAAAAAAAACAAAAAGAAATTTTAGTGTTTTACTAAGTAGAAGCGCTCGAAAATATTTCTAACCTGATTTATGATGATTAAGGATATAAAATACATAGAGTATGAAAAAGAAGTATAGTCTATACGCGTCAGGTACTACAAATATACCATAATATGCAATATTTTACATAAATAAATCCAGGTATGTACAGCCATTTTTATATGGTATGTATATGGTACCTACGTTAAAATTAAATAGATGAAAAGCACCAAACATAATAATAACACCATTATAAATTTTATTGAAAAGTTAAAGAAACAAAAAAAAATATTATATAGTAGCGCGGTAACACAATATTCAGAATAGTAGAGAAGAAGATAAACAGAAAAGAGAAAAAATGATGAACAATAAAAGTATAGTGTAAATGGTGAGAAATCCATGTTAAAATTATTATACATATATTATATCTCATAATGTTATACCTGTATTTTAGTTTCTATTATTCTCCTCTCTTATATATACGAGTAATAATAATATTGCTAGAAGTAGAGAGGAAAATAAACAATTTTTACGATGATGTCGGACTTAAGTACAGCGCGATAATGAACGGAGCACTTTATTTCTTTTCACTGCATTCTATATCAGATATTTAGAACCTTTATGAAAGTTTACGACTCTCATCATAATATGCAAGTCAAAACTTTGTTTATACAAATTATAATGACATTTTTATGGATATTCTAAAATATTGTCGAATTTTTTTATGAAAGAATTACAATACAATTTTTTTATGACTATATCAAAGAAAAGATTGTGAAATGAAGATAGGGACGTGGTACGGTTTGTTTTGTGTTAGATCAATGACAATATGATAAAATGTGAAAAAATTAATAAAAAAAAAATTGTATTTTTTATAAGATTTTGGATGTGTTCTTGAAGAAAAAACTTGAATTTGGATGTTGTTAACTCCAATATTCATTGAAATTTGGAATGCATTCAATTAGAACTATATTTCAGCTTCTCTTGTTTACTCGCCTCACTTTTAGTATTCTTTGATTGGCATCATCTTAACAATGTTATAAAATAAAATTTTTTTATAATCTAAAGCGAATTTCACAGTGTTAAAGGTTCATAATAGTTGAACTTTACTATTGGAATTCCGGATAGAAACAATGAAAATTGTGCTCATAGGTTATCACTATATACATAATATATGTAATTATTATATAGGAGATTTTAAATGTTTCGAGTGTTAAATAGAAGAAAATTATATTATTATTTCTCCTACACTTTTCTCTTTATTTTTCCATTTTAATTTTTATATTGCCCTTACGATATTCTTTGGTGCTCAATTATTTTTATTATCTTTTTCTTCTTATTATTATTATTAATATTATTATTATTCTCATACCTATAAGATTCATAGTCATTAAAGGCTATAAAATAAAATAAAAAATAATACAATAAAAAAATGTTCCTAATGGCTGGAAAAGTTACAACTTTTTGAATTTAATGAGATAATTAAGTTGTTTTATAAAGTATTAAAGCTAAAAACCATAACAAAATACCTACAAGTTATACGAAAACAAATTAAGTAAAAAAAAAAAGAGAAACAGAAAAAAAAGGCGAACTGCAAGAGCGAAACATTAAAATCTTTTTAGAAAATTAAAAAAGGATAAAAATGGTTTTGTGGAAAAAAAAAATTTTTTTTGTATTCAAACAGCAGGATTAAAATAGCGCTTTCAATAGGAATGGTGCGAAACCAAAAAAATCAAATAAATTTTTAATTTTATTTTTTAAATTTTTTAAATTGAAAATAAAATTTAAAATGGCTTAAAATTTTTATTCATATTAATTTTACTTTTATAACAAGGATATCAGGTTAAAAGAGAGAGAATAAATTTAAATTCAATTATTCCAGTAAAATTTTTAATAATGAACAAAGCGAAAATTTTTATTCAAAATCGCATCAGACGAGTTTCATAATACAATCGCAAATAAATACAAGTGAAAAACGAAAATAAAATATGAGATTGCATACTTTTAGGCTAATATTAATAAAAGTTTACTTCTTTTACCTTTTCTTCATTTCTTTATTCACCTTTCAGAAAACACTCTCAAGAGAGAATCAATCTTAAGGTTATAATGCGAGACAAGAAGGACATTCTCAGAGAGAGTCAATCTTAAGGTTATAATACTGACAATATTTTAACTTAATGTTAGATCGCACCCTTTTTGAGTCTAAAATTCTAATATTTGCAGAAATATCGTAATCTTTGCAGCAGTTGATTTCAGTATTTCTATTTCTTTTAAATTTGACTATTTTAATCTTTGCATAGAATCTAGCAAATTTTCATATTAGTTTAATATTACTTGTTAAAATTTTCAAAAACAATACTAGATTTAACATTGTGCTATGTGACATTCAGATGTCAATGCCATTCACATATGAATTAAAACCATCAACTTAGATGAGGGTGCTATTAGACTTTGAATTGGAACACAATTCAAGGACGTAATTAAATATTTTTGTTTTTCAATTTTTTTCAATTTCTAATTCAATGTCATTCTTATTGAGCCCAACGATGATGATAATTGGCATGATGGTGTTGGTGTTCACAGCAATTGTGTTGAATATTATCTGTATTTAATAACATTAATTTAATTCTATTAATTGAAAATAAAAAATTGTTATTAATGAAACAGTTAAGTAGGTTCAATTAATCAATGAAAGCATTCAAAGCATAAACTTTAGTTGTCTACATTAACATAAAATTTATTGCAATATCGTAAGACGACTCATTAAAATCATGACAAATACTATTTTTAAAAGTGCTATTCAATTAATCATGAAAATAAATTTTTAATGATTTTATTAAAGTTCTTCTTAATTAAAATTCTTCTAGAATGAGTTCAATTTTATATTACAAGTTCAAGTATATAGAATCAATAATTGAATCAGAACTCTTGAAATCATCAAGAGTTCACCTATTATGGTTGAAATTTTCCAACATTTTATTTAATTGTTTAAAAGTTTTTAATATTTATTAACAATTTTTTAAATTTCAATTGTATTTAAAACTTTCATTTTATTATTTAAGCAGACTTTTAAGAGGTTAGGTTAGAATAGGTGTATATTTGAATGGTTAGATGTGCATTATAAAATAAAATTTTCCTCTAATGTTAAGTTTTCATTGTGGTCCCCTTTTTTTTCATTTAACATGTTCATATCTACTCAACTTCTCTACTCCTATTGAAAAACTGAGAGTCGACTCTCTTTTGTTTATTAGAAAAAAATATTTTTTTTTCTTTTCCAGTTTTTTAGTTTTTACCTTCACATATGAACGTTTCAATTCGCATGAAAATTATTTGTTCTATATTAAATAAAAAAAAAATTAGAAAAAAAAAACAAAGGACAAAGAATAAACAAGCAAGGATTTAGAAGTGCAGTTATTTTTTTTTAATATCCTTTCTAACGTGAATTTACAATATTCTTGTTATTCCACTCTTGCTTTTCTCCTTTTAATTTAACTATTTGTTTTTTATTTAATAATGTTAGAAAAAATATAATTTATTTGCACATATAACTTAATATAATTTCACATAAATTATACATGAACGAGTGTGTGTGTGTGTGTGTACACTTGTTAAAATAAAAAAATATTATGTGCATAATGAATCAGCTGCATACGGATGATATAGTTATTCTGGGTAGTTGTTTAATTTTTTTTTTTAAAAATGAAAACTGTTTGAAACACAAGTTGTTTCCACTTTTTCTTCATTGAAAAGGAAGACAAAACCACTACTATTGTTGATTATTAAAATCGTGCTATTTAGAAGTTATAAGCAAGTTAGTTGTTAAAATTTAGGAGAAGCTTAATTTTAATATATTGAGCTCAGTGCATCTCTGAAATTTGTTTCCGAGACAAGTATGAAAAATTCAGTTAAAATAAGTTGATTCTGTTAAAGTTAATTTTGCTTTCAATCTGAATCTGTCATTCAAAATTCTATGATTTTTCCAATAGCTAAAACGGTAAAAGTGATACTATTGACATTTTAACGTTTTTTTTTTTGAGAAAAATTCGGATTACAATACGGACTACAGTAGGAATCCAACTGGATTACAGCCGATGACAAAGATATTGGGTGTTACAAATTCTAACTTTTCTTATTCTTGGTGTTAGCAGTGATACTTTTAGTTCTCGATATCGTAGCTCATTTCTTGTTAATCCTTTTCATTAAGAGCTGATCCGAACACTTTCTATCTCTCATAATAATATAATTAAATCTCTATGTCCCAGCCATTTCTTTTCTTCATCAAAAGTTGACAATTTGTTTTGGCTCAATCTGATAACCGGTTGTTTTTCCTCTTTCGTCCCGTATTATTTTTTATCATATAGTTAATTCTTAGCCTAAGCAATTTGTTTGATAATTACAAACACAATATTGTCCTCTCACTAAATTTGCACACTTGGCAATCTTTTTGTTACACATTTTTTTTCATTATCGTTAAAGTCTTCTCTATTTTTTATTTTTTAATTTCATACATAAATTTTCTAGAATAATCTTTTTGTGTAAAGGTTTTTTTCAACAAGTTCTCTTGTATAAAAGAATAATGGTTGCATATTGTATACATAATATTTGCCGGTTATTCGGAAGTCTTTAACATTTCATATGAATATCTGCAATAGTTTATGTAAAATGCAAAAGAAAGAAAAAAACTCAAATAAAATTTTAGTTAGAAAATAAAAACCGGAAAGTACCAAAGATATAAATAGGAGAAAAAAAATCTAGAGGATCTTAGACTATACTTTGTGATAGTGGTATAAAACCTATGTTAAATCCAATAATTGTTAAACTTTAGAGAAAAAGCACTATATTTTCTCTTTTGATGTGGATTTTTTTTCCTTATGCTTGCATACTTTCTAAAATAATAGGAACAGCTTTTCTACCTATGAACATCTTTTTGCATAAAATTCGAGTTCAACGGTATTACGAGGGCTTATCTGGTTTAAGGTATAAAACTATTTCTGAATATTCAATTTTCGTGGTGTACGTGAATGCAATAATTGCGTT
This sequence comes from Condylostylus longicornis, assembly GCF_029603195.1. Taxonomy (NCBI): domain Eukaryota; kingdom Metazoa; phylum Arthropoda; class Insecta; order Diptera; family Dolichopodidae; genus Condylostylus; species Condylostylus longicornis. The sequence goes on along the minus strand of NW_026578052.1, from coordinate 2,942,496 downwards.
TGTAATATAGTATGACTGATACACAATCGGAAAATCATTAAAATTTTTATTTAAACATTGAGAATTTTAATAAAATTGTTTAAAATTTTAAAAATTCATCAAATATCAATTTTTAAATGGTAAGAATCCCATATGAGATACGACATTTAACCATCTTTAATCCAGCGTCAATAATAATATTGATTGATGTAATTTACTGCATGGAATCAGAAAATGGATCACGGAGATGGGAAGCGATATAAGGAATACTCCCACAATCAGTATTGATTGAGTAAGCAATATAAGGAGTACCGCAGTCAGAAAAAGCTAATGAATGAAATTTTCTCGACCGTTTAATAATTTGATGTTTAATAAGTACATTTATGAACTGACAGCTCCGATTGTGAATAAACACAAGTTACACATTGTTTCCAATTTCCCTTTCTTCGACTCTGAATATATTATTTTAGAGCCGAAAAATATCTTTCTGTTAGCTACTTTGGATTTTCTATAAGCAGTATTCGAATGATAACGGATCTACCAGTTATAATTAGGTGTATAAAATGTTTGGAATTTAGACTCTAAACTTTTTCTGGACTCCGAATTTCAGAGTTCTAAAGAAACCTTCCAAAATTAAATGTTTTTTTAAAAATTTTAAGCTTACACTAATTTTGTTTTATGTTTTTTGAAACACATATACCTGTAATTGTATTTGACCACATTGCCCGGAAAAGCTCGATTCATTTACAATAGGGCTTAGAGTACCTAACATCGTGGAGATAGAAAATTTTGTGTCAAAATACGAAAATTTAAAAATCATTTTATTAAATTTTTGTTTTTTTTTTTTTAAATAAAATTAATTTGTTCTCGCACTGCTCTCCCCCTTCCCTCTTCGACACTACGGCCATTTGTTTTTCCTTTTAATATTCTTTCACTTTGAAGATTCTTTGTTTTAGTGTGTTTATAATATGTTTTGGTTTTTTATTAATGTTTGTAAAAGCAAGTGTTTGTAAAAATAAGTGCTATTTGTAAAAATTTATTCACCATAGAAAATGGCATATTGGAAAGTATAAAGCGAAAAAACAAAATTTTTTTTTTCCTCTCTCGTTTTTCCAAAGTTATGAGTAGAAAAACAAAAAATTGCATAAACTCATACAATTATGTTGTCTCTATGCATGCATGTAAATAATATTGTAGAACGTATGTACATTTCTGTACAGCTACTAACGTGAATTTGTTTTTTTGAAAAATATGCACATCGAAAAATATAAATGCGGTAAATAAGTTATTTAAAAGTACCGCTATGGCCGCCATGTTACCATATTTCTCTTTCTTTTTATATTCTGGTTATTCTTTAATTTTCTTTATTTTGTTGTAAACCTTGGAGAGCATATTCGGTATAATATGTATGTACGTATGCGGTATTCCATTAGAATAGAAAAATACCAAAGAAAATAAACAAAACAACAAAAAAAAACTAGACATAAACGAAAGAGATAGAAAATATTAAAAGAAAACTTTACTGTTGAATGCGCTTGTAAAATTTCATTGCTTTCTCATTTTTTAAAAGCAGAAAAACCTAAAAAAAAAAATTTTTTTTTTCTGTGTAGAAACCACGAAATCCTTGAAAACTTTTTTTAAAACAGGACTTTTGAATTTTAATAATATTGTTTTTTTAAATTAAGATTTTTAACTAAACGTTGGTTACATATGTACATATACGTTATATATTTACATATATACATGTACATGATGAGTGGAAAACAAATAATATTCAAAAACAAATAAAGAAAAGAGCAAAATCACACAGCCGTATACCTAAACTTTGAAATTTAAAAAAAAAAATAACAACAAGAATGGAAGAAACTCTTAATGAAAAGGTTAAGTGGGAGAAAAAAACAAAAACAAGTGATGCAGGATGAAAGAGTTGTACAACACTAATTAATATAATGGAAGGGGAATTTGTTCAGATTTTTTAGTTTACAGTTGGATGAATGACATATGTACGTGTATTCATTAACGTATGTATGTAACGAAAAAAAAAACAGTGAAATATACAAAAGTAATTTAAAAATATTATTTTTGACTAAAAAGTTGAAGTACCAATTTTAACCGTTTCCGTAATTGTAACTTAATTTTTCTTATTAGCATAAGTAAACGGGGTCTAAATTTCATATAATACAGGTCATGTACAATAACATTATATTTCGACTGCCAATTTATCACGCTGACTGCTGGAAAAGTTTCTGCCTATTTCCATCACGCGTATTAGCTAAATTTAACATTTTTCTCAATGAATGGAAAACTGAAATATAGGTAAACTAATGAAGAACTCGTGTAAGGCTTTTTAGATGAATGTAGACTATAGGGGAAGAATATTGAATCTGCGTTGCGTGAGATGCCAAATTTGTGACATTTTGAGTAATTCAACGCTTTAACACTGCGTTGAATTTTGTAGATGATTGCATATTGTACATTGAATAGGAAACGTATAGTTTCGGAATACACTATCTACCATTTATATATTTGCGTCAGATCAGAACTGAATTTTCAAAAATACTTCTAGATGTCTATTAATATTAAGCATATGTATATGTATAGATTAGATTAGATTATACTTTTAAGGGAACCGTGTGGAGCAGGAGCAACCTCAAGTAGGGTAGGGCCACGCCGATCCCACTTCAATCGATCGGGAAACAGAACCCTGTACCTGCGGTCGAAGTTGTACCGCGACGGACAGGCATCCGACATGGTTATTCTTAGAATCGGATCGCTCTCAATGAAATCTCTGTGAGTCCTGTGGGCAAACTTTCGCTCCCCTGGTACTCGCCAGAGGGAAGTCGGTAAGTCACTTACCGAGCTTCCTTCAATGTATGGAGGTGTAGTGGTGGCAACCCAATAATCACCTGCAACGCAGCGGTAGCAGCCGTCCGCATTGCCCGCTTTATATGTATAGGTAATTGGGAACTGAAAGTGCTGATATAAAACTGTAAATTTTCTGTTGTTAATTATTTGTTATACGAATCATCACAAGCATCAAACAAAATATGTATCACCAACAAGAATATATAAAAATTGCAACTTCAACTACCTTACTTTTACAGAAACCTTATTTTTATAGCAGCTCAGTTAGAATTAAAGGCAACGGCGAATTTAAATTTTTTGATTGCACTTAATCTGTACTCTAATTTAGTTTCGGATAATTAACAAATCGAAAGCTAGATTTAAAAATTTTGTAATATTTAGAATGAGGGAATATCCAATTGAAAACAGACGAACAAATGCTGAGTGAAAAATATATTTCACTTTTTTTATCAGAAAACTCTACTTTAATCAAATTTTTATGATTTGTAAAACAAAAATTAACAATTTTTAATTTGAAGACAATTTCAAAAAGGAGTCAAGTGGCATAAAATGTAAAAATAAGCCATTAAGAAGACAATAAAAAAAATGACAGGATTTTGATGTTCTTTTATCTCTTATATTGGATAAAATTAGATTGGGTTCATGATGGGTTCATCCTAAAACAAATTTTTAAATGAAAAAAAAACAAAAAATTAAATTAATGCTATAAATCAAGGACATTCAAAATGATCCGAAGCACTTAATTTAACTTTTATGCAATATTTAAGATTTAAAGGGGTTGAAAAATTAAATGTTATTGTATTGCAGTTTCTCAATTTCAACGCAATTATATTGAAAGTAATATTCTCATACCAAATTTCTCTTATAATTGGCTTGAAAGGGTATATACAGCAATTTTCATGTACCATAAAATTAAAACCATTATTTTGCCTTAAAATTAAAATTTTTGTTTTCAATTGCTTCTTTTTTAATTATTTTAAAACATATTTTTAATGTCAATAAACAAGAACGTAAAATGTTATCGTAAAAAATTACTTTAATGAAATTTATCAAAGCAGCTATTATAGAATTTTCAAAATGGTTTTTTACAATTAAAATCAACAAAATTGAAGGGGGATTAAAAATTTTCGGGGTTAAGAAGAAAAAATATGCAAATACAAACAATCAAACCTTAAAAGTTAAAATTTTTATTTTTTAATTATCTTGGGATTTTGTTTGAAAACAAAAAATGCATTTATTTATTATAGGCCGATTTGCATATACAATAAAGAATGTTATGCGAACACGCTTCTCCATATAGGGTAGCGTAGGGTAGTAGGGTGGCGTAAATAAACTATTTTTAAAGAGATGTCATTCAGTTAGTTTGTCATACTGTCGGTTTGTCTGTCTGTTTGTGGGAACGTATCTTAAGGTAGGCTGAACCGGTTTTGGATAAAATCTTACATATAAGTTTAATTCAACTAGGTCACGGATTAGACTTAAATTTTGACATACTCGTATGCCAGGACTTGGCAACTGGGCCTATTTGGAACGCCAGTTTTACATTTTTTAATCAACCAATTTCAAATTTCACATTTTTCGTTGAATGTTAACCGAAAGCTTACTAGTGTCCTTAAAATTATAATATAGAAGTGTTTAAAACTCATTTTTATATTCTTCTGGACTTTGACTAAACTAAACAATAAACGATTATGTGCTGGACCACATAAAATTTTTTTTTTTTAAATAATTTGGAAGTTTTTCAACAATTTCCCGTTTCGTCAGTATTTTCTCACTGTCATGGGGTTATTTCTAATGCTTTCAATTAAATCTGTTAAATTTGTAAAATTCTCATTCAATTTTAAATTCATTTTCTCTTATGTTTTTATTTCTTAAATATTTTAATTTTTTTTTTATATCCTTCTTATTTAATAAACGGCTTAATTATTCAAAATATCTTGGAAAATTCCTTAAAAACATGATATTTATTTTGCTAATATTTTTTTTTCTGCCTTTTTGCAAAAATCCAATAAAATTACATGTAAACAATATGCGTGTGTGGCATTCAACACAAAAATAAAAATAAAAATCGAAGGGTTTTATAAAATGTTATTAAAAGTATTGAATTTATAACGTGTTCTTAATGATAAATTCAATTAATAATAATAATAGTAAGTAAACATAATGACAACATAAATTTATTGCAAATAATCGAACTTAATTAAAGGTCATTGACTAAAGGACGAAATAAACAAAAATAAGAAAATCAAACAAACAATAAAATATTTTTATGATAGGTACGTCTGGTCTTATAGGGTATATGACTGATTACAAAAAAAAAAAAAATAAAGAAAATTCACTCGGACAATAAAATTATCGTGATCCTTTTTAAAAATATTTGCGTTCACCAATTTATTCATTATTTTTATAGATGGTTTTAATAAAAAAGGGCGAAAGGTTAATTTCATTTTACTTTGTTTTTCAATTTTTTTTTTTTGTCTTTGGTTGTAAAATTTGGGAAGAATAAAATATTTTTATTGATTTTGTTTTGTTTTTGTTTTTGACAAAAAAACCAATTTGTCTGCCCATTGTTCAATTGAAGATTAAAGTTGAACATTAAGATTACTGAGCATTCTTTTTTTATTTTCATAAAAATTCTATTTTATACTCTAATTATCTTGAATAGTCAGCAAATTTGTTTAAATGGTTCAATTATTTCATTTCCTGAATTTTATTTTAATAGTAAAAATGCAAATTTAACTATAAGATCGGTACCCCGAGTAAGAATTAAGCCATTGAATGCTGTGCATTAAAAAAAAATCAAAATCCTCAAATTAAAAATAAAGAAATACTAAGAAAATTTATTAAAAAATTCTGAAGCAACTCGTTGAATAACTACATCTTGAATACATATAGGGGGGTTTTTCCGCATTAAATTAGAAATTTGTAGAAAAAAATCTAGTACCTATCTGAAATTTCTCAGATTTAGTACTTGCAAATTATTTCAGTTCCAAATGCGTGTACCAAAAATAAAATTCATATTAAAAGCATCTTGTAGCGTGATATTCCAACACATATTTGTGAAAATTCAGTTTATATAAGATTCAGAATGAATTTGTCAAGCAATATCACAATTTTTTAAATGCCAAAATCGTACTTTTCACTAATAACCAGCAATAACATCAGCTTCGAATTTGTTCTTAAAGCAATAATTTACGTATTTTATACAACTTTATCCTCCCGTACTCATAAAAATATTTTTATTTTTTCAATTAATTTCATTTCATGTTTTATTTTCTTCAAAAATGACAATTTGACTTATTAACAAGAAAAATGTTCAAGATAGCATATAAAAAGTACAAACACATACACATGCATATAAAGGCTAAATAATATCAACAAACACTTACACAAAATTAAAAAAAAAAACTAAAAATGGGAATATTCATTTCATGTTTTTCTTTTTAGGTCAACTAGGTTTGTTTGATCCCTTTCAAATACTCATTGTATACAAAACATACATAAATAAAATAGGCAAAATGAAAATGAACAGAAAACAAAAGCAAGTAAAAGGACGTGAAATTTAATATTTCCCTTAAATATTTTTCTCTTTACATTTTATAAAAGGACATAAAATGTGATGAAATCAACTTCTTCACCCACTATGATATTTTCATATTTTTGTCCTATAAACTAGTGAAAACCCTATTCTGATACAGTTCTGTGTGTTCACACTTTTTTCGTTTGTAATGCTTGTGTAATGAGATTTATTTTAACCCTCTCACTGCCACTACATTTTAAGGCATTTGTTGAATAAGTTTTTGTCAGTGACCTGACAAAATATAAAACCGACTTGTTTTGGCAGATAGTTCGATCTGAATAGCTATTCAAAAATGACCTCGACAGTTACTCTTGCAATATATTTTTATTATTTTGAGAGAATGACGGCCATTCTATATAAATCAAGAAACATTGTGACGGTGAAATAAAATATTTCCGATTTTTGAATACCCTTTAAAATGGCACTTTAAATATTTTATCGTACGATATCGGCAACTAGAAAAAATCGTCGCGGTAGCAGGAACCATTTTAATAATGTTATTTGTGGCCGTTATTGATAGTAATTTGTAGGGCCATTTTGACTGACCTGGCAGTGAGAGTATTTGTATGTAAATTGTTCAAAAGCTATAGCGAAATTGTATAGCTTAAAAATATTTAAAACTGTAAAGTAAGAGGAAGTTGTATGGAATTTTAAAATTGGCAATAATTATTGGAAAAAGGTTTTTATATTACAGGGAATAGTTTGGATAACGAAAGCCAAAAAAAAAAATGTTCTCTAGTCTGCATAAATGGGTAAAATGTGAGACTATCAACTAACTTGCCTCAATTTTTTTCTACTCATTATCCAGTAAATTGGCTATTTATCTGCTGTGTTCAACATTAAAATCCGCAATCCTATAAAACTCAGCATTTATAATATTAAATTTATACCTCATAGATGACAAGACCAAATCAATATTGTATTTTACTTATTAATGCGTCGTTTTTAACCTTTTCCTCCCTCAAAACCATAATAAAAACAAAAACATCATTGACCGATTGGCTCTCTTAATTTTTCTCTATGTTATTTTACACATTCAATTCATTTTTATTTTTTTACATTTTTCTTTTTCATTATTTTGATGACTTTTTCGGATTTTTCTTTTATAACAACAAACAAGAAAATATAAAAACAAAGGAAAAAAAATATTTTTAGTCTTTCACTATAAAATTTTTATGTCTTTTGGTCAAATTTCCTTCCTTCCTTTGAAATACAAAAAAAAAAAAAAAAAAATATTTTTTGAAAAATAGCGTAAAAAGGAGGTACACAGAAAAATATCATAAAAACGAAAAAAAAACAAGAATTCATTGATGCATAACACGCACTAAAATGAAATTTGAATCAAATTCATCATCATCAACATCATCAGCTTTACTTGCCAACATCATTGACAACAACATCAATAACTGATTGAAAATCAAGAAAGGAAATCAAGAAATTCAGAACGCAAATCAAAAAATTATTTAAAAGTCCTTGCTCGCCTCTTATCCTCTTGTGTTTATTCTAATGTTTTTGTTTTTCTGTTTGCATATTCCAAAAATTTTGTTTGTATTGTTTATTAGTGCGCTCTTAAGAACGATGAAATTTTTCCTTTTATCCTTTTTTTTTTTGATTTTCGAAAAATTTATGAACAGAGTTATTATTGAAATGAAAAAAGGGTGTAACAATAATTTTACCTAGCCATAACATAAAATACAGTTCAAATCATATTGAATATTAAAGTTAATTTCGGTATTGTTTTTCTTTATAAAAAAAAAAAACTAAAAAAGGATATTAAATGAAAAGCAAATAATAATCGAACAATATAAGAACGACAAACACACAAAAATATAGAGGAGAAAATTAATATTATTATGTTTAGAAATGAATTGAAACACACCAGGCCAAATGAGATTTATGAGTGATGACCCTTTTCTTTTTTATTGTTTGTTTTTGTTTTTAGGGTTATTCCCTCGAAATTTTTTTCTTGTTTTTTGCGATTGGTCCCAAACTAATGATGATATCTAAATTTTTCTACTGTTTCCTTTTTGCTTAGCATGACTAAAAATAAAAAGGACAGTAAAATTTTTTTTATTTTTTTTTTTATTTTACTTTTTTTTGGCGACTATGACAATTCAAAATTTTTGAAGAGGATTAAAATAATATATTATTATAAATATAGGGAAACTGAATAGAAAAGGATTTAACTTATTAGTGTAAACAAACAAATAAGCAAATGAAAACAAAAAAAAAAAAACAAATACAAAAGGGATAAAGGATAAAAGATAAATGTTGTGATGTTATTTTTTAAAATTAATTTTTATGTTCATTAAAATATTGATTAGTTTCCTTATTTATAAAATGATAATGGTTTTAGACAAGTTGAGAGAAAAACGGAAATAAAAAATAACGAAAAAATTTTCACATATCCTTTTATAAACATATGTCGGAATAAAATTTTATTCTTTACCATGGGATAATGAATAAAATAATTTAATGAAATGGAAAATTTTAAATTGTCTGTTAAACTAGTTATAGAACAACAGCAAGCCTATCGAATTACTTTAAATTTTCATGATTTGCTTCATATTTCTGTATGACAATGTATTCATGCTTCTGTATGTTTCTGTGTTCAATGTTAATAAAGATTAAGTTATTACAAATTTATTCAGTAAATATTATGATTTCCTCTAGGGGCATGGGCATTGATTTCCTTTAAAAAGCACAGCTTTTTAACAGTCATTTAATTTTGTTCGTAAAAATTTTAATATTTTTTTTTCATTTAAAACAGGAAAAGCACAATGTTTTTACATAAAATGTAAATAAGCCGATATTGCTTACAAAAAATGTAAAAAATACAATATTTTCTTATAAAACGTAAAAAACTCAATATTTTCTTATAAAACGTAAAAAACTCAATATTTTTCATTGAAAACATAAAAATCTTAATATTTTTAGATGAAACGTAAATAACCCGATATTGTTTACGAAAAATGTAAAATATACGATATTTTCATGTACAACGTAAAAAAATTCACTATTTTTCATTTATAACCTAAAAATCTGAGCATTCTTATAGAAAATGTAAATAATCCAATATTGTTTACATAAAACGTAAAAAATACAATATTTTCTTATAAAACGTAAAAAGTTCAATATTTTTCATTGAAAACATAAAAATCTTAATATTTTTATATAAAATGTAAATAACCCGATATTGTTTACGAAAAATGTAAAAAATACAATATTTTTATATAAGACGTAAATAACTCACCATTTTTCATTTAAAAGCCAAAAATCTCAAGATTTTTAGATGAAACGTAAATAACCCGATATTGTTTACGAAAAATGTAAAATATACGATATTTTCATGTACAACGTAAAAAAATTCACTATTTTTCATTTAAAACCTAAAAATCTGAGCATTCTTATAGAAAATGTAAATAATCCAATATTGTTTATATAAAATGTAAAAAATACAAATCTAAAAACCTGAGTATTTCCATAGAAAGAGTAAATAGTCCGATATTATTTACACAAAATGTCAAAAATACAACATTTTTCATCAATCCTAAAAATCTGATCATAATCTACTTTCGAATGTTGAATTACATTTGATGCGTTATGAGTGCACGAAGTCAAAATTATTCTTACATTTAATACAGCTTTATAAACACAGAAAAACGTCAATATTATTACACAGAAAAACGTCAATATTATTACTGCACACTATAATTGCTTAGTATAATATATGCGAACGCAAATGTATACATTTAATATAAAATCTATGTAAAAGAAAAAGATTTCCCTAAATGAAAGATTGGCAGTTTAAATTGCTCTTTTATGATTCGAGGATAAATTTGTGTGATAATTTTGCAAAAGTTATTTTTGAATGAAAAGTTTTCGAAACGAAAAGAAAATATTTGATTTTCAAAAAAGAAATTTTAAAATTTTTGATAGAAAATTTATTATGTGACAAAAAATTTTTCACATTATTCAGCAATTTTCATCACAAGTTCATTTTATGAACACTTTTAATTAACATTCTTTTAGAAATTATTCATATTGAAATTTTTAAATGCAAAATTTTCAATTACCAAAGCAATTATATTGTTCCAGTAATTTCATTTAACATGTGAGTAGAATATACAAAAACATTTCATTTTTAATTCTCAAATGAAAGTTGGAGAAGGATAAGAAAACATACATATAGGGACCGGGGGGTTTCAAATAAATGAAGATGTAAATATTGATGTGTAGTCCGGGCTCTGATTTTCAAGATTTTGACTGATCCCAGATAATTTGTTCTTAAATAAGCTCTTAAACTGACAGAAACTTAAGATAGCTACGTTACCAACGGAATAATTACCATTATTTGCTGCCTAAGCACTCTCTTTTTAATGGTAGAAGTCACCATTAACGTCAAGGGGTTAATTTACTTTTTATTTATTTTGTTAACTAAGTTGACATGTACCTGTTTACCTCATACTCCTTCACACTTCTTGGGATTGTTCCTCTTCGGATAAAAAAAGATTTTGTAAAGATAAATAAGAAAATTATTACCAGTTTCTTCAATTAAACATAAGACATCCATTTTATTACTTAACCAAAATAACAAAACCAACAAAGTTTAGAAAAAATAAAAACCCATTGTCGGTTTTTATAGCTCCTTTAAATGAGGGCTTACATCTTAAAATCTTCAAACAAAAAATCAAAAAAATTAAAAAGAAAAATAAAAGTGGAAACCCAGAATAGAAAATATTCTTCAATGAGCCTTAATTTTGAGTAATTATTCATTATAACACCACATGGAACTTTTATATTACTTAAATACATAGTATACATACACCTAGCATAAAGATATGAAAATATAAAAGGGTAACAAAACGAAAAAAAAGGAAAAAATATTTCACTTTTCTATTTAAAAACATAAGGTATGTACGTTATTATCCTTTAGATGTTGTACTTTTTTATATTTTGGTATTTTTTTTAAGGATAATGATAAAATTCTTTGTACATTTACGAGTATAATAGTCATGTTACACGCATAATTCCTTGTGAATAGCTCCACTTTTATTTTCTTTTCTTCTTTTTAATTCTATTTTTTGTTTGTTCTTTTATACTTATCACACTATTTAGAAAAGAAAACACTATATCTACTTTCTTTGCATGTAGGGTCACATGGGGTAAATAGAAAACGTTAAGATTATAAGACGCTGCTAGTCAAATTTAAGTTTCAATCCCGAAGACATCCATTAATACTGAGATTAAAGCTCAGTATCTGACATCCAGATACTGAGCTTTAATTTCGGCTTTGGAAAGTTGCGTTCTCTGAAAAATTTCCGTGATTTCCGGTTCGAAAAGCTTATACTGTCTGTGGGTCTTCCTTTCACTGTTCTAGATATGTTGAGACATATGAGAAATATAGAGATTTATCGGATAAGTTGTACAATGAGTATTTAGACAAGGTTAGGGGTAATATTTTTATTAATCTAAAGACGTTTTCTGATTTTTCCATTAACTAACATGTCATGTAATTAAGAATGGCCACCAGTCTTCTTTAACATGTTTTTACCAGTCTAATAATAATTCTGCACTTAGTGCTAAACATGCTTTGGTAAAATATTCCCTGGGAAATATACAATCAATATAATTGTTTTGGTGATTGCCGAAATTTTTCGGCTTCTCCTGCCTTTGTATGACGATTATTCATTGGCTCCTAATGGTGTATCGCCTGACCTTTTACGTAGATGTGATTCTAGTTTTGGCCATCTACTATGTTTGTTATTTTAATCTTTCGTTGACTATTTGCGTATTTCCCGAGATTTGGAAAAATTTTTTTGTTCTTCTCATTTATAAGAAAGTTCTGTCGCGTTGTTTGATTAACAATTATAGTCGCATTGCTAAAATATTAAAATTTAAACAATTTGATTGAGTAATCTACTCAATTGTTTGGTTACTTTAATTCTTATTGTAAATCTTTTATCTGTATTAATCAACATGATTTTAAGAGGGGTAGGTCTTCGGTCATTAATTTGGTGAATTTCGTTTCAAATACTACAAATGTAATGAAGCGGCGTAGACAGATCGATTTCATTTTTACAAATCAAGCCTGTGATAGGATTCGTCATAGATTAATGTAGTTGAAATTCAGGGAAATTGGATTTTATATCCGTAATTTGAAGCGGTTTTGGTTTTATGTCTTACTCGTTGAATAATGAATAGAAGATGTCTTTTCAGTCGTTCTTGTCCGAAGTTTTCTTTGATTTCACTTGGATTCTACGGGGTAGCTACTTGGGCCTAACGTTATTCATTATTTCGACAAACGATACGCATCGGGTTCTGAAATTAGCTGTAAATTCGCTTCTTTTCCCCCCACAACACCTGTAAATAATTGTCAACTTTTTAGAAAACCGTATACATCCAACACAAATGTAGGTACATACAAATTTGATATAATCGTGTGGTGTCATATTAAATTTTTGGTGAATGAATTGTCATATTTAATGTCATGCTTTTTTGTACAATTTTTTTTATTTTAACTGTTATTATTTTTTACTGTTATTTTTTTTTTTCTTGACTTTTTTAACATTATTTTTAGTTTTTTTCTTCTTTATATTCGCAAAGTAAAATGTACTTACACTTTTGTACAAACATATAAATTGTTTTATAACTTTATTTTAATATTTTGAAAAAAAAAAACATCAGAACAAGTAAACATATGAAAATATTATTAAGGATAACATGAAGTAGTTGGTGTACAGAAGTATTAACATTAAAATATGTACAGTAAGTGAATGACACAATAAAAACAAAAAAATAATAATAATAAGAAACGTGTAAAATTTTGACCTAAAACTAAAAAATCATAAACTATAATAGATATGTTTACATATAGATCAACATAACGTCACACAGATACAAACGCAAATGTAACAAGTTATGTAAAAATGAAAACTATGATGAAGGCTCATACAGTACAAACACATATACCTATTTTACTTAAATGTTCATCATTATTATTTTATCAGACTTAAAATAGGACTTTTTTCTTTTGTTTTTATGCCTTCTTTCATAATTTTTGTATACTATCACTTTTAGACATCCTTCTGGTGTTATCTTTTTGAATTAACTAGGTAACAAGATAACCAGAGTCTTTTTGTAAAAAAAAATAAGTAGCCGTTTAGAATATTTTATACACGTATACGTTTTGATATTATAAGTATAACTATATGTGAGTAAAATGAATAATATATGTATAGAGATGACACTACATTACATAATATGAGTATGTGTATAACGAAAATGTTCATATTTTTCTTTTGTATTGTAGTCTTTGTACAGAGTGGTCAGAAATTTCGAAATGTAATTCGAAACGTATTTTTTGTTTTATTTTCTAACAAAAATTCTTTTTGGTAATTAAAATTTTTAAGATGATCAAATCATAGGCTAATTGAGTAATAAATTTAATTTATTTAAATTAGATAATACGTTTATAATCGGCCAAAGAGGCTTAATTTCCCTGTAGTCCTATGTTACTATTTTTTGTACTATACGAAAATTCATAGACGAACCACCGAATTTGTTAGAATTCGTTGAAGAGCTGCTACAAAATCATAAAAATATATAAATGTTGCTGCTTTGTGCCAGAATATATTGAGATCTTGAATATGTTCTAAAAATTGCTACTTAATCTTACATAATATGGGCATCTTCATTTGAATTTTTTAAATTTTCATTATGATAGTGGAAACAATTAAAAAACTGTTTCTGTTTGACATAACCATTGATATGACAATTGATTATTTAGGCATAACCAATAATAGTTAGCCATTGTAGCTAATTGTTATACACTCTGTACAAAATCACATACATATATGTATTTTATTCACAGTTAATGTTACAATATTATGTTATATGCCTTCAAGGATTTGTCACATCAAAAAGATCAAAATATACTAGCTATAAGAATAATAGAAAAAAAAAATAAGAAAAATAACATAATAAATACATAATGATATACAAACAATGGTGACCGAAACATAAAAATTAAAATAACAAACAAACAAAAAACAAAAAAAAAAAGAAAGAAAGAAAAATACTTTCCACAAAAGTAAATCCTCCCTTGACATGTTGATCCTGTAGTGCAATGCAACAATAAAAAGTAAAGAAACACAACTTTGAAAATATATGGATTGAAGGGAGTTTTAAGAGTAGGTACATGTATAACAGTTAGTCAACAACAATGAAATAAAGTCAATCTTTCCTTTACTATATTCAATATTGTACAAAGAAACTGTAAAATAGTATAAAAATATATTTAATATTTATTTCGCGTTTATCTGTCTGTTCTGCTACTTTGAACACGTATATAAATAGTTAACAATAGGATGGAAACTCTTTGGAAATATTATTGGTCACAATGCGCATATTAACGGTCTCTGTATACAATAAAGAAGTTTAATAAACTGGTTTCGACTATTACAGTCCTCTGATTCTCTCTAGATCTCGTTTTTCTAAAATCATATTGGAAAATTTATATAACAGCCCATTATTAACACTAAAATTCCTAAGTTGACTGAAAAATTACCTCTATTTTATTTAATACAGTAACTCTTATGTCAATTTGAAAACAAAGGCAAATGTTTATCAAATATGAACGTAAATAACTTTAGATATATTTCGAAATATGTATGTGCTATGAATGGCATACGTATTACGTTCTATTTATAGTTTCTTTTATCAAAATAAAAAATTAAAATCAGAAGAAAGTTAAAAACTACAAAATACAGAGCAAGTTTGAAGTAAACTAATAGATTGAAAACCAGCACATTTCTTACATAAAAATCACATTTTTCGTATTTTGCATATTTTAAGGCGCTACTCTTTTAAATGTGGAGAAAATACACCAAAGAAAATTATGTTATACAGAAATGATCTTTAACAGCTTTCCGAAAGGTGAATAGAGCGTTCTTGAGAAGATCTATGAAAGCAATTGGTCAGTAATAATTTCCTTTATCTAGCATAACAAATGGACAGTATGTGATTTACGATCACAATATTATATATATTGTATATAATGCTATAAGACAAAAAGTATTAGCAGCATAACAGAAAAATGATACACGAAAAGAATTGAAAGCAAATTTCATTTCATATTGTCCTTTAGATTTTTACAGTAAAAGGACAAAAAAAAAAAATAAATAGAAAAAAAAAGTATATGAAACGAGAAAAAGGCATGAAATATACACACACATATCATTGTTAATGATTTGAATGGTTCATTTAACCAATTTATGAAGTAAAAGGTTTGAGTAAATATATTCATACATGGTACATAATACAGCCCATACGAAGTATGGCAAGGATATGTATACTCGTATGTACGTCTATAACAAAGCATATTTATGCACATATTCAAATATTCTAATAACGTGAATATTTCTTTTAAAAACGAGGGTTCTGGGAGGTTTGAAGCAAACTTTACTTTCTTTTTGTTTTTCTTATTCCTATCCTTACCTATACTTACGTTATGTAAGTACGATTATGTTTTACTTTTTTCGTCTTAAGTATATTATTACAGTATGTATGTATGCTACGTTCATTTAGTCTACAAGGACCATTTCATTAAAGGATATTTTATGTATGGAATGCGTTCATACATACATGCTTTTTTCTTGCTCCTTTTCTTATTTTTTTATTACTACTTACTTTGTTTTAACTTTTTCTATTGTTTCTTTAAAAAAAAAAAAAAAACAAAAAACAAAAATGGAATACATTTTTTAAAAGCATAATTTTTATAGGAGTTGGTAACATTAAAAGGATTATGCTTAGGCATAATATTATATTTAAATGTATATTATGTACAATAGAGTATGTTGATAAAAGTAGGTTATATTAAGTTAATGAATGTCTGAGAATAGGTCCTCAGCCAACAATTTTAAAATTACTTTATTGCATATTCATATATTACAATAACATGAAATGAAAATTTCTCCCCCCCATATATACACCAAATTGAACTTTCCCAAAAAAAAAACAGTTCTTAAAATAAGTGTAAAGAAAAATGTCTTCTAAAATAGTGTATATTTATATAAGAAATTATTAGAATTCTCTCAAAACTTAAAATTATAGAATAGGGATTACAATAATAATAATTTTTATACAGCTTTATGCGTACGCTTTAAAATAATTGACCTAATTTTGATGTATTCAAGAAAATAAATAAGAGTTTGCATTAAAAAGTGAATTTAATATGCTCCTATTAACACAAACAATTCAATTAGTTCTTTAATAAACTGGACGAAATGAAAATATAACAAAAGCATTCCAATTAAAACTGAAAGTTGTAGCGGTTTAAAAGAATTTGTGACTAACCCAGCATTGACAGTAACACAACATTGAATAATATTCTGATGCTAAATAATTTTCATTCTTAGAAATGCAATTTTCAAAAATTGTTTATACGATATTTCAAGAATTTATTAAGCAACAGCAATATTTTTGGAAAAATTGGTGACTCTGACAAATGCTAAATCAAAATGTAATAACATAACACTGAGAAATGACGAACTATCTGTAGAGGGTTGGAGTGGCCTGATGTTCATATCTGGTGAATGCATCTATCGCTAAAGGAATCCAGCAATATTACAGACAAGGAAATTGCAAGGCTGGGAGTCGAATCTTGCAAGGCTGAGACTCGAATGTGCTATTTAGCTAGAGCGTTCGGACTTTAAAGGGATGGGTACAAGGTGTTGTGTTGGAGTATGGCAGATCTGATATCAGTACTTTGGTGGAGTGCTGACAGAACACAGTCTATTCGGCGAAATGGCCCAGAAATCAGGAATCATTACAACGGATACCTGCCATGAAAATAAAAGATGGAGGACGTGGAACATCGATTCGGTTGTTGAATGTTTAATTTGAGGGTTGCTGATGTGCTTTATTGTTGGCCTAGTGCGTTGGTATTGCGTGAATGCTCGACCGCCATACCCTCTCTTACTAAGAACTAAGATGCTTAATAAATAGATTTTTTGGAATTCGTATGCATAATTCATAAAGAAGAACGGACCCTAATAAAATATACCAACACGATTGCCAATTACCCTGCCAATTACATCGTAATGCCGATTGAACAATTTCCTTTAATTTCCATTGAGCTAAAAAGTCGAATACAAAAGGAATGCAATTGAATTGAAATAATAATTTTAAAGAGAAAACAAAATAAAAACAGGACATCATGTGTTCATTCGAAGGTTTATTGTCCTTAAAAATTGTACACTTTTAATACTTGTGTTACGGTCAACTTACCGCATATTAGATTGTATGTTTGTTCTTCGCAATTTGGAATTTATTTTTTTTATCACATTAATTATATTATTCTCTTTTGTTATTGTAATTTTATAAGTTTTTTTGCTCTTTTTTCTTTCATTTTGAATATTTTTTTAGTTTTAAGTTCTACAATTAATATATTTATTTGTATGTCGTGTATATTATGTCTAAATATTTTGGTTATGGGGATCATTGGTGTACCAGACTTATGTGTGTTTGTATGTTATATATAAATATGAACTCTAATTTTGTGTTCCTAAAAGATTTTTACACATTGACTCTCAATGAGTCTTTAGTCCTTTTTTTTTTTATTGTATATATATATATATACATATTTTTATTTTTATATTTTGTTGGGACTTTTTCAATATTATTGTTTAGATAATATGTAGTTTTTAGTTCCTTTTTGCTTATTTTTACAATAAGATAAGGTATGAGGTTTTTGTCCTTCATTATCTTAAAAGACGGACGTGATTTGAATGAACAAAAGAAAAATCTCAAGTAAGAGTAAAAAGAATGGAAATCATATATATATATATATATATAAAGAAAATTAAAGTAAACAAAAAGAAAAAAGAGAAGAAATTAAGAAGTGAATTGAGTGAAACAAAAGGACTTGCCTTTTCCATATAATATAAATAAGAATAGAAAATTTTTTATTCGTCTTATATTTGAAAATTCGTCTACGCACATACACGTACATTTATCATATTCTTAATATAGCAAATATTTACAAAATGTAAATATGTAGGCAAGTATGTAAGATAAATTGAAAACTATTTAGATTTTAAGATTAAAATAATTATGGCGTTGATATACAGGATAGTTAAATATATTTTGTTGTTAGTTTTAGAAGTTATGAAGTCTTTCAAAATATTTAGAGAAAATTTGAATTTAAAAGAGAATCATATAGTTTAGAATTGCAAAAAAGACTTCTAGAACTGCGAATAAATAAAGAGTCTCACACAAGTTGTTTACTTTACTTACTAATGTCACATTTTAAGTAAACAGTTTGCATAATATGTTGAGAATTTCCATTCGAACCACAGATGTCCCCACAGACCATATTCCACAGAACTCTTCTTAAATAGGTATGTGATAAGGTGGTTAAAATAGTCAGCAATATTAAATATTCTTAAAATTCGCTAACATTTAATTCTAAACTGCTTTACTTTGCGTTCTTCAGAAGGAACGCGTTCTTCAGAAAGAAGAAGACTTCAGTCTTCTCGGAAATGAGAACTTATAACTTAATGCACAAGACTTCGTACGTATAAGTTGTTGCAGGCCGACATTTCTTTTATTTTTTCCATATTACAATAATTATGAACTATTTTCGAAAGTTTTTTTTGACTTTCCTGATCGCTTTCATCAACAAATGATAAATTATATAATTTGAGATACTTTACAAGTGGCTATTTTTAAAATATTTCAAAATTTTCCGATAGAGCTCTAAATCCCTAATACGTTTAACGTGTTTTAGGCTTAAACTGTATGTGACAATAAAAGAAAACTATTTGTCATAAAGTTAAAAAAAATACAAAAATCTTGAAATTTAAATGCATGTATGTGCATAAAATGTTCTCATATAGGAAGTTAAGGAATAGTTTTAGAAAAATTGAAATTATTATATTATGTACGTAAATGTTATATATGTTATATTTGCTTGCAGTTAGATGGTGTTTCACAAAACCTAACCAAGAAAAATAACATACCAAAATATTGTGAGGCAAAAAAAGAGCGAATGGAAGGGGGTTTTTTATTTTTCATTTTCATTTGGTTTTGTTTATTTTTTGTTTTTAATAGAACAGTTAAATAGGGCGGGAGGATGTATTATATAACACTCTATATAATAATATACAAACTAACAGGAAGTACATTTATATATATAACAGTTTTATTTTTGGGGTGGTTTGGGTTTGAGTTCTTCCTTTTAATTTTCTTTGTTCATATTTTTTTTTTTGTGTTTTTGGTCTATTTGGTTTTTATTTTTTTTTTGTTTTGATTATATAACATAAAATTAATAATAATATTTATGTAGAAAATTGTATATATGGAGAATGGAGAAAATCAAACCAAAAACAAAAAGACAACAGAGTAAGGGACAAAATATAGAAATTTTATTATAAAAGTTCTAAATGTTTATATATAGATTTTAACTATAATATAAAGGATAGTCTGTCTCTGTATATTACTTAGTAGATCTAGACAATTATATTAGGGAGGGTGAGAGAGTATGATAAGGGAAAGAGTATGGTGGAGCGTATATAATAATATAATAAAATTATTTTATTTCAATTACTTTTAAAAATAATAATCGAGATTTTTCCGAGCAGATAATGAATTTGACAAGACAATTTTTAACTATTTTCAATGGTTTCGTACATAGAATAAATAATGAAGGTCCTTTTCATTTTTAGTTGGTTATTTGAAGAAAAAATAATAATAAAAAAAATATTATAAATTGTTTTTTTTTGTTTTTTTGCTTTTTTTTTTCTTAAAACTTAAATTTTATGATTTTTGTTTTATTGTAAAAAAACTAAGAAATTATCTTGAAAATATATGAAATGTATATACGCACACACTCTTAATATTAATAATAAATAAACACAGGGTGTATAGAAACCAAATGCCTTTATTTATTTTATTGAATTCATATGGAATTTGAAGAACGTTATGCCTACTATTTAGTTATTCTTTGATTGCAAGCTCTCAAACAGCTGATGTCAAATTGATAATATTATGGAGGTGTTCAAATTAAAAGATATAGTTTAGAAATAAGTACGGTAACTAGTTCATTATTTTAAAAAACAAGATATAATGGGTGTTTTCAAATTCTCTATGGTAATCTAAAATTGCTGTAATTTGCTTGTCCTAAGAAAACTTACATAATTGAGTTTAAAATACAAATTTTCAATTCAAAATTAAACTATTCCAAGATTTCGATTGAATACCGAAAAGACTTGTAATATATTATATTGAAGCTTAAAAACCAGGTTATTGATTGAAGCCAAAATATTCCAAAATAATCTTAATTTCTTAGTTAATTTTCCATTATAATGCCTGCAATTTTAAGTTACAGTGTCAGCTCCCATAATTTAATAATGCATCATTTATCGTATATTACCCTGTACCTATATATGTTCAACATATTTTTAACTAAAATACAATTTAAAGTGATTTAATTCAATAATGTTATAATAAATCGAGTTTGACAATAACCAAAAAAAATAAAATTACAATAAAAACGAAAAAACAAAAAGGAAGCCTTCAAAGATAAAGTATAAGTATACGGAGTATAACTAACTAATCATTCAATTTTTCAAATTTAGGTACGATGACTTTCGTAAAATCGTGATAAAAATCTTAAGTAATACAATAATATAATTTTCCCTTTATATAACAAAATTTTTTTTTTTTATATCCTGATTAGGAATTTTTTTTGTTTTGTTTTTGTAAAATGATGGTTACAATCTTAATAAAATTTATGATTTTATTTGTTAGAAATTAAAGGTTATACACAAAAATTACTGCTGTCTGGTTTTTCTTTAAGGCACGTACTATTAAATTTAGTTAATATGCATATGAGTCAATGTTTATGTAGATATGAGTAATATATTGTACACATTAATTATAAAAAATATGTACAAGTAATATTAAAATCTAATATGAAATTTGTGTCAGCAAATTCTTTTGTCTTTTAATTTGTAAAATTTGCCTTTTAAATGAAGCATTATGCAAATAAGATTATAACATTAAAAAATTTACAATAATTTCCAAGGATTATTCAATTATCCTGCCAGAATACTCATTTTACATAGTAACCACTGCTAATCTTTAAAATATTTTAATTTACAGGACATTATAAAAAGAAAATTCAGTTTTTGTTTTCTGGAAATCTTAAATGTTTTCTTAAATTTATACTGAATTCGAATTGAAATTTCCAAAAATAGGCAATACCTATTCAAATATTGTAATTTTAACTATAGTTAGTATGCAAAAATTAGTAACTAGTTCAAATACTTTTAAATTTTTTATTTAAAAAAAAAAATTGTTAAAAATTTATTGATTATAAATTGAATCTTATACAGCTATTCTGATTAAAAATTTATTACAAAATTTTCAAAAATGGAAGTGATTGTTTTAAAAATAAAATTAAAAATATTATGATTGCATGATTCTAGCACTTATTTTAATACATTCCTTGTCATTTCAACTTGAAACCTTATTTTTAATCTGTAAAAATATTGCAATTTAATTTTAATCGTGACAAATTTCTTAAATAATACGAAAATCAAATTATCAATACATCAGATTTGAAAAAAAAAAGAATACTTAAATTTAAATAAGAAAATTAAAATTTCAATAGAATTGTGGGTTTTTTTTTGAATAAAAATTATTCTCACTTAAATATTTTCCTAAAAATAAAATTATTATTTCTAATAAAAAAAAAAAATTAAATTTTGTTTTTGTTTTCTTAAAATTTAACGTGTTGAATGTAAAAGTGCTACAACTGTATCAACAAAATATAATATTGATGTAAATACACACATTACACCCATACCCAAACCAACACCTCTTTCACTTGTCCATTCCGGGTATTCACGTTCCGATACATATGAATTCCAATAATGTAAAGCTGTACCACCAACTGATATCCACATGAAAGCTCCAATAAAATTCATAATTGTATCAGAAACACCACTAAAAATTAAGAGTATATAGATATAAGTATAATTACTTTAAATTATTTAGCAATACTTACCGTTTAAAGTAATCTGTTGGACCAAATAGGAATGCAACTAATACAACTGCTGTATATATGAAAAATCCAACAAATACACCAGATGCAATTATTTCTGAATCAGCTGTTTTTTCTTCATTTAAATTCCATGTACCACCGATACCAAGAAAATAACCACCATCACCAACTCTATACATAATTATGACAGCTAAATTAAATACCTATATGCATAAAATAATGAGAAAGAGAAAATTAATAATTTATTGAAATTTTTTGAATTGTTGTGGTATAAAAATTATTAAAATCACTGTGTGAAACTTAATGGCATAATATTATTGTAATTAAAATATCAAGACCTGACTTTATAATTTATAAGGTCGCTACGATTAATACAAAAAAAAAATTTTTGAAAATCAAATCTAAAAATTGAAAAAAATTTTTATCACTCATAGGTTTTTTAAAAATTTTAATTTCAACTCCATATATCGTCTAACTTCATACTCAATTGAATTGAATTCTATATCAGTAGTTCTCACTGTCTAAATAAATTTAAGGTAGATAAAAAATGGTAATGCGGCCAGGATTTCGAAAATTTAGCCTTAACTTGAAACTTAACATCAATTCCAGCATTTAACAAATTTCAAACTCCATTCTGACTCTGATTACCGAGTACTCCGATGCTGAACGTAATTACATTTTTCATAAAACTTCTAATATGGAATCATAATTATAGTCTCATTTATTATAATTAAATTACATAAAATTAATTTTTTAAATTTCAACTTCAACCCAGACCAAGCACTACTCTCGCTCAGGAATTCAAAAATTTTGAAATTTTAACTCTACTGCTTTAATTCGCGTTACTCATTTTTAGAATTTCAACCAAACGACGAACTAGTAAAACAATCTCTTTTTTTAATATTATACGAATAACCAATGCAGTTGTTTATCTTTTATTATTAATTCTTATAAAAATAGCTTATAAAAATTAATGGAAATTTCTTCATACAACTTCAAAACAGATGAATAACGTAATCAAAGGAACAAGTCAAGGCAAAAAAATAAAAAAAAATTTTCTCCTCGAGCCTGGACTCGAACCTATCGCTTTCAATTCAATTGAGCTACAGGGGTATAAAGAAATTACCGGGAAATTTTTTATCACGTTGCCTCACAGTAATCTACATGATTACCAAGTATTTATTTACATGAGATTCTATATACAATCTTTTATTCGAAACGCACAATAACTTTTTTCAAGTTAAAAGTATTAAACAATTTATTTTATAATTACACACGGGACACAAAAGAAATAATATTGTATTTTCACATTCACTATTAAAAGTGACCATTATAACATTAACATTAACATATTAATAGTGAATAATATTAACATAACATTAACACACAGCTCTTACTTTCTTTTATATAAAATTACATATGATTTAATTTTTTGTATTCATATTCAATTACTTCAGAAATATAGTGTCACATATTATAAATGTTACTGTAAATGTTATGTTATTTAAAAAAAAACACCTTAAATCATAAGCATAAGTTCTCAACAACAAAAATAATAATAATTATGTAGGTATGTAGTAGAAAAGAGTTGTGTTTATCTTATCATACAATTTTTATTTATTTTTCAACCTTAATCGTAATTAAGATATAAATTAGATTATAAATGAATCATAATTATTAAATTTTTTTATATTAAATTATGAATAATATCCAATTATTGGTCTTTATTTAATAAAATTTAATTTTATTAATATTATTATAAAATTTTTCAATTTAATTATTTTTAATAGTAGCTATTCAATTAAAAATTTGCACATTCTTAATTTATTATTTAATTCAAATAATTTTTTAATTCATAATTATTTTTACCCACCAATTTTAAAACTTTTATTAATAAAGATAATAATGTTTCCTTATCCGCCATTTTGATTTTTTTTTTTTATATTATTTTCAAATAATTTTAATTTAAATTAAAATTTATTTAATTTTTAAGTAGAATTTTTTATTTATTTTAAAAATTTTAATATTTTTAATAAATTTTATAATTTAATTTTCCAAAAAATTTTAATATGAAAATTTTTGGATTAAAATTTACTTTAGACGTTTCTGTAAAAAATTTCGCTCGTTTCAAAGTTTAATGCTAAACTAAATAACATTTGCTCATAATTTTTTTTGTTTTCAAAAAGCTTACAATTAATTTTTTTTTTATTAAAATTATCAACAATTTTACAGTATTTTTTTTACATTATATTCAAAAGATAAGATAAAACAAAATATTTTTTGTTGACAAATTGATAAGATAAAAAAAAAAAAAAATTTTTACTCTCTTAATTCGCGTTTTTTTGTAATAACTGTAAAAATTTTAAATTCACTTGTATCGCGTGGTATGGTATGGTGTATGGGTGTTAAAATATGATTCATGCCCAATAACATAACAACATATGAATGAGTGAATTAACCTGTATGTTAACATACACAAAAAAAAATAACGAGTAAACATTTAACAGGTTCTTTTAATTTTTGATAAGAATAAGTTTTTTTTTTCTTTTAAAATAAATATTAAATATGTAGTATATGTTAAATGTTACATTACATGTTATGTTATAATAAAGACAGTATAATTAATTTGAGGGGAAAAAAAGCAAAAAAAAAAAAACAATTAAAATTATTGAAAAGCACCTACTTGGAAATACGAGGGGGGGGGGGGGGGGGGGGGGGGGGGGAAGTAACAAGTGTGTATATTAGAGTAAATTTTTCTATCAGGAGAAATTTATGCAATGTGTATGTGTTCAGCAGGTGTATAGCTTTAAAATATATTAATAAATTTTTATTATTAAAAAATGTGCGAATATTTTTTTTTTAACTTGTATAAGTTCTTGTATGACTAATATACACGCAAAACAACTTGTTGACATGCATTTTTCAAATATTGTAAAGCGATTATGAGATGGGTTTCTTGTACTATACAGAAATTCTTTTGAAATGAGTAATAAAGTGTTGTCAATGAAATTTGGCGATTACATTAAAACTTAGAAAAAAAAAGGTATGTGATGAAATTTTGTTAATAAAGTGGAGTGTTATTTTACTACCAACTTTTTACATTTTTTTGATCAATTAGCAAAAAAAAAATTGCAAAGTTCCTGTGGCACTGAAAAGCTAAATAACTTATATTAACAAAAAAAGGTACTAAAATCAAAAAAACAGGGCTCTGGTTTCAAATTTAGTTGCTTACTGAAATCGAAATAAACGACGTGGTAATTGTTCACAATAATACGTAAATTCCTGGCCATACGGGAATACCTGGGGGAAAATGCCTCCTTCATCGGCCCTGGTTCGAGCGTGGACCATTCTATAAGGTGTCTTGACCAGGTCGTAGCTGCCTAGTTGGAAATGCGCGCTTCGAAGCTGTGGCGCTCCCGTGCGAGGTCGTCGCGATCCAAAGCCTTCTTCACAAAGGCGGAGCCGCTCTTCACTGAGGATTCTATCATGGTTTGTCATTGGGCATGGCCCCTTAACTCATATTTACAA
This sequence comes from Condylostylus longicornis, assembly GCF_029603195.1. NCBI lineage: Eukaryota > Metazoa > Arthropoda > Insecta > Diptera > Dolichopodidae > Condylostylus > Condylostylus longicornis. The sequence goes on along the minus strand of NW_026578052.1, from coordinate 2,916,475 downwards.
AAAATTAGCATCAAATCTAATCATGTAATATTTTTACTTGCTATTTTCTATATATGGGATTAAATCTTCAAATGTTATATACATCAAGGTTAAATTGCATTAAAAAATCAAATTTGGTGCGCTTATTGTGTAATAAATGTTTGCATATATGTGTATTTTTTCTTGTATTATAATCAAACTTGAAAAGGATTTCATTTTATAACCTCTGCTGTTGATTGTTTTTCTTTTCTTCTTTGCCATTTTCATCATGAAGAATACAAGTTTAACCGTATCCCATCATATATGGAAATCCTTATTTTATTTATTAAGAAACTTAGAGGAAAACTCTAAATATAATTATCCCTACAATATACTATTCAGAGAAAGTGAAAGAGAGAAAGAGAGAGTGGAAACAGAGGAAGAGTAAACGAAACCAGTCCTATTATTGTTGTTCTTTTTTTTTTTCTTCGTTTTTTTTTTTTGTAGGTACTACAATAAATTTTTCCTTTTATATTTGAAATTGTGTACTTAAATCCGATTCGTACATAAATAGCAAAATACGTTTAACAAAAGAATATCAAAAGAAGAAAACAAAGAAAATAAAAAAAATAACAACCTACATTCCAATGGCAATAATAATGAAAAGTATATTAGGATTAAACAAGAAAAGATTTTAAATGAGGACATTTTGTAAATACACAATTTAAAAAAAAATTAATTAAAATAAAATTGCATACTTTTAGGAGTGAACAAGTAATTTAAACAATTTCCATGAAATACTCAATTGCTTCAATAAATTTTGAAATTGTCTTAATGATATTGAAGTATTGTCGCACTATTCCCAAGAAGATTTATTCAATTTCAGTTGTGAAGCTTTAAACACGTTTTGTTCCTGTTCAAGAAAAGAACATTTTATAAAGTTTATGTACAACAAACGAAATGAACAAAAACAAAACTTTTAGACTATTTTTTTCTTCCACTTTTCTCAAATAAAATTCTTCCAGAAAAAAAAAATATAATACTTGAAATAAATTGTAGGGACCAAGTTGAAAAAGGAATGATGAAGTATTTCAAGTAAAGTAGTTGAAGAAAAAGAACAAAAATTATCCGGAACTCCTGAAGAAGGATTTTATATTCCTGTAGAAAAAAAAAAGGTAACATAAACAAAATAAAAAAAATAGAAAATATAATTCAAAAAATTACAAGCCTCGTTTACCTCCTGTTGTGGTACAAGACAAAACAACAAAAAAAAAACAAAAAGAAAAACAAAGAGAACAGGAAAAACATAATAAAAACAATAAGAAAATGGTAAAATACGATATTAAAAAATCCTGAAGAATCAAAATGAAAAAAAAAAACAAAAAATAAAAAAGTGTAGGAGCGTATAACGTGATAATCACGTCAAAAGAAGAAGAAGAATAACAATAATAATAGAATAAAGGGAAAGAAAAAGGACAAAATATTATTTTGTATGTATGTATGTATGTAGGCTAGAGCCAGGATAGGAATAGGAATTTTTCATGACTTTTGTTTTTTCCGCAAGGAATCTTAATAATAAAACAATATTTATATTTACATACACCTATACACACATATAAATAAATACTAGCTATATAATAATGTAGAGATTCAAAATAAAAATATTAACTGGTAACGAAACATTTTATAAAAATAAAATTTATTCGTCCTTTTATTTTTTTGATTTCTTACAAAAAAAAAAACAAAAAAACATTACCGTCGTCCTCTCATAATCATAATCATCGTCATTATAAATAATATAATCATCATCTTAGGTAAATATGCGAAACATAAATGAGCATAAACAAAATATATGAGAGAAGGAAGAAAAACAAAGTAGAAACAAAACAAAAAAATAACAAAAACAAATAAAAATTAAAGAGAGGGTCCATTAAAATTTATTTAGAAAAATAGAGAGAAAAATAACTGAATCACTTTATAAAGTGTGGTTTGCCTTGGTACAGACATTTAGTAAAAAAAAAAAAACAACAGAGAGAAAGACGAGAAGGAAGAAGTATGGTGTAAGAATAAAGATTTCCTTTTTTTGTTTTCTTGTTTTTATTCACCATAGAAAATTATGATAAAGGATGACAAGTTGATGATAACTTATTAATTAGTGTTGAGTGAAAATGAGCTGAAAATTAAACAATAAAATTAGAATTTCTCTCTCTTTCTCTCTCTCTCTCTCTCTCTCTCTTTCGATCTTATTTAGTTTTTTTTATTTATGCGCTTTCTATATATTTTTAGCTCCATTTTTCATTCTTCTCTTATATAATGTACGAGTATATAAACATATAATACTCATTTCAATTTAATTGTTGTTGTGAAGTGGAAAAGAGAGTATGAAAATTAAATTAATTGACATAAATTTGTCATTTTAACCCACAGAAATAGAAGAGAAAAAATAAGAGATTTTTTTTTTTGTTTTCATATTTTATCCAATGATATTTGAAAATTTTTAAATTGATTATTGAATAATAATTGGCTATGTTTGAAGTTGATTTCATACAAATTAAGAAATCAAACAAAAATATTAAAAAAATTTTTGTGTAAATCCGTTGGGAAATGGGAAGAAGCAAAAGGGTTTACAGACCAATAAGATGCGGAATAAAACTTCTGGATTGTATTAATAAAAATTCAGAATTTTACTGAAAAAAAAAATATTACAAAAATTTTTAAATCATTTTCATTTTGTTGTAGTAGATTGGGTTTGTAAAACTAAAACCACAATATTAATATTCTACTTAAAACTCCATTTTACTTAGTTGACTTATGTGCAATTGGTATTAGATATTTAAAAGGGCTCTACTTATTATGCAAGGTATTAATTTTATAAATAATATTTAGAATCTCATTATTTGGATAAATTCAAGTTATTCGCAAATTAAAATAGGGTAAATGGTCGAATCATTGTCAAAAACTTTTACTATAATGAATAAAAGTTTTAAACAATTGAAATTTTTATATTTAGGTTTACTCAATAAAATTTAATAGCCATTTTGCTTTTAATACTAAAAACACTAAATTTCATTTTACCACTTCATAGTTTGAAATCAGAACAGCACATTAAGTTCGTTTAAATGCACCTATAATAAAAAAAAAAGCATTTTAAACCAATGTAACCATTCTCTACAGTCAATTACAGCTCAAGGTTTTTTTTTTCCTAAAAAAATATTAAATATTTTCTTTAAGTGCAGTTTAATGTTACGTATATGAAAAATTCTAATAAAAATTATATTCTATTTTTAATGACTATTTAAATTGTACAGGTATTATTGTGTGGCTAAACTTATTTCATTATACCTATAATATTTTTTATGATAAGTGCACAGCTTACCGAATCATTCTAATTTTGTTTTTACTTTTACATTTTATTGTTAAATAGTTGGCTTGAATAGATTTTCTATACACAAAATAAATAGGTACTTGTTTTGCTACTATTACAATGAAAAAATGTCACATATTTTACTAAAAAAAAATATTTAGTTTAGGATTTTTTCTTAAATTTTCACTTTTAAACCTATACGACATCTATATGCAATTGTTACAATTACTACAATAATAACAATACTTTTAAGGTTATTTTTTTTTTGTTTTTTCAACAAAATTATGTCAAACATTTAAAAACCAAATAGAAAATTTTATTTTTCTATTTATTTTTTCTTATTATTATAAAACTTTTATTGTGCACTCGTTTGTGTTATCTGAAATTTATTTTAAGTACCTAGTCAAGTTGTATACTTATTCATACATACATACACACGTATGAGTTTTATGAGAACATAGAAAAATTTAGTTTGATTGTAAAAATTGAAACAGAATGGCGCTGTTATAAATGAAGCTTTTTTATATTATTTTGATTTTTCTTGTTTTTGTTTTTTAGTTTCTGATTATTTTAAGCGATATAATGAACATATTTTTAGGCGTTGCAAAATTCATTGTAATTTTATTTAGTTTAATGGGAAATTTTGCCATAGTGTTGCTATAATGTTGATTTTAACTCATCTATACTTAAGAATACCTGCTATAAATAATATTGTATAGGTGCGATTTAGAATTTTATGAAGCGTAATAATATTCAGTTAAGCTTGCTTTCGATTATAACCATTAGTGTCTCGTTCTACTCAGTAGATATTATTTATTATGGCCGAATATGAGTATTTGAAGATAGTAGAATCAAAACCCATACATTTGCAGATTAATAAAAGAAATTTTCTTTTTAAATAGTTCTTTGCTATTATAAAATATAAAATACAATATAAAAAGTGAACCAAAGCTGTTCATTTTCAGGTTAAAGCGATTTTAAATAAAATAATTATAAAAAAATTAAAGGACTAATTCTATTACTTATACAAATTTTAAGCAAATGTTGTTGATTTTTTGCCAAATATACTTGCCAACAAACTCATTACAATTGCTATCGCTTTTAAGTGACAATAAAGAAAATCTTATAAACAACAAATTTTGTTATTTCTTTGAGTGAGAAGGTTAACAAATAAATCAATGAATAGGGCAGATGCTGTAGAATTAATTAGAAATGAATTCTAATTAAATTGAATTTAAAGCCTAGAAAGTGTATTGCATTTTTTAGCACTTTTCAAAAAAGTTTTTAAAAAAAGTGCTTATTAGTTTCACTCTGTCCATGTCCGTCCTCACATCTTTTAAAATTTATTTTTGCTTTATTTCAAAGACTGCATAAATCGTTCATCCTAAATATATGCAATCCTAGAAATAGTTTCGTACATGAATGAAAATAATTTTAATAGTGTGCTACAATACAAACCACTGGTTTGACCCAACTTTATTATTATTTTAATTAAAAAAACTAAATGACTATAAAATTTTTTTTAAATTTTCATTAATATTAATTAATTTTTATATTAAATTTACTTTCTTACAGGTAAGCAACCCCATATATTTTAATAATTTGTTAAAGCATAAGGTACGTACTATTCAATTACCATTTAACTAGCGAATAATATGTTTCAAAAAATATTATAAGGTTAAAATTCCTGTTCATGAGCTTGAATTGAAACGGATGTTCATTACAATTCTGTAATTTTATTGCCACCCCTTTGATATAATTAAGAGTACCGAATTTTCGTGTATTTAAGGTTAAAAACTCGAAATTGATATTAAAATTTTTAAAATCAAAAAATTCTTAAAGCTATATTTGAATTATACTTGAAAACACCAAATATTTTTTACTAAAACTTAAAAAATTTAATTTAAATTTCAAGAAATTCAGGAAAAAACTATAAGAGAAAGCAATTTATTGACCGAAAAAGTTAGAGCCATTCATTTATTATAATATTTTTATCAACGTGTCCAGATAAAATAATTTATTCTACATAAATGTTAGAGATGTTAGTACACTGAAATAGCTTCCAGAAGAAAAAACTAGGTCATAAAATAGAACGTGCCGTGCCATACCTAAAAATTGTAAATAAATAAAAAAATTTGAAAATTCTTCTTTTCTCCAATTTAAAAATTACAATTTTATATAGGAATGTTTTCACAATCACATACAACAGAATACTCACGTATACATTATTATTTTCGCGACACAATTGAAACCCTTAATATCATTATATTGTACAAATTACTACTTACATATAACGGTCACCTCTTTGCAAAAGTATAGAGAAACTGCACCGAAAAAGAAAATTGTTTTTGCCGCCATTTTTATTTTTTTTTTTTTGTTCAAATTTGTCACCTACATTGTTACATTATGGTCTTCCTTTTTTCTTATTTTTGCTTATGTTTTTTTTTCGTATTTTCTTTATTTCAGTTAAAAACTTATTTGACAAAAATGATAACAATGGAGAATTTTTCGTGGAAAACAGCAAAAAACAAGAAAACAAGATAATAATAAAAAATTTAGTGCTAGAACCTTTACCTACACCAGTTACTCTATTATAGACACTATACATTATTAAGCCAATAGATAATGTTAGAGAAAGGAATAAAACAAAAAAACGAAACTAAAAGGATGTCGGCTCTTTATTATTAGGAGCTAAAAAACTTTTTTTTCCCATTTTTAGAGAGTCCATCGGGGAACAAAAACCTCACAAAAGAAAATTTTTTTATTATTTTTTTTTGTATCTACGTTATTGTGTTCTTTTTGTGTTCCTAGTGCTGTGTGCGGTTTATAAAATTCTCTTGATTCATCTGTTATTTACGTAGAGTTGATAAGCAGCTGCAGTGTCAATTTGTCTTTTTTCGCTGAATTTTCGCTGAGAAAGAAAAAAAAAAAACAAATTTCGTTTTATTTTTTCGCTCATTCCACAAATGTTGAAAAACGAAAATCAAAATTTGGGTAATCACTGGTTTTAATTTTATATGGGCCTGTTGTACTATCCATTTGTATACAAAAATTAATGTTGTATGCATACATGAACCGCGCCTTGAACAAAATGTTTGTAAAACTTTTCAAAGAAATTTTTTTCTCGTTTTCTTCTTCCACTCTGCATACAGGAGCATAGATCCATTACAAAGCTTGAAATCGCACCATCCTTTCACTTCGATCTACGAATACAGTGACGGCAGACTTCATTTCTTTTTGTACTGTTTTCGCCTTTGAGGTGCACGAAATTATTTTATTTTACCGGTTCTACTGCGTATCATTTCTAACAATTTATTGTTCTTCAATTCAACCTTATTTTTTCTACTTCATTGCTACCGCAAATCTTTCTTGCCCAGTTACCGACCACAGCCTCTAAACAACAATATTCAAGTAACTGTAAACAATATTCAAGTAATCCCGTATATTTTGTTTTTCTAATACTACCCAGGCAGCCGGCGTTTTTCATATCCCATTCCAGTGATACTCCCATTCTGTAGCATTTTTTATTCCACTATTGATTTTATTATGTCCGAATGATTCATACAACTTCTTTTTTAACTAAACACTCAGTTTGCTTTTCGCACATATTCTCGTCGTGTTGTCTTTCGATTTTTAGTAGGTGCTACCAATTTGTTTTCTGAGTTCAACAGGGTGGTTAAAATATTCTTTATTCCCTGCAATTAGAGTAACAAAAACACTCAATGGAAAAGAATGAATTGTACTTTTTATAAGTACTTTGAATTCATACTAACTAGTGCTCGATTTTTTCGTTTTCAGCATCACATACAAGCATTTATTGTATGTACATGTACATTCATTGTTACATAAACTTATAAAGTAATTTTCTATTATTTTTTAATACAATTTTTTTTCTTTGTTTTACGTTATTGCATTTATTTTGTTGTTTACTACTTATTTAGTGAACTCATTTTCCAAAACCCTCTCATATATTTAACACTCTGGCTGTTGTAGTGTTAATAATGTAATAACTACTATATATGAAGCTAGAATAAGGCAATATTTAAAAATTCTTTACAACAACTTCACTGTCACCACGACGTTACGTCCTATTTTTAGGAGAAAATGGTTTTTTTTTTTATTTATAACGCTCTTGTTTTTATAATTTATACTATAATTATTTCTCTTGTATATTTTCCAAAAAAAAGAGAATCCTCTTATTGCATTATCATACCAAGTTTAACAAGTTTATGATCGTACAAAAGTTTAATTTGTTTATTCTTGTTGCTCTCTTTTCTTTTATTTTATTTTTTCTCTTTTTGTAGAAGTTTTTCGTTCAATTGCTGTGTTGCAAAATAAAATGTTAATGCAATTTTCTTTTAAAATTTTTTTTTTTCATTTTTCATTCTTCTTGTTATACACTTTTGAGCTAAAAATTATGTTATATAAGTTGTGTAGCGGTAACATTCATTTCAGCGGTAAATAAATTTTAGTGCCGCATCACTATAATAATAATCATTATCATATTATCAATCTTAGTTATAAACATCATCATCATCATCATCGTCCTTATCATCATTTGAATCATAATTTTCATTTCAGTTAAAAATTTTTAAACAAAATTCTTTTATACAAAATTATAATCAAAGAAAAGAACGAAGAAAAGGAAAAAATATTTAAAAAATAGTTGTGATAAAAAATAAAATAAAATAAGTGGACTTTTAAATCAGGATAAGTAATTGTGCTACTAACAGCAATAAAAACAAAAAAAAACTTTTATACAAAATAGTTATGAATGTAAAACATTCACTTACATAAATTTTCACAATAAAGACAAGTGTGTATTGGAGTCTATGTACCCTATTTAAAGTGTTTTGCATAAAATTATGCAAAATGAAAAGAAAAACAAAATTAGAAAAATTTTTAAAAAATTTTACATGATGCAACAAATAATATGAATTTTTTTTGGTTAACTCAAAAAAATTTAATCCAGTCCTGCCGACTATATAAAAAAATATATTAACATTCATGTTAGAGAGGCAGGGCAAATTGCAGTCAAAATTTTACATTCAAACCGAAAAAACTTCACTTAATGAAACCTGAAAAATTTATGATCTAGGTAGTTGCTGTTTTTCTTAAATCTTGTCCAATTATGGTCGGAATATTCACAACCATGGGGGTAATTTCGTCGACTCCTGTTATTCATTCACGACTTTCACACATTCTAAAAATTTTTGTTTTAAATAATATGACATTCCTAATTAAAATCAGTTGAAAATATCTGACTGCCGCGATATTGTGAATTTTTTTTGTACCCATTATTAAAACGGTTCCAATGGGTTGAGATTTTATTGACAGATGCAGTCGAAAACTGTATGTGAATTTTAATACTTAAAGTCAAAAGTAATATTCAATACAATTTTTCTGAATTCTATGAAGCTTTAGAGTGAAACGAAATTAATTTCAGTTTTTAGTCCTTGTTAGTAGAAAAAATGTTCTGAATTTTCACGTTCCTCCGAAAAATACACTTAGGCTACTTTGGCTTTTTGTGGCAAAAGAATTTAAATTTGGCTTGTATTATTTTTTCCAATTGATTTCATGCTTGCCCCACATTAATATTGCAGATTTGAAAGGGCTCTTACCAATAGTTTTTCTCAATTTCTTGTGTTGTTCACTTGCTCTTTATCAATCTACTTCTATATCTAATAAAATTTTATGCAAGAACTTCTTTCAAAATTTTGTCGTTTCTACTATTCTTGCGGAATATACTGATGATGATTTGACCTAATAAAACTAGAATTCAAAAAAAAAAAAAGAGAATTTTTTATTTTATTTTATATTTTTTGAATTTTAACTAAACATTCAGTTTTCAATATGCATGTAGTGTTATTTCTCATTTTTAGCTTCTTCATATATGGTTAAGAACATATTTTTTAAATGTTCCTTTGGGTCTTTTTCATAAATCCGTACTTTTTCTGTTTTTTTTTTTTTTTTTTTTAGTTCATAACATTTCTCACTATATTTTAGATAATATAATATTCCAAAAATAAAATAACAAATGGTTTTGATCCTCATTGCCATATAAAATATCCTTACATATGAAACAGAATTTTCATTTTTTCATCTTCATATTTTACTTTTATTATTTTTTTTTTTATTTTTTAATTCTGTTTTTGTTGTGTAAATTTTTGTCCATTTCACTAGAGGTAGCGTTATATAGCGTGTGCTACAAATACACTTAAAATATATTATGTATTTTTTTTTGTTTTTTGCTTTAAAGCGATTTGAAAGTTGTTTTTCTATTTTTCTCACTTTATTATTATTATTTTTTTAGTTTTTGTGTTTCTGTGAGACTCTTGACAAGGAAGGAAATAACAGCTTTTATAAAAATTATAAAAAACTTAAATTCTATGGGGAATTTTCTAGTATATACGTCTATGTATATAGTACGGATAAATTTATTACAAGAAAAATATAGAGGAAAATAAAGTAAAGGAAAGAAAAAAAAGAAAGAAAATTAGTGTATGAAACTGAAAATAAACTCACTGGTTTTTTTTTTGAAAATAAGTGTAGCTAAAATTGTGTATATAGTGTTCTCTCTATGGTTTCTTTAGTTATTAATTATATAATTTAAAATTATAGAGGATTAAAAATAAGAAAAAAAAAATTTTTGGATTAAAAACTAATTAGTTGCAGAATTTTATTAAATAACGATTTAAGTGAGTTGATTTTTCCTTTTTGGTATTTTCATGTTAGGGATTTTAAGAGGCATTTTGTATAACACATTTATTCGCCTTTAAAATTAATAACTTAAGGTGCAGTATTGGATGAAGACTTATGATTTTTCACTTGATGTTCCTTTAGTATAAGATATTATTGAATTAAGATAATGTTAATAGGTCGTACATATCGGAATAATGTTGAAACAATTGATATATCAACTAGTATACTAGCACTCAATCAGGAAATCTGCAATTGTTTACTTAATGCACTGCAATACGTACAATATACTTACTCTTAATCTACTGCAATTAATAATTTCGCACGAAGTTAAAATACAATATGCTACAAAATGTGTGAATATTTCCAAAAAAAAATTGTAATTAATTAGTTGCCAAATACAATATCTACCTTTATATACAATTCATTCACTGTATATTTTTACTTATCTCTAATTTACAAAATATAAGACCTTAAATAAAGAGCAATTAAAGTTTTATTGTACTATATACGTTGCTTTAATAAATTTCTGAAAGAAAAAATGAGAAACAAATCAAAGAAAAAAAAAAATTCTTGTACTTTCATCCTAAAAGCATTACAATTTACTCAATAATAATTAATACATGAACTGGGAATATAGAGAAAACTTTATGAAAGTGCAATACAAAAATTTTTATTTCTCATTTTCTGATAAGAGAATGGCGTATAAAACTTTTCTTGTTTAATTTACAATGAGATGCGATTATGAGAGGTAAAAAATGTTGAAATTGCGTGAATTAAATGAGAATATTATGGTGGTAGTACCTACTCTGGTTAAATTTTTTGAATTTTAGGCAATTTAAGGGATTGAAGGACAATTGACAATTGACATTATCAATTGCTACCATATTGATTACTAAGAAATAATTTGGGAATACTTAAAAGAAAATCAAATCCTTATGATATTTTAAAAATTGTAATTATTGTGTAAATATTAAACAACGGCCTTCAATGTATAACTGCATTTATTAATTTCTTATGATTTCCAAATTCAAGTTCGAAAGTTTTGATAAACCATGCTAAAATCTCTTATATTTCAAAACATTTTCAATAACTTTCAAATTTTAATTGTTATTTAGCTTCATATTCAGATATATGTCAAAAATTTTTCAATGCAATCTTTCTAAAGGAATCCTGAAATTTTCTAATTTAAAATTTCTAACAAAATTATATTCAACTTGCGTTATTTCAGAAATCAACTTCCAATATTTCCGAAATTTTATTCGGAAATATTGGAAATTGATTACAAAAATTACATTTCTTGCATCTGATAAGCACTTGCAATCAAAACTCGTTGAAATTTTGAGTAGCTGCTATTTGAAGGTTAGCTGCGTGGAATTAAATTAATCTTTTATATTTTCAAAGTCTATATGCATGACTAATTTATGCTTTTGATTGATTAATTAATTAATGTTTTTTTTTTTTTGTGTGAATTCAATAGAATTCTGTTAATTCCACTTCAAAGATTATTACAAAAAAGATTAATTAAATCACTAGGAATCAAGTATTTTTGAATAATTATAAAGAATCTATAAAAAAATTCTAAAAATAAAAAATTAAATTTGGAATTTAATTCGTCTAGCCTTTTGAAAATTTAAAAAAAAAAACAAAAACTTCTTTGAGAACTTTATTATTTAAGAGATTATAAGAAAAACAACAGAACAGAAGATTGAAATTCTTTTAATTTCTAAGCTCATAAATTGAATTTTTTATTAAAAAAACAAAAATCCCTAACAACAAGACCCTCAAAATATTTATATTAAATCTTAAGTAGGACGAAAATCTATTTAGAAAAAAAAAAAAATTTTTTTTAAATTTTTCCTTACTGCGTTTCCGTCCTTTTAAATTAGATCTTTGCCAATAATATTTAAATTTTTATCAGAAAATTTATCAATATCTTAATATTTTTGGTAAGAACAAAAAAAAAAGAAAATGGACGACAAGTAGGTTAAAATACTAAATTTTTTCAATTTTTTTTTATTTTTTCCGATTTTTTTTTTTTATTTTGAAGAAAATATTAAGGACAATACTTTAATAATAATAATAAGACTTATACACAAAATGTTGATGCTAATAAATCCTTGCAAAATTAACTGTAATATCCTTTAAAAGGATTTTCTATTGCTAAAAATATTATAACAATAAATGGAATGGACAAAATAAATAAAGCGAAGAACGACTTAATGATCCATTTTGATTTTTTTTTTGTTTTTTTTTTTTTGTTTTTATATTCTATATAGGCTTTTATTTTTATATCATTTCGCGAAATACCCAATATAAATCTATTATTTCTGAAATATAGGGTGTTCAGTTAACAAGTAATTGTATAATGTCTGAACACCAGAGATTAATGCACAAGTAATCAATAAAATTATTAAAATATTTTGCCAATTGCTAAAGTTGCTTAATTTCTCAGGTGATTGTCATTTGCAAAATCAATCGAATGACATTAGATTGACATAATTGTCAAATCTTTGACATATTATTGATCTAATACTTTTCTTCCTCTCTCATTTTAATTTTTTTTCCCCAAAGGAAATAAAATTTTCCGAACACGTTTGCGCTGTCTGTCCAAAATACGTGCGTATTTATAATGTTGCATTTTAATCAACTGAACACCTTGTATATACATTTTGACATTATATAAAAACAAATTTTTATTACTCATTCCTTTCTCGTTATAGCAAAATAAAACAACATTGTTTATTTTTGTTCAAAAAAAAAAAAAAAGGTCATATTTGAGGAATTTTGGTATGAGAACGACAGAAAACAAAAAAAAAATTCATATATAGTAGATTTTCGCGTGTTTCTCATTTTTTTTTTTCATTTCCTTAAATTTTTCTCTATTTGATATTTAAAGGAAATATTTTGTAAATGTCCTGTCGTCTTCATCAAAATTATCATCATCATCATTGCCATCATTGTCATCATTTATTTAATAATATCGTGTACTTGAAATTAAATTCATATATATTTTAATAGGCGAAATGAATCGATCGATTCCATTCCCATTTTATGGGAAATTCCAAAATTTTCTATATTTTCATTGAAAATTTCCTGTCTATTATATGACATAATTATGAACGAATGTATATAAAATAATAAAAATAACAGCCAGCTCTGGTCACCTTAAATAAGAATTTTTTTTTAATTCATTAATATTAAAATATAAGGAAATAAAGTGTATATAGGCTGAAGAAAAAGGAAAATATGGGAATGGTATATTTTTTCGAAATATCAATAGGAAATAGATAAAAGGACATTAATATAAGGGGTGCGGCGATAAAAAACAAAATGATAATGAATACAAATAAGTAGAAACGATGTCTCTATAATATTTTTCATATAATAAATAAAAGATAAAATAATTGGGTCGCCTTTTTTTTTAGAAAATGAGAATGTTAAAGGTATTCAACTCAATAATGAAGTATGAGGTTTTTATATAAATATTTATATGCTGGAAGAAATATCCTAGAAGAATTTAAATTAATTAACTTTAAATGATGAAATTGAAGGTTGGTTTAAATATAACTTGAATAGTTTTGGTTTTCTAGTTATTGCATTCAGCCTTCTTATGAGTTATTTTAAAAACGAAATGCTCTAAAATGAAATTTTCGCATTTATGGCGTTCCAAACCGAATTTCCAGCCAAATTTCTTTAATTTCATTAATTAAAATTCAATTAATTTTTTATTGACAATTAATATTTTTATATAGATTTAACAATAAGCCGTAACTGCTCCGTCTTTGAGCTGCTCCCTCGTCTCGTCTCATATACGAAAACTAATCTTTTCCTGTTAAATTTCGCCATATTACGGTCCCTGACGTTGACGATCAGTTAACGAAATTCAATATTTTTGAAAAATTGCGTTTATATTTCAAATTTCTTCTATAGTTCTTCTATTGCTATCAGTCTACGTATTGAAATTGCAATTAACAATCGAATCGAAAACCGATTGACAATCGAATTTTTTTATAATTTTCATTAATAATATTTTTATTTTATATTTTAAGGATTTAACTGTGATTAAAATAAACTTAAGGCATTTTGATTTTTTCTATTATTTTTTTTTTTTTTGGTCTTTGTCCCTTCTATAATAAATAAAAGAATTGTACTTTAATGTACAAATTTCGGATTTCTTTTTATTGCAATAATTTTGTATTTTGTGTCTTGCAAAAGCTATATGCCTTTGTACGCGCGATCATAAATCTCAATAAATGATAACATATTTTGTAAACAATTTGTTGTCTTCTTTTATTGCTTTAATTTTTTTATGAGATTTTTTAGTATTACCGTTTTTCGAAATTAATAAAGAGTTCAAGGAGGAATTCGGTTTATGAAATTAAATATTTGAAAGATAATTAAAAAATTTAGAATTACTCTTCCGAATCCTCCGAATTTTATTAAATATGTTAAGCAGTATAACTAAAATTTACGATTACTGCGGAAAATATGAGCAGTGGCTGGAATATTTCCAAGGGTTTGGACATTGTAATTTTTGGTTAGCAATCCTGATAAACATTCGAAGTAGGTCCAACAAAAGTAATTCATTGTTAAATTAAAATGCAATTATAAGATCAGACCTAGACATCCCGCATAACACACTGCAAACATCATCACATTTAAGGAAAGAATTTGCTGCAAATTCTTGAAATTTTAAAAAATCAATTAATTCTAATTAATTTTCAATATAAAATAATTTTTAAGAAAATGATGTCCATTTGACACAATATTATAAAATTCCACTAAACACAATTTACTGCATTTAGAAAACAATCAAAACGGCAACACTCATTTCACATTAAATTTCCACTGTGTACATACAGAATGAATTCTGTAATATGTAGGTGAATTTTAAAAGTACAAAATCATTCACAATAAAAATACAAATCACACACAATAAAAATTGTAGAGAATTCTGTTTGACAAAGCACTTGAATTGATAACAACAATAATGTAAACGGAATTTCCGAATAGAAATAGTCTTGGTACATGAGGGGATGAGCTATTTATTTAAAAAAATAAAATAAAAACAGAAAAAAAAAGGACAAGAAACCAAAAAGTAAAAGATTAATTTAATGATGGCACGCATTAAAGAAGTTTTATTTTTTCTAAATAAAAATCAAAATCAAAAAAAAAAAAAAAAATTACAGAAGGCTTTACTATTATGGTGATTTATAATTATAAGAAAATTTATAGCCCTATTGTATTTTATTTATCTGTTATTGTTCTACGTTTTTCTAGTAACCAAAATAAAAGTTGTCCGTCTCTCTCTCTCTTTCTGTTTCTCTGTTCCACCCCCAATAGATTACAGGGTTTACTTTAAATTATTTATTTTTGCACACATTTTCAAAGGGTGCACTTCTCATACGAATTAAAGGTAAAATTTATTATAATAAATTAAAGTGGCAAAAATCGGTGCCTTTAACAGAGAACAATAAAAAAAACATGAAACACATAGAAAATAATCCTAGATTCCTCCAATATAAAAGAAAAAATAATAAAACTTTTTTCCAAGTATATGAAGAAACTTTCTTTAGTTTTAAATAAAAAGCACCTTAGAGTACCGACAAAACACAAAACGCAAAAAAAAAATTAAGAAAAGAAATCATTTTTGGGGTTCTTATTAACACCTGGAGGCGAATTTTTCTATTTTTTTTTTTTGTTTTTATTCCTATTATTTTGTACTTGCATTCGGTCAGACATATAAATTGTCTGGCTATTAAGGTATAAAAGAAATAAAAATCTTTAAACTTTTAATACTAAAAATAATTGCAGGGCTTTTTCTTTTTTACTCCGCTATGAATACACAAAACCTGTAAAACAACGAAACAGAGGGGACCGAATATTTTATATCGGTGTTTGTAAATATAGGATAGTTTTAAAATTTATTTGAAGATAATTTGATGGGGTGTTCTATTGTGTCTATTTTAGAAAATTTATAAAGCTAAAAATTCAATATTTATATCAAGTTGTAAATATGTATATGTACAAGAATACAGGTAGATATACAATGTTAAATCAAAATGAACCTTATGGGGTTGTAAAAGGGTTATTTAAAATCATTTTTTATTTAAACTTCTAACATTATAAAAAACCATAATTTAAAGGTGTTTTTTTGAAAACAGAAAGAAAAAATTTTTTTTAAATAATTTTCACTTTAATTATGGTTATATGTGTATATGATTATGAAAATTAAAGGGGCTTCTCCCTAAATTATGATACTAGCATTGTAAAATCACTTCAATATTCTAGTTCAAGTTCTCATAAGATAATTTATTAGTATATTATTTCGAATTTTCTAATATTGTGAATGAAACTGAATAAGATTTTTTTTCTGGCCTTGACTTTTTGTTTTCTAGACTTGAAAATGCAATTAAATTTTAAGATTTCATTAAACTATAATTGCAAATTGTTACATAATTTTAATGAAAGTAGAACTGAAATATTTTTTTAAAATCTTGCTGATTTCAGTGAAGAATTTGTTGTAACAATTACTGTGATTGCAAGAGTATTTTGTTCCAAATTTACTTTAAGCACACAATTAAATTTTATTTAATAAATAAATTTGATAGACAAACATATATTTTTATGTCCAGGATCCGGCTGATAAAAGCAAATAACTAAAATGTTTAAGAAGTGTGACTTGATTTAATCTACAGATCGACAACTCTACAATAGTCTACAGACTATAATCTTTGGAATATGTTGCAAGTTGTTGTTGTTTAGTTTAATTCGTTGGAACCGCTAAAAAATCTTTTGGAATTAGAATTGTATGATCTGGATGCGAACAGTTTCACTCCAGAATTTTTGTTTTATATTCTTTTATACATTATCTATGTAAACAGAAAATGTAAAAATGCCTTCCTTTTATATTTGAAATTAAAATTTGCGCGGTGAATTTCGAGCGGGCGCTGTAGGGCCACACCTCGCACAAGTGGTGGGGAGAGCACAATAGATCCTTCGCGTGGTCGCAGTGCACTGTTACCCCATGTTTATAATCTACAATTTACAATTGCCATTTTACTTACTTTAGCGAAAAAAACATGTGACGCCTAAAAGTATGCAATTTTAAGAAAAAATGAATTCGTTATATTTTTGATAATTTTTGGTTCCAGAACACAAAAAAGAGTAATTTAAAGTTAAAAAGTTTTATTTAAAGAAAAAAATTTTCAAATTTTTCTAAATTTAATATGAAATATGTTTTTTTTTTTTGTGTCAAATAAAATATCAAATATTAAGGAAAAAAAAAAGGAAAACTAGAAAAACAAAATTCATTCCATTTTAAGTCGACATTTTTTTCAATATGTTTTTATACCCGTCCACATATACATGCATACATACGGTATATTAAAGTTTATATAGCTAGTATATTAAAGTTTATATACTAGAGTTATAAAAACACTCCGAAAGTAGTATTTCTGTACTAGCCCTACATATTGTGTATGTATGTAGGATTTTTATTTGTGATATAATAAATTTGGCTTAAGTGATATAAAGTGGAAATAAATACAAAATAAAAATATATATATGTATAACAAATAATAAATGAAAATAGAAATAAAAAAAATATATAGAACAAAATTCAAGAAAACTGTTCTATTTTGTTACTGCATTCAAATAAACACACGCACACAGCAATTTTCACCCATTTTAAGTTTTCTGTATACAAAAATATCTTTAAAAATTTATTCTTTTAGTCTATATGTAGGTTTGTGTATACAGGATATATCTATATTATTAGACGAATAAAATGATCTCCACCAGTTTATCTAAATACAGGCTAGAGTGTTTTTATCCACAAACATTTTTATTTTCAATTTTTCTTTTTTCGTTTGTTTTTTGCCAATTTCTTTAAAGTTTCACACTGCTTTTTCGTCATTTTTCTGGGTTCTTTTACTGTTGTTTTTTGTTTTTGCGATTTTATTTTTATTTTCTATCATTAAAGTTATACATCAACATTTTATTTATTTATTTTTCGTTGTTTTTCTTTTCCTTATTTATATTGTATTTATATACGCTTTTCTATTTGCTTCAATTTAGATAATTTTCTCGTCCAGAGTAGGTAGTTATATTGTTAGATTAATGTGGAATTCATATGGATCTTTATCAGAATTATTTGAATTTAATGAAATTTTTACAAATTCATTAAAATTCTACTGGATTTAATTGAAATATTGAAAAAGAGAATGTGTATAACAGTAGAGGTTTTTTCTGAGTGTATGTAGAACAAATTTACACAATTACAAATAATCGATATGATTTTCATTTATTATAATTTGTTTATTATGTAACTGTGTTTTGTAAGTAATAGGGCTAATCTGTTACATACTCAATATAACTAGAAAGAAAAACGTATGTCGTTGACTTTGGAACTTAATTCATAATGGTACGTCGTAATGAATGAAAGGAATTGCATTAGAAAAAAATGTTTTTTTTTTTCATCTATTTCTAATTATATTAAAATTAAGACTAGTATTTTTGTGCACGGCACGAACACCATTGGCAGATAAGCGTAATAAATTAATTTAAAGAGGATAAAAGAAAAATAAAAATATTTGTACTTCTCTTTCGTGGAATTCAAATGGAACACAGGCAGTTATCATTAGAAATGAGATTCCAGAAATTGGCTAATAAATTTTATTTTAAAAATAACTGGGATTTTTGAATTTCTTTTAGAAAGAGCGACTGTGAAACACTACAGAACCGTAGTCTATTCCTTAATTATGCATTTTCGTCTATGGTCAACACCATAATATAAAGAATTTCACCTAATTTCTCACTTCTTAATTCAAGGTTTCCAATTAATGCGATTAATAATGAGAATTTATTTACCATTAGTTAATCTACTATAAATTATAATTAGATTTTGAGCTGAATTGAGAAATTTAACACTATTAATTATTATACCAGATCCCTTTACTTTAAACTGCATTTTTTGTGTTACAAATAAGAATTTTATTAATAATAAAGTTAAAAATTTTGTTAAACTATCCTGCTAATTTTGTTAATATAATCTTAAGCACGGGAATATTAGGAAATTAAATTTTTTATTTTCTTATTTTTATCTTCTTCTTTTTTTCTCATTTTCTTATTCATATATGAGTATGCTATTGTTGTACTCGGATTTATACCCCTATATCCACATATATATACACTTACATCTATATAATTTCAAGTATAATAATATAGAGAATCAGAAAAAGAAAACCTTCAACAAAAATATTAATATAGAAAAAAAAAAAAAAACAACAAAGCAACAACGTCAATATTATAGCAAATACCATCAAATAGCATCTAAAAGTATCAACAATAAGAGCAACACATCAATATATAAATAGAAGCATCAGTCTTTATATAGAAATTTATGTATGTAGTAGCATACGTAGAGCAGTAGGAAAAAAAAAAACTGAGCAAAAGTACAAAAAATCATCAGCAATATAGCAACAATAGCAATTCATTTTTTACGACTTTAGATGGTAATTTTGACTGCCTTTAAAAGAAAAGAATAACCAAAAAAAAAAAAAAATATAAGAAGAAAAAAAAAATAAAAGGAGGAAAATAATTCAAACTGCAAGGATAACAAACACTTTAGTTTTTGGAAGAGATTCGGTTTTTTTTTTTTTACTGTTTTCTTTGTACTCCTTTTGCTCATTTTGAAGTCCTGAGTTCAGGACATTTATTTAATGTTTTTTTCTTTCTCATCGTTATTCTCTTGCAATTTGCTTTTATCTTTTGCATAATACAAGTGATGGGGGTACAAAAAAAATTTTTTTTTAACTTTTCATCATTGTCGTCTATATCCTGTATGTTATGGGTACGCTGTACCGATTTTTCGTCATCCTTTTATAATATTCTTCAGAATTTTTTGAAGTAAATATTGTTGTATGCCTCGTATCTCGTATAATATATAAAAATATTGTATAATCATTTTTTTAATGCGCTTTAAACATGAATTTAAGTAGGTTATATAACATACTTTTAGATTCCTTTTTCTATTTTTTTTTTTAAACATTTCATTATATTTAAAATGTAACAGGGTAAAATCGATGAATAAGAGGCTGAAGAGAGTAAAGTGGTGGGAAAAAAAGAGACAAGAATGAATATAACTACAATAATTTTTTTTTTTTTAAACAATCACAATTACTTACATAATATTAAATGTTATGGAATTTTTGATCCTTTGTTAATAATAGGAGAGTGTGTTTTGTCTATTTGTATATTTTATCATATAGATACTTTACTCTTTAAAATTATTATGAAAGTGTAATGTTATAGATGACACCCACGAAGAATTTATGCTACATTTTTTATATATATATACATATAAATGTATTGTATAAGTGTGTTATATAGAATTTTGTTGCATATTTTATAACAAATATAAATGAGATAAATATAAAATTAATTTGAATAAAGGAAATAAAATGGACGGATAGATAGAATAAAATTTTATTTTTAATGCCTAAATTTTTTTTATATATAGACCATTGTTTTAAAATTGGGAATTTATAACATCTCACATAATATTCACTATATATATACACTGTACTGGCAGAAAGAGAGAGAGAGGGCAGTAGCCAATGTACTTTTGTCGAAAAGCAGCGTAGAAGAACATATAGAGAAAAGAATTCCTTGTAGTTTTCATCTTGTTTGAATTGATAGAATTGATGAAATTAATGGAATTTTTCCCATTTTCTATTTTGATATTCAGTAAAGTGTGAATTCGATTCGTTTAGATAGAAAGAATATGGTGGGATTTTAAATTAATTTCAAATAATTGAAGAATATATTTGTAGTAAATGATAGAATTTGAGTTGTTCTTCTTTTCATCTTGATTTATTTTTTATTTTCTCTATGTTTACTGTAATTTTTCATCTCGTAGATCTTTCATTCATTAAGAATAGTACTTGAATTTTCTTAATTTTTGTAGTTCCTTAGTGTAATTTTTTCGTAAAATATTGAATTTTCATTCTAGAAAATTTGAAATATTGAATTTTATTCTAAATTATGAATTTAATAAGAAAAATTTGAATTTCCCGAATTGTATTGACGACAATATACGGTAATAAAGAAATTTCCCGAAAAGAAAATTGTAAGGTTAATAAAAATATCAATAAATTCTGAAAATTACTCGAATTTATTTAGGGAAAATATATTTCATAAAATTATTTGCTATACTATAGTAACTATATTTTTCCTAACAATTCTTTTATTATTCGAAAGTAAACACAGTATGCCTTGCATTCAGAAAACTTGCAATAATCTACACTACAAATTTAATTCTCTGTATAGCTGATACCCTTTCATGGTAAAAGATGGAAATTGTGGATTATAGAATTTTTCTCCGTAATTTTTATATGGAAAAAAGCGTGTCTATACGCTATTTTATGAAGAAGAAAGGAATTTTCAATATTGCTTTAATTCGACTGCATGTAAAATAATACTGTAATTGACAAAAAAAGTTTTACTAGAATTCAATTAAAAAAAAAAAATTATAGGGATTTCAATGGTTGAATTCCGTAGAAATTTTTAACCATGTTATATTTTCATATTGTATATTTTTCAATAGGAAATATTGGTAATTCCAACATGTACCTTGTATATGAAAAATTTCAATTGAAAATTATTTGCAATTTTTGAAAAATATTTTTTTTCTAACAAATTTATCAACAAACTTATGTTTCAATACTGTAATGTGGTGTAGTTTTTTGGTATACCCTGGATTACTAAATAAAATTTAACATTTTGTTATAATTGGGACCTAAAGAAAATAAGTATTTGTTTAGAATAGTTTTGGAATGAATATTTAAGACGGAAATTTGTTCAAATGCAATAATTTTCATCTATTTTTTTTAAAATTTAGTAGTTCAAAGAGTGAAATGGTGACTGTTTAATTTTAACTACTACTAAATACGAAACTTAAATAAGCATTTCAAATTATTTTGGCCTTAGCATTATCCTGTTAATTTACTTAGCTTGTCTTAAATTCAAATAAAACGTAGAATAACGCGAAGATGTTAAATTCTTTTTGTTTTACTGGAATATTCCTATTTTCTAAATAAAGAACTATAAGCTGCTATTTCTTGCTGTGTTTAAAAAATTTTGTTTTAAAATATATAAGTTCGCTGACTAACTGTTTTTGACTAACATTTTCATCACGTAAAAACAAAAAATATAAAAGAACAATCAGTCACAAAAAAATAAAATCTTCCAATGCATTTAGTTAGTCACAAAGAATATCATGAAATTAGTGATTTTGAATAAAATAAAATAAAAATTTTCTATAAAAATTCGAATAATTAGAAAATTCGAAATTGAGAATATCAAACAAAAATTTTAGAGAGATAAAATGAAATTTGCTGAACTGAGTAAAAATAATTTTGAGAGAATAATAAATTTTTGAGAGAATTTCGAAAGAGCATAATATAATAATTCTCTATTTCGAAAAATCGAAAATAAGAGAATGAGTGAAAATTTAAAAATAAAAAATAAGGGATGAAAAAATTTCAATATTGTATTTTTCACTCCAAATCAAATATCGAATTAAGGAGAAAAATTTTTTTTATTCTCAGACAGAAGGGGTTGTCAATTTTTTTTCTTATATAATTTTTTCTATTTTTTCTAAAAATATTTTTTTAATTGAAAATTTTGCAACTAAAGACACTGGGTCAAGAGAGTCAAGATTATGAAAAATATTTTAGGAAAATAAAATAATTTTGCTAAATTGGGAAAAATTTTAAGCTCTCACATATCCTGCATAAAAAACACTTGAAAAAGGATATTTTTATTAGTACTAAATAACAGTAGATAACATAAATTGTATTTCAAAAATTTGTGTAATTGTACTAATATGCAAAATGTACTGAAATAAATTTAAATTAACAAAAATAAAATTTAACTGGCGAAAATTTTGAAATATAGTTTGAATTTTCCAAATTTTTTTTTAGAAAAAAAAATATTTGAATGTCAATTAATGACTTTAATATTATTTCTCTTATCAAACAACTTTCAATTCAAATGATAAACAGTAAGAAAAAATTTATCACTCTTAAATTTCCCAATAATTATTGCAAAAATATTTATATATACATACATATATTTGAATATAATATGTATGTATGAATAAATATGTGCGCAAAATTTTCTTTTCAGAGAAAAAAAATACACAATAGCTACTTGGATCTTCAAAAATTACCTTAAAAATATTAAAAGCTTTAAATTTCAAAATAAAATTCTCATAAATTATTGTTGATAAGAATTTTCCTATTTTTTACTGTTATTCTCACAAAAATAAATTTAAAAATTTTTGCTCCTTAATTTTTTCGCTCACGAAATATTTTTTTCAATGTAAAGCTTTAAGAAGGAAAATGTCTTTTTTTGTTTTATAAAATATCCTGTTATCTTTAATATAAAAGTACTTACATACTTATTCATATAAATAAATATTATAAAAAAATAACGTAAAATAAAGCTTTTCCGGGATTTTTCAAAATATTTCCATAAAAGTTAAAAAAAAAATAATAATTGTATATAGAATCTCATTTTAAATATACTCAGTTGAGCACTCACATTAAAGTACTGTCATAATAGAGGAAGTGAGAGAAAAAAGAGAGAAAATACCTTTGCTCTGTTACAAATATAATATGCTATATGCATTGGTGTTGATTAACAACAATATTATCATTTTTAAATGAATAAAATACCATTACGCAATTGCTACTAAATTCTCTTTTGATTTTATATACATAATATACAATATGCATACACGTATACCATTTCATATAGGAAATTCTAGTATATATAATTACATACATATCTCAATACATACCGATTTTAAAAACAAAAATTTTAACATTTTTAACAAAATTGTACTGTACATATAGAAATTTCCCTCTGAAATAAGGGTGAGTATTTGAGTATAATATTGTTGAGTAGAAACATTCACCATAGGTACATTATCATTCAACTTTTTGGTACTTAACAAACAATTGAGAATATAGTACAATATAACATCAGGTTATGTAGGTAAATAATATTATGTGATAGAGAGCAAGCGATAATAAAAATAAGAGTTAGTGAGTAAAATAATATTTAAAAAATTTTCAAATATTGAGCAAAGTATGGGAATTTTTATTATTGCATTTTAGTATGTTATTTTAAATTTTTTAATGGTATATTGAGAGAGGCACAAGGAGAAAATACTCACAAAAAAAATAGAGAATATATATTAGGGTGAGAAAATTCAAATAAACAAAAGTAAAACAAGAAAAACAAAACAAGAAAAAAAAAATGAAAGTGTAAAATTATTTAGAATTTTGAAATATTTAGGGAGGAAATTTTTTTTTTTTAATGAGAGTGCAAAAAATCTATACGTGCTTGTATATATATAATATATATTGAGTGTAAAATGTAATAGCTATAAGGATTTTGTATATGTTGAGAAAATATAATAATATGGGATATTATAAATGTTGATAATATAATAATATTATAAGCATAATATTAAAAAAAAAAATGGGATATTTTCTTATTTTCTGTTAAGGGTGAGAAAGGTTTTAAATTTTTTTGTCTTAAATGTATTATATGAGTTTGAAGGATTTAAACACGGATATTTTATATCTTGTTTTCGGAGAGAATTCAAATAATTTTTATGTTGTGAGTAAATCGTAGGTAAATTTTTAAACATATTATGTGTATATTAGAATATAGGATATAATATAATAGATATATAATATCCTTAAGAAAATATTTTACTCACAAAATGCAGCTAACATTCTTATCCATTTATATATATTTTGACAAATATTCGAAGATTTTCTTTCTGAGCTTCATTACAGAAATCTTTTAGAAAATGTAGAACAAAAACAAAAATAATATAATAAAAAATTCAAAATAAAGAAAATCATTTTCAGCCATTAAAAATCTTTTAGGAAAAAATCCTGCCTGATAACAGATAATATTAAAGGTCTCTACTGTGATGTGAATTTTCATATAAAAGTTATAAGAATAACAGAAAATTAAAAATAACAAGCAGAAAAATAAAAAAAAAAGGAAATCTTTTTTTTTTTATTTTTCATATAGCTATTCACATTTTATTTAGCTGTTGTTGTTGTTGCTGTTATTACAATTTGTGTTGTTGTGTATGACACAGTGTGTACTATATGTGCGAACTTTAATATCCTTTCATTTTAGGTATTTTTCACATTTTACCCATAACATGGCATTATTTTTGCAAATGAGTATTTAAAAATTTTCTTTTTGTTTTTTTATACTATATGAGTATTTTGCTTGCTTTTTAACTTTTCATATATAAATTTTATTTTGTAATTTCAGTGTATGTTTATGCATATGTTGGGAAAATATTCTTTGCATATATTTGTACCTATATATTAATATTGCCAGAATCTATATATTTATTTTAACATTGAGTGTATTATTATAAATTTTTCATTAAAAAATTTTTACTCTCCTATATAAATACTTCTGATGATTCTGTTATTCTTTAAATTTTGTATATATATATATTTTTTTTGGCACTGTTAAGGATATAAAAAATTTAAATATCGAGCATTATAAATGTTATGAATTTTTGTACATAATATTTATATATATATATATATACATTATTTTTGTTCCTTTTTTTTTGAAAAAATAATAATAATATTCACAGAAAAATCAGAAAATCGAGCAAAAATGAAAATAACAAGCACAACAACAATAACATAGAAAAATAATAATAAAATAATAACAACAACAAAAATATTTTATGTATAGGGATTTCTCATAAAAAAGTTGAGGAGTTTTTCCAGAGAATATTCAAGGATTGAGTTAAAAGCTTGTGTGAAAAAATTTTCAGTCGTTAAACGTTCGCCTTTGATTTTGCAACGGTGTTTTTTCAAAGAAAAATAATATAGGCAAGTGAAGATTTTTTTTTTTTTTTTTTTTTGGTAAAATAATAAAATAGAGAACACAAAAATTAAAGAAAAAAATAAAAAAGGAAAAAAAAAAACGAAAAAGGACCTTTTTTTTCATATAATTGAAAACTTTTTCGTTTTGCTTTTGGATATAGATATATACATATATACAAATATATATATGTGTGTATTTGTATAGAATATATGGTGTAGATATATGAAAATTCATTATGAATATTTACATATACATTATACATACGTACATTGATAATAATATATTGTAAGGAAAAAGGATATTTTTGTGTTTTGTTTTTGTGTATTTCGCATATATTGTGTAATATGTATGTAAAAAATTATGTGTGTGTTTTATTAAAGTGTTGATATATTGGTTGGTTGGGGTGCGTTCAGTAAGTTTTTTTAACATTATTATTAGATTTTATTTTTTTTTTCCATAATCTCGTTCATGAAAAATTTAGATCAAAATAAGTAAAAGATAAGAATTAAAACTGAAAAATAAAATATTATAAATTTTTAATATTACTAAAAATAAAACGGATAATATATATACATAATAAATATACATAACAAAATTTATACAAAACATAGATATTTTATAAATGTATACACGTATATGCATTAATATACATTACAAAAAATATTAAAGAAACAAGAAAAAAAACAGAGCACATAACGAATAATGTATGAAATTAAAAAAGCACACTCAATGTTTATAATTTAATAATAATAATGTTTGTATGTGATATACATAATATATAAACACATATACATAAATATAAGACCATATGTTAAATAAAGAAACAAACATTAATTTATATATATATATACAAATATAATATGTGAAAAAAAAAAAATTTTTAATTCATTTAATCTCAATATAAAAAATCTCATATTAAATAGTTCTACTTTAAAAGCACGCACACACACACACATACCGATATAGGCACAATTTAAAAAGTTATCTCATAAAATTAATAAGAAAAAAAAATTATATTTAATTGGATTTTAAATTCATAAATACCAAGTATATTAAAAAATTTTGTATTTAATATAAAATATTTAAAATAATTAAAAATTTAATGAGATTTTTTTCCCCAAAATAATTTCAAATAAAAATTTTCATACATACAATTTAAAGTAATTGAACTTTTTAATAATATTAAAGAAGATTTTTATTCATAAACCTTGAAAAACTCAAAAATAAAGAGATTTAATTAATTTTTAGTAAAAAACCAATTTAAAAAGTGAGAATTTATCAAATATATTGCAAATATTATTGAAAAAAAAAACTTGTAATATAAAATTTTAATATTGTATTGAAAGAAGAAAGATAGAAAGAAAAAAGGACATTCAAGAGTGTAAGAATTTTATTGAATTATAAAAAAATTTATTAAAGGATAATCAAATTTTAATATTGTTCTATTCATTCTACTATTCGAGAAAGTGATAAAAATAACATGTTTTTAATAATAAGGGTGTGTATATAATTTTAATTTATAGATTTTTCTCATTGTTTTTGTTTTTTCCTATTCAATTTTAATACCAAATAATTTACTGCCATAATGCTATTGTTATTAAAATATTATAGTGAAAATTTTTGAATTAAATAAAAAATTTATTGCAATTTATTTTTTGTTCAATATTTAGAGGTATGCAATATTTTTAAACCCCAAAGAAAGCCAATAGAAATAAGAAGAGGTCGTTGAGACGTACAAAAATAAATTTTTTTTTTTTTTCATTAAAAAATTTCATATACAAATTTTGTGGTTGGTTTTTTATTTTTTTTTTTGTGAATTTGACATGTTCTTTGAGTGAGAAAAATCAAATTTTTTTTTTGATACGGTTTGTTTTGGAAAAAAATCCTTGGTTTTGTTCTACAACTTTTATTTTTCAGTGTCACAAGTAAAAGAAGAAAAATTGAGGAAAATTTTCTGATTTTTTTTTTTTTTTTGTTTTATATACAATGCTTTTGCTTTTATTTTTTTCTTTCTTTATTTTGTTGCTTTCCTATTGTAAATGTGTGTAAATTTGTTTTCATCGTGTGTTTGTGTCTGATAAGAAAATAAAGATTTTTCTTTTTTTTTTATATTTGTTTTTGATTTTTTTTTTTGTTTCTAGTTCTTTTTTTATTCCATTTAATATTATTATAGAAATTTATATTGAAAAGAATAGAATTTACATATGTAATGTGTGTAATATACGAAATGTCAATGAACGTTGAAAGGAAATTTTATTCAAATTTTCTAATATTGAAGTATTGTATTGAAACAAGGACAATTAAGGATATAAAGATGATTTTTGACGGTCAATATTTCTTAAATTTTGTTTAATTAAATTATAGAATATTGTTAGACTATACAGAAATTATTTTCAAATAGGATGTAAAAGAAAATTTCGGATTAATTCAAAATGAAATTCACAGGAAAATTTTAAATTTTTTTATTATATTAATTTTTAATATCATATAATAACAAATTGGTTTTAAATTAAGATTTTGCACAAATTTTTGACTATTATGAAAATTAATGAGATTTATAAGTACAATAATACTTGATAACTCACTCGGTTCTATTAAAAGATTTGATATGTTTTTATAAGGGATTAAGTAAAAGAATAATTGGAGTTACACTGTACTAAAAGAAATAATTTTAACACGGCAAAATCCTAATTCTTTCTTAATTATTTGCTTAATTTACAGAACTTATACATTTTTTTTTAAATATTTCAAATGGTTCAGAATTCCAGACTTTTGTATTTTGTACTTTAAAATTATGGAAGTTGGGTTACAACAAGTTAGTCTTAATTTAAAATAAATTACAAAATTTGTGTTACTGTTGGAGAAGTTAGTCGCTAAGGGACATATGGTAGAAGTAGAAAAATTAGTAGAGTTTTCGGATCAAAATTTTAAAATATGAAAAATTTTACAGATTTAAAGCATTTTAACCCACTCTATCATAATTTGCAATAAAAAAAAAATGAAAACATTTCAAAAATTTTTTGTTTTATAGATTAGATCAAAGAAAATTCTCTCATAGCATGGCATAAGGGAAAAGAATAGCATATGGAAATCTATTAGAATTTTATGAAAATGAAAATAGCTGAAATTTTGGAGGTAAAAATTTGATTTCCTGCTCTTCTAGCTTGAAAAATTGCTATTTCTATTATGATCAATACTTAATATTATTGGGGTATATCCAAATTATTTCTGAACTATCCAGTCCTTAAGTATCACTTGATTAATATCTTTATATGACCAATATCAATGAATCTGTTTTTAAAATTCTATACCATTTTGATTTTAGAATGAGGATAGTGAACTTCAGTATAAGAATAGTAAAAGTATCCTTTCAATAAATTACAATTCAAATAAGATAACCTTCATGGCACATTGTTTAAGACCTTGTTAGAATTTCAAGTTACTTTATTAATTGGATATTGTTTTCATTATTGTTTACAACGATCCTCCAACATCTATTCTCTTTCTTCTTATGTCTTTATTGTTTTTATCTTATACACTGATTTTAAATAAATACAAAAATTTTATTTAACATTATTTTTTCCAAACAGAATTCAAAAACTTTAGTTTTTTATTGTATCCTCATATTTGCCCGCATTCTAGATTGTGTTCTTTTTTTTTTAATTTTTTTTAAATAATCGAAACAGAGACAACAATATTGTTTTTCTAATTCATTTTTTTTTCTTGTTCTTCTTGTTTTTTTTAGTTTTCATTTTTTTTAAGTTTTTCTTCTTGATTTTTTTTGTTTCATTGTTATTGTTGGGGTATATTGTTGTATTATTCAATGTTTATAAACCAGAACCAGACCTTGTCACACTTAACTATCTTTTACCATAGGAGAAAAAACCAACAACAACAACAATATGAAAAATATTTTCATATTCGGTCACATACAAACAAGCATACAAATATAATAAATACAAAACATAACTGTACACAGAGATAGTTTGGAACCTTTATTCACATATCTACATACATACAGACACACATGTATGGATAAGGATTGTATTTATATAAAAAATTATGATATACTCATTGTATAACAACAACAAGAAACAAAAAAATATAGAAATAGTTGACAAAATATAGGAGGCAAAAAAAAAAAAATAGAAAACAAAAAATCCTTCGTAGCTCTTTCACTTGTCACTTGAAACGTGCGATATTCTTTTTTCCCATTATACATTTTCTTTTTTTTTTTTTTTGTTTCCTGAGTCCTTTAATATTTTTTTCCTGTTCTATAGTTTTCCTGTTATATGCTCTTTTTTTTTTGTTATTTTTCTTTTTGGTTTTGTTCTTTGCTTTCATTACGCAGACATACAGGAAACAAAGACAATAGAATATTGAGAGAGAAACAAAACAAGAAAAACAAAAATACAACAAGAAAATATAGATAGTAAAAAAAAAAAAAAAAAGAACAGAAAAAAAATTTATAAATTTTAAATTAAAATTTCTAGAACAATAACTGTAAACGAGCATGGCTGAGCATATGAAATAATCTAGAAAGTAGGGCATCTGGTTGTACTTTAAGGATTTAAAAATGAGTTTTCTAGGTTTTATTTTTTCTTGTTCATTTTTTTTTATTTCCACAAATCCATATTTTTATATGAAGGTATTTTTCATAACACATTCCTGCATATTATATATTTAAATACACAATAATGTGTGACAGACTACTCGTATATATTGCAGACACACATATCATCCTACAAGTATATAAAAAATAATCTATGGAGAAAATCTATAGAGCAAAAACAGAGATAAATTCATGATTAAGTATGAATATGAAATATTCAAAAAACCGAAAATAAAAAATAAAAAAGCAGTTGGCCCATAGGCATTTTGAAGGAGGCATTATTGTCGTATCCGTATATTTTTTTTTTTTTTGAACCAATATTTTTTAAATATTTATAAATAAATGTATGCATGCATTAAGCTATATGAAAATACGTTTTTTATACACACATAGATTTCTACATGCATACGAAGAGTACGTGTAAAAAAAAAAATATTTTTTTTTTCGAATTTTATTTAAATTGTGCATTGACATAAAAAAATTTAAAACTGAAAAGTTAACATATGCAGGAAATAGCTATGAATAAAATGAAAAAAGAAAAATAGAAATTGGTTAGGGAATAAAAAATATTGCATATCTTTAGGCTGTTAACAAAATATTTATAATAATAAAATATTTTTTTTAGATTCACACTTTAATTTTAAATATTAAATTTTTTTCATAAAACAAAATTTTAGGGAAATTATTTCAAGAAATGAATTCTTTATTCTTACGATATAAATATAAGAGAAGAAAGAGATTAAAATGTAATTGAAGATTTTGACGAAGTACAATATTCCAAAACTTGCAATTTGCCAATACTCTAATAATTTAAAAAATGATTCTTAAACAGATTCTCTGAAAATTGGTCAAAATTGAGAAGCTGGCTATCTATTACGATTTAATACATTTTTGATAAGTCATAATATTGCATAATTTTAGGATGACTCTTAAAGTTAATACAAAAATAACACTAACAAATATCATATAAATTAAATTTAATTCCTAATTATTTTACTTTATTAATAACGACATATACTCTTTCCCAAGATATAATTAATTCAAGTTCAAAAGCTTTTGTATATAATATTGTCAGTTGGCGAATTTGAAGGATAATTTGAATAACGTAATTAAAATTTGATAAATTTTTCTAGACCGCTTCAGTAAATTTAATAAATGGTTGCCGAAATAAATCTCACAAGTGTATTGAAAATTGAAGTGAACTAAAAACATATTATATATACAAAAATTTTAATATACATATATGTGTAGGTCATTGAGGGGCTAAGAATGACTGATAGTTTTGGTACCCAGAAATGGCTCATTCTAAAAAATTTTTGAGGCTCATTAGGAGCAGCGGAAAGAACTGATCTCATTGAGTTGAACAAAATTGATGTTGTTGATTGGAGTGCTCAATAAACACTTTCTCACCATTATTCATATGAAAAGGATGGGTAGAGTAGAGAGTGAGCTATTCGGAGGTCTCACGACTCTCACCAAGAATAGTTAAAGTTATGATATTTGTTTATTTAAATAGAATATTAAATTTTATTTATCAATTAGTTCAAAAATTGTCTTCAAAGAAAATCAACTTTCATCCAAATAATTTTTTAATTTTCTGAATACAGTCAAGTTGGTGCAATGTTAAAATAATAGCATTTTTTACTACGTTAAGATGAAAATAAATTCTTAATTCTATGAATAGTTCAAAATCATTTTATTTGATAATATAACAAGGTTATCTAAATTTTATGAAATGAAAAAAAATTCGAATACTAATATCCTTAATACACTGCAGATGCAATAATTATTATAAGGGCTCAAAAAATAAAAATTGAGCACGTCAATGATCTAATTAATAAATTTTATAAAAATATGGGTAAAAAAAAAAAAATTTTATGTTTCCTTGAAATTTTTTCCACATAAAAACAATTTTTTATATTATCCTTAAAATCATTTATAGGAAAAAAGAAAAATTTTTGTATTTTCAAATAATTTCACCTTTTTTTTTTTTGAATTATTCACACAACCTAACACTCTCATGTATTAAAAAATTTTATTTAAACATTTTATATAAAATTCAATAATGATTAAATATGCCACATATTTTCATTCGCTGCTATCTCCAATAAAGTGTTGTGTTATTTAAAAATAATGTAGGTCGTCATAATTTTGATATTGCGTTTATAGAAAATGGTATACGCATTATGAAGAGTGTGCAAGCATGCATGCATAATTTATATGCAAAATTAAAATTCAAAAAAAAAAAATGGTTTCTTTTTTAGCGTAATTTTAAGTTTTAAAAAATATTTTTTGAATATTGAAAATAAAAAAAAAATATCCTTTTAATTTTAATTACCTTTAATTTTAATTACTTTGTGTAATTATAAAATTTTTATAACATAATTTTGTTTGACATCGCAGTGATATTTTCAACGTAGCCATTTTTTATAATAAATTTAAAAAAAAAATTTTTTTTTTTTAAATTATGTTGAGCTTTTAAATTTTTTTCCTTAGATCATGTTAAATTTACCTTTAATACAATTATGATTGAGTTAAATGACAAAAAAAAGGATATGAACGATATGCATAATTTATTTTTAAAAACTTTTTAATTAAATATTAAAAAATTAGAACTGATACCGATGATTAAGTCATTCTGTGGCCTATGGAGCCTACACTCATGCAATTTGAATCATATAAGAATCACAGAAATTAAATAAACCTATATAGGATCAGCTCAAATAAAATAACAGATCAGTTGCATTTAGATGACAACAAAGCAATAAATTAAAATTTTAAAAAAAATCGAATTAATTTCTATTTGTATTAGGAACTCTACAAAAAAGCACAATTTGTTAATTTTTATTGAATTCATAAATGTTTTGGGGGAAGTAATCATGCAAAATTGTAAAGCAAAGTCTAAATATCAAACCATTTCCAAAATCTACTTACACAATTACAAATAATTTGCCATAAGATCAGAATTATACGAAAAAAATTTTCTATTTTCTTAAACTCATTAATCTCAAAAAAAGTTTATATTAAAGAAATTTTATCCGAAAACTTTCTCAATAAACATTGATGTCTTCGATAATCAAAGATTAAGGCTGACTTAAATTAAAATAATAAATTTTCACCTTGTTAGAACCTTGAAATCTTAAATCGTATTCAAATTCGTGTTGCTCATTACTATTTTTCTCTTTTTTTTTTTCGAATATTAATAATTCAAAGAAAAAATATTATAATTGAGTAGAATTAGTTATAAAATTTTATAACAACATCCTTACATATTATTTGCTTTGACACACAATGTAGAACAAACCTGTATAACAGCACAAAATATTTTATTTTATGGTGTTATTTTAACGTAGGCCTGTCTAGACTTTTAAATTTATATTTAAAGAAACAAAAAAGTATGGTGAATTTAAAAGTAATTTTATAAAAATTTTATGAATATCATTAAAATATTAAAAAGAATTTTAATAGTTAACAATAATTGTAGTATGGATTTATTGTCGTTACGAGTATTACTTCATTAGGAAAGGATAATCTTTTTGAAACAAAATTTTTCATTATCAAAAGGATATTGATTTCTAAAGAATTTTATAAGTGTTTTTAAAATTTGAACATTAACATTATGTATGTGTGTAAAATGTAAATAATTTTAGCAAATAATTCATATTCAAATGATAATGGCTGTTTACTTATACACGAGAAAGCTCATTACTAAATAAATTTAAACTGTTGCTTATTTCAAATGAATTTCATTCGATAAATCCCATTAATAATTCTATTGATTAAATCCTATGTTAATAAAATACCCACTATTGCTACCCACCAGACAAAATGTCCTTTTTTGAGCATTTTGTATACAATTCGCGTTCCAAACAGACGAAGTTTCTTTATTTGAGCATTTTCATGAATTTTACGTTCCAAACAGACACAATTTCTTTTTTTGAGCGTTTTTTATTAATTTTGCGCTCCAGACAGACAAAATTTCTTTTTTTGAGCATTTTTTTATACAATTTGCGTTTCAGACAGACGAAGTTTCTTTATTTGAGCATTTTCATGAATTTTGCGTTCCAGACAGGCAAAATTTATTTATTTGAGCGATTTTTATTAATAATGCGCTCCAGACAGACAAAATTTCCTTTTTTGAGCATTTTTTATACAATTTGCGTTCCAGACAGACGAAGTTTCTTTATTTGAGCATTTTCATGAATTTTGCGTTCCAGACAGGCAAAATTTATTTATTTGTGCGATTTTTATTAATAATGCGCTCCAGACAGACAAAATTTCCTTTTTTGAGCATTTTTTATACAATTTACGTTCCAGACAGACGAAGTTTCTTTATTTGAGCATTTTTCATGAATTTTACGTTTCAGACAGACACAATTTTTTTTTTTTTTGAGCGTTTTTTATTAATTTTGCGCTCCAGACAGACAAAATTTCTTTTTTTGAGCATTTTTTTATACAATTTGCGTTTCAGACAGACGAAGTTTCTTTATTTGAGCATTTTCATGAATTTTGCGTTCCAGACAGGCAAAATTTATTTATTTGAGCGATTTTTATTAATAATGCGCTCCAGACAGACAAAATTTCCTTTTTTGAGCATTTTTTGCGTTCCAGACAGGCAAAATTTATTTATTTGAGCGATTTTTATTAATTTTGCGTTCCAGGCAGACGAAATATCTTTTTTTGAGCATTATGCGTAAATTTTGCGCTCCAAAAGTGAAAAATTTCTTTATTTTGAATATTTTTCACATATTTTTCATTCTACATTATTTAAGGTAAATATTAAATAAACCGAGGTCAGTTTAACTGCTGAAGAAAATTCTTTCTATTTTAAACGCAAATCTATTTTACAATATTACAGTCAAAACTCAATGCTCTTTTTCCATACATCAAATATTTATTTAAATGAAAAATTTTCATATACAAACATTTAAAGTATTTTATGCACATATACAAAAACTTCAATCATGTCTGTTGTGTTTCCAGGATGAGAAAATTCCAAATCATTCTTCACTTTTATACTTCAAACGTTCCATAGCCTTGTTCGTGTTATTTTTTTGTTGTTTCATTGTTTTTCAAATTTCTTCTTACTCGTCCTTTTTTTATAATATAATTTTTATAATTTTTGCTAAAAATACCAGCGTTATATTTCCCAATGTACTACCAGCTGCTGTTTTCAATTGTCTTTTTTCCCAAAAATTCAAAAAAAAAAAAACAAAAAAAAAATATTCAATATATAGGTACATAAGGAAATTATTCATTTTTATATGCATTAATATTATTATATAATATTTATGCATGAATTTGTAGAGTTATGTAATTATATTGATATATGCATACAGGTTGTCCCATAAATTAGATACATAAATATACGCTGATTATGGGTAATATTTCCATATGAGAAGGCCAAAGATATTCTTTGTCATTTCATGGAGCAACTCATATGCTTATAAAATATATTTATTTTGGTGTTAGAGCTTCTAGCTATTGATGTGCTAGTCAATCAAATACTTTATTAGCAATGCGTTTTTAATGATTTAAGTTACTGCTATGTCAATCCCCGGCATACACTAAAATTCAATCGACTTAATTATGCATTAAACAAGAATAAATTAAATTAAAAATTGATTTCTCACATTATTTACCAGCTCTTACTAACCCCGGCATACTCTCTTTATAATTATTATTGCACACATATATAATTTATATATTTACACTTATCTTAAATATATTTGAAATGGTATATTCCAAATTACATACACAATCAAACAGCATTTTAAAAGTGAAAAGAATATGAAACGTGTAATCATTCCTTCGAGGTTCAAAAACAAAAATATATGAAAAAGAGAAAAGGTTTGCCATGATATGAGAAAAAGCATTGGAAGTTTTTCAATTCTTTTTTTTTTATTTTGTAGGCCAGCAGGGTATAAATGTACCTAAGGCATAACTTTGAATATGCCAAAGGGAAGAAGTTAGGCTGATTGAAAACCTGCTATATGCTTTAATATACATATGCATAATAATATATTACATAATATACACCAATACATTATTATAATGGGAAAATATATGTATGTATATTATTGCACATAATATCCGTGTACAAGTGTAAGTATCTTGTAAAATATAATAAAAATTGAAAAAGAAAACAAAAACGAAATGTGGGTGCTTTGGAATTTTTATTATTATTACGAAAATTGGAAGAAGTTTGTAAGAGGGTGGGGTTAGTATGCACGTCATATGTATGTAAAGAAAAAGGGGTGATGGAAATGTATGTGTACATATGTATATTCACATTTAATATTAAAACAAAAGAAAAACACAAATTTTCCTCAATTTGATTTTTTGTAGTATTCTACTGTTTAACAATACGAAATTTTTTAATGTTTATTTTATCCTTTTTTATTATGCGTATATGAATGTGTAATGATCAAAATAATAATAATGATGATAACAGAAATAAAAAACAACAATGAAAATAAAAGCAAAAAATTCTGAAATAAAATAAGTACCAAAACAAGGCATTAAAACATACACAAATTTAAATACTGTTAACAGTGTCGAATTTAGGTGTACTTAGTGCCACAGGAATCTTTAATAATTAAAAAATGTTCTAAAAACACAAATGTAAAAATTCTGTAATTAATCATTGTAGAAGTGAAACATTTAAATTGATGACTTTGCAATTATGCCTGAACTTCTTAAATTTTGTAGCTGATTTAGAAGGCTGAGAAATATTTTGAGTAGCGGATTAAAGCAATTGTGAGACGTTTTTTATTTTAATTACATTTTCGATCTTAAAAATTTCTCATTTAAAAGTTGAAAACAATTTAGATAATAGATCAATATAGTACACAGTATCGGAGTATTTGACCTTCGTATTTCGAGCTAATTCAGACAATATACTAGAACAATCAAATTTAAATTAGAAGAATATTCACTTTTTCTAGAAAAAAATAATATGAATATAATTTTTAAATAAAATTTTTAAATAAAAATAAAAATCTCAATCAACTCTCGGCAAAATTTCTCAATATTTTCGAAATGAGCTAAAATATTTAAATATTAATGAGTGCAGTTAGCTTAAACTATTAATTTTGATTTGGTTGCTTTAATTTTGCAATTAAGTTTTAAAATTGTGATCTATGAAATAAATTCACAAGAGTTACTATGTGCAGGTATATTATAGACGTAATTCTTTGACAGAATGCTTGAGAAAGATTCGCAAATCCAAATTTTATTATTGCAATTGCTCAATTAAATTTTATAAATTTTCTATATTATTCCTAAAAATCTAAATTTTTATTGTAACAAATACATAAGAAAGTAAATAACTCGCAGAAGTAAAACAGATTCTTTACCAGTATAAAAGCATTATTCAATTAGCTATTAAGAACAAGAGTCGGACCGTTACTCTCCTGATATTCAAATCATAACATAATATATCCTTCATTCCTCTTCCATTATCCCTACACATTTATTATTATTTAACCATCAGAATCGAAAAAAAAAAATTTAAAAAACATCGCAAAATTTTAAACAACGTTTGAATATCAAATTTTTTTGTTAGCACTTCACTCGTTCAATTCTTCAATTCTAGAATTCTATTTTTTTTTTTTCATTTACGTTTTTCTTTATTTTTATTTTTTTTGCATTTTTTATTTTTGACTTTTTCACCTTCCTTAAATTATATGCTGATGGTATATCTTGTGCTACTCTACTAAAATGCAAATAGAAATGATAAAATTTGCATAAAGGGCGAGTTTCATTACTTTTTTTTTTTACCTTTCTTCCCCCTCCACTTAACTACCACTACCCCACAATCAAACAGCCACAAATACCATTCTAATATTCTGATTTTTAAAATAAGTGGCGGTATATACTCTTATATATATAGGGCTATATAAATATATAGGGTAAGCAAAGTATGATGTGAAGAGAATTTTTTTATT
Source organism: Condylostylus longicornis (assembly GCF_029603195.1). Taxonomy (NCBI): domain Eukaryota; kingdom Metazoa; phylum Arthropoda; class Insecta; order Diptera; family Dolichopodidae; genus Condylostylus; species Condylostylus longicornis. The sequence goes on along the minus strand of NW_026578052.1, from coordinate 2,877,942 downwards.
TTTTAATATTATACAGGATTTTTAAAAGCAAAAATAAAAAAGGAAGAACAAACATTTAAATAGAAAGATTTTTACAGTTATTCTGTGTAGAATAAATGAGAAAAGAAAATAAAAGTAAAAAAAGAAAAGGGAGAGACCGTTCGAGTGGACGTTTTAAGGTAATTATGCAATTTTAATTTATGCATAAGTGGTGCTCCAGTTTTAGTTTTTATTTTTTTTTTTTTTTTCAAAAAATATTATTTAAAATTCAAAATAATTAAATATTATTTCTTTTGACAGAATATTTATATAATATGAGTGTATATATGTATATGCAATTAAGTAAATGTTTTATGACTGAATTTTAAATAATATGGAAAATATTTTAGTATTCTACTTTTAATAATTTATACCTTATATCCTTTATAAATTGCACTAGGAAAAAAAAATATGTTAATAAATGTACACATGAGTGAGTACATGTATGCCCAGACTATTTATATTTGCCCCTTTAATATTTTTTTTAGTTCTATTTTTAACTTTATTATTAAAAAATTATAAAAATTCTATTTAATTGTAATTTTAGAAATTCAATTTAATAACTAAAATAATATTTACCAAATCCTTTTTTCCAAAAAAAAAAAAACAAAATGATGATAGAAAATTATTTTTGATGGAAAAACTCTTTACTATACAAAAACTTTTTATATATAATGATAAAATTAATGTTATCACAAATAAAGCATAGTAGGTTATAAAATTATATAATATTAAGTTTTGCAATAAAGGATATTTTAAGGATTCCAAGAAAAGAGAAAAAACAAAAATAAAATGGCAAATCAGATTTTCTTTGAAAATGTTTTTAAAATTTTCTTTACCCGATTTGTTCATTTTATGGAACGGAAAGTTGATATTTCAATTATTAATTCTATGATTTTTTTAATGATTTTAAATTGCAGTGATTGCATTAAGATATACACCCTCTATATGATATTTTTTTAAAAATTTAATTATCATGGGAGTTCCTAGAAAGTTATTCTGTACATAGCACAGGTAATTTGAATTAAAAAATAAACTGATGATCCTAGAATTCTTAATAAACAGTTTAAGGTCCTATTAATATAAAAATTTTAATGGAGCAATTAAATTATTTTGTAATTTGAGGAGCGTTTTAGAACAAAATTTATTTTCCATAAAATATTATTTGATAAATCATCATTACTTATTTCTTTATAACTAGCTTTATTTGTTTTAATAATAGAAAATTTTGATAATTAGGAATTCTAATGGGAACTAATTAGAGCTAATGTATAGTTTATGATTAGTTCATGGAACCATACATTTTTTGGTTGTTAATTGAATCTTCTTTAAGTTTGTTGCTTCTAATGCATACTGAACATGCAATCGTTAAATTTTTTTAATTAGAATTGGTAAAAGAGAATTTTAAGGATAATTAATTAAAGCTCTGAAAATAACAAAATCAAAATTCAAATTAAAAATTAAAAAATTTTCGATAATTTCAAATTAAAATTAATTAAAATTAATCGAATAAAATAGGTTACCTAATAAGTTATTGACTCGAAATATAGAATAATGGCAATGCTTAGTTAAAAAAATATGCTAAAACACAAATTAATACCCTCACAATTTTACCATAAAATCTTTGAAAATATCAATGACAAAACATACAGATTCATAAAAAATATCTAATTACAAATAACCTTCCTCTTTCCCCCTACCAACCTCAAAAAAAAATTTTAATAATTTCAAATCTCAAATTGAACTCTTATTTTCCTTTATCTTTTTCTTTTTTATATCAATAATTTTATTTAAAACTCTCTCTCTTTTACTCTCTATATAGCTAGCAATTATATTATAATGTCGTACATTTCCTCTCAACCAAAGAAACATAAATTTCGAAATAATAACTAAAATGAAGACATTTATTAAGCTTTCATTAAAATTTTCCTACTTAATATTTTTTTGATTGACAAAGTCAGATATCATCACAAGGACTCTTGTTGTTAATATTTTTCCAAGTTGACAAAAATTTCTAAGAATGAAAACAAAAAAAACAAAAAAAAAAAACAAATGAAAAACGAAAAACGACAGAATCAACAATCAAGAGTAAAAAAGAGGAGAGAAAAATTTATTAAAATTTTGAACATTTGAAATTGAAATGTTTATAAAAAAAAACTTAATAAGTGTTACCGTGTATCCATAATAATTTGTAGTAAAATTTTTGAAAAAAATATTTTGTAAACTTATCAGTGTTATTCGTAAGCTTCATTCTTTATTGCGACAACAATAAAATTTTATAGCAAATTTTAAAAGAAATCTGCTAAAATTAAAGATTTTGGGCTTGAAGTAAGATGGGAGTACAGTCAGAGTCGGGCGGTACAGTTTTGTGCTACACTAGCACAGTGTAATATATATGAATATTTAGTTTTTGCAAAATTTATAAAAAATTTTAAAAATAACTTAATTCTAAATGAATCTACTTTGTAATTAAATTTAATGAAAATTCTTTATGGCAATTCGTCTTGCAAAACCCACACAGAATTTTACAAAAACCAAATTTTTCCAATCTTATATTTTTTTTCTTTATTTGATTGTCGCTCACACTCTTTCTTCATCTCGCTAATGATCCTAATTCTTTTCCTAATTTTATTTTTTTATTTTTATGTTCCAATGAAAATTATTTTTGATTTTTTTTTTCGTTATCTTTTCAAACTCTATCTTGAGCTTTTCCCTCCGTTTGTATGTTTGTAGATCAATATTTTTTTTTATGAATTTCTATGTATAGTTACAAATTTTAAAATATTTTCATATTTTATATTTTCCTGTATCCTGATAGCATAAAAAATAAGAAAGAAAAGACGTAAAATATAATTTTCTTAAGAGCGAAGGCGAAAACGGAAAAACCATCATTTGGCCCATAAAGAGAAAATCAAACGAACCAAAACAAAAAAAAAAACCTTAATTTTTATTTTTTATAACTTTTTTTTTTTGTTATTTCACTCCCAATTTTTTTTTTCAAAGCTGGCTATAAGGAATTAAGAATTACGCTGACATGAAACTTTTATGATAATGATACAAACATAAGAAAATAACGGGGGGAAGGGGGGAAACTCATAAAAAACATTTTTTTTTTAATAAAGCAATTTTTACAGATTTTTCTTTTACACAAAAAAACCAGCGAAAAAAAATGGGTACATTTAAAGATTTTTATGTTATTTTTTCCATAGTTTTTTGCTCGTTTCTTCAATTTTATTGGACTCAAAATAGAAACTGAAACGCGTTATAAAAAAATATTTTTATAGTTTTAAACTAAAAAGTCAAATTTATTTGCCCATTTTCTAATGAGAACAAATTGCCGAATGAGTTTGAGAATAAATTATGTTTTATTAAGAAGGACATTTACTCCTTTTATAACTTGTGCTAGTGGAAGGTAATACAATTTGCAGGAGAATAATTGCAACAAAAGGGAAACAATTTACAAATCTGTTCTATGTACTGTCCCTAAAAGTATGCAATTTTTTAAATAATATAATGTAAAAAAATTTGGCAATTCTCTGATATTCTTATTTTATATATCGTCAGTTGAAAAGCAGAAAGCATTAGGTCAGAAAACTGTGTTTTGGGTAAAGTCAATTTGAAAAAATCGTAAAATTGTAAAACTAATCAATTAGTGCAATGGGATTGGTCTCTTTAATTTCTGGATTTATAAACTACATTCTGGATTTGCATGATTTTTTGCCACAACAAAGATTATATTATTCTGATTTAATTCATCTATGAAATCCGAATTCTCAAAAAATGCACTTAGTGCTTTCTGCTTTTTAACCGACGATATTTTTACCGACCGTATTGTGTAAGCAATAGGTAGGTTATGTGATGGCAACAAATTTTGCATATCGAGTTTTCGGTGGGAACGTACTTCTCCATAGTAGGGAAGTGTAAATAAACTATTTTTAGTAACCTGTCGGTCTGTCGGTCTGTCGGTCTGTCGGTCTGTCGGTCTGTCCGTCTGTCGGTCTGTGTGTGCACGCGTGTATCTCAAGTTCGGCTGAACCGATTTTGATGAAATTTTATATGCAAGTTTGTTTCCACCATGGCACGGATCGATCAACTTTTGGTACATATCAGGCCCCGGGAACTGCACTTTTTAGCGGGCCTGTTTTACATTTTTAAACATTTTGAAGAAAATATTCAACCGATTTACTTGAAATTTTATATATAAGCTCAGCTCGACCGTCCGCAAAAATTCGTATGTTTTGGAAGAAATCAGGATCGGCAACTAGACGTTACGGGCCAAATATACATATTTGTGTATATAAAGAGAAATAATCAACCGATTTCATTGAAATTTAATATATGAACTCCTCGTATTAAAACAATGAACATATAAATTTTTTGGAAAGATCAGGGCTCGAAAACGGATTTGCGGGCCGATTTTACATTTTTCACCATTTTGAAGAAAATATTCAACCGATTTACTTGAAATTTCATATATGAGCTTTGCTCAATCATACGCAAAAATTCCTAACTTTTGGAAGAAATCAGGCATCAGCAACTGGGCGTTTACTACGGGCCAAATATACATTTTTGTGTATATAAAGAGAAATAATTAACCGATTTCATTGAAATTTAATATATGAATTCCCGTATTAAAACAATGAACATTTAAATTTTTTGGAAAGATCAGGCATCGGAAACTAGACGTTTACTACGGGCCAAACATACACTTTTGTGTATATAAAGAGAAATAATCAACCGATTTCATTGAAATTTAATATATGAATTCCTCATATTAAAGCAATGAAAATACAATTTTTTTGGAAAGATCAGGGCTCGAGAACTGATTTGCGGGCCGATTTTACATTTTTCACAATATCCACAGAACAAATTGATGGAATTTCTTGAAATTTGATATTTGAGTTCTGGTTGTTACCGAAACTAACTGGCGAGCATTTCAGGGAATTCGGGTAGCACAAACCGAAACTCTACTAAGATCCAAATTTACATTTTTCTAAGTATGTTAACTCTAAGCTTACTAAGGTCCTAAAAATTGGAAAGAAGTTTTTAACAGACATTTTTATAATATTCTGTAACCCTTTCACTTAACTAGACAATATACAATGCGGTCGGTTATGTGCTGACCACATCAGATTTTTTCTATATGTTTTCAAGCACTAATTTGTATTGAAATTTGTCAAAAGTGTACAATAATTTTAGATATATTGTCAAAATTGAGAATTTTTCTCATTATTTTCAGTTCTTCATAATTACACATTTAAACTAAAAAAATTATCTACCTATAATGTAAATTATGAATTTTATATTCTAACCTATAAGCAATACTAACGATAGCGAAATATTGTATGCTATACTAATGAATTATTTTTTAAATTTTATAAATTTGTAGATTTGTCTCTTGAGAGAGTAGATTGACGTAGTAAGGTCAAAACACACTCTGAAGTGATCTGATATCAGAGAAGCTTCGTTCGCTATAGCCAGAGTACCTCCAGCTACGAACTTATTCAATATAAGTTTGCTCCATTACTTCATTAGTTATTGCTTACATTTAGTTTTCAGGCCATAGTTCCGACCTTGTGAGCGTGGGTGAGCCTACAACATATCACAACGTTGCAGAATTTGATTACATCGCACCCAAGATTATTGAACCTACTTTAGTCCCTTCACCACGGCAAGATTAAATCATGGTGAATTTTTATAAATTTCTGTGCAACAAAACGGCAATTTGCCTTAATATCTATTTATACACAAAATTTTAATTGTTTTCTAAAATTATGGGTAGCGATCCGCTAAACTACTTATGTAGCAATAAAAACTAATACTTTCGAGTTGGTTTCTCAGTTGTGGCTTTAAATCTATTCTACTAATTCTATTCAATACAGATATTTTCCCGTAAATATAATGAGGACAACAAAAGTGATGCTTTGACTTCAATTCAGTTGAAATATATTAAGAAGTTTTTTAATTCTCATTTTAAAGAAGGTATCTGGGATATCATATATCGCTGAATATCGCTGAATATCGCTGAATATCTGGAATATTATCACACCCCATTATTAATGAAAAAAAAAATTATTTTACACGAAACTAAATATTCTGATTAATCTCAGAATTGATTTAAATAATAAAATTTAAACTCGGTTAAAAATAACATACTTCTAGGCTCCCGAATATTATTATAATTTAATAACTTCCCTTTAAGTTTTTTGCTTTTTTTATTTATTGTTTTTATTTTCATTAGAAATTTTGTGTGTCATATGTTGTGCATGAGCCACTTTTTGAATTTTCTATTTTTTCCCCTTTCATACTTTTTTATATTTTCGATTTTCTTTTCTTTTTATTTTCATTTCCTTTTGTTTGAACATATCAGAAAATTCTAAAATGTCAAAATGTCAAATTTTTTACATATTTCCTTTCATCATTTGTGACACATCCTTTTCTCAATTTGTTTTATTTTTTGTTTTGTTTTTTTTTTTATTAAACTCTTTCTGGTAGTCTCCTTTGTTTTTTTTTATCTTTTTTCACCATTTATATTTGATTCCTTTGTTGTCGCCATAAAATTGTGATGCCCATGAAAACAATATCGTAATTTATAGATTGCATTTTATACACGCATTAGTTCGATATTATTTTATTTACGAGTTTCTTTAAAATTTTGTAATGATTTTCTATTTATTAAATTTTTATTAGATTTATCCTGAAATTGATTTACAAGTATGCGTAATTAATTTCGATTTGATAATATTTGGAGAAATTCTAATAAAAATTATTTGTCACATAAAAATTATTCAATTTAAATAAGACTAACATAAGGACTTGCAAAATTAGGTAAAAGTAGCTCAAAAACCATTAACTGCTCTTACAAACAGAATGTATTTAAAGATTTTAAGATCTAATTATAGCATCTGCTTAATATACCGAAGGGTGGTTTCGCTGTCGGATCTTTTCCTTTTCTCCCCATTAGAACCAGCCTTAGTTCCTCAGAAACTGCCCAAAGTCCCTAACATTTATATTTACTAAATCCGTACCCCACTGAAAAAGTAGGAACAAAGAAACCTGTAACTGGAACTCGAGAACGCTTGACACAAACATACCTTGTAACGGTGGTTCAGTGGTTCACCGTCTCCTCTTTTTTCTTCAATTAAAGCCCCTAGCACAGCGCCAATCTCCTCCCGCAGGAGAGATATCATGCCCCTTGTGCGGTCTAAAACTCTTCTCAAGACTGTAAATTATATTTCAATTTAAGAACCGAAGTTTCGTTCGGTGTAATGAAAATATCAATTCACATATCTAACTCATAAGGTAATTACATATTTTAACACATTTTAAACACAATATTTTGACCCACCACAGACTTTATTTGAGGGTTATCAATTGATTTTTTTTTCCTTATCCACATTTAATTTACTAAATATTTTATTCACGTAGGTTTTTTCTATTCAGAAAACAAAGAAGGAAAATAGAAAAGATAAATACCGTTAGATATACATTTGGGGATACGAAATACTGCAGTTATTATGTAGCCCTATCAGAACCTACAAAAAAATTTAAGATTACAAAAAAAAAAATAAACAAAGAGGCTACCATTAAACAAAATTTACAATTTAATACTATTTTACATAAAATTTTATTATCCTTTCGAAAATATAAATAAAAAAAATTGTAAAAATATTTGGAAAAGCAAAAAATTATTTTTCTATTTTTTTTTTATTTGTTTTTTTTTTTTTTTTAAGAAAAATATCATTGTCAAACCATGTTTTTTTTATTTTATTTTCTTTTATAAAATTTTATAGGTAAAATAACAGTATATATGTATATTATAAATGTCACAAAAAAACAATGAGCAAACAAACACACATCTTCACACACGAGATTCAGATAAAGCATAAGGAATAACAAATTTAAAGTGTAACCTTTTAAGGACATCTTATTAATGACAACCAAACAAAAACTAAATTTGAAATAAAATATTGAACAAAATATATTTTCTCAGTTTAATAAAACAATCAGGGAAAATACAGAGAATAACAGATTTTTTAACTGTTTCCTATAATTTTTCTTGTAAAATACACAAAAATTTTCCTCACAAAGAAAAATTTTAATTTTAAATACACACACCACGAGGTATCGAAGGAATATTTCAAGTTTTAAGACATTTAACAAAACACTCTCCATCTTTCTCTCTCATACAGTCACTTACAACCAATTATTCATAAGAAACCAATACACAAGATTCTAATTACTTTTAAACTTGAAAAATAATGCATAGCTCTACATTTTAAAGAAAACCATAATAAAGTGTAATTAAGTAGTGATTGCATTGTCGCATATAAAACGGCAACACTAACCTGAAAAAAAAAATACAATACAAAAACAAATTAGTTGTCATTTTACATACCATTAGAAATTTTCGCATTGTTTGTGTGTTTTGCAAGTAAAAGAGTTTATAGGTGGGCCACCTAATATTTAAAAAACAAAACATAAACATTAAAAAATAAAATAAAAAATTTTATCATAAAATGATGATGAACGAAGAATATAAAGTTATAACGGTAATTTTTTTTTGTTTCACCTTCTGTTATTTCAGTTAATTTTTCTCTCTCGTTTTATAATATTTTTTTTTTTTATTTTTTCATATTTAAAGAGAAAATAACATGGACTTTGTTTGTCACCATCTTGTATATTAAAATATACCGTTTATTATCATTGTTTGTATTTACATAAGATTGTTATTTTTCTGTTATACGTTTATACACACATATACATAGTGCGTTTCACCTATATTCGCCTAATATACTAATATATTCATACCTACATAATATACAGCTTTATTATTCTGATTTGAAAAACCGTATATACTGTTATTTTTACCATTGCACAAGGATTTAAAATAATAAACAAAGATAATCGTTTTTTGTTTGTTTATTAATAAAACAAAAAAAAAAATATTATACAAATATAGTAGGTTCCCAACTATATACATACAAAATAAAAATATACATATTAATAAACAAAACACATAGTAACAACAATAAACTAACATTAAATAAAGGTATACAGTTTTACAATATATTAGGTATATAACAGATATCATACATAATGTAGAATATAATGCGTATACAAAACAAGCAATAACAAAAATAAAAACCAAAACAAAAAATACGAAATGTGAAAACAAGAACAAGTGAATAACAATAATAAAATATCAAATACAAAAAAGAAAAATATTTTTTAACAAAATATTTTAATACATAAATAAACACACAATACAATAACACACAATAACATACATAATATAGAACATTATATAAACAACATTTTTATATTATAAATAAATGAAAATGAAAAAAGTGTAAAAAAAATATTTAAAATAAAAAAAAACAAGAATATTTACAGGTAAATTTTCATATAACCATAAAAAAAAAATACACAAAAAATAAACAAATAATATTATAAAAATCATAATAAAACAGAATACAAAACAACAACACAAGAACAACACATAACACAAAAAATACAAAAAAGCAATGAGAAAAACAAACAAGAAAAACAACATTCACAATAAATAATATGAAAGTGTAATAAACGCACAACAAAAATTTTAAAAATAGTTTTGTGACATTTTGAATTGTGAATATTAACGGTAATTTCTTTATTTGTATGTAATTTTCTCATTTTATTGTTTTTATAAATGTATTTTTTCTTTACTTTTATTTTGCATATATTAAAAAAAAAAATTATACATACAAACATTAATTTTTTCTTGTATTGTAATGTAAATATAAATATGCATATTATATACATACTTGTATGTATGTAATATGTATATTATCAATAATTTACTTGTCATTTTATTTAAATGTTTTAATAACAACAATTTTCTTTTTTTCATATAACTCTTATTATAGATATTGTTATACATGTATGATAAAGAAATAAATATAAAGATATATTAAAATATTTAATACAAATTTATGCATATAGTGTATATATAAAAATAACTGTAAAATATACAAACTCATATATACATACAAATATATATGAATATATATATATATATATATATATTATATATAAGAACAAATATTTATTATTAATGTGCAAATAAACTTATGATTTTTGTGATTTAATTTAAATAGTAGTGAGAAAATGTAATAATAAAACATTTAACGAAAAAAACAAAAAACAAATAATGTAAACAAAAAATAAAAAAAATACAGGATAAATTATAAACAAAGTATAAAAAAAACAAAGAAAAAAATAAATTTATTATTTTTGAATGCAAAAAATAATTAAGAGGAAACATACATGACTTTATACGAAATTTATATTAAAAAAAAAAAAAGAACAAGATAAAAAACGAACCGACAAATAATTATTTAACAAAATAATATGAAAACTAAAGGAAAAATTAAGTAAAGGATAATTTGTCATAAAATGAAATTAAAGGAAGCAAAAGGAAATAATAGTTTTTTACATTAAAGGATTTAAAAAAAAACAACAACGAATGTTAATAAACTTTTCTGCAACCGCAATAATAAAAGTAAAATAAATTTGGGACTCCCGTAATTTCGGAATAAAACAATATAAAGGCCAAAAAGGGGAGAACATTTTAATCTTTCTCTCTCTCTTGCTTACTGCGTATTAATGTATTATTTAGGATATTAATAAAAAAAAAAAAAACAAAATAAAAGGAAAGGAGAAAAACAAAACAAAAAATTAAACTTTTAACATTTTACTCGGTTACACATACAACAATACAACATACATATATATTATATCAACATAATATTATGTAAAAAAAAAAAAAGGAAGGAAAAAAATTTAATAATATTTTGTAAATTGGAATAAATGTACTATGAAATTGAAAATTCTGAAGGTAATTTTTTTAATTTTTTTGATTTTTTTTTGTGTTATTTGCCTTTTTGTTATTGAATTTTAGGGTAGTATATTATAGGGTTAATAAATTTTGCATACCAACATTACGTATATCTTGTGTCAATATTAATACGTCTAATAGGTCGAAGAGATTTCCAACATCCTTTACCACCCATTTCGTTACAGAAATGTGAAATGTGATAATTATATAAATAAGTACATATATCCATTTACTCAAAATACAGATCGTAATTTATTACTTGTTCTGCTCCTCCCTATTTCTTACAACATTAGGTGATATTTGAATAACCTCACATTAAATGTAGTGAGTTTTGGTATTGAAATAATATCTTAAAATAAAGGACCTTAAGGATATGAATTTCAAAATAAAATTTTAACAAAACTCACTATCCTGAGTCCGAATTTTTAACATGAGTGACTAATGAATAAAGAAAAGGCATACTGAGTTTTTCTGGAATATTAATACAAAGTAATATGCAGCATGACTGACTATATTTACTGAATATTTTAAAGGTTGTTACTGAGTAATTTTCGGGAGATGCGGGCAACGAGGTTGCCGATGAACTGGCGCAGAGGGTATCTAGGGCTGACTTTGTGCAGCCGCTGTCTATCTGTGGTCTGCCTTCCTCTGCTTGCGGCGGAATGCTGTCTTCACTGGCGGGACACGAAAGGATGCCGTCAGACGAAGATGTTTCTTCCAACATGCTTGGGAAAGTTCGCCACGGAGCTGTTGGTGATGAGCAGAAGTCGGGCTCGCAGTGCAGATATTGTCGGGCGGCGGAACTGTTTTGGACAGGGTTTCTTAAATGTTCGGGAACTGCTGTCTAACTCTAGGGGTAACCTTAGGGGTATCTTCGGTTTCACACTCGGAACGGGGATATTTTGTGGAGGCTACAATAAGTCGCGATTGGTTGCGGTGGCCCAGTAAGTAATTTTCGGAACAGAACCGAAATTAATTGTTTGTTTTTCTAAGAAACTCCCGGAAACCTTAATCACTGGAAAGTATGTTATGTGTTCAGTAAAAGAAAGTATGTGCTTAAGTTAAGAGCTTGCAGTTTTTCTGGTTCGCAAATGATGAGCATTCCGACAAGTTTATTTTTTTTTCTTCTATGCTTTAAAACTATATCCTTAACTTTACCTAATTCATAGAGAAAATAATCTCTTTTATTGTGCCTGCATTTAAATATCACGTTTTAATACATTCTTTGTTCAGTTAGTTCAAGTATAAGTAAAAATTTACTTTATAAATTTTCATAAAAATTATTGTACAATGCACACGATAGGCGTAATACAATAAACCCTTCTTATATGATTTAATAAAATATTCAAGAGCGCCAATTATTCATTACAAAATATTAAACATTTCCGATATTAAAAATATTTACGTGATTTTTTGATTAAAATAAACTTCGCGTGTGTTCTATTCTTCTATACTTTGTAATTATTACAATAATATATAAGATAATCAAAAATTATTACTAACACAGTTAAAATATTGACATTGACATCCTGTCATTATTCAATTGAAAATTATATGAAATATTTTATTATCGGCGTGTTCAAATCAATTATTATAAATTTTTATTTTAAAAAATTCAAAATATTTTTTTTTTTTTTCAAATTTCATTCAAAATTATTACTCCCTTTTATACCTGTACGAACGTGTGTTCGAAGGGTGTACTAAATTTGTCTTACCGTTTGTTCTAAGGTCTGACATGTAGACTCAAGTATATATTTTTTATCAGTGTCGAATTAAAAGTCAACTTACCTGTGTCTGTACCTCTGTCTGTCCATCGCAACAATAACTTAAAAGTTAATTGAGTTAAGTTCATCAAACTTTCACAAATGATTTATTATAGTAAGGGTCAGAACCCTACTTGAATTTGATATGATCGAGATACTGGTTCGGGTAGCTGCCACAAAACTTCAAATTTATTTGGCAATATCTTAGAAATTATTAGAGCTATAACAAAAAAATTTCGTAAAAATATGTATTATGTCTTTGATAAATATTATTGAAATTTCTCAACTGCCTGGGGTAACTGCCATTTAACTTCAATAGTAATTCGGCAATATCTTAGAAAATAGTTATAGTATAGTAATGCGGCAACTTAAAGTCATAGTCTGTCCCATAAACGGCTGTAGCATATTTAATCACACATAGGATAATAAATTCGTATTGCTATCACAGAGTTGACACATACACTTGCATACACAAAATTATTATAATGATTATTTTAATTGGAGCCCCACTAATGTTAATTTTAAAATATTTTAAAACTCATCATATTTTTGTTCACAAAAATAGTCACATTATGAACTGCTGATCGATGTCAACAGGTGCATACTAATTAGTTTTCAATTATTATCATTAATAATTATTGTTGTTCTTTTTGGATTCAAAGTGCTTTTCATTGTTTTTAAATATTTTATATACCCATTTACCTGTATACCTTTACCTAAACAGTTAAGTATATTTTATATCTATAATATACGTTTTTATAAATATTTGTATTATGACCATCTAAAAGACCAAAACAATTTACCAAACGACTTTATTATTACTCACAATTTTTCAAAAAAATTAAAAAATAAAAAATTAAAAATTAAACAAAATGCTATTAAAAAATTTATAAACGTAAAATGTTTAATTTTATAAGTTGTATAACAAACTTATTATAACGCTACATAAGTATAACATTTATATTATACTCAAAATATTTTCATTATATAGAATGTGTGTAAAATAAGCAAGCATCAGGTGAATCAAGTCCTTAGCACACGTTCCAAGTTTTTTTTTTTTTTTTTGGTTGCTTTTTAGTCCTCATTTAATATTTATCACCGTATTATTGCGTCAACCAAAATATTTTCATAAGAAAAATATTAATATTAAAATTTTATAAAAATGTAGAAAAAAATAAAATGTTTGTTTGAGCCTCCCTTTTTTTAAACTTCCTCTTTTCAACAATGTATGATAATTATTATCTAACCCAATACCTTAACCGTATAAGTTCCTTTAACCCTTTTATAATATTTTGTATAAAATTTTGTTTTTCATGTAATTTTTCTCTTCGGTTTTTTCATTTAACGTTGTAATTAATCAAAATTCTAGAGATGCGATAAACGAAGATATAAAACTAAAAAAAAAATGATAAATTGTATATTTTAGCGGAAATGAAGTTTCTTCGAAGAATCTAAGATGATAATGAAGTAACTGCTCCGTCAGCTTTTGTTAATCATTTTCTAATATTCTCCCAAGACATCCTAGTTGACCATATTGTATAATATCATACTCAGTCTTTATTTTCTGAAACGTATTCGAGGTTTTATATGCTAAAATATAGGCTTTATAATTGTTTATATTGCTTTCAGTTTTAGTCTATCTGAAGAATTATTGAAAACTCTTCCAATGTTCAGCACCGCTTCTTCTAATCTTTTTCTTTTATTTCAATTCACTATCACTTTATAATAGAGTGCAGTAACAGCAATATACAGTAGATGCTTTCGGCGAAACAGATTGTAATGAGCCGGCCTTCCATTTCCTTCAAGGTACATTCAGCCCAATTTGTTGAAATCCTTAAACCAGACGCATATTAATGTATTTACCGAATAAACAAAACATTCTAAGTCTACCCAAGTAATTGAAATTTTCAAGGAGGGCATAACTCACTGCTAGTGGATACTGATATTTAATTCTAGATTTCCATGGTTGGGTTTGATGGTGCGATTATTACGAATTAAAATAGAACACAATGTACAGCGACGAAACTTCTTGACCCGACTATCTATTTCAAGTTTACTAAACCATTTCGGGATATTAAATTTATATAGATTGCATTTTTTTCTTGAAATATTGACTGAAATTTTATGATAACGTACTCTAACGTAGAGAGTTCTACTGACACTATTCCAAAATTCTTAATTTTTATTTAAATATATTTTCGTTTTCTTTGAAACGGAGTTAATACAATTGAAAAGCCAACGACTTTTATAAAATTATATAGGTGAATTCAGATGAAAGGAAACGCTTTTTAACATTTGCATAAATTTTTAATAAATTATTTTTTATTATGAATATTAAAGTACGTATGCATGCATTCTATACTGCCATACCTCTATATAAGTACTCGTATATACGATTGTGTTTGCTCATAAAAATATTGTATATTAATAAGTGCATCATACGATTTTATTATTAATATTATATTATATGGCAATACATATATATATTGTATATTCTGTGTAATATCATAGAAGCTACTGGTATAACAAGAATAATTATTGTTACCTTTACATGTTTGTTTGCTTTTGATATAATAACCAAAAAGAATTACTGATATTGCGGTGATGATAATGTTCGAATGCACTCTTATATAATTTCGTTCCTTTCATTTTTTACTTCATACCTACATACAAATACACTTTATGTAATATTTATGAATTCTTGATTGCTTTTACTGCTGAATGCAATAAAAATTTTTATATTTTCTTACTTGTTATTTTTTTGAATTCAGTTCAGGTCATATGCGCATAAATATTAAATAAAAAAAAAAAGAAAAGAAGAAAGCAATTTTTTTTTATCAATTTTACTGATAAGATTAATATTATTGCGTTAAGTAGGTAAGTATGATGTAAAAAAAACTGATTGACCACACACAATAATATTTTTCGTTGAAACACTAAGTAGTTTTAATGTAAAAATATTTTCTGTAATTCCAAAAAGAAAACTTAAAATTATTGATTTTAATTTTGACCGGGTGTTTAAATATAATAAAATTTAATATGAAATGAAGTCAGAAAATTGCAAGAGTCGTATAAGCCATAAATATTTTAAATGTTCATTTTGAATAAACAAGCTTGTTCAATAAACAAGTTAATTAACTCTGGTACAAAAAAAATATGAATTAAATAAGAGTTTAACTTTAAAATCTTGCGTGAACATACATTTCTACTAGTATCGGAACATGCCCTTCTGCTAGTTCTACAGAAAGTAATTGCATATTACATGTCAATCGAAATGTACATTTCGGATATAGCATACTAATTTGAAAAATGAATAACATTCCTGCAATTAGAATAGCATTCACTAGAAGAACTACGTTCCTGGAGCTGCTATGAAATCACTTTAAAATATGGAAAGGTTTGCTCTAATTTAAAATTAATTTTAATAAATTCGTCAATTATAATAGTAATATGAAAGATCAGCGTAATTACTTACCAAAATTAGTAATAATTTACTTTTCGCAGCACTATCATGCAATATACTGCTAAGACAGTAATCTGATTTGTTTCAATAATGCAAGCTAATAAGGTTATTATTCAAAATTTTGTCATGAATTGGATGGAATTTCTCAATCTATAAAACCGAACAAATTAATAGAAATTGTAAAATCTGAACTTTTTCGACTGCTTACCTGCCCTCATTACAAATAAAAGCATTTTATCAATTAAATTTTACCTGCATGTAACATTATTTGTTGTATAACGGTATTCATAATATTCATAAAACGTAATTTAATTCTAAATAAATAATTTATATTCGTTATTAGCTATTTACTTACATATTGTTATTATATGCTTTAAATGTGTATATCAACGTTTTCACAATTTCATTTCACGTTAATGACGGTCTACCATCATATTATTAGAATATTCTCTATTCCTACTTGGTATTCAACGGAATCATGATCACTATTAAATTGTTGCATTATTGCAGCACACGTAGGAAAGAATTTATGTTTTCATTTTACCGTCATTATTATTATATTATTTTTTTCTATATTATATATATGTGTTATCATTACGAAGTGATAATGATGAAATGGACAATATGCAGCATGGTCACTTAATTTAAATGAGTTATACATTGTTATATAACTATATAATATATTTTTTTATTACTAGCTATTATGAATATCTTAATATTAGTGCTGCATACTTTGATTATGTATTAAGCTACATACACAGGTATTTTATATATTATATAATTTTACTGTTCTAATATTATTATTACAACAATATCATATTGGTAATGATGTGAATATATATAAATCGCTATTCTAATGCAAATATGCAAACAAATAAAAACTATATACTTAGCATATAATATTTTTGTAGAGCATTTTGTTTTAACATTCTTACCGTTTTATTCTATTAAGCTTTATATATACGTTCACTTACTTCCTACTTACGATATTTTAATGTAATATGTAACAATGTTATGAATTTGGTATCAATTCCAAAGCATTTTTTACACGTATGTATATAGCTTTTAAGTACATAGCATATTATTTTATTATGATATTTTTCTAGAAATCCTATAGAATATTAAAAATATTTTTGCTTTTTAATCCAAATGTGAATAAAAATAAGTTGTTCCGCTCTAGTTTAAGGTGTACAGCTACTGAATTTCGCATGGATGCCCTTGATGTTTTTGAAACTTTAAAAATATGCGGTAATGAAATGATTTTGAGTCCAGCTGGTAGCAGTAGCTCCGTTTTTAATTCTAAATTTTTAGAAATTTGTAGAAATTTTGTTGCTTCAGTGGAAGTCTCGCGGCTTGGTTTAGGCGCTATGCAGCAATTTGTCAGTAGCCAATACAAATTATTAATATATGTAGGATTCAGAAAAAGATCCGATTGATCGAAGTGAGAAGGGTTTAAGTATGTTCGTAATATATATTTATAAATGGTGTTACTAATTTGTGATACTATACGAATTACCTACTTTTACAAGAATATTATATTCTAAGTAAGTAAAACTTAGGTATACAAAAGTATAAAAGGTTTTAAACTAAACTAAAGAATTATTTTGTTTTCCTTTTATTACCGACCGTATTGTGTAAACAATAGGTAGGTCATGTGATGGCAACAAATTTTGCATATCGAGTTTTCGGTGGGAACGTACTTGTCCATAGTAGGGAAGTGTAAATAAACTATTTTTAGCAACCTGTCGGTCTGTCGGTCTGTCGGTCTGTCGGTCTGTCGGTCTGTCGGTCTGTCGGTCTGTCCGTCTGTCGGTCTGTGTGTGCACGCGTGTATCTCAAGTTCGGCTGAACCGATTTTGATGAAATTTTATATGTAAGTTTGTTTCCACTATGGCACGGATCGATCAACTTTTGGTATATATCAGGCCTCGGGAACTGCACTTTTTAGCGGGCCTGTTTTACATTTTTGAACATTTTGAAGAAAATATTCAACCGATTTACCTGAAATTTTATATATAAGCTCAGCTCGACCGTCCGCAAAAATTCGTATGTTTTGGAAGAAATCAGGCATCGGCAACTAGACGTTTACTACGGGCCAAATATACATTTTTGTGTATATAAAGAGAAATAATCAACCGATTTCATTGAAATTTAATATATGAACTCCTCGTATTAAAACAATGAACATGTAAATTTTTTGGAAAGATCAGGCATCGGCAACTAGACGTTTACCACGGGCCAAACATACACTTTTGTGTATATAAAGAGAAATAATCAACCGATTTCATTGAAATTTAATATATGAATTCCTCATATTAAAGCAAAAAACATATAAATTTTTTGGAAAGATCAGGGCTCGAGAACTGATTTGCGGGCCGATTTTACATTTTTCACCATATCCACAGAACAAATTGATGGAATTTCTTGAAATTTGATATTTGAGTTCTGGTTGTTGCCGAAACTAACTGGCGACCATTTCAGGGAATTCGGGTAGCACAAAGCTAAACTCTACTAAGAGCCAAATTTACATTTTTCTAAGTATGTTAACTATAAGCTTACTAATGTCTTAAAAATTGGAAAGAAGTATTTAACAGACATTTTTATTTAACTAGACAATACACAATGCGGTCGGTTATGTGCTGACCACATCAGATTTTTTTTTTTTTCCTCTATGTTCTTGAGAAAAATATAAAAATTTTAAGTAGAGTGATAAATATTATGTAGGTGTGAAAAGGGCAAAGTTTTATATTATTATTTCACTTATTAAAAGCAAAAATAAACACAAAATTGTTGAATGGTAGCTACTATTGAATAGAAAATTTGTAACAATTCAACATAACTAATATGAATCGTAATGCTATACACGTATGCATACATTACAATTCTTGTTTCATATATAGGAGAAGAAGTAATTTTCTTCAATTATTATCACGTTAATTTAAATTTTTTGAATATAAAATAATTTTATATAAGTATAGCTACCAATAAATGTGCTCTTTAAAAAATAAGGAAATAGGTGAAAATTAAATTATGCAATATAAATAAAAAATAATAATAATATTAATAATAATATGTGAAATGGAAAAATTTTTAATCAAGATTTAATGCTTTTAAAGCAGAAGAATTTTAAATTTTATAAGAAATTCTTAAAATAGCAGAAAGGAAAAATAAATATTATTTTTTATTTAGAATATGAAAAGAAGTAGTTGTAATAGATTAATTTACAGATTTTAGTATAGTAGAGTGTAGGTGTGGTTATAAGTTTCTACATGTTCTCATTTAAATATTTAAGCTTTGTTTGCTATACAATTATCACAACAAATATTTCTTGATCTAATTAGATTGTGTATATTTAAATTGTTTAAATAAATAAAAATAAATTATCTGTTTAAATATTATGAAAGAAAATTTTTAACAATATTTAAAAAATTTATAAAAATAAATTTTAATATATGAACAATGTCTTGTGCGAGAAATCATAACGTAATTTGTCATTTTGTAACGTTATAACGAAGTAATGGAATAAAATTATTAAAAAATTTAACACTACCTGGGAGCAGGGCCGCTTTTGAACAGGAAGGTCCGGTTTTGGCAGGGCAAGAACGGTTTTGAGTTATTCGGCATCTTTCCAAAAAGTGCGTTTATCCCATTCACAATAACTTTATCATACCGAATGCAAGAATAGTCATAGAATTAAACTTTCAGCTTTTTGCTTGGCAATGCTTGTTTAGAATTGAAAAATTAAAAAACACGAAATGAAAAAAATTGGAAAAAAAATTATTTTTTAAATTTCATTATTTTTCTAATTTAACAATGGCGCCCCCGTTCAACGACACCCTTTATACAGGCTTAATTTGTAAATATATAAGATCCCACGCTGCCTGAAACTGTATTGTAACTTAAAAGCAAATCACGATGTTGAAGAAATTAGGAAATATAGTAGATTCTAAGCGAATTATCAGGGATGTTTCCTTGATTTAAGTGAATATTATATTGGAAGTGTTTAAGTAAACGGGAAAAATTTCAATTTTTCGAAGTCAACGCAATTTTGTCGTTCGAATATGAACGGATTTAGTTCTATGAACATTTTGAGATTTAATAATAACTAAAGAATCAATAATTGCAATTTAGTACTCATTAGAATTGGTTGGTTCCAAATAAGAAACCATTATAATTCAAAATAGAATAATCTTTAAAATCAAACAATATAGCAACTCCTATAGCTAATTATTAAATTATTAATAATTAATTAATAAAATCAATGATGATTTCAAAAGTTTATTAACATAATTTTAATAAAGAATTAATTATCACATTTTTGTTATTTTTTTATTATTGTGAATGTCGTCATTGTTTTCGGCGAAACACATACTCATTATTATTTTTTTTAATAAGTCAATATTATATT
The DNA here is from genome assembly GCF_029603195.1 of Condylostylus longicornis. Taxonomy (NCBI): domain Eukaryota; kingdom Metazoa; phylum Arthropoda; class Insecta; order Diptera; family Dolichopodidae; genus Condylostylus; species Condylostylus longicornis. Next base: position 2,857,411 of record NW_026578052.1, on the reverse strand, counting down.
GTTAATATGCAGATCATGTTATACCCATTATTCAATAAATATGTCAAAAATTTTTACAATTTTGGATATTAAATATAGCTGTCAATCTGCCAAAATTATTATTAATAAGATTTGAATCGAATACAAATATGCGAATTGACATAAAAATCAATCAAAAAGTTGATAAAAAAAAAAAAATTTTTTTTGTGATTGTTTTTGACTGACCGCATACAATAAGGAAAGTGATGTGATGGCACCAAATTTCACATGTAGAGTTTTCGGTGGAAATGTGTTTCTCATTGCCAGGGAAGCGTAAATAAACTATTTTTACAGAGATATCGGTTTGCTGATCTGTCAGTCTGTCTATGCAGATCAGTTTCTCAAGTGAGGGGGAAGCGGTTTTAATGAAAATATATATATATATATATAAATTTAGTTTGAAGGTGAGACAGTTTGATCAGTTTTTGGGTATGTGCGGTCCCGGGAACTGGACACTTTTACTAACAAATTTTAAATTTTAAAATATTTTTAAAAAGATATTCAGTCGATTAACTTGAAATTTTATATATCCATTTAAGTTTCTATTGACAATATAAAAAAGCCACACAAACTTTTTGAAGAAATCAGGAGTTAGTAACTTGTATTTTTACATTAAAGGAAATTACGTTAGGAAATTTGCATTTTTACATTAAATTTCTATATTTCAGCTCAGGACATGAAAACAATGAACATATAAATTTTTTTGGAATATCAGAGCTCGGAAACTAAGCTGTACGTAGTAGCCGATTTTACTGTTTTTTCAATATCTAAGGAACAATATCTATCATTTTGGTCGATTATGTGCAGATCACATTAAATTTTTTTTTTTTAGATTTCTCTGTCTGCTCCCTACAATTATTAAATTAATAATTTTATGAAAAAAAGAAATTTAATTCGTACTTTTTTAATATTTAATTTCCTAATACATACTCGCGTACATATGTATATAGGCACATATGATAAGAGGGTACAATGAAATATTATTTGTGAATTCACAATCATTGTAATTATAAAAATTCTTTAAAAAAGCTCATATTTTTTTTTTGTATATTTGATGGTTGAATAATAATTGTCATTTAACAATTTATTTTTGATTCATAATACATTTTAATATGTTAATTAGATAATTTTTTTTAAAAATTTATTGAAAATTTGAAGAACTATAATATTAAAAATGTTGCCATTATAAAAGAAATTGTAGAAGAACCTTAGTAGCACATGGGAAGCATTCGAACAAATCATACTACATTTTATTAATATTAGAGTTAACGCCCATATTTAACTTCAAAATACATTTCAAAATTTGTACTATACCAAGGTATACAAGTTATACAAAGTTATATTTCAAAACACATTCAAACATTTTCCGGGATTTTTCAAAATTTTACCATTAGGCAGAGTCTATAGAAATAAAATAGATTTTTGTAAATGAGAATTAGATAATGTCCTACTTTTACCATTAAACAAGATACACGAAATTTTCTCTATCAAACTTTATTGTAATTTTGTTAAAATTAAAGGAAGCTCATAAAGAATGCATGAAGATTCAATAACTAAATAAACCCAGATTCATTAATAAAACAATAACTATTAAAAAAAAATATCCTTTTAACCAGAAACTGCAAGTTATGTGTTTCATCAATTGAGTAATAAGATTAATTAAATTGTAATCATTATCTTCATTCATTCAATTTCATAATAATTATTTTAATTTTCATATTATTTTATTTTCAATAAATTTTCTAAATGTATATTCCGAATTAGCATAACTATTAAAAGCATTTATCGTCAACCTTATTCATAATTTTTTTTCTAATTACCTATAGAAAACAGTGTTAACTATGTATATATTGAAAATAAATTTTTTATTAGAGAGAAAGAGAGTAAATAGAATTATAATTACTATTCAATTCACACATTAACCGGACATACTTGTATCGTTATTCCACTCGGAGTCCTAATAAAAAATTCAACACATCATTTACAGATATTTTTCGTTTTATGTTATTTTTGTCTGTTATTCATATGTTTTTTTTTGTGCCTGTTTTCATTATTGTTATTATTGTTATATTAAATACTTAAGCTGTTATCATATCTGATGATCCAATCAGATTATGTTTTTTTTTAGAGAGAATGATTCACAATCATCATGATAAAATGAATTTTTTTTCTGGTATTTTTGTTTTTTCTTTAATTTTTTGTTGTTGGTCCTCTGGTTATTATTGTAAAAAAATGTAAAAAAAAAAAAACAAAACATATCGATAATAAATCATTTTTTAATGATTATTTGAATTAGGATTTTTCAATTGAAAATTAAAAAAATAAAAAAAAATTATAAAAAAAAAAAAAAATTTTTATTAGATTTTCGAAATTGGAATTTTTTAAACAACTCGTTAAATTTTATTAACTTGAGTTTATTGTTGTAAATTTGATTAAAAAACAAAAAACACCAAAAGAGTTAAAATTTTTAAAGACAATAACAAAAAAAGGTGGAGTTTAAATTTTGATTTTTCATTTTTATGTATAAAATTGTTTGTAACAGGTGAACTGCGTGAGGTATGATTTTTTTTTTGTTGTTCTTCTGAATATTCATATACATATAAATATGATTTAGGTGGTATTAGGAGAATAAAATTAAAATAACACAAATTGGGCTTCTACTAGGATTCCTATAGTACTTTAATAAATTTCTAAGTACAATTTGATTTATTGAGTTATTGGTCAACGAACGTCTGATGCGATATACCAATTCTCGTTGAATTGAAAATTAAGAAAATAATTTGAAGATTAGAACTAAGGATTAGAAGAGTGCGAAAAAATATCTACATATGCCATCCAGATCTGGAGTAATACTTTCAAAAAAGATGTGGATATGTTACAGCGTATACAAAATAAAGCTATAAAAAACTTATTTGGATATAAAGTACGGGCTTCAACAAGAAAGATTCATGAGACCCATAAAATATTACCTCTGAGTTTGCTAATTAAATCTAAGTTGGTTACTCAGGCACATTTAATTATCAATAAGAATATTCACACAAATGTGAAGCTTATTATGAACATCAACATTCATAGTTATTTTACCAGAATTGCGAGCAACATAAGAGTGACGTCATCTACGAATAAGATTTAATAATTTAGATACGATTTCTAATTTAGCTTTTAAAATATACAACGAATTACCAAATGAAATGAAACAAATTATTGAAGTACATAAATTTAAAAAATTAGTAAATGAATTTTTTAGAAATAAGATATAGTTTAGATTCCTAGCATAATTTTTTCTTTTTTTCAATTGTTATAATTTAGAAGTGCAAAAATTTTAATGTTGTGTAGTTATTCAATTGGAAATTGTTTCCTTATTGTTATTGAATTTATTTTGTTTTTTGAATTGCTTTATTTTTTGCATTGAATTTAAAACTTTTATACTTTTTATAAAATTGATTATAGATGTTATACACTCTGTACGAGCGATTGGACTCTTTTGAGATAATAAAATATAAAAATAAAATAAATAAATATGTATATTATGTAAATTAATAGCAGCTTTTACATAAAACAATCAATTTATTTTAAAATATTCCATAGTTTCAATTTCTTTTACAAGCATTAAATGCCGTTCTACGGTAGCAATTTGGCAATGTGACACTATTTAATTGCATGAGAGTAGTTGTATTGTGTGGCAGGTAGATTTACGCAAATTTCTTCTACCCAAACATAACATTTTGTCAAATTTCTCTTGTAAAATTTTCTCACAAAAAGTTTTTTTGAAGATTTTGGTTCGCTTTTTTTTAAATTCCAAAATAAATTCTAAATATTTCTTTGAACCAAGTATTAAATTATTAAAAATTACATGAAGCATTACAAAAATGAATATTCCAAAAATTACAAAAATTCAAATAACCTTAGTATTACTTTCAATTCAAAGACACTTTTAATCAATTTCTAAATTCATTTTTTCTAAAAATAATTTTCTTAAAATACCATTACAATGTAAAAAAAAAATTTAGTATGCATAATTCAATTTAAAATGATTTGCAAGCAAATTAATAATAAAATAGTGTACGTTTCTCATAAAATTGCAGTGTCACTTGAGTGAAATAAAAATATTGGCGTTTCTATTGGCGCCACACTTTATTTTAAATGGTCTTATTAAAATATACGATACTTTGCTTATAATTATTATTATTCTTAATATATTTTCTGCACGTTACATGAATTTAAATAAAGTCAGCCTATACAGTCAATCTAATGATATACAAAATTTTTTTTCTAAAAACCAATGACAAAATATTTCTATAAAACACTTAATTTGTAAATAAAAAAAAAATTTAAAATGAAAAATATAAAACAAAATAAATTTTATTTTTTTAAGAATTGCACGTTTTACGTGATCGTATATAAATTTTGAAATTAATCTTATAAGAGGTTCCTTATAAATAGGCAATACTTAGACAATACGGATTGTAGTACTATATGATGGCTATAGTATCTATAAAATATGATGTACATATGTATAAGTATTTCAATTTGTATTTGACATTTTTCTACGAATATCATTTAATTATTATGCTTGATATAACCATTAGAACGCATGTGGATTTCAGACGCGTGTATAATAATACCTAAGAATTTTTCTAAGTATTGTGTATGTGTAATTAATTAATTATTTAAGAATTTTAAATTGTTAAAAATCTTATTTACGCACATGTGATTCAATCAATTTTGAGCAAATTTTTTTTTGAAAAATATTCGCTTTTTAGGGAATGAAACTGGGATACTCAAATACCTTAAAACCTACTTAATTTTTAATAAAATCTTTAAGTTGTAATAATACTCAAGATTTAAATATGCCAATTAATATTTTTAAAATAATTTGAGTTCAAAAATCATTCGAGGCGAAATTTTATAAACGCTTTTAAATTTTGTGTATGTTTGTGTACATTTTTTGTTAATAAAAACTTAATTTTTGAAAATTAGATAAAAAATTAGAAAATTTTCCAAAAATTTAATTCATTATTTCTAAAAAAGGACGAAATTATTACATAAAAATTGCATTTTTATATTTTTAAATGCCTCTTGTATTTGTGCGCTTTAATAACTCCCTAAGGATAATAAAGAATTTATCATTATAATTTTTTTGCTTTTTCAAATTTTTAATTTTATCCTTTTGTTTTTTTTACATAATATAGTTTTCTAATATTTTGTTTATGGTTGTTAAATCCTAAATCTTTTATCCTTTATCCAATAAATTTTGTTTGTTGTTATTTTAAAATAAATTTTTATTAAATTTACTTGTTTTCTCTTTTTGCTATATTTTCTAAAAATGTAAATAATTACAATTAGAGTACATCAATTTATATACAGGGTGATTCAGCAAGGTATACAATACATATAACTTTCAATAACTATTTGTTAGGAGGAACCTTTTCCCTACCTTTTTCGGAATTGAAGTTATAAGCAAAAAAACTTAAACAAGAAAAAAATTTATGAAGCTTCGTTAATATTCGTGAATCTCGGAAACGCTTGAGATTTGTCACCTAATATACTATACCTATGTAGTATACATTGTTCTATACCTTTCTGACTCACTGTATATAGAAATTTAAAAAGTAAAAAATAAAAAACTAAACAATAAAATGGTAAAGAGTAAAAATAAAAACAAAATAAAATTTCCAAAAAATTTTCCTCAAAATTAATTTTATTTTCGTCATTATTACACATACACATGTGTTTACATACTATTTTACATACATATTTGTATGTATATCATATAATTGTAAATTTACTTGTTTTATTAATTTGTGTGTGTGTGTATATATCAGTGGCCTCAAACACAAACCGCCTAACTCGAGTTAAGACAAAAATGAGATATGTTTACCAGCGAATTCTCCGTTTTGAGTTTCATATGCTCACAAATTTTGGTGGTTCTACGACTATTGCAGCCGGAGTTATTGTCGGATTCACACATGACCTAACTCGAAATGGCAACCATATGCACTTGCACTAATCGCCTAAATCGAGTTAAGAGCAGAAAACATCTTTTTTATGTTTTGGACAAACCACTTATTTCGAGATAGGCTATTGTTGCAAATCGAAATTAGTGACATTTTTTTTTATTTGTATGAATTTTTACAACCGCTTATCTCGAGTTAAGCTTTTGTTGCAAAATTAATTTTGAATTTTTTTAAATACTAACTCGACATAAGCGATTTGTGTAAAATAAAAGTTGGTAGTTTTTTAAACTCATCTCGAGTTAGGCGATTATTGCAAATACAATTATATTCCAAAAGGCTTCTTATGTTGAGTTAGGTTTTTATAACGCGTGCAAGTAAGAACAAAACATCAAAATTAAGCGTTTAGTGTTCAAAATAATGCATAATCAGTATAGAATATTTTTTAGTTTTTTATAATAAAAAATATTTTATAACGCTTAACATATTATTTTATGTGATATATAGTGTAGGTATTTTATGTCCATGGTTTAAAACTTGTTCATTATAGTTAAAATTAAATCTTACATTCAGCGACAAGTAAGATATTTGTATTTTTTAACCCAAAATATAAAACATCTGCATAAGTTACCTGCATTTTTAATGCTCTAATAACCCAAATATCCCATGTTTAAGATTTGAATTTTTTTATTTAACAAATAATATTGTAGTTCATTTCGTGATTTACCTGCGACAAATGTTTTTTTCAATTGACGAAGTTCCCATGTTAAAATGACACGTGGCTAGCTACCTGATGGTAGATTGTTTTGCCTTTGTGGTCTAATTGTATTATTAAGGAAAGTGTTGTTTTATTACGCCCTTGTAAAACACATGTTATTAGGAAGATAAAATTTTTGTGTTTAACAAGATTTTTTATTTTAATTATTGTATTACAAAGCAATACTTTTATTATACACTAGTAAAACACATTTTGTTAGGAAATTCAAATTATTATAATATGCAAGGGTTTTCAATAAATAAAATTGTTGCATCTGGGAATAACAATATTTTGTTATACTTTTTATTACTCATTTCCGTGAGATCAAATTTCTTCGATTTTCAAATATTTATGATATTTTTGTTATTTCGAAGGAAGTATTTTTTACAAAGACAGTTATTTATTATTGTTTTTAAATGTGCTGATGTTGGAAATTGTTAAATAATGCAAAAATTATCCAATATAAACTTTATTCACGCTTAATAAATGTACGTTAAAAATTTTGGAACTTGCTAGGAAAGCTGAGATGATTGTGGCGGATGCTAGAGGTATTGCAATATATTTGAAACTAACGTAACGGATTCAGTGTGTTTTAAAGCATAGAAATTAGCGAAACTGGTCCTATAGTTAATAAACAAGTATTTACACTACAGATCTTACTTTGAAAACCGAAGTTAATACAGTTTTGAAAACCGCAATTGACTTTGGTCGTGGTGACTGTATTAATGATCCTGATTTTAAAATTGACAACCTTCAAAAACAAGTTTTTGAGTCCTATAGGGCATGTGAACATATCTGTAGAGATAAAAAAATATGAAAGGCTTTCTACTTTTATTCTTTTAAGAAAAATCCTTTTACAATTTGCCGAACGGTTAGAAAATTCGCTTAATCTTTCGCGACCGGGCTTCCTGAATGCACTCAAGTACATGAACGCTCGAAACTGACTCGTGGTTAATTTGTATGGAGTCTAAATTGAAAAGTAAATGCTGACAGCTAAAATAAAAATGTCGAGCAAACTTACAATATTCTTTGTTTATTTGATAATCAAATACTTATATACTCTATGATAGGAGAGCAAATTCCGAACCAATTTACTTTACCACAACTTTTTAAGGAGATCTATATACTGTTTACGGCAGAACTTTGAGAAAAACTGACCACAGTCGCACCACAGATTTCAAAAAATTCACTTCCAAAAATATTTTACAAGAACAGTTTATACAAAGATTTTTTATATTTTAAGACGAGGTGTTAACTAGTTAGATTTTCAACACATGCTCCAAATTGAAAAAGAAGAGAAAATTAGTACCAAAAAAGAAAAACTTAGAGTACTTGATGCAATTTTTTTATCTGTTGATTTACAAATTTCACAAAACGATAAAGACTGGAGATTTAGCAGATACTCATCCATATTTAGTTGGAGAATCCGAGAGAGAATAAAAGATACTGTCACCTTTTTTAAATTTAATGAAAAAATTATTTTTAACTTTTAGAAATAATTTTTACTTGAAATTTATTCATTTCTTACCTCAATTTATGTTTTTTATGACAATGATTTGAAAAAAGAGTGAAAAATCACATAACGTAAAAATAATATATATATTTCTTCCCTTTTTAGTATAACTTAAGTCACCTAAAACCATATTTTCAGTTTTGCAACAACAGCTTAAGTCGACTTAAGTTTGACGAAAATGCAAAAGTAATTTTTCACAAATCGCCTAAGTCGAGTTATGCTTTGCAAAGTGCTTTTTATAAATTTTGTATAACCGCCTATCTCACTTTTTTCATAATTATGAGAATACTATTAGTTGTTTTACTTCAGATTATAAGTTAATCGCTTCCTTTTTTAATTATCTTTCGATCAAAAAAAAAATTGGCTCAAAAAACTTCATAACTTTTTTCAAAATTAAATTTAAAGTTTAAAATGCATTTATCTCGAAATCACTAAAACAGACTTAAGTCGTTTGTGCTTGAAGCCACTGATATATATATGAATGAAGAGCATCAAGAGAGCAGCACATCATATAATCATCATTTTTGTAGTGTTTTATTATATTGTAAAATGCAAATTTTGAACAACAGATTGCGCAAAATAAGCAACAAGAAACATAAAATTGTAACAATAAAAACTAGAAAAAACACAATAGCAACAATAAACGAAAAATAGTGTAATTAAATTTTGTTTCTGGCAATAAACTTGACATTTTTTTTTTGTTTTTCTCTTTTATTCTTTTTGTTCCCTTTAATTTGTAGTTGTTATTTGTTATGTGTGTTTTAGATGTTTTGTCTTTGTAAACTGTATGTAGCCATTTTTTTTACATTTTGGTTTATTTTTATAAAATTTTAATATTTTTTTTAAAATTACATTATAACAATGTTGCTAACATCATAAATAATAATCCATATACAGAAATATACATACATGCAAACTGTATATGCGTATATGTACAAATATGTAAATGTGTATGTTTATTTAATTTACATAATAGAACTAGTTTTATAGCGGAATATTTTGCATATTCGTAAACCAATTTTTGCTTTTTTTTTGCAATGGAAATTGCATATTTTTGCGCATTCATAAATTTTACAGTTACATTTAGATAATAGGAATTTTTAAAATTTCTAGGTCTAATTTTGACGGATTTCTTATAGATCAAATTTCGTCTGGACAGCAATTGTAATTCTGAAAAAATTAAGAAAGAATACAAGTTGTAAACAGAAACAAAGAAAATTCCTAATTTTGCCTAGGCAAATTGTCACTGAATAAAATGTTAAATTTCAAAAAATAAGTTCACACTTGTAGACTACGAAGAAAGTCCGCTTATAAGAGATAAAATTGTTATCAAATTTCATTCACTGGAAAAATAATATGTTTATACTAGTAAAGGATAGTCATATTATCTAGATTCAACTGTATATTTTCAAATCTCTATATACATTCGTACTCATACTAAATATTCGCGTAAATCCTTATAAATAATGAAAATTTTGAAAAATATTTTTTTTTTTTACAAGACCACTTAAATTTTAGTATACTTGAAAGTTTTTAATTTTATTTTATTGTTTTTTTTTTATAATAAAAAATTAACAACAATTATAGCATAGACAACGTACAATGTTTTATTAATTAAAAAAAAATTTAAGTTATAAATTTTACTAAGACTTTAATTTTTTACGATTGCTATGTAAAAGTTGGCTGACTTTATGAATTTTCAATATTTGAGTCGTAAAGCGAATAAAGTACAGATCCATTAGCTTTCAACCTATAAGAATAAACCAAGTTTATTTGGCGAGTTAAACGACAAGTGAATCAAGTACAATACTTAGAAAAGAATTGAAAAAAATTTCTGGAACTGGGGACTTATGATGATTTAAACAATAATAATGAAACAAACACGGTACAATTTTAAAACAAAATTAAATCTAATCCAAGCGTTCCACCATTAAATATTTCTAAATTTTTTAATTAAATCTTTAAATTTTAAACTTTTCTTTCTTAAAATAAATTATTTAAAATAAAAACAATTTTAATAAAATTAATAATTTCTATCTAATTTTTCTTTACAGGTAAGTGCACTAATGAAGTTTTAAACATTTTAAGTGAAAAATTGGGTAAGATAAACAATTTTTAATTTTTACAAGTACTGCTTTAATAATCAAAATTTATTAAAAATTCTAATTGAATATTTTATTAAATATGTTAAAGTGAAATTAATAATTAATATTCACAAACTGGGTAAATCGGACTCCATTTTGTGTAAATTCTGCCAGAATGAAGATTAGGCGCCCATACATATTATGTGTAGCTGTTCTACTCTGGCTGTCAAGAGGTGCATATGGTTTGGGCGGGGCTTTCTCAGTATTAAAGAGGTCAAGTCCAACTCCCTGAGAAATGTCTTTGGTTATTTACTTGGGCCCGGAATAGTTTAGGCGGGATATGGGAGAGCTACATTAACACATGGCTGCAGTAGTCGGTGGGGAAGAATTCTTTTGACTATATCTAGCTTCAAAAATCTACAATAATTAATATTTTATTCTGTCGAAATTCTAATTATTAAACAGTTCAAAAATATTTCAATTTCAAACAAAGAATTTACAATTTAAGTTATTTATAATTTATTAGTAGTTCCGAAATCATAAAAAGTAATTGATATTTAATTTTTTGTATTGTTACTATATACATGATTGCAATAATTTCAGTTGCATGCCTTATATTTACAAAATTGTAAGTTCATGTAAATGATTTGAATTTCCCTATAATTTTCTTAAATCGCTTCTGGTCATAATCTCCCAGGAGTTCCTTGGCTTGCCGTAGCCCCGGAAGATTTCTCGAGCGCTCCGACCGCCTTCTTTATGATTTCTTTTACGGATACTATGTGATCCAATTCCGCAGAAGGGCTCCTTCCCAAGAAGAGGTGTGTTTGCCCTCTTAAAGGATCCATAAATATTGTAAGGATTATAAATTCATACTAGATTATTCCATTTCGCATTCAAATTGTTTCAATAACTATACCCAAGTATTTCCTCATATTAATATATAAATAACAACAAATTTTAAAGATTTTATGTATCTAGCTCAAATTTCAAATTAAATTTCAGCAATTGTCTGTAATATATAGAAGTCAAAATTCAAATAATTTTACTTCTTCGTACGAACTCTACTATACTCTTCAATATACTTATAGAGTGTTATTATTTATTATATATGCCTACTGTAGCAGATGGTATCACCTATAGTATATGCTTTACTTTCAAAAAATTATTAAATTTTTTTTTTTTATATACATAACGTATAGCTACATATTTTATTTAAATCTTTATATAGATTTTCTATTTTTACACAAAAATATTTGAAAATAAATTTAATATTGTTAAATAACTTTTATTTCATGAGAAAAAAAAAAATTGTAGCTCTATAGCTCCAGTATAGGAAAAATATTTTTCTAAATTATATTTTATTTTCATCCATACATACATACGTATACATTATAGATTTTTAAACATTAAATAAAGTTCTGTTGTATAACATCATCATAACTACGGTACCATACATATACCGTTTACACATTAAAGCTGATTTTTCGAACACAAAAAAAAACTGCAGAAAAAAAGGAAAAATTTAATATTTTCGATATTATTTAAGTTTTTTGTGCTTAAAGAAAAAAAAAAGATATACTAGCTCTGTTACTTTAATATTTACGGGATCTATGTATGTATGTGTATGTAGTCTGCTTTTCTATACAATTATTATTATTATTTTTTTTTTAAATATTCTACGTTTACACACTCTTCATAAATAACTGTGGTTCCCTTTGACTTAACTTTTCCACCCCAAAATTTTTTGTTATGCATGACCAGACATCAGAAAAACATTAAAGACTTTTACCATTTATACACATATAATGTACCTATACATAATACATGTATGTTTATATGTTGAATATTATGAATTTATGTCTAACATACAAAATGTACAAAAAAAACGTAGAGAAAATATGAAGTAGGAATATACACGAATTTTATATAGAAAAGTAATTTTTACTTCTACATATTATATGAATGTATGTATAGGTAGGTATGTAAGTATAACCATAGTAAATAATATTATGTATTAACATAATATATTGAGCAAAAAATACGTTATGTTACCTAAATAAATACCTGTGTGATTGTAGAAAAATTAAATTTTTTTATTAAATTTTAAAAAAAATAATATTTTTGAGTAAAAAATTATCAAATTTAATCGAATTTAAAAAAAAAAATTATATAATATAAAGGACATTATATAAAATTGAAAAAGGAAATTGTTAAGAGCGAAATTTGGTTTTACCTCTAGTACTTATAAAAATAATTTAAGTGAACGTTTAAAATTTTCCTATAAAATTCTATACGAAATTCTGAAAAATTGACGAAATTTTATGTATTTAAAAGTTAATATCTTAGAGTAGGAAGGCAGAGACACTTCAGACCGAAAGAATGTAATATTCACAATAAGTAATATGTGAAAAAAATCTGATGTGGTCAGCACATAACCGACCGCATTGTGTATTGTCTAGTTAAATGAAAGTGTTACAGAATATTATAAAAATATCTGTGAAATACATCTTTCCAATTTTTAGGACATTATTAAGCTTATAGTTAACATACTTAGAAAAATGTAAATTTGGATCTTAGTAGAGTTTCGCTTTGTGCTACCCGAATTCCCTCGCCAGTTAGTTTGGGTAACAACCAGAACTCAAATATCAAATTTCAAGAAATTCCATCAATTTGTTCTGTGGATATGGTGAAAAATGTAAAATTGGCCCGCAAATCAGTTCTCGAGCTCTAATCTTTCCAAAAAAGTTATATGTTCATTGCTTTAATATGAGGAATTCATATATTAAATTTCAATGAAATCGGTTGATTATTTCTCTTTATATACACAAAAGTGTATGTTTGGCCCGTAGTAAACGTCTAGTTGCCGATGCCTGATCTTTCCAAAAAATTTACATGTTCATTGTTTTAATACGGGGAATTTATATATTAAATTTCAATGAAATCGGTTGATTATTTCTCTTTATATACACAAAAATGTGTATTTGGCCCGTAGTAAACGCCCAGTTCCTGATGCCTGATTTCTTCCAAAAGTTAGGAATTTTTGCGTATGATCGAGCAAAGCTTGTATATGAAATTTCAAGTAAATCGGTTGAATACTTTCTTCAACATGGTGAAAAATGTAAAATCGGCCCGCAAATCCGTTTTCGAGCCCTGATCTTTCCAAAAAATTTATATGTTCATTGTTTTAATACGAGGAGTTCATATATCAAATTTCAATGAAATCGGTTGATTATTTCTCTTTATATACACAAAAATGTATATTTGGCCCGTAGTAAACGTCTAGTTGCCGATGCCTGATTTCTTCCAAAACATACGAATTTTTGCGGACGGTCGAGCTGAGCTTATATATAAAATTTCAAGTAAATCGGTTGAATACTTTCTTCAAAATGTTCAAAAATGTAAAACAGGCCCGCTAAAAAGTGCAGTTCCCGAGGCCTGATATATACCAAAAGTTGATCGATCCGTGCCATGGTGGAAACAAACTTACATATAAAATTTCATCAAAATCGGTTCAGCCGAACTTGAGATACACGCGTGCACACACAGACCGACAGACGGACAGACCGACAGACCGACAGACCGACAGACCGACAGACCGACAGACCGACAGGTTGCTAAAAATAGTTTATTTACACTTCCCTACTATGGAGAAGTACGTTCCCACCGAAAACTCGATATGCAAAATTTGTTGCCATCACATAACCTACCTATTGTTTACACAATACGGTCTGTAAAAAGGGTGTACAGGGTACATGTTTACCTATACTCGATTATGCCTTCTAGCAGCCTTAATCTTTAAGAATATACAGTTTTTGATTAATTTTTTCTAGATTAATTTCGATATAGAATTGCACTTTATCGCCATCTGAATTAGCTACAATGTTCGTCAACTAGTATCGGTACCAGAACTTAAATATTAAATTTCATCAATTAGTTTGGTACATGTAATACAGGCACCTAGTTCGATAAAAATATAAAATTGGCTAACAAAAAGGTCCAGTTCCGAAGGCCTGATCTACCCCAAAACTTGTAATGTCCTTGATATAGTCCAGAGGTTCCCAAACTTTTTTCTCTCGAAGAACTCTTGTCGTGTTCTTTAATTTTCGATAAACCTTCTACTAAAGTTAAGTTAAAAAACTTATTAAATTTTAGAACCCCAATTTTTATCTCACCTTCGGAGACCCCTAGCAATTCTTCATCGACCACTGGAGGTTGTATATAAACTACCTTAGGAATCACTAACATAGCCAAAATAAATTCACACATAAAATTTTATTAAAATCGATATAACCGAACTTGATGTACACATGTTCACTCGTTAACCGACAGACTAAACTGACATTTAGGCATATATTTTTATTTATTTACACTCTCCTACTAAAGTTTTCAAAACTTAAAACGCGTTTTCTGGCTAAACTAGAAGAGATGGAGCGATTTTAAGTATTTTTTGTGATCTCTGGGAGTTCACAGATTCCGCCATTATATGATAATAGGCTGTAGCAAAAATATTTTTAGAGATATTTAAAAAAATCTTTTGCAAAACTTTAAACGCGTTTTCTGGCTAAACTAGAAGAGATAGAGCGATTTTAAGTGTTTTTTGTGATCACTGGGAGTTCACAGATTCCGCCAATATATGATAATAGGCTGTAGCAAAAATATTTTTGGAGATATTTAAAAAAATCTTTTGCAAAACTTTAAACGCATTTTCTGGCTAATCTAGAAGAGATAGAGCGATTTTAAGTATTTTTTGTGATCACTGGGAGTTCACAGATTCCGCCAATATATGATAATAGGCTGTAGCAAAAATATTTTTGGAGATATTTAAAAAAATTTTTTGCAAAACTTTAAACGCGTTTTCTGGCTAAACTAGAAGAGATAGAGCGATTTTAAGTGTTTTTTGTGATCACTGGGAGTTCACAGATTCCGCCAATATATGATAGATAATAGGCTGTAGCAAAAATATTTTTGGAGATATTTAAAAAAATCTTTTGCAAAACTTTAAACGCATTTTCTGGCTAATCTAGAAGAGATAGAGCGATTTTAAGTATTTTTTGTGATCACTGGGAGCTCACAGATTCCGCAAATATATGATAATAGGCTGTAGCAAAAATATTTTTGGAGATATTTAAAAAATCTTTTGCAAAGCTTTAAACGCGTTTTCTCGCTAAACTAGAAGAGATAGAGCGATTTTAGGTGTTTTTTTGTGATCACTGGGAGTTCACAGATTCTGCCAATAAATGATAGTGGGCTGTAGCAAAAATATTTTTGGAGATATTTAAAAAAATCTTTTCCAAAGCTTTAAACGCGTTTTCTGGCTAAACTAGAAGAGATAGAGCGATTTTAAGTGTTTTTTGGGATCACTGGGAGTTCACAGATTCCGCCAATATATGATAATAGGCTGTAGCAAAAATCTTTTTGAAGATATTTAAAAAAATCTTTTGCAAAACTTGAAACGCGTTTTCTGGCTAAACTAGAAGAGATAGAGCGATTTTAGGTGTTTTTTTGTGATCACTGGGAGTTCACAGATTCTGCCAATAAATGATAGTAGGCTGTAGCAAAAATATTTTTGGAGATATTTAAAAAAATTTTTTGCAAAACTTTAAACGCGTTTTCTGGCTAAACTAGAAGAGATAGAGCGATTTTAAGTGTTTTTTGTGATCACTGGGAGTTCACAGATTCCGCCAATATATGATAATAGGCTGTAGCAAAAATATTTTTGGAAATATTTAAAAAAATCTTTTGCAAAACTTTAAACGCATTTTCTGGCTAATCTAGAAGAGATAGAGCGATTTTAAGTATTTTTTGTGATCACTGGGAGCTCACAGATTCCGCCAATATATGATAATAGGCTGTAGCAAAAATATTTTTGGAGATATTTAAAAAAATCTTTTGCAAAACTTTAAACGCGTTTTCTGGCTAATCTAGAATAGATAGAGCGATTTTAAGTGTTTTTTGTGATCACTGGGAGTTCACAGATTCCGCCAATATATGACAATAGGCTGTAGCAAAAATATTTATGGAGATATTTAAAAAAATCTTTTTCAAAGCTTTAAACGCGTTTTCTGGCTAAACTAGAAGAGATAGAGCGATTTTAGCTGTTTTTTGTGATCACTGGGAGTTCACAGATTCCGCCAATATATGATAATAGGCTGTAGCAAAAATATTTTTGGAAATATTTAAAAAAATCTTTTGCAAAACTTTAAACGCGTTTTCTGGCTAATCTAGAAAAGATATAGCGATTTTAAGTATTTTTTGTGATCACTGGGAGCTCACAGATTCCGCCAATATATGATAATAGGCTGTAGCAAAAATATTTTTGGAGATATTTAAAAAAATCTTTTGCAAAACTTTAAACGCGTTTTCTGGCTAATCTAGAATAGATAGAGCGATTTTAAGTATTTTTTGTGATCAATGGGAGTTCACAGATTCTGCCAATATATGATAATAGGCTGTAGCAAAAATATTTTTGGAGATATTTAAAAAAATCTTTTGCAAAACTTTAAACGCGTTTTCTGGCTAATCTAGAACAGATAGAGCGATTTTAAGTGTTTTTTGTGATCACTGGGAGTTCACAGATTCCGCCAATATATGACAATAGGCTGTAGCAAAAATATTTTTGGAGATATTTAAAAAAATCTTTTTCAAAGCTTTAAACGCGTTTTCTGGCTAAACTAGAAGAGATAGAGCGATTTTAGCTGTTTTTTGTGATCACTGGGAGTTCACAGATTCCGCCAATATATGATAATAGGCTGTAGCAAAAATATTTTTGGAAATATTTAAAAAAATCTTTTGCAAAACTTTAAACGCGTTTTCTGGCTAATCTAGAATAGATAGAGCGATTTTAAGTATTTTTTGTGATCAATGGGAGTTCACAGATTCTGCCAATATATGATAATAGGCTGTAGCAAAAATATTTTTGGAGATATTTAAAAAAATCTTTTGCAAAACTTTAAACGCGTTTTCTGGCTAAACTAGAAGAGATAGAGCGATTTTAAGTGTTTTTTGTGATTAATGGGAGTTCACAGATTCTGCCAATATATGATAATAGGCTGTAGCAAAAATATTTTTGGAGATACTTAAAAAAATTTTTTGCAAAACTTTAAACGCGTTTTCTGGCTAAACTAGAAGAGATAGAGCGATTTTAAGTGTTTTTTGTGATCACTGGGAGTTCACAGATTCCGCCAATATATGATAATAGGCTGTAGCAAAAATATTTTTGGAGATATTTAAAAAAATCTTTTGCAAAACTTTAAACGCATTTTCTGGCTAATCTAGAAGAGATAGAGCGATTTTAAGTGTTTTTTGTGATCACTGGGAGCTCACAGATTCCGCCAATATATGATAATAGGCTGTAGCAAAAATATTTTTGGAGATATTTAAAAAAATCTTTTGCAAAACTTTAAACGCGTTTTCTGGCTAAACTAGAAGCGATAGAGCGATTTTAAATGTTTTTTGTGATCAATGGGAGTTCACAGATTCCGCCAATATATGATAATAGGCTGTAGCAAAAATATTTTTGGAGATATTTAAAAAAATCTTTTGCAAAACTTTAAACGCGTTTTCTGGCTAATCTAGAAGAGATAGAGCGATTTTAAGTGTTTTTTGTGATCACTGGGAGTTCACAGATTCCGCCAATATATGATGATAGGCTGTAGCAAAAATATTTTTGGAGATATTTAAAAAAATCTTTTGCAAAACTTTAAACGCATTTTCTGGCTAATCTAGAAGAGATAGAGCGATTTTAAGTGTTTTCTGTGATCACTGGGAGCTCACAGATTCCGCCAATATATGATAATAGGCTGTAGCAAAAATATTTTTGGAGATATTTAAAAAAATCTTTTGCAAAATTTTAAACGCGTTTTCTGGCTAATCTAGAATAGATAGAGCGATTTTAAGTGTTTTTTGTGATCACTGGGAGTTCACAGATTCCGCCAATATATGATAATAGGCTGTAGCAAAAATATTTTTGGAGATATTTAAAAAAATCTTTTGCAAAACTTTAAACGCGTTTTCTTGCTAAACTGGAAGAGATAGAGCGATTTTAGGTGTTTTTTGTGATCACTGGGAGTTCACAGATTCCGCCAATATATGATAATAGGCTGTAGCAAAAATATTTTTGGAGATATTTAAAGAATCTTTTGCAAAACTTTAAACGCGTTTTCTGACTAAACTAGAAGAGATAGAGCGATTTTAGCTGTTTTTTGTGATCACTGGGTGTTCACAGATTCCGCCAATATATGATAATAGGCTGTAGCAAAAATATTTTTGGAGATATTTAAAAAAATCTTTTGCAAAACTTTAAACGCGTTTTCTGGCTAATCTAGAATAGATAGAGCGATTTTAAGTGTTTTTTGTGATCACAGGGAGTTCACAGATTCCGCCAATATATGACAATAGGCTGTAGCAAAAATATTTTTGGAGATATTTAAAAAAATCTTTTGCAAAACTTTAAACGCGTTTTCTTGCTAAACTGGAAGAGATAGAGCGATTTTAAGTGTTTTTTGTGATCACTGGGAGCTCACAGATTCCGCCAATATATGATAATAGGCTGTAGCAAAAATATTTTTGGAGATATTTAAAAAAATCTTTTTCAAAACTTTAAACGCGTTTTCTGGCTAATCTAGAATAGATAGAGCGATTTTAAGTGTTTTTTGTGATCACAGGGAGTTCACAGATTCCGCCAATATATGACAATAGGCTGTAGCAAAAATATTTTTGGAGATATTTAAAAAAATCTTTTGCAAAGCTTTAAACGCGTTTTCTGGCTAATCTAGAATAGATAGAGCGATTTTAGGTGTTTTTTGTGATCACTGGGAGTTCACAGATTCCGCCAATATATGATAATAGGCTGTAGCAAAAATATTTCTAGAGATATTTAAAAAAAATCTTTTGCAAAACTTTAAACACGTTTTCTGGCTAAACTAGAAGAGATAGAGCGATTTTAAGTGTTTTTTGTGATCACTGGGAGTTCACAGATTCCTTCAATATATGATAATAGGCTGTAGCAAAAATATTTTTGGAGATATTTAAAAAAATCTTTTGCAAAACTTTAAACGCGTTTTCTGGCTAATCTAGAATAGATAGAGCGATTTTAGGTGTTTTTTGTGATCACTGGGAGTTCACAGATTCCGCCAATATATGATAATAGGCTGTAGCAAAAATATTTTTGGAGATATTTAAAAAAATCTTTTGCAAAACTTTAAACGCGTTTTCTGGCTAATCTAGAAGAGATAGAGCGATTTTAAGTGTTTTTTGTGATCACTGGGAGTTCACAGATTCCGCCAATATATGATAATAGGCTGTAGCAAAAATATTTTTGGAGATATTTAAAAAAATCTTTTGCAAAACTTTAAACGCGTTTTCTGGCTAATCTAGAATAGATAGAGCGATTTTAGGTGTTTTTTGTGATCACTGGGAGTTCACAGATTCCGCCAATATATGATAATAGGCTGTAGCAAAAATATTTTTGGAGATATTTAAAAAAATCTTTTGCAAAGCTTTAAACGCGTTTTCTGGCTAATCTAGAATAGATAGAGCGATTTTAGGTGTTTTTTGTGATCACTGGGAGTTCACAGATTCCGCCAATATATGATAATAGGCTGTAGCAAAAATATTTTTGGAGATATTTAAAAAAATCTTTTGCAAAACTTTAAACGCGTTTTCTGGCTAATCTAGAAGAGATAGAGCGATTTTAAGTGTTTTTTGTGATCACTGGGAGTTCACAGATTCCGCCAATATATGATAATAGGCTGTAGCAAAAATATTTTTGGAGATATTTAAAAAAATCTTTTGCAAAACTTTAAACGCGTTTTCTGGCTAATCTAGAATAGATAGAGCGATTTTAAGTGTTTTTTGTGATCACAGGGAGTTCACAGATTCCGCCAATATATGACAACAGGCTGTAGCAAAAATATTTTTGGAGATATTTAAAAAAATCTTTTGCAAAACTTTAAACGCGTTTTCTGGCTAATCTAGAATAGATAGAGCGATTTTAAGTGTTTTTTGTGATCACAGGGAGTTCACAGATTCCGCCAATATATGACAACAGGCTGTAGCAAAAATATTTTTGGAGATATTTAAAAAAATCTTTTGCAAAACTTTAAACGCGTTTTCTGGCTAAACTAGAAGAGTTAGAGCGATTTTAAGTGTGTTTTGTGATAAAGTTAAAATAAAAAACTTATTAAATTTTAGACCCCCAATTTTGATATCACCTTCCGAGACCCCTAGCAGGTCTTCATGGACCCCTGGGAGTTGTATATGTACCACTTTAGGAATCACTAACATAGCCAAAATAAATTCACACATAAAATTTTATTAAAATCGATTTAACCGAACTTGAAGTACACATGTTCACTTCAAGTGAAGTGTCGTGCGTTCCCATCGAAAACTCGATATTTGGTGACGTCACATTACCTCCCTTATTGTAAGCAATGTGGTAATTTTAAAATAAAAATCTGTTTAAGGAAGCAATATTATGATTTGTCATAAAAGAAATTTGTTCAAGGATTTTACAAAAAAAGAGCCTAAAATTAATCTATCTAATAATATTGTAATCTAAAAATCTAAAGAGTTCTCCAAATAACTTCTTTAACTTAATTTTTGATAGATGCCAAACGTGTATATTAAATAGTACACTATAGCTATTGACCAATTTAAATTCTCCTTAGTCGAATTACTTGGAGTTTTAATACTTTAATGAATGAAAGTTAGCCATATTCCATATTTCAATCATATAATCTCATTCATTCCCTTTTGATTTTAATGTATGCGTAATTCTATGTGAATTCCTTAAAAATTGCCTCTACTCGGTGAACAATTTCCTAATGATTTACTATATTTAAGTATCTATAAAATATAGAAATTTATGTGAATGTATGCAAGAGAAAATAAATTTATTTGATAGGCATGGATAAGTTATTAATGTTCTCCTTCAAAATTGTTTGCAAAAATACATAAAAAAAAAACAAATAAAAAATAACGAAATAGGAAACTTTTTTTAAGTTAAATGGTTTTTACTGGCCGTAGCACAGGTAACAATATATTACTAATTCCAGAAAATACTACAGTAAATATTATTATCACTGGTTATATACTCCCATATATAATCTCAGTTTCATTTCTAATTCTAATAATCTTTGAAATCTTTATTTTAGTCGTATACCACCTACCTTTAACATTTATACATATACATGCGAAGCTATATAACACATTCATATATATATGTAGATAATAAATGCACAATATTTTCTTTAGATAAGAATAATAATAAATGAATCCAGGGATATGAAAAGAAAATCCCTGTGGATATTGTAATGGGGATATTTCCTTTTCTAAAGTGCATAGTTTTCCATTTTTCTATATTAAAGATTGTAAAACAGAAAAAAAAAAAAATGAGAACATCAAAATAAATAAACTAAGTTGAGAATAAAGAACGAAATAAACTAAACAAGGTAGAGAAGTTTTAATAAATTGTCCTCCTTTTACCTATTTCATTTATTCTTTTTCACTTTTATGTTATTTTGAACTTTTAATTTCCCGATTGTGGGAGGATTTTTTTTATATTAAAGGTAAATAATTAAAATCTCTGAAATCTAATTAAGAAATCACATTAGGACGGCTAAATTCCATGCTCAGTTCAAAATTAATATAACAGTTCACACTAGCTCATGTGTCAAATGTTTTTCACTTAATTTCTCATTAGCTTTCCTATATAAGCTCAAAAAAAAAGAGAAAAGCTTCATGAGAGAGAAGTAACACAACAAAATTTAATAATTTTAACACGTTAACCGAAATAATTTCTCGGAAAAATTTAACATTCCATTTCAATGGCAAATGTAAGTGAACTGCCTATCTCACATTTCAATGACGATAAGCGACAACGAACAACTTACACCAAAAATAGTTCAAAAAAATATTTCTGCCCTAAATTTATTGTGTATACCTGCAATAATTTTTGATCATACATATGTACATATTTTCAAAACGAAACGTGTAACCTGTGTTACAACGCCCCACCAAATGTCCATGAGCTGGAGAAATTACGATAAGTTACTGTGTTTATTTTTGCGTCTCTTGTCATATTTACGAGCATTATTAGAGTATAAGAAATAAAACGATTTAACGATAAAAATGCGTTACGAAAATTTTATGCAACAAAATATGAACATTTATTATTACTGTTTATATAATAATGATAGTTATTAAAGTCACGTTCAGTTTTTATTATCACATTTATAATAATACACATGTGTATATATTGATAGATAGTATATAAATGCACATGCTCATATATAATTTTCTGAAACTTACAAAATTATTAAGAATACACAGATAATGAATGAATAAATGTCATCTTTGACACTGCTTTGCAAAATAAAATTATGGACGTTCTGTTTGAATGCACGTGTACGCATATTATATCTACACAGTATATCCACAACGCAATTATATATAAACTTTATTTCTTAATAAGAAAATTTTTCCTCATAAAATGCAACAAACATTATTTAAAATGTCATAAAATATATTAGAAAAATTTGTACAGTTAAAAGTTCAGTTATATTTCGGTGACGTAATCCCAAATTAGATAAGATATAATACAATTTTATGTACATATATAACAGGGAGATATCAAGCTACAATAATGATATTACAGTTTTATGATACTTTTCCATTATTGACGGTTATAAAGGGGGTGATTTTAGTGTCTTTGATTTTTCAGGTTATAATTTATAGGTTTTGTGTTAGATGTGAATGCCAAGTTCAATGGGTATAGGGAAGTTATTATGGGGAAACTGGCGCCCCAGCATGGACTTCAAATTATTAATATTTAAAAGATGTTTTTCGTGTTTAATTAATTTTGACTACTAAACTACGCAATTTAATGCCTATAGATTATTTTACTTGGGGGTGTGTTGCCTACAACATTGAACGGTGTTATTCAGACTGAAAATTGCGAAAAAAAAACTCAATATTGAACCTTTTGAATATACACCTAGGACATGATTGCCGCCATGAAATTTTATTCAAAAAATAAATTAATTTATCGATTCAGAAACTGTGCAAATCTATAGTTTCTATATAATCTTTTAATGTACAAGTCGATTACTTAAAGAATCACCCTATAATTTATTTTCTTCTAAAAAACTTTTAGTATTTGTTCATCTTGTCACAATTTCTAAATTAATATCACTTGATTTAGTTGTAGAGCACATATAAATATGGCAAATACTTTGTCTTTAACAAAATTTTCTTCAAAATAAATCAAATGGTATAGTCCTTGACAGCACACATGTAAATTGATTAATGCTTGATTAAATAACAAAGTCACATGTAGAATGCATTTTAGTTTATTTAATTCTAAATATATATTCTTCTTCTGTCATAGAAAACAACTTAAAATACTTGTTATAATTTTGTTATATTAGGAAAGAATAGGGATAAAAGAGAAAAAATTGTTTTCGATTATTTCATTAAATCTGTTATATTAGATAAGTTCAATGATATTTATAAAATATAATTAAACTAAAACATGTCACAACTCGCATTCAATTATATATTTTATTAAATAGTCAATATCCGCTAGCCTTTAAATGTTATACTTAATATTGGAAGTATTAGATCGTCTATGTATTATAATATAAGTAGCAATATTCATTCTAGCAAATAAACATTTATACAATGTAGCTTGTATAACAAATATAAATTAAGAAATGTTAAGGATATTATTATATAATTTTCATAATAATTTTATTGACATTTTCATTTTCTAATTGATCTAAAATATTGTTAAAATGACAAAATGTTGGA
Organism: Condylostylus longicornis; assembly: GCF_029603195.1. Lineage (NCBI taxonomy): Eukaryota > Metazoa > Arthropoda > Insecta > Diptera > Dolichopodidae > Condylostylus > Condylostylus longicornis. The sequence goes on along the minus strand of NW_026578052.1, from coordinate 2,833,276 downwards.
CTAAAGTTAAAATAGGTCATGAAATTTAACTCAGAAAATATTCTATTTAAAATTATAATATAATTAAATTTTTGCCTTGTTATATCAAATTTAGTTAATATAACAAGATAAAATTATGTCCTCATAACTATACAATAACTCTTTACGAGTAGTTGCTTATAGTTTCATTTTTGTTGGAAAATGAGAAATACAATAGAATTTAAATGTCCTGATTTTCAGTTCAGAATAATAAGTTCATTATTTAAGGTTTATATTTTAAAAATTATTTATTTATTTTTACTTTGTATTTTAAAAAATATAGAATTCTTACTTTATTACAATTTTCATTGTTAATATTTAATATTTTTATAATATTAAAATTTTAACAATGATTTATAAGTGCATTTAGTGTATTGTTGCAGTTATAACCTCGACCCGATCTTGTAATGGATATTAGAGCAATATTTTTAATAAACAATATAATGAATATAAGTGAATTTATTAAATGTGTACGGGCGGGGTACAGTAAAAAATTTTTTTTTTACAACATAATTCATGTAAAATTAATCAAGACAAATACAATCTTTACTTGTTACCACAATGCCTTTAATAATATTAAGATAGAAGTATTTAAAATAGCATTCTTTTCGTAAATTCATGGCTCACCTTGCTATCTTATAATTACGAGTATGAAAGAGTTTTGCAAATCTCACATTTCTTAGTTTATTTCTAAAAGAAAACAGTTAAATGAACGATGAAAGAGTCACAGTCCAGGACGGAGAGAGGATAAACTAATGAGATACCTTCTGTGCTCTCTACCTACTCCCCATAAGGTAATTGCTCCGTTTCCGTACATAGTAGAAATTTACTTTTACAACTTATAATCTTTTTGGTAATTGATTCTCCATTATTATTTACGGGAACTAAAGGGTTAATACAATAGGCTATAAAATATTATTTTTTGTTTTATAAAAATTTAAAGCTTGCTATTCAATCAAATTGTTTGAATTAGAATTAAATTGAACGTAGGTTCGTGCGTGAATAATTATAATTTTATCGGTATCTCGCCTACATAAACACACTCTTCATTTCAGTTAAAATTGAGTTAAAAATTTTAAAATGTCTCTCCATTGGATACTATCCTTTCATTGTAGATACGTAATTTAATATAATGCAATAAAACATGAAAATAAATTTATGACTATGATAATTATTATTATGATAGTAATGGCAATGATATTATAACTATTATTTTATGAAAATTGAAAAAAAAATATAAAGAGAGTTATAAAAGAACAAAGGGACGTTAGTGACGTTTCTTATATATTTGAAATCTTTATACTTCTTATTTTCATTTTTTTTGCCTTTTTGCTTCTTCTAAATAATATTTAGGTTGTGGGATCATAACGGAAGAGACCAACATTTTCGATCATTATTTTGAAAAAAAAAAAAAAGGAAAACTATTGTATTCGAAAAAGAGGAAAGAATATATTATTTTTTATTATTGTATAAAAAAAATATTTATTATTTTGGAACAATGTTCAATATCTATACTACTATATAGTAGCCTTTACCACCATAGATGTGCACATAATATTATATTAATGTATGCCAATGTACATCAACTCTAAAGTGTCATCTATTGTATTATTGTGAACGAGTATGTATGTACATTTATTACTGTTGTATTGTTATAATAATTTTATATACCATTTAATCCCTCTTCCTTTCTGATTTCTTTTTTATATAATATAACAAAATGACAAATATGTATAAAAAACTTAAGTGATTTTGATCGGAAGGAAAAATGTAGTAAAAAAATGAAATAATAAAATGCATAATTCAAATGGAAAAAAAAAACACCATATAAGAAAACCTGAATTGAATACCTTAAATCATCCTATATTGACATTAAATTTTATCTTAACCGAATAAGGGATAAGGTAAGAAGTACAGATGGTTCTGTTCAAATATAAGGAATACAATTAAAAAAATTAAGAAAGCATAGAATAGAGACAAAAATTCAATTGAAACAAAAAAATTTATTAAAATTAAAATAACGGCTATTAAAAATTACTACCAAATTTTAAAATAAAAAAACCGGATATTTATATTGTTGCATATTTTTAGGAGACTAACAGCATATTTTTAGGAGAATAAATATTCAAACATCATTTAATATATTTCCATCTACCATCCCTTTCGAGTTAGGAAGGAAAATAGAAATTTTTTTTAAAGAAATCAAAGATTACAAAAGAGCTAGTGTAATTAGAGCTTATGAAAGCATTAAATTTTTATACATTAAAAACGTTCAAATCGAGCTTCCATACTGTCTATTTTAAACAATATATGAGAGCAAATCATTAATTATCCGCGTGCAACAATTAGCCGAAAGACAGTTTGTAACCCCCTGTACTCAAAAAATTATAAGCATTAAAAATCAACATAAAGAGAGTAAATTACTTTATTATACGACAAAAAACACATATGCACACCAAAGTACAACCACACATTTTATTACCCACCATTTTACTTATAGTATATTTTACAAGGAATACGGTAATAAAAAAAAAACCAAAAATAATGGTAGAGTAACATCGATCAAAATTGGTTAAAAAAAATTTTTTTATTGAGTGAATAAATCTTGGTGTCTTTGCCACAATAACAAATTTTTAAAACAAAAACAAAAAAATCTCTATTTTAAATGATTCATTATATTGAGTCACTATAGAATTGACTAAAAATTTTAAATCTTGGAATAGCGCCATTACAACAAAGAAAAAAATGAAGAGAAAACTCTTTCTCTTTTAAACAAATAACTGTAATTTTCGTAATTCCCAAAATATTATACTCAAACCGAGTATACAATATAAAAATTGTGAATACTTCCGTCATGCCATTAAGACAATGGAAGGAAAAATTATTTTTGCAATAAATAAAAATTTTTTTAAATATTTTTAATGCCCATAAACAGTTTTATTGATTAATTTTATAAGTTATAAAATTTAAAGGAATTTATAATGTTGTGGCGGTATAGTGAGAACTTAATCACTCGTTTTAATAGTGAATTGAAAAATCTAGACCGCAAAAAATTTTTGTATAAATTAAATTTTTAAGATCCTGCAATATTGTGATAGAAACGAGATTCAATTTGATTGAAGATAAGACCTTTAAGTACAGATTTTGAATTGTTAACAGCACATTTCCAAAAATTTGAATAAATTCACAATGAAACGTTAAAATTTGATTATAATTCACAATAGTCTACCAACAAATTCTCCAATACGTAGGTCACTATTTATATTTCGGGTCCTGGCAATACTAGTGCTGCCAGGTGCAATCTGACACTTCCATTGGAAAGTTTGACATTTTTTAGGACAACTTCACTCAGAACGTTTTGTCATTCGAGCGCGAATTGTTTTGTTTACAGCGACTTGAAAAGTTCATCTCGGTCAAAAAATGGAATTGTCCCGTGAAAATTTTCGTGCGATGATTTTTTACGATTTTCGGCGCGGATTATCGAGACAAGAGTGTCTCGATCAACTTGTTTCGACTTTTGGTGATGAAGCACCATCAAAAACCACTGTAAATCGCTGGTACCAAGAGTTTGGTTTCGGACGCCGTTCGCTCCAGGATGAATTTCGTGAAGGTCGGCCAATTTCGGTCGTTTTGCCGGAAACCATCGATGCTGTGCGCGAAATGATAATGATGGACCGGCATGTGACATACTGTGAGATTGAGGCATCCTTGGGCATTAGTTCCACCAGCGTACATAAGATATTGCATGAACATCTTGCCGTGAAAAAGGTGTGTTGTCGATGGATCCCAAAAAATTTGACGATTGCACAAAAGAAGGCTCGTGTCGATTGGAGCAAAGAAATGTTGAAAAAATTCAATCGCGGTGCGTCAAAAGACGTTTATAAGATAGTCACAGGTGATGAATCATGGATCTATGGTGATGATCTCGTATCTTAACCAATTTTAATATTTAATACAAACGAATCAACTAAATTCGAATTCATATTTAAATTTCATATTCAAAAACAAACAATAATTAATAAAAACAATTTCTCTTTCTAAAAATCCTACTATTTTAATCAAATATAGAAAATTAAAACCCACCATTTCTTAATTCCCAAAAACTTAAGCCAGCTTATACCGCTAATATTTAAAATTTAAAGATTTTAATTTTTTTTTTTGAATGAAAAATTTTAATCAAATTTTCACTTGATTCTTGGCAATGAGAATAAAAATATGGACAAAACTTTTTAATAACAAACTATTGAAATAAAAAAAGAACAGAAAATAAAAAAATGTTTTTAACTTATGGTGGGAAAATTTTATAATAAAATTATTTAAAAGATTGCCAGTTATAAAAAGTTTTCTCTTTATTTTTTTTTTTTTTTTTAGAATTTTCATTGTTTTGTTTCATATTATTGTATATAAAGCAGCACTGCTTATAAATTTATATAAGTAGATATTTTAATATTAAAATGATTTTATATGAACACTTGTTTAAAAAAACAAAAAGAAAGAATGAAAAAAAAAAGATGAGTACATCCTCTTATTGAAAAGCACTTCAGTACCGCAACACTATCGGTTTAAATAATTCTCTATTTAAAGTGTATTGTATTATTATTTAATTTTGAATACATACATATAAATACACTGTTAAAAATTTTAATATAAAATTAAATAATTTTTTATTGTATAAAAATCATAAGAAAAATTAACGTGACTCATATGAGAATTGCTTAAGAAATTATGATAAAAATATATCGGTTATTTGGACAACATTAGTGTTTTTTGGACAATTTGGAAACATTTTTGTATTAACAAACTCTAAAAATAACATTTATGTTTTAATAAAACATAGTCAAATCACGTAAGGTTAGGTTAAGTGTCGTGCTCCCAAAGGGTACACATAGCAAATTCGACCCGTTGTGGCTCCGCCGGATCTCTCTTTTTCCGATTCTAATTCGGACCAGCCCGAGTTCCTTTAAGCTTTTGGCTGATCCGTGGCGTGCCCGAAGAAGTAAGACCCAGGAAATCTCTTCCTGGAGTTCGCCAGTGCCGGACCTAAGCATTCAAGGTGGGTTACAGTTTCCTCATACCCTTCGTCACAGCAGCTGCTACACAGACCATTCACGGATGGACCCATTCTGCTAGAACCGTAAGAACCCCTAGCACAGCACTGACATCCTCCAGTTTGAAAGAAATCATATCCCTTATGCTACGCAAGCCTAGCTTTGGCCATAAATTCTTTGTGGCGTTACACTATGCTCCATTCGACCATCTAAGGTTAGTGGCCAGGTTCATCTTTCCAGGTTGAATCTGAAGGGTAGTTGCATGTCTCACAAGCTTGTCCGCCTTACATTTCTCCGGAACTGTTAATTTGACGGTAATATCATAAATTCCAATTTTAATTGTAAGCCAAAGTAATTGTTAATTTTTAAATTTTTTATGGAACAACAACAATGATAACCATTTTTAAAAATGACTGCTTTAACTGCATATTTTTGCAGTCGTTTACAAATGAAAATAAATACGATAATTGGCATAATCGCTAGATTTGTAAAGTTCTAGTAAAGTGCCTTGATATTTCATGATTTCCAAAATCTTCAAATCATTAATTTTCCACAATTTATTTTTAAATTTGTTATAAATAACAAAATTGTATGCATTTTATACTTAAATTTTTAACAGTGTAAATACAGTTACAACATTATATATTATTATACATACATTTTGTATAATATAGAAATAAAATATATAAATCAAAATGTAAAAAACATAAAATATTATATACGTTAATAAATAGAAACTTAAATAATGTAGATATAGAGACTAGATCCTATTCAGATTTGAGTATTTTAAAGATTTTTGGTTTATAATCTCTTTTGTATTATATATGTATATACATACAAACTATATGTACATAATTGAATATTATACAATATATTATGTAAAATTATAAAATTATATTGTATAAAACATTCATGTTAAGAATACTTTTATAATAATTTTGAATAATATTTATTATGCATACAATATACTTTATATATATATGTATATCCATATATTTTAAGTATAAAATGAAAATAGGTACATAAAATCTAAATAATTCTTATATAGGTTTAAAATATACATATGTACTCGTAGTTTATAATAATACAAAATTTATAAGAGAGCACATTTCTAGACCTACTTATTATACAAATATTATTAAATTATATTCCGTTTTTTTCCATATATTATATTTATTAAGTGTAGTCCCAAGCAGAATTTTGTTGATTCCATTTAAATTTAAAAGAAAATGGTAAGATATTATAATTAATCATGAATCTACAATCATTTCTAATGAAATCCTTTATGGTTTCTCTACGTTATCCTAAAATTATATGAAATTTTTTTTTGGGTATTAAAAATATAAAAAGTCCTTTAATTTGCAGTCTTAACTTTTTACAAAATCGTTTTTCAATATATAGGCACAAAGACTGCTAGAATTCCCTATTTTTTCAGAATATCTGATTTTGAAATTGTTGGGGTATTGAACAACAGCGAGTTCACAATTCTTTATTTAGTTTTCGACTATTGCTGATTGCCAAGATCCATCTGGTATTTAAGTACATAAGTACTGAAGAGGAGTTCCCGTGCACCCTAAAATTTAAAATTTATTAAAAATATGAAAATTATATTCTTGTTCTTATATGCTAGTTCGGTTGTCTTAGTTTTAAATAAATATGTTTTAATCAATGCTAAATTGAGTTTAGAAATACTTGAAATTTTGTACAGTCGGGATTGTAAAATGCTAGACAGTCTATTACGCTTGGCCAATTAGGTGTTTCTACAACATACAATTCTCTTAAACTCAGCTGTACATGAAATATTTCGTTCTATATCAAAAAATAATTTATAATGTTAGATCCTTCATCATTAGAATTAACAAAACTGAAGCTTAGCTAGAATTTGATTAATTTATTATCACAATTCTTCGCAGATATACTTTCCGAATTTGTTCAAATGTATGTAGGTATGTATTCTAAATCAATTTATAGGAAAATTATTGAAATTTTTATTCTTCAAAATTTTCCAAAACAAATAATATCAATTATCAATACGAGAACACAAAGTTATATGAAAATCTAAATAAACATTTTTATAAAGATCAATTTAAATGCAATGTATACAAATTTTTTGACAAATAACTACATTATTTATACGTATAGTACATATATATATACAAACACATGTTTACAAATAATAATTGAATATTTGCTTTTAAATTCTATAATATAGCTTGATACAAAACACCATTATAATTGTTTGTCATATTGACATAATATCCACCATTTTTTTTTTCACCAATGTTTCATATACTCAACTTTTCTATTTATTATATATACCAATGTTTTCTAAATAAAAATTGAGATGGTTTCATGTAATATTCCCGATCAATTATTGGATCAGTGTCATAAATTAAATATAATTATAGCTATACTTGCTCAATAATTAAGCTCAAAATAGTGCAATAGATTGCATAAAGCTCAATAGACTGTATTTTTATAGTTGTTCTACACCGATCAATACTAATGTTAAAACTCCTTTATATTTTACAATATCTATGCATTCTGTCAGTTTTTGAATTAGAAGGGTAGGAAGCGCAAAGCTTTTGGCTCGTTATTATATGCGCTAATATTTTTTTTTCGTAAAATATTCGACGATCAAGTTTCACTGTTGTTGTAGATAGTCTAATAACTAAAAATTTTAAAACTCAATTTTTTGAATTCAATCGGGAAACCTTTTTGAGACTCGAATATAAGAACATCCTTTCATATAGTGATTTATTAAAACTTTCTCATCAACATACAAACATCTGTACACATAAAAGAATTTTATTATTTAAACAAAGAAATTGAAACTTTGAATTCATAAAAAAATCTTAAGAGATTCTTTTGTTATTTTTCAATAGAATTTGAGACGATAGTTTTTAAAAAATTTAATAAAAAATGGTGGGGAAAAAAAATAACATAAAAATAAACATATCATAAGTATGAGTAGATATATATAGAATTAAGTAGTTATGTACACTTATATTTTGTTTATATTAGGCTTTTATTCGAGGGTTAAAGAGAAAATTTATGACGGAAAAAAATTGAAATTGAAAATTTTTTCACAAATAAAAAACTACAAATCGTTGATTTTTCAAGTGTTTTAAAATATTTTTCTTTCAATTATTTTTAACATTTTCAGAATTTCATTTCAAGTGTTTTATGCTAAGATTAAATTGTCTACATACATACATACCTGCTACATAGGAGTTGGAAAAAATAAAGAAAAATATTATTTTTCTTTTCCTTTATAAGATTTTCATGTTTTCTTTTAATTTATTAAGTGCGCTTATTATTTTTGTGTCGCATGTGATAATGTGTGTGTTCATTCTATCAAGTACATATTTTTAAAATTTTTCATGTACATATATACTTGTTATACAAGAAGATATATAAGTTATACAAATTGTTTATTTCATTACCAATAAATAATAGAAGCATTAATTTTTCTCTTTGATTTTTCATTTGTAAATAAAATTAGGTATATATATGTATATATTATGGTACTCACATAAGAGACGAAACGAAAGCATGAACTGAATTGAAAAATTGTTCTTAATACATAATATTTTTGATATATATATTATTATATATACACATGTACATAATAATCAAATTGTGGTATGTTTTACCAAAAAAAAAAAAAAAATTTAACATGAAATATTAATTTGAGTATAGTGTTTTTTTTTGTTAAATTTGAGATATTTTTGATGAAATTTTTATAAATTATTGATTTTTATTTTAAACAGGGTGCTTCACCATAAAATATTCCAAAGAAACTAGATTCGAATTACTGGAAGAAATGAGTATTTTTGTATCGAAATGCGTTGCTCTAATAAATTTTGGGGTGGGGCGAACTCAAAAAAATTTTCTTTTGAAAAAAGTTCCATATAAGATTACAATTTATTGAACACTTTGTATAACTTTTTTCTTTCCGATTATTTTTCAATTGCTTTCAGTGCTTTAGTTAAGTAATTTTTGAAAGTTACTGCATTAATGAAATTTTGGTGATATGAGTGAACTCAGCTTTTGAATATTTTTACGATAATTTATTTAAATTTCAATTTTACAAATTTAGAAATTAAGATGAGTTTAATTCTTAATTTAAGGGCTATTTTATGAAATTTTTACTTAATTTAAAATTTTCTTTATTATAGATAAAATTTAGATATAAGATCATTTCAGAAATTGAAAAAATAAACATAACTACGATTTATTTTATTAAGGAATTTGTGAGGCTTTAATAAGCAATCAAATTTTGTCCTTCTGAAAATTTTCACAATATGCCCGTGTCACAAAAACTTCTAAAATTCAAAAATACTAAAGCAAACAAATTTTCTTATAAAAATGTGTATTAAATTTCTATTTTAAAATTTCGAAAAATTTTTCATGAATGTAAAGAGGCATTCTATATTATAATATTACATATGAGGCACTCAGCGCATTAGTGGCCTATTAAACATTTTTGCAAAAATAAGTTATTATGTTTAATAGAGCAGTAATGACCTAAAGAATTGTTCTACATTTTCAAAATACTTATAGTTTATTCTTCTTTTCACTCTATTTTGACATAAATTTGTTTTTGATTTGTAAATTTTCTCAAAAATGAAATATTTTATATTTCAATTGTGATTTACTCGAAATGTCATTTTTGCATAGTAGGCCACTAATTCGCTAAGCGCCTCATATGTAATATATTTTATGTATTATAAAATGCTTTTTTGAAAAATAAGAAGAGCACCCAATTACAAACATAAAAACCATACATATGTATAAGTGTTATATTCCCATTTTTAAGTTTTATACTATAATATTGAAATAAAATTAGTGTTTTATTAACAAAAATTTCTATATCATTGAAATTCAAAGAAATTTTATGCCACATGTACTAAATAACAATAATATGCTTTAAGCTCAAATAATAGCACATTTTACATAATATGAAAGCGTGAGTTACCTTGAAATTATTTGCAGAAAAGAAATTTACATTTTTTTTTATAGATCTAATATGTAGACACAAATTTTACGCCTCTTGTATACAATTTTACAATTTTTTCATTGTAATTAAATTTTCTCAAATAAAAAAAAAACAAAAAATTTATTAAATCAAAATAGTGAAATAAAATAAGGCCTTTGAAAATTTTTAATTAATTTTCTATTAAAATTTTTCATTACAAATTGAAATTAGATTTTTTAAATATAGATCGAATTTGAATTTAGATTATAAGAGACATAATATTAGACTTTATATTGCTGCTTGAATAGAAAATAATAAAATGTGGCTGGTATTCCTCCACGGTTAGTGAAAATATTCAATTACTTGGGTTCAGTCCTTGATAGTGTACAAAAATGTGTAGGACATGTGGGACATGTGAAACACACTATTAGGAAAATTTCACCTTTTGTTAACCTCAGACAATTTTGAAAATATTTCTCTGCTGACATGTTGTTTTATGGTTTTTGTTCTTATGTTTTGTCGAATATAGTTTACTTGAACTCTTTATGGAGTAAAACACCATACATACTGTCTCAGTTAAATTAAATATATTATTTGAATTTAGAAAGCAAATTGAAATTATATAAAGGGGCTTTGTGTTAGGTATGCAAGTGATATGTTGTATGACGAGCGGTATTTAAGTTTGGATCCATATGTAGGAAATTTGTTTTTAAATATAATTTGTAAGATTCTGTAATTTTTCACTTCTGAATTAAATAGAGGAAAAAAAAATGTTGCCATAAGAGTGTATAGATATAGAGATGGATTCCGATAAGTGTAAATACTAGATAGAGTACTATTTTCAACAGAACAAAATTACTAACATCAGGGCTAGACGGACATTGTGATTAATTGTTTGAATGCGAATTTTTCACCATTGTTATTTGAGGAAGTTTGAGGAAAGAAGGAATGGTATGATAATATTATCATTATTTTCATGTCAAATTTACATAGTACCTAAAAAAAAAATATAACAATAACTATTATTGATTAAAGACGATTTAAGAGTATGAATGGCATTTCATTCTTATAATTTTAAGTCAGCAATGGTATAATTTATCATTTGGAAACCAGATGAGTAAATAGATTTTCTTCTCTCGAATAATGCACTTTTATGCACCTGTCATTTGAATTTTAAATAAATAATGCATTTATTTGAAACAAAAACTGAAATGTCAAAGTAAAAGAAAAAGTTCTTTAATATTGTTTTTTCAAATGTCTCAAATAAAATTTCATCGAATGAAAAATCGATTCTTACATTGTTCGATTTTTGTTTTTTGTTTCGCCTTAACAATAATTTTTTATTTTCATAAAATTTATTTTAGAACTTTTATAGCGTACCACCTACACTATTTCATACTATACATAGACTGTATAATATTGATATTGTGACAAAATATTCTAAAATTTCAATTAATCATTTCTCATAATTTTCATTCAATGCATTTTAAATTTTTTTAGTTGATCTAAAAAAAATTTTGAAAAACTTTAAGTGTTTTCTCTTTTTTTTTATGTTTCTTATACTCTTAAATTTTTAATGATGTTTAAAGTGATTGTCATTTTATCATCATCATCATCATCATAAAATTCACAAGAATATAAAATCATAAAACAATTAGACATATGGAAATTACATAACAGATACATACATATTTGTAATGTACAATAAATTTTTTATACGTACGTATGGTATATAAATTCACAATAGTATATATACATTCTATATATGTAATACAATTAAAATATACTTTTATGCACTTGAAGGCATTCTAAATTCGGAAATTGATTACTTGAATAATTTTAAATATAAAATTGTATAATATTCACAATAGCACAATATAAGAGTTTTTATTGGAAAGAGACTTGTACAATATTATAACATTATGTAAGTGTATAGTGAAGGCGTCTGTTGACAATGACATATTATGTAGTTATGTATATGAACAGTAATATTATGCAACATTTTAAATGACAAATTCAAATCAAGTGGTTTCTTTAATGGTAAAATACTGACATTATTCAGTATACTTACACGTATTATAATTACTCGTATTTGTAGTGATTTGAAATTTTGTGCAGTTTTGTGTATAGTGTGATAAAATATTAAATGCGTTTCTGTTACAATAATGTTGTAAATTGTGAATGGCAGTGATTCACAATTAATTTTAAGAAAAGAACTAAAACCTTAAAGGAATTGGAACAAATCTTATATTGTAATCAATATTTTTGATTTAGTTTTACTGTTATTTGTTACTGTATTTTAGAAAAACAACAGGCCTTCTCAATATAGTCGGTTATGTGCTAAATAACAATTGTAACTTCTAAATCCTCTCATTTTCCGCTACAAGTACAAAAATTTTCAACAACTCCTAGGTGAGTTCATACTGTATGAGCTGAAGTTCATATTGCACGAGAATATTTGAGTGTCTCAGAGTTGAATGGAGTAATTTTCCCTCTTATATTTTTTAATATAAAATTTTCGGTTTTTTTTAATTTTTATATTTTATGGAAATTCTTTTTTATTTTACGACCAAAAGATGCAATTGAAAATGTCGCAAGATTCTAATTAATTAGATTTCTTTATTGTTTAATTAATGATGTGATGGAAAAGTGTTTTTTTTTTTTTGTTTTTTCGAAATTAAAAAACGCATAAAACAGACAAAAATATGCTCACTTTATGATGTCTGGTAAAATAATTTCGGTTTGGAATGATTTCACTTTTGTTTTTCATTCTTTTTGCTTTCATTTTGAAATTTATTTAAGCAATAGAGAAAATTAATTGAAAAAAACAGTGTTGTGTGATACAAATTTTTCATTTTCTGTTATTTTTTTTTTGTCAAAAATAATGAAATCACTTAAAAAAAACATTGAGACTTGACAAATTTGTTTAGAAGTCACCTAAAATGGGATTTCATTTCAAATGACTTCTGTTTTGTAATCAAAATTTTGTATGTCTAAATTTAGAATATTATTAATGACATACAAAACTTGAATGTTTTGACAGATAATGGTTATAACAAAAAGATAAAAAAGAGTAAGAATTTTTGACATTAAAAATTATGATAATATTTTTATGTTAAAATTAATAATTTACTTATTAATGTGAACGTACAATAGTGCACATGGCTAATTGATTTGTAAGTTTTAGAAATTAAAATGGGGTAATAGTCATGTATAACAGAATTATGTAAATTATTATTTGGTTTTGAAATACAGTATCATATTGATTTTAAATTTTGTTGTTTGTGCTTTAAAAAATCTTTAATAAATTCATGAATTTCAATGTTCAAATGTAGAAACTTACTACTTAACACATAGTTTTCAAGAAAGACACGATTGTTTTAAGCAGTTTTATTTGAGTTACCTATAGGTGTGTAGTTCAAAATACAATACATCTCGAATTTAATAAAAATATTAATCAACATATAAACAAAATCCATGTTTTTTTAATAGCTCATACATATATACTCGTATTAGCTCAATATATATGAAAACAATCTGCATTAAATAAAGTACTTCATAATTTTAATTTTAAGAATCAAATTTTTCTCAAAACCTATATGTATGCACGTGATCCTTTTAAATTTATTAAAAATCAAATTTTCAAATTAATTTTCTAAAAAATTTTAATTATTTTTAGTTAGTCCATATAAATATTTGCACCTTTTAGGAGCATAGAACTGGTTCACAATATCATAAATAGCCATGAACCAGTTTCTTTCATCATTGAGTTTATTGGGTATAGGTGAGGAGGAGCCTGTCCTACTTATGTTAAATATTTAAGATTATTGATATTTAATTATTTTCTTTTTTTACTGGTATTTTTAATATTAGATATTATGGAAATTTGGTAATTAATTAATATTATTTTTTTTTTATTAAAATTTAATGTACATTAAGCTATAATATAATATTGAATATAATTTTGATGGTTCCCTGACATCTCATCATACGAGACATTTCATCATTGCACATTTCAACATTATAGCAATTCATCATTATTGTATTTCATCACCATAACATTTCATCATTGCATAAAGTGCATTTTGCAAACATAAGTACATAATTTGCTTATTGAATTTATATTTGCGATCGCCGAGCGCTTCATAATTTACGTGGGCAACTTACCAATTTGCCCAGTGAGAAAATGTGCCACATTGACCAAAGCATTTAAATTAACTTTTACTTTTAAATTAAAAAAGAATTGTCTAGATTAATTACTATAGCTTATTATTATATAAATTTAGCTTTAATATCACTTACCCCTGAAAGAGCTCTACAAGAGATGTTGTAAGTTCGATAGTTAGCTAAGAATGAGGCCACTGCTGCTGTGCACCGAGGGTATATCAAATCATAATCTGATAAGAAATTTCTTTACAAGGCCAGTTTATCTGTGATCTTAAGATCACAGGCATCTTAGTGATGAAATGTTATGGTGATGAAATACAATAATGATGAATTGCTATAATGTTGAAATGTGCAATGATGAATTGCTATAATGATGAAATGTTACAATGATGAAATGTTACAATGATGAAATGTCTCGTATGATGAGGTATCTGGTCACCAATTTTGATAGTGACCTGACAGGGCTTTTAACCCGAACTCCGTCAGTTAAAGGACCAGTGCAATAATCATACTGTATACATTGGTCATTAAATATACGAGTACGATATTGTTGTTTAATTTCAATGAATTCAAATTAAACTATTGAAAGCTTTATTTTATAACTATAAAATGCAAGAAGTTCGGATTTTTATGTAAAATTGATATCGTAGAAAGATCATAAATTTGAGCTTCATTTAATATTATATTGAAATAATTTTAAAAATTGCCTTAATATTTTGGCTATTATAACAAAATCCATTTTAATTAAATTATTTAATTTGGAACTTACACAATAATGTTTATATTTCAATTCTATAAGTTTATTCGAAATATTTCTATGCATACGGGAGAAGAAATGAATAACCTTTATAAAAATTATAAAGGTTATTCTTTAAAATTTAAATTAAATTTATTGGAATTTCAATATTTTATTATACATAATTTATTGAAATAAAAAATATAGTATTTTTATTATCATAAATGCCAATAGGTTCGAAAATAATAGTATGTGCAAATTTTTTAAAAATATTGCTATCCAATCTTGAGCATAATACACACACATTTTCTTCCTTTTAAGCTAATTAAATAAAAATTCATATTTGAAATAAATTTTGATTTTTTATTATTTTAAATTCTTAAAAATTACCCCGATTAATTCATAATTAAATGAGTTTTATATTAAAATAATTTTCAAAAAATAAAATCTATGAAATCTTTTTATATTTTCCTTTTACTAATAATTTTTCTAATAAGAGAAAATTCATTTAGAAATAAAAGCTAAAAATCTGAAATTTACACATTTATTTTATATTTTATTTGATTTAATAAAATATTCTTTGTATTAAAAAGGAGAAAAAATGGAAAATTTAAATAAAAATATTAAAAATTAAATTTTCTCTTCTCTGTATTATAGAAAGAGTATATTTTATAAAATATTGTATAAAAACTAAAATTATAAAATATTAAATTTTAGCAATTTTATCTTAAAAAAAAAAAATGATCATTTTAAAAAAGTCAGCATATTTTTTAATTCATGAAAAATCTCTATTTTCCTTTTAAATTTATTTTTCATTTAATTTTCTTTTTTTTTTCTATGTTTATATTTTAAATATTAAATTTTATTTTTTCTTTATATTTCATTATCTGTTATTTTTCAATTTAAATTTAAATATACAAAAATAAAATTAAGAGATTTAAATATAAACTAAATTTTTTTTTCTATTTTTGTGTAGATTTTCCAAATATGGACTTAGATCTATAACTATATATTATTTTATGTATAGTTTTTATAAGCCGATTATTGAAAATTATGTACAATATAATATTGTCACAATACTCTACATAATATATACAGAGTCTTTTAAGAGATTATGCCGCTGATTAAATTGGAAATAAATTAAAAACAATAATGTTGTGCTCTTAATTACGAGGATAACACATAATAAAAAATGTGAAAACAAAAAATATTTTTTTTGGTAAATTGGATTTAGATTTCCCAAAATCACTGATAGGTAGATATAAAAAAAATTAATAATTTTTTTATTAAAAATTTAATAAACTCATTCCTATTCGATTTTAAAATTAAATTTTGATAATCCTCTTAATAATTACAATGAACGCGGTTAATATCAACTTTTTAATTTTGTCGTTAATGTCTGAGGCTTGTAGTGGCCTTATCGTCCCACTCTGCCCAAATTTTATTAATCTACCTCAATTTAAAGTACAAAAAGGGAGAACATTTTCCAAAAATTTAATTAATATCTAGCCAAATTTTTTAACACCGAATTTTTCTTTGACAAAATTACATTCAAGAAACCCTGTACACAAAATATATTAATATTATTAAGTGGTATTTTTATTATTGTATATAAATTTCATGTTAAAGCATCCATTTTCAAAAAAATAGTTAAATTCACAATAAAAGAGTTAAAAAAAAACAGAAATAAACCTCTTTTAAATTTTGAAATAATTTCGTTAAAAATTCACACATATTTTGTTATTTATATTTATATGCATGTATACATACATATACATACTATACTATTAAAGTGTTTTTGTATTTCAAGCAATAAAATTCACTAAAACCTTTATATTGTTTTTAATATACTCAATATTATAATATACTTATAAAATAATGTTCATATATAATATATAACAAATTGCACCCCAGATGAAAGCGTGAAATATTTTTGCAAAAATAATATTTTATATTGCATATTTTCATATTGACATTTACTGCTATTTAATGAAATTGTATAAGAAATTTACCGTTACTTCATAAATTTTTGCAAAAACCTTACATAATTTTTAAAGAAATACGATGACAAAAATTCTTTAGAAATTTATTGCTTTGTGTTTTATAGTGGATGAATGTCAAAAGATTATACTAATTTAAATTGTCAACACCCAATTTTTATGCATAACTAATATTATATTGTGATAATTCTAAGAATAACGTGTACATATGTATATAAAACTTTACATTTTCTTAATATACATATAATATATGATATAGCTCTATTGATATATAGATATATATCAATATACCTATAAACTTGAATTACGATTTTATTTTTTGAAATCTGAAATTGAAAGACGTCGAATGTGACACAATTTCTTTAAGGGTGAAAAATAGTCATATATTGTACTTATTTACACTTATACACATAGACCTTATTGATAAATGAATGTACATTAAAAGTGATTTAGTACACACATATAATATGTATATAATGCCTATATATAGGCATGTACATATGTTTTATATGTACGCCAAATTCACCCATTTATTTTTTAATTTTGAAAATAATTTAAAATCTATATAAATACACATTATATAATATGTGCATATACATATATATGTATGACTATGTACAGCAAATATATTATGTCGTCTATAACATCTAATAATATATTTTGACATAATGACATGAATAAATTCCTAAAACTATTCAAAAACATTCCAAAAATTTTATTTTATACTTAAATATTATATATGTATATAATTTTAATATTAGAAATACATACATACATACATACATATATATTTACAATTTATATAGTATTGCAAAGATTTTTATGTATATGACTGGGAATGATTAAGTAAAATCTAACCTCATTTTCACATATTTAAATCGAAAACCAAATTGACATGTATTTTCAAAAATCATTTAATTCTTAAACATGATAGGTATATAATAATGTAATTTATTCATTCCAACACAAATATATACATATTCTAATTACATAATATATATACAAAGATTTTGCACATAATATATGGATTTTCAATTTTAAAATTTTCAAAATACATACTTATATAGGTATATATAGAATTTCCTGCACATATCAATCAATTTTTGTATAATTTGAATTTATAAGTACATGATACATAACACATACATACTGTATAGTATAAGCACATTATATATGTATGACGTATAGAATGAAAATAAAAATTTATAAAAGCACAATTTTTGGGTAATCATAGTGTTGTTACATAAGAATTCATGTACAAAATAATTCACAATAGTTAAACACAAGTATATTAGTAAGCGTCAAAAACAAGTGTGTACTTAAAATTTCATAAATTTGCGAAATTTTTAATTTTGAGCTTTAAAATTGTCAATTTTTAGCCACGTTTTGTCATTAAAATGTTGAAAATTTTGAAAATCTAATAAGAAGGCTTTCTTTTTTTAAAATTTGTGTTACTAGAACATTATACAGTATAGTTTATTCTCAGTATTCTAGAACATTATATAGTTTATTCTCAGTAATTCTAGAACCAATTATACGATTAAATTCTGGAATCGTTATTCTTCTATAGGATGCCTATGCTTGAATCCAAAATATTTTGATTGAAATTGACGGTAAACTTCATTGATGGGTCTTCTTATTCCAGCAACAAACTATATAAAATGAAAATGTATTGACCTTAGTGAAAATTTTTAAGCAAGTTGAGGGTTTCTTTTATATGGAAAATTAAGTGTAACCCAGCAAAAAAATTTATGTTGTCATCCTAGCTTTGGATTTTTATTAATGAGTGCACACAATTTCTTTTGATCATCACAATACTTCACTGCACAATATGGGTGTCTAACTGACATACATACCGTATATCGATTGGGAAAATTAAATTTTAATTCATGAAAATCTACATAAAAGGCTCCATTATTATAGTATTTTTGTACACACATACTTATTCACAATGCATTTTGAATAAAAATTATGCATATCTTAAAGTTTACTCCTTGTTTTACCCTATGGAAAATCATTTTAATATTAATAATATAGAGGAACGCGATAAAACGAAATAACAAAATATGAAATTTCTTTAAACTTTTTAAAGTCCTTTCGTTAAATTTCCATATATTTAAGTTCCATTTTTAGATTTTATAAATTTTATTGTTCTCCAAATATTTTCTGAAATTATTGAATTAATTTTGTATGCGTTTGATATTTCGGGACTGAGTGGAAGCTAGTATGAATTATGGCTTCTTTTTTTCAGTTTTATACAAAAAAAATCTATTTTCGGTATTACGCTGTTCTGTATAACAGCTAATGCTCATTCAAAATTAAAATATCGAAATAAATTTTTTATATTTTGATTTTTACCATACTTCCACAATATCAGCGGGAGTTCTATATAAAAATAGCCTTATTTTAAATTTTATTAATATTAAATAATTTTCCGAAATGGCCAAAAGTGCATTTTATAAAATAAATAAATTCAAAAAATTAAAAATTTTCCTGTAATTATAGGAAACTTTATAAGGATTTTAAATTATTGAAATACGTTATGATTTTATGAAATGAAATTTTAATTTATATTTGTGGTTGAATTGTATATGTTATATGAGTATATGTTATGTTTGAATGTAATAAAATTCATAGTTCATTATTGTAGTTAAAATTTCCTTAATCCGTTTATAAGGCAATGTAAATTCTTGTTCGTTTATTGAATTTCAACTTGAATATTATTCATATTTGATCACATAACTATACTAATTATATTTGTGTATAATAATATTAGGTTTGCGTATTAAAATTCCATATCAGCAAAATAATTGACGTAAGTAGTAATTAAATTTGATAACAAACTAATAAGTTTCGGATAGTATTCTCCTGTAAAAATTTTAGCCTAAATATTTATTCCCGCTCAATATAATCGTACTAATACAATAAAACATTCAAAAATTAAATATGCTTAAACATATTGTCAAGTTAATATTAGTATGTAGGTATCTAAGTCTATCATGACACAATATGGATTTGAATAAAATTCAAAAATTTCTATTTTAATATTTTGTAGTCATACACACATTTTTAATACAATGTGATTCTATGTCTATTTCGCTCTCACCTATGTAATAATATTTTCACCTCTATACAATATTTATGATTTTTTTTTTATGTAATTTCATTTTGATAATTAAATTTCTAATCTTTTAAAATTTATTATTTCACATTATTATATTTTATATTATGCGAAATTTCCATTAGAAGTCAAATGAATTTTTTTTTTTTTAATATGAAAATTTTTACACGTAAATTAGAGCATAAAATTAAATTTCATTTCATATTCCATAGGTGTATTATGTAATTATAATATTATTCTTGTATATTGTGTATATTTATATTTAATTTAAAATACAGTGATATACAGAATAAAAAAATCTTCTAGAGAATATATCATGAGCCCATAACAGGTTTTAAACTTGAAACTTCTTCAATTTCATTGTATTGTAGTGTGACGCCAATAAATATGCAATTTTCCACAAAATTTGATATCGTTTATAGATAAAAATTCCAATCAGTAATTGAACACCAATCAACTACGAATCAAACATTATTTTATAATTATATTTTGAAAAATTGCAAAACTTATTCATTTAGAACAGTTTTCGAAGACTGTGGCTTTAACCCCTTTCGAAAATTTTTTTTAACAGCTCTAACTGAAAATTATGATATTTTTGAGTTGCTTAGGCTAATTTAGGTTGACGCAGCAACCATAAGATACACATAGGCTAAATAAGCCTGTTGTGATACCGCTGGATCCACAACCCTTCGTTCTCACAATAATTAGCCTGAACTTTTCAAAAAACCGGCTAGGGTCCCTCACATTTTTTCCAAAGCAAGAGCAACTTCTTCCAAAATAGGATACAGTGTGCCATCTCCACCTTCTCGTCACAGCAACTCTTGCAGAGATCATTCGCAATCCGAGTTTGAATAAAAAATTTTTCAAAGCAAGGGGGAAAAAATAACTCAATTCACCTCATCAGCAAATTTTCTTTTGCAAAATTTATAAGTTATGGGCTCTTGTATTTCAATAAAAGGAAAATTCCAATTTTTCAGTTTAGCAATTTAAAATCAAATTATATTATTTGATTATTGTTGCAATTTATACAGTGTCTCAATACATTTCAAGAGTCACTGTGTATTTCTCACTAATATTTCAATGTTGTACAATTATGACAAATTTTATATACATATACATATACTTTATTATATATACTGATACATTGCAAAAAAAAAAATAATTATTATTCTTACATATACATACATATATGTATAATTCTATATGGTGTATGTATGTAGTAGTTTAGATTTATTATTTCAAAAAAAAATTTATTTTTTTCCTGTAATTAAATTTTAATTGCGCAAATATAACATAATATTTTTCAAATATTATTTAATTTAAAATATGTCAAATATTTAAATTATAATCATATTATAAATTCTATTCATGCATTCCAAATATTCACATAAACAAAAATAATAAAAATAAAAAACAAGAAACATAGAATACTAGGTTTTTTTTTGAAAAACTATTAAAAAAATTAAAAATTTGACACATGTCAATTTTAAAATGCTAATTACTATTTATGTAATATTAAATTTTTTAAAATATAAATCTATCCAATTAAATATTTTACTGAATACTTAATAGTTTAAATAAAAAAAAATAATTTTTAAATAAATTGAAATTTAAGTTTGATTAAAAAATCTTGAGCTCATGTGAACGCATTTTATTTTGTTTAAGTAAATGAAGCGATAGAGTTAATTGTAGAATAAATTGTGCCAATCTTTTCAAAAACAGATTGGATGGAAGGGAGCAGAAAGTATGTTCTCTGTTGTTGAATAAGGAAGGTGACTTGCTTAAGACTGAAACCTGCTGCTTTGTGTAGGTGTTATAAACTGAATTCCATCAGATTTCTTAAGTATTCAATCGATTTAACTGTGTATGCATAATTGTATTCAATTTTTCTGTACTATTACAACAAAACAGTTCTGTTTATTCTCATTCTTCTCTAGATTTTGTATTTCATAAGACTTACAAGGAAATTAAATATCAAAATATTCAAAATTAAATTAATCAAATTCAAAATATTTAAAATCAATTGTTAACCCCGATTGCCTCTTGGTTTTCATCTTGTTTGAGAACTTCAAAATTAGATTGAAATCACTTATATAATAATACAGAGTCGCACTCTTACACAATACTACAACTTGATTTTTATATTTAGCATGAATGTGTCGTTTACAATAAAAATTTTTGACACAAAAGAGAACTGTTCAGTACTAAAATTTTTAATTAATTTAGAAGAGAAACAAAATTAAACAAATATTTATACTCAACGCAATTTTTCATAATTTATTTTAATTAAGAAAATATTTTGATTAATTCTTCCTATATAACCAAAAAAAGAATTTGATCAATAACTGAAAAAAAAAACTCATAGACATTTTATGAAAAAATAACCCGTAAATGATTATTAATGTGATAATCATTGTTTTGCTAATTGCATCTCAAGAAAAAAATTAAAAAAACCAAAAACAAAAAAAATCTGAATAAATGAATTTATCAGAGAACAGAATCAATGTACATTCATGTGTGTGTATCAAGTCAAAATATCAACAAAACTATTAATTTATTAAGAAAAAAAAAATATTTTTTTTTTTATGAAATCATTAATCTTAACTGAAAAGAAAATTAAAATTCAAAGGAAAAATTTTTAAATATTATCAAATATTTTGTTAAGTCTATATGAAAAGAGAAATTGTACAATTTGATTTTCTTTTTATCTCCCGATTGAACATCAATCATAAACTATCAAAAAATATATATAAATTTTTATAATTAAATGGTCTTTATGTGGATATTAATGGCATACTCTTTCCGTTATAACGTTTATAACATATTTGTACGAAATCGTTCCTTAAACTTACACTTCAAGTCTGAGATAGGCAAATGAAACAACAAGCAACGTAGCAATGAATTGTGGCAAAAGCTAAGTCACGCAAAGAATCTGTTATTTCTCCGACGGAGGCATATAATAGGGGTAACGATACAATCACACTAATTTGCTTGACAAACATATCAAAAGTATAAGTATGACCGTGCCGAAAATAATCTCTGGTGTATTGAGGTTGGTATGGTGAGAAGAGGAACAAATAAACGGTAACTGCCACCATGAAGAAGAGCGCCACCACGTATTCGTCCAAGTGAACCACACGCCTTCTGGCCAATGCTTCACAAAGGCAGAGAATATGGCAAGCCGTCTCATCCTTATCATGGTAAAATCTACACAAACGTATTAAACAGTCCCAGTCCCCGGATTATCCAGTCCCAGCCTGCAATATACAGGGAAGAGGCCGACCATCAGCTGTGTCTCCACCTTTTAGATGCTAATAGCTCATTGCCTCTTCTGAGAGACGGACTAGGAATGAAGATCTTCGTATGCCTCATTCCCGACGCCCGATCTCAATACCCCCGTTTAAGGCAGCTCATCTGCTCCATACGCCTTCATATGACAGCTTGACAGTCCACAAAAAAGTTCGGGGCTTACAAAAGCTATCGTCGCCGGCTGTACTACGAAGAACATAATTGGCAGAAGGGTAATTCTAACCCGAATTAAAAATATATCTTAAAAAAGTTGCGAGAAATAAAATGTTATGTTCATTTTACTCTTCAATATTCAAAACAATTTCCGTTGTGGTTCCGGTGTGGAAAGCAAATATTAAAATTTTTATATGAAATATCCCAAAGTTTTTTTTAAATTTAAATTTCTACGAATTCTAAAAAAAAAATTCAAAACCTAAAAACAACATTTAACTGTTTTTTTTTTTAAATTAACTAAATCAGACGGTGAAAAGTCAATAAAGTTCAAATTAATGATCTCTACTTGTACTAAAAAAAAAAAACAAGAGATTTAAAAATTTCAAAATGTCAAATCTAACAAGAAAACCAAAATGTAAAAGAATCAAAAAAAAAAAAAAAACTAAGTTCAATCGAAATATCATTCATTGGCAATACGAAACATTCATGGATAAACTGATGAATTGACGTATAATGATCTTGCCTCATTATACAATTTAAAGGCGTTCATTTGTTTAATAAACTTCCTTCAATATATGTACATACATACATTCTCAAGCGTTGTACACGTTATGACACCTTGTCGATTTATTCGGTATTTTTATTTGTCTATCCATAAATTATAATCACTCTTTTCTGTTTCCCTGCCGTTGACTCCTTCGCTCTTCATATTTACCCTTCATTTAATTGTTGTTGGGAATATCTTCATAATGAATCACAAT
Organism: Condylostylus longicornis; assembly: GCF_029603195.1. Classification (NCBI taxonomy): domain Eukaryota; kingdom Metazoa; phylum Arthropoda; class Insecta; order Diptera; family Dolichopodidae; genus Condylostylus; species Condylostylus longicornis. Next base: position 2,808,982 of record NW_026578052.1, on the reverse strand, counting down.
ATTGTTTTTACTCTTTTTGTTTTTCTTTTTTTACCTGTAAATGAACTAATAATACTCTTTCGAGTGATTGATCAGCTTGTTATTTTTTTTTTTTTCATTATTATGACGATTCACAACTTGTGTTTATTAAAGTAGTATAAAGGAGATTTTTTTTGAGGGAAAAAAAACAGAGAAACGCAAAAAAAAACTTTTGAGGTGTTTTGATTAATTAACTTTTGGAGCCATTTAAGGAGTTATTATTAAATGGCAGGATTGAAATTATGTTGTCGTTGTTGTTGTTGTCGTAGTTATTGGTGGTGCTGTTGTTGATGTTGTTACTCTTTTTTTTTTATTATTATACTTGTTAAAATACAGAATTGTTGTTAACGCCGCCATAGAACATTTAAATATTTTTTGTGTTTTTTTTTTTTGTGACGGTCTGATATTGAAAAAGGTCAGTTCAGTTATATAATGATTGTTATTCATGACGAATAATTGTTATTTTCGTGTTGTGATGGAAAGAATTTTAAGAGGAATTTTGACGGATTTCGGTAGGTGGTAGTGAAACGAATTTTTTAATAAAAATGAACCTAAAAATATTTTTTAAGGTAAAATATAAATGTAGAATTTTAATATTTTTGGTAAATGAATTGTACATGTATAGATTATAAATATTATTAATAGGATAATTAGTCTTTTAAGAATTTTGGAATTGAAATTTCTTATTACAATATTGTACCTATTTATTTTGGAGGAACAATAGTTAAAAGTAAATATAAATCATTTTAAATTCATTAAAATAGACTGCTAAAAGAATTTTTAAAATTATTTCAGATCAGTATATACAGGCACACTGTCTTATAAAATTTTCAAACTCATTTTACCATTTTTTTTTTGTTTTTTAATAACCGAAAAATGGTAGTACTTCATTCGATTCTACCTTTTTACCTTTACAATTAGTAAAAACGACGGAAAGCTTTGAATAAACTAAACTAAAAATCAAATATTAAAATTAAAATTATAGATAAAAATTCTGAAACTGTTGCATTCATTCATAATGCATTATTACCATCTACACCGCGACCAGAAAATATATAGATCTATTGTGGCTCCCAACCAAATGTGGAACAAAGCCCTACAACATCCTCAAGAACCCACCCTTCTGATGAATTTGAGTAACTTTGAAAGCTCCGCAGACTGCAGCGCTGCTGGATTGAGTACGTTGTTTCCTTGTACCTCCATTCCATTCTCCCAGAAGGTCTGTCGTGGACTGTTATTCTGTGCGCAAAATCTGCAAACACTTTAATCTTCTACGCCCAGCCTCCTAAGGTGACCCTTAACTCTACAATGCCCCATCCAAGTACCAGTGCGAATTTTTACCTGATTCCTGAAATTATTTTCCTAAACCGCTTTTAGTCGTAAATTTGCAAAAGTTCCTTAGCCTATCAAAGACCCGGAAAGCCTCTACAGTGCTTCGAACATCGCCTCTCAATTTCCTTCCTTAATTCTCCTCGCATCGTATATGGTGCGATTCTGCAGAATGGCTCCAATCCAAGAACAGATGTGCTTATCCCCCTTCTCGTCAACGTATCGATCGCCTCTTTTCCTTCCACGCCCACATGTCAAGGCACCCAGCACAGTTTGACTCGGTAATTAAATTAGGTTCGGACTCCTTAAAATCTTCATATTAAAGAGACTAGAGGTCAAATCCAAATAATATTTCTAACAAGGTTTTTATATTCCTACCGCTAAAACTAAGCACTTTCGGGTTTCATTTGCTTATTTTTCAAATATATTCAGTAGCAAAAAATTTTGTGCCGTTATAAACCATGGAAAAAATATCAATAATTCATGGCTGAGTACAAACCTTAGCTCCCTTGTATAGCTGCTTACCGAATTGGAAATAATCCCAAATAATTGAAACTCTGTTACTAATTTCCATTTAACACAACTTTTGGCGAGCCAGAATAATATTGTTCAAATATATTAAATTATTACTGGAAATGAGCATAATACAAACCATCACCTGAAAACAAATTACGTATACAAAAGATTGCATTAAGCCGATTGTCCAAAATAAATACAATTTTTCATAAACTGAACCACAAAAATTCTTAAAACTCAATATTACGAGTATTCATAAATGAATTAAAAAATACACTATTCATTTATTTCAATAAATTGGTTTTAATATTCTAGCAATTAATAATATTAAAAAAAAAAAAAAAAAAAGAATTTATTTGAGAATTAAAAAGAAAAATTAAAAATATTAAAAATTTTAAATTTACCAATTTCTTTTTTAATTTTTTTTTTCAAAATTGCAAACAAAATTTCAAAATAAAACAAAAAATCTAACAAAGAATTTAAAAATATGAAAAATGTTCACATTTAAATAATTTGCAAAAAGAAAAGGAAGAAAAACAAGGATAATATAAAAAGGATAATTTTGCAATAGAATTTCCTTTAAATTCCTGTATTTTTCATTAAAAACCACACACACATTGTAGAAAATTTTATAAAAGAAAATTTGAAAATTTTTTTAAAAATTATTTGAAATAAATTTTCCTCAAATTTTTTTTTTATTTCTTTCTTGCATTTTCTCGTTTAATTTTCCTTTTGTTTTTTTTTTTTTTTTGGGAAAAATTAAATTCAATTCATATTTTATTGATGAGAAAAAATTTGTGTTTCTAAATTTAAACAAAAAAAAAAATAACTTTCAAAATCCTCTCAAAAGGAAGCAAAAAAGCACAAAGAAAGAAAAAAACAAAAAAAAAAATAAATTATTTCATTTTGAATTTTATATTCCTTTAAGCTTTTTCCATATCCTTTCGTTCCTCTTCATTTCGTTTCTTTCTTTTTTTTTTTTGAAAATATTCCTTGACTGTCAAAACTTTCCGACAAAATAATACTTCGAGAGTTTTTCTCTTGTTTTTCAATTTTTCTTCATTTTCCTTATTATTTTTTTTTATTCCATTGTCATTTCCCCTCTACTTGTCTCTAGAATTTTGAAAAAAAAAAATTTATTTATTTTTTTTTTTCCTACTGAAATTTGTTGTTTTGTTTAAATTTTCTTAATCCTTAAATAAATTTTTTTTTGTTTTGTTTTTTCTTTTTATTTGTATTTTATACTTTCTTTGCTCCTTTCTTTAAATGTTTTGTTTTTTACTTTATTTTCTTTACTTCTTTTAATTTTTTATCCTTTTCTTTTTTGTTTTAATTTTGTTTTTTTTTTTTTTTGTGATCATTTTATTTATTCTTTTTATGGTATCATCAATGAGATTAAATAAAATGCTTCAAAGGACTTATTATCCTTTCAATAAATATAAATGCAAGCGAAAGCAAAACAAAACAAATAATAATAAGGAGAGGAGGAAAACAAAAAAAAAACACAAGAGGAAAAAGCAAAATCAACGAACAAATAAGAAAAAAAAAAAACTATACTAGAGTAAAAGATAACTTGCTTTGCCATCTCAATTTTTGCTTGATTTTCTTTATTCAACCATTGAGAAAAAATTGAAAGAAACAGAAAGAAAACAAATTCAAAAAACAAAACTCACTACAAAAAAAATTCAAACAACAACAAAAACAACAAAAACGAAAACTATCTTCTCTCTTCGTTTTCAATTTTTTCACAAAAGCAAAAATATTTTATATGCAGTAAGTTATTGAATTTTTATATTTACGAGTATGTTTGTGTGTATAAAAGAAAAATACCTACAATGTGTACTGCACGTGTGTGAACGTATCATACATATATGTTAGATATAGGTACAAAATAAAGGTTTTTAGGTACGTTTTATTGAAAGAAAATAAAGTTGGGTCAAACCAATGGTTTGTATTGTAGCACTTTTCCCTTCAGCAAGTGAAAATTCTGCTTTTAAATACAGTCTATGTATACCTATCAAACTATTAAAATTATTTTCATTCATATACAAAACTATTTCTAGAATTGCATATATTTAGGATGACGCATATATGCAGTGTTTGAAATAAAGCAAAAATTAATATAAAAAGGGGTTAACATAATGCTCGATTTTAAGGTTTAATTATGTGAGTTAAGAAAAATAATTATATTTTTTAATTTCATGGAATTTACCGTTAGCTTTTTATGTTTATAGAAATTTGAAAAAGCTTGCGGTTTCGGAAATATAAGGTGTCAAAAATTCAAATTTTACAAATTTCAAGAGGCCATAACTTGAGAGGGGAAGGAGATGGAAAAAAATTTTCTTCTAACGAAATGAACTATTTGTTAATGTCTAAAAGCCCATAATTTCAAGCTTCTACAGGCTGGGGTCTAGAAAATAAACGACATCAAAAATTTGGAAAAAACGGACTTTAGATAACGGTAAATTTGAGCGGCCATTTTGTTTTTCTAAAGTTAACCTTTAGTATACCCCGCTAGGGGAAGTAAGCCACTGCCTTTCTGCGTTTGCAAAATTTGAAAAATCCTTATGGTTTCATTGCACTAAATAGTTAAAGAATGGCATTTTTAGAGTTTTGGGGGGGTATAACTTCTAAAGGGGGGGAGATAGGTAAAAATTTTGTTCCACGAAAATAAGTTTCTAGTAAAAATCTATGTACGTACAAAATTTCAGCTTTCTATCTTCAAGGGTGTAGAAGTTTTGTAAACAGACACACGGACGGACGGACGGACGGACGGACGGACGGACGGACGGACGGACGGACGGACGGACGGACGGACGGACGGACAGAGTGAAACTAATAAGCACTTTTTTTTCAAAAATTTTTTGGAAAAGTGCTAAAAAGCAAGTCAAAGGAAGATTTTGAATATAAAAAAAAAAAAAAAAAATTTTATCTTTTGAATTCAATAGGAAGCCACTGAAAATTTGCTTAGTATATAGTCCAAATTTGTATTAAGAGGAGAACTTTTCATATATGCGGTGGAGTCTAATACAGAATGAGTAGTCCAATATCATTGTAACATCTTCGCCTCAATAGTCTAAGAAAATCCTTGGGAATTCTAGAAAATCTAGGAATTTTGCTCGAACAGTTTCTAATGGTGAATTGCGTGACAAAAAATCCCGAAAATGTACGTTATTGTACCTTAAATCAACAAACTTTTCCGAAATTCCTAATGCTGTATGCAACACATACGTAATATCAACCTGAAAAATTACATATTGGAATTTATTTAATTTTTGACGATGTAATTTTTTAGAAAATATTAAAAAATCACGCGTTTTCTTATATCATATTTATATAAATGCGAATTCAGGGCAGTATAACACTTTCAAATAATTAATTTTAAATCAGTGCACCAGACACGATACGTGTGTATTCAAGTTACTGGGATATAATAAAATATTCTACTACATTGCACCACTCTTACTAAACACATTCTCTTACTTACAAATAGGTACAAGAAGACTCTGTCCCTGTATCATAGATTTTTTTTTTTGTCAATAAAAATATAAATTGTACAATTTACAAGTTCACTTCGTTTCAAATGCAGTGTGTTCTTTACAATACAAGAAACGTACGAGCTGGTATATTTGTATGTTAAGTAATGACTGTGTGTGTATATGCTGACTGTGTGTGTCAGTATCAATAATATAAAGAAAAAAATAATTTTTTTCATTTTATTTCATTTGAAATTTTCGAGTATTGTATAACAGTTATATGTAACGGTTGAAGTTTTGTTCATTTTTTTTTTTCTTTATTTTGTTTCTAATTTTCTTTTTTTTTTTCAATTTTTTTTCTTCATTTCTGTCTTTTAGTTTTTAGGGTTCTTTTTTTTTACCCTGTGTTTCAAACTTTCTATTGCTATTCCTCGCAATTTTTTTTCGTAAGGAAAAGTGGTTTTTTTTTGTTGTTTTATTTTTATTTTTGCAATAACAGCAGCAAATTTTCTTGCAAAGAACAAATAAAGCAAAAAAAAAAAATTAAAATCGATTTTCTGCTGATTATTTTTTATATATTCTTCTGAAATTCGTTTTTACAGTTATATTATTTGTTTTACATATATTTTGTTCTTCGTCTTCTTCTCTTGATTTCTTATTTTCTCTCTATATTTCATTTCTTTATTTCTATTTCACTTGTTTTTGTATTTTTTTTATGTTTGTTTCTTGTTCTTCATTAAAAATCTAACTCTAGTTATACACACATTCATGTACACACTTATATACATTCTTACATATTGTTATATGAATTTATAACTACATATATCATTGATTTTATGTACCGTTATACAAATATATTTAAGATTTACCGTTTATTTTCTTATTTTATAATTCAAAAGCAAGCAAAAAAAAAATAGAAAGAAAAGATATTAGAATAATGTGTTGTAGCTCACAAAGGTGGGGTCTTAGATATACAAAAAGTCAAGATAATGTTTAAGAAATCTTGATAAATTTGACAGTTTTAAATAAAGTAAAGCAAAAAAAAACCAAATAAAATGAAAATAAAACAAACATAATGAAAAGAAGAAAAAAAAAAACCAAAACATTATTAAAGAATAAAATGGTGGAATTTGCAAAAGACATACACCATATTATTATAGAGAGAGAGAGAGAGACAGAAAGAGAGGAAAAGAAGCAGACATTCAAACATCTACATTAAAATTTTATACATAAGCAATTTGAAATAAAAAAGAAAAAGAAAAGTAGTTCTTTGAAATTAATGTTGAACAATTGAACCAAAAATTTCGAGAAGGAAACTAAGTTAATAGGAAAATTTTAAAGGATTTAATTTTCTTCATTGTGTGATATTGAATAATAAAAATACAAAATAGAATTAAAAGAATTGAATTAGGTTCAACATTTTTTAATTGAATTTTTTCTCTTTTACTTATGATTTTGCATTTAAAATACCCAAAACTTCAAAAATATGAACTATAACAGTACAGAAACAATACTTTAAAGAATAATAGGCCCTTAAGATTAAATACTTTAGAGGTCTTTAAACTGAATTTCCCGAGATTTTAGCGCATACAATAATACCATAAAAAATACCATTATCTGATTTTTAACTGTCTAAAATTACTACACCAGAGTTGGTATATGTTCAAGGTTGGATAATCACCTGATCGTTAATTATAGTTACTTAGCTAAACAGGGGGGACCTCGTGAATATAAGATTTGGCGTTGAGTAGCAGAGACTGAAGGAAACGTAACTGGTCACACATCAACTGTGTTCACGTACTGCCTAGGGATCATCTCTTTTTTGTTTAAAAATATGAAAGACTGACAATCTCTTATGTCGATCAAACACTTGACACAATATGACGTACATAGTCAAATTTGGTATTTTCTCTAATATTTTCAGATGAAATTTTTGATTTATTTTTATATTAAATTTATTCCAAAAATAAATTGCTAAGCAATTCAAATCATTTTTTTCGTAAAAATTTTCTGTCTTAATTTCTTAAATAATAAAAATTTTTCTCTTTCGCACTTCATTGTCTACGAAAAAGAAGCATAAATCTCACTTATGATTAAAAATATTCATAACTGGCCTGCTTAAGCGCTACTATGCAGGCAATATTTAACCCTGTAACTCAATTGTACAATTTAGACATGAAAAAACTGAATTGTTTTCCATAATTTTATTCAACTACCATTTAAAGACCTAATTTTTAACGAACTTTAATTTTCTAATATAATATTAAAGTTTTCAAGCAAAATATTATTCATAGGTTGATCTCAGGAACAATCTGCTCTATTAAATTAAAATACATTAATATATTATTTTAAAGTAATTTTGTTACTAAAAAAGCATTCTAGAGAATAAGAAGTCACTGCATAGTGCACACATGCATATTTCGACTTCAATATATTGCACCCTAAAACAATTGAAATAGAAAACAAATTCTGTATATGCATCTACATACATACGCATATAAATTTATACATATATATGCTTAGAATATCTCTAATAATTTATCATCCTTTTATCTCTTTCTTCCTTAATTTTTTTAAGAATTAAACTATAACTGCATACAAACATTATATGAATATTGTAATTATAGAATACAAATGAATTTATACAATATCAAAAGGCTTGAAAAGCAATTTAAAAAGAGGTTACACTATCGTTATTAAATGGATAAGAGGATTTGAAATAAGAACTAAGGGTACTTTTAAAGATGCAATCTTTAGAATATTCAGGCTCTCTTTCCAATTACTTTTTTTTGCCCCATATTTTTTTATCTTCTTCCTTAAAATTCAATTAAGCACTTTAATTTCAATTAAGCACTTGAAAATTAATTCAAAATAGAAGAAATTATTGAATTTTTGTGTACATGTACTCAATATGAATTATTTAATTTATCTACCATTTAAAAAATTCTAAAAATTATTAGCAGTCCTGAAGCCAAAGACTTAATTTTAGCACTTTACAATGAAATACGAAAACTACACATCAAGTCATTTGAATTATATCTGAAAACATAATTGAACAAATTGTGTTCTTTCCCCAATCAGAAACCCAGTATGTCTTTTTTATTCCAACAATTAAATAAAACTTTAATAATTATTTGAGGTGAGAGGTCTTTCCTTTATATTACTGCTGCTACATGCCGCTTTATTTATAATTATACAATTTTAAGAAAATATTTAAAGGTTTGTTTTAGTTTTCTGTAAGAAGACGCAACCCAAATATTTTGGAATATCATTTTAGTTCCACCCTGTATACACACATTCTACATCCACATACTTTATAGCTATTCATTCGGTTTCTATATTTTTTCTAATTTAAATTCAAATTTAATTCAATTATTCCTAAAATTCGAATAGAATTTTTAAACTATTGTTAAAGATAAAATCTCAAAAAACAAGAAAAAAGAAAAGACCAAAATAACTTAAACCAGAATAAAAAATTTATTGGCAGGAAGTCCCATTGAAATTTTTTTTTGGGTTTTTTCTTCTTGCATTTTAAATAAGTCTATAAAAATAATTTTTTATATTTAAATAAAATAAATTTAAATGCAAGGTTATTTGCCAAATATTTTTAAATTATTAAAAAATTTTTTTTTTAATATTCATAAAGGTTTTATAAAAATTATCAATTATTATTGGATATTAGGTGTATAGAATTTATAAAAATCAAGGAGCAATTTGCAAATTTGTTGTGGTATTGTGACTAAAAATTAAAAAATTTGAATTAGAAATTAAGAAATTCAATAAACACTAACTGGACGGGCTTTCTGGAATACCATTATATTAAGGCAAGTAATTACACAAGAGACATATTTTAAAATTTGTAATAAAAAATTGAAAAATAATATAAAATAAATAAACAAATAAGTAAAACGTTCCTAGCGGTCTAAACCAACTGAATTATTCGCTACACCTCCCGAATCTAAAAACTTATTTTTGAAATATTTAAAACTGAAAATTTACTCGAATCTGTTAAGCCGTTCCACATTAACTTCAACGATACATTTTGATTATATTTGGACTGTCAAACGACTTCCACTAGCACGACTGTAATAACATATCTGCCGAATTTTATTCACCTATCAGCTTTTAGTGTTATATGGCAGCCGCCCGAATCAGTGCAGTCATTCCATTAAAATTTTCAGAATATTATGTGGGTAAAATATAAATCGACAAACTATGACAGCCACTCGAACCCGTGGTTAAAATTGATCCAATGGCAGCCGACCTTGGAAGAAAAAAAAAAACAGTGTGCAATCGAACAGACAGACTTGTTTAAATCATCGCTAATTTTAAAGTATAGAACAAGAATTTATGTTATCTATATGTATACGAGTACCTGTTTATAATATATACATGACTTCTGCAAGTGGTTACAAATTTCATACAAAATTTGAAGTATAATTCACTAAAGCGCAGGCTTATAAAAACTTTAACATCTTTGACACGTATTATGTAGGAATTAACGAGTAATTAGTAATCAAAAATTTTTATTTCATCACAAATTACATTTTTGATTTAAAGTTTACTGGCTAATTAAGTTCGAAATTTGGACGTATTTGCACCAATATGCCATTTTCTATAATTCTTGAACATCATAACCAATTTTTAGAACTGTCGGATTTTGTCATATCAACATTCATATGAATTAAATTTTTCAAATCATTTGAGACAGTTGAAATTTTATTCAAATTTACCATAATACGAGTACCAAATTTCGGAAATCACTCTGTATTTATAGATTTTATTATAATACAACAGGGCAATATTAAATAATTTATTATATTTATGCAATTTATTATGCTTTTTTCCGAAAACAAGAAAAAATTTATTCTTTGTATTCCAACCTTGTAACCAATAAGAGTTAAGAGAACCTAATCCAAAAAAAAAAAAAAATTGGAAAAAAGAGAAAAAATTCTTAAATTTGAAAACTCTAAGGAAATTTTTTTTTTTTTTTTTTTGTTTTTTGAGTTTATTAAGCACAAAATACAGCAAAAAAAGCAGACATAATTGTGTTTTTAAATATTTATTATATTTGAATAAAAATAACTTTATAAAAGTTGATTACTCTATTGGTTATTAAATAAAAAATTATAAATTTTTTTTTCTTTTTCTAGATAAATGAATGATTTACGAGTATTCATTTTGAATTTTTTTTCGAATTTCTGAAAGAACACACAGAAATTTATTTATTTCTATAATAGTAGAATTTTTAATTTATTCTATATATGTATAAGAGAAAAATTTATTTTAAATTCTAAAATATTGAAAAAAAAAATTTAATATTTTAAAATACCAAATAAATTTTGCCTAGATTTTTTTAAAAAAGTTTTTTAATTACCCGTATTTTAACTTTTATTTAAAAATTTTCAATTATTGATTAGTAAGAATTTATATGAGAAAAATAACTATGCTTTTTAAAATCGAGTTAGTCTTTAAAACTAGAATAGATTGGGGAAGAGAATGCAGGAGAAATTAAACTTTACAGATATTTTTCTTCAAAACTCGAAATTGACAATAAGAGCACACAATGAAAAGATCAAAAACAAGTGAGGTTGAAGAAAAAATAAAGTTGGGTCAAGCCAATTGTTTGTAATGTAGCATTTTACAAGTGAAACCTTGAACAAGTGAAAATACTGTTTTAAAACAATTTATATGCATTACAAAAAGTACTTTAATTTTTATATAAAAATATTTCAAAAATTGCATACATTTAGGATGAGGCAAAAAAAAAAATTAAAAAGGCGTTAACAAAATTCTCGAATTTAAAAGTTAATTGCATGAGTTAAAAAAAAAAATTTTTATATTTTTTTATGACGTGGCATTTACCGTTAATTATTTTTTGCACGCCATAAGATGAACAAGCGGATGAACAGAGTGAAACTAATATGGTTCTTGTTTTGTTTGGAAAAGTGCAAGAAAAATACACAAAATGACATTGCATTGAATCACTGTAGAAAATCATTGAAAAAGTGTTTAAATCAATCAGGGAACATTTCAATAATTAATTTGAATAGGAAAATCAAATCAAAACTGAAGTCAGATCGAATATCAAACCTGCCAATTAAAACAGCTCTTCTATAGCAATTAAACTGCGGTCTCCTAGTCCTTAAAATATTGAAAACTCATATTTCCTGTCCAACGGCTTTAAATTTAATTAGAAAAATAGTTACAGCTTATCTGCACATGATGAATTCCTTCCAAAAATAATACTCATAGCCTCAACCTGCACATATCGACACCAGATTCCTTATAATTTCCATTTGAAATTAAAATCATTAAAGCAAAAACAAAAAAAAAACCTTTTAATAACTCTAAGGCATGACTAATGTTCTTAAAACACAAAAAAAAACCTAAAGGGAAATAAAAAAAAAAGCATTTTAAACATTCAAATTATTCATTAAATTTGAGTTCATTTTTCATTGGTAACCAGTGTAAAGTTGCAACTAATGAGAACAAAAGCGATCAAAAAAGAATAATAAAATCAGACCAACAAAACGAAATCAAGTCTTTATCAAATCAATTCACCTAATCAAAAAAAAAGGCAAAAAAAAGGAAAAGATCTGCTTTTTCCCCTTTTTTTTTGTTTAGGTTTAATCCTAAATAATTTGATTTCCTTCCCGAACAGAATCTGTTCCATATATAATACCGTATATTTTAAATCAGAATATAAGTATGTTGGTATACATGTAGAATTGGAATATTGCTAAATCATTATTCAATCGGAACTTACCTAATTTCAAAACAAAATTCTTATAACATATTTTAGTTTCTAATACACACACATATATTTTGTTTGCAATTTTTTAAACGCAGTATTGCCAAATTGTCTTGTACTTATATTTGTTTTTAATTTTTCAACACACTGTAATCTCAATTTTCCAGAAAGAAAATACAAGAATCTTCATTAAATTAGTAAGAAATAGAAAACAATATTCTCTCTTACATAATCGATATTGATCGTAAATAATAGTGATTTCCGAGTTGATTGAAAATTGAATTTAAAAATTAGGTTAAGTTAGGTAAGGTTACACGGCCCCCCGAAGGCTACACCTAGGCCACTATGGCCCACTGTGATGCCGCCGGATCCAGTCTCTTTCCCACACTAGAACCAGCTAGAACTAGTCTAGCTTTGGTTCCAGTGAGTCTACGCCCATCCAATACGTAGCAGCAGCCCAGGTTCTCCTTTTTAGGTAGAATTCCCTGAGATCCCACTGTGTCCGGGAAGCCAAACCGAATCAGTTTAACTCGAAATACCTCGCCATCTCGTTAAGAGACGACCTACAATCAAGGACCATTCTGGACGTAGATATCTCCAACTTCAGCGCCCTTATTGCGGCCTGGCTGTCCGTGAAGATGCTAACAGGGCTCACGGACACCACATGCTCACCAAGCCAGCCTCTCCCCAATTGCGACCACCTCTGCCTGAAAGACAAATGCTTGGAGTAAACACCCCCACCTTTCCTTCAAGTTTGGATCTATCCGTGTGGAAATGGACGGAGCCATCCCTGACCGCATCCTGCCAGCTTTGCCTCGGCCCGCAGTCCACAAAAATCGAAGCATGACCGTGGGGCAGCACGACCACTATGATGCCGCCCCAAGGCGCACTGCAGACTCTGCAGCCATCTGCCTGCCCAGTATATTTAAAAGCAGTAGATGCAAGAGAATCTCAAGAGCCTCTGTAGGGGTCAGCGCAGAGCTCCACCAACACACACCATTGCCATCCTTTGAACCCTGCTGATTAACATCAGGTTTAAGGAAGTACGGAGCGCCGGCCACAACACCAGAACTCCGTACATCAGAACCGGTCTCACCACCGCGGTGTACAGCCAATAAACCATATTTGGTTTCAGGCCCCACCTCTTCCCGATGGCCCTTTTGCACGACTAAAGCACAATAGTTGCTTTCTTTACTCTCTCCATGATGTTAAGTCTCCAGTTCAGCTTTCAATCCAGAACAAGCTCCAGGAATCTAGCCTCTCTGCTGAAGGATAGGCCGGTTCCGCCAAGTTTCGGAGGAGTCACGCCCGGAATCTTATATCTCCTACTGAAAATGACTACCTCCCTCTTTTGAGGATTAATAGATAGCCAACAGTCGGTAGCGCATTTCGAAACTAGGCCAAGAGCCCTCTGTATCAGCTCTTTTAGTGCATGGAGGTGCTTCCCAGACACGGCTACTGCCACGTCATCTGCGTAGGCGACCACCTTATAGCCCGCCCTCTCCAGGAGTACTAGTAACCGATTTATTACCAGGTTCCAGAGAAAAGGAGAAAGCACACCCCCTTGGGGGGTGCCCCTTCCAACAGAGCGCTCAATGCATGCCCCGCCAATGCTGGCTCTGATGGATCTGCCCGACAGCATATTCCCTATCAGGGCAGTCAGGGAGCCATGAACTGAGAGCTCCGACAGAGCCTGAGTGATCGACCGCAACCTGACATTGTTGAAAGCGCCTTCAATATCTAGGAAGGCAGCCAGTGTGTATTCCCCGCAGTTAAGGGACCCTTCAATGTAGTGTATCAAGGAGTGTAGGGCTGTTTCCGTTGACCTACCCTTCCGATATGCATGTTGTGCCGGAGATACCCACCTCGGGTCAAGGTTGCTCCTTATGTATGCGTCTATTAATTTTTCTAATATTTTTTATTAGAAACGATGTTAGACTAATTGGTCTTAAATCCTTTGGGCAGCTGTGAGAGCTCCTCCCAGTTTTAGGAATGAAGACAACCCTGGCAACATTTCACGATTTTGGAATGTGAGCTAGATCTATACAGCATTCGTAGATAATTTTCAGCCACGGCAGGATGACAGGCATTTAAAAATTAAATGTGAGTAATTTTTTTGCTGTATAATGTTTGTAATATATGTAATGGTCTCTTAAGTTATTTGATTATATGATATCGTAAAGTTACTGACATTCCGAGAAATGGTATGTAAAATTTCCGTAAAAATTTTTCGATTTCTTAAAAAATTATGAGATTCAATAGTATACTACTACTCAAACTATATGGCAATTCTAATACATCTATGACTTAATAAATGCGCTTACATAATATTAAAAAAAAAAAAAAACCAAAAATTTGAAATCCCTTTCGTAAAATGTTCTTTATTTGAATCATAGGTGTATCTACATAAATATATACCGATGCATATATGGTATATTGGCAAAAATATTACTTAAATAAAATAATTTGTGGCCCAAAAAACCCGTAATTTTTTATCGAATGAACCCTAATTTCCTTTTGCATATAAATTATCCTTTACTTGGTTTCTTTTTTTTCGTATTATTTTTTATATTTTTTAGTTTTCTGTTTTACATTTTTGGCTACTTTAGTTCTTTTATATACCAACTAGTTCTACATAAATATCTATATGTATATATATGTTGTGTATAGGAGATTTGCCTTAAAATTCTAATACCAAAATCTCTTTATATTATTATTACTGTATGAATATGCACATATAATAATAAACAGACCAAATAATACAAAAAAATCATTCTCTTATATGATGTAGAAATGAATAAACCTGATATACGATATATGTAAGTTATAAAATCGTAATGATAAAAAGTCTACCTTAAGGTGGTAGGTAGTTTTATTGTACACTTAAAACGTAATGGTATAAAGTAGATAAAATGTTGGAATACTTATGTGAGAATGGAATAAAGCAACAGCAGCAGCAGAAGTGAAAACAAAAATCTTAAACAAATTAACTAAAGGTATCGAAAATTTATATACGAAAAAACAAGAAGAAATAAAAAAACACAAATATGTACATGGACTTTTATATACACATCTATATACACAAATATATACATAATACAAGAATATTGAAAAAAGGTAGAAAATAACGCATATTAAATCGTGTTACCTTAACATCAATCATTCTAGCAAAAAAAAAAAAAAAAAACTCTCAGCATCACAGTACCCGAAAAGAAAAATACTAAAAACAAATGGCAAAGAAAAATTCCAAAACCAAAAAGGAAGAAATTATTGTGAAATGAAGCAATCCAATCATGCAAAATATCGATTACCTATAAGTTTATATTAAACTATAAACGTAAATTTATTTATAGATAGTTTACATTCCCATATACAAACATATATTGAGTACAATATAATACGGATGCGAACATATCCACATATACGAGTAGGTACGTTTTGTACCTGGATAAAAAAAATAAATGTAAATTATTCAATTCCTTTTCATTTCCAAGCACACGTGTTTGCTATAATATTCATATAGAAAGTTTTGTTCATAGTATATACAGTGTGTAACAAATTAACATGACTACAATTTTTAATATGATTTCAGTAAAATTGATCTTTATTATAAATCTATTGTGAACTTAATTATATCACTGATTTTAGCTCTATCTAACTCATCATGCACTGACATAAATATTTACTCAACATAAATATTAACAAATTGTTGACATAAATGGTCAAAATTATCAAACGGACAACGAACGGAATTCATTTTAATACGAATCTTGAGTAAGTCAGGTATTTCATTTTAGGGAAAGTAAGTAAATTAATAATATGACTTGTAGACTATCCTTAGTTGATTATAAATTCAGAAAACTCAAGAAATTTGAGATCTCCTTTTGTATTTAAAGTTATCTCTAATTGAAGTGTCACGTAAAACTTGATGTACTGAAACATTCGGAAACATATCACAAACTGTATTACGTACAGTGTTATAAATTTCATATGATGTTGAGCTGATGTTAAGCTGATGTTGAACTTTCGATGAAAAATCACTTTTCCATGACGCTATGGAACATGAAATAAATTTTTTAGAAAGATTGCATTGGACTTGCTCGTGAACTCCTTCACGTCTTTTTGGATTTTTATTGAAAACACTTATTCGATCCGTTACTTAATCCGAAAAAAATTTATTGAATAAGGCCGAACAAATTTCCTTGAAATTTTTTTTTTTTTTATCAATGAATTTTTATCGAAAACAGGACAAATTTTATATTTTTCAAATTATATAGTAATATTCTCTCACCCGGTAGACTCTTCTCAGTCTTTCGTTAGACTGACGAGTTTAGGTTAGTTGTGTAACCTTGAAGAGTTTATATTTGATGGAATATGTCAATACCACTGTAAAAAATACACGGAGTAGTTGATTTAAACTTTATTACTCATATTTGAGTAATACTTGTAATTTTTGTAATTTAATAAACATGTGACCGATTTATAACAAGAGAACACTAAAAAATATCCACTCTGTATATTCTGTACAACTATGTAATTGCATAAGAGTAACGTTTACATATTTTCGTTTCATCGAACACAAATATTATAATACAAGTGTAAACTTATGTTTTCATTAAGTTCTTTTCTTTAAATGGATTTCTGAAATATAGGCACTATTGAAAGCTAATATTTTTGAAATCAACGTGATGTTTTTTTTTTCTTATGCAAAAAAAATTTTAATCTTATAATTTGACTTCTTAATAACAAATTTTCAAAATTAAATTGATTGATATTTTAATTTACAGAAACTGGAAGCTAGAGTGTATTACGTATTCATTCCGATGACGTAGTTTCGTAAAATCTCGGAATCTTTAATCTTTCTAAGCTATAAAAAATAAGATGTTCGCGGTACTTATAGGTCTTCGTAGCATGATTACAAGAACGCAATAACATTTTTTGTTCAAATCATTGTTTTACAGAATTACTGTTTTCTGCATTCATGGCTGAGTTAATCAGCACCTATTTCGAATGCAATATGATTCATAATGCTCCAATATCAATGAACTACCTGGATATTTCTTTTAAAGAAACAATAAATTTGAATGCATTAATCTACAATAAAGGGTCATAACTTCAAAATGGGTAAAATTTTTTATTTTCTACCAAAAAGTATACCTTTTCAGTATGCCACCTTATTGATAGTTTATTGTTCTTTAAACCAATTTATTGTTGGGAATTTTTCAAACCGCTTTTGTTCACAGGTTTTGTTCTTACACAGTGTTCAATGTTTATTAAATGTTAACATAATTTTTAATGATCTGCAAAAACATCATGTTATCTGCATCTGATTTTGATCCTCAAAAAAAGGTAGAATAGTATATTTTAGAACATATTGTGGGTCTCCTTTTAATTAATATAGAATAATAACTACAAAACAATAATTCTTTAAATTTCTTTTAAATTGAAAGGAACTTGAAAAACGATATTAAAATTTTAATGAGAATTTTTGGTTCCTTTTCGAGGGCGGTCACTTCTTTATTCAAAAATTGCAATTTTAAAGAAAATATTGTGAAAAATAATTTTTTTTTTTTTAATTTATTTTAATGGTTTAAAAGTTAATGGACCAGACAGCCCCTTCATCAATCATATTTAAAAATTGCATAAATACGAAATTTTTAGCAATAATTTTTCAACCAGATGACGGTTTAAAATTAATATAGCGAAAACAATAATCAAGAAGAATTCAAATTAGAACTTAAAAAAGCTTTAACCCTTTAACCCTTAATAATAAATTTATTATAGCGGTTTTCATATTTAAGATGGATGAGAAAATGAAATTATACAAGGTTTTGTTGAAAATATCCCAAAAGGAGACGGTTATTATATCTGTGTCAAAATAAACATGTTTTTATCTGTTAGATAAATTTGAACATCTCGAAAAACAAATAAATAAATAATTTCTACTGCGACCAAAAAAATTTATTGTATACCTCCACGAGCGCCCAGTGTCTTGTATAAAGCACATAGTTGATGAATTCAACCAACTTTTCCGGAAAATATCCTGCATCGACTTGTCCATCAGTGACAAACTAACCAAACAGTCCTCTCTGTAAAGGATCAATGCTCCACACTCATTGAGAAAATGCATCCCTCAGTTTACTTAAATGTTTCTTAAGCCAACAACATCCGAAACTTATTCTCACGTGATTCATCGGCTTCCTTATGATCGACTGAAAGCAGAACAATTGCAATCCCAAAAAAACCCTCTCGCGAGGCTGTTATTCGATCTTAAATATAGGAATGTTATATAGCAAAAGTAAATAAATTCGAGAGACGCAGCCAATCTTGTGTTTGAATATGTATATTGGGCAGGTCACTGGCCGTGGGGTAATTGTTATTAATATATGTTATTAAAATCACTATCATGTGCACAACCAAATAAACAATCAAACTAACTTGCATTGTAGCATTCACACCAAAGTCATAATTTTAAATAAGTAGGCACTATTAATGCCTAGTGCCTTTTTAAAAATAATTTTCTTTATTTTTCACATGACTTAATGCACCTATACACATTAATTTATACAGGAAATCTAATCAGTATTTTTGACATATGACTTACGAGTACAATAAAAATATTATTTTTCTTTTAAAAAATGTCATGTTGAGCGAAAATCTAAGCAGAATAAAAATAAAAAAAATTATATCAGATGGAAAAAAATGATATTTCATATAAATGAATTCGGAATTGAAATCAAAAATTCTAAATTGAATAAAGGAAAACAGAAAAAAAATTATGCCGATCCTTAAAAAATTAAATAAAAAATGGAAAAAAAAATTTTTCAAATTCACCTACGCGGTCATTAGAAATTTCCTGATTTTGTTTTTCATTATAAGAATCACAAGAGAAAAACAATTTCAGTTCTAATAGAATTGAAAGGCGCGCAAAATTAAATAGTCATCGTCATCCATTGCCACGTCGTGTCGCACTGCGCCAACAACACACTGCAGTCTTACAATTATTTGTTTTTTTTTTTTTGTTTTATTTTGTCTGCTTTCACTGATTGTAGTGAGATTTTTATTTTATACTTACATACTTGTATCGGTATTAAACTATAATGATGAATATTTTTGTTGAAAATTCGATGAACTTTATAAATTTTCTTAATTCGAGTTTAGAACGTCATCATAATTTAAAAAAAAAAAAAAAAAAATTTTTTTTTTTAATAAGAATATGTGGAAAGAACCACTCCTTTTTGCAATTGTATTGTTGATTTCTTTTATTATTATTGTTGTTATTATTGTGTTTTTAGGGAATTTCAGTCATGGTGGTTGAGTTTACTAAAAAAATTTTCTTTCAATCGTTTAATTTTTATATTATTTAATGTACGTTGGCTAAATATGAAATGCGATGGTGGCCTAAAACGAAAAAGCAAAAAAAATTTTAAAGGAAAAATAATTCGAAAACTGGTATAGATATGTAATTTTTGAAAACGCGATTTTTATATGCGTTTTTCACTAAAGGTATGTAAGATATGCAAGTATTATTAAAGATTGTGCACAAAGAATAATGTCTAATAAGTCGTAAAGAGATTTATTTTTTCATATAGAATATGATCAGTTACAGAAAACGTGATGAGCTGAAAAAAGAATGTGCACATGCATAATATATTCGAGTATGTACATACATATATATTATGTATGATATAATGTACACCTTTGCATACTTACTCATATATACGAACATGGAATAAATAATACAAGAATTTTTCTTAGATTTTGGGTTTCTCTTAATTCGTGGTGTACTCATATTAATCGTTTTCGGTAAAGAAAATCACGATCCTTTAAGAAATTTTTGTAATTTTTGCTTTTATTATTTTTGTTAATTATTTGTTCTGGCATATTTGACGTATATAACTTACTAAATTCTTTCACATCATATAATACAGCCGACTTCATTAATTTTATTTTTATTTTATATTGATTAACCTTTAAAATCAAATAAATTTAATCTTTTTTCTTTCTTGATATTTTTAAAGCTACTTGCCATAGCATTGAGTACTATTAAATGCACATTTATTGAATGAGAAATTTTAAAAAACCAATAACGCACCTTACAGTGCATTATCCGGACATTGAGAAACGCAAAGATATTTCTTAAGAAAATTGCAAGCGTTATTAATTATTTCTAAAGAACGGTTGCTTCATAATATACGATTCATTATTAAGGTTATATTTAATTATTTCAAATTTCAGATTCACAAAACAGCGGACATCGAATGGTATTGTCTAGGGAGCGATAAATTGTGCACTATGAAAGTAAAAACACGCGGTGCGTATTAGTTTCTTAACTTTTAGAGTTTTAAATAGCATTATGTAACTTCGTCACATTTCTCCCGGCTGTATTGGATGTAATAAGTGAGAATAATAACAAATTATCGAATTTCGTATGTCGAGTTTTCGAGGCGAATTTACTTTTCTGTGATAGGGAGGCACTGATTGTAGATTGGGGCGATAATGCACCGCGACCTAAAAGATTTATTGTATTTCCTTCGACCATCCAGTATCTTGCCTAATGCACCTTCCTTCCATCATGTAACGATATCTTCAATAGCGATATGCGAAGATCCACCCGGACTGTCTTTTTCTTTATGAATGCTCTACACTCCTTAGGTTTTCTTTCAGCCTGCAATGTTCCATTAGAAAATCCGTGCGAATTTTCACATGATTTCTCGGGATTTTTTAGCGCTCTCGATTGTAACTATCTAAAAACTATTTTGTTTTCTAAAGTCTCGGATGTGTTCGCCATAATTAAAACCTCAGGTTAGTGATTATGTGCTAATTACGTCAGGCTTTTTAGTTAAAGTTTAATTGATATACTTTTACGTTTCAACTTCTTTGTTCTACATCTGTCGAATTAAGAAAGTATAAAAGTTTACGCGGCCTCTCGTTCCCGAAGTAAAACCCTAACAAAACGTTTATTTAAAGTTCTAAGTTATTTTGTAAATATACACTGTAAATATATATTATGTATATTATTTGTTTGTGTCAAATCACTTCATTCCAAATTTCAATACAAACTAAATTATATTCAAATTTATTACTTTACTTCGATTCCTGGAAATCCAGAAAAATTGGCACTGAAAACTAATAAAAACAAGATGGTGAATTATTATAAGATTAATGATATTTTATAAAATGTATTTATGTAAAATAATAGAATGATATACATACTATAGTAATATACATACGATTGTGTATAGACATTTCTGTATTATTCGCTAAACCGTAACTTCATCTGATAGATTGACTTTTTCTAATAATACTCAGTAAACTTTTAAAAACCCCAAGAAAAAACAGTGAATAATAGGAGTATAAGCATTGCCATATTTACACATTTATACATACAAACACAACATATACATACACTTTAATGATTATATAAATGAGTATTTGTATTGATAATAATATATGAAAGCGTATACGGAAAATGACAGTTATTAATTTATGAGATGAAAGTCAAATACAGTTAGGAAATTTTTGCTTAAAGAAACTTTTTAGAAATTTCTTTTTCTTTTTTTATTTTTTTTTGCTTTAGGAATGAGTACAAAAATGTAGAAGATTTTTGTGAGCAATTTTAATAGGTAGGTGAATTTTCAGTTTTATTATAAGGAATTTTAGTGCAGATTTCATATAGAAACAACAAAAAAATATTTTAAGGGCGTCATTAAAAGCGAGTGTATCGTTTATTACTCACCGAGTGAGAAAATAAAATAATTAATTATAGACTTGTCATTTACTCTCAATTGAATCAAAATTTGTAAAAGAGAGAAGAAAAAAGCTCTCTTAATTTAGAAATGTAAACAAACCGGTTTGTCAATTTCTGTCAAATTAGAGAAATTGATAGAAAACAAATAAGTTCAACATATTTTTTTCGAATTTCAGAGAACTGTCATTTTTGGATGAAGAAGTGAAATACGACATAATTCGGAAAGTTTTTCTCTCACTTAAAAAACACATGATACTTAATTTATTTATACTCACTCACTTAATTTATCTATTTTCTACCAGCGAGCTTTGCTTCATTTAGGTTCTTAGATTTCAAAAAAGTTCTGAGAGACTTAAAATTTTTGTTGATTTTTAATTTGCTCAATCTACTAACGTCTTACGACTTCTGCTCAATAAAGGCTCATATTTCGTCAACTTTTCAATTATTGTCCTCTAGAATTGCAAAATGGAACTGATTGTTGTTTAAGCTTTTTCCCTTAAATTTAAAATTGCCCCAATTTTGTATTTTAATTGTTTATGATTTTGTTGTTGTAGTTGATATTATTTTTTTTTTGTTTTTTTTCCTGTTCTTGTTCAATTATAGCTACTTTTCTTTAAGGAAAATAGGGAAAAATATTTTTGTA
Organism: Condylostylus longicornis; assembly: GCF_029603195.1. Lineage (NCBI taxonomy): Eukaryota > Metazoa > Arthropoda > Insecta > Diptera > Dolichopodidae > Condylostylus > Condylostylus longicornis. The sequence goes on along the minus strand of NW_026578052.1, from coordinate 2,786,495 downwards.
GGATATTAGGAACGTTATATAGCAACAACGGTAATTTATGATGAATTGTCACAGATTAACGGTAAATATGTATATTCTTTTTCATAAATTTTTTGTTTTTTTTTTTTGCTATTCTTCTTATGCAAAATATTAATTTAATATTGTGATAATACTGAGAAAGAAAGAGACAAAAAATTGGATTTTCATCGGCTTTTAATTTTGTGTTGCGTTTTTTTTTTTTCGGTGAAGTATAATCCATTATAAGGCAATTAAGAAAAGGAGGTGGAATTTTTATTCATAATTTCTACCTACAATAGATTATATAAGTAACAATAAAAGCATACACAGAGAAAAAAAATAATTTTTTTTTTCTTTTTCGTTAATTGCTAGAAAAGTAGGAGAAATTTATGAGGATTTAAAAATATTTTCAAAGAACATAAATTACAAAAAGTAAAAATGAGAAGAAAAATAATTCCAAAATTTTTTAATTAAAAAAAAAAAAAACAAAAAGCAAAAAATATTTTATATTTTTTTATTTTTCCTCCTGCTGATCGCATTTTAAAGGTTACATAAAGATGATTATAATTAAAGGTGATTAATAAATTAATAATTTCTTTAAAAATATAAGTTGACGTATATTATATAAGTATGTATATGTGTATACTTATTATATACTATATATGCCTACATACCTACTATTTATAGTATTAAATTTCAAGCTTTCTTCATGAAAAGATCTATACTCAAAATTTTTTTAAGTATAATTATGATTTGATTTAATGGCATATCCGATGTTATAAAATAAAGTATAGTTGCTATATATGTATAAGTACATATTATAATATGGGCGTTGACAAAGTAATTAAAATAATAATTACCGAGGACTTACTAAATCACAATTAATTTTGGTAATTAATAGTAGAAAATTTTTGTATAGAAAATAACAATATCGTAAACTATGTAAACAGTTTTCTTCCTGAAATCATTATTAAATTCTATTGTACATTAAAAATTTTCATTTTTAATGTACAATAGAATTTAATTGTAGCTATTCTAAATTGTAGTATCTCAATAAGCCAGGGAACAAAATTATATAATTAAGTTTATTGATTGCCAGATTACTAGAATTCTTTGATTCAAGATACTAAAAAATTTTTTGGAATTTCTTTTTTTAAATTGACTGGTTCATTTCAGTACTTCTCGAATTGTTAAATTGACGTCCCGCAGTTTTTTATAGAGCTGCTTGAGGTATATTTGTCACCCAATCTAGAATTATTGAAGATGTTAGAATAATCTGAGGTCGACAATACTGTAATCTTTTGTTAAATTGAGTTGTCGTCCTGTTGCAACCTATATCATTCCAATTAGCAATTAAATACTATGAATTCAAAGACTTACCATAATAATTGTCATTGAACTCATATTTTGTATTATATAGAAAATCTATTAAAATTTTTTCTTTAAAAAAATATATAGAAAATTAATCGTTTTAAATTACAAATTTATTGATGTCAACTTTTTATATCGACATATCATAATCGATACCAACTAATTATAATCGAATGAAGAAATCTTTAATTTGTGTATTGACACAAGAAAATCTTAAATTTCACACTGTAGAGGAGCTATTTAATTTTGTTGCTTCCATTACACCACCCCTTTTTAACTTTATTTAAATTTGCAATGATAACCTTTTAGACCTTTGTAGATTAAGTTTTCGCTCTTTTCATCATTTTGTTTTTTTTTTTTTTGTAAAATAATGTCACCTATAAGATAATTATTATCTAGCACTTTTTTCTCTATTTCTTTTTTTTTTTTTTCTTCAAAATCTCAAATTACATCATAACATTGTAAAATGCTTAAATCTTTCTAATATAACAAACACCACACCTCCCGCTGATTTCAAAATCTTAAAGTGCAAAAATATCAATTTTTTTTTTGTATGTTTGTATGTATGTTACTTTACTTTGCGACAAAAGGCTGTATAAAAATTAAAAGAAAAATATTTGTAACTATTTTTCACCTTTTGGCTTAAACCACTCAACTAAATCATATAAAATAAAAATAAGAAAAAATTAAATAACAAAAAAGGCAAGTAGATAAATTCCGATCATATTAAATTTTTGGCGAGCGTTCGTTCATATATTTTTTGCCGACCGTATTGTCTTGAATAAGGGAGGTTATGTGGTGGCAGCAAATTTTCCATGTCGAATTTTCAATTAGAGCATACATTTTTAAGTGATAGAGAAAATTAAATAAACTGTTTTTAGTGATATGCCGGTCTGTGGGTATACACCTGTGTTTCAATTTCGACTGAACTGATTTTGATGAAAATTTATATCTTAGTGTATGCATTTTAATATTCGCTGGGAATTAAGGAAGGAATCAGAAAGAAGGTGGTCGGAGCGCTGGGGAAGTCTTCCGGGGCTGCGGCAAGCCAAAGAGCTCCTGGGAGATTATGACCAGAAGCGATTTAAGAAAATTATAGGGATGGCCAAGAACCAGGTGAGAGTCGTCACCGGCATTTTGACGGGTCAGTGCAGGCTTAGAGGACTCCTCAGTCGGCTGGGCTTGGAAAGTAAGGATACTTGCAGATTCTGTGGGGAGTATTGAGAAACCTCGGTGCACCTCCTAGGGGAGTGTGATACTCTTTTTCATAGGAGGGGGGAGGTGCTGGGAGGCTTTGCTCTAACGATGGCTGAGTTACGGTCTTCTGGAGGGTGGGTCTTGAGCGTGTGTTGTGGGGCATGCCCCGCACTCGGATGTGGGCGCACAATAGATCCTTATACGTGGTCGCGGTGCATTGTTGCCCCCGTTGCATAAATCTACAAATCTACAATGCATTTTAATATTTTAATTGCTGTTATTAATAAAACAGGAATAAAACTTAAAAGTCGAATTTTCTCTAGCGGCAAATTTTACATTTTTGGCCGTATCTTAATACACCCACCGTAATTTTACCATAAATTAACGAAATCAACAAAATTTCTTAAAAATCAATATTTTTGATTTATTTTTCAATGAAACTAATTGACGATATTACCAGCTATATTTCCTGGCTTTCCGATCTAGCATTCTTAGAATCTGAAATATGTAGCTTTTGAAAGTTGCTTTCAACACTTTATCTTAATAAGACAACACTGTTTGGGTTCAGTTATGTGCTGACCGTAGCAGATTTGTTTTTTTTTATTCTTGGTATGTACTAGTGCATAAATGTATGTATAACACCTTTAAGAAAAAAAAATTATTTCATTTGCTTGATTTCAATCTCTTCTAGAGTCAATTCTAGTCGCTTGCACAAAACAAAATAAAAAAAATTTTTTTTTATATTTTTTTTTCATATTTTAAAGTGACAACGAAATCGTTTTAATCTTTTAAACTTTCCTTATAGTTCTTAAAATTTTTTATAAATTTTTTTTTTCCTTTTTTTTCTTTAAAATTGCAATTCATGTATTTTATGTCATATTCAATTTAAGAAAAAATATAAAAATAAAAACTATTTTCTTAAAAAATACACAACAAACGAACAAACAAAAACTAACAAAATAGTATGACTAATTTGGCCAATAAACATGCAAAAAGGTAAACTCTTTCAAAAATTGACATTTTATTATAACAACAATAACAAGAACAAAAGTAAAAACAAAATAGTATTTAAGAACAAGAAAATGCTTTAAAAATCAAAAGAAAATCAATAATAAAGAACTTGCCTGATTGCACTAGCACTGTACCGTACTAGCACACCACAATGCAGTTTTCTTATACAATTCAATAACAGAGGAGATTGCGTTAGTCATCAATTTACTGTGCGCGAATCGTATGCGAATTATGACAGAGTAAGAGAGAGAGAGACTAAAAAAAAAAGACAGAATATCTGAAATGAAAAATAAAAATACAAAGCAACAATCAAATCAAAAATCAATTGACGACGACCAAACCCATAACTCTATAATCGTCTCTCTTTTTTTTTTCTTAAATTGCATTTTAAATACTATAAAAATAAATATAAACTAGTGTACAATAAATTCCATAACCTATTTTAATAATTATTATAGAAAAAAAAATCAAAAGAATGAAAAAGAATATAAAAAAAACCCAAGGCTCACCTTTGGCAACAACAAGACGACGCAATTATGCTTGAACTCAACTTTATACTTTTTGCAGTTTGATTTTTTTTTTTTTTTGTAATTATTTTGTGTTCAATTTCAATTGAAATTTTTTTTATTGAAAAAAGAATTCTCTCTCTCTCTCTCTTTCTGTACCGCACTTCACATGTGCAAACGGTTTAATTTCATTTATCTTTTGACAATTTCGTAAATGATTAAGGTGGTAGAGTTTTGAAATTTTACTATAAAATTGTAGTAAAGTTCTGTTATTAAAATGCAATTAAGTATTTCAAATAACTATTTGCAACTTTTGATATGAAATTAGAATCGGTTTCAGTAAAAATAAAAAACTCAATAAATACTAGATTGCACAGTTTGTGGATTTTCAAGGAAACCGAATGGAGCAAGAAAACATCTCCCTCCAGCTATTCGCGATTTATTGCAGTCTCGCCACACTCCTGCCTATAATATTCTTGTTCCGAGTCAAAAAGTGGTTATATAACCAAAGGAATTTTATGGCAGTTCCTGAATACTTAGCAAACCCCTTAAAAAATTATTTTGACCCCGGACAGCCAGTAGTCGTAAAGAATGTATACGGCGGTTTCGCTCACACAAAATCTGTTTAAAGGCAAAGTCAGATTTTCCCAGCCCATGAAGACCCTCTTTAAAATTTAGTTCAATGAAAACCACAAAAAAATGTGGACTACAAAAAAATATAGACTTGAAAACTTGAAAATTTTTTACGTGATGAGAATCATAATTCAGAAACCGATGATTAAACAAAAGCCGAGCTATAAACTTCTTAGGTTCGAATTTTGATTATGTACGGCAGAACAAGTGTAAGGATCTCGCTACCTGTGAGCGACAACAATATGATGATGTGCACCTTTAAATATATTTTATCTTACTTACCCACGTAACATTTTATTGCGGAATTCTAGTTATTAAGCTCATATCGACTTTTATAGCACTTTTTATAAGTCTATTAAGGAAGCTTTATTGTTCATCTTATTGTTGCGCAACTGCAACGAAATGTTTTAAGTAGCATATAACGCTAAAGTGGAGAATTTTATAGGGCTCCGCAGCAATTGCTACAATATTTATAGCACAAGTAGTTTTATAAAGCTCGAATAGAAGTTCCTTTAAGAGTGTTGAGCAAAATTATGGCATCTCTAATATAGATGCGCATGAGCTCTACAACACGTAGATGCGCATTGTATTTCTTTTAATATTGTAATTTATGTATGAATATATTAATATAAAAAAAAACAAAAACATAAGTGTTAACTAAAAACAAAAGAGAAGTAAATAAAAAGGGAGAGAAGTAATAAATGAAAAAGAAAAGAGAAAAAATAATAGTAAGAAAAATATTTATGAAAAGAAGAGAGAGATATAAAATTTTAAATTTTTTTAATTTTGTCAGTTTTTAAAATTAATAGTAATTTCTGAATCTATTCAAGAAAAATAATAATTTTTTTTGAAACGAAAACAAAAAAGTTGTTGCCAAAGAAATTTTGTCGACTTTTTTTGCATTGTACCTCGAAAAAATACATCCCCATTCGAAAATATACGGTATTATAAAAAAATTAAATAATTTTTTTTTAATACAATTTTAAAATAAATATGAAAATTTCGTAAAAGTATGTTAAAAAGTTTCTAAGGTAATATTTTGACATACATATTAAACATAAAAGTTATTTTGCAAGTTTTTACTTGAATTTAAATAAAAATTCACTTTTTAAATTTCAAAATTTTTATTCAAAAATTTACCACCATCTTTTTCATTAAAAGAATATAGCCGCAAGATGGTCTTGCTTTTATAAGATAATCATTGTTATAGGGAACCTTAAATTGTTTGAGCTAGATAACCAATGCTGTTTAAAGATTATTTTTGTTGATATAGCATTTCTGACACTTTAGCAACAATATCAATCTAGCATTCAAAATTATTCTTTTAATAAAATTATTAATGCTACTATAGGAATATTGTAATATTATAGCAAGGTTATTGTTCTTTCCACAATACTCTTGTTAGAAAAACATTTTTGGTTTTGTTATAGGATCCCGCAACACTACACTTATAACAACATTACCTACACACTTGCAGAAAGTCCTATTACAGCAATTGTTGGCAAGAGTTACCAAAACAGTTTTATAAAAGTAATTTTCCCCTTATAAGAAAAAAACATCTCTATAGAATCAAAAGTTTTGCTTGGGAGTGTAAAGAGAGCCTTATAAGACGATTTTCAAAATTTAGCGCACTAAAATGTTATGTGGGTATGTAATGAAATTTTAAATGCTCCATACAAAAACAGAATATGGTCCGATCCCATTTCAAGAAACTGAATTAAATTTTTTCTTTTCATATTATTCAAATTTATATGGTTATTTAGAAAAAGAAAATTCTTTTTTTTATTATATTGTAAATTTTCTGCATAATAATTGCTCATTTTTTTTTGAAGAAGAAGAAGAGGCAAAAGAATTTTTAACTTTATAACTTTCTATGTTTCCAATATTATTGATGAATAGCCATAAATTTTTGAATTTTTCTATACTACACAGAAAGAAGACAGTATATATACCTCTAACTTTATACAGATATGGAAATACTTACAATAATGCTCATACATGCACACTTACATTAAATACAATATTCATATTAAATGTTTTAGCAATTTAGAACAGTTTAAAACTTTAAAGGCCTGTATGTATGCATAATATCAACAATAAAATATACTGTAACATAAAACCTTGTCTATGGACATGCGATAACAAAAATGATTGAATCTTAGAACTTAATCCGTACAAAATTAATATAAATATAAATATGTATATAAGCTAATATTGCCTATGCAATTGATATAGAATTTCGAAAGGGTTTAATTTTAAAGTTTTTATGCTTATTGTGTTTTGATTAAAAAATTTATTGAAAACTGATCTTTTCTCTATGTACATAAATGTTATATAATATATTATGTACATATGTATATTTGTAACAATGATATTCAAGTATAGTTTCATCTATATCTGTATAGGTACGAGTATATAAATTAAAGCTGGCCCAAAATGGTAATACGAATTCATCTTCTTTCAATAATTTTTCCATTTTTGATTTTATTATGCATTCATAACGATATTTTGCACATTAGTGTGTACCTACTCTATAATATATTTATACATACATATGTAGGTTATTGTTTGTTAATTTAATATGAATTCAATTGAGTTTTCGTTATGCACGCCAATCCTGCAAAATTCTTCTCTTTTTTCTGTTTTTGAACACTGAAAATATCTGTCTGTAAAACGCAGCATGAAATTTTTAAAACTCTTCATTATTACAAGTTTTGTGTAAGGCAAAGAGATTGAACATGTTAAAGAAGAAAAAAAAAATTTTGTAATGTCGAAATTTTCAGAAATTTTCAATTTTTAATGTCATCACAATATGATGCTTAAAGATGATAGAGTTTAAAGTACAAAGAAGAAACTTGAATTTAGAGCTCCTTGGAAGAAACAAATTTTTCTAATAAACAAAAATTTTACGGATTAAGCGAAGTAGTACGGTCATATAAAGTCCATGATTTCTTTATGGATTTCTTAGTTTTCAAAACATTAAATTTGAATAATCGAAACGATACATTTGAAATCTTGTTACTAACAATTTAAGAACTGGTCGCTATCTTCTTAAATTTAACGGGTTATAGATCTAAAGTAATTCGCTAATATAAAAAAAATTTATTTAATAATTTTAAAATTTTATAAAAAAAAAAATTATGTAAAAAATTTTCACTCCAATGGAAACAATAAAATAAACATAGAAAATTGAAAAAGGAAAAAAAAAGTGAAGGTGATGAGAAAAACAATGTTCTAAAATTATGATAAATTTGTTACGCCTATATGAATAAATTTTTCAACCGATATGATCTTTAAAGTCCTTATGGTTTCATTTCTCGTATATTGGAAAAATCACAATATTGTTTTGTTGGATCTCTGACTAAATTTTAAATATTATTAAGGGCAATTCATTATTTTGAATTCGGATTTGTGCCTTACAATTACTAGTTTGTAATGCATATATTGTGAGTCATATGTTGCCCAAAAGCCTTAAATCTTTTTGGTTCAAGTTGAAATGTATAGTAAATAATTTTCGTCCAAACCGAAAATTCAATTAAACATCCTCCTTACAGCAAAGCTTATTTTACCAATTCCAAAATTTATTTCATATTTTCACTAATCTCATATTTTATATTTTCACTAAGTAACCAATATTAGAATCCAATATTAATGAGAACGATCAGACGTTAGTGTATGCGATCGACCATTATAAAAAAAATTCATAAAAATTTAAGAAATTTTGAAAATAAAGGTACAGCGAAATTACCTACTTCTTTTTAACTGAAAGAATTTGATTAAAAAGCATTTAAAAATGTTGAAGCATGGGATTACACAGCAGGAGAGCGAAAAAAAAGTATAGAAGAAGAAAAATTTTATGTTCTTCATCTTGTAATTGGTTTTGGTTGCAAACAAAATCTTAATCGAAATAATTTTTTTAAGAAAAAAAAAAAATTTATTTAATATTCTGACTGGTTTTTGATGGTACGTTTAAAATTTATTTTTTATATCACAATTTTGCCTTTTTTTTTCTTGCTTTGTTTCCTTTGTACCTTGCAAATATCATCGTTTATGAGCATGTAGGATTAAACGTTTTAAGTTTTTTTTTCTGCGCTTTTTTTCTGAAACCAAAACATTGGATGACGATCTCATATCTTAAACATTATTTTATATACATGCAAAATACGCTGGATGTCTCTAATAAACTTATTTTTTCGTTTTGCAGTGTTTAAGAGGAAAAATTTTAGAGTATAATGTTCTGAACTAATTTGACGTGAAGTCTTGGGAATAGTCTGTTTCCCTATGAATCGCCAGTCAGAAAAGCACTTTTGGTGTTCATTAGCAACGACCGAGTCATTGTATCACTTCTACGTGACCAGTGGGCCTTAATATCACGTATATAGTCGTCTGCATATCCGTCCATAGAAGACCTCGTTCTTTCTTCTATTTTCCTGTCCAACTTTTTTCTAAGGATCGTGGAACAGACCAGTCTATTTAGTTGCTAACCTCACCCACGCCCGCTGTTTCAAGCTCGTCTATCCTTTTGCTATCGTCTATTCCATTATGCTCTGCAACAAACCATAAGCCAACCGAAATTTAATCACACCAGAAAGCGCGTCAGAAGGTGGGACACGACTGTATTAGATGACTAGCTATTAGCTGTATTTTCACTTCAAAAATGACTAAGTTCAATTTTAATAACTAGGTTCAACAATTGCAGTACGACTAATTTTTTCTTTTTTCTTATCTAATGATTAGACTTTGCAACTCTATGAAAAAACCCTTTCATTTTTCAAATATCCGGTTAATGTAGCTGCAAGCCTTGTATTTACCTATACATAATCTGAGCTTCTCACAGTTAATTGGGCCAACTACATTTCTTCTTCTAGTTTTTTTTTATTTTCTTTTTTTTTTTTAACTTTTAAGGAATTAATGTACGTATGTATATAGGCAATCTGAAATTGAACAGACATGTGTCACATTATGTAAGTTAAATGGATTTTAATATAGGACATTTTATATATACCGAATTAAATGTTCAAGGATTTTAACTTAAATTGACTGGAAATGAAGAGAAGTAAAATAAAACGACAAACGAATAAAAAAAAAAATAAAGATCAAATAAATCGATTCTAAAAATCTCAGTTTAATTGACTTTCATGATAATAACCAAAGTAGGAGGGTAATAAGTCGTTTCTGGATTTTTATTTTATATCACAAAAAAAAAAACAAGCGATTTTTCTTGGAAACCCAATGAAAAAATCAGAAAAAGAAACGTCAATGTGCGAAAGAATTAAACATTTGACCTTGTACAGGGTTTTACGTCAATTTTGAAAATTAAAATTTTATTTAAACTAGTCAACTTGTGCCAATACTCAATTTTTATTTAAAGAACCGAGTATAAGTACTGAACTAATAAAAGACTTATACATGCTTAGGTATATGAAATTGAAGAAAAGAAAGAATTTTTTCAATTAACACTTCTTAAAATTTTCTAAAACAAACCTCTTGTTAGAGTAGATTTGGAAAGTATAAAGAAATTATTCTGGTACTATGAAGTATTCTGAACTAGTTTCCTGTTCCGATTATTTCAACTTGTTTTACTAGCACTTATGTAAGAAGAAATTTAATGTTCAAACTTAATGTTGTCCTCTGAAATAACGAGAGAAAATAAAGTTGACCGTTTCAATTCTGTGATATTCCTGCGTGTGTTTTCCAAGAGCTGTCGGTACGAAAATCGGCAAAGAGACTCCTACATCGTCTACAAATATTTTTTATTCTAAATATAGGCGTCTTATGAAAGTTTTCCTGCAGGTTGAATAAATTTTGGGATTTAACAAAATAGTTTTCGAATTTGCAAGGCTAGCTCACGCAAGGTTGATTCCATTCATATCGCAAACGCATATATTTACACCTTACAGGCAATCCTCTTCGAACTATTTTCCACTCGAGTTAAAATTGCATTCTAAACTGAAAAGCTCATCTCGAAATTCTCTCCGCAAGCAGCTGTAAAGTATATTTAATTATACCGATGATTTCATTTTCCATCTAGTACGTATATTATTGCTTTTACTTATAATTGCTTAATTAAGAAATAATCTTTAATCCGTAATATTTCAACATTCTTATAGATTCATAAGTAAGTACATTGATGATTTTGAATTGCTCATACTCCGAAAATGAAAATAATTTTTTGTATTTTGCCAATTAAGTTTTCAAAATCAAAAAAAAAAAAGCAAACATACAAAATTTTCCTCCCATTTCCCCCGTTTTCATGATTTTGAAATTCATTCTGATTAAAATCATGATTGATTAAAAGCAATATGGAGAAAATCTCAAAATTATCGCTATCATTTTAACGAGATTTTTGTTTATTTATTGTTTCTTATCAAGCTAACAAAAAAACAAAAAAAGCAGCTGAATGAAAAAAAAATAAATTAAAAATTATTTTCTTTTATTTTCCACCCGCTCTTGAAATTTCATCATATTGCTTTAAATAAATTTTTTAAATTAAACTTCTGCAGTGCTATATAGAACGCTAATCTATGTATATATAGCTCTTACGTAACATTATTTTTAAGACACAGTATTTCTTTGACAAATAAAAGTAGTCTAAATGAATTCAGCGTTTGAGTAATGAATTATGAAATATGAGTGAGTATTTTTGAAACTTACGATTTCTTAATAGAGACAACCATTTTTAATTACATATCACGTGATGGCTTAGTACAAGCTTTATGTATAGTAAAATATACGCCACATTGACGTACTATGGCGTGGAATATTGAAGAATTTGATCAACCTTAAGTTACTGGAGTTCTCCCTGTAAAAAAATTCGCCCGAATAAACCACGTTACCCACAACAAATTGATGAATGAAAACATAATATCAGAAATCACCGTACGACAACGAAGCGGCCTTAAGTCCAAAAGCTGAAGTCTATTTTTAAAGGAAATAAATCTAAATGTATCCAAAACAAAATAAAGGTTTCAACCTTAATAAACCTTAATATGATCTACATCAACTATTCAAAATTCTGAAGGACATGCTGATATTTCTTACAATATTTTTGAGAATAAGAACTAATCTTAAATTTCATATCGAAAGACAATTCCGCTGGTTGTACTGTGCTATATACTGTTGCATACAATGTGCACATACATATCAACAATTATATAACAATTGTTGTTATTAAGTTTGCATTCCATTAAATGATATGTAAAATAAAGAATTAGGGTAAACTTAATATGCAATGACCTTTGAATAATAATACAAAAGAAAAAACAGAATGTGGAGTACATTGCTATACATATTTGGATTTGTTTTAATATTTATTTTTATGTATAGCGTTAAAATGATTTTTACAACATTTACATATTATATAGAATTTACAGGGTCTTGGGAGTACAATTTTATTCATACATACATTTATATACAGACATGAATATTTTAAGTGATTTTATGAATAACGATGAGAAACTAATTATGATTTCGATAACAATAATAATTACAAATGTGTATAAATTATGCCAATTATTCACGCTTGTTAGCTTATATATATGTATGTATACATAAAAGTACTATGTACAAATAATAATTACTTAGATGGGTGTCTAAAATAATTTAAAATGAGTAATAGTGTTTTTTATTTAAAAAAAAAAAAATATTGTGGCTGATCAAATATTTTTTGCTTCTGTTCAACATATCAGTTTAAAATCAGGCCTAAAACTTTGTGTTTTAAATAATTTAGCATATGGGTACAATATGGCTACAATATACGCAAACTAGAGCTCCAGATGATAAGAAATTTTATTAATTTTATTTTATTTTACTTGCTCCCAGTTTGGTTGGCTCTGTGACTTGGTCACAGAATATTTTTTTTTTTTTTTGAAGAGGGATATGGGCAAAGGAATTTCCTTCCTCTGACAGTCAAAAATCAAAAGCACATTCCAAAAATTTCTTTTTATATAGCGACAGTTCCTAATAAGACGGCGATTCAAGTCCTAGTACATAATATTCTGAATATATTAAATGTAGACGGTATACAAATTAAGTATGTGTGCAAATGTAATCAGATCACTGTGTAAAATCTTTATTCAATATTGAGAGAAAAAAATAAATCTAAATAAATAAAAATTGTAAAACAAATGTTTGACCTACTTAATCCAAGTTGATTAAAGTTTTCCGATAAAAAAAATGACGTTGACAAGAATATTGCATACGAGTATAAAGCATAGATATTGAATTACGACAACACACACAAATATGATGTAGAAGAATGTACAAATAGAATATAAGGAAGAAACTATCATCCTTTAATTTCATACATCTATATTGTTACATTAACAACATGTGCAAGTTTAGAATCAATTGAGTTATTTGAAGTTAATTTTTATTGGTTTTATTTATATAATAACAGAAAATATTTACGATATCCAGGATAAATCTATATTCTATCTAGAATATTATTACATTGAAGCAAATTAGATTTTTTTTTTTCCTTGTTACAAACAAGTTGTTACTTCTTCTACTGCAGTTGTACTTGCTTTTTTTAAATTTGTGCTTTGCAAATGTTATTATTTATGTATCTAGTTCCGTAACGTCATTCAGAAAATATTAACTGAACGCATAAGTCTCTTGCAAACCATGGTTAAACATTAATTTAGACTAAGAAGGAATACGCTGTCATTAGGTTAATTACTAAACCTTTAAAACTTTAAAATTAAATTTTCGAAATTTTAAAATTAACTTTATAAAACATTCCATTAAGTATAAATTACAGGATTACAAATATTGTCAATTTTATGATTGAACAGCTCAACATTAATTTGTCGATTAAATTTTTAAAAAAAAAATTATGTTTCCATTAAAATTTGCATGTAATTTATAAAATAAAAATATATTCAATAAATTTTAATATTATACGATTATTATTTTATAAAATTAACAATTTTAAACTGGAAAAATGCACATAATTATCAATTTAAAAAGTAATATTCACATTTTATTGAAATATGTACAAAGTGATCCGTTTACAGAATATTCTTTAAAAATTTTCTAATAATTTCATTCTACTTTTATTTTGGGAACTTGTTGTTCAATGAATTCCGATGTATTATACGTCTAACTCAATATATTTAATATGATTCTGTTGTATTTACAATTATTCAATCCCCCATTGCATAACTTTAATATATAGAGGTGCTAAGAACTACAAAAGAATGCTTAGGAAAATTATGTGCAAAATTTCCATTTTCCCTCTCATATTTTCTGTTACAATCTGACAAGGTATTTACTTCGTCTGTATACTTAATATCAAAAACCGATTAAATTTCTATTACATAATGATAATTCTTATATCGTAATTAACTGATACACTATGTTTCTGGTTGAAAATGTTATAATTGTATTTATGTGTAAAAGTATCATTATTATTATATGCTTAATATAATTAAGCTCGATCATATACCCGTTGTTAGTTTATCAATGACTTAATTAATTAAACTTTATTAATATTATAATATTTACGATATATAAATTACAAAATGATATAATAATCCGTTATTAAATATATAATTATCCTTATGTTTAAATTTTGGGATTATTATAATCCATGGACCAGAAAATAAAATATAAATTTATATTTATATTTTGTATATTTTATAATATTTATTGTACATATATAATATTAATCCTTAATTCAGAAAAACAATCAAAGCAGTTAATTCAAAATTTTATATATTTTTTTTAATTTTTCTCGTATAATAGAGTCACTAAACTATTTTAGCGGCTTATATGTGATTTGGGACATGGATATATGTAAAATTTCGCGTATGTAATTATTTTGTAATAAAGTCTTCATTGTTTTGTTAACTATTGTACAAATTTAATTTTGGAAGAACTTTTCATACCAGAACACCACCAACGTGCCGATTGAATTTTAAAGATTTTGTTTTAAAATTATTTTAAAATTTTATTTGAATTACTGATAAATTGATAAATAGAATGAATTATGTACATTCCCTTCTTACTTTCTTTATGCTCAAGAACAAAACCTTCATTGTTATATTCGAATAAGGCAACTTAGGGGTCAGTTCAACCAACCATGTTACATTAATTTTCTATTTTAAATTTAGTATTCCTAAGCTGGTTTAGTACTTCGTCAGTATTAAAAATTAAGGAAGTAAAATATTTTTGAGATTATTTTTACAAAATTTGTAAAATTATAAACAATAATTAATTGATTATTTAAAAATCTCCTAAAAATATGCAATTTTTTTGGTTATAATTTTTCATTTAAAATTTTATCAACACTTTATTCTATATTCATAGTTAAAATGATTTTAACAAGAAAAATTAAGAATCAAAATTCATAATACTAAAATCCTGAGGTCTACCTTTAATTGAACGTAAGCTAAATTTTATATATACAGAGAGCTTTATAATACATTTTATGTAAATATTCGTATATATTAAAAAAATATTATAATATGGTTGTTACCCCACTTATTAAATACAGGAGTTATTAAGCAAAAAAAATTTCGTTATGAGCGAGTAAATTTTGAATGTACTCGAAGAATAAAAGCTCTACATCCACTCATATTAATTATTATTTTGTTCATTTTATGTGTGTATGGTACCTATGAATAAATATAGATTAAAAATAAAGTGTATGAATTTTATGATTTGTTCATTATCGTCATCAAGCATAATAATTTGATCCAGGCTGGATTCAGCTTCTACCACTTTTTGGTTTTATTTATTTTCCGGCTGTTATTATGGGTACAATATGCTTTTATTTCATAAATTCTTTTTTTATTATATAGTGTCAATATTATAATTTGTAATATACCTACACATTCACATATGTATAATGTATTATATACAGAATATACGCAAAATTAAAACGTTTGTTGGTTATTATATCCATGCGGTTTACCATTAAATAAATATTAAATTTAAATTTATACTTATGTATATGCATAAATGTACATATTATGTATTTTATGTTCACATAATAATATATTTTATATATATATGGATTAATTGGTTACAAAATATTGTGTGCATTTATGGACTTATGGTGTATAGATTTCAATTAAATTCCACATGTATGAATTTAGTATTTACATTAAGTGTATAAATGCATACAGATATAGTCAAATTATGTACATTATGTATAGTTGTTAATATATATAATATAATTTTTATTGTGTTATTTACTTATATTGCAAAAAAACTCTCAACAAAATGTGTTAAAATCCGTTTTTAATCATAGTTAATTGCATTTTATTTTGATTGCCTCAAAACAATTTCCATTCCACAAAAATGTAAAACGCGAGGAAAAATTACAAAATTATTACACAAAAAAAAAACAAAGAGGAATTTTTGCATTACCGAATTTTAGAATCCAGATTTTGAGAAATCCAGCGCATTCTCGTATATATATTATGAAAGCTTTAGTAGAAACCAGTAAAAATATTTCAGTTGGTATAAACCGATTAAAGCATATCCTGTACCTTTCATTGTTGAATAGAAATGACTCGAACCTGTGAAACTTCCCGAATATTATGTTTGACCTATAATGGGACACACGACTGCCAAATTTTATGAATCTGACTTTATCATTTTCAAAAATATTTAAAATTAGCCACTCCATTAAAACTTTCGGAATATGAGTGGAATATAATTGGATACACCCTTACAAGTTTGATATTAAAATTTCTATTTGTTTTTGAAATATTTAAAATAACATCTTTTATTTACCCGATTTGATTGGATTAAAATAACGAGTGTTCTTGGTAGAACCGAAGTAAATTGTGAAAGTTTGGTGTTGGTTGCATTAATCGTTTTTGAGTTATCGTGCGATCAGATGGACGGGTGTACATATCTAAATCAATTCAGAATTTTACTGTGAGCAAATAGCTGTTAACTTCATACCAAAGTTAATCCTTCACGAAAATGCAGGGTATAAAAATCAACTCTTGTTAATTTATTTTAAAGTTATACATTTTGTAGATACAAAATTGTTATTACATGGACTTAGAGTTTTCATTTTTTGAACTCTTTATACAAGGCAACAAAATTTCAAATTTTTAGTTTTATTTGTTAAATTTTTTATTCAATATTTAATAGAGTTTTGACTGATCGAATCTTTATAAATTATTTTAATATTTTTACTTATTTTTTTTCTTTTCAGGTAAGCAAATTGACAAGGATTGCCCTAAACTGTACTATACATCCCGTATAAATTAAAAATTATAAGTTATTAAAAAAATATGGTAAAATTATAAGAGAGCAACTCAAAATCTTTGTAAAATTTTTTGATCTTTTCAATATTTTTTAATTTTTAACTTATTTTTATTATAATTTGAATAAATTTGCGGTTCCATAAAGAATATGTGGCTTATATTCTCACAAAACAATAGAACTCTTACGAAGATCATGAGAAAGGTGTCCGTGAAAGCTTATATTGAGTTTTCAACTCGTTTAAAAAACTTGGAGTCAACCTACGTAATGCAATTCAATGTCATTTTAAATTCAACAGCAAAGAACAATCATTGACTAGCATTTTGCCTACATAAATTCACATAAGTTCTCATTTTTCATTTTGGAATTTTCGTGCTGTAGAAACTGAGTATACCGTTAACAGCTTTAGAAAATGTTGTCATACCACGTATACTGTTCAAGAGATAACCTTGTGGCTTTATTAAAAACTCTGCCATTTTTTTTCTACGACATCTCATTTAAATTAATTAAATTAATTAATATTTTTATTTTAAGGTAATAATTAAAATAATTAAAAAAATTTTGTAATTATTTCATTTACATAATAAATTGTTTGATTTGTATTCCAATATTAAGAGTTAATCGGCTTTAATTAATAACCACGATATTATAGCTTGTAAAATAATCACTTTAAAATAAAATTATTAATGAAATTTAATTGATTAGAAATTAATTAAAATAATTACGTACCATTATTCTGGAGAGAAAATAAAATTTTTCATTTCAATTTAATCCGATTTTTTTTTTTTAATAAATTAATTTATAAAAAAAAATGAATGTAATATTCAAATTTATTAATTTTTACGTGCCGCATTATATACAATAAGGGAGATTATGTGGTGGCACCAAATTTCGGATATCCAGTTCTCGGTGGTAACGCACTTCCCCACAGTAGGGAAAGGTAATCTATTTTTAGATAGAAGTCGGTCTGTCCTATTGTGTGTTGCAAATATAAAAAGAAATTATTAACCAATTCAATGACAGGGCTTTGAATCAAATTCAAATTAAAATAAAAAAATGACAACTAATTCAAAGATCAGGGAAAGCGAACTATGAATCGATTTTACATTTTTTACCATACCTGCGGAATCAATCCATGAAATCTCTTAAAATTTAATGTTTGAGTTCTGGTTGTTACCAAACTATATTGTGAACTGTTTCATTGAATTCGAATGGCATTAAATGAAACTCTAATAAGAATCAAATTTATATTTTTCTAAGTATGTTGACCAAAACATTACCAACAACCCTAAAATTGGGAGGAAGTATTTAAAAGGCATTCCCATAATGATTTATAATACTTTCGTTAATCTAAACACTACACTTTCCAGCCGATTATGGGCTGATCACATCAGAATTTTTAATATTGAATTTCTTTAATTTTATTCAAAATTCTAAAAAATTTATTCATTTTCAATTATTGTTTGAAAATTTCAAAATTTTTACGTTCAATTTCATTTAATTTAAGATTTTTTAATTATTGCTTATCCATGCTTTAGTAACAAACTCAGAAATCTTTTTTTTTATTTCTTTTAATTAGTTTTAGTATTAATTTTAATGATCTAAGACGAAATTAATAGTTTAAAATATTATTCTATTATGTATTCTGATAAAATTTAATCAAAACCCTAATACCCTCTATACAACTACCCTAATATGCATTCTATCTGTAAATATCTACACGAAATAGCTATATGCATATATACAAAAATATATCCTTTTTAATATATTGTATAATATAGACCTGTATATTATTGTACTTCATATTAGTGAACATAAACTTTAAGAAAATTTCATTAATCCTCATCCTGTTTAAAAATCAAATATTTCTATTACTATTAGATTGCCTTAGGGTATTATAATGGAAAAATCATTATAAATTGTTAACTTTTCTCATATAAAATTAATGTTTATAGTCTACGTATACATATAATATGGTCTATATTAAAAATAAACAGGTTCCTATATACATATTTTACCACCGTATATCCAAACAGTTATACTAGAACAGTATAAAACTTGTGTCTCTCTTTATATATATATAGAATTTCCCAACTGTTTTGCAAAGCAATTATATAATTTTCATTTTTAATGTTAAAAAAAAGTAACCAAAGTATTTACAGTTATTTGGAAAAATTTTCATATATACATACTTACATACATAATATACATAAATATATTTTTATTATTTAATAATACATAGGTATACAACGAAAACAAGCAAAATAAAGTAAAAAAAAAAAAAATTGAAAACTTAAAATAACAAAGAGTTAAAAAATTTTTCAATCCTTAATAAATAGTATTATTTTACCTTGTATACACAAATCAAATCCTTTTCAACTTTTTTTTTCTCTCTCAAAGAAGTTTATACACAATTATTATTATTTGAAATTCTCTTGTCGATATCAACTCAAATTTATATTTTGTACTATTGTATATGTACATAGCATAGGTAGACACATTTATTTTATTAGAAACAATCTAAAATGTAATTATAATTCGCTAAAGTAGATTCCTTTCCGGATTTCAATATTTCTACATGTAGCATGGTGAAATTTTAACAAGAATTTTATACACTTCGAAAAAATTTGTTGTTAAAATAAAATATTCAAAAATTTGAGAGTATTAGTTAAAAATTGTGTGGTCATTGTTGTAATACAAGTTTGTAATTCAAGTGTTGTTAATTCAGAGTATATTTTTTAAAAAATTCTATTTTTATGTTCAAAAACACTACCTTGCATATATAAGATGCTTCATTCTTATTCGAAATGGGCTCTGTACTATTGAAAATTTGGGACCAACTTTAGCTTATCGGTTCATCTTTGTTATCTAAACTTCGTACGACAGAGACGAAGTCACACGAAAATTTGACAAACGAAAAAGATTTTCTTTAATGAGCTGTATCTCCCAAAGTAAATGAACTGTAGACATTGTCTCAAAACAAAAATTTGACCTACTCACAAGACACTTATGGCATATAACATTGCTATTGGAAAACAAACCCCCTTGTACATACAGATTGGTACAAAATTTTTTCATTAAACAGAACAATATCCAAGTTTTACTGTACTCCGAATTCTTATTCCTTGAATTTATACTTAACTTACAAACGTTATACTACATGTAATGTACACAATATATTGTCGTCATTTTGTATATACTCGTAGGTACTAAACAAAATTACCCTATAACTTAATACCTATTTATGTTATTATTATTATTTTCGAGTTTAATATTATTTAAAATAATTAAAAGAATATAAGGAAGCAAAAAAAAATTTTTTTTTGTATTAAAAATTCTCTACAAGATTGATTCCACAAAATTATAACAAAAAAAAATCAAAACAATAATGAAAAATAACAATAAAATAATACGAAAACTTTAAATGAGAAACTTAGAACAAAAGTGAACGAAACGGTATTAAAACAAACCGAATGAGAGAAGAAGAGAGAAAAGAGAAAATTTTTCAGAAACTTTACAGTTTTCTTAATTTTTGTATTTTCGTTTTTTCTTTCTTATTTTTATTCTGTTGTTATTTTGAATTCAATAAGGAGAAAAATATAAAATCTACTAATAACAATAATAGTAATAATAACAATAAAAACTATAGTTTAAAGGAAGTCAGTTAAAACCAAATGGAGGTTAAATTTTCCTATATAAAATTAACGTGGCTTTGGTTTGTTGTCTTTAAAAATTAATCAGATATAGGGAGATAGATAGAGAGAGTAAGAGAGAGTAAGAGAAGGAATGATCAGTGGTTGGGGGGGGGGGGGGGGGGGGGAATGGAAAACAATAGTGTTTTGTTTTGAGAAAATTTTACAGGGAAAACTTTTTATTCTTTTCTTCTTCTTTTTTCTCTCTTTCGTTTTCTCTTATTGTTTCTTTCCTTCGAAGAGAAGCACAAAAATCGAAAAAATAAATTTTTTTTTTTCAAAAATTAAAATTTTTAGAATTACAGTAACAAAAATTCAATACAAAAAAAAAATTTCATTATCTATTTAAAAATTATATTATTTTCTAGAAAAAAATAAAAAACAAAAAAAATTAAGAAGAAATACTTTTGTACAAAAGGATCTTATTTTATTAAAAAAATTTATTCCATTTTAGAAATAATAAAAGTTTTTCTATATAGGTAGAATTCTAGTGCTTTCATTAAAATTTAAAATCAACAATTTTCTAAAACAAAATTATTTTAATTGTACACGTTTTTTGCCCCATCTTCTTTTATTTGCTTAATTAATGATGTCTATTTAATCTAATTAAATTTAAATATTTAATATTTTAATTTTTAAATGAAATTTAAAAAAAAAAAGAATATATACAAACATATATAACAAATATATACTCGTACATATTTAAAATTATCATTTATTTATTCAAGAGTAACTAAAAATACGTGGAAATTTTGAAACAGAGTCACCGACAGAATACTTGTTTTTGGTGACGAAACTATTATTATTATTTAGTAGAATAATATTGTAATTTGTGCTCGGAATATGCTTTTTTGCACTTTGAAATTTGGTACTTACGAATTATAAGAAATGTGCTTTTGGAAATTATAATATCAACTGCTCCATATGAATCGAAAAATATTGTAGTGATGGCTAATGTTAATTTATTTGACTTCAGTTGGATTATTATAGGGTACTATTGAAAATTTAACAAATAATTTCAAAAATCATTTACATGTTCCCTAAATACCTTTTGAAAAAATATGATATTTTAATATTATTTTTACTTGTTTAGTTTATTCTGAAAATTTCAAATAAATGTACAGCATTGTATATAGAATTACTGCTAATTTAATATGAGTTGTAATAAATGCAAGTCTGAATTGTTACAGTGCCATTTCTTCTAGTTTTCAATGATCTTGAAAATCTAAATTTATTACTCCTTTAAATTATTTTTTATAGAGGAGAACAAAACTAAAAAAAGGAAAATCTAATTAATAAATCACATTATAATTAGAACATTTGAATAATAAATTTTGTAATTGGGGTCATTTAGTTCTAAAAAACTTTATTTTCCGAACAGTACTCCTGGATTTGTACCTCTTCGTAAAATTTGTACCATAAAATTTTTAGTTCAGTGTTAATAAGAAAAATGCTTAATATTTAAAAGTTTTAAACAATCTTTAACTTCACCTATCATCCTAATTTGCGGCCAAATATAAAAATTAGTCGCGAACCGAGAGTATCAACGAGTATGCACGCGTCTCAATGTAGTTGAATATTAAATATTTTTTTTTAAAAGTGGTTTTGATTAACTACGAAAATTTTTAAATTTATTTGTTAACCACACTGGATAACTGTCGAACTTTTCATGATTGCACACAAATCACAACTCAAGTATGAGTCAAACTTACATTTTTCCAGGTATGTTAACTAACTAGGTTAAAATTTCAAATTTTTCTCTTAATATTTGCAATACTCTGTACATTTTGTTAAGTTTCTCACAGAAACTAAAAAAAAAATTCATTTAAGAAAACATGAATACTATTATTAAAAAATTGTATAATAAGGGTTTTTATAAGGATATTTTTTATTTATATACACAGAGAAAAATACATACCATTTATTTTAATAATTGCGTTAAGTATTTGAAACATTTTTCCCTTCAATATCATCGTGATCCTTCTAAAAATACAAAAACAAAAATGAAAAGTTTTCTTTTCAAAATATAGAAAAAGAAGAAGAAGTTTTTATAAATAAAAATGGTAAGAAAAAGAAAAAAAAAGTTGTAAATTAAGGAAGAATGAAAATTTGGTGTTAAAAAAGGATAAAAGTTCGTTTAACGATGAGTAATTTTTCATCAATATTCAGGATTTTCGTTTTTTTTTTTAATTTTTGTTTATTTTCGTGCTCTTATTTATTTTTTGGTTTTTTGGCAAATTTTTTGTTCTTTTTTTTTTATTCTTCTTTTGCTAAATATTGTTTTTTTTTTTTTTGTTCCATCGTTAATTTATTAAAGAAATTTCATTTTATAAACCAAATAGAGGTGGAAATTTTTTTGTTATTTTGGAAAACTAAAATAGACTTGGAGTTGTTAATTAAAATTAGCATACTAAATATAATGGTAATTAGTTTTAATATTATAGAAAACTTTATATAAATTTTCTGCTTCAAGTATTCCAAAATTCTGTACTTAAATAAAATAGTTTTAGCTATTCTAGAAAAACTAAATCAACATTCTTTGCATACAAAATTATTATAGATTTCTAATTGTATTAATTAGAAGTCTGTTTTGTTTTAATTGGTTAAAGAGCGGTGCTTAGGAAAAAATTTTAAATTTTATGTTAAAATTTATCAACTTCTTTTAAAAGGACTTTACAATTATTCGTTAATCACTTGATAAATTGCTAACAATTAAATTTAACAATTAAAATTTTGAACTATGAATTTCTTTTTATCGTACTTCGCTCCTGTGAGAGCATAGGGCTGGTGCATGATATGGTAGATAACTGCGAACCACTTTCTTGTGTCATTGAGTTAAAACGAGGTAGGTGACAGGCGTACCATAGTTTTTCTTTTATTATATTTAATATTTAAGGTTATTGATACTTATTGAAAATATTTTGCTGCAATTTTTAATATATTGAGCCTTTAGTTAAAGGACCAGTGCAATAAACACTGCATCATTGGTCAGGTATCACTATCAACACTTAATCAATTTTAGATTATTCAAAAATCCTTGTTGGTATTCAAAGAATTTATTATCTTGATATTGTTAATCTAAAATAGCGTGTTAATTCAAAATTACAGCACCATAATTTCAAAAATATTCAGAGTAGGGCTATCAAAATAAATTAAATAAAATAATTAAAATTAGTATATGAAATTGAAAATTTTTCCAATCATTCAAAATCTAAAATTTTTATACCATTTTATTTGATGATCCTTCATAAATTACCAAAACCGTTTACGGTATTACCCCTTTAACTAAAATTTTCACTATACTAATGAAAACATAAAAATCATCAATTTCTTGCTTATTTTTATGTCGAACAAAAAAAAAAAATATTATTTTTATGAGATTCTTTTAGAATTGTTAATCTATGTCTATTCAATCGGAAAATATTAGAATAAGAACAAGGAAAAACAAAAAAAAAACAAATACATAAAAATAAAATGAAAAAAGAAAAAAAAAATATTAAATATGGGCGCCAATTATTATTAAGAAAAGTTAAAACGGAAATTAAACGAGAAATTTAGAATTCAATAGACATATAAGTATATACAAAAATATTATAGAATTAAATTGGGAATAGGCTATTCATTTTATACATAAATATTTTCTTATCATTTATTTAATATTGCCGAAAATTCAACAAGTTTGCATTTAATCAAAAATTTGTGGAAAAGCCAAATTTTATCTTAAATCCACGTGTTTCTACAAAAAATTAAATTAATGAGAAATTTTTGTTTTGAACCATAGTAATAGCAACATTTTAATAGAACATTATTAAGATCTAATAATACAGGATCTAATAAGTTTCTTTGAATTTCGAATGATTCATGGAAAGCTGAAATATGAATAATTATCTTCAAAAGACTAATGAGTTCGTAATCTTATGAAAAAAGTATAAAAAAATTTTATAAAACCCCACAGCAATAACTTTTCAAGTATTAAAGTTAAAATTTAAAAAATTGCATATTTTCAGGGGCTAAAATTAAAATAAAGCTAAGAATAGAATAGGTTGATTTTAAACTGTAATATAATTTTATTTAAAGAATAAAATTACTAATTCTTACATAAATATTAATTTTAGTGTCAGAGTTATTTAAAAAAGGTCAAGTCCAATGAAAGGCAGGTAGGTCAAATTGAAACTAGAAAGAATATTGTTCATGTATAATTTCAAAAATGTACTAAAAAATGAAAATAAATTATTAATAAATATTTTCTTAAGGAATTCATAATATGTACATAACTTTGTATATACAAGTATACATATATAGTTATATTTTATGTACAAAATTTTATAAATAATATTTTTGATAAAAATTAAGAAATTGTACCCGTTAGCTATATACCTTGTTTTATAATTTCTTGCGGAAAATTCATGTGAATTTGGATGAAACAAGAAAATAAAAGTAATTTTCTTTATAATATTGTATAAAGTTGAAAATTCATGATAGAAAGAGAAATACTATGTAATTTTACTCAAGATAGAAGAACATGGACGCATTCTATATTTTCTGTTATCGGGTTTTGATATTTTGTTGGTGCTGGTGCAAGTAATTTCATTTAAAATATTCTAGTAGTTAGTATTTGAAAATAAATTTTCTGTTTTTCGTAAAACATGTTACCAGATCGGAATTTTATGTCAGTTGAAAGTTAATGATGTAATATTGTGAAAGTGTATGAATAAAATACGATATTCGTCTCAAAAATTGTTAAAATATTTGCATCTAAGTTATATCAAGTACCTTACAATGTACTCAAATCCTCATCATTGCGGTTTTCAAGATTTTATCAGAAATTCTAATATTTTCCGATATGGTATTTTGTCACGAACCCTTCACGATTGGTTAGGTGTAACACCTAGTAATTTTAATTAGTTTACATCCAAAATGACAATTTTGCTAGCCAAATCATCACATTGACGGCATAAGTATATTAATGAAGATCTATATATTTCATATAGCAATCAACTTTTAAATTAAATTAATTTGTAACAAAAAAATATTTCCAAATCAAGAAACTGAGAGAAAATAACGATTGAGATGTCCACCCAATATGAAAATAAATTGTTTTGTAAAATTTTATTGGAAATATTAATTATAACCTAGACTCAATAAGAACCTAGACAAAAAAAAATAGGTATAGATTTCAAAATTGAAAATGCCATTAAATAACTTTCAAATCAATTTCCTCCAAAAATTAATGTCACGTCCTTTATTGAGCTTTTTAACCCTTCAATACCTATGATTAAATTGAAAATAATTATTTTACGTGTAGATACTTAATCTTGAAAAAAATTCAATTGTCTTATAATTATTTCATTTCGAAAAGGACAAATTTTAATGGTCAATCCTATAAACGAATTTCCTTTCAATTGATTTTTCACGCATTGCTTTCCAATATTTTCTTATACAATTTTTTTGCTATTTCAATTTGGCATTCTTATCTATTAAATTTCAAAGGATATTAATTTATTTTTTTGCTCAGATATTATTAAAGGATGGGCAATAGCTTAATACTGTTATTAAATAATTTTACTATCTAAAATTTTGGACCATAATTATCGTAAATTTATGATTGTAAAAGTATTTTTTTTTTTTTGTTTTCTCTCCATTTTGTTTTTTTTCAGCTATTAAGAAAAATTTATTTAACAAATTTTATATATTATGTAATTATATACGTAATTATATAAGTATAAACAGTATGTGTGTATGTATATTAAAATATGTATGTGATTAGAAGTGATTACACTTTTATATTATCATTATTTATTATACAGGATTTATGGGAGTAGGAAAAGAATTTTAATTTATTTTCAAAGAAAAGAAAAGCTTCACTCATATTAAAGATTAAAACGTGTAAAATTGTGGAATTTCTGTTTTTTTTTCTTTTATTTTTTGTAATTTTCTTCTTTTATTTTTTTATTTATCTTGTACGTTTTTTGTATTATGTTTTTCTTGCTTAAAACGTTTTTTTTTCCTCTTGAAAAGTCCTTTTCTACGTTTTTCTCTTTTGCAGAATACAGTGGGATTTTAGAAATTTTCTGCCATCATTTTCTTTGGACCCATTCATTTCTTCACAACACACAATATTGTTCTCAAAAAAATATCCAAAAATTCTAGAATTTCAATAAAGTTTAAAGTCTTTTGTGAAATTTTTTACTGTGAACAATAACATGAAAGTAGAAATTTCTGTTGTAAGTCTAATGTGACCGTCACAAATTTGTAAATTGATTTAATTTCGATAAAAAATATAAAATTAATTGTATACGAAGCATAAATACCTAAATAGTTTTAATTAATGTCTCAGATTACCCGGATTTAGGCTTAATTAAGGTCCAACTATAGGTAAATCTTATACCCTGATATTTGTGATGATTTTGTGTAGTTTTAGGTATTGACTTGTATTGAAATTTCCAAATTTTTATAAATAAATCTTAAAAAGAAGTTTCAGCTAAAAACAACAAGAGCTTGCACCAATTTAAAAGAACTTGCATTTTAAGACAAACAAGAAAATTTATAATTAATTCTAATCAAAAATCAAATTTTACAGATGCTCTAATAAAGAAAGATCTACTGAAAGTTTTGTTCAAAAACAATACCCCTATTATGCAATACGATCACAAGAGAAGAAAAGCGGGAATACAGGAATGCTTTATAAAAGAGGAAAATACCTTATACGGTAAACGCGTTTCAAGGTGTTAGAAAATAAAGCATACAATATTAAAGGAGAGAAAAAAAAAAAGAAGAAAGGAAAAGAAAAGAAAATGGTTAAACAATTTAAATTTTTCTTATTCAATTTTTATTTCTTTTCCCTAGTATATAAAAATGTAAAAATGAAAGAGAAAAAAAAAAAAATTAAAATGGCAAATTATTCAACACTTTATTCCCTATTTTATTTTATTTCTACACCAATTTTTTTATTTTTCTCTCTGTTGTTCATATACGTACCTACCTTTATTTTGTTAAAGGTCGGAGCCAACACGAACAGGCGTTAAATTTATCACTTTTTATTTTATTCTTATTATTTTTTTTTTCTTCTATACTTTGCAACCCTTTTTTTATATGCAGCAAAAGTTATAAAATAATTCGGGATATATGAAGATTTTAAAAGATGTACCCATATAAAATATGAGAAAATTTACGAGAGATGAATGTAGCTGCTTACATCAATATTTTAAATGTGAAAATTCATATGAGAATATTGTCAGTGTCAAATATTTCGGATATTTGGAGGAGTTTGCGATTGAAATCTAAGAAATTGAGTGAAACGTTGTTTAGTATAATAGTTATGGCTTCAGAAATATCAAATTCCAAATTAAAATTTAATTTTCGAAAAAAGCTACAATTTTTTAAGAATTTGTTTAAGAACTCCGAAATTATGGAATTTTAGCAAATACACGTATAATGTAGATTATGCAACGAAAAATTCGAATTTTTCATTCAATTTCATTTAAAAGAATATGTCCTTCAATCGTGATACGATATAGAAATAATTTAATATTTTCTACAAAATAAAATTTCCATAATAATCTTCTATGCTGATATTGGTCTTGTTTGAAATAGTTGTATCAATCATATATATTCTCCCTAGATACGCCCTCTAAACAATGGAAAATTTTTTTCTTTTTTGGAATTTCACTTAAATCTTAAAATTGTTGGTACAAAAATTATCAGTTTTACTGGTATTCCAACATAATTGCTTCTAAAATTGTTTTGAAATTACTATCATGCTTAAAATTCCACTCATTTGCTTAAATAAAAATAGAATGATTAGCTTACAATAACAAAATATTTTCAGCTACAGTTTTCGAAAGTCAACAATTGGATGATTCAACAATCCAATGTACATTTTATTTTGAATATACCTAAAAAAAAATTTTTTCAGTAAATTTGAAGTACAGCTAAAACTTGATATTAAAATATGACCTACTCTGGTTTTCACTTCTTCACAGTGTGTCTTCACAGAATTTTCTCTTCTTCATAGAAATACTTCGACAATTCACAGTGTGTTACAATATCACAGTATATGTTTTTGGCTCAGATTTTATTTTAAAGACTCATAATTAACCAAAATTCGCAAACAACAAAAATTCTAAAATATTGAAATTAATTAATCTTTGTATAAATATGCAAAAATCTCTTATATTGTGAGTTTATCTTGGAGACATTCGTAAAAGTACTCAAAAGAAAAAATATATACAAAGAAGAAAAAAGAGTGAAAAACTTATAAATTTTACCTCATAATTTTCTCACCTGCTTAAAAAAGAAAATTATTTTTTTTTATAAATTTTTTTTTTTTGGAAAAAATCCTTCCGAAAAATCTTTGTTAATGTTTTATTTCTCACTCTCTCTCTTTCTCTCTCTCTCTCTCTATTTTATTTATATTCTATTCTTGTTTTTATTGTTCTTATAACAATATACCGTTTTATTTTCATCCCGCAATAAAAAAAAAAATATTTATTTTATTTTTTGATTTTCTCTTTTCTTTATTTTTATTTTCTCTACATAATTCCATATATTTACTAATACAAATATCTTCAAGTCCTTTTATAAGTTCATTCTTTTCTTCTCTTTCAAACTATAACAGCAAAACAAAAACCCAACATGGATTTTTGGAACAAAAATATTAAGTGTATGAATTATACATTTAAATACGTGTTCATTTATAACCTTACAAAAAAAAAAAAAAAAAAAATGAAAAAAAAATTAAGGAATAAAATTTTTTATTTTTATATTTTTAATATTTTCATTTCAAATAAATAAAAATATAAAAAAATAAAATCGTAATTTCCTGGCTATAAATTCATTTTTTATAACACCTTTAATTCTTCCGCTTAACATTTTGTTTTTATAGGTACATAA
Organism: Condylostylus longicornis; assembly: GCF_029603195.1. Taxonomy (NCBI): domain Eukaryota; kingdom Metazoa; phylum Arthropoda; class Insecta; order Diptera; family Dolichopodidae; genus Condylostylus; species Condylostylus longicornis. The sequence continues at coordinate 2,756,968 of NW_026578052.1, read as the reverse complement.
CAAACATAACATATATAAGAAAATTTGAAGAAAATTTTTTTCTTTGGCTCCTCGCCACTTAGTTTATTTTATTAATCTAATTTTATTTTTTGTTATTTTCTTTTTACAATTATTAAAATTCAGCCTAAAAGCAACTATTGTAAAAATACATAAAAAAATGTACTTCAAGTTCTTCAAGATTTTGCAGATTTTTCAATATTTTTCTTTACCCACAATATTATCTCTATTCTTCTATAATACGTATTGCATTTTTATTTTAATATTATACTCTGTCAGTCCGTCAGTCCGCTCTTTCTTTCTGAAATTCTATAAAAGGAAGAATGTAACTTAAATTTTCTTGGCCTCAACGCATATCTTATCTCAACTGATCATTTACAGGATTCGATCATTACATTAACCTTTCTTTAAACTTTTGTTCTCATCCTAAATGTATGCAATATTTGATGTGCTACATTAAAAACCATTGATTTTATTCGAATTTGCATTACATACACTTAGTCCTGAAAACAAAGATCATTTTAGAATAAAAATTTTAATTTTTAAAATATAAAAAAAAAATTTCAAGAGAAATTCACATAAACTATAATGGCATTATGCATTGTACTTTATTTTTAAAAGGATAATACACCTTTAAGAATTGCAACAGGATTCTTAATAAAAATAAAATGAATATTTTTTGTTTTGTGATTTTTGTTTTGTTTTTTGCAGTTATCCTACGATTACAAAAATATTCTTTAAATAATATAAAAAACTTAAATATTTAAATTATATTGAATTCTATTGAAAAGTAAAACTAGAAAGAAGATAAAAGAAGAATTTATGATGATGACTCTCTAGAGAAATAACCTGCAATCCTTATTGTAAAATTTTCATATTTTTTTTTTCATATTCTTATTATTATTATTCCAACTTTACATACAATTGTAGATTCTAACTTTTTTATGGTATTGTTATATAAATAGTTTTTCTGCATTCAAAACTCATATAGAAATTGTTATGATTGTACATGAGCACAATAACAATAATTTTGTAATAATTGTGATGTGGGGTAATGTTGTACATAAAGTAAATTTACTAAAAAGAAAAATGTGAGAAGTGAAATAAATTTTATAAAATTTGACTAAAAAATGAATAAATGTTCCTATTTGGCTTTAAAAGATAACAAGTAGAAAAGGAAATCATCGGAGGCTTCTTTGAACAATAACAGGCTGGTAAACACTTTTACAATTTTATTTTTTAGCTTAATTTGGTAGCGTCCTCATTGGGCTGCATTTTAAACCATTTAATTTCATAGTTGATATTACCAATAGATGACTTCTGTGTCTGGTGTAAATAGCTATGCACGGTGCCCCTTGCTATAATTGATAATGATGATTTCATCTGCTTGTTTTTAATATTGAACACATATTTTGCACTTTTCGCACTATAGATGAGTTGACTTGTAACATATCTAGCTCATTTGTTCTTATAGGCCATAATTTTTAAGATAATTAATATTAAAAGCTTTAAATATTGCAAAAAATGTAGAAAAAGTGGTTCTTTAATTTAACCCACATTTTAATTAAAATTTCTTTAATTTTACACAAAGGCAACACTAATATAATTTTCTTCTTTACAAAATATTGGTAAGCTTATCTTATTTTTCGAATTTATTTTAAGAGTAACTTGTGTGTTGTAAAGTGAATGAATGTTGTAATTCAATATCATCAATTATTTCGGAAATTTGTGCCCTTGATCACTTTTATAAATTATTCTACGACGAAATTTCGTACATTGATACTTATGAATAACAATTCTAATCACAATATAGCCTTTATTTTCAAAACTATGACATATATCAGCGAAATTGAAATTAAACCCAATATTATTGTGAGTTTTTAGGCACAATTTCGCTACTAATATTAAATTTCAAAGTGTGTACTCTATTGAAATTTTAAATATTTTATAACCTCAATAAACAGCTGTTGACTTATTTTTAATATTCTAAATTTTAATCACCAAATGGTTTTATTTTAATTAAAATTAATTAAAAACTTTCAATTAGTTCATATTTAGTATCTTATATCTGCTGTGAATTCATTTGAACTAAATTCGCTAAAGCTTATCCGATTTGAAATTTAAAATAAATTTTGGAATTTTTAAGATATAGAAAAAAATTTTAATTTCTTTCGAATCTATTTAATTTTTATTTTTTGTTCTTAATTATTTTTCTCTTTATAAAAGAACCAAAAACTTGCGATACAAATTAATTTCAATATTCTAAAATTTTTCTATCAAAATTTTTTTAATTAAATGTTATCAATGTCGTCACATCTTTATTATTCTTTTTTTTCTAATGATGTATAAGAGGGGACTTGTTACAGAATAGGGACCGAATTAATATTTTAGAGGAGTGTAATTAATTACTTGAAATTTCGTTTTTTACACTTTAATATGCTAAGATTTTGTGAGAACTCATAATGGTTTAAATTGCGCAAAGACCATGGTAATTCGCTACCCTTGCTTTGAATAAGTCAAAAATTATGATTGCAGAGAGCCGTGTCCAATATTTTCAATCCTGATCATTATAATGAAAAATGTTTAAAATTTAATTTTAAAGTTACTCACTATTGGTTACACAAGTTTCTCAAAAATCTTTAATTACCATTAAAATTCTATTGTTGGATAAAAATATTCACCTTATAATTCTTGCATATTCAACGTTTTATAATAACTTGTTAATGATTCCATTTACTTTTAAATTTCACTTAAACGCTATGCTTAGAAATCATTTAACGGAACTATCAAATTATTATACAACGGGGAGCTCCTGGAGACGTCGAACTTCCTAATTAAAACGATTAAATGAATTCTTTGGTCGATGAATCGCGGGCATTCCTGACATTGTAAGATGGAGCCGCTCTTCACTGAAGTTTCTATCATGGTTTGTCACTGGGCATGGGCTTTTTAACTCATATTTACAAAAAAATTGGCAGATGAAATACGCAGCGATTTAGATTCTGTGACCAGAGCACAAAGAACTCCACTCATGCCCTATTTGAGTGTGATGGCCTGGCCCGCTCTAGATACGGATTTCTCGGGCCCCTGAATTTAATTCGCCCCATACTTAACATAACATAATATAATTATTATAAAGGAGCAATTCTACTTTGCAATGCAAAAGCGCTTCTAATACAGCACCTTTTCTACAAAAATAAGGGGTGCGTGGCATCATTAATTCCAACTTCCTTAACTGTAATCCTAAAGTTGTTTGATTCAATCCTCAAATATCACTTTAATATTTTAATCTCTTAATATTCAAATACCAATTATGTTTTTGTCTTCAAATTTTATTTTATATACTAGTAATTTTTTTTCTTATTTTACAAAAAGAGCTTGTATTTTTCTTTGTTGTTTATTAATTGGGATCAATTGAGTTGTATATTCAATCTTAATTTATTAATTTAGAAAAATTTTTACAATATAATATTATCATATACGAGTAAATTGGTGTATTGAATAACTTGATGGAATTATTTTTTTTTTTAATTAAAAAGTCAGACTTGATTCAGAAACAAAAGCAAAAAAAAAAAAGTATTAAGATGGTAGACTGCATGTCCCAGCTCAACTGTTCAACTATTATGATTTCACGTTTATTTGCTTCTTATATGCTATAGTTTGTAGTCGTGTATAATCACTGTGATACTACCATACTATAAACCCACAAACAAATTTCTTTATGACTTTAATTTCTTAATTTATTTAGTTTTTTTTTTTCTTATTTTATTTTAAATATGAAAAATATTCCCACAATTATTTTCAATATTAATTTTCAAAATCATTGAATTTTTTATTATTCTTTTTGGTATTGCTTGGTATTTTAGTGATGTGGTATAATTATACCATAGGATATACAACTGATGATTAAATATATAGCTGATGATGATAAATTTATTATGATGTGTGGTCTACTGGTCTACATGGAAAATAGCTATTGTGTATATTTTGATGTTCATTGAAGTAACATCATATTTAATTCATTTTAATAAAAATATTATTATGTAATATACAGTGGTATACTATACTTATGTATATGGAAAATATTATAATTATTATTAATAAGAATAAATATGGGTGAAAATCATGTCAGGGGCGTATTGTACTAAAATATTTTTAAATTTTTTTGGTTTTTTATACCAGACTTCTTTTATGAAAGGAATTAATTAGAAATTGTTGTTAGTCCAAAGAGTCTTGGTAATTAATTAGAAAATTTTAATAATAATTTGAAACAGAATTAAGCAATAAACGAAAAATAAAGAAATAAAGAATTTTTTGAGAATATGTGTGGATAAATTTTGCTTGAAATTTTCTAAAAAAAATAATATCATATTAATATTATCTCCATACATATATGTGCAGTGTGTATGGAGATACTTAGAGCAAAATTAACAATATAAGTAGAACTAGTTAACACTAGTTTTACTTATATTGTTAACCAGCCAAATTCTTGCCAAATTAAAGGAGTTCAGGGGGAGCTGAAGTTGAGGAAAAATTTAGACTATCGTGTGGAAGAAAAATAGTTTTTCTATCAACTTCTTATACTTTTTTGAGTTTGGAGAGTTTACAAAATTAGAACTGTCGTGTTCGAAAGAATTAGCTTTGAAAGTAGAAAAATTTGCTTAAAATAATGGTCAATTTAAATTTATATTCAAAATTCTGTAAAGATCTTACTTTTTAAAGTTTGGAGAGTTTACAAAATTTAAACTTTAGTGTGAGAGAGAAATGTCTTTGAAGGCAAAACAAGCTTGCTTAAGATAATGCTTCACATTCCGTCATACGCTAATGAATTTCTAAAATAAGGTAAGCATGCGTTTACTTTCTTTAGTTTGGAGAGTTTACAAATTACCTATGATTTGGTGGAAACAAAGAATCATAGAAAACTTGAGTTTCTCTGATTTTGTATGATTCTAATTGCAAACGAGAGGGAGATTTGCAAAAAAATTCTTTCTAAAATTTGGAAAAATAATTTGTTCACTAAGTTCTACTTGTCTGCAAAAAAATCTCCTAATATAATTTTTTATTAGCAATGAATGATGCTTTCGGCATTTCATTCAAATTTTCAATTTTGAAAGAAATCAATTGACTGTAAATAACTTTTAAGCACGACCCTGAGAAATAATATTGATCAAGGAAAGAAAAAATATTAATGTAAAAAAAAAATATTTCCTAAAATTATAGAAAAAGAAGAAGAATAAAAACTAAATAAAAAATTAAAGTTAAAAGAATTTTTTTTGATTTTTCTTTTCTGTTTTTTTTTTTAACAAAAATATTTCAATAATTTTCTTTATACACAATTCCTCTTGACCTTGTTAATCCTTTAATTGGTCATCTAATTAATTTGAATTAATTTAACATTTTTTTTCTTTGGTCTTCATTTTGTAATTTTTTGTTCTTTTTATTTATTTAATTTTTTTTTTTTCTTAGAAAAAATTTGCTTTGCCACAATCTTTTTGTAAAAGAAATAATAAAAATTTTTTTTTTCATTGATTTTTTATTTTTATATTTTTCTATTATTAAATTTACTTGAAAGGGAATATAATTAGTAAGGTCTTTGAAATGAAATTAATAACATTGTTATTGTGAGAAAGAGAGAGAAGAATAATGGGTATTCGTGTTTTTTTTTTTTTTTTTTTTTTTTGTGAAAATTACAACAACTCAGTTAATTATTATTCATTAATTTTCATTCATAAAAATTTTCTTTTACATTTTTATTGTTTTTTTTTTTTGCTTTTGTTATTCAAAAGGAAATTATAGAACTAATGATTGTGCGTCACGTCAAAATCACAAATTGTGTATTATTTTTAGAATTTTTTATTTAATATGTTTTTGGTTGTGTTTTTTTTTTTTTACTAATAAATGTGAAAATTATTGTACCCACGTGGTTTTATTATTATGGAAAAATTAATGAATATTTAGAAACTGTGTTTAAAGCTTAAATTAAACTAATATGAAATTATTTTTAGAAAAAAAAAATTGAGATATTATAAAATCGGTATTTTGTGTTTAAGCTCTTTAAATTGAGTATTCAAAATGGAATAATAAATTTCGTAGTAGTTTAATAACAGTTTATTAAATCTTATGGCTAGTCTAATCGAGTGGTCGGTTAGTTTTACGGAAATTCAGATTGAAACAAACATAAAATCAGAAACGAATATGAAAATTTTAAAAATTCGTGGAATTGAGTTAAAACTAATGGAATCTTTTAAACTGAATATTAAATAAAGGCTTTCTGCAGGATCCTTTTTTTTTAGAAATTTAATTGAAAAAGTTATATAACAGTTTTAATATAAAAATTCAAAGGAAATATATCGAAAAAATTTAGAATTTTTTAAACGCATTCTCTTTAAAAATTATAAGACATAAAGGTTTTTGAAGTGGTTTAGTCAAAATTTAAACAAAAATTAATTTGCCATTTCTACACATTTTCTTTCTTATTATTTCAATATGGAACACAGAATGTTAACGTATAGTCTATTCCACTTTTCTCTATTATTTTGCAAATCTCATGTCCATAATTTGTCTGATTGATCTATTTTTCTTCATATTTTTTACCAAATCGCTCTCCAGGTCTCCTTTGATTGCCTCATATTTCTTTTTTCTTGGGAGTCCCACTCTAGAACTTGACGCACACCTGATGTTATTAAGCGTCTTAGAATGTAGCCGATCTATTTTCATTTTCTTCTTGTTATTTATAGTTCTCTATTGGATTTTGATTCGCTATTTCAAACCACAGCTCTTTGTTCATTATCCTTCTTGACCCGAATATGTTACATACGAACTTTATACGAGGCAGCCAAATTATATTATGTTATATACGAGGTATTTTTCACTGAAGTCCTATATCTTTTGCATATTAGATCTGAAAACCAACCATATCTGGGTTTCGTAAAGCAGCACCGATTTAGCACATGTATTGAATATTCTTACTTTAGTTTCGCATGTTATATGAGTTGAAGTATGCCGAATGCAATTCCTACGGCATTTTTCTATTCGTTAAGTAAAATAAAAATGAATTATATAATTCGAAATCTTAAATTTAAATTTAAATTAAATTGTGCTACAAATCTGGTATATAAATTGAAAAATTCCAATTTATTTAATGTTTTAGAAAAACAAATTATGTTATTTGGTTTCAATACAAATTATCTTTAGTATATATTTAAAATTAAATTTTCTATCAAATACCAGGATTTTTTTTTTTGCTTCTAATTTTCAAGGAAATAATTTGATTAACTTTATTATATAAAAGGACTATAGTAACATATTCCTTTAGTAATTCGAATACTTGTCGTATTATAGTGCTATATTAAATTATAGAATACGTACTATAACGTGTACAATATTAGGCAAATAATTTAACGTTAAGATAAATTCTATATAGGTACAAAAGTACATGTATACATACATTAATATTTCAAGTTAATTATTATTTTGGAAACTTAATCAATTGTGCAAAATATATGCACATTTAATTACAAAGTATATTTGAATAATTATTTTGTGAAAAAAAAGCAATATTATATTTGCATATTTATAGGATTAAGGTTTAAGAGAAAAATATTTCTCAAATAAAATTTTCTTTGTTGATTCCTGGCTCTATATAACGTATATAACAATATGCATTTATTCTGTTATACAGTATATTTGCATCAAGTTTTGAATATAGTAAAAGAAGATCTGAAATTGAATATAAAACATGATGTTTTAATATAATTTTGATATTACCATATTTTATCGGATCTATGCATATAGTTTTGTAATACATACACTTATATACCTCTTATGTATAACTAAATTAAAATTTTAAAATGCATATTAAGGTATTGATATAAAATTAATTTTTCTAAAATATAAAAATTTAAATGCAAATTGCTTTATACATATATATATACAAAATTATTATATATACATAAATAAAATTTATTCCTATTAAAATTTTTAAAAATTTTGTTATACGATTTTAGGAAAATTTAAGAAATATTGACAAATTTCAAATAAACACGTAGAACATTTCACATTAATAAAATTAGTTTTTTTTTTTCAGAATTTTCAAAAATAATATTTGAAATTAAGTATTCAATAAGAAATTTAAAATATTTAAGAATTTTAAAAATATTTAAATAATTTAAATTTAAATTGTAACTATAATTGAACATTTATTTTCATTAAAAGAAATAATTTTATAATTAGAAAAAGGAAAAATTTTTTAAAAGAAAATACTTGGCTCAAATATTTTAATAAATAAATGTTGACATTAAAAGAAAATTAATTTTATTAATTTATTCTTTTGGGTTTTAATAATAAGAAAAAAATCTGATGTGGTCAGCACACAAACGACCGGAATGTATATTATCTAGTTTAGGGAAAGTGTACTACAAAATTATGAAAATGCGGGTAAGGTTTTAGTAGGTTAGGTTAAGTCGACGCGGCTACCGCAATTTACACATAGACTACTAAGGCCCGTTGTTTTAGAAAATATTCCTAAAAATATGTAAAATTGGCTCTTAGTAGAGTTCGCTCTGTGCTATCCAAATTCCTTGAAAAGTTCGCCAATTAGTTTCGGTAACCACCAGAACTCAAATATCTAATTTCAAGAAATTCAGTTAATTATTTCTTTAGATATGACAAAAAATATAAAATCGGGTCGTAGTAAAGATCCAGTTCCCGAGACCTAATATATCCTAAAATTTGATCAAACAGTTTCACTTTAGTTGAACTTTAGATACTGATCTGCACATACATGTTGAGAGACAGCTAGACAAACTGACACACATACAAACCGACATCTCTCTAAAAATAGTTTATTTACGCCTCCCTATACTATGAAGAAGTGCCCTCCACCCGAAAATTTGACATTCGAAATTTGGTGCCATCAAATAACCTCCAATATTGTATGCAATGTGGTCAGTAAAAAAATGTGTTACTGGCATATACTCACACGCATTTCTTACAAAAAAAAAAATATTAAAGGACATTCCAACTTTTATTATGGAAATATTTTTAGCAATTATTTTAATATTACTTATTTATATTTTGGTTTATTAAGAAAATATCGTAATTAAAATTCCAAATAATTAAATTTAAGATTGAAAATTAATTTAATAAAAGTTATTATACCTATATACCCGAGCATTATCGTTGGTTGACTAAGAAATGATGATCTGAGATATAGGCATAAGTGTATGTTTTGGATCAGCCTAGAATTCTGAAGCGATTTAACTATATCTGTTTGTCTTTTCGTCCGTCCGTCCCAACCATAACTCAAAAACGAATTGAGCTGAGCTAACCAAATTTTCACAAATTATTTATAGTAATAAATGCCGGAACCCTATGTAAAATGAGTATGATCAAGTCAGTGATTAGAGTAGCTGCCCTATAATTTAAAAAGTTAATTGGCTATATCTCAGAATTTATTGTAGCTATAAACATCGAAATTTCACACAAACAAACATATTATTGGGGCTGTTATGTATTGAAAAAATCGTTGAAATTTCTTAACTACTTACGATAGCTGCCATATAAATTCAATAGTTATTTGGTCGTGTCTTAGAAACTACTTATGGTACTGAAACTTTCTTTAAACAAAATATGATAACAAGGTCACTACTTTTGGTAGAAGCTGTTCAGATATCATTAGAGCTTGTAATAGCTGTCATACAATTTTGTCTATAGGATAACAAGTTTGAACGGGTATCAGAAAATTGACATGATCAACTCTATTTTTTCTCATTTTAAATAAAATCTTATTTTTGCTCAAAATTAAGCATATTGTCAGCACATTCTGAAAAATTGTTGATTTAATAAGTTAAGCTACATAAACACTTATATCCTCAATAAGCATAGAATTAATTTAAAATCATTATCTATTGCGGTTGCAGTTAAAATTGTTTTAGATAGTTTTACTTTAGTACTAAAGTAAATACAAGTAAATACATAAATTGTGTTGAATATTTTTTAAACGGTTATAATACTCTTAATAAGATTTTATGATTAAAATTAATGAGCTTGTCCTTAAACTGAATATACAAATTATTTTTTCATTATTCAAAGCACATACAAGCACATTCATAAGTACGTGCAAAATTCATTACAAAAACAAAAAGTTTTATTAAAAAAATTTCTTATTTTATTTTTTAATTTAAATAATGCAAAGGTTAAAATTTTTTTTTTGTTATTTTTTGTAAAACAATTTCTCAATTACATAATTTAAACATCCCTTTTGAACTTTAATATTATTCCCCCGCAACAAATACACACATATATTTTCAACTTCTCCTAATGTAAGCATTAATGTACATGTTATGCAAGTATATGAAATTTAAATGAGTAAATAATTTATGTAGCTAAGTATATTGTGTAATAAAATATACACGTTAATCATAATAATATGTGGTATACTTTTATAATAATAAGCAAAATTAATTCTGATATGCTCTTCTTTTGGGAGAGCTTGTATAATAAAATTAAAGTGATATTATTAGATAAAAATCCCCATTTCAAAATTATCTAAATCTCTTTATTAATTGTAGCCTCCGGTATCTTAAATTGTAAATGTAGAGTTATTGTTAGTTATAAAATATTAAGGGTTTTTCTAATGCATTATTACCGCCCTTATTATTTTCTGCATTTCTGAAGAGAAGTATTTGATTGAATGGCGGAATATCGATGCAAATATACCTATCATACCGCAAAAAACTCCACTCAAAATTATGAATTTAAATATTATTCTTAAAGGCAAAAAAAAATCTGATAGGCTATCTTTCTTTTTCAACAACCCGTTGCTAAGCAAAGACAAGAACCTAAAAATTTTTAATTAATATTAAGGCTATGATTTTAGCTTTGTCATCGAATCGGAACAAAATCTGCATAATACAGACATTGTATCCAATGTATGTAACAACAATTTAGTTTAAGACTAAACTAAAACCATTTTCACAGCATTCGATTGGGCAAAAATACAATTTCTTATATCACTGAATTTCAAATACTGTCGTGCGAGATTGTCAAATATATTATTTTCTTATTAATTGCAATTCATTCGCAATTGTTTATAGGCAATTCATTTTTTTCAATAGCAACACCAACATAGATACTTCTTCAACAAACCAAGAAGTTCTTGACATTTAAGTTTACAAAACGGTACTCTCACAGCAGCGGCAACTCTAACTTTATATTATTATAAATAGGAAAGTTTAAAAGAAAATTCGATTTTATATTTTTATTTTCCAAGAACTTTGACTTTAAGACAATTTTTTAGATTGATAGCAAAATTGTAATAAAAATTAAAGCACATACAAATATTTTTTTTATTTTTTTGCACAATGATGAAAAGATTTTCGCTAAATTATTCATGAATTTTTAGAACGTGCATTAATAGTCGATCAATTCTTATTATTATTTTTTTCTCTTCATTATTGCATATTTGGAAAAGAGAAAACACCATTTCTCACTCAATATTTAAATAAATTTTTTTTTTTTTGCTTTCTGTCTCTTTCTCTATCTTATCGCTTAGGTAGCTAATTTTTTATTTTGATATTTTTAATTCTTTTATTTTCAAAAACTCATATATTATTTTGCTCATTTATTATATAATATGAATTTTTTTTTCTAAAACACACACACATATTTTCGTTTAATACATGTTAGTCTTATCTCTAAAATGACAGTTAAAGAGACTGAAAAAAAATTAAAATTACAAAAAAAAAAAAAGTGAGTACCCTTCTTTACTCATTCCAAGTGAAGAATGAAGAGAACCAAAAAAACAAAAAACAAATCAAGAGTAGAAAAAATTTACGCCATCTTTATTCGAATATTTAAAAATACATAATACTTTTACAGTTATTCGTTATTTATTTTCGCGTTTTTTTTTATTTCGGTTTTTTTTTCTTAATGTATTACGCGTGTATATGTGAATTTTTCCGCGACATTTATTCACAGAATTCCTTTTGTGTCTCATTTTAGTCTAAGATACTTGTGTTTTATTTTTAGTACCAATACCTCCAACCTGCACTCTTCTTTCTCAACATCGTCTCCCTCTCCGCCACTCTCTTGCAATGCGAATGGGAAACTTTAAAAAAATATACATAAACCGCAGGAATACAAAAAAAAAACAATCCGTTCAAGTGGATTTTGGATTGAAAATAACTGTATTTTTATTTTCTCAACAATAAAAATAAGAGCAGAGAAAGAAAACACAACCAAAAACAAAAATATATAAAAAAAATCATAATAATAATAAACGTTGTAACGAAAATAAAACAAAGTTGGAAAAATAAAAAACACAGAATTGTTAAAAACAACAAAAAAAAAATTTTTAAATGTGGTTAACGTAAAATGAGTTTTTTTTTCGCCTTTTTTTATTCTTATTTTCATTTTTACTGCTCCTTGTTTTTTTTTTTTTTACCTTAAAGGCATCACAGCTTCATTTTAAAGCAATATAACTGTTATATCATTTCGTATCTTATTCGTATCGCATCAGCAGAAAAAAAAATCATCATTAATATCTTGAGCGTTCAATTTATTTTCTTAATTTTCTTGTTATTGCTATTTTCTCAGATTTTTCCGATACTCCCCATATAATACCACAATATCATGAATAAAAATTACACATTTATTTCAATGGTTTTTTTTTTTTAATTTTTAAAGAGTCCTCTTTCTCCAATTACACGTCTCCCACACTTTCATGTATCTTCTCCCCTTAAAAACTCCAAATTTTATAAAAATTTTATTTTTAAGTCTCTACCGAAATTATTATACAATATAATATAATATATGGCTATATATATACAATAAATATCCTTTGAATACACACACACAAGCATACGTAAAAATACCTGTACATATAGTACATTATAATTGTAAATACACGTATATTATTTATTTTAAGATTTAAGTATAGAATAAAAGGGTATATGAAGAGAATGAACATTTATAATATCGCCGCATTTTTTGATTAAGCTTCAATTACAATAATATACACATCATTTGATGCAAAGAAAATAAAAAAAAATATTAAAAGTTTTGTGAAAACCAATGGTTTGTAAAAAAGCACATTTAATTTTAATAATTTTCAAAATTGGAAAATATTATAATTTTTGTCTGATCCTTATAAAGGTTTTGCAATATTTGTTGCATACATCTAGGAGGTGTATTAGAGAAAAGATTTAAGAAAATGACAATGTAGTTTTTAATGAGAATTGAAGCTCACTGTTACTTTTTGAGAAAATTAAAAAATTTCTGATATTCATAAAATTGTTCTGATTACAAATCAAAGTTCTGAAGCCTAATCAACCATACTACCTAGCCTAATCAAGCTCACAATGGTAACATTAAGATACAGTTTTGAAAGAGAAAAACACAGGTCGGAGTTATACAAGTATAACTTCGAGAAATTTATTCGAAACCCATGCTTTTGAATTAAATTATTTAATATATAAACTTTATAAACCTTCAAATTTGAGCTGCAGCACTCTTAGACAGTTGAATGAAAAAGCAGACAAGTTAATTGGTAAAGTGAGAGTCATCATATATTTCTACAAATTCACTGTGATTGAAAATATTGGGAGCTATGACGCTAATGTGGCGCGATTTGTCTTCTTCCAAATTTTGCTTTAAATATGGCTTCGGCTTGCTCATGGAATAAAATTATACAGTCCATCAACGGCATTTCACAGCTGTTACAAAATTCAAAAAGTGAAATTATTGAGACTGGAACTCCTTTTTCAGTCATTCAACTTTTACTGTACTTTATAACTCTGCGTCTAACATTAAAATATCTAATTCGTTAAGTTAACACTCATAAAATATAAAAAATAATTCTAAAAGTGACAAGTCACCAACTCCCTGCCAATTTTAATCTACGTTTCAATTTATTTCCCTCTATTTTCGATTCCTCAGGATTTCCTCCAAGTTCATTTCTTTTTTTTTTCTTCTTTGTTTTTTGTCATTTTGTGTCTTTTTTTTTTCTTCGTAAATTTTTGATGTGAAAAACGATTGCAAGACATTAATACGATTTTTGGTGGGCTGACGACGATATTTATGTATCCTTTTTTTTTGCAGTTTTTTTTTTTATTGTTGGTTTGTTTAAACAGATATCGATAAACGCAGGCATTAAAAGTGAGAATGGATTTTAAAAAACCGTTACACGATTTTATTCTCTTATACCTATATAGTGAGTTTTTTTCTTTTTATTGTCACTCTTTTATTTTCGTATTCGCATTGATGATGTGATTGCTTCTGATAAATTGCAATTTAATAGACTTAAAAAACCATTTTGAATTCTAAATGTAGTAAAGGTACTAGGATTTCTTTTTGTTATACAATACTAAGATATTTATGTGATATAGCATTGGTATACGATTGTGAATACTATAAGAACGCATATGAAATTAATGAATGCTGATGGTGAAAATGATGGCAATGACTGTAAATTGTAGATTTGAAAAATGGTAGAAAAAAAATAGAACTTTGACTGTATCAAAAATTGTTGATTTCGAAATTTTTATTTAAAAAAAAAAAAATATAATCTTTATCCTATTAGAGAATTGAGTTTACCTTTTTCATTTTGATTATTTTAAGTTGTTTCTCGTATTCGAACAAAAAAAAAAACTGAAGGACATTAAAAGGATTAAAAGATATCATTTATATATCGTGTGTATTTATTTTGATGGGCAACAAAAATCATATTAAATGTGACATTATGAGAGTTTGTATTTCAAAGATATAGAAGATTGAATTTCATTGCTTTCTATGAAAAATTTAAAATTTAAGTAACAGCCTCTATTAAGAAATTATAAATCACTTATAGGATTGGAATAAAATTACGTTATTTATGAAATAGAGTCAACAACAGATCATAAAAAATAAAAATATTCCCAAAAATTTCCTAATGTTAAATAAGATTATTATTGAATTTAATTTCATCTACTGCCAATGTGAAAAATTTGAAGAAAAATTCCAAAACTTTTTTATTATTAATTCTTAACAATTTCTTAAAAATTTATTGAATTCTTAATAAACTGTAAAAGAATTACCTCAAATAATACTTTTATCTTAAACAATTTTTATGGAAGTTTATGGAATTGTAGAAAGTTCAAATTATATTTGAGTGCAAAAGGTAACAAGTCATTGTTAATCTCAAGAAATAATATTTTTGGTAAAATTTTTTATTGATACACAAGACTATCTTCTATAACTATTCATATTATATACCTTTACTAAAGTATAAATTAGTGTTGCCAACTTAAGAAATTTTCATTTTAATTGAAAGTGTTATTTTGAGTTTAGAAACATATCCCTGTTATCTCAATTAATTCTTTTTAGTAATTTTGCAAAAAAAAATTGAAAAAAGTGCTTGAAATTAGTTTCACTCTATCTGTCCGTCCGTCTCTTAATCTACCGAAACTCTAAAAATTTCAGTTCTTAACTATTTATTGTGGCGAAACCATAAGCAATTTTGAAATTTTAAAATGTAGTGGCTGACTTCTTCTATCACGACATATCATATTTGAACTTTGAAAAAATTAAATGGTGGTTATAATTTACTGTTATTTATCCTTCTTAACTCGGGCAGTTAACCATTAAATTCGAGCATTATGTTAACGCCTCTTTAAAATTTTTCTTCCTTTCATTTGAAATGTTGCATTCATTGCTCATCCTAAAGGTATGCAATATTTAAAATATATTCGTATATAAATGAAAATAATTTATATATCTAGGTATTTACATATCTAGGTAAATTGTTCTTAAAAACAATATTTTCGCTTGTTGATGGAAAAGTGCTACGTCAGAACCCATTGGTTTGACCCAACTATATTAATATTTACTTTTGTAAACTACTCGCATAATTTCAATTTAAAAATTAATCATGCTTTATGTTGGCTGTCCAAACTCAATGATTTCCAATTGATATCGGGCAAAGTTATTTAAGTAACGAAAATCCCCATATCCAGAGTGAAGGTGAATATGAATTTGTCATATTATAATGACAAAAAATAAGAATTTTTATTAAATATTTTCTACAATTTTTGGCAACATTCAAATTTTAACAGAAAAACTTTTCTACATCATATAGAAAACTTTTCCTATTTTTCTCAGAAAACTTAAACAATAATTTTTAAAAGTAAGTACATTCTAATTACATAATATTTATAAATTTTTTTTTTTTTTTATTGGAAAACTTTTTGTTATGAAATTTTAAAATTGAAAATCTTTTTGCATTTATTTTTTGTCATCAAGAATAAATTCTTAAAAATAACAAAAAAAAAAATGATCTGAAAAATTATTTTAATTGTAAGAGAAGAAAAAAATATTTTTAAAGTGCATTTTGAATGTCAATAGAATTATTGTAAAAGTTTTTGTCATTTTAATGCCGATAAGTATTTTACTTCTCTCAGCATGGTAATAAAATAGTCTTTCTCTTAAAATTAACACGTAAAATAAAAATTTCAAAAATTAAAAAAATATGCATAAGAAGTTCATATGAAGCTTAAATTTTCATTTTCAAATACTAAGGTGAACACAATATTTTCTGCCACTCATATTGAGGATTAAAAATAATGTCCAGTTGATCATATAGAATTTGATTCGTTCTTTTGAAATATCCGCCATCTTTATAACTAATAATTTGGCATATACAGGTTGGGCAAAAATAATTTCATACTTGATACTTGATGATAGCATATGCTATACCAATTTAATATAATATTAGCGCAAGTTAAATGCAAAAATTAGATTATTCGAGAATAAGTGTATTTGAGTGTGTAAAGGAACGAACAGAAAGCCCGAAACGGAATACGAAAATTATTATTCAAAATAAATAGATTTATATAGAATTGCCACCTTAAATAGAATAAAAAACTCTTTAATTAACTTGACACGTAAACACTTTGACAGGGTATTAAAAACTCCAGAAAAAATGTTTAATATCCAATACGTCATATCCGAAATGAGGAGTACATTGAACAAACTTTAATATCGGATTAAATCGCACTCGAACATTTTATATAAATTGATAGTAAAGGTTACGTCCAGGATTTTGAGCATGTTTCTCTCATTATTTGACGTTAAAAATATGGTCACATGCAATTTGGATTGTATCCAGCTAAAGTTCGGTATTATAAGGACATATAGGAACCATTATATTAAAAAGAGTTTAATGGTAGTTGCAGTAGTAATAACAACTAAAAAAAAGACCGAGTGCAATGTTAGTTTAATAAAATATTAATAAATATACGGGTCGATTAACCTAATATGATGCTGCCAACCCAACTAACAAAAATTTTTAATTTCTTAATAGTATAAGCATTTTAATAGAATTATAATCAACCGACTATTGTTGTATATTTACATACATATAGACGTGCTTATGATAACTATACTATTAATGAAAAACATATTCAATTATTCTTTTGAAAAATGTCATCAATTATAATAGGCACACCTATCCTACATACACCAATTTACTCTCTTATTTTTCAAATCATTGCAATTTTAAAGTGCACAATTACGCACATTTATAGAAATAAAAGTCATTTACCAAACTTGGAAAAAGTTTATTGGCAATGCTTACATTTTTGAAATCACCTCATTCATCACAAATGTTTGTATGTCAAATAATTACACCCACAACAGATTACAATCATATATCTATGAATTATTAAAAAAAAATTCAATAATGGCAATAATACAAGATTGTAATAACAAAGAAATTGCAATGATAAATTTATTTTTATATCCGTAAGAATGTATGTTCGAGGGGTATACTTAATTTGCGTTACCGTTTGTAACACTAAGAAATAATGGTCTGAGATATAGACTCAAGTGTATGTTTTTGATCAGCGTCGAATTTTGAGTCGATTTACCTTTTTCTGTCTGTCTATCTGTCTGTCCGTCCGTCCGTCCGTCTTAACGATAACTCAAAAACTAATTGAAATTTCACCAAATTTTCACCAATTGAAATGATTTATTGTAGTAAGTGCCAAAACCCTATTCAAATTGGACATGATCGGGGTACCGGTTCGGGTAGCTGCCATACAACTTCAATAGAAGTCTGGCACACAATATTTTGAAAAACACATAGTACTGAAATTTTGCATAAATTAATATGGTAATAGGGCAACTTAAAGTCATAGACTGTCTCATAGTCATCTGTGGCATATTTATTCGCACATAGGATAACAAATTCATGCGGGTATCACAGAATTAACATGGTCAACTCTATTGTTTCTCGTTTTTTTTATATTTTCATACCTTCGTTAACTATATTATAAAATGTTGATAGTTAAAAAATCAAAGTATGTAACAGCTATAGTGGCAATAAAACATTTTAATAATCTCATAAATTTTTTTTTCATAAAATACATTGGAAATTTAAAATGGGGTGTGGTAATTTTTAGTCTATTTTATTATTTTATTTCTATATTTGGTGAAAATTAGACCTATCCCAATTTATGGTACTCACATATTACGATAACATCCCACACGATTTTATTTAAAATGTAAAGTAAAAAAAAACTACTGCATTTCAATTGTATTGTATTAGAGAGCAGCAACTTTGTATTTTTAAATCCTCTTTTGATCCTAAAACAAAATTTTTTGAGAACCAATTTTGGAAAATTTTAGTGCTACATACATATATGTAAGTAAGAGTATATGCTTACCACATTGGTAAGATTTGTACAATAATCATTTGTAAAGAAGGTTAACTTTAATTCGCCTATTTTTTTTTATTAACGAATTTGAATCTATAAAATTTCTGGTTATGTAAGTATACGATATACACAATATACAGATTCACATATGAACGTGAGTGTTTTTATGTGCGCATAATATATGAATGTGCATAATTTTTTTCACATGCTCATAAATATACAATTGAACCCTTTTGGCTGTAATATTTCTTTTAAGGTTTTCTTTTTGGTTTTTGGTTTTTTATTCCCATTGTCTGATGCTCTTAATATTTTAAAATTAGAAAAGAATAAAATACAACTACCTATAAGCAATCTAAATCTTTAAATCTACTGCTAAGTATTAAATTCTACATATACGTTTACATATGTGAGTAATTATTATTATGTTAAATGATTTTGTGTACAAGGTGATTAAAATAAGTAACACTAAAATGTAGTTGTTAAGATCATGTTTAAAAAACTTGAGTAGAAAGTGTTATTTTCTAGTGTTATACATAGAGTATAAAAGCTTTTAAATTTTGTAGTGCCTCTGAATAATCACATAAATTATCTTCACTAAAATATCACTTGTTATTTATTCCGATAATGTGACATGTGTTTCGCCGTTCAAATACTTTTCAACCCGATATTTTCAACCCAATATCAAATTTGCTTGTAGTTTTCTTCAGTAATTTCAAAATTATTGCAGTTCGAGAGGCCATTGTATTCATTTCAATTTTCTAAAAGTAATTAAAAATGAAAAATTGATTATTGTATAAAACAAAATTCTATAAATATCAAAATACGTTCAAAATTCATTTACGATAATGTAAGTTTAATTACTATACGAGATAGTATTCTTAAATAATGATTCAAACTTTGAAGTTTCTTAACTATAAATTTTACATTTAAAGACATTTTTTTTGCACAAATTAGAAATAAATTCCTACTTTCCATAGTTCAAGGGTTTTCAAGGAAAAATTTTATTATATTTGTGAAATTAGCTTGAATCAATCTGTAATATAATTTTAAATTTTACTCAAAATAGCCATGTACATATGTATGTACTTATTAATCTGTTCATAAACATATGTAAATATCAAAAGAATATTATTTGACTGCAATATTCTTATATAGGCAGACAAAATCAAAAGTGAAATAGAAATAGTGCAGCAATAAAACAAACAAAAAAAAAATAGAGTTGACCGTGTCAACTCTGTGATACCCGTACGAATTTGTTATCCTATGTGCGAATAAATAATATGCTATAACTGAATATGGGACAGACTATGACTTTAAGTTGCCGTGTTACCATATTAATTTATGAAAAATTTCAGTACTATGTGTTTTTCAAAATATTGTGCGTGCCAGACTTCTATTGAAGTTGTATGGCAACTACCCGAACCGGTACCCCGATCATATCCAATTTAAATAGGGTTTTGGCGCTTACTACAATAAAGCATTTGTGAAAATTTGGTGAACATAGCTTAATTAGTTTTTGAGTTATCGTTGGAACGGACGGACAGATGGACGGGCAGACAAAGCTAAATCAACTCAGAATTTGACGCTGATCAAAAACATACACTTAAGCCTATATCTAAGACCGTTATTTCTTAGCGTTACAAATGGTAAGGCAAATTTGGTATACCCTTCGAACATACGTTCGTACGGGTATAAAAATACAACACTAGTAAAAGTACAATGCGCCACCCGGCACCGGCAATTATTCCTACTAAGATTATCTTTTCTATTCTAATTTCTATTTCTTTTCATGTTTTTTTTTTTGTCTCAAATATATTTAAATTGCATGCAAGTTCAATATTTACGTATGCACTTATTAACGTTCACAATATTCAGTTTGTATTCTTGTATGTGTTGCAACTATTAGATTGCAATATACTAGTGTATTGCTTGAATTAAGCAAAAAAATACGAAAAATAAAGTGTGAGAGAGGGTATAAAGAAAGGGAAATGAAGAAATAACCACTAAGTTAAACTTTATCTTTAAATCTCTCTCTACTGAATATTAAAAAAAATTTTTTTTTTCTATTTTCCACACACACTTTCATACACATACAAAATTTCTACCGGCTGGAACATATTATGTGAGCATAAATTGATATTATATATGTATATGTATGTAACGCATATGCAATTCTTAAACTATAATACGTCATAAGCTTTTACAGTAAAACTGGTACCCGTAATAATTCCCGTAAGAATCAGAATCTAAAAAATAAAAAACCAAATGATTTTCCATTTGTTTTAAATTTTTCTTTGTTTTCCAAATGCCTCATGCACACACACACATATCCAATAGAAACATTTTTGAATTGCATACCATATAACAGTTGGTTAAAAAAACTCTAATTCTTGCATAAATATATAATGTATGTGCAGTTAAGTATCTGGTATACAATATAATATTTGCGATAACAATATGTATGTGTGTTTATCGTAATATATGCAAAATATGTATGTATGGATGTTTATAAATAATGCAGCATTCTTAGATATATCAAAAATAGCAACAAAAATATAGCAGTAGTAACTGAGTAGCATCAATTCTGCTCGTCTCTCTCTATTGTTTTTTTTTGTTCTCCTAAATAAACCAATATAAACTTTTATTATGCAGAAAAAAAAAACAAAAGAGAAAAAAATAAGAGAATTTTTTAGTTTGCTTTTTTTTTTGTTGTTATAATTTTACTTTTTCGAATTTGAATTGAAATTGCAATGCAATGCTAAAAAAAAAAATAAGCAATGAAATGATAATCTTTACCACTATTGCCGCTTTTTTTCCGGATAATTCAAAAAAAATTACGATATCCATAAAGATAAAATCATACAAGATGCCTTCATTTTAAATAAGGCTATACCATAAATATTTTATTTTTGATAAAAGATTTAAAAAAAACTAACATACATAAATACATATATATATGTACTTATAATATATTAGAAGTTAAGAGTGGATCCGAGCAGTTGTATTTGTAAGGTATTCCTAAATTGTTCCTACAACTGTATAATTAAATTAACATTTCAAAGCAATAAACTTACTATTAAAATTACTGTATTACAACCCTGTTAGCAGCGCTGGATCTATCACATAAGCAAAGTAAGCATAACGCAATGAGCTTCGGAAAATAGTGGCTCAATTATTATGTGCAATATGTCATGTTAAATTAAGATTATATTAAAAAGAAAATATTCCCGTGACCTTATTTACAGTGTAGTCTTATACTAACGTAATAATTTAAAAATAACGAAAACCAAACGAAAATGTACTTCTGTGAGATCTCATAACACGTACAGGGTTAAATATTTTCTGGTCAGTTTTTAAATATTTTCAGTGCTTTCTTTGAGCAGGCAGAATAAGGTATTATGATTTTTTCATTTATATTGAATTAACAATGTACTAAATACAATAATTTGTATATGTATAAAAATAATTAAATTTAATTGACGATTTTACAAACAGTCGACTCTGAATGAAAAATTATACTCTTTGGTCTAATATTTTAACAGACACTCATTAAATTTTCAATAATTCAAAATAAGAAAATTGTTTCGTTCTAATCTTAGGTATTATTAATAGGCGCAATAACATTTTATTCAGCAAAAAAGCAAACTAACTTGATTCACTCTCGGAATATCCTTTCGACTTCTTCACCAATGCGACCGTCGCTTCAACTTTTTGTTGTACTTCCTATTGTTCAAATTTCAAATATTAAAATAAATGGAAAGTACGGCCCTAAAACTAACCAACCCAATTTCAAACTGATAAAAAAAAAACACGACTCAGACGAAAAATTCTTCATTCTTACTACAGACAGAAGTGACAAGAGTGTTTTTTTTTTCTTCTTTTATACTCGTATTTTCAAATTAAAGTAAAAGAAAAATTAAAACAAAAAATTTTGTCTTTGAATTCAAAAAAAAAAAAATTTAAAGGAGTTTTAAACAAAAAAAAAATACTGAAAGAAAAATTGGGGTTGCCTTAGTTTTGCCTGTAGGGTTAAAAAAAAAAAATTCCCTTATAAAAAAAAAAAAAGTTTAAGTTTTGATAGGTTTTTCACATCTTAAGATTTCCAAGCATTTTTCTTCAATATTTTCCGTTTCGTTTTCTTCCTCTTGGTTTGTTTCGTCTCTTTTTTTTCTTGTTTTGCATGGTAATTCTTCTAAGTTGCTTTGCTAAAAGCATAAGCATCCGTATATATCGAATTGTATACACACACAATTGTACAAACAAAAAATCTTAAATTCTTATACAATTGAAATTCGAAAAAAGGCAAGAAAAAAAAAAACTGGTTATGAAAATTGAGAAGAAAATTTTGAAAACGAAAATGAGTGTAACGCAAATAAAAAAAAAAAAGAATTGAAAAGTGCTGAGTTGAAATTGGAAAATGCTGCATAATCAAAAAATAGCAGAATGGAAGAGAAACCCAAAACTTGCATGTGTGTGTGTTTGGATGTATGTTGGTGCAAATATGTGTAAGAATTTTTCTTATATTTGAAAACTTCAAAGGAGAGGAAAAACTTGTTTGTTTTTTTTTTTCGTTTTTCCTTTTTGTTTTGTTTTTGCGTTCTTAATAAGAAGAAATTTCTTTTCCTTTAAGTTTTTAATGTTTTTTATTTTGTTTTTCTTTCTTCAGCTTTCCATCTTAGTTTTGTGAATCCCAGCGAAAAAAAAAGGTGAAAAGAAAACCTCAGTTCAGTACACGAAAAAAAAAAATTTCATTTAAACAAAAAACAAAAAAAAAACTTTCAAGTGATAATGGTGAAAAAGCAAAACAAAAAAAAAATCAAACAAAAAAAATAAAAGAAAATTAAGGAAAATTGAAACCGAAATGAAAATTAAAATTTTCAGTTTTCCATTTTTTTAATGGAAAGTTTTTATTTTGTTAACGTCTTCGCTTTTTTTTGTTTTCTCTTTTTCCATTCCAAGAGAACTTTAAAATATAATTAAAAAATTAAGGAAGAAAACAAGAAAATAAAAAAGCTTTAATTAGAATTTTATTAAGAAAATAAAGCACTTTAAAAATTTTAACAAAAATGTTTTAAACTGTACGGGAACTCGAGAACAGAGGCTCGAAAAACTTTACTTTTTGTTTCGTATTTAAAAAAATTTCCAAACTTTTTTCCTAATTAATGTTAAAGAAAAACAACAAAAGAAAAAAAAATACTACCAAACATCTTAAATTCGGAAAGTCCAAGTAAATTCAAAATGAATTTTTTTTAGAAATATTTCAACACTTTATTCGAAATAGTGGAAAATAGGAAATGTTATTGGGCTTGTGTACATGGAACAACATCGAAAAATTCAGATTTAAAAAAAATCCTGATCAAATATCCTTATTCGCCTCGAGTTTTGATGAGAAAATTATTTAAATTTTTTGAAATTTTCGAAAATTCTTCTAAAAATTAAAAAAAAGGTTTTCAAATGAATTAAAAGAGGAATACGAGTACTATGAATAAATCTCCTTTGAATATTGTAATAGAGAAAAATTGAGTAAAATTTTTCTAGATTTTCCAAGAAATTTTCATAAAATTTCTAAAGAAAATTATTTAGTACTTATTAAATTACTTGGAAATTGCCAAGTATGCCTTGGTTTGCTATACTTGTAGCAAATTAGAAAAATTAATCAATTGAGTGATTCTGAATGTAAAATATTTAAATAAAAATTAATTTCCCCTTATTATATGCAATTTTGCTTTTTGAACTGTATACAAGATTTTAATTCTGTTTAACCTTGCCTTGAAAATCTCTTTTTTATACCCCATACAGGGAGATTAAGCAAGAAGTAAGGAGCCGTAGACGGTCGTAAATCAGTAATATTTTGAAAATGAGTAAACAGAAATCATGTAAAACCAAATAATACGCTATTTTTATTTAAAACCCTCTAAAAGGCCTCTCAAGAACTGCTAGTTTGAAGCTACAATTTTTCTAAAAATCCTTATACCTTCCACTCGACCCCGATTTAACACAATATTCCGAACAAAAGTTTTATATTTTCGAAATTCATGCATAAATAATTGAAAATTATGCCCCTTACGGTATGCAATTTTCAAATAATTATAATTCAGGGTTACATTAGATTTCTGTGCCTAAATTCTATTGTTTTTACTTATTATTTATTAAATCTAAACTCAAATTATCAGTAATTTTAAGAAAATTCTTCCATTAACCATAAAATTATTAATTGCAGCTATAATAACTATTATAAACAATAAAACCATATACTTAACTAATAAAAATCTACCATCCATTTTAATGTCTTCCATATCATCATCCTAAATCTACAATGTAATTTATGTTTAAATATTTTATATAAATGTTGTTAAGATGCAGATAATTTTTAAGAAAATAATTTGACTGTAATTATACCATAATAATTTTTGCATTTTTTTCTTTTTCAAAAAGTCTTTATATAATACAAAGCTTAAACTACCATTTAAAAATATAAAAGTGACATAAATTCACCGGAATGTAGGTACAAGTATTATTATGCATAAAACTTCCCATATTAATATCCCTTTTTTTTTATTTTTGTCTTTTACTTAAATTTCTATACTTTTTATACAAGATTTACAATTATAATATTGTACACATAGTTGTAAAAAATTATACACTTCCTCCGTTCTTTTTTCTGTTTTCTATGAAAGAGTCTCAATCCTTTTTATTGCATCCATGTATTTTATACTATTAACAAAATACTGTAATATACGGGGTGGCTCAGTTATCAGTGAATCACTTAAGGACTAACACTTCACTAATGACTAAAATTTTTGTTCAGAACTAGATCTCAAATCTCAACGGTTTCCGGGAATAGGGGCGTTAAAAATTTTTCAAGAAATTTCTTCTTGCGCAAGTTTTTTTGCTTATAACTTCCCTTCCGAAAAAGACAGATACTACAAGATAACAGTTTTTGAACGGGCTAATACAGGGCTTGAATGCAGCATATTACTTGATTTTTATTTCGTGTACTTGCGGAATACCAAGCATTCGAATTTTGGAAAAAAAATTTAATTTTTCCCTTCTTTTATTTTTTTAATTTTTCTCCAACCCGATAATCTCATAAGAAATATTTTGAAACTTCAAATTTTATTTTACAGAATTTCGATCACTTTCTTAAAATTTAATTAAACTCACTAAATGTCAAAAAATGTTTTACGGTTTTACGGTTTAGAAGATATAGCGCAAAAACCATTTCTACGTCAAGATTTTTAAGGTCCTGGTAATAGTATATCTTTCACTATTGATTCACCCTGTATACATGCTTAATCAGTTTTCGTTCTATGTTACTTTCTAGGTTAAAAAGAACAAAAACAAGAAAGAAAAAGAGAACCTATAAATAACACCTGTATAAAAATATTTTAACATCATTGTTTTATGAAGATTCCAAAAATTTCAGAGAAAAAAAAAAGTGATAAGAAGAATGCCAAGCGAAAAGTCTTTTTTATATACTCTCCACTTTTTTAATCATTCTAAGTTTTCATATACATATTACTTAAGAGCATACATATACTTAAGGCGAAAGAAATGAGATGGGGTTAAAAAGAAATAACGTATATGTATGTATGTAACTATATAGAAGAAAAGAGTACTTAAGCAATTTTAAATGAAAAATTTCACCTAGATTTTTTCCCACCTTTAATAAATTATTCATGTTTCCTCATATATCTACATTATATATACACATAGAACCAAAAATATAGAATTATCTACATGTGCTATAGTACATAGGTGCCTGAATTACGTAAATATTTATACAAACTTGCTATTTTTCGTTAATTTATAAGTTCACCCCTTCCATATTATGTAACATTTTTCTTTCTCAAGTTTTCGTTTTTTCTCCAGTTCTTGTTATTGTCGTTGTTGTTGTTGTTGTAAAGATTTATCCAATTGCAATTTAGTTGTATCTTTTTCTATTTATTTTTTTTTTTCTGATTTTATTCAATTTTGTTGTTTCTATTACTTTCAAATTGTTCTTAAAATAACTTCCTTAAATATACAAACAGTAAATATACATAAATAGTGTATATATAGGAACGTTTACATAAATACTACATGCACAACATACTTACATATTCACATAATATCAGTAAAGGTTTAGAAAAATTTTCATGTTACTTGTATAATTTAAAAATTGCATTTGTATTAGTGTGAAATTTAAATCTTCTACATTAAATTTTTTTTTGTTCTTTTCTTTTTTTAAGGAATCTTTATATTTTGTGTTTGGGTTTTTGTTTCTATATTACTTTCACTGTAGAATATATTTTGTGTGATGTTGTGTGTTTTTCCTATAATGTGCATAAAATTTTAGTAAGTAAAGTTACCCTTCATAATATTAAAAGAATTTTTTTGTGCTATTTTAATTTTTCTCTTTCCCGTTTTTTTTTTAAGTGAATCGTATCTTGTGTTATAAATTTGTATTTCCATTCGTAATTTGATTCGATTAGTACGAGTAGGAAATCGGATAGACTCCTAGCAATGTTTCGGAGGGATATCTCCTGCCTCACAGCAGTCTACATAAGACACTGGTCTTCGGGGGAAGAATGCGGTTAGGCTATGATTCACCTTCAATATAATGTGTCGCAGTCACCGGGAAATGCACAAGAGTTAGACTATTTTTCACTATCTTTACGAGTATCCGGCTCTGGATGGAGCAAGACTGAGCACATGGGGCGGATCAAGTGTGGCAAGGCCAGATGACATATCGAAGACCATCTTCGAGGTATGGATAGATTCCTCAAGAGAACCGGATAATTTACATAGGTCAGCTGTAATCACATGTTTAGTGACGATCTGCTGATCGCGGGATATTGGTAGCATGGCGGCATATCTTGTAGTATACCAAAACAATACATTTGATTAAATTGAATAATGGAATTTTTATTATACAAGTACTAAGCGAAAATATTTTCTCATATCATACCTTAGAAAATAATTAAGAAATCCCATCCCAGCTTAGATGCTATTGAAAATTCACTTGACTTTAACAATTTAACAAGTAGCAATTTAGTCTTTTTGCACCTATTGAACAGAATTCCAAACAAGAATTTATAAAATATTGTTAATTACATATTTGTTCGGATCTAAAACTATTTTATACATGTGTGTGTGTATACAGCGTTATTAAAATATCGGGAACATCTTTAGAAATTTAATGGCCTACGTTCATATTATGGTTGAATCCAATAATATTAATTAAAGAGAACCTTTTCTTTTTTTGATTATTTCTTAAAAAAAAACTTCAACTTTAATTAGTTATGAGTCTTTCGAGCTTAAACCTTAAAGTTGATAAACAGAAAAAATTACCATTTAGTTTTTCTTTATAAAAATTCTAGCCTCATTATCCAACTTTTTTTTTTTTGTTTTCAGTTGCAATTTTATTTTTTCCTTCTATTTTTTTTTCCTATTTTATTTTTTCACCAAAACTATTTGGCAATACAAAAAAACCTTAAAAATATAAAAATATCCTTTTTAATAGGATCATGTAAAAATTAACTACATTTTACGACCAAATTTAATACATAGGGAAGATTGTATGTGAAAAAAGCAACAACAACCAAACCCGTCTTAAGGCAATATGCAACAAAATAACGTTACGAGTTTAGTTTAATAATAGAGTGTCCCAATTTTATTTTTTGGTTTTCTTAGCACATTTCTAAAAAAAAAATTGAAAAAATTTTGCTTATTCTACTTGAAATTTAACTGTCTGTTCATCTATTTTGGTGGAATCTCAGTACTCCTTGAATTTGTTCCTCAGTTTCCTCAGTTGTCTCTGAGATTGTTCCTTCTTAGAACGAGGTTCTTAAAAATTCTTCCTTTAAGAATTCCTCCTAAAAGTATGCAATAATATTTAATAATAATATTATTCGTCATTATCCCGAATCGGAAAAATATAAAGTTTTTGTTTTTAATTCTTCGCAATCGTAATTGGTAGCACTATTCCATCACATATTCTTTAGGTAACTTGATTGTCAATCTATAGTTCAACACTTATAGCTGAGAAAACCCTATGTCTCCTCCTACACAATTTCTCCTGAAAGTATGCAATAATATTTTACATTAATTATTTACAGGAGAATTTTCATAGGCCATAGAGATAGCTCTTTGACTTCTTCAAAGCATCAGAAATTTGATATTGATTTTTAAGCGATAAATGTGCTATTTAATAAACCTTTATAGTTTGATCAACTATATACAATTTTTTATTTTTGTTTCTCAATTTTTGTTTTATAAATAAAGAAGAAAATAAGCAAAAAAGGATAACCAAAAGATTAAAAACTTTTAACATCAAAAATTGGATTTAGTTCATCTTATGTATAGGATAAAATTCTTAAGTTGCTATATTTTAGGGTATTATGAATACCACTAATTATATACCTATATATACAAACATATTTGTAAAATTTCCCTTAATTTATTTTAAGGGAAATTTTATACATTCCTTAAATACATAGGAATGGAGACCTAACGCTAACCCATTATATAGTAGATCTATTTTCAGTATCCTAATAGGAATAAACTATTTTGAAGATATTAAAAATTTTAAGGGACGAATAGGATGAAAATTTAGTTGAAATTAGCCCCTTTAGAAACTTAAATTTAATATTTTTAAATTTAGTATTTCTTGCTATTTTCTTCTAAAATAGTCAGATTTCTTACTCAAGATGAGACTATTATTCATGTTACGTACCTGTAGTTGAATATTATTTAATTTTCGAAATTTTGTGTGACCATGGCCATTCTGTGAGAGGACTAAAGGACCTCCAATATCATTTCCTTTAGTATGGAAAAAAAAGACTCCATTCAACTCTAATGAGTACACAATCTATTCATGGATATTTGTTTGTGTTTGACAATATTATCTTGATGGACATCAAGATATGAAACGTTTTCCTGTTCAACGAAATTATTAAAAACTCGTTTTACAACGTTATATTTTCTGTTATTTAAATTTTGGTAAAAATATGTTACATATAGTTACTAAATGAGAATTTCAAGTTGTTCTTAAAATAATAATTAAATAAAATTATTAAAGGTGAAAATTTACATTCAAAGCTATAAATAGAAATACTTAAATAATCACACACAATAACATAACATAGCTATTATATAAGAGTGTATCAATGTGTTCTATAAAGAAAGTATAGAACGCATGAATTTTTTAAAGGTGTTGAAAGTAATATTAACCTACATTATTATTATCCTTTTTTTTAAGGAATATTGTATATATAATAGTTAATGTTATTCCTTATATATTTTTGTGTACATTTGGGATTGAATAATGTTATACTATAGTAAATTTTATTTTGTGTTCTTCCACATAAAAAAGAAGAAGTAGAATCTATAAAATAGGAATTAAAGTTATTTACAAATTTTATACATAGGTAACTATCTACTTATATTATAATTATTAATAGTAGAGTTGTAAGATCCATTAAAGAGTATATTTTACATTATTTACATGTATACGTATACAATTTTAAAGTTAAGATTTTCGTGGTAATTTTAAGGGATAATAAGTTATTCAAAGATTTTAAATAAACAGTAATATAATATTATTGTTGTACAAAATAATATTTATAATTAAGTTAAGGTTAATTATATATAAATTGAATGTTGTCCTATTTGTAATTATGTATGATTATTTAAATGAAAATAAAAAAATATAAGCATACTAGTTTTAAACTAATGCAGTAATAAGCTAAAATAACAGTATTAGTATTATCTGACTAAATAATATAAGCACTATAGACTCACAATAAGGGTTCGGATCTACTTGTATATTTCATATGGCAAATGAGCGCACATAATTTGGAATCCATTATATTGGAGTAGGAATGCTTTTGCATACTAATGCTTGGTAAGCAAAAGTGTTACATTTTATTTCATTTATTTTTTGAGTATAAAAAGTATGATCACTGTAGGCTTTTGGAGGGGGGGGACTCCACCGGCACACCCGCGTAAAGCCCATGCACTAGGCCAACAGAAAAAGGCCCATCGGAAACCCCCAGAAAAACCCAATAACCCCATGCAGTTCGACACAAGACCCTCCTATCCAAACCAGCCAACCTCCCTGGCAAAGCCCAAAAGCCGCGCAAGAGACATCTCAGAAAGGTCCCCCAGGTTATCGTAAAAATAAGCCCCCAAAACACGCCTTCTCTTCCACATCAGAAACGGTCAGGCACAGAGGACACGCTCTTCATCCTCCACCTCCGCCACATCCGAATAGGACACGAGGGCTCCAATCGCCGCCCTACTACCCACAAAAATTGCCAGCTCGCATCCCCCCACCGGTTTTGTTGCAGCCAATTCCGTTGCCCTGAGCGCCGCCAAGATCTCTGCCTGGAAGACCCCACATCCTTCAGGCAGCCCAATCGATAGCTCTATCCCAAACTCCTCGGAGAAGAACCCCTCCCTCGTACCATCCATGGTCTTATAACCATAAACAAACCTCCAGTCGGTGTATGGCACCACAAAATCAGTTCTAAAGTCCATAGGCCGCATTCCATATTCGCCCAGAATTCTACTGTGTGTGTATTCCCTGTTTTTAAGTATGCCCATCGCTTGTAACCTCAAGACACTCCTCGCAGCCGCCGCTTTTATCTGCTCACGCAGCGGATCCATGTCCAGAATAACCTCCAAACCCAAAGTGGGTGTAGTACGCAATGCACCCGTCACCCCAATATACACCATACGCTGCACCCTCTCCAACTTCCTCCTTTCCCTATCTCAAAGCACCGCTGGCCACCAGACCAATGCTCCATACGTCAGAATAGGGCTAACTACAAACTCATACAACCAGTAGACCAGTCGAGGACTCACTCCCCACCGTCTACCAGCCGCCCCTTGCAGGCAAACAACGCAGTCGTGGCGCTCCTCCCCCTATTCTCTATGTTTTCGCTCCACAGCAGCTTACTATCCATAATCACGCCCAGATATCGCGCACAACCCACCCAACCATCCAGTCTATCAAGACCTCCCTGCATTATTGCACTCAGTACTTCCGGGTATTTACCCGAGACCAGGATTGCCACATCATCCGCATAGGCAGTAACTCTACATCCACTATCCCTCATGAGCCTAAGATAAACCTCTATAACCAGGACCCACAGATATGGTGATAGGACCCCCCCCTCTGAGGAGTGCCTCTCACCAACAGCATCCTCACCCTACTTGAGCCCCACTCGACCAAAACCACCCTGGTAGTAAGCATTTGCTTTATCCATCTGATTATACCCTCCTCTACTCCTACATTTTCGGGAACCCCCACGATAGCCTCAACCTTTACATTATTGAAAGCACCCCCAACATCCAAGAAAGTAGCCAATGCATACTCCTTGTACTGTAGGGACACCTCCATCTGCGTGACCACCGCGTGCAGTGCCGTCTCCACAGATCTCCCACTTCTGTAGGCATGCTGGTCATTTGACAGACTCGACTCTCTTTCCTCATTCCTTATAAATTTTTCCACTAACCTCTCCATGGCTCTCAGCACAAAAGACGACAGGCTGATTAGCCGGAAATCTCTCGCGCTGACATGACCACTCCTACCAGGCTTCGGTACAAAAACCGTCCTTCCCTCTCTCCATTCTCTAGGGACATACCCTATATACAGGCAGCTACGAAAAATTACCACCAACCAATCAATGATCGCTCTCGGTGCCCTCCGCAACATAATAGGCCACACCCCATCCGTTCCCGGAGACTTGTAGGGGCCAAAAGACCTAATAGCCCACTGCATCCTCTTCCCCGTAAAAATTTCTTTACCTAAAGCTCGTACAATCTCCGTTCCTCTCGTCGGAACCCCTTGGCTTTTGCTCTTCCTTTTCCCTCGAGAATTGATCCCGGAAAGTGAACCTCCATCAGCTCCCTCAATATTTCTATACTAGAGCCAGCCCAAGTACCATCATCTCTTTTAACAAAACCAGGTACCAGGGGCTCCCCCTGGATAGCTCCTCCAAGATCTCCGTTTGGCCTTCCTTATTGTGTACTTAAAAGCCCTCAGTTCCTTCTTATATTCTTCCCACATGGATGGGCTGCTACCCCGCTTCGCCAAATTATGTAGCCTCCTTACTTTCCTCCTGGATTCACTAATTTCGTTACACCACCATGGTGGTCTACTACACTTTGCAGGGCGGCTAATTGGGCAATTGGCCTCGAAGGCCCCCCTCATAGCCGCACTCAGACACTCAACCGCATTGTCAATTGACCTACCTCTTCTTATCAGTTCATGTACCGGCCCAGTCATGTCAGATTCCACGGCCGCCGATTACCCATCCCAATTTGCCCTTCGGGGATTCCTAAATGGCGCCCCAACCTCCGGTTGCAAATTTACCCTAAAACGAATCCAGCAATGGTCCAAGAGGGAAGACTCCTTCGATACCATCCAGTTACTGATCATTAAGGTCCCTAAATTAGTTCATTTAGGCTCATTTTTCTAACGAATTGAATAATCTATAATAATATTGTGTTATAGTAAAATAGATCTACTACATTTATAAGCTAAACAATACAGAATTCATTTCTATAAAAATTAATAAAATATATTCAAAACAGAGTATTTACGACTTTACTTAACAATTTGGTTTTTTGCTTCTTCGTCTGCTTATCCACTACTGGATGTTTGTGATTTCATTGCTAAAGCTCTCCTTGTTCTGTGTGGTGTGTACTAGTTGGCCTATTGTTTGTAGGCCAGTTCACTGCTTGATGTTACGCAGCCACGACATTTGTTTTCGTCCAACACGCTTTTTTCCTTCTATTTTACCTTACAGGATTAATAGCAGAATATGATATTTTTCGTTACGCATTAGATGACCTAAGTATGCTGTCTTTCTACGTTTAATTGTTAATAACAGCTGACGGTTAGCATTTATTCTGCTCAAAACTTCAGTGTTACTACCTCTATCTACCCACGGTATTTTTAGTATTCTTTGACATAGCCACATCTCAAAAGCTTCCAGCCTATTCATTATTGCAACTTTCAGTGTCTACGCTTCCATTCCATAGAGGAGTACCGACCATACTTAGCATTTTACAAAGCGAATGCGACTGTTCAGATGAATATCTCGATTACAAAAGATGTTTTTATATATTTTATAAAACTGTTACGAGCGTACTTGATTCGGCATTTAATTTTGATTCGGCATATCTGAGTCCCAGTCTGTCGTTCAACAATAAATCTTAAAAATTCATCTCTTCTGGAGTTGTATGAAGAAGTTTTCATGAGTATTATTCTTATAAGAATTTGTAATAAAGCTAATCAACTACACCTTATATTGGTAATTAGTGATGTTATTAAGTAAGTAAGTGTTATGAGCACAATACTAACATTTATGCGTTCTTGTGATTATGTGTTTCAAATAGAAGATTGTATGTAACATCTCATGTAAACAATACTTGGTAATCATGTATATTGATTACTGTAAATCAATATGAAGAATAATTTGCCGTACCTCTAACCTCAAATATATCTCTGTAGCTCGGTTGGTAGAGCGTCCGCCTTGAGAGCATTATTTCACTGGTTCAAGTCCAATTCGACAACAGTTTTACATTTGTATAAAGAAGTTTATATCAGTTATTTTACGTACATGCTGAAAAAAATAATAAAATTTAAAATTTTATAATCTCTAAATTAATACTATAGTTACAATCTTAAAAATTAATTCATGTTGAATAAAAATTCTTACAATTTCGCCCAATTTTCAGTTATAATTGTTTAATAGAGAGCCCATTTATTGTAAAACATGTAGTTGGTAACTTACGCCTAATCAAAACATCAAAATATTAAAAAGACTTTATTGAAATTTCTATTAATTTTATACCAATAAAAATTACATATTATATAAAACCATATAATAAAAAATCTATTCTTGTACATCATAAGTGATAGTATACCATAACACTATAAAATATGTATACCATAAAATTTCAACAAGAAAAACAAACAACAGGAAACAACAAAAACAAAAAAAATAAAACTAATTTTTCGATCAATTTTAATCCTGAACGTGTAATTCTCTTTTGGCATAGTTTCCCAAAAAAAAACCTTCGTATCTATTCCTGTCACTTATAATACACAAATGTACGTATGTATACACATTTACATACATACATTATATATATTACATATAAAAATATTATTTTTCATTGGATACAACAAGATATTTTTTATTAATAATTTATTATTAAATTTAAGCTTTACCGTCTATTTATGAAAAGACATAACATTTATAATGCATGCATGTATGTATGTATGTATGTTTGTATGCTGTTACATTATAATTCCTATACTTAAGAAATACAAAATATAAACATGGTAAAACAAAAGGATATACAAATATTTTTATTTTGTTTTTTATTTTAAGTTTTATTCTGGTGTTTTTTCTCTTAAACATTTTTAATCCTTTTGACCTAAAATGTGATACATGTACATATATATATATATATATATATATATGTACTAGGCTTAAAATTATTATGATATAGGACACACTTTTTAGAATTTCTTGTTAAAGATATGGGTAATTTATATAAAATAGAAAGAAAAAAGTAATCTAATAAGCATTCAAAGCCTTAAATTTAAAAATATAAGGTATGTACTAGGTATATGTACTATGTGTGTAGAAGAAAATTTATTAACTAAAAATCATGGTAATTCTTAATTCCAAAAACACACAATTTGTATGGTTTTCATAAAAACATTTTAAAGATTTTGTTTTATTGATTAAAAATTTTAACATGATCAAATTATCCTAGCAACAAATTGAATATTTTTTTTCTAAATTTTTTTAAATTTTTTTTGAAAAATCCAGATTTACCACATTTTATACTTTATCATAACATTTTCCAGAAGTTTAGGAAAACTGTTCTTCACAATTTCACTCTATTCGCCTGAAAATTCATCCATACATTTGGTTCTGAAAGTTATATATCCATTAATATAGAGAACTGAAGTATTATATAAAAAATCAAATTTCCAAACCATCGAAAAATTATTTATTTTCCTCCTCTATCGAGCTATTGCTTACTAAAATTAAAAAAATTTGCATGTATCAAAAATAAAAAAAAATTTTAGTAACTCATTTTTTGGAAATTACATGTATTTTTTACCTTCTATAACAGTATAACTAATTAAATATACTAAAATTTTAACTAAATATTTTTATTGGAAAATTAATATAACAATTATATAAAATGTTCTAATTAATCTGGTAACCTCGTATGACAACACTTCTTTCATTCCCCGATAAGTATGCAATATAAGACGATTCTTTTTTGGCATTGTGAAAATAGGCTATCGCTGTATAGAATCACGCTTTCAGAAGCATTTCTGCTATTCTAAAAATTCTGCCAAATCCTATAAAATGCAATAAGGAATTTAATAAAGAATGCACAACCATAAAATTAGAAGCATTTTTCCAATTCTATATACATGAAGATTTTTTCAATAATAATACAGGTTAGATTGTGTAGAATACAAGGTAATTAAAAATTCCACATAATTTACAAGGCAACAACAGGCTTGACTTTAACTTCTTGAAACTCACTATCCTAGACACTGCACTGTTTGCATCTGGCCTTCGAATAGAGCTTAAAATATTAAAGTCTTCATAAATAAAATTTCATTAGATTTTGAATACTTCATTCAACTTGTTCTCTCTTAAACAAAAATTATTTAATAATGAACCATAAAAATAATTAAGGAAAGCGAAAACAATAAAGAAATAAAGAATACGATCGACTTGTTCCTTCAAATTCTCTTGTCAAGTTCAAGATCTATAGTTATAAAAAATTTAAAAAAGAAAATCCTGTAAAATTCTTTTTTCTGAGATTATTTTTCACTCCTTTAAAGCGTCCTTGCAAATATTATTTTCTGTTTTTGTTTTATTTAATGATATTTGCTTCTTCTTCTTCTTTTCCTTGCTTCTTGAAATTTATTTACATTGAAAGGTGTTAAAACTGACAACGTTGAAAGTCACTTGAAAATCCAATTTAATCATATTCACAACAATAAAATATATTCACAATATACAAATACATTTTATTCATATACATGAATTGCTAGTTCTACATGTATGTATGCATGTATAAGTGGCTGTGTATGCATTTTTAAATCGCAATTTATTCAATAATAAATTCATGAACAGTTACTTACATCAGAATATATAGTATATGCATTTATAACACTATTATTTTTTAACTGTAATCCAAAAACAAGAAAAAAAAAACACAAAGAAAAAACAAAGAAATTTATATTTAGAATTTTTTTGCAAGTTTTCTCCTTTATACAAGAAAATTTCTCCTTTAAGAAAGATGTTACCAGTTTACTAAGGTTTTGACCATGATTGGGTTAGTGTTAGACCGTGTTTTCTAATCAAATATTTTGTTTTATGGGCCAAGCAGAACCCCAATATTTGCTTAGCTTGGAAATGTGCATTGTACTATAAATTATTTACACACAGAATTCATTTTACATTATTCACTACAAAGTAGTTCTCAGAGCCATACGAAGTTTTCTCGAATTTGTTCCAAAGCCATTGCGAATAGACATCGTTCCAAGAACTTACAAATGTTCGTGTTTTTTAGCTCAAAAGTTTATTTTTGAAGTCAACCAAATAATATTGCATAAATGTGTCTTCGGGCTTTAGAAAATTTCCATTACCAACAATCATCTCAACAAGGAAACACTGCGACAATGCGATCAAAACATAATAATTGTAAGAATTGACCAATTATTTGAGCTCGGATTCTTGTAGAAATTTTTATTCTCGTTTTTTTTAATACAGATGTTAATAATCATCAAAAGACAAATATAGTTTGGCCCAAATTGTCATAAGACCTATCAGTATTGGGGTTCTTTAATACAACCTAAAATGCACGCGGATCGTCATAACCTGTACTAGTTAAGTAGAGGTTATGACTTCACTAGTACCTGAACTAATGAAGCTGACTAACCTTTAGTTTCGCTCTATCGTGCTTTTGTGTCCATAATTGCGTGAAGAAAGGCACGGAAGTGCAGTCTGAGCATATTAGGCCAAATCGATAGATCTCGTTCGCTTCAGTTTCTTTTTTCCAAAACCCTCTCCCATATAAATCGAAAGGTCTCGACATTTACAAGCTGTTTCAAATGTGTAATCATGATTTTTTGTTATATAAATTTTTTAAATTACGATGGCAACACTCTATTGTTTATTATAAATACGTTATATTTAGAGAAAAAGAAAAATGAAAT
Source organism: Condylostylus longicornis (assembly GCF_029603195.1). NCBI lineage: Eukaryota > Metazoa > Arthropoda > Insecta > Diptera > Dolichopodidae > Condylostylus > Condylostylus longicornis. The sequence goes on along the minus strand of NW_026578052.1, from coordinate 2,719,021 downwards.
CTATTTCTGCACTATTTAATGTCTTGTATTATAATTTTTTATTTTTCATTTTATTTAATTTTTGTTTTTTTAGTTTTATGCTTATTTATGCGTACATATACATATACATGTATTATTTTGATATATTATTATTATTGTATACACACAATGAAAGTGAAGTCGTCTTTCTTGTTACAATATCAGATTCTGCCAACAGGCAATAAGTAATATACACTCTTGTCGTATAACAGAAAATAAACATGATAGAATTATAATGATAAAATATATTATAGTTTTTGTTTTTGTTTTTCTGTTTTTGTTTATAAGGACTCGTTTTACTTGATATCCTAGTTAATGTTATGTTTATAAATATACACATACACTAATATTATATACATAGTTTATGGAAATTCTTTATACTTTATATTTAAAGACTTATATTATACATTATATTCATTTAGATGCCAGTATTACACTTATATATCTCAATTGTACGTATAGAATCTAGTGCTTTGAAAAAAAAACCTAATAAGTATAGGTGAAAGCTACATAATTTTCACTTGCATATAGATACTTTTGCTATATATACACAAAATATATCTTCCTATATATATATATATATATAAATAATTGTATAAGTGTTGTACAGGTATTAAATAATTTTCAGAGACGTTTGTTGATGATGTTAAAAGAAAAATAAATTTTGTTGAAAAAGTTTTAATAATTATACATAGTAGGTAAATTTTATAGATTGTAATAAACAGTAACACATTAATTTGAAAGAATTTCTATTAAAATAAATGCGTTTATATATATATATATATATATATAGTATAAGTATCATGATAATATTATTGCATAATGAGTTTCCTCATTTAAAGAAATGAAAAGATGAGAAAAGAAAAACAATAAGAAGAGAAAAACTTGAGAAAACTTTTGAATTAACCTTAAATTTATTGGATAAATAAATAATTTTTATGAGTGGAAATTTATAAAAAAAATTTTATTATCTGGTACTCATAAATATTTTTACGAAATATACGTGTATATTATGTAGATCCTTTTCAAGAACAGTCGAAAAAGAAATGGATTGTACAAGACTATTTTGAGCAGTCAAAAAACTATTTTCAATATTCAAAATCATAGCTAACACAGTAGCTTAAAAGAATCTTATGGAATATTTAAGAAATCAAAACTGGTCAAAATCATTTGACTTTCAAGAGATTTTTCTATATTCAACTTAAACAAATTTTATGTGTTGGTAGGAAAATGCAACAAAATTAAGAGAAAATTCTTCTCCTTTACCTCAATTTTCACAAATTTTCGTGACGTAACATGGACACACGCTCAATTTTCGCAAATTTACATGAGATAACACGTGAAGTATCAATTAATGCATTAACTATGATGCCGTTTATATCATACCGTTGGTTGGTTGATTGAAAACCAAATGTGCCATTTTGCTACCACTACACTGTGTGGTCACCAGACCATCATTGAGCGTACGCCACTCGGTTCTCTTCAGCAGTCCATTTAAATCCCCGGTGAAAATCTTTGATATCTCGTCCAAGTCAGTCCGAGGTCGCCCAGAGAGGGAAAGACATTGCGAAAAATAGCCGGCAAGTGTAGCGTGTTGATTGTCTTCAGGCAGGCAATGTTCCTCCGAGACATCGCCAGGCGACATTTTAGGAGACATGGACCACTTTCCTTTTCGTTTTGCATTTGGACTGAGATTTGTACCTGCGGTCGGCTCACAATAGATAATGTCTCTTATATTATATTTATTTTCAATGTATTGACTGATAGCACTGTAGCCAGCTCATTTGCCCGTTCATTTTCTGCTATATAACTGGTATTTCGGATTCCAAAGAAATGTAACACTATGGTGACAGCACATCCCCCTCATATCATATAGAAATCATATTTACCATAAAACTTCACAAAATTTTCTTCATATCCTTGTGTTTTAAGGTTCCGTTAAACAGGGTATACGTGCATTAATTAAATTTTTAATGACTCATGATAAAAAATCATTAAATTAAATTTTTAAATTTTTAATGTACATAATTCAACTATAAGATTATTTCTTCATAATATACTCGTATATCATTAAATATTATTCATGTGAATTCAAAGAGGATTTTCATAATATATAAAAATTTTTAAGTTTTCATGCCATAAAAGTATTACAATAATAAATTAATATTGTTTTTTTTTTTGATTTCATAATAAACTCAAAATATTAAAAACAAAAAATTTAATAAATATGACACCTTATTAAAAATTATTGTTCATAATAATGAAATAGTAATATTTTTTTTTTCTCTCTCATTGCGAAAAGGTGAAACTTATTAACAACACATTTTTCAGGATATCCTTTTTTTATTTTGCTGTGTTATTTTTTGCCGTACAAAGAAAATATACAACAAAACTCCCATATTAACTTTAAAAATAATTTTTTTTTTTAATTTTAATATTCATTTAAATTCATTTAAATTAAATTGTATGAAATTAATATTGTAAACTGTTTGAAAGCTTTATCCGGTACATCAACGTGATTTTAATTCTATATATGTACACATAGTTAAAAACACTGTAATAATTTAAATATCGGAACATAATGACAATAATATTCCGAAAAAAACACAAAACGAATGGAAAAAAAACTGTTATAATTACAACAAAACAGCTTTTATATTAAAAAAATAAAAAATATTGTTTAATAATGGTATTTCCTTTTCACCGTTACTAACTACAATTGAAATTATGAATAATTGTTTTTTTTTTTATCTTTTAGGTTATTGAACTTAAAAAAAAAAATTTTTTTTTGTAAGGAATAATTTTCACTAATATGAATAATTGGTATAATATTTCTGATGACAGAGTCAATAGAGCATCCGTTGTATTTAATTAACATCAGAGGAAATTTTTGTTTTTTTTTGATTTCAGAGAGAGTTTTGTTATTGTATAATTTAAGAATTGAAAGGAATTTTTTTTTTGCTAAATTAATATTAAAAATAAAAGTTTTTTATTTAAATGAATGATTCTAAAAAATTTACTCTCATATTTTGTAATATTGTTAAAATTTGAATAGCTTCAAAATTTAAGGAGTGTGATAACAATTGTAATATTAGTACAATGGAAAATTTATCCCATTTGCTTCACTATTCTTTAAGAACCTGCACATTTTATTTAAAGACCTTCCAATAATTTCAATTGTAAAGCCCTCCCAAAAAAGTTGGACCCAAGAAACCTCCGCCTGGAGTTCGCCAATGCCGGACACGAGCATAGCAGCTGGGTCACCATTTCCTCCTCCTCCTCGTCACAGCAGCTCCTACAGAGATCGTTTGCGGGGCGGCCCATCCTCCTGACATGATCGCCAATCAGACAGTGTCCAGTTAAAACCCCTATCACCGCGCCAATATCCTCCCGTCGGAGAGATATTAGATCCCTCCTGCGACGCAAGTCTAGCTTTGGCCACAACTTCCTTGCCGCGTTACACGTAGTTCCATTCGCCCATCTGAGATTGGTGGTGTTGCGACGCCCTCTGCCTGAAAGACATTGCAGTGGTCAGGCAGGCGGAAAGAGAGCTCAACTCTCAATTGCTCGGAGTAAACACCCCCATCCACCATTCCATCAAGTTTGGATCCATCCTTGTAGAAATGGACGGAGTCATCCCTGAACGCGTCCCGCCAGCTGTGCCTCGACAGGAAAGTATATGTAATTATTTTCGAATTTCAATATACTGTTCTTTAGAGTAATACATCGTGATTTATATATGCTTATACTATTCGAGTAATTCAAATAGTTTCTACTACACGAATTTCAGTGTGGTTGGAAAAAATTTTTACAATTTTCTGGAAAATAAAGTTAAACAGAACTCCTCATTCAAGTATAAATTTCAACAATATTTTTGAGCTCATTGGGAAAACCAGCGATTTATTCAAAATTTTTTAAATGTTTTGCTATTGATATTGTAATCTCTACTGTAATTGTACCTAATATCTCTATTGTAATTATATTTAATATTGTAAAACTTAATATACGATATTATAAAGTGAAATTATAATATAAAATTAATTGCCCATATAATTTAATAAAATTCTACACTAACCAAAATTAACAACAATAATTATCAAACCTTTAATATTCAATATGAAGAAAAAATACGGCAGGCTAGTCATTGAAAAGGTGAAATTAAGAATAATTCACAACAATACGTTCTGACCGCATAGTTAACTCAAATGACTTGTAAAACTGATGCTGGACTCTAAAAGTCAAATCGAAGTCCTATGGCTCCCAAAAGGAGTAATTTAAAAAAAATTGTAATCCCTATATTAAATTAAGTGTTATTCGTAGTGTTAAACAGGATTATTTAAACCGGATACCAATAAAAATTTTCAAATAGTGAACATAATTTTTTAACATTATAGCAAGGCTTTACAAAATAATATGAACGACAATTGAAAATAATATTTACATATTATGTAGAAAAAATTTATGTACATATAGCTAAATATTTTCAAAAAAATTTTTATAATTATTATTCAATATTAAATTTTTTTTTGATTTCCAAAAATTTTAATTTTGTCTCATACCCTCTATTTTTATATTTACTTTAATATAGGTACTTTCTTTAAATTTTTGGTCTTGTAAAATCTTTATACAAATAATGTAATAGAGATGTACTTATACATAAAATAATTTCAATTCCTTTTATATAAGAATTTACATCCTTTTAATTCATTTAAAATTTTCTATTCAATTTTATGGATTTCATTAGTATTTTATATACACATCCACTATATAATATATTTATGTTTAATATTAGTATGAAATTAATATCTACATTTATATTATCCGTATATAATAGGAAGATATCTCCTTGTATAGGTGAAATATTATAAGAAATCAAAGGTCCAATCTAATATTCAAATTAAATTTATTCAGTAACACCAAAATTATTTCTGTATTATTATATTGATGTTACAATTGTAGATTGTAGATTTGTAGAACGGGGGCAACAGTGGTATTTCTTGTCCCCGATACCCCCTTTCCAGGCTGAACCGCACGCACATTTCAATGGAGTGCAACTCAGCCCGAAACACACTCGGAAAAGTTCCCATAGGTTCGGAGAATTTGGTCCTTGGCCCGAATACCCCCGCACCCGTCTCAACACTGGTCTTTGATCCATCTGCGTACCATCTACATAAAAGATAAGACGTTACAATAAAAGATATTGTATTTTATTAAATAGCAAGTCGTATACTATGTAATTAATAACATTAAAATATTTCACCCCTATTCTCATTCAATCATTCTGAGAAAATATTAAGAGGAAACCAAAAGAGTTTTCGAGTCAAAATAAAACTTCTTAAATTGAATTTTTTTCAAAAAGGAAAATCTCCTATACACAAAAATACAGAAGGAAATATACCTAAATCATAGACGAAACCTGTAACGAGACATGAAAACAGAGATGTGCAATAATTAATGCAGCAGAATTATTTTAAAAAAATTACACGATAGTAATTAAAAAATGCAAACTAGTAGCTTGATATAATGTCAGCTCCGAGCTTATTTTAATTATTTTGCATTTTATATTGAAAAAATTTAATGAATTATTTTTCACAATTAATATCGCAAAATCTCAAAAAAACTACCGCACAATAATACAAAACGAAGCCTAAATTTTTGACATAATTTCTCTCTGTATAACGTTATTCAATAATTTCAATTTACAAATAGCCTACTTTTATACAACACCATCGAAATTTCGATGTTCTTCTAAAAAAACATCCAGCAAATAATTCAAATACTTTACTTCTACATCCATTGAAATTCAACTAAAACACACACATTCATACATTAATAAACACAATAGTATCTACATTACATAAAAATTGTATGTGTGTATAAGTTTATTTGTATTGTAATGTAGGTGTGTTTTATTTTATTTTAATATAGTTATATAACCCTTAAGTCATTTCACAGGATACCTTTTTACATAAATTAATAACTTTTTCCATCAATTTCAAAATTATTATATTCCTGTTTTCCATTTTCTTTTTTTTTTTATGATTTTATTATATTATTTTTTGGTGTTTTGTTTGATATTATCCTTTTCTTTCATTATTATTATTATTTGATTTTTTTTTTGTGATTTTCTATACAAAAATTTTTTTTTTCATTTTTTTTTTATTTTCAACACCTTTAATTTAGGTATACCCGCTTCTTCACCTTAACCTACAAAAAAAAAATTACAAAATGAGTACCCTTAGAGAATCTTTTTTATTACTTTCAGTTTTTTATTTTATACTTTGCTTTTTTTTTTGTATTTAAAGTTTTTTCTTTACTTATAGATAGAGATTTTTTCTTGTTATTTTGTTGGCCTTATTCGCATCTGTTAATGTGTGTATATTGCGTATTTTAAGTTCAACATAAAAGTATGCCTTCCTTAAATTTTTAAGTTAAAAAAATAAGAAAATGAGTAAAAAAATATTTTTTGGTTTTTTAATGTTTTCCAAAGAAAATAAGGAAGAAAATTACATCCAAAATAGAAAAATATTATGAAAAGGAAGGGATAAGTGATAAACCGGGTCTGTTTTAAAGAATTTCACTCACACTCTTTACACACACTCATTGCAAACTCTTTTACACACTCTTCTTCAGAATACACACTTTTCTTTTTTTTTGTGGTTAGAAAATTAATAAAAACCATTCATCACATAAAATTTTTCATATTTTTGATTTGAAAACCAATAAAAATTAAAAGAAAATCAACAAACAAAAAATTAAGATTTGAATAAATTAATTTAAGGATTTATTTTTTATTTGTGAATATTTAAAAAATTGAATTTTAATATAATTATAATATAGTAGAGAGGCAGAATCTAAAATAAAAGTGAATCTTCATAAATTAAATTTAAAATTTTAAAAGTAAAAATATCTTTAGAAATTATTTAATAGCACATTTTGAATAAAATGGCAGAGAATTTACAAAATGGTGGTCAAAAATCTAAGAATATCAGAATTAAAATTATATTTTAATTATTAAACAAATGCTTTAATTAATAATTTTAATTTTGCGCCTGCTGGTATGCAATTTTTTTTTAAATTCAAATTTAGACTCTACATTATTATGTTGTCATTTTTGTTAAAATTGGCTAGTTCTAGTGTATTTAAAATGTATTTTTAAATTTTTTAATTAATTATTCCTAGAATTACTTTTGACTATCAATATGATTGTATAATTGAATAATTTCATATTATTAACTATATGAAAATATACAATAGATCGTAAATAATTATTTATCGTATATAGTTCACCAGGAATATAATGCGTGTAGGCTATAAATTTTAACAGTTTTCTGAGAAAAATGGAAATTCATTATTTTTTTTGCGAATTATTAAAGGATAATATTGTGTGACAAATAAAATATTATTCAAAATTTCCCCGGTTTTTATCATATATTAAAGTTTAATATTGTCCCCTTTCATATTCGTACCTTAATTGATTTTCAATTTTAATTATAGGTACGAGTAGCTAGATTTATTTTATAAAATCTTTTCAAAATATTTTAATTTTCAAAGCACGACATTTTCTTTCTTATAACTTCATAATTATTTTAATGAGCTTAACTATGATTATAAACTCATACATGTTGAATGATTTTAAAAATTCACTTGTCAATATTGTTCTGTACCAAAAAACTATAAACCTAGTACATGATTGTCATATTTAACACAAAATCTATACAAGAACCATGTACTTGTTTAAAATTTTTTTATAAAATCAATAAAATTATAATGTTCTGATATAATTTGCATCATGCAAAAAAAAATTTATTTTTTTTTTTTTAAATCCCCCACATAAATTAAAAGCCAATAAAAACTTTTGTCAGCTATCAAATCTAAAAATAGTATCTGAAAATGAAAACCTGAAAACAAAGGAGAAAAAAAAAATTTGTTCTCATTTTTTTGCCCCCATCCCCTTCCCCGCCTCGGATACGACTATTATACAATATTATAAAATATAGTTAAAGTTGACTAAATAATGGTAAGTTAGAAATTGCAAAAATTTAAAAGGATTAACACAAAAATGGAGAAAATAAAATTTTTTTTTTGCCATATGGGATAGGTTTGAAAAATGAATTTAAAATCGGATTTGTGGTCACTATTGGTTATCATAATCACGTATAACAGAAAACTGACTATTGTTATATTGGAAAACCATTTTCAGGCTTCAATAATTTTTTTTTCCCTGTTCTTTATTGAATTTTTTTTTATTTTTGTTTCTATTGTTAATAACGTGTTCTTATTTTGAATACAAGTACTTTGTTTTTCTAATACCAAGAAACCAATAGGTACTGAGTTTTGTTTTTTTCAATTATTTTCATTATTATTGAATTGTTGATTAATCAATTTAAAATTTACAGAAAATTTAGAACTCTCTTGTCTTTATTAACCTCAATAACCAATATTAGGGTACCTAAAATTCATTTAAAATTTCAAGGAACAATATAAAACTAAAATGAATTACTCGCCTTTAATGGCATTAGTACCTATTTCTTAAGAGCAGTAAAAAATTTTCCTCATCAAAATATGAAATTAAGGTAACATTTATGAAAAATTTATAATTGTGAAACAAAAATTGAATAATTTTTGAAAAAATTTTTACAAGAGAAAATGCAATTATGGGTATAATTTCTTGAAAAATACAAGATCAGCAGGATATAAAACGAAATTATAATGGAAATGACAATATTAATAATTGACAAGAATAATATAATTAAATCTGAATTATAATAGTATTTTTCATATAACAATTCCAAAATGGTTTATAAGCGACATAGTGATGAGCAAATATTAAATAGCTACTCATTGTTATTGATGTATTTAAATGCAAGTGTAAAATTAAAATTTAGTTGGAATAACTTTAACGCAGTACTGAATTTTAATAAAGAACTTCAATATGCTCTTTATTAAAGAAGTTCTAATATATTTGGAATCATAGCTAATATCGGCTTAATTCAAAGAACGTGCTCGCCGATCCTGCAATAATAGAGTTTTTGGACTTTACTTTTCCATTCAGGAATACATTTTTTAAAGCACGTCTGTCCGACTTCTTGTTTCCAAAATACGCAGCTTCATTAGAGGGTCTTAAATGCATTCGTTGCTAAAGTGATTGGTCCTATTTCTCCGATCGATCATATATGTATAGGCTTGTTTCGTCATCATAAATAAATGAATACGAAAAAATCAGTCATTGGAATGACTGTTCTTATTTACTGCGATTTGAACTGATCAATCACACTCAATCACTGCGATTAATAAAGTGCAGTTTTTTCGGTCTCTACCCGGAATATTCTGATTATGTCAAAAAAAAATTTTTTTTAGGAATACCTAGTAGCGAATAAAAATTAATGGGTATTGATCAGTGAAATAACGAGTATTCATTAATACCATGAAGTAACTGTATTGCATATTCTTATGACGACATAATAACATCATCAATTTTTAATGCAGGAATTGAAAGCCTGCAAAAAATTGCTATAAAGGTATTCGAAAATCAAATGATAAATTCAAATATATTTGGTTTTTCAATTTTATAAATTGAAAAATTTTAAAATTAATTAAAAAAATAAAAGAAACAATCCAAAAAATTTAGTGATTTCCGCGATTATTTCAATAACTATGTTATACGCTTAAGGTTTTATATGAGATATTTAAAAAAATCAGACTATGTTGTATATAGAAAGTCTACTCGCTACTAATTAACATTATTAATTAGAATTCTTAGCATAGTTTACTAAAAATTTTTCAGTTATCCAGGATTAATTGTCATTCTCTGACCTATAATCTATCTATACATAATAATAGAAACGAACCAAATAATTTGCATAAGAATTTCATTTTATAATGAATACAATAATGCTATTGAACTTAACACAAGTTTTCATCAATTTGTTTTTACTAACTAGGAAATTATTTGAGTTGTTTTTTTTTTTGCTGCTTCCAATCACTAATTAGTACGATCTACCATTAATAATAATATTAAAATAATTACAATTAAAGTTTATTAGTAAAAGAATCTGAGTATTTTTTTGTGTTTTTGTTTTTTTTTTTGTTTTGTTCACATTTTGCGGACAACCACATAATCCGATTGCAATTTAATCGGCTACTGGTCAGGTATTTTGCAATTTTTTATTTTTTTTTATTTCACTTTGAATTTTATTGAATTTCAGATTGGATTTATAAAAACATATTGTCATAATAAATTAATAGAAATTGAATTGTTAAAATCAACAAAATACAAAAACAAAAAAAAAATAATTTTTTTTAATGAAAATCAGATTTTATATAGAATTTATAAAACGTATTAAAAAGAAAAAACCTGAACACTATAATAAAAAGTGAATAAATTGATTCGGAAACAATAGGGTTATATAATAGTGATATAGGAGTATTTCAAGTTTGCAAATTAACAAATTATGAATGACTGCAGGAATATTTTCACTACTATTCATATACAAGTTGATCAAATTGGATTAAAACCATTTTTATACATACAACTAATTGGTTTTTCAATTCACCTTGAATCTTTATTTACATAGGTATTGAAAATGACTCTTCAATATTAGTTTATAAATTAAAATCATTTTTCCTGGTATTCTTTGGTATTTCATATAAAATGTACTTACATAATTATAAAATATAAGAAAAGTGCTACCATCACTTAAATTTAAAGTTTGGGAATTTAATGGACATCAAAAAAACAATTAAAATTTTGTGGTTACAATTACTAAAGGGTGAAACTTAAGTTTGATTATTCTTTACTTTACAAATTATAGATTAGATTAGATTGCAAAATGGAGCACCGCAACCTAAAATATCTCTTGCGCCCCCCTCTATCACAAGCTACCAGTGTCTTGTCTATAGCACGCGCTATAGAAAAGACTCTGGTAGCCTGACGCCCTACTATAGACGCTCTCGAGACTCATACTTTTGAAGAATATGAACGATTTTTCTGGGGAAACATACCATAACGGCATGCCCACCAGCGAGGATCTCACCAAGCTGTTAACTCCTTTATGGATTAACCTGTCAGTCCGTAGACTAAATTTGCTTAGGTGTTTTTAAGTCTCACAGAGAATTCTCACATGCTTCTCGGGCTTCCTTATGATTGTCTTGAAGCGCTTCCGATCATATTTTGTCCAGAAGCCCCTTTACTCTAAATTCCCAAATTCTCGTAAGGGAAGACCTTTTCGAATCGTCATAGACAGGCATAACAATGGAATTCTCCTGGAAAGTGCATTTCAGTCTTTTGGGTAGTTATCTCCCGGCAGGATGGTTGCAGCGACAACAAGTCGAGAATGACCTCTATTGTTGCTGTTGGACATTAGTAGCCTTCATGGCACTCGTAATGCACACGCATGCCAATGGTCCCTTTTTGCCACGCCACCGCCACCAACTCTTCATAGCTCAATCTGCATTCTCTTCTGTATTATAACTCAAATTTAACACTGAAATTACTCATTATCCTGGATATGATTTTTCGACTTCAGTAGTTTTATTGAAAAACACAAAAGCGCTAGATTGTAGAGATTTTAAGGGAACCGAGTAATATAGGAGTAACCCACAAGTCACCGCAGCCATTCTTGACTTATTGTAGCCTCCCCACGCTCCAGCCTATAATATCCCGTCCCAACCACAAAGCCGGAGATATCCCTAAGATGCGGGCAACCGCAGAAAGGCAGCGCATGGTCACTACGGCTCGGCACCCAAATGAGCGTGACTCTGTTCTCCGATGCCAATTCCATAAGTGCAGCAAGGGAGCCCCAGACCAGCTTGAATGTAACCTGAGTGCAGCTCTGCTGTCCGAGAACACATAGATGGTACGGTTTCTATACCCCCTTTCGAAATTGATTCTCAGACAGATCTTCATTGCATGTATTTCGGCCTGGAACACAGTGCAATACGGGTGAAGGGTTGCATATACACGCGTGTCCGGGCGGACACCATATACACCCGAACCCACTCCAATGTCATTCATGAGGAGTGTTTCGAATTGACCTCAAACTGTGGATTGGGGTATCCGATACATTTCTTCTGCCAGGCCCCCGGAGATCATGATTTCAAACCTAATCTGCCTATGATCGGCCATGGATGTCTCATTTGAGACATGCCATCCACTAACCCTACTGCCGATAAACTCAGTGCAAAGGGTGATGTCAAGGACTTCTTCCCTAATTGCATTTATGAATGTCGGACTATCGCCCTCATTCATAACCATTAATTTATTGCTATATATAAATTCAAGTAGGCATTCACCTCTTTTGTTTATATTACTGCTTCCCCAGACGGTGTGGTGGGTATTGGCATCACTTCCTATTATAAGTTGGAAGTTCCACCTTCCACAATAGTCCACTAGATCTTTCAGTTGTTCGTCTGGGTGGGCACAGTCTCCCGGGAGGTAGGATGCGCACACAATAAACTCTGTCCAAGCCCCGGAAGACTTCACCTTCACCAACCCAGCTATCTGATCCTTAGAACAGTAATCTGGAATGGGAAAATACGTTAGCCTTTTACTAAACAAAATGCAAGCCCTAGTTAGGCCCTTAACCTGATCCTTCCCTATGTAAGGCTCTTGGATAAGGGTGATATCGAGGTGGTCCTTCATAAATCTATGAGCTAGAACATCAGTAGAAGCCCTAGCATGCTGTATTTGTTTGAATGCACCTCACAGCCATATCATTTCCTCCGGCTCTTGTCTATGGGCTTTGGCCCTTTAGACAAAGGCTTTACATCAGCCTTGCTTCCCATTGCCGCCTTTTTACGCATCCCGGTAGGCGCCTGCCTGCCACAGCCTTTTTCGCCGTCCTAGGTGCCACACTAGCCCCTCCAACTGCAAATACCGAAGCAGTACCAGGCTTCCCAATGAGCTTGGGCCCTTTTGGTTCACCCGGGACACTTGTATCCGGCGCGCTGGTCGATGGTCCTTCCTATTCCGCCTTTTTCGGAGTGACTTCAGAATTTCCAATGAGTTTTGGCTCTTTTGGTTGGCCTGAAATGCTCGTCGTTGTCGCGGTGGGCGTTGGTTTTTTATTTTGTCCTGCCCTGCCGCCAGCACCTTGAGACGATTTTCTTCCTTTAACCCGAACGATAACACGGAAGAAGTTCAGGAAAAGTCGGAACTCCGCTTTACATAGATCTTCCAATCCGGAAGATCTACGTCCTTTTCCTTATCCATCCTCAGCACCACAAAAGGGCTAATTAAAATAAGTAATTTTTTCAATTAAATTTTTTTTAAAATATAAATTAAAATGTAATTTATGATAGTTATAATATAATTAATTTTTGTGTTAATTACAAATAATGCAAGTGTTAATATTTAACTAACGGTTTTTTTTTTATTCTATTTCAGGTGAGTGCTTTTAATATTAATTACCGTGTAAACGTAAGTGCACAATATTATTCATAATTTTCTATTATACACTCAATATCTTAATTTCCAGTAAATTTTCAAAAATTGAATGACATTAAATGCTGTCCAGAAAATGTATTAAAAATTCATTTTTTATTTAAAATAATTGAAAAATTTCGGTTCTGTCTCACAATATTTATTAAGTAAAAAAATAAGGGGTAAGCATAAATGTTACCAATTAACCAGCAATTAACGCAATTTCATCAAGGAGCACAAGTTTTTGGCGGCAACGTTGAAATCAGACTATGACACGCCTAATGGAAAGTAAGTTTAGTATGCTACACATGAAATAATTGTCCGGCTGTTGTTATATAAATAACTAGCGGGAGTACGCCATACGTTTCAGTTTACAAATTACAAATACCTTTATTTTCAATATCTGGAAAATTATAATTAAATGCAAGTCAAATGTAATTTAATATTATAAAGGAAAAAAACTGAAACCTTAATCATGTACTTTAAAGCTTCTTAATTTAATTCTTTTTTCTATCATAAATATTAAATTTCTTAATGTTATTCATACAAGAACAAATTTTGCTATAAATCTAAATCTGATTAAAATAATTTTGATCACGTTTCATCGACATAAATGAAAAATAAAATAAATATGTGAATTGAAAAAAAACCTTGAATTTAATACTGATTTTGATTCAAATTGAAATGGCATAATGCGCTAAACTACATACATACATATAATGTACATATATCAGAAATAGCTAAATAGAAATAATTTTTTAAAGAATGAAGTCTTATTTTAAAATTTCATAATATATATGGAGAAAATATTAATTTAATACACGCTAAAATATTTGTTAAAAAATAATCAGTTTTACAAAGTCAATGAAAATTCAATTTTCTCAAAAATAAAATTTATCTCTACAAATATTGTTTAGCGCATATTATCCTCTTTACATACGTATATTCGTATACATAATATACAGGCAGGGTTATTCAAAAAGATATACAACAACAACATAACCCTATGATTTGAGGATCGAAATTGGGTAAAACTTTTGTTCCGAACTGCGTACCAAATCTCAAGGGTTTCCGAGTTTTCAAGAAACTCAGGGGTTAACCAATTTTCAATAAATTTCTACTTGTTCAAGTATTTTTGCCTATAAGTTCCGCCCGGAAAAAAAATAGAAGATTTATATTACAGTTTTTAAAAGGGCACCGTAAAGAACTTGAAAACGCGATATTTTTTGATTACGAATTTTATGTATTTTCGGAATATCAAGGTATTTTGTAAAAATTCCTTAAAATACCTATAACTTGGAAACTCTTGGGATTTAACACTTAGTTCGGAACAAAAGTTTAACCCATTTTTGATTATCCAATGGTATATGTTGTTGCGTACCTTTGTGAATCATCCTGTATACATTTTTAGTTCTTTATAAATCAATTTTCTGAATAAGAATATTCCTTGAATTATAAAATTTTTAATAGCCTTAGCAATAAATTGAATTGCATACACATACATACATTCACATATCCTTTTTAGCTTTGCAATTTAACCTACATTTTCTAAAACTGAAAATTAGATTTCAAATCAATTTTCCATTCAATTTACTAAAATGAATTCGTTTTTCTACTTTTTTTTTTAATTTTTTTTTTTTGTATGTGTATAAAGGATCATTAAAATTTTTTAATATCGATCTTACAATATAATATGTTTGTATCTGCGTATGATTGATTTAAGGTTATATAATAATTGAAAAATGAAATTAAAATCATCTGCTTTTTTTTAAATTGCAAAAAAAAAAAAAATTATTTTAAAATTTTCTAATCGAAAATTTCAAACAAGATAATCTTTTGTTAGTAGGTATGTAGTTTGCTTTAATGGATTTAAAAAAGTTGTGTATGTATTGTGTATATATAGGAAATAATTTTCTATTTTAGGATTAAAATAGAATAGCTTTTTAATTTAATAATGATTTAATAGTTATAGACTTATAATAATTATCAGCAAAAGGTATTTGAAAACATTACACTTTGTGCGCAAAGCTTACCTCATTTTAATATAAATTAAAGACTTGGGGCATAATAATTTAGAAAGAGAAAGAATTATTTTTTAGCTTATAAAATATAATTTTTAAATTTACAACTTTAAAAATTAAATTTTTCTATTTAAGAAATTTAATTAAATTAACAATCTTAACCTTATGTAATAATTATACCCGTACGAACATATATTTGAAGAGTCTAATAAATTTGTCTTACTGTTTGTTACGCTGAGAAATAATGATCTGAGATATTGACTCAAGTATATGTTTTTGATCAGCGCCAAATTTTGAATCGATTTAATCATGTTTGGCCGTCTCTTTATCCGTCCTAACGCAAATTTAGAAAATAAATAAAAAATTAATAATATTAAGAAATTAATAAAAAAAAACGATTTACTGTAGTACCGGAACCCTATTTAAAGTAGACGTAATCGAGGCTGCCCTACAACTTCAAAAGCTACTTCTTGTCCATAACTTAAAAATTTTTGTTCTGACCGTCCTAAAATTTTGTAAAAACAAGTATGATAAAATGGTCATTATTTTCGGTTAAAGCTGTTAAGATATCATGAGCGCTTATAATAACTACCATACAACTTCGAGAGTAATTTGGTTGTATAACATAGAAACTATTGAAATTATACTGCTCAAATTTTATATAAATGAACAGAATCCCAGGAGTATTTATCGAGTAGAGTGTCAATCAATACACAGCACTTAAAATCATTCATTCGTGCGGGTTATAACAGAGTTGACAAGATCAACTATTCTCGTTTTGTTTAAAAAGTCGAAAAAAAGCCATTTAGAAATTAAACGGTTTAAAAAACGCATACAATTTTAAATGAAAAATATATTATAAGATGCTTAATAATTCGAAATAATATTCAAAGGTTCATTATCTACTGTTCAACAAACTCAGATACCACAGGTACTGCCTCATATATTTAAAACAATATTTAAATTAAATACCGTAATAAATTTTGTAAGAAAGAAAATTTTTCATTTTACAAGTTTAAAATTCACACAAAATGTGAATTACTTTTAAAAATTGATCACGAAATCAGTGAAAAACAAGGCAAAAAAAAAAAAAAAACAATAGGAATCATTCACTTTTTTTTCTTATTCCTTTTCAACAGAATCCCACATACCGTACATTGCTATATTTGATCAATGAATGTGTGAGAAAAAGTTAACTTTGTTACTTTATTTGATTTCCGCCTACTTTTTCCTTTCTATATTTTAAATTTTTTTTTTTGCCAAATCGTGTTCTAGCAATTTTTTTTTTTTTATGAAAAATTTAAACAAAATTATTTCTTATATTTTCATTCTCTGTACACTTTATGTACCATTTGAACTTCCGTTCAATATTTTTGTAATATTATTAGGCATGAATAAAAAACTCATTCATCAAAATTTTCTTCATCAAAAGGTTCATATAAAGGCAATTTTTATTCTGGAATGTTTTTTTTTCCTTGCTGTTTTATGCCCGTAAATCTAAGAAAGAAAAATTAACATTTCGTTTTCATTTTAATAATAGGCCGTCGCCATAATTTTTTGGTTTCTATTTTTCGTTCTCATTTTTTTTTTTCATTTTGAAGAATATTTCCATAATTTATTACTAGAGGGCGCAAAAATTTAAATTAAAATGAAATATTCTTAAAAATAATAAAAAAAAAAAAACGCAACGAAGTTTCACATAAAATGTAATAAAAGTTAAAACAAAAAAGAAAAGCAAAAATATGAAATGTGAAAGAATAAGTAAATACGAAATTGTGTAATATTCCCGATTAATTTAAACTCACGACATACATATAAATTGTCACTTCAGAATCGGATGTTATGAGCTTTCATGTTCTGCAAATTTATGTTTTATAGTTTTTCAAGTAATTTTTGCAATTTTCGACGATGGATAAGTAGATTTCTTCGTGCAGGTGCTTACGAGAAACAAGAGCTTCGCGAAGTTCATTACCCCCACTTAGATTTTAACTTAACTTAAAGTAAATTAAAGTTCCTTAACATCCACATGATTCTATGATGGAAGAAGGTTAAAATAGATCGCACCGCTACATATTAATCAATTTTCTTCGAACAATAAATATTCAAAAGTTCTCCAAAATTTCAACCATAAAGAATCCAAATGTGCTCTTTTTCAACTGTAAAAAAAAAATTTCAATTGAACAAAAACATAACACGACTTGGTTTACTTAATGAACAAATAATTTTAAATAGTTCAAATGTTCCTAACTTAAATTATTGAGTTTTATACCATTCAACGCACAATTTGTAAAATCCTTAATTTTATCAGTTATAGTATGTTAAACATTGGACACTCCACATTTTCGACCCTGTTACTTTTAGATTATTTAATGCTCAAGAGAATACAAAAACTAAACAATTTATACTGTAAAATACGCAAAAATAAGTTTCTTTTCTCCCCCTCATCAACATCATCATTTAATAGTGATCATCCAAATTATCAACGTTTTTTTCTTATAATGAAGGTAGGGTAAGTTCTTTAATGCTCTAATTGAGTATAACAACTCATTTCTTGTCGATTTAACGAGTCTTAAAGTTTTTTTTATTCTTTTTTCTTTTCTTTTTCATTTTGCAATCTCTTAATAATAATTATAGCTGGAAGCTAGTATTGATATTATAATTTGATATTCAAAAAAATTTTCACGATCCGATTAAGTAGTATCTTCTACCTGTCGCTTACACTCTTTGAAATTCCTTTAATATTTTTTGATATCATTTTTTTTTTTCATTTTTATATTTTTGTTGTCATAAGAGCACTTACTTCTTATAAAAGAAATTTTATATTCAAAACGATTCAATCTTAAATTTTTTTTCTTTTGCTAATGCTATATACTTTTTGCACTGTATATTATATTACCACTACTGTAGCGTGAAAAAGTATGGTTACTACTAGAAAAGTTAGGGACTTACGATAAAAGGTACTGCATAGAGTTTTGCGAGTATGGGCCCAGAAAATGCAAGAAAAGAATAAGTTTTCATGTGTATTATAATTAAACACATTAAGATTTTATGTGTATAATATTTTAATAATTTACATGTATAACACTTTACATGTATAACACTTTACATGTATAACACTTTATGTGTATAACACTTTATGTGTATAACACTTTACATGTATAACACTTTATGTGTATAACACTTTATGTATATAACACTTTACATGTATAACACTTTATGTGTATAACACTTTATGTGTATAACACTTTATGTGTATAACACTTTAAATGTATAACACTTTATGTATATAACATTTTATGTGTATAACACTTTATGCGTATAACATTTTATGCGTATAATACTTTATGTGTAAACAATAAATTGTTAATTTTCGAAGCAAATGTTTGACATTCGTTTTGATTCTTTTGTTTGCTTCATTTGATGACATTAAATTAAAATATAAAAACATCCTTTCTAAAACGTTAAAGTTTTGCGAATAGTTAATTTTGCAAACCTTCCCAAATGCAATATACAACCTTAAAACGCCGGCAACCCAGTCGCAATTATTGCAATGCGAACACACACGACTAATATACACATTTACATAGTGAATCTAAAAGTTAAAAGATAAAAAAATAAGAAAGCAATGAACGAATAAAAGAAAATTTTAAGTACAAAATAAAACTAGAAAATAAATCTAGTAAATTATTTTTGATAACCATTGTCTTAACCTCAAATTCATGCACAAGTAGGCAGAATGAAGCAGGAAACAAACGCATCAAAACTTAACTTCATTAATTTGAAAAGTCTTCTGTAATGTAGTTTGCATTTTTTAAACATACGAGTACAAACATTCTTGTACAATTTTATGCAACATTCATTTTCCTATGCATTCTACTTGTATGTATTATAAAAAAATCTAGTTTTTGTGCGGAGGAGTTAAAATAGCATTTCGCGCACCTAAAATCTATTACAACCACTTTTTTGCGATTCTTTTAATTTATTTTCTGGTTTTCTTTTTTTTATACTAAGATCATTATTTAAGTGCATGTTTATGTAGAATATTTTGCGTATAAGATTTTAGCCGGAATTAGGGACCAGCTACAAGTAATTTTGAAATGGCAAGCATTATATTAAAGTTTCAGGGAGATTCAATGAATTGAAATTTTACTGTAAGGCTATAAAGTAAAATTTTTATGAGGCTTTAGTCTATATCAAGTTTCCGTTTGGTGTTAATGTAATTCAAATAGTTGATGAACTTGAAAATTTAACCACCAAAAACAAATTAAGTGAATGTGATTTAAGTTTATATCGTTCGTCAGTACATCAAACATTTTATTCAAATTAATAATGGATGTGGAGTACTGCGTTAAATAGTATAATAGAAAAGAATTTTTCCAGTATAACTTTATAAAATAATATTAATCATGTATAGCTAACTAAATTGTTGCCAGAATTCTTATCAATTTTATTATATAAGAAATATTTATTATTATATAGCACATGTACACATGTAGATTCTCTGCATAAAGTCTACATAAATAGGGACTATTTCAAAATATTTATGTGTAATATTTATACATCTAAAATACACTTATTCTTTATGACTTTAATAGAAACTATAATAGCTACATATAATATTATTATATTTTTTATGGTTTATATGAAAATTATCAAAGATTATAGTACATGAACTCATAATAGTTAATACATAACGTATAATATGTGACTACAATATTATTATAGTTCTTATAAGATGATAGAAATTACACGTACAATTTAAATACAATAAAATTTGTATATTGAGGGCGCACTCTTTATTTATAAACAAAAAATCCCATATATAAGAACATTAAAATTTAATATTTATGTAGGTAAAGGCATACACGTGGTTATATATAGTGTTATTTTTTATATTGTCAGTATGTAAAACATTTATATATGAAAAGAATAAGAATAATGTAAAAAATAAACAGTAAAATTCATATAAATATGAAAATATAAATCGTGATTGATTGTTTTATAAAATGAAATTATTATTTTCTTTGAGGCTAAAATATGTGCACATACGATATAAAATGTTCTTTTTGAATTTCGAACATGTAAAGATATTTTGCTCATGCAAACATAGATGTATATGTAAGTATATTCTAATACTTGAGAACAATGTTCCTTCTATATGGAATTTGCAACATTATGTAGGATTACTGGGTGCATAGTAATAGTTCACATCCTTCCCAAATCCGAGCATGAGTTAAAGTTAGGTATTTTAAAGTTCGCATAAACAAATTGATTTCAATTACCTTTACATTATTGTGATGATGAAGTCTTATTCTACCTGAAAGTTTGCCGCAAGAAATATTTTGAAGAATTCCATTTTAGAACCGTTGAGCCTTTATATGCTCATGGAGCTTTAGAATTTTATTAAAATAAAATTCAACAAAAATTTATTAAAAAATCAAAATTCTACTAAAAACGTCTAAGTTCAAGTATTGTCCTAGTTTTCAACACTCCCATTACAAGATAACGGTGCACAGTTTACCCGCGATGATAATGTGCTATGCAACTCCCCATCTATTGCGCCTTGAAATCCACTCTATGATGAATTTATGCAATTTTTGATCTGAAGTACACCCTATAAATAATCTAAATTAATTCTACATTTAATATTATACTCGTATTATTATAAAAATATTTTTACTAAGCCAAAGTGCATTCTGCCATGTATTTTTATAGAATATCACAATATGTCAGATAAAATATTGAAGGGGGGTCTTTTTTTTAGCAAAATTTTCATTAACTTTTCTTTTTTCTTATGCTTATAGTACTTTTTTTTGTATTAATATTAGATATTATACTCATTTAATAATTTAAGAAATCATAGTCATAGGTTTTCAACCTTCTTGAGGTCTCATTTTTTCAAAAACAAACTTGCAAGCAGCTATTAATAGGTTGGAAATCGGTTGCTTAGTAAGAGATGTTTAAATTTCAGAATGATTCATGTATTTAGTTAGAATTATAAAAATATATAAACAGCTGTTATCTGACCGAAACCTCAATATCGAAATTATGATTTTCTTTCCTACACATCACACAAATGCTTAAATGAATTCAAGAAACTTTGGAAGAGACAACCTTTCGTTGGCCATTTAGATTAAGTCTAAAATTAAAATAGAAATAAGTATGATTTTCATCTACACATACTATGTATATTAATTAATGAAAATAATCGAAATCGAAAATTAGGACCCGAAATATTTTTGTAGATGAATTCGGTTGGAGAGTTGGAGACTCTTTTCTATTATGAATTTATAAATAAATGAAGACTAATATTCTATTAAAACCGAATTGTTATATCGTACACTGAAACCTTAATAATGAAAATTTTATACTGTCGTACAACACTGACAATGCACGTATGCTTATGTACATATCTAAGTACTTATCTGATTTAATAGAAAACAATATCCATGACGTTCCTCTTGCATACTGCCTATTTTATAATGTAAAAATCTCTTTTGCAGATAGGCTAGATCAATTTAATCATATTTTAAAGTAATAATTTTAAATTTAATTTTTTTTTTTGCCTCAGCATCCCATATTATTATTATAAATATGCCTTTATTCGCCTATACCTAGAAGCTTAGAATGGTAATAAATTTTATTTAAATTATAAAATTAAAGAAATAAAAATATTATACGGAGGGAAAATGTAAAAAAAAAAGGAAAATTATTGCAACAACAAAAAAAAAAACGAAACGTCGTCGTCAACAAAATACCAAAATATTATCAACAAGTGGTTCTTCTAGCTTGTTGCTAAAAGAAAAATAAAAAAAAATTTGTAAGAGTAAAAACAAACAAAAACCGGTTCATGTAGGAGTTACCAATAAAAAAAAAATAAAAATTTACGATATGTGTATGGAGAGCCCCGCTACGTTGTGTATACTTTGAAAAAAAAATTTATACGAAAAAAAAACCGTACTTAAGCGCATGAAGATGATGCAAAATTGTTTTTGACTTTAATTGGGCAAAGATAAATTGCCATTTTACGAAAAACAGAAAACCAGAAAAATATTTTCTTATTTTTTTTTTTTTTTTTATATTTAGATAAAAATAGATTTTAGAAAAATATTTATATTCTTAACATAACATATAACATACTTATATGTACATAACATAATAAGTGTGTAGGCATGTAAAGTATGTAATCATATTTATTCATTAATTTGTATGTATTGTAGTTAAATTATTTGTTATAATATAAAATACCAGCTGGGTTCGCAATTTCCAAGAATTTTATAAGATTTCATTGAAAAAGAGATTACATAAAAAAAAAAATTTTTAGGATAAGTAAGATTGCCTTAAATTTCCCAAATGTAAATATTGTTGTATGTAGGCATAGGTATACATATATATACAACGTACATATTATTTACATACAATTATAAAAAAAATTACGTTTCATAATGTTATTATACCGTAGCTGAAATTTGAAAGAATTTTATACATTATTAAATGAGGCGGTAGAGTGATCAAGCTACTCATAAGTTAAGATCAGATGATTTTACAACTCCTATCTCTGTCGAGCCCCAAAATCCCCGAACAAACACATCTAATGTGATTTTATTATCTAATATCTATAGAGAGCGCTGCTTTGTAAAAAATTAAAAGTCATTTTCAAGGAAATTGAAATCGAGTTCAGATTACGCGAAAATGTAAGATAACATTTTGCTAATATTGCTAATACGTGCTAACACTAATGCAGTAAAAAGACCATATTGTCTAAAAAAGTGTTTTCAAAGTTATTTAGTTTTTTATTTTAAAATTTATTTATCATAAATTAAATTTAAAATTGTTTTAATTTATGAAATTACACAGATTTTTTTTTATTTAATTTTTATGTGCCTATGTAATTGGAACGATTTGAATGGCCAATTATTATAGAATTTTTAAATTATTCTGATTTTGCATTTGAAATCTTAAAAAGGAGAGAAGAGTTCAATTTTCAATCTTACAAATTTATAGAATATTTAAATTATTTGCATATTTAAAATAAATTTAATAATAATTATGTATCGTAAATTTTATTTTATAGCACACAATGATTTTTATAAGGAATTCTAAAATTTAAAGAATCTTATTAAATAACAAGCGAGAAAATTGATCTATGAAGCAAGAATACATATAGAAGATTACTTATAGGGTATTTAATGAAAATAGATGAGTGCATATGCACGTAGATCTCAACCGTTATGAGAAATCAGTTTATAAAAATAAAATTATTGGAAATAAATGATACAAGTGCTGGACTTTAACATTCCAAGAACAACATAGTTCATAAAAGAGAATATTGGATAAAACAGGCAATTCTGCTAATAAAACAAGAAAAAGAAGAAAATTATTGGAGTAAAATCATTTTGGCTTTAAATTTATAGCTCACAAAACGGCTTCATTAGTTAATTGTTAACAATTAGACACAGTAGAAGCACTGTAGAATTGCATAATATGTTTTTAATCCTAATAACACACTTTTCTTAATTTATTTGAACTCATGAACAATCATTTTACATAGAATAGCTGCCCCTACTATAAAAATGGATCGTCCTTTTTTTCTCTGTACACAGTTCTCATACACCCAAAATCCAGCATCTTATGTGAGTCTTATTTTGAATCACCTTTGATTAACCAAATATAAAATAAAAATATATTATGTTATTTTGCACCCCTTGCAAAAAATTGGTATCTTAAAAATATTTTTTTTGTGATTTCTTAGAAATCAATGTATGTATGTAGGTACAATATGAACCTCATTAGTTAACCGTAGAATAAAATAGAAATTCTCAAAAAAATAATGTCGTCGTCTTTCTTGTCATCGTAGTCGGCGTATTCTAAAATATATTTTGAATTGAACTAAATTAAATTCTTATAATTTTATAAATTTGTATTCTATTTGGTATATATAAAAAATTCCAAATGAAATAAAAGAATTTTAACAAACATAAAATTTTATTAGAAAAAAAGAAATACAATTAAATTCTTCTATATTTTTATATTGATTATAACAAGAGTGATAATTACCGTGTCCAAAAATACTTTAAAATTAATTTAAATTTTATAAGATGTTTTTTTTTTTGTTCTTTATCCTCCGTGTTCTCCTCAAAATTCAATTTTTGTAAATTCTAGTCAGAAAAACTTTCAAAAATGTCCAAAAATATGAGCACCAATTTTCAATTCGTTTCTCTTCATTAAATTTTATTTTCATATTTTATATCTGTTATACATGACGTTTGTTTGGATTTAAAATAATATTATGGCTTTTAGGTCTTTAAAAGAAGAAAACCATAACCAAAAAGGTAAAAAATAAAAGCATAAATTCTTATTCATTATGAAGTTCTTTAAGAATTCCAGAAGAGAAGACCAAAAGTAGAAAAAAATGTCTACATATTTTTTTAATATTTTTTCTTTTCTTTTTATTTGCATTAAAAGTTCATTTTTTGGTATTTTAAAAATTTTGTCATTTATGTCGTTTTAACTTTACACAAAAAGAATGAACCATATAGAAAAAAAAAAATTCTATATAAAACACATTCTTAATTTTTTTATTTTTTTTTTTGTTTGGTAAGAATTTCCCAAACCTCATTAACTTTTACGTCGATCTTTATGCTGCTCTTCAATAATATTAATGTTTTTTTTTTCGTACCACATATATGAATGTGGAGATGAGACGTCGTTTGAGTTAGAATTGAGTTCCGTTAAAAAATAAGACAACAGAACAATTATAACAGAAGAACGAACAATCTTACTATTATAACGAGAATTAGAACAAAAGAAATATAGAAAAATTTTTGAATTCCATTTAAAATAAGAGTAGTATGTAATTGTCACATATCGGAACAACTTTTTCGTTTTACGACCAAAATTATGTAACAAGCTTAAAAATATTTCTCTAAACGTCTGTTTTTCTAATATAAGCTTCATATCCAAATTGTATGTAAATCGTGTTGGGTCAATGGAGCATATTTCGGTAATTAAGCATTTGGTGTAAAATTTAAATAAGCATTTCCAACTTAGATGTACAACCAGTATCTGAGCCTAACATTTTGATTTCTCGATTTTTTTTCTTATTTTATGATTCCTTACTAAAATAATTATTGTTCGTATAAATGTTAGCTTTTCCAAAACATTTTGTAATTAAATTGGAGCGGGTTAAATAAAAACCATTCATTTCCTGGCCTTGAACCAATATCAGCAAAAATTTCGGCCATTAATCTAATTTGCTCAATAAGATCAAATATTGTAGCTAATTACATTAAATTTTCTATTTTTGTTATTTAAATTTTTTAAGACTATTTCATATATGATTTCAATTTTCGAGTTATACTAAGTTTTAATACTATAAAAGAATTCTGAAATTTTAAAAGAAATTCTCAAAGAAAAACATGCAGAAAATAAAAGTGATAAGAATGAAAAAAAAAACAAAACGGTACAAAGTATACATGGGGTGACAAAAATTCAAAGATTTCTGATCAAATATGATGCAACCATATTCTGATACTCTCACAAACATACCATATAGAGCAATAACATTTTTCTCGTTCTTTGATATTACTAAATGAAATTATACCAAAAATAAACAAGAAAACAAACAATTCTTAAATACGATCCGAGGTTAAAGGAAATTTAATTTTTTAAAATGAGATTGCGTAAATTTAACAAAATCAAACTATAAGATAAAAAAAATAATTTTTCGACTTTACACGACGGTTAGACCGCCTCGGTAATTTTTACCGCGACAGTCTAGAAGGATTGGCACGGCGGTTTCGTCACTCTCCTCACAAAATTTGCACAACATACCAGCGGTTAACTTTCGTAATGGAAGAAATACATTCACGTAACAACACGCCATCATGTCCCGCCAACAAGCTTAGCCCTTACAGCAGAAGAAGGCCCAATATTTTTTGCATACCAACCCATTGGCATTTTCACTGTGATCAGACCTGGAAATGAGCATTACTCAATTCAATATTTTCATCAGCTATACTTTATATAATTAGACGTTTCAGACTTCTTTTGGACGTTACAAACGGAATGATAAATTTTCTACAATTTAACTTTCAAGGTTTTGGAAATGAAAACTTATTTATATAACATTTATAAAAATAAAAAAAATGGAAGAAATATAAAAATGATAAAAAAATCTAAGAGACGCGCCGCGCCACTATAATCTACACGACACACGAGTATAATAAATTATTTAGGCTGATTATATTCTTTTCCTCTTCTTTATTATGATTTCCATTTTTTAGAGAATATTTATATAGAAACCAGAAAATGATGCACATATGTGTACATAATATAAAAGATAATTTTAAGAGCAAAACTATTAATAAGTATGAAGGCCGTCAAAACACCGCAATAAAGTCACAACGAGATTTGAGTTTAAATTATAATCGGTTGTAGAGATTTTCTTGTTCTGTATAACAAAAAGTATTTGCATTATTTTTTCGAAACCAAGTTGGTATTATATTGAGTTTTCTAACTCAGTTAATGTTGATCCAAAATTTACAGTGTAACTTCTTTTTAACATAGTTCCAATATTAATTCGCCATTATATTGATAAGAAATAAATACACCATCTTTGAAAATATTCCACATACTTCTAGCAAATACCTGATAGCAATTTTATTTCAAAAACTTAATTAGATTTTTTATGAGCTTAGAGCAATGAGTTTCCCACCTAAAATTCATATATAATTTTGTAATAATTATCATTAGTTTTCAGCTATTCTTTGATGAAGAAGTGTTCCTATAGACCGCTTAAGGATTTGTACAAAGTTATTTTAAAGGAATCTAGTGACTTCAATCTTGTACAATTTAAAATTACGAACACGACGATTCTATTAACAAATATCTAACATAATTTAATAAACCTATAATAAATAATCTTTTGAATATGCTATACTATTATGTCGGACGCATATGAGAAATTATAATTAGTTAAATTGGCCGTTTTATGGAAATTCAATTAGATATTCAAGTCAAAGCAGATCAAATGAAATTTTATTGAAATATAGAATTTCCATAAAAGTTTATCAATCCATATATTATGTATATACATGCATACATATATGCATACATATTTATTATAAAAAAAAGTATGTAATTTTAAAAGAATTATTAAAATTTAATTAAACGGTCTTCTTGATATAACAATGACATTTTTATTTTTCACAATACTTACATATGTATATTTATGTGCATTTGTAGATATATATGTATATACAAATATAAGTTTAGAATCGTTTCTTTAGAGTTGTATAACTGTATGAAATATTTAATTTTTTTATTTGCAATCGTGTTGGTGGGAACAGAATCATTTAAAATCAAAGAAGTACTTTATGAGTAGTTTAGGAAAAACTACAAAGGACTCCCGTGAATTATTAGAGAGCTCTATAAAATTCGTATGTCTTTAATGAAATTCCACATTTTGTATTATAAACAAGGAACTTCAACCTAGAAACCGATAATTCGTTTTTCATCCTAATAGTTCTAGCGACCTAAATCTGTGTACTAAGTTAGTTACTATATTCATATTACTATGCTTATTAGACCCTTGACTTGAATGATTTAAATTAAGTAACTGAAATTGTCATATCATTAAATCTTGTGTGCGTCTATAATATTAATTAAATTATATTCCAAACACCGTTGATTCCTTTATTGAACAAAGTATTGCATACAATATGTAAGATCCTAATATCGTGCTCCTACTTTTTTAAGTGAAGTCATTTCATGTCAAAAGATTTGTTTTTTCCTTCAATTCTTATGATTTTTTTTTTATATTTTAAGGGCAACTTAAGTCTCGTTAATCTCATTACAATTTTTATTTTGTATTTATTTGGAACAAAAAATCTGTTTTAAAAATCAAACTTCTGGAGTTTGATACACCATATATGCATTGTACATAAGTATGTATTACAATGATTTGATTGAAGCCAAAAGAGATATTCAATACAACCAGCAAAATAGCAATATTGTATTCTAGATGATCATATTGGCATTAAAATTCTACTTGTCCAACGCTAGACCGCGTTCGATCGAGGTCCACCTTCCTGATGAACTTAAACACAATGTCAGGCCCGTAAGACCACAACTCCAAAGTTGTGAGAGCAAAACTGTGTTGTTTTGGGTTACTTCTGGTATCAGAAGGTCTCAAGTGAGCTCTTCCTATGTCTGATTCCTTGCTTAGTTTCCAAAGAACAGTTAGCAGTCTACCTCCGCAGGCTAAACGACGGTGTATTAGGCTATATTTTCATTTCATTTTGTTGTAAAAAAATATGGTCTTGCACCCAGCACAGAGTAACACGATTCCGCCTACCTAGTTCATTGAGTTTCTCAAGACAGCTACATACTTCCCAGAGGATATCCAAAACGGATTAAACGCGTTGATGGCTGCCCTGCTATCCAATATAATCATTATCTCTTGCCTCCGAAACCCTCTCTCTAGGGTTAACCGAGTGCGCAATCCAATGACGCTCGGAAACGTTCCTCTAGGTTTAAAAAATTTGGTTCTTGGCTCAAATACCCCCCCCCCCCCACCTGTTCCCATTCTGGTCTTTGTCCCTTCAGTGGTGTGTGATCCAATCCAGCAACTAGTCCTAATCTCTTCTGTTGCTCAACAACTAGATAAAAATTTTCTTAAAACTCTTTACACCAATAAAGAGGATAAAATGAATTTTTTAAGAAGAATAAAGTTCAAACATTTTTTTATCACATACACCATTTAGATACCAAAATATTGAAGAAATAATGCGTGATGTCGTCGTCGCAATATCATTAATAAGCCAGAAAATAACAAATCACAAAAACAAAACGAACAAATTGAATATCCAAGATTATCGTATTAATTTTTTTTTTTGGTACTCCACAAATTATTTTTAGAATATTCACATAAGCTTCATTAGTATGCACAAACGATATATTTTTAAAACAGTGTTCCGGTTAAGTCAATTAAAATTGAAGATCTAATTTTTCAATTCATTCCAAATTTGTTTTTCTTTTTGGTTTCATATTACACGCTTGCATTCTATACAATAAATAATAATAAGTGAAATTTTCATTAATGTTGAAAAATCAGATATGTACTAGAAAGAGGGGGTCTGATCTAAACTGAGTTGAGAATGATAATTTTTTTTTATAAGATAAATTGAAATAAGAATTACAAATTCATTTGTTGAAATAATTGAAATAAAATTATTATTAATAATATCTACTACTTACTTATACATTTTCTGCTTGTTTTTTAGGGTGGTCTATTTATAAAAAAAAAAATTAATTTAGTTTTTCATATGAGATTTTGATATTTTATCATCAAAGGGTTTCTTTACGGCTTTTATCATTCCCTGGATTTTTTCCTTTTTTTTTCTTATTTTTGGATTGTAATAAACGCGCATTCTTTATGAAGATGAAGCGTATGATCGCATTTAAGTACATGAGTTATCTTTGATATTTTTTTATTGTTAACATACTTACATACAATTGACGCTATTGAATTGTATGTAAGAATTATTTTAATATTGGATGACATTATGATGGTCCATTTTGTGTCGGAACTTTTTATTATAAATTCTTTTGATCTCCAATTTATTAATAAAAAATTAAAAGTTGATTTAATACTAAATTTTAAATAAAGAAAAAAATAAAATAACTTAAAAATTTGCGTTCCATATAAAAGAGATTTCTTTCGGTTTCGATATTGTTTTTATTATTTTTCTGGTGTAATGAAGCACATGAAAATTTATTATGAAACAATATTAAACAGAAACTTGTCAACTTTTTTGATCATTGTGTACTCTTCTCATCCGTTCTTCCTCTTACTCGTTTTCTAATCTCTTTTGATGCTTTTGTTTTAGTTTATCACATTCACTGATGATAATTTATGTAATAGTATGTAAATTAAGCATAATATGATGCAGTTGTATAATTTCATTACATTTACAATACTTGAAAGTAGAACAACCATTTAGTAAGTTTTAAATATTGACGAACAGTATAAACTTAAGAAAATTGTATGAAAAATGCTTGGGTTATGTAGAACAGTCTTGATTTCTAAGATATTTTATCAATAAAATTTACAATCAGGAAATTTCGTTTGTCATCTACTATTAACGGTGTACATACACATAATTGATTATTGGTGCAATGTAATCAATTGGTCCAATAGTTGGCACAATGTATTCAAATTTGAATTTGCAATTGATTTTATGAGCAAACTAAATTTATGAACAAATCGCTGCTAAACAACTTTGAGTAACGATTTGCTCATAAATTCGGTTCTTTCCATTAGAAATTTACAGAAGAGTCAATGAATTTTGTATAAGAAAGAGGATAAAGTAGATAGAATATTCACTTACCTTACGTTAGATGTATTGTGACAGCTGTATACACCTAGCTCGGTACCAGTCGTTGAGTATATTGCATTAATCCACATAGCTCAGATCTGATCGTTGTGTAATTTGAACTGATGCGTACTTATATCGGATGTAGTCGTCATGTTAAAGTTGCCTACATAGCTAGGACCCAGTTCACATTCTTGCTGAAACAATTAATGTTATATACAGATATGCATATTTTATAGTATTTTCACAATATAATATATACGAACATTCATACATAAATCAAATTATTTTGATATAAAAATCACAATATAATAAAGAAAGTTACAAACAGCAATAAATAAATTTCTTTCAAATAAAAATTCATAACACATAATCCACATTTTAAGGAATTTTAATAAAGTGTTATGCTGCAGCGCACCACAATTTTTTATCAAAATAAGAACAATAGATTGGAGTTAAAAGATAAAATTCTTAAAATCTGGAAAAATTTTTACATCACTTGATTTTTTTGTTCCTTTTTTGTAATTTTTTTTGATTTTGATTTAATTAATTGAATTGTGTATCTAAGGGTTAAAAAAGCAAAATTGTCTCGTTTTTAATTGTCACGAATTTATGAGAACAGTGTTGGTTCTGCGGTAGATATTTTAAAATTCTTAAAACCAGATTTTTATTATAAGATAAGATGCGTGCGGGCTCACCAAATTACATTATTCATATGTATGTGTGGCTTGTACATAACACAATAATTTAAGAATTTTATAAAACAAAAAAATTATTTGTGCAAAATAAGTGTGAGAATGTCAATGGTTTGCAAAATACTAAAAAAAAAAATTTGTACTGTGTGAGATTCGTACAAGTGATTTATTTGGGAAATGGCGACAACTATACAATTTTATTTGATTTAATTCCTGTTTTTTTGTTTCTCACATTTTCTTTATATGTATGTTAAAGGCTAGACAGATTACATTATTTTTTTTAATAAATTTTTTGTGACTACATAATTAATTTATTCATGTTTTATAAAAAAAAACTGTGTATATTGAAGATATTTGAATTAAATTACCTTGTAGGAGTTCTGTTGCATATTTTCTATCTGCATATATTTAGAAAACAAAAAAAAAAAAAATCATTACAATTTGGCTCCATCAGTGTGTATATTTATGATTAGATCTTTGACTTGCAAAAAAAATATGTTTAAAATTTTGAACTAATAAATTTTTTCATGAAATTCCTTAATCCTCTCCAAGTTCCAATCATAGATTATAAAGATATGAACACCATAAATTAAATTAATCTCTTTGATCTTTTTTAATTAACTGTGTGGTAATCTTTTGATTTAAAAATAATTAATGGTTTTGCTCCTTAATTTACGATATTTCTTTTGATTTATTTGTTAAAATTTATGTGAAAATTTAAATAATATTCATATGATTTTGAATTATGTTCTGGAAACATTTTCTAGTTCCGAGAAGATTTTAAATACAAACACAATATTAATTACTTTGTAACATTTGACAACTCTGCAATAGATTTTTGTACGTGGTCGCGATAAACTATTACCGTGTTTAATTTTTCGAACTATTCGTTATTACTTGAAAATTTGCTCAAGTTGCCACAATAATAAATTGACAAAAAATTCTCTGTAGCATTGACGGCATTTTGTAGAAAAAAATAAAGTAAATCTATAAAAAGTGTTTTATTGAGTAAAATAATTTTATATTTTAGAATTCTTTGTTTAATAATCAATAGCAGTGCTAGTAGATAATAAGTGAATGTCATATTATTTAGCCATTTTACGCAACATATGTACAAATTTTGTAAAAAAATCTATTGTTCAAATTTGTTTTCTTTCAAAATAATAATTTTTCTTAAAAAAAACAAAAAAAATTTTGTAATAATATCGATAAACTGTTGGAGAAGTTAAAAGACAATAGAACCCCCTACTTTCGTTAACAAGTTAAAAAAAAAAACAAAACAACAGAAAATAAAAATTGTGAATGAATTTCGTTTTTTTGTATTCTCGAATTTATACAAGGCATTTTTGTGTTTCTTAGAGTCGAACATTCTCTTTAGATTGAAATAAAAAAAAAAAACACTATCCTTCTGTTAAAACACAAATGATATTTTGTGTTAATTGTAATTCACAGCAGGATTTTTGAATGAACCTTTTTCTTTTCTTCTTCTTCTTCATTTACTCTCTCTATATACTCTATCATTATTTTTTCAACATGTTATTTTTTTTCCTAATCTTAAGAAATCGTACTCCAAAGATTTCTTTGTCTTTCTAAAAAAATTTTTTGACAATAATAATTTTCTATTATCAATTTTGTCTTCTTATTTGTTAAAAATTAAAAGAAGGCACTTCAAAAACCAAACTCTTATATAAATATACCGTAAAAGTGCAACACTATTCATACTTAGTGCTGAGCTCAAAATTTTAAAATCTGTTATACCAGACACAGTGAACAATAAATAAAGCACAAAAACTTAAAAAATTAAGTTAAAAAACTTAAGAAACTAGAAAGAAAGAAAAAAACAACACTCATCATTCTCTTAAAATGTATGAAGACAAAATTAACATTATATACTTACTTTCATATACATAACTGCATAAATAATGCTATAGTAAGTAAACTTATAACTGATTGTATTTGAGACTGCAGCTCAATCTTATATAACAATAATGTAATGCAACAATAATTCATTTAAAAAGAAGAAGAAAAATAATATGGTCAACATTATAACAATAATATTATACAAGTATTCATTCTTAAGTAAACTAAAAAATTAAATAAAACTGATTTGTTTAAATTGAAATGAGTTGCCATAATGCATGTCTTTATTAAAATGGACGTTCTGTTTGACAATATTACAAACGACTGTACACACACACAATTGAAAAATTTCTGGACGGTTAGATTTTCATGCTATATCAATTATAATTAATATTTCGTTAGAACCACTGAGAATCAATAATCTTGATGTCAATATCAACATTTTGTATAATATAATGTTATTTCTCACCATGAGATACTAAGTCAATTAAGCCATGTCTGACCGTTTCCATGCGAGTCCGTTTTGCCTTAGCAGGCGATAAAATAAAACTATTTGAGATTTTGTAACGCAGCACCGGATTTGACCATATTTGCATTTCCAGCATTTGCAATAAGCGTCAGAAAACAGCGGATGACTTTAATTCTGTGACTAATCTTGCATTCAACATGATAAAGTTACTAGAAAATGATTTATCATACGTAACATGCGATGATTATTATTTTTAATAAATGCACCAAATTTTCACATAAACCTATATAAACAGTTGGGTAATCATTTCTAAAGTTATTTGAATATATTTTGGAAAATGTTGGAAGTCCGATACTGAAATTTTTTCACAGAAAAATATATTGATATAGATTCATTAATTTTTTTTTTTGTTTGGATTGCATGCATTTTTTGAAACGCCTGCCTTACAACATATATGCACTACCGTCTAAAAAATACTAGATGAAAATACGTGCAGTAATTTCTTGGAATAATTCATTTGCACAAAAGCTTCACAGAGCTCACAAGCAAAGCTTTATACTAAATTAATATATATTTTGTTGAAATAATTTGTATAACAATTGGTAACCTTTATACTATATAATATTATTTTTCTTTCCACAATATTACAAAAATATTACACATACATATGTACATGTGTTTATTGTGTACACATAATATTGTTATCTAAAAATATGTGATTTATTTCCATTTGTTACATTACGTTCCTACAACTCTCTTATATAATAGTGTATATCTACATACATATGTATGTACTAATATGTAGATACATGCATTTATCTATTTTTTTCATTATTATTATATTTCTTCCTTAAATATTATTACTTACTTTAACGTTTTATTATTTTATTTTTTTATTATTTTTTCATTATTTACTTGAAAAATGACTTTAAAACGAGTATAATACAATAATAATAATAAAAATAAATAAAAATAAATAATATTATTATGTACAATATTTAAAGATATTTTTATGAAAAGGAATTCAAATAATACTAAAGTACAAGTACATATCTAGCAAGTCTTTTGTCTCTACAATACAATGAACTGGTTAATAGAGAGAGCACGAGATATTTAGACTATATTCCATACAAAAATATTAATATATACTATGTGTATATTAAATTATAGAGTCATAATTTTATTGTATATTATTGTATAGTATGTATGCATGTTCTTTTAAAAATACAATATAGTTAGTTTGGGCTATCAGAGATAAACTATAAACTCGTGTAAAAAAAATGTTGAATGAAAATAAAATGATCAGTTTTAGTTGAATTTTTTCGTTTTTCCAACTTTTTCATATTTCTTTTTCTTCTTCCTGCTAAATAATAAATAAGTAATATAATAATTATAAATACAAATATGACTTTAAATATGTGTATATCAATACATATATTGATATATGTACTATGTATATTTAATAATTTAGTTAGTGAACTACTAGATATGTTTTTGTTATACGAAAATTTATTAAAAATTTTGCTACTTTAACTAGAATGAAATTTATTTGTAAACTTTCCTTGAAAGCAAATTTCCTATATAAGACTAAAAAACTTCGAATAATCTAACGAGAACTTAGGGCCTGATCGTGTATCTCGCTATTTTAATCGCTAAGTGCTAACTATCTTATATGTATGTATCTACATAATGCAATTTTCAAATGAGAAAAATTATTCCGTATTGAGTATATTTTAGAAATTCGCTATGTTTCTGAAGGTGAGCCGAGACAACGTTCAGTCGATTATATGAGAATAAATGCAAAAAATCCAATTGAACTAATGAGTAATTCATTTCTAATTTGAAAATGAATAAAAAGTTAGATGAAAAATGAGATATGCGATTAGGTTGTTAACTTGAAATATTGAGTAATTCGATTTTTTAGTAAAACATTGAATTAAATCTAAATTTCCGAGCCATACTAAAAATATTTGCTCTATATTATACAATTTATATAAGAAACCAATTCTTAGATGGCATCATTACATAAATTTTTAATTAAATGTGAAATATTGAACACTTTGTTGCCTAAAACTGTTCATAGTGACTTTAAAGTTCATGTTAATAAAAATGTGAAATTTATTGGCAACCCCTAGAATCAATGTTATACCATAAAATGTCCTTACATATTATACTTACATAATATATTGATGTTGTATTAAAGAACAACAAATTGTCAACAAACAATTTTGCTCATACATAATTTTGAAAAATATTAATAGACCTTTAAACTCAAATGAATTATTAGAGAATATTATTGACCGCAGTCTATATTGTATTCCAAAAAGAAACTGCTTATATAACAATATTTTTATACCCGTACGAACGTATGTTCGAAGGGTATACTAAATTTGCCTTACCGTTTGTAACGCTAAGAAATAACGGTGTTAGATATAGACTCAAGTGTATGTTTTTGATCAGCGTCAAATTCTGAGTTGATTTAGCTTTGTCTGTCCGTCCGTCCGTCCGTCCGAACGATAACTCAAAAACTAATTGAGCTAAGTTCACCAAATTTTCACAAATGATTTATTGTAGTAAGTGCCAGAACCCTATTTAAATTGGACATGATCGGGGTACCGGTTCGGGTAGCTGCCATACAACTTCAAAATTTATTTGGCTATATCTCAAAAACTATAAAAGCTGTGATATTGAGATTTCACACAAGTGAATATATTAGTAGGGCCGATGTGTCTGGTAAAAGTCGTTGAAATTACTTGGCTCCTTCTGGTACCTGCCATACAACTTCAAAATTTATTTGGCTATATCTTAAAAATTATAAAAGCTGTGATATTGAGATTTCACACAAGTGAATATATTAGTAGGGCCGATGTGTCTGGTAAAAGTCGTTGAAATTACTTGGCTCCTTCTGGTACCTGCCATACAACTTCAAAAGTTATTTAGCTATATCTCAGAAAATATAAAAGCTGTGATATTGAGATTTCACACAAGTGAATATATTAGTAGGGCCGATGTGTCTATTAAAAGTCGTTGAAATTACTTGGCTCCTTCTGGTACCTGCCATACAACTTCAAAAGTTATTTGACTATATTTCAGAAACTATTAAAGCTATGGTATTGAAATTTCACACAAACGAATATATTAGTAGGGCCAATGTGTCTCATAAAAGTCGTTGAAATTACTTGGCTTCTTCTGGTACCTGCCATACAACTTCAAAAGTTATTTGACTATATCTCAGAAACTATAAAAGCTGTGATATTGAGATTTCACAAAAGTGAGTATATTAGTAGGGCCGATGTGCTTGATAAAATTTGCTAAAATTTCTTGGCTCTTTCTGGTAGCTGCCATACAACATCAGTAGTAGTTTGGCACAACCAGTATTTTGAATAACACATAGTACTGAAATTTTGCATAAATTAATATGGTAATACGGCAACTTAAAGTCATAGTCTGCCCCATAGTTAGTTATGGCACATTAGTTATTCGCACATAGGATAACAAATTCGTACGGGTATCACAGAGTTGACAAGGTCAACTCTATTATTTTTCTCGTTTTTTTCTAATTTCTTTGTTATTAAAATGCTTCATTCTTTTCAAGATCAAGATTCTTATTTTTTTTTTGCCTTGAAACAGAGTAACTTGAACATATTCGTGATGCATTAAGAAAAATGTTCCATTATTTTTCGCATCATTCGCTTTTAGCAAAAACAAAAAAAATATATGAAAATCTCATAAATGTTCGTGTTATTTTTTAATTTTCGTTTTTCAAAATGTTGTCTATTAATTTATTTTGTTTGGGTATAAACATGCAACATTTCGTTTTAATTTAAAAAAAAACAAAACACTTTAAAATAAGTGTGTATAATTTTAGTGAAATTTCAAATTTATTTCAAATAGTGTGTACATATAGTTTATTAACCTATATGGTATACAATGTATGTGATTAGATTTTGAATTGAAAAATTATACTGGAATAGCAGTATTCAAGTTCAGATCGCAAACTTAAAGAAAGAAAACAAATTCCTGTAGAAATTCAAGTCTTACGTTGAAAATTAAAATGGAAGAGTTCAGAAACTAAACTATGTAATTACATAGGCTTCATTTCTATGACAGCATATTGCTCAATCGGTTGAAAAGTAAGATATTTCAGAAAAATTATTGCATTAACACAAACAGAACAAAAGTATGTGGTTATTAACAATAACCCATACAAAGTTAGAGGAAAAACATAACAGAAAATTAAAAAATTTTTCGAATATTACAATATTCGTTGGCAAAAGGTTAACCATTAAATCTCAATTATTATGCAGAAGTTGACTCAAGCCAAAATTAATTCATGCGAAGAAAAATTAATTAATAAAATAAGACATCAAAAGTAAAATTTTAGCTATAGTAGAGCGATTCTGTTCGGAAATTCTTTTTTATCACCGATAAGAAATGGTATTGAACCAAATCTTTATTATATAAACTCTTTGCTGATTAAAAATGGTTACTGCTTTCTAAATTAATTAACCGCAAGCCAAAAAAATATTTTTTATATTGATATTATTAATTTTGGATTTAAAACAAAATTCTTAACTAAATCTTATGCTTAACTTTTACACTATATTAATATAACATTCATGTGAATACATACATACATACACATATTTGTACATTATTCAGTATTGCCATTAATTCCAGTTCACTAACCAGCAAAGTATGCGGCAAGAAATAATTTATGAAAAAATTACAAAATAAAAAAAAAAAACAAAATGATTTCTGATTTTATTTTGTTTTTTTTTTTCTTTTTATTAAAATTGCGTAATTTTCATTTTTCTTTGTTTACAAAATTCGCGTATCTATAGCATGCACATATATTCTTATATTTTACTGCTTGCTCTATGTCCTATGAGAAAAACATGAATGAAAATAAAAATTAAAGATCGCTTTTGGCAATGAAATTAAATAGTTAAAAGTAAAACGTGCTGTCACAATTAATTTTTTGTCTCTTTCTAAATAACAACAGCGGTGAGAATTATTTTAAGAAAAAAAAAAATTAAGTAAAACACAAAGTAATAATGTATTAAAAACTCTCTTTTCTAAATTTTCGAATTTCGAATAGATCTTATGTTAAGCCTCTCTTTAATTGTATTAAGCAAACGCAACACAAACGAAAATTCAAACATTTTGTCTTAAATTGATTTATTGTATGGTATGATTGTATGAGTCTGTTTAGCAACACAAACTTGTCTCTTCTTGTATAGTTGTATCTCTCTCTCTTTTGGTTGAGTATGAGTAAAGAGAATGAGTATTAACTTAAAGATTTTTTATTTTCCATAACTTCGAAGTTTTTATAACACATGAGCTAATTTTCGAATTTTCAGAATTGTGGTATTGACTTGATGTTTATTACATAAAGGTAGATTGATGGTGATTAGTTGCGGATTTGAATTTTGAAAATTTCAGATTCTTATTTCTTTTATACATGAAGTCCCTTCATTAAATTTTATTTTATTTTGAGGTAAATAAAATTTTGATCTTGCATTTGTTGTTTTCCGTGTTCAGTCTCACATCTTAGCAACATTTAAAGCAACATAATTGTTTATTTCAACATAACAAAAATCATAAAACATTCCGAAAAATGGAAAAATTTTATTTTTTCCTCAAAATTTTAATTTAATTTAATTGTGAATTGAATCAAATAGGTTATCAATTTATATTTTTAAAAATGATGTTTAATCTTGCTGGTGAACAAATGTTTATAAACATTGTATTGCTTTCATTTTTATTTAATACAATTATAATTATTGGAAACATTGTCTCTCAACATGATTAAACAACCATGTTAGATATTACATGTTTGTAATACATACCTCTCATACATGCCCTTCATACATATTTGTCATACACGATTTTTATGTATGACATACAAATATAAGAAATAAGTTCGTACAAACATAATTGATCACAATCGAACATATTACCAATAACGATAAAACTAAATAATCACATGTTTCTCACTATTGTCTCTCGTCATATCAACATAATGTATGTATCTACATATTTATACTAGTCGTGTGTGCTTGCATTGCAAGCCTTGCAAGTATTATGCCTGTAGTTTTGAAATTGTGTTCCATTCTGTGGCTGAGATATTTTAAGTTTACTTTATTTCTTCAAAAATACACTCGTAATATAGATACATATAGATATGTATCTTTTGCCTAATAAATAATAAGATAAAACTTAAAATAAGAAAAGTTCTGAAAAATAATTACCCAAAAATACATAAAACCAATAATTAGTTCCTTTGAGATCTAATACCTTTTGAGTAATATATTTTAGAACCTCGCTTTAAGTTATATCTCATAAAATCGTAAAATACTTTTTACAATAAGCACTTTAAGCGATAAATTACTGTATACGCATAAAATAATTCGCTACTAAAATGCATGCATGTATGTATTTGAAGTTTATAATACTTGCGAATAAAACGTGTGACTGTAGAATGAGTTAACACCAATACTTTGAGCCATAAATTATTGTTAATTATAAACCACAATTCATGCACGTATGTATTTGGAGTTTATAATACATGCGAATAAAACGCGTGACTGTAGAATGAGGTAACACCAATACTAACGTATGTAGGGTAATACGTATTGCATACGATTTCTATGCGAAAAGTCTCAGGTTCGAACCTTGCAAAATGCGATTTGCCAGATGAACTTTTTTTATTGATAATTTTTTTTTTTTAAAATGAAATTAAAAAACCTTCACCCTTACCAAATCAATATCAATATAAATATTTTTTTTGAAAATACCCTACTTGTAAAAAGTTTAATGCAATATAATAACATTTTCTTATAAAATTTTACCCTGAAAATATATTGTCAAGGAGTTTAATGCAAACTTATGTTTTGCTTTTTAATACATATTGCAACAGATCGCGAAAAGAATGCATAACTAAATACATATGTACACACTTATTATAAAATTATGTACATTTTATTAAAACATTACAATTTTCTTAAGAAAGTTTTCACTTTTTGTTATAACTCACACTTCCAAAAATGAATTTATATACAATATTAATACTTCCAAAAGTAAGTAAAAAATTACCCCTACATGATGCAGTACCATTTTGTGAAAAACGGTATCAAAATATCTTGGGAGGGGGCGAAGGGGGAGGGCGAAGGGGGAGGGCGAAGGGGGAGGGCGGGTGGAATTCTTGCTTTTTCAGGGACCCTGGAGGCAAAACTCTATCTAATGCCTTTTGTCCCATGTAGAGCCCTTCTAGAAGTACCCGTACTTTTTACCACCTGAGAAGTAGCTATATATATATAATGTAAAATAGGATGGTTTTTGAAGAGTTATACGAAATATGAATAAAATATAGAATTAATAAGAGAAATTCAATGTACTGCGTAGCCTAGTGGTTAGCGTGGTGGTCTCATAGCCAGAAGGTTATTGGATCAATGCTTGCCTGGATGTTGTATTTTTCTTTTTTTTGGATTATTTTAAAAATTTTTTTTTTATTTTGTTTAAATTTTGTATTTTATTTTTTTTTAATATATAACAGATAAATGTTATATAAAAGTTTAAAGAAAATTTCCAAAAAAATATTCTTATAATAGTTTGGAAAAATTCGCAAAAATTTTAAGTACATAAATATGTATGTATGTATATTTTTTTTAAAGCTTCCTGAGTAATTTTTTTTAAGCTTTCTATATGAATTTAATAATATTCAAAACTGTAGAATATATAGAAATAAATTTTAAACGCATAATTATTAAATCATGGGAGTAAACATACAAAAATTAATTTTTCAAATAAAGAAAAGGTTTAGTCAAAAACAAAATAATAATTTTATTCATATATATGTATGTATGTATGTATGAATATATGTGTGTATGTATATATGAATGGATTAGAATTGAAGATTTTGAAATTTTTCGTTCCAACATATGAACGTATGTACATATGAATCTATTAGAATCGAAAATTAAAAAAGAAACAAAAACAAAATAATAATTTATGTATGTAAAAATATATGTATGTTTGTATATATGAATACATGTGTGTATGTACATATGAATGGATTAGAATTGAAGATTTTAAAATTTTTCGTTCCAACATATGAACGTATGTACATATGAATGTATTAGAATCGAAAATTTTGAAATTTTGCTGTTGGAAAAATTATAAATAAAATTATAAATGCAAATATACATAATTATGAATGGATACCTGTTTTTTTTAAACTGTGGGTAAACATATAGGATTGAATTTTAAACATAAAGAAAAGGTTTAGTCAAAAACAAAATAATAATTTATGTATGTAAAAATATGTGTATGAATGTATATATGAATATATGTGTGTATGTATGTATATATGAATGGATTAGAATTGAAGATTTTAAAATTTTTCGTTCCAACATATGAACGTATGTACATATGAATGTATTTGAATCGAAAATTTTGAAATTTTGCTGTTGGAAAAATTATAAATAAAATTATAAATGCAAATATACATAATTATGAATGGATACCTGTTTTTTTTAAACTGTGGGTAAACATATAGGATTGAATTTTAAAAATAAAGAAAAGGTTTAGTCAAAAACAAAATAATAATTTATGTATGTAAAAATATGTGTATGAATGTATATATGAATATATGTGTGTATGTATGTATATATGAATGTATTGGAATTTAGCATTTTTTACAGGTTTTCGCTCGAACAATAAAAATAAAATTTTAGGTAGATACATACGTACATAAATTGTGTATGTATATTTTTTTAAAGCTTGCTGACGAAACATAATATTCAAAACAATAACAAATGAAGCATTAATATTCAGTTGCCACAAAACATCTGATGTCTTTTATAAAATCTGACATTTATTTAAGTTTATTTCGATTTTTCGAAATTAAAATATATGTGAGATCATTGCATTTTCAAATATTATTTATTTCTCGGTTTGTGTTTCTAATAATAAAAATAACGTAAAACGTATCATTTATTTCTTGGTTTGTGTTTCTAATTATAAAAAGTATAAAAGAAAAACGTGCTTTTGTTATACAAAAATTTTTTCAGAAAATCTTAAAATAGAGCTATTTCGGGGCTGAAAAGTTCCAATGTCAGATTTTTCTGGGACCCTGGAGGCAAAACTCTATCTAATGCCTTTTGTTCCATGTCTCTAGCCCTTCTAGAAGTACCCGTACTTTTTACCACCTGAGAAGTAGCTATATATATATAATGTAAAATATGATGGTTTTTGATGAGTTATACGATATATGAATAAAATATAGAATTATTAAGGGAAATTCAAGGTACTGCGTAGCCTAGTGGTTAGCGTGGTAGTCTCATAGCCAGAAGGTTATTGGATCAATGCTTGCCTGGATGTCGTCGTATTTTTATTTTTTTGCATTATTTTAAAATTTTTTTTTTTTATTTTGTTTAAATTTTGTATTTTATTTTTTTTTAATATATAACACATAAATGTTATATAAAAGTTTAAAGAAAATTTCCAAAAAAATATTCTTATAATAGTTTGGAAAAATTCGCAAAAATTTTAAGTACATAAATATGTATGTAGTATGTATATTTTTTTTAAAGCTTACTGAGTAATTTTTTTTAAGCTTTCTATATGAATTTAATAATATTCAAAACTGTAGAATAAATAGAAATAAATTTTAAACGCATAATTATTATATCATGGGGGTAAACTTACAAAAATTAATTTCTCAAATAAAGAAAAGGTTTAATCAAAAACAAAATAATAATTTATGTATGTAAAAATATATGTAAGTATGTATATATGAATACATGTGTGTATGTATGTATATATGAATGGATTAGAATTGAAGATTTTAAAATTTTTCGTTCCAACATATGAACGTATGTACATATGAATGTATTAGAATCGAAAATTTTGAAATTTTGCTGTTGGAAAAATTATAAATAAAATTATAAATGCAAATATACATAATTATGAATGGATACCTGTTTTTTTTAAACTGTGGGTAAACATATAGGATTGAATTTTAAACATAAAGAAAAGGTTTAGTCAAAAACAAAATAATAATTTATGTATGTAAAAATATGTGTATGAATGTATATATGAATATATGTGTGTATGTATGTATATATGAATGTATTGGAATTTAGCATTTTTTACAGGTTTTCGCTCGAACAATAAAAATAAAATTTTAGGTAGATACATACGTACATAAATTGTGTATGTATATTTTTTTAAAGCTTGCTGACGAAACATAATATTCAAAACAATAACAAATGAAGCATTAATATTCAGTTGCCACAAAACATCTGATGTCTTTTATAAAATCTGACATTTATTTAAGTTTATTTCGATTTTTCGAAATTAAAATATATGTGAGATCATTGCATTTTCAAATATTATTTATTTCTCGGTTTGTGTTTCTAATAATAAAAATAACGTAAAACGTATCATTTATTTCTTGGTTTGTGTTTCTAATTATAAAAAGTATAAAAGAAAAACGTGCTTTTGTTATACAAAAATTTTTTCAGAAAATCTTAAAATAGAGCTATTTCGGGGCTGAAAAGTTCCAATGTCAGATTTTTCTGGGACCCTGGAGGCAAAACTCTATCTAATGCCTTTTGTTCCATGTCTCTAGCCCTTCTAGAAGTACCCGTACTTTTTACCACCTGAGAAGTAGCTATATATATATAATTTTTCAATGTGCGTAATGCGAGTTCGTTCTTCGAATTTCGTTATTATTATCATTATCATTAAAAAATTTTAAGATCTCTGAGAAATTATTACAAAATCCGGTTTCTCTAACAACATCTCTTTCAAATTGAGATTACGAGAAGAATTTTATTTTCTGTATTCATTTTCTCTTCACATTTTATTTTTCTCTGAGAAATTTATTTATACTTTCCTTTTTAATTTCGAAAATAATACTGTGAGATGAATTCTGTTATACATACTAATCGTTATTTTATTCTTATTCAGTTGTGTAAGAAAAATTATTATAAAAAATGTGCAATGCGCTACTTTATAAAGA
The DNA here is from genome assembly GCF_029603195.1 of Condylostylus longicornis. Lineage (NCBI taxonomy): Eukaryota > Metazoa > Arthropoda > Insecta > Diptera > Dolichopodidae > Condylostylus > Condylostylus longicornis. The sequence goes on along the minus strand of NW_026578052.1, from coordinate 2,674,129 downwards.
AGCGATGATGCATTGAACTTTACTTCGAATATCATAACGCACCATCTCGTTGTTTATGCAGGGTGATTCCGACAATACAGGGTATACAACAATATGTTATACCAAAAGGGGTAGAGGATCAAAAATAGATTTGAAAAAACCTTTTCAATTTTAATTGGCTTAGCTTTTTTCATTACAAAATCCATTCCAAGAGAATTACCATATTTTGAAGAGAATAAAAGATTTTTCCAAGAAAACAGCTAAAGGATTTTTAAAAGCGTTACCTAAAGTCTTCATAATCAAGGTATTGCTTAATTGTGTACTTTGTTAATAAACGACTTTGGAGGACGCAAATCATGCTGTTTTTAGTCCTCTATCGCTAACCAATAGTATATATTGCTGCATTTCTTCCTGAATCACCCTGTAATTATGTTAATTTTGTTTTTCAAAAATTATAATTTCGAAAAATATAAGATTAAAGGAGAAGATGAAGTTCAAAAACCCGTTTTAAATACCCTTAAAACTCGAAGAGTAGAAAAATAAAAAAAAAAAATTAAGAAAAAATTTTCTTTACATTTTATCGTACCGTATCGTTCGTAAGTACAAGTCCCATTAGAGTTCTTCGTTTAGCTTTAATATCGAGAAAGAATGATGTGAAGATACGCATACATAAGAATATTTATCCATATTGTTGTTTTGTAATATATTTGTATCTAAACATATTTAAACAAATGCATAATATAAACACATACATGAACCTTTATAATTTAAGTCTGTCTTATATGATTGCTACTTCTCTTGCTCCTGGGGGTCGTAAACAAAGGTTAATCGCGCATATATTCATTTTAAGAAGTTTTTTTTTTTGTTTTTGATTTTTTGGGTTTTGTACGTTATTCTGTTCGGTTCTGTAATTCTTTTTGTTTCTTTTTTTTTGTCTTTGTTACTTTTTTCTTATTTCTATTGTAGAAGGTATTCACAATATTTGTTCAGTTGTTGTTTTCTTTTGTTTTTATAAAATTTATGTCCAAACATTTAGTTTTATGTAGGTATCGCACATATAGCCAACGTATGTAACACGTTAACTATAAAAAAAAACAAATTTGAAATACATATGAACACACGTACATTGTATATATGTTTATGAAAAATAACAAATATACAAATTGAATGAAGAAAAACAAAAGTCAGGCGTTCCTCCTTTAATTTACGAAATTTATTTTTTAATAAATTCTTTATGAGATTAAAAACAAAAAAAAAAATAATCCAAAATTTGAAAAATAATTTAAGGAGCAGCGCGCGGCTGCTGTGGGTGGACATTTTATATTCTTACTCTGGCCAAAATAAATAGTATAGATGACGGGTGTTGAAAGAGACTAATAGGAAAAGAATAGCTTAATTTTAATCTTGTAAATGGTGTTCATTTCTTAAAATATGAAAATCTAAAATCTGTAGTATTTGGGAAGAGAAAACCAGAACTTGATTTTTTCGATTCAAGTTACTTTACCTCTTAAGTCTCTTTACCTCTCCTCACAAGATCATTTCTATAAAAGAAAAAGTTGGATTCCGGAAAAAAATGTTTTAATTATCCAACCATCATTATCTTTAATTTTCTTAGTTGAAAGAATTTTAATTTTAATTTCAGTTACTGATTTTTATTCAGTCAAACGCATTCGGCTAGGCTCATTCAGTTGAACATCATGCGTCTATTGAGTCAATTGCTTGAATAAACATCATGAACAATAAACACTTTATCGGCATTTCGGTATGTTTTTTAATCAATACAGATTGAACTGATTAAATTATTTAAAAAAAAATTTAAACAAGGCTTCTATTCTATTCCTTCATTATTTTAGAATCACATATCTTACAATTTTCTTACTAGACATTTACGTATGTCACCACATGTATGCACATAAACAAAAATATTATTTATAAAATTTTAAATTTTTTCTATTTCATTGTTATTTTATTGTGTTTTCTCTCCAAAATCCAAATGCAATTCAAAATTTACATTTCTTAGCAATGAGATGAGGATGAGAACAAGATGTTGCATTTCTAGTTTTCTTAACATTTTTGTTTTTTATTTTCAATTTAATTTTATTCTCATTCTTATTATTCACTAATAATAATAATAATAATATATTCAATTCGTTGTGTCGTGAGAACTTATATGTGGGTGTTGCGGTGCGCTAATTAAAAATAATCGACGGGATATTAATTGAAATTAATAAAGATTGGGGTCTCTTATATTTTATAAATGTATAGGTATACAAAATGCATTTTGGATTAAGTAGCTTACATTAAGGTATACAATAGCATATAGGTATACAATTTATGTAAAGAGTTGTGTTATTCACTATATAAATAAGGAAAAATACAATATTAAAATATTACTTTTAAGAAAACCACATGCATACACATCTTCTTTCTTCCACAAAATATAATTACATTTTTGGATCGTTTATTTTTTTGTTCTTAAATTTCTTAAACCTTCTTATATAAAAATCATCATATTCGTATTCCTATTATATGAACAGTCGTCGCACGAACTAGCAATCTTATTCGATTACATCATTTTCATCTTCCATCCGCGTATCATTTTCGAATAACAGAAAAAAACAAAAATGTAAAACGAAAGAAAGTAAGTAGGATGCACCACGGTTATAAGAAAAAGAACTAGAGTAGAGAATTTTTTGTTTTAATTCAAGCTATGCTTTTCAAAAAAAAAAAAATCTCGATTTTAAATCACTAATATTGTATAATAAATAAAATCAGAGAACAGAAAAAATGAGAAACACAATAATAATGTATTAAGAACAAAAACCAAAGTAGAAATACAACAGAAAAAAAAAAATTATAATAAAATTTCCATTTGATCTTCATTATGCCATTAAAAATCCAATGACATGAACCGCACCGCCATTAAAGTCATTCTTAATTGAAAATAAAAAATATTATATTATACCTATACTTAAATGTCGCAATTGATCGGTCTTATATAATATATATTATGTATGTGTATATGCATATAATATATATATACTTATGCAGGGTGGTTCGTAAGGTGGTCAATCATTTCATAGATGATTCTTCAGCATATACATAAATAAATGCTTATAATTTCGGAATCATACGATATAGCGTAAAAATTGGTGGCTTTATGTAAGAAAAGTCTAGTACCTTGTTTTTAACAGACTGTAGCTGGAAAACGAGTGTATAACTTCTATATATAAATCAATGCTTGATAAAGAAATGCTTATAACTTCCGAACCATGGGATGCAGAATAGCCATTGGTGGCTTGTTTTATGTAAAAAAAAGCTGGTAAGTTTTTTTCAACAGGCTGTAATTCGAAAACTAGCATATCTACATCCCCCCTTCTCCTACCATATAATTTTATGTTGGAAATTGATCAAAAAATCATCATTGAAGTAAATTACCACCTTATTAACACCCTGTATACTCCACTATATAAATATACTATTCTCCCAGCACAAAAAAGTTTTAATTTTTCTTACTCCAAAGAATTCGAACGCACTATATTTTGTAAGATTATGTGATGTAGCTTTAAAATTCTTGATTTTTCTACCAATATATTATTATAATAGTAGTGATGTGTGGTGAACAAAACGTTCACATCAAAACGCGATCTTTTTATAGTTATAAAAATATATGTAGTAAAGTATAACGTAAGTTTAGTTTTGTAAGTTTGTATGTGAAATGAATAATATGATGACGCGGTCATCATCATAATAGTATAATGACGACTATGACCTTCAGGAAGTGTCGTTTTAGATTTAAGATAATCTGACAATTGAAATGGGTGCAAGACATAAGCTTTTCAATAAAAAATAAAATGAAAAATAAAGAAAAAAAAAAACAAAGAGTAGAAAAATTTAAAAAAATTGAAAACCAGAGCGAGATAGGCTTGCTATATGCCCTTAATTTCAACAGCACGAAACACAATTATAGTAGTAACTTGTATAAGGTAAACGATTAGTTTGAAAATATTAGAACTTGTTGAGAGAAGATTAAGGAGAATTTGCTGTACGGTACGGAGGGCGATGAGTTTGACTATTTTGTTGTTATTGTATTATTTTTTGTTTCTTTTCTCTTGACTCTTTCTTTGTTTTTGTGATGCATTTTTCATTTTTTCATCGCATATCTCTCTCTCTCTCTCTTTCTCTCTGTTATGCTGATTTATTTACATTTCCAATTAATTAATTGAAAAATTTTTGTGTTGAGATTTTTTTAATGAAATTGAAATTTACTATAAATTTTTATTGTTGTTTTTGTTAATTATTATTCTTGTTATTTTCATTATTATTTTTAATTCTTTATGACAGGTTTTCCGTTTTCTTTTTTCTCATTCTGTTTTTTTTTTTATTCGGATCAATTTTAATAAGAGCATGTTAATAAATCGCAAGTTATGAGTATGTGGTATCGTAATTATGAATGGAAATGAGATTTATTTTTTGCTTTTTTTTGGATTTTTCGGATTATTTTAATTATTATGCTATTTTTTTTTGTTGTTTTATTGAAAAGTAAAAAGGTGGGCGTTTGGAATTTTTTTTTTTGTTAAATTTCTGGTTTAATTTCTGGTTGATTTTATTTTTGTTGAATTTGGCAATAATTAGGTATGTTTGCATATTATTAAACTATAGAAGTAAGTATAAACCATTGCCATCATAATTATCGTCAAATATGAAGGTAATTTTGGATTTTTTATTGGAATTGTTAAAAAACAAAAGTCTAAACTAAACCCGAACGCTTATTTCTTAAAGTTTAACGATAATTTGATTAATTAAAAAGTTGAAATATTTGTGTTTAAATGTTTGTATACCTTAAGTAGGTACTTGTTAAGTATATGAGCAAAAGCTATAATATAATTTTAATTAATAAGCGATAATTATAAGAAAAATATGGCAAATAATGGAAATAAAGAGCAAAACAACAACAAGAACAATTCAAAATTTATTGAAAAAAAAAAACAAGAGTATGAAAATAATTTTTCATTAAAAAATTTTTAATAATAATTTTTTTTATTTTGATTTTGGTTCTCATTCTCGCTTTGTTCTGCACAGCGGTGGTTTAATTAAAAGTTTTGTTTAAGTTAAGGAAGAAGAATGTTTCTTTCTCTTTTTTTTTTTATAATTTTTCAATTAAGATCATCGATATTTTTTTATTTTTTTTGGTAGGTATTTAAAATTTTTTTCTTTTTTATTATTTTTTTAATGCTAATAATATTTGCGATGCCAATAAAATATTAATGAGTTAATAATATTATTTCTTTTTAATCTTAATCTTAATAAGTATAAAAATAATAATAATTTTACATTTTCTGACTAAATTTTATTTAATTTCCAATACACTAATTCCGAATTTTTTTAATGTTTAATTAATTAAGAATATATGGTAATTAAAAGACCTGCACACATGATGATATGAAAATTAAATTTGATTTATCTTGAAAATATTTATGTTTAAAACAGTGTATTCACTAATATTGGCTTAATTTTGTAAGTAGATTTTTTAAGATTATTTAAAATTGTTCTACTCGTATTTTTAGGATTTTAAGAAAAAATTTTTGAATAGAATTGAAGATTTACTGACTGTAAAAATTGGATTAAGTTATTTTAAAAAACGAAATTACGTAGTTAAGAATTAATGAAATTAGGAGATGTGGTTGCATTGTTAAACAGATGAAAACCCAAATGTTTGTAGTTTGTAGATTTTAAGAGAACCGAGTGGGACAGCAGTAACTCCCCAAGCCACCGCAGCCATTCTTGACTTATTGTAGCCTATAATATCCCCGTCCCAACCACAAAGCCGGACATATCCCTAAGGGAGCTCGACAACAGTTCCCGAACACTTAGTGACCCATATCCAAGACAATTGCGGCGCCGAACAACCAGTGCCGGACAATCGCAGAGAATGTGCACGGTGGTCTCATCGCCGTCCCCACAAAATCTGCACAGAGGGAGTCCGACTTCCCCAGCCTATGCGGGAGGTACTTCACTTGGCGGTGCCCCGTGAAGAAATTCGCAATGACCGCAGAAAGGCAGCGGCTGCACAAAGTCAGCCCCAGATCCCCTCTGCGCCAGCTCATCGGCAATTTTGTTGCCCGCATGACCACTATGGCCCGGCACCCAAATGAGCGGAATTCTGTTCTCCAATGCCAATTCCATAAGGCAGCCCCAGACCAGCTTGGATGTAACCTGAGCTGAACAAACCGCCAGCAGTGCAGCCCTGCTGTCCGAGAACACATAGATGGTGCGGTTTCTATACCTCCTTTCTAAATTGATTCTCAGCCAGATCTCTATTGCATGTATTTCGGCTTGGAACACCGTAGCCCTCTCGATAACTCTATCTATATTTGTATTCCAGAAGGGACGATCATCCAGGGTTACCCCCAGATACTTCACCTCCCTATAGTAGCTAATACGTTCACCAAACAGAATTGGACTCGTTAATCTATTCCTGCTTCTGCGTTTGATGAAGGCTATCAAAGTGCTCTTGCTTGGATTTATATTTAACTCAACGCCTTCGCACCACCTCTCCACAACACGTAAATTTTGCTGTAGAAGATCAGAAGTAGTGCTCTCAAATTTTCCCCGTACGACGAAGGCCACATCATCTGCGTATCCCCAGACACGTGCCCCGGAGCCCCTGAGAGCAGCGATTAGATCATCCACTACAATGGACCACAGGAGGGGTGGAAGAACCCCGCCCCGCCGAAAGAAGTTTTCTGAATTTCATAGGCTCATATTTCAAGAATCCGGAAAAAAATAGCAAAAATTCATAAATAATTCAAAACTACATTAAAGTATTGTTCAAAAAATAATAATTATATTCATATACTAATTATTATTACTTATTAAAAACAAGATTTCTTGCAATGCAATTAAAAAAGTACAAATTTTTAAGTCATCACAGTATTAGATTACTTTATTTCAGCAATAAGATCTCTTGCAAGAATTCATTTTTTACATTACACAATATGTGAAAATAATTTATGCAATTTATTATATTTTCCGTGTGTCCTACTAAAAAAATAAAATATTTTATAATGAATACGATAATATTAATAACATATTGAACATAATTCTCAGATAAAGATCTTCTATTAATTTAAAAAACAAAAAAAACCTAAGAAATTTTTTTTTCCAACATTTTATAAATTGTTTAGTAACATGTTTAGTCATCATTTAAAATAAGAAAATACGTTTAAAGAAAATTTTTTTTTTTCCTCATTTTTTTTCATTTAATCAAAGAAAAAAAATCTAATAATTTCTTTTTTTCCATATATGAAATTTTCCAATTTTTATTTGAAATTCTTTATTACTTTCCATCTTCTAATAATTTTTTATTTTATTTTTTTTTTTTTTGTAATAATAATCTATGGAACTTGTTCAATGATTGTATAATTTTCAAATAGTTATGGTCAAAATATTATAAAATTTTGAATTTTAATATTTTTAGGATAAATTCTTGCAATTTGAGTGAAAAAATGTTCATTAATTCAATTGGTGCTCAAAAATCACAAATAATGAAATTCACAAATTTTCATTATAGCTTCAATATGAACTGCAAGATCCTAGAGAGATGATAGATCATGCATCTTTTGATATTTTTTATTGAAATAATAATATTTCTCTATGGTCCAAAAGAAGTAGTGTAATATAGATATGCGTGTCGAATAACTGCAAGAACCGAAAACACATAACCCAACAAATTAAATATTATCATGCATTTTTTTTTTTGTACAAAACTATTGAATCTTATAAAACTCGACTTGAATTATAATTTTTGACTATTCTAATTTTAAAAATTAATGGTATATAACTTAAATGTAACAATAATTTAGTTTTTTGCTTCCTCTTGGAAATTTTGAGCGTTACGATTTATTTATGTGTGTTATAATTTGAAATCAATTGATTATGTAGATGCATGAATATTTGAGAGTAGTTCGGTTGAGTATATTAAAAACAGAGATATTTTAACAACTGTTTGTTGAATAATCAGAATAATCTCTTAAATATTTCACATTTACGATATTAGCCTCTTCTATAAAATATTAGTAGACTGCTTAAATTTCAACTGATTATTCCAAATTACATCATACAAGAATCACCATTTTGTTAATTCTGTATGAAAATTTTCGATTTCTAATATGACCATGTCTGTGTTAAATTAATAAATGGGTAACAATTTTTTATATATGTATATGCCAAATACGAGATTCCTTATTTTATTGCAACAAATCAATATGTCTTAAGCAACATTTTAAAAGGTTATTTTTGTTTTAATCTAGCTAGCAAGTTTTTCTTTAAAGAAAAATAATGAATTAAAGGAAAATATCGTTTGCCATTTTTTTATTTGATTTTTTTCATTTTTCTTGAAAATTTTCCATTAAAAAAAAAGTTTTCTTTGTATTTTCCAAATAGAAAAAAAAAAACACTTATTATTTTCAATTTTTCTATTTAAGTGGAAAGCAGTACAAAAAAAACAGCAACCTAGCTAATATGAGAATAAAGTAATTTATTGATAGATAAAAATCCGCGATTTTTACCGCTATTTAAGAAAAGAATTTCCATTTATAACTTCATTTATTTTCTCTTTTTCGTATGTTTTTTTTGTTATTTTGCTTATAGTTTTTGTTTTTCTTTCTTTTTTTACTGCAATTTCTTTATCTTCAATTTGGTTGTGTTGTTTTTTTTCTACTTTTATTTCATATTTTTTCCATTATTATTTTCTTATTTTCAAAATAACCAAATTGGCTCTTCTTATATTGTGTACAGAGTGTATCATATTCCAGGAAGTTTTGAAAACGATTGTCATTGTTGATGATTTCACGGACTTAAGAAATCCTACTTCTTTATTCAAATAAGTGATTAAGTGAAGAAATTATTAATAAATTGCTGACAAATATTGAACGATTGTTGTCATTTACCACATTGCTTTGGTTTGGGTCCTATTGGTTTGATAAAACAAGTATTGATAACAATACTTGTCATAAATCATGTGGATTACAGTAAAAAGCAATGTAGAGAACATTTCGCCGGCAATTTCTTCATGCCTCTGTAGCTCAGTTGGTAGAGCGTCCGCCTAGAAAGCGGTAGGTAGAAAAATTTTTTAATTAATTTTTCTGCCTTTAACTCGTTTCTTTGACTACTTTATCCATCTGTTCTGCAGTTGCATGAAGAAATTTCCATTAAGTTAAAATTATTAGTGTAATAAGCACATTACTTATTAATTTCACAACTATGATGTTGTATTAGTAAAATTTATAATAAAATTAATTATTTATTCAATAAGAATACCCCAAAAAAACTGTAGCCACCCTGTAATACCATACATAAATATTTATTTTTACTATAATTTTACAAAAACGAACATTAAATCGAGATAAAACCGACTCCAGTTAACTCAATGAATTAGAAGTTAGTTGTAAAATTTTTAAATATACGAGTATATAGAGAAGAAGATCTTAGTAATTGGAATTTTATAATAGATTTTTACAATTTATTTTTATTTTTTCTTTCTTTTTGTAAAAAAGCAATCTTAGAATGAGTATAACTATATAAAGAAAATATTCTAAGTATATATACATGATGTGTTCAATATGTGCATGATCTAATGTAAGTATATGGAATTACAGTCATTACAGTGTAATATTGTATTTTGTACATTTAAACTGATGAGTCAGCAAAAATTATCATCCATGAAATATTAGTTTTTGTTTAACTGCAGTTTATTTAACTAACATTATATTTTGAGAATGTAACAATTTTCTTATAATCTATATTAATTTTTCAAATAGCAGTAAGCATAATGTGTCCATTTTTTCGTTGTATTTACATTTCCTATATCCATACATGCATATATATATTTGAAAAGATACGGAAAAAAATTTGTATTTCCAATATGTGTAATACTCGTATAAAACTACAGCAGTAGTGCAGTGCAGCAACAAAGTAAATCAACTCTTAAGAAAATTTGAAAATTCAGTCCAAAATTTTGGCTGAATTCAAAATTAAAAATTTTAATTTTTTTTTTAATAATTAAATTTCTAAAGCGCTAAAACTATCCAGCTCTCATGCAACAAATTGACACACACTCATAATATACTTCACATATACTACTGTACTTCACATATAAATTATTTGATCGAAAATATATTCAATTAGTGTTTTATAATTTAGATAAAGTTTTCCGAATTCTTTGTTTTTTAAATATAGAACACGACCCCGAATCCTGTTCGACTACGATCTTTGCATATAAAATTACCCCAAACATAGTGTGTAAGAGGTCTAAATCACTCTGAATACAAGCCGTTAAAAAAAAAAGGTTACACGTCAAATGTAACAAACAGATCGTAACTGAACCCTCAAATTTGTTTACTCTAAGTTTCCGTATGTATTACTAACTGTGCTCGTTTGTCAGCTGAAAAGATGCACAAAAGGTTTCGATCGTCAATTTGTATTGTTTAATGAATGTAAGTAGTTGCGGGTTTAGTATGGACTTCTTACTGGTATGGCCTTCAAAGACTATGAAATTTTTTTTCGTCTATAAAACTTCGTTGTTTACTCAAATTATCTCAATTATTGAATTTTCGCCTGTATGGTCACCCATTAAGATTACGTTCTTCTTTTGTCTAATTTTCCTTGAAGCCATTGTTCTTAAATAATCCTTAGGTATGGATGTATGTATGTATTTGCTAAGAATAAGAAGGTTTCCAATATTATTTACGTTAAATCCTAATATAATGATATTGTTCCTGTATACACTTAAAATAAAACTGTTCAATAATAATTGTTTTAGCTGTTCTAAAGAACCGCAAAATTCAAATAAAAAGAAAATATCGTTCTTGTTGTTGTTGTTCGCTTTTACTTCTCTATCTTCATTTTATCATAACTTTCAAGTATGCAGCAGTTTAATTGCAATGTTGTTAGGTTGGCAAAAAAAAAATTGTTTATTTTTTCGTTATTCTGGGGTACAAAAACAACTTAAAGACATGAAAGCATCTCCAATCTACCTACAACATGTTTTCTTTCACATAGTTATCCCAAACTAAATTGGCGTTTTGCAAAGTAATTTTGTGTAACATTGGAATCAGGAATTCTTGTTGCTTTCTTTCTCTTCCAGTTTTTTGTTTTTTATTTTCAAACATTTTATATGCCTCTTTTGGTATTATTAAGCTAAGAATTTCCATGTATCTTTTGATTTAGGCAACAAACAGCGCAACAAGAAAAAATCCTTGATCCCATATACTTCGCATATTAAACAATTCAGTATTGAATAAAGTACTTTTTTTTTTTTTGAAATATTGCAAAAATTTCCAAGTAATGAAAATTGGTTAAGAATATACGGAAAATGTATGAATAAAAGGAAATTAAATACACCAAAAATAGTAAATGCGTGCGCACCAAAATTAATGTTACCTGTACAAAGAAACAAAATGAAAAGTAGCAAAAAGAATCTTTAATTAAGGAAGTAATTTCATCTTATTTCGCGATTTGGAATATTTTTATCAGATTAAAAGTTGTCGATTTTGTTCCTTTTGGTACGAACACAAACACACGAATTATTTAAGAAATGAATATTCTTAGGTTTTGTTTTTTTGTGCATCTGTGCAGAAAACTTTTTTGTGTCTTTTATCATTTTTTTTTTTGTTTTTGTAAATAAAAATTAATTTCTATGCTTAATTCATTTCATTTTTTTTTTAGTTTTTCATTTTGGTTGTGTGCCTTAAGTTTTTTTTTGCATTTCGGATTTATATAGAACACAGTATACATAAGAGAATAAAATTTAAGATATTTTTAACCCTGTTAGAGTTTTCTCTATTTTAAATACGGATATGAAGATGTCATTCGAGAGTTTTGGGATCAAGATCTGTAAAACAGTTGAGGAAGATCTTAAAAATTTAAAATAAAACTTATTAATCGATGGAGGATTGAGTAAAAGACAAACGATTTGAGATAAGATATCCAATAAAAAATTTAATTAATTGCAAGAACATAACCAATGTAGTTAAAGGCAACAGTGAACGAATTCTGTTGTTAATCCAGAACAAGAGCGGAACGGCAAAATCAACTGTTTGGTATTTTGCGTGTCACACACACGAAAATAGATAATTTTAAAAACAAACCGCGAGCGGTATTATAGGAATTTAGGCTATTTCACCGACGTCAATGAAATGTGCGACGGTACTTTTGCTTGATTCTTGGCAGTATCATTTAAATGTGCGTATTCTATATAAATTTTAATAAAACACGCCCCATCTAATATTGTCAAATTACAAATTAAGGCATTTTTAGACTTTTTCATTCAACTGTAATGTCATAGATATTAGCACAGTTATACCATATTGCTTGCGTTAATAGTTAATTGATGTTCAGCTCTTTGTTTTAATAACAAAAATATACATATTGAGTAAATATCTCTGGAATAACATATTTTGTAACTGACAACCAGGTCTTACATTTATTCTAATTCCAAATCTTGTATATTATTTTCCTTTTAGATTAATGTTACTATCGAGTTGCCAATTTTCACTATTTCATACCTAGAACTATAAAAATATTAACATTTTTATTATATAAAATCTACTGAGTTGTAGCATTTACCTCACCAAATTATAATGGTACGACTGTAAATTTAAGTGTGTTATTCAGGCAAATTAATAAAAATTTCCTTATTAAACTGCAGATGGTCGGCGTGAATGATTTTCTTGCTGTAATTTTGTTTCTTTTTTGCACCAATTGCTCTCAGTTCTTCAGTACCCTATTCAGCTATATCAGGGTTAATAATTAAATAAAAAGCTTATACGAGTAGAATTAAATATTTTTTATATAATTTGAAATTTTTCAAAATTACTAAAATACGAGAAGAAAAAACAGAACACACTAAAGAACTTTTTTGTTGAAATTTTTTTTTTTGTTGGTTTCTCTTTTAGATTTTGGCATTTTTTAACTTCTTTTTAAATATCATTTTTTATTTCATTTTTACAATTTCCAATTGAAATTCGTATACAGTACAAAAAAAAAACAATATTGTGGTGCCGCGTGTTATTAGAGTCTTGTTGTTGTTATTTTTTTGTTTCGCTGGAAGCAAATGAATAGCTGCCGTTGTTTTGCGTTCAGTTTTGTGCGGTTCAACTGCTTTTCTCCTTCAAATTTTTCTTGTTTTCTTCACTTGTGTATAATACTTTTTTTTTTTTAAATGTGCTAAAGATAAGATGAGATTTTGTACATTATTTATTTTAATTTAGTTTTAAATGAGGTTTTAAATCTTAATTTTTTTTTTTTTTTTATTCTCGAATTACCTTTTTCTTTAATTTTATACAATTTTATTTTTGATTGCGATATTTTTTTTTTTGGTTGTTCTGTTACCATTTTGTGCACAATCTTGTATAATATTGGATTGTGATGATTTTTTTGTTTCTTGTTGATGGTGATTTAAGAAAAAGAAAAAACAAAAAACAATAAAAAAAGCCTTTAAGAATATTGTGCGATTTTTCTTACATTTTTATTTGTGATTTGCGTTTTGAGATTAGATCGAAAAAAAAAAAAAATTTTTTTATTGTTTAGTTATGGTGTGTTCTTACTTACTTACTTACTGTTTATGAGTTTAAGATTATTTGGTCTTTTTAGTGTTTTCACCGGTTAATTTTCATTTGTGGTGGAAAAATGTTGTTAAATTAAAATAACTACTGTAATATTATTGAATAATAGAATGGTATTGCTTGTTTATAAAAAAACGGAACACATTTTTAATACAATTTAATGGTTATTTTTTTTTTTTTCTACATTAGTTATACGGGATTTTATACTTATTATTTGGTTAAAGCTACTTAACTATCTTTTGTTTTTCTGTTTTTTTTGAAGATTTTGTGTGAAATTTTGCTTTCTTTTACCCATTTTTTATATGTGTAATTGGATTTTAATATTAAAAGCGATTAATTTTATGTATTTTTAATGAATTCTTGTATATAGAATAATAAAATGTAAATATTTTGTGTATTTGTTTTTGGTTCTCTATGTAAAAATCAATTAAATTTTAAAATTTATAATTATTAAGTTGGTAATGTAGGTGCATTACAAATAAAGAACAAATACAATATGGATATTTAAAAAATAAAAATATGTAAGAGATTTTTAGGAAAAATTTTCAATTATTTTCAATAATTGAATAGGAAGAGAGCAAAATTTCATATTTTACCTTTATATCTTCCCTCCAAGTCATTGTTTTATAAAACTAAGTATATATGAAAAAGCAAATAATTTATATAAGCAAATTGCAAATTCTGTGAGAACAGAAGTGTGATAATTTATTTCTGCTGCAATAAGAAATTTAAGCAATATTATCACGTTATCGGATGAATCTTTTTATATCAAACTGGTTTTTTTTTAAATTTTCGGAATATTTTTTTTTGTTTCATACGGCAACCTGATAATATCGGTAACATTTTCTTTGTTCCAAGTTTACGGCACTGTGCGTCTGCAAAATGTATATATTTTCGTTTTCTATTTATTAGAAGTCATAAACTACTTCGAAATTCTTTAAATATAATATGCCTGAAAAGTTCCAAATAAACGCAAAATTACAATGTAAATGACAATAAGAGAAATTTTTCAACAAAGATCATATTCATCAAATTAGACCTAACGCTATATAATATAAACAAGGGATCACGACCACAAATATTGTCGGGAACAGCATAAAAATATCAAAATTTAAAATTAAAATTTTCCCTAAAAATTTTAAAAATCCAGAAAGAATATCGAACGTTAAGTGAAAAACTATAATAGCAAACTTATTTGCAGCAGAAATTGGATTCTCAATGTTAATTACCTTCAAAACAAAGTATTAAAATAGGCTTATAATACAAAAATATGAGAATAAGTTTGACTAATTCGATTGAAGGAAGGGTAGATAAGTTGCTTAAAAAGCATATAACGTACAACATAAAAGCCATTATAAGACTTAAAATTTATAAATATAAAATGTAAATTTATTATTAGTATTGTATAATTATATATTGTATAACAGAATGAATTAAAACAACCTGACTATATTTTAGTTTTATAATGCTTAATTAATGTGTATAAGAAACAATATTCTAAAATAAATAGTACAAAAATTTGAAAATTAAATAAACAGGAGTCATGCAATCATTTCGAAATCATTTTGAGAAATGCTGCTCTAAAGAATTCAACTGTTAGATGGAAATATTATATATCTTTCATAAAATTAAAGATTTTTCTTGTACAAATTTCGATGAGAACAAAATATGTGTATAACACTTTTTATCACGTTACCTAATTTTTTTCAATTCACATAAATTTATACAAAAGAAAATATCTTCTTATTCACTTTACAGCGTTTTTTTTTTAATTTCCTTAAATCTCTTTCCTGTTATCCTTTTCCTGAATATACAAAAAACAATGAGGAAAACAATTATTGTTGTATGTACTTCTTATATAGTACTTTTGTCGTTAATTACAACTCTTCTTTATTATCCTAATTGTTTACAATAATTTTTGTTCAAATAAGTAGACTTCCTATAAAAACAGAACAAAATTGTTCAAAGTGTCCAAAATGAACCTTTTTTTCCCTTTTTCTGTGTTTTGGACTCTACACGTAAAGTCCCGTACATCATCCATGTCACATTCAACATTTTATTTTTGATTTTTTGTCCTTGTTTTTTTTCTTGTCTCTCCTTTCGCTTCTGTTTTTCTTGTGTGTTGTTTTTTTCAAACTTCCTCTTTTATTTCGAACACATACATAACACACTTTTTTCACACTTTGAATATTTTCTTAATTAAATTTTTTTTTGTTTTTTACTATAGATGACCATATGTGTAGTAGCAGTAGGTACACAAATTTAATGTGTAAAATAAAAAAATGATTTTTTGTTTTACATTTTTTTTTTTCATTTTTTAAGCATTTGTGCTGCTCCCACACTAGCTAGTAATAATAATGACGTTATTTTTTTTAATATATGATATAGTTGCGCATATATAATGGGTACCTATGTGATATATGAGCGTAACAGCAGGGATAACAAACGTTTTGCATAAAATTTTCAATAAAAAAAAAAAAAAAAATGGATGCCTTTTTTTTTTGTTAATATGCGATTTTTTTTTTTTTTCAGTGGCAAAATTTTTAGTTTTGATTTTCATATTATTTTGTTTTTGCACAAAAACTATATTAAAGCCACAGATTTCCAATATTTAAAGCAATTCGAATATGTTTGCAAAGTGTGTGTCTGTAGCTATAATTTTCAATTTGAAAATAAAATAATATAAAATTTTCGAACCAAAAATCCCACAAATTTATTGCAATTTTATTAAAATATTGTTTATGGAATTTTTATAGATATAGAGAAATTATAATAGAACTAAAATCCCACATGAATGAATTTCCATTAACAGAGAGAGAGAAAGAGAGCGGGACATGTTAATGCAACATGGCGCCAAAAATATGCAACAACTATAAAATTATTTGGGATGCAATTTTAATGTAATTTCCATTGGATATCTAATATTTTTTTTTGGAAAATTAAATAAGTGGTCCGTTTTAGAACTTATTTGTATCATGCTATGCAAACTCATTACACATAATATAGAGAACTGAATAGATATTTTAATAAATTTTAATAGTTTATTATCAAATTATTTAAACAATTATTTCGCATATAAGTAGATATTTTTGAATTTAAAGTTATTGAAAAATTCAATTTGACCTCATATATAGTTGAGGTTTAAGGGTTTTAATTAAAAAATTTATTTTATTATTTAATTCTGGATTTGCTTTTTTTCTACAATTTTCAAAAGGGTTTTGTAATATTCTTCAAAATTAATAAATTTTTTTTGACTGTATTGTAATTTAATAGAATTATTCAGGCAAAAAAAATTAAAAATGAAATGAAATATGAAATTTTAGTAAAAAGTTCAGCATACTGTCATAATATAGTGCAAATTATTTACATTTTGAATGAGATGAAAATTGTCGTAAATTGCCCTATTTTTTCGTGCATATTTATGGAGCAAATAAACACAACATTCACTTTTTCACAGTCTCGCCTACACAAATTAATTTCCTTTTTATAGAAAAGAGGGTGTAAGAAGCATAAAAGTATGGCTGTACATATGACTCATGTATCAAACACGTGTAAAAAGGTTCAATGATTGTATTGAATGAAATTAAAAGTCAACATTAGCTTACCACTATACGGACGTAAGGGAAGAGAGGGACGCATGTTCATTGTACCGGTCCGTCTCAAATGCAGGAAAAGAAGTATATCCTGCTTTTATAATGGCCTCGGGGACAATATCGATGCAGTTTTTAGTGTGACTTTTGAAATTCGCCAAGGACATTAATTGATTCCGATTGATGGTTTTTGAGATTGTATTATGTGGGGATTGTGGGGTGTTTATTTGAAGATTGCCCATGGGCCTTCTTGTTGGCCAAGTGTTGGGTTTACGTTGGTGGCCATGTTGGGTTCCCCTTTTACTACTATTACTACTACTATTACTACTACTACTACTACTACTACTACTATTACTACTAGCTTGCTAGCTCGCATGAATCATATAAGATACAGTACTTAATAAATTACTTATACCTCGCATTTTATTAGTTAATTATAGATGAAAATTAAGCGAGCAACAATACTAATTGTTAAGTTTGAAAGTTTAAATTATTTCAGTCCAAAACCAGCTAATTAAGCTAGTGATTTTAGCGAAATTTTAATTATAACCCAAAAGTGTATTTAATAACTTGATGAAGTTCCTAATAGAGCACACAACACGTTTTAGCTTTACAATTCAAAAAAGTTCTAGATTTCCAAACTAAATTTGGACTTATCATTACAAAATATTTAAAAAAAAAATAATAATTTTAACCCTAATCTGTTTAACCCTTTTAAACAAATCTCGTCGAATATTTTGAATGAATCACTTAAATATTTTTTTATTTTGAATTATTTTAAATTTCAAATTTTGAAAATAAAAAAGAAAATTACAAAATTATTAAAGGTGAGAGATTTTTTTTTTCGAAAATTACCATATAGTTTTTTTTCTAAAAAACAAAAATAGATTCATAAATAAATAGGAAAGCCTTCTTTATTTATTAGTAGAAAAAAAAATATAAGCTTCATAAAATATGTGATAAGTGATAGGCAGCCGCAACAGCAGTAAAAGATATACAACTTAGCTATTATAGAGAATCTTCTTTTATTTAATTTGAATTTCAAATATTTCATTGACGTTAGTTGGTTTTTTTTTTGCTGCTTTCTGTGGATTTTCGGTGGACCGAATATTCAAATTAGATTTATTTTTCTTTATTTGTTGAATTTTTTTTTTACAAAATCTTCGATTTCACATATTTCATGTGGTAATATTTTTGATACATAATATACCAATCTATAAAAGGGGAAAATATTAAATATCATTTCACACGATCAAAATTTAATAACACTATACTGATTTGTGATTCTAATATAAGATATTTGACTGAATTTAATGGTTACGAAAGTGCTATGTGTCTAAGTAGAATAAAATGTGACTGGAAAATTGATTAGAATATAAAACAGGTAATCGTAACCCAGCAGATATGAAGATAAGCAATTTGATTTTTATATAAAAAGGAAGGAATGCCGAATAAGTTCATCTATATTTTCAATTTTATGTGAAATTTATGAATTTTTGCGGTTAAAATATAGAATTTGGCAGAAATAGTGATGAATATCCTCCAGAGCTTAATAATAATAACAACAAATTTTTTCTTACGCACAACTGAACCAATCAATTTTCGAAATTTTCGATTGTAGAAGCTCAATTACTCGACCTTATTCATTATACCTTCGGTTGACTGCTAATATATATCATTTTTAACCAGAAAAATTTTATAACAATCATTTGGTCAAATATGATGCTGTTAACAAAAGCTATCCAAAACATTCCAAAATATTCCCATGTAATTTCCCAATTTTCCATTTCCAACTGAAACCTTTTCATAAAGCGTTCAAAATTATTCCTTTTTTGGCGGGGTGTGGCGGAGGGGAAGGTAAATGCGGAAATTTCACAAATATAGCTAAATTTTTTGAGCAAACATTGAACCGAGCCATTATCGTTTTGCTCAAATTCTCAACAATTCTATGATATCAAAAAAAACTGCAAATATTTCCTAATAATATCTATGTGACATATAGTATACAGTGAACAAATTTATTAAGAATATTCTTTTTGAATTTTTAAGAATGAACGTGATGGTTCTCATTTAAATAATAAAGTATATTAAAAATTTGAATGGATTTAATTTAAAAGGCCACAAAAAAAAACCAAAAAAAAAAAAAAAAATCCAAATTTAAACTTGAGTAATGGGTTAAGATATATAGTGCTAAAATATCCAACTTTATTAATATATGTACATACATACATAAAATACACAATCCATATACAACTTGCTTATATAATATCTAATCATACATACATACATATTTATATGCTTTGTTTCAATTCTTCTTATTTTGGATTCAATCCAAATTCTAAAATAAAATTAGAGCTTCCGAAACATGTTCATTTAATAATGTATAATATAATATTAAAAAATAAATAAATACAATAAAAATAACTTGGCATCCCAAATTCACAAAGTATTTACATACACACATATGTGTGGTATAGAATTATGTGAATTCATTTGGTATTCACACATATTTAAAATTGACCATCTCTGGAATATAATATTGTCATTCATAACATATTTACAGTTAAAATATAACTGAATATTGGGCAATAAAATAATAAAATACGAGGAAATTAAAAAAGTTATTATTGCCAATTTTAGGATTATTATTTAGTTTAAATTCTATTGTATTGGAAAATTTTCAAGAAATTGGAATGTTTTAAAAATTAGAATATGTGCTATAGTACTTGCATACTTACACTCAAATGGGATGTAATAGTTTGTGTAACTAGTCAGTATTTGGTGAAGCAGCCATTGTTTTTGCATATAATATGTATGTATTATGAATTTTCTAATTTATTATACCCGTACGAACGTATGTTCGAAGGGTATACTAAATTTGCCTTACCGTTTGTAACGCTAAGAAATAACGGTGTTAGATATAGACTCAAGTGTATGTTTTTGATCAGCGTCAAATTCTGAGTTGATTTAGCGTCCGTCCGTCCGTCCGAACGATAACTCAAAAACTAATTGAGCTAAGTTCACCAAATTTTCACAAATGATTTATTGTAGTAAGTGCCAGAACCCTATTTAAATTGGACGTGATCGGGGTACCGGTTCGGGTAGCTGCCATACAACTTCAAAATTTATTTGGCTATATCTCAGAAACTATAAAAGTTGTGGTATTGAAATTTCACACAAACGAATATATTAGTAGGGCCAATGTGTATGATAAAAGTCGTTGAAATTACTTGGCTCCTTCTGGTACCTGCCATACAACTTCAAAAGTTATTTGACTATATTTCAGAAACTATTAAAGCTATGATATTGAAATTTCACATTAACGAATATATTAGTAGGGCCAATGTGTATGATAAAAGTCGTTGAAATTACTTGGCTCCTTCTGGTACCTGCCATACAACTTCAAAAGTTATTTGGCTATATCTCAGAAACTATAAAAGCTGTGATATTGAGATTTCACACAAGTGAATATATTAGTAAGGCCGATGTGCTTGATAAAATTCGCTAAAATTTCTTGGCTCTTTCTGGTAGCTGCCATACAACTTCAATAGTAGTTTGGCACAACCAATATTTTGAAAAACACATAGTACTGAAATTTTGCATTAATTAATATGGTAATACGGCAATTTAAAGTCATAGTCTGCCCCATAGTTAGTTATGGCACATTAGTTATTCGCACATAGGACAACAAATTCGTACGGGTATCACAGAGTTGACAAAGTCAACTCTACTTTTTTTCTCGTTTTTATAATAATTTCGAATATTTCATTATGGATAATATTTAAATATTTAAAGGAATATGTCTGAAAGTCTGAATGCTTTCTCGTAGCAGATTATAATACAATTTGCCTAAATGTAGGCAAAATATAAAATTTTTTTTTAAATTGACAACAGAATTCAAGGCTGCTAATCTCGTTTTCCTTAAAATTATCTGCCTCATGTCTTTGACAAATATTACGTAAGTACTTGCACTATATTATATGCAACTTGATATTACACAAAGTAATTTGCAAATGTGTGGATTATTAACAAAGAATATTCGTATATTGCTTGCCATTTATTGCTGTTATAAACTGAACATCCAATATAGAACTGCTTTAGACTTTACTGACAAAAATAATCATTAATGAGTGTAAAATGATATTTTCATTTAAATTTTATTTTTTATATTAAATGGAACTAAATTTTTGGATGGTCGTTTTTCCATTGTTTTACTAAATTATATACATATATGTACATAACTGCGCACATACATATCTACATAGTTTGTGAGTTTTTTAACCGCAATTTTATTAAAGATTTTAGTAGCCGCTTCTGATTTTATTTTTATTAGGTTCCCATTAAAGCTTATATTTCATATTAAATTTATTACGTATTGTTTTAAATTTTATTGACCAAAATTAAATATTGGAATTGATATACTCTCTTTTAAGCAAAGTTCAATAAAATTTTAAATAAAGTTCTTAAAAACTTGAAAAAAAGGCAAAATTAAATAAATTTTTTGTTTTTTGATATTTTTTATTTAATATTTTAATTTTATGCGAGCTCGATTCTCTCTGAATGAAAGCAATAATAATTAGTTTGAATATTTAAGAAATATTGAATTCGGACAATAAAAATGAACGAAATTTGAAATTCGAGAATTACATTTTTGTATACCAAAAATTTACATAAAAGTTACGTAATTTATTGTTATGTCATAATTTTTGAATTGAAGATTATGTAAGATAAAATTTTAAATTTTGATATTGACAATATAATTTAAGAATCTTACGGATTAATTGACAATATTTTTACAAGAAAGATGTTTATCATTCAATTTTATGAGGAATGCTTTAAAAATTTTAAATCAAGAGATTCAATACAGGAAAGGTGGGGAGGGGGATTGAATTAAAAGTAATAGCTGCGTTATATTTTATATTTGAGATCAGTAGCGCACTTATTAGAAAATATGCATATCAATTTAATTATTGATATTTAAAAGAAATTTATTGGCTAATCTGGATTACAGAAAATTTTAACTCTACGAAGGTTATAGGTAAAACATTTTCACCCTATTGTGTGTAGCAGTGTTAATAAATGCGATATAATGGAATACATAAATGTTTCACATATTTAATGCAATTGGTTATGTGCTGCTCATATCAGATTTTTGGAAATTTGTTTGGGTGTTAACCTAACAAAAATCTCCTTTTAGTCATAAGTAGTGAACAATTTCTGATAATTATCTAATTCTTAGAATATTCCTCAAAATTTTCAAATAATCAAATTTTTAAAATATTTCAGTAGTCTTGTATGCATATGAATCCATAAGAAAGAATTCCATAAGAATCTACAATTTAACTGAAACTACTATTTAACTGCTGCAATGAATCCAAAACTTTATAGTTTTCGTATTTTTTTCTATTAAATAATTACACAAAGTGTTCATAGTTTTTAATGAAATCAAACAGTTTGACATGGTAGTTTATAAATTTCTTAAAATAAATTCTTAAATTTTAATATTTTCGAAATAAATTTTCTATTTGTAATTTAAATTCCATGTGCACTCTATGGATAATTTAAAGAATAACAATAATGGCGACACAAAACGGAAACAATAAATATCCGTTAATAATAAAAACAAAGTAAAAAACAACAGGCAACAACAGTAAAAAATCTGCAACAAGACAAATTTTTAAATCATCATCACGGCAGACGGCACATACAAAACAGAAAAAAAAAACGCCAACAATAAAAAATAAGTGAAGGTGTTAAAAAAAAGTGAAAAAAAAATTAAATAGAAAAACTTTTTTTCTCCTTACACTTTTCCCTTTTTTTTTTTGCCATTCCATACTTATCCAATCTAAACGGATGAGTTCTCTCTATGGACTTAAAGAATGTTTTCCAGAATCGAAAAATTAAAAAGTGAATAAGTGGAGAAAAAAAAATAATTTTTATAGTCACAAACTCACAACACATTTTACTTTAATAACACCTAAACTTAAAGCAGCTCATCTCTTCTATAAGAAAAAAAAAGCTAGAAATGAATGCAGTTTTAAATAAAAATTCAAAAATTTAATGTACATAGAAGATAAGGGTATATGTTGAGCACAATTCCACCAGAAGTGAAGAAATGATAGAAAAAAAGTGTTCAATGCCTGATCAGAACAATATACGGAAGTAAATATTTATAAAATCAGGATAACTATAAGAAACGGCAACTTATTTTCATTATAGAATCAAAATTGAATTCAAGGAGTCACAATCAATTTCGGTCAGTTCCGAAAGATTTGATTTTGTTGAATTTTTCTGAATTTTACCCATGATTTTGGTACATTTGACAATTTTTGTTTTATGTTAAAAATCTTAAAAATTTTTATGATATTTTACTAATTGAACTAATTAAAGACTCCTTAAAAATGTTAATTTTATGATTTTATGCAATTGCAATCTACACCTGACCACAGCAGTCACACATAGTTATTTTGTTGCCAATTACATTAGTACTCGTATAATATAGTTTAGATTATTAAGACTCGATCGGCCAACCAACCTACACTTGTACATTAATAATTTCACAAGCCATAACACAAGTATATATACAATTTGTGGAATCACTGCTTTTAAAATTCCGAACATTATGCAATTGAAAACTGAAAAATTTCAAATACACCAAAAAAAAACAGCTGGCTGGCCAGTACTAAACAAACAATAAATTTTACGTTCATATTACAAAAAAAACGTTCTTAAAATGCAATGTTAAATTGTTTTCTGCATTTAGTTTTTTTATATAGAAAAAAAATAGAAGAACAAACGTATAAAGTGAAAATTATCGTCATAATAATGTAGTGATTTAAGTATACTTTGTTCTGCGATTATATCCAAACTCTTCTATTTTTTTAATATCTCTATATTTAATGTGCAACAAAAAAAAACGAACTATAAATAAAAAGTTGCAAATAATAAGAAAAAAATAGAAAATTTCGGAAATAAATTCAACTGACGACATACACACACAACAACTGGACACGAACGATTTTTCAGCTCTTAATAATGGACCGGTGGGAGATTAACTTTTTACGTGTGTCGCTTACATCTGCAAATAATGCAAATGAAAAAAAAAATAAAAGTGTAAAATAACTTTTATACAAAATTTATGTGTACTTCTACTTTATTTAATACATTATATATATGTTATGTGTATTGTAATATGCACAATGTATGCACATATAACACTTACGTATAAGAAATTGTTTGTGTGTATCTAAATTTATGTGTTATTCCATATAATAGCGTAAATAGTGAAGCAACAGCCCACGCGATTTTAAAAATAAAAATTAAAAAAAAAAAAATATCGTAAAGGAGAGTATATGAAAAACAGAGGGGAGAGAAGTCATAGGTAAAGGGGACTTTGAGGAATTTGAAAAAAAAAAGTATCCGAGTACTTTTTTTTTGTTTAATCCTTTATTTTTCTATTTTGACTATTTTACAATTTATTCTGTTCTCGCCTTCCTCGTTTTATATTCTTCTTGTTGTTGCTGTTAAGTTGCTTTTGTTAAGTTTGATAACAAGTTTATAAAAATTTCGTAGAACACTAGCTGTTCATTTTGTTAAGCATTATTTGCATTTCTTTTATTTCTTCTATTTGTATAGTTATGGCAGTCTATTGTATGGCTTGTATTATATTACTAGAGGTAGTTTTTGGGATAGATATACTTAGGATTTTTTTTTTTTTGGAGTTCGGATTTTTTAAATTAAAATATAATTTTCTTGATAATAGAAGATACATTCACTATAAGTACTACTACCGGCTTATTTAGAGAAACTCACTTTGCTTATTACGTGCGCAATAGAAAAATTGATAAAAGGGTGCACGAAATTTATATCGTGCGTAAGAAAATGTTTTAATTCTTTGCCACGTAATAACTCTTCCAAATTTATTTCTTGGATGAGTTGTTCAATATAGACTTATAGATTATTTTCCGAAAATTCGTTCACCAATTTTTTAAGTATTTCATGTGACTAATGTCTGTATTATAGAACTTTTTAGAAAAAAGTTTTCGAGCAAGGGTTGTAGAAAAACCCTTTTCACCGATATTCAACGTGACAAGTAATTATTAAAGTTTGAACATAAAAGTTCTATTATGTGATTTCTTTCCAGATCAGTAAGATTTATAAACTTTGTGGAGCATATACAAACACTCACTGCAAAAGAATATGAGGCAGAAACCTAGGTGTCTTCAATGAACAGCCTACTGAAGTATTCCACATTCCAAATAGACAATATACTAAAAACAAATACTGACGTCAGTTTTTCTCAATTTTGTAGCATAAGTAATGTGACAATATTTTTGTTTACTTCGTTCTAAACGAATTTTCTCATTTCATTACGTCATCTCTCTTTCACTAAAAATAATGTAATTATTTTATTAAAATACAAAAGAGACAACATAAACACATATGACAAATCTCTCTCGTCTTCGTCTCAGATTAGCATTTAACTAAAATATTTTTCTCATTCAATTTTTACGTTTTTGTTTCTTTTTTGTTTCTTTACACAATTGTTTCGTATTTTTCTGGATGTCATTTTAAAAAGGACACAGCAATAACAAAGTGCGAAATTGTTTTTTTTTCAAATTTTTTCAGATTTGTTTTTTTTATTTTTGTTACGATATAAAATTGGTTATGTTGCAAGTTTGTTATTATTTTATTAAAATGATTATTACTTTTTTTTTTGTTTTGGTACCTATACCTTTTTTCGTATTTAAAGACAAACTAGCCAGTTTACATAATATGAATATAGTCATAAATGTATAATGGTCTGTCGAACTCAAGGGTCCAAAAACTTGGAAAAACGAAAAATTCAATAAAAAATCATGTTTTATGGTGATTTCTTTCGTGTTTGCTGTCTTGCTGTATTAGCAAAAAAAAAAAATAAATAAACATACATTAAATGTCTCTCTAGTCATGTAGCCCCAATGTACATATATATAGAACCAATATTCCAATTTCTCGGTATCCACATATCTATTATACATACAACTATTATACACAGGTACCTAAAAAGGACATAAAGATTTATTTATCCCTTTTACTAAGAAACTGCAAATAAAAAACAAAATTACCTTTTCAAATTTTAGTTTTGCGTCTTTTGGATCTTTTCTTTGTTTGTTTGTGTTGAAATGTGTGAGTGTTTTGCTTTTATTTTTTCTTCTGGTTAGCTTAAGGAATATGAAATTGAAATTCGTTTATTTTTATAAAAAATCTTTTTGCTCTTTTTCGGTTATAATACGAGTATACGAGTATTAAAAACATAAAGTTCGGTCAAAACAATGGTTTGTAAAATAGCTCTTTTCCCTTCATCAAGTGAAGTCATACAGCTTTTAAAAATAATCTATGTATAACTACTACACTATTAAAATTATTTTCATTAATAAAACAAAAAATTTTAAAAATTGCATACCTTTAGGAGTGGAAGTGGAAAAAAGGCTTCTCTTCACGAAATGAACGAGTGTCTGCTAAAATGTCAGACTGATATCGAAAACTCAAAAAAACGAATTTTAGATAACGGTAAAATTTAACGTCCATTTTGTTGTTTTAAAATTGAAGTATGGTAGAGCAAGCCAGTCATTATTGTTTTGCGTTCACAAAAGTTGAAAAATGCTTATGGTTTCTCTGCAACAAATAGTTTAATACTAAACATACCATAACGGGTCAAATGACCCATTTTGAACTTTTGCATTGAAAATGCACGTCTAATTTTATTGGGTTTGCACATTTGACTTTATGACTTTTTCTAAGTAATTAATGTACAGTTATAACAATTTTTTTTTGTTTGTTTTGTTTTGTTTATTCTGAGTAATCCTTGTTGTATACCGATTTCTACCACAACGGGTCATTTGACCCGCTATGGTAGAAATAGGTATATATTAAGTCTTGGTATGATTAGTGTTAAAAATAGAATTAATAAGCAAATTTTTTTTTAACCAGTGAGCTAAAAAGAAAATAAAACGAAAACCCTGAAACAAAAAAAAAAAATGGACAAAAACAAAATAAAGGAAAAAAAAAAGGCGAAATATTTAACTGGTAACAATTCACAAGGCAACAATTTAAGTTTATTTTTAAGAATAGAATGGCTATAATTATGCGTAGGACTCAACTTGTAGTTTGAAAATACAATTTTTATTTTACTTTTTCTATTCTTCTTCTTCTTCTGCTTCAAATTTTCAGTACATTCGAATTTCAATATATAAAATAAATGAGGTGGCAAGTGAAAGAACAACAAGAAGATGGTTGTTATAGTGTGTGCTTGGAATGAAATTGAAAAACATCGAAATTATAACAAAAGATAATCAAAATTGATAACAAACAACACATGAAACCAATAAAATTGGCTTCTTGAATTTAAAAAGAACCAAAAAATAAAGCAACAAATGAAAAAAATACAAAACGACTGCTTATACAAAGGCCTAACAAAATTTTTGTTAATTTTGTAGGTGCTTGTGAAATAAACGTGAATTGGTGTACATCTTTGAGTGTTATATAGCGCAATTGTAGGGGTACAGAATGCATTTGGATATATGCACACCACAATAGTGTTATGGCAGCCTATTAATTTTTTTTCTTTTTCGAAAATTGAATATCGCTAAAAGATAAATCATGATTATTTTTAAAAAAGATCTGAAAAGATGAGATCAAAATAAAATTTTCTGATTAAAATCGCATGAAAATTCTTCTTTTTTAAAAATTAACAAAAAAAAGGAACACATAAAAGAAACAGCAAACAGCAAGAAGTACAAAAATCTGGGAGTTAATTAAAATTTTTTTATAAACTTTTTTAAATTGGTGTAAAAATTTTTATAGGATTACAAAGAAAAAAAAAATGAAAATGTAAGAGGAAAAAAAAAAAGTTGTAATTACATTTTATGTTAAATTTTTTTTTTTTCTAAAAACAAAACAGAAAAGACCAAAAAGTTTGGTTTTTTTTTTTGTATTTGCTTAGGTTTTTCTTCTTAAACACATTCTATATAGGGACTGCTTCTTTTTCTGGACATGAGGACGCGATTTTTTTCCTTCTGTTTGTAATTATTGCGCCTATTCATGTAAAAATGCTCATTTTTGCTTCTGTTCTTCTGTTCTTTTGGTATATACAAAAAAAAAATTTAATGTAAGTAATGTTTAATTTTCATTTTATACTCGTATATAGGAAAATGTTTATGCCTTTGAATATTTTCATTTAAAATATTTTAATACGAATTTACTTTTGTACAAAAAATTCTTAATATCAAATAGGCTCCAGGAATGTTGTTGTTCTTTGTAATGCAATTTGGTGCTCATTAAAATATAAAATAGTGTTGATGTAAACTTTTGTACATTGTATTTAAATTCTAGGCATAATTTCAGATACAAAGTATTAAAAGATAATTTTCAATTAATGGAGTCCTTATACATATACTAAATCTGAATTCTTCTTGCTAACGTAAAATCAAAAAAATTATTGAAATTTATAGAAATTCCTGAAATATCTGAATATTTTCATACAACTACGGAACAAACGAATGAATATCATATCTGAACAAAAAACGAACGAGTCAAGTAAGGAAAATTAAAAAAAAATTCTCCTCGAACTGGGCTCGAACCAGTGACCTTACGCTTTCTTGACGAATGTTATAGCAACGTAGTTACAGTGGTATGAAGAAGTAACCGGAAAATTATGATTCACATCGTTCTACAGTAATTGACATGATTACTAAGAATTTATTTACATGAGATTGTTACGTATAAAATCTTCTGAAATTTCGTTAAAGTTTTAAATGTAAAAATATGTAAATTTATTTCAAATAACAATTTATAAACTTGGAGTCATACTTTGCCTTGGAGATACTATCTAATGAGCTCCAAGTCAAAGCCTTAATAATTTGTTTTAGATCAAAATTTTAATATTAATTTTTTTTTTTTTTCTCCTTTGTTCACTCCCTCGGGGAGCATAGAGCTTCCACATAGCCTCTCCATCTCACTCGGTTGCGGGCCGAGATGTTTTATTTTTGTCCAGGTCTTGCCGCTTTCGATGATTTCTTTGTCTATTGTTCGACGCCAAGTCATTTTCGGCCTTCCAACCTTACGTTTTCCTTGTGGATTCCACTCTAATGCTTGGCGCGATATCGCAGCCTGTGGTCTTCTTAGCGTGTGCCCCAACCAGCGCCATTTCCTTCTTCTTATCTGTAGCAATGCGGGCTCTTCACCTGCGAGCTTCCACAGCTTAGCATTTGATATTCTTCTTGGCCAGAAGATTATACTACCGAGGTAATTGAATTTATTTCTAATTGAATCTTCTATTGGTGAATTATTTATCTTGAATTGGCCCGAGTTCCGGCTATTTATTCTTAGGGACTTAGTTTTGTTTGTGTTAATTCGGAGTCCAGCTTCTTTTGCTCTATCGTGTAGGAGATTGAGTTTGGCTTGCATCTCTTCATATGTATGAGAAAGGAGGGCAATGTCGTCCGCGTAATTTAAGTCTTCTAGGCGACTTGCTAATGGCCATCTTAAACCTCTAGGCGTGCGTGTGACTTCTTTCATTACTTCGTCCAGGACTGAATTGAAGAGCATCGGGGAGAGTGGACGGCCTTGTTTAACTTCGGTGCTTATGTTTACTGGCTCACTTAGCGCACCACCATGTAGTATTCTAGTTACATTTTCTTCGTATAGTGCCTTTATTATGTTGATTATTTTTTGCGGGATTCTTTTCTTTCTTAGTGCCTCCCATATGCTTTCGCGATGTATTGCATCAAATGCTGTTTCGAAATCTACGAAAGTGATATATAATGGTGAGTTCCACTCAACTGATTGCTCCACAATGATTCTCAATGTGTTTGATTGATTTATGCAACTGCGTTGTTTACGGAAACCAGCTTGTTCTTCCCGCAATTCTATTTGATCTTCTATTCTTGCGAGAATTATCAGGGCCAGAACCTTATTAATAGAGTTTTGTATGGTGATTCCACGCCAATTCTTGCACTCTTTCGAATCGCCTTTCTTGGGTATCTTTATTATTATGTCTCTTTTCCATAAGAATTCGGTATAGTTTCATTATGCCAAATCTGTTCCATGATCGGTTGCAATTTCTGAGCGGCTGTGTTACTGTCGATTTTTAGGAGTTCGGCTGCTATACCATCTTGCCCCTCGGTCTTATTTCGTTTCAGCTTGTCAATGGCCTGCATGACTTCTCTATGCGTTGGGGGGCCCTGGTTGATGCGATTGTTTTGGACGTGGATTCTCGGTTCTGCCTCTACGGGTTCGTTATTTATGCTGTTGTTATTATTTCCTATTGTTTCGAAATACTCTTTCCATCTCTGCATTTGATCTTGAGTGGAGATAAGTAAGTCACCATTGAGATTTCTGACTGGGTGTTTATTGTTGATGCTTCTATTTGTCAACTTCTGAATGTTTTTGTATAAGTCGCGCATATTGTTACGGCGTGCGGCTGTTTCTGCATTTTGGGAATATTAATTACACCGTAAGTAATTATCGATTTTCAAGCCATTTAGTTGCATACACTTTTCTAATTAAATATAAGCATATAAGCTAGCTGTACCAAAATTAAGGTTTTGATTAATGATTTACAAAAAAAAAAAATTTTATAATATCAAAAAATTTTAAAATTAATTTTGCAATTTTGATTAATTTCATATATGTAGAATGCATGCTTGCACCGAACCGGAAAGATCAAAGGAATTTTCATATTATTTTTGATTTAATTAAATTTTTTTTTTCTTAAACACATACATTATGTACGTCGTGCATACATAGATGCATACACATGATATTATTAACCTTTTAAAGTGAGAAATAAAAATCCATTAAGTCCCGAAAAAGAGTTGTGTTCTTTTTGTGTTTTTTTCATTTTCCATCTTTTTTGATCATCAAAAAGGCGTCAACTTTTAAATATAAATTAATGACCACATATATTTTCATTAGCATCCGCATCTCATCATTATTACACATTATTACATTCATTTTTCACAGACAATACAATACATTTTTCTTAAAGTTTTTTTTTTTTTATTTTTTTTTAACTCAAATAAATTTTCAAACCATAAAACTCACAAGAATATCAATTTAATGGTTAAAATGTATAATAAATAAGAGAACAAAAAAGAAAAAAAAAATGAAATACTAAAAAAAAAATAAACTTTAAAAGTAGAAGAACACCATAGAGATCTTCGGTTATCACAGATGAAGATTAAGAATATTTTAAACCCTTTAATCGCACCCCCTACAAGAATTGTTTTTATCAGTTTGTATGTACGAATCTTTGAATTTCTTCAACTATCGTAATTGAATTTTCCTCAATTTTTGAACACAAATCAAATATAAAAGCTTTGCCAGTAAAACTATTCGATTATAACAGGATTTTAAGGGTAATTACCCATCGACACCTTACGTATTTGAATTGAAAATTGCCAGTTTGAAGTGGTAACCGCTTATATTATATTTAAAAACTCTAAGATCCGAAAAATTTTAATTTTTGCTATGTTAAAGGGATATGGGATGGAAATTCAATGTCAGATTCTTAAAACGAAATGAGGGTTGAATTTGGATGATTGGATCTAAATTAAAAAAAAAAATATTTATTTTTCAAAATTTGAATGCGAGATCGGTTTTGGTATCGGATTCAAATTTAAAACTAAAAAATTTGAAGCCAGAAATTAAGAAACTTGTTAGCATACTTTAACCCTTAAATGAAACCATGCACATTTTAAAATTTAGAATTATAATGATTTCATTTGATATTGAAGCAGTCATGTCCTTTTACTTGTTTTGTACTAATGAAAACACTTACAACTTTAACGATAGAAGAGCAAAACCCTTCAGTTATTTTCTGTATTTTCATGAAATTTGCGTTAGAATTTGCTTAAAATTTCAAATTCGAGAATACTATTATCTTCTTCTGCGGGTGCATATTACATTTTAAAATTTTTTTTTGGAAAAAATCTCATACATATGGTTTTCTCTTTTTCTTCTCTTTTTTTGTTTTTTCAAAAAATTCATGAGGTAAATATCATTTAAAAATGAAATAAATTTAAATATTATAAAAAACGCAAGACAAAAACAAAAAAATAAAAAGCTGCCTGTTCAACATAAGAAAGCGCTAATATCACACCTAATAATGATAATAATAATATTGTAGAAATAGTATTAATGACATGACAATATTCTATAAGCAATAACTACATTCACATAATATGTAGCTAGTAAGTTGCTGTTGAATATACTTTTAAAATGCTTGCATTATAATGACAATAAAAGGAATGAACAGCAATATCACAACAGTATGCAGCTAAGCTAATAAAAACTTTTTATAAAAATCGTGTGACATCATTTTTGTTGTATAACGCGTACAATTTTAGTGTTTACTCGTTTTTAAAGAACTATCATCGCATATTAAGAATATTTTTAACATGAGCATTTTTATCTCTTAATAAAACAAATTTTTAAAAACACTACCGAAAGTGATGAGAATGAGAACAACAAAAAAAAAATTTAATAATATTTTATTTTTATATTTTAAAGTTAATTAAAAAATTTTAAATATATTAAGAAAATTATAAAAAAAACTCATAAATCTATAAAAATTGTAGTTAACATAAGGCTAATAAGAACAGAATTATTAAAGGAAGGTGTTAAAAAATTGACAAATTCTCAGAGTTCTATAAGTTGAGAAGTTACATTTTGTGAAATTTAAGACACACGAAGCTAATAGAAATGAAAATTTTTATCAAAAATGTTAGACTCAATCATAACACTAAGATTGACTATTATTTTTCTGATACTTCCTAGATTACAGCCTTTAAGAAATGTAAGGAATTCAGTCTGGAAAACGTGTGCTACCATACAAATTCTGATTCCTGACTTTTTCATTAAGAATCTGATTCTCTGTACGAATTCCGTGTAGCTAGATTCTTTTAAACGAAATATTTTCGGATATTGTTTCGAATTTTGTTAATAGTAGTCGTAAGTTTGATCTGTACTACTCTGCTTAGAGTAATCCGTCTGCTATATATCAAATTATTTTGTTTCTTATCATTCTTCTGATGAATGTTATTTCAAATTACTTTCAGAGAATTCTGGAATCTTCTCGTTTTGACCACAAGGTAATATTTACTGATCAAATGGTTTCTATCAAATATTTGATATCTTGAATTTTGTACTAATGCTTGTACTATACTTATGTAATACTTGTATTATTTGTTATAGTGTCTAATAAAATTTCGGAATACTGATGTTAAATTAGTCAAAAAAATTATTATTCCAAACTCTAAATTTGGGAAGATCTTGTTAATCCATGTATGAGACTATAGTCTTGTTGCCATTGTAACCCCATACTCTTTTATCCCAGTTCTTTTATATGTTCTTTTATTTTTTTATTTGTTACACATTTCTTTACAAATCTTGTTTATTTTTATTATTTTTGAAATTCACAAGACATCAAAACATATTAAGTGCGTTTCATGTGATCCTAAATAAAATATACAAATAATAAAAATGTTCTTTAAAATCTTATTCAAATAAAATTTAAAAAAAAAATTAAAAAAATTTTATTTTAGCGATTTTTCCAATTAAAAATATATAAGAAAGTGATTTACGTCGGGTGTTCTGAGGAGTTTTTTTTTCTTTTTTATAATTTTAATTCACATAAAAGAGATTTTAATCTGTTCAAATGAATTAAAATTTAAAAACGCAAAAAAAAAAATTTTTTATAATATTATTTATAATCTCATATAACAAAAAAAAAATTATATACGAATTTTAGTCGCACCCTTGTGGCAAATAAAATAAAAACAAAATACCATTCCATCAAGAATAACTCATCTTTTCCTTATATACTAAAATATAAGAAAATAAAATATATATAGAAAAAAAAATACATAATTTTAATGTGACAACTTTTAAAATTTACAACCTTTAAAATGAATAACAAAAAATGTGCGATTTGTTAAACGAAAATGAAAAAGAAAAACGAAAAAATAAGCGCAGAGAACATAAAGGAACCGGCGACATACACACATTATAGCAAATCATAAAAATTACTTATCATCATAAATGCCATCAGGACTCGTCACTATCGGAGTACTATATATATACTAAAGAAAAGAAAAAGTATCAACCATTTCATCATTATGTTATACGTTATGTGTTATGAGTGAAAAGAAGAAAGAAAAGTCATAAAATTATTGAAGAAAAATTTTCATAAAAACAAAAGAAGAAAATCAAAAAATATAAGATAAAAATGAAATTTCAAAACTCCTTATAGTTAATATTCATAAAAGATAGTATTTTTCTTTTTTTTTTGGATTCTTTGTTTTTATATTCTATAAAATTTCCGAAATGACTATTGAGAATCGTAGATATGTTAAACCCAGCACCATCATTAGTGGTGGCAAATGTAGGTTCTTATATTGTTTTGGCCTCAGCCTTTAACCAATTGAAAATTTTTACCAATACCTTTTGAAAACAATTGAATATTCAAATTTATACATTTTAATAATCATCCCAAAATGTTTTTGAAGCTCTAAATATTATATATTAGCCCTATATTATTTGTGTATATTAGTGTATATTAGCCCTATTCTCTGGAACTCTGAAATGAGACAAAAACACATTCAGTATGTGCAAGTATAAGATTTATACCCAAAAAGATGGTAAAATTTTGATATAATCCCGAAACTTCGAAAAATAAATAAAACCTACACAATACGTATATCGCGAAAATACTAAAACTTACTCTATATACTAATTACTATATACTAATTACTAATTTTTGATTACTATACTAATATTATTAATTATGCTAAAAACTTATTTTTTATTCTAATCTAAGCATTCTAATCAAATATTTATTTTTTATTTTGTTGTTTCAGGTAAGTGTCAACTGATCTTCAGTAATACAAGCAAGTAAATGTTATCAATCTATTAATTAAAATTATATATAAACTCTATAAATTAGTGTAGAAAGCTACAACACAAAGAAATTGTTGGCTGTAAAGTTTTTTGGAGATTATTACAGAAAATTAATTGGGCGGCTGCATAAAAATTAAAATTTTACTAATAATTTGGCAAAAAAAAACACTATATACAATACGGAAAAAATCTTTTCAATCGAAAATTACCTTCCGAGAGTCATTCTCTTTCTTCTCATACTTAAGCGGATAAAATATTGACATAAGCAGTCACACTCTTAGCTTAAGTATACAATTTAGTTTAAGTAGTAGAAAACTATTGAGAAACCAAAATCTTTGTAGGGCCACCCTCTATAATGAAAGAAACCTAGTGCTGATACTGGTCATTCCTATATCTCTTAATTTTCAAAATGAAAAAAAAAATAACAGCAAAAGAATAGATGGAATATCTGAAAAAACAATAAGAAAACAAGAAAAATATCAAAATACAGAAAAAAAACAAAGGAAAAATCAAAATTTGACAGAAAAATACAAAAAGAAAAACAAAACAATGTGAAAAACAAAAGAAAATTTTTTGACTTCTCATAAGAATTATTTTATGGTTAATTCCCTATGGAGAAATTAATTTCTTTTCTTCTTCATACAAAAACAAAAAAAATTCCCTACCCCACCAAAAAAAAAAATCTTTTGATCAAAACTCTCCAAACCTCAAAAGGCTCATTTCATTATAATTTTCTTGAGCACAATATGACTGAATTGCTGATATCCGAAATATTGTACATTTTAACATTTTTTATGCACACACACATACGTAAGTGCTATACAATCTTACACACATATGCACACACTTACGTACGTACATATTATCTATATATGCATTACATTCATAAAGTTTATATGGATGTGTGTACACAAAATGTACATGTTTTAAAAAAAAAAAAGAAACAGCAAAATATATGAAACCTTACATCTCATTTTCTCATGTCATATATCACCCAGCTCATATTATGACGTTTTACATCACAATTTGAAAAATAAAAATAAAGAAAACAAAAAACGTGTACAATCTTATGTACGTACGTAACAACTTACTTTTTAAGTAGAATACTCGTATGTGTGTTTAAAAGTATATAGTTCCCGTATATATGCAATATACAATAACATCTAAGTTCATATACAACACAATGATGTACACAGAATGTGCTATAGCATAAGTAAAAGAAAAATATTCTTGTTGCTTTATCGTTTTTTATAGTATTATAGCTGTCATGAATCACTCTAGCTTTTCATTTCTTTTTGAGTAGAATATAAAAATTTTAAGACATTTCAATCTTTACTCTTAACTTCTTCTATAACATTCTAATGCTTAAACATTCTATTTTGATACTCTTTTTTTTTTTTATTATTGTTGTCTATGCTGTTACTTGCTGCTGCTCAAATTATTTTTTAAGAGGAGTTTTAAAATTTTCATTTTCCTTTTTTTTTTGCGCAAAATAAAAATAAAATTTATTTAGTTTGAATTTGTGAGGAACACCCCCCTGTGTATAATATGATCTTACTTTAAAGTGCATTATTGATTTGTAATTATATTGTTAAAAATTTAGTAACACTGAGTCTATATTAAACTTAAAATTAAAATTTTAAGATGCAATATGAACCGCGGACCGTAGATGTTTGGAAAGAGTACAAACTACTCGGAAAGTTAAAGTGTTTACAATGTAAGGCTAACTCTATGGCATATGTCTCAGCCTGAAATATCAATGGGCAGCGTCCGAGGGCCCTTGATATGCTTACGCTCTCTCCGTACACACCCACGCCCACCCCTTCATTGGTTTTAGATCCATCCGTATAGAAGACCACGGCCCCAGGGCCAAGTTGTGGTCCGCCTTTCAGCTAGATCCATAACGTATGGCCTCACTATGTTCCTCTCCCTCAGACCAAAGTCCAAGGGCATCCCCATGTCATGTAGGCCACCGATCTCCGCAATGATGCTTAGATGACCTCTAAGATAACCCGGCTTTGGCTCAATGTATTGCCTTATTCGCAGTGACGCTTTCATAGCCTCCCCCTTTAGGTGAATATGAAGCGGGGCCAAGCCCAGGAGAGCCTCCTTCGAGGTCGTTGGGCACGTTCTCAGGACACCAGTTATGCCAAGACATGCGAGGCCCTGCAATCGAGTGAGAGTAGCCCGCGCCGTCGCCTGCTCAGCCTTCTGCCACTATATGACACAAGAATAAGTTACAATTGGTCGAATAATTGTAGTGTAGGTCCAGTAGACCATAACCGAATGATTTAAATGCAACACAAATTTCCTAAATTACGGTGTTGCCTATCATTCCAACATTGATGTAAATAAAGAGAGCATAAAACATTTCAAGGAACATGCTCGAAATTACAAAGAACCAGATAAGTCATTTGTTTTCGTAAGGATCCTAATATATTCAGGATAAAATTTCCGCAATTAAATCGTTAGAATTCCAAATTATCTTATTCACTACCTACACATGACTATCCTCTATTTTGCAAATCTTGTACTTAGATTTTAATGAATAAATATTATAGTTATACTACATTTTATGCAATAACCACCGCAATAAAAACAAAGTGTATATTAAATATGGAATGAAAATAAAAATTAAAATAACATATGAGACTGTTAAGTGTCAGATGTGATTATGACAGTAATTATTAAAATTCCATAAAATTATAAGAGAATATTCATATTTTCACTTTAAGTTTTTACTCTTATATTTTATTTTATAATATTACAGTTATTGCAAAACATAAAACTGAGGCAAATGATTGACTGGTTACTAAAAAACTTCTATGTATGTATGAATTTCACAAAATCAAGAAATTTTTATCAACTTATATAAGAGGCCGCATACATATTATATAAGATAATTTTCTTTGGGGAATATTGTATAACTATTATAGATTTTATTCGACTATAAATAATTTAGTATTAATATTATAAATATTCCATATAGGATTGCATACGGATATTCCACGAGGGATTGTAAAAAATTTACGTGCTCCGTTTACCAAAATATTTCCTTTTTTTTTATTAAAATACGTCATATTTCTGACGTTAGAATGATAAAATTGACCCCTTTGCTTGAAATATATTTTGTAATTGATTCCATTTTTGAGTAATAACCATAAATGATTCTTAAATTCATCAGCTATTACTCTCTGTTAGGTTTGAGTATAATTGATTTGTCAAATTAAATAAGTGGTTTTAAGAAATCTTTAATTAATTCTTTAAACTGATTATAAACGTTTAGTAAATTTCGTATTAAAAGTGTAAAATTTTAATTAATTTTTATAAATTATTTTATTAAGTTGTTATATTTTGAAGTTAAAAAAGAAAAGTGTACGTTTAGTAAACACCCACCTTAATTTTTATTTTAAAATAATTTCTTAAGCGCATTTAAAATGTAAATGGAAGGTGTAGTTATGATTTATAATATATAAAAAGTTTAATGTGGGTATGGCTTCTTATATTAAGTAAGTTACTCTTTTTGGAAGAGAAAAAATGAACGCATCTTTACGGTAATAAAATATTTTTGCTCTCTTATGCTGTTATCGCAAAATGACGAGGGATTAGTCATTAAAGTTCAATATTTGTTGATTTTCGTCATTGTTCCTTAAAAATGAATAATTAAAATTTGTTTATTACATTTAATGATGCAAACTGTAGCAAAATTAAAATGGTTTGTTTTAATATCTAATGTATATACCTTTGACTCAAATCTAACGTATATACCCCTGATATCATATCATATCTGAGTCAAATACATTGTACAGCGCCTCGTTGGATAATTGAAAACCTTTAAAAATTCATAACAGCTAACATAAAATCTTTGATATATATTCATCTTAATAGAGTTCATTCCGCTCTTCTTGGAAAATTCCAAAAAATATTGTTTATTGAATTAAAGCACTTCATTAAAATTTTCATTTTTCCAAAAATATAAACTGTTAAAATCAACAAAATTCTATGATTTGCTAAATCAAAACAGTAAAAATCACGAAATAAAAGCGAATCATTATTAAAAAGTCTCTACTTATTATTTATATTTAGTCTAAATCCACGCACCATTCTCAATTTAATATTTTACTTTAAAATTTCTTTTCCTTTGTGTCTTGATCTCAATTACCTTTTCATATACAATATTCGCTTTCAAAGAAAAATAATATTTGTAAAGAAACCTCAAAATATCAAAAACATTAATGGTCGGACGGAAGGAAGGAAAAGTAATATTATTCTTCTGAAGATTTTTTTCAATATTGTTATATTCATGTATGTATGTATGTAATATTAAAAGAGTACCAAAAATAATCGTATAACGAACAGGTCATTACCATTTTCATTTCATTATTATACTTACATACTTGCATACGTACATAATATTCATATAGCTCCATATACATTTTGAGGAATTCATTGGTCTGCTACTGGTTTATT
The DNA here is from genome assembly GCF_029603195.1 of Condylostylus longicornis. Classification (NCBI taxonomy): domain Eukaryota; kingdom Metazoa; phylum Arthropoda; class Insecta; order Diptera; family Dolichopodidae; genus Condylostylus; species Condylostylus longicornis. The sequence continues at coordinate 2,634,525 of NW_026578052.1, read as the reverse complement.
TCAAAGTTTTCTGAAATGCACACACTTACACCCATTTTACATACATACACTTGTAATTTGAATATGTTCGACGTACACAACAGATTTTTCTTTCAACATCATAGTAGTTATTTTGTTTTTCAACTTTATTCAAACTTACCCAATTTAAGCATTCACGTGGGATTGTAGAATTGCAATTTTTTATTTAACAATATTTTTAATGGTCATTGGGAAAAATTTCAATGTCGTGTCGCTATTTCTATCCAAAAACATTAACAAAAACAAAAAAATTAAAATAAAACAAGAAAAGAATGAAAAATACAAGACTGCAGAACAGAAAAAAATAGAAGGAAGAAAAAACAAAAAGTTTTTTCTTTTACAGACCGTTAAACTGGAATAAATTTTCCGACTAGAGTCCGTCTTTTCCTATAGATAATTTTTGTTTTCAATTTTTTTTTTTTATAATTTTTTGAATTTTCCTGCTACTTTGCTTGACTACATGTTTGATTTCTCGTTTTATGTTGATCAGTCGAAGTTTATTGTACAAGTTTAAGGTTTATTTTTTATTTTGAAATTTTTCAATCGTATTTTGGCATTAAACTATGTATAAAAACTATTCAAACACATTAAAAAAGTTATAAAATAAAATTAAATTATAAAAAAAAAATTATTGGCAATCAAGAATAAATCTTCATGGAAACCTTGGTAAAAAGAATAGTTGTATAAAATTTTTTGGCGAATCTTTGACAATTTTGTTTAGATTTATTAACTTAGATTGTGAAAATTTTTACTAAAATATTTTTTGTAAAATTTGTTGTAGAATCCGAATGATTTGTGTTGAATTTTTGTGTTTTTCAAGTATTAGTGTAGGTCTTTGCTTCATATGTGAAGGAAAGAGAGTGGCAAATGTTCATAGTGAAAGCTAATAAAAAGTTTTTCGCCTAATCGGCAATATGATTTAGAAGTGCAACACTAAACAGGGAGAGTTTAATTCCTAATGTGTAAACTGGCCTAAGTGTATTCTATCAAGGGATATCGCTGATTGACGGTCCTATTAAAGTATAGGTTTAGGCCAGCTTGCACGTTCTCCGTATTCCATGTCCTGTAAACTCATCCAACCTTCAATTTTCTTAGATTCGGCTATGACTCGGATCCCATATTAGATCAATTTCAAACAATTGCGGCTTCAAGTTAAAAAATGACCCGCAATTCCGGCCGGCCGTAGTAGTAGATAACTTCGCTTCCAATACCCTTATCGCTACCTGACTGCCCGTCAAAATATTAATGCGTCTATGTACATATAATATCATATCTGCCCGTCATCGATTATAAAATCTCTTTTATTGCGACCACATCCACTTAAAAGACGTTGCAGTAGTCTGGAAGACGAAAACAGATTTCCATATCTGTTTCATGAAGGTGTTTGAAGTAGACTTCTCTTTCAAGCCATCACTTAGCTTGGATTTATCTGTGTAGAAGTAAATAGAATAGTCCCAAATGTTGCCTTCAATTGTTATATATTTTCCCATACGTCATCGCAATGCAAGTTTGGTCACATTATACTAAATAACGTTAACACATTAACATTCTATAAAAGATCTATAGGAAATTCGCAAAAATTCTTAGGTATCTTAATTTGTAAAGGTCCACCACAACATGATTATGTTGTCATCAGACATATTGTCACTATTATAGACAAAACGCGAAATTATTGCTGAAGGGTATGATACAAGCTTTAATTTTAGGTCTAATTTTTTTAAGTTTTAATAATGAAATTATAAAATTTTAATTCAAAGTGGTAAAAATTCTTTGTTTTTTTATAGTTTTACTCTGTTTGTATACAAAATTGTATTTTGTACTGAAAGAGCTTCTTTTAGTTCAAAGAAAACTGTATTTGAAGGAAAATATATGAACATCGAATGGCTAGATGAATGTAGTTTAAAAAGAGAACCAAACACAAAAAGCAAAAAAAAAAAAAAATTAAAAAAAATTTCAAAGAGGTACGTTTTGTCTGAAAAGTTTTTTTTTTCCACTACAATTTTCTTGTATTTCTTAGGTTTTAAAAGAATTTTTTTTTTTGTTTTTCTTTATGTCTGCGAATCCTTTTTGATCAATTCAAATTTTATTATATAATCTTTGAATAAGTTTAGCATTTTTCTTCAATCCAATGATAGTTTTAATTTTTTTTTATTTTTCCTTTCTGTCTCAAGATATTCCGTGATATTTTTCGCGGTATAATATTTAAAAGTAACAAATTAAATCAAAATTTTGGCATCTATATACTTCAATGTTAGAAGAATAAGGAAATTAAGGATGAAAAGTAATAATTTGCATATAGAAAATATTTTAGTTACGGAATTTCATAAAAATTTGCTCTGCATATCTAAAAACGGCTGAATTTATTGAAAGTTTAGGCATTTTTTGTGCAGTTCATAATAAAAATTTGAATTACTTCAATACTACAGCAGCGCAATAGGTTTACTGCTTCATATAATTCACATGCCACTTGAAGTAAACCGTATACATCCGTATTGGACATCATAAATCATGTACAGCCCTTCTGTACTCATAAATTCTACTATAATTGAGATTATAAAATAGTTCTTTAATTAAGGCTAAATATTCTGTTTCATTTATTAAAGTAGAGCAAATTATAATTACAGGAAAAGCTAAGAATATTTTTAATTTAATTAAGTTATTTTAAAATAATTTTATTCTTACATATTTATAAAGCTTATCTTTCTTTATTTAATTATAAATAAATAATATGAAAATATTTTTAACTTTAATAATCTCATTAAAATAAAATTCTTACATAATTTATAATAATTTAACATTATAATTTTCAATTAAGTTCAAATATACGGCGACCTACACAATATTAGAATAAAAACAATTTAAACATTAATTGATAATATTCTGGATGAAAAAGAAGAAAACTAATGTCATTCTATAAATTTATTGTATGCTATTGTATGTATATGTGTGTATGTATATTGATTATTTGATATAATAATATAGGGAACGTATGACATTACAAAAGATACAGGCCAGGCTTATGACTGCTTTTTACTGTCTCCAGTAAATCTTATATCAAGAGTATTTTTATTTTATTTGCTGAGATCACGTAAACTTTGAGAGCATTTTTTCATGTTCATGAAATGAGAGCATATTTTCATTTTAACTGTGTTAAACAGAGAGCTGTTTGTATTTGAGTAAGTGAGAAATAGCATATAATATTTAATAATCGTTTTAACCGACATTGCATGTAATAATGAAGGCTATACAGGCTATACCGTAATTTTATTTAACAGTTATTTTATGGTTATTTTGCAAAAGCACTTGATCTTTAATATTATTTTTCTTTAAAGAAATCGTATTAATAATAGAAATCAATGGTCTCATTGTCTCTTTTACTGGTGACCAGTGTCCGAACCAATGAATTATTGCAATGCAATAGTACACAATTCATTACTTTAATGTTATTTGTTTTGCAATGTTCTTATAATGTTTCTAAAAAACATAGCATCTATTTAGTATATTAGTATGCAGTTACATTTATTCAAACTTATACAAGTATGAACAATTCTCTAGGCTAAATATCTTACGTTTGTATATTAATTTATCCATGTACGTTTATATAGTATTAAAGTGGAATTTATGTTTTCAACATATTTTTCAATTTTTAACATACACATATACATAATTATGTAATTTTTTGTTGTAAATTCAATTTAAAAGATTTTCAAAAAAGAACTATTTATACTTAGATTTAGCTATATTGTCTAATACGCTATATGAGCTTGTTGTATATGAATAAGTTTATGCTATAGAAATGCGATTTCATAGAAAATTGAAAACTAACTTTATTAGACATTAATATATATATACATATGCATGATATACGTATATAATCTTAATAAGAGCACCACTCATATACATAGAATGCATATTATAAATAAAATTCTGAAACAAGAAAATTGACATTGCGGAAATTAAAAAATTGCTATTTAAAATTTTCTATTTATCTACCTATTTATACATACTTATATAAGTATGTTATGAATATAATGAAAAATTGAAATTGAAAATTTTCAATGAAAATTTTTCTTAATTTTCGTTCAAATATAGTTCATAGCTCCTGCTAAATATGTAAAGAATTTTGGTTTGAAATTATATTGACGGTTTCTTTCGAGTTTAATATTGTTTTGTCTTTGTATTATTTTTATATGAATAGTGGGGGGGGGGGGAATTATATAATCAATTATATAATTTCAATTTATGCCACTTTCTATGTATAGTTCCTCATTCTCATATTCAACAAAACATTAAAATTTTGTAATGGTATTTTCAATAGATGCAGAACAAGTAACCATGTAACCAAAAACAGAGACGTCATATACGAGTATAGTAAACCCTTTTCTGTGTTTAAATGTCCACCAAAAGAATTTGAATAATAATAAGGTACGCATTTAGGGTGAATTAATTATATTGTATAATTCTACAAAATACCGACACCCTAGTATTACCATAATATGCAATATATTTAATTTTCATACAAAATTTTAACTAGATTTTTGAAAAGTCGTCTTATTTTCCTTAGACATATGTGCAATAAAAATATGCAGAATATGCTTTTATGCATTAATACATTTATGTACATATATATATGTATATACTTATTTATTCTATTGAATTCAATCGAATTAAATTTAATTTGAAACACTTTAGAAACTTTTCTAAAATATTATATGACAATTTCCAAAATATTGTTGATGTGTAAAAATCAGCCACAAGTAAATTGAATAATATGGAATCTATGTATATATATATATATATTGTATACTCAATATACACTCACATATGTGAGTATTCACATACTCAATATACACTCACCTGTATACTATATACGTAAGAAAAGTTCTTCATTCAAACAATTTTATTGCAAAATCACGTATTGAAATTAAAAGTTAAAATGACAAATAATAAAATTTGAATTCCAAATTAAAAATTATTTTCTATAAATTTTGTGTTTGTTTCCTTTTTATGTTTAAATGTATGTGAATCAGAAATATACATTATGTATTATTATTATATACATATAACTATGTAGTCAATAATATAATTACATCTATATAAGAAATGATAAAATGATAGTAAATTGAATGAAGAATGCTTAGAGTAGGTACCAAGTAAACACTATGTATTTTTCATATTTTACAAGATTTGTGTATTTGAATGTGTGTATGTAATAATTTTGTACAAAATCTATCACAAACACTATTAAGAAAAATTCAATAACCATTTGTATATGAAAATTAATGCTAGAAAATTTTAAATTTCATAAGCCATGAAGGTAAATTGTAAGAATATCTAGTTATAATTTGTCCAATATTTCTTGGATTCGGAATGCTTGTAGTAGCACGTTCGGTCATTCATTTAACAATTCACAAGTATTGTACGCTTAGCCGATGTTTTCTATTTAAAAAGAATTGTTCCGACAAAAAAGTTTTTGATTTACGGTTACTTTAATATTTTTAGATACCAATGTTATAAAATTTAAACACTTAAAGCATAAATTTGAATATTTTGGACAATTACTCGTATTTTGTTATATTTTTTTGTTATTTTGTTGCAGAAAACATTTGCATACATTTTCATTTTATTTACACACCCCCAATTACATGAATAATCTTATATGGTATAGTTATACGAAATACATTTGAATCGTACGCCTTGAAATATGCAAGTACAAATATGTATATTTTTAAACTACGTAGCATAAATTTGTAAGATAAACTAAATGTAAGAAACATTTCTACGCCATTTTATTTATATTATTCATAGTTTATATACTATATATCTAGTATAGTACCTAGATAACTTATATTACATAGTAAAAGCGTATTTAAATTCTTAATGTGCAGTACACATAATATTTTTGAACAAAACTATAAATGAATTAATGAGCATTTTTTGTAGACTCCATTAAATTAGTCTCAATCAATAAAGCTTCAATTACTTTATCTCTCTCTAAAATTACAGTAATCCGTCCGATAACGTATATTTTTGGCCATAATTTACTTTTACAAATTGAAAGCACTTGCTCTTTTAAAATTAGAGCTTTGAGCAATAACTTTGCACTACTCATGCACTGCACCATTTTATATAGCATAACAACATTTAAAGAATAAGAAAAATTTCATAACACTATTGTAATCAAATTCCTCTGAAGTATTATATATAAACTTAAAATACAACTGTTATACACAATACTGATCAACTAGCATGCACTCATTTCTAATTTCAATGTTTTGTTTTACTATTTTCCTAGAAAAATTATTAAATTTTCATTTTCCCTTGTATTTTTTTTTTAATTAAAAATTTTAACTTGAAATTTTTAATTAAATTCAAGAGAGAGATAGAGAGACAGAGTAAAATTTTAAAGATTATAATCATTAACGAGAAAATTTATAAAGTGTATAATTATAGTAGTACACAAATAAATAAATTCATTTTATGTACGTCGATGTACGTAATTCAGAACCCCGACCCCTTCCTCCTCTTCCGATTTTAGTGACAATAATAATGCTTATATCTCTCATGCAGAGCTCATTTAAATTAATTTTAACTTTTTTATTAAAAACGTTTTTTATTAATTCGATTATACAACAAACAGTAGTTGATAATAATATTCTTTAAAAAAAAAAGAAAACAAAAAAAAAACCCAGTAGTTAAAATTAGTAAACTGCGGATGCGGAAAGTCATTATTTTTTATAACTTTTAAGATTGAAATGCTATAAAAAAAAAATTAAAAATAAAGCGAAAGTCCAAAAAACCATTGCATATCGGCTTCTTGTTTATCAATATTTATTCCCGTATATACACACAAATACTCATACTCCTATTGTATTGCAGACTATAATTTTCATTTATATAGAAAGAGAAGAAAAATCAATAGTTTTCTAGTTAAGTTAACAACTTGTTTACACAGATACTTCCTGTACTTTACCAAAAAAAAAAAAAGAAAAAACAGAATTTTCAAAACTTCATTTCAGACATTGAAACCATTCAGTAGTCGAAATTCGGTTCGGTTGAATTGTTACAATAAATCGATTTTAAAAAATGTTTGGAGAATTAAAAAAAAAAAAATTGAAAAATAGGAAAAATGCGCAATATACGTACAAATAAATTACGGTTGTAAATTTTTATTACTTATATTTGTAAAAGAAAGAAAAATTGTTACTGTTCAATTTGATTTACAACTTTACAAAAAAATTTTTTTTTTTTATTTCCTATAATAACGCTTTTTGCCCCGAATTTACTCGTAAAATTTAAAAATATTGTAAAAAATTTTTTTATTTATTTTCGTGTAGTTTTACAATTAATTTTTAATATACTATAAAATTAAAAAGCTATATAATTTTTTTTATTGATTTTTCTATTTTGTTTAAAATCTTAAAGAGTTTTAAAATTACAATGGTAGTATTTTTATTTAATTTTCATTTTATAGAGAAGAACTGAGCAAATAATAATCTAAGAATAAAAATTTAATTATTTCAAATTAAATTTAGTAGTAAATATTAATAAATGGGGGCAGTTTATATCATAAACATCTTAAATATCTTATGGTTAATTGGGGCAAAAGAAAGTAACAACTGTCTTTGTTTTTTTTATTGACAAATTACTGAAATGCATTATTGTTGTCATTTCATTGTGTTCTTCCACCCTCTATATTAGGTGTTGTAGATTGTATATTGTAGATCTTAAGGGAACCGAGTGGGACAGGAGTAACTCCCAAGCACCGCAGCCATACTTGACTTATTGTAGCCTCCTCACGCTCCCGGCTATAATATCCCCGTTCCAACCACAAAGCCGAAGATATCCTTAAGGGAGTTGGACAACAGTTCCCGGACACTTAGGGACCCATGTCCAAGACAATTGCGGCACCGAACAGCCAGTGCCGGACAATCGCAGAGAATGTGCACGGCGGTCTCATCGCCACCCCCACAAAATCTGCACAGGGGGGAGTCCGACTTTCCCAGCCTATGCAGGTGGTACTTCACTGGGCAGTGCCCCGTGAAGAAATTCACAATAGTGCGAACCCGGCTCCTGCTCATCCCCAGCAACTCTGCGATGAATCCACTGGAGCATGCCGAAGGAAACACCTTCGCGTGACGGGATCCTTTCGTGTCCCGCCAGTGACGGCCGTATTCCGCCGCGAGCAGGCAGGCAAGCCTGGCCCCCACAGCGGAAGAAGGCAGACCGCGGAAATGCAGCGGCTGCAAAAAGTCAGCCCCAGATCCCCTCCGCGCCAGCTCATCGGCAATTTCGTTGCCCGCATGGCCACTATGGCCCGGCACCCAAAGGACCGTGACTCTGTTCTCCGATGCCAATTCCATAAGTGCAGCAAGGCAGCCCCAGACCAGCTTGGATGAACCTGAGCTGAACGAAGCGCCAGCAGTGCAGTGCAGAGTCTGCAGTGCGAGTACGGTAGACCTTCCGGACTGATAGGCGTAGATTCATGATTGCTTCCCAGTGCATCGTCCCATATAAATCTATCAATCACTTATTACATTGCTTTCAATAGAAAAGAAGTAAGGCTGATTGGACTGAAGGACCTTGGGTGATTGCTTGGTCGCTTACCCGCCTTCGGAATATACGTCACTTTAGCCACCCTCCATGCCTGAGGGATGTAACCTCACGCATAGCTGGCACGAAAATTTTCCAACAGTGTTGGAAAATTTGAAGGGCCTGAAAGAGAAAACAGCCCATTTTGCCGTCCTAGGTGCGACACTAGCCCCTCCAACAGCAAATACCGAAGCAGTACCGGCCTCCCCATTGGGCTTGGGCCCTTTTGGTTCACCCGGAATGCTTATATCCGGCGTGCTGGTCGATGGTCCTTCCGTTCCCGCCCTTTTTCGGAGCGACTTCGGAGTTGGCCTGAAGTGCTCGTCGTTGTCTCGGTGGGCGTTGGTTTTTTATTTTGTCCTGCCCTGCCGCTAGCACCTTGAGAGGATTTTCTTCCTTTAACCCGAACGGTAACACGGAAGAAGTTCAGGAAAAGTCGGAACTCCGCTTTCCGTAGATCTTCCAATCCGGAATCTTCCACGGAAAAGGTGATGGAGCAGCCCCCGTCCTTTTCCTTATCCATCCTCAGTACCCTCCAGGAACTCATCTTGAGGCTGGGATTTTGCTTCCATATCCTACTTAGAAATTTGTCCCTGGAGAGACTGACGGTTGTCTGTTCCTTTAGCACGTAGGTGACGCAGACATGCTGTTTGGGCATGTCGTGGCCATCCAGTACCACGACGTTGCAACCGTCCCAAGGCTTTATCTTCCAGCAGACACTGGTTCTCCACTCCCTGGTGTTTTGATTGTTGCATGTTACGAATATCCATCCATCCCTTTGCAACGCTGCAGTGAATTGTGGAAGAGAGTCCACAACTTTATCCATTTCATCGATGATGGCTACTTTGATTTTCCCCATCTGGACTTCGGATAGCCTTTCCTCTGGATGCAGTTTATGAGTGATGGCCACCTTGACCTGTGCTACTGCATCCCTGATATGAAGTCATTTTCGGGTTTTGTTGAGGAATGTTCCCAGGGACCTTTCCCTCAACATTGCCCTTTATCGGCCACTTTTTTGAGGGCCTTGCATCAGGGGTGTTGCTTTCTGACCTTTCCCTCTTCTGGGGATGGTCGGCCACAACACCCGATCGGCAGGCATCGCTCATTTCGCTCATTTTCGAAATGGAAGAGATTCAAGTACGTTTTTTAAAGATGCATAAATGACACAAATGTTAACTGCAATTTTGACATATTTTGACATTTTTAAAAGGGCTGCCAATATCAGTTTGAATGACAATTTATATTGAACAGCAGACAGTTAATTATTATCGATACAGCATAATTTCGAATTTTAATACTTTTTAAGTGGTTTACACTATGAATGGTTAGACTTAATTAATTAAAATGGTCATTATAAATTACTAAAACTCGTTTACATAAAAAAGAATCCAAAACTTTTATTTACCTTGTAAAACTGTTAAACTGTTTATGTATACCATATAATGTCTTACTGGTATGTAACTGAATATAAATGAAAAATTATACGTTCTCCAAAAATATGATGTATGTAGTTTCTAGCATCTACTAATAATTTACATATGATTAATTTAAAAATTTAAATCGACAAAATAACAACTTTCAATAACTATAAGTTCCTATATACAATTGTATGCGCAGATAGGTAAACAATCAGGCGGCTGCTTTAGTGTTATTCAATTCTGTAGTTCAACATTTATAACACTATAGCCCCAACGTCTATTGAATTCAATTTATTAGGCAATAATTTTCTTCAATTGACTCTCATACCTTTACAATTTTTGTCTTTGTTTTTTTTTTTTGATGCCTTCTTAATAATTCTGAACTTCTTAAATCCGGAACATGTTGTTTTCATTTTTCCGAATTCTCTTATTCCTTTTTTAAATATCCGCTCATTATGTGCATTTACGTAATGTATGTATGTATATAGAACTATAATATCTCCATATATAAATTTATCTATGTTATTATCATTATGTCCTTATTTGAAATTTTACATAATATTTATGTATACATAATAATACACATTTACACACACATATAATGTATTTTATGTATTTATGTTTACAATATATGTAAGTTTTCAATTATACAAACGAGACATACTGCAACATAAAATTGCGGAATTCAAAAGAATCAAAAACAAAAAAAAGCTATACAACATAAAAACATTGTACAGCATAGAAATTATGTAGTTACATTAAAAATCCCAATATGGAATATGGGAACTTGGCACATACATTACACATTCCTATATTTACATATTTATATTATGTGTTTGGGAACATATAAATATTATTTTCGTGTATAATATTTCAAGGTAATAGGACCCAAGTAACATTTTCTTGAAATAACTACATTTTTACTGCACGAATTCAATATTTTCAATTTTATAATAATTGCAAATTTCGGCAGAAGAAATTGCTAAAATTAGCTTACTACGTTAAAAAAATTATTCTGTTCCAATTAATCCATTTGCAACTCTTGATATCAAAACTTTTTGTTCCGAATTTTGAGTTCTGGTATTCTGTTTTTCCATCTAAGGATTTGATCATTATTTTATCAGTCAATTTATTTGAACAATTACACTCCAAAAAAAACAATATATCAACCAATATTGCATATATAAATAACGTAACTCATATTTAACATAGCTCGTGCTCAAATTATTTTAGATGAAATATTATGTCGGTTACTTATTATAAAAATTGGTCCAATAGGCGCCATGTGAAATGATAGTACCCGATGTTATAACTGCAAAGTTTCAAAAACTTCATGTTCAATTTTTACATGAAGTTACTCTTTCGACCCGGCTGGTACACATATGTTCCACTGTACCAGTAAACTATTAAAGTATTCGAAAACCGGTCGCAAGGGTTTATACCAAACTATTTTGAATGAGGCTATTTGTTCACATTTGGGCTCTATTTCCCTCGAAGTACTATATACAAAAACTTTCTATTAATGTAAATACTTATGCATTAATATAAACATTAAAGGGAAGAACTAAAATAACTACATAATAACGTTACTAACATATTTATGCACAAAAGAATAAATAAAAAAAAAACAAGTAGAAAAACAAAAGAGAAGAAAAAAAAAGAACGTTATGTTTATAGCAAAAATATAGAAATTTTATTATGCAAAACGAGGCACGCACTCTTGTAAACTTTGAAAACGTTTTTCAGTTCTATGTTTTTTCCCTTTTTGTACATAAATAAATAAATAAATAAATAAAGTACAAATAACACAAAAAAAAAAAAAAAGCACAGAAACAAAAACAAAAATGAGAGTTACTTAAAAGAGGAAAAAAAGGAGTAAAAATATTTTAATGCTCTCGTTATACTTTGGTTTTTTTTTTTGTTTTCCTTTTTTTTTTGATTTCGCTAAATTCTTATATACACAAACTCATCCCGTGCTCACATTTCCATATACATTATGTACATAAATAAGTTGTGTGTATATGAGCATATGTGAGCATAATGTGTATATAATATATGTATGTATGTATGTATGTACACAAGTATTATGCGAAATAATAACGAAATACTAAAGTGAAGTTCGTTAATTTTTTCTTTTGTCCTTAATTGGATGCAAATTTTTTTTTTTCATTTTCCTTTTTCACTATTATTTTTTCGTTTTTGCATTTACATATATAATAATAATATAGAAACAAAAAGAAAGTACCTACTAACTTTTTTTTTTTTGTATAAACTTATGCGGTGTATGAATTTGTTTCTGTATACTTGCATATACGTATGTACATATGTATGTGCAAATCCGAGTATATCTCTATCAAAGTCCTATAATATGTCCCAACTAGTAAATTGAAGTTATACATTGTTGCCTGGTTGGAACCGTCTACTTATTAGTAATTGGTTTTTAATCATGGCGATTTCTCATTGGAGAGAAAATCTTCTTAAATATTCTCCAAAATTCTCCCGAATTCGACGTCCTGGCTTGGTTTTGTTTGGAATATAAGAAAAAAATCAAATATTTAAAGAAAGTTACTCAGCAATCTGTAGGAGCTTATGTAGCTTATGTAGGAGAGAGAGGCACCATGTAAAAAATATCTGCAGAAAACATTGAGAGTGTTTTTTATTTTTTCATTTTCTTCTGCAATCTCAAATAAAAAATAATAAAATCGTTAGTGGATTAATTGAAAATTTTAACAACTGCCGATTTGTCTCTGAATTCAACCAAGAGAGAATTTAAATTCTTTTTATTGCTCGAAAGAATATACGTTAAATTCATAATTACGCTAAAGCATGAATAGATGTGGCAGAGTCTATATGATATCTCCAGTTTTACTCGTATATATGGAAATGAGATATTATAGGCATGAGCGTGTGGAGAATAAAATAAGTTGCCGATGTCTGCGTTGACCCGGCATATATGACCTCTTGCACCATTCGGTTCCCTTGAAATCTATTAATCTACCAATGGAATATACCGCGTCTTTTGAGCATCTTAATATTTGCGATTGAGTAGATTTTTTGAACAAATAATTCCTTCCTTCCATTTAAATCTTCCATTTAAAAGCAAAAGAATCCTGTGTAGTTTCAGAGAAATTACATTGTTTCAACTAATTTTTATACTGAAAATCTCTCCAACATTATAAGGAAACTCATTCTTCCCTCAAAATTTTTATTACAAATCAAACTTAGTCTAGCCAAAATTCATATTAATTTTATATAGTTTCTTAAGAGATTACTTTTGATTTTATAGTGCAATTTAAATAGTTTTTTGCTATTAGGGTTTCCATCTACTATATTTTTGATTTCGCTTTTTATTTTACAATTTTTATTTAAAAAATAAAAAAGTTTTTTTTATTATTTAATTTTATTTCGCTTTAATTTCAAATTTTTTTTTTTTATATATTTTCTCCCTTGCATTTCTATTTGAAATTTCTTTTCTATTTTAGTTATATTTTTTCTACTTTTATATGCATGCTATTTTTATTTATTCTTTCTACATTTTAAGTTTTCTTTTATATTGAATTGTACCTTTTATATGTAGGGTTATTTTAAATGTGCATGGATTTGTCTAACAATTTTCCGCATGCAGAATTTTTTTAACATTCAATATAACATGCTATATATGAGTCGAGTATGTATATATATTATAATAATTATATTATGTAGGTAAGGCACAGCACATACAGTACAAAGTATAAGAGTATATAAAATATGGTCGAAAAAACGCTATAGAGTTCTTCTATAGAGAAAAATTTCTTTCTGGAATTTTTGTTTTTTTTGTTATTATTTATAAGTATAAACAATTTTGAATACAACTTGGAAATTATAAAAAAGAAAAATAATTATAGGGTTTTTTACTTCACGTTTCTTTTCTATAATATAGGGTTTTATGTATACTTTGGTACCAAGATGTCCCCCTTGTTTCGTTACGTTCAATAAAATGTTTTCAAGAATTTTTTTCTTTTTGCTTCTATTATGAATTTTCAATTTTCATTTCTATGCTATTTTTATTTTTTTAATTCATAATATTAATAATTAAATACAGTTGTAATGTTTTCTATTTTACATAATGTACATTGGATTTTAATATAATATATTTGTATATGCATTCGATTAAAACTGTTGTACAAAGTTGATTACATATTATGGAATTAACCAAGTAAACCTAAAAAGTGAATTTAAATAGCATAGTAATGGTTTATAATTCCGCAGAAATTATAACAAGAAACAACAGACTATGTTAAGACTTTGTGAAAAAAACAAAATTTTATAAAGAAATTTTTTTAACCCTCTAAATGTCATGGATTGGTAAGAGTACCTGGACATTAAATTAGGTTACTGTTTGATGCAGATGTTAGAAAGAGCATCTTTAGTCTAACTTATTCAGATGATTCTCTTCTGTTTTCAATTATAAGACAAAACGTATATGATCATACCTCATTTAGTTCGTGTCTCTTGAACAAATTCTAGAGGAAATTTTATAGTTATTTTTAAATTAAATTATTTTTTATAATTAATTTATTTTCAACTAAATTATTAACACTTTAATTCTCAATACAAATTCACGAAATGAGTTGAAAATCACAGTTCTTTTACATTTACATATACAATTACAGCCTACTACCTACATAGTCGATAGACTAGGTTCAACAAAAATCGCAAAACTCTATCAGTTGAATCAATTTTCAGTACATTTATATTAGATTTAATTAAAACCTACCACATCAGCAATTTCAAAACGGTTATTAGTTTAACAAATATCAAGGCAAAAATACAGTCATTCTAGTAGAAAGAAGACAGCAAAGGAAGATATTATAGCCACAGCACAATTGTCACAAAACAGCCTTAGACGAGTCAAAATACTTTACTACAGCTTCGGTTCAATAAACTTACCAAATATAGTGTCGCATGAGTTTATGAGTTTGCAACATATCTATTAATCGATGACAACAAAGTTTTAGGGTCAACAAATGGGTTAAAAGAATTTCGAAATTTTATATTGCATGAAAAAGTGCAATGCTGCGGTTATGTATAGAGTACATAATATTATGTACTTATGGGTTATCCAATTTTTCATTCATGTTTTTTTATATTAATTTTGTTTTTGTTTTTTTTTTGTTAATTTTTTCAATTTAACTGTAGTAATGATTCAATTAAGACGACGAATAAAATGTAAACATAACTTTCTTGTAACTTTGTTTTTGTTATTATTTTTATTATTGTTGCTGTTGCAGTTTCTGTTGTTGTTGTTATTGTTGTTTTTGTAATTTTTTTTTGTATGTTTGCAACACAAATGTTCTTTCTTGGGTGACGATTGCTTAATTGCTGTTATTTTTTTTTGTTCAACTTTTTTTGTGTTTTGTTGCTTAAGGATGCAAATTCTAATCGTTATTTTGTTTTCCAGAAGGATAAAGGAGAAAAAAAAAAACAGAAAACAATCAACCTTTAAAAGTGAAAAATAATTGTCTAAGTACTTTTTTTTTGTTATAATTGAACAAAAAAAGTTGAGTTTTAAATTGGAAAATTACTGTGACATGGTACTTTTGTTGTCTGGAGTTTAAAAAACAAAAATCTTTGGAATTAAATTCATAATTGTTTTTATTTCAAAGTTGAAAAATAGAAAAAAAAAATTTAAGTTTCTTGTTTTTTTGTTTTTTAATTAATGAATCTTTGTAATTTTAACATTTCAGATTATTAAAATTGCAAGTGTTTATTTAAGACGGAATAATTTTATATTTTTTATACCAAGTAAGAAAAAAGCTTACAATATACTTGGGCATTTGAATATTTTTTTGTGACTTTACTAGTTTTTTATTGTAATTGAATGTCTAATAGTTGAATTTGATCAGAATTTACCTGTAAGTTGCTTCCAAAATGAGTTAAGTTCTAAAACACGGAAACGAGGAGAATTTCTTACGATTCGATAATTTTTTGTTAAGATTCAGTTTCTAAATGAGTTCAACAATTCTTTATACGATATTCATTTTTCCAGAGAAAAAAATATCTTACAACACAAAAGACTATGCAACACACATGATGCTAGCAAGAACACTATAAAGAAATTAAAAAAATTCTTAATTTTGATAAGGCGGTTTTAATACTTAATTTAATTTGGTAAAGCGTTGACTTATTGTGTTTTGCTTACTGATTTTTCAGATTATGCATTAATACCTTAATAGAAAATTCAAGTAATTCACAATGAACTAGAGACTAGGATCAAAATACATTCAACAGGAATCAATGAAAAGTGTTTTAAAGAAATCTGGCATTAGAAGCATGAAATAATTTTCTAAGCTCCTCTTAATCATATAAATTCACCAAATCACTGTAACTATGGGATACCGGGATAAAAAACAACTCTACCATCAGTACAGCTGGAGTCGAGGTCTCAAAATAAAAACAAAAATATTAAATATGGAATTAAATATACTACAAGCAATTTGCTGTTTTTCTTCATCTTCTCAATAATACATTCATTTTTCTCCAACAAAGAGACTTAGCATACTATTTCAATAGCTCCCGATATATTTCCAAGAATTGCAAAACTAAAATCAGAATTTATTTTAAAATTAATAAAATATTTAATTTTTGAAAAAAAATTTTTGGGTACATCTGACACCTCCCCCAAAATTAAATTTATTTGACCCCTATATTTAATGTTGCAAAGCTTTTTGCTATAGATATAAATTTTGTTTTCCGATTTAATTTTTTTGAAATTTTTATAGTTTATAAATTAACAAATTTTTATAAACAAATTATAGGTAATCAATTTATAAATTAGAAATTCAAAAAGTTCATCGACATAATAATTATAGTCCCTATAGTATATACATACTAGCAACATAACAAAGACGTATACTAATTTTTAATAAGCAATTCTACAATACTAAAACGAATTAAAAAACTCTTCACAAATTCAAATGGGTGAATTTTTTTCTCAATAAAAACTATACGCATACTACAACTACATATAACTATTATACTATAGTTATGTACTCGTATATATATATATATATGTATGTATATCAGGCTCTTATAAGCCTTAAAATTTTAATGGTTAAAAATAAAAAATCTAATTAGAAAACATCAAAGAATTTTTAGCCGTCTGTATATTTTAATAGTAAACTGTTATACATATCTAGTCTAGTACAGTTTAAATTGAAAACTTTTTTGACCTTCAACAATTTTTTTTTTTGCTTTCTTCCCTTGTTTTAGAATTTCCACATAGTTTCTTTTTCTCTAATGAAAATTATTAGTTCGTAACAAAAACTTTGAAAAATTTTTAAGAGAGTCTTTTGTATAACAAAAACTTATGTAGGGAAAAATATAGGAAAAAATTTTCGTTTTCTTATATTTGAATTTCTTTATTTTTATTGTGAAAATTTTTTATTTAAATTTATAATTTTCTCTTAGAAGAACTCTAAACTGTATAAAAGTTATAAAAAAAAAATTAATTTTTAATTTTTAATTTTTTTTTTCTATTTTTCCCGGTTAAAACTCACTGATCATAAATTTCACCTCATTTATTTGCGCTCCCTGACATGTTCGAAAAATATTTTTCCTGATATTTTTTTTCGCTTTCGCAAACTTCCATGGTGTTTTTTTTTTTCTAGTTCGAATAGTTTTAATGCCAGGGTACTTAAATTTGTTCAATTATAAAAACTAAAGAAATTATATTCGAATAAAGTAATTAAAAAGAATTTCTTTACTTTTTTTTTCGCCTTCTTTCCATTTTAATTTTTTTTTATGTTTAATTCTTCTAAAACTCATAAACTAAACACTTTAATTAAATTTTTTTTTCAAAATAAAAATGTACAAAACTCTCATTTTTTTATGACTTTTTGTATAGTATGTAAAACTATACATAAACTATAAGCACAAAGATGGTGAATTGTGCATATACGTACGAAGTAGAGTTGGGAGGAGAGAGGGGAAAACAAAAACATTTTTTTTAATAAAATGATTAATAGCATGTGTCTGTCGGTACATGAAACTACACTACATCAGATAAAAATTATAATATGTGTACCGTAGGACATAATATTTTATTTGTATATTATACCTACATATATACGTATACATATATATATATGTACATATTGTGTATAATAAGTACAAAGTGTAATCTGTTCGTCATGCATATGTTAAATATCTTAAAGTTGCCAGACGTATAAATACATGAATTTTTTTTGAATGTATAGTGAATGTAATGTGAATGGAATCATAAATTAATTGCTATGCTCTTAATTGTAAGAATTTATAGTTCGAGCCGTAAGCTCTTTGTATTACAGTATTCTTACTTGTTTTCGTATTATAAACTAGTCCAGTAGATTAATAATTCGAAAATAAATCCAGCAAATCATTCCAAATTTTAAAAATGTTCAGTAACACAATAAATGCCAGAATAGTGTTTAACATATTAGCGATCAAGATAATGCATAGAATTCAAGAAAATCAGGTTTCGGTGAACAGCCTTTCAAGTACTTTAAGCCAACACAAAGATTTGTTTTAGAAATTAGTAAAATAATGAGGACTTATCTTCACTTTCTATTTGTTTACATATTTGCCTATCCAAAGGATCCTCAACTGTATCCAGAGGTCTTCGTTGTTTAAATATGTTGACCAGAATTTTCGGCATATTGATTAATACTTACAACTTCTGACTGAGAAATTTTGATATTAGCCAAGTTTCACTGCCTTCAACAGAACCGATTTTATACCGCATCGGAATATTCCAAGCTTTGTAGCTCTGGATATTTGGCTGGTTTTCCATATTGGTTGTAGTCTGCCAAATACATATCTGACAAGGTTTCCTCTACATGTCTCTAATGTGGTCGGAGAGAAGGCAGATATCCGTGCAATCCAAAATATTTTTTTATGCTGTAGTTTTTATTTCCCATTTTCGGAAAGCCTAATATTTATTTACATATAAATATTATTAAAATGAACATATTGAAGCAATTGAAAGAGGAAAAGATGCATATTGAATTCGTACATTTCGTAAATCTACATATATGTAAATGGCATTGTATAGTTGTTTATACAATTGGAACTCATTACTACTGCGGTTATATGAAAAGACGTCATGAAAAGACGCGCTGTTTTACAAAATGAAGATGCAGAACTTTAAAACAAAACATTTATTTATCTTTTTTTTTGCATATATGAAACAATCAGTTTTATATTTTTCTGTTCATTTCTGGAAAACATGCAAATGTTCTATATTTATTCATCTTTTAAATTTTTCATTATGATCAAGTTTTAAATATTCACGTATTTGGAATTGCGATATTTGACGAAATTTCGTAGGCATTACGCAAAGCTTTATTAGGTTCTGGTCTAATAATATTCTTTCAAAAGTAAATGACATTGTCCTGATATTGTCCTGAAACAACACGTCAACAGAATCATACTTCTTCGTTCGGCCTCATCTCCGTTCTCTAATATGTTTAATATTGACCAATAATTAAAGACGAAATGGCTAATATTTCGAAAAACAAAATTTACTGTGACTTACACTTTACTGTTGCAAATAATTAGTACTAAATTCTATTGAAGTACCTTAAAATCAATTGATTGAGATTTTAGTGAAATATAAAGATAAATTCCGAACAGCGATCACACAGTTGGCCAGATGCACTACTTAACATTTATTTCATATTATAATTTAAAAAATTAGCAAATTTAAAAAATTATTTCAGTATTATGAAAATTATTAACCATGTTAAAAAGGCGTCAAAAATTCATTTTAACAGTAAATTAATAATTAAAATGAAACAAGAATAAAAACAAAAATTTAAACTCTCAACGCAAAAAGAAAATTATTAAAAGTTGTAGAAATTGAAAATTTTATATAAAATTTTTTCCTGCTTACAGTAAATATTGGGACAAAATGAATTATCCTTGTAAAGATTTCTGTCGCTACCGTATATTGGACGAGAATATTTTCGGGCCCATTTTTATAGCACAACGTTTCAAGCTTATTAATTCAAGCTGCTGTTTAATAAATACAAGTAGGGAGCCTTCTAATTAATATAAGTAATAATGTGTTGGCCAGGTGTGACTCTGTCATGGACATTTCCGTGGCGGAACGGGTTTTATTCCCATCAGCACGATAAAAATGAATATACATAGACACTTATTTTTGTGCGCCGACCTCAGGTAGATAGCCCTGTCTACGTTCAAGAAAAATGCGGCCAAAATACGATCTTGTAAAATTGGTAGCGTTCTCAACGTTGTCTTGATGGGACATTGCCTGCTTGACGGCGGTCTACACTTGACCTCTACTACTTGTCTACTTGAATTGCTCTTAAACACAACAGGTCGCAGTTGCCGGAAAATGGATAAGAAGGAGACCATTTTTCAGTATCTCTCCAAACCTTGAGAGTCGTGATTGACTTTTCAGAGTATATGTTCAACGACAAAAAGTGAGTACAATATATTGAACCTCGTTTGGGTGCTCCCTTTTCTTGAATATTCAAAGAACACTCCACGTAAATACTTTAGTTTTTCTTCTTTAAGCTCATTATTTCCGCATTATAACTATAAAAATATTACACAATTTAATTTTCTATTAATAATTTTTTTATTTTCTGGGGAATTAAGAGGACATTTCAATAATAATTTCAAATATTTTATTATTATATTCAAATTGTCTGAGTTAGACTTCATAAAATCCAAATTCTTAGAAACGATTCTATTCCCCATCTTTCAACATTTTTAATAATACAAAAAGAAAATAATCTATAATATTTTTTTTGTCGGTCTTAATTTCAAAGACTTGACAAAATGACCTAATTTTCCCGTTTTAATTTTCTTTTTCATATTTTTTCCCTTTATTCATATTTTTTCTTTTCTTTTATTATCCTTTTTTTTCATATTATTATTAAAGAAATAACAAAAAGCTATAAAATCAATCCGAATTTATTTACTTATAGTTAAGTTGAGTTGAATAATATCTCTTGTGACTTAAAACTAAATCAAATTAGAACAAATAATAGAAAAAGAGAGAAAAAAGAATAAATCTTTAATACCTTTTATACTACGCAGAAGAAAATATAAGGGAATATAAAAGATGAAAATTTTACCGTTAACTCAATAACGGTTTAATAATTTTCTTTTATTCTATGAATGAAAAATCCTTTGAAATTTCTGTTGTCCTATGTTGACCTATGAGTACCCTTCGTGAAGCCGCGACAACCTAGCCTAACCTACTTAAACAAATATAATACGAGTAGACAGTATTTCTAAAATAAATCAAAATTAGTAACAAAAGTATATGAGATCTTATGAGCTTGAAAGAGATGTGACTTTATCAATTAATGTGGCGTTACATTGAATTTGATATTTAGTATTTGAAAATCTTATAGTATACCTTTACTTATCTAAAGAAATTTTTTAAAAATTTTTCCGAATTTTTGTATTATTATTATTAATATTAGTGAAATTGTCTGAAAAAATAGCAGAAATTTTGAGACTCTAATTTTTAATAGAAAAAAACTTTAGAACAGAGTTGTTCTACAATTGACTGATTGAATAGATTGGCTTAAAAAGTAGAAAATTTGCACGTATCAGAGTGATTTTAGTTAACAATTAAGATTAGCAATTTATTTTTCAATTGGTAAATTGACAATGTGGTTCGTAATAGATTCAACTGTTTAATTAAGTCAAACGTAAATAACTATTTAAAATATCTCTATCGGGAGGTAAATTTTAGAGCCCGAAAGGTGGTTTTATTGAATTACCGTAAATAGCATGCAAAGACCTAATTAAGATGATTAAGATGATAAGTAATAGTTACACAATATAATAATTAGGTTCCATACACGTATCTTATATGCGGTATTTCAAATATGACTTGAGTGACTGACTTTTATTACCAATATTTTACGCTAATTTTCAAATTTCATTTTTCGCATTTACAAATTTTACTTTAACTATTCATATGAAAAATACAAAGAAAAATAAAAAAAAATTGGGAAAGTTTCAAAGGATTTTCATTTTGTTTAGAACCCCTTTTCCATTTGTAATTTTCTCTAATATTAGATTTTTATTATAAAAATTTTCTTTTCTTATTGGAAAAAATTTATTTTTACCTTCTTTATTTTCTCTATATAATATTATAAATATGTAGAAGAACTTCTATGATATTGTCATGGTTATAATTTCTAATTCACCTGAATCTTCCTTTTATATTATTTTTTTTTCCTTTTTGCTTTTTTCTTATTTCTTAGTTCTTTACGCTCCCTTTTTCCTCTTCTTATTGTTTATTATCCTTCTTAAGTTTTCTCTTTTTTTTGTGATTTTGTTGTTGTTTTATGTTTTTCGTACATTTTATTATCGTGTTTTTCTAAAGGTATTTTTAGCTGCTATTTTTGTTACTATTGTATGTCGCCTGTTATACAACACAGGTATCCGTTATTTTCATTTAATTTCAGTTTTCTTTTTATTAATTTCTTTACTTATGTATTATATTGTATATATACATATAAATTTGTTATGTATAAGTTTTTACTTTTAGCGCTCCTTGTTACACTTCACAAATCTGCACATCACTTTTTGACTTCTAATTAGATTATTCGTTTATACTTTTTATTTCAGTTTTTCTCTTTTGTTTTTTTTTCATATTTAATTTTGTTGTTGCTATTTTGCTCCCATTACGATTTTCTATTTTATTTTCTGTTTTTATTTTCTTATGAATCCTTTCGTCTTTCGAGTGCTCCCAATTCGAATAAATATTTTCATTTATTTTTTTTTCTATTTTCCAATTTTTGTCTACTTATTTATTTTTTTTACTTTTTTGTTATTTTGTCCGAGAGTGAGTTTTGTTTTCGTGTCATTAAACGGTTTCTATAACATTTTTTTTTATTTTCCATTTGAACGACAAAGAAAATATATAGAGAAGAAAATAAAAAAAAAAACAAAGGGTTTTGGAAAAGAAAATTTCACGGGGTTTCATTAAAATGTCCAAAGCGCTCCAAAAATGAAATGAGATCAAAGTTTTAAAAGAGATTGGAAAAAATGAATCGTCAATCAAAAAGTGTATAGAAATAGGAAAATAAGATATGCAAGTATAGGACAGGATATAAAAGGAAGTTGAAGGGAAAGAAGGGAAGAAAAATGGAAAATTCTTTTGAAAATTGCGTGTTGGCATGATTTCGTTCATCATTATCAACTGAAAACATAAAAAAAAAAAAACAAATAGAAAATGACGTCAATATTTTCACATTATTAAAAAAAAAAATATCCTGCTTAAGTACACGAAATTAGAAAAAGAAAACTGTCCGACTAGGTACAATTGGGACACAAACAGCTTAAAATTAAATAAATATTATAGGTAAGCAATTAAATAAATATTATACCCGGCAAATCTTTAATTAATATTTAGCCTATAAGTAGGCAACAATTAAATATTAAAAAAAAAATTGTGACATTTTAACTAATCAGTCCACCAAATCAACTGAACCATTCTTAAAAAAATTTATGGTGTCACAAAAATCAGCAGAAAATTTTTTCAAATATCCGAAAAAGTTGTGATATTTTCTTATTGCAAGCAATAAAACGCGGCACCCATCTTGCGCAAAGCTTTTTCATGTCAAAATTTTCGGTCAATATCCGATGTAAAGCACTTTTTGATAAGCCTACTATATCAGCAAACTCACGCACTTTCAATAGACAGCCACCGTTTCTGGCGTGGTGACCTCATTTGGTCGACCAGTGCGATGTTCATTTTCACAGCTCGTACGGCTACGTTTAAACTGCGTTACCCAATTTTTAATCATTGCATATGAGGGAGCAGACTCCCCTAGTGTAGAATCTAGTTCACTTTTGATACCGGCTGGACTAGGACCTTTCAAATAAAAATATTGAATGACATAACGATAACCAATATTATTCATATTAAAAATTTACTGAAAAGCTTCACTATTAATAGTCGGTAATCTGAAAAGAAAAAAAATAAAAATGTGACAGTTAATCCTTAAAATGATAGGGCATTCTGTCAGGCTTATTTTTTTTTTCAAAATTTTTGTGTTTTCTTGGTTAGGCTACTCAATTCTGGGAAAGCCCCCGTAACCTTTAAAATTTTTCCTACCTCATCTAATATGTTTAATATAACATTTAAAGTGTTTTTTGGGGCGTATGATTTTGAACCTAAGCCCTTGTTTTAAGAACCAGCATAAGAGTCCTTTTTAATGTAAGATATTTTGGAAATTTTTCAACCAACTACTCAGTCTACTTCTATTTGTTCAAGTTTGGAAACGTTTCAAATAATTTAGGAGGGAATCAAAATTTTAGAAATTTAAAAAAATATAATCCAGAACACTAAACAACCGCTGTAATTGAAAATTAATTAAATGCTTGTCAAATTCCCCAAAAAAATTTCTATATTTAAAATTAATTAAAATTTTATACAATGAAATTTTCTCTATTTAATTCTAATAATAAGAGGGAGTTGAAAAAAAACCACTTTGAATGGGGTTGAATTAATAACACCATCTTATTTCTGTAATAATAATAATAATAATAATAATAGGAATTTAATAATTAAATATTAAAAATATTAAAAAATATTTCTTTTGTACAAACTAATTATTGAAAACACTATCGAAAATATTTACCTATAAATTTAGATACTATGACAAAAAGAAAAACACCATGTTCTTTTCCTTTGATTTAAGATTCTTATTAATATTTAATTTTTCTATTATTTTTATTCGGCTATATTAGATTGATTCAAAAATTTTTTAATGACCATCTACAGCTCCAGTATGATTATTATTTGTATAAGACGAAATATTTTTGGTTAATGTCATAGCATTTTTCTTTAAATTTTTCAGTATATCTCAAATTATTGATAAAATATAAGTATTACTTAATATAATATTAATGTTAGAATGTGATTAGTTGAAGTCTAGTCTCGAGAATAATGCGAGGACTTTTGTTTGACAGTATGTTTTTTGTGAAAGATATTTTGTAAATGTTTTAAGCAACTTGAAATGAAATTTTTCAACATTTTTATCAAAAGAGAGCGGTGAGTGTTATGCTCTTTCAATTCTACCCACAGTGGGTAATACTTATTCTCTTATTTTTCTCATTTACTCTAATTCAATTTGCGCATATGAAACTGGTAACAAAAATACCCGCGTCTTACAATTAAGAAAATTTTTATTTTTAGAAAAATTTATGAATCATTCTAATATTCTTTTTATTGTTAATTTTTATATTCTAAACAAATACACCTACACAAATTGTACATAAACATTTACCCACCCCTCAGCATATTTTATTACGTATAGTATATACGTAAAGTAAATCGAAGAAACAAAACACAACGCAGGAATTAAAATATTAAGAACAAACGACAGACTTTTAATTTCACGACCCATTATCATTATTGTTGTATTGTTGTTCTATATATAGGCGATATTGTTTGGGTGGGTTGTATAAATGCAGATAAAAATTTTCTAGAATATTAATTTGGTGGTTAAATTAAAATAATATCTTACCTATAATATTTGAAAACCCCAATTACTTATACAAGTACACCAAAAAATATATTTCATGTATACAATAATTACACAAACAGGTGTACAGAATATAGTTTGATCCGGTGTCCCAACAGGTTTCATTAGTTATTATAAATAATTTTTTTTTATTTTCTCGGCTATTATAAAAAGTGTAAGTAAATATGTAAGTTTCTGGAGAAAAAATATTATGCGTATGTATATACACATACGTATATCGTTTAAAAGTGAAGAACGCAATAAGGTGGAACCAAGGACATTAATGTCCTTTAACTTTTCCTCTTTTCGTTAGTTCTTATACATTTGGGTATTTTAGGACCTAGATTTAAAATTTTATTATTGTTGTTTTGTTTTTATTTTGTTGTTTGTATATAACTGAGGTTCAGAAATATTAGAGAAAAAAAGGTGAGTTGGAAAAGTATATTACCTGAACCGTGTACAATTTCTTAAATAGGATGATGGCGGTGAGTTTAATTAACGCAAAAAAGTCATAAGATTTCTCAGTTTCTTATTAATAAAAAAAATTGAGGAATAAATAAAATTAAGAAAGAAATTAAACAAGAAAAAAAAGTGGAACGAAATAAAGAAAAAAAATTAACGGTTAAAAGAAATTGCGGTTATGATTTAATTTTTAATTTTTCCTTCCGCCTCATTATTTTTTGTTATTTTTTTTTTTTTTGTTTTTCTGATTTTTTATTTAGCTTTTAAATAACTTTCTTAAATTAATATTATTTCCATTGAAAACCTCTCTCTCTCTTTTCCCACCTAACAAACAAATGCACGACAAGGTGAATAAAGCTGTGCTGTGATTGTTTTTCAACAGCAAAAGAAAAAAATTAATTTTTGTTTTTTCAATGTTACTTTTATAATCGCACAAAAATGTCATTCAGTTAGGGCTTATAATGTATTTAACGAGGTATTATGAAATTTTGAATGATATAGATTATATTACAGCGTTTGTAGTAGTTTATAATTTTTTTCTTACTAGGAATTTCGAATCAACTGCTTAATTTTCTCTACAATTATAGCAGAGAGATGAAGAATCTTCACAAGGAAACTGTATGGTAGACTATTAACATGTAATGGAATTATTTCGATTATGATAACATCAGCGAGTCTCTTATGATCATGTGGACTCTCATTATCGGAAATGGTGTCAGATGCTGGCAGCTATTTAGATATGCAATGTTTTTGTAAAGTGTATAACAATGCTGAAAATGTTAGTTAAGAAAATTCTGTCCAATTATTTGGTAATCACAGCTTCTTTATTCAATTTCAAATGCAATTTTAACTTCTTCAATGAATTTTGCCTTAATCTGTTTCATTGCACCATAACAAAAGAAGAGAAAGAGAGAGACATGAAAAAAGAACAACAAAATTTTCAATCACAGCACTGCTGTTGTCATTTGTTGGCAACGTATAGACGAATTATATAGGGAATTTATTCTATTTCTCTCATTTTTACCGGTACTCGTATACGCACTTAATACTATGAAATGAGGTCGAGGCGAAAATATTTTCTAAAAATGCTTATAGTTTACCCCTTTTGCCTTATAGCTGCTGGAATTAACTTATTTTTTCTTGCATTTTTTTTACCTTATTACAACATAAATATCTTGATATAAAAATTTTAAGATGTCCTTTTTTCTTTTCTTTTTTTTGTTGCTATTTTTTTAGTCGACTATTCTGGAAATGTTTTGTTTCTTAATCTTTTTGACCTTTTTATCGCATTATTTGTTACTATGCCAATAATATTTTGTGTGTACGTATAGTTATTAAAAAATTTATATACATATATATTAAATGTTGTATAACAAAAAATTAAAAAAAAAAAATCTAAATTTAAGTATAAAAATATTTTGTTTGATTTTCAAGAATTACAAAAAAAAGAATAATAAAAATATAAAAGAAGGATATTGGATAGATTATATGAAATGTTTCGAGGCATTAAAATTTTTGCGGTATTTAATTTTTTTCTTCTTCTCTTTATTAAAATTAAAATATTTATATCCGTTTTTTTCCTATAAAAATCTGCAACATCAAGGTCTTGAATAACCCAAAAAATATATTTAAAAAAAATTTTAATAATGAAAGAATTTCAAATTTAAATAATAAAATAGTTGGAAATAAAAGTGTGTGTGTAGCTTTTAATAAAATTTTAAGTTTTTATGAAATTTTACAACAAACTAGATTTGTAGAATATTTCAAATATGTTTGACTTAAAATTGTCTTGAACGTCACCTGAATTCTCTTTTACTCCATAGGCATTCATAAGGTACATTTCGAGAAAATTGAAAAAGAAATTTGAACTTTCGAAAAAAAAAAGATTCAGTCCGATAAAGTGTCATTGAAATTCACACTAAAGAATTGTTGATTAATTTACTAATTCTATGCCAAATTTCAAGCCTGCCACTTAATTGTTTGTGGAAATGGTTATAATACCTTCTATTTAATCAGAAAAAACACAGTAAACAGTTTGCTCTGTTCAATACAAATCGATTACAACCAACTTTTTAATGCGCATATGGAGCAAATCTGAGCAAACCAGTATATGCAATAGAGCAAAGCAGAAATTGAGTGTCCTGACTAACAAAATATGGAATACTAATTATATAGACCAAAACTTTATTGAGATCCTATCGAAATAGCAAATAAAAATTACAGGATATTTTTACTCAAAATATCTAAATAACACTATAAATATCGGGTTATGTAGATATGCCTAGTATCCAGACAATCTGTAAACTAACTCTTATATTAAAACTATTTACTCTCTTATATTAAAACAAACTTGATTAGCATCGTCAAAAAATTTATATTCAGAGTTTCTTATTACTTTAAATTTTATTATACAATTTTAAATATTAAATTTTTGTGATCTTGTAAGAAAAACTTTTATAAATTTATTAATAAAAAAATTTTTTTTTCTTATTTTTCACATTTAATACAAATTAATCATTTTATTACTGAAAAGAACTTTAAAAGCAAAAAGAGAATTTTTTTTTTTTCGAAAACTCATTAAAAATTCTGAATCCCAGCGAAATTTCAGTTTTTTTTTTTGTTGTGACTGAAATCTATTAACTAATCAACCAAAACGCGAAAATAAAAATAAAAAACAAGAAAGAAATTCTTTAAGACTTTTTTTTTCAATGTCGTCCAGGACGCTGATATCTTCCATTCCGTATTTGGAGCCTTTTTTTTTTCTCTTGTTTTCTTCTTTGATTTTAGTTGTCGGTTTCCACTTTTATTTTTTGTATTTTTTTTTTTCATTTTGTCGTGTGTTTTTTTCTGTTATCTTTCACAATTTTTTTTTATAGTAAATAATAACCAACCGCGAATTTTAATAGCTGAGGCGGGAGAGTTGGGTAATTAAATTGCAAGAAGAAAAAGTAAAGTAAAAATCGAAAAAGCATAGAAGATTTATGACGGAATATTGAAAAGTTTTTTTTTATTTGGTTTTTTGTAAAATTATTTAATATTTTTTTTTTTGGTTAACTTTTATTATTGCTTTTAAATTTTTTTTTAAACAAAATTTACTACTTTAAGAATTTTGATAATTGAATAACAAGAATATTATGGTGATGCCACAAGTTACTTCTTATCATAAAAAAAAAAGAGCGAGATCTACTCTTAAAGTTTGTAACAAGTGTGCTATATACGTTGACTGCAGTGTTGTCAGTTATATTCGACCAAATTTCAATTTAATATTTAAACGTGAGACATTATGAGCAGACAATATGAGACATGAGCTGCTATTGAGCCAAGGGTGATTAAACAATGTTCCAATAAACCCAATGATCAACAATACAATGCGTTGAAAGATTAAAAAAATAGTATGAAGTGATAAGAGAAATTTCTACAATAACATATAGCACGAGAACCGCAAATATTCGCAAAACAAAATTATGCCCGATTGCTCCATAGAAAAATAAATATTTTCTCAAATAGTAGGTACCGTAAAAGTGAGTGAGACCAATAAACAATAAAAATGGTAGTCTTCTTACTCAAAATCAGTTGATCAAACGAAAATAACACTTTGCAGAAGAAACCAACACAGCTGTTCAAGATCCAGAGCTCGAAAACCATAAGATAAAACATTAGAAAAGACATCAAAATCGAAAAGGAAGCACAAACCATCCGAGAAATTGTAAAGAAAATTAGAAAGTTGAAGCTCAACCAACTACAGGAATAATATAATCACAGCTCGAACATAAATTATAGAGCTTAGAATACGTCAACGATATTCGTAGTAGTGAGTACTCGGTCTGTATGTCTACGGCTGATGAGAATTAACGGGATCATGTGTGTGCCATCATGTGTGTAAGGTACTGAAATTCGGGGGGTATAACACCAATTAAGAAGCGGTAATGTCTAATATAACTGAATCATTTTTTCCTAGAACAACGTGTATAAAGGGTAAAGCTGAAGAATTCATAACAGCAAGAAATTGTAGTAATACGTGCGTTATGCCAGGCGCATAATATACTTTAACACTTTTATTAACCTGATTGTTTTTCCAAATGTATAACAAACCAAATCAAGAGCATTAAAGCCACGTTTCCTCCAAAATCAAATTAATTTTAGGTGTATAATAAAATTGCATATTTAATTATATTACAAGCATATTATGGTGATGGCATTAATAGCACTAAATTATATTTTAAGATTAAGTTTATTTTCAATTTGGCATTCCCGACGGGGCATAAGAACAAAAATTTATTTCTTAAAGTTTGTTTTTGTCCAAAAAGTAGAACACTTTTGTTCAACTCGTACACTCGTACTTTCTTAAATTCAAATATTCTGACAAAAAATTTTATTCCTCTTTCTCTTTATTGCAGTTTTTCACCTCTCCGCAATTATAGATTTATGGTTTTTTAGTGAGAGAAAAAAAAGGAAATATTTAAATTTTATATGGTCTTTAAAAAAAATTCTTTTTGATTATGACTTGATTTTAAATATGTTGAAGAAAAAATTTTTTGGTTCATTTTATTGCTGTTTCATTAATGAATCGCATGCAGAAAGAAAAACTATTATAATGATCCTCGTATAATAAGCACTTAAGTATATTAAATATGAACGTATGTACTTTATATCAATTTGTTTTAAACAGCAATGATTCGCGTAAAGTCGTTTTGAGACCGAAAACTTACGATTTCAATCAAAATAATCAAAACAGGTTCATTTTCTTGAATCTAATTTTCGTTTCCAGGAAGGTCAGTGATTAAAAAAAAGTTAAAAGCTAAATCTTAAGATAATTTTGAAAAATATTCCGTCGATTTTACGCTTAGTTATCGCCGAAAAATCGACTCCCTCCTAAAGGCTCAGTCCCGACCTCTCATTTTAATGAAAAATTCTGTTGGAAAGCGGTATTGTGAAGCGGAGCCTATTCCATAGTTGGCTGAAAATCATTTTAAAAAGTTACCAAAAATCGACCCGCAATGAATATTTCTGCTAAAAAGTCAATCTGTCAAATTCGTGGTGCGAAACTATAACTCCCTTATTAGATGTACTGTGAGATCGTGAAAAACGTAATTGAGAGTGTTGAGATAATGTATTTTAGAAGTGCGAAGTACATAATTCACGTTCACAGATACACGCATATCGTAAATGACAGTTATACGTACTTTATGTATATTTTCTTTTCCTTAAAATGAACTGAATCAACTGAGTGACTAAGAATATTATTACTCTTAAAAACATAAATTATTTTCTGAAAATTCTGATTACTTAACAAATAGCAATATAAAGGTGCTCAAAATAATGCTAATATTGGTACATAAAAAACAACTGAACGATAACTGGATAATAAAAGGAAATACGATATGAAGCCCCGACACTATATATATATATTACAATGGGGATTATAGCATATTATAAGAACTGAGTAACATTTAATGTTCATAATCTGAAACGATGTTATATTTTATATATTTACATATTTTATTGATTTCAAAAATAATAAAAAATGTCAGCTTTTAAATTATTGTAAGCAACTCAAATATTTATTAAGTTTTGTAATAGTTTACTTCAGGAACTAATATAGTTGATTACGATTTATTTGGGAGTAAGCACCGAGTAAAATGACCAAAGCAGAGATTATTTTGTTTCGTTTACTTTTTGTTCTCAGTCTGTGCTTTGAAGTGGAATCATTTCTAATTTAATACTTAATCTACAAATGCCATTTATATGCAGTATGGGAACCAAAAGCTTTCATTACTCATTCATTAATATGTGGGTATTTCCTGACCAAATCAAAATAACTTTAGAAAAAAACTTCTACTAAACGCTTATCGTCGAGATAAACATGACGTAACTGAATTTCCTATTTCTATATATATTTAGAGCTTTTAAATATTCGCATGTATATGGTGCAATCAGTTTCACAAACAAGGAAAATTTAAAAAAAAAAAGTTAAGATAAAATTGTTGTTCAATTATTTAAAATTGTCGTTCCACGTTCTTAGATAAAATATTTGCAATATATGACGGAATTAAAATTATTCTGGAAAAAAATAAACTTAAGTAAACAGAAATGTTAGCTATCAAAACGATATTGCGTATATGCGCATAAATAATTAAAATAAAATAATTAAAGAAAATGTGTAGGAAGCCAGTATAACTTGGCTGCAAATTTATTTTATGTTGCATGACAATACTGTTAAATCGGTTTTATTTCAAATTTTACAATTTCTTTTTCTCACGTTAGCCCATAGGTTCTTTTATGATTCTCATCCATAATTATATTTGCATAATATCGAGGTTTCTGGAAAATCTCAGTATAATACCCATCTCAAATCGCGAAACTTTCATCGGGACCACAAAGCCTCTTCCAAAGCATCCCAGTGGCAGACTCGCCATAGCTTCGCATTTACACAAAAACTGCTGCACTATTCACCCTCCGCTTTGTCTATCCTTTTCGAATAAACTACACCCACTAATACCCTCAAATCTGGATGACCACGAATGGTCAATTCCCGCACCTCAAACACGGCTCTTTCTCGTAATGTTGCTCCCTTCTGGGCGAGACCATCAGTTTTTTTCATTTCTGTCTATGCCGCCATACCTACATCAAAGTTATATTATTATACATATCCTGAACGTTAAGTTCACCCGCATTTTCTTAGCAGTTTGGATCCAACTACGTCAGACGAGAGGACCTCAAGGACGGCTCTACTGTCCGATATGATGAAAATCCGGCTCCTCCTAAGTTCATTCTAATATACTGCACACCACACAATTTAATAGCATATGTTTCAGCCATACATACCCTTCTATTACAAGAAAAAACAGAAGTACATTCTAATACTTTAAAATATATTCAGATTGTATAAAAAATTGCACTGTGCTTACAACTCAAAGGCTACATAAACTACAAATGAATACATACGTATGCGTAACGTAAAACTACATAAAACAAACGTACAAGTAACACAAAATTATTTAATTAATGCGGTTTCATAAAAAATATTTTTGAAGTTTCTAAAACAAATTATAATATACGCTTATTTTCTATACAACATACTTACATAATGAATTAAAACACCTGTACTATGTCTGTGTACATGTATGTGTATACTTAATAATTATGTACACTCTCTAGTAACTTTTTAAATAATTATGTTGTATTAATTTAATGTTATCACAAGTTTATTAATAGCAGTAACATAGTAACACACATAAGTCCTCTTACTATGTCCACTTTTTCTTGTATCAAACACTGTAAAAAAATTACTAACAACTGTGAAATTTTTTAAATTTAGAAAATATTCTGTAAGGACATTCGTGACTTTTAATTAAACTTTTTTTTTCCTTTCTTCATTTTTATTATTTTAAAAAAGATTAAAAGTTAAGTCGTTTTATTCTAAATAAAAATAAAGGCTATGATATTTTTTTGTATCAACTTTATTTTGAACAAAAAAAAAAATTAAAGCAAATGACGTTAAAAGTAAATAAAATAATTATAGTTGACCTATCAAACTTTGAGATACTTATATCTAGATTTAGGTCGAAATTATTTGAAGACACTTAATCGATTTTGAACTAAGTTTGGACGACAAAATGTTAACTATTATAGAATACTCGTATTGAACAGGTGTTGATATTTGCGTTGTAGAGCGGCATTATGTGTACCTGTGATGGTGGTATTATCCGAAAATTTTAAAATGTAAGGGGTTAAGGGTCATGTAATAAGGCAAATAAGTTTGAAATTAAATTATATATATTGCTCTTTTATTTTAGGCTTTGCTTTAAGAATAAGATTCGGCTAGAAAGAACCTGGAACGATTGCAGAGACTCGCATGCGCCTACATCACACGGGCTATGAGAACTTGTCCAACGGCGGCAATGGAGGTGATTTTGGGACTAACCCCCTTGCAGTTTGTTGTGGAGATGGCAGCGAAGTCTGCCATTTTCAGGTTGGGGCGAAATGGAGCCAGAATAATCGGTGTGAGGGATCGGGGTCGTCTTGTCAGGGAGATTCCGCTCCTATCGATGCCTCGGGACATGGTAAGGAGGTACAGCTTCGAGAAAAATTTTGCCTCGTTGCTGAGTAACAGAAGAGACTGGGAGCGTGACTTTTCGAGTCGCCCAACTGGAACACACGTTATTAGATGGTACGCACATGGGTCAAAGACCAGTATTGGGACGGGTGTGGGGGTATTTGGGCCAAGAAGCAAATTCGCCGAACCTATGGGAACTTTTCCGAATGTTTTTCGGGCTGAGTTGCACACCATTGAAATGTGCGTGCGGTTTAGCCTGGAAGGGGGCTATCGGGGTCAGGCGATAATCATTATGTCGGATAGCCGGGCTGCGATTGGAGCGCTGAACTCGTTTTCAATATCCTCCGCGGCAGTATGGGGCTGTCTTGAGAACATCAATGAGTTAGGCACATGCAACCGGGTCACACTGTGTTGGGTGCCGGACCATGTGGACGTGGAAGGAAATGAGGCCGCTGATGCGCTTGCAAGGAAGTGGGCAAACAAACCTCTTCTTGGAGCGGAGCCCTTCTGCGGAATCGGACCACATATAATTCGTTGGGAATTAAGGAAGGAATCAGAAAGAAGATGGTCGGAGCGCTGGAGAAGTCTTCCGGGGCTCCGGCAAGCCCCAGGAGCTCTTTCCTGGGAAATTATGACCAGAAGCGATTTAAGAAAATTATAGGCATGGGTAGGAACCAGGTGAGAGTCCTCACCGGCATTTTGACGGGTCACTGCAGGCTTAGAGGACACCTCAGTTGGCTGGGCCTGGAAAATGAGGATACTTGCAGATTCTGTGGGAAGTATGGGGAGACCTCGGTACGCCTCCTGGGGGAGTGTGATGCTCTTTCTCGTAGAAGGAGGGAGGTGCTGGGAGGCTTTACTCTAACGGTGGCGGAGTTAGGTGTTTTGGTCCTCACAAGTTGCTTGAGTTCATCAGGACGGTGGGTCTCGAGCGTGTGTTTTAAGGCATGCCCGAACTCGGATGGAGGCGCACAAGAGATCCTTATACGTGGTCGCGGTACACTGTTGCCCACGTTAAACAAATCTACAATCTACGAGAATAAGATTAGTAAAGTCGTAGATTCTGAAAATATTATAATACGATTTCTTACCGTTTTCCAAGCATACACTAAGCCTAATTCAACAAATTTCGTATATTTTAGTAACATTTCCGAATTTCGTCTTTCTGTCCGTTTACATAATTTTTTAACTTTCCAAGATTAGATCACTGGTTCAGTACACGTGGGATATTCTTCTTTAATAAAAAATTCGTGAACAAATGTTTTAGAATTAACCCTTCGAACTAGCTCTTATTTCAAAGCGGTTCTTTTACTCTTTAACTCTGAATTTTCGCACTCAACGCCTTCACGTAAGCGTAATTAACTTGGAAGGTGAGTTTTTTGAAGTAACATAAGATAGCAAATAAATTAAAGTGTTACAAATTAAAAAACAAATTAAGAATTTTCTTCGAGTTTAGTGTGTTCTTAAAACATTATGCCTATGTTCTGTAACGTCAATGTACTCAAATTGATACACACTTGCGACACACATATTTCAAGTATAAAAGTGAGTAGCCACAAATGTGACGGAGCTCATAAGAAAAAGGAATTAAATTTTAATTTTTTTTTTTTTTTTTTGGATTATTACCGCCATTTGCTATACTGATTGATTGCACAAGGAACTTTTCTAGAGAGAGAAAGAAAAAAAATCCTAAAATTCTAACTGATAGACGATTAATAAGTGACATATCAGATATATTTTTGTGTTAGAATAAAAATAGAAACAAAAAGAAAATCACTTTGTACACGTTTAAAAAGTTTTTTTTTTTTCAATTTATTTCAAATGAAAATCACGCAAGGCTCTCTTTTGTTAAAAATTCTAATAGATTTGCTTTGTTTTTTTAATAAATTTTTTTTTTAATGTGTTGAAGAACTCAATTTTTTTGTTGTTGAAAATTGTGTTAATGTGCAACGATTTACAGTTGAATATTTTATAAAAAAAACAACACTAAGAACAAAAGTCTATTTTTAAAATTGTATAGGGAGTGTTACATAAGGATATTGGACTTTATCAACTTTTAAAATCTTTTAAAAACGTAATGAGTTAATAATATTTCGACACAGCATTTATAATAACATGCAGATATGATATGTTTGTGCTTAGAATGTGTGCTAGGAAATGTAGGTTCGTTTGTATTGTGAAATAGAAATTGACACAATTATTTAAAAGTGCCTAACTGCTTACAGATAAATTGTGTTAAAAATGAGTTTATTAACGGTAATTAAAGAAGTTAAGATATAGGAATATAAGATTATTTATGTTAGTGTTAGTGATTAACAATCAAAAATTTATTATAAATAATTTTCTAGTATTCTTATAGAAAAATCATTTTATAAAAAAAATTATTTCCGACTGTAATTTTTCGTCGACATTTAGTACTATTAGCATTAGTACCTTGCTTACTTAGATTTTTGATAAATCTTTGTTATAACTTAATTAAATACACTTGTACTTATTTCAAAATTGACAAAGAAATAAAGTCTTTACACATTACTCAGCTCGAATTACATATTACCTATTATCAAGTTTCATGTTCAGTGATTCGAGTTGTTGGAGAGAAAGGTTTCAGTTGTTGATCAGAAAATCATTAACAATAATAAAAAAAACTTTGATTTTTAGAGCCCGTCTTCTACTATACCTATACATTTATAAACAAATACGTTGTTTTAATTTCGAATTTTGTTATCAGTCCTGGGAATTTTTAACACTAATTAGGAGTTCTCCTGGTCCAATCTTTAATATTTTATATCGAATGTTGTCTTATTCACAGGTCCTTCCTATCATATACCTCTAAGTTTGTCGCGCCGAAACCGATTTGTAAAATAAATTTTTTTTTTGTTTGATATTCAACAAAATACAATAAAAAACAAAAAAAAAAAACAATTTAATTTAATATCCTTGAAGGTAAGTAAATTAAAATTTTTTATTGCCATGTTGAATTTTAATATTTCCCTGTAAAAAAAAGAAATTATTTCTATTATCTAGGATCAAAAATGTTTTTCGATGCTTAAGACAAGAAAAATATTTTATTTTTTTAATTAAATGTTTTGAAAAAAATTTTTTGTTTTTTGCTTACCATTTTCAGTTTAAGAATTTTGTATTAAAATAAAATTTAATTTATAATTTATAATTAATTTTATAAAGAAAAAATGTTAAAAATAGGTGAATAAAAAAAATTTATTTCTTTAATTTTTACTGTGTTCGTTCATTTTTTCTTAATAAAAAATTTTCATAACTTATTCAACTTTCATAAGGACATTTTTTTAATTCAAATCACAAAAATCATAAAAAAAATTTTATATGAAAAATTCTTTATTTTTTTTTTATGTCGAATTTATTATTTTATTTAAATACAAATTATCCTTTTGTTTTCCTACCATTTTACAATTCAATATCCTTGGAATCTTATTAAATCTGATAAAATAGACAAATTGCTGAAAATATTTTTTATAAAAATTTGAAATTATATTAAAAATTACAGTGAACACTGTACACGAATCCTGAAAAATCCCACTCAATGTAATAAGTTTAGACACAAACCATATAAAACCGGCTTAATATTAGATTGGGTAATATGATTGATTCACAAACCGCTTACAATAATGTAAAAGTGTATGTTTTTGCAGTCAACAACCGTGTAGCAATAGAATTGTAATTTTAAATATAAAGCTAATCACATTAATCGTCGACTATTTAAAAATATTTAAGGGATTTTTAATTGAGTAGCTAGAAATTCAACGAAAAGAAAACTTATTCTTCGCTCAAATAGAAAAAAATCACGAAGCATCTTACTTGATAAAGAAAACTGTGACGGCCAACAATTTTTTTTTTAAATTTGGCTGATTTGCATCAATTTTTGATCTGATCCCGATTAGTGAATTGCAATTTGCCCGTAATATTTAATAAATTTAAGAGATTTTGCAATTTATTTCACATGAAATCAAACCTATATATTTTTTATATTTAACGCATATAACAAAAACTACGAGCAAAAAAAAAATATTGAAATAGAGAATTTTATTCGATGTCTTAATTTCTTTTTGTCTCTTTTACATTTTCTTTAATGAAGCATCAAGGACAATGATTTTTCCTTCTTTGTTTTGTTTCGCAAAAAAAAATTTATATACTTTGTCATTCTGTTTTTTCTGCTTTCCGGTTCCTATTTTTTCTTCGGTATCGTCCATTTCTTAAGATCAGAAAAAAAAATATAATAATACACAATACCATGAATGTGTATGTATGAGAGTGTGTGTGTGCACGTATAATTTACACAATATTCTCTATATTTATTTTATGTTTATATAATTTGTCCTTTATTATTATGTATATTATATGTCATATATAAATTTATGGCGACAGGTATTTAAAATGTAGGATTTATTAAGTGCCAAGCCACTTGATTTGGAAAAAGGAAGGAAAGACTATATAAAGAAAAAAGAAGGACAAAAAAAAAACGAAATATAAAACGAAAAATATTTGAGGATTTAATATTGAGGACATCAAAAATAATAATAAAAGAAAAAAGGAAGGATTGACAACAAAACAAACAAACTATACGAAATTGTGCTATACTCGTAAAATTGTTTTAGTATACTTAAAGCTAGATATCCGAAAGTTAAGGTGAAAAAACGTTCTTATTTAGAAAAGCATTCACGCCACTTACAAGTCGATTGAAACTTTCAAGGTCAATTAAAGGACATATACAAAATTTGAAAGTAAAAGACTGGAGAATTTATTTACACATACTTGATACATAATTTGTCCAAACGACCATTGTTTCTTAAAAAGACATACCCTATTTTATTTAATCTGAAATCTAAGAGCCGCAATTCATTGGATGGTCGATTTCTTCAGCTTTTCATTGAATGGTGTTATTAAGTAATGGATTAAATAATGCTCTTCTGAACTACAATGAACTACATAGTACTATACGCACTTGACTCTTCTGCTTTCGGTAACACTATGAAATAATCTAAATTAATAATTCACCACATTAATATTTCAATTGTAGGCTCATAAGCAAGTCATTACAATTCAGATTCTAAATTATTGTAATGAAAATTTCAAAAAAAAAAAAAAACTATTTTTCTGGAAATGCCAAGAATAAGAAAACGTCCCTCATATATTCCCACTGATAATTACATTCTATAGAACCCACAAATTCTCGAAACATGTTTTCAAATATTGAACATTTTATTAGCCACTATGTTTTCATTAATTTTTAAATTTCAATTGAATTATTGAAATTGCAAATATAAAAAATTTTTGGCCCACAAAATCAAAACTTAATTTTTAACCAAAATATTCTTAATTCCGACCAAAAAATAAAATCTAAATAAAAGAAATCACTGAATTTCTGTATGTGTTCGGAACATTGTCATGTACTCTATAAACGTTGCATAAGCATTCACAATCTATGTATTCATATTTATCTATATATAAACATTTTTCATATACGTATATACTTGTATGTCAAATTAATCTTTTTAGAAAAATTTTACTGTGTTGTTAATTCGTGACTCTCTCTATACCATTTTTAAAATATTCCAGTCATGTTTGGTTTGGCTAAATTTATAATAACGTACCAATTTATATTCCAATACTTATACAAAACAAAAAAAAAAAAAAAAACCATAACGGTATTCTACTCGCATACCTATCTACCTGTATTTTAGTACATGTTTCTGCATAAGCTTTATGCATAAGAATATATACATTGAAATAATAGAGAAGAGGAAAAATAAATGTCGCGCTCCTTTAATATACTTGTACTTCATTGAATCGGTCGTTTAAAAAATATGAAAAAGAAAAAAATATAGGAGAAATCAAGGAAGAAAAATCAGAAGAAAAGTTGGAAAATTGAGAAAAAAAAACAAAAGAAACGAATTGTGATTTTGTTTGCGGATTGTTGGACCAATTTTTTTTTGTACTAATAAAAAAAATTTGTATGAATTTGTGAATTTTATTCTTTTCTAAACTGAAAATTGAATTGCATTCTGATTTGTGGAAAATGTATTGTATTGGTAACATGGTCTCAATGGATAAACTTGGTGTACCTATGGTAGGTATTTCGAAAATATTTTAATATTTATTTTAAAATTTGTGGGATTATGTAAGTAAATTCTCTAGGTGGAATATACCATTTCCTTAGGGCTATAGTGAAAATTTTTTAAAGTTTTGAAATTTAGTGCATTTGACGGATCATATTATATGCATGTGTATATGAAAAGGAATTCTATGAATAAAATAATAGTTAGAATTTATAAGTGAAACGACAATAAGTGCAAAGTTAAGTGTGTTCAGTGCAATGCTATTTGCATACCATATAACGAACTAAAAACGATTTTTTATATTTTCTGAATAAAGTGTGAAAATTCTGGCAATGTGAAACCCCTTTTGTATTCCATGTTCCATGTTATGGAAATAATTTAAATTCACTGGTAAGAGGTTAGTAAAAGCCAATATATTATATTTCACTATAGCTGTTATTTCAATATTATGCACTTACAATGTGTTGACAATACTAGATTATTAATATTGTAGAATTTAAATGGCAAGACTGCAAATATTATCTTTCTGGCTATAGCTCAATTTATTTCTTATTTTTAGTCCACACTGTACGCTTTTCCTACCATAACCCAGTTCTGAGCAAGAATCCAAAGATATCAGCTGGAAAATTAGATTAGAACTCCCTTAATATTGAGAATGTCCTGTAAAAGATAATTTGACTGCCGAACGAATATAATACTAGGTAGTTATAACAGATGTGTTAAACGGTGTCGTGCCTGTACTTGTAACTTATAGGACTAAACAAAGAGAAATCAAATTTACTCAACTACTGTAGGTGATATTTAACCAAAGACGTATAACATACTGGACCATTGCACAGAATGCATTTTTTCAGAAGAAATCCAGTTATTTTAACTAACAGGGAATTGTCTATCAGAGGATCTTCTAATATCTGACCCAGTTCTATATTTTGCTATACCAACTGACCAATATATTTTTTTATCTTTCCAACAATATTTTTTCTTAATATTTCGTTTTATGTTCTACTTTTTTTTTTCTCGTTTTCGGAAATTTGTCAAAACGTGAACATTGCTAAATTGCGCAAAGACTTAATATTTTGCTTTTCTTTTTTTTATTATTTTAATTTTTACTTTTATTAAAAATGGAAATTTTTTTTTTAACAATTCTATGCAATAAAAAACAAGAGAAAAAAAAAATTAACTATGATGGCAGTTAAAAGAAATGAGAAGAAAAAAAAAAAAATTGTGTATAAAAAGATAAAAATCATGAAAATTCATAATTCAAAAAACGAGCAGCATAAAAAAAAAGGACTAAAAAAAAAAAATTAAAATTTATTTTAATATTTTTTTTTTCTTTTCTAGCGAAATTTGCTAGTAAATTTCGTTTGGTGTAATTTTAAAGGTAAAAGTAATGCGAATGTCCTTTTAAGGATTATTTTTTATTTTTCTGCTTTTCTGACTGTAATCTATTAAATTTGGTTGTTAAGATATTTGAATTAAGGTTCGAAAAAAATTAATTAAAATCACCTAGAGAATGAGTGAGTTAGAGTGGGTGGGTAGAGAGAAATGAGTAAAAGATCAGAGGTAAGATTTACTTTTCTAATTAGAAAATTATTTTTTATGTTTTTCTTATTTTCTTATTTATATTTTTTTTTCTCTGGAATTTTAAAAGAAATTTAATAATTTTCGTTTTTTTTTTATTTTCTTTGCTTATTTTTGTTTTTTTTTTATAATTTCGAATAATTAATAAAAAGAGGAAATATTAAAGGT
The DNA here is from genome assembly GCF_029603195.1 of Condylostylus longicornis. Taxonomy (NCBI): domain Eukaryota; kingdom Metazoa; phylum Arthropoda; class Insecta; order Diptera; family Dolichopodidae; genus Condylostylus; species Condylostylus longicornis. The sequence goes on along the minus strand of NW_026578052.1, from coordinate 2,592,602 downwards.
TTTATGGTTTGAAATTTTGGGAACTTTTAGATATTCAAATAAATTTTATTAAATTTTATGAACTAAATTTCGTGTAATTATAAAATATGATTTTGAATTTTAATTGGAGTAATTAGACTGTTATTGATTTATGTAGGTACTGGAAATAAGGGCCTTGTAAAGTGATGCCTACCATTATACTGTAATTTAAAATTACTAGATTTTGATGATAAATTTAGATATCGGGGTTGATTGCATTAGTATGTTCAAATATTAAATTATAAAATCGAGAGTGTTTGTGTTCTAATTTTGGTCGAGTTACCGATTTGGCCACTCTAAAAATTTCAAAAATGGAAATTTTTAATTATTCTGCAACAATATTAACAGTGAAGAATAAAATATTTTATGAACTGTATAAACGGTTCGTCATCACTTCTACACCATTTATAGACGCCATGCGATTTGAATAAATGGAAACAACTGCGAATTCTGAAAAAATAAAATCCAAAATAATAAAGATTAAAGTAAAATTTATGTTAAAATTTTTTAAGTAATAAAAATTCTTAATTATTATTCGTAATTAAATTATAGAATAAGCTGCTTTAGAATAATTTACTTTTGCTTTATTACTTGTATTATGCATAATTTTGGATTTATGGATTCGGCGACATATTTCATATTACGAATTTTGGCAATAAAATTAATTTCTAATGAATTTTTCGTTTTAATTTTGAAATTATTTTGAATTTTTTTTTTTTTTTTTGAAGAAATATGAAACAAAAATGTTCTAAGAATTTTGAAATAGCGGGAAATTTATGGATTAATTAGCCAAATGTGAGGAATAAATAAATTTCCTCTATTTCTTTTTTATTTGACTCCCAATATATTAGGTTTTATTTTATAGTAAAATATTCTATATATACAGTGTGAACTTGTAACGTGATATAATTTTTCGGGAGCAGAGAAGTGGTTCTGTACCTGGGTGGAAGGCCGCAAATGAATATTTAACCCCCAAAATCCTAGTGGAAAATTTTTGTTTTCGATAAAAAGGTGTATCGACTTAAATGACTCTAATTTAATTGTTAACCGATATAAAAAAAAAATTAATATGTAATCGAAAGTTGAAAAGTAGCCCTTTATTTTAAAAGAAAACCGTACGTCGTTTGAGGCGTTACTAAACAAGTAGGGAATAATTAGAAAAAAATGTCAAATTTTTCTCAAAGTAACCAATTACTAAATAATTTACCCTATTTATTTATTTTTTTTTACTTCATTCATTTGCTCCGTTTCCGAGATAATCCGGTTGTAAACTGGACGATTTCCAGGAAAAATTCTGTATTAAGGACCGTATTGACTTATTGTAAAAGCGTATAAAAGTGAAGAAAGTGTCCATGTGATTAACAGTTTGCTATTTACATTTAAAAGCGTAAAGACAATTTTTTCATAACAATTGTCCCAACTTTTTGTCATCGAGAAATTATACCACGTTACAGGTTCACTCTGTAAACGTACACATACAAGTCGCAAATATCACGGGAAACCTTAAATGTTTTTCTAGTCCTAAATCTTGAAGACTTCTATTTCCAGTAAATTTGCAATTTTTACCAATAAAATTTCTGCAAAATGTTTTTAGAATTAAATTTTTTATTTTTGCATTTTCATCATTACTTTTTTATTAAATCAAAAATCTGCAATATCAAATTTCCATTTTGAATGCATGTTATTAAAGTAAAATTTTCAAAATGGTATTGAAAGACCTATTGAAATTTTATATTAAAAATTATAAAAGTATTTTCACTATTTTCATTTTACAAAATTATTTTAAAGATTTCACATGAACATGAAAAATAATAAATACCTAAGTAGAATGAAGGGGGAAAAAAAATAGTCATGATGATATGGCGTTTTTTTTCTTACTATGTATTTAATGTGGAAAAGTTGCGATTTTATGACACGCGATCAAAGTATACTTGTATACTTAACTGTTATACAATAAATATTGTAAAATTAAGCTTTCATATATTAGTTATTTGATAATTTATGGTATCTTTTCTAGAAATTTATGTATGTTATGTAGATATGTGCAAGTATTCATATAGAGTATATATGCAAATTTAAAGGAAGTTGAGTTTTCTCTAGATGTAACAAAAAAGTTGCAAATATATGCATAATACTGCGTATATCTAAACTATCAACTGCAATTTCATGTATTCTGTTTTAAAAAATGTAATCATTCAAGTACATTTATGAAATTTTCTAAAAATTGTAGTCACTTTTCTTTAATTGTTATATAAAAATTTGAAAAATTAAGTGAGTTCGCATTCAATTTAAAGTAATTGAATCAATATAGTCAACTTAAATATTATATATATATATAGTTACATTATTGCAAAAGAATATTGTTTGTTTATTGGAAAACACATCCCTTCCAAATTGAATTTTTGTTGTAATTTATAATCAGCGTTCTAGTACCTACTTTAAAACATTAACTGAACTGGCATCACAACAAATTGTAATATTACCAATATTATCAGAAAATTCTCATTAAAGTAGAAATTCAATATTAGTGTCAACACGGTATGAAATCGTTCTTTCTTCTTGCTAGCCACTACACTTACCATGTAATCTATTATAATTTTGTACATTAACAAGCCTATTGAAATTATAATTATTTTAATACAAATTGAAACTACATTAAATTTATATTTTTTGTAATAATACTGAAATAATTTTTTCCTTTTTATTTTTCAGGTGAGTAACTTCTTTAAATTGTTTTGGATCACTACTTTTAATATAACAAAATACAAGCGGGAGCAGTTCAATTAATAAAAAAATGGCATGTAAAATATGCCTAGGAAATTTTGTTGTAGCACTACATTTTAAAATAAAAGAGAGAAAGCAGTAAAGATGGTGTATAAGACAATATGAATATTATAAATTGAGGAAATTGCAAATTAAAGCTTTTGAAGCTGAAATTTTTTTAGCGGGAAAAATTATATTTGATTAATGTACACATTTATTAAACAACCTATTGCAATTCGTTCTTCATATGGTTTAAATTAAACTACTTTGACTAAACTATTTAACCACCTAAAATGGACTAGGTCATATAACATAAGTTGCGGATAAATGCATTTCTTCTTGTATTTCTAAATAATTTCAAATTAGTGTCGATATGATTAGTGAATTTAGACAATAAAAACTCTGCGGAAATCAATATCTTTAATTTATTGAGATCTCACTTGGAAATGAAAATTTTTTTATTTTTGTAACAAAAACTTGTGTATTAAAGCTTATGATGAAATTTCAAAAATTTTAAGAGTTAAAATATTTAAATTTTAAGAAATCAACAAAATTGTTATGGAATACTTCATTTCAAATATTATTATACATGCAGTTTAAGTTATTAACCTTAGTATAGCAAGCATACTATATTATATATTCACAAGAACTCATTCTCAAAATTATTCCAATTTAATTTCGTAGACATTTTTACTTATACCAGACAATTGCAATTTTGTCATCAACGAAAAATTACTCGCCTTTTCAACTATAACAAAAATATCGTGCCATATGAATCAAGAGGTAAAATCTTACCTTTCCAAACATACCTTACCAAATATATAACCTTACTTTTCCAAATTCTTATAAATTATGTCATTTGTAATATCTAGAGTTACCTTTTACCAATTACCTTCTTATTTTTTCCATTTCTCTTTGGTATTGTGTAAATTTTGTATGTCACATTATTTTAGACTTCTAAATTGTTATGAAAATTGTATGTAGGTGCACTTAAATGTTAGATTGAAAATTTTCTACCGCGTCGAACTGAATTTTCTTCTATATTAAAATAATAGTTTTGTTTATTTATTTTTTATTATTTTTCATAACAACAATATTTAAAGTTAAAATATAAGAATACTTACAACATAGGAACGTAAGGTTTAATATTCCGACATGATTTTCGCGTGTCATAAATATTTATTGGTGTATTTTTTAAGTACAAGAATAATGCACCTTTCATCATTCAATATTTTCATGCTAAAAATTTCTCTATATAGTTACCTGAGAAAATTATATTATTAAATATGAATTTTATAGTTTTTTAACAATTTTATTTATTTTCACAAATTATTTAACAAAATAATATCATGAAAATGAAATTGAAAATGGAAAAATCACAAAAGAAAAAAAATTTTTTTCAAGTGAGAAAAATTTATTAAAAAATTATTTAAAAGTTTTTCATTCAAAAGAAATTTAAAGAATTTTGTTTTCAATAAATTTTAATGCATTAGACAGGTGTAATGAAATATTATAAAAAATGGTATAGGTTTGTGTCTGTGAATATAAAAATTCTATAAATGAATGTAGATTCAAGAACATGTAAGAAATATTTGACGAATTCTATTGAAATAATTTTAGGTATTAAAAGGTACGTATATAAAATTCCATACAAATTTATTATTTGTCAAAACAAAACAAAGGTAATGTAAGAAACTCACAAAAGTTTGCTGACGGGAGCCTTACAGCACTATCACATATTGAGTCCTGTAGTGCTATCATCTACATATATAGGTCTTGAAACATATAGGACAAATTTATGTGCAACATGCATCGCATTGCCACGAAATTTTCTAGCTTGCAAATAGCACAGACTTTAATCAATTTAACTAATTTAATTTTAAATAATTTGAAAACTAAACAAATGTAAATTTCAAAACCTTTTTTGACATGCAACAATTTCATAAAAAAAAATTTTAATTTTCAAAATTAAAGCAATAATTTCAAAGAACTCCAAAAAAACAAAACGCAACAATTTTAATTTCATTTATAAATGAAAAGTTTCCTTTTACCACAATAAAAAAAATTTTATTGGCAAAATGCAACGGGACAGTGGAGGACGTTTATGCCTGCGACAATGAAATAAGAGATGGAAAAGAAAAATTTCAATTTAAAAACATTAAAAACTTTGTCCACAAAAAATTGTTGATTTTTTCCAAGTTCTAGACAAAATGTGCATAATTTTTTTGTAACGTTTCATATCATTAACCTACATTAAGAACTGAAAATGGAAAATTTTCCTATTTTTTTTATTAAATAAACATTTAAACATGCAATGCGACATAGTGAACTTTTAATTTTTCCATTTTTGTGTTCGTTTCATTCACCATTTTAACAAAAAATTATTAAAAAAATTGAAGGAAATAGAAAAATAAGCATTGCATTTTGTTTTTTTTTTTTTACATTTTCCATCTGGAAAATTAAAGGAAAGTAATTTCATTTAATTTAAATGAGCGCATAGAAGAAAAAAAATAATATAAAAAGAAAATAAGGAAAAAAATTTAAAAATTTTCTTACTTAAAAATTTAAAAGTCATTTAAGTAAAATTTAATTTTTTACCCACCAATATTTCAAATGACTTAATATAAATTTTAAAAGAAATTCATATAGTTTTCGTTTGATGAGTTAGAACTGGCGAAACGCAACATAGAAGCAAACGGCTCATTTCTATCAAAATTCGTACTGCGATGGCGAACATTGAAAATGACTCTACAAAATTCAATTCGTTCGAATTCTCTTTAAAAGACAATTGGTCCAGCAGAAGCGGTGATAAAACGTTCCCCAAGATAAAACAAGTTAATGAATCAAAACCACGACAGCGATTATCTAACGATAGCACAACGTTTGCAATAATAGCAGCTTATCTTCATACGGCGAAAACTTGAGAAAATCTGGTTAACTTAACACATTCAATACGATACGGAGTATAATTTTCATCATACACTCTTTTTTAACAGATTCGATCTTAGAAATGTCAGGAAAAGGAGAAGACACTAAAACATGACACACATATTTGGAGTGACCTAAAATATAATAAATAAAGATGCTTTCCAACGAAGTGGGCAACATACTTCTTTGTCTACCTCATAATAAAACCTAATTTAGAATGTATCCCATTTATAAACATGCTTAAAGGCGTGCTTAAAGCTCTGGTCGAGAATGACCCAAAAATCATTCATAAGATAAATCCGTCACAGAAACCTTTCATTCAAGAACTAGATGTATATAATTATAAAAAACTCGCTTTTACTAGAGAACCTTCATGCATAACACTTGCCAACGATCAGTTCTAAACCATTACTATGACACCACAAATTAAAACCGTCCAAGCTGTTATCTGTAAGGAAAAATAATCATTTTTAGAAAAAAAAACCGTCTTATAAAGTTTTGTCCTCATTATACAGGCAACCACAGAGCACGGTGCATCGTTTTTCAATATAAAAATAAAAAACACTGGATTCAAATGTCTACTTTGTGAAAACCTAGAGACAGCAAAGATGATCCTTCAAAGGACATCTGATGATATTCTCTGCCTGACAAATTAATTAAATGACTCATATGTCTCATGTCTCTTGCAGTTTAAACTGCAAATTTCTTGAATAATATAAGTGTTTTAAGTACAAGGCCATGATAAATTCTTAAATATTGCTTGTAAAGAGTTCAATAATTTTTAAATTTTTATTTTACTTTAAGCAGATCTAGGAACGTCCTTTAGTTTAATTTTAAAGGTACTAATATAATCAAATGACGTAAATTTTGTGTATGACATTAAATTATTACATAAAATCACCCACCTCTGCACCATTTACATCAATACAGGCTATGTACGATCATTATAAACCAAATTATGTGGGAATAGTTATATAAGGATATTTCAGAAAAATTATGCCTATATTTTTGTATGCTAAAACAATTTTTTGTTTAAAAATTATCATTTAATTTTTTTTTTTGTAAGGAAATCAACCGACCCGACCTATTTTAAGGAAATTCCATAGTAAATATATTCATCAAATTTTAGTTCCATTTTTTTTTTGTTTAAAGAAAAAGAAAAATTCCATTTAGATTAAGAAACATAACATTCCTTTTAACACCTAAATACCATCAGGATAATGTCAACTCACCAGTAGAAAACCAAGAAAAAAAAAAATTGGAAGAAAATAAAATCATAAAATTCTTGAATGAAAAAAAAAAAAATATTGTAAAAGGAACAAAAAAAAAAATTCTTTGCGTAGGTTTTTTGTATTTAAAAGACAAAAAAAAAAGAAAAAAAACTGAAAAACTAAAATAAAAGAATAAAAATAACTAAGGAACAGAATAAAGCCATTTAGGATTAAGATCTCTAAATCCTTAAAGGTAAATTTTTTCTTCTTCTTCTTCTTCTTTTGATAATTTTTTTTCTCATTTTTGTTTTTTTTTGCAATTCCCATACATTCTACATCCTAACACCTTTGTATGTATGCATGTATGAATGTATGCATGAAATAGCTATTGACAAAAACAAAAACAAACAAACAAAGCAAGGAAGGACGAATTTTACTAAAAAAAAAACCAAAACAAAAAATCGATTCAAATTTTTTTCTTCGTCTTTACTCTTAAAATGTAAATAAAAAAAAAAAAATTAACCTGAGCTGATAATTTTCTCAGAAAATTTAATTCGTAATTACACACCTACACAACCCCATATATAAACTTGTAATAGCATTTTCATTATACAATTTTCATCCATATTATGTGTATGGTACGTGTACATGTATATTAGGTGTTAAAATCATAATTATAAGGTGTAACACCTCTTCTTAATTATCTAAATTAATCATATATATATATATATAGAGACTCATAATATGCATGATTTCAAAAATGGATCTATTGAGACAGGATATAGGGGATTAAAATTTTTTGTAATACAAAATCAAAAAAAAGAAAAAATAATTTCCAAGAATTTTCATTTGATAAAAACCCAAAAAAAAAAAAATGTCGCCAGTCCCTTGTTTGTGAATATCAGAACTTATGAACCAAATTGGCCACCTACATTTTTTATATTACGCACATATTACAAGTAGTGTTATGCATAAATTAAAATATTTTTAGCTTTTAACCTTTATTTTTGAACTTAACACTTAAATACCTAAAGTATTTTATTTTTTCTATAAATTCAAAAGTGTCTCTTGTTGATTTTATTCTATACTTAACCTATGATTCTACTAAAATTTCGTCTGATTTTTACATTTAATTTAACAATAATATAATGATAAGTGGATAAATTCTGTAATTATTGATAAAGTATAACTATAATACTCGTAATTTATTTATAATTTTAATTAATAGAATTTACAGGATAATAAGGTTATAGGATTGAATAGGGATTTAATATAGAGAATCGGTTAAGCAATAATGTGGCAAATCATTAAATAAAATGACTATAAATAAGGACTTTAATCGTCTTAAGTTTTATGAATTATTTTATTAACATTAAATTGTGATAATTTGTTAAAAATGATTATATTTTCTATGGTTTCTAGTTTATTATCTTTTAAAATTGATCTTCTTATCTTATTGTATTAATTAGTTATAATTTTGGATTGTCAATTTATTCTTAATTAACTTCCTCTTATTGAAGCTGAGTTTATTATGACGAAATGTCGATATTCGAAATGAGGTTCGACATTCTAGCTATTAACCAGATTATTAAAATATTATATTTGAAAAATTGCATACATTTAGGATGAGCAATGAATACAAATAATAATGCGTTCATATAAAGCTCGAATTTAAGGATTAAGATAATTCCCCGAGTTAAGAAAATTTATAGAAATTTGGAGAAGCTATAACTTGGGGTAGGTCGTAGAGGTGGAAAAAAATGAACTATTATAAGTGTCTGAAGACTGCTAAAATTTAAGATTGCTACAGCCAGCGATAAATTTTAACAACTATTTTGTTTTTTTAAAGTTCAAGTACGGGTATGCTGCCGGTAAAAGAAATTAACTACTACTTTTATGCATTTATAAATACCGCATGCAATTAGAGGGAATCTTAATGTTATAATTTTAAAATGTCCTTTATACTCGCATAAAATATTATATTAAATTTCTAATTATGTGATTGGGTTTAATTACTGTATGTTTTCGTATAAGACGTTTACTGTTTTGAAGGAATCTCAAGGAAATTTCGAGAAAAGAACCGGTCGAAAATTGCTACTTTGCAGAATTCGAAGAATATTTAAAGTACAAGAAAGTAAAATATTTGTGAATATAGAAGAAATAAACTGTAACTTTTCCGACTGGCTGCAAATTTCCCAATGACTTGTTAAAGAATTAAATTTTCATGTTTAACTGGAAAGTTTTTCAAACTGTTTCAAGAAATTAATTCACGTGTATTAAAAGTAAAGTCATATTGAATAATTTAATTATAACTTTCTCATTATTTTAAAAATTCTCAATTAAATATTAATTGTGGTTTGAAATTCTATGTATACCTGTTAATTATGAACAATGTACACATGTAATCAAATTAAAACATTAAAAACAAAAAAAGAATTTGGACACACATACACATGTAACTCAATACATATATTTTTTTATTATCATTAATAGATCCCTTTCAAAACTTTTTAATACAAGTATAAAAGTCTTTTAACAAAATTACTTTACGAAAAATCATCACACATATAAACAAAATTGAGTGTATATACAAAAGTTTTAAGGACATCAAACCGATTTATAACAAATTTGTTTTCTATATAATAATATATCAGATTGCCCTCTAGCAGCTTACTTTGTATAACCATAATAGTCATACCAATTCATAAATATTCATTATTTATATATTTATCATATTATGTAATACACTTACTATATATATTAAGTATTCGCTTACAATACATACTCACATGCAAATATGTGTATAGTATGCTTATGTAATGAGGAAATTTCCTACTTATCTAATATTTATTTCCGGGGTTATTTTAAGATTTTTACTAGAAATTGGTTGCGGTTAGCTTAAATTTAAATTCATAATTCAAATGATAATGAAGCACTGGAATTCCAGTTAAATTTTTTCTAGTGTTGAATTTTTGAGAATCTTGTGCAATATTCTTTACTATAACATTACTAAATTTTGTAATTAACATTGTAATGCGACAATTTTATTTATAGTCTTTGAATTTAATTGTAATTTCATGTAAAATACATTCATAATTGACCATCAAGCTCAGTTTAAGACAAACAGTCAACCTCAAATTTAATCTCAATATAAATTTTTTAATACAAAGCCTTGTATACGTATTAAAATTTATTGACGAATAATTTTGAAGTGTTGAATTAATTCCACTTCCTCTGTTGCCAATAAAAAATAACTTTAAATTTCCCGTGAGTGAATAATAGATCACAATTATATGATCTATTATTCTCGTTCCATTTATAAACGAAATACCATATTAATAATGTCAATTCAATAAATCATAATATAGTTCAAACATATTATTATGAAAAAATAAGGAGTAGGTACTGTAAATATATTGTCCTTGATAATAAAATATCTTGACTTTCATTTTTTTTTTTTCGATTTACCCAAAAAAAAAAAAAAATATATGAACATTTTTATATGATTTATTGCCTTCATGAGTATTAAACAACCCTATATGTATCCCATACCATATACATTATATGCCTATTATAATAATGTATAAATTCACATGCACAATATATGAAAATATTTTACACGTGTATGTATTTAAATAATATTCCTGTGCATATTTCTATTTACTATATTAGCATTTATATATGCAAGGATTGAAGAGAGAGCAAAAAAAAAAAAGGAGTGTAAACATGTCTATATCATATTCTTAAATAAATTTAAGGTTAACAAAAAAAAAATTTAATATGATATTAAAAATGCCAAGGTCACTTAAGTAGGCATATATATAGGAAAATTTATTATAAAATAGAAGATAAGACAAGCATAGATGAAAAGTTTATTTTTTTTCAAAAAATTTATGTAAGTCCTTGATTCAAGTAGCTGTATGTAGATATAAAGGAAACCAATACAAAATAATAAAAATAAAATTTTTCTTTATAATATTTTTCATATTTTTTTTCAGTTCTATTTAATTTTCAAAAATAAGAAAAACAACCTTTTTTCTCGCAACTTTATATAAATTGATGATACTAGATAAATGTTTACTTCAATATTTTTATTCATTTAATAATAAAGAATGGAAAATGAGAAAGAATCCTTTAAAAATAAAAATTTTCCCATTAAATTACCGAGACGGTGAAAAATTTTATTTGAAAAACATTGAAAATAAATTTTCTTTTTAAAAAATAACTTTATTTGTGGTCTTTTTCTTTTTGTTTTTTTGGAAAAATTTTCAAGGAAATCAACAATAAATAATTTAAAAATAGTATAAAATCGCTTAACGTCGTGTATAACAGTTTAGTTCACTGTCTTCTTTTGAGAGTTATAGTCGATTATCAAAACAAATATTGTGGGATTTTAAATATCTAAGTATACCTATAATAAGTAATTAAGAAATTTTTAAGTTGTTGCCTGAAGGAATTTTAGTTAAGCGCAAGTCATAGAATATTGTTAATAGGTTTTGGATGAAATTGCTTGCTTCTAATGGGTTTTAAGTGCTCACTATCAAAACATAAAATTGGAAATTACAAAAGAGGAAAGAAACGAAAAGGAAAATTTAATAACGAATTAAAGGAAAAGAATTAGACAAAACTTTTTAACTACATTTAATGTAACTAACTGACGAAGATCAGACTGCAGTTAATATTAGGTGTTACATATCAAGTTTTCAGTGTTAGCTTTATTAAACAGCATTTTCAATTTTATAATGTAAAAATATGCACCGCTTATCGTAACTTATAAAAAGAGCTATTTTAGAGCTATCTACCATCATATTTCGAGAAGCGTCAATAAAAAAAATTATCGTTATCCAATGGATTGAAACAGAAAATTAACTCTACTTTTAACTTCAACAAAAAATTTACATATTGTTGTCAATTAAAATTATTTAGAATAATCAAAACCAAACACGTTAATTAAAAGAAAAAAAAACCAATCAAACATGTTGGTTATAGAATCAAACACGTTGCTTATAAAATCAAACATATTAATTATTTGTGAAATAATTTACCGTATAAGAAAATGGCCATATTTTAAGACAAGATCAGCTTTTCGAGTAGAATTTAAAATTTAGTGAAATTATTTCAATTCCAACTTCTATAAAAATATTTAAAAATTTATACATTTATTATTAAATTAACTACAACTTCCAAAATTATTAACAAACTAAAAATTTTTCGACAATTAAAAAAAATTATCCTGATTTTCCCATTGCGTTTTGATTTCACATTTACAACTCATTTTAAAGAATTTTATTTCCAGAGACAAAAAAAAATATTTTTTTTTCTTCATTTTTCCAAAATTTATTTTATTATTCTTTGTTTTATTCCATTATTAATTTTATCACAGAAATTAACCCATAATATATACGAGAGTAATGAGAGAAATTGTACGCAAGCCCTCATTATAAACAAAAAAAAAATTATTGAAAAAAAAAAATCTGTAATCTAATTCTAAAAATGGAAATAACAACAGTTAAAATAACAAAAACTAAAAAAAAAAAATTTTTTGTTCGTTACCGAAAAATTTAATGACTGACATTATTATTTCCCCATTGGGGAGATCTCAAATTCTTAGAAATCTCAAAAATAAAAAAAAAATCTCGAAAATTAAAAAAAAAATAAATGTCAGTTTTGTTACTCGATTTGGTTCGTTTGACTTTAACAAAAAAAAGGAAAAAAAATCACTTGTTTTTTGCATCCTTTTGAATTTCCACCGCCATATAATTTGCCTTTATATTCCAATTCTATATATTTTTTCTTCTCAATTCCTTTGAAATTCTATAAAAATTTCAACAAAATCAAAATAAGAAAAGAAAAAATTTCTCCTTATTGATCACCTACTCACCATTATACGACAACAATCTGTACAACTACTACTTTTACATTTCTATTTCCGTATATCCTTTAACCTCTCGTGTCTAGCGCCATCTTCATCACTGTTTTTACAGTTGTTATTTGTTTTTTTTTTTTTGTGCTTTGAAGGCTTTTCGCAATTTGATATATATTTTCTCTTTTAACATTTTTGCTCCGGACATTATTCCACGCGATAAGTTTTTTCCTTATTTATTCACTCACTATATATAACAAACTTTTCTCCATCATAATATAATGAGCATACACTATATATAAACTCACTCATTCATTATTATGTTTATATGTATACATATATAATTCATGTGTTTAACTTTACACTGGTAATATATTTGTATATATAAGAATCTAAATCAGAACTGAAAATCATAATAAATATTTAGAATCAAAAGGATATACAATTTAAATAATAAATATACAAGCTATATATATATCTAGATATACTGTAGTGACATCTACAATCTACATATATAAAAAAATGTTATGAACTGTAATAGGAAGTATTTGTAAAACGTCACGCCAATAATTCGTATTTCAATTCCCTAATATACGTCATATAATTATGTACATATATGCATGTATGTATTGTATATATAAAAAAAAACAATTTTTATAATACTTTACTTACATTACAACACAAAAAATCAAAATAAAATATGAATAGAATAGGAAAAACAAGCAAATAAAAAAAGAAATCAACATAATCGCATCGCATACAAAAATTTACCTAATAGATGGCGTCATACTAATATTTGACTCAAAAAAAAAAAAAAAACAAGAAACAGAGGGAGTCAAATACATTGAAAAAGCGATAAAGTTACACAAACAAAAAAAAAAAAAAATAACAAAATGTTCTACAAATATGAAAAACACACAAACCAAAAAAAAAATCCAAAATAACTGGTTAAATTATACCATTCGCATTCAATGGAACAGAAATATTCCCAAATCATGTCTTTCATTTCCAGATTGTATAAAATATGTACACACATAAAGGTTAAAAGCAGAATTTTATATAAATTGATCCGAGTATGAGTTAAATGGGAACACTCAAATGGTGAACACTTGGAATTATATTGAAAAATCTATATGGTAGCTTTAAGAATTGGAAGAATGATTATCAAGGGCTTTCAAAAAATAGTAAATTATTATCATATATACTTGCACTATATCTACATTTTATAAGTTATGTATAAGTATTTACCTTAATTCCAAGGTTTTAAGTTATAAAAGTTTATATATAGCTTTAAGCTAGGACCAAAATTTAAAGGTGCCCATAAAATAGCTTATAATAGACAAAATCTTTCTATTAACAATAATATTCCATAACAATAATAAACTTATGCAAGACAATTTGACTTTCCGTATGTGTTGCGTCTATAGAATATTACTGTCGCAACAGAACATATCGTAAAAATAAGGTGAAATTAGCAAGTAATTAGAATTTTTGTTCGATTTATATAAATTATCGGTAACTGGGTAAATTTACCTTTACCTCCTGTCCTCTAATATCGAAAAATAATATATTGCAAATTTTAAACACAAAAATTTCAAAACTTAAATCTTTGGAGATTTTATCGCTTTACATTCCTCTAAATGTGCGATATTTCTCTTTTTCACGTAACGGGTGAGTTTTTTTTAACTATCCCTTGTTTTTATTTTAAGCGTCCGTTTCTTTAGCTATGATAAGGCTGTCAAGAATGAAAACGACCATTTAGTTTATAGAGCCATTTTTGCAAGGAGGCGCTTACGCTAAAACAACATTTTCAAATAATAAATTCGTCACTTGCAGTAAATTTGAAATGTATAGGACCCGCCAATTATCCCATACAGTTTGACGTCTCTATATTATTTTCCTGCCTTGAAGGTCTTTGAAATCTTTTGCTCGTATCCAACATTTGAAATATCGAAATGCCGAAATATTTTGACTAATCCATTATTTCTTATTATAAAATTTTTCTTCCGCGTTCTTTTCTTTAAATGTAACAATCAAACGCTCAAAAGAATTACACATTGGAATAGTTATATAAGTTCATCCCAGTTAAAGCAGTCTGTAGTTTATAGTGCATATTGTATGTATACCGTTTACTGCATGTATTTTTGTCTTATTTATCGTAAAATATTACCGAAAGATTGGAATATTAAACAGGATATTTATATTATCGGTGAATTTTCTATTTTCTGTGTATTTGCGATCAAAATAACATAAAATGGAAAAACAGGATTTCTGAAAAGAAATTTTTTTTTTGTATCCTTTTTATACTTACACACATATATACATCAAGACAAATGAAAAATCAACATTTTGTATACAAAAAATGCCTCCTTTTTTAATATTTTTTTATTTTTTATTTTATCAGAAAAATTTTAGTTGTCTATTTTCTGTTCTTCTGCTCCCGTGCAACTATTCTAACCGTTTCATTATGAATATAAGTTCATGTACAGTAACACGGACCATTAATTTTTTCAATAATTTGATATTTTATATATTATATGGATGATATTACTACGGCAATATTTACATTATGTATGTATGTATAAATGCACACACTTATATGGTTTCTCATTACATAACCTATATTATTATTATTATACTACTCTATTGCTACTCTATATCTTTCTAACACAAGAATAAAAATAGCTGACTTGAAATTTACAAAAATTTTTAATTTTATGTAAACGAAATTATAGTCAGTTTCTTTGAGGAGAGTATAAAACAACGAAATACTGTTTAAGCTATGAAATATTATGGAACAATGAAGGGAACAAATTGAAGAAGAAAGTCCAAATCCAAGAAATTGAACAACATTCAAGCAGGTGGTTTACATTGAAAATTGAACGCATAAATGTTTGATTTGTTTTCAATTTCTTCTGAACTGTTCCTTACAATAATAGTCCCTAATGAATGATGTCCAACTTATTTAGATTTCGACCAAATGTAACAAGAACAATAAAACTTCTCTAGTTTGATAGGGCCATCGATAATATTGAATAAAGACCAACAAATTCAATTTTGCTTCAAAACAGTTTAAAATATTTAAAAAATTTTTTGCTGTTTGGTCACACTATTTAATAATGATCCAAGCGTTTTTCTCTCTCTCTCTGTACATTCTAATAATATTCGACAGGAGATTTTACACAAGCTCAATTTTTCTATAACTTTCAATAGAGATTTTCTCTAAGATTTTGTTAATGCTCCCTTCCCTCTTCTGTTATTCGTTTTTCATCATATTTTATATAAATTGAAAATGTGAAGCGTGTAAACCTACTTTGTTCTCCTCCATGCAAAATAACAGTATGTGTGTAGGTACACCTATATTATTTCTTTCGAAAAATCTAGAAAAAGAAAAGAAAATAAATTTTTTTTTTTTGGAAAATGAAGGAAAATAAGATGTCCCCATGAGAGAAAATTTACTATGTACAAGTATCCTAAGAAAAAAAAAAATTTTTTTTTTTCATTCATTTTTTTTCTTGTTTTTGTTGTGTTATACGTTTTACATAATATATTGTAAGATTTAATTTTTTTTTGTATATAAATGTGTGCCTATGTAAATTACGTAGAATTGAAAACTTGTAAAATTCTTGTATAATTTTTTTTTCTCTTCTTTTTTCTTCTTATTCTTCCCTTATCGGTAAAATTATCCTGGGACATAAAGATACGTGCTGGTTTTTCAAGTTTTTTTTTTTAAGTATCAATGGGAATGATAAAATTATCGAAGTTAAAAGAGAAAATTGAACTATTGCATTATTACAATAGAGTAGGCAGGTAGGTAGATACTCGTATAGGTATTAAAGGAACTGGTGAGATTGTATAAATTCGAGTATATAGCTATTTCCGATATTTACGGTCTAATATAAAACAATAAATAAATTACAGAAAATAGATGAAAAAAAAAAATAAATTTTTTTTTTTTTTTTTGAAAAATGTTCAAAGTTTTCGATTTATGGTCTATAGTTGTAGCAGAAAAATTTTTTTTTTTTTTACTGAAATTATTCAAAAAGTATAAAAAAAGACAAGGATTGTTTTATTCAATAATAATTTATGAGAAGTTGTTTGCATGTGTATGCATGTGTATGTACGTATGTAAAAATCATTAATTAAATTATAATGATCACAATCGAAATTTATTATACAAAATCAAATTCTATTATTATAACAAAAAAAAAATTTCTTTAATAATTTGATGAAGTCGGCAGTACCTACGCGTCCCAAAGTTATGCTATTAAATTTTATTGATTTGATATCCAAATAGTCCAGCACAAATCAAGTTATTCATTATGAAAACATTTTGAAAATGACACGGTGTTTTAATAATTATATTTGCGCCTTATGGTATGCAATTATATTAATACGGTGCCTTAATATGCAATTATGTATATGTTACGCCGTCCGATATGCAATTGTATGTTAAAAATACAAGAATTTTTGTTTGAATATGGGTCGATAATATTTAAAATTTAGAAATAAATTGAAATAAATCGAAAATTTTGAAAAATCAAAAAAAAAAAAATTTAAATTTAATTTCACTTTAATTTTTTAATAAATTCATCTCAAATAAATAGCAGTAGCAATTTTCAATTATAACAATTACAAATATTTCCAATGATTTGGTAATCTTAGACACAATTTTGATAATGTCACACTCAATATTATAAATATGTATATATATGTATATATATATACATAAAAATTAATAATTCCGTACGTACATATGCTTGGACATATGCGCATCAAAATGGAAAAATATTTCATTTAGAATAAATTAAGAGTTGGAGTTTAAGGCTGAAAGGAAAACGAAAGCAACCAAAACGAAAAAATAAAAGATGAAAAAAAAAAATTATGATTAGAATTGACATTTAAGGCCTTTAGGGAAATTTAATAGAAAAAAAATGTGCGTAAATTTTTTAATGATTTTTTTTTTGCCATAATCAAAAAAAAAATTTTGTATTTTCCTCATATTTCCATAGCACCACTACCATCGCCACTCCTAGGACCAGTTCATCAATGATAATGAAGATAATAGTAAAAAAATTTCATGAATCTTTTATTTTTTGTTTTTCTTTTTTTGTCTTGTCTATTTTGCCATAGAATTTTATATTCAATTATTTTCTAAATACATGTGTATGTGCCTCTGTATTAGGATTTTGAGCTAAAAACATTTTCAATTTAATAATGATAATGTTGATAATAATTGATATCTTATTAAATAATAATAATGATAATGATTATAATAGTGCAAACGATAACCGACCCAGGTCACTTTTTTTATATAAAAACGAAATATATGTACATATTTACATATTTATGATATACGGATGTATTCGAAGATAATATAATATTGAATTTATTATTTACATATATACATACATATTTGCATTGGTAATTACATATGATTATGATATTTAAGGGCTAGGAAACTGAAAATATTTTTAATACTGGTAAAATTTTATTCAATGATGTAGATTAAGAATGTAAACAGTATAGATTGTTTAAACACAATTAAGTAAACGAATATATTGCAATACTCTTGAATCTGGACTAAAATGAGATAGAGATAATAATAACAAAAAAAAAAATTAATAATTTTCGATATAGATAAATTGAAAAAAACAAAACAGGTTAAGCCTAAACCTAAATGAACCCAACATTCCAAAATTTCTTGACAATTATTGAAAATTTACTAAATATTAGTAGGAAATTATGTACATTGCAACCACTTGTAGTCTCGAGCTCTTATAATTTATTTTAGTTCCATACAATTGTATATATACACAAAAATGTGACAGAGTCCTATGATTCCTCTCAAAATTTTGTGAATGCAATTAATTAATATTTTACTTTTCACATATTTCATATTTTGCTCACCATACTTGTATTATCTGTTGACCCAAAGTTGTTATTTATAATTATTAGGATTAAAATATTACAATCAAATTACAGATGGTTTCCAAACTCAATTCTCAACTATTTAAATGAAATTATGCTTATATGAAATTTATGTCAATATTAAATTAGAAAAAATTTTTTCCCACCCCTGAACACAAATTAAATATTTTAAATATTATAAGTACACATACATGGTTAATATTTATAAATATTTATGTGTATATCTACATAATATAAATATATAATTATGTAAATTCTATATATAATTAAATATATATATTCAATACATACATATATATATATACTACTTGCTTATTAAATAATAATGAATAAACGGAAAAACTTTTTCATTTTTTTGTTCTTCTCAACTGATTGAATTAATTTCCCAAAGTGAAAATGTTATCGACACACAAATTATGATAGGAAAATTATTATGAGTAAATGGAAAATCAATAATGCTCAATTTTTTTTTTTCTCGTTTTTTCTCTTTTTCTCTCACTCTCTTTCTGGCTTTATCTAGGATCGTTTTCTACAAACTAAACACAAATAATAATAATAATAATAAAAATATTTGTACCGGAATACAAAATTCGGGTGTGTGTGTGTGTGTGTATTGAAAAATATTTCACTTAGTTTTTTTCTCTTTTTATTAATTTTATTCTTGTTTTTAGTAATAATGTCCTTAAATATTTGAAAATACACAATTATAGTTCAAGAGCTTATGGATTTTTTTATATAATTTTTTGATAGAAAATAAAATATACAACAAAAAAAGGACGAAATTATCGGGTTATTGTGATTAATTAATGTTCGAAAAGTATACAAAAAAAAAAATATAAGAAATGAAAATTTCATGCAAAAATTTAAAAAAGGGTTATAACAGTTATAAAGTATATAGATATGTTTATGTGTATATATTTGTTATATATTATGCAAATACATAAATTATCAAGGAATTATAAAGAAATTTATTATTTTTTTGGAGAAAATTATTTAGTATATTTTTAACACTTTTAAAATTGATAATTAATCAATTTTTTTTTTCTGGTAATAAATTTGCATATTGAAATAAAAACCGATTATTATAAGGCAATAATGTTTGGTAAATCCCGATAAAATTAATTATTATTTAAAAATTTAAATTTATGTTATATAAACAATGTTTTTTTTTTTTTTTGGAAAAAATTTTCATATATAAAGATGCTTTTATATTTCATGTATACCAAAAGGGAATAATTAATTAGGAATTTTTTTCAAAAAATTAAAATATTTCCATAAAATGAATGAAAAATGAGTATAGACACGTGTATAATATGAGCTCAATTAATTTTTAAATTACAAAAAAAATTTTAATACAATAGTCATTTTAAGTTGGATATAAATTAGGAAGATTGGCAAATTTATGACTATTTCGCTTAAAAATTAAATAGTTCGTTTTTTAAAAACTGATTATTATTTAATGAAAGAATGCGGGTTTGGCATAATATTTAATATTTTTTTATAAATTCAATTATTATCATACAAAAACACCTCGAACTGGGATATCTTAATTTTAATTTTACAATATTCTTAAAACTACAGAGCAGTAGAATTAATATCAGTAGCTTATTCGCTTCGCTCTTAAAACTATAAGAGCCATAGCGCTTCACTCTCTATTACCCTCATTGACAAAACGTTCTACCCGCTGCTTGTGCAGGCAATCGTATTTATTTACTCAGCTCAAGTTTTTCTGAAATATCCGTGCTACAGTATGCACCGGGTACCCTTGAATCAACGGAACAGAAAGATATTCTTTTAATTCTTTACAAATCCTGAACTTAGTCACTGTCCATTCCTCTCTCATTGAAACAACAACGTTATATAATATCTTTATGAGTCGGTTTATGGCACCATGTAATCAGTCGCAATATACCTGAGGCCCATATCATACTCTTCCAAGTATCTACTGTACATCTATTCTCTGTTAATCAAAACACCCCCGTTTGAAGCACAAAATCCATTCCCCAAGTTGTAGCTGTGCGTGTCATACCAGTTGTCCCATCTCCTAAAATAACATTACCGTAATTACATGTGAGAGTTCATAAATTTATTTTATATAAAAACCGAACCAATTTTTTATTAAAAATTGAAATTGGATCGTCGAAATGGTATCAAAACCGAATTGCAAATTTAAATATCAACCTATTTATTTGGGTTGATCATATTTTGGGATTTGGGTTGTTTTGGTGAATCATATTTGACAATCAATTTTGGAAAATGAAAAGGTCATAAATACAGAAGGCCATCTATTGGAATAAATATGCCTTTGCCTTCCTCTCAAAAACAAATTCAACTTTTTACCATTAAAACAAACACATTCATTGAGCTATTTGAGTTATTGGTTTTTTCAGCATAAGAGCTCAAAATTTGACTCAACATGCCTCATCATTTTAGAAATTCCAAAATATTATTATAAAAAAAATTTTAGCAACAACCTTTTAAACTAAAATATACAAACATTTTAATAATAGAGTCCAAAAAATGAAAAAAAAAAAAAATCGAATATTATTAGAAAAAAAAAAACTTTTAATATTAACTCCCTTGTAGAAAGACTTCCCATTAATGTCCTCTGTTTGTAATATAAATGAAGCGCGTAATAAAAACCATAATTAAAATTAATTAACAACTTGGAAACAATTTTTCTTTTCGTTTTTATTTTTTCTCATTTTTAATAATTTTCTATTTATTAATATAGAAAAAAAATGCCTAGAAAAAATATTCTTTTGACTGCACGCGATATAAGTGTATTAAGTTTTTCTCGTTCAAACATACAAACAAACAAACATACAAAATATTCATTTTTTTTTTAATTGAACCCTACAAGGTGACAATATTTAGTTAAACATAACTATTATAATAGACTTGTGTACTTGAGTAAACTTGTTTTAGTAAAGTGACTAAATAATCAAAATATAGGTTCTACACTCTTGCGTTTATTTTTTCTCCTTTTTAAATGTGCAAATATGAATGATCTAATGAAAATATTTGCCCGGCTCTCTTAATGGAATATTGTGAATTCAGCAAATTTAATTTCCTCGAACAATATGGTCTGAAAAATTCGGGTTTGGTTGGTGAGAGTTCTTCTGTGAAGGAGAAATGAAATGAAGGAGATTCCAATATACTTTTTCACGAAATATGGAATGTTTATACTCCGGGAAAGAAAAGACTCCCCTTCAAGATACCCGAATCAATAAGAAAAGTAAACCTCAAGGGAACATTTTAGTCGTGACAATATTCATGACAGAGGTATAATAAATCTATTTCTTAGGTCTCATTCTAACGCATGCTTACCCTACATTGTACAAGTTAGAATCACAAATTTATCGTTGTGTAAGATATTTTCAAATTAAATAAAATAATTGAAAAAAACCGAAAAATATAATTTAGCTCAAGATAATTCAAATAAAAGATTAAATAACAATAATAACTATAGTTGGAGAAGCTTAAGAGTTACAACTTTTGATTGTGACGATTGTTAGAGACACTATTAATATTTGATTACGATATAATTGAAATTTAAAAAATTTGATTGACTATTGCAGTCTGTGTATTGGAATGTTTTAAATTAAATTGCCTACCATACCTTATCATGCCTCACTCTTACCGTTATAAATTGAAAATAATTTTGGAATTTCAGGCTGTCTGTAATAACAAATAATAGTAGAAGAAATACAATTCAAAAGTTAAAGAAATATTGTACTAAATTTTCATTTTACATTCAAAAACAACCTGTATTAAAAGTAATTTTATAGGGCAATAGGAATTAGGAAAAAAATTTGTACTTAAAAAAAGATTCATCAACTATTATACATTTCGATTACATTTTCTAAATATTTTTTCCAATTTCTTTTCATTTCTTTTTTTTTTTTTATAATAATTTCGATTACAAAATTTACTTTTTACACCATTTTTCTTGATTAATTCATGTGGAAATTTCGTGAAAATGCCATATTCTATATCCGTTGTATATAACACTTTTATACACGATTATAACACAAATACCTACAATATAATAATATACAATAAATTTGTATGGAATATAATAGATTGTAGATTGTAGAATATTCACATTCATTTAAACGAACAAAATATATTTCAATATTATTATTTAGAGTATAACGTATCTAAGGTATATAAAACACCTATAAACAATGTATTTTAGTACAAATTATTATTATATAGAGAGAGATAGATGAAATTTCCACATAAGTTTTAAATGTAAAATAAATAACGGTATATATATATACAATTTGTAGGTTCATCTACAAAACATAAATTCGAAAAGTTTATCAAAAAAAAAATTAGTTTTCTTTCTTATTGTTTGTATTTAGAAATTCATATTCGAATACACCAATATTTTTTTACCCAGCTTGCACACAACTCTTAGTGTACACTACACGTACAAGCGGCACATATTGTATATAAACTTCTATATATATATAATATATTTGTATTGTTTTATACGCATAACAAAAATACCAGTTATTATTTTAGAAATCTTCAAAATACCGGATCGTATAATACGAATATAAAACATCGTTTTGTTACAACAACACTAAACAATACTAAATTCACAAAAAAAATATAAAAGAAAAACAAGCAAAGAGAACACAACAAAAACAAACAGAAAACAATATGAAAAAGCAAAAAAATATTAACAATTTGATGAAAAGTGTTAATGAAAAATTTGATTGCACGGATTTTTTAACTTATGTGGTAAAGAAAAATTATAAGCACAGGTGTAAGTAATATTGCAGGTGTTATTTTGAATAGTGAATAACACAAAAATCCAAAAACAAAAAAAAAAAATAATAATGGAAAATGGAAAATTCTTTTTAATTTTTCCGTTTTTATTCTAATTGTTGTTTTTCTTTTTTATTATTATTGTATTTTCTGTTTTTAATTTAACCAATTACTTATGAGCTATGGTTATACACCTTTAGTCACTATATATATACAATGAATGCATGTGCTTTAAACAATATAGATTTTAGGTTATGAATTTTGAATAGGTAACTTCTATATGCTACTCTATACCCAAAGCAAGTTATCGTATATTTTTTTTTTTTGGGTAAAAATATTTTCTTTTTTTTTTCTCTATTGAATAGATCGATTAACAATGATAAAAATCATAGAGTAAGAGTATAGTACATTTTAGAATGAGGAAATTGAAAATAAACAAATGAAATATAGAAAAAAAAAATTCGTATTTAACCGTACAATGAAAAGGTCAAAATTGAGTGGAAATTAAAAATAGAAAAAAAAACTGGGAAAAACTAGCCATTTCTTCTAATATTGTTAATTAATAATTAATATTCTAGATATTATACACTAGACTACATGCTATACAATGCTATAAAATATTTTATATGAACATACAATGTAATTGAAAAGATTAAATATATTTGACTTATGAGATTGTGTTAGCGATTAGCACAAAAATTTTTTTTTTTTTTTATCGAATTAATAATAAATGTATGAAGAAGTAAATAGCTGCACGATGTTTAATATCTATATGAATAGTTAATATTTTGAATTATATATGAGAATGTATTGTATGTAGGAAAGTGTTAAGTCTGTGTAAAGTGGTAGTGAAAAATATATATTTTTCTATTAAATTGGATTGTCGTATAGTAATTTAATGAAGTATTTTTAAGTTACAAGTGCTAGAAAACCGCCATAGTGTGTGGTTATATAGGGTGTGTGTTATGTACATATTCATTGCAAATGCAGAACATGAAGGTGATAATGAAGCTTATTCCGAAAGATTTATTGCGCCTCGTCCCTGCTCTTCCTATAACTTGTACGATTCAAGTTCAAACATCTTGTTTTCGCAAAATCCTTCCTCCTGTGAAGTTCTTAAAGTAAGATGTTAAGCTTTTAAAGTAAATTCATACTCTATTATAAGATTAAACATAATTTTATTTTACAATTTACTCAATTTTGAATTTACTGTACTCATATTAAAATTAAAATGGGATATAGATTGTAGATTGTAGATTTTAAGGGACCCAAGTGGGACAGAAGGCCAGGCCACTGCAGCCATTCTTGACTTATTGTAGCCTCCCCACGCTCCCGCCTATAATATCCCCGTCCCAACCCTAAGGGAGTTAGACAACAGCTTCCGAACACTTAGGGAACCATGTCCAAAACAATTGCGGCGCCGTACAGCCAGTACCGGACAGTCGCAGAGAATGTGCACGACGGTCTCATCGCCACCCCCACGTATCAAATCCGCTGGTGTATGCCGAAAGAAACACCTTCGCATGACGGCATGACTCGTGTCCCGCTAGTGACGGCCGCATTTCGCCGCGAGCAGACAAGCAAGCCTGGCCCCCACAGCGGAAGAAGGTAGACCGCAGAAAGACAGCGGCTGCACAAAGTCAGCCCCAGATCCCCTCCACGCTCCAAATATATAGATGGTGCGGTTTCTATACCCCCTTTCTAAATTGATTTTCAGACAGATCTCTATTGCATGTATTTTGGCCTGGAACACCGTGCAATACGAGTCAAGGGTGTACACGCGTGTCCAGGCGGACACCGTATACCTCCGAACCCACACCCGACTCCGTTTTGGACCCGTCCGCATACCACACGCTCGAACTTGACTCAAGTACCGGGCCACCTCGATACCACGTCCATCGATCGGGAAACAGAACCCTGTACTTGTGGTCGAAGTTATACCGCGGCAGACAGGTATCCGACATGGTTATTCTTAGAATCGGATCGCTCCCAATGAAGTCTCTGTGAGTCCTGTGAGTCAACCTTAGCCCTGCCCCGTCCTGGCCAGAGAGAAGTCGGTAAGTCACTCCATATATTGCAGTGGCGGCAATCCGATCATCACCTCTAATGTAGCGGTAGGAGCCGTCCGCATTGCCCCGATCACTCCCAGCCAGGCCAACCTCTGTAGCTTTTCCAGCTTGGCCCGCACACCCGCCTGGTGAACCTTACGGCACCATACAATCGACGCGTAGGTGACGATGGGCCTAGCAAGGGCCGTATATAGCCACAGTGCTATCCTGGGACTGATTCCCCAGGTCCCCCCGATGAAGCTCCTCCAAGCTACTCCAAGGCCGCCGTAGCCCTCTCGATAACTCTATCTATATGGGTATTCCAGGAGAGACCATCATCTAGGGTTACCCCCAGATACTTCACCTCCCTAGAGTAACTAATACGTTAACCAAACAGAATTGGGCTCGTTAATCTATTATGGATTTATATTTAACCCAACGCCTTCGCACCAGCTCTCCACAACACGTAAATTTTGCTGTAGAAGATCAGAAATAGTGCTCTCAAATTTTCCTCGTACGACGAAGGCCACATCGTCGGCGTATCCCCAGACACGTGCCCCGGAGCCCGTGAGAGCAGCGATTAGATCATTCACTACAATGGACCACAGGAGGAGCGAAAGAACCCCGCCCCGCGGACACCCTTTTGCAACGAAGATGAAGAGTATATCATCAGCTATGGTGGACTTAATAATCCTATCCTGTAGTATCCGATTAAAACATCTCCTAGTCGTCGCATCAATCTCTAGTTTGTGCTACGACTCACAGATGACATGATATGAGGTGTCGTCAAAAGCTCCCTCTATATCAAGGAAGCAGCCAACTGCCACCTCTCGCACCTCCAGTGAGTTTTCAAGGACCCCCAACAGACTCTGCAGAGCGAATACAGTAGACCTTCCCGACTGATAGGCGTACTGAGATTCATGCAAGGGATTGCTTCCCAGTGCATCGTCCCGTATAAATCTATTAATCACTTTTTCCATTGCTTTCAATAGAAAGAAGTAAGGCTGATTGGACGGAAAGACCTTGGCTGGTTGCTTGGTCGCTTACCCGCCTTCGGAATATACGTCACTATAGCCACCCCCCATGCCTGAGGGATGTAACCCCACGCATAGCTGACACGAAAAATTTCAATAGTGCTCTGGCGATATATTGGAAACCCCTCTGCAAAAATGCAGGATATATCCCGTCATCACCTGCAGATTTGAAGGGCCTGAAAGAGAAAACAGCCCATCCAATCCTGCCCATCGTGAAGACCAGACGGGATTATTGCCAGTCATCCTTCCTGGGCCAGGATGCCCTTGGTTCAATGACCGCAATTGAGTGATTCTAAAGAATCTCCGAGTCAGGAAAGTGCGTTGACGCCATAAGCTTCACCGTCTGCTTTCCGTTCTTAGTCATGGAGCCATCAGGCCGCTCCATTAGGCCCAACCCGCTAGCATACTTTTTGGAAAGCACCCTGTAAAGACACGCGCTGCTGGAGGGTTCATCAATGCCCTTGCAGAACGCCCTCCACGAAATTCTCTTCGGTTTCCTAATTTCTTTATTGTATTTCGTGAGTGAGTTTTTATACTCTTCCCACGAACCCGATGCCTTGGCTTTATTGAATGGTCTCTGGTCTTTAGTCTAAGCCTTGAAAGCTCTTCATTCCACCACGGGCATTTAATATTGCTCTATCTCGGCTTAGCGCGGCAGCTCCCATGGTAGGCTCTAGTAATAGCCGCCGTCAGAGCCTCGCTGGCCAGTTCGATATCCATCACAGTTCTAACAGAAGCAGGAATGGATTCAATCCCATCCATGAGGAGTGTTTCGAATTGACTCCAATCTGCGGATTGGGGTACCCGATACATTTCTTCTGCCAGGCCCCGGGAGACCATGATATCAAACCCAATCTGCCTATGATCGGACATGGATGTCTCATTTGAGACATACCATCCACTAACCCTACTGCAGATGAACTCAGTGCAAAGGGTGATGTCAAGGACCTCTTCCCTAATTGAATGTATGAATGTCGGCCTATTGCCCTCATTCATAAACATCAATTTATTGCTATATATAAATTCAAGTAGGCACTCACCTCTTTTGTTTATATTACTGCTTCCCCAGACGTTGTGGTGGGCATTGGCATCACTTCCTATGATTAGTTTAAAGTTCCTCCTTCCACAAAAGTCCACTAGATCTCTCAGTTGTTCGTCTCGGTGGGCACAGTCTCCCAGGAGGTAGAATGAACACACAATAAACTCTGTCCAGCCCCCGGAAGACTTCACCTTCACCAACGCAGCTACCTGATCATTAGAACAGTAATCTGGAATGGGAAAATACGTTAGCCTTTTACTAAACAAAATGCAAGCCCTAGTTAGGCCCTTAACCTGATCCTTCCCTATGTAAGGCTCTTGAATAAGGGCTATATCGAGGTGATCCTTCATAAATCTATGAGCTAGAACATCAGTAGATGCCCTAGCATGCTGTAGATTTTTTTGGATGCACCTCGCAGCAATATGATCTCCTCCGGCTCTTGTCTATGAGCTTTGGCCCTTTAGACAAAGGCTTTAAATGAGCCTTGCTTCTCATTGCCGCCTTTTTACGCATCTTGGTGGGCGTCTGCCCTGCCACAGCCTCTTTTGCCGTCCTAGCTGCCACACTAGCCCCTCCAACAGCAAATACCAGGCCCTTTTGGTTCACCCGGGACGCTTTTATCCGGCGCGCTGGTCGATGGTCTTTCCGTTTCCGCCGTTTTCGGAGCTACTTCAGACTTTCCAATGAGTTTTAGCTCTTTTGGTTGGCCTGAAGTGCTCGTCGTTGTCGCGGTGGACGTTGGTTTTTTATGTTGTTCTGCCCTGCCGCCAGCATCTTGAGAGTATTTTCTTTCCTTAATCCGAACAGTAACACGAAAGAAGTTCAGGAAAAGTCGGAACTCCGCTTTCCGTAGATCTTCCAATCCGGAATCATCCACGGAAAAGGTGATGGAGCATCCCCGACCTTTACCTTGTCCATCCTCAGCACCCTCTAGGAACTCATCTTGAGGCTGGGATTTTGCTTCCCTATCCTACTTAGGAATTTGTCCCTGAAAAGATTGACAGTTGTCTCGTCCTTTGACACGTAAGTGACGCAGACATGCAAAATGGGATAACTGCAGAAATTCTAAATTATTTCAAATATTCTATTTGAATTCCAGAATATTTTCTCTATATTATAAATAATAATAAACGGAGACTTACTTACTATAATAAAATCAAATGCCAGCTTAAGGAGTAATCATTTGATTTTAATAGTTTAGAGCCTTTTAAAAACTCTTAAATGGAACTAAGTTAAAATCAAAAATTTGAAATATAATTAAAATTAGATCACTTCTAAAATCATTTTGTTTTGTCTTTGATTTACTCACGTGCGATTTTTGTGACAACTTCAATTATAATTCCAAATTATCTTGCTTTAAGAATCTTTAAAAATATAAAAAAATTACTATATGAACAAAAATTCATTACTCTTACAACAATTAACTTAAGTCTATGATTTAGGGTGAACTCCAAGCATTCAATTTCAAATGTAAATATTAAAGTCAACAATTTCCTTTTTTGAATATTTCAAAATTTTAACATGTAAAAATGATGTTAAATACAAAATAAATAATAATACAAAAGCAATGTAAATGCAGAAAAATGAAAATAAATTAATAACTTGAGGCGATTTTTGTTCGTCTAACGCGTGTTCTCTTCAATTTCTTTATATACTTGATAGTAATAATGTACTAAATATGTATAACAGTTATAAAATAATATCATAATAATAAAAGTAATATTAAAATATCATAATGCATGATGAATGAGCTCACGTTTTATGTATATGTATGTATGTATATGTTGTGTGTCATTATTTGAGTATAATTTACGTGCAAGATTCGTATAACTATAGTACATATGGGTAAAAACATATACGCACATAATATTATGTATAAATATATTGTGTATTACAGTTTTTAACACGATGTAACCAAATACATACATTATGTATATATACAAATTGTTGAAACAATATAGGTACATTTTTAATATTTTGTGACTCTACATTACAGCATTCAAACATATGGTGTCTCAAATATTATACAACTAGTAAATCTAAAATAACAAAACATCATTGAAGCATACTTCAGTGTATTTATTTATCCGAAATTTTAATCCCAAACAGAAATTTTGAGCTATAAAATTAAAGTTTGCACCAATATAAAACCTGCTGCAGCCAAGTAATTGAAAAGTGCAGCACATTTAGTTATTCAGTTTAAAGCACACAAAAGCTTTCCCTAATTGCTATTTGAAACAAGTTGGTAATTTTGAGAATTCTCGGAAATAATTAGTATAGGCTAACGAAATGGGTTCATTGTTGAGCAGATTTCTTGAGCAATTAGTAAGTTGGGTTGAATATTCACAAGATCAGTGAAGATTAATGAAAAATTTTACCGCATAACCAATTCAGATGATTTCTGCCAGGTATTTGTAGCTTTTTCCCCAGAATCATTTTTGGGGTTTGAATCTTAGCTATACCGATTTGCTCAAAAAAATTTATAAATCCATTATACATAGTTTCTTTTTCGAATTAAAGGAGGTATTCTTTTATTAAACATTGCAGCTTCGACATTGCTGAGCCATAACTTTAACTGGAACACCAATTAGTACAACATTTTTCCTTAAAATTTCTATTTAATATTTTGTAACAATATGAATGTGCATACGTGTATTAATTTTATTTTATTATTATGATGTGCTAAAAAATATCTTATTATAATTCTATGTACATAATTATATAATGCCTATAGGGTATTAAATTAATGTCAAATTATTTTTTTTTTGTGTATATTTACAATTATATGCTCATAAATGCCATAATTTCACTTTTTTATTCGTACAAATATAAAAATTTTAAAAGAAGTTTACGTTATGTCAGTTGCTGCTATTGCTACTCTATTACTGCTACTGTTACTGCCATATACGATATTTCTCTTTGTTTCTTTTTTCTATTTTTAGTGTGCTTGACTGAAACAAATTAAATGCGTTTTGAAAAAAAAAAAAATAGTAATTTTTCCTCACATTTTGAGAAAATTTTTCGAATTATTAGCGAAAAAAAAATTTATAACAGTATTGCAATAATTTAGGGTGAATTTACTTGTTATTGTTATCGTTAACAATATTGTAAATTCGATATGGTATTATTAAGAGGGTGTATATTATCCAACAAAAAAATATTTATACATGAAAATATACCAGGAAAAACAAAAAAAAAAACAAAAATCCACCCAGGGGGTATAAAAAGATAAAAAATAAAACCAAAATCCACAGGAAAGCGTCAAGCCACGTTTCCGTTTTCAAATTCGAATCCTATTAACATTTTTTTTTTTAAATTTCACTTGAAATTATTTTTTTATAAACCAAAGACATTAAATGCAGTATAGACGTAGAAACATAATTTTTTTATATGTAGTTGTTATGGGGTCGAAACGTCAAAAATTATAGAAAATGATAATAATTAACAAAAATCAGGATAACAAAAGGAAGTCATTATTTAAAAACAAAATTAATTTTTTAAACATTAAACATAAAAATCTGTACACTTAAAAGACTCTAAATAAAATTTAACATGAACAAGTTTTCATTATTTTGAATTGTTCTCCGTAATTTGAATTGTTCAGCAATATGGTAGGTACTCACATTTAATTAAGAATTTAACTACATATATAGATTTATGACTATCGGATTTTCTTGAGTAAGATGTAGGTACTTGTGCAGTACATAATTTGCAAACAAAATCCCAACCATCCTCTAATTTGATTTGGTTTGTGGATTGTAGAACAGTCGCCCAGTCATCAAAAATATTTTTATTAAAATCCTGTCAATTAAAGCAGAAACGATTTTCAAGCACTTATGTTCAATCTGAATACAAATTTTTAATATTGCCCGAGACCAGAATTTTTGCTATTTTTTATTTTGATTCCCGTAAAAATTCAATAAATTGACCATCCTTGGAAATCCAATCCTGAAAACCAATCCATGAAATATCAAACAATTGTCGAATAACACCGAGTGTTATTAAATAATTTTCCTTGCAAATCCCTTTCATTCTAATGAAATCCATTTCAAACGTTCATTTAAATTGCTTATTCTGATTCCTTCTATACATGCACATAATATAAATAAAGACTTTCAAAGCTCAAATGCTTACGTTTGGTATACTTTAATGGTCAAGTTGCAGTAAATATATTGCTAAAACTTAAACATACCTGTGCATGTGCAAATTGAAAAGAAATACATGCACGCTTTTTAAAGAAGAAGATTGCATTTACCTCTGATTCTATTCGATACGATGAATGAAATCTAGTATTCTAATTTGCATTTCAAGCAATGAACCATTTAAAATTCTGGTTTAATTGCATAAAATATTTGAAATTCTTAAATTTATTAGTAATTTTTAGTAAAATTCCAATATCGCATTTCTTTTGTTATACAATCATCTATAAATTTAAGTATTTTTTACCAAACCGTTTTGTAATATAAAAAATAATTTTAATAAAATTCCTATATAGATCTAGAGAAGATTATTTTTAAGAAAACAAAAGGAAATCTTTTAAAATAAATTTTTTTTTTTTCATTCAATGGAAGATTCAAAAACAAATTTTATGCATTCACAATTTCTTTTGTCCCAAAATTTTCTTAATTCTTATTCTAATATATGGCTATAATTTTTTGTTAGTTTACTAGAACTCTACTCTATATAATAACTGTTAAAATAAGTCATCAAATATTTTATTTCAAAAAATTATTTTACTAATTTAATTGATTCAGATCATCATCTAATATATTATTAGGTTTTCTTATTATTTTGGAAAAATAGGTGAGAAAAAATTAAGTAATACAAAATTTTAATATTCGGAATCTCTTAACTTTTAATCTTTGCAATTAATCAAAAAAATTTTCACAAAAACTAATGTAAAATAGGTCTGAAAACTTTGTGAAATAAGAGGAAAAAAAAAACAAACCTGATGTCAACACCATTATTATAGATTTCTAATGATTATGGTAACAAGATTATTTTTATTGTGTTATTAATTTGATTTTTATTCAGCGAGTCTTAAAATATATGGTATTTTTGATCTTGGTTTTAGGTCTTTGGTTTGTTACAAAAGCAAAAAATCTATTTTTTAAAAATTTTTAAATCCGATTTTAATATTTTGATATCTTAATTAATTTATTCTTGTTAACTTTTATTTCATTAAGATTTTGTTTTTTTTTCATTTTTTAAAAAATTCATTAATTTGATTGTCTTGCATATTTTTTATTTTTGGAATTTAATATGTAGGTATATTCCATAACATCGATGGTGAAGTGTAAAGATGTGCTAAGTAGTAGCATATTTTTCAAAATGCGTTTTCTTACACCAATACTATAGATTCGTACGGCCCTCTTTCTGTGGTATAGGTTTCAGTGACGTACGTGTATTAATTTCTGAGATCAGCGTGGTACAAAAAAGTTAAATGTAAGGTAACAGGCTCAGTGCTTCTTCTCAGAACGTTTGTATTACAAAATTTGATATACTTATTGTTCCTAAGCACAATAAGTCAGTTAATATTAGAAATTTTAACACTATTACCAATTTTATGCGCGACCTTTTGTGTAATTCACAAATTTTATTAAAAAAACTTATTTGAAATCAAAAACTAATTTAAGTAGCTTAATTTGAAAGACAAAAAAAAATAACAATTTTACTATGCAGTGTTATTCAAATTAATTGGCTTCTTTTTGAAAAATTGCAATCTTTCAAAACGCTCCACTGTAAAATTTTCAATTTGCAAATTAGCATATCTGTGCGCTTCGCCATCGATATATAGGTTTTTTTCTAAAATAAATTACAACTAAAACCGATTATCAATTGTATAGAGACTCAGATATCCCAAGAATATCACGTTACAACAATGTAGTTGCAAGCATTAACGGAATTTAATCGGATAATATTTTCAATATTTGTCATCACACGCACATTAAACTACTACTACTCTATTGCACTACAGCTCTTCGAGAGTCTTAGCCTCCTCTAAAATTCTCCTCCATACAACTCGATGTCCAACTCTTCTCCCAGCTTTTGGTCACTACTTCTTACATTATCTAGCCGCCTTGCTCGTGGTCTTCCAGCTTGTTGTTTGCCGCTTTGAGGGTAGCCATTAAAATTTTACACATTGATCTTTCATTATCTGCTCTGGCAACATGCCCAGCCATCTAAGACTTTGAAGTTTAACCTGCGATACTAGGCTTGTACCATTATATAACATTTTACACTCTTCTTGGTACGAATGGTGTAACAACCATCAGATCCTTTTTAGGTCCAAATATCTTTCTAATAAATTTTCGCTCAAATACTTCTAACGTGATATCATCTACCTTTTTTAATGTTTCACACCCATAGGTGACTGGTTATTGTGACTGGTCTTATTATTGTTTTATATATAAGAATTTTTCATGCATGTATGTTAATAAGTATTACGATAATACCTTTTTAATTCCAATCAAACATCTATTTCCCTATTATTGATATTATAACTATTTGCCTATACTAATTGAGATAACTTAAACTGAAATTTGATTAGAAATTTTAAGTTTTTTTTACGCAGTTTGCTGATATGTAGTAACTAAATATACACTCAACTGTCCGATCATAAATTTAACCGAAGCGAGTTCCAACAGCTCTGATATAGCTCAAAGAATTTTCTAAACGACAAACACACAAAACAATACCAGTATCGGTTATTCCACCTAATTTTCAAAAACAAAAAAAACAGTGTACTTGATGAGTTTTACCTTTGAAAAATCAAACTGTCCGAATACCATTTTTAAATTTATAAAATTTTCTTAGTCAGCCGAAAATCTTCTCCATTTAAAAATTTTTTTACTTGAACAAAATTAAGGTTTATCTTTAATAATATTATATGAGTTTAAGTTGATAAACTTTTAAAAACGATTGACTGTGTTAAAGTCAAGGTTATTTTACGGAATCAATAAATACTCATGGTTTTATTCTTGTATTTCTCGCATATTTGTTGCATGGTGTAAATTCAGATTTCAGCAAAATGAAAAAAAGAATTCCTTGAACAAAGTTTATAAAAGTTTTTTTTTCCAAAATCAATCAAGGATACGGTTTTTGTAAATGCCCCAAGTTCATATTTTTTGTGATTTTTTTCAAGGTAAAGGATACCCAAAAAAAAAAAAATTGTTTAAATATTTAAAAAATTATCCTTTAAGAAGAAATTTAAGGGTTTTTTTAAAAATAAAATTTGATTTAAAACTGCAAAAATAATTGAATTAAAGAGTTTTGATGCAAATTTAAAAGTTTGAAGCTTATAGAACAAGTATGAGTTGAGCAAATTTAATAAAAAAACGAATGTGATCAGTACATAACAGACCGCAGGGTGTATAGCTTTAAAAACTTTACGGACGCTAGTAAGCTTTTGGTTAACATTCAGTTTCCTAACTGTAGTGACCTAGCAGTTTTCAAGGCCTGATATCCTCAAAAATTTCATACATTCATTGTTTTAACACCCTATATTTATATATTAGGGTAGGTTAGGTTAGATTGCACAGCCCCCCGAAGGGTACACCTAGGCCACCAAGGCCCGTTGTGATTCCGCCGGATCCTCTCCCTCATTAGAACCAGCCCGAGTTCCTCAGAAACCGGCCAAGATCCCTAGCATTTACATTGGCTAGGTCCGTAACCCGCCCAAAAAAGGCGGACCCAAGAAACGTCACTGCAGTGGTCCGGCAGTTCAACTTCCAATCAAAGAGAGTTCAACTTCCAATTGCTCGGAGTAAACACCCCCACCCACCTTTCCATCAAGTTTGGATCCAACCGTGTAGAAATGGACGGAGCCATCCCTAAGCGTGTCTCGCAAGCTTTGCCTCAGCAGAACCGATTCTCCGAAATTTTTCACCAGAGCCCTGGAGTGCAGAGCCCCACCAACACACACCATTGCCATCCTTAACGAAGTACGAAGCGTCGGCCACCAGACCAAAACTCCGTACATCAGGATCGGTCTCACCACAGCAGTGTACAACCAATAAACCATGCCTAGTTTCAGGCTCCACCTCTTCCCGATGGCTCTCTTGCACAAGTGAACCGCAGTAGTTGCTTTTTATAGTAATATTTATAAATTCAATTTCATGGAAATTTTTTGATTATTTCTTCTGTTTATATGCGCAAAAATGTATATTTAACCCTAGTAAAATTCCATTTGCTGGCACCTGGTTCCTTCCAAAAGTTAGATGGTTTCTCGTGCTACTGATCGAAGTGATGACTATTCATTTAAATTCTAAAAGTTCAATAATTCTTCTAAGTATACTTTGAGAGTTTTCTTGAAGGTTGAAAAATTATCAATGAAATAAACTCCAATGGGAAATTTTAATCTTAGGGGCTTTGGAATTTATAAAAGGAATACGTAAATGCTACTCACTTATAGCTATCATATAACTATAGGATACCATCATGTTTAGACTTCAACAAGAGTTACATAACAATAAACGAATATTTACTTAAAATTTTTTAATACAAAACCAAGCAATCCAAACCAGATATTGTTTTCTTTCAAAGATTTTTATCTGCGAAAAAAGAAAAAACAAGAATGTACCTCTAACTTTTATTTAAATTTAAAATATTATATTCAATATATATATACAAATAAACAAAATAAATATCCATATAACACAATCCTGTTAATTAACATCTCAAAAAAAACTACTTTTAACGAAAAAACTGTTATTTCTCTTATCGTTTCTCTAAAGCAACCGCCGCGCATTCAATGCGATCAAAAACGATCGTTTAACTTTAAGCCACTTTATCTCTTACATTTTATCAAAAAAATCGCATCTTTAAACACTTTAGTTTATGTCCACAATATGAAAGAGTTAGAGAAGACGAGGAAGACGAAAAATAATGTTAGTAACACAAAGCGTTTTTCGATTACTTAAGAAATCGTATTTATAACTGATATATTTTGGTATACCCATGTATGTATGTATGTAGTAATATTTTTAGCTATTAATAAAGATTTTTTTTAAAAGCTGCTGGTTAAGATAAGATGAATTATTAATTATATAATTGGTTATATATATTATTGATATTCGATAATATTTAAATATACGGAAATTTATTTTGTATTTATTTTTTAAAAATTTTTGATATTATGAAATAAAAATTACGATCAGAAGGTGTCATCAATTTAAAAAAAAATTGAATAGCATTTTCTAAAAATCATTGCAGCTCAACACTATCCCCTTCACTGCAATTTCAATTATTCTCCCAAACTGTCTAATGCTTGCCAAAGTTAAAACTTCTACCTATGTAAATGTGGTTATATATTCGATCGATCTACATATTTAAGAAAGAAGAGTATAGGCCAGGTTAATAAGAACACTAATAATGAACAGTTACTCATAAAATTCCACTAATTGAAAAGGTTGTCTCTAATGGATTGAAATAGCAACTCCAATGAATCAGAGTAGTTTGGAATTTGCATTTTTTTATGGGAATATTAAAGAGCCAAGTAATGAAAACGACAATCAACGGAAAATATAGACTCAACATCTCGTGTATATTTAGCGCTTTGGAATCAAATAGAAGACTTATTAAATTAGAGTGACATCCAAATGATGCAAATGTGAACTATAATGATTCTTGAGTACTACTAATAGAAAACTAAACCCGATAAAGTTCTTTAACATACATTCAAATTGTATGAGCGTACTCGTATAGTAAATTCAATTCAAGAGACAACTCAGAAGTTGTTAAATGAGTATTTCTTCAGATCATCATTAATCTGCACTTTCATTTGCAAATATAACAATCAACGAACGAAACAACTCTAGTCAACTGATTTTTTGATGTTGGAACACCGGAACCAATGTTGTCTTCTCCTCACTTGTTATACTTAAACTTTTCAGCTGAATTCGAAAATTATTGTTTAAAACTGTCTTCAATTTACGGTAATAAAATATCCCATAGTTGTTAAACTAAATATTCGCATTTATTCCGCTTATTAATAAATTTTATTCAAATTTTCGATTTGTATCTATTTTTTTTCTTTTTTTGTTTCTTATTCTTCATCTTGTCTCTTGATCAGTATACATAATATCTATAGAAAATATTGGAGAAAAAAATATTCCCATAATATTATCATAAGAAATTAATTTCTATCAATCAAAATTGGGCATAAGCAAAAAAACAAAAAAACTGAGGAACACATAACAAGTCTTCCCTAAAAAAATTAAAATAAAAATCAGAAAGAGAAAAAAAGAAGCCAACAAACAAATTCAAATTTGATAGAGTTGCTCGTTATACGTTGGACTGACTGGAGAGCTCATCTCATATATTTAAAGTCATCATCAAAAATATAAAAACGTTCTCCAATCATCTTCGAATAGAAATAGGCGCTGATTTTTTTTTTCATTATTTTTATTTCATTTTCCTATTGTTATTTTTATTTATACAGAAATTTTTTTTTATTATTGCTTTCAACTATTAAACGTTATTGTTGTTTTTATTGTATTATCGCGCTAGATCGCGCGTTAAATCATTTCAAATAAATTAAAAATAAATCGCATGCATGCAGGGGTTCCTAAAATGCTAATGTACCGCACATTTTCATTATTTTTTTTTTTTTTAATTTTGTCTTTGTCTAAATTCATATGCGTATACACATACAACATCCATTAATGATGTAAAATTTATAAAAATTAAACTGGTCACACAATATTAGGAAATGTTAGGATATTTGGATTTGAATTTCAATTGAGTATCTACAGCGGGAATATCGAATTAAATGTGGTTTAGGATGCTAGGAAATTTAAATAATTTTGGAGCACGATAGTGATTCGATCAAATTGATTTAACCCGGTTTTCGAATAGTTTAATAGTTTACTGCTACATGGGTAAAAGCCGGGTCGAAAGGGTTAAGCAAAATGTAAACCCCATAATTTGGTTAATAAATTATATCAAATAATTGTTTATAAGTATATGTATGCAGCTTGTTACAATAGTGTTGTAACGAAACGGTCAAGCCACCTGTTATAACTAAGAAGTAGAATGTGTGAACATTGGATTGTTGTAAGGTTGGAATGTATGAATGTATGTTGAAGCCAGGCTTCATATTACGAAATCTGGCATCTTTGCGGCAATATGCGAAATTTGGAATGCTCAATATGTATTCTTACCTTCTCTGTGTGCAATAGTTAAAGAAAAATTAAATTCAAGTACAGTATTTAATATCGTGGATGCACGCTTTACGTTTTTATTAGTTTAAAAAGAGTTAAAGAGTTTTTGTGAAAAGAAAACTAATTTCCCTTTTATTTTTATTTTAGTAACGATTTTTTTTTTCTACTTTTCTTTTTGTTTCCCTATTATATTTTTCAATTTTTATTGATTACATAAAACAATTTTCTTAAATAGTTTTTACAAAATATAACGCGTTTTGAAAAGAAAACAATGAAATGTGAAAAAATAAAACAAAATTTTTGGATACATGTCCGTCACACATATTAAGAGGAGACCATTACGAATTATCAAGTCACTTTTTTTTCTGTTTTTAATTCCATTTAGTTATTTAATTTCTGTCTGCGTTCTTTCTTTTCCTCTTATTATTAATTCCCTTTTTCATCGTTCATTAAATTTTCTAGTTTATTATTAAAAGTATTTTCAAGAAAAATGTAAGCATAACTTTCAAGTTCCGTTTATTGTAGATATTTCGTAAGATCACTTCCCGGGTAAGTTAGATAATATACTAGTTGGATTTGTTGGCGTGAATTTGTTCTGCTTTTTAATACTCTTTGTGGTTTTTGAGCTATTTTGAGTGTCTATATCTAAAGTATGTAGAAAAATACAAGCCCGCGCCCGAAACTTATCATAAAATTTCCGGCTTTTTAGATTTTGTCACATTTTATATAATCATATGATGTGATATCAATAAATTCTCATTTTATTTAATTCATCTATATGAGTCAGATGAATCGATTGTAATCATTTCAGATCTGTGTACAAACAAAAGTACGAAAAAGTCAGTTTTATATTTCTCTCCTTAAACATGTATATATATATATCTGCTTACTTTTGAGGCCAACAAACAAGTAATAATCCCAATGTGTTGTGCTCAATTTCCACATTGAGCCAGTTTAGTTCCTTGAATAAGGCTCGTATTAATGAAACGAGTGTCACCGCCTCAATAAATCCATTTTACCAAAATTTTGAATATTTAAGAATTGCTTCAAAAATAAGTAGAATGCTAGTAAACAAAAGTTATACTTGACGGATAACGGAAATGCAAATTATTCCAAAATTTTTCGATTTAAGGCAATTTGCTCAATAATATTAAAATGTATTCTTTGTTTAATTTTCGCTCATTTATTTTTTGATCACAAACATTTTTCATCTAAATATTAGAACATTATTACACCTATACTTACGATATTATAATAGTGATAATTTACATTCGGCCACCACCTCATTATCGTAAATGGTTTTCTTGCTTTGTCTTTTCTTATATTTTGTTTTTTAAGATTTATTCTTAATGCCATGTGTAATGTTACCTATGTCTAGCCAATTTTTATAAACTATATTGTGGTTAAAAGATTGAATATTTTAACTTGGAAAAAAATCATTGAAAATAAAAATAAGAATATAATTTTGAGTTAAGATAAAAAAAAATTAAAATATAGGTCCCAGATGGTAGAACTAAACAAAAATCTCCTTATAGACACACAAACGGGCAGTAAAATAATAGAAAACCGAAAAAAAGTGAAAAAGACAAAAAAAAAACCAAAAACTATTGATATTCAACATTCTAAAGAAGATGAGCAACTGCGGGTCAATTGTTAAAAGCCATATCCAATAAATCAATGTGAAAATTGATAGAATAAATTTTATTCAGTTCAAAAATAAAAAAAAATGGTAAAATAAGACCCAAGAAAGTAAAGATGATTTAGGTTAAAAAAACGACAAGAATACAATGAATAAAAAAATAAATTAATCGAAGAAGAACAAAAAATTTGAAAATATAATTCAGAAGAATCGAATAGAAAACTTAGAATTACACAAAAGGTGAAAATTGTTAAAAATATACGAAAATAAACGAATTGGGTGATAGAATTAATGTAATGCTTAATGATGAACCACTGTTCTCCTATTGTAATACATATTATGTATACAAAATGTACAGAACTGATATGCTCCGTTTGCCCCTACTTATGTTATAAAAGATACTATTTTCGAAATAAAAATGAAAAATTGAAGTGTGAATATGTGAATAATCAGAATAAGAGTAAAATGTGAATATGATTATGATTAAATTTACTAATGGTTTGTTATTTGTGTTTTGAGGTCTCACGTTGAACTTAGTTTTAATCGATCAAAAACAGAAAAAAAAATTGTTTTATAGTGTGAAACGAATATTTTTAGAGAATAGAAAAAGAAAAATGAAATGTTTTTAATCAAAATAAAATGAATTTAATAAAATTAATTACATTTGGTCAGTGAATTTATAAGATATTGTTGAAGTTTAATATAATATACAAAATTTCTGACAGAGACCCTTATCATTCGATAGTAATATTTTTTCTTTAAAAAATTTTTATTTGTCAAGAGAATTCATATGGGTCAAAACAGAAGCAAAGGATTTATATTTAGTTAAAATTCACATATTTATTAAAAAAATTTTATTACTATTAATCCTTATCAAAACGTTACTTCAATATGTTAAGCTGCACTGTGACCTTTCAATTTAATTTCCATTTCTTGTTAAAAATATTTTTTAACTATCTCTGCTTGTCATTTTCAACTTTTTATTAAATACCTATATGCAATTCTTTTTAAACAATGTTGCTATTAATACTTTCGTCTACTATTCCTTTATTGTGTTAAATTGACTGTTCCTTTGTTTTGGAACTAGATGTAGGTTTAGGTTGACGTGGCAATCCGAATCTCACCAGTTTCACGTGAACCAGCCAGAGTCCTTTATAAATAGGTTTAAGTTCCTGGCATTTACAT
The DNA here is from genome assembly GCF_029603195.1 of Condylostylus longicornis. Lineage (NCBI taxonomy): Eukaryota > Metazoa > Arthropoda > Insecta > Diptera > Dolichopodidae > Condylostylus > Condylostylus longicornis. The sequence goes on along the minus strand of NW_026578052.1, from coordinate 2,550,999 downwards.
TCGCCAGGTCCGTAATTCGCAAAAAGAATCGTTTTCTCCATGCTAAAGCTGGGCATGAGCATAGCAAATGAGCCACCATCTCCTCCTCGTCCTCGTTTTAGCTGCTCCTGTAGAGGTAGTTAACGAACGCCCCATCCTCCTAGCGTGTTCAACAATCAGACAGTGGCTAGTTATAACTCCTCGTCCGCCGTACGACGCAGATACAGCCTAGGCCAAAGCTGCAATGTTTTCCACTTTCGCACCTTCTATTTGCTTGCTCCATAATCACATTGCATCTCTAAGTCCTCCTTTTCAGGTAAGACCCCAAAAGTCGTTCCATGCCTCGCGAGTTCTTCCGCCCTGCAGTTTCCTTGGATTTCCGCTATGTTCCAAAACCCATAGATCGCGGTTGATTTCGAACGATTGCGCCATCTCGTTATGAAATGATCTGCAATCCCTCACCGTTCTCGAAGTGGACGTCTCCGCTTCCAGCGCCCTTATCGCAGCCTGACTGTCTCTGAAAATGCTTATATATCTGCAGACGAAAGGAGATCTTGCGCATACTAAGTGGCGTCTCTTAAAGAATCGTCACCTGTAATTATAATTTTAATTATTTCATTATAGAAAATTAACTTCACTACTATATAATACGCAGTATATACTGGAGTAACTAGTAAATATATTTGTACGTGCATATTACATCTGAATTCTTCTTTATTTGAAAGCATTATGAATGAAATTTGTGTTTTATATGCAACTTTAACAATAGAGAAAATTTTTTTATGGATATTGAAATTCACAAAGAAAAAAAAAATTAATTAGATTTTGAGATCTGCATTAAACATGTGTAATGTCAGAAAAGTTCGAAATAAATAAATTTAAGAAAAATTGGAGTATATGAAATAAATGCGTAATAATGTGTGCTAGGCAGGTATTACATTAAAATTTATTTAAAATAAAATTATTTAATTTTTTTTCTCTTTCTTGGAAAACTGAATTATTTCCAAAACAGGGATAACTGCATCGACAACTGGCAATATGGAACTCTCCTTTTGGGTATATGAGTAAAACATATAATTGCATTTATTCGAGGTAGTGTAGTTCTGCTCAGTATTATGGCTACTCATAAATAATTTGAAAACAAAAATAGTTTGGTGTACAAATCGAACGCTATACTAATTGGAATGGGTGTCTTCCGTCATTGATATCAGGAAAAAAATTTTAATTTTAAATTTTTTTCGTGTTTCTTATTTTTATAACAAGTTTCTTATAAGTTTAAGTTATAATTTTTCACATAAGATTTCAAATGAGCTCAATGTTCAAGAATTTCTAAATTTCAAATTTTTCGTAAGCAACTTTAATAATCAATATAAGACTGAAATACTCCTGATCTTAACCTAGAAGCTAAGAAAATTAGACTGAGTTGAGTTAAGCTTAATTTAGTCTCATTTTTAAGCAAAAATTTTCGAAAAATTTCCTATAAAAATTTTTTTTTAAAATTTAAGTAACTTGGCTCCGGAAGAATTCCAACCCTATAGCAAAGCACAGTACAAATGTACTTAGAATAGCTTTCTGTTAAAGAAAATTGTAGTTAATTTTTTTTTTAATAAACGTGACTGTCATATTTAATGCGTGTTTAAAAACTTACTTTACTTAACTTTACTTTTATTTTAAAAAATATTTTTTATTAATTTTTTGCATTTTGGTTTTTCATGTTACCGGGAAAAATAAATTAATTAAAACTCATATAAAAACTAAAAAAAAAAAACAATTTTGTTAAAAAATTAAAAATAAGAAAAAGCAAAGAAAAAATTCAAAATCACCCACTTAAGAATACATTTAGGAACGTTTTTTTCGTGTTTTCTTGTTATTTTAAACGTAAATTATCCACTTTAGAAATAACATCGCGTATACCATTTCTTACTACATACTATACACTTATGCTATCTTTATTGGTAATTCTTGTTTCGGTAACGTATGTGAAAACAAACCCCCCCCTCCCTCTATTCTTAAACAAAACAACATTCAATCGAGAAAAAAATCTTACGATTTACTGTGAATTGAAAATTACACGCATCATACAATCTTTTATTTCATACTCTCTTCTTATACACATACGTGCAAGGAACCAAATAAGGAAGCTTACGTATATTGTGTACTTCAAATTATTATATAACGAAATATTATTGTTGAATTATGTAATGCAATGCGTTCCATTTAACTCCCGATCCGATACTCATACTGATAAACTTTTTATATTTTAAATGTTTTATATACCTTTAAAGAATTACTTTCTGCCTATAAAATGAGTAAAAGGCAAGAAATAGAGGAAAATTCCAAAAAAATAAGCATTTTTAACGTTAGAACCGTGAAAATCCGTTAGAACGAAGAAAATTAATATAAAATAACGTGTCATAACATATTTCTTTTTTTTTCTTTTTTAAGTTTATTACTATATTAAAACTTTTTAACCCCCATCTGTAATGTCTAAGTTGCAAAAAACCAAAAAACAAAACGTATAAGTAATATAAAACAATGCAAAGAAATAAGAAAAGAAAAATCTTTAATTATGTAATTTAACATCCCAGTCAGCTCCTCAATATTTATATTCTACTTCTGCTCTTATTCTTCCTCCCCCTAGACCTCTATCTTCCTCCTGTATTGTATGCTTCCTTTTAAAAAACTATATATAAACAGATACACATAAGTGTACTTTAATGCTATTCTAACCTTAATTGCGTTTATTTCTTTATATTTTTCATTTCTTATATGTTCCTTTTAGAATAATAACTAAACTGTATGTTGGGTGTGTATATGCCAAAATAAATAAACAAAAAAAAAATAGCATCCCCATTTAGAAAATTTCTGTTGTCCCGCATAAATACAACCACCTCTTATCATTTTATATTACTATTAAAGAATATGGTTAGATTTTTTTTCACTCATATGTACCTATATACTTATTGCATAATATTATAGATATGATTGACCGGGTGGGTAATAGATATTTCACTTGTTATATTGCGGACCTTGTGATAAATCTCTAATTTTTTATCAAATTTTCTATCTAGTAATTTTTTCTAATAGACCGTGGAAAAAACGGATCGAAATTGGGTAACAACAGTACTTTTTTTTATTTATGTATATAGTTATGTAACAAAAACCATAGTTATCTTTTATAATATGGATGAAAAATTTTCTTTCCCATATAATATTTTCAGAATCAAAAAGTTTTTATCATATTTTATAAAATTGTTATAATATTAACTATTATACATATGTATATAGCTACTTATATATTATTGCAATATTATACATAATATAAATGAATGAAACCACTAAAATAAAGCCAACAATATTAAGAGCTCAATAATTTTACTATTATGAATTTATTCACTAGAGTACTGGATACTGTCCATATCATCTAATCATATTGGATGCATCTACTCTTCTTTTATATAGATTTTGCCGGGACTCTGAGAAAACGGCCATACACATTTTGTGTAACTGCACTGTTCCAGCCAACAGAGCGGGGCTTCCTCAGTATTGATGAAATTAAAGATATATTCCCAGCAAATACACTGAAGTATACCCCAGGGTATTTACTTTGAACCGGAATAAGTGGTGAGATAGCGGGGATACAATTATCCATTGTTGACTGTCGTGGTAAGGAGAGGGAATATTACTTTATTGATTTTTCTCGATTCAGAAATCTACAATCTGGAACCTAATCTAAGATATAGAGATTCCCATCAGCGTATAACTGATAAGGTAATCCCATCTTTGACGACTCAATGCTTCATAATCCTTTTGAATAAATATAATATTTAAATTTTTCCAAATTTCCAAATAATATAAAAAAAATGTTCGGAATCCCTTTCTGCCTCATTCCTTAACATTTAATGAATTCTGCTCATCCGAAATTCTATAAGTGAGGAAGTGTGCTGTTTTCATAAACCACTTTCAAGTATTTCATAAATTTCATTAGAGTCTTTACAAACGCATCCTTGTTGTTGTATGTATATCACTTGCAAATTAATTTGAGTGGCACCCTGTCTTCATTTATATTTTTTATATTATTGTTATGTAATAATAAGAGCATTTTTGTTTATACACACCTTCTTCATATGTATGATTAATAAAAATCTTTGAACCGTGTTGGGAAATAAACGTTCGGTACATAAAAGCATTTAAAATGAATATTCTACATTTAATAATAACAACAACAGTACTTTTTTTTATTTATGTATATAGTTATGTAACAAAAACCATAGTTATCTTTTATAATATGGATGAAAAATTTTCTTTCCCATATAATATTTTCAGAATCAAAAAGTTTTTATCATATTTTATAAAATTGTTATAATATTAACTATTATACATATGTATATAGCTACTTATATATTATTGCAATATTATACATAATATAAATGAATGAAACCACTAAAATAAAGCCAACAATATTAAGAGCTCTATTTGACTTTAAAATGCTTAAGTATATACAAGTATAACTGTAATACACTATAATATTCCATATAAATTTTCTCCTCTTAAAATATCTAAATTCTAAAGTAAAGAACAATATCATGACTGTTATATAATATAATGTAGATATGTTAAATTTTTTATATAACAATATTATTGTTAGCAAGTAAAATGTAATTTTATAAGTACACCATAACTATCATCATCAGAATAAAAATTTTATAACGATTATTTTACATGCATTCCTTCTGTAATTGTAACCATATGTAGCTATATATGAGTACTATTATACTGTTATACAGCATTTTATTTAAGGATACAAGCGTATATTTACAATTTTTTCAGTTTATAGTTACATCAAATTAACTAAGTTTTAAAAGTAAATCAGTCAAAATGAGAAGAATACAAAGAAAAAAGTTTTTTAACCACTTTTCAAATAACAAAAAAAAAAAAGAATATAATACTTAATTTCGTAGATATAAATTAAAAGTAAATAAAAGTGAATAAAAGTGTCCCAGTTAAAGTTGAATTTTCAAATTTTCCAATTCAAATGTATATTTTATAAGTTAAAATAAATTTTTAAATACAAACAAAATGGTGAACTTATATATACATACATATATATGTAAACTTACATAGTTGCATGCTGTATAACAGTTGTAGAGGAATTTCAAAATTGAGGAGGTGCACATGAAATTTTTGTATATTCTAGGTAAATTATAATTGCTTGAATCAACTTATGGTTTAATATTACGGTTATATGCAGGAAGAGACCTAATTTTTAATAATTTATCAAAAAATTCAATATATTTTTTCTGTGTGTAAATGAATATTAATATTTTGTACCTAATATGCAAATATTAACGTTTATTCAATAAAAATATTTCAAATTCTCAAATTGTAAAAATCCTATAAGTTAATTTTAATTAAAAAATATTGATTTATGATGGCTTTAACAAATTTACTAACGATTCGGGGTGTTCACACTTTATTCGACGTCTAGAGAATTTCTTACTAATTATAACATCTCCTCTGGTAAAAAACTAGGGGTGATTTGGCTAGGAAGTTTGGCATAACGTCTTTGGATATTAGAAAACTGCGACAGTGGATGTAGATTACGTTCTCTGCGATTGTCAATCTTGGTGGTGAGGAAGAGACGTATACTGGCTGAGTTTTCCTTTGGTGGGCTAATGATCAAAATAACTTATGAACAAAATTTCAAATTTTATTCAAAATTGCTACACATTATTTAAAATTAATACTCCAGACCCGTACTAATGTATGAATTGTGTATTTGTATGTAGGCTGTAACAGCCTACAAAAAAAAAAGTAATTGAATTGAAAAAATTGATAATTTTTTTAAAATATCACGCACATAAATGAATACACAGAAAGTAATTTGCAAAAGTGAATACGAGTACAATAGAAAAATAATTTTTAATCAGCCAAGTCTATGTTGGGGCAACGACACGCGTAACATGAGAATATAGTAATCTTGACTGACCGCGGACTATTTATGATTCAATTTTTAAGAATATTTTTAAAATAATTATTAATTATAAATTAAATTCAAAATATTGTCCTAGGATTTGTGGAGGTTCTTTAAAAATCTGCTCTTTACTGCTTTTTTTGTTGTAAATAAAAATGTTTATACTTGCATTAACATCCACTAAATATTTCAGAATATTATTTTATTTTCTTTGATTTCAATTGAAAATTTATATTAAGATCATCTTTGAGAATTCAAAAATTTAATAATTTTAAGGACTCTTTACACAGTAAATAATTTCACGATAAAGAAATTTCACAAATTTAGAACAAATTCTCTTGGAAATTCATTTGAAACGAGATCCGTAAGGGCATAGACACAATCATGTATATATTTATATACAGCTATCATTCACTGAATAATTGAATAATTATACTGTGTATTGATGCATTGTACATTGCTCATGCATTCTTAATTTAAATTACTTTATAGTAAACTATATAAATATTGATACCAAGGCAACACCTTTAATATTATTTATACTCTCTATATAAATAATTTTACTTTAGGTCACCCACATTGTAAAATTTATCAAAAATAACAAGAAGTACAAATAAAGAAAAAAAAGAAACTTATCACATTATCATGTTTCACATTAAACATAGTAGTAGCTCTACAACGTGAATCTTTATACATATAAAAATCCAGTTTAGTTGGTAAAACACCAAAAACAAAAAAAAAACCGGTGATAAACATTTAATTACATACATATAATATATGTATGTATGCATTTCTATGGTAGCAGAGAATCGGTAGCAGATTTTCAAATATATACGAACACATTTTAAGCACACATGCAGATATTTACAATAAAAAACATAAAAGATAACTGGCATATTATTTTAATATGCCGCGGCACTTAATTGAATATAAGAAGATGAAGAAATTTTAAAATTACGAGGGTATAATACCTGTATTATAAGAATAAGGAGGAGTATAGGCAGTAAAAATAGAGGTATGAAAATATCAGACGATAAGATGAATATCAATTTTAACTAAAACTAAAGCAAAAAAAAAACCATCATTATCCAATATGCAGATCAAAAGGATGCAATAATAAAAATTATACAAAACAACAACAAGAAATATTTTAGCTTAACATGAACTATAATAAAGCCGGACTACTGTGAAGCGTTGTAATTGAAATGATGGTGAACGGAGGGTTTTTTTTATAGTTTTGGTTGTTGTTACAAACATAATGTGAAACATTTTGTTTATAATATATGATTTGTGTATAGCTTGAATTTAGAACATTGTTGTACCCTTAAAGAGAACCATAAAAAAATAATGAAAAAAGTGCATGCATTCGTTGCCATCCTTATTGCCTCGTCTTATATATTTGCACGCCTGAGATGAATTTAGTTATTGATGAGCAGGTCTTCTTTTTTTTTAATGTTTCACTTCACTTGAAATTTTTTTATATACAAACACATGTACACACAATATTAAGAAATTATTTTTAAACACGTTGTTTGTATTAATCGTAATTTTTTAAGTTTTATTCTAATTTCCTTCCTGATTATTACATGGTTTTTTCTTTTTATATTTTTGGAAGAATTTTATGCTGTTTTTTATGCATTAAAACAAGCCTTAAAAATTCCATTTTGGGACCAAAACAATGTTGCTGTTTTTATTTTATTTTAGTTTTTGTTGGTTAATAAAAATATCAAAATTCATGAAAAATCCAAAGAGAAAAAATAATTTTTGAAAATGCATCAAATTACAAGTAATAGATGCGTACTGACGTTCGTTTAGCTTAAGATTTTTTTGTCCCATTTTTTTATTCGAAAAAAAATGTTAAGTAGTTCTATGATACTCAAACTGTTATATTTTTGACCTAAACCTATAGCATTTATGCAAGAGAGATTTATTTTGTATGGCTACTCATATCTCTACTCATATTAGTCCAAGAAATGTCAACTAGTTTTGAGAAAACATTTTTTGTCGTGACTTAGTTTTAAATGATTTCGAAAAATTGAAAATAAATTTCAGAAATTTTAAATATTTCAGGGTCAAATAAAATTTGGATGCCAAAAACAGCATAAAATGTAAAGCAACTTCTTAAAAATTTATTCCTAACCTCAAATTATTGACATTATTGTAAAAGATGAGTGGCATCTTTTAGTTCTTTGAAAATTTATTGCATAAATGGATTTTTCCGAAAAATTAAATGTAGCCTAGAAAAAATAGTTTGAAATTACAAAATTTTGATATCAGGAAAACAATTTTAATGTAATCCTCACTAGTGTGCTGGAGTCTTTATAATAGAGTTGAAAAATTCTTATATAATTTGTTCAACACGCAATACACACCAGCTCCACTACCGCAAAATTTGAAAATCACTGCATTTTTTCATAAATTCTTAATACATACATAAGTGTTATTATCCATTTGCCATCCATTTGCTTACGTATAAAGTATTCCTACTCACTGTACTCTAATGTAAATTAAAAAAAACCTACAAAGTTGCTTTTTTGTTTATCCATAAATCTAACACTACTTCATACACTTCTTAATTTAAATATGGGAACGAAAAAAAAATACATAATATATGTTTAAGGATTTCTTCAATTTGATTGTGGTGGGACTACTCTGTGCATAAAATAAATAAAATATAAAAAATGATAAAATAAATAATGTTTTTTTTTTTGTAAAATATTCACCATTCATTCATTCAGTTTTTCATTAATTCATTCATGTGTTACTTAACACATATTATTTTCTTTATTTTAGGCAAGTTGGCAAGAATCTAGAGAATGAGAGGAAGAGTAAATGAATGAATTTTTTTTCTGTAATTGTCCGTTCATCTAACTGGTACAGGGCTAACTATATTCATCTTGAACAGGGTTGTTAAACTATAAATATTTTGGTTTTATCAAGGATGGGTTCGAGAGTTATTTTATAGTATAAGCCTTAACTTGAAAATGCAATCGAACTAAGGCTTAATAAAGAGTTAGTGTAGAAAAATCACTCGTCTGTGACAAAGGATTAATGTAGCCCTGTGACAATTCTTATAACAACCTTGATAAATTAGAATAAAGATAGAACTCGGACAACATTCCAAAAATATTCAACCTTCAATATGAATATTGTTTTGTGTATAAGAATCCCATTCACTTTCTTGCATAAAAGAATCAAGAGTGCATTGTTAACAATTCAATTTACGATGCAAAATTTCTACATATAAGAGAGAGCTGCTTATAGTTTTGTATTTTTATTGTTTTTATAAAGATATTTACATACATGCTTGACTTAAACAAAAGAGGAAATGCCCTCTATATGGAATTTTTCAAGTCTTCAACTTGAGACAATTTTTCCTTCTTATTTTTTTTGTTTTTTTTTTTTTCGTAAAGAAAATAATGGAATTTAAAAAAAACAAGTAAAAACGTTTCAGTCGGTATAAACCGACTGAATTATACCCTGCACCTTTCGTTATTGTGTAGCAATTACTCGAAGCTCTGAAATCATTCTATAGAAACTTCTCGGACATGTCTGACCTATAATTGGACATCCGACTGCCAAGTTTCATGAATCTGACCTTATAATTTTTCCAAATATTTAAAATTAGCTTTTGGAGTTGTATGGTAAGTACCTGAACCTGCCAAGCAATTCCATCAAAACTTCACAAATATATCTGATCTATAATCGGACACACAACTGCCAAGTTTCATGTATCTGACTTTATTATTTTTCCAAATATGTGAAATAAGCTTTTGGAGTTGTATGGCAAGTACCCGAACCTGTCAAGCAATTCCACTAAAACTTCACAAATATATCTGATAATATAATCGGACACACAACTTCCAAGTTTCATGAATCTGACTTTATTATTTTTCCAAATATGTAAAATAAGCTTTTGGAGTTTTATGGCAAGTACCTGAACCTGTCAAGCAATTCCATCAAAACTTCACAAATATATCTAATCTATAATCGGACACACAACTGCCAAGTTTCATGAATCTGACTTTATTATTTTTCCAAATATTAAGAATAAGCTTTTAGACTTGCATGGGAGCTACACGAACCTGTCAAGCAATCGCACCAAAACTTTAGAAATATGTCTGACCTATAATTGGACACACGACTGCCAAGTCTCATGAATTTGACTTTATTATTTTTCCAAATATTTAAAATAAGCTTTTAGACTTGTATGGGAGCTACTCGAACCTGTCGAGCAATTCCACCAAAACTTCAGAAATATATTTGAGCCATAATTGGACACATGACTGCCAAGTTTCATGAATTTGACTTTATTATTTTTCCAAATATTTAAAATTAGCTTCTGGAGTTGTATGGCAGGCACCCGAACCTGTCAAGCAATTCCACTAAAACTTCACAAATATATCTGATCTATAATCGGACACACAACTGCCAAGTTTCATGAATCTGACTTTATTATTTTGCCGAATATAAAAAATTTGCCGTTGGAGTTGTATGGCAGCCACTCGAACCGGTGCAGCTATCCCATTATAATTTTTAGAGCATGTGTAGAATATAATTGGACACATGTATACAAAATTTTATATTTATAGCTTTATTAGTTTTTGAAATATTTAAAATAAACTCTTGGAGTTGTATGGCAGCTACCCGAACCCGTTGTCCGACTTAGTCCAATAACAATAGGGTTCGTCCTTAGCACAAAAGAAACAACTTGTGAAAGTTTGGTGTCGATTGCATTATTCGTTTTTGAGTTATCGTGCGATCGGACGGACGGACGGACGGACGGACGGACGGACGGACGGACATGTCTAAATCGACGCAGAATTTTACGCTGAGCAAGAATATATATATATGTCCATACCGCAGATAACTCCTTCAAGTAGTTACAAACTCCATACCAAAGTTAATATACCCTTCACGAAGTGCAGGGTATAAAAACAAAGACTAAGAAAATATGGGGCTATATGTCAGCTTAGTAAACATACACAAACAACAATAATAATTATAAAAAATTAAAACACAAGCTGAGAAAAAAAAATTCTTAATGTTTTCAATTTGCGTTTTTGAGCAGTTTTTCCTTTATTATTTTTGTTGTTGTTTTAGTTTCTGGTTGTGCTGGTTGGTGTTTATTTTATGGGTTTTTGTGTTTTTTTAGCCGTCAATTATTATGGTGTTTTAATTAAAAAAACATTGTTTTTATTTTTTGTCTTCTTTAATGTTTTTTTTTTCTGTTTTTCTGTTGTAAGCGTGTTTATTGTAAGCAAATAACGTAAACGTACTCGTAATTTTTTACTAGTACATCCGAGTTTTATTTTTGTTCTTGTTATTTGCCCTCCTTAAATTTCCCATATTTCTTAATTTTTTTCTTGTTCCTTCGGAATTCAATTAATTTTTGGTTTTTCATTTAATTTTTGTGATATTTTTTTAATTTACATGGGTTTTTTTTTTAGTTTAGTTTTTGTTTTTTTTTGGTTTTTAGTCAAGGGTAATTGATTGTAAAGAAATTGCTAATTGCTTATATATCCGGTGATTCTTATTCATTATATAATAAGAATTCTTTTAAAACATTGGTATATGTGTGGAGTAATCATATAGTGTCAATGATCATAAAATATTTTAGAGTATATACGGAACAAGACGAAGACGAATTTAATTGAAAAGTTCAAATTGGTTTTTCATCTAGTTGGAGTGTTGTTTATTAGAATAGGAATTGAAAATCTTGTGTGGATGCTGAATGATGGTTCCTATTTTTGGTTATTTTTTTTTATTGTCTATTTTAAATTCAATATTCTCAGAAATTTTATTATTATTATTTTTTTTTCTTGCTTTAATTTCCAGCTGATAAAATAACAAAATTAAGGAATTTGTTTTGTTTTTTTAATATGGGGAAATTTTAAAATAATTTGGGTACAAGAAAGTTTTTATTTCGACACCATGCAACGCAATTTTACTTGAACTGATTACGAGCAGTTCGAATAATTTTTCATATAATTAATTTGAACTTAATAATCTTAATATTTTAGTGAATGAACATGAGGAGCACTACTGCTCAAAGTTTGAGCTTGTTGGAATTAGTATTTATATTATATCAAAATGTACATACATGACTAAAATTTTGATGAGTTTCAAATAATTCAAATTAGCTTTAATACAGAATTTTAGCAATATTATACGATACTCAACTATATCGTCAATTTGATGACTGAAACTAGCTCTTAACTTAAGTGATGTTAAATAAAATTTCAAAATTGCTATTAAAGGAACAATTAGAGACTATAAGAGTAATGCTAAGCATTTCAGGCAATGAGTGCCAGAAAATAGGGGCGCAGTTATAACATGTAATATTCAATGTTTGTTGTATATTGTTCATTGTTTGGAAAGCGGGAAGGCACACTTTTTGAAAACCGCGTACGGCACCGAACAGCTCTGAACCGAGTCTGCACATCACTTGTAATTATTCGCATATAAATAAAATTTAATAATCACTTTTTTTTCTACAATATAACAAAATTATCTTTATAGAATACGAATAAATACATTATGTACATATGTACATATGTATATACAAATATACTCATATAAGAAAAGAAACCATAATTAAAGGTAAACATCATAACCACAGAGCACACTTCTCTTCAACTATAAAAATTTTAAATGACAAATGACTTCAAAATTTTGGTTTTTACAATTTTTCTTTTTTTTTATTGCATATTATTCTTATTTTATTTTTTGAAACCAGGTTTCTTTTTCAATATTTGGTTTTCTCCCCTCATTGAACAAATAAATTGAAATTATAAATTCTTTGACATAAAAATCTTGTTTAGCAATAATTACCGCCATAGCATTTATATTGATAACAACTTGTTTAACATAAACTCTTATTCAGTAGAGAGGCAAGTATGTATATAGGTATGATGTTGTATGTACATACTGATTTTTAACTTGTATAGGAAAATAATTATGTAACATAAATCAAACATTTAGTTGAATGAGATTTTTTTTTCTTGTTTGACATTTTTAGCATTTCCTTATAGTACAGAGTGTTAAGGACTGAATGAAATATAAAATATTTAAAAAATATTTAAAATTGGAGCAACAAAGTAAGAGAATACCACAAATTAGCAAGACTTTGCATGGAGGGGAATTACTTCGAATTCAGAAACAAGATGTACAGAACAACGTCGGGAGTATCGATGGACAATCCACTTTCACCATTTATCGCAGAATTATTTATGTCCAAATTGGAAAAAAGGATGGAGAAGGATTATCTGATGCCTAGAGTATGGATGCGGTATGTTGACGACGTCTTCGCGATAATGGACAATTCGATCAATTCATTTTTCATTCAAAATCAATTTATTTTTAAAGAAGATGTCAAAGACGGCCAAGTAATAAGAACTCAGAATAGAATTTTTGAAACACCTATTATAATCTTGCCACTTCCAATGTCTTGCCTCTACTTCATATTACTTTCAATTCTTGTAAATAAACTTGAAAAATATTTTTTGACCGAAAATGATGACTATAAAAAAATCAAATTGTGCTCTACAAAATCATTTCACAAAATTTCTTACAAAAGTGTTCGTTACAGAATAGCTACAATATTACAATTTCTATACCCCATTCCGTTCTTGTTCTCAAAATTTAAACTTAAAATCATTATTGTTTTTGAAGAATTCAGAATTTAAGCATAAAATAATTATTACAAACCATTTATTATTTTTAACCACCCAGTAAATTCTATAACCGAACATGTGTGGTTTTATACATTATAATTGCATCTACATATATACCAATTTATATAAAGAACTAACCCGATAATATAAAAGCGGTTTGGCTTTAAGATAAATTGAAGTAAAATGAAAGTAATTTTTTTTTTAAGAACTTGTAAAATTTTCAAAAAGAATTCGTCTTTCTTACATTTAACTTACTTTTCTTTTAAGAACCGTCAACCATATAGAAGAAATTATATTACTTTTAATGTGTAATACTTAAATTGTATACATAAAGAATTAACAACATTATTTAAGAGTTAAAATTTAAAGATGCAATGAATTTACATTTGACTCGCACTTACTTATACAAAAAAAAAAAAAATGAAGAAAATTTAAATCGAATCACCTTTTATGTGCCTTCTTTTCATTCTTATAGTTTTTTAATGCATTATGCATTTGAAAGCGTATATACAAAATGTCTTACATTGTAAGTCCATGCACTTATGGTATATACTCACTATATATAAAAATATTGCCGAAGAAAATCACTTTTATATCATAAACACTTAACTAAAGATTCATTACTCTTCGCTTACACACAAATTATTGTACCTACATAAAAGAGAAAAATAACTTGATTTGTTGATTTGTTTTTAATAGTGATTGAAATTGCTGGTTTATATTGCCGCCGATTTCAAAATGCATGTTATATATCAATTAATACACCCAACATCATATACCCACATATTATGTATATACCTACTACTCTCTGGAATCTGAGAGATATTCTACATATGGCATACAAATGGAAGTTCTCGTTTTATTACTATAAACAATTTCTATATATCGTACATATGTGATTTGGATTTGATTATAATAAAAATGTACTTCCGGTGTTACGACAGCATATTTATATGTGCAAGTAAATTGTTCGCCATGAGTATTGTAACAAATATATTAATGTCAAAATGACTCTTCGTTTGAAATTTATACACACATTCATACATACAGAGATTTTGAGTTTTGTAATATATTTAATATTTACAGATATATAGAAGAGAATAAAGTGTTGATGCCATTCTGGCTTCTGATACAGCAACAGTAGTGTAGTAGTAGCAGTAACATGCAACATAAAAATATTCATTAAAATGTCAGAATGATTAAATGTTATTCAATTATAATTGTTATGCCATAATATTATAATAGTATTAAGATATCATTTAGATATAAAAAGTAAACCGAATATGATGCGACGAAAGATCGAATTCTTCTCTAAAACTATTATTCTTTTCTCAAACATTTTCATCGAATATAACATTTTTGATTGTTTGTGCCTTTGGTTTCTTTTCTTTTGTTATACGTATATAAGATTATTAAAAGATAAGTGAAAAGTAGTGAATAAAGAAGAAGACTATTGGTGTCAAAAGTGCATTCTAAAATTGTAAAATAATTGAATTTAATATGACAGTGACAAGAGAAACATGATTTTTTGAAACTATTATTGTAATAAAATAAAAATTGCATTGTAATATGAAAATAAAAATTTTTTTTTTAAATGAGTGTATAACACTTCCATTATCCTGCTTCAATAAAATATTCTTTATTATACTTTCGAAAAAAAATTATACTCGTATTTTTGTCTTTTTGTTCTGAATAGAAAATTTTCAAATTGGAGAAAAACTATAAAAATGTTAAGTGAATACATTTTTGGACTATAAGCTTGATGCAACTGTAGAAATGATTTTAAGGAAGAGAAGTAGCCGAGACAAAATTTTGTGTTGTCCTCTTATACCTTATATGTATGTAGATAAATGATTTGTGAACGAATTAAATTCAAAATGGAGGGCATATGTATTAGAAATTTCTTTAAATTTGTACTTGAATACTAGGCAATTTATTGAAATCCTTTAGTGTCCATTAGATTGTAGATTATGTTCATTAGATTGAGATATGGGCAAAGAAATTTCGATATCTCAATCTAATGAACATAATCTATAATCTTATGTTCATTAGATTGAGATATGGGCGAAGAAATTCCTTTCCTCTAGCCATTGCAGCCAGCTATTAATTGATGTAGCCCACTTATATCTTACCTATACTACCTCGCACCCTAGTAAATACCCAAAAATATCCATCGGTGAGTTGAACGTGAGTTCCCTGACACTAAGAATGTCTCGCCCAAGCCATCGCTTTCTAGCAATTTCAGTTGTATAGTCAAACAGAATATGTGTGGCCTTCTTCTCGACGTCCCGATAGAATCTAGATACATAAAAGAAGGTTTGTTTGTGCAAGTAATATTTCACTGGGTAATGCCTAGTGAACAAGCCAGTTATTTCAAGAACTCGAACTCGAAAATTTCCTTGAGCAAAATGGAAGGAATGGCTTCGCATAATGACCTCCCTCAATAGCTTCACAGCATCTATTAGCGTCAGTCGATAGAGCATCTTTTAGTCTTACTTCCCTCGCACCGGCTGAATCAAAAATCAGTTTCTATGAGTACTTATTTCATATAAAACAAATTATTTTTTTTTCAATCTTAGTTAGTAACAATTATTTAAGAATTTACCTTGAACCAGGTACAATTAAATGCAAGTAAATTTAGAGCAATTGCTTATTTATTTTATTGTGCTTCCCACAAAACAAGTAAAATTCGAGGTGCTTAAACATTAATTTTTCTTCCGAAGCACTTTTTCTTCAATTTTCAAGTTTAAGAACAATATTTTCCCTGAAAAGAAAGCAAAAAAAAAATTCAATAATGAAAAAGTGGGAGAGATTTGATTGGTCAAAAGAAAAATATTATTCAGTTTCGTTTTCATGATCACCATCACAAAAGAAACAGTTAGTTTTCAATTTTAATTTTATATTATTATAAGAAAATCATGATTTTCTTCTAGTTTTCCCTCATTTTTTTTTTTTGTTTTTTTGTTAAAGAAATCATAAAATAAAAGATTTAAGTCCATTTAACCTTTTCAATCGTCAGTTTTTTTTTATTCTCTTGTTCTCTTGTGATGTTCGAATGAACATTTTCCCTTGATGTTTGAACTTTTTCATTCATTATTACGATTTTTTTTTTTCTGAATGCCATAGAATTTCATTTTAGCCTCTTTGATCTTAAAATTTTTTTTTTTTTATTGAAATTTTTGTTATTTTTTTTATTTCGTTGTCTGCTGCTGCTTCTCTACTATTTTATTCCTTTAATTTGCTTTAATTTTTGTTATTGTTTTGCTTTTCCTGTGTATACAATGTGTACCATTCACCATTCATGGTATTCGAATCTTTGAATACATTATGAATAAGACCTTCCAACCCTTAAAGAAGGAAAAAAAGAAAACATTTCGCTTTTCTTTAATTTTTTTTTTTTTTGCTCTTGCATTCCCTCAAAGAAAATTTTTTTTTAAAAAAAAAAAATAAAAGTGAAAAATTTTTTTTTTCTTCCAATAAACTCATATACATATATCTTTTTAGTGGAAAAAAAAAATCAAAAATAAAATTAGAAAGAAAGAGTTAAGCTTAAATTAATATGGTTGATTAAATTGCCAATAATCAAAATAGATTTTTTCGTTATTAGTTTTGATTTAAGGACTTTAGGTGTGAAATGCAGACATATGATATATGAGGTTAATGTACACATTAAATAATTTTTATTACAAACAAGGAACTTCGAAACAAGCTGTATGTACAGAGCATACCTTAGCAAGAAGAAGGGAAATTTTCAAAAATGTTAAAATAAAATTACAACACGGTGAGCTATAGGATTAGCTCTATATCGATTGTTTGCATATTTATAGAGATTTTGGCCTATCCTTCTTAAATTACACTATGTATTGTCTATAGCCTTCTTAAATGAATTTTTGTTGTATTTTACCATAAGAATTGAAGCGGTAATTGGACAAAGAAGTGTTAACTTACATTAGCATTTTAACACTTTTTCTCATTAACAAATTGTAAAAATATTAATTTTTTTTGTTACTTAACTATTATGTGCACTGTCAATCTTGTCTTCTATTAAGTTTCTAGCTATAAGAGTAATCACAGTTTGGAAATATATGAAATTTAATGATGTTCTGTTCGAAAAGCTCGATTTTTGTCAAAATGTTAGTTGAAAACCCCTTTGCCCACTTATTTTTACAATTATTTCTTCATATTATAATATTTATAGCCAAAATAATCCACACTACCATCTGGACCAACAAAATAACTGCAATCAAAGATTATTGGAAAAAAAATTTTTTTTAGTACATTTACATTTCTTCATTTTATCTTTCTATTTTTGTGTTTTTATATTTGTTTCTCTAATATATATTAACATTTATAATAATCTACACATACGTATGTATGTATGTATGTATATAGTGTATAATTCAAGTTAATTGAAAAAAATATTTTATTTACTCCTTTATTATCCTCTAATAATAAAAGAAAAACATTCATATAACAAAAAAAAAAATAAAAACAACAAAATAGAAAATGAAAAATTAAATTTCATCATCAACAGCTTAAAAAAAATATTTGTGTGTCTGTATATCACTGTATGTATGTATGTATGTATGTATTTACAAATGTAGATTTAAATGCATAGAGTCGTGTGTTCTTGAATCCTTATATATTATAAAACACACAAACACCGTTAATAAGGCAAAATGAATAAGAACAACGCTTTATTATCCTAGAAAAAAAAATTGAATCGTATTTTTTTGTTAAAACACAAAAACAACAAAAAAAAAAAATGTAATATAAATTTTTTTTTTTTCATAAATACGGAAAATGTATCTTACAGATTGTTTATCTTGTAAACAAAATTACGGTATATTTACTGAAAAAAAAAATTTAAAGAAAAATAAAAAACGAAATTTAAAAAAAAAAATTAAGTTGAGGGGAGGAGAAAGAAAAATTGCTTATCTTAGAATTTTCTCTTGTTTTACCTTGACACACGAATCAAACAATCAACCAACAGTCAACCAACCAACAAATCAGCCAACCATCCATCCACCCTTATGCCAATCTTCAACTAATGCTTATATCATATGAAATGATCTCATATAAAATTCCTACTTCATACTTTTTAAACTTTTAACGCTTGCTTGCTTAGTTTTGCTTCCTTTGCTTATACTTACATTACATACTTACCTTGCTATTTTAAGCGCACACGTTCTTATTTGTTTGCCTTTATTTTTCGTTGTTTTCTTTGTAAATTTTTACAATTTTTTTTTTTTTTTTTTATATTGGCAGTGGTTTTTTTTATTTATAAGAAGAATCAATTTAGCTTTGTTATTATGTCATCCCTTTTTGAAACGAAGAATAAAAAATATTTTCATTTTGTACCCGCATAATACGTATTTTTGCAAAGCCTCAGTGTTAGAAGAATATTTTTGCTTGTGAAAATTAAAAGAAACAAAAAACAAGTTACATACAGAATTATGTCCGAATATATAAACCGTGTTAAATATACATAGTTGGATGCACAATGTAATTTATGAAGTACTAGAGAAATTGTTATAATTTTCTAGCTGGTTTCGATGATACGTCGAACACTTCTATCCGAAAATTATATTTTTTTATCTTAAATGTATGTGGCAACACTCATTGAATGCATATTTACGGGATATTCTATGTAACAGTTTCTATTATTTTAATATAAACATTATACAAATTATTTATATATCGTATATAATCTAGAGACTTCGACAATCTGAAAATAACAAAATTACTGAATTTGTGAACAGCAGACTTAAACAGTGGACGCTCATTTCAAATATCGTACGATATTTCTAAACCAAGCAATTAGACATTACTAATTCACCGAAGACGTTATATTTTACAATAGAAACAAAGAATAAAACTGATTGCCGATATAAACGTCGTTCAAGTAGCGTTCGGCTGTAAATCGACCTAGCCTCTATTTGTGTATTCAATATGAAAATAAATGTAGTTTGATAAAGTTAACACAACTTGAGTGGCGAAAGACCTCAAAATATTTGAAATATGAATCACCATTTCATATCCACAAAAATAAATTAAGGGACAGCTTTCCTTATCTTAGATTAAGTCGGTATAATTTCCTAATCTTGAAGTCGGTAAACGTGTTTATCGTTATTATTTAGCAATTAACATAAGCTGAAATAAAAATTTATTTGTACAATATCGTAAATATCGTAAAAACCAATTGAGAATTAAAGTAAATATTTAATTAAAGCCTTATAACATGGAACTGCAATTTGCAGTGAACTAAATTTGAAACAAATTCAAAAGTAATTTTCTTCATCTCACACAACCCGTGGCAATTTCACCAACATGACTTTGTAATTTAAACAGTGTGATTGTTTAACTAATTCATTTTTATTGAGTGTTTTAGAAATTTAATAACAAAAAACAAAAGGACAAATAAAAAAAATAAAGGAAATTTTTCAAATAGAAAGAAAATAAAATTTACTGAAGCAAAAACTCAATTCTTTTTTTTAAGGCAATACACGTGTATTTATTTATTTACTGACTAAATTTATGTAACGTACAGTTAGATAAAAGCAAAATATATATTATGTATATGTGTACATACATATATATATAAAAGGGATAACAATAATATGAGATGCGTGTGTGAGTGAGAGCCTATATTATTCTTTCATGTTTGTGAATTACAATATAAATTGCAAAAATAAACTCGAAAAAAAACAAAGAGCTAAGAAAAAAAAATAAAATTTCTTAGCACAAAATTTTTCTTATTCTTTTCTCTTAAAATGTACTTCTTTTTTACCTTTTCTTACATAACATATTTCTTTCCCTCTTTCAATATAACCATCCTCTTTCCTACTGTTGTATAAGTAATAAGGTAGTATACGTACACACTTAACTGTAAAAGATCTTTAACTATGAAATAACCTACATTCATTTTATGATATTGTTTAATAACAGTAAATTATGAGTCACAAAATTCATAATTGGCATTTTGGTAACATACATACATACATTCATACTTATTACAGGAACAAGCAGCTTTTCCAAATATTTCTAAGCCTAACAAATGTAACAAACAAAGAGCTCGTTAGAATTTCCTAAAATGTAACAAATAAATGTAAGCAATTAAAATTTTACATAATTATGAGTAATACTCATATGTACGTACATATACAGTTATATGATTTAAGGATCGTCTACTGCGTGGTTAAAAATATTTAATTTTACAAAATTTTCTTTTATCTAATAAAAGCTTAAAAATTGGAAGAGAATGTCAGACAAAGCTTATACGTCAAGGCACTCTTAATGGATTTTGTTGGATCAGTTAAAAACTTGATAAAGGTTTTATATAGGCGTCCTCGGATTTTGTTTCACACCAGATTTTCTTGAAATAGAAATATTAAATGTCGTCCAATTGTCATTATATTTGCGTCAAATTAAAAATAAAGAGAATTAAAGTTTTTTCCAAACACCGACGGGGATTGTTTTTGGAAACACAATAGCTAGTGTCTACAGAGAGTTTACGTTTCAAGGATTTCACTCGAAAAAAACCTGTATTTGCACGACGACTCTTGCCAAAATTATTATAGCATACGTTTCATTCCTCTTGTTGGAACAAAAATCGAGCCAAGCACTTAGAATTAGACCATAAAAAACATTTTTGCACCTTATTTTCTCTAACCTTTAGTTGAGCACGGTAAATTTAAAAATATTTCATCATTTGAAATTTATAGTCGACAAATTAAATGGATACGCATAATAAAAATGCCTTTAAGAGACAAATAACTATAAGTAGCTAGGTATGAGTACCTAGATTTAAAAAATAATATTTACAAAAAATTAATCCCCGTTATATTTTTTGAGCTTATATTTTGTGTATGTTGTTTCAATGTTGCATACATGTTTTTACGATTTAAGTTTTATTATTATTACGTCAAATTTTGCAGAAAAACAAAAAAAAAAAAAACAGGAAAACCACGCAAAACTTATTGTCAATTCACCGTTTCAAAAAAAAAAAAGCACTAGGTATACACTTTAATGCCAGAACTGATATGAATTTGAAACGCGTACATACCTACATACATATGTATGTATGTATGTATATGCATATTTACGTAATGCTTTTATCTTGCTTACTGTGTACTTAAAATTAACGTTGTGTTAAGAGAAAAAATGCAAAACAATGAAATTATAAAAGCGAATTTGTTCAATCAAATATAGGCTTTAGTTTTCTTCCCTTTTCTGCCCCATATATTATGTGCAAATACATACACATACATTTATGTATGTATATAAGTATGAACAGTTATTTACAAAATAAGTTTTTCTTCTAAACATTCCTTATTACGGTATCTTGTACATTTTGCAAGAACGTTTTTTCCTTCTTATTTTTATCAACATCAAAATATTGAGTCATAAATGCTCGAGTATGAGGAGGATTATATTGTGCTGACTGGTTTACATATATACAATACGATACAACATTGTTTCAGTACATATACAAGTATATACAATTGAGTGTGTGTAATGTTTTATAACATTATTGCGTAGGTGTGATGAGTGCGTGAATATGTGACATGTTAAGGTACTTAATTTTTTATGTTTATTTTTGTTACTATTTCTTTTTTCTGCTCTTTATTTTTACTGTTATTTTCTACCTTTCTGAAGATATAAATGTTCAAGGTAGCGTAAAGTAAAAAAAAATAACAAAAAAGTAAAAAAAACGCTGAAAGCTACGGCAAGTAAATGTAACTGTCGTGTTTTGTTTTTCCTTTAAGTTTTTCATATATTTTCTTGTTTTCCCCATCAAATTTATCTCTTTGTCTATTTTTATATACACATGTACAATCGTACTTCTTATTTGTCGAATTTTTTTATAATTTAATATTTAAAAAGGCTGTCAGTCAATCGATATTTTAAACAGAAAATTATTATTGACATTCCTTTTTCTTGAAACGCGAAAAGAAAAGAGGACTAAGAAGAACGTCATCTCTTGAAAAATTTCCAAAATAAAAGTATAAAATTTGTTTTCGTATTATGGTAGTGCGATGGGTTGTTTTCGTTTAGTTTTTAATAAGATTTGTCAATTTTTATAAATCGATAAAATTTTTAAAAATTTTATGCACATTTTCAATAATTTCATAGCATACTTACTAAGGAGGCATACCTACACTCAGTTGCAATTTAATACATGCCTAGATTTTCAAAACACACAGAATAGATTGTAAGAATCATGAATGTATATAAGTTATGTATGGATATAATATATTGATTTTGATCTTTATTACTCCACATTATTATAAATTTTTCATCTTGACTGAAAGCTCATTGCAGCCATGCTTCAAATGTTCCTATTTTGTCAGCTATCAATTAATTTAATGAAAATCAATTTACGCCCGCGATGTTAATTATCGTTTTTGCATGTTTGTTTCAAATTAGTTACATAAAAAACATAGTCCGCATGCCAATGTAATTACATTGGGGTGAAAAGAATAAAGGTTCAACTTCCAAACATTACTTTGAAACTGTTGACTGTACAAATTTCTCGACTTAGTAAAGATTTGAGTTACTGTTGCCATTTAAAATTTGTAATCGTTTATGTTCAGTTTTAATTATCTATGCTTTTGCATATGACGATTAAGAGCTACGGTTGTAGATATACGAATTTGCAAGTGTTTTTCAGCGTCAATGTGAAATTTTTTTTTTCAAATCTGTCAGTAAGTTGTAATCTGTCTGTTTAAGGCAGTCTGACTATTACAACTTCCTGGTTTTTAATGTGTGGGAAGTATTGAAACGAAATATATGTAATATTAAGATTAATAAGAAAATGGAATTGCAGAGAATTAAAAACAAAAGTTTTTCACGTTTTATTTTTAAATTTTGCATTATTTTGGAATTTTATCTATCGATTTCTACTTGAAAGTTTTTTCCTATTAAATTCCGTTATTTGCTTCAAAATTAATTTATTGTTACAATAATTTTATTTGACTTTTTTTCATTTTAAACAAACATAAAAATGTTGCCGTTAGCCAATGCAAACCTTTTTGAACCTTTATCAAAAACTTTCAAAAAATAAAATTTATTCAGCTAAAATATGTCGTTATACAGTTAGGTAAATAGTAGAAACTTTTTTTACAATTATAGCTAATGATTTAAAGTACAAAAGTTTGCATTACTCGCAAATTTTGGCATCAATTAACAAATTATACAAGAAAGTATATATGAGCATTTGGACAATCATCATATACATTGTGGCCATTTGATTTCATTACAGAAAAACAATTTCTTTACGAATTTTAATTTAAAAAAAAGCCATAAACTGGACACACGTGTAAATTGTCACGATTTGCTTTCCCATTATACCCCATTTATGTATTTGTATCTATAATTTTTTTTCAACTTTTCCCTATGCATTTACAAACATGATTACATTGTTCATAAATGATATTATTACAGTATTATTTGGAACAATTTGTAAAATTGAAAATCATAATGCAATATTTTAAATTTTTTTTTTTTCATTTTTCCTCTTGGAAAAGTATTTTATATTTTAAACTTTTGAAGTCTATAACTTGTATTTGTGTAATTATGCATAGAGCAATTACAAACATACATGTATATTGTAAGCTTTGAAATTATTCTTTTTTAATGGCACCCTTGCAATAAGACTGTAATCGAATATGTTAAAGCGCTGCTTCAGTATCTATTTCTCTAACAGATTCCAGAATTTTGTAACAATTCACAACTCAAACCTCTTTTACTGCTTACTCTTTTATGCTCCACACTGGCCAAAAAGGTGCAACGAAGGTTCTCCCAGCGAGATTTTCAACCCATCAGTGTACCACACTACGGTATATGCGACTTCATCGACTAACTCAAAACCTCACTTATCCAGTCTTTCCTGCTATTTTGAGGTAAAATTTTTTTCAAAGCTGTAACTTCTAAAAATATCATACCTGGAGAAGCGGGATGTCTCTTGAGAGTCCCTCATCATTTTTCAAGCGCAAAAGCCAAACCTCGAAAACGAAAGTGACCTTTAGATGCAACGGTGTATAGTTACACTTCCATAGCCGAGGTCGGGAATATTCTCATAGCTCTAATAATGCAAGTGCATGCATGGCTCTGTAACTTTTCTAGGTCTCTCCCGGTAGTTTTTAGGGAGGTTTTTTTGCTCCATGCCACCGCTAATAAGTCAATAAGTCAACTTTATGCTTCCTCCACAAAAATTTACTATAAAAAATAACTCCTAAGTTTTTAACTTCATTCCTTATCTAAATGTTCCTCCATGTACACGAACCGCAAGCCTGTGACTGAGTCTTATTCTATCTTTGAATCTAGTGAAGGGTATCACAGTGGTCTTGCTCCACTTAATCGCATCATATTAAATGTTTTTGTCTTCCAAGTAACCTTTCATTGAAAATTTATGGTTGCCAAAAGAAATACACTTAAAATTATACGATCTACCCTTCCATTTCAGGGGTGCCATTATTAATAATTTAATGAAATAATTTAAAATATTTTTTATACTCGTAATTGAGAAAATATGGCTTTGGGTTAAAGTTTTGTTAAGTAATCGTTGTAGAAAAAAATTTATTTAACTTTTTCTTTAATTATTTTCACATAGATGTGTGTACTTATGGGTGTTTTTAAGCTAGATTGCAGATTTTAAGGGAACCGAGTGGGACAGGAGTAACACCCCACAAAATCTGCACAAGGGGGAGCCCGACTTCCCCACCCTATGGAGGTGGTACTTCACTGGGCAGTGCCCTGCACCCTTTCGTGTTCCGCCAGTGACGGCCGCATTCCGCCGCGAACAGGCGGGCAAGCCTGGCCCCCACGGCGGAAGAAGGCAGACCGCAGAAAGGCAGCGGCTGCACATGCCCAGTCAGCCCCAGATCCCCTCCGCACCAGCTCATCGGCAATTTCCTTGCCCGCATGCCCACTATGGCCCGGCACCCAAATGAGCGTGGCTCTGTTTTCCGATGCCAATTCCATAAAAGCAACAAGGCAGCCCCAGACCAACTTGGATGTAACCTGAGCTGAAAGAAGCGCCACAACGCCCTGAAGAAACGTCCGAGAACACATAGATGGTGCGGTTTCTATACCCAGACAGATCTCTATTGCATGTATTTCGGCCTGGAACACCTTGCAATACGGGTCAATGGTTGCATATACACGCGTGTCCGGGCGAACATCGTATACACCCGAACCCACACCCGACTCCGTTTTGGACTCGACTCAAGTACCGGGCCACCCCGATTCCACGTCCATCGATCGGGAAGCAGAACCCTGTACTTGTGGTCGAAGTTGTACCGCGGCAGACAGGTATCCGACATGGTTATTCTTAGGATCGGATCGCTCTAAATGAAGTTTCTGTGAGTCCTGTGGGGCAACTATAGGCCTGCCCCGTCCACACCAGAGAGAAGTTGGTAAGTCACTAGCTGAGCTTCCTCCAATATATGGAGGTTGAGTGGCGGCAACCTGATCATCACCTCCAATGCAGCGGTAGGAGTCGTCCGCATTGCCCCGGTCACTTCCAGGCAGGCCAGCCTCTGTAGCTTTTCCAGCTTGGCTCGCACACCCGCCTGCTGAGCCTTACGGCACCATACAATCGACGCGTAGGTGACGATGGGCCTAGCAAGGGCCGTATATAGCTTGAAAACTCTTCATTCCACCACGGGCACTTAATATTGCTCCGCCTCGGCTTAGCGCAGCAGCTCCCATGGTAGGCACTAGTAATAGCCGCCGTCAGAGCCTCGTTGGCCAGTTCGATATCCAATCCCATCCATGAGGAGTGTTTCGAATTGACTCCAATCTGCGGATTGGGGTACCCGATACATTTCTTCTGCCAGGCCCCCGGAGACCACAATATCAAACCTAATCTGCCTATGATCGGACATGGATGTCTCATTTGAGACATGCCATCCACTAGCCCTACTGCCGATAAGCTTAGTGCAAGGGTTATGTCAAGGGCCTCTTCCCTAATTACATTTATGAATGTCGGCCTATTGCCCTCATTCATAACCTTTAATTTATTGCTATATATAAATTCAAGTAGGCACTCACCCCTTTTGTTTATATTACTGCTTCCCCAGACGGTGTGGTGAGCATTGGCATCACTTCCTATTATTAGTTGGAAGTTCCTCCTTCCACAAAAGTCCACTAGATCTTTCAGTTGTTCGTCTGAGTGGGCACAGTCTCCCGGGAGGTAGGATGCGCACACAATAAACTCTGTCCAAGCCCCGGAAGACTTCACCTTCACCAACGCAGCTACCTGATCCTTAAAGCAGTAATCTGGAATGGGAAAATACGTTAGCCTTTTATTAAAAAAAAGGCAAGCCCTAGGCCTGCCCCCAATTGTATTATCATGCAATAGCTCACCTCTTAAGCCCTTAATCTGATCCTTCACTATGTATGACTCTTGGATAAGGGCGATATCCAAGTTATCCTTCATAAATCTATGAGCTAGAACATCCGTAGATGCCCTAGCATGCTGTAGATTTATTTGGATGCACCTCGCAGCCATATCATTTCCTCCGGCTCTTGTCTATGAGCTTTGGCCCTTTAGACAAAGGCTTTACATGAGCATTGCTTCTCATTGCCACCTTTTTGCGCATCTTGGTTGGCGCCTGCCCTGCCGCAGCCTCTTTTGCCGTCCTAGGCGCCACACTAGCCACTCCAACAGCAAATACCGAAGCAGTACATTCTCAGGAACTCATCTTGAGGCTGGGATTTTGCTTCCCTATCCTACTTAGAAATTTGTCCCTGGAGAGACTGACGGTTGTCTCGTCCTTTGACACGTAGGTGACGCAGACATGCTGTTTGGGCATGTCGTCGTCATCCAGTACCACGACGTTGAAACCGTCCCAAGGCTTTATCTTCTTGCAGACACTAGCTATTCATCCCTTTGCAACGCTGCAGTGAATTGTGTATGATTTATCCATTTCATACATGATGGCTACTTTGATTTTCCCCATCTGGACTTCGGATAGCTTTTCCTCTGGATGCAGTTTATGAGTGATGGCCACCTTGACCTCTGCTACTGCATCCCGATAAGAGGTCATTTTCGGGTTTTGTTGAGGAATGTTCCCAGGGACCTTTCCCTCAACATTGAGTGAGAAGGAGTTCCTCCTCTGCATCAGTCGAGAGAAGCTCTGGTTCCGCAGACCCTTGAGCTCTAACTGTGTTTGCATTAAGGTTGTCCTTAGTATTGTTGTTGTTGTTGTAATTGTCACTGTTGTTATTGTTGTTGTTGTTGCAGTTGTTGTATTTGTCACAGTTGTTGTCCTTGTTATTGCTGTTGTTGTTGTTATTGTTTACATTCTCCATTTTGTTCCCACGAGTAGCGCAGGAAAGTATAGTCACCCATGGCAGAGCTCGGCATACCATGGGAAGGCTCGTTTAAACTGGAGGGCGCCTGGTATCCAGAGTCCGCATACTAACGATTAAGGTCCCCCTTAGCCACGCAGTCATCGGTATATGTTGTTCCACCTTGACTTGGGACGCCTGTCGTCAGCTGACGTATAGATATTGGGCTGAAACTCACAAAACAAGAGGTTCGCCGCGAGACATGACCACGATACGAACGTAACTTTGATCGTTTTAATCACCCCTTTATCCTCCGCCATTACCGGGGCCCACCACTAGGAGGTGACAGTGCGGTTTTGGGCCCCTAAATATACATATTAAATATACATATGTACAAATATGTCCATACTTGTATTCTTGGTTTTCGGCAAATATTTTAACATTTTATTATAAGTGAATTTACGCTTACTAAAATGAAACTAGCCTATTCCATAAATAAAGATAAAGTAACCGTGAAAATAGTTGTTACCAACTTATGGGAATTGAAATATAGTAACAATTTCATTAGAGTCCACTGCTCCGGTGACATCACACAAGTGGCTTTTTTTAACTTAATTCGATTGAGATGTAAAATTTTTATTGCAAATTTAAATTTGTGTCGTAATAAGTAGAAAATTGTATTTCTAATAGTGCTTAGTTTAAGTTTTACCAACACTAACAGTGGAATTTAAAGTATTTCTCAATTTCTCTACCGTAAAAATATTGTGTAGTGAATTTTTTGTCTCAATGTCGAGAAAGACAAATAGATCAATTGAAATTTAATATGAGTTTGAGTTTTCAATTCAAAATATGTAATTATTACATTAGCTTGGATATAGAATAAAAACAGAGTGCAATACTTTTGGAAAATTCAAATTTTTTCTCAATAAATGCTGTCAATTAAGAAATACTTAATTAACTGAAAAATTAAGCATTTTTTTTATATATAAATTGTAATTAAGACAAAAAATACAAGGAAACTTCAATATAATTAATACAATTACGATTTTTATCAAAATTGAAAAATTCTTTTCTAAAATACTTAAGTATAATTCACTATTCTACTATTCATTCTTTTAAGGCACTCTGTTTTATAAACATTGAAAAATCTTAAGTAATTTTTATATTTTATTTATTTATTTACTTCCTAAATAAAATCTAATTATTATTTCTCATCACTTATCAATCGCTTAATTCAAAACAAAAGAAAATTGTTGAATGAAAATGTTGAAAGAAGATCTTAAATAAATGTTAATCTAAACAATGGTATTCCTCTCCACCTTATAATTATAGCTTGAAGATGAAATCAAATATATAGAAGTTCAAAATAAGTGTTTTTAGTGTATTACCCATTAGTTTTGATGATGCGCCTAAACTGAAAAACAGACAAAATGAAAAACAGTTTTTTTTTTTTACAATTCAACAAGATTAAGATAATTTTTGTTTTATGACTGCCTTCTGGTTTCAGTGTTATATAGGTTACATTACAGATGGTGTATAATGTAAGTTTAATAAAATTTCAGTTCTCTGGAACTGTTTTTGTTATTTTATTTATTTTATTCGTTTATTACAAAAATTTTCCCTAAATTTTATTCGCCCTATTCTTTAACATTCTCTGTATTTGTCTTAGGTTTTTCCTTCTTAAAGAGCAACCAGGATTACATATTCTATGTAGAGATACGTTTCTCCTATTTTATCATTTAATATTATTCTCGTTTAGAAAAATACGCACTTTATTTTAACGCGTTTCCCTATATAATTATTTATTTTTGGGGTTTTTTTTTTAATGGTTTATAATTTTTTTCTTAATCTTTTCATAAGTTCTTGTTTTATTAAGAATATTGTGGGAGAATAAGTGATGGATATTATTAGGCCAGTGCATGCTGAAGTTTTGTTATGATTTAGTTTAGGTTGACTTGAGGTATTACATTTTGAGATATTTTAGGGGTATTCCAAATTATTGTCAATTCCAATATCTTATTTATTATCAATAGAGTGTCAAATATTTATGAAAATTTGTGGTCATTGCAGATTTGATTGATTTTTTGGCAATAAAAACATTCCATGTCCAATGGACATTAAGTCAAATTTTACAATATTGTCTCTTGACAAGACAAATGCCCAATGATAATGCCTAAGCTAACACCCAAGACAAGTGCCCAATGATAATGCCTAAGCTTGAAATCAGTCAAGAATTTCGTGTGCTCAAAATTTTTGTTCTATACCATGAGCAAGCTTATGCAATACGTGTTGAATAAGTTGAGTAAAATATAAAAGCAGAAAATTTTCTCAAATTTTTCCCACATTTATAATTAAACCGGTTGAAACTTTTTTAAAGTATACGTCCATTTTATTTAAATTGTAGTACAATTACTTCTTCGTTTAAAATAAGCTTAAAAAGAAAACTTTCCTGTTAAATGTATTTTACAAAAA
This sequence comes from Condylostylus longicornis, assembly GCF_029603195.1. Taxonomy (NCBI): domain Eukaryota; kingdom Metazoa; phylum Arthropoda; class Insecta; order Diptera; family Dolichopodidae; genus Condylostylus; species Condylostylus longicornis. The sequence goes on along the minus strand of NW_026578052.1, from coordinate 2,520,600 downwards.
AAAAAAATAATATTACCTCTTAGTTGGAGAACAAAAGCAAAAAAAAAAATTAAATTGTCTTACTAACGTGTGCGTTATTTTCGCCCATCAGGTGTTTTCAGTTTGTGTTTTCTTTTGTTTTTTTACTTATTTAATATTTAATTTTATGCTTTTATATTTTGTTTTCTTTTATATTTTAACACCTATATCTAATCCCGCATATGATCGTCATTATCTTAAATATTGTTTAGGTGAAAGAAATGAAATGAAGAGAGGAAAAATGAAATGGGCAAGATACAAAAACCGCTAACAAAAAAATCAACAACTAAACTATGTACATAAAACAATATTACAGGTAAATATCTACTTAGATATCAGTGATGAGAATAAAAGTAAAGTGGGAAAAAAGCCATTATAAGAAAAGAAAAAAAAAATAAACGGTTTTCTTCAGGTGTAAATTAAATTTTTTGTCCAAATATTATTTGTTCAGATTAAAATGGCTATAGAACAAAAGAAAATCAAATAAACAAATGAAGAAATAAATTATTTTGAGGAAAAATTAAGGCTTATGGAAAATTTACCCAAAAAAAAATTGCTATTTGCATTCTTGTAGGGTGTGAATTAGAATCGAAAAAAAATTCTTAAAAATTATTGAAAAAAAAATCTTTTTCGTAGGTAAATTTTAATATATTGAGTGTTACTCCATTTTGAGAGCTGGTTTTGGAGGAATGATTGGGATTTCTTTTAAAAATTTTTATCACTTTGTTAACAGCCAAAATTTTAGAACCAAAATTTTTTTCTGCATCGTTTAAATCTTTCATTTTATGTGTGGTAAAACCAACTAAAGATTCTTTTTTTCTTCCTTCTTCTAATTTGGCTCAAATCAGTTGAAAAATTTGTGTTTGTTGAGTTTACAAACATTGCCCCATATTTGACTTTAAATATTTTCTTATATACGGCTCCAATTCCGTATCAATCAAAAGTTTACTTTTGATCTAAGTTACGCTTTTATGAAGGTATTGAGCCTTATCGTGGATTTCGTTAGTAGCTCTAAAATTCAGAAAATTACGAATTTCATATTGTCAAATCCGAATTATTAAATTATGCTCCGAATATCCGTAACAGAGTAACTATAAAATATTACGTTGGTTATAAAAATAACCCTCAAAAGTCTTCGAAAGAAATAATCACGTGTACAACAAGCAATTTAAAGACTGTATGGTTATTTAAAATTTTCAAGTTTTAAAATGTTTTGTTTGAGTTCCTCCACCACAGGCTGCCAGGAAGGGAAATGAATTCTCGTTCCACTTTTCAAAAATATTTAAAAACTAACCTTTGTATATGAAAGTTGTTTACTGAAATAGCAACAAAAACATATAAAAAAAACATTATTTTGAAACTTGAAATAAAACAATGTATTTGAAACTCCGAAAAATGGTGCTGCCATTACTGATTCATAATCTCTACGAATTAAATTTGTGATCATTCAAAAGTTGACATCGTAGCTAAGTTAGTAATTCGCAATATTCTACAAGTTGAGGACTGATTGTCTCAAATTTCCTACACCGCGGTTGTACACTACATTTCAGGTCCATTAACTTGCTTAAATTTATGGCACATTGTATTGGATTTAAATCTCACATAGTCTCATAAAACGCATTTATATATGGCGTAGTTTCTTAAAAACACCATTTAAAAAAAAATATTGAGGTTTTTAAACATAATTACAATGTGTACCTACCTATCTGTATAAAAAATTTTACGTAAGTTTAAATAAAATTTTGAACTCATTTTTGATTAGAAAATTTTATAGATTATTTTCTAAACTCTAAAGATATTATATTTGACTGCCTATAGGTATTTTCTAATTAAATTCTTGTTACCTGATAATAATTGTAGGTTCAATTATTGTATTATCGGAGTACACCTTCTTTTTGTTTGTTTATTTTCTGTTATGCCTCGCTCTTTCAAATAAATTAAAGAAAAAAAAATTTTATACAAATCATCATTTTTTTGTATCGTTATCATCTTAAATACACTTTCATTAAAATACTGATAGTTCTTGTGTTTTGCCCACAATATTCTACATAATAAGTGTGCGAGTGTAGATTTGATGTCAAAGTTATTATTAATGCACAATCACTAGGTCCATTCCATATTACAATTACAATATACAAATATCTATACCATCTTGTAATAGAAAATTACAAACAATAATTTAAGATTAAATTGAATAAAGAAAAAGAAATCTCTTAGTTTCCAATCTTCTTGCATCGCTACTTTTTTTAATTTTTTTATTATTTTCCTGATTATTTTATTGTTCCGCATTTTCTTTTAAATTTTGTTGTTTTTGTTTTTTTCTCTGTAATTATTATTTTCATTACATATAAAAGAGAAAAAAATAACATGATGTTTTTATTTTGATGTTAATGTATACGACCGTAGAGGCTATTTGTTTGAACATCGGCATTAACTTATTATTTTCGATGATTTTACGAAAAAATAAAAATTATATTCGCTTCTAAATAAATTAAGGATATAAAAATATATTGGAAATTTCTAAATATCTAAAATGAAAAAATTAAGTTTATTGTAAAAATGTTGATGATGATTTTTAACCGCAACATGAATTTGAGAAAAATTTTCTTATAACACAAGAAAGTGCGCTAAGATCCAGGGTGTCATAAAAAAAAAAAAAATAAAATTTGTAGTTTCTGATAAAGAGCAGAAGGTCATTGGACTTTAATTTAGTCATTTATTTTTGTTTTATTGTTGGATATCAAAAAAATTAGCATTGAGCTTGGTAGTATTTAGTGTACCGGGCATTGAATTTGTGGTTCAATGCAGTGATTTAATTCTCGATTGTTCTTTTAAACTATATTCGCAACAGTCAGACTTCATGGAACATGTATAATTTATAAAACTCAATAGTGATAATGTTAAGCACCTATAGAAAATTTTCATTTCGATCAGTTTAAAGAGGCCGAGTCAATATTGTATTAGGTATGGTAATTGTATTAATTATGGCTCTTAAGATCAAAACCTTACGTAAATCAAATTGTGTTTTTATTACTTTTACGATCATGCAATTGTTGCTTAAGAAAACATATTTCAGGTTTTATAAGTAATTTAGTAAGCAACTTGAAATCTTTTCTTCTGCAATTTAAATCCAAAATGATTCATCTGGCAATATACGTTTGTTGACTATCATTGAAATTCTTCTTGAACAAGGAATGTACTGCCTTGCACTTCCAAGGAATGTATTGTCTTCCACCAAGAATTTCGATTTTATGAAGACTTCATAGTTGTAACTGCATTGTGAATATAAGTGGTGTAAAACATACCCGTACAATTCAAGTAAGGGTTAAATCCTATTTTAAAACATTATAAATGTTTGCATGCAAGTTCTTAATAAATAAAAACAAAAAAAAATATTTTTATACATGATTAATTTTTTTTGATGTTATAAAGTCGCGATATCAAGATTTTTTTAATAAAAAAAAAAAAAATTCATAGAAAAATTTTTCAAAGTAATTTTCTGTCCATATTAAAGAAAAGTTCTTTACCGGCATGTATGCATCGTACACATATTACAAAAAAAAAAGTAAATTGTAATTTTTGTAATTTTCAATTAAATGTACATGAAATATTGTTAACTGTTAATAACAAATTTATTATTATTTTTAAGGTTTGGCGATCGGAGCGGTATAAAATTTTTATTATTAAAGACGAAAGGAATCTTAATAAGTTGTTGTAATTAAGCATGAAAAAATAATTAATAATTTTTTTTTTTTGCGAAATATTTGTGCGAATATTTTTGAATTATGAAAAGATGCATATTGCTTGTAATTTCCTCGAAATTCTTAAGATATTTTATTACATGTTAATTTTTTCTTTTCTTCTTAATTCTAGCGGATTTTTTATGTTAAACTCATTTGGGTCAATTAACGGTGAATTATGTTAGTGAATGGTTTATAATGATGAGAATAATAATTAAGATTTTATTAAAATTTTTGTCCAAATTTCTTTTCAATATTGAGTTTTTAAAGATACATGCACATACATACATATATTGTATATAAAATAAGCTAAAAGTGAAGCTTAGGAAAATGTTTTACTGTTAAGAAATTCAAAATCCTGTTAAAATAGTGTGTTCAATCCCAACTAAAATCAAACCTAATTTTATTTTTATATTTTGTCTTCTTCTTGTTCTTGTTTTAGGTACAATTTACTGTTTTATCCAATATTCTCTTATATTGACCTTGTTGCATTTGGGATGTTGGAGTACAGGCATCACCCATACTATTTCCTAGGCGGTCTCCTCTGTGGGCTTCTAGTATCGAGCTTATTAATCATGGCTATTTTGGGTAATCAGTTTTCGCGTATCCTATTCAAATGGTCCATCCAGCAGCGCCGTCTGCATCTTGTTCATGAAACGACGTTCTGAATTTTGCATTCTTCTCTTATATTTACACTCCTTTTTTATCTAAGAAAATGCACCCACAGATTTGTCTAAAAGTTTGCATACTAGTCTAAAAGAGGGCACATTTTTTTCTTCTTGGAAGAAAAAAAAGTGCAATCTTTGCTTCCGCTGCATATGATAACGACTATGGGACGTACACAAATTTTGTAGAACTTTTTGGAATTTCGAATTTATACAAAAAATTCCTGAAATTTATTAATGCTATTTACAGTGTGACTAAATATTTTTCCAAATTGCTTACTCAAAATTTTAATAACTAAATGATGTTTTTTTTCTTGTTTCAGGTATGTGAAGTGTTCAGAAAATTATTGTGAATAAATTTTGTTACATTATGGTGAGTTACATATACAATATACAACATGGTCTGGTTAATTTCCTATTTTCTTAAATATCGTCAAAATCTTTATACTACATATCTTTTAAAATCCTCATACTCCAGAAATAAATATGTGCCTCGATTTTTAAAAACCGTAAGACTAATTAAGCATCTAAATAATTACAGTAAAATATTTTATACTAAAGCATGTGCAGTGGTCGTGGACCGCTTATTTTGTTAATTCCCTAATCCACAATTACAGATTATTAAGAATTCCTTTTGAAATTTAGATCACTTGTGAGTTAAAGGCGGTCAGTGGTCCATTTAACCAGAATAAAATAAACTTCATAAAAATAATTTAGAAAATACAAGTTATTAAAAATTAATTTTAAATACAGGCTTTCCAAAACTTTCATCGAATACCTGTGAAACTTTTGAAATCACCATTTTAGTTTTCGAAACTCGTCTAAAATTTTCGAATTTCAGTTAAACGCGTAAGTTAACATGCAATAATTGTTTTGTATTTGCAATGTAACTGAACGAAATACGCTAATATTAGTCCAAAACTTGTTAACAATGAATAATGCTAATACGCTGTTATTAAGAATGCACATTCGTCCCACAAATCTTATTACTCTTGTTGGAAATGTAGTTCTAAACCTAAAATTAAACTAATTGTATTATTTTGGTGATCAACTAAATATACGTACAATGTAGTCATCAAGAAGAAAAAAAAAATAATTTTGTTTTAAAAAAGACAACCATACGTATGTAGGTAGGTTGGTTTGCTTGTGTTGCTTTCTAATATTGTACGTAAAAATTTCTTAAAAACAATGTTTCTAATTTTTCTTTTTTCCAAAAATTTCCTAATATAAACAATTGCGGCATTAATGATGTTGATTATCATTGATCTTAATGCCGATAGTTTCTTCTGTTTACAATGAAACTTTAAGTAGTTAGCAGCCTATACACCACACTTGACCTCGATTCTTATGTGAAAAAGAGAGAAAAAAAAAGAAGAAAATGAAAAATTAAATTAAAATTAAATTTAAAATTGAAAATAGAAAAAAAAATTTATAGTTTTACAATAATTTCTTTCCCCATTTCAATTTCTATAAAGAAAAAGTACATGTAAAATAAACTCATATATTCAATTAAGATTCAAAAGATGCTCTCTCTCTCTCTAGAGTTATGTAGGTACTTACTTCCTTCTATACTCATAAGTCATTATGAGATTGTATGAAAGTTTAAGTATTTTATTATTATGTGTTATAAAAAATAATTTTGTTTACTTGTTTAAAATAGTTTACAGAATGTGTGCCATTGAAATTAAATATAAATTATACAAAATAAATAATTGATCATCATTACTATAGGAATCAATTTTTATAAAAAGTATTTTTTTAGAGAATACTGTTAATATACAATTTCTTTCATATTAAAGCTTTTACCATTAAAGCTTTTACAATTACTGGCATCAGAAATAATTTAATGGTAGGCAACTTCTTTGTATGAAGGTTGAAGCTAATTTAAGTAGGTGTATTGTGTGTATTAAAGAGGCGTTCGCATCAAGGATAATTTCGTATTAGAGCAATGTATCTAAACAAGTGATTAAAAATTTCATTTCCCTTCTTAATAGAAGTAATCGCAAGCCTGATTGAATGATTTAGAAGTGACTACTTGCGGACTTGCAGTTCAAGTACACTCAAGAGTAGTATTTTATACAATAATAATCCAGCTAAAACATTATCCTTAGCAGATATTTTCAATTAATTACAACGTTCCGCTTTCAAAATGGTTTTCTTATACCTGTATGTTTTTGTTACCTTTGGCTCGGTGACCAACTCATACAATGCAAACCACTGATGTAGAATTTTATTCCAAACACTATTTTACATACATGTATACATACTATACTAATTATTCGAACGGAAGGCGTAATTTACTTGTACTTGCCTTACAATTTATTCTTCTGTACGTTAATTGTAAATAGCGAGGGTTCGTTCAAGTAGAAAATACAAACTTTTTGACGCTATTATATAAATTATAAACAAACAAGCAAAAAAAAAGCTCATCATTAAAAAATATACCGTTACAACAAATATATAAAAATATTTTTATTCAAAAAATCTTTTTAATAGAAAAAGTACACAAAAAAAAAAAAAAATCCACCGAGAAAAAGTAACATAAGAAAATCGCGATAAAAAGACAAAAACAAAAAAAAAAATATTTTTTATACGCGTGTTTACCTCTTCCAAATTAAATCTGAACAAAATTGTACACAATATAAGTTAATTGATTTGACGACCTAGAACTTAAGAAAAAAAGTAACAAAAAACCAAAAAAATAAATTGAAGAAAAAAAATTAAGATAAACAAAAAAAAAATTTTTTTTTTGTAAAGTACACAAAAACAAAATGAAAGAGAAAAGAAGACAAAACTTTTTTTTATGAAATGGAAAGAAATCACCTACCCACCTAACCAATAATGGTAAATGAAAAAAAGAAATAAAAAGAAAAATAGCAACCTAATTGAAAAGTGCCGAACATTATACAGTTAGAAAAAGATTTGATCTTAAAGGTACTGGAGGTGATTTTTTTTTTTTCTATTTTTTTTTATGTTAAATGGAAGGTATTTTTAGTGGCAGAGGTTATGGTTCAATATTTTTATTTTTTATCTTCGGAGTATCAATAAATATGTAGGTACCAGAGATCCATATGAAATGTTAGCAAACGCGTATACCTAGTTGCTTTGAGAACAATTTAAAGAGATTGAAAATAATATTCCGATTATTTTGAAAAGCACATACATATTTTGTACATCAAGTAATTAAGATTTATTGTTAAGTGTTAATAGAAAATAGCACATAGGATTTGTATACCTACGTACATATATATAATATAGCATTTGTATATGGTATATGTGGATAGGAACACATAGGTACTATTCGATTTACATTAAAGGAAAATGTTAATTTTAATTTTAGAAATTTATTGGAAAATGATTACCTTCGATATGAGTAAATTTTAGAAATTGATGTGAATGCCAAGATTTTTTTTTGAGATATTTTAAATTAAAAATATAAAGGCATGTAAGGAAGGAACCAGTCAGCATTTCAATTACTTAATTCGTCAAACAATTAGTCCAGCCATTAATTATTGTTATTTGAATATTACTATTATTCAATCAGGAATATTGTTCAATCGGTAATATTGATATTAAATTTTTGTATAGACATGAGACGGAACAACTGATAGAAAATTTTAATATTCTGCAATAGTAAAGCTTAACTAAAGTAAAGCAATACTGAATATTTTATTTAGAAATTAAAATTTTAAAAATCACTTCGATTTCCAAGTTTTACAAAATATTAATTTGCTATTGCAGATCTTTTCGAATTTGGTATTTCAAAAATTGCTTTAATTTAGTTTAGTAGATAATTCAACTATTTTAATTGCAATATTTTTTTTACAATATTTAATGTTTAATCCTAAACTTATAAAATTTAGGTCTAAAATTTAATATACTTCTCAAGTTATGATTATGGACGTCATCAAAATACACTAATCTTCTAAATAAATAATTTGAATACATTCTATGTTTTAAAATTTAAAGACGATGACCAATACGTTGGTCATAATACTTTGACATACTGATAGACACTGCGAAGGCGCACTAAACATAAAATTGATAGATAATAGTTATTGGCATATTGATTTAATTTGTAACTCTTGAAGTCTGTCCAACATTTTATTATTAAACCAAAACAAAATCGTCGAACAATAGTCAAAATGAGGTCTTATCACATTGTCGTATATCTTATACGACCCATATAAATTTTTGTACGAATTTTCGAAAACAAATATATTTTTCTTGCAATTTTTGTTTTACTAATAATATTAATGATGACTTTAGAATTCTGGCTCATTATCTAAAATTACACGTACATATTTAATTTCCTTTCCAACGTCAATCTTTTACAATGCCAATTTTCATTTCTATCTCGTCATTATTTTCGAATACCATGCATTTAATTTTCAGTTTTAGTTTTTAAGTTTTTTACATTCCTTGTTATTAAAATCTAAAAAAGTCTCTGTAAAACGTGTAATCTTGAAAATTATGTTGTAATAGTGTTGTAATCTTGTATATTAGCTGAAAATATCTAATAAATGTTTTATATTGCAACAAAATTTCCCATTTAAATAAGTAAGATTAAGGTAATTTCATCTTCTTGATTCAAATATTCCATTTTTATGACAAACACTTTCTCAATAATTAAAACACCAACCTATATTTTATTAAAATTTTAAATTAAAATTAAAATTTTCTATATATAACCTACATTTTTCCATAAAAATAATTAAATTAAATCTCAAAAATAAATAAAATTGAAACCAAGAAGTAAAACAAAAATTTCATTTTAAATTTTTAAGAAAATTATAAAATTAAATTGCCGAGTTTGTCATTTCTACTCTCAGCAGCAAAAAAAAATAAAAGTCTATTTCAATTGCTTTTTATTAGAAATTTTCAAAATTTTGTGCAAAAGTGGCAATAAAAGTGAAATTTAATTATTTTTCAACTAAAAAGTGAACAGGTCATAAAATAAAGTCATATTATACAAAAGTACTTAAAAAAGTTTACGTTTGTGAAAATGTCGTGATTTTTGTTTTTGTGCTTTTGTTTAAGATTAATTAGACTTTAGTATTAAATAATTTTAATTTTGGCTCATTAAAGTTGAAAATAAAACAAATAAAATAGTTCTTAAGCTTTAAAAATTTAAAATAAAATTTAAAAAATTTTAAAACTTTGTGCAAGTTAAAAATTTGCTAGGCTTTTTTTTCTATTTTTATTCTCTAGTTTCATCTTCTTCTTCTTATTTTGGGTTCGTAAATCATTATAAATATGGGGTCAGAGATATTCAAACACAAACACGTACATTTATTGTAATTAAATTTTGTATTAAAACAAAAATTTTATGGTGAAAACTTTAATGAAAAAATAATTTCAAATTAAAGTTTAAATGTGTGTACTTAAAATATCAAAAAGGTTAATAAACTTTAACACTGATAAATGGTAATGATGTCAAATTGAATTCACCTTTTTTTTTTTGCACAAATTGCATATAAATTCGAAAAAAAAAAAATTCTAAATTGTACAAAAAAATTCCTTTAACTTTTAATTCCTTTTGGATTTTTTTTTTGTAGTATTTTTTCTGTGTTATGCACAGCTAGGAATTTTAAAATTTTTCAAAGAATTTGTACATAAATATATTGTGTATTGAAATGTACGTTCGTTGCTTTTTTCTATGTCATGAGCAATATGATTAACTTTTATCATATTAGCTTGGATTGACAAAAGTTCGTTAATCCTAAGATATAAGGTTTTGAGAGCCTTATTTTTTAAAAATTTATTTGATAAGCATATTGTAGAGGAAAAATTTGTGATAAATCACACCTCAATCGGTGGAAGTATAAGCACTCTGTTTAATCACAATTGGCATTTTTTCTTATTGCTAATTTCTGATATTAATCACATTGCTTATAACATTTTTTTTAGTTTTACGCTGGAAAAAGAAAAAAAAAATAGTTCAGAACTTAAAAGGTTTCATACTTAGGTGGAATCAATACTTTTAAAAAGTAGTTCCTTTTATAACTGTAAATAAACACCACTACTATGAAGTTTCAAAAAATAATTGAATGTGTTGGCGTACAACTTTTTGATTTTGTCAAAAATAATACGATAAGTTGTATAATGAATTCAAATTTTACAAATTTCGGGAGGCGATAACTTCAGAGGAGATCGAGTTAGAACAAAAATTTTCTTCTATCAAAATAAACTGTTTATCAGTATCTAAAAGCTGTTCATAAAATTTAGATTCTTACAGCTTATCGTTTGACTTTTACAGCTAGTGGAGAAGCGGTGTCGGATATTTTGAACAAAAAAACCGTATTTTAGATAATGGCTAATTATAACGGCCATTTTGTTCTCGTAAAGGTGAACAAAGTTATACCGCGATAGAAAAAGCTTACCCCTACTTTTCTGCGTTTGCACAATTTAAAAAATACTTATGATTTTGTTGTAGTAAATAGTCATAGAATTGCATTTATAGTACTTTATGGGGTTATAACTTTGCGATCTTTGAGGGGGGGGGGGCGAAACAGGTAAAAATTTTGTTTTATGGAAATAAGTTTTCAGTCAACACCAATTAAAATATAAAATTTCGGCTTTCTATCTTCAAGGGTGTAGAAGTATTGTAAACATGCCAAACGGATAGTCGAACGAACGGACGGAGAGAGTCTAATAAGCACTTTTTATCAAAAATTTGTTTTGGAAAAGTGCTAAAAGCCATAGTATTGCAATACATATACTTCTGTCAAAAGTTCTATAGAAAAATTCTGATGTTTATATATTAAGTTTTAGGACCAAAAATACCTAGTCACCTAAACTTCCTTAGCATTTCAATTTTGATTCATGTTACCTATTATTAATTAAGAAAATTTGTAGCTCAATTCAATTGGACAATTTATTTTAATTTTGTTAATTGATAACCCAATATACTGCGACTAACGAATTTCGTCTTTATACTGCTACTCTGAATATTTTCCTCACTTTTGTATTCCAATTTTAGAAAGAATTCTCAAAAACAATGACAGGGAATTGTTTAACGTAATTGTATTACATTGTCTGCAATATAAAGAATATAGACCCAAAGTATTAAACTATCACAATTACTTTAAACTTCATTATGAAAAATTTTTACGTGCTTCATTTTGTCCCGAAGCGAAAAATAGAGACTCCACTTTTCGTTACTATTTAAGCAGATTTAAATTGTTTTTTTTCTTTAACACTTGTACTTTAATAATCTTTTAAAATGAAAACAAATTCTTACAAATTTAATTCTAAGCAGTTAACTTGTGAATATGTGTGCATTTATAATGTGCGCGATACAATCAAAATCGATAAGGTAAAAGAGAAAATTGAAAATTTTTCTTTTTAAAAACAGAAAAGCTAAAAATAATTTTGTTGGTGTAAATAGCATTTTTCTATATGTATACCTATGTAACCTTTACCTGAATCTGCGAATTTGTTCCCACATATTTTTTTCTTCTCCTATTTATTCTTAATTTTTTTCTTTTGCTAACATTTTGTAATGTAACCCATAAAAAATTCAGTTTTTCCTCTCGATAAACTAGTAGAGTATTAAAAGAGTGCTGTTTTTTTTTTATAAATTCTTCTAAAAAAAAATTCTATACTTATTGTTTTTGAGGTCATACCAAAAAACAACAAAAAGCAACCAACAATGTTACGAACAAATTGAAAAGATGGGAACATAAAAATTGTACAAGTGATTTGTGAGGGCATAAGCCTGGTAATAGCAATTAAAATTGCAAAAGTTTAAAAATGGTGCGGCGCGGCGGCGACACTAAAATGGGACAATAGAAAAATAAATAATAAATTTGGAGGAAAAAAAACGCAAGAGAAGATGTACAAAAAAAAGCAAAGCGATTTTTCATTTTTTACAAAAAAAAAAAAATTAATTTTAGCCATGTGTTTTGGAGTCGGTGTTTTGTTTTTTACCACTTTTAAACTATTTTTTTTTTCAGTTTTTTTTTTTTAGCTGGCTTTGGTTTGTTCTTTTATTTTGCGTGGTAGGCACCTATGTCACACGGTTAACTGTTTTTTTTTTCTCTTTTTTTTTTCGCTGTCTGATCAAAAACAATTTTCACCTCTTTAATTTACGTGTTCGTTTTTGTTCGGTTCTTTTTTTTTTTTTTTTGATTTTTTTTTTTGGTATTGTCTTTTTTATACATTGTTTTGCGGTTACGATGCCATATAATGACCAACAATTTATTAATTTGTACGTCCATAGATGATTATTCAAAAAACCACGTTCAATAGGCCAAAAAAAAAATTACAAAAAATTTAATTTTTGTACTTTTAAAGATTAAAGTTTTTGTTTTTACAGTCAAATACTTTATTAATAAATAGACAAAAATTTGATTTTTTGTAATTTTCAATTGAATTTTGTTTGTAGTTTCTATTATTATTTTTTCTTTCCAATAATCAGATTTATGTACATAATATATGGCTGTAATTTATGACCAAAACCGCAGTGCATGCTAAAATGTTTGCATATACTAAGATACTAGAGTATACAAGAGTATACGATAACTAAATTCCCCAAACTATTTTCATATCGTGTTGAATTTTGCAATATGTGCGTATGCTTGTGTATACGTCCATATTATTTGTCTGTAGTTACATATTTTAATCTAGGTAAGACTAACTAACTAACTAAGTATTGTAAGCGAAGATATATTGGGACGCATTAATTTGGATGACCTTTTCTATTGTTTCATTTCTTTTTTGATTCATATTCAATATTTATATTTATTGTGTGTGGAATTAAAAATCAACACCTTTTATATTTTTTTTTTAATATTTTTTTTTTTTCGTCAATTTGTCTAAATATCTAATTGATATTTGGTTTTATTGTATACCTTTATTTATGGGTGTTGCTTATTTTACCAATATAAATAGAAAATTATTAAAATGTTAAAATCTTAAGGTACACGTCTTACTTAGTTTATTTGTTAATAAAAAATGAACCGTGAGAAATTATTAATAATGTTGTTTATAAAATAGTATAGTGATTACCAAAATGAAAGTGAGGTTAGAAGTTTGATCAAATATTAAAATTATAAAAAGGTTAAAATAAACATACAGATAAAGTTAAAATAAAAATATAGATAAAATATGATTGTAGAGATTGCGGTTGCCATGTTTGTAGACAAATGCATTGTCGAGAGCTGGCAAAGGTGTGCTTTCACCATAGCGCCACATTTTTTTTGATTCCGAACCACTATAATATTGGTCAGCAAATTAATGGGCGGATGGGTTGGCTAGCTGAGGCTCAACCATGGACATTTCCGGAGGGAATCAGTTTTTGTTCTAATCAATAGAGTAAAAATGAATATATATAGATACATTCATTATCTATCGCGCGTCGACCATAAGTGGAAAGTCTTGTTCATATGTCTAACGGCAAGAAAAATGTTACGAAATAGGATTGGCTCCTAACGATATTTTGAAGGACATTACCTGCCAAACGGCAGTCTAAACTGGGAGAGTATGCGTCTAGGTTAGTATTGGCCTTCAATACGACATGTCGCAATTGCAGGGAAATTAACAAAGAGGAGACTTTCTTTCAATACCCCTCTGAGTGTACCATTCTGGGCGGTGACGGACTGGTAGCGTGGGGCAGAGAAAATGTGGCTGGACTGCACAAGATATCGAATAATGACATCATAGATACGCTCAATAAAGATCTGGGGTAATGGTAGCAACACGATATATTTGTCGCAATTGGGGTGCGGTGAACGTGCTGTACGTCAACTGACCATCTGCTAAATAATTTGTAAATCTATAAAATTCTTACTATTTCTAAAATTTTTTCTTGTTCTTTTAAACAGTCAAATAATTTTTAAATCAATTTTATTTTAAATTCTTTAACTTGTTCAATTCATTGAACTATATCGTGCCATTTATTATAATTTGTGGCTCATTGTATAATTATGATGAAATTTCATGTCATTAAAATGCATAAATATTTTAAAATTCCTTCTATATATACAAATCAATTCACAATAGGTTACAAAATGTAAAAAATCAATTCACAATTGGCCATAAACGAATTTTAAAAAAATTTTATTTGCTTTTTTATGTGAATTTTTTTTTATTTTTGTTTCTCATTCTACACAATAATATGAGAGCATTATAATTTTCTTTCAATATGATTTATTAGTAAAAGGTGTGGAATATAACAGTTATTTGTGATATTAGAAAAGCTATTAACTAAATAGATAGATAGTTTGTTATTTTATTAATTCTCTTATGTTTTCACAATTTTTATTAAGATTTTATATAGTTTTAATTTTCTTTTGAAATCATATGCAATGGTTATAAAGATGGACATAAATGTGATGAAAAAAAGTCAACATTGAAATTTGGGGAAAAAAAATAAAATTTAAAAAGCTTGTTACTACTAATTTGACTAGCTTTCATCACCATTACATACGTTTGGCAAAAAAAAAAAGAATGTCATAGGGAAGAGAATTTGATTTTTGAATTTTTTTTGAAAAAAAACTTCAACCGTATACTTACTCGTACTAGCCTTACCTATATTTTCTACCTGCTGCCGTAATTCTCACTTATTCAATTTAAAGCCATATTAAAACCTCTTAGCCATTTTTTGTTGATATTTTTATCATACCGTAACCATAATTTAACTATAGTTAAAAAATTATAGGCCAGTTATTTATAGTGTTATATTTGACTTGGCATTTTCTTGTGTCTTTTTATGATATGTCAATTTTGTTGATTTTAATTTGGGGGGATTAATTCGAATGGGTTTTTCTCTTGTACTTGTTTTTTTATTCTTTTATTTCAAAATTATTGTCAATTGAATTGAATGAAATGAAGAAAAAAGATTTTACACCTTCAGATCTTGTCTTGTATAGTTTTTTTTTCTGCTTCGATATTATTAAATTGATTTCAAGTCAATTAAATAAAAAAAAAATTGAATTTGTTAACATGAAACAAAAAATTTGAAAAGAAAGAAAAAGAAAAATAGAGAAGGAAACTTGTTGATTTCTTTAATTAAAAAAGTGCGTTCATTGAACAATTTCTAAGGCAGCTTAAAAATAAAATATTTTTTGGTTGTTTTCGTTTTTTATTACACAAATCTTTTGACTTACACCTTTAAAAAGAATATAAAAATTTACGAAAAAGTGATTGAGATGAGCACTATTTTGAAATGAAAGAAAAGGAATAACATAGTGTTAAATTGGACACGATAATTCCTGCAATATAAGAGAAACCCATAGAATTTTAAGATGAATTTGGTTATACTGAATTTTGTACAGTATTTAGCTGAGATGACTAGGAAATGTGATTTCCTAAAAGAGTAATTTGCTCACTACATTGCGATGCGAAAAGTATTTTTTCTCAGAGCATACTGTCAAGCAATTTTGCTCAGAGCAAAATGCATGCATTTCTTTCTCTCTATATTTGAGTTGTTTGTATTTCAATGATTTAATTTTATAAAATATTCACAGTTTAAGAAAATTAAGTAATAAATATATATTTAGGAGGGGCTGGTTAAAATTTATTTTTAATGTAACAAAAAAAATCAAGAACTTGGTAACTCTTTGCATTGGAACTTAATAATGTATTTGTTTACTTGAGAAATTATTACTCAAATAACTTAAGAGAAGAAGATGTTGGCACACTAATAAGTATAAATTTTTATTTTTTTTTTTGACTTATAACAGTAGCTTATCAATTTTATATAATATTGACATTAGATACTCTTCCTATGATATGGAGGCCTCAAATTAGACTATAGAAAAACCTGAAATTCTCCCTCTTTTTTTTCCTTGGTTAAATTTTCACTTTTTACAAATAATTTCTTTTTCTTTATTCAAATTGTTTTAATAAGACGTATTGAAAGTTTAGACTCATCAATCAAATCAAATTTCATGCAAAAAAACAAAAACAAATATGGGGCTATAAAACATAAATAAATCTTCTATAATATTTAGAAAAAACAAAAAATAAAAACAAAATGAGAGAACTTTCAAATAAATTGACATATAAATTAATTTTCTCTTTTAAAATTTTTATGATTAATTTGTCATGAAAGCGTTTCTCAAAAAAAAAAAAAAAATATTTAATTTTGGGGGAATATGAAAAATTTTAAATTAACTTCTTAGGTTAAATAGCTGTCAAAAGTTTATCTCTTCTATTACAAAAAAAATATATAGAACTTTAACTTTATGTTAATATAGAGGCACATACTTGAGCACATACATTCATAAAAGTGTTATGAATGTATTTTTAAATTTTAATTTTGATATTTTGACATTTTAATTTCAAATCAACTTTTTACGTTTTGTTTTTCAACTAAAACGGCATATATACAAATGTATGTGTATGGTGAAGAAAAATAAGAGTGATGTCATGACAGTCAGTCAAAAGTAATAACTGTGATAAGCTTATTTCTATAAAATGATAACACAATTTCAACATTGCCTTTTCATCAGTGTGTTGTTTTCTTATTCTTTGTTTTATTTTTTTGTTCTCTCCCATTTGATATGTGTGGTGAACTTAATAATACCTTTGATAATCTTCTTGTACATACATGTGTATGTGATTATTATTATTATTTTTTTTTGTTGATTATATTTTTCATCTTTTTACACCTTTAAATAAACATGTCACTTTCAGTTAAAGATGTCTAAAAATTAGAAATAAATAAAATTAATTTTTTTTTCTCTGTCTTTTACCTTTGTTTATTTGTAAGTAAAATTGTAAATAAAAAAAAAATCTATTATTCTTACTTTTATATTTTTTCTATTTGATTCATAATTCCTATGCGTGTATGTATGTAAGTAAAAAATTGAAATCGGCAGAAAAAAGTGTAAAAAAAAAAAGTATTTTTCAATTGTTATTATTAAAGATTAAAACCATAATATTCAAAGATTCAAGCCCACGTTTTGGTTGTTGTATTTCGAAATAAATGAGTGGAGAAGAAAAAAAAGGTGGGAGAGGTGGGGTGGGGGAGTCGAGAGAGAAAATAATATTTGACATTTCTATTCAATGTTGTATTTGTATATTGTGTTTTCAATTATCATCACCAGTTTGTTGTTGTTATTGTTTTGGATGCTTATTGTATTGTTCGATTTTTTTTTTCGTTATTTTCTTTTACATCATTAGATCTTTGTTATATTGTCATTGAACGGTTTATACGCATATGGTACCAGAAAACAAATTGATTTTTTTTTTTTTCTTTTTGAAAGATTGCTGGTTTGACTAAAGAACTTTTTAAATGAGATGACATTTTCAAGCAAATACAAAGCTATATTTGAAGGGGAAAGAGAGACAAATTTGAAAAAGTCAAAATTTAGAAACATCATATTATGAATTAGACTTAAAGTGTTGTCATTTTGGATTTTATATTTCTCTTTCTTTCACCTTAGCTTGTTAAAAAAATTTGATTTTTCTTGTTTCTTCAAGTTTTTATTTTATATGCGTACGAGTAAATCGCCTATGTTTTCCATTTTTATTTTATTATTTAAGCAATTTTGAGCTTTGAAAAATGTGGTTATTTTAACACATTCAGTACTCAGTTCAGTGTGTGTGTTTATACTTTATTCTGATTCTTATTTTATCGCGACGGCAGATATTTGTACAAAATGATCTTAAAATGTTCTATTCCAATATTTTTTAAGGTATTTAAAGAGAGTATTTTCAAATTTTAAAGATGCTTACAATTTTTAAAAAAGAACAACGACTTCTTGAATCCGCTTAATTAGAAATTATTTTTGACTTCACAAATTGTATGTAGATAGACTAGGACTGGACTCCTAGTCTATCTACATACATATAACCCTGTATCTGTTTTTTAAATGCTCCATACTTGGAAACGGAAAGAGTTGTTCAAATTGGCAACTGTTTGTGTGAAACCAACTGAATTAGATACATTTTTGTTGATATCATAAAACTAGTTAAATTTCTTAAACCGGTCCAATTTCTAATGTTTTTGAGTCATGATATTTATTTTCTTCCAATTCCTCTTTTTCTCTGGATTTTCCCCTATATTATGAATTGTTGTTGGTAATGCTTTGTATTTCTCATAATATGTCTAAAGTAAAGTTGTAAGTGGTTTACTCTTTTTGTTCGCTCACTTCAGAACTTCAACATTTGGCACTTTATCTGTCCAAGAAATTTTCAGAATTCTTCGGTGTAACCACATTTTGAAAATTTCAATTCTATTCATATTTTCTACTTTCGAAGTCAATACTTCAATTGCATACAACAATACTGACCATATGTAGCATTTTATGAAATTGACTGTTAGTGCGAAATTGAGGTCATACCATTATAAATCACATTTTTGTAATTAAAAAACATCGTTCTTGAAACTTCAATTCTACAACTAAATTCATCTGAAGAGCCCCAATCAAGGCAGCATTCAAGATATTTGAACTTTACCACTCTTTCTAATGTTTTGTTTTCTATAGTAAGATTTGTATTGTTGAATGTGTTTTTCCTGCTCAATATATTTAGTTTTGTCGATATTGAAGTGTTGTTAAAGCACATCAGTTAACAATTTTGTGTTTCTTTATTTTAGACATTCTACTACATTTCGGGTAAAAATTACAAATTTAAAATTTATTCAGGTATTGACTCCAGTGTGATCTGCTACATTTAAATGAGCCCCGGAACTATAATTACTCAGTGCACTATTTATTCTCAGCTATGTGACAGGTCGTCAAGATCTTACAAAACTCTATTTTATTCTTAATTATATTTTTCTCAAATAGGTACGTCCAATTTTATTTGTTTATTGATTTGGTTTTGATTGATATTCACACCTTTTTATCGTAAATATACAATAAATGTACATATTTACGGTATGTTAAGAGGTTTAATTTTGATTAAATATATTGTATGAACTTTTATTATACACATTATGTTTGTTTATAAAAAAAAAAGCAAAACAACAAAATAAAAATTAATTTTAAATTAAATATTATAGAAAATGCCATCATTTGTTTCTTAATAAATTCAAATTATATAATAAACAACAATATTATAATGTGTCAAGTACCATGTTATAAATAATGTTTGTATAACTCAAAAGAAAAGACAAGATTAGAAAAAAATTGATTTTTAAGCTGGATCTAATTGAATGTCATCATTGACATTATTATAGTGCCTATCTCTTATTGATTGATGTTAACGAATTGTAATTTTTTTTTTTTTTTAGAAAGTTACATCTTAATTATGATGATTCACAATTTTTTTTGTCAAAGATTCTTGAATGTATTTTTAAAAATATTTGTTTGCTTTTTTTTGGATTACAAAATGAACAGCATGAAACAAAATATTAATACCACTAATTAGGGTATTACGTTAAAGATAATTTATAGAAATGTTTTAAGCATAAGTTTTTAAATTATTGCTCTACAGTCTACATACACAAAATTTGAATTAAATCACTGCAATTAGGCAACAATACATACATAAAATAGTATTAAGTATTCCAAACTGCGATCGATAATTTGTAGCATTATAGTTAATTTTGTGTTGGTATTATAAAATTTAGAAGGTCAATATTATATATTGTTCAATATCACAGCCACCACAGGTCCCACTTATAAATGAAAATTGTGTGGCTACGAGAATTGACTAGTCTCTATGGTAAATGTTTAAAAAGTTTAAAAATTTAAATATGCAATTTAAATTTTTTAAAACCTTCTCCATAATGTTTTCAATATTAATAATATTTTTAGAAGACTAAGTTTTAGGAGGAATATTAATTTTTATACAGGGCTCCTAGTGGAACAAACTCTTTGAAATGTCTCTGAGAAAAGCTGGCAAAACCCTTTCATTTAAGTATTGATCTTTGATATTCGATCATTTTTTAATAGCTTATATGATTACATATACCTTTCATATTCATTATATATAGATATTATTAAATAAATTATTAGAAAATTCGATATTTTTAGATAAACCTGTTGTAAAATAAATTCTCGATTCTGTTATAAAGGCAAATTAAATTTTCTATATTAAATTATCCAGATTTTTTTTTTTTTAAACGTTTACCTTCATTAATTTCTAGACTTGTAGCTCCAAAATTTCAAATTTTCATTCATTACCATAAATATACAGATTATATACAATTATTCTAGATGTCTGCAATTTTTAATAATTTCCAAGAAAAAAAAAGGTCTGATTTTCTGATTTTTTCATCAAAATCATTTTGTATATATACAAAAAGGATATATTCAAGGTTAAATTAAATTTATTTATTTTTAAGATAACCTACATATTTACTACACATAATATTATTATATACAGATAAACAGAATAAAATTAATTTTATAATATTATATGTGAATTAAGTTTTTGATATTTTAAGCTTTTTAAAGTATAAAAATCTTTTATAATCAAAATATTTTTTCTATATACAGTGAGCAACAAAAGTCATCGCACCTTTCCGTTTTTACGATTTGTGGATAAATTTAAAGAAAATATGACTGTATTTTTATGAAAGTAATATAAAAATTGAAAGTTTTTTTTATTTTTAAGTTTCTGTAAAAAAATATAAAACATTCACATCATAATTACTTCGTTATAAGACAAAAACAAAAAACAAATCAAATTTCATCGCAACAAAAGTCTTCGCACCCTCATACATTTCTTCGAAAAATTAACAGTTAAGAAAATAACAATAACAGCGCCAGAAATCACTATAACCAAACGTATTGAATTCGAAAAACTTTATTAAAATTATTTAATAGACGCCGCATTGTTTTAAATTCAGTAGGTGCTTAGAGGTCTTGATTGCAGGACGTTATTAGTTATGGATATTCCAAAGAGAAAAGAAACCACAGTAGCTGAAAGAGAAATTATTCTAAATCTGCATAATAATGGTAAAAGCTACAATCAAATTGGAGAAATCGTAAAAAGAAGCAAGTCTACAGTTCGCAGTATTATAAAACGTTTTTGCAACGAGAATATTGTAGAAAATAAACACAGAAGTGGAAGGCCTAAAAAGTTAACTAATCGTGAAGAAAGGAAAATTTTGCAAATAGTTAACAATACACCCAGAATTAGTGCTCCCAAAATAGCTGATAATATTAAGAAACAATTTGACAAAGATATTAGCCCTCAAACTGTTCGCCGCACATTAAAAACTGGTGGTTACAAGTCTTGCACTGCGAGAAATAAACCTTTAATAAATAAACGTAACAGAAAAAAAAGGTTAGAGTTCGCAAAAATGTATTTAAACAAGCCGATTGAGTTTTGGAATAAAGTAATATTCTCAGACGAAAGTAAATACAATATTTTTTGCTCAGATGGAAAAGTTTCTATTTGGAGAAAATCAAACACAGCGTTGAATCCAAAAAATTTGAAATCCACAGTTAAACATGGGGGTGGAGGAGTAATGGTTTGGGGCTGTATGTCAGCCTGTGGGGTTGGAAACTTGAAAATCATTGAAAATACAATGAATCAAGATATTTATTTGCAAATTCTTAAGGAAAACCTAAAGCAGAGCGCCGATTCAATGCAGCTTAGTGATTCTTATTATTTCCAACAGGACAACGATCCTAAGCATACAGCCCACAAAGTCAAAATGTGGATATTGTACAACACTCCCCACATGCTAGTAACACCTCCGCAATCTCCGGATATAAATCCTATCGAACATGTGTGGGATTTGTTGGACAGAAAGATAAGGAAACATAATATTTCCAGTAAACCGCAGTTAGTAGAGGTTTTAAAAGAAGAATGGAGTAAAATAACTCGCGAGGAGACCAAAAATTTGGTGGACTCAATGCCCCGAAGACTCCAAGCTGTTATAGATGCGAAAGGATACCCAACAAAATATTAATTGATTTAAAATGTATAAATAGTTAAGTTTTTTTTATTAAGGTGCGAAGACTTTTGTTGCAATGAATTTTGTTATGTTTTTCTTTTTTGTTAAGTTTGTTAATGAATTATGATTTTCTTTTTTTTATATTTTAAGAGGAGTTTGAGAATAAATAAAACTTTCAATTTTTATATTACTTTCATAAAAATACGTTTATATTTTTTTATAAATTATCCACAAATCGTAAAAACAGAAAGGTGCGAAGACTTTTGTTGCTCACTGTACATACAAAATTATTGACACTGTCTAGTCCTTTACCATTTATAACATTAAGAATGTAAATTTTAATATAATTATGTATGAATGTGAGTATGAATATACATATATACATGTATCGTATATATGCATGTGTGGGAAACTATAATGTTAAGTCTGTATTTTTACCCACCCGTATATGTTGTACTGCAGTATATTGAAAATTTCCACGAGC
Source organism: Condylostylus longicornis (assembly GCF_029603195.1). Lineage (NCBI taxonomy): Eukaryota > Metazoa > Arthropoda > Insecta > Diptera > Dolichopodidae > Condylostylus > Condylostylus longicornis. The sequence goes on along the minus strand of NW_026578052.1, from coordinate 2,497,887 downwards.
AAAAATTCTATATTTTAATAATAATTTTTTTTTATTCATAATATGTAATAAGTATATGCGAGTACTAAAGTTGCCAACTACTTCATCCAGGAAAAGAAATTTAATTTCGAAGTAAAATTTAATTTTTCGGTTTAGCTAACAATTTTGATCATTTACATTACAATTGTTCGATACATTGTAGAAGTTAATTTGAATTTTGTAGACCAAATTTGAAAAATTACATGCATCCCTCCATCACTTCATTGCTACCGAAATATTTGATAAGAATTCATTAAGTGGGGCGTATAACTTCTACATTATGTAACTAATACGCTTAAAAGCATTTTAATGATTATTACTATCAGGTTTATTACCCGATTAGTAAAGTATCAAGGTGACTTCCAAAATGTAATTAATCAAAAATCTCAGATTTTCAATTAGATTTTCGATTAAACAGTCGATATAGAAAGAAAATATTTGAATTTTATTTAATTTAGTTGTAACATGTGACTATAGTAACTGAAATTTTTTGAAGAAATACCAAGCATTTGAAAGTTTGCAAGGATTAAGAAAGGGAATTGATTTATGGCTATAATTAGTTAAAAATCAATTTTAATTTCTAATTTTTCGCTGAATTTACTTTTTGTTCTAAATTATTTGGAATTAACTAAAATATTCTAATATTAATATTAAATAATGTTCTCATTCTATTTTAAACAAAAATCAATTTAATTTTCATTTATATTAGAAGGTCATTTATAATTTAACATTGACTATATACATACTTATGTATGTGTATACATTAATTTCCATGTATTTCAAAATGCATTTGATTATTAATTTTTAATAAAATCCGGATCAAGGTTATCAAACAATAATTGCTTAGTTTATGAAAACAGAACCAAATTTTCGATATTATGTATTTGGCAAAATATTTAGAAAGAAACCCATTTTGTGAAAAAATTTCTCGGCCACATTAATAACTGTCAAACATAATATGTACGTTTTTAATTAAATAATATTATTAAAATAATATTTACCCTGGTTTTATTAAAAAATTTCAATTTTATTTGTGATTTATTTCTAGCTTAAAATTAAATCCAGATCATAACCTTGATGTTATACCAAAATATTTAATTTAACAAAAACAAAAATTAAATACATACATATATGTACATGCATACTTTGTATAATAATTTTCAACTTCCATATTATGTATACAATTAAAATTTAAATTCAAATATTATTTTACCAAAAATTTATATAAAATATAAAGTATGGCATCCTGAAACACCATTTTATTTTTCATTTTTATTAATTCAAATTTTTTTTTTTTAATTTTATACAACCAAAAATTAAACATATGGTATCATCTTTTTAACAAAAAAAAAAAAACATGAAAATCCTTTATCCGATTTTAAAACCCTTTCCTTTAGCCAAAAAAAAATAAGAAAAACAAAACAAGAAAAATATTTAAATAGAAAGGAAAAAGTACACAATCCTTGAATTGTTCATATTTTCATGTTTTAATAAAAAAAATGAAATAAAATTAAAATCATGAAAATTTTCACATCATATGCATATACATAATATATGCACATACAACGTGTATATATATATATATATACACATTCATACAAAATATTCACATTAAACAAAATAAACGAAAATTCTTTTATTGAAAAAATAATAAAAGAATTTTTTTTTTTTGCATATTCACATGCATATGCACAAATCTTTGTGTATAAAATTTAAAGTATGCAATATACAATATATACATACATTGTAGATTCGTAGATTTGTTTAACAGGGGCAACACTGCACTGCGACCACGTATCTATTGTGCGCAGTACAATCGAGTGCGGGGCATGCCGTGCGACACACGCTGGAGACCCACCCTCTTGATGGAACTCAAGCAACTTGTGAGAACTGGAAGACCATAACTCCGCCGCCGTTAGAGTAAAACCCCCCCGCATCCTATGAGCAATAGCATCACACTTCACCCGAAAATGTACCGAGGTCTCCCATTCGCTCCACAAAATCTGCAAGTATTTTCACTTTCCAGGCCCAGCCGACCGAGGTGCCCACTAAATCTGCATTGACCTGACCCCCTAAATCTGCATTGAGGACTCTCACCTGGTTCTTACCTAACCCTATAATTTTCTTAAATCGCTTCTGGTCATAATCTCCCAGGAGCTCCATGGCTTGTCGCAGCCCCGGAAGGCTTCTCGAGCGCTCTGACCGCCTTCTTTCTTATTCATGTATACATACATACATTAACCCAAACATGGTATGCATACTATATAAATGCGTGATTATACGTGATCTCACTGAATACAAAATACCAGACGACTGGTCCATAACTATGTAAAATAGCGTGTGTAGTATTTAAACTTAAGAGTATTAAAATCCAATAAAAAAAAAATATTGAAAAAAAAAATTTTATAATGAAAAGGACCTCTTGAAAAATAACAAAATAAAAAAAAAAAATTATTTTTATAAACTTTTTTTTTTCTTCTCTCATTTTATTGTCTCGCTGCCCTCATAACATCTTTTGTCATGAGAGTTGAATTTTCTTTCGTAATTTTCACTATTTTTTTGCTGTTGTTTTGAACTTTTTATTTCTTTTTTTTTCTTTCTTACTGTTTTTTTTTTTGTATTTTTCTGAGAAAATGACAAATGAAGTACCGTTATAAACTGTTTTAATTTCTCCCACATAAAAGATTTTGTTATTTTTTATCTTTTCTTCATTTCTTTTTGATATCAAACAAAAATTTTGTTATACATATAATAAATTAGATAAAACACCGAATGAAAATAAGAAACTTGTGATAATTAAGTACATGTGTACTTTAAGAACAATTAAAATATAAGCTTCAATTTTAAGGATTAAAAAATTGATTTTTCGCCTTGATGCATTTATGATATTATCCTTTTTTCCCTTTTCTCTTTTTTTGTTGCATTTATTTTGGTTGAATATATTTTTTTATTCATTATAAGGTGAGGTATAGCTAGATTTCTCATATATTACACTACTACATCATCACTCCATTTGTCTCCTTCATTCTCTGCATACAACAGTCTTCTACTACTCCTCTTTATGCTGCTTCACTCTTCCAATTCTCTTTCTGTTATACATATATACACTTATTTTTCATAATAGCGCAGTCTTCTTCGGGTTTCTCATCAGTATTGAGATAACAATTTTTACTTATACTTATACTTCTATAAAAGATTTTGACGTGTAATAATAATCAACTTAATAACACCATTGATATATCCAATCCAACAAAAAAAAAAAGTGTATATAATTATAGTAAATTTATAATTCACATACATATAAACATAAAATAGAATAATAGAAAGTCTTCATTCAATTTATCCTGCCCGTCCTACTCTTCTTCTTCTATTTCAAATATTCTTCTAGTAATTTTCTCACTCTTTTCATTGCAACAATTTTACACATTCAATATAAAATTTAATTCTCTTCTCCTCTGTTTAAATAGGTATAGAGTAAAAAATTCTCATATAACAATACAAATACCATATTATAGACTAGAGAGACCAGTAATGCGTTTAATCATTTTATTTCGTGAGAAAAATATTAATTGATAAGTGAAGAATTATAATATGTAGAAGTCTATTGAACCAACTAACTTTTATACAAAGTGTTATATGTGTATTTGTTCATAATATACATGTATATCAATAATGTAATAAGGATTATAATATAGGGAAGTTCAAATGAAAGAGAATTTTAATAATTAAAATCAAGTTGTTGTAAAAAATCTGTTTTCCTTAAGTATTTATAACTTTAATGTACGATCATTGTAAGTGCATTTAATTGTTCTAGATTTTCATTTGTACATCAAAATCAGAGTCCAGAGTTTTCAGGTAATTTTTGTAGTTAAACAACTTATTTTTTAATTTTAATTGTTTAAATGTTTTTCTATTCATAATGAAATCGAATTTGAATTGATTTTGCTAGCACATTTTGTAAATTTAAACATTGCGCCTCCATTAAATATGAATCAAAGAAAATTGTCTCTGATTCTTAATCTTAAATAAAAGCGACTTTCTCGCCGTCGCGATATCCGACTTGAAACTAGTGTTTTTATACCCTGCACTTCGTGAAGGGTATATTAACTTTGGTATGGAGTTTGTAACTACTTGAAGGAGTCATCTGCGGTATGGACATATATATATATTCTTGCTCAGCGTAAAATTCTGAGTCGATTTAGACATGTCCGTCTGTCCGTCCGTCCGTCCGTCCGTCCGTCCGTCCGTCCGATCGCACGATAACTCAAAAACGAATAATGCAATCGACACCAAACTTTCACAAGTTTTTTCTTTTGTGCCAAGGACGAGCCCTATTGTTATTGGACCAATTCGGACAACGGGTTCGGGTAGCTGCCATACAACTTAAAAAGTTTATTTTAAATATTTCAAAAACTAATAAAGGTATAAATATAAAATTTTGTATACATGTGTCCAATTATATTCTGCACATGCTCTAAAAATTATAATGGGATAGCTGCACCGGTTCGGGTGGCTGCCATACAACTCCTACAGCAAATTTTTTATATTCGGCAAAATAATAAAGTCAGATTCATGAAACTTGGCAGTCATGTGTCCAATTATTGGTCAAATATATTTCTGAAGTTTTAGAGGAATCGCTTGACAGGTTCGGGTACCTGCCATACAACTCCAGAAGCTAATTTTAAATATTTGGAAAAATAATAAAGTCAGATTCATGAAACTTGGCAATCATGTGTCCAATTATAGGTCCGACATATTTCTAAAGTTTTAGTGCGATTGCTTGACAGGTTCGAGTAGCTCCCATACAAGTCTAAAAGCTTATTTTAAATATTTGGAAAAATAATAAAGTCAAATTCATGAGACTTGGCAGTCGTGTGTCCAATTATAGGTCCGACATATTTCTAAAGTTTTGGTGCGATTGCTTGACAGGTTCGAGTAGCTCCCATGCAAGTCTAAAAGCTTATTCTTAATATTTGGAAAAATAATAAAGTCAGATTCATGAAACTTGGCAGTTGTATGTCCGATTATAGATCAGATATATTTATGAAGTTTTGATGGAATTGCTTGACAGGTTCAGGTACTTCCCATACAACTCCAAAAGCTTATTTTACATATTTGGAAAAATAATAAAGTCAGATTCATGAAACTTGGCAGTTGTATGTTGAGTAATAGGTCACATATGTTTCTGAAGTTTTGGTGGAATTGCTTAACAGGTTCGAGTAGATCCCATACAAGTCTAAAAGCTTATTCTTAATATTTGGAAAAATAATAAAGTCAGATTCATGAAACTTGGCAGTTGTGTGTCCAATTATAGATCAGATATATTTGTGAAGTTTTGGTGGAATTGCTTGGCAGGTTCAGGTACTTACCATACAACTCCAAAAGCTAATTTTAAATATTTGGAAAAATTATAAGATCAGATTCATGAAACTTGGCAGTCGGATGTCCAATTATAGGTCAGACATGTCCGTGAAGTTTCTATAGAATGATTTTAGAGGTTCAAGTAATTGCTACACAATAACGAAAGGTGCAGGGTATAATTCAATCGGTTTATACCGACTGAAACGTTTTTACTTGTTTTTTTCTCAAATTACTGGTGACGCATTCGAGTTTAATTCGGGTTTTAAAAAAATTCACCTCAAATATGTTTAAATTCTTATACTGAATTTCTTGAATTCGACTAGCCGGACGGCGATTTTTTGAACAAAATCAAATTTAAAATTCTATTTCAAGTTCAAAATTATTTAGCATATTTATTTCTATAATATAATTTTTTTTTTTTGCAATGCACTGATAATAAAAATGGTGAACTTATATTTTATTTTCTCAAGGTATACGAGTATAAGGATTTGTGTGATTATAAAAATAATATGAACATTATTGTATGCTCATATCCACATATTATATATATATATATATATCTAGGGGTACGGAATATAAAGTGTTTGAATGAGACGATTTTAGTTTAAGTACAATATTGAATTCGATATATATATATTTATATGTATATATATCGTATATATAAGAATAATAATGGGGTATATATTCATTCATTCAATTGAATTTTTGGAATTTTTCAATTTTCAGGAAAGGATATATGAGTATATATGAGTATATATTGTTATATATATGTATATAACAATGTATATATATGGTATATTTAAAAAGAAAATTGAAAGAAAAATATATATAGACAAATCTGGAATGGGGTAAAGAAAACAAAAATTATTGAAGAAGAGAGGTGTTCATATAATATAAGAGGATTTTGAAGTGATGAATGCATGGTTATAATATTATTATATTATAATGCACACAATATGAATTTATATGTACATATATATACATATTTGGGTGAAAAATTTTATATATGTATGTAAGAATGTTAAAATGACATTGGCTGGAAAAATGAATTGGTTGCTTTTGCTCATAAGGATTAAATTTTCTTTTTTTATTATTACCGTCTGCTCTTAATTTTTTGTTCTTTTTTGCTCCTTTCACTTATATTTTCCCATTATTATTATATTGAATACAAGTTCACATTATATACATACATATTAAATATATTTTTTCCTGATTACCAGTAAAAATTGATTTCTCATTCATTTATAAGGGTTTCTAATAAATAATAATAATAACAATCATATATTATAATATGTAAGAGTTTTTCTGTTTTCTGAAAGAAGGGTGAAAGAGAGGGAGAGAGAGAGACAAAGACAGAGACAGAGAACAATTCGGAGATTTCATATGGAATTGATTGAATAAAAGAACAAAAAGCAAGCACGCAAAAGAAAGAAAAATATCGAAGAGTTGAAAAAAAAAAATAACATTTTCTTAAAAAAAAAAAAGTGAAGGGCTTAAAAAGAATTATCGAATTGGTTGCGGGTTGATTATTATTACGGTTATTTTATATATATACAATCATACACATATATGTATGATTGTATATATATAAATTAATATGTACATAAATTTGTTCATCAATCCTTCCATCCAATTTATTCATTTCATTCAATTCATTCTTCAATCATTCATTCATTCATCCATTTATCCACCTATAAAATATTGTATGGAGAGTATCTGGATTTTATATATTTCTTCTTGTTCTTCTTCTTCTTCTTGAAACCATCGAATAAATATAAAAGAAAAGAAATAATGCTAAAGTGCAATACCAAGTGGTGGAAGTTTTAATTCGAAGAATGTACAAAAAATAATGAAGGAAAACAGAAAAAGGACTTAAAATTTCATTTTTCTTCTTTTCTTATACATGCACATACACTATACTTTTTCTTTTTTCTTGTTTTCTGTTTTTACTCCTTATTCCCTAATTTATTGTATATACGATGAGAGTGTATACGATATTATGTATATTAAATGAATGAATATTGAAGGGAAATAATATAAGAGCCATATGGTAGATTAGTAGCCCTTTTGAATTTATTGTTAAAATAATTCACGTTATTACACTCATATACAAACACATTCATATATATATATATATTGTTCATATGTTTCGTTATACTTGCATATTTACCTACACTCGCATATACATATGTACAAAAATATTCTATAGAAAAAAAAAAGTATTTAATCGCTTTAAATAAATTTTCGTTCACTAGTATGTTATGCACTTAACCAATCTCTTATAATATCGTATATACTCTTAAGTAAATTAAATTCTTATAAGAAGGACTCTTAAGGATTTGAAAGAAGAAGAAAAAAAAATAAAACGGTTTATTTTTTTTTTCGGTTTTTTTTTTCCAAAACATTTAACATTAATAATTTTTTATGGTATTCAAAAAAATTTTTTTTTGCAAATTTTTCATTAAATTTTTGCTTTTGTTTTATAATTTTTTGTCAATATAAATAAATTAATTGGCAATTTCCCTTGTTTTTTTTCTAATTTGTTGCCTCTTTACCTTAAAAATTTTTATTTTATATAAGCTCAAGTAGGTATTGGTTGTTTAATTCTTTCCGAAATAATTTCCTAAGCGGTTTTGTTTTTGTTTGTTTGTTTGAAGGGGCTATAATAATTTTGTAAATGAAATGATAAACAAATAGTTTGCATTTATGAAAAAAAAAAACATAAATTTGTAATTAAAGTTGTAATTTTTTTAATAATACAAGTTGTAAGGGTCAAATTGCTAAAATGATTTTTTTTTTTAATATGCGACAGATTCTTATATGGTTCTTTGTGATGTGTTTCAATAAATACAATTTGAATTTTGAGGTGAAAATAATAAATATTTTTTAGTATTTAAGGATATAAGCTTTAAATTTCTTGTTATCAAAGGAGTTTAATGATCAGTAAATATTAAAATCTCTTTACCCTTGTCTTGTTCGTTCACATCTTGAATACACATCGTAGGTTTGGTCCCCAATTTACGACATTCACAGGAATAGAATTGAGGCTATTCAAAAAAATTTTTGAAAATTCGTCATCTTTCCTGATGGGAAAATCTGCTATTCTTACTCACTTGTAAATGTATATTAAAGCTCATTGACATGCCCACCTTGACTTAAAGATATTACATTTATTGACTCGCGGATATTATATTTATTGATATTTCTTTATTCTTATCTTGTTTGATTATCTTGAATTAGCATAGCAGAATTGAAACTAGTAAAAAAAAAATTCGGTTTGCGTCGCGTTCCCTGGAAAAAATGTCTATTCTTACGAATGTAGATAAAATCTCATTGTTATGTAGATTTAATCTCATTGACTAAAAGAGGAAAAATTGCGGATGTTGCGTTTATTTTCTATATTTTGAAATTGGAGCTCATATATAATTTGACATTCTGAGAAAAATTATCATTAACACTAATGTGAGATCTCGCTGGCCGAATCTTTTTGTTGTACAATTTTGCATTTTGTATATATTTAAAGTAATTCTACACCAATATTGCACCAGATCATTTAACAATAAATCATGTTTTATAGCATGTTGTATTGGTTTGAAAATTATAGAGATTCTAAATAAAATTTAATTAAATGTTAGACAGAAAACGATTGTTTCACTTGCAAAATTTCTTATTGAAAATTTTTCTTTTTCGTATTTAAAATTTAATATTTTATTTCCTGTTTTTTTCTCCCCTAAAAACTTGTTATAGAAAATATCTATAAATTATATAACATTTTCCCAGATGATGTTTTTTAAGAATTCTCTTGCTTTATAACTCAATATAAGTTTTATTAAATAGAAAACTTATTTTTTATACCCTGCACTTCGTGAAGGGTATATTAACTTTGGTATGGAGTTTGTAACTACTTGAAGGAGTCATCTGCGGTATGGACATATATATATATTCTTGCTCAGCGTAAAATTCTGCGTTGATTTAGACATGTCCGTCCGTCCGTCCGTCCGTCCGTCCGTCCGTCCGTCCGTCCGTCCGTCCGTCCGTCCGATCGCACGATAACTCAAAAACGAATAATGCAATCGACACCAAACTTTCACAAGTTGCTTCTTTTCTGCCAAGGACGAACCCTATTGTTATTGGACCAATTCGGACAACGGGTTCGGGTAGCTGCCATACAACTCAAAGAGTTTATTTTAATTATTTCAAAAACTAATAAAGGTACAAATATAAAATTTTGTATACATGTGTCCAATTATATTCTACATATGCTCTAAAAATTTTAATGAGATAGCTGCACCGGTTCGGGTGGCTGCCATACAACTCCAAAAGCAAATTTTTTATATTCGGCAAAATAATAAAGTCAGATTCATGAAACTTGGCAGTTGTGTGTCCAATTATAGGCCAAAGATATTTCTGAAGTTTTTGTGGAATTGCTTGACAGGTTCGAGTGGCTCCCATACAAGTCCAAAAGCTTATTTTAAGTATTTGGAAAAATAATAAAGTCAGATTCATGAAACTTGGCAGTCGTGTGTCCAATTATAGGCCAAAGATATTTCTGAAGTTTTGGTGGAATTGCTTGACAGGTTCGAGTAGCTCCCATACAAGTCCAAAAGCTTACTTTAAATATTTGAAAAAATAAAAAAGTTAGATTGGTGAAATTTGGCAGTTGTGTGTCCAATTATAGATCAGATATACCTGCGAAGTTTTATTGGAATTGCTTGACAGGTTCGGGTACCTGCCATACAACTCCAAAAGCTAATTTTAAATATTTGAAAAAGTAATAAAGTCAAATTCATGAAACTTGGCAGTTGTGTGTCCAATTATAGATCAGATATATTTGCGAAGTTTTAGTGAAATTGCTTGGCAGGTTCGGGTACCTGCCATACAACTCCAAAAGCTAATTTTAAATATTTGAAAAAATAATAAAGTCAAATTCACGAAACTTGGCAGTTGTGTGTCCAATTATAGATCAGATATATTTGCGAAGTTTTAGTGAAATTGCTTGGCAGGTTCGGGTACCTGCCATACAACTTCAAAAGCTAATTTTAAATATTTGGAAAAATAATAAAGACAGATTCATGAAACTTGGCAGTTGTGTGTCCAATTATAGATCAAAAATATTTCTGAAGTTTTGGTGGAATTGCTTGACATGTTCGAGTGGCTCCCATACAAGTCCAAAAGCTTATTTTAAATATTTGGAAAAGTAATAAAATTAGATTCATGAAACTTGGTAGTTGTGTGTCCAATTATAGATCAGATATATTAGCGAAGTTTTAGTGGAATTGCTTGGCAGGTTCGGGTACCTGCCATACAACTCCAAAAGCTAATTTTAAATATTTGGAAAAATAATTAAGTCAGATTCATGAAACTTGGTAGTTGTGTGTTCAGTTATATGTCTGACATATCCGTGAAGTTTCTATAGAATGGTTTCACAGGTTTGAGTAATTGCTATACAACAATGAAAGGTGCAGGGTATAATTCAATCGGTTTATACCGACTGAAACGTTTTTACTTGTTTCTTACTAAATTGTTATTTAAACGATTTCTTAACAATAATATGATTAAACTACTAAAGGAAGAAAAAAAGTTTTTTTTTTTGATTTCAAAAATCGAATTTTTAAAAACGATTTCCGAAAAAAAAAAATGAAAATGAAAACTTTTCAAAATTTTTTTTTTTGGAAAAAAGTTTTATAATTTTTTTTTTTTTTGCATTGTACGATTTTAAAGTTAAAATTGTAGAAGAATTGAAAATCAAAAAAATTTTTCATATGCACAATATTCGAATTGAAATGTTTTAGAAAAAATTTTTCTTTATAAATTTTTAAAATTTTCTTTTTAAATATTTGCTTAAACCGATGGAGCCATTTACAACAAAAATCTTAAATATGAAAGGGTAATTTTTACAAAGAAATTGAAAAAAAAAACTAAATTTAATTTAACTATAAACTTGAGAATTTTGAATGAGATATTGTTATATAATATAATAGTTATTTGTTTTTAAAAAAAATGGAGCAAAATTCGAATCAAATTTTGCAAAATCTTACTTTTTTTACCCACCTAAGAGTTCCGTTATTTGTGTTTCGCTTGAAACTGTTTTTGACGGTAGAAAACAATGTAAAATACAAAATTCAGAATCAATATTTCTTTTTTTAACAGTAAGGGCCAGATTCCGGAAGACTCTACGCTAGGTCCTCTTCTATACCTGCTATGTATATTTAAAATATTCCGAAATGCAAATTTTCACCAGATTATAATAATTATTCAGATGACACCAACTTGATCGCAAAAGCCATATCATTAGCGGAATTAGAAGAAGATACATTAAATAAGGGCTTAAAAACTTTGAGCAGTTGGTTGGATTTCCATAGCGAGTTATGCATCATTGAAACAAAAACTAATTGTAAGATTTTTAAAATACAATAAACGAAACTTGGTAATATTACAATAAAGGTAATTACACTCGGTAAGAGTAGAGAATGTAACATATTTAGGAATGATAATTGACGAAAATTTGAGATTGGATAAACACATTAAAAAATTGAAGAAAACAATTATTTTTATAAGCATGTCTATAAAACGAGCTTCGGGGGTATTCTTGCACTTGCAGCTCTACTTGTATATATTATGGCTATATTTTATCAAAAATCAGGTATAAAACATGTAGTTGCAGCCACTGCTCAAAATTTCACGTAACACAAATATAAGAATAATAACGCAAAAAGGACTAAAAACACTATTTAAACTCAGTCCTAGAGCTTGTACTGGAGAACTAACATTTTGGATATAAATCAGTTAATTAATATATTTTGAGAAATTCGAGTGCATACTTATATTAAATCAAAATTGGTATTAAAAAACATAGAAAATGTTCTCAATTATTTTATTAGAAAAAGTAAGAATATAAAAGTGCCTATGATCAGACATCGAAAAAACAAAATAGCTTAAAATGTAGTGTAATAAATTCTAAAACGTAACACCCAGAAAGCTTTTTTTCCGAAAAACGTATCAAAATTTAAAATTACAAAGACTCTGGAAATTTGAACCTAAAAATTAATTTAATGAACCAATTGCTACTCTGAGGTGCTTTTCTTTTAAGTTTCTTAATTAAATTTCGCTTGAAAGCCAATTCAAAAGCTTTTAAACAGAAATAGAAACTTACTCCTAATTTCTCTTCCTGCTCATCAATCGGCATTCAAATTTAGACAATTTTCTTATCAAGGACAAAAGTTAGCAATAAGAGGCTTGAGGAGATTTGTGGCACAATTTGTAACATCATTTACTTTCATCAATTTTTTATTCAAAATCTGGAATCGCTCCACAAACAAAATGATATGCTTTCATGTTTTCAATTTAAGTCATATAGTCCAGCCCCATATATGCCTTAATTATTATTTAGTAATTCTGTTATACGAAATGTAATTAAAATGTTATAAATCAAAATAACTGAAATCTATTCGGTGTTTTTTTTTTCTCTCAAAATAGTTTCTGGTTTCCTTAAACTTAAATATAAAAAAAAAAAAAAAAATATAGTTAACAAAAAAAAAATTTTTTTTTTGATATTATCAAAAAGCAATTTATGTTTCTTTAATTTCCAAAATATAAATAACAAATTAATGTTAAGATAAAAAAACCAAAATTTATTAGTTTTATTTTTTTCCAAATAGTTTCCATTTATTCAATGGAAGTTTATTTTATAGGGAAAATACTTTGTGTATTTTGTTAAGAAAATGCAGAATTTTGTTGAATCGCGCTTCCTAAAATTTATTTATTCAAGTTAAGATGCAAATTGAGTCGTCATACGAGAGATGTGTTCTTGGAGTTATCAAAACATTTCTTGATTTAAAAACTCATAATTTATTTAATATAATTTGTAAGGCAATTATTGCTTTTTGAGAAATATTTTCATCTATTTATTGAAATTTTGCATACAACAAGGCGCTGTTACTAATTTTTCCCGCAAATTTTTTATATTTCAAATTTATTATGCAAATTTTTAGTAAAATTAGCGTCCATTCTAAATTTTTAGTCATGGTTACAATATTCGTTAATACTAACACTAGTAATCTAATTGCTGTTGTATAAAATACAGACCAATCGCCAGACACATAATTGCATAAATAATTTAAAAATTTAATTTTTTTTATTAAAAATTTTGTGCTAGTACCATAACTAACATGCAACTATAAAATGCATTTTCCTCGAAAATAAAAATATACAATTTAAATATGAAATAAAAGAATATTTTGGTTAGCCAAAAAAAAAAGAATATATGAAAAACCCATTTATCTGCAAAAGAAACAATTAAAATAAATAAAGGAAAAGAAAAATGTATAAAGAAGAGAGTACCAGAAGAGAAATCGTATATGCCAGTGAAGCTAAGGAACAAAACGAAATGAAACGCAAAGAGCAAATAAATAAATTTTAAATTGCCATCAGTTGAATTCTGACCGCAGATTAAATATTAAAATAAAATTTAAAGTTTTTCTTTTTATTTTTTTGTTATTTTCGTTTTTAATCCTAACAAAATATTGAAATAAAAATGAAAAGAAGGGAGGAAAAAAAACTGAAACTTTCTCCCTAACTATCATTTAAACCATGTTTTGTAGTTTTGCTTTAAATTTTTGCATTTCTTTTTTTCTTCGTTTTCTCGTTTTTCAGCTCTATGCAATCCTATGTACCATTGTTATGAAAGAAAATCTTAAGGATAAAAAAAAAAGACTATTCATGTCCAGCAGAAAATCATGTTTTTTCTTTGTATTTTATTCTAATAATTTTATTTTATTTTTTTTTTCTGAGTGTAAAAGAGGAGTAAAATCTGGCACAGTACGGATATTTGGCACTTTTTTTAAATCTACAGAGATATTGCGAAACATTTCGGTTGTTTTTCTTGTTTTTTTTTTTATGATTTTGTACCCCTAGATTTTCCAGTTATAGAGGAAGGATTATGAATATATGCACAAACATACAATATTTAAGGAATGATTTTTTTTCTGTGTAGCTCTTGTTAGTTCTTTTGTTCTTTATCGTCGTGTTGCATTTTTTTTCTTTTTGTCTTTGTCCTGTCTATTCGAATACATTGTTTAGTGTTTTTCTTTTTTTTTTTGGTTCTTTCATTGATACAGTTGTAGCTAGTCGGAGCCACGTTTTTTGAAAGTCATTTTCTAATTCCGCTTTTTATTGTATTTTTTATTCCAGTTTATTTTTTGGTACGTTTTTATTATTCATATTTTAATTTTTCTTTTTTTTATTTTAATAATGCAGAGAAATTGTACCAGATTGTGTCTGATCATAAATACTCTGTTGCTATTTTCTATGTTACTGAATTTTATATTTTTTTTTCTTCTATTTTCTCTTTAAATATTCGGGCATATATACATACATATATCGATTGAATGTAAATTTGTATGTATTTATGTTCTTATGCATCTATTACATAACACATTACTAGTATTATTGCTAAAAGAATAGTTAAAATATTTTACTGAAATACCATGATTTTAATTTTAAATTTTCAGGGGTGCACTTTAAAATAAGCCTGAACATTTATATACTATATAATATAATTAAATTTTAATTACTTTTGTTACCAATAGATGTCAAATCTTTCGTATTTTCAAAATTTCATTAGAGACAATATAGTTGAGTCATTTTAGCAATAAGTTCTATTACAACTGCCTATTATTATTCTATAACTCTCTAATTAAAAATTTTATTTTAACAAAAAAAATGTTGAAATTAATTATTTCGTAAAGACACCGTTCTTATTATAAATAATCTATTGATTGTTCCGCAATATTTTCATTTGTTTTAAGTCCTTCTTATTAAATTTCGCATAAAATCAACTAGACTATGCAACATTTTTCCTATAAACCAAAAATTGTTAGCAAATCGTCTCTGTTTCTGTCATTTTAATTTAGTAAAAAAGAAAACTAGATAATTTTATATAGCTATCCAGAATTGTATTTCTCTCCCTTTCCCCCTTTTTCCGCTCACTTTCTTTGTACTTGTATTTAACATAATTTTAATAAAAAGCTTGAGAATCCGTGCTCAGATAGTTAGTACAGATGTGCATAAACACTTATAAATATATTTATATATAATCTGAGAGAATTATATATATTGATGGTTAAGCGCATATATGTGTTAAGTAGCAAATTTAGAATTTTGCAAGAGATCGTTTTGAATGTTCACAAATTTCCGAAGAGAAGTACGCTGCATACTCAAATTATTACTCAAATTATTTTTTTTTTTCTAATTGAACTACCAAAATTAGTTTTTTTGTTTCAAATAAATTTATTTTTAAAAAAATTTGAGTTTTTCACAAATGATCGTGTGGGTAATATGGGTGATAGCGTACGGATACAAACCTGGCATGTGAGTAATATGGGTAATATTGTTGGGTAATGTGGGTAATAGTGTTAAAATTGCTAATACCAAGTGACGTGCTCAGCATCAATGAATATGTATATTAGATTTTGTAATGCCAAAATTCTAAGAAAATACTGAGCCTTTTTTCGTTGCTTCGACCTAGCATTTAACCTATTTTTATTACGCCAATTTCCGAAACTAATACACATACCTCACTGAAACCTATACTACAGAAAGAGAGACCATTTGGAATTAATATTGGTGTAAAAAGAATGCATTTTGAAAAATTTTCCACTAAGAATGTTTGTGCACTTCACCATCGATATATATGCTATATAAGGATATATAAGTAATAGAACTATATCAAATTCAACAAAAAATAAAAAAAAAAACAAACACAAGTAAACGAATTACAAGTAATATTTATAATACCAAGTCAGTGCATGAATGCAGATGATTCAAATTTCATTTTTAAAATTAAAGTCCTTTTCATTTAAAATTTTTATCCTTCTTCTTTATTAGAAAAATTTTCATTCATATTACTTGTACATGCACTTATTCTCGATATAAATAACAAGCATAAGTGCATATTAAATGTACAGACTAAAATATATATATGTGCGTATATATATATATACACACATACATGTAATAATAATATTGTGTGCATATGCTGTACAATAAAAATTTTCTGTAAATTTTTTTTTTAAGTAATTTTTACTAAATTTAATAAATTTAGAATATTTTAAGAAAATTCTCTAACAAAAAAAACTTTAAATACATTGTATTTGAAGTGTGTGTGTGTACATTGTGTGTATTATTGTTATGATTATTTTCAAATAAAATAAAACAGATCTTGCCAATTTACACTTTAATGATGAGTTACAAAAAAAAAAAAACCCAAAAGAAAAAGCAAGAAAATTTTTTGAATCGGAGGAACTTTTACAACAGCACAAACAAAAAAAATTTACAGGAAAGAGGGACCGCCAAAAATCTACTAAACACAAACAAAGCAAAAAAAATGACAATTTTCGAAAAGGTTCTTCTTTTAAATTACATGGCAAATACGAAGAAAAAAAGAATAAAAATTGATAGTGTTGAAAAAATGCTGGCAGAAATCATATTGAAAAACAAAATAACCCGAGAAAAAAAAACGAAAAAAAAATAAAAATGAAAAGTGTTGAATGAAAAGTGAATATAAAAGGAATTTTTTTTTTTTATTTTTGTTGCAGGGAAATACGGAAAACCTTCTGGCAATGACGTTGTGTAGTTGAAGTAAAAAAAAAAAAAAGTGCAACAAAAAAAAAACGACAACTTCTCGCATATCCTTTTTTGCTCCTACCAAATTGTTATGAGTTGTTTTTTTCTTTTTCTCATTTTTTTTTTTTGCACGTTGCGGCGAATATTTCCTGATACTTTTTATTATCTTATTATATTCAGGATCTAATAAAAATTTTTAGTTTTTTTAGTTTGTTATCTGGCAATTTTTTTTGAATATTTTTGTCATATATATGTGTTGTGTGTATTTGTATGTGTAAAATGTGTAAATACGAGAATGAATAAAACATTAGTGTAATAGCAGCAATATATAGTTGGTTGCCAATCTCTCATAGTTAATACATAAGTATGTATACAAGTATATACTGTATAAAATATATTATGTACTTGTACTTGAATACATAATCGATGTAAAAGAACTTATCTTTTTTTTTCACTTGATCCTTCCTTTACTATCGTTGCTTTTTTTTTACCGCATTCTCACATTCGCATACATTTTGGTATTTTAGTCTTTAAAATTGTGAAAATTTATAAAAAAAATTTAAAAATTTTATTGGGAAAAAAAAAATTCTTGAAAATTTATTGAGTCTGAGAATTATTGCAGCTGATCATATTTATAGTAATAAATAAATTCATAATTATTGAAAATTTCAAAAAACCAAAATTAAAGTAAAAATGGAAGAGGAATATTTGTGACTTTAATGGAAATTTATAGAAATTTTAAGGAGGGTTTCTTTTGTAATAAGTTCGCTGTCCTTGTTCGAACTAAATAAATTTCAATTGGGTTGAATTTGAATAAATTTCTTTGAGAATGCCAATAATTGGATTTTAAAAAATTGGTTTTGAGAATTATTCTAATATTTTCATGCAAATGTACGAATATTTCTAGCAATTTGACCTTTTTTTTAAGTGAGAATAAGTCTGCTATCAATTCTCATTGATAGTTTTTGAATTCGAGCCGGATTTTTGAAAAAAAAAGTATGATTTAAATTTTCTTATGCATGGCTTTCGTAGTTCTTAACGAATTGAGCAAAACTATTTCTGAGCAAAAGATTTTATTATACGAAAAATTTAAATATGTAGATATTTTAATTATTCCGGATTTCTGTTTTCCTACTTCACGTACAAGGTCTAAGAGGTCTAAGAAGTCACGAATACTTAAAACAAGAAACTTTTTATTTTGAAGTCAAATTTGCACGAATTTTTGAATACAATTTAGAATAGCTTTTACTCGAATGACTCTTATTTTTAGAGGACTAGGTGTACGTAATGTAAGTGTAAATTGACGATATTCAATAGCCATGATTTTAAGCCGAATTTTATATAATCATAAATTTTCTATTTAATTTTTTCATTCTATGTTTAATTTTTAAATTTGTTTGACAAATTTATTTATTTTTATAATTTACATAATAAAATAAAAATTCTGTTTTGTTTATTAATATTTTACTGCATAGAGAAAACCAGAACAATCAACTCTGATACAAAAAAATCGTATAACTTTTAAAAGGAAAAATTCTTCCTTTTCAATTCTTATTGCTTTTTTTTTTTCTTTTTGCATTGATTAACGTTAACAATGCACAATGTAATTTTATTGCAATTGTATTTCATTTTAATTTAAATAAAAAATCATTTTATTTTTTTGCCAATTTTTGCTCTCTTCTATATCTGCTTATACACCCATACATTCATATATTTCTAGCTACACAATTTTCTTTAATTCTATTACAAAATTATAAGTTATGATAAAAGTTTATTTTCTAGAGAAGAACAAATAACACAGTTTTCTAAGGAGACCTAATAAAATCATAATTTTTTAATAATTATTGTATAGCAAACCTTTGTATTATTCTTTAAAAAATGTTAAAGTCAAAAGAATCTTTTAACAACAAATTTTACAATAAAAACTATAAAATATTAAAGGCAAGTTTAGAGTTACAACAATAGAACGGAAAAGATGGAATGGACTGGAGTTTCAAATGATTACAATAAAAAACACAATTGATTTTGTTTGTGTGCGACTTGGTATATACTCGTAATAGTATTTTAACCCTATATTCCAATAGTGATAACAGGCTGTGGTGTACTGTAATGAAAAATTTCAAACTAATTAATAATTTTAAATTATTTTAGGTTACATAATGCTAAATATCCATGTTCTTCACTCGATTTTAACAATATTTTTAAGATCCTTTGAGATTTCATTGGATTTTCAACTATTTATATAAATGCAGAATTGTTGACACACCTCTTGTACCATTTCTTTGATTTTTTCTGTGAATAAAAGCATAGGATAATTTTCTAAAATGCTACTGGGATAAATAAAATAAAATTTTAAATTTTATTTAAAATATAAAAATAATATTCGAAAACGTTAAATACAATTTACAATAACCTTCACATTGTATTAAAATTCTTAAAAATTACCATTAATAAAAAAAATTTGATGTGATCACCACATAATCGACAGCAATGCGTATTGTCTTGTTTAGCGAAAGTGTAACAAAAGATTATAAAAATGCGTTTTAAACATTTCTTTCCAATTTTAAGAACATTAGTAAATTTTTAATTAACATACCTAGAAAATTGTAAGTTCGTCTCTTAGTAGAGTTTTGCTTTGTGGCATCCAAATTCAATTAAAATTTCACCATTAAGTTTCGGTGAAAACTAGAACCCAAATATTAAATTTCAAGAAATTCCATTAACTAATTCCATAAATACGGTGAAAAATGTAAAATTGGGTCCCAGTTCGATTTCAGACCGCTGATCTTTCATATCTCTTTGAAAATAGTTTACTTACGCTTTCGTACTATAGAGAAATGTTTACACATCTGAACTTTGGTACCATCACTAAATCACCCTTATTGTATGCAATGTGGCCGGTAAAAATGGAATAGAAAATTTAATTTTTTGTAGGCTAGACACAAAATAAAAAGAATTTATTGAAAGAATGTTGTAAAAGATTTCAACTACTTTACATATGAATGATAATCATATAATAAACTTACATATTATATATATAGTATACATGTGTGTGTACATATACAATTTGAAATAATAATAATAAATTCGATGACTTTGTATGTTATTGTATACACGCTATATTTAATTGATTTTGACTTACTTTTAAATTTTCATTATTCTTATATATTTGGAATACTTCATTATTATGTGCATATTTAACTTTTTTGAACTTTGCATTTACGTCTTTCACTGTAAAAAAAAATACGATCAGAGTAACCCTATTAAAAATTATTTTACATTTTGTTACTTACATACATACAATATCGTATAATTACAAAGAATTTTATTATTATATAAAAATTAAATTTCTAAAAGAAATTTTGGCTGCAGCTAATATGCTTCACTGGATTCTTTATTAAAATTCTTAATAGAAATTACGAAGCAATGAATTAAATTCATTTTGCTGGGTATAAAGAAAAGCTACAAGCCAATACTAATATTTGTATGAAAAAATTAAAAATTTGTGATTTTATAAAATTTCATGCTAATTTCATACTAAATGCAAATTAAATGTGTATATAGTTAGTCAAAACCAAATTATGCCGTAATAATGGACACAGAACTTTACAAAATATTGAACATCAAAAATATATTGTTCTTTCGGAAGAAAATTAGGCAGCGCTTTCTAATTCCTCTGCTATGAATGAATGAAGCATTTGGTATTCCATAAATTCTGTATTGCTTGTACAATATCGCGAAATTAAATTTGGGGGCAATATTATCGATTTTTATCAGTGTATAATTGAATATAAGGTAAAACATAAAAAAAAATATTAAAAACACAAGCTTAAAATTTAAAATTCAAGACTTGTGACGTCTACCATTCGGCAATTCCAAGATTTGCCATACAAATGTGAATTGCAAATTCATTAAGTGGAGCTTATTTTACCAGTTTGGAAAATCTTCATTTAACAATTCACTCATTGTAATGGGCTCCAATTTCTTAAGTATTCATTTTGTATGTAGACTTCCGGCTATCTTTTAATTTAGAATTATTCTCTTTGTTGTTTCTCTTCTGTTTAATAAATCAATAAATTTATGATTTTAAATTTTATTATGTTTTTAATAATTTTCTTAAATAAATATTTTTAAATGCATTTTTCTTATTATTATTTTGTTTCTTTTCAATTTCCATTGTTCGAATAGTTTTAATATAATATAAAAATTTCTTTATGCCGAAAGGGTTTCTTTCTTAAAATTGCATCTATAAAGAAATTCACAATTGGTAATTCAATTGACCTGTTTTTTTTTTGTTTTGTTTTTTTTTTTGCTATATAATAAGTGAATCTGTTCGGAAATGGTCTGGTTTTTTGAGTTTGTAATACAAGTTAAATTATATTGTATAACTTGTAAAAAAACAATTTTTATATATTGAAAAATTTATTAAAGAAAAAAAAAAATTATTGTTAAAAACAAAGAGAAAAAATTCTTTTGTCTTCTTGTTTAACAATTTATGATAATAAACGTTTATAAAAAAGTAAGCGATTCGCTAACTATCAAATTATAATCTGTTTATGGTAATAAAATATGTGTATAACAAAAACTATAATATATGAGAAATTAAAAATTCTACACATTTTAATAAATTTAATAAATTTCCTTAAAAAATAATATTTTACGATATTGTCTATGGTATATTGATGCTATTATATAAGCGTATATACAAGCTATTCCGAGACTATGAAATTTTAGAAGAATTAGAAATTTCATTTTCCATCTTAAAATTTTTTAAAATACAAAGGTCGCACTGACATACAACTGATTGGATTTATAGTTCTATTGTGTCACTTATGACGCATATTCTAGTCGTTCTTACATTGAATATTGTACTGAATACCTCAAAGATTAAAAGAAAAATTTTGATTTTACTTAATTTTTCCGGTAAAAAATTCCCTGATTATCATGGACATTGTAAAATTAAATAAATTTAATGAGAAAATCTAAAGCCTAAGATCAATCTCATTCCCAAATTAATTGAAAATTTATGGTATTAAAAAGGCATCTTATTCCGCTAATTAAAATATTTATAAAATAATTGTATAAGCTGACAGACCATGTTTTCGTATTTTTCGTACTGTATAAGGCGATTTTGGGATGTGTCATTGTTGTCATTATATTTTGATCTGTAAACTATTGTTATAACTCCTTTTAAGGCCCTCATATCAGCTTGATTTGTGAATGTGTTGATTTCGGATCATAATGCTAACTTAAAATTTGGCTCTATTCTTTATGTAAGTCTCATATTGTGTATGTTATCTAAAAATAAAATATACCATTAGTGATTATAAGTCTAGAATTTTTTCAATAGTTATCTTAAGGTATGTTGGAACAAACCTTTATAATTTCTTTTTTCTTCTTTTACTTTTATTACAATTTTAATATCATTTCCTTTTATTATTTACTCTTCCTTACATAGAATGTAATTCTAGTTAGCAATTGCTTTGTTTCTTCATATATAGTTATACCCGTACGAACGTATGTTCGAAGGATATACTAAATTTGCCTTACCGTTTGTAACGCTTAGAAATAACGGTGTTAGATATAGACTCAAGTGTATGTTTTTGATCAGCGTCAAATTCTGAGTTGATTTAGCTTTGTCTGTCCGTCCGTCCGTCCGTCCGTCCGTCCGAACGATAACTCAAAAGCTAATTGAACTAAGTTCACCAAATTTTCACAAATGATTTATTGTAGTAAGTGCCAGAACCCTATTTAAATTGGACATGATCGGGGTACCGGTTCGGGTAGCTGCTATACAACTTCAAAATTTATTTGGCTATATCTCAGAGACTATAAAAGTTGTGGTATTGAAATTTCACACAAACGAATATATTACTAGGGCCAATGTGTTTCATAAAAATCGTTGAAGTTACTTGGCTCCTTCTGGTACCTGCCATACAACTTCAAAAGTTATTTGGCTATATCTCAGAAATTATAAAAGCTGTGATATTGAGATTTCATACAAGTGAATACATTAGTAGGGCGGATGTGCTTGATAAAATTCGCTAAAATTTCTTGGCTCTTTCTGGTAGCTGCCATACAACTTCAATAGTAGTTTGGCACAACCAGTATTTTCAAAAACACATAGTACTGAAATTTTGCATAAATTAATATGGTAATACGGCAACTTAAAGTCATAGTCTGCCCCTTAGTTAGTTATGGCACATTAGTTATTCGCACATAGGATAACAAATTCGTACGGGTATCACAGAGTTGACAAGGTCAACTCTATTTTTTTTCTCGTTTTTTTCTTTATTCATATAAATTTAAATGAACGTATGTTATTATTAAAATGCACAATTTTTACAAATATGACAATATAGAACCAATATTTTCTATTTTTATTGTGTATAAGACAATTTTTATGAACAAATTTCCATTCTTTGCAGAATCGAAAATAAAAAATTGTAAAAATATTTTTACAATTTTTTTTTTTTTTTAACTTATTCCCAATAGTTTATAATAATAGTCGAACCTAATAAGGATATCTTTAAAGATAAACCCATTTCTATTTAAAAAAAAACTAGAAAACATGAAAAGAATAGCAGAATAGAAGAAACTTATCAATGAGATAGAATCTACATATGTTTAAAATTCTCCAATTTTTACATTATTTTAATTTTTTTTTTTTAACTTTAAAATCTTATTATCTATTCACTCGTTTCTGTGTGTATGCATTTTACATAATAGTATAAAATCAGTTAAAAACCATTATTACTATCATTGTTCGCATAAAAGAGTAAGTATACTTGTATAGTACTTGCGGTATACCTAACACACATCTTTTATTCGAATACCCTTATTGCACATACTTATATGATGTAGATTGTTTGACTTTGTTAGCGAATAACAATATTCTCTGCATAATATTCGCAATTTTTTTTAATCGAAAAATTGAATTTTATATGCAATAATGTTTGTATATATATAGAATTGGAGCATTATTATTATGGGATAGAATCTGTTAACTATATCTTAAATATTGAGAATATTGAGAATGTAATGGCCAGAAAAGAATAAAGAAAACAATAATTTCTTTTGGTCTTTTGGATATTCTTAAGATATCAATACCGGATAATAGTTTCCATAAAAAGAATTAATAGAGTACCTTTACCTTATTGTATCATAGCATATTTTAATATAATATAAGCAATATTTATTGTTATATTTTTGGAGTATAAATAAAGACTCTAGAGTATTTGTTTCTTTTGGAATATAAAATTATAATTTAAATTTTTTAAAATATTCAATATGAAATTTTTTATATTTTTTGTATATATAGATTTTTCATACAAAGTATGAAGTCTTTAATTGATTAAAAGAAATTAATATTTATGATTTGAAGATCTAAAACCGAAATCTTTCAAATTTGAAAGGAATCTCCTGATACAATTAAAGAAGAGATCATTAAAGACAGTAAAATTATAAGAACAAAATGTGCTTTCTGCCTTTTAAGTGTGTACTCGCTGTAAACTGCATCAGTTTAAATCTAGTCAGTTATTAGATTCCAATGCCATCTATTGCGATTTTAACTAAACAAAGTAATATAAGAACATTCAATTTCATATTTATCAACAATTGAAAGGCAGCAATTTGTGTTACTTTCAATTTTACTAGGAACCATTAAAAAATTTTAAATTGATTTTAAAAATTAGTAATGGAAGTCGCATACTAACAATTTTATTAAAAATAAAAAATTATTTTTTTTCCATTCCCTTTAATTTTGCCTAGCACACACAACAAGTTCTGCACACAACAAGTTCATCATTCCTATATAGAATAAAATGGCGGTGAGGGTATGCACGAATCAAGAAAATTGTTTTTCTGAAATTGCAATTTTTATACTTTTTTTTCTTCCTGCTCCTTTCCTGTGCCTATACGTACTTCTTTCCTACATTTTCATGTCGACCATATTTTGGATAATTGAAAAGAAGAAAAAAACAA
Organism: Condylostylus longicornis; assembly: GCF_029603195.1. Taxonomy (NCBI): domain Eukaryota; kingdom Metazoa; phylum Arthropoda; class Insecta; order Diptera; family Dolichopodidae; genus Condylostylus; species Condylostylus longicornis. The sequence continues at coordinate 2,472,903 of NW_026578052.1, read as the reverse complement.
CATCAAATTATATAATGTAGTGGAGAGCCATGCTTATTTTACTCAATTGTGTTCTATATATTGTGGTCAGTGAAGTCGTTCCCTTCCTTTTTTCTTTTGGTTAATTTTATGTTGGCTTAGAAATATTTTACCGCATAGTATACAAGGAAACCTCTATTCCAATATCTTCTCTTATTCTTGTTTTCTAGAATATTATTTGGAATTTCTCTTTTAAATGTTTGGTTTGGTATGTATAGTGCAGCTCATCCTGAAAGTATAATTTGGTCAGAAACATAATCAGATATTGACGTCAAACAGGCAATTGTTATTTTTTATCTGGCGGACAATTTCTTACATTTTTTCTTTTATTTTTTTGTAAAACTAAAATATCTTTTATAATTCTGTTTATTTACTTAATTTCTATTTTTATTGTATGAATATGAAGCACAGAGTAATGCACTTCAGAATATAGTTGAATTATAACAGCGGTGTGTTACGACATGACTTGCAAATGGATTTGCAGACTTCCTATTGAGTTTTATAAGATATTTTTCTAATAAGAGTTTGTATTCAATGAAGTGAGAGTACCAATGCGTTGACGAGGAGGGAGACTGCCTCAACTCTTCTTTATCCGAAACCCTTCTGCGAAATCAGATCACATAAAATTCGTGTTTAGATTAAGAAAGGAATTGGAAAAGAGGCGTTCGAGCGCTGGAGAAATCTTCCGGTACTTGGCCAGTGCAAGAAGACTACGACCAGGGTTGCTTGAAGATCATTGAAATAGGCGGGAAACAAATGGGTATTCTCTCCGTTGTTTCAGCGTGGCATTGCAAACTTCCCGAGAGAGTAGGTTATAAAAGTGATAATACTTAAAGATTTTGTGGAAAGGTCGGGGAGATATAAGTATACTGTCTGGGTTATTGTAGGCTCTCACCCGTACGGGAAGGGAGATACTGAGAAGCTGTATCTCTCGGAGCCGATTTCATTACGAAGGTTTGTCTCAAATGGGTGTCGTAGAAGCGTGCCCAAGAACCTTTGAAATATGTAATCCCACACCCATTGTGGGGCATATATTCTTAAATATTGGTAAACAAGTTCAATAATTAATATTTTTTACTGATATTGTACCACGACCGTTTTATTTTTCAAACAATTCACACAAATAATATGAAAGATCTTACAATCACAAAATTAATGTAAATGAAGCACTCTTAATTTATTAAAACTACAGAATATTTCAACTACACACATTTCGTTTAATTTTGCCTACACACATGCACTTATTACGTTACATGTGGTGTACCAAATTGATGTCGTTATTATATTCACTATTGCTGTTACACTATTGTTGTTCTTCTATATACAATTATTATACTTTCTCAATACAATACTCCTTTCGGAGGAAGAAAAAAAAAAACAAAAATTTTCAATTCACTAACGATATTTTTCAACCATTATTTTTTCTATTATGCAATATAAAGTTCAATACATGATTGTGTAATAGAAAAGTGCTTCTGGTTTTGAGATCTAGTTGCACACACATAATAAACACAATAATAAGTAAATAAATAGCATAATACGAAAATATTAATAAGAAAGATACAAGCATATAAGGTAGCGGTAACAAAAAGCTCATATTATGTGATTAAGTAAATATATCAGATCCCTGTGTATACAATTGCAAAATTGAGAAACCATGTAATTTGAAATTAAAACTCTAGAAAAGCGAAAAAATTATTATTGTTATCTATAATAACTTATTTAATTTTACAATAAATTAATTTAAAAAAAAAATTATAGCATTTGCAAAGTTTGTCAGCTGCAGTGAGGGAATGTAGAGCGAACAAACATTGGTTGAAAAGTTGATTGCCTTGCACTTCCACCACACCGCAATAAGCACAAATATGCTGTTTTGCTGCCAATACTCTGCGGTAACCAAACCTTCATTGAGAGTACGATTACTGATGGTCTATCTTAGGTACCCGGTTCTCTTAAGGAATATTTTTGAATCTCAGATGCGAATATCTTGTAGCTTCGTCGATATCTTGTGTAGCTTCGTCACCAATTCTCTGCCGTAAGTGACCAGTCTGTTCCTGCTCATAGGTCGATCCACTAGCAGAGATACTGAAAAATAGTCGTTTTCTTGTCCATTTTCCGACAGCTTATTTAGCGTCGAGTTTTTAATTTAAATTTTCTACTCATATATACGCCATTTTCAAATACATATAATTTAGAGAAAGACTCTCATGTGAGTACACCTGAATGGAATCGATTTTTACTTTAATTTGCCGGCCTAAAAATAGATTTTGTTTTAAAGGAAACGAGAGAAGAAAAATTAGAAATTAAAAGAAAAAATTATTATTAGGAATAAATTGATTTTCTGTCTCAAATTTTCTTTTCCAAATCTTTATCTTCTTTAATAAATGAAGAAACTGTTAAAACTATATTCGTGTACAAAATCAAGGACCAACATTATAGCTACAGTTATTTATAGTGAGTAATGTGTTCTAAAAATAAAATATAAATGATAAAAAAAAAAAAAAAATTTGGTAAAATTACTGTATTACACTACGGAAAATAAAAATGAAAACAAAAAACAACAACTACACAGAAAAAAAAAATTTATAATTTTGACAACATCATCAGCAGCAGCAGTAACATCAGCAGTTACATTATTATAACAACAATAACGAGATGAAAATTTTTGAAGTCTGATAAAATACTACAAAAAAAAAATAAGAAAACTAAAACATAATAAGGAAAAAGAAATTAGACAGCAGTCTGAGTTCCGAAAGAAACGAAAGTTTAAAAAAAAAAAGAAGACAACAAATTTATGGAAAACATATAGGAAGAATATAAAGAAAAAATAACGAATTTATGGAAAATATTTCACTTCAATTTCAGCAATAAGCAAAGAAAATCAACAATAACAACAACAACAAATTAAAGACATAAATTCAACTGAATATTCATAACTAAAATATGTAGAAGAATAAATATAAAGACCAAGACTTCCTTCTTTCACAATGCCCGGCTCTTCCTCCATCCTCTGCCTAAAATGGTTGCCTTTACAATCCAAAAGGAAAAAAGAAAACAATTTTCAAAGATAAGACGAGCATTTATTTGATTACAATTTTTCTTGTGTCTTCTTTTTTCAAATTTTGTATAGACTTTAAGGAGTCTGTCGGGAATCAAAGAAGAAAATATTGTTGAAAAACATTCTATACTTTTTTCGTCACTTTCTTGCGTATACGTAAAAAATATTGCCATGTTTATGAAAGAAAGGCTGTTTAATATTGCGAAAAAAAAGTGAAATTTATAAATAAATAATTGATTTATAAATGTAAATAAGGATAAGTGTGTATATGCATGTGTAGGTGTCTAGAAGATATGTGAAAAACATGTTTAAAATTTTCAATCTAGAATTTGCAATATTCCATTTGTAATATCGCAAATAAAATTTTAATATTCAAGTTATCCCGGGGTATTTGTTGTACTTATGATTGTCTTAAGTTTTGCTTCATTTTCAGGTGGTATTATCGTAATTTTATGGTAATTCCCTTATTCGTTTACCCATATGCGTCCCCCTAAAAGTATGCAATTTTTTGTTTCTATAATTTTCTTTTTAATAATTTCAATTAATGAGTTCGTTATGTCTGTAAGTTTGTTATGTTTGTGGTACAGTTCAGTTCGATCTGTTATACCATTCACTATTTCTAAAAATGAAGAACTAATATTTGAAATAAGTCAAAGTAAAAACATAAAAAATTAATCTGAAAAATTATTTTTCGCCCAATATTTAAGTTTTCAATCAATTATACATAAATTGACGATACCGTACCTTATAATTGCTATGCCCAACTAAACGCAGATTCTTGTTTTTTTTTTTTTTAAATTTAATATTAGAGAAGTGACACCCATCTTAATAAAAGCGAAGGCGAAAATGGAACAAAAAAAAATTTTTTTTTGAAAAACAAATTTCACTTTATTCGTAATAAATATATTCAAAAATAATGTATATGTATATGTACATACTTTATATGTGTGCAAAAGAGTGTTTACAGGAATATTTAAGGAAAAAAAACATAACACAAATAAATAATATTTTTCTTTTCCTGGCAAAATTTGATCAATGAAAATAGACAGTAAAGTTATGAAAGGGAAAAAAATTTTCTTTTTTGAGAAAGAAATAAAAAAATGGCTTTAAAGAAATTTTTATTTATCCTTTACAAAAATATGATTATCCAGAACAAAATATCGAAAGAACAAGGTCCGCAAAACCAGAAGGTATTCTGGTTTTTTAAAGAATTGAATAAGAGCTTTCATAAATCCAGTCTTCAGCATTAAATTACACAAAAAAAAATGAAAAATAAAAGGGAACATCGCCCAAGATTTTAGAATTAATTAACAAATTCAAATACAAAAGATTGGAATTAGGTAAAAGTTGTGATTTTAAAAAAATAATGGGTAAAAACATGTGAGCAATTTTTGAGGAGGCAATTTTGCTCAATTAACAAACAATGCTAATGATTTAATTCACATTAATCTCTTTAAATCCTTTGAAAATAAATTCAATATCTTATAAGAACATTTCGAAATTTTGGTCAAATTTGAAATTTTGGTCCTTTCTTCCATTTACCTTGAAGGATGCAAAACTTTAAATTGCTGTATTCAGCATGTGAGTTGTTGAACAGGGTACACCTTTTCTATAATTATAAAATTACGATTCTTTGAAAGTCTTTGTTTTCTTTTCTTTTTTCTAAATTATCGCCTAACATTTTTACGAGTTCATTGTTCTTCTTAAAAAGTAAATTTTTATACAATTATCCTTTGGAAATTCTGTTATAGAAATATTTTTTTTTTCTAAAATATACAAAACTAAACATCAAATTAAATAAATTTAGAAATTTTTTTCAATACAAAATGAAAAAATTTATTTATTACTAAGAAAATAATATTGGTTCTGTGCGAAAACATCCAAATGGAATACAAGAATTTTCTTAAAGTATCTTAAAATGGTTTTTGTTTCTTTTTGTTGTTTTTATGTGAAAATTTCATTTAGCGGAAAACTATAGAATGATATTAAGAAAATGAAAGTGAAAACCATATTGAAAGATAAAAAATAAAAAAAAAATTAAGAGAAAAACAGAAGCGTATAGAAATAAATTTACCTCATCGCATCTTCCCCCCTCAGCCCTGCCCTTCTTCATTTCTATACTCCTACATTTTAATTTAAAAACCAATTGAAACTTTTTCGATTTACTCAAGAATTTTTTTTTTCTCTTTTTTGTTTTAGTCATTTTTATTTTATCTTCGATTTTTCTTTATTTTCTCTAGGTGTATTGATAAATTCCCTTTTATTATTGTTTTCGGTATGAATTCGCCTGGTGCTCGTTGTTGTTTGTTGTTGCTTATTGTTGTTTTTGTTTTACTTTTCCTTTGAATACCTTACTCAGAGCAGAGTCTTAACGTTTTAGGTACATTTTCCTTTATTGATGTTATTTTTCTTCCTTTGTTTTATTATTTTTATCTTTCTTATTTATTATTATTGTTTTTCTCTTTTCATTTTGTTTTTCTCTCATTTTTATTATTGTTTTTCTATTCTTCTTTATTGGTTTTTATTATTTTATTACTCTTGTTATTGATCAGTAAACAATTTCATGCATTAAAAAGTAAAGATAAAATGAAAAAAAAAAATCAGGAGCAAATAAGAAACAAAAAGAAAAACAAAATTCAATAAAAATAAAAAAAAACTAATGAAAGAAAAATTTCATTAAAAAAATGTTAAAGTTGAAATTTCCGCCATTTTATAATGAGATTTTTGCTCAATTCCTGTCAAAAATAAAAAGTGAAACAAAAACAGGAAAAATTTATTAAAAGAAATTTAAAGCTAAAAATTAAATTTTTTTTTAAATTCAATTTTCAATAATTTATTGTTTTTTCTTGTGCAATAATTTTAGATGAGACAATGAGCTTCCTATAGTTCTTGAGTTTTAATCTTAAGAGATTTTTTCATTTAAATTATCAGAACAATCTCGATAGACGCACAGAAATAATGAATCACTATTGACGGAGAATGAAAATCAAGTGCAGTCCAAAACCAATGGAATGCAAAAAAATTGTTAACAGAAACGTTTTTTTTAGATTAACTTGGACTTGAAATTTAATTTCATATACCGTGATTAAATTAAATTATTAAAATTTTTAATTTTCCGCATAAGTTATGCATGATTACATGGTTAATTTGAATGTGAACAAGTAAATCCGTTTCGGTCAGTATAAACAGACCGAATTATACCCTCTGTACTTTGGCAATCTCAGTTTAAAATTTGTTTTTGAAATATCTAGAATTAGCTTTCATTGTTGTTTACCATATACTAGCACTTGTAACTATAGAAATTGCACGAATATGTCTGACCTATAATTGTGATGTCTGACCAACACATTGTGACCCGGAGGATACTGAAAACGAGTTCAGGGCTCCGATCGCAGCCCAGCTATCCGACATAATCATTATCTCCTGTCCCCATCTTGCCAAATTATTTAATTTTAATATTATTATGGTGCGTAGATATAACGTTTGCTTTACCTCATTTGTTTTTAATAAAGGTTTTTTTTAAATTAAATGTACTTATAACGTTCTTCACCCTGGCCGACCTCTATTAATAGGCATATGAATAATTTCCATAAAATTTGTTACCTGCTAGATTTTATTATAAATTGTGACTGACTTCAATTCAATTGTCTTACTGATTTAAAATTGTCTTGCTAATTCATTTGCTTTAATGATTTCAATTTTTTAACAAAATTTTTTGCCATTAAAATATGCTGAAAAGAAAAAAGTTTTAATATGGGATCTTAGACGTAAACAATTTTAATATATTAAGGTTTCTGAAATCATCAATTTTATAATGTCCAGTTGAAGAAAACTCTATGTACCTATGTAAAAATGAATGAATACGTAAATAATAAATGAATTTAAGAAATATGCCGAAAATAGGTACATAGTTTTACTTCTTTCTAGACATTTTCCTAAAATATTTTTCTTAAAAAACTTTCTTTTTCAAAATCCTAAAACATATTTTATGACCCAAAAGCAGAGAATTCTCATTTATTATATAAAAGTAATTAATTATTCCCTATAAGCTATATATGTACATATGTAGTTCTTGTAAGAGAAGAAAAAGACTTTGTTTACACAAAATAAGAAACAAAAACCAAACGAAACGCAAAGTTTGTTAGCCTTGTTTATTCCTTTAAATTTGATTAATTAAAGTACTCTTTGCGAATAGTCTGTATAGAATCCTTTTTTGAAACAGAATAAATAATATTAGGCACCAAATCAAAATATTCTCTTGTATATAAGTTTACTTACTTGTACCCATACATACACATACATCTATACATACAAATATAGAGAAATGTCAATTTTTGTATTCAATTCCATCAGCTTTGTTGGTTTTTCATCCTTAAACGTGTTTTTACGTATAGACATCAAGTCACTATATACAATGAAATCCTTATAAGAATAAGGAAGAAGTCTAACCGAATTTTCTAGACATTTTTTCTTTAATTTTTTTTTTTTTTTTGTTGAAAAACATTGTTTTTAATTTTTCTTATGTTTTTTTTTTACTTTTTATACTACGGATTTGTCAATGAGGTATAATTTGCGGAAAAATTGGTGTTGAATTTCAATGAAGACCGAACAAATATAACATGGCAAAAAAAAAAGATTGTATAAATAACCTTTGTGTGCATGTAGGTGTGAATGTTCTTGTATGTTCCTTTGTATATGTACATGTGGATGTAGATGCTTTGCAAATGTATTGATTTTGTATTAAAAGTTCAGTTTACTTTTCTGTATCGGAGAAAATAGACAAAACAAAAAAAAACAAAGATGGGAGACAATGGAAATCCTAAAGCAAAGACATAAAGACTAGAGCTTCAAAAAGTTTTTAATTTCTAGGCAATGTTGACGTAAAATTTAATCTAAGAAAAAAAAAATTTCTTAGAAAAATATTTTCTTATAGTTTTTTTCTTTTATTATAATTGTAGAAACTAAATAATTACTGATTTTACCCAATATGAGTGCCTCAATATAAACTTGAAGGGGAGTTTCTCAAGTTGCCAAAAATATTTTAGTGTTACGTTTATTTCATTGCAATCATCCACAAAGCTCAATTGAATTTTCTTGTTGGATGTGCAAAGATCTTTATGAGAAATGTTGGGCTCTAGCCCGAAGATCAATGACAGAGTGGTTGTATTTATTGACAGCGCTAAATTACGTTTGCCTTGGTAATATGATAGCGGAAGTTTTTTTTCCTAAAAAGTTTAAATAAATTAGAACGAATACACTAAGTGAAATGTTCAGTTACCACGTGAGCCATACGAAGAAGACTGATATCGAGTACCGCACCCTAGGCTGTTTAGAGTATGGATGCTACTCCAACACTTTTCGGCCAACAGAGATATTCATACTGGAAATAATATTCGCTAGAGTATTCAAATAAAACTGCAACAATTTTTGTAAATAGCCAGATGGTCTTTGGAGCATTTCATACGTGTCAAATTAGCACAAAGCAAGTCGAAACAGGAGGAGGAATGAAATTTTTTGCGGATTTCTTCTGATGTAGGAACACATAACGAATAGATAAAGCAAATATTTGTTCTTCTTTCTATTACCTTTTGAGTCTTTTCGGTGTTTGCCAAAATATTACACAAAAGCACTTCGGGTGGACAGCATCGTTAATTTCTTTCAATGTTTTTAGGCTGATTACTTTGCAGATACAAAAAAAGTGTAGGCTAATCCAAGTTAAAAATATATGTGCTTCCATTTGACTAATACACCAGGATTCAACTTGAAAATTTTATATAAATATTTCGCAGTTATTTAGTTGCCACTTTGGTACAAACTTTCTTCTCCAAGATATCGAATTTTATGTCATCCTATTATCGTCATCACATATACAATATAAAGGTCTCTTTTTTGTTATTTTTGTCGCATGTGCTTAAATTTTAAAATTCCAGATGTATTCACCATTTTTAAAGATTTCTTATTTAATTTTATCCAATTAACCCGACCAAAAGTTTGGTTGCCAAAAAATAAAGAAAAAATTTAGAAATATAAGAACTTTATTATGCGTGTATGTACAAATATATGGTGAAGAGTTATAGGTTCATCTTAGAGTTATTTATTTTTAAAATCAATATACATGCTTAGTTGCTATTCTAAGGATAATAATTGTAAATAATTTTGCAAATTGTTGCCATATTTACACCTATACAATATATAGTATATACAATATATACAATAATTAATATAAAAATCAGTAGACTATAAAATTGTAAGAAAATCAATCGATAAATAAAATAAATGTTAATTAAAAGTAAATGCTGGTGTGTAACGTATGCATGTTCGTGCTTGAATCGTGGTATAGGTGGAGTTTCGGTATTCATAATATGTGCCAGATGAAATTTATAAAAATTCTTCCATTTTATAGTAAAACAAATAGCAAGTCCAACACAGAACTGAAAATAATGCGTGTCAATTTCAATGTTTCGAACAAGATATTTAAGTGTGATGGCATTAGATGTAAAGTAAAAAACTTATGAGTTAACCTTCAGTAGAAAATTAAACGGAATACATTATAAGTCGATTTAACCATGTCTGTCAGTCCGTCCCAGCGACAACTCAAAAACTAATTGAATTAAGCTCACCAAATTTTCAATAATGGTTTATAATAACAAATGGTGCCGGAGTGCTATTTAAATTGCATATGATCACCGTAGAGTTTCGGGTAGTTGCCCTCCAATACAACTTTAAAAATTGTTTGGCTACATCTCAGGAAATATTGGAACTGCAATTACGAAATTTCGCCTACACAAATATATTGTTAGGACTGTAATATACAATAAACAAATTTCTTGACCCCCTACGGTAACTGTTATACGATTTCACCATCCACTTTGTCCTATAAAATTTGGTATAAATTAATATTGCAATATAGCAACAATTATGTTCGAAAATAGCAAATTTGCAACTCCATGTTTAACAGTTTGTAAAACAAAACCGATATACAGGGTGTTTCACGTAAGGTGGCAAATAATTTTAGAGATGATTTTTTGATCAATTTCCAGCAAAAAATGGTATGGATGGGGGGGGGGGGGGGATATTTTAATGACTAATATAAGTTTACAAAATAATTGTTCTCTAATATTACATTTTTATATTTAATTGAACAAAGTTTAATTTATAGACCTCCATATAGGAGGAAGAGTGTGAATTTATGAGGCGGCATTGTTTTTAAAATCACTTTTTTTTGTTGTCAGGTAATAAAATCTTAATATTTACGACACAAAACAAATGATAGGTACAAAAATTTTTTAGGATTTTTTTTTTGTTATTTTTTTTTAAATTATAATTAAAATCATTGATTTGGAAATAGAACACAGGGAAATATAATTTATGTATTTATTTTTTTTTTATTTATTTCACTTTCAATTGCATGGAAATAAATTATTTCAGTTCAAAGAAATTTTTTTTTTTTTTCGAAAAACTTACTCTTCTTAAAGATGCTTTGTCCCCCATTTTTTTTTTTATCTTAATGAAAGAGAAAAATTTTTTTTTTATTTTCTAATGCAGGGGATGAAAATTTTCAATTTTATGTACGCGTTAAGAATTGAATTACGTACCAATTAAAAACAACGATTTATTTTTAATTGCTTAAAATTATAAAAAAAAAAAGATAAAAAAAAAACAAAGTTCCATTTAACAAAGATAAGAAGAATTTTTTATAGAAAATTGAAATTCCTTAGGGTCGAAAATGATTCTATAACAACGTAAAAAAAATAAAACATTTTTGACATTGTTTTTTTAAAAATCGATAACCTAAGGTAGTTTGAATTGTAGCAAAAATATATTGCGCAAAATTTTTCAATTTAATAAAAAAATCGAAAAATGCCACACCATATGAAAGAAACTTATTCTTTATAGTTAGAAATTTTGAAGCAATTCTTAAATGTTAATATTGTCTTACATTCAGGGTGAACCTGCGTAAACAAGTTACACTTTATCTTTGATTTAGTTTAATTGGGTTAGAGCAAAATAACGATTTTTGTTGGAATTCGGTCGTAAACCGTCCTGTTTACAACCGAATTCCCTGGGAAACGGGCCATCGCACAATAAAATTTATTTAGGAGGTAATTTTGAAGTTAAGTTGGTCTTTAAAATTATTTCGTAATAATCTTTTCAAATTATGTAAAAAAAAATTTAATATGGTAAATTTTTTAGTAACTATGGTCACTTTATGAAAAATTTGACACTTTTTTTTTTTTTTTTTGACTTATTTCCTCAATAACTTTTTAAGTAATGCCTCAAATTATATAGTGTTTCTTATAAATAAAGAGCTACTACTTTTTGATTTCTATTGCATATTAACTTTTTTAAAATGGTAAATGATTATGGAAGTTATACCCATTTAAGTCAGCACACTTTCAATGTCGAAATCAAAATTTTTTCAACCTGGAATTCTAGGGAATTAAATATTCATTTGTGCTTCGCCCCCTCCCTCCAGTTACGAGTTGTTACATAAAATTATCCCACCTTTCTGCCCCCAAGGGAGAAAATACCACCTTACAGATTCACCATGCATATGCCAGCAATTATATAATTGAAATGGGATACTATAAATCGAATTAGAGAGGACAGGTTCCAAATAGAATCTGAATAGAAATATGAATTCCAAAGAAAATCAATATCCTCCTCGACGTTCGCAATTTTCTTTTAGTCGCTATAGAAATCATCAATTTCAAATTTTAGTAATTGTACTGCAAATATTCCGGCTCTTACTTAATTTGTGCTTTACTTGAAGCAAAACTCAATTATTATTTAAAAATAAATTAAGAATAAATTATAAAAATTTCATTTTAACTTTAAAATTTCAATGCGTACTCTTTACATAAGTTCCCAACATAATATAATATTTTCTCAATTAAATTAAAAAAAAAAGTTTTAGATTTCAAAACGATGCATCCTTATACAATATACAAATAAGGATAATATTACACAAAGAGAAAATATTAATTTAATATAAAATTATACTAAAGATATTATAACTGTAATTTGATGAAAATTGTAATAGATACTTTTTTGTTTTTTTTTTGTTTTCTAAATTTTATTTATAGTTATTTTATTTCTCTTGCTCTTTCCCTCTACAAAGTATTTGATGTTCTTATTATAAGTACAAAACGTATATATAGACCACACAAAAATTATCCCATATTAAAAGTTCCTATATTATGACTTATTAAATTTTTTCCAAGTATTCTTATATAACTTATTTACTATCTACTTATACATACATATATATACTATATAATATATATTTGTGTTCTAATATATCTAATATAATAATTTAAGAAGATTTGAAATTCAATCTCTAATATAAGTACTCGTATGTATAAAATCATCCATGCGTACATTTCATCTATGATTGTACAACATTGACATACTAGACACATCTTTATATATACATAGTAAGTATATATGTGTAATATTATAAGTTCATAAAAATTAAATAAGTTCAAATTTTCTATTCATTTTATAAAATTAAAAAATATTTATAGTTATCCTTATAAGATAAGGATATTTTCGAAAAAATTATGGTGAAAATATGAAGGATATGCAAAGAAATTTTAAAGTAACTTTTATTTTCATCGCAAAAATATTTTTTAATAAGGTTGTTTTAGTAAAAAAAACTGCTTTGGCGAAATGTAATTACTCTTTTTCCGCATTTGAATTAATTTTCATTGCTTACTCCCAATTCGTTGATGGTTTTCATTCGATATTTGATTAACATTTTTAAGTGATATTTAGAAGAATACCATTTTTTTTTTTTTTTAACGAGAGGAAGGGTGAAAAATCTCGAAAGACACTGCCAGACGAAAAGCAGTAGTGTGGAACTTTAATCCACTAAAACACACCCTCCTCAAAATAAATTATAAAACTAGTCGCTAACGACTAACCATTAATTTTGCTCTAATCTTTTTGATTATTTACAAGCCTTTGATCTGGCGCAATGGTAAGTACTCATTGTTCCAGATAAAAAACATTAAACTAACTCGAAAGGTTTCGTACGTTTAGGTCTCCTAATAAAGTTTTGATTGTCAACCAATTGAGCCGCCTCGATGTTGACATGATTGGATAAACGCATTTTATGATTGGCTGCTTGCTTTTCAATTTCGTCTGTGACACTTAGGATCGTGAGATCCCTGTGTATATCGGCATTATGGACTTGCCAAGGAGCGTTTACAATATCCCGTAATACCCTATTTTGAAATTTTTGAATAGATTGGATATGAGTCTGCGTAGCGTAGCCCCATAACAGAATACCGTAAGCCCAGACAGGCTTAAATATTTGATTATATATCAAAATTTTGTTGTATATTGTCAACTTAGATAGCCTTCCCAAAAGCCATTCAAACTTTCTGTATTCCTATATGTACTATACTAATATCTGAAGAGCTTTTCCAATTTATAAATTCAAATTTTTAAATCTTCTATTATCATTTAATAGTGTGCCCTACACAACAGCCTAAAAAATCACAAAAATGAATAAACCAGATACGAAATATTTGAATGAAATTCAAATTAAGTGTTATTAATGAGAAAAATATAAGAACTTTAAATGGTATTTGTACACCTGCCTCATTTGTTTACACACATACAAAACATATCATATAATACCTTTTATGTTATATCCAAGTATGCTATTGATTTTAAGGCGACGACGTCTAAATTTCAATATTTTTTTCAAAATTTTTTGAATGACCTTTTTTATCTTTGTTACAATATGTTTGATAAGTATTAGACAGCAAGTTAGCATTTTTTTTTTGTTTTTTGATGTTCTACATTTTAAAGTGATATGAGGGAACCTTTTTTATTTCATGTAAATGATACTTTAGATTATTGAACAATGAATATAGGTTCCAATATTTTATTGTATATCAATAAAAATTGTCTACCCAAACACAATAATGCTTAGGTTTTCAATTTTTTGCTAAAATTTAGTAATTTCTTTTCTCATTTTTATTTTATACCAAAAACCTAATTTACGCATCTTTGCATCGTAATCTTATTAAAAGGTTCACCACACACTTACCGCAACATACGTGTACTGTTAAAAACTTATGAATGAAAGCAAGTATTTTTTATTGTTTTAAAGATTTCAAATAAAAAATTGAACAGTTTTAATTTCATCAATCCAGACGATGGCTAGCTTAAATGTAAAGTAAAACGAGAAACAATAGAGTTGACCTTGTTAACTCTGTAATACCCGTACGAATTTGTTATCCTATGTGCGAATAAAGATGCGATAACTGACTATGGGACAGACTATGACTTTAAGTTGCCGTATTACAATATTAATTCATGCAAAATTTCAGTACTAAGTGTTTTTCAAAATACTGTGATAGTTTATGTTTAAAATTCACTTCAAATAATTAAAAATTAACACTATTTTAAAAAAAATATTTAACACAGGCTTCATATTTTTACAAATTCTCAAATACACAAAAATTACAAAAACATTTAAGGGAAAAAAAACTCTACTTAATTGGATTTTATTTAATTGAAATTTAATGAAACTTTATATGTGCATCTCTTAACACTCATTTCAACTCATTTCAGTTTCTGAAGATTATGGAAAAAAATAAATTTTATGATTATTTTTTAAATGAACTTGAAATATAATTATGGTTACTTATATGTTTGTGCAATGGATTAAATTTTTTCTATATTTTCACCTACATAAATGAAAATTTTAAAAACCATTGAGGTATGGTAATAGTAGAAAATTATATGGAATGTACACCATAATTATAAGAATTAAAAACATAAAATTCGTAATAAAATCCTTTGAAAATCTCTTATAAAAAATTTATATACATTTACATGTATGTTTATATAATGTAGGTATTTATATTCAAATGAATTTTCTCTAATAACTATAGAGAAAATATTAGAATTTAAGAGAATTTTTGTTTATTTACCAAAAATTTAAAAATATTTTAAAGTAGAAAATTTAAAAAAAATTTAAATAAAATTTTTAAACCTAAAAATGTGAACTGAAAAACTTTAAATATTAAGGTCTACCTGTTGTAGGCTTGCAATATTTATTAGTGCTTCTATGAAAGTGAAATGGTTCTAAAATTAAAATTGCTTCAAAAACCATTGGAACAATTTCAATTTCGTTACTTGGTTGGTTTAGTTTTAGTTATAGTTTTTTAACACAGAAAGCCTAAAATAATTCTTATTTAGTGTCGAATAGCCGACATTTCGAATATAATAAATTTTGTACTCCATCTTCTAAATCTAAGAAATTTTCGTACGCTTGCATGTAGCCTCTTTTGATTTATATACACTTAACTTAAGGAAGCCAAAAAAAATACCACTTTTTCCAATTTTCCAAGGAGAACTATAAGAGCAAACGTAAATATTTTCTAGAAATAGATTTTAAATTCAATTTTTTTCAATTTCAAATTGTAATAAATTTGCATCAAATGCTTTAAATATGGAAATTGTCGAAAATATTGAATATATAAATAAACGTATGTGCTTGTGACATGTAAAGTGTTCTATGATATTTTAATTACATACTGAATTGTGAGGAAAAACTAGTGCTAGCTACATAGAAAACAGCAAATTTCACAGACTACCAATTTTTTTTTTGTTCTTTAAAACGAAAAAAATTTAAGAATATTTTTAAAAACATTTTATTAGAATAATTTTTTTTTCTAATCTTTAAAGTAAATTGCTACTGAAATTTTTTTTTGGGCTTTCAATAAAAAGTTATTTAATTTTCATTTCTATTTTTTTTTTTTTCTTTAAAAAAGAAATTATAGCTTGTATATTTTTTTTAAAAATCAAGTTTTGTGGGTTTGTGTTTGCGTATGGTATTATTAATTTACTACCGTGTTTATAATATTGGAGAATGCAAATTGGGTTACGGCACACACATAGTATGAAATTTTCTTGTTTAGCATCAAATTTTGTGTCCAGTTGGGTTGCTTTAGCAACAGTTCAAAAATTCATTTAAATTGGAGTGAAAAAATGAGTTTTGTTTGAAATTATTATTGTATGTTCCCGAAATTCTTTAACAATATTAAATTATTGTCTGTGTCAGTAATCAAAATTTGCATAGACAAATCATTCACCTTCAGATATATATCATCCACATTCAATTCTAAAAATCTTAGACAATGTTGAATCTTAGACAATGACAATTTGCCATTTCTAACCTAATTAAAAACATTATGCTAGAGATAATGCCTCATAGTTAGGGATTTCAATATTACGTCCAAGATCTTAGTTAGAAAATATCATGAAACCTTTTGATAACAAGTTAAACAAATTCTCAAAATTTTCGTATTTGCTCTTATTTCTCTTGTTTTTTTTTGTTTTAATTCTTTACCATTATACACTTTAGCCTAACTCTTAAAATATCTAGAAAATGCTATTAAAATAATTTTAGGAAAACAAAAATATAGAAACCCTAATAAATACAAAGGTATACAATTTAATTGCATAATATTCCTATATCTATACAAGCATACATACATGTTGATTTCTAAATATATAAAAAAAACAACACATAATTTTATTTTGTATACAAAAAATACACATACATACATGCATATATATATAAATAATGTTTTTTATTTAAAAGGACATGCATATACATACACAATATTATATAAGTAGGTACGTACCATATATTTTTCCTATATTTGTTTCTTAATGATCTTCTCCATATTATAAAAATAACCTAAAAATATCATTGAATAAATTTATTCTTTGTTTAATATTTTTCCTTTTTTTTTGTGTTTTTTTGTTTTTTACAGTTAATTTTTATTTTATTACCAACCATTTACATAAAATTAGAGTTTAGAATTTTTCTAAAAATAAAAAAAAAAAATAACCATTACGCATAAATTCTTATATATTTTTATATTATATGGTACATAAACCCATGTATATGTAAATATATATAATATGTGTTTATGTCCATGTGTGTATACAATGTCAGTATTACCATACTTACAAGGACTTTTACATTATTATGCTTAATAAAATGTTAAAATTAATTTTATGAGAATAACTCGCTTAATTTTGCTATATAGAATAAAATAAAGGATGTCCTCCAATTTTTATGTACATATGTATGTAAAGACTAGCATATAACAGCAAAAACATGTTAATGTGTAAGATACCTATAATTAGGAAAAGTGTGAGTGAGAAGTGACTATGTGAAAAGTGAAAAATCAATTTTCTTTGTTTTTTGTGTCACGTGTTGTTTTTTTTTTAACCAATACAAAAAATCATTTATCAAAATTAATATTGATTTTATATGCATTTATTTCATTCAAAATTTTTCTATTTTGCATATTTCTTGGGACAAAATAAGAAAATCTAAAATTTTAAGGACAGTTTGTACTTAATATTATTGCAAGTGTTAAAAATCATTGAAAGACAATGATAGGCGACAGATAAACTGTCACTAGGCCTATCAGTAGTGGGAGATTTTAACCCATTCTAAAACGCACCGGATCATAATCTCCTAAAATTAGTCAAACTGACTTACAATTATAGCTTTACTCTATCGTGTTTTTATGTCTAAATTCCATGAAGGAAGGTGATGTCTCAGAACTTTAAGCTAAATCGCGAAGTTACATTCATTTCAGCCCTTCTGTCTTAACCCTACCCAATATAAGTCGAGGAGTCTCAATATTTATATGCTGTTCCAAATGCAATCTATGTTTCATGGCACACTTCCTTATTCGTACTTAATATTGGAAATATACCAAACATAAGAGTTAGCTAAATAGTCGTGTAAGCCAAATGATAAAGCAGTTTTCACTAACATATATGAAATACATTTCACTTGTAAAATTTATTGCACTAAAGTATACTAATAAAATATAAGAAATTCCTATGCCAATATAAAATAATTTTTTGATATAAATTTTACTATTTAAAATTAACAAGCCGGAAAGCTCTTGAAATTTTTAAAATTCATAAAAAAATTTTTCATCACATGTTTTAATTTTGCTTCTACTATTATAAGAAGCATAACTCTTAATTAAATGAATTTGTGCGTATTTAAAACGAATATTATTTTAAAACCGTTATTAACTTGTTCTAAGTTAATTCATCCTCTTCATGTTTTCTTCGAGTTAATCCATCCTTTTATGTTATTCAATAATTAGTTTCATTATCAATCAAGGTTGAAATTCTCTGGTCAACAATGCGTTAAAATAAATTTTCCTTTTTACTCCCATTAAAGCCCTTATGAGAAAAAATTTAAAGTAAATTTCGAGTATCTCACATTGAACTTGTTCAAATTCAACATCTGCTAGTGACTTAAAGCTTTCATTAACAATATATACACACATGTGTATTTTTGTTCCTCAAATATTTATTTTAAAAATCTCATGTTATATACAATATCTATATGGCGTATTCCATTTTTTTCCCCAAAGAAAAAATTATAAAACATCAAAAATGCTTCGCATATAAGTTAAAAATCATTAAGTTCTCTCTTTCTCTTCTAACTTTTCATCCTTAATTTTATCTGCAATCCAAACATATTCCATCATCAAATAAATTACTTTCAATATAGTAAATTAGGAAAAAATTATTGGTATGAGATGACTATGAGATGATTATATTGAAATCTCATCAAAGAATCAAACATAACATTTTAAGTACATTTACCTGTTTAACAAAATACTAATATATGTATGCACATATACATATACATATTATGTATATATAAATACTAGCAAATATACGCATTTTTTTTTTTTCAATATTTTTTTTTCTTTTCTTTTAATTTTAATTAATTTAATGGCAAAATTCTGGGCAATTTTTGTATAATGTACATACGTATGTACCTAAATTAAATGTATGTACATATGTATTTATACAAATAAAAAATACAGTTATGTAATGCATATGTTTTATGTTATAACTTTTTTTTTAACATTTTTTTATATTTTCATATAAGACTGTGTTTACATCATGTATCTGTGTATGTATATCAATATCATACATAATACGGGTACTTATTCAAAGTTCGAAATACAATCTCGATTGAAGAAACTGCAAGGAACCGAAAAAGCTTTGATTCCTATAAACATTTGAGAGTCCTAGCCTATTATTTAAAAATTTGAAAACGTCAGTCAATGACTCCAATTGTGTGCAGCTGGCCCAAATATAATATGCAGATTATTGATTCTATTCCACATTATGGGTAGGAATCTACAAATACACGAACTAACTCTCTCTTTAAAAATTCCTTTGCAAATACTTGCTCATAAAATTATTTTTTTATAATTTTGTGTTCAAACAATATGGTACTTATCACGTGAATTATGTTCCAACACGAGTTTCCTTTACAGAAAATCACAAACAGAGATGGACTGTAAGTTATAATTCGAAGGACCCTGAAAATAATTTCACTATAATAAAAGCTTCTACTTTATTTCTTTAGCAGCTACTAAAAGCTGCTTCTTTATTTACATATATAGTTTCTGTACGTCCCCCAAACTCGACAATGTCCATGTAAGCATTTACAATATTTTTGTAAATATATTTCTTCAGTATATGTGAATGGTATATACATTTAATATTCACTCATCTACATTATTATATCATTGATTATTTTAGGAGAGAAAAAAATTTTTTTTTTTTTTTAAACAAAAAAAAAAGCATCGATGAACTTAAGAATTTCTATGAGTGTATGAGTTTTTTTTTTCTATAATTTTAACATGAACATAATAGAGATCAAAAGGACTTTTGTCGTAAACTCTATATATATACACCTTTCAATCACAGTAAAGCACATGAAAAAAATGGGAGAAAAAAAATTGAAAAAATGAAATATTGAAATGAAAAAATGATCATCCTATCAACATATTTGAATAGAGAGGAACAAAAAAAGCAAATATAGGTATAGGGTAACTTGTACTAAAAAAAATTAAAAAAGTTAAATTTTAAAAAATATTTTGATGGCATGTGAAGAATAAAAAATAATATTGAACATAATCACTTGTGGCGGCTTCTTTTGAAGGTACAAACATACCAGAGAACTTTAAATTTTTGAATAATTCGCAAACTCTCGCAGTGGATTTTTTTTTTTTCCAAAAATTTATGTTAAATCGATCAAATAATATTTTTTTCAATAAAACTTAAAAATGTTTTCTTAGTAACCATAAATTTATGTCTTGCAGTGTAAATAATTGTAAGATTGTGTCCTATACTATGCAAGAGTGTGAATCAAAAAATACTATAATATTTAATTAAAATCTAATGCTACAATAAATTCAAAAGCAATCTACCCCTCTCCCCATCTGATAACTGTAGATATTCCCTACAACACCCAGCAACAATCTAGGAAATGTGGTTGGCGATAAAAATGTGGCCTAACAGAAGCACAATTAGAAACATATTTTACTTATAGAGGAGCTTCATCCCCACTTCCCACTAGAAAGTTTAGTACTCTTTCATTTAACTTAGTTTCCTGCTGTATATTCATTTGATCATTTTGGATATTCAATATGTTTAAATCTAGAACCGTGTAAGGTTTCGATACAATATTATATAATGAGAAGTGTATGTTATTTTTAATTTATTGGCAAAATAATTCAAATATTATTGTAGGTATAAAATACCAATGAAAAAGAAAATTAATAACAAAAATAAAGAATTTAATGAAAAATGGACTTAACATTAATGATTACGCAAAATCACTAACCTTATTTGCAAAGAGTCCATAAGTGTATACAAATAATTTAGTGTCAATGAAATACAAAGATGAGATGAAAAAAAATATGAATATCAGTTCCATTTAAGTTAGACATTTAAATGAGAGACCCGATATAAAAAATATTTTATTTTGAAAAAATGTTCCAGCTGCTCGAAAAATGTTGCCGTTTCCTGAATATAATCCTAAATATACTGTTGGGTTTTTAAATCTCAGCGATTTAAAGCTACGCATTTTTTTTTTATTCTCTTCATAAAATCTTATAAATCCTTATAATATCGTACTCAATTTTTAACTAATATAAAATTTAATAACCGAATTTGATTTGATTCTTAACAAATAATTTTAGATTTATAATTATTTTATTTTCAAAATCCGGAAACACCCTATATAATTTTCATATTAGAATTACATTTTATTAAAAAACGCATATATAGTTGAATTTATTAATAAATATTCTAAATTTATAGTATCATTCACAGCTTACAAAAAAAAAATGTTATAATTTTTTTTTTCCTTTTATGTATTTTTAATTTTTTAAATTAATTCAGCCAGATTGTGTATATTTTTATGTTTAAAAATCAAGGATAACATTCATATATGTATCTATGGATGTATGTGTGCAAATCATCTACACATATGCAAGTTTATTATGATTATTATTGTTATTATTGTCTTTGATTTTTTATCATTTTGTATATTATTATACACTCTAAACACATATTTTTTTACATTTATAACATTATTTATTTATTTATTTATAATATTTTATAGTTAACACATAAGTTGCAAGGTTTTTTTTTTTTTTTTGTTTTATACATTATGGTAAATTAATAATAATATTAATGTGTAATATTAAATTTAACATAAAATGAGAAAGAAAATAGAGTTGAAATTGTCAACTCTGTGATACCCGTACGAATTTGTTATCTTATGTGCGAATAAAGATGCCATAACTAACTATGGGCATTCTGAGATATAGTTTGAAGTTGTACGACAGCTACAAGAAAGAGCCAAGCAATCTCAACAGCTTTCATCAAACATATTAGTCCTACCAATATATTCGCTTGTGCGAAATTTCAATACCATAGTTTTTATAGTTTCTGAGATATAGCCAAATGAATTTTGAAGTTGTATGGCAGCTACCCAAACCGGTACCCCGATCATGCCCAATTTAAATAGGGTTCTGGCACTTACTACAATAAATCATTTGTGAAAGTTTGGTGAACGTAGCTCAATTAGTTTTTGACTTATCGTTGGGACGGATGGACGGACGGACGGGCAGACAAAGCTAAATGAACTCAGAATTTGGCGCTGATCAAAAACATACACTTGAGTCTATATCTAAGACCGTTACTTCTTAGCGTTACAAACGGTAAGGCAAATTTAGTATACCATTCGAACATACGTTCGTACGGGTATAAAAATTATAAAATAATTATAATAGAAATTCATTATTTAATGGGGAAAAATTAAATGAAATTTTTTATATTTTTTTTCCATTATTTTTTGTAAATTTTTTGCAAATAAAATTGAAACAACGCGCACAATTTTTTATAGTAGTTTTTATAAATTAGATAAAAAACCACTTAACAAAAATATTAATTAATTAATTAATTACTATATTATAAATGTAGATTTATTATTCATATAAATTATGGGTAATTTAAAAAATTTTTGATAATCAAATAGAGTGTTTTGTTGGAAATCAAAAATATTTTAAATAAAAAATTGTTTCGAAAGTTTTATATGGCTTTACAATTAAATTTGTAAATATTTACAACTGGAAGGCCCTCAATATTTTATTTACAAATGGAAGGCTAACTACCTCAATATCTATATTATATTTTACAAGATTTTTCCAGTTCATGAACAGGTATACATATAATCTAATAAATAACAAAAACAAAAAAATGAAAATAGCAAAAGAGAATACTGGGTAGAAACATTACTCAATTGATAATACATACTGTAAAACAAAAACAAAAAATGAAAAGCGAAAAGCGAAAGAGAATAAAAAAAGAGTAGTAATATTTTTTTTGTTTTTTTGCTTTACTACCATAAACAAAAATAAAAAGCAAAAGGAAGCGAAATATTTTAAATGAGTTAAGTAAGAGTAAAATAATTTTTTGTTGTTGTATTTAACATGGAATGGAATTAAAAAAAATAAAACTAAAAATTGTGAGAGATATAAGAACACGAATAACGTTACGTTACGTACTTATCTAGATAACGTTGTTTATAAGGAAATTTTTCGTTCTTAATTGTTAACTAATTCTTAATTTGAATTTTAATCATATCTATGTAATTAACAGTGACACATATTACATCTTAAAATTTATTAAATTAAAAATATTTCCATTACTTCTATTTATCATTAGTATTCAAACCAATATGATATTTATGCATATACAAGTATATACCTGCATATGTATGCCATAATATGTACAAATTTTTCTAAACTTAATTTAAAATTGATTGCCACAATCCTGTTTTTACAACAGATAATGCTGCTTATAAGCAAACCACAGGGGCCCCTAGTTTTATTTTAATTTTCAAGTTTCTAAGAACATTATATACCCTAAATTTTATTATGTTATAATCAAAATTTACTGAACAAGAACACCATTCAAAAAAATTCTAATATTTTACATCTGTGCCGAATCCGCCGTGCAGGGTGTTTCACATAAGGTGGCAAATAATTTTTGGGATAATTCTTTGATTAATTTCCAAAAAAAAACTGGCATGTTTTGATGGTCAGGTATACGCATTTTTGAGCTACAGTCTGTTCAAAAACAAAGGGTACCAAACTTTTTCGGCATAAAAATAATTTCTTATATAACTGTCGAATCATGCTATATAAGCTAACCAACGGGAGCTGATTTCACATTGCGTAATATGCTATGCTTATCTCATTGCTTTAAAAAGGGGCGGGCATACTTTTTGTAATTCCTAGTTGAATCTTGTTGTTATATAATTGATTTCTTGTAATATAATATAGAAATAGAACGGAAAACATTACACGATCAAAATAACAACAAAACATAACTATAAACCGGTTTTTAAAATTTTTGTTTTAATTCAATTAATTGGAAAATACAAGCATAACTTGCAACTCCTAATTATGGCATGACACAAAAAATTTTTAAATATTGTCGCATTCTATATGCAAATTTGTATAACAAATAAAATTCAAAATTTATGATATTGGTTTTAAAATTTCACCATGTAACAATCATTATAAAGAAAGCCCTTGAAATTATTATTTTAAACAGTTGGATGCATAAAATATTATATTAGTTAATTAAGTTAATGACTGATGCACAACAATATTATTAAATTTATGCTACCAATAAATTCAAATCAAAATTAATAAAGAATGCATTTTTTTTTTTGTATTTTTGCTCTTTAATTTCATTTTGATTTTAAAATTTATAGTGAAATAAATGTTATGAAAATGAAAAATTACTCGGGGAAAACAAAAATGGTGTGTGCATAAAAAAAAAATTAATAAATCAAATGAATTTATTTATTAAAAACTATTTTAAATGAATTATTAAAGAAATTAAGAAATTATTTAAATTTTTTTTTTTTTTTTCGGAATTGGAAAAAAATGTGTTAAATTTTAATGAATCGATTACAAACACTAAAAATGTGATAATTTTAAATTAATTTTGCATAAATATGAAATTTAATATTTTTTTGTTTGCGGTGCAATATTTTTGGTCGGGATGTTAAATAGTATAGGGTTTTAGTAGTGCCGAATGCCATTTTAGTTGCCGATAACCTGATTTTTGATGTCTAGAAATTTCATTTAATATTAAAAAGAGACACAATGTAGTCAGTCAATTTCATATATAAATAAGATATTTGACATAAAATTTAGTGAAAAATTTTATATGATTGTATTCAATGACTAGTATTTTTTTTTTTAAACCTTTTCTACTTCGCGTGAGAACATAGGCCCGTTCAAACAAAGCTTCACCATCTCACTCTATTGTGAGCCATTACTTTTACTTCTGTCCATGTAATGCTGGCAATCCTTATTTCTTTATATACTTTTCTCCGCCATGTATTTTTGGGGCGCCCAACACTTCTTCACCCTTGAGGGTTCCACTACAGTGCCAAAATGACCAGTATAACATTTATTAATTACATTTATCCCCATATTTTTTAAACATAATATGAATTCAATAATAATTCTAATTTATAAAGCACCATAAGGGTCCTAAGTAATTCGATATTCGTGAAGCAATTGTCGTATTTTCAGAAATCGAAATGTATTACCATACAAATTGTTTGGTGCTCTCATACAATTTTTTCCATTCCAATTCCTAAAAATTGAAAGCAGTTCCTAGAAATCGTAATAGAAATATCTAAATCGACATTACAAAGAGAAACCGAAAATATGTTGTACTGCTAAAACAGTATATAAGCAGATCTGCAACTGTAATTCCAGCTACAAATATATGGATGAAAGGAATCGAATTCCAAATAAGATACAAGTATCCAAGCACAATACAATAATGGACAATCGCAGAACAAAATAAATTGTGGCTGCCCCTCTAAGTCCTCGCGGTGTTATTGAAAGCCTCAGTTGTGGGCCCCACGTTAGGCGCCATTTTCTGCTATGAACCGCTTAGCTGGTAGCCAATTCCCCAACCAGTGGCGGATGACATGCCCTGTCAAATCGTCCTCATCATCATCACGTAAGTGGTTCATAACAAATTAGTGAATACCGACTGCCATAAGTTAAACAATAGTATGCTGACATCGTACAACATATATTTTTCCGATTTATGTAGGATTGCAAATAGCAAAATATGACGTAAAACCGGTCCTATCAGAATCCGGATTGTTTTGTACAAAATTATCAACGTGCAAAAAAAATTCCGTTTAAAACAGGCTTCCGTCTCTGACAGTGCCCGTCTTAGACAGTTTTCGCTGTATATCATAAATAAAAATTTTCAGTCCCAAAATATCAACACCTCTTACAGTATAACACTAATCTTAACAAATTTATTTTTTAATTTGATAAATATTATGAGTCTCCGATTAACAACATCATAAAATGTTCAAATCAACCAAAAAAAAAAAATTATATTACGCGATCAATGAAATTTTTGGAAATTAATAAAAAACAATTTTCTCCTTGTTCCGTTCGCCTATTAAAAAAATTTTAACACCTGTTTTAATTAAAAGCATTTCCATGCAAAACATTATCTATTTTACTATTTGGCATAATTTTAAAAATTTCTTTCCAAAAAATAAAATTTTATTCAAATTATTCAAAAAAAAATATTTTTCTTATCAGCATATTTTAATCGTCATCATAATCATATGGTATGCAATCACAGTTAATCTATTGTGTTTTCTTGGAAATTTCATCGGAAACAATAGGAAAGTAAAAGCTATAAAAATACACAGAAAAAAACCCTTACATTTTTATCATTCATTCGTTCATATGTATGTACGTATGTATGTATGTATGCGCACCTATGTATCTATATAAAATTCAAATATGTTCAATAAATTCAATAAAAACTGCATAATATTGTTTTTTTTTGTGTTATTAGAAGATACAAATCAAATCACCTGTAGTGTAAAGATAAAACTAATCTTCTCTATAGTAAAAAATGAAAAATAAAAACTAAAATACAAAATCAAAATTAACAATGCAACCAAGTAACAAAAAAAAACACAAGAAGAAAAAGAAAAAATTCCGGATAACAATCGAGAAATGGAGTGTGTAACTGCATAATGTACAAGCTAGGAAAATTGTTCAAACCAAAACATCTGATGACAATATTTTCAAGTTTAAAGTTGGTCATTTTTATTCACAGATTTTAATCCAACACTCAACAATATTATATGCGTAACATTTGTATTGTTTGTGTTGAGATTCACACACGCGGTGTCAATTTCATAGCTAATCAAACATTTAAATTAGGCTCTTAAAAAAGATCCAAACAATAAAACAAAAAAAAAAACCAAAATAAATTTTTTTGTTTCCTCTTCTTCTTCATCTGCTGCTGTTCTTGCAGCTATTACTTTGCTTCTTCCTCCTTCAACCCAGAAATTTTATATTTAAAAACTACAACAACATGACTAAGATTATGTCAATTAAAATAAAAAAAAAAAAACTTAAAAATAACTAAAAACGATGAAATTCGATAAAAAATAATAATAAAATAAAAATAAAATACACAAAATTTATAAAACGCTATAAAAGACAAAGGAACAAAAGAAATGAAACAAAAACTCAAGAAAAATAAAAAATCGAAAATGACTCTCTGAAGGCGATAAACATACCCGAATAACACAAAAAATATTCCAACAACAACAAAGTCACATTTTCAAAAGAAAAAAATATGCAGCTAGAAGAACAACAACCAACAACACATACAATATTTAATATTATAACAGGAACGGTAAAAAAATGCATTTAGTCCGCTTGTTGAAACTCAGTTATTCCAAATTTTTTTTTTGTTAAATTAACAACGAGTAATAAGAAAAAAAAATAGTAACAACCAAAACAACAGCAACACAATGGTCTGTTAAGACAAGAAAAAAAATTTTTTACGGGCAATATTGGTGGTCATTAGAGGTTATAAAAAAAAATATAAAAATAATGAAAAACGAAATAATAATAACAACGAGAAAAGAACAGAAAAAAAAAAACAATACAATAACATTAAGAAAAAACATCGTCGCGCGCTTTTAACATACCAGTGTTACCTTTGTGTCATTATTTTAACAAGAACCACGACAAAACAAGCAAAAAAAAAATAGAGAAAAACAAACAAATTTGTTATTTTATAAGAATGTAAGAGTGTTTGACTTGCCCAATTTTAAGGTACTATAATGTTACCCTATTATTAATGTCAGAAATTCTCTACCTCCGAACCGGTGTACAATAATCCGAGTCCCGGAGTAGTGAGGAACAATCATGCTACGAGTATTTTACAAGAGTGAAAACTACTTTTGAATGCATTAACATTAAAGATTTGAAAATTATTATTTAAATAAAATATAGAGCCATCTACCGGAATTAATGTAATTAACTAATTAATTTACATAGGGCAATATTGGAATATAATCTTTTCTATAGACAACAGCTTAAGTAGTAAGTTCTAATGAATGTTTTCTTTGCTTGGGGTGCTATTTGTATTTAATATTTGACAGATATTGCTTTTATGATTGAATAAGTTCAAATTCCTGAAAATTCTGTCCCATATTTTCTTAAAGGGCAGTACGATATTTCGTATATTAAGGAATAATCTCTTCAAGTTCCATATAAATAACCATATTTTACTCATATCCTTACTAATTTTTATAATCAAAATAAATTGACGAAATGCAAGTCCATCTATATTCGATAGATGGACCTGCATTCACAACATTATAAATGAATATTTCACTACAGAATATCGTTCAAAAAACCACAATCTTCTACATTCAAAAAAAATATCAGAAATAAAAACAAAAATAATGAAACGCAACACACGTATAAAATCAACTAAAAAATTATATCAGAACAACAACAACAATAAAGTGCAGCGAACCATAGTAATTCTTTAACATATTTAACGGGTGAATGCATATTTTATATGGGTGTACATAAATGCACTTATCATATCGTTGTAGCTACATAATGTTAATCCATATACATATGTATGTATATATAAATTTATCTACAATATTAAGGTGTTATGAATACCCAAAACAATCTATAAAGAACAAAAAAAAAATAATAAAAAGATTAAAGTTCAATTTATAAGTTGACCGAAAATAGAATTCCTTAGATCAACTTAAGTTGATTTGAATACATAAAATCATAGACAAAGTATACACAAAGTCACAAACATACAACATACATAAATAATTGAATATTTTTATATTTTGATCTTGTATAGTTCAAGATGCACATACTACTTTGTAAGTACCGGCAAAATGTTTATTGAATACATTTTAGTAAAAAAAGATTAGAATAACTAATTAAAAACAAAGAAAAAAGAGTAGCTTCCGCATTGAAAGTATGAACTAAGAATTTTTCAATTACATATAAAACAATAACTGTTTGCTGTGAGCTTCTTCTGTAATAGTCAAAACTGAAGACTTAATAAAAATGAAGTCACTAGCTCTATTTATCACTAAAATTCATAATTTTTTAGACTACACTCATTTTGTCGTCAAATATTAATTAGATGTCATTAAAAGGCCTAATTATACATGATCAACAAAGTAAATGGAGCAAATAATGTCATAGCACAATGTCATAATATACAATATACATTTCCAAATTTCACAATACAACGGCATGTCTACAGTTGCAAGAGAATAGTAGGCACCAGTTCATAAATGAAGCCATTAATTTGGCAGATGATGAATACATGTTTTCAAACATATTGTAATACTTGTTCCACTAAAAATGTACCGAAATATATAAAGACAATTTATATTATTAGTGACATAATAATTGCACTTTCTTTGTGTGACTTGCATAGTTCCAATGAGTCAGGGCGATTTGTGGTGGAACTATATTTCTGTTGGAATTCAAAAAAATTAGAAATTTCCATTTTCCTAACCATTATTCTAACTGGTTTAATTTTGGTTCTATACTTTTGATTCAAAAATTCGGACCTTTTATGGTAACTTTTCGATAATTTTTAATTTATGTACATAATTAGCTCATGGAAGTTTCTTCACAAAATTATACTATTTATAACAAAATTATACAACATCCAACATTATACCTAAATACATACACATAATATCGAATAGTTTCTTATATTTGTGTATTAATCTTTTAGAAAGAATGAAATTTAATGAGTATTAAGAACTCAATTAATATAGACATAAATTCGATTTTCTTAAATCTTTAGCAATCAATTTTATAAAATCAACCATTTTTTAACTAAATTGAATAACGAATATCGACATATATGAGCTCAAGAATTTATTAAAGCTTAGATTTTTTTTCTGTTCCCTTTCTGTACGTACATATATTTAAACATACCAATATTCTATAACAAAAAAAAAGTTTTCATTTTTTTGAGTCACGAGTCAGAATTATTTAAAATGCATTCATTATTTTGATGACTAACATAACAGAAATTTTTATATATACGAGTATGTGCACTAAATATAAAATCTAAAGACAATTGGAATATCAACAATTTTACATGTAAAATTAAGTATCTATATACATATATCTTTTGTTAATAATCCAAGCAATTGACCAGCGTAGTGCAGTAAAACAAAAATTAGAATTTATGTTTGGTATTTTTACGGTTGAAGTTTAAAAGTGCAATCATGTAAGAAAAAAACGAACAAAATCATGAAGCATAGCAGCATAATTTAAAATGACACCTTAACTCAAGCTAAATATTGTTTTCTTATCCTTTTCTCCGTCCGTCTTTATGTATATTGGTAGTATATACCCGGTCATTTTAATTTAATTATGAAGAAACAAAATCAAAAATTAAACATTGTCCTCTTTGTTTTTATAAGAAACAGCGCGCATTAAAAATGAATTTTTTTTTGGAATACTTAATTATGAATCTGGAATGATGAGATTTTAAACCAAAGATTAAAATCATTATAAATTAAATACACGAATATTATTTGAACGATCAGTCAACAATCTTAATGATGATCAAAATTCTATATAGTATATACGATGATGATGTGATGACAAACGAATTAACTGGAAATTAAATGAAGAATATCCAAAATAGAGATGGAACTGTATAAGATTAAGATTTTGATCATTATGTGTATTATATAAGAAAAAGATAAACAATATTATATAAAGACTGCGTTTGCCTTTTTCTTTACTATAATAGAGAATCTAAAATAAATTTAGAGGCCGCCTTATCATATTATACGCAATATAGAAGATGTGCTGAAGATTTTCTTTTAAAATTACAATGCCGCGCAAATAATTAATTACTAAAGATTAAAATAAATAAAAAAAAAATACGTATGTGTTTATAAATGCACATAAATGGAGCGCGATTAAAAGAAATTCAGTTTTAAAAAGAGAGTGTTAGGCGTTAAATTGTTATTATTATACTCTTTATTTTTTTTTGTTGTATAGAAGAAATCTCAGAATATTAGGATTAAAGTTCAGAGAATATTGAATTAAATTGAATCAAAGAAGAAATACATAGAGAAAAGAGAATCAATTATATATGAAAATATTTATTCTACATGGCTTAGAAAATAAAGATAATGGGATGAAAAATTATTATTAACATTAATTATAGTTTTTTTTTTATCATTTCAACAAATTCTTTGTAGGCTTTGTATCTCTTATTAAAATGGAATATATAAGTATAGTTGAAGAACTCAGCAACCGGATAAATCTAATAAATTTTCTTTATCAATGTTAAATGTGAATTTAATCTACTGTTTATATTAATAAATTAAATTTAGAAGCAGAGATTAGATTTTAATATTGGAAGAGAGTGAAACTGTAAATTAATATTTAAAATTAAAATTCTGTTAATTGAAGGTTAGAATGTGGAGAGAAAATAAATTGTTACCTGTTTTGCGTCACCCCTCGGTATTGTTACTCAAGGTTAACTTTTTTGATGAATTCGAGTGTTTCTTGGAGTTCAATTCGATGTTGCCCTCATAACCTATGAAAACAATGCTATCAACAAATTTCTCTGTTTTGAGAAGAAAGACATGTTATCGTCTCAAAAATTGCACTGAATTTTTTCAATTTCCGGAAATACTGTGCAATCATTCTTGTCATTTA
This sequence comes from Condylostylus longicornis, assembly GCF_029603195.1. Classification (NCBI taxonomy): domain Eukaryota; kingdom Metazoa; phylum Arthropoda; class Insecta; order Diptera; family Dolichopodidae; genus Condylostylus; species Condylostylus longicornis. Next base: position 2,441,334 of record NW_026578052.1, on the reverse strand, counting down.
GAATCTTACTTCCACAAGTGCACGCGAAATCGAAAAAATGCCTTATCAATAGACAAAATAATAGCTTTTTTTTAGCTCTTGTCCATTTGTCTCTGGTAGTAGATTTTTGTCAAATCTTAAAATTTTCATAAATTTGATGCAACTATTCCTTATATTTGTATTAATATCGGAAGTTGTTTCTGATGCATTATTACAATTGACCGATTTATAATTAAGATCTAAGCAAATTAAGTCAATTCTTTCAATAATGATTTTACAAACAGGGAACACGACCTACAACGACAAATTATAAATGAATTAACCTGAGCTTTCCGGTTACTTAACTTACGAAGTTTTGCCTACTTAAACACAAATGAATTTCTTTCTATACCTACTAAACCAATAAAGAACATGATAAATTACAAAAAATATAACTTTATATTTTATAACTATCAAATTATTTTGAGAATTTCAATAAATTTTGCGTATAATAACTTTTTAATTACTTAACTGATATCTATACTCTAATCGTTATTACTTAGCTAAAAATACCATCTTACCTAATACAAAATGTGCACATGATCATGCCGCAATTAATTTTCTAATAAACAACACAATTAGTTATACGCTACGCATCACTATAAACCTCTACGGTTAATGTCCTTGTAACAAAAATCATATTACCTAAAATGGAATGTTACTTAATTTTATTTAATAATCAACTTCATTCTATTTAACATTTACATGATCTTATGGACAAAAAATAAGAAATAATAATTTTGAGTTTTCAAATCTACTATACAAAAAATTTAAAAGCACTTCATTTTTTAATTATACATTGCTAATTTTTTTTTTTTGCAATTATTTATTACTATAAAGAAAAAAATAATTAATTAAGTAATTTTAAATTTTAAAATATTTCGAATTTGTTCAATTATTATTGTATAATTAATACAATGCATATAACATTTATGAAAATTAAATTATCAAATATGGCGTGCAAGCATTTAAACTTCAAGTTTGTATATTTCAACAAAATTATATTTGGTCTATAAGCTTTATGATCTAACTAAAAATATTATCAGTATAACGAGCACAATAATAATTAAGACATGATAATTTTCTTAAAAGTTAACCGTTTACATTAAAACGTACTTTCGTGGAACAATTTACTCATACTGGAGTCTGCCAGAACCAAATATGTAATATCGTAAAAATTACGATATTACTTATCGCTTTCTATAAATTTTAATTGGCCGAAAACCAGAATTTACACGAGAAGGAAATCACAATTTGCACGAGAAAATTCAAATCTCATACACATTACTTACACTGGGGTCTCTCAGACCCTATTCTCGAGAAAATATACTTACAGTTCAACTTCCTATCGTAGATTAATAATAAAACAGCAAATTCACATATATTTCTCGAATTTATTACGTTATAGCTTTGAAAGAGAAATTAATAAATTAAATTCTATTAGGCTATACCAGACCCCAGTGTGAGTATTTCGGGTTAAAAAAAACAAGCTGTTATGAATGAAAAAAATGATTTGCAATTTTTCGAGCAAAAATTCCATAAGAAACAATTTCGCGCAACTATTAAGACAATGAATTTCGTTAACCTTATAAGACAAGTTAATTAAATTTAATGTATGTAATCACAATTATTTAATTTCCTTTAAAAAAAGAGAAAAAAAAAACAGAAAATTCACAAATAAATCCACAAATTAACTGGGAAAATTTTTCTATTACCATAACGGTAATGGAACAAAACCATATTATAAAAATAAAGGAAAATCAACGAAAAGAAAGAAAAAGAAGTAGTAAAAAAATTGGAAATTCATGTCCTAATATTGCAAGTAATTTAAGATGGAGAAGACAAAAAAAAAACGAATCAATGCAAAACCGGAAAGACAACAAAAATGTTGTTATCCTTTTCTTATTCAGTTTTGTCTCTTCGTTTTATTTTTTAATAGTATAGTTTTTCCTCCGTGCTCATTATAATTCACTATGGTAATAATTTTTCTATTTTCATTTTCAATTTCAATTTTTGATGATGAAATTTATTTGACATTTTGTTATCTTCTTTTATATTTACGATTTTCCCATCATTATCATCAAATATTTTTATATGATCATCAATATCGTTATCAAACTAAAAAAAAAATTTTATGGTTAATTTTGCAATATTTTTCATAGCTTATATGTTGCTTTTAAATCCCATATTCCCTTTCCTCTTCTATAGCTTCCCCCTTGCATTTTTCTACTTTTTTTTTTCGCTGCAAAGAACCTATGCGCCTTATATGAATTAAATAATTTCATAGTTACTTGAAAATACAAAAAAAATATTAGTAAACAAATTCAGTAATACAAAACGATAATTTCTACATGATTGTGTATATTTACGGATTGAGAATACACACAGCAAAATGCACAGCCTTGAATCATTAAAATTTTGCTTAGAAAATCATTTTTAGTTTATAGATGCAATTACAGTTTGGTTTTTTTGCTTTCTTGTTAAAAAAAAAAAATATTTCCAAAATAAAGAAATTTACAACAAATATCAACAATTTCATATTGTATGCATATAATATAGATAGGTTCGTTCCTGTATTAATATCAAAAACCTGCTATATCCCAATAACTTGAAATTATCTACAGTTCTCGTCAAAAAAAAAAAAAAAAACAACAAAATAATGAAAAAAGAATAGAAAAAAGAGCAAAATATGGCATGAAATAATGGAAAGGTTAAATTTTACTCTTTTGCCGCTTAAGATCTTTTAAGAATGGAAAAAACCAAAAATGAAAAGAAAATAAGATGAAAAATTAAGGAGAAAAAACCAAAGACACACGTAACATAGCTGCACAGCTCATCTTTTTCTATAAATACCGGCATTTAATAGATGGGGATGCAATTAAATGAAGAATATAGCAAACATGGACAAATGAAAAAAAAATCTCAAATAAAATGGAAAAAAAGAAAATTTTGTTCTTATAAAATTGCTGCTCGCACCTTATAAAAATATTTTGTATCACAAGTGATACCTTTATATTTTCGTTAAATTTTATTGACATTGAATTTTCTGGCTCACTTTTTTCATTATTGACTAAACCCTAGATTATAAGTTGCGAATTCATTTTCAATAATTTTCAAGTGTTTACACTGGTCACGGTTGCTGAGGAGTCATGGGTCTTTCTCAACATAATAATATGTTAATGCACTTACCTCCCTTTTGACTTGTTGTTTTAGAGATTGTAAAAACAAATTTCCACTCCGAATTTATAATGTTTTGGGTGTAGTCAAACCCTTATATTTCTGCATTTCTCATATACACAGATTTATTAATGGATGAAAATCGTTTAGAGATCAAATACCCGTGAGTCTTATTAATATTAACGTTTGCTAATAAGGTGTCTATTGTACTGTAACTTCGGTGAGTTTGTGTTTGGAAAAGTAAACACCTTAGATTTGAGCTGAAAATTTCCGCTTTTTAGAAAAATTTTATAGCCTGTTTTCGTTCTTTTATTACAAGCCTATTTTAAATATAGTCACTTTTCCAATGAATTTCCTAAGCGAAATTGACAAATTAAATTTCTCTTAAATCCTTATTCAACGGTTCGATATTCAAAAATCTGATTTCTTTAAAGGTTCCTTCCCGTTTGCGCCCACTGTTATATTTTTATAATAACAAAAATTAAAATCAACAAGGAACCATAGAGTAAAATTCAACTATCCAACTTCTTGTTACTAATTTATAAAATAACTCTTTTTATATTGTTTCATGTTTTCTTTTACTATTTGGTTATTTTATTATTTTTTTGCCATCAGGTCTGTTAAGATACGCGAAAACGCAATTATTATTGCTTGTAAAAAATTTTTCTTTCCTCTTGCTTTTTGTTCTTTTTGTCTTTCTTTCTAATATTGAATTGTTGCATTCAAAACTGATGGAAAAATAAAACCAAAATTGAAAAATAAGAAAGAAATTATTATCATTTAAGATTCATCTCTTGATTTCTTTTCATAAATATTTATATATACACATACAAATATACAACATATTACTTCCATTCCATTCTGGACACATTCTTTTAAAATATTTACAAGAACTTTATTGCGCACGTCTTTATTTTAGAAGATTCATGGTATAATCGTAATGTAGTTTCAATTCAATCATAGAAAATATTGTTATAAAAAAGTGTTACCATAATGTTTGTTATATTTGTTTCGAGTATAGTTAATATTCTAAATAAATTTCGAGATCCAAATAAGAATTGATTGGTATGACTTGGATTAATAAGTCAAATACAGCTAGTATCTACAATCAAATTGTAGATTGTGTTGCATTTTATTCTAGAATGCCTTCAGTTGCCGTTCATATACTTATTTATTTTAAAAACGTGATTGAAACAGAACAATTACAGTTATAAGAAAGCATATGTATTAGTTCGAATCGATTGTCAGTACCTAAGGTTATTCGAAATTTTATGAAACTTTAATCATATTACGGGTCATCGGATGGTACTTTCCAAAAACTTAACTTATTAAAAAATTGTATGGCCCAACACCTGAATAAGGAAAATTTCAACAATTTGGTAATAAAGCCTGCTATGCCAGGACCCAAAACCAACTCTATATTACAAAAAGTAATTTTGTTGCAATTTTTGTTTTTTTTTTTTTTTTAAATCTTAAATTTAATGTTTACATTCCCTAGTTCACATCTATTACCAAATACTGAATATGTATACGACAGTGGACTATAACGTACAACAAAATAAGTAAGTGACCACAAAATGGAAAAAAGAAAAATAAAAACCAAAAGAAAAATCTCAAACTCTAATGGATCATTCAGTCTCAATGGTATTAATTTGTATTTTATTTTGTTTTCTTAAAACAAAAAAAAAAAAAAACATTTTTCAATGATGATTTCAAAATTAACCATCAGGCCATATACAACACACATGCAATTTTATTAAGATAGAAAAATAAAAGAAGCAAAAATTTAAAAAGTCATCATCGAGGTCTTCACTAAAATATTCTTTAACAAACAACAACAACAACAACAACAAGAACAACAAAATCTTATAGAAGAATTGATATTAAAAGATATTTGCGCTGCCGCATACCACAGCTCAATAGCACAGCAAAACTGTGTGTGATTTTTTTTTTTCTTCATTATTTTTACTTAGAATATTTTGATACCACAATGAGTATAAAGCACTTATTTTAGATTGGTTTTGGTTTCGGTTTTTTTTTTTTGTTTGTATTTTACCTTATTTTTATATACGTTTTATACAAATCCTAAAGTCCATTTTCATTTAAGGCACAAATTTACTTCTGACTGCTGCAATTCTCTAGATAGATAATAAATGTATACATTATTGGCATTTTATATTTTTATAAAGGCTTGTTATACTTACATATTAGTTTTGGGAATGATGATGAAAAGATGAGATTTCCAAAACAGGTCTTAAAACAATTGGCTATTGTTATTGGTAAAAAAAAAACAAAAAATGTATTAAAAACCAAAGGAAAATACAAAAATGATAAAATAATAAAAAAGAAAAACATAAATGAAAAAGTAAGTAAAATCGTTAAAAACTTAGTATGGATCTTAAATGAGTTTTTAATGTTTAAATGGAATTGAAAAGCAAAACAAAAAATTAAAAGAAAAGCTGATGACGACTAAGACGACGTCGTCTTAGTCGTTGTCTTCTTCGATGTTGAAAAAGCACAAGAAGAAGACATAGACGAAGCAGGCGACGTGAAGAAAAATTTTCTTCTTATTATTTTATGACCTCAAAGAGATTTTTCTTAGATTTCAAAATAAATACAAGATTCGTTGGTATACAACGAGTGTCATGTATGTTTGTATATGTATATATAGGAAAAATTAACGGAAAAATTAACCAAAAATGTAGATGAAATTCAATTTTACTTAAAATTGTCTTATTTCTTTATTAAACCAATATCGGAAATTTAATTTAGAAATTTAGAAATTTAGAAATTTTTTTTTGATAAATAATATTATGAATTAATTAATTAATCTTTTATTTGTTTTTAAATGTTTAGTCAGCATCATTTAAAATTTCATTCATTTAATTTTAATTCATTTAATTTAAAAGTCCACATTGTATTGTTTTTCCAGAGCGTTTCTATTAGTTTATTGCTCAATTCACAAAGATAATACGATTTTTTCGATGATTGCATTGAATATGTCAATTCAAATAGAAAATCTTATGTATGTAAGCTTCTTAATAGCCATGCATGGAGTTTATTACCAATATAATAAGGAGCGAATAAAAATTAGAGGTTCAGTGTCAGAGGCTCATGTATTAGGATAATCTTCATTGATTAAATTTACGAAATTCTCTGGCGACAATATTGAAATCAATTCAACACTTAGTTAACACTTTCTATTGACAGAAAAACAATATTTATTTTAAACAAATACCTAATTTAAAAGTAAGGGTTGACTAATATTTTATAATAGATCCCCTCGAATTTTAAGTGGAAAAGCTTAATTTTAGTTGTCTTTAGTATTTTTGCATCAGTATCCAGCTCGACCATAACTGCATTCTTATACGTGTGTATCACTTAAATAAACAATATTTTAGTCAACAATAACGTCTAAATAGGGTTCCAATTTGTAGGGTACAATGTTGACACAAAAATTTCAATATCATTTTCAATATTATTTGCAGATATCACAATATCAATTGGATTTTGTTTGGACCAATTGGATTTTCCGTACCATGGCAAATTCTGCGGAATCCAATTTAAATGCAACTTGAGCTACGCAATAAGCACAATTATAGGTCAATTTACCTTATTATAATAAAATAAATAATGTGATTGAAAATTATAAACAAAAATATGCCTACCTTATTAGAAGAAATATACGGGTGCGTTATTCATTATTTTTCTTATTTTAGCCTGAAAATACACACATGAATACAAACATTATCATGCGAGTATTAAAGTTAAAAGAATATTTTGTATAATAAAAAGTGTAATAAAAATTTCTCCCAAGGCTTTTTTTTTTAAATTTTTTTTCTCTTTTGTTTTTCCATATTATTGTTGACTGTTGTTGTTGTGTTATTGTCGTTACTGTTATTGCTGTTCTGTGCTCATCTTTATTTAGTTCTTAATTTTTTCTTCTTATTTTGTTATTGTGTGTGCATCTTACATCTCTTCTCTTTTAATTTTCTTGCACAGAGGTAAGTTAAGGTTTTCTTGTTCAATATTGCTCACTCTACTAATATTAAATAATTTTTTTTTCAAAGGTTATGAACTAGTTTTGTTCAAATTTCACATAACAAAAATTATGTTTTAAAAAAATTTTTTTTTTTAATTTAATATTGGAATTTGTTGTGAATTTGATCAACGTTTTTATTTTAATTTCGATTCTCGATTATATTCTTTAAAGGCTGATATTGCGTTTTTATTTTGTTTCATTCTTTTATTTTTAGTATGTCGATATTAATTGGAGGTTGTGTTCCTACATACATACATACACATTATTTATATGCGACGTTTAAACAAATTTTCCTCTTTCAATAAAATTGGAAAGAAAAATAGTTTCTTTTTGTGTATCCGAACGTCTGTCAACAAAATTTATTCACAATACGAGATTGTAAAAAGCTGCAATTTCTTATACCTAAAATAAAATTTTTCTAGACGAAAAATTTTTACATATACCTTCATTTCTTCTACTATATGTTTTACATATACTCTTCATTTATAGCCCTTCTATGTCCGAGATGTAAAATTCCTTTTAACTTATTGGGCCGAAACAATAAACACTTTTTAAATTTTCGCAAATGTAAAAGGTGGACGACTTCCTTCTTCCACAATCTAGCTAGATATTTTACAAAATCCTATATAAAGATAGAATGGTTGCCCAAACGAACCCTAATTTGGGAATAGCATTGGTTTCCCAAATAACCGTTCAAATAATTAATTTTTGTTTTCTTCCTAAAAGTTTGTACAAAAGAAACCAATAACAATATTCAGAGAATAATGACCGAAATGTCCTAGTTTAATCGCGACATTGGTTTGATCCGACTTCATTTTGTATTTTATTGTTTTTCTGTAAAATTGAATGAAAATTAATGCCTGGTATCCAAACAATTGAAATTTATATATCTATGTTGTTGTTATTGTTCGATTTATTATTTTTTCACTGCTTGCACTCTTGTGATCTTTTTGTTTTCGGATATACAATAAAAGAGATGAGCCCAGAAAATAGCTGTATATTAAAATTTAAGTACCAATATATACCATAATGCTCAAGTATAAAAACAACCTATACAGACAAGTTTATGCTTTACTAAAATGTATGTGAACATCCTCTTAAGATAAAATTCTTTAATATGACCGTTTTCTTGAAAGGCGCACACTTAAAATATCCGAAAACATAAAGGGTTATTTTTTTTTTATATTTTTTTTTTCATTTTAATTACTTATTGATTATTAAAAATTAAAAATAAAAACCATTTTAAAGATATTGGTTTTTTAGTTCGAATTGACGGGAAATATTCAAAATTAAAATTTTCTAATGACTGGAAGCTAAAATTCTTCTCATATATGTATGTATACTATAATAAAACAATAAAATGAACAAGAAAACCGCATAGTTTACCCAAAGACTCATATGGAATGAAAGAAGAAATACTCGTAATATTTTTGGTGTGAAATTTGAATATTAAGTAAAAATGCGAGTACCTCGGTACTTCAAATTATGGTTTTATTAAAATTAAATGGTCAAGTATAGGCGAAGGCAGTTTGTGTATCCAGTGATTGGACATCATGAAAACTTTTTATTATTTTATTATTGTGTACCCATTGGAATACAATATAAATGTAAAACCAAAAATTTTTCTTCAATATAGTTTTTACTCTATTGAAATAATGGTAATAAAATTAGATTTTAATAAAGAACTAAGAAAGAAATTAATGTCTTGCTGGTTTTATAGTGTTGTTTTACTAAAAAATTCTCACGTAATTTGATAATAAAAAAAAAAAATTGTAAAGAAAAATTAAAATTTTAATTTTTTTTTTGTTTTGTTCAAATTAGGTGTGCATTTATGAGAAATTTTATAAACTTAATTTATACCCATACTATATAGGTTTTGATTAATTTAAAAAAACACAAATTATCAGGGGTCCGTACATTGTTTTATATTCAAAGAATCTCATGTAAATTTTTATTGTTTGATTGTAAGTAGGTATATGAACGTTTATCGTAAATTTGTCATTTTTATTTCCAAATATTTAATAAAATAGAGATTGACATATGAATAGATTTAATTAATTTATTATCGTATATGGCCAGCTCTTGTCGAAAATATTGCGTGAAAAAAAATATATTAATATATATGGTAAAAGCTTGTATGTTTGGGAAAAATTTCACACCTTTTTAACACTTAAAATATTTTAATATTTTTGGATATTGTTAAGAAATTTCCAAAAATTCAAAAGAATATAATTATATTAATTCACATTAAACTTGGTTATAACAAGACACAGTTATATTTAAAATAAAAAATGAAAATTTTAAATTATTCGGGTTTTGATGACAATGAATAGTTCTTTGGTTTAACTGAATCGAATCATTATAAAATTTCTCTCCGATTCGGCTTTACCAGATACTTGATTTCGGCTTTACCAGAGAACTAGATAATTGAAAAAAAAAATTTTTTTTTAAATTACGATGAATTTTACTAGTCTAACGTGTTGGTAAATATTTCATCCCCGTCTATCATTTGATGCAAGTATATCATGATGATGATGCCGCTCCTAACATTTGTAGCAATGACAAAAACTAGAACAATGGTCTTTGGAAAGGCTAATGAAGAAAATGGTAGAACATGCCCAACTTCGGCAATCATGCTGATTTTGTAATTAACCCCTTTTCACTTCGTTGTTGAAATGGCAGCAACTGCAGCCATTATGGCGTTTAGAAGGCATAGAGTTGAAATGATAAAGATAAAGGATATGAATCGGCTTGTCGGGGAGATATTCTCCTGCAGCTGTCTAGAGCGACATGGTAAAGAGAAATTTTACTTCGTTGTTGAGTAACAGAGAGGATTGTACACTATCAGGTGATACAGTGAGTTTAGACCAACAAACCATTTAATTATGTAAGAATTTACACCAGGGCCTGATCAAGGTATCTCAGGAAGATGAGGAAACTTCACTACACTTTCTGCGATGAGGAGTGTGTTGCTCTTGCTTGTAGGAGAAGGGAAATACTGAGAGGCCTTTCCATCATGGCGGCGGACATTCCGAGCCTTATGTTGGGGTTTACTAGGGATCTCAAGCTGATGCTATTGGAGCATGCACCACAATTAGAGATGCTTGTACGGCGGTTGTGTTACTCTATTTGCACAAATGTACAAAACCCGTATATCATAATTAAATTTACATTGCAACATTGTTGCAAAATAACGGTGTATTAATAATTCTATTATAACTTGTACACAATTATATTAATACAAAAAATAACAGTAATATCTCAAATTCAAAGCATTTATCTATGTTACGTATATAATAACTATTTAATAACTTATGTAAAATATTTAATTTTACAATATACTTACTACATGTACATAATGTAATAATCTTTAATACACACCTGATAGCAGCATAAATTTCAAACTGTACAACAGAATATTATTTATTGGTACCTGCATATTTTTTTTCTTTTGGCTTTTTTTTTCTGATTAAATATTGTTATATTAAATTTAAAATCTAATAAACATTTTCAATTTTCTAAATAAACAGGAAAACTTTTGTTCACGTAAAATATACTATAGTATACAGTTGTATGGCATACAATATCCTACACATATACCTTGTGTACCATATGAAAATCCTATTTCAGGTAAAACAAAAAAGTAAAAAAAAAAAAAATTTAAAAAATTACTAAAGAAAAAGAAAAATAAGAAGAAAAGAAAAAAATGATTTTTATCTAATTTTTCGTTGTTTCAATTTTCAATTTGACCATCAGCAAACAAACAACTAATAATAAAAGCTAGGTATTTTATATCCAACCCTGGTCCCTGATTGCAAAAACAAAAAAAAATTTAGAACGGTAGTTTTCAAAATTTATATTATATATGTATATATTATAAATGTACATACACACGTATGTACATTTATAATAAAAATTTAATATTATTATATAAACGTAATGTGTGTGTTCGTCCATTGTATATGTAATTGTTTAGTTATTTTATTCGACTTTATCTAATTTTATATATGATAAGTTCTCTTTCATTATTTTTTTTTTTTCATAGATTTTTTTGATGGTCAAACCGCAATGGTATATTTATATGTATGTATATAATATGTATACAAGGAAGACCTGTGCAATAATATTATATTAAAAAAGTTCTATGACCTCATGTGACCATCATAAAAATTACATAAATATAAAAAAGTAGAAAAGAAAAGTTTTTAATACTAGTTATATAACATAAGGAAACATTCTTTATTCTATATTTAATATACATGTACATATACGTAGATTTATAAATAGATATATGTACAGGGATTCACAAATGCATACATAGGTGATTCGCAATATTGAAAAATGGCAAAAAAGAATAAAATGATATTTTTATCACAAAAAAAATTACAATTTGGGGTTTAAAAGAAATTGTATTTCCTAAAAATATGAATTATATTGGTTATGTACAAAGTCTCTAATATATTTTAAAAGTTAAAAATATTATAGTAATACTTTAATAGCTAAAATTAAATAAGGTTCAGGTTGCAGTTTCAAAAAATTTAATTTTTGTAAAATAAAGCAAAGAATATATGACCTGAGTTTTTACCTTAGAATGCAAAAGTTTTATTACAAAAAGAATTTAAATTAAAATAATTAAATATAATGTATATGTAATACAAAGTTCATAATTGCATAATTTCAGGCATTTTTTTTTTAATATTTGGTAGTCATGACGTTTTAATACAAATTATTTGCTATATCATTTGAAAAATTTTAATACACGTATTGAATATATTTTAAAATATTTACTGATCTGAAATATTTTTGCAAAGCAAAGTTTAATTTAAGCTTGATATTTCACAATTGTCTAATTATAGTCGTGTAATTTTTTTCATTAAATTCGTTGTGTTTTAATATGTATGCATGTTTTATACCCATAAATAATTAAATGGATTTGTAATAATTTAAATTATATAGTAGTTCTTAACCTTCCACCTTCCTGATTATCATAGCAAAAAAAAAAATCAATAATTTCATAATTGCCTAATTATAGGCGCTAAATATATTACTACGCTGTAAATTTTCATGAATTATGAATTTGCAAAATATTATTAAACAAGTCAAAAATTCTCTTTTAACATAGCTGACAAAATATTCAGTAAAGCACTGTAATAATGCGTCATTTCTCACTATCACAGAGACAGACAGATAAAATAAAATTAAAAAAAAATTTTTATTAAAAATTTTCTGAACATTTCTATTTTTACCTTTTCTTGAGAAAAAGAAACAGAATCAAAGGAAAAACAAAAAAAAAAAATTAAATCTTTTCAATTGGAAAATTTTTGAAGTCTAATATTAAAATCGAAAAGAAAAGAAAAAGAGTATAAAATTTTTAGTAAGTTATCATAAGTATAAAGAAAGGAGATATGTAAGATTTAGAACTTAACAAAAATAAAAACAGTAAGGAACATATAAGTAAGGAAGTAAAGAAATATATAAGATGAAAATAATCATTATCATCATCATTCATCACAATCATCATCAATATCCCCAACATTGTACCGCACATATCATTCTTATATATTTTTTATATTTTGAATAGAAAAATTCAGTATACTTACCTATATGTATGTATGTATATTTAAAAGCAAATTCCATATGTACAAAATTGCATCTCATATACACATGTAAATATACATACGTACATATGAAAGCCCAACATAATATTCTTGTATAATAATAATAGAAAATTTACTGAAGACTTTTGGGAATTTTCTATTTTTTTCATGTTAAGAAAAATAAGAAGATTTTTTATGTTCTTATATTATTATTATTGTTATCATATCATCATAATCATCATCAGTATCATCATTCATCATCATAATCATCATCATACCTAAGATTTTCTTATATATGTAGGTATATATGATTTTTCTCTCTCTTTCAATATTGGACTATCCCTAAATATTATAACATCATACAAAACTTAACTTATATTAAAATCTTAAGATATTGACAAGAAAACCAAAACCAAAGTAAAAATAAAATAAAAAAAATAAAAAAAAAAATTGTAAGAAAACTTCACCTTTAGTTCAAAAAGATGTGCAAAAATCGAAGAATTGAACTAGAAAGAATAAAATTTGAAAAAAATAAAAAAATAAAAATGGAGACAACAAAATATTTTTCTATCAAAATATCTTTGACTTTTATATCATTTTATTGGATTAAAGAAAAAAAAAAAAATAAAATCTAAAAATATACTATATGTATGTGTGTATGTACATACTTCATAATATAGAAAATCTGTATAACTTTAGTCATAGTAACTGGGAGCCAAATATGTACACAGTATTTTGTTGAATTCAAGTTAAAAAGACAAGAAGTAGTAGAAAAAGTTGCCTCCTTCTTTCTTTTCGGATCAATTCTATCGGAAAATATTAAAAACTACTAGCTATTTTTTTTTTTTTTTTGAATTTTTTTTATTGTTATTACCTTTGTATAACTCTGGTAAACTTTTAATCTTACATAGAGCATTACTGTATTGCTACCGTCGTCGTCCGTCGTCCTCTTTATATCTGTATACTTTATTAAATTTTTAGTTTTTGTTTTTTTCTTAATGATATTGAAATTTATATTGACCACAAAATCAATAAAAAAAATTATAAAATTGGAATTGATTATAAGGAAATAAAAATTAAAAATTTTCTGCAAAAGATTAAAGTATAGAATGAAGAAGATATGAAATTGTTGAGAAAGAATCCCGATAAAATGTATAGGGGTTTCTATTTTTTTTTATAATATATTTAATATTGTTATTAAATTGTAATTCCGAAATTCTATTATATTATAAAATAGTCGATTCTATGAGGTTGTTTTTAACTCAAAATATACGAATATTTTATGATTAAGAACGTAAATTATATACTAAGTAAAATTTCAGATTAAGATTAAAGAATATTTAATTATAAATTTCCTTAAACAGAATAACATTCTATCATAAATTTAATTTTATTGTATAACAATAATTTTAGAATTTTATACGAAAAAGAAAATTTATTTTTTAGTAAAATTAATGTGTATAGCATATGTCGGGTTCCATTTGTTATAATAGTGAACTTGTAATGATTTTCATTTGTCCGTACAATTTCAAATTAAATTTTCGTTCGATATAAATTCAAGTTGAAAGGGTAAACATAGTGGACCATAACACGACTAGTTCTGCAATTCGCTGCAGACGATAATTGAAAAAATAACACAAAATAAATATAAATAAAAAATTCACATAACAAGACATATTTTGGGCGTTTACATGTCTTGAATTAAAGCTTCTTACAATACACACCGTTTATTGACGAGATTACCGTCAATCTCTCCAGGGACAAATTTCTAAGCAGGATAGGGAAGTAAAATTCCAGTCTCAAGATGAGTTCCTTAAGGGTGCTGAGGATGGATAAGGAAAAGGATTGGGGTTACTGCATCACCTTCTCCGTGAATGACTCCGGCTTGGAGGAATCTACGGAAATCAGAGTCCCGACTTTTCCTGAATTTCTTCCATGTAACCGTTTGGGTTAAAGTAAGGATATCCTCTCAAGGTGCTGGCGATAGGGCATAACAATTTGAAAAACCAACGCCCACCGTGACAACAACGACCACTTCAGGCCAACCAAAGGAGTTAAAACTCATTGGAAAGTCTGAAATGGCGACAAGGCAAATTGATGGCAGGGCAGGCGCCCACCAAGATGCGCAAAAAGGCGGCAATGAGAAGGAAGGCTCATGTAAAGCCTTTGTCTAAAGGGCCAAAGCCCATAGACAAGAGCCGGAGGAAATGATATGACTGTGAGGTGCATCCAAATAAATTTACAGCATGCTAGGGCATCTACTGATGTTCTAGCTCATAGATTTATGAAGGATACCTCGATATCGCCCTTATCCAAGAGCCTTACATAGTGGAGGATCAGATTAAGGGCCTGATAGGTGAGCTATTGTATGATAATACAATTGGGCGCAGGCCTAGGGCTTGCATTTTGCTTAGTAAAAGGCTAACGTATTTTCCCATTCCAGATTACTGTTCTAAGGATCAGGTAGCTGCGTTGGTGAAGGTGAAGTCTTCCGGGGGCTGGACAGAGTTCATTGTGTGCTCATCCTACCTCCCGACCAAGGCGTAGGGTTCATAGAAAGAGTATAAAAACTCACTCACGAACTACAATCAAAAAATTTGGAGGGCGTTCAGCAAGGGCATTGATGAACTTTCCAGCAGTGCGCTTCTTCACAGGATGCTTTCCAAAAAGTATGCTAGCGGGATGGGCCTAATGGAACGGCCTGATGGCTTCACGACTGAGAACGGAAAGCAGTCGTTGGAGATTATGGTCCCACTTCCATAACGCACTTCCTGACTCGGAGATTCTTCGGAATTACTCAAATGCGGTAATTGAACCGAGGGCATCCTGGCCTAGGAGGGATGACTGGCAACGATCCCGTCTGGTCTTCCCATAGGCAGGATTAGATGGGCTGCTTTCTCTTTTAGGCCTTTCAAAACTCCAAGTGATGACGGGATATTTCCTGCGTTTTTGCAGAGGGGTTTCCAACATAGACAAGCTAGAGCACTGTTGGAAATTTTTCGTGCCAGCTATGCGCGGGGTTACATCCCTCAGGCGTGGAGGGTGGCTAAAGTGATGTATATTGCGTAGACACGTAAGCGACCAAGCAACTGTATGGTGCCATAAGACTCAGAGGTGTGTGTTCCAGTGTATACGGTGCTCCTGCCCCACTCATATCCCTTGAAATCTACACACTGTTTATTGCTTTGTGAAAAACCAAACGAACTATTGCTCATACAAAATGCATTTACATATAACAGAACTCAATGACAAATTAAGAAAATTTACAAAAAATCACTCCCGTTATATAATAATTTAAAAATAATATACTTTATTAATAATTCTTTGTCCAACCTCTGTTTAAATTACTTGGGCGTCCAAAAAAAAAAAATTTTTTTTATTGCAAAATTTAAAAATCTATAAAAATTCGAAAAAAAAAAACAAAAAGAATTTATGCAGACATCGAAAATTATTATTCAATTCTTTAAGAAAATTATTATTTTACTTAGAAGGTAGGTCATAAGCACAGTTACGAGTATCGGTAAAAAAAAAAAACTAAAACAAAACACCAAAAACACATTTTCACTTAAAATTTGCTTGTTTTTTTTCTTCTTCTTTTTATTTCTGTAGTTTTGGGTTTAATATTGCAATAATAATTCAATAACTCAAAAAAAAAAGAGAATTGATTCAATAAAAAAGCAATTCGAATAAATTTATAAAAATCTTCGTAAAAATTTTATGAACCTACCTATATACTTACAGGTAGTACTTGTAACAATACTTGTATTGCATATGCAGTTAATCACTAAAATAATCGGTCAGATTGTATTTCCAATTCGATTCTGAAATTATAACACTCATGCCAGTCTCTGAACCAAACTAACTCAATCTTGTATATAGTAAAATATTAACTGCTGTCTTATCTAAAATTTGCACTGATTGTGGTATACTTGATGTCGAAACTGCCTCTTCAGTTTTAAAAGTTAATTGAACATTAAATTAATATAGATGTTCTGGCTGATTTCGATAATCTGTGGTTATTTATGAAAATTATGTGACTGTGTTATAATATAATAGTAATTTTAACTAATTGAAGAATATTATATAGACATTAAGGAACTCCTGTTATCAATATTTATAGAAAATTATTAAAACTATGTGTTTGAAAGGATCATAAATTCCAACATTTAGTGATTATGAACACTGTGAAAGATATGTTAAAATAATAATTTCAATATATCTCTGGCATATGCAATTTACTCCAACGAAATGTACAGTACCAATGGTTATATACACATGAGCTATACACACATCTATTAATATCAACACCTTCCCTTCTCTATTAATTTTGACTTTTCCCCTGAAAAGACGAAATACGCTTGAAAATTATGCTATTACCATCTTTATCATTATCGGTTTTGGTCTCCCACCTAATTGAACTCTTGAAACTAACTATACTTTATTGTTATTAGAGCGATTTCGTGATCATCATACAATTATTATACAGTATAGCACTGTATATATACTATATATTTATTTTTAAAATAACTAAACCTTAAGAATAAAATAATCAAAATTATAGACATGAATTAAAAATTACTTGAATTTTTCTTATTCATTTCCATATATACTTTAAATGGTTATATATGGAAGCATTTTAAGAATCCCACAGCGTTGCAATTTTTTTTATTATTTTTTTTTTTTAAATACACATTACATATCTTTGCTCTGTTACTTTATTAAAATAACCTTATATATACATACATATATACGTTTATTGTATATTAATTTAAATTTAACAAATATAATAAAAATAACTTCGTTGATTTCTGTTTTCGTATATTTTATTCTTCTGACTTATTGTGATTTCTATATATGACTTTAAGTGCATATATATATGTATACTTGTGTATATGGTTAAATTACAATGCATTTACCCAATATTATATTATACATACAAATGTACATGCATATAAAATCATTATTTTAAAGTATTAAAAATATAATATTAGCGGGTGATTGAAAGAGTAAAGGATACAATATGACTGAATTAAATATGGTGAAGTAACTTTTTGTGCATGAATCTGATTGCAATCAGGAATTCTTTATACCCAAGAAAAAAACCTAAAAAATAATCAGAAAAATTAAAAACATTAGAAAATATTTATATAGTTAGTTAAAATGTTCATGCACATATAAAATATATA
Organism: Condylostylus longicornis; assembly: GCF_029603195.1. Classification (NCBI taxonomy): domain Eukaryota; kingdom Metazoa; phylum Arthropoda; class Insecta; order Diptera; family Dolichopodidae; genus Condylostylus; species Condylostylus longicornis. The sequence continues at coordinate 2,423,314 of NW_026578052.1, read as the reverse complement.
CACATATATGTGATGATATATAAAAATTGCAAGCAACAAAAATATTGCATGCAATATTTTTATAAGAGGGCAGAGAATAGATTGAATAGATTATATCTTAAGCATTTAAAATAGGAAAATAAAAACAAAAATTGTACACTCATTTTGGAAAATTCAGTGGAAAAAATTATGTCTGTGTGTAAGTGTACGTATTTGTGTAAGTATATGTAAATGCACAGTGATTCAATATAGAATATAATAATTTTGTAGGTCACTCGCAATATTTTTTGATTTATTAAAATTTAGTTAAAAAAGAAAAAAATGTTCAGTTTTTTGTTATCAGAATTTAATCAAAAAATTCTATAAAATTTTTTTTACAAATAGAAAATAAATTTAATTAAAGTTTTTATTTTTTGTTTTTTAAATTTTTTTTCTTATTCGTTTTTATTTCTATTTTTCTCAGTTAAGATTCAATAATATTTTAATCAGATAAAATAACGGTTAGTAATTTTAAAAAGATTGGACCTTTTTAAATAGCTATATTTAAAATGTGCATGGAAGCACGAAAATGTTTGTAAATTATTATATAATACGGGTATTACACGTACGTATGTGTGTAAAGTGCTCGTTGCATTTAGCAAAAAAAAAATTGTTTTATAAATTTAAAATAATTTGTTGTTTTTGTGACGTGAAGGAGTGTTAGTATAGTGTATTGCCAAAAGAATTCATGTTCTCTAGAGATTACATTAATATAGCCCATATTATGTAGATGCACATATAGCACATGAGTTTTATTGTATAATCCGTAGGCGACTATATTTTAATATTGTATTTTTCAAAGATTAAGTAAAGATATTAATTGAGTAAGTAATTGCTTAAGAAGAATTTTTCGAATTAATTATTTGATTTTGTAACTAAGAATACGGTAAAAATATTTATGTTTATGTACGAGTACTAATATGATTTTATTTCATAATATTTTTAATTCATCGAAAATCGTAAAATGCATTTATTGGAACTGAAGCCATTAAACTAAATTATTATTGTTTTTAAGATTTTGGAAAATTGACTATGAAGGTACTTAATTTAATTTTTGTTTTATGTCAGTCAATTTTTATACATTCTGTGATATTTTCTCATTTTTACCGACCGTATTGTGTAAACAATAGGTAGGTTATGTGATGGCATCAAATTTTGCATATCGAGTTTTCGGTGGGAACGTACTTCTCCATAGTAGGGAAGTGTAAATAAACTATTTTTAGCAACCTGTCGGTCTGTCGGTCTGTCGGTCTGTCGGTCTGTCCGTCTGTCGGTCTGTGTGTGCACGCGTGTATCTCAAGTTCGGCTGAACCGATTTTGATGAAATTTTATATGTAAGTTTGTTTCCACCATGGCACGGATCGATCAACTTTTGGTATATATCAGGCCTCGGGAACTGCACTTTTTAGCGGGCCTTTTTTACATTTTTGAACATTTTGAAGAAAATATTCAACCGATTTACTTGAAAATTTATATATAAGCTCAGCTCGACCGTCCGCAAAAATTCCTATGTTTTGGAAGAAATCAGGCATCGGCAACTAGACATTTACTACGGGCCAAATATACATTTTTGTGTATATAAAGAGAAATAATCAACCGATTTCATTGAAATTTAATATATGAACTCCTCGTATTAAAACAATGAACATATAAATGTTTTGGAAAGATCAGGGCTCGAAAACGGATTTGCGGGCCGATTTTACATTTTTCACCATTTTGAAGAAAGTATTCAACCGATTTACTTGAAATTTCATATATAAGCTTTGCTCGATCATACGCAAAAATTCCTAACTTTTGGAAGAAATCAGGCATCAGCAACTGGGCGTTTACTACGGGCCAAATATACATTTTTGTGTATATAAAGAGAAATTATCAACCGATTTCATTGAAATTTAATATATGAATTCCCCGTATTAAAACAATGAACATGTAAATTTTTTGGAAAGATCAGGCATCGGCAACTAGACGTTTACTACAGGCCAAACATACACTTTTGTGAATATAAAGAGAAATAATCAACCGATTTCATTGAAATTTAATATATGAATTCCTCATATTAAAGCAATGAACATATAACTTTTTTGGAAAGATCAGGGCTCGAGAACTGATTTGCGGGCCGATTTTACATTTTTCACCATATCCACAGAACAAATTGATGGAATTTCTTGAAATTTGATATTTGAGTTCTGGTTGTTACCGAAACTAACTGGCGAGCAGTTCAGGGAATTCGGGTGGCACAAAGCGAAACTCTACTAAGAGCCAAATTTACATTTTTCTAAGTATGTTAACTATAAGCTTACTAATGTCCTAAAAATTGGAAAGAAGTATTTAACAGACATTTTTATAATATTCTGTAACACTTTCATTCAACTAGACAATACACAATGCGGTCGGTTATGTGCTGACCACATCAGATTTTTTTATTTTGTTATGCAATCACGTTGACCGTTATTTCCAAGCTATTCAAGTCTTTTGAGCTACAAAATAATGTAAATTATTCATCTTTATACTGTTTTTTATAATTGTTGCATATATACTAGATTATCTCTTCTAGTTTAGTCAGAAAACGCGTTTAAAGTTTTGCAAAAGATTTTTTTAAATATCTCCAAAAATATTTTTGCTACAGCCTATTATCATATATTTGCGGAATCTGTGAACTCCCAGTGATCACAAAAAACACTTAAAATCGCTCTATCTCTTCTAGTTTAGCCGGAAAACGCGGTTAAAGTTTTGCAACAGATTTTTTTAAATATCTCCAAAAATATTTTTGCTGCAGCCTATTATCTTATATTTGCGGAATCTGTGAACTCCCAGTGATCACAAAAAACACTTAAAATCGCTCTATCTCTTCTAGTTTAGCCACAAAACGCGTTTAAAGTTTTGCAAGAGATTTTTTTAAATATCTCCAAAAATATTTTTGCTGCAGCCTATTATTATATATTGGCGCAATCTGTGAACTCCCAGTGATCACAAAAAACACTTAAAATCGCTCTATCTCTTCTAGTTTAGCCGCAAAACGCGTTTAAAGTTTTGCAAAAGATTTTTTTAAATATCTCCAAAAATATTTTTGCTACAGCCTATTATCATATATTGGCGCAATCTGTGAACTCCCAGTGATCACAAAAAACACTTAAAATCGCTCTATCTCTTCTAGTTTAGCCGCAAAACGCGTTTAAAGTTTTGCAAAAGATTTTTTTAAATATCTCCAAAAATATTTTTGCTACAGCCTATTATCATATATTTGCGGAATCTGTGAACTCCCAGTGATCACAAAAAACACTTAAAATCGCTCTATCTCTTCTAGTTTAGCCGGAAAACGCGGTTAAAGTTTTGCAACAGATTTTTTTAAATATCTCCAAAAATATTTTTGCTGCAGCCTATTATCTTATATTTGCGGAATCTGTGAACTCCCAGTGATCACAAAAAACACTTAAAATCGCTCTATCTCTTCTAGTTTAGCCACAAAACGCGTTTAAAGTTTTGCAAGAGATTTTTTTAAATATCTCCAAAAATATTTTTGCTGCAGCCTATTATTATATATTGGCGCAATCTGTGAACTCCCAGTGATCACAAAAAACACTTAAAATCGCTCTATCTCTTCTAGTTTAGCCGCAAAACGCGTTTAAAGTTTTGCAAAAGATTTTTTTAAATATCTCCAAAAATATTTTTGCTACAGCCTATTATCATATATTGGCGCAATCTGTGAACTCCCAGTGATCACAAAAAACACTTAAAATCGCTCTATCTCTTCTAGTTTAGCCGGAAAACGCGTTTAAAGTTTTGCAAAAGATTTTTTTAAATATCTCCAAAAATATTTTTGCTGCAGCCTATTATTATATATTGGCGCAATCTGTGAACTCCCAGTGATCACAAAAAACACTTAAAATCGCTCTATCTCTTCTAGTTTAGCCACAAAACGCGGTTAAAGTTTTGCAACAGATTTTTTTAAATATCTCCAAAAATATTTTTGCTGCAGCCTATTATCTTATATTTGCGGAATCTGTGAACTCCCGGTGATCACAAAAAACACTTAAAATCGCTCTATCTCTTCTAGTTTAGCCGCAAAACGCGTTTAAAGTTTTGCAAAAGATTTTTTTAAATATCTCCAAAAATATTTTTGCTACAGCCTATTATCATATATTGGCGCAATCTGTGAACTCCCAGTGATCACAAAAAACACTTAAAATCGCTCTATCTCTTCTAGTTTAGCCGGAAAACGCGTTTAAAGTTTTGCAAAAGATTAAATATCTCCAAAAATATTTTTGCTACAGACTATTATCATATATTGGTGGAATCTGTGAACTCCCAGTGATCACAAAAAACACTTAAAATCTCTTTATCCCTTCTAGTTAAGCCAGAAAACGCGTTTAAAGTTTTGCAACAGATTTTTTTAAATATCTCCAAAAATATTTTTGCTACAGCCTATTTTCATATATTGGCGGAATCTGTGAACTCCCAGTGATCACAAAAAACACTTAAAATCGCTCTATCTCTTCTAGTTTAGCCAGAAAACGCGTTTAAAATTTTGCAACAGATTTTTTTAAATATCTCCAAAAATATTTTTGTTGCAGCCTATTATCTTATATTTGCGGAATCTGTGAACTCCCAGTGATCACAAAAAACACTTAAAATCGCTCTATCTCTTCTAGTTTAGCCACAAAACGCGTTTAAAGTTTTGCAAGAGATTTTTTTAAATATCTCCAAAAATATTTTTGCTGCAGCCTATTATTATATATTGGCGCAATCTGTGAACTCCCAGTGATCACAAAAAACACTTAAAATCGCTCTATCTCTTCTAGTTTAGCCGGAAAACGCGTTTAAAGTTTTGCAAAAGATTTTTTTAAATATCTCCAAAAATATTTTTGCTACAGCCTATTATCTTATATTGGCGGAATCTGTGAACTCCCAGTGATCACAAAAAAAAACACTTAAAATCGCTCTATCTCTTCTAGTTTAGCCAGAAAACGCGTTTAAAGTTTTGCAACAGATTTTTTTAAATATTTCCAAAAATATTTTTGCTACAGCCTATTTTCATATATTTGCGCTCTATCTCTTCTAGTTTAGCCACAAAACGCGTTTAAAGTTTTGCAAAAGATTTTTTTATAAATATCTCCAAAAATATTTTTGCTACAGCCTATTATCTCATATTGGCGGAATCTGTGAACTCCCAGTGATCACAAAAAAAAACACTTAAAATCGCTCTATCTCTTCTAGTTTAGCCAGAAAACGCGTTTAAAGTTTTGCAAAAGATTTTTTTAAATATCTCCAAAAATATTTTTGCTACAGCCTATTATCTTATATTGGCGGAATCTGTGAACTCCCAGTGATCACAAAAAAAAACACTTAAAATCGCTCTATCTCTTCTAGTTTAGCCAGAAAACGCGTTTAAAGTTTTGCAACAGATTTTTTTAAATATCTCCAAAAATATTTTTGCTACAGCCTATTTTCATATATTTGCGCTCTATCTCTTCTAGTTTAGCCACAAAACGCGTTTAAAGTTTTGCAAGAGATTTTTTTAAATATCTCCAAAAATATTTTTGCTGCAGCCTATTAATATATATTGGCGCAATCTGTGAACTCCCAGTGATCACAAAAAACACTTAAAATCGCTCTATCTCTTCTAGTTTAGCCGGAAAACGCGTTTAAAGTTTTGCAAAAGATTTTTTTATAAATATCTCCAAAAATATTTTTGCTACAGCCTATTATCATATATTGGCGCAATCTGTGAACTCCCAGTGATCACAAAAAACACTTAAAATCGCTCTATCTCTTCTAGTTTAGCCGGAAAACGCGTTTAAAGTTTTGCAAAAGATTAAATATCTCCAAAAATATTTTTTCTACAGACTATTATCATATATTGGTGGAATCTGTGAACTCCCAGTGATCACAAAAAACACTTAAAATCTCTTTATCCCTTCTAGTTAAGCCAGAAAACGCGTTTAAAGTTTTGCAACAGATTTTTTTAAATATCTCCAAAAATATTTTTGCTACAGCCTATTTTCATATATTGGCGGAATCTGTGAACTCCCAGTGATCACAAAAAACACTTAAAATCGCTCTATCTCTTCTAGTTTAGCCAGAAAACGCGTTTAAAATTTTGCAACAGATTTTTTTAAATATCTCCAAAAATATCTTTGTTGCAGCCTATTATCTTATATTTGCGGAATCTGTGAACTCCCAGTGATCACAAAAAACACTTAAAATCGCTCTATCTCTTCTAGTTTAGCCACAAAACGCGTTTAAAGTTTTGCAAGAGATTTTTTTAAATATCTCCAAAAATATTTTTGCTGCAGCCTATTATTATATATTGGCGCAATCTGTGAACTCCCAGTGATCACAAAAAACACTTAAAATCGCTCTATCTCTTCTAGTTTAGCCAGAAAACGCGTTTAAAGTTTTGCAACAGATTTTTTTAAATATCTCCAAAAATATTTTTGCTACAGACTATTATCATATATTGGCGGAATCTGTGAACTCCCAGTGATCACAAAAAACACTTAAAATCGCTTTATCTCTTCTAGTTTAGCCAGAAAACGCGTTTAAAATTTTGCAACAGATTTTTTTAAATATCTCCACAAATATTTTTGTTGCAGCCTATTATCTTATATTTGCGGAATCTGTGAACTCCCAGTGATCACAAAAAACACTTAAAATCGCTCTATCTCTTCTAGTTTAGCCGGAAAACGCGTTTAAAGTTTTGCAAAGGATTTTTTTTAAATATCTCCAAAAATATTTTTGCTACAGCCTATTATCTTATATTGGCGGAATCTGTGAACTCCCAGTGATCACAAAAAAAAAACACTTAAAATCGCTCTATCTCTTCTAGTTTAGCCAGAAAACGCGTTTAAAGTTTTGCAACAGATTTTTTTAAATATCTCCAAAAATATTTTTGCTACAGCCTATTTTCATATATTTGCGCTCTATCTCTTCTAGTTTAGCCACAAAACGCGTTTAAAGTTTTGCAAGAGATTTTTTTAAATATCTCCAAAAATATTTTTGCTGCAGCCTATTATTATATATTGGCGCAATCTGTGAACTACCAGTGATCACAAAAAACACTTAAAATCGCTCTATCTCTTCTAGTTTAGCCAGAAAACGCGTTTAAAGTTTTGCAAAAGATTAAATATCTCCAAAAATATTTTTGCTACAGACTATTATCATATATTGGTGGAATCTGTGAACTCCCAGTGATCACAAAAAACACTTAAAATCTCTTTATCCCTTCTAGTTAAGCCAGAAAACGCGTTTAAAGTTTTGCAACAGATTTTTTTAAATATCTCCAAAAATATTTTTGCTACAGCCTATTTTCATATATTGGCGGAATCTGTGAACTCCCAGTGATCACAAAAAACACTTAAAATCGCTCTATCTCTTCTAGTTTAGCCAGAAAACGCGTTTAAAGTTTTGCAACAGATTTTTTTAAATATCTCCAAAAATATTTTTGCTACAGACTATTATCATATATTGGCGGAATCTGTGAACTCCCAGTGATCACAAAAAACACTTAAAATCGCTCTATCTCTTCTAGTTTAGCCAGAAAACGCGTTTAAAGTTTTGCAACAGATTTTTTTAAATATCTCCAAAAATATTTTTGCTACAGCCTATTTTCATATATTTGCGCTCTATCTCTTCTAGTTTAGCCACAAAACGCGTTTAAAGTTTTGCAAGAGATTTTTTTAAATATCTCCAAAAATATTTTTGCTGCAGCCTATTATTATATATTGGCGCAATCTGTGAACTCCCAGTGATCACAAAAAACACTTAAAATCGCTCTATCTCTTCTAGTTTAGCCGGAAAACGCGTTTAAAGTTTTGCAAAAGATTTTTTTATAAATATCTCCAAAAATATTTTTGCTACAGCCTATTGTCTTATATTGGCGGAATCTGTGAACTCCCAGTGATCACAAAAAAAAACACTTAAAATCGCTCTATCTCTTCTAGTTTAGCCGGAAAACGCGTTTAAAGTTTTGCAAAAGATTTTTTTATAAATATCTCCAAAAATATTTTTGCTACAGCCTATTATCTTATATTTGCGGAATCTGTGAACTCCCAGTGATCACAAAAAACACTTAAAATCGCTCTATCTCTTCTAGTTTAGCCGGAAAACGCGTTTAAAGTTTTGCAACAGATTTTTTTAAATATCTCCAAAAATATTTTTGCTGCAGCCTATTATCATATATTGGCGCAATCTGTGAACTCCCAGTGATCACAAAAAACACTTAAAATCGCTCTATCTCTTCTAGTTTAGCCGAAAAACGCGTTTAAAGTTTTGCAAAAGTTTTTTTTAAATATCTCCAAAAATATTTTTGCTGCAGCCTACTATCTTATATTGGCGGAATCTGTGAACTCCCAGTGATCACAAAAAACACTTAGAATCGCTCTATCTCTTCTAGTTTAGCCGGAAAACGCGTTTAAAGTTTTGCAAAAGATTTTTTTAAATATCTCCAAAAATATTTTTGCTACAGCCTATTATCATATATTGGTGAAATCTGTGAACTCCCAGTGATCACAAAAAAAACCTTAAAATCACTCTATCTCTTCTAGTTTAGCCAGAAAACGCGTTTAAAGTTTTGCAACAGATTTTTTTAAATATCTCCAAAAACATTTTTGCTACAGCCTATTATCATATATTGGCGGAATCGATGAACTCCCAGTGATCACAAAAAACACTTAAAATCGCTCTATCTCTTCTAGTTTAGTCAGAAAACGCGTTTAAAGTTTTGCAAAAGACTTTTTTAAATATTTCCAAAAATATTTTTGCTGCAGCCTATTATCATATATTGGCGGAATCTGTGAACTCCCAGTGATCACAAAAAACACTTAAAATCGCTCTATCTCTTCTAGTTTAGTCAGAAAACGCGTTTAAAGTTTTGCAAAAGACTTTTTTAAATATTTCCAAAAATATTTTTGCTGCAGCCTATTATCATATATTGGTGGAATCTGTGAACTCCCAGTGATCACAAAAACACTTAAAATCGCTCTATCTCTTCTAGTTTAGCAAGAAAACGCGTTTAAAGTTTTGCAAAAGACTTTTTTAAATATCTCCAAAAATATTTTTGCTACAGCCTATTATCATATATTGGTGAAATCTGTGAACTCCCAGTGATCACAAAAAAACCCTTAAAATCACTCTATCTCTTCTAGTTTAGCCAGAAAACGCGTTTAAAGTTTTGCAACAGATTTTTTTAAATATCTCCAAAAATATTTTTGCTACAGCCTATTATCATATATTGGCGGAATCGATGAACTCCCAGTGATCACAAAAAACACTTAAAATCGCTCTATCTCTTCTAGTTTAGTCAGAAAACGCGTTTAAAGTTTTGCAAAAGACTTTTTTAAATATTTCCAAAAATATTTTTGCTGCAGCCTATTATCATATATTGGCGGAATCTGTGAACTCCCAGTGATCACAAAAACACTTAAAATCGCTCTATCTCTTCTAGTTTAGCAAGAAAACGCGTTTAAAGTTTTGCAAAAGACTTTTTTAAATATCTCCAAAAATATTTTTGCTACAGCCTATTATCATATATTGGCGGAATCTGTGAACTCCCAGTGATCACAAAAAACACTTAAAATCGCTCTATCTCTTCTAGTTTAGCCAGAAAACGTATTTCAAGTTTTGCAAAAGATTTTTTTAAATATCTCCAAAAATATTTTTGCTACAGCCTATTATCATATATTGGCGGAATCTGTGAACTCCCAGTGATCACAAAAAACACTTAAAATCGCTCTATCTCTTCTAGTTTAGCCGGAAAACGCGTTTAAAGTTTTGCAAAAGATTAAATATCTCCAAAAATATTTTTTCTACAGACTATTATCATATATTGGTGGAATCTGTGAACTCCCAGTGATCACAAAAAACACTTAAAATCTCTTTATCCCTTCTAGTTAAGCCAGAAAACGCGTTTAAAGTTTTGCAACAGATTTTTTTAAATATCTCCAAAAATATTTTTGCTACAGCCTATTTTCATATATTGGCGGAATCTGTGAACTCCCAGTGATCACAAAAAACACTTAAAATCGCTCTATCTCTTCTAGTTTAGCCAGAAAACGCGTTTAAAATTTTGCAACAGATTTTTTTAAATATCTCCAAAAATATCTTTGTTGCAGCCTATTATCTTATATTTGCGGAATCTGTGAACTCCCAGTGATCACAAAAAACACTTAAAATCGCTCTATCTCTTCTAGTTTAGCCACAAAACGCGTTTAAAGTTTTGCAAGAGATTTTTTTAAATATCTCCAAAAATATTTTTGCTGCAGCCTATTATTATATATTGGCGCAATCTGTGAACTCCCAGTGATCACAAAAAACACTTAAAATCGCTCTATCTCTTCTAGTTTAGCCAGAAAACGCGTTTAAAGTTTTGCAACAGATTTTTTTAAATATCTCCAAAAATATTTTTGCTACAGACTATTATCATATATTGGCGGAATCTGTGAACTCCCAGTGATCACAAAAAACACTTAAAATCGCTTTATCTCTTCTAGTTTAGCCAGAAAACGCGTTTAAAATTTTGCAACAGATTTTTTTAAATATCTCCAAAAATATTTTTGTTGCAGCCTATTATCTTATATTTGCGGAATCTGTGAACTCCCAGTGATCACAAAAAACACTTAAAATCGCTCTATCTCTTCTAGTTTAGCCGGAAAACGCGTTTAAAGTTTTGCAAAGGATTTTTTTTAAATATCTCCAAAAATATTTTTGCTACAGCCTATTATCTTATATTGGCGGAATCTGTGAACTCCCAGTGATCACAAAAAAAAAACACTTAAAATCGCTCTATCTCTTCTAGTTTAGCCAGAAAACGCGTTTAAAGTTTTGCAACAGATTTTTTTAAATATCTCCAAAAATATTTTTGCTACAGCCTATTTTCATATATTTGCGCTCTATCTCTTCTAGTTTAGCCACAAAACGCGTTTAAAGTTTTGCAAGAGATTTTTTTAAATATCTCCAAAAATATTTTTGCTGCAGCCTATTATTATATATTGGCGCAATCTGTGAACTACCAGTGATCACAAAAAACACTTAAAATCGCTCTATCTCTTCTAGTTTAGCCGGAAAACGCGTTTAAAGTTTTGCAAAAGATTAAATATCTCCAAAAATATTTTTGCTACAGACTATTATCATATATTGGTGGAGTCTGTGAACTCCCAGTGATCACAAAAAACACTTAAAATCTCTTTATCCCTTCTAGTTAAGCCAGAAAACGCGTTTAAAGTTTTGCAACAGATTTTTTTAAATATCTCCAAAAATATTTTTGCTACAGCCTATTTTCATATATTGGCGGAATCTGTGAACTCCCAGTGATCACAAAAAACACTTAAAATCGCTCTATCTCTTCTAGTTTAGCCAGAAAACGCGTTTAAAGTTTTGCAACAGATTTTTTTAAATATCTCCAAAAATATTTTTGCCACAGACTATTATCATATATTGGCGGAATCTGTGAACTCCCAGTGATCACAAAAAACACTTAAAATCGCTCTATCTCTTCTAGTTTAGCCAGAAAACGCGTTTAAAGTTTTGCAACAGATTTTTTTAAATATCTCCAAAAATATTTTTGCTACAGCCTATTTTCATATATTTGCGCTCTATCTCTTCTAGTTTAGCCACAAAACGCGTTTAAAGTTTTGCAAGAGATTTTTTTAAATATCTCCAAAAATATTTTTGCTGCAGCCTATTATTATATATTGGCGCAATCTGTGAACTCCCAGTGATCACAAAAAACACTTAAAATCGCTCTATCTCTTCTAGTTTAGCCGGAAAACGCGTTTAAAGTTTTGCAAAAGATTTTTTTATAAATATCTCCAAAAATATTTTTGCTACAGCCTATTATCTTATATTGGCGGAATCTGTGAACTCCCAGTGATCACAAAAAAAAACACTTAAAATCGCTCTATCTCTTCTAGTTTAGCCGGAAAACGCGTTTAAAGTTTTGCAAAAGATTTTTTTATAAATATCTCCAAAAATATTTTTGCTACAGCCTATTATCTTATATTTGCGGAATCTGTGAACTCCCAGTGATCACAAAAAACACTTAAAATCGCTCTATCTCTTCTAGTTTAGCCGGAAAACGCGTTTAAAGTTTTGCAACAGATTTTTTTAAATATCTCCAAAAATATTTTTGCTGCAGCCTATTATCATATATTGGCGCAATCTGTGAACTCCCAGTGATCACAAAAAACACTTAAAATCGCTCTATCTCTTCTAGTTTAGCCGAAAAACGCGTTTAAAGTTTTGCAAAAGTTTTTTTTAAATATCTCCAAAAATATTTTTGCTGCAGCCTACTATCTTATATTGGCGGAATCTGTGAACTCCCAGTGATCACAAAAAACACTTAGAATCGCTCTATCTCTTCTAGTTTAGCCGGAAAACGCGTTTAAAGTTTTGCAAAAGATTTTTTTAAATATCTCCAAAAATATTTTTGCTACAGCCTATTATCATATATTGGTGAAATCTGTGAACTCCCAGTGATCACAAAAAAACCCTTAAAATCACTCTATCTCTTCTAGTTTAGCCAGAAAACGCGTTTAAAGTTTTGCAACAGATTTTTTTAAATATCTCCAAAAACATTTTTGCTACAGCCTATTATCATATATTGGCGGAATCGATGAACTCCCAGTGATCACAAAAAACACTTAAAATCGCTCTATCTCTTCTAGTTTAGTCAGAAAACGCGTTTAAAGTTTTGCAAAAGACTTTTTTAAATATTTCCAAAAATATTTTTGCTGCAGCCTATTATCATATATTGGCGGAATCTGTGAACTCCCAGTGATCACAAAAAACACTTAAAATCGATCTATCTCTTCTAGTTTAGTCAGAAAACGCGTTTAAAGTTTTGCAAAAGACTTTTTTAAATATTTCCAAAAATATTTTTGCTGCAGCCTATTATCATATATTGGTGGAATCTGTGAACTCCCAGTGATCACAAAAACACTTAAAATCGCTCTATCTCTTCTAGTTTAGCAAGAAAACGCGTTTAAAGTTTTGCAAAAGACTTTTTTAAATATCTCCAAAAATATTTTTGCTACAGCCTATTATCATATATTGGTGAAATCTGTGAACTCCCAGTGATCACAAAAAAACCCTTAAAATCACTCTATCTCTTCTAGTTTAGCCAGAAAACGCGTTTAAAGTTTTGCAACAGATTTTTTTAAATATCTCCAAAAATATTTTTGCTACAGCCTATTATCATATATTGGCGGAATCGATGAACTCCCAGTGATCACAAAAAACACTTAAAATCGCTCTATCTCTTCTAGTTTAGTCAGAAAACGCGTTTAAAGTTTTGCAAAAGACTTTTTTAAATATTTCCAAAAATATTTTTGCTGCAGCCTATTATCATATATTGGCGGAATCTGTGAACTCCCAGTGATCACAAAAACACTTAAAATCGCTCTATCTCTTCTAGTTTAGCAAGAAAACGCGTTTAAAGTTTTGCAAAAGACTTTTTTAAATATCTCCAAAAATATTTTTGCTACAGCCTATTATCATATATTGGCGGAATCTGTGAACTCCCAGTGATCACAAAAAACACTTAAAATCGCTCTATCTCTTCTAGTTTAGCCAGAAAACGTATTTCAAGTTTTGCAAAAGATTTTTTTAAATATCTCCAAAAATATTTTTGCTACAGCCTATTAATCACGGCTTGTGTTGTACCAACTTTTATATCGCACAAACTCATTTTTATTGCACATCTACATTTCGCACAGTTCAAATTCGTGAAATCAATAACTAATTTTTAAAATAAATTTCAATCCATGATGATTTTCCGGATCACGACGGTCTCTACCTTCCTCTCTTCTCGTATAATCTTTAAAAAGCACCCTACAACATTAAACTTAGAGTCTTTTCAAAAAATTTTTTTTTTCTTAATATTTTCTACTTTGAAAAATTTCAAGTCTTGTATTTTTTTCTTAAATATTTTATAAAATTCTGTAATGAATTTGTTAAAAAATTGCTAGATACTTTTTTTTTTTTTAATTGATTGCGATTAAATTTTGTGTTCTATTGATTTTTTTTTTTTGTTTTAGAGTACATTTATTTGTTTGGGAATGCAGTTCCACACAATATTCCAGAAATGGTCATAAAATTACAACTTGATCAACTTTGAAAAAAAAAATCAAAGCTTTTTTCTGATTACTTTTGAAAAAAAAAAACAATACTCAGAATTCGTTACTTGGGGCTAATTAGTAACTAATAAAAATCTGTGAAATTATAAAATATTTTTTGTTCCATAATAAACTAATTAAATCTTGAAATTTATAAAATTCTTCTAACTACAATTTTAATAAAATTTTATTTAAAAATTTAAGCATAAAATTCTGAATGAAAAATTAAATTTTTTTTTCTTTTATTTTCATTACAGGTAAGTCATAATTGCTACTGTGTTTTTTTTTTGAGATTTTCAATAACATTATACACTAAGGTGATAGAATATTGAAAAATTCACACGAATCCAAGAAGAAAAATAAAAACGCTGCCTTTGAAGGTAAAAATAATTTAATTTTAATATTTTTTAATCAATTTATAAAATTTGTTCTCTTGTTCTCAATGAATATCTTAAATATATTTGTACATATAAATATAAATTTATTATACACAATAAATAATAATTATTTTTACTACGTATAAACTTGTATACGCGAAAAGAAAAATATTACTACTACTATAATATTTTTATTATACGCGAGAGTAAAAATAATTTCAAGGCCACAATTTTAACCATCAATCGAATTGTAAATTAACTGCAAAGAATTTTATTATATAAGTACAATATTTTTTTTTTTCCTGTGTTGTTATTTTATTACCATATTTCAAGAAATTTCCTAAATTCAAAGATTTATTTACAAAATATCAAGTAAAAATTATTTTATTTTTAAGTATTGTAACATTTTGTATACATATTACTTTAATTATATATCGTACATTACTACCTACATATATGGTAATACTTGTATAACATTAAAATAATGTTAATGAAAGAACAGTCATCTGCAAATATCATAAGAAAAATCAATAAAGAAATAAATAGAGAAAAACAAAAAAACAGCAGTTATGATGACTGTAATTATCGCGCCATCGTAAAATGGAAATCATTATTATTTTTATTTTTAATGTTTGTATATTCTTTTTTCATACATAAGTATGTATGTATGCTATGCGCACATAATATGCGAAAAGTCACAAATGTACAAGCTATAAAATTACAGCTTTGTATACCCAAAGTACACAAAAATTATTTGTTTTGTTGTTTTTATTTTTTTTTGACATATTATACCATTAGATTCGTTAAATACAGCCTGCGTACTTAGTAAGATTATTATTTTAAGCTTAGTGGTTTGGCATTACATAATGTGAAATAAATTTCGACAAAATCAATAATTGTTGTTATAATTACAAGACTGATTATTAAATGTGTTCATTTTAATTGAAAAACCGCATTTCGACTAGTGATGATTCTTCTGCTAGAGACAATGTTAAAGAGATTAATGGGCTGCATTAACTCTCTCTAGAGATTTCTTTTCATAAAAGGCTTGTATTTTTTGGTTACAGTGGAGCGTTAGGTAAAAATGTAAAAAACTGTTAAGAGTCTAGTTTGCTTACGAAAAAATTTTTTTTTAAAAATAATGTTAAATTAATTTGAAATATTCTTGAAATATTGAAAATATTTGGATCTAGTGACATTTTTTTTTTTGATAATAGAGCTCGGGCATTTGAGAAGCTTTTGATAATAGAGATTAGGCACTTCTGTTACTATTGTTTTTGATTGTATACCATTTCAAGTGTTGTAAACGCAGTTGTATGCTCTTAATAGGCTATGTGGTCAGAATAGCTGACTTGGTGTTGTCGTACCCGCCTAACTCTTCTTTAAGATTATGGTTCTAAACAGTCTTGTTTAAACAGTATTTGAAGAAATCAGATATTTTATTGTTAACATAAGTACAACGAGATTTAAAAAATCAAGTTGATGATTTAAGAATAACGAGCTACTGAAGATCAAATTCCTTTTTCATAATCATACTGTTGAATTTAGAACAAATCGCCCAAAATACTCAAGTATACTCCTTGAATTATTCATAATTTTATTGCATTTGTTCATTTTTCAAAAATATTTAAAGCACCCTATATGATTTAATTAAAACATTTTTTTTTTTATTAATTTTTTTTGTTGTATAAATCAAAAACTTAGCAATAATTAATAATTAACCATCAATATTTCAATATACATAAAAAATATAATTATAATTTATGTCTATATAGCTATATAACAAATATGGTAATAATTATTCAATTTATCATCATTTTTATTAATATTATTGATTTTTATTCATTTGTTTCAATAATAAAATTTATTATTGAAAGCCTTATTCTCATCATCATCCTCCTTGAAAAAGTCACAATAAAAATTTAAAAATATTTAATTACCAATTTTAATTTTATAAATATACACACATATATATACATAATATATGTAGGTATATATTTTGCGTTCATAATTACAACACAAGTATGTATAAAAAAATTTTATAAAAGAATTTTATCATTTTTGTAAAAACACAAATAAAATTCAATGTAATTATTATAATGATGGTGATGATAAAATGATGATCACAATAATATAATTATAATAATTATCATTTGTTATATTATTTAGAAAAATCAAAATGTAGGTATACTAAACGGTACAATTCTATATTGTATAACAGTTATATTTCAAATATTTTTTTTTTATTTATTTATAGTGTACAATATTGCTTAAATTTATCAGCATGATACCAATTTTGTTTCTTAATTTCTCTTTTATACAATAATAATTATTATACTCAAATTGGGTATAACATAATTTATGTTATATGTTATATATGTATACGTATATACAAATATTTGGTATAGATCTACATATATATTTAACCTTATACCGTAATAATGATTATATTTCTTACGACATACTAATATATTCTGTCGTAAAATCTTACAAAACCTTATAATTTACAGTTTATGTACAAAAATAAGTCACTCTTTCTCTCTCTTTTCCTCCTTCTCACTAATTATACCTTCAAATATATTTACAAAGTATTGTTATATAAGTCAGATAATTAGCAAGAGTGTTTCACTCTTAAAATATCAAAAAAAAAAAATTTTTTATTATGAAATTTTTGGAAAATGCGGAAATTCTTTGAATTTGTTACACCAAATGGTAATAATGACTATTCAATTATGATTTCTTGTTTATGACATTTTCTGTGTGCTGTCTTTAACACTATAAAAATTCTCAATTTGTTGTGTTTTTTTTTCGTTCTAACTGTTTATTTCTCTTTCGTATATTATTTTCTACCCATTTCTAAAAGTTTTTCTCCCATATTTCGTTTTCTTGTTATTTTTTTCTCTTTCTTTTCTTCTCTCGTTTAACATAATTGATCCAAATTTTTTTTTGGTTATTTTTCTTTAATTAAGACCAGAACAAATTGAGAATTTTTCAATCACAATTTCAAGAAAATTTTATATGAAATTCGTTTACAAGTCGAAAATATGAGATGACAAACAAAAAACACAGAAAAAAATAAACAAAATGGAAAATTTAGTTTTCCTTTTTCACTTTTGTTTTTCACGACACACATTTGGTTTTTTTTTTATGTAATATTTTGCTTATAATGTACAATTTTGTTTTTTTTTTTCAATAATGATAGAAATGTCATAATAACTGTATTTTTCCTTCTATTTGCACTCTTTCTCAATATTATTTTTATTTTGAAGAAAAAAGAACCCTCAGAATTTTTCACTTTTTCTTTTAATGGGCTTCTATGGTATGGCAGTGCTGCTGCAACAATAGTAACACAATAATAACAGAAGAATAGATGAGAACAATAAGAAAGCAAAATTTGTCACAGTAGGAGAATAAATTTTGCCTCATTTTCAATGTTGTCAAAAGCATAAGAAAAGTTTTTTTTTCATCTTGTTTTTATGTTTTTTGTTTTTTTTACTTAAACACATTAGAAGAGAAGAAAAATAAAAATAAATAATGAAAACAAGAAGAGTGAAAAAGCAAAACAATGAAGGTTTTGAAAAGAATAAAAAAAACCTCGAAACTGAAAAAAAATTAGTAAAACAGAAAAAAAAGAGAAATAAAATAAAAAATTACAATAAGAAAAGTTGATAGAAGGAAAATGAAAATTAAAGAGGAAAATAAAAGAAATTTTCACTAATGACTTTGCATCTTCATTATCAGACATTTTTTAATAATAAGAATTTCTTTAATGAGAACTGATTAAAGAGTAAAAGAGACACAAATAGTTTGCATATAAAAAAGAAAACAAACGAAAAAAAAAATTTTTTTTTTATGACAAGAAAAAATTATGTGGTGTTTGGCACAGATTTAGAAAAAAAATCAACAGACCGTTGCTTCCCATTTCTATTAAAAAAAAAAAAAAACAAGAAAAAAAAAACACTTTTTTTTTTTGTGTCAGCTTCTCTATTTCACCTACTACCTACTTACCTATGTAATCTAAATTGAAAGTAAAATTAGTAACTTTCTTTCAATTTCTTTTAAGATGCATACAAGTTAAAGCATTTAGTGTTACTTATAACGTGTTCAAAATTTCACATAACTTCTTAGTTATACAAATTAATTGTTAGTATAGAATTCGATTTATTTTTTCTCATTATAACACAGCATGCCGCATCCACCTAATTATGAATTGGTGTCCATCCATTATTGTTTACTATTCTGTTGAATATGGTAATTAAAGCTCACAGTTAGTGATGCACAATTTAATCTTATAGATTTTGTGTGTATGTATGAACTATCAAAAGAATTTTACCAAAAATCTTGCAAAAAATGCTAATAGTTTAAAGTTAATCATGTCAACTCTATCAGATATGTAAAAAATGTGTGGTTCTAAGAAATGTGTGGTTCTAAGAGCAATTCCACAACTGAGACTTCTATCAGCCATTATATTGATTCATACTGATTTTTATTTTATAAATACGAATTGTGTTGATCACTAGAGCTTATATATTTTCTGAAATATGGCTCCAAAAATATTGTTGGAGTTGTGAATTTTCAAGTACTAATGCAATTTAATTAAAATTTTTCGAGAATGATGGTTCTATGGATGTATTTTTACATTTTTAATATTGCAGCCAAAATAGTTTCTAAAATACAATAAAATTATTTTGTTGTTATGTATCCGATTCCGATGCAACATGTTCCTTACAAATTGGTAAATGTAGCTTTTTCAGGTTAATGATTGCTGTCCATTCCGAAAATGTCAACTGAAGCTACATTTTCGAAGAAAGAGCTCTCTACATATTAATAATATTAAGTTCTTAATAAATTCTGAAATCTATATACAAAATTTTTGAATTTCAAATGAGCCAAAACAACATATACGAGTAACAAACTATTGTTACCTTAGTGTGGCATGTATTTGGTATTTTGGCTTATAAAGTGAAAGCTTTCTAAATTCTCTCTATAATAATTTAATCAAATTTAAAAACTTAAGGTATTTTATAAAATAATTTCTTAATTTATTTCTTGCGGTATATTTTTTTTTAGCTAAACAACAATTTATATTCGATAAAAATCTTATTTTAATTATTATTTCTCAAATTTTGTATAGAATTTTAATTTGTGCCTAAATGAATTTTTTTTTGTCCCATTCTTCTCTTTATAAATTCCTTAATTTAAATTTTTAATTTTCAATTCGTATTCACAGATTACCTTTATTTTTCTGTGTTTCTACTTTACTCGACAGACTTAAAAAATGATAATTTTTGGCGAAACGTTAATGTAATCATTTAGAAATGAACAGCATGAAACTTGTTAAATGGTACAAGCATTTTTGTATTCTTTCCTTTTCTTTTTATAATTCTAATATTAAAACCATGTGTTATATGTTATAGGTTCGTAAGCATGTACATTAACCGAATTGAAATTTTTGCTAAAATTGAATACATAAATACATTTTGAGAAAAGTGAATCTTCATTTGAAAGAGAACCACCACAACAAAGGCACTTTATGGTGATTGAAAAAGATTTTGTATTTCTTCTATAGAATATTTTACTATTATACTGGTTGGGTAAGACACAATAGCAAAATATTGAAAATGACAAACGAATTCAAATTAGTCAAAAATCAAAAAAGAAAAAAAACAGGAAAAGTAAAAAGAAGGACACTAAAAATGAGAACATGATGACCAAATGAAAAGCTTAATATTCTACTTAAAAAAAAAACCAAACATAAATGACATGGCGACGGCTTCAATGCGGGTGGTCCACCTAAAATCTATACTGCGATACTAAAATATTTTTTTACAAAATAAGGAAAAAACTAAAATAACAACAAGTAACACATATTGCTTCTTTCTTGCCTTTCTTTGTGTATTTTAGACACGAAGTTTGCTTCTTCTTAGCAATTTTTTTTGCCGATTTTTTTAAGTTTGTTGTCGTTTTTCTCTCTTTTATTTTGGTTGCTTTTAAGTATTTTGTGCTTTCAATTATCTTGTTTTGACACATTTATAGCAACAAAAAATAAAAAAGTAAATCCCATAGTATATTTGCTGATAAAAAAAACGAGAAAGAAACGCAGCCGATGTAATTGCAAAACAAGAAAATGTGAATTTGACGTTCGTTGACTTCATAAGTAAAACAAAAATCACATAAGCAGTTTTAATCGTTGCAATTCTTAAAACTGCCTCTATTAAAATACACTTTATGTTTGCACCAATATATTTTCTTAATTTTGAGTAATTGAAAATTGATGCTACAAAGAGTATTAAAAATTTGTGCCGCAAATTTGGTCTTTAAAATTTTACTCGTTAAGAAAATTAATAATGAGTAAACCAGAGTTCGTTTTTCAAATTCAAATTGTGTGCTTGTGTATGTTCATATATTATGGTGGAATCAAAATCGGTTGTTAATTTAAGCCAAACTGAACAGGGTGCACTGCAAATTTCAAGCCGTGAAATTGACGATTCGACTCAATTCTCCCTTATACTCCAAAATAACGTATTGTGAACTGGTGTTGAAGGAAACTAAATGTTAAGAGCCATTCGTTTTATTACTGTCTATGTCATGTTTATCGCGGCAATTTTTCTCTTTATTGTTCTTCATCGTCCAACGCTTCTTCTCCCTTGTGGGCTTCACTCCAATACCGGTCTTGCAATTGTTTCAGGTGGCCGTCGTAGGAGCGTATGGTCGTCGCGGGACGGGCGGAGCGCATTCTAAATCCTTTCGGTTGCTTGTTAAGGCTCATTGTATGCTCCTTGGAGTGTTTTTTGACTTCCGCATTGTTTTATATAAGGCAACGTTAAAAAGCAGCGCAAAGAAAGGCGGCTCTGTTTTTCACTGGTCACAATGCGTAGTAGCTGGTTCAGTATATTGTACCCGTATTCTTCTATTACTCGGCGGTCTTCAAATGGCTTCGCATGTAATTGTGTCGAACGCTCTTTCAAAGCCAGCGACCGCTATGTATAGGAAGGATTTCCCTTCAATTGACTGCTTCACATTAGTGTCGGGGAGTTCGAGTAGTCCATGTTTTTTTTCCTGAATCCACCTTGTTCTTCTCTCATAGTTTCTTCTTTTGTCATTTCCATTCTGGACAGGATTATTAGTGCCAGCACACTGTTAACCGTTTTCAACATGGTTATATACTATGTATGGCAAATCAGAATTACATTCAATTATTTCTATATTACAGCAGTTATTGATGTCGCAATTTTATCTTAGGAGTCGGTGAAACTGATTATACCCGTTTTATTTCATTCAAAAACGTACACTTCTAAAATAAACAAGCAAGACGTATCAGATCTCATAATATGCGTATTCTAATCTCTTAACTATGGTACTAAAATGTTCTTTGATTCTTAAAAATGAAAAATATTTCACTAATTTATTGTGACAATTAAACATTTGTACAACAGAACAACAGATGATGAGCGTTGGAGTTGTGTAGGAAAAAAAAATTGTTTTCTTTTTTTTGCGAAAAAGGCAAAATAATAAAATTAAGAATAAAAATTTTTAAATCACAACAAAAAAAAACACAAAATGAAAGCAAACCTGCGATGAGAAACTGTTGGAGTTTTAAATTATTAATTGTCAAAGGTCAGTGGTCTCTAACTTTTTTAATTAAGGGGCTGTTTTTAACAATTTAAAATCAAAAATAAACAACAAAAATTTTTTATTTTTATCCCATATATGGGGATTTTTTTTTATAAAAACTTATCTGCATACAATAAAGCATATAAAATATGCCATGTATGCCGTCCTCTACAGCACACAAAATGTTATAATTGTTTCTTTTTTATTTTTCAAATAACTATTTAATATTTAAAAAACGTTTGGTTTTACAAGGTTCAACATCAGGTTCAACTTTTTATTAAAACAAAAATCAGAAATTAATCAAAAAACAATAATGTTGTGAATTTTTTTAAATACCTATAGAATGAATTTGCGAGTTTTAAGTAAAGATTTTTAAGGTTTTTTTATCATAAGCAATTAAAAGGATTAAAACAAACCATACGCATACTTGAAAATTTTATATTAAAGAACAGGAATAGGCTCTTTATAAAATATTATAAATAATTTAAGATTTGATAATTAATCTGAATTCGGTAAGTTAACACAAATAAATTCTGGTTGTTGATATTTTTTTTAAATATGATTTGCACCAATTTAAAGGGATTATTTTAATAAAATTAACATTATAATAAAAATCATTGAATTATAATTAACAACCGCACATTATACCAATATACAAAAAGCATTGATTTAATACGTCTCTCTTCATTGTTTACTCACTACTAGGTGTTAGCGGTCATACCAGATGTCCTTATAAACTTCACGATCCATTGCTTAATGCACCAAATCATCAATATTTGATATTTCGGTTCAGTTCCTGATGTTACGTAGCCATGACATTTACTTAGTGCCAATACCAATTTTGCCTTCAATTTTACCCTGTTTGATTAGCTGCAAAAGTTCGTACTTTTCACCACGTATGTCCAAAATATGAATTTTTCCTACGTTTTATAACAGTTAGAATTTCACGATTGTTATTTATTTTTTTCGAAAAACTTCGTTATTTGTGACATGTTCAACCCATGAAATGTTCAGCATTCTTTTGTACAACCACATTTCGAAATGCTTTAAGTTTATTGATGTGATTGGTTTTTAAGGTCCAAGATTCTACTTCATATAAAAGTACAAACAATACATAGCATTTGAAAAAACGGAGACGAATCTTCAAATTTAGATCACAGCAACCAAACACCTTTTTATATTTGTTAAAAGCAGCTTTCGCTATTTCGAATCGACATCTTATTTCCAACTCACAAGTTCAATCTTCATTTAACCATTGCCCAAGAAATTTAAATATCGACTGATGTTGGATTAGAGGGTTATCGATGGTTCAAAACCTCGTGCCTGCCATCATAAATTTTGTTTTCTTAGCGCTAATTTTGAGACGATGATTTATAATTGAGCAATTGGAACTTTTCAACATAACTTATGTAGAATTATTTAATATGAAAATTACCAATTTTTATATTAAATTTAACAGGAGAAACTGCAATATCTTATTTGAAATGAATTTAATTAAATGTTTGTATTTTCAAATAAACTAGTTTTTTTTATATTTCATCAGATTAATCTAGCTGTATTGAACTGCCTCACCTATACCGGATCAGACCAGCCTGATTTTTAATTCATGATTATAATATGTAATGACTAATAAGGGTAGAAATATCCATGAAATAGTCACTTGATCGAGCAATATTGTCTATAATTTTCGAAATGTTTTTGTGAGTTTTTGTTAGGATAATCTTAAAATCATTATTTGTTCTAGTTATACGTACATGGTATCATGTGGTTTTGAAAAAATCGAATTCTTTACACAAAACATAATAAATTTTCTAAATATTTGTAGTTCTGATACTAATCAATTTATTAGTCAACCCCCATAAGGCTGTATTTTGAAAAAATCCGCATTAACATCAAGAAAATTCTTTAATTCGGAAATTATTCAAATTTTTAAGGAAAATAACGCAAGAACTAAATGTGTTTTTGAATAAAATTACGAATTATATGTCAATTTTCTTGTAAATGTGCTGACACATTCCAAAGTTTTAAAATATTTCGAATTATTTTTTACATTTCGAAACTAATTGCGAAGTTTTCGATCTTATATTACTTGAATTCAAACAATATGTAATTATTGATTAATTTATGGTATTGTTTCACATCTGTATGTACACACTTTTCCAATTCCATTTTAAACTTAACTATTATATTTTTTTTTGTATTTACAATTTCTGTTTTTTATCACAATAATTATAAAAACCACAATTAAACAATTTTTAATTTACAATAATTTAAATTTTATTTTATAGATCTTCCTCCTTTTTTTCCTTATAGTATTTTATTATCGGTTTTCAATTTGTTTCTTTATTTATATAATTAATTTGTAATTTTCAATTTACACAACTGCTTGGCTATATGGTCAAAGAGTAAAAAACCAATTTTTTTTTTATTATTATTTTTTGTTATTGATTATCATTACAAGGACGTCTGCTCAATAACATTGAATATACAAAATGTATGGGTATGAACCAATTTATAACACCAGCTAGTAGTATAAAACAAATAGTATAATAATTATTATTTATTCTCATTAAATATCTGATCAATGTGCGATTTTAAAATACATACATACATAAGGAAGGTAAGGTATAAATACTTAAAATGTGGAAGAGATAATAAAGAAAATATAATACGAAAAAATAAAATGTTAAAATGTAAAATGAAAATGTCATTATTCATTTTGGTGCGTAAATTTGATTCCTTTCCACATATGAACGCCATATAAATAAAGTTGGATCAAACCAATGGTTTGTATTGTAGCACTTTTCCCTTCAACAAGTGAAAATACTGCTTTTAAAAACAGTCTATGTATATCCACCACACTATTAAAATTATTTTCATTTATAAACGAAACTATTTCTAGGATTGCATAAATTTAGGATGAACCATTTATGCAGTCTTTGAAATAAAGCAAAAATTAATATAAACAGGGGTTAACATAATGCTCGATTTTAAGGGCTAATTGTGTGAGTTAAGAAAAATAATTATATTTTTTAATGTCATGGAATTTACCGTTAACTTTTTGTGTTTATAGAAATTTGAAAAAACTTGCGGTTTCAGAAATATAAGGTGTCAAAAATGCAAATTTTACAAATTTCAAGAGGCCATAACTTGAGAGGGGGTGGAGATGGAAAAAAATTTTCTTCTAACAAAATGAACTACTTGTTAATGTCTAAAAGCTTCTACAGGCTGGGGTCTAGAAGAAAAATGACATCAAAAATTTGGAAAAAAAGGACTTCAGATAACGGTAAATTTGAACGGCCATTTTGTTTTTCTAAAGTTTAACTATAGTATACCGCGATAGGGGAAGCAAGCCACTGCCTTTCTGCGTTTGCGAAATTTCAAAAATGCATATGGTTTCATTGCAACAAATAGTTAAAATAGGCCATTTTTAGTGCTTTGGGGGGGTATAACTTCTAGAGGGGGGGAGATAGGTGAAAATTTTGTTCTACGAAAATAAGTTTCTAGTGAAGATCTATGTACGTATTAAATTTCAGCTTTCTATCATTAAGAATGTAGAAGTTTTGTAAACAGACACACGGACGGACGGACGGACGGACGGACGGACGGACGGACGGACGGACGGACAGAGTGAAACTAATAAGCACTTTTTTTCAAAAAATTTTTGGAAAAGTGCTAAAAAGCCAGAAATGCAAAAAAGAAAGCAAAACAAGTTTACCGCGAGTTAATGTTGTTTCTTCTGCTATTATACTTGTTTTTATCAACTTTCCTTCAGAAATTATGTATTCACATTGTTACAATTATTAAAATACATAATGTATATAACACAATTAAATGTGCATTTTTTTACACAATTCAATAAATAAAAGTACCTCATTTAAAATAAAAATGTATACACAGAGACACACAATCATTGCAAGTAGTACAAATTGAATTAACGAAAACAGTGTTTAAATTCCAAATGAAATACAAATACAATGTATGTATGCATGTGTATTACGAAATATAAATGATTAAAATAAAGGTACATAGTAGCAAGAGAATATTACACATAAAATGAGGAAAAAGAGCAAAAAAAAAAATATAATAAAAATGGTTGATGATGAAAAATTATTACCTCCTGACATTGACATAAGTGATGATGATAGTGCGATGGTGGTGACGCGGCAACGACGGAAATTTTAATAACATTTTTATAGTGACAATATCGGCGACTTTTACAATTTAGTCTTATTATAAATTTTTTTTTCTTTCATATTTTTTGCAATTTTTTTTTTTTTAATCGTTTGACAAAATGTTTGTTTTACAAAATAATAAACGTGATAATGATGTCTTTTTCTTCTGTTAATTGATGATTTAAATATTTTATTACGGGGTTGAACTTAAGGCGCAAATGAAACAAAATAAAATAAGGTAATTATAGGTAGGTTAAGGTAAATTAGCATTTTTTTCTCCTTAATTCACATAGGCATTTACGACTTTCAGTTGACATGGTCATCTTGTTCTATTCTTGGCTATTTGCTTGACTTGGTCTCATATAAAAAGCCCTAGTTGCTTAGCTCCAACCATACGGATCTATGTTCAGTATTTGCGTTAGGGTATTCTTTAACCGTTTGGGTTTGACTCTCAAGTCATTCTGACTAAAACACAAAAAAAAACAGCATAACTCGATTTTGTAAACATTTAGAAGATTTTTTTGTTGATGAAATAGTCTTGACTTTAAATTTTAGTCTTAACATCATTCTTGTAGAATATCTAAATGTGTAATATGCGGAACAATAAGATTTTTTTCCAAATTTGACGAACTTATTTTCGAGAACTCGATAGTGCAATCCCTAAAATTACAAAAATAAAATCATTTTGAACTGTCTTTAACTCAATTTTCAAGCTTTTAACAGGGACCCAGTGCTTATTTTGTATTGAAATTTTAAAACCAACTGAGTTTCAAAAAGCAGACAATCAGAGATATGTAGCTAGTTGATTCGGAGAATTATTCATTTCGGCTAAAGCATTATTTTGTCTTTTCAAGAAGGTATCCATGTCTTGAGACAGCAAATGTTTTTATGAAAAGCAGCCATTTCTTCACCCTAAGATTCACAACAATTTCGCTGATTTTTAAAATTCCGGATCTGCTTGTCATTATAACATGAAGATCATAATTAACATGTTGATTGTATGGTTATTGTTATGCTATCCAAGAATAAAAAAAATTTGTAATGTTAAAATTAATAATATTTAAAAAATGAAAATGTTATAATAAAAATAATAATAACAATATCATTTTATTTTCGTACACAATAAAAAAAAAAAAAAAACAAGAACAACAATAATAAAAGAAATGAAAATTTATACATCATTTGCTACTGAAAACGAACAAGACAGTACAATATCAGTTAAGAAAATATTCAAGCAAATGACATTATTTTGTAGCATAATACAAAAATAACAGTGTCAAAACCACAAGAAACAAGAAAAAATAATAAAAAATAAAAAAAAAATATACATAGAATTTTTTATTATTTTTTTTTTTGTTTTTTTCGCAATGTTCTTTTATTCATTCGCGCGTTCAACAATCCTGAACAAATTGAACATTATTCAAGATTATTTAACAATTATCATAAATAAATCATATTGTAAAAATGTCAAAAAAGAAGAAAAAAAAAACAAATTTAATAACAAGGACAAAAAATATATAGAAAGAGAAAGAACAATAACAAGAAAAGAGAAAATATTACTTGTTTAAAGTCAAAAATACTTGTTGAACTCTCAATTGACGATGATTGAAAATGTGGTCTTACACATCTAATAATATTGCATATCTACCTATGTAATATATAAGAGTTTATAAATATTATGGGTGTACAATGCAATATAGATTCTTTAAGTTGTAAATCACTAAATGGTTGGCTGACACTGGTTGACTTGACAGCATAACAACCAAATAAACAAAGCAAATAAAACAAGAAAATTAACAAGCAAAAAACAAAAAGGAAGAGAAGAAAAAGGAATGAAATTAAAGTGGGGAAAAGTGAAAGAGGCATATCGATTTCAGCAATCAATAGAAAAATCAGTTAATGATATTTTAAAAGGTGATGGTAGGAACGAATCGTTTATACCTTAAATTGTGACAACGTCGAGCAGTTTTCGAAAATTTTATATTATTTTGAGCGTTTCTAAGCGTAAATTTCAGTTATAAATACAGGCGAAATGAAGTTTTGGACAGAAATTCATTAGCAATTCTCAGATACTAAAAAAGTTTTAAAAAATTCATTTTTTCTCTTACTCTAGGGATTGGTCGTACTTGATTTTTTCCGTTTTGCAACTCTTTGATTACTTGACTTATTACATTTTAGTAACACGGCTGGTTTGAGTATATTTAAACTCGTACACATGTGGTTTTGCGTAGGTACTCTCAGCTGTTGTAATCTATTTATAAACTACTTGGAATGCAATAGCGCCCAATAATTTTAAAACTAAGTTGTGTCTGCCTGCGTACCGAAACTCTTACTCTTACTTTCCGCATTACTTTTGTACCAAATGTTTGATTTTTTTGCTACAAATTTTGATAAAATGAATTGAATGAATTAGATGTTCTTTAAAGGTTTCACTAAACAAATTAAGGGATCTATCAACTTTAGGTTTAATATCATGCCACCATTTTCTCTTTTTTTTCTCATTTTTAATAATTAAACTTTGTATAAAAAAGAAAACAATTTGAAACTTTTTATGTAGTCTAATTGTTAGAACAACTGTAAAACGTTATCGACGCATCGAATTGTAAAAATTGGTTTGTAGTCAAAGGTAAATTGCTTTCATTTAAGTGTATGGTACGAGCACGGTACCAACAACAAAAGTTTTTCCAACAAATTTTCTATTTTTTTTTTTAACTTTACTTGTTTAATTTTTCATAAGTAAAAAGTATTGATTTTAGATTCATCTTTAAGTAAAGAATATACGCATATCCTTTTTGTGAAAGGAATTTTTCTAAAAGTCGAATTAACAAAAAAAAAAAATAAAAATAATAAAAAAAATAAAATAAAATCCAATAAAGAAAAACTTGTCAAAGCCACAAAAGGCCAACAGAATGTTAATTTTTTGTTGTAGCAATTATTTTTTTGCTTGTTCCTTTCTTTACTCTTCAAAATGATTCTTTTTTAATATTTTTTGATAAATGATGGAGAAATAAAAATAAAAAAGTTTAAAGAAATAAATAAAGGTAAATTAAAAATAATAAAATAAAGAGTGCGGGAAAGAAACGATAATATTAAGTATACGGTCAATGAAGAGAGGAGAAGAAATTAAATTTCAAAAACTTGTTAAAATATTGCGTGCACGTCTTTCAAAAAAGACAAAAAAAAAAAAATATATAAACATAAAAACGCCGGCAACAAGAACAAGAGAGACATTTTGATGAGAGACGTCTATGTGAATTTTAGAAATGGTCGAGCCTAATATAAAAATAAAGCAAGAACACAAAAAAATAACGATGATGCTTTAAGAGTTTTAATTTTTAAAATAAAAATAATATTGGAAGAAAGAAAAACAAATAGAAGGAAGACGAATGAATACCTGACGACGTTTGAATATTAGTTTGATGACGGTTGTGATAGAAATTTTTTTTTTTTGTATTTTAAAGTATAAAGGAAGTTACTAAAAGTTTTGTTTTTTATTGATATACTAAAATAGTGAAAATAGTACCTAGATGTTGAAATTGGCAATTTAGCCAGGCAAAAGCTTTAATTGGTTTTATTCCAAAAATTTCTCAGATTGGAAAAGAGAATTTTCCAAATGACTTAAAATTAAAGTGTGAGAAAATTTACTGCCAGTTCTTCTTCAACTTCCCCAATCTATTTGGTTTTATGTGAATTTAATTTTAATTTCTTATGAGAATAGCTTGTTGTTACTGACGGATTTCGATTTATTGCCGTTTGCATAAAGTAATTGCCAGAATAAAACTTCTTTATCAGATTTTTTCTGAAATACAAAGTGTCGTTGCTCTTCCCTAATGATGTTTCATTAATGGTAAATATTTGAAATTTGACAAATTTTGCAAAAAACTACGTCAAATTAATCACCTATCTACTTAAAATTCTATAACTTAATTAAACTAGGGCATGAATTTATGATATCATGCACTAGCCCTATGCTTCTCCTAGGAGCGGAAAAAGGAAAAAAAAATTTAAATTTGATATCTGTTCAGCTGTTTAAGATTCTCATTTTACTGCTTATGGTAGAAATAAACCATTAACGAAAATATGATTTTTTGTAGTGGAGGAATTCGTTTAGAATTTATTTAATGGAATATTAAAAATATTAATTGATTTCTGTATCACATTCTATTTTGCTTTGATTGCGTAAACCAAATCGGCATTGTTGCTTATTTAAAAAAGTAAACCGAAATATTTTTCTATTGCAATTAATTTTACCCTATAATTTTTTCCATTCACCTTAACGACCTGACCGTGTAACTAGCTTTGTTATTCACTTTTTATTCACTTTCAAATCAGAACTCTCAGTATTTTCTAATAGATCTTTCACTTTTACTCACTTATTTGTCTTAAAAAATCCACTTAAAAAATGAGTAATCTTATTGATTACTCATTTTTTCAATTGGATTTTTGCATTTTTTTTTCCAAATTATCGACTGAACGTTTCCCTTTCAAAAACAAAGTGAATAAATTTTGTATGCATTTTAGAAAAAAAAATGACATACGCAATACCAAATTCTTCTTCTCACTTGAAAATTACATTATATAAGTATAATATGATAGTTACTCTCTTTCTTCTCACTTTTCGAGTTAAATAGCGAAATAGACCATAAGGCCCTAAATTTCATTTCACATTTTTATATATACACGAGTGTATATGAGTGTTTTTCGTCCTGACCTTGAATTATTTTAATTTAATTAGAATAATAATTATGTTGTGTATATTTGCGAAATGCTTGTTCTATTTTAATATTAGAATGTGATTGAAATTTCGTAAGCATATAGTTCGTATTTCATATTATGCTTCAAACACTTTCTTATTCACATAATTAACATCTTAGATGTAACACAAAACTTGACACAATCCACAAGAACACAATCCATTGAAAATGAGTTATTCTCAGTCTCAGTTATTAGTTCTCTTTACCGTATAAGTAATTTTTTTTATCACATTTCTAATTACATGCTTTTGCCACATCTCGTAATTTAATTATTCTGCGTGCACGCTTTCTTTAAATTAGAAAACTACTTTTTGAGTAGAAAAATCTCAAAATTCTTTGTAATGCTATAGTAAAAATTAATTTTTTTTTTTAGTGCATCTTCACTTTTAGTGCAAATTAAAAAGCACTTAGCCCCGTGACTATACGTTAAAGATTTTAAATAAGTTTCTATCACACATTACGTAAAATATCTTGAGATTAAAAAACAAAAAAGTCCGTGCTGATGAATAAACTATAAGTAAAAACTTTTCTGGAAAAAAAATTATAAAAAACACAAGAACAAAAAAAAAAAACAAAATAAACAAAATTAATTTTGTTTTTTTGCTCTCTTTTTGTTTTGGTTCTCTTTTAAACATTTTAGTTCTACTTCTAGCCTAGCTGGTTGGCATGTTTTCTTCATCTTTGGTCTACTATTTATACAAATCAGCGTATTTTTTCCTCTTATTTTTTTTTCATTTTGTTTTCTTTTCTTTTCACCTTTCATTACAAATTAAGTATGAGTTGTAGGTGAATATTTATTAAAGGTGTTTGTTATGTGAGCGCATGTTGTACTGCCATTCAATTTTAAATTACATTCGCCGTCGGCTTTTTGATTTATTTTTTTTTTCTTTCTCTTTTTTCTATTTTAATTTTAATTTGTTTTTTTAAATATTCTCATACAGTTGATGTGCATATAGACATGCCTACACACTTGGATAAAATACTCAAAAAAAGAAAAAATGTAAAAAAGTTTATTTTTTTTTTTTTTGAAGGACTAGACACGAGACAGGTTAATAAAAGTTGTATGAAGCCAACGATGAATGTTAGATTGTTTTATGTGTGTGCGTGTATAGTTTTGTGTACAGTATAAATTGATTAGATATTCTTGACAGCCACTTTTAAAAAATGTTATGAGTACAATATTTTTTTTTTGTTTTTCATTTTTCCTATGCCATATTTCTATCTTTTACCTCATTTACACCCTCTTGTTAAGTGTGCATTTGGAATGAGTTTATAAAATAATTTAAAAATAGTGTGGTATAAATAAGAACGAGTACCAAAGAATAATTTTCCTATTTTCCTTCTTTTCATTTTATACATTAATATAAGTATGAAAAGGCAAAAAGGAAAACATCAAAATTCAATAAAACTTTTGAGATATTTCTGATGTGAAAAACAAATTTGTTTTAATAATAATGAAAAAAAAAAAAACAAAAACGAAGAAAATAAATAAATTAAAAATTGCAAAAATATATTATGTAAATGTTAGTCAAGTATAAATTAAGTGGATATAATTGTAAAATAAAATTTATGCAAATATTTTAATAAATTAGAGTCTATCAATTCTAGGATACACTTGCACGTGGAAATTCAAGACAGCTATAGTATGTTATGTTTAAAATTTAAAACTACACAGAATTTGTATAGAGAATTGCTCATGAAATTTATATTTTTCAATTGGAATACATGAAATGCTGTTATACTTCTTGAATATTTTAAGAGGCAGTTGAGCTATCGAGCACTATTAAAAATTTTAGCTGCGACACGTGGAATCTCTTGTGATTTTTCATCTCTTTAGAAGCCCACTCATATACTTAAGTTTTGCATATACTTTTGAGATAACTTCACCAAAGTCTAACTTCTATCTCACATTTACAAAGCAGCACTGTTTGTACCTCGTGGTTTTCTTGAGAGATTCAGCCTAATTCCTCTCCACTTTGATTGTCTTTTACAGAAACAGAAAATATTGAAAATTTTGTGTTTACAAGCTTATTGAAATTTATTCTGTTTTCCACTGTGGCCACATTAGTCCTTGAATGCGTATATCTCTAAGATGATTTATGATTGCTTTGAATTTTTAAGATATTCAATAAAGCACTATGGACGCAGGTATCTTTATACCAAACACATATACAAACATATTATAATTTAATAGTTAATTATGGTGAATGAACACTCATGCAAGGAAATTGCATATTTTAATATGTACCACTCTCACTTAATCACTACCACTCTTACTTTAAAATAGCATCATAAACGAATTAAAGATTTCATTATCCACTTTAGAAATATGCGTAAAAAATAATACAAAATGAACGTTTTAAATTGAAAATTTTGCAATATTAATTTATATTGGATTTTAATAGATTTTTATATTCGATATGAATTTTAAACTATTTTTGCATAGCATAACGTGAATAGGCGTACGTGCCATGAATCTTTACTATTTTATATTGAAAAACCACTTAAAA
Organism: Condylostylus longicornis; assembly: GCF_029603195.1. Lineage (NCBI taxonomy): Eukaryota > Metazoa > Arthropoda > Insecta > Diptera > Dolichopodidae > Condylostylus > Condylostylus longicornis. The sequence goes on along the minus strand of NW_026578052.1, from coordinate 2,389,758 downwards.
CCGTTAATGAAAAATAACAAAAAAAAAGGGAATAAAACTATAAGTATGTAAATTAAAATTAATTTTTAGTACTAATTATGTTAATGAGCGAAATAATCTCGCACTAAATATGAAAAAATATTTTTTTATTTTTGTTCAAAATGATTTAAAAACGATTTTAATTATAGAAGATTTGTAATATTAGTCGGTATTATTTTCTTTTTTTTAATATTATTAAATATAACAGATGAAAATGTCCGAATCACTTAAGCACGTATTAAATATGAATTTGTATGTATGTTGAGTTTTTCACAATCAAATTAAATTTAATTTACGTATTGCGTACAATATAAATTGTTGGAATGAAATTGTAATTAAAGAATTAATGGATTTCCGAATTTCAATTGAGTAATTTGTTTTCTATATATGTATAGAGTTTCAGTTATGAATTTGATAATTTTCACTTAAAAGCTGAAGTACATACATCAGTATAGGAGAGTTCCATTTAAAAATATAGAAATTCAAGGATATGAACTCATATACATTGATCGAAAATTTTAATTGAAATTTATTATACAAAATAAATAACAGTAATATAGATAGTTTTTGTTAAGTATAATCTGTCCAACATGTATGCATAACTTTAAAACTGTCTCAGAAGATCCTGGCTTAACACGGTTTTTAATTAAAATTTCAAACGAATACTGAATACTACATTTTAAATTCTTATTCTTGTAGGTTGAATCAAAGCAAGATTATGGGTTCTGAGAGACATACTATTTTTAGTTTTGCACCTGTTTGATTGTTTTTTTGTATTCCGAAAGTTTATACATATTCAAGTTCGCACGCATACAAATGTATGATCGCATGCAATTAAATAATCAAACAGTTTGTATTATTTTAAAAACAGATTGCAATTTATTTAATTCAAACATTTTAGTTGCTTAAGTTGCGCACAATTAATTTGCAATTAAACTCTAATTGAAAAACTATAATTTGTATGACTGTTACAGCGGTAATGGAAACATATTTATTACTGAACAGCACATCACTGAACTAAATGTGTTAGGACATATTCTTAGAATTAATTTGGTTTTTCAATGAAATTAACATTTGCAAAGCCAATATGTTATACAGTTTATTTCTCTTTGTTTAAAATCAAATTTCAACTTATACAATCATACACGTATGACATCGAAAGTGTTCGACCAATGATATCAACACGTTTAATTAACGAAAACTTTCGTGATTAAAATACTTTTATACTGTCCAAACAAAATTTATAATATTATTAATTTGGTTTTATCAAGAAATAAACTTTTTAAAGTATATTGCTATTAATAATATGAAACTTTGTATTGACAATATCTTTTAATTATATATAGAAACCATCTCTTTTATAGATCCTATATTCTATTTCATATAATAAATATTGACCATAATTTTGTTAAAATTGCATTATAGAATTATATTTAATATTTATATGAACAGAAAAAAATAAAACGTGACAAAATGTAGAGTAACAACTTCACTATCATTTTTAGAAACTAAAAAAGCAAAAATCAAACCTACTGGTTTATACATTTAGATAAAAATATTCAACTAATATAATATGTAGTTCCTATATATAAAAGCCTATCAATAAAAACTAACTCTTTATATTAGTATACAAGTAGTTACCTATCTATTAACGCAACGAATTGATGTTCTTTTTTTATATTCAATCTTGCCTTTTACAACATAATGTCCAGTTTAGGTTTACCATTATATCAAACCGTTCCAATTTCAACAATGACCATTCGTTCACTTAAATGTTAAATATCAGTATATGTCTCATCCGTATATATTCAACGTTATTACCATTGATTTTAACTACATAAAACCTAAAAATATCGTAAGAGGAGAAGCATTGCAAAAAAAAAAAAAAAAACATGAAATCAAAATAACTTTTTGGTCCCATTGCAATTAATTTTCTTTATATGAAAACAGAATTATAAAAATGATATCTAAAAATTGAAACAGATGAAAAAAGTAACAACAACAAGAATAAATGAACGAGACAGCTTCTTCACATCATCACATATTTATGTTGACTATTTATGGCTCTAAATAGTTTGAGTCAGACTGTGGTTCTATACATAAATTTGTTATATTTTGTTTTGTTTTTTGTCGGTCATATTATGAAAGTATTAAGAGCAGTAACTATCAAATTGTAAAAAAAGATATATAAAAGAAAAATAATATTTTGCTACTGAATTTCCTTTATACAATAGGTATCGGATAAAGAGTGTAAAAGTGTAAAATTACTAAATCGATTTCAGCTTCTTCAAATTATCGCCCTGTCAGGAAGCCGATGAAGACTCTCACTTGCCTCTTGCTCGCTCCTATAATTGTTTTGTGATGTTCGTGATAATAGTCACCCAAAAGCTCGTTGAATTGCCGGAACCTTGGATTTTTCCTTCATAGTTCCAACTCTTACCTTTCAATTTTTTTTTCCTGAGTTGCTCCCAGAATTCTTGCCAATTCATCAAAAAGACTTCTTCCACAGGAGGGGTCCTAACTAGCACGTCGATCTATTTAGTGCCATTCGCATTTGGTGTACGGTACAATTAAATCCTGTTTTCTCTCGCATTAAGTGGACACCTACTACTTATAGAATATTTTTTATTATTTTATTTTTATTTCTTTCTTTTTTTTTGCATTTATACGTTTATAATTTGTTGATGATGCTTTATTAGACTGCTGCGTTGCTCTCATCAACTTGCATTTTATTTATTATTTCTTTTTTTTTACTACAATATTTAATTTTTGTTGCTTTGATTCTCTTATACTTTCTGTTATACTTATAGTTTTTTAGTTTTTCTTTTTTTTCATTACCTCAATAAAATACAAACAGGAGCTTCTATGATATTATTAATTTTATCGAAAAAAACGGCTGCAAACTTATGATAATACATAATAATGATAATAATAGTGATGAACTTACAGTAGCTGACACAACACTATCATTATATAAATAATGTATGTATATAAATAAAACATACATATTATTATGTTATGATGAAAAATATGTATGGATGTTACAATTCTAAATGAATTAAAATGACTTAAATGGTGATTTGATTTGATTATTCCATATGATGATGATAACTTGGTATTCTGGAATGGTTGGTTGTACGGTAGATTATGTTAATGTTTATAATTATGTAAATGTATGTGTTCAGTTAGGACCATCAACAATATAAGAACTAATATATATATGACACATATTTATATACATATTGTTATACGAATATTAATCATATTGAAACGACTGAACAAATCATTGAATAACCATTTAAAGTAAAAATTAAAACCTTAGATTGAATAAATGGTTAGTAAAATAGCACATTTCCAAGTGAAAGAACTTGTTTTAAAACACGAGGTTTTGTAGGAGAGTAACTTGGAAGGCGGTAAGCGAAATGAAATAAGAAATCTAGGAGAGTGTACTTCTGTAGAAGAGTAACTTGGGGCGATTCTTTTAGCGAAATGACAACAACCCGTCCAACATGTTTGAAACCGTTTAAAGAAATCTAGGAGAGTGTACTTCTGTAGAAGAGTAACTTGGGGCGATTCTTTTAGCGAAATGACAACAAACCGTTCAACATGTTTGAAACCGTCTTACATGTTTGAAATAAGAATATAACAGGTTTAAGATAACGATTTATTTACCGTTGAAAATAAAGGCGATAAGTGCTTATTTTTCGGCTATTTGCAGAATGATCAAATATTTGTGGTTTCGTCAAAAAAATCTCGTCAAAAAGACTGACAAATTAGAGGAGAGAGGTAGGTCAAGAAGAGAATATATAACCTACCTCTCTAATATATTATTTATAAAATTTCAGTTATCGATTATAAAGGGCGTATTATCAGATAGGCAAACTGCAACGAACTAATTAGAACATTTTTCTCAATTTTTTTGTTAATTTATTTAAAACGAAAATGTCTACATTATAATATTGTTATACAATATATTGTGTTTACGTAATAATATCAAATATACGGTCAATTTACTATAGTGTGTACATATACGTACATAAATATATTGGGTTCATATGTCAGTATAATGTGCGATTAGACAAAAAAACGGAAGAGAATTTGCAATAATTTTGTTTAAAATTTTTATTTTTTTTTTTTTTATTTGTTAAAAAACTTTACTCTAACCGGCTTTATTCCATAATAGGGTACAGGATTGTTTGTATATGTATATATACATATGTATATTTTGTACATAGAATTTTATATTTAAAATTTGAAGAAAAGGAAAAAAAAGCAAAAAAATTAGAAGAAAATAATAAACCAGAAAGATGGTTGGTTCCATTTAATATGGTATTTGATGGCCTGTGGCTACTTTAATTGAATATTATATGTAGCTATAATGTTAACGTTTTGGTATGCTCGTGCATACTCATACAATTAGGTACTTAAATTTTTATGTTTTTCCTCCTATATATTTTTTAATGTACGTGTACGTAAAGATCATGACGTTATTAAGTTATCTTTTAAAACAAGTTTTTTTCGAACAGCAAAATATTTTATATGCACCTCAATATATAAGTATAAAGTTTATCTAATTATAATTTAAAAGTTTTTAATTCGACATTTTAATACAAAAATAATAATATAGTATAAGGTATATTAAGGTATTTATCGGTGTATATGGTGGATATGTTGGAGATTTTATGTATTTCCTCAAGTTGTTTACCGTCATTTTATATAGTGATTGAAGTTTAGTACTTATTTTGCAATTTATTTAATAATAATTTTTTAGCTTTTACATTTTATACACATTTAATTCAGAAAAATGAGTTTTAAAATCCATTAGGAGTCAAATGAATTCTTAAAATATTTAATTAAATTTTTTAAATTTCCAAAATTTTTTAATTGATCTCGAATGTTGATAATTTTTCTGTGCGGTAATAAATAAAGATAGAACAATTTTAAGTGTTTTTAGTGATCACAGAACGCGTTTTCTGGGTAAACTAGAAGATATAGAGCGATTTTAAGTGTTTTTTGTGATCACTGGGAATTCACAGATTCCGCCAATATATGATAATAAGCTGTAGCAAAAATATTTTTGGAGATATTTTGAAAAACGTAAAAGATTTTAAACATGGAGTTTGACAATTAAGATGAACATTGACGAAGTTCAAAAATTTTACATTTTACCAAGGCTAATTCAAAATAATTTTCAATGCCACTCTATGCGGTATTAAATAATTAAATTCTGATTTGAAAGAAAGTCAAGAAATCTATAACAAAATTGTTATTATTGTGTTCTCTTTCAAATTAAGTAAATACCTGATTTAATGCCAAATATATTCGGTTTTAGTTGATCATTCAACAAAGGATCAATAATATTGTGTAGACTAAAATTTGATTATCAAAAATATTTGAACAAAATATTTCAAAATAATCATCCTAAAATTCATTTTCAAATTAATGACACCATCAAAATATTTTAATTAGTTGCATATTTTTCAATATAAGAGAACGCATAATAGGAGTGAAATACCATTTTTTTTTTTAAACAGCATTCATGACAATCTTGTGTTATGCATGCATATGCATTCATTATATTTTCTCGTCCTCCTACATCATTTACCACAAAAAACAAAAAAAAAAAAGAATGATCAGAGGGGTACCCAAAAAAAATTTTGCCGATTTTTTATTCTCTTTTCTTTTAATTTTTTATTTTTTTAATTATCATCATTTCAATTTATTATTATTAATATCCAATAGGGCCGTAGTTCATTGACATTGTCCTTACTTTGTTAATAAATCTTTTCTGTTCCATTGTTATTATATACAAGCATATATACGAGTATCTTGTTTTTTTTTAAAAGGTACCATAAAATTAAATTAAGAAAAATTTTTTTTAGACAAAAAACAAGAAAATTGTGAAATAACATGACACAGGTATGTGAAAATATTGCGTCTATTGTATGCAATTGAAACGTCACAAAAGCAATAATAAAATCGAATGATGCTAAACAATGAAATAACAGAATATTATTGTGTGTACATATTATGTAAAGCGCCTCTCTAACTCACGATCTAGCGCTGTTTTACAAAATGTATTCAATCAGAAAATGAAAAGAGAAATAAAAAAAATAGGAAAATTTATAATATTAAATTGAAATTTATTTATTCTTTTCTTGTTTTTGTTTTTATCACTGCTTTTGTGAAAAATAGGTACCCATAAATAGAATTTAAGAAAATTAAAATTAAATTAAAAAATATAAAAGTGAGTAGTTGTCATGCTCATTATAGGAAACTTTGTGTGTTACATTAAAAATTTATTGTGAATAATAAAACGAAAAAAATAATAAATAAAATTGTGAATAAGAAAATTAAAATTAATTGATTAAATTGCAACCTTATTAAAAATATTTGCAATTCTTAAGATATTGCTATTAAAAATATTTAAGTTGTTTGAATTAATCAAATAGAAATTCTATACCTTGATTTTGTAAATATATAGCTCCATTGCAACACTATACTAGCCTTCATTCAGAGCCGGAATAAAACTGGTCTACTTAAAAATCTGTTTTGTTTCTATTATTGACTTTTGTATATATGCTGAAGCTCCACAAGAATTACAATGAATCATCTAAAAATTTTTTTATTGTGAAAAATTATGGTACTTGATACTTCTACAATAAATGGCGTATAAATTTTTTATTCTATAGTATCAGCTCGTTTCAATGATTAGCTCAAAAAATAAAGTATGATTAATGAAAATTTCATCTGCGATCTAGACCAAAAAGAATCAGAATCATTTAAAATTTTTTTCTTCTGCATTCCAATGACTAAGATCTTCCGATTTCGACCTCGATCCTTTCGTTTTCCGTGTCCAGTTTTACTTATTTTTAAACAGAAAACAGGGAAAAACTTTCTGGTTTCCGATACCTAAAACGAAATTCGGAATATTTCAAGTACGTTGATAATAACAGTTGAGAGAGCAGAACTCTGAAAAATAAGAAAATTAATAAAATTTTTTTTTTTTTTGAAAAAAAAAAAATAATGGTGTGACAAAAATGAAGTCATTTGAGTTTTAATTCTTGTGTGCACTTTTTGTTAATTTTTTGTTCAGTTTCAGTTTTTTCGAATTCTTTAACACTCATAACAAATTTTTTTTTGCTTTTCTTTTTCTAATTTCATTTTTTCGCCTTTTTTAAATAAAAACTCATAAATCTTTTTTAAAAATTTTTATTATTTTTTTATTTTCTTTCATTTTTATTTTTCTTCTAATTTTCTTTATTTTGAAAAATTGTAATAAAAATTTATTTACCATGATGACTAATAAACCGCACTAATTAGTGGTAATCACAATCTGTTTATAGTTTGTTAAAATTTTCTCGCCTCTGACAATAATTCTAGCATTTTTTCTTTTATTTTGTCTATTTTCTTAGTGCTTATAAGTATGTAATATAGTAAAATGCATATATACATGTGTATGTATGGATATTTTGTAGATACTTGTGTATAATTGTATATATATAAAGTGTATATATAAAATTTATTATGTTTTCGTGTATGTACGTGAACAGACGTATAATTTTTCTAGTATAGTATATAAGTAGGCTTCATATTAAAATCGGAATGACATCCAAATAAGCTGAAAAAGAACTAAAAACAAAAGATGAAAATAAATAAAATACAATTTAAAAGCTGCTGAAATTTTATATATGAATAAATGAGTTGACAGAGGCAAATTAAACACCATATAGATTGTAGCAGTATAGTTGACACCACACCACATTACACCACATGTACAAATATAACGGAGGAAACTAAAAAGAAAATCATGAATTTTTTGAGTGATAAAACAATTTTTGTGAGTTTTTGCTTGTTTTATAAAACGTGTCTACTACAACTTATTTTTTTTGTAAAACAATCGCTAAAATTATGATTCCACTCCCAACTATTTCAAATTTTTAGTTTTAGTCTGAAATTTTATTCATTTTTATAGTATTCATTTATTTTCTTATTTTTGTTCAGTTTTTTTTTTTTTGGGAAAAAATTTGAATAAAAAAATCTCATTTATGGTGACATAATTATATTCACGTATTAGGCGTATCTTGAATATTTTATCCCCAATTACGGTATTCGAAATGCTCATTTTTTGTTCTCTATAGGTTACAATAAATAATTTTATTTTATTATTCAAGCATAATTCTTGAAAAAACAAAAAAACGCGTATGGTTTCCCGAGAACATATTAGTTGTTGGTTGATGAAAATTATGGTGAAAATTTATACCAATTTACAGATATATTATGAGTCTAATAATATAGAATCATATTTCATAATAAATAATATTATTTAATTTTTTATTTTATAAAATATATATTTAATAAATATTCTGTGATATTTTAAAATATTGTTTTGATTTTAAATGGTCTTCATAATAATTATAATAAATTTAAAATTTTTAACATTAATATAAATTATTATGGAGCTCGAAAAAATGTAGGGGGGTGGTAAAATAGTGTAGAATTAATTTTTAAATTTTTTATATAAATTACTGTTACAATTTTTTTTTGATATTTTATTCTAAATCTGTCTTATTTAAGTTATTAGATCTGTTTCTGAAAAATAGAACACGAATACATCTTTTACTTAAATTTTAACAAATATTTATAATTTCTAACAAATAAAAGATTTATTGGCGAAAACGCGTAATTTTTATTTTAATAAGAACAAAAGCCTAATGGTCTTACACGAAGCTGGAGTGGCAATTCCTTTCTTTGTGCCGGAGCCATGCTTTACGGTGATAAGAACAATGATCCTCCACACTCTGAATGGTTAGAAAGAACGGATCAAAGTCGATCGCTGCAACAATTTCCTGAGACTATCTCACTCCAAAAAAATACATGTCTCCCTTGGGACGGAGCGAGCGTGAACTGGCCCCACTTAATAGGACAGATTTTAGACTGTTGTTGGGTGTACACAATGGACACGGCCTCTCGAAACGCATAGGCAAGGCGAAGTCGAGGTCGGCTATCTCTACCTGTAAGATAATGAAACGGTGGAGCACTTATTTTGTGAATGCCATGCGAAAGCTTGCCTGTGACTGAGATGCTTCAGAAGGGGTTTTTCAGCCGATGAAAGTCTCACGGTTTGATATATCTGTTATAATATAATTGGCCAAGGGCGGGCCTAACTATAATGCTAATGTAAATGCTTGAGTTTTGACCCTTGATGTTTGGCAAATTATTTTGGTATGTACGCGATGAGCACATTTTGATCTTACAAAACCAAATTATTGCCTAAAAATCTTAAAATTTATTGGATATTTTAATTATAATAAAAAAACCATATTAAATGTTGTAAATTATTAGTGTATATTAAGATTCCGTCTTGTAAAATCACTTATCCAATAAAAATAATTTTCATTATGGTATGTTGTAATTTTAATTTTAATTACAACATATACCACAATAAACATTAACACATTATCACTATTGCAATATTTCATTATTCTAAGTGGTATATACGGTTCTACACCCTTTCATTTAATTTAAAAAAAAAAATGTCTTTATTGTTTCTTTAATAGTTTTCACTATATTTGTTCATGTCAAAATACACATTTGTTTTTCTAATTTATTTGGAAAAGAAAATAAAGAAATCAATATCGTATACTTGTTTTAATAATTACATGTACAAATCTCCCAAAAATGAATTGATTTTCTCTAATTGAAATATTGTATATGGCAGACGAAAAGGCAATCAAAGTTGTCCAAACAAAATGTACATATTGTCGTCCCATTATAAGATGCAAAGATCTTTATATTATAAAAAATTTAATATGTTTACATTTTAAGCTTTAGAAATTTATTAAAATTTTTATTGAAATTTATAATGATTATGATGATTGCCATATTGCAGTCATGAATTTTAAAATTAAAGTTCGTTTCTTTTTAATGGAATTTGCAAGGCAATAAAATATTTTTGTTTTTAAAAACATGTTATTCTAAAGAATACAACAAATTTTATTTTTAAATGAAAAGGCGCAGTCTTTAAAGTTATTACTCGTAAAATTATATATACGATATGAAGAATTTTATGTAAAGTTTATAATGCTTGAAATTTGACAAATTAAATTTTAAATACAAAAGTAAAATATTTTTAAATATTCGAATTAATTGTGCTATTATATTAAATTCAATTTAATCAAAATACCATTGTTAATGTTAATGTTACTTTAGTTACGGTCGAGCTTTAGTTGTACTGCTGAGAGGAAGATGGCGTGCCTTCAATGAGAAATTGTAGAGTTATGTATGTAAATTGTATGTAACACGCAGCCTATTTAAGAAATTTAATCCTTTAGAGAATTAAAAAATTAACATAATTTTGCAATTAGTAAGAAACCTTTGCGTACAAAAATGTTCATTCAAAATGTTTCAATTAAATTATAAAAAACGAGGCTTAATTTCATACTGGTTTAATTGGTAAATGTGTAACTTCTGGCAATACTTTTAAAATTATTTTTATGCAAATATGATCCAAACGGTCTATATCCCCATCTTACCTCAAAGTTCAAAGACGTAAAGTTCAATTCAATTTACTATAAAACAACAACTGAGAATAACAAATTTTTTTAGAAACTGAACCCTTCACTTTAATATAAAGAAGAAGAAGAAGAAAAAAAATAATTTTATTTGTTAAAATTTAATCTTAAAATATTTTATTTTATTCTCCATAATCTTTATTCAGTTTAATTTTAGTTTTTATTCTTCATTCTATATTTGATTTTTTATTTTTCGTATTCTATAAATTCTTTACCATATGAAATTTCTAATGAAAAATTCTTGATCTAAATACTGAAGGAAAATATTTTTTTTTTTCATTTTAAATAATTTGCTGACTATATGGTTATTTGCTTTTTAAAATAAAAGATTTATAAAAGAAAAGAAAATTTGAATTTTAAAATCGTTTTCATTTTATTTTTTTTTTTAATATTATTAAAAGCAAAGAGTTGTGAACTATATTAGAAAAAACAAAAGGATTAAAGAATTTTTTAAATTCATTATAAAATTATGAGAGGGAGAGAAAAAAAGAGGCCAGACTAGGCCGGGTCTTCATTAGAAAACAAAATTTGTTTTAATATTTAAATTCAATATACCACACTTATAGAATTTTAATGGACCTTACTAAGAATTGTTGTTGAAAATCGAAGAATTATACATACTTACATGCATATGTACTCGTAACTTATATGGAGTAGTGGCGCACATTCACATCGAAATGAATTCCATGTAAATTTTTAATTGAATATGTCAATAATATGAAAAAAGGTCTTGTATAATATGTTGACTGTATTGGGTGAACTAATCGAACCGAATGTTTAAGAATAAAGAATAAATTCAAACGTTTGAGAATATTAGAGCAAGGGGGCGGAGGTATAATATGAAACAAATGGGTTAAATTAGGGCAATTTTTTTATTTGCCATGTCAAGGGCTCTTTGAAATATTGATGGCAAATTTGTAATTTTGTCGGCGTTACAGCAAAAAAATGCAATTTTTCAAAAATTTGCCCATTTTTGCTATAACAAAAAGTGCTTATTGTTCCCATTCCATCAATATATTTCGCTAAAAAATTATTAAATTCGAGTTCTAATGAACCAAACAAAAATTTCGAAATCTAATTAAGTCAGATTTTCGGAACTGGTAAAAAATTGCCAATAAAAAGTTACAATTCAGCAAATTTTAAAATGAATTGATTATGAACCGAATAAAAAGGGTTTGAATTTTTTTCACGTTCGTAAAATTTTAATACGCTTAAATTGGAAAATTTATCTATTTATGAAATACTCGTACCCTATTCAAAATTTCCGAAATTTTTGTTTGAATTTCCAAAACTATTAGCAAAATACTGTTAGCTTTGTTCTATATATTTTCGATTCCATAGATTGGTTCGGCAATATTTTCATGAAAGATTAATGTCCTCGATTTTAAACTAAAATTTCATTTCGAACTAGTATTCTAAACTTTAAATCATTTTTAAACCAACAATCTATTAAAAAATCCATAAAAATTAAAATATTTGTGACTTACAAAAAAATTATATTATAAATTATTCAATTTTATATACAAAACGCCACAAAGTTTTTGTTTTTTTTTGCGCGCCTTCTGTTTATCAGTAGTGTCTGGCAGTGCTATTATTATAATGATTGGTATTAAATCTTCTATTTTAATAGATTATAAGATTTGCAATAATTTTATTTTCATATTTGTGTTTGTATATATATTAAGTATGTATTTACATATATAATCCAATAATATTATGGTATATGAAATACTCGCATATATGACTAATAAAATAATCTTTTGGCGGCCTATTTTTTTATAATATAGGAAATTATTATTAGTTTATTAATAAATAGATTATAAATCAAAATAAAATGAAATGAACTGAGAAAAAAACACTTTGCTTTTTCTAATATTGTGAAAGTGATAAAATTGTTAAAAAGTTATACGAGCAAAAAATGGACACAAAACACTTTTATTGTTTTACTATTTTATATGAATAAATTTAAATAATTTTAATGAGTTGACAAAAACAAACCCGAAACGCCAGATATCAAATGGGGGAAAAAAAATGTTGTCCATTCAAATTACGTAAAAATTTAAAAAAAACTTTTTTTTTTTAAATTTATGATTTCATATTTCAAGTTATACATAAATTCATTTTATGTGGTATTTAGAAAAAGTGAAAATTTCAAAAATTTTCTTAATAAAAAAAAAAATTTAATTATTTTTAACACTTTTAAATTTTTAGTATTTTAACCCAATTATTTTTAGTATTTTGCATATGATAGGTGAGGTACCTCTAATAAAGTGACGAATTATATAATTTATAATTTTCTTCTGCAATTGAAAATGGAATATTTTATATAGCACCTTAATGGTATTTAAAACACTTTGATGGCAATAAAATGTTTGAACTATGAGAGCCAAAATCTTATTACCCAAAATTATTTAATGGTTTTAGTAACAAACTTTTGGTTTCATTTATTTATTAATTAAGAGACTGAAGGGATTGAGATTTTTGATTTTACTTATAAACATTTTACTTATAAAGAGTGTAAATTTGGTTTAATGAATTCAGTAACACAATATGAAGATGCTAAAACACTAGCAGAATAATAGTTTTTGAAACATTATTTTCCGACTCTTAAGATTTCATGTGAGATTTATAAAAATTTTGTTAGTATGAAATTAAAATTGATTGTATACGCCAATAGTTATTATTATAAGAAAGCAAAGTAGTTCCACTTACAGAAATGCTTTAAGAATAGAGAAAATTTAAGTGACCGAAAAATTAATTTCAATATAAAGGATTTTTCGTCTAATTGTTGTCCCTCTTTCAATTCGGACTCGGACTATCGTGAGGTATTACCATATTTCTCATCTTAAAAGATATCATCACCTCCACTTTCGTTGTAAAAATATTAACGCTCTTGATGCATTAAAAAAAAATAAAGTCAAAAGTTAGCGTGTTTGTATTAATGATTTTAGTTATACGCATTAAGAAAAAATCGAATTATATTCTAGAAAACAGAAAATTCCAAATCTAACAAAATGGCAATAATATTGTATTCTCCATATAGAATATTTAATACTAAAGGCAATTATAATCAATTAAAAATTTCAAATTCTAATTTTTCATTTCGCTTGGTATTTATAAGAAATTTATGTAAATTTAACCCTCTTTATAAGGTCATTATAAAAAATTCTCTGTGAAATTAAAATTCCAAATTTAAATTTAGCTTAGAATTTAAGATTCCTTAAAAATAATTTAGAAATATAGAGTAATCAGAAGCATGCAGTCGTATATATATACTAGGCCATATGTTTGTGCATATATTTTGTGTACATAATATAAAAATGTCAATTTTAATTACATCATGCTCCAATCCGTTCATATTTACGTTCATTAAAGTTCGGGATTAAATTACAAAAATCTACAATAATTATTTTTTCGTTTCTTCTTGTTTTTTAATAAAATTGTAAATTTGAGTACAAATTGTTATTGTTATACTTTATTTTTTATAATTACCAACTCTAGGATAAATAGCTCTACTAAGATATTATCTTCTAAGACGTAGTTTGAAAATTTTGGAATTTCCATCCAATTTTCACAATTAATTTGTTAAAAAGCATTCTGTTTCCGCGAAAATACTACGGTATAATTTTTTCCATATAACACTCACTTGCGTAGCAGGCTTTTTATCTGCAATAAACCATTTTAGATTTATAAATTCAATACTTATGATCTTCAATATGCAAGTAGTTTATATAATATTTCACTGTACAATTGCGGTCAGTGCTTTAGCCCGCATTTACTAGCAGTTTTATTTTCTCCACAAATTTAACACTAAAAAATTTTTGAGTTATAAATTCAACCACTACGAATTATAGTGCATTCACTCTCACCAGTTGGTAATTCATAGTGGTTGGTATTTTGTTTTAAGAAAATGTACAAACATACCTAAGTTCCACTCGAAGAGGCAAGAGAACTAGTATACTATTTAAGAACTGTAAACAGAAAACAACCTATTTCAGTACTACAGAAGATTATCAGTACTGTGGTACTACAAAAGGTTATCATTATACGTTATTATCATACTTTTCCGTCTCCATTATAAACGAAATTATAATCTAATAATTCTTTTTATAATTTCGGCCCCTAATATAGAAAAAAATGCACTTACAAATCAAATTTAAAATTTCTGAATTGAAAAAATTTTTTCAATAATTTTTTTTTTATCCATTCATACTAGAATTTCAATTTTATAAAAACATTTCATTATATTAGATGTATGATGAGAGGGCGAACAGTAGCCTCTCTTATTCATATGCACATGTATAAGTACGATTTTATATACGATATATTGTAGCATATTGGACTGTAATACTAATAACATTAATGGAAAAATTCAAAAAGAAAATTAAGAAAAGAAACGGAAGAAATGTAAATAAAATGAAAAAAAATATTCTATTTTTAAGATTATACAAACGATACCATCATATACTTTTAACATGACATTAGTTTAACATGAAAGTATATAGGCAACCATATACCAAATAGTGTACCCTCTACTTATACTAGATGTGTATATATGAGATTTCAATGAATTTTGAGATTTTACTCAAAACAACAAGAAAAATAATAAAGAATGAAAAAATTAAATAAAATTTTTTTGTTTTCGCTCTTAGCCTCCTTCATTTTTAGTTTTGATCTTTTGCAAATAGTCAATTTATCATATTCTTTAATAGCGCCATGTCAAATAAATTAGAATTTCTAAGAATATTTTAATTAAACTTAAGATTCTCAAAAAATTTTTTTTTGATCTTTTCAAAAAATTCTTTTGTATAGGTACCTAAAATTTTTTTTTTTTTTGTAAATTTTTCTGTTCAGCTCCCACTCCCAAATATTGGTATTTTTGCACAAAAAATTTTAATTATTGTTGTAGGAATACTTGACATTTTAAAATTTAAAAAACTATTAAGCCGATTAAATGTCCATTAATAAAGAAAATTTGAAAAAAAAATTTAAATTAATTACCATTAATGTACGTTACTGGCATGAAAATTTTATTCAGTAGCTAGTGAATTTTGTTGCTCTACCATACCATATGACTTTTATCATTTTTAAAGTGAGCCTTCTCAATTAAATTTTAAATAGGTGTTATAAGCATAACAGGGTCTCAGATAATAAAAACCTTAAAGGCAAAGGTTGACATAGTATTAGAAACTTCAAGTCACATTTTAAGATCTTCGCCGTATTTAGTGATTCATCTTAAATTACCTTGCATTATAGCGATTTCCCTCACAAATGTTTACTGTTCTGTTTCGTCTTAATTTAAGTGAACCATAATAATAGATGAACCAATTCCTTTGAAAAAAATCCGCATAAAAATTAACCATTCAAATAGGTTTCAAATTTCTTACTTTTGTGTTATACGTCGTACATAACGTTCATGTGAATTTGAAATCAAACATGTTCGATTGCTTCGAAGACATGTTATAATATAATCAAATTATCAAAGCTTTAAATGGAGGTTATTTTTGGTATAATGCACTGATTTGTATGATTTTTCCCAATTATTTCGTGCTTTTAAATAAATAAGTAGATTAATACAGTAAGGTAGAAAAACATTTAATGTGCAGCCATTTTTATATCACACACATTCATTCTCGGTCAATGCAAACCATATACATCTTTCAAACTTGTATCAATATCCTTCAAACATTGTTCGTCTTCCTAAAACAAATATTAAAGATACCTAAAAATTTAAAAAAAAAATTAAATTCAGTTGAAATAAAAAAAAATATCAATGTAAAAATTCTTTTCATATTCATGACCTTCCAACACCATATCATACCACCTTAGAAGTAATATCGGTAATGAAACTTTATAAAAGAAATTTTTCCCCAACATGGTTTTGTTAACAATTTTTTGTTAAATAATAAAAAAAAATTAAGTAAAATTTTTTTAAAGTTAATTTTCTTCTATTTTATATATAAAAATTGTTAGGTAGAATTTTCTTCTATTTACTTTTAATTTAACAATTCAAGATTACATACATACCATTCATTTTTTTCAAGTAGGAGTTCCTTGACATAATAATTCCGAAAATTCACCTTGCACAAATAAAAATTCATGACTTTTTAAATGAAGTTAATTTAAAGTAAGAAAAGTGGAATGTTTAGTAATATTAGAAACGGAAAAGGTAATTTAGAAAATGCCATTGAGTTTAGAAATTTAAAAAATTTCCTTATTAGAAAAAAAATTATTTAAGAAGAAACATAATGGCTATGCAATAGAAAAATAACTTTAAAATTGTAAAGAGCAAACTAGAAAATTTACAGTAATGTTGGTAACAAGTAATTAGTCAATACTAGGGTTTCTGGACTGTTTTTAACAGTAACAGTAAAACCGCTGTTTTTTTTGGAAAAAATCAAAAACAGCAAAAAAACAGAAACAGCTGTTTTTGAAATGCTGTTTTTAATGTTTTTCATTTTTAAATTTTAATTCAAATTTGAAAAATCCTAGCAAGCATGTATTCTTCAGTAAATCTTTATTATCATAATTCACAAACTATTTACAACAATTTGTATAAATATCAAGTCATCTTAGAAAATTTGAATTTTTACTGGAAAAAATTTCCTAAGAAATTGAAAAAAAATGTTCGTCTTCATAGTGGTCACTGGCTTTATTTAAAATTAGTGTTTCAGTTCAACGTCAACCACCCATAATTTATAAATAAATATTTCAACTTAATTGTTTGTAAATAAAATTTTGCACGAAAAGTAGTAAGTATATGAAAAATTATTTACAAAATTCCCATTTTGAAGTTATACAAAATTCCCATTTTTAAACCTCTTTATTATATTAGTAATGTCAGTCTGGGATCATGCAACAAAACGAAAAAAATTCAATGACCAAAGAATTAGAAGATTACGTCTATTACGTAATTAATTACGTCTATCAGACAAATCAATATTAGCATTGATATTTTTAAAATATTATAAAAAGTAAATTTTAAAGAATTTTTGTATCATAAATGTAAAAAAAAGTATGAATTAAAATAATAAATTGAAGTAGAAATTATTAAAATTTATGTCTTTATTAAAATTGTTATCTCTTTTCAGCTTTTCACTCTCATATATTGGAAAATTTATATGAAATTTCACTTTATATGAAAAATCAGTAAAACAGCTGTTAATAGCTGTTTTTTCAAAATTATAAAACAGCAACAGCTGTTTTTTCAAAACCACTGTTTTTCAGAAACCCTAGTCAATACGTTATTTGTTACCTTCAAAATTATGTAATTGATTATCACAAAGATCTAAAACAGCATAAGATTATTGCAGCCTAAAATGCCTTCATTTCACTTTTGAACCCGAAGGTTTTGAAGTACAAATTACTTGTAGTTTGTAGTAATTATGTTAGAAAAACTGCATACGAACTATGAAGAAGAATTTTTGTCGTCGCTGGTGGAAACCAACAAATTACATTAATCATTACTTGGAAGCAGTTAAATAAGCATTTAAAGCTCAAGTACAGTTGTATCCAACGAATTAAACTTAAAAACTAAACAACAACTTAGTGCCTAAAAATCAATCTCCTTTTTCACAAACAAAAACAAATGTAACAAACACTACCCCTCCTACTTACCTTTTCCCTTAAAGTAATCTTGGACGTGATTAACCTTAAAGTATTGTCCAACAATTAACAACTCCACATTTTCCGATTTTCTCCAGAAATATATTGAAAGCAATTCCTGCAGATATACCGCCATTTTATAAACTTGAATATCTCAATTTATGAAAAAATTTTGGATAAAACATAATTGCTTTTACGCTTGAGCCAATATTTTAGTTTTTTGTCACAATTAAGCAGTTGCAGTTTGTTGTTAATCAAAAGTTTTACATTGTTTTCTTATAAAATTTTCCTTTTCATGCTTAAAATTTAATTGATATGAATCAAAACTCGAAATTTCAAAGAATTTTCAATTTTGTCAAATATTTGAAATCGAATTTGACAAATAGAAAATTTCCTATTAAAAAAAAATCTAGTACTCAAGAAAAATTTTTTTCGAAACTTTTCTTGTTAAAAAAAGTCATACTTTTTTAATTTTTCCCAATTGGTATAAAAAATGGTACCTATATGGTTTGCCATTTATAAGTGCATTTTTCTCGGATTAAGTGCGATATAAAATTTAAAAAAAAATATTTTCGGACACTAGAAATCTTTTAGCATCTGAAATTAATGAAATTAAACGCAAGGAGTGAATGTTAAAAATTTTTCCATATAAATTTTGACATTGCGAAGAAATTATTCGATTCAAAAGAAAACAAAAGAATTTTTATTTTAAGGAAATTTAATTTTGGGCAGTCCAGTCTAGATTGTTAAACAGATCGGGTATAAAATTATAAAATTTTGGTACAGGAAAATTCAAAACAAGTAAAAAAATTGATGAATAATGGAAAACTAGTAACCAACCAAATATTTTTAAGGTTATGTTACAATTTATACGAATCTTGAAAAATTATAGAATTGTTTAGGTAGCCGGCTTTTTAAACTAGAGAATTGAAAACAATTTCATATGAACAGCAGTAAATTGTAGCAAATAATTGTTCGAATTTTTCAGTTAATATTAGCCTGACCGAAAGTTTTTAAATTTTAAGCTCATCCTGTCTAATTTGGTCGATCCTGACTAATTTGGTGCTGGCTAATTTGATCCAAAGGAAGTGATATTTTTCGATGTTGAAAAACTTGAGTCGAATGAAGATTTTCCGTAACAATTCAATTTTGACCAACAGATAACTTCACAACAGTCAGTGAGTAATAGAATGATTTCAAGAATACATAACAGCTTACACTTTCATATTCAAGGCTTATTCCCTAACTAAGTGGCAAATATTGCAACTTGACTTAGTTTTCATTCTGATCCTATATTTCTAAAAAGACAAAACAAATTGGGCTTATTGAAATGTTTTTCTAACTGAATTTCGATGCTAGCTATACAGATTCAAGACTATGATAGACAATCACTGGATATTGTACCTGCTGTTCTTATTAGTTAAAAAAAAAAATAAGAAATAAGATATGAGTGTGGATTAGTCTCGGCTCGACGTAACGATCATAAACATTTTGTGTAGACTAGCTTTTTGTAACTGCCATAATGCACGGAATATCACAACATCTACGAAAGTCAAATATTTTCCGCTTATCTTCTTCATTACTATTAAAATTTCTAGATTTATGCTGAAAATATGCACAAATTTTAATTAAATTTCAATATTCATACAGTTTTATATAATTATTTGTGTTTCACTGTATACAAAACCAGAAATCTGAATTAATATTTTTTTTTTCACCTTTTTTTAAAAATTGACCTATAGATGATTTTAATTATTCACATAAAATTATAATAAAATTCTATTGTGAATGAAGAAGAACAATGCAATTTTTATAATAGTGCGCACATATTGAAATTATTTAGGCGACCTAAATTAATAAAATGACCACATAAAATATTTTTCTATTCAATTTTTTTTTTTTTTTCCATTTTACGACATTTCAAAAATTGTAACGATATTAAAGTAGGTAACGATATTAAATAGACCTAAATATATTGCTTTATAGACCTTTAGAGAAAGTACAAAAATTTTGTAGAAAATAGAAGAAAGAAAAAATGCAGTTAAAAAACGTAATTCTTGCATATTGTTATACGTTAATGATTAAAATCCATAAAACCTGGGTGCATAAGTTTTTTTTTTAATGACTTTAAAATTTTGATTTAAAATAAACAATAAAAAAAAAATTCTCGTAAAGAAAATTAAGTTTCTCATACAAAAGTAAAGGTTTCTTTCAAAATTTTATAATGTTTATACACTATAAACCCTCGTGTACACCCTCGAAATTATGCAAATTCAGGTAGCTGTAAAATTATAAAATATACGTACCTAATCATTTTTTTTTTTAATTAAATTGTATATATACATACATAGAAGCTATAATAGGAAACAAACAAACAACGTACACGCATTAAGTGAGCCACCTATCCAAAAATAGATATAAGTAAACAAAATAAGAGTTAAGTGTAGGCAGGTGATATTTAATTTAAAAAAAACCTTTAACAGCTTGAAATGATTTTTTATCTTCGAATGTAACGAATTAGATCTGACACGTATGGGATGCAGCTTGTTAGGCATTATATTCAAAAATTTATATATTTTTTTAATTTAGTAACATTGTACCTCGGCTCATCATTAGTTGGATCTATATTGTTCCCCTATAATTTAAATTTTTTCAAATATTTAATTAATTAGAGCTCAAAATACTTACATAGCTCTAAGAAGCTTTCTATTCAATTCAATATTGAACAATTAATTTCGTTGCAATTTCATTTGACAAATTGAAGACCCAGCATATATTTTTGGAACTTGACAGTGCTCATCAGTCATAATTTTAACTCAAACATAGTAAACTGAAAATTTATCTTATAATTTCTCAATTTTTCTTTTTTATGCTCATATTTAATTTATTCTCATATTAAAAATTTAAACTATTTTAGTGTTTCTAAATATTTATATTGTCACTTTCGTTAATTAAAATAACAAAACGTTTTTGGTAAAAAAAAAAAAAAAAAAAAAAACAAAAATGGTCTGCAGTTGGAATAAATCTAAAATTTTAAATAGGAATGAAGCTTCTCATCATCAATTTGGTATTTCCGACACAAATTAATTAATCATTTAAAGATTTTTGGAAAAAAAAAAATTATTGTTTTTTCCAATTTTGTTTTTATTTTTTTTTTTTTCCAAAATTTCTCCACACGATCCACAAAAACAATATAGAAAAAATTGAGTTATTTTATAGTTTTTTTTTTATATTAGCCTAAATTTTCTGTAATAAAAAATTAATTTAATGTTTAATTTCCAAGAAGAGGTTAAAGAAGAAGAAAAAACAAAAAAAAAAAATATAATTTAGAAGTTTAAAAAGAGATGAGACCGACCGACTGAGAACCTGATTGAAAGATTTATTTGCTTATTTAATTCATAATAAATATACAAAAGAATTTAATTTTCATTTTAAAAACCAATAAGTGTTTTCTTAAAATATTATATATTTTATTAAAAATCTATAAGTATAATCAATAAAATATACCAAGAGAATGCTAAAAAAGATAGCGAAAAAAAAAAAATTGGAATTTAAACAAAAGTAATAATTCAAAAGGTTATCGCCATAAAAATGACATTCAATTGGATTTATTACCCTCGCCTTTCATTATACTATATTAATAAAATATTATATAAGTATGCTTACATATTATTCTAGTGAATAAACTGCTGGTTTCATAATATACACACAGATAAGTAGTGATCTATCTTTACAACTATTCACGTATACATACACATATACACAGATTTATGATAAAGAAATTGCGCATAGCCGTTTTGTATAATGATCTCACTACCTTATATTATTATTAATGCAGTAAAAAAAGATAATCGCCAATGGATAGCGTAGCCAAAATGAAGAAAAATTAATAAATTTGAATCCAAATTCTGGTTTCCAAAAATGTACATTTTATACTATTTTCCCAATATCGTGAAATATTGTTTGATTGCATATATTTAGGAGGATAATTGTATAATAACGGAATTACACGGTTGATTCATTTATTTATGTTATAGTATCAATATAATTCATTGCTCTTATAAAAATTAAACAAAAAATACAGATTGACAGAAATAAGTTGTAGAACCAGTTGGGTCGAAAACTTGCCTATAGGAAAAACATAGAAAACAATTGGGTTCCAACGATTATATCAAAATGTTTGAGTTTTTTTCCAAATTTTTAGGATAATTTAAAATTTTCTTATTTGTAGCAGAATGATATGGACGAGACTGTAAATTATGATATTTTTCTTCCAACAGCACTGCCCTAATTCAAAATTGCTGTTTGTTCTATTTTTGTTGTACAAAGATTAGACACGAATAGGCCATAGATTTGAAGTACTTTTTTTTTTAATTTGGAATTTAAAAATGAAATCAAATGCAAAATTAATAAAGAATTTTTATATAAATTTTTTTTATATCTCTCTCACTATTTTAGCATAAATGTTGTTGGATTAACGTAAAACTATAACATTCACAGAAAAAGCAACATGATAGCATCACAAATTATTGCAAAACAGCTTAATTAATCTTCGTTCTAAAAATGAACAACTCATATTTGTATCAGTAAGAGTTGCCAACTTTTTCTAACAATTTGCAAATGGTTTGAATTAATCGAGAAACTTATATTGTGATGTAGCAAAATAAAATTTTGGCTAATTAAAATTGTTTCACATTGCGGTTCCCATCATGTACATAAAGTATAAAGACGCCATTGAGGAATAAGAATAAAGTTTGTTCAGACCTAATGTGTATAGCTGGCCGCATTCTGTCATAAGAAAATTACCTTAATTTTATTAACCATTGCAAAATTGTTTTAATCACTAAAATCATTGCTTACCAACAAGAAAAATTATGTATCGTTAAAAAAATTGCTATCTTAAAAATTCATTGGATTTTTATCGGGCCAAACCGGCTGGCAGCATTAAAATAAATAATTTTTTTTTTCATAATCAATTTTATCCATGTTATTTGTTTAATTTTAATTCCAAGCGGCTCGTAAAGTTTAGTAGGTACTCGCATATTTTAACTGAATCCGTATATAAAACTAATAAACCAAGAACGTACATACGAGTACTTGTACTTGTATTACATATGAAAAGATGGAAAGAAGAGAGCAGCGCATGTTGACGTCCTCGTTAAATTCTATTTGATTATTTTATTTATTATACGTTTACTTATTATCGTATTCAAGTATATAAATAATACTGTTGGCTACTGATATAACGATTGAAATGTGATAAATATGAAGTGCGAGAGTAATTACCCCATACACATTATGGGCGTTCAACGGATCAAAGCGAATAGAAAAGAAAGAATAATGATAAAATAACTGAATAAGTAGTTTAAAAGAAAAAAATATAATAATTTTATGGTTTTGATTTTAAACTGAGAAAAATGTTTAGAATTATGTTAAAATGAGAAGAAAGTGAAAAAAATATGAACTGGAGGATGAACTTATACTTTATCAATTTTAAATTATTTTGCACAAATGCATTGCTCTAGAAGTAGTACTGATGTTTAGTATAAAAATTTGCAATTATAAAAATATTTTAAATTTTTCAAATTTAATTAAATTTTAATCAGTGATTTAACGAATTTTCTGTAACACACTTAAAAGTCGTAAGGGTAAGATATGATAAATTAAATCTTGTGCACTCACCACAATTTGACGCTGTTGCATACACCAAATTCATTAATTAACTGAAGATAGTTCCTCACTAACCCGGAGGATACTGAAAATGGATTCAGAGAGAGAAACCCTCACTACCCCGGAGGATACTGAAAATGAATTCAGAGAGAGAAACCCTCACTGTCCGACATGAACATCTTGCTGCTGTTGGACCGTCCTGATAGCCTACGTATTGCAACATTGGCAGACCCTTGTTTTTCTAATGTAAATCTTTTACCGCAAGATACTTCCCAATATGTCAGAAACGGTACCACCATCATAGTATACATCCACCTCATGATAGACGAGGAGCATCCCCATGTCTTACCTGAGATGGCACTGCGCACCATAGCGGCCTTGCCCTTGTGATTTCTTCGTGTCTTCGCAAAAAAAGCTTGCTATCAAATACTCCACCTAGGTATTTCTTCTCCGTTTTTCCTTTCTACTGCTTATCCCCATACCTGAATTTTACGCAGTTTCAATTTCTACTCCTAGTGAAGTGCCATAAGGTCGTGTTACCCGGGTTAATTTTAAAACGAACAGTGCCACTACACTTTGTCCCAAAGATAATTTAATTGCTAATACACCTTACTACTTGGCTGAAAAGATATTGAATGCCCAGATAAGTAATTCATCTCTATATTAAAACTTCAACAATATTTTACAAACTAACTAGAACAGTCATCATTTAATTTACATACATACATATAAATATTTTGATTATGCACGCATACAATCGTAATTTTAAAGTATTTTTATTACCACTTGCCAACAATTTCATTATTATTTGTGCCTTTTTCCTTTCTTTTTTTTATTTACTGTTATCAAGAGCATTAGATAATTTAAGTTATTTAAGTATGATTTAATAAAGTCTGAATAACACTTAGAAAATTATTTATAGCATTAAAATCATATTTTTTCTTATTTTATATTAAAAACAAGTAAAAACTTTTCAGTAAACCTTAGCTGACTGAATTACACCCTATATGAAGAACTGTTTTGTCAAATATCATACTTCAATTAATTTTGGAAAACATTAACATTAGCTTTTAGAGTTGATTGCAGCTACCGGAATCTAGGAACTCATTGTACAAAAACTTTTATAATTTGTTGAAATGAACACATATTTGTCAAATTTCTTGCTGCTTCATTAATTTTTGAAATATTTGATGTAATATTTTTGATTTGCATGGCAGCTTTCCAAACCTGTTATCCGAATTGGTTCAATTATGTTACAATAGCAGCCAACCTTGACAGAGTGAAATATTTTCTGAAAGTTTAGCGGTGTTTGGTTTTTTCGTTTCTATGTTATAGTGCTAATGATGGATAGGCAGAACAGTCTCCATCGATTTTTACGCCGAAATACACGCCGAATTTTACGTCGAGCAAAAATATACATAAAACGCATATTCGTACACCAAAAACTTTCTTCAAGTGAATTCAAATTCTATACCAAAGTTAATATACTTCCCACTAAGGTATAGGGTGTAAAAAAATTACGATTTCTCCGCATAAAAAATAAAATGAATGCAATATGGTTGGGCGAGTGGGTCGTACAAGAAGTGAAGGGAATCTAAGTAAAAAAAAAATTTTTTTTCGTTTTCTTTTTATTGCTATTAAGTTTTGCTTTATTTTACATTTTTAATTTCAATAAGAATATTTTGAAACATCTTGAATTTCCGTTCTGATTAGAGAGATTGGGAGACCTCAAGAAATAAATTTACATAAAAAGGTCTCCCAAGTTGGGTATAATGTATTTGAATTTTGTTTTTCTTTATAAAACAATAATTTCTTAGTAGCAGGAATACATACATAATATATTTTGTGGTTACAATATTTTAATATGCGATTTTATGATCATTTAAATTTTATTAGTGTATTTAGTATTGTACACATGAAAGTGGGATGAAAGATCTAAAATCGTATATTTATTTTATATAATCATAATGATATATACATAAATATATAAGATTTGAGGTCACCAAAATGGTATACATAAATAAATAAATTTAAATGAGAAAAATAATCATGCTGAAAATATGCATCACGATCATTTTAAAATTTATATCATATATTATATTACAGTATATTATAATATATTAATGAGTATAACAATAGCATTCAAATATAACATTATAGTACGGTTTTTAAAGCAACAATCACTATATTGTATATTAGAGCGAGTGTACTCTGATAAGATTGATAAGAACATTTTCGTTTTTGTAACTCTTTCCTCTCTATATAGCTTTATATTAAATAAGTTTAGTAGAGCTATTGTTATTATTGTATTTTGTATGTATTGTTATAACAATATTCTGGATGTTTATGATGTGCGACAGTGACGGCAATTTCGTATTTTGTTATTTGTTTTTTTTTTTTTCACTGTAATCATTAAGAACCAATCATATTATTTCCGCAGAGGAAACGTTAACGAAATCTAAGAAAAATTTATTTTAAATTATTTTAAAATAATACAAAAAAATACAACTATAGTGTATGTATATTTGGAAAACATCATCAAAACTGGAAAACATGATGTTATCATGAGCAATTTGATTTCTAATTAAAATACATTCAAGCGCAATATCATAGTAAATTTTTGGTATAGGAGAAGAAATATAAAAAAGTATTTTAATAGTTCAATGAAAATCATTGACATTTTAACCTTCACAATATAATTTTGTTGATATTTTTGTCAATTAATTATTTATTTCTAGATTTTTTGTTCCATTATACTCGTAAATCAAAATATGAATTAAATAGAAAATTCGAAATTATAGATAATTTTATAATTTAGAAAGTGATTGCCGAAAATTCCTACTGAAATTGATTAAATTTTTTGCGCTTGAACAAATAATCAAAAGGTCAAAAAAATTTGAATCATTTTTCCCGAAATTGCTTTCTTTGATTTTTTTGTGACTTATTTATTAGAGTGATTATGATTACAAACAAGGTTTCGTATTCTTAAAAAAAAAATAATTTCATGGATTTCGTGCTTTTATTATAGTTTGTTATATACAAATTTAGAAATATAGAAATTTTATTTTTAATTATTTTAAATTATTAGTAATATGGGTCAAAGGAAGATATTTGATAAAGATGTGCACAGATATTTTGAATTCAATTGTGATTATTATTTTTTGTTTGCATAGATTCGACTTTTAACTAACCTTCTTCATTTGATCCTCTAAAAATACACACAATACGCTATTTTATAGGGATAACTACATACAATCATCGCATATCATACATTTTGTTTGATTTAATTAAAATATGAAAAATGTTTGATGGGTCAGGATTTAGTTTTGCAATCAATATTTGATTGTAAAATCGTTTCGGGCACATCCATTCAACTAAACTATTGCGTCAAGTCAAATCGGGTGCATCAACTGAAAAATGTAATCAGTTTGTAAAAAAATACAAATTGTTTGATTGCTTAATTACATGCAATCATACAGTTGCACCTGTATAATATAAACCTATGAAATACAAATAAGCAATCAAACAGTTACAAAACTAAAAATTGAAAGTCTATCTGGGCCCTAAATATTCGAAAATTTTATTTGATAAAAAAAGTAGAATGCCATTAAATGTTCATAAAACAAAATCCATAAGCATTATTTGCTGTTTAGAACCGTATCAAACTTCCAAAAAGAACAAAAAAATTTTGGGACTTGTATTAAGCACCTTATGTAGTCTTACACATTCAAACTTTGTATTAATTTTATTTTGTTGTTTGGCGAAGTTTAAGCGGTTTTTAGTGATTGAAGTATAAATTTTCAAATGACTATTGTATAAATTGAAAGTGAACCTTTTAGTGCAACTTATCCATTTACTCTGGTTTACTACAATTTTCAAACTGATAATTAAATTAACTAGGACATACACATAAGTAGAAATCGGGAAAAAATTTAATTTCTTAATTTAATATTCAAGTTTAACATGACGTTCTTATGCATTACTCTTAACTGTTATATAAAATTTATGAACTTTGTATTTGCTCCAGTCAATATTATTAAAAATGTAAAAATAATAGCAATTTTTATCAAATTGTATTTTGAAATCACTTTTTAAATAAAACTGTGCATATGTCCATTTGTTTATTTTAAAATCTTCTGTACAGTTACGAAATAGAAGAGAGTAAACAAGAATCCTTATATAAGAAATTATTTTTTGAAAAAAATTGTAACTGTTCGAATCCCGTATATTTTCTTAAATTTTTTATTTTATTTTTTTTTCTTAAATAAAACATCATTCTCTTTAAATAAGCGAACATTTTCTTTTATACATGAAATTTAAATAATGATTGTAAAAACAATTTTTTTCTTTATTTATTATTTAAATAAAGGACATCTTATTCGTTGTTGACAAAATTGCTTTGACAGAATGCAATATGTATAATATGTTAAGAGATAAAAGTAACGGGAAAATAAATCTAAATCATAAATGATTGGAAAGAAATCATTTTCGATGTCTTATGTTTTATTTTTATACAATTGTGTTTATGTGTGTGTATTTGAAATACAACTGTAAATAGAAGACCAAATATTATCAGACATTGTTGACATTTTTCTAAACATTTTTCCATGCTTATATAGTAGCTATGTTTGTATGAAATAAGAAAAAAAAAGAAGAGAGATAGTATGCACATCTCTTTTTCTTTTATTTTCTCGTTTTCATTTTTGTCTCTTTTGTTAGCTCTCTTTTTTTTTTTGCTTATTAAAGTTTTTAATAATATTATGTAAAAAGCAACTCCTGTAATATTTGCATTTTGTTTTCTATATACTGACATTTACTATTTATTTAGCTTGACATTTAATGATATAACATTAGAAGCAGTGTGGAAATAATTTTTTCGTTACGACAATAACAGGTATAGGGTAGTATGTACCAATTGTGGGTGATTTATTGTATTGGTGGTCCAAAGTGATAATTTTATTAAAACTTATTCTGCACAAATAACTTGTGTAAAGATATGACGCCGATTATCTCGTTTGATTATTCTCATAATGAATTGAATCATGTAAGGTGATAGGTGCTAGTTATACTGCTTTGGATTTTGTATATTTTGCAAGATATGCATTTGAAGTACTTTGAACTAAAATTTACATCTTTGATATGTTATAATCCGACAGAAGAACTATTTTTGCACTTAATATAAGCCTATGTATCTTAATTCTGCAATCTAATCAATTAATATTTAAATACAAATTTGTTGAGTAAAAGAGTAAAAAGCTACAAATTGAGCAAATCAAGCATCTGAGATTGTTGTGCATTGTTATGTCTAATAACAGATGTAAAATTATCATTGAGATTCAGAGCGTGTTGCTTCAGTAGATGGATTGACAGAGGACAAGTAAGTTTGTTGGAAGTAATTAATTGTGTGTTTTGCGAACTAGAAGCTCAATCATTGGGTTTAATTTTAAAAATATTAAAACCGTCTGCCGCAATAAAATGTTTACAACTGTACTCTATCACTTAATTTAAGGTTATCATGAGTACATAAGGGTACTTACTATACATGCAAACTATTAACAAGAAAATTCTATATATTGACTATATCTTTAAATACATATTTAATTTAAGAAAAAATTGTATTTGACTAAATGACAGATTATGAAACATAAAATGTCCATCAAAAATTAAATATGCATATTTTTATAATACTTATGCATAAATGGTAACATTCAAATTTGTTTGTTAGAAAACAAATTTTAATTTAAAGAGAACAAAAAAAGGAAGAGTAGCGTATACGGAAAAAGATGAATATATATAGACAATTTTAAGAGGATAATCTAAAGTAAATTATTCTTCTAAATACAGTGTATTCACATTTCACAGCTAAAACAAATTGAAGTTCAATTATTTGAAGGCTTAGCAAAAAAAAGTGGCAAGTTGAAATTGATATTTGAGTATAGGTTCTGTTCACTTTATAAGATCTTTGGTATTTTCACTGACTTCTTCAAAAAATGAGCAATACAGAGAATGTAGTTGCTGTTCGCATCTGGATGCGGGGAACGTTCCTCATATTGTTGCAGATTTTAAGAGGATAATCAATAGAATGGAAGGTTTTTCTATTTCAATTGGAAGTTATGCAACTGTAATGTGATGGCTATACTGAAATCTCTTTGATACCCAAGAGTCATCACAAATTGTTGGCATGTTAAAACTTAAGAAAAATATTTCTAGTTTCAAAACAGGTTTCATTTGATTCTTTCAACCAAAGAGGAGCATCCTATCTCATTTACTGAAAAAAAAACCATATACAGAAATTTTAAAAAATAAAAAATTATAGAAACATTAGTAATAAAAGAACATTAAGAATCAAAATCAACAACAAAAACAAAACAAAGCTAAAAAAATAGAAAATGTCAAAACTAAAGAGTGTTGATGTTTATTTTGAATTAAAATTGAAAATAAGAAAAAATTTGATACGGATGAAATGAACTCAAATGAAGCCAATCTTTGGTTACGAAAATGAAAAATGACATACGATGCAAGCAAAACTCAAGTAAAGTATACAAATAAGTAAATAAGCGAACAAACAAATAAGAAATGATATGCACAATACGACAACATCATATTTTATTTTTCAACGAAATCAGTCGATTTTTTTTTCCGAATAAGAGAAATAATACAAGCTGCAATGCAAATAGTAAAAAGAAAAAAGAAATCCATTCAAAGATAAAGAGACCACAAGAGTTGTTAAAAGATCTTTTGTATATCTGCATTATGGATATGTAGGAGACAAAAGAAGGACGAATGAATTTTTCCCTCTTATTTTATTGTTTTTATTATTATTTTACACAATATTTTTCTAGACAAATCAGATTGCTTTGCTTTCATTTCTTTTGCTTTTTTCTTTTTGTATTATAACAAAATAATGCAGATGGAAGATGACAAAAACCTTTGCATGTGGTAGGTAAAAGTAAAATTCATTGGGATGAGCTCATATCATGTCCGCTTATTAAAATATCACTTGATGGTTATTAATTATATTGTTAAGTGTAGGAGATTTAGACTCTTAACAATTATTTTATTTTATATCTCCATACTTCACTTACATACTTCATAAGTATTCATTTATTTTATTTTGAATGAGTACACATACATATTAATATGTCTTGCATTATCCAGATTATAAATGACATTCTGTCATTATTATTAAGCATAATGTCGCCTATAATGTAAGTGCCTAAAAAGCAGGAGACAACGGTTTTTTTTTTCTTTTCACAATAACAATAAAAAGTAAGTAGACTATGTGTGCAAACCAAATATAAATTTATAGAATAAAAATATTGTTTCACTTTAAAAATTTTAGGTGATCGAATAGTATTTCGGAGTCCTTAAACCTCTGGAAAATAGGAAAACTCACAGAAGTTTTGAATAAACCAACACTAGTAATTTAAAATATTCGTGACAAATGCTGTTCAGAATTTCAGCAATCCACGGAATCAAAGCTTTAATAGTGGTAAAACTTTTAAGTCGATGATTTTCTTGACATCGATGTAATTTAGTGCAGATCGTTTATATTCACATAAGAGGTCTTGATATTTTATTGCGAATGCAAGCAGTACTGTAATTTATCAGTTTCTCAGGTATCAATTGTATTCATGTGTAAATTACACTAAAAGCTCTTAACCTCAGAATAATTATCAATGGATATTCCTGGTTAGGGGTAAGGTGGCTGTAGTAGGCATTTGAAAATTATTATGAAAATCATTTCGAAACATGTTTCCAGTGTCTATTTTGATTTTAAAGTGCTATGAATTTTAATTTACTCTTAATTTATAAATGAAAACAAATGATCCTTTAATATTAAATTTTTTTACAAATATAACATGTTATAGTAATGGGGTTACCCAATACTATTCGAAAAATATTATTGAAAAAAATAATATTAATATAAAACCTAATATGAAATTATTGGAATTTTTACGAAATTTTATAAAATATTTTTGATAAATTTTCGTCTGATCTGTTTGCTTTTTTTTAGTTTCAGCCATTTCTTTTTTTTTTAATTTATTTTCGAATTTTTCCAATTTTTTTCTAATATATCGCGGCGGATTTGTTGTGATAATTTGTCTGCCATATAGAAATAATTTTTCAAAAAATAAAATTCGTATGTTACCATTAACGATTAAATTATTTTTTTTTTTTTGCATTTTTTCTTTCAATTTTCATAAACAAATAAATATATATATAAAATATGATAATATAGCGATAAATCAAATTAAAGGATACTTATACATATACATACATAAGAAACAAAGACAAAAAAAAAGTAATTCAGTTGAAAAAAATCTCATAAATTAAATTTTAGTTTTAAAGGTTATTTTAAGTACACACATTTATAGGAGTAAAGTACGAGCCGTGGGTGGGTGGAAAAATTCTCTTTCTTCTGTAGAATCAAGCTCCAGCACAATCATATTTTCGTTTACACATTGAAATATTTTTGTTATAATCCTATATTACAAATATGTTTTACAAATTCGCGAATTATTTCAATATATTTTGTGCACATAAAATGTCATTTACATATAATAGTATATAAGCATATATATATATATGAGCTTATTGCTTATCTATATGCGTTACCATAATATATATGAATGTGTAATAGAGTACATATATATATATATTATGTATTCAAAAAATGTAAAGTTAATCCTGTCTAGACATTTATACATGTTATATATTATATGAGCATTTAATTCTAAAATAAATTTTTATATATGTATATATGCTTCAAAAAATATTATGATATTTGCTATCGGCTGATTCAAAACACTTTCATCATATCATCGTATAAATTGTGATCACACATAAGAGGCATATACTCGTTCACACAGAATATTATACTATTATATATGTGTAATGATATTTTACTGTTGTCTTAACCACTTTATATTTCTATATCAACTGGTAGGTACTCCGGTATATACACTCGGTGATATAATAAAAATGCAAAAAGAAAATTTATATTAAAATTCGAAAAAAAAACGGCAAAAGTAATATTAGATTTTCTTTATTTGTTATAAATATGAGTGTGTATGTATGAAAACAAATTTTCAAAAGTTTTTATTTTTTTTATCTTAAATTATTTTATATATTCTCTTGTATGATTTTCCGAAAAAAATAAATCCAAAAAACAAAAAACTTCAAAACTTAAAAAGACTTGGCTTTTTTCTTATTTTGTTTGTTTTTTTTATGGTTTTATTATCCTTCATTTTCAATATACACATATTATGTGTGAATCGAGAAAAATCAGGGACAATCGTGAGAAGTGACAATTTCTGAAACGATTGCTTCCCATTATAAGTAAATGTATTTTGTCAAAGTGTTATATAAAGTGTGCGTTCTTTTTAGGGTCCTATATCAATCCAAAGTATGTCCACAGTATAGTGTGCTAAAAATGGAATACTATGTTTTCTTTGAAAATTCTGTTATACAAAAATAAAAATCAAACTATAAAATTTGAATGTCAAGGATTTTAAAATTATTTTGAAATACTTATGAAATGGCGAATCTATCTACCCAAACAAATATTCGTTACTATTTTTCTAAACTGCACTAATGCTTATCTAAACTGTACTACTGTTCCTCTCATTTGTACTACTTTTTCTCTCAACTGTACATCTGTTTTTTTCAACTGTACTACTGTTTCCCTCAACTGTCCTTCTGTTTCTTTCAACTGTACTACAAATTTTCTCAATTGTACTCCTGTTTCTTTAAACTGTACTACTATTTTTTTTAACTGTACTACTTCTTCTCTCAACTGTACTACTATTTTTCTTAACCGTAGTTAGTTCGTATTGTACACTCACAATGTTATATTGTTTAACTTGCTCCTGTTATACATCAGCAGTGTTATACGTTTAAAGTGCTACTGAGGCTTAAAGCTAATGCATTTAATATGTGTATATAACACTTATAACATATTATTATATACTCCTTTGTATAGTGGTTCTAATTATTTTTATATGCAAAACCAAATTTAGAAGTATGCAGCGTACTCTATTTTGCAAGAAAAATTTAAAAGTTTTTTTACATGATACTCAATGAAAGAAAAAAAGAAAACAACAAAAAGGAGAGCTTCCTCGTATTTGCATGCTTTCTTTTATTGTCATATTACATCACAAAATATAATTATATTGTTTGATCCTCAAAAACCATTTTTTTTTTTATATACAAAAGAAAATTAAAGAAAAATAAGAAAAATTAAAAAAAATGTTTCCTCTTATCCTTGCAAAGCAATATTGTTTCTGTTAATAAACGTATCAGTTAACAGTAATAATTGCGACCACTTTATTTTTAATGTATCACACATTTCTTAATATATATATATGTATACATATCCAAGTACATATACGGTTGACGACTTATCAAACACTTACCAAGCCTGTTAATGTTTTCATAAAAGTAGCAATATCACGTAATAATATTAAGTGATGCTTATATCTGGAGTAATTTTGTGTTATTGTTGTAAAAGTATTGTGACAATTTGCTATCGGAGATAATCGGAGACAATGATTCTTACATTCATTAAAATTTGAGTTTATAAGAAGTTACCCATTATAAAATCACCAATATATCAGTTACTTAATAAAAAATTTATCAAAACTTTCACTCATTCCTCCCTCATAAAATGGACACCACACCAAATTTATATTTCATAAAGTAATTAAATTTTATTCTACAGGAAAATCAGAATGTTCCGCAGAGTGGCTTAATACTTAAATTTCTTCTCAAGATAATCTTGTCATTAACTGATTTAGTCAAACCTATATTGTATATATACACAAGTATATACTCAATATCACAAGTTGAGTGAGAATTTTGGAAATATTTTAAAATTTTTCTGAAATTTCCATAAATTTTGCTAATTTTAGTCCGCATACAATCATTAAAATTAAAAAAAAAATTAAATTCTTTTATAATATAAAAATCTTAAAATTTTACAAATTTATGCACACTTAAAGCATTTTAATGTCTGAAATTATTTTAAATTCATTTAATTTTTTTTTTCTGTATTTTTCTGATTTTATTTTCGCCAATCTAACAATTATCTTATACAATATGCCTGAAAAATAATAAAAAATTGTATTGTCTGTGCCATAAAACAAAACAATCCTTTAGAAATTAAAAATGAAAAGAAGAAAAAAATTTTCACTCATATTTTCTTTTATTCTTGTTTTTGGTTTTTTTAAATTAAAAGGAAATCTGGCACAGAAGGAAACGAAAATTATTTATATATGTATGTATGTGTGTATGTTAAAATACTGTATGAATGTCCGATTAAAAATGCAAGATATAATTTTATTTTTTTTCTTATTTTTCCTCTATTTTTCATAATAGAAAAATTGTGTATGATGAAAAAAAAAAAATACGATATAAAAATTTTCTATAAAAAATCCTTTTTTTTTGTTTTTTTTTATTTTTTTTTTTAATTTTATATTACCTTTGGGTAATCGTATCTCATATCAGGATAATGAGATATTTTACATTAATATTTTGTCTCTTACATGTCCTTTTCTCTATGAGATAACAGGAAAAAAAGAAAAATATAAAAAACATGAAATTACAAAAAATATGCGAGAAAAGGAAATTGCAGAAAATTATGATTGACTCCATTAAAATATAACATTACATCATTATTATTATTATTATATTTTTAATATGAGTATACGTTTTATATGCGTTCATATGAATACTACATTTATTCACACATTCAAACACAGACATTGCATTTACATTGTGTTTTATTTTATAACTGTGTGTATTGAAATAATTTCAATGTCTTGTTCTTGAATAAAAAATTATTATTTAATTTTTTTTTTTTTAAATATCCTGTTACAAATGAATGGAAAAAATAAATTATGTATGTAATAGTATGTGCATTTATGTAACAATTAATTATAATATATTCTTTTTATGTGTATGTTTGTACGTGTATAAATGAAAGAATAAATTCTATATGAAAAAAATTATTTAAATTCAATTTTTGCTTTAGAATTTTTTAGGATTAAAACGTATTTAATAATTTAATAAGTATAACTGCCTGTAATATTAAATTGATAAAAATTAAATATGAAAATTAAAAATTATATAAAATTCTTTATATTAAAAAATATTTGTATGCGGCAACAATACTGAATGCTATTGAAAAACAATGATAACAACAGACATTGCAATAATAAAATGATCTGTTAAACTTTTATAATATTTAAATTTGTACTATAATGTTTGGCTTTAGATTAGGTTATACGTTAACGAAGCTCCTGAAAGGGTAATCGTGTGATTTTCGGATTTTTATCTCCTATCCTGAATTAAAAACTGATTAAAATTCCTTAATTAAGTTTAAGTTAGTTACAAATTTTACTGCATCCATTCTAAGGGAATTCAATATTCCAGTTTGAGCTTTAATTTTAAAACTCTAAAAGTTTCATGTTATAATTTAATGCTTGTGAATCTTAACCAATTGCAGGTCTTATATTCGAGAAAAATTCTTGATTATCATTTTGTTTTTTTTATTTTTACCAATCATTTTGAAAGACCTTATATAATTTATTGCTTTGACTAGATGATTATTAAAAACAAGATTGAAATTTTGTTCACTTCATAATTTTTATTTTCTTTTTTTAATATTTATTTTCTTAGATAATTCTTATCACTTATATGCTTAAAAAATACCATAATAGCATTTGAAAATTTAAATTAAAAATATTAAAAAAAAAAAAAGTTTTTTTTATTCATAACATACGAGAATATATTTTGTAAAAATAATATTTGAAATGTAAATTGATGTACATACACATACATACATAGTTCGTATTATATTTTACGACACATCTTATATGAATTTGTTTTTTGTACATATCCTTACGGCAATGCAAAAATTAAATTATATGCAAAATTCATACAATTCTCTCATTTTTATACCCGTACGAACGTATGTTCGAAGGGGTGTTTCAAATTTGCCTTACCGTTTGCAACGCCATGGTAAATAATACTCTTAGATATAGACTCAAATATATGTTTTTGCTGTATAATTTAGCTTTGTCTGTTCGTCCGCCCCTCAGACGATAATTAATAACTAATTGAGCTAAGTTCACCAAATTTTTGCAAGTGATTTATTATGGTAAATGCCAGAACACTATTTAAATTGAATATGATCAACACTGGTTCATAGTTCCAATTGAACCATACATAGTTCCAAATTTTCGCATGATTAATTTCCAATATATTAATACAGCCAATGTGCTTGGTAAAAGCCGTTCAAATAAATTTCTCGACAATCTGTGATACCTGCCATACAACTTCATAAGTTGTTTCATCATAACTCAGAAACTATTAAAACTACAAAGCCGGAATTTTGAACAAACAAATTTAATAATGTGGCCATCATTTTCTGTAAAATTCCTATAGATTGTGTGGGTTTATATGGCAACTATCATAAATGAAAAAAATAACACTACGCACAAAAAGTAAAAGTTTGTATGACACCGTATGCCAATTACCTCCGACATTTAATATTATTTATTCGTACGGGTATCACAGAGTTGACACGGTCAACTATATCTATTTTAATTTTTTTTTTGGGTTTGTACATGGTAACTAAGAAGATTTATTTATAAAAGTAAATATATTTTTTTTTTGCATTCTAGTTGAATTTTTATAATAATAATAATTACTATTGAAATATAAAACTAAAATTAAATGAATAAAAATTATGGTAAATATTTTTTTATGAAATAGCATTAATACAAATTTTAAATTGAAGTATGTGAAGAAGTATTCCAACCTAGGAAAATGAAATTTTTAAAATTTTAAATAAAATTACGTAATATTTCAGGTACGAAAACATTTTTCCCTCGCAAAAAATATTTTTAGAACTCTATGGCAATAAGGAAATTTCTACAAGAAATTTACAGAAAGTAACCCTTAAATTAATGGGTATTAGACTCACTGGGTGTACAATTTATATATGCATTCCTGTACAGTTTTTTGTTAAAAGAAAACCCACTATTCTCCATTCCCACAATCCCACAGTTCAATTTTCTCACAATCATTACCTAATTTTTTTTGATATTCACACCCAAAATTTATACAAAATATTTTCACAAAATTTCTAATTAAACTTAAATTTACTGGTTTCCCACGTATTAGATTCATTTTTAAATTATTGAGACTGCGGTAAGCCTCATTTCTTAGATATATATGTATACTATTACCTAGGCACACAATATATATGGTTTAGTTAGATTATAAATACAAAAAAAAAATTTATAATATCTAGGTTACAAAAGAAATATTTTTGCAAAAGAAATCCTTAATATATTAATTAGATTAAATTAAATAATGAAAATAATGCTCCATATTGTCTAGTAAAGCCAAATCTTATACACCTATATGCACACGCTTTTTAAATTTACCGAAGATCAAGGTGAATATGAACAAAAAAAAAAAATATTTATGAATAAAATTCTCATCATATTTTAATTTTCTTAAATAAATCCTTTATATAATAATAATAATAATATCCTTAATCCTTCATTTCATTATTAATCACACACTACACCTATCTTTCACTTTTTTTCTAAATGAGATATACAAAACCAAAAAAACCTTAATATGTTCTATAAAAGTTCTTACATCATCATTGTAATTCAAATTAATATTACACACACACACAAACACTTTGTTACGATCATAATTCTCAGACAAAATTTAATTACATATTAATGATTTTCTTCTTTCAACTACATATATACAGACATAGTTATCAACTGTTATACACTGTTATACATACATAGTTATCAATGTTTTATCTTACCTTATATGAATAGAAAAATTATAATATCACTTTTTTATGCGCCTAAGAAGCAAAAAAATGTTGATACGTGTGCAAAGTAAAAAGGAAACCCAATATTTAACATTCAGACAGTTTTCTTCCGCTCCCCCTCGCTTCTATGAATCCTTTTCCATTTTCTAATAATAATATTCTATGTTCTCTATTTTTTTGCTTTACGTTTTTGCACACGTACAAAGTTGCGTAGGTGGGTAGGTAGCAGCAGGTTTAGTATTGGAACAATATTTTTTTTTTTTGGAACGTAAAATTCACATTTATTTTTCAATAATTTTTTTTTTTCATAAAATTTTTACCTATATTTTTTTTTTGTCTTTCTCTTTCCTGCATCTTCATAATTTATTTTTTCTATTCTTTTCTTTATTATTTTTTTTTTAATTTTAACGATTATCATCAACAAGGATTGTAAGGATTGTCATACATATTATTATAAAATAAGAAAAATGTCAAATACACCTGTCACCAATATATTTCACCTATTCACCTGAAAAGAAAACAATATAAAAGGAACCTATAGTGAAAATTTATTAAAAGGAATAATTTTCAAACAAAAAAATAACAAGAATAAAAGAATAAGAAAAGGAAGAAAACAGCAGTAAAATTTATATTTAAAGAAAATGCCTATGTGGTTTTCATTTTAATAGGTAGAAGTACCGAATGTTTCATCAGAGTTCTTTCGGAGTGATCTTCCACATGAACTGGATTTTGACTAAATGAATTTGGTTAAAATTATTTTAAAGTTAAAAATAAAGTTGGGTCAAACCAATGGTTTGTATTGTAGCACTTTTCCCTTCAACAAGTGAAAATACTACTTTTAAAAACAGTCTATGTATATCCACCACACTATTAAAATTATTTTCATTTATAAACGAAACTATTTCTAGGATTGCATATATTTAGGATGAACCATTTATGCAGTCTTTGAAATAAAGCAAAATTTAATATAAACAGGGGTTAACATAATGCTCGATTTTAAGGGTTAATTGTGTGAGTTAAGAAAAATAATTATATTTTTTAATTTCATGGAATTTACTGTTAACTTTTTGCGTTTATAGAAATTTGAAAAAACTTGCGGTTTCAGAAATATAAGGTGTCAAAAATGCATATTTCACAAATTTCAAGAGGCCATAACTTGAGAGGGGGTGGAGATGGAAAAAAATTTTCTTCTAACGAAATGAACTACTTGTTAATGTCTAAAAGCCCCTAAAATTTCAAGCTTCTACAGGCTGGGGTCTAGAAGAAAAACGACATGAAAAATTTGGAAAAAAAGGACTTTAGATAACGGTAAATTTGAACGGCCATTTTGTTTTTCTAAAGTTTAACTATAGTATACCGCGGTAGGGGAAGCAAGCCACTGCCTTTCTGCGTTTGCAAAATTTCAAAAATGCTTATGGTTTCATTGCAACAAATAGTTAAAATAGGCCATTTTTAGTGCTTTGTGGGGGGTATAACTTCTAGAGGGAGGGAGATAGGTAAAAATTTTATTCTACGAAAATAAGTTTCTAGTAAAGATCTATGTGCATATAAAATTTCAGCTTTCTATCTTTAAAAATGTAGAAGTTTTGTAAACAGACACACGGACAGACGGACGGACGGACGGACGGACGGACGGACGGGCGGACGGACGGACGGACGGACGGACGGACGGACAGAGTGAAACTAATAAGCACTTTTTTTCAAAAAATTTTTGGAAAAGTGCTAAAAATTAATATATCTTAATTTCAGACTCTTAATATCAGACCCTTAATAATCCAATCGGCATGATTGATCAGAAAATTTTGAATCTTTCAAATGCTTACTTTTGTTCAGAGATTCATTTTTAAACTAGAATTAAAATTATTTGCCGTAAGTATGTCGTTAAGAATAACAACTTTTTATGGTATACGGTGAGAAAGGGTACCCAAATGAAAAATGATTATTTTCTCAGTGAAATATCATTCATATGTCAGTATTATGTTCTATTCCCTCTCACTTATAATATTACCCTCATATAGCCGATGCGAGTATTATCCGCTCAATATTTTGTTATCCAGAGAGTAAGAATTGTAGTAATCAAAATTTACGTATTCCCCGCAAGGTAAAATTCTTTCATATAACTATAGAACAGATGGATGACGTAGTCAAAGAAACAAGTTAAAAGGAGAAAAATTAAAAAAATTTTCTCCTCGAATTGGATTCGAACCAGTGAT
The DNA here is from genome assembly GCF_029603195.1 of Condylostylus longicornis. NCBI lineage: Eukaryota > Metazoa > Arthropoda > Insecta > Diptera > Dolichopodidae > Condylostylus > Condylostylus longicornis. The sequence continues at coordinate 2,348,812 of NW_026578052.1, read as the reverse complement.
CTACTGCTTTCTAGGCTCACACTCTACCAACTGAGCCTCAGAGGTATAAAGAAATTGCCGACGAAATGTTCTTTACATTGCTTTGTAATGTAATCCACATGATTACTATATTGTACTCTAAAATTTAGCAAACTATTCCTATTCCTATAAAATTTAATTATTCCCATATTTTATAAAATTTTTCCAGGAATATTTCAATCATTCCAAAATTATATTCTATATTAACATAAAATTGAAATACCCTGTGTGTATAAAATGTCATTAACATAAAAATATTTTAAAAATAATATTTAATTCTAATGATACTTACAACCTTGGCATGTTACCACCCTATTAATACACCAACCCATATAATTAGTAATTTTTTTATAATTATTATAAAATATGGAGTATTATAGTTTTGCTCTTTTATTTTTTTTACTCTTAATTCTCTTCAAAAAATTTCAATATTACAAAAATAGAAAAGTTTTCTTAAATTACATTCATACAAACATATTAAATTAAAATTATTATATAACTACAGGTATATAAGTATGTCAAAAATTAAATTTTGAAAAGTTTTCATTTCTGATATAGGAAAAATATAACAGTTTGTGTATGTATATATAATTTTTACAATTGTATATCAAAAAATAAAAAAAAGAAAGAAAATAGAAAATGAGGTTAATGCAGTAAAACTTAAAAAAGGATGAAAAGAGATTATTTTACCAAATTATTTTGGTATATTTTTGGTATAATGGGGTATAGAAAATTTTTTGACAAAATTGTATTTTAATTGTTTTCTCAAATATTGTGTTTTTTTTTTTGAAAATTTTCTATACCTTAACTATATAATATTGTGTAGCTTATTATAAGTGTTATTAGAGAGCCTATTTATAGAGAAAGGAAAATATTTTTTGATTAAAATTAATTATAGACACCCCTGCTGTTAAAAATATTATCCTTTATTTCTTTATATGTATATAATATAGACTTTATACTTAAACTATTTATAATTATTTTTCTGTTTTTATTTAAACCTTATAATAATGACAACGGAATACATTTAACTAATATACGATTTCTTAATGTTTTTGTTATAAAAATAATTTGAATATTGAATTGATTTGGGAGATGGAATAAAATATGACGTAAGAATTTCATAAGGAAATGGAAGTAAATTTGTTAAAAGAAAGATTTTTTTTTTCCAATATTATAAAGAAATTTGGTCTTAATACGGGAAAAGTTTGAGAAAATTTTAAATTGATTACATAAATTAATTAATATAGTATGGTTATGATTTAAATACAATGAATTTTAAACAAAATAAAATTTTATTTGTATAAGAGATTATATGTTTTTTAAATAATTATAATAAATTAAAAAAAAAAACGTAGTTAATATGACAGTTTTTAAAGAAGAGATTAATTACGTATAACAGTTTATTAAAATAATTTTAAAAATTAAAAGGCTATACAAATAATTCTATATGTTGAATCCGAAATTCCAATAAAGTTGAATTTTTGAATTTAAATTAGATTCAAATGCTCTATCCACTTTCAGAATATGAAGCCCTTATGATTTATTTATTAAAGACACTATACAATTTTTAATAGTTTTTAATTAAATATGAGCATTTAATTCAGTTTTTTCTTAATATTTTTTGAATGGCCCTAAAATCTATTAAATATTAGATAATTCTGTCTTCAAAACCTATTAGTGATTTTAGTACTTAACTTTCATTATTTTAACTTCATTTTCTTCTTTTTGAATTAGGTATAACAGCCTGTTTTTTTTCAAAAATTACTGTCCTCATTATTAATTTTGTAATGAATACGTCCAGTATTTGTACCACCTTTTTGTAGGTCTTCCTGGTTGACGTTTCGAATTGATTTGGCCATTCATTGTCACCTTCGCTAGTCGATCTTTTTCCATCCTATTCTAATGACCACTTCAGTATTTTCGTCTATATCGACTCCAGCGGACAATATCTTGTATGCCACAAATATTTCTAATATTATCGTTGCTACACTTTTTATCTTTCAAGGTGTAGCCACATATTTACCTTAGCGTTTTCATTTCTGTGGTTCTCAGTTTTTGTTTTGTTTTAGAAAATGTCTGCTGTTGTTTCGATTTGCATACGTCAGTATGGGTTTGATTTGATACAACTTATATAAATACGTATCTTGTTTTCTATTAGCACGTATTTGTTCTTCCATATACGACGTCTCGAAGATAACCTGATATAACCTAATATAGCTGATTATATAAACTTAAATTAATAATTTTTTAAAATTTTTCAATTTATGAAGAACTCAATTCTTTTAACAATGAATCCATTGCATATTCTATAATTCCTTATTATTCAAATTATTCAAATCCTTTTAGTATTAGAAATACAGAAGTGCATGTACAATTTATTTGAGTTCCGAATCAATTTCACATCTAGTATAGCCTAATATTATTATACCAGCGACTCTTTTATTAAATTGGCAAGAAAATTATTGTTCATATATTTTAGAGCACAATTGTATGATGCAAGTACAACACTTCAATTAAAAATCTACGAATAAATCGCATTGACAATATTATTAAGGGGCAATAACCCTTTCGTATGTACACAATATAATTTCTATAATATAGTAAAATAAAACTCAATTAAAAATCTTTTGAAGTTGATATAGACATGAAGTTTTATTAAAGTTAATTAAAAAATCAATCTTTTTTTTTTCTGTCCACTTAAATTCCATTTAAAAAACAAAAAACCAAATTGATAAACTCAATTTTTTAATTTTATTTAAATTTTTTTAATTCAATATTATTGACATTTCAATTAAAAAAATTTTTCATTCATAATATTGTGAATATACAAAAAAAATTTTTAAAAATTAATCGTTTAAAAGTCTTTTTGAATTTAAACTTACACGTTTCATACATAGCCACATACATAATTCACATACACCAACACAACAATTATTCAATCTAAATAAAAATTTATAAAACATTCTATGATTAAATCATTTATTTAGTTAAAAATAAAGAAAAAACAAAATAGGAGGCTTTAAATCCTTATGGATAACTCTTTATCTTTTTTTAAAAAAAATGAAATGTAAAAACACCGATTCGATTAAGAAAACAACGAGTAGAGATAGAACTAGCAATAAAAATAAAATCTCTCTAAATATCTTTCAGTCGTAGCGTCCTTTTGCAATGAAAAACAAATAGACTCTCTCATACATTTTATATACGAATGTAAAATATAATTTTAAAACAGCTTATATATGCAAGTATGCTTAGTGTTTATACTTTTATTGGCTATTCGTTATCCTTCTAACATAATTTAAAAAAAAAATGAAGAGAAAAGTATTTAAAAAAGTATATACGAATATTATTGACCTATGATTTTCTCTTACAAATATTTTTATAGGTGCTATCTTATATTAGAATGTTAAGGGCTTCCATTAATTGCAAATTATGATGGCTTAGATTATTATCTGATTACATTATATACTTGTCATTATTTGTTATTGTGTTGTGTTCTCCTTCTATGTGCCTTTCTTATACTTGGAACACTTGCTCGGTATCCATTCATTTTACGAGTATTAATAGCTGTATATTGATTGAGAAGACAATATTTCTGGTCTTCTAATAAATATCAATATAAATGATTACTTCTCTTGCAGACAATTGTCCGCAATTCTGAAGAATTGAATGAAAGGTATTTCATTCGCCATTTTGCAGAATTTACGCGGATGATTCGTTTTTCAAGCCCATCTTTTCTGATGTTTTTTAAATGTATAAAGCACTGTAATGGAACATTTAACTTTTGAATATTTTTAAATGATTGCTGATATTATTTTGAACTTAATATTGTCATAATTTTTAAAAAGCTTCTTCATTTTCCATACTATTGTTTGCCCTCTGTTAAACGGTGTTTTCGTATTCTTCATATAATTTTATGGAGATTCTAAATTTCTGAATCTAAGAATTGCTGTTTCGGTGGCAAAAATAACATGTTAAGTATTTTTGTATGCTATAGTATAACGACACATAGAATACATATTTTGAATAGCGGCCTCAATTGAAGAGCTCGCAACCTCAATTAGTATGGAATTACCCAATATCTAAATGAATCAAAATATAAATAATATTAATCTTTTCAAAATTCAGTCTCCAAATTTCAACCATTTGCTTATTTTCAATCTATGCAATTCTAATGCGGTTCCGTTGTAATACCCAGTTAAATAGAAAATATTTTCCAATTTAAAAAAAGTGAAAAAATTAAAATCGCCATAGAGAATTGTAAAAACAAAAAGGATTCAGAAGAGCAAATCGAATTTTTTGAATCTTGACCTTTTTTTTTTGTTTCTTGTCCTGATTTTTTTCTCTCATTTTTTTTTTTTTCATTTCTATTTTATCATGTTTTGTTCTTCTTAATTTATTTATTATTATTTTGTCTTACTTTATATATAGAATTTTTCTAATAGAGAAATAAAAGCTCTTACAGTATGTAAACTTGTAGAATTTCAACTTGTAGTATAGATATTTGGAGCATCGGAAAATCTTCAAAGGACTTAAAAAATTAAATTGGATTTTTTTTGTTTTTTTAGTTTAAACTAACGAAAATTAGAAAATTCAAATATGAATGTAGAATGTATTAACACGGTTTCAATGAAAAAATAGTAGAAAATTGGAACAGAAAAAAAAAAAAGAAAAAAAAAATTAGTTAAAGGATTTTTTTTTTTGCATTTGTACTAAAACAAAAATATTGTACTGTAAAGTACCGAAATTGTATGAAAAAAGAAGAGAAATTGAATTAAAATGATTTTTTTTTAATAATCTTCAAAAGATTAAATTTAAAATTAAAATATTTTCGAATTTCGAATAAAAACAAAAAATAATTTTCCAGAATTTTCGTTTGTGAGTTGGAAAATCAATTGTTAATTTTCTTTTGAATATTTCACGAATATAATATTGATAAAAAAATATTTTTCATGAAAAAGTTTGTTGACTAGAACAATAATTTTAAAATTTGATAAAAGCTTCTTGAGAAACTCACAAGCTATTTGTTCATTTTAAGGAAAATTACATTGGTTAATCTACGAAATTGAACTGAACTTTCTTATATGTTCAATATTAATACTGTTAACCGACTACTATTGATAGTATTCTCCCAATATAAGACCAACTTCAAAATTTTACAAGAGTGAAAAAAATATGGAATTGGTTCGACTCAAGAGCTCGTTAAATTTTGTATAAATAAACAATTCAAGAGCAATTTTCTATCTTTACTATGGCAGTTTTATTTACTGCAGAAAATGGAATACAAATTAGAATAACAGAGTAACAAACTAAGCAGGAATATTATTGGAATAAGGTATTCTTAATTGTATTTAAATATTACAACAACAAAAACAAGTTTTCAAAAATTCAAAATTACTTCACCAGTACACCCCCCCCCCCCCTCCCTCCCCCCAACCTATAATTTTTATATTCTTCTCATTTATCATGAGCTCGGCAAAAACAAAACATTATTACCCAAAAAAAAACAAATTTTATAAACAATATCAAATCCCAATTAATTTTGCATCAAAATAATAAAAATCCCACAAAATATTTACAAATATAACACACACATATTTATACATACATTCTCTTAAAATCATATTTAAATAAAAATGTATAACAATTTCATAAAAAAAAAAACAATAAAGAAATAGAAAAACAAAAAAGGACAGTGAAGAAATGTAAAGAAAACCCGGAAAAATTCTAAATGGTGGCAATGATTCCAAGGTTTATCGTTTTGGTTTTAAGGATTTTTACTTTTGCTTTTTTTCCTTTTCTAATTTCTTATAATATCTCGGGCCCAGCTCTTCTCTGTTCCCAATTCCCTTCTGGTCCTTCTTTCTATAGAATTTTTTTTTTCTCGGGTTTCATTTTTATAATTCTTATAGAAAGAAATCCTTAAAAGTTCAAGTTTGTTTGCATAGAAATGTTTTACAATTTACAAGGAATTCAAAAGAAGAAGAAATACAAGAGAAAAAAAAAACTATCATAAATCATTGAATCTTGTAAAAGAAAATCATATATAAGTACATTAGGTATAGGCATAAATGTATATATGTATGTATATTTATAATATGGTAAGAAAAAGAAAATCCCCAAAAACTGACCCATATAAATCATTCGGTTTTCTGAAAAAGTTGTTAATTTTACTGTTATATTTTTGTTTTTTTTTTTCTTTGTTTTTATCATTAAAAATATTCCTTCTTACATTTTATTTATTCCCTTTTATTTTGTTATACAATTCATTTCGAAAAAAAATTTCAACATTCTGATTTTCTTGTACATAATATTGCGTCTTTAAAAGAACATGAAAATTATGTGGAAAATTTTACAAAAAATCTTTCCTATGTTTCGAACATTGTGCAATTAACATATAAAACACAAAGTTTGAAAACGATTTTGAATCAAGTATAGTAAATGAATATATTAGCTCAGCGAATAAATTCAAGGAAAGTTGGCTATAATAAAAGCCGCGGAACCTGGAATATATAAGCTATTTTAAGTCTATAGATATAAATTATTGGGTTCGCCCAATGACTATATCCAAATACGATTAAATTTTTCAGGAAAAGAGTATGAAAAGGTGTACAATATTATGAAAATCAATTATTTAGCCAACAATTCGCCGGATATCAAAGAGATATTGTGTAGTTTTTCGAAAAACAATTTTAAAACTATTCCTTAATATTAGTAGAATGTAATTGTGTTCAGATTAGTCTTTTATTTTAGTTTGTCTTTTTTCTAACTGAAATTGTTTTTTTAATTCCAAAAAATTTTTGAAAAAAAAGCGTCTATTAGTTTCACTCAGTTCGTCCATCCGTCCGTCTAAACCCTTGAAGATAGAATGCTAAAATTTTATATATACATAGATTTTTACTGGAAACTTATTTCCCTAAAGAATTTCTAAATGCAATTTCTTAACTGTGTATTGCAACGAAACCAAGAAAATTTTTCAAATTTTTGCAGAAGCAAAAAAGTAGTAGGTGTCTTCAAAAAATTTTTCCATGGTTGATAATTTTTCCGAAATACATACGCACTTTATCAAAGCTGATTTTCTTCTAATTAAGACAACAAACAATAAAAATTAAAATCTATTAAAATTAGGATTATTATACCTGACTTAATATAATTATCTACCTGACTTAATCTAGAATTTGATTATTTATTTCTATTTTTTTTTGTTATTAGTCACAAACTAAATTTATACCTGTTTCAAACCTTAAAACTGGTCAAATAATTAATTTAAAGAGCCAAGTAGCCGCGTTACCTTCGTCCGTGTTCAGTAGGCAGTCCTTGTTTGATTTGTATATCTGCATGCTTTCATGAACTTCTCTCCTGTGTTTTCCTTTTACCTCTTTTAATACCCTTTAGTTATCTTCCGTGATTGTGTCATTGGAAGATAACTTAAAGGTATTTCTTCAACTGCGGCGTACCATACTCGAACTTTAAAAAAAATAAAATGGACCTTCAAATTTACCATTATCTAGTCGTTCTAAAATACAAATTAGGGTAAAAATCGTTGATAGTTCCGTCACGTCTTCGCAATTCAGCCTACAATTTTTCTGTTCTTCTCCTTCTGACAGTCGAAACTACAAATATTAATAAAGAAAAATTAAAAAACTTTTCTATTATTTCAACTATAAAACAAAAAAAAAAAAAATTTTTGTTAATGATCCTTTAATTTAGAAACGAAAACATCTTATGTAGATTGTAGATTTAATTCAAAAGAATAAAATCTAAAAATCAAACAAATAATTAAAAATTATAAACAAAGCACTTATACCATTAAATAAGAGTCCTTATATATAACGACAAAATCTATAAATATTTATTCCTGCCGTGTTATCAAAAAAAAAAGAGAAGGAAATTGAAAAATAAATCCCCTACTCAGCCTAATTATTATGAGGAAAATCAACAGTTCAATTACCTATGAATTTCATTTTAATTTCTTGCAATTGATTCTTCTTAAAAACAAATTTTATTTTTTTTTTTTTTGCAAACAGAAAGAATAACTCAACAGTCAACAGTTATATTCAAAAATTCTTAATGAGTACTTTTATATACATACAAACTTATACGTACTCACGTAATTTTACAATACACGCCATACAAATATGCAAAAAATTTTTTAGTCGTCATTAATATTTTCCCAAAAATTTAAAAATTTACTCCCTACAACTTCACGATATAAAGAAAATAGTAGAAAAGAAAATCGAATTGAGTGGGCAAAGCAAAATTTGTTTATCAAATTTAAGAAATAAAATAATAGTGGACTTTGTTTACTGTTGTTAAAATTTTGAGGCCCATAAAGAATATTTGAACATGAAAGGAAAAAAAAATACATTGCGAAAAAAATTTTGCCTCTCAAGTCAAGAGCAGGCCAATACTTGTATATTTCTTGAAAGATGTATACACTTACGTCAGAAGGAGGCCAATACAGAATGTCTTTAAATCCCATTATCGTTCGAACAAATCTATATTAATCAATTATCAGTTGATATTTTCGACATTTCATTTACCTATTCACTCTTCTGACTACTAGTATATCTGCAAAGTATTTTTTAGATCTTTTTTTGGATAGTTTGCTAAAATATTCTCAAATCCAGCCAAAGGCCTTAAAACTCTTTCCCTGTATTCAAATCGAATCCATAACACAGTATTTAAATCGAAGATAATACCAGAACACTCATGCGACGTAATTCTGACCTTGGCCAGAATTTTCTTCTTGCATTATTCTAATTTAAATGAGCATACTAACACGTTCCCTGTCCCAATACAAAAATTCAAAATTGACTGACAAGTCCAACAGGGTTTTTTTGAATAATTTGTTTTTGTGTAGTCATAGGATAGCACGTCCAGTGTAAAAACTGTACAGTTCCGTTACGTCCAGTCGAATAATTTACTTTAGAAGTTTCATATACCCCTGACGCATATATTAATCAGAAACGTATCAGTGCTTATCAAACTCACGTTTCCTGAACCATATGTGGCTCAGCGGATAGGGAACTTGTTAAACAGTAAGTTTCAATTGCAGTAACTATCTCCAGTATTTTTCTGTCACCAACAAATACTCTGGTTTTTAATATTTTCTATCGAGATTTTATAAAACTTCAATCGTGTACCAAAAAATTAGCAATTTCATTCTTAAATATTTTTAGTAAAAAATTTAACAATTTTTTGTATTTTAAATTAAAAATTTTCATCTTTTTGCTAATGATTTAAAAAACAAATAATCCTAAATACATACCTTACATTTCATCTTCTTAATCTTCATCGTTATCGTCTTTTTCATCATTTCAATGAAATCAATTTTCCTCGTTATATTTTCTATACATAAGTCTAAGATATTTTGTTACACACATAATATACACAACATATACGGAGTAAAAAATCCTTTTTAAATACAACCTTTCGAATTTTCAATCATTATCATTGCAGAATGAACGCCATAATCCCAAAGTCAGCTAAAAAATACAAAAAGAAAAATAAATAAAAAAACAACACCCGGAAACCAGAAAAGCTACCAAAAATAAATTTTTTTTTTTTTGAATCGAATGTCCGGTGTTATTTTGTTTTTATTTTTAACAATGTACAATGAAAACAACATTCACAAACATTCATCTTACTTCTTCACCTTTATACATGCATATTGATTCACTTAGTATCACCATATAAATACATACAGATATACAAACAACTATCACTCTACAATAAACACTAAATACATAAGGTATTTAAAAGAAGACATTGATATTGAAAGAAAAATATGGAAGGAAAGTAAAGTGTAGATGAACTTTAAGTAAATATTCGAGTACAATGTAAAAAATCAAGAGTAAGTTCCAGTATACAAGATTATTTAAAATATCATGAAAAAATTATCAGGACTATTGTAAAAGCTATATGAATAAGTAGGTAAAAAGAGTGAATGAAAGGTGAAATAAAATGAGGAAAACAAGAAGAGAAACACTAGCAAATTGTTGGAAGAAAAAGTCAGAAAAAAAAGAGCACGACAACAACTCGAACAAGAAACAAAACTAAGGAAAAATAAGGAAATATCCTTAAAAGTCTTTTTTTTTTTTTTGGTTTTTCATTTTGGAAAATAATTTTCCTCTGAAATGAAGTGCAAACGATTCATCTCCATAAATCTAATTTTCGTTTTTTCTTTATCATCATTACTATCATCATCAACATCATCATTACAATCATTTATACTTTAATCATCATCACTAGTATTTTATTGTGTACCAATGGGTACTATTGTACTTACTACACAGTTACCATGCTATTTATAAGAGTTAGAATATTTTGTAAAATACTAGCAAAAACAAGAAGAACTAAAAGAGTAACAAGAACAAAGAATAAATTTTTTTAATTCTACTCAACAATCTAAGTTTCAGCTCAGTTAAATAAAAGTAAAACTTGTAAAAGAAAAAGAAGAAAAATTTTAAAAAGATTTTCTTCCCTTAAATTCTTTCATTTTCTTAAAAAACTCTCTCTCTCTTTCTTTCTCTAAACAGTAAAACAAACTACACCTATTCATACATACATGCACATAAAATATGGAATTGTTGTGTATGTGTACAATAAAGAAATTAAAGAAGTCTTTGATGACTTTCAGTATCAAATCTTGTTTGCTAGTTAATTTGTTCTTTAATATTTCTAAATAAAACCTGGACATTATCACAATGTTTATGATATGAATAATGTATGGGTATATTAAACCTCTTTTAATGCAATACATTCAATGCGAAAAGAATATTAGAAAAACGTCTGGTTAGAATTTAAAAAGATCAATGGCAAAATTCTAGTTTAGACATGGGATGTCTGCATATTTTTAAAATTTTAAATTTTCTCTCGCAATCTCTCTCAGAAGGTCTAAAATTTTGCATATTTCGATTCAATAATATTGTGTGTAAGAAGCTTCCGAAACGCGCACATTGACTGAAATTTCTGGCACTGACATTAAACTGACACTCTGCTCTAGTCTCTGCAATTAAGTCTTTTCAATCTTCTAAGTACACAACCGTGAATATTTGTGTGTTATATGTATATGAGTGTATAATAACTGTAAATTAAATATTATTTATATACCTCTGTGTTGCAAGTACTCTAGCTTCTTACCTTTCTTTGTTTCCACTTTATTTTGTTTTTTTTTGCTGTCATGTTTCAAACAGTCACCTTATTTTTATGAATTTTTGTTTTTCTATTTTGTTGTGTCCGACTATACAGGCTTGTTAGCATTTTTAGTTTTTGTTTTTTTTTTTTTTATGTTCCCGAGATTTATTCAAGGATTCTTACTTTCTGTAGATGACTTTAATAATGAAACAAAATGAACACAAAGTTTTCAACATTCTTTTCTTTTATTTTCGTTGTTTTTCTTTTGTAACTTTGGCTGGACTAAAGAAACTTGTTATTTTCATTGTCCTTTCCGTGTTTTGTTTTTCTGGTTTTTATTATTTGCGGGAGTTACTTGTATATTATTACTGTTATTTTAATATTTTATTTTTGTTACTAGACCTGTTCTTCAATTATTCCTTGAAAATTTCTCATACAAACTATCCGTTCCAAAAGTCGCATGGATGAAATCTGTTGTGTGTCTTTTTGTTTATTATAGAATCAATAAATAACATCACTTTCTTCACTATTCACTTAAAGTATGTTAAGAAAACTTAGTAAAGATTGTAAAGATTTATTTCTTTAATTTTCTAACAATGAAGGATTTTTTAATCATAATTTTGTAAAAACACTTTAAGCTTTATGCTATTGCGATCTCGAAGCCGCTGTCGTTTTAAGTTTTAGTCAATCATCTAAAACAATATGATCGAAATTGTAACTGCTTTTTAACACAGGGAAGTGGGGATTTATGCCACTTCTTACTTTGACTCTTAGGTCCATGAAGAAACTCAGTATTACGTCCGCTTGGAGTTGATTCTGTATTACGTCTTGAGACCCCCGAAGAAATTACAAAACTGCTTCCCAAGCCTTTTAGCCTTAATCCGGTCACAACCTCAAATTCGCTCTCAAAGCAAATACTTTGCTGTATCATCCTCTTCCAAACAGAAAAGTGACAATTCACTATCCACCTTGCCAATTTTATCTTGCACCTTGCACCTTATTAGGTGTGCCATGGAGAGACAATGACTATTCCAACATTTATTTTTTTTTAGCTGAATAACATTAAATATATGACAATATCACTAAAAAACGGATCACGGCGAAAAACCGCATGACTTCGATAGTTTCTTTAATATCAATAAATATAATGAAAATAATGTGAAATCACATACATTACCATGTCCGAATCTCACTCTGTATTCTTGTCATGTTTCTATATTGTTGATTTTTTAAACGGATTTCTTTTTATGCTTTTGAACGCAGTCAACCCGCTCTTTCATTTACTCCTTTATTATTCAAAGTTTCCATCCATGCTTTAAACTCGCATTTTATAAAACAAATATGAAATATTCAAATTAATTTTTTTTAATATTCTAATTCATTTTGCGCCTATAAAACAATTTTTTTTATTTTCAACCAAATCACAGAATTTTTTTTTGATTTAATCAAATGCGGCAAATTCTCTCCTTTTATATAATTTTTTTATTAGTTAATCAATTACCTAGGTCTCACTTCAGAGTAAATAAATTCTAAAATACAGAAAATTGCAAAATATTTTTTATAAACTTAAATTACACAAAAAAAAAAGTAAAAAAAAAAATCAGTTCATCTCGCTCTCTGCTGATACCAGAATTAAGTCATAAAAAAAAAGTTTTCATTTCTCTTTCATTATAATGGTAAAAATTTTAATTTTTAATTTTTCATTTTGTTTTTTTTTATTTTTTTTTCATTTAGTTTAAATTTTTTTTGATGAAATTATTTATTTTGCTTTTAAAACTTTTTATAGGTTTTTTTCTTTATGAAAGAAAATTAAATAACAGCAGTTTGAAATGACCAGCTATATAATATAACATTACAAAATGGCGGTAATAAAAAAAAAAACCGCAAAATATGTCCACCATATTTTATATATATACAAATTATAAAAAAAACCAAGTAAAAACAGAAAATAAGAAAAAAGAGAAAGAAAACACACAACTCAGACTTAAAAGTAAATAAAAAAATATTCATTAGAATTTTCCTTACGCTTATTTTAAATAAAATATAAATATATTCAGAAGAAAAAAAACGAAAACAAATAAAAATTCACAAAAATAATAAATAAAAAAGTTAAAAAAATAAAATGAGAATATTTACTGGAAAACTTCTTCAAAAAGTTTTTACATTTTTATTAACAAAAGAAAAATAACTTTAAAATTTTTGTTTTTCCTAACAAAAACACTGTCCCGCATTAATGTTAAGGAATATGTCAAATTTGACGTAACGCTCATGAGAATATATTTTTATTCGATTAGGCCTCGAATATCACCATATTTATTCTACGGAATACTACTAAATTCGAACTAAAACCCTTTAACCCTATTATATTTCATTGAAATATTATAGGTTCTCAGATTTGAAGAGAATTTCTCTCAGAAGTGAAGAACCATAGAAAAAATAGATTTGACTTCTGTAGAGAATTAATAAAGCCGCCACAGTACACCGTCTGGAAGAATTTGCAACTATCTAAGAAAGAGTGGTATTGGGCAGCTTTACACTAACGACTGTGCTAAAACGAAATTATGGTCTATGCATTATACATTATAGTTGAATTGTACAACCTCCAATCTTTAGCTACGCACTGACTTTTATTAAAGATAAATATTTCATTTTCATGAAATTCAAGTATTTCATTGAAGGCAAATCTATAGGCAGTTAAATGGATTTATACCGCTCAAATTTATATTTATCGAAAACGGTACGTATCTAAATAATAATACTATAATAAATAATAATCTCGCGACTAGCTAAATGAGAATTCGAATTAATCAATAAATTTTAAAGTTTCACAAAAAATTTCAATTTGCACAAAGAAAAAAAATCATTTAATTTAAGAAATAATAAAAACTTTTTTGATTGCATACTCTACAGTTTTTATTTGATTACTCCACAAAAATAATATTCTCTTTCCCTTTCTCTCTCTCTCTCTCTTTCACTCTTCACTTAAATCTATAATATTATCCAGTTTGTTTTAGTTTAAGCGTAAAACTCTAATGTCAGTTATATTTTTACATAAAAAAAAAATAAAATTTTTAAAACAAAAAAACTTTATTATTATTTTTCACCATCGCGCAATCCAAAAATGTTGAAGGTGAAGTTTCAAAAATAATAACAAAGTGCAAAAAAAAAAAAAACAAAACTCTAAAACATTTACTTATAGTGGAAAAAGACGTGGAATTGCGACAATTTTTTTTAGTTATGGCGTAGAATTATCAGCTAAGCATGTAATGGAAGTAACGGCTTAAAACTTTACATAATAAGAAAACAAAAAAACAAAATATCAAATTCTTTTCCACAACTTTATTTTATAGAAACTTAAATAATTTTTCAGATATTTGTATTTTACGTTGTCATACACCCTTGCACACAAGTTTTCATAAATTATTTATTATTTGAATTGCAAAAGTTTTTTCTAAGATGATTTTCCACTCTCAGATAATTAAATGTTTCTAATGAAGAAATTGTGATAGTAAAGGTATTCATTAAGATTTTTAGGATTAAATGAAATTTTCTGCTGATTTTATGATCTAATTTTTGGATCACATACTTTATAAGTAGAATATTAGATTTGTCAATGATTAAGGTCTTGTTATTCAAGGACAATTGAAATTACAGAATTCAATTTTGCTTATTGATTCAAGACAAGTGATGGTTTATATTAAACTGTAAGGTGACAATTTTCCTTGATTTTAAAACGGTGTACCTCGAATTATGTAGTATTAATTGTTATTCGTTCTTTTTTTTTGTTACACTTAATATTATATTGGAGGGCTTAATTCTTATAAATTAACAGTGATAACTTATGCATATTTTAATAACTTATTCGTCAGGATTGTTATTTTTGATTTATTTACATATCAACTTAGATAAATACTCAATGAAAATCGTTGTTCTAATTTTTATATTTAATTTTTTTACTTTCAGGTGAGTTCCCACATTGAAAATTGGTTTTTATTGAAATCTTCATTCAAATGAGTTCATTATAGCGTTGAGCAATTTTTCCAAATATGGTAGAAGATGTAAGTAAATTATTGTTATTAGAAAAAATATTGAAAGAGGCTTAAAAGGCTACACAGTTAAGAAGCATTTAATTTCTTTAAAAAGAAATTAGATGGCTGTGATATTTCGGTGACATAGGCATTTAATTTTCTTCAAAAAATTCTTATTTCTAAATAATATATTGCTGATTTGTGAGTGACAGCACTTAAATGTAAGAAATTTAATTTTACGCGACAGACACATAAGTAAACAAATTATTTTATAAAAGAAGAAATTATGTAAAATTTGCATTTATGTGTTGTCACTTGCCACTCATTAAAAATGTGAAAGTATACTCGTATATAGTACAATTCGTTCTTCACTTTACATTTTGTATATTTTTGTTAACTTACCTTACAGGTACTTTAAATATTATACGCAATTTGGCCATTCTAAGCTCAGCAAAAATTTAGTGACTTCCCAAAAATTTTTAGATTAAATTTTTTATTGAACGTAATTAAAATATTGTTAGGGCAAATTTAAAGTAAGACTTTATTGGAATTTATTAATAACACTATGGCATCCCTCTTATAATAAAACTATGAATTCTCTTGACATTTTCATATCAAGAGAATTCATAATTTTTCAATCAAAATGCATTCACAACATTGTAAATTTAATTTAGATTTATTGATGTCACTCACAACAAAGTGTCATACTATAATTCTACATTATATCTAATTCTCTATAATTTTAATATAATTTTTATGACTTATAAAATTTTTAACAGAATGACGTTTTAACTGATCCCGTTTAAGTGTTTTGAAGATTTCTAAAACAATAAACCGATTATAGTAATAATTTATCCGAAAAAATAATAAAAGCCAAAAGGAACAAAATATTAACAGTTATTTGGGTAGAAAATATGCCACATATACAAACACATATAGCGCATACTGCAAAATTAAGCGATCTAAACAATGAATTTTTTTCAATATTTTTAATGAAAATCGGCATTTTTCTAATATTTTAATTCTCATCAATAGTGTATAGTTGCATTTATATTCCATTTATAGTTTGTCCCATCGGTATCAATGTCACAAAAGTGTCACAATGAAATTTTAATGGATTAAAAAAAAAAATAATAAAAAAACAAAGATTATATTATTTTCACTCTTATTTACTTACTACTAATACTAATTCAAATTCTTCCATATTAAAATGATAATGATGCACTGTTGTATCACTTATGCAATAATGTAATTAAAAAAAATATTCATTGATTTAATGAACCGAATAGCATACTAGAACTGAAGAGTATGTGAATGAGTTCAATGTTCCTTTTATTATTCTCATACTACATTTTTTTATTAAGTACACATTATTATAGACAACGTTATGTAAAATTAATTTACATTTATACGTTTAGATAATTTTTTTCCAATAAACACTTAATAATAATTATATGAACAGGGATTTTTAATGCTAACAATATAAATGAACTTAGACTTTATTCTATAAAAATGAAAATATTTAGTTATTAAATTTAATTATATTAATATTACAGAATTAAATTTTAAATTTCTTTTAAATTAATTTATAAATAAAATTATAATTGTCCTTAAGGACTAGCTTTTAATTATTTATACATGCGGCCATTTAATTTTATTGCTTAAAATAATAAAAAATTTTACTACACGAAATTCCAAAATATTCTTATACATATACAATATTTATTGATCTTAATTTTTAAAAATTTTTCAGTCTCTATATTAAAATCGATCTTCAGTCTCTACCCTGTCTTCACTTTTAAGGTAGTTCATTTTCAATTTGCTATTAGGGGAGGAATGTATTGAAACACAAAACTATACGATGAGATATAAAATAAGATTAATATTATTAAAAGAACTACTTGTAGATTGTAGATTTTAAGGAAACCGAGTGGGACAGGAGTAACCCCCCAAGCCACCGCAGCCATTGTTGACTTATTGTAGAATCCCCACCCTCCCGCCTATAATATCCTCGTCCCAACCAAAAAGCCAGAGATATCCCTAAGGGAGTTGGACAACAGTTCACGAACACTTAGGGACCCATGTCCAAGACAATTGCGGCGCCGAACAGCCAATGCCGGACAGTCGCAGAGAATGTGCACGGCGGTCTCATCGCCACCCCCACAAAATCTGCACAGGGGGGAGCCCGACTTCCCCAGCTTATTCAGGTGGTACTTCACTGGGCAGTGCTCCGAGAAGAAATTCGCAATAGTGCGAACCCGGCTCCTGCTCATCCCCAGCAACTCTGCGCTGAATCCGCTCGTGCACGCCGAAAGAAACACCTTCGTATGACGGCACCCTTTCGTGTCCCGCCAGTGACGACTGCATTCCGCCGCGAGCAGGCAGGCAAGCCTGGCCCCCACGGTGGAAGAAGGCAGACCGCAGAAAGGCAGGGGCTGCACTATGGCCTGGCACCCAAATGAGCGTGACTCTGTTCTCCGATGCCAATTCCATAAGTGCAGGAAGGCAGCCCCAGACCATCTTATACACCAGAACCCACACCCGACTCCGTTTTGGACCCGTCCGTATACCACACGCTCAAACCCGACTCAAGTAACGGGCCTGTGTTACTTGTGGTCGAAGTTGTACTGCGGCAGACAGGTATCCGACATGGTTATTCTTAGAATCGGATCGCTCTCAATGAAGTCTCTGTGAGTCCTGTTGACCAAATTTAGCCCTGCCCTGTCCTCGCCAGAGAGAAGTTGGTAAGTCACTAGCCGAACTTCTTTCAATATATGGAGGTGCAGCGGCGGAAACCCGATCATCACCTCCAATGCAGCGGTAGGAGCCGTCCGCATTGCCCCGGTCACTCCCAGGCAGGCTAGCCTCTGTAGCTTTTCCAGCTTGGCCCGCACACCCGCCTGCTGAGCCTTACGGCACCATACAATCGACGCATAGGTTACGATGGGCCTAGCAAGGGCCGTATATAGCTTGAAAGCTTTTCATTCCACCACGGGCACTTAATATTGCTCCGCCTCGGCCTATCGCGGCAGCTCCCATGGTAGGCACTTGTAATAGCCGCCGTCAGAGCCTCGCTGGCCAGTTCGATATCCATCACCGTTCTGACAGAAGCAGGAACGGATCCAATCCCATCCATGAGGAGTGTTTCGCATTAACTCCAATCTGTGGATTGGGATACCCGATACATTACTTCTGCCAGGCCCCCGGAGACCATGATATCAAACCTAATCTGCCTATGATCGGACATGGATGTCTCATTTGAGACATGCCATCCCCTAAGCCTACTGCCGATAAACTCAGTGCAAAGGGTGATGTCAAGGATCTTTTCCCTAATTGCATTTATGAATGTCGGCCTATTGCCCTCATTCATAACCATTAATTTATTGCTATATATAAATTCAAGTAGGCACTCGCCTCTTTTGTTTATATTACTGCTTCCCCAGACGGTGTGGTGGGCATTGCATCACTTCTTATTATTAGTCGGAAGTTCCTCCTTCCACAAAAGTCCACTAGATCTTTCAGTTGTTCGTCTGGGTGGGCACAGTCTCCCGGGAGGTAGGATGAGCACACAATAAACTCTGTCCAACCCCCGGAAAACTTCACCTTCACCAACGCAGCTACCTGATCCTTAGAACAGTAATCTGGAATGGGAAAATACGTTAGCCTTTTACTAAACAAAATGCAAGCCCAAGGCCTGCCCCCAATTTTATTATCATACAATAGCTCACTTGTTAGGCCTTAACCTGATCCTTCACTATGTAAGGCTCTTGGATGGGGGCGATATCAAGGTGATCCTTTATAGATCTATGAGCTAGAACTTCAGTAAAGGCCCTAGCATGCTGTAGATTTATTTGGATGCACCTCGCAGCCATATCATTTAGAAAAAGGCTTTACATGAGCCTTGCTTCCCATTGCCGTCTTTTCACGCATCTTAGTGGGCGCCTGCCCTGCCACAGCCTCTTTTGCCACACTAGCCCCTCCAACAGCAAATACCGAAGCAGTACCGGGCTTCCTAATGGGTTTGGGCCCTTTTAGTTCCCCCGAGACGCTTGTATCCGGCGCGCTGGCCGATGGTGCTTCCGTTTCCGCCGTTTTCGGAGCGATTTCAGACTTTCCAATGAGTTTTGGCTCTTTTAGTTGGCGTGAAGTGCTCGCCGTTGTCGCGGTGGGCGTTGGTTTTTTATTTTGTCCTGCCCTGTCGCCAAAAAGAACTACTTACTTGAGTGTAAAGCTATAACGCATTGAAACTAAATTTGATTTGCAATATTTTTGACATGAACCTAGTTTCAAAGTTCGAAAAAATTTAAATTTCATTTAATGTGTGTTTAATTAATTTTAATTTAAAAATTTCTACTTACAACTGGAATAATACATACGCGCGGAAAAAAAAAAAAAACAATTTGACAAATATTTCAGTGTCAACAACGTCGCAGACAAAATATTAAATTAATTCTGAAGTAATTAAGGTTTGGTTAATGCGGCTTTCCGAAGGGCACACATTGACCACCTAGGCCCTTGCGGTACCGCCGATTCTCTCCTTATCCTTTTCCGCCCCTTATTCGAACCAGCCGCAACTCCTCACAAATCGGCTAAAATCCTTATCATTTTATATTTGCTAAGACCGTAGGCGAACCGCAGAAATGTAAGACCCAAAAAATCTCTGCCTGTAGTTAGCCAACCACTGAACATAACACACCATCAAATTTGTTTGTTGATGTTTCAGAAGATGATACAATACGTCTAATACGTTGTTGATGTAATTCCGAAGAAACCCTTCTTTTCACAATTACATGCGATTACAATATTAGTTGGACTTAAAATTCCTCCTTGAATATGCTATCCGTTGCGCTAAAGTAATTACATTTCTTCGAATCAGTACATTTGTTTTATACAAAATTTTAATATTTCGACGACTAATATTGTTTTAAGAAAGCAAAAGAAAATAATTATTATTTTTAAAATGGGTTTATTAATTTTTATGTAAAATTTTTAATAATTCCTGAAATAATATTTAAGAAATCTAATTTAAGTCAAAAACAAATACAATAAATCGTATATTATTGAATTTTTAAATCAAATATCCTTGAAAAACAAAATATATAATTCAATTGTCCCGCGTATTACCCTCATTTTTTACTATAGACATATCAGAATCCAATTTTGCCAGCCTAATAAATATTTGTAATTAAAATCAAAAGTACCATACAGTCAAAACAGAAGCATCATCTTAACTTAAAATAATATTTTTAAAACCCTTTTTTATGGAAAAAAAAAATAAATAATAAACAATTTGAATTATTAATCCTTTAAGAGAATTTCTTGCATATTTGCATACCTACTCTCTTATGAAAAGAAAATAAAAGAATCTTATTAATACAAACACACACAAATAAACACATACAGTATAAATAATACGAATAGAGCAAGAATTTTAATTAAAGACCATTTACGTACATTCATTAACCTTTATGTATAAATTTAAATAAATAAAATATTGATTGATAATAAAAGCAAAAATTTTTTTTTTGCTGAATTGATGAAGAATGAAAAGTTAAAATATGATTGTACATTATATTAATCTCTATATATGGACATATTATGTATATCCATATGAATAATTTCAACAAAAACAAAAACTGAGAATATGAATGAAATTAATAAATCCACAATGTATATAAAGTTGGATTGGATCGCAAAAAAAAAATGTAATGAAAAACGAATTAAAATCTACAGTAATAAAATCGGGATTAAAAATTCATATTAACTATATGGGCTCTTCATATACAATGTAAAAAATTCTCCTCAAATATTAATACTATATTATGCTCTAGCGAATCACGGGTAATTTCATATTAAAAAAAATCAATGTTAGTGTGAGAAATGCAATATTGCTAACAATAAATTCTCTAGCCGAGTTGAATAGCTCTAAGAAACTATTAGGTTAAATTACTATCTCTGTTAATATTCTGAAACCAATCTGTTTTTAATTCCGTCAGAGATTAATACTACTAAAAGTGCTTAAGTTCCCCTTAATTTTATAATTCGAGTTTTATATGATAGATCAAATTTAAAATTCGATATTACAGCAATATAGGACTCAAAATATATATTAAGCTTCTTATTAAATTTATTATGACTATCAATTATGAGTTCCATAAAGGCTTTGATGTATCCAAGAACAAGATCATCCAGTAGATTTCCCCTTATTAAGACAAACACTTTATTTTATTATTATTCTTCTAGAACTGATATTTTACGCATTGTGAATACTCAATCACCTCAAAAATAGTTCTATATCCATATCACAAAACGTACCAATAAAATATCCAGTCTTTTTTCCTCATTCACCTAAAATTTAATGATTTTTTTAGTTCTTTAAATTTAGTAAGCGTGTTATCAAATTCATATTTTTATTTTCTATTTCTATTGTAAGATTTTACCCCTACAAAAGACGCGTTTCTCACAAAGATCTTTTGTTGTAACTCTCATCCCAGAAACCAACCTATACAATGTTGTCTAGACAATTAAACTCGTCCTTTATTTGTTGGAAGGTGTCGTTTATTCATATTTTTTCTCCTAAATAGCGAACACGAAAAAATAACATATCCCAAATCGCCCACCACATATGAAGTGCCAAATCAGAAATTACTAAAAACGAAACAAAAAAAAAAAAATAAACTTAAACTTTTTCTCATTTATTTCATATATAAAAAGTTTATCTTTTCAGACGGGATTTTTGTTTTAATATGAACTTTTTTTTCCCCCTATTTACTGCCAAGTCGTTTCATAAGTAATTTTCTGGATTTATGTGCAACTGTTTTTTTTATTCCTTCAGCTTCTTGTTTATTTGGTTTATTTTTTTTTGTAGTCAAATCATTTTGCATTCATATATTCCTTGTGTATTTATGTTTGTATGTGTATTTCGTGCATATGTAAATAAAAACAAAAAATATAAAAAAACATACTCGCGATAACTTTATTCATAAAACAAAAAATCAGGAAACCAAACAAAAAATGTCTATGAAGAAGAAAGTATATGAAATCAAAATTTCATGAGAAAAAAGGATTTCATATCCTTTCTTTTTTAACGTGTATCCTTTCTTGTTTGTTTGAAAGTAAAAGCACTTACTATAAATTAAAATTCAGAATGAATTTAACTCATACTATAGCGGTACCTTAACTTGAAAATCTAATGTGCAATTAGTCAACTTGAGTATATTTTAAATTAAAAAAAAAAAAAAACAGAAAAAGTAGCAAGAAAGAATGATAAGATTTATATTAGGCATTCATTCAGATTTTAAAGAATACAAAAATTATGCTAGATTGCATTTTTGTTTTGCCACAACAGAAAACTCGATTTCTTGCTAGTTCGGTACTTACGGTCTTCCATAGTAAGAAAACAGTAAGCGTCTCGCACCAGTAGCAGTATATCTATTTCAAATCTCTTAATTTTTAAACTAACCTAATCAAATGAATTTTTAGGATTAAATTCTACAAAATTATGTAACACATGTGAGGGTATAAGTATTCAGTTACTATAAGAATAACACTCTATATACAGTCAAACTCGATACTTACTCAAAAATTGAATTCTATTTTAACTCAAATTTGTCTGCCGCTCACTTGACATTGTTAAATATTCAAGTAAATCTCTTGTATTGCAATTTCTTCTGTTTCAAATTTACTTTCAACATTTAGAATACATAGTTCGAATTATAGAGATTTCACTGTTTTTCGGAAATATCACATTTTTATTTTGTATATATAATTATTACTTAAAATTTATTTTACAACTTAATGCTTCAACTTCGTATTTATATATTGGACGCATGTAGAGTACATCGTCTTCTAAGCAATGCATATTTCCCTAAGGAATTTACATAAAATTATAAAAATCATACCAATTTAATCAACATTGAAAATGTTGAGTATCATTGACGTTAACTATCAAAAAATAGATTGAATAGACCTTGCAAGTATATAGTCTAATGCTTACTTTTAATCAAAAATAAATCAATTCTTCTTCCATAAAAATATCAACAAAAATACAAGGACAGAATTACACACAAGAGTCGAATATATAAAGTTACTGACAGCATAAGAATACCAAAAGAAAAATGCAGTCAAAATTAAAAACAGAAATGCAATGAAAATCTTCCAAGGATCTTCATTTCTATATTTTAAAAACTTTATTTATTTCTTAATGTATGTCTGATCCTTAATGGATATATCAGTAGATTACCATTTCTATATAGATGCAAAATTCATACAGTCATAGAATGCAATTCTCTTTGTTATTTTTATTTTTGAATTTTATATTCCAAATGACATACTTAGCGAACTGTTAGTAATTTGTGCTGGATAATATCCTATGGTCGTTGCTTGATATTCTGGTAGAAGTTCAGAATTGAAATCTAAAATATTAAAATATATATTAATTTGAACTTTTATATATACCTACATATTTGTATGGCATTCACTGGCTGATATTATGTAGTTCAATAACATTTCTACTTCCATGACTTGTTCATTATCCAAATTTACTATCGTCTTATACACAAGATGGAAGAATAAATATTTATTCTGTTTTACAAAATTTCCACTATTACAGTAATGGATTTTTGGATTACAGTAACCTTATAATTAAGTATTGAACCCTGTAAACAGATTTGTAGAGAAAAAAAACTGCATTTTATTTTTAAATACCTTAATTTGAATTTTAGTAGTTTGACCTCATCAATGGTGAACACTAGAGTTTAATTAAAATAGTTATCATTTTGTAAGTATGAATGTGATTCAAACTTAATATTTTCCCGTCCTTCGTAGCAACATGTTTTTGGCTTTGTTTTCGTATACCTTCTAGTTTTCGTCCTTATATTTATTTTTTATTTTATTAATCTAGGATACTTTATCGTTAACTATGGTCTCATGTTACAGTCAAATGTAGACATTTTTTTGTTTATTATTCAATTTAAAGAGATTTCTCTGTTTTATCCGCCTTGTTGTTTTTCATAAATCAAGCATTTAAAGTTTTATTTGAGTTGTTCTTTAACCCTGTAAATAGAAAATAAAAATAAATAAAAATTTTCTATTTAAATTTCTACTTTTGGTTGCGGTGAAAAAATTACTTTCCAATTTGTAGGAAACTTGTATATATAAGAAATACGGAGAAAATTTTTATAAACTCAAAATTGTGTAGTAAGACCAGGAAAATTCTGAGAAATTGAAATTCTTTAGTGAAAAAAGGCAGTCTTGATTATATTTCTTCACTTTCCTCCAGAACGTAATATTTTCAAAACGAGAATAAGAGTGCGGTATTTATTACAGAAAACAGTACTATTCGACCAATTCGTACCTTGCTCTAGACTGAATAGAATAAAAGGCGCATGTAATACAGGCATAACTTATATTTCGATCGAAATATTCACATTTGATCCATGGCCGGTGGTTTTTTTCGCCAAACATTATTCGACCAGCTTAATATATATTTTGTTAACAGAATCAAATATAAACTTTTACAATTTTCCACTTCCTCATTCTGCTTTCCTATTTTTTTTTTCTAATAACAATTAATATTTAAACATTTTATTTTAAATTCCTGTCATATACCAAATTTAAATGCTTTAACACTTGCAAAATTTTCAATTCATATAAGTTTTTTGTCATTGTATTTTCCATTTTCCAATATAATTTTACATGATTTGGTAGTTACTTATTGTGAATTAAATGCTGAAGTCATTCACTCTATTCAAAAAAAAAAATTAAAATATGTGTATGCATAGTACCTTAAATACTTAAGACTGATGACAATGGTTTAAAGGTACAAAATTCTTCTTATATTTTATTTTTTTATAGGTTTGCTTAAAGGCAACCCGAAATAGGAAAAAAAAAACGATACATTTTCCATTTTTTTTTTTTTTTGAAAAAAATCCTGGAATATCATTTATATTGTTCACGTTTTACTCCTTTTTATTTCGATTTTATTTTGCATTTTATATCCTTTTCAATCGCTGTTAAATTGCAAAAAAGGATTCGTTTCATTGTACCTATAATATTATGAAAAAGAACGAATTTATATAAATTTTATATGCTCATTTTATTATTGTATAAAAATAATGTCGCAGTTAAGGTTATATGAGAATAAAATGTGTACATACAGTTATATAAGTAAACAGGATCACAAATAAGAAAATCAGTTTCGTATATAGAAAACAAAAAGAACAGATCGTTGAACAAATGTGTACAGTGTGATTTGTTGAACTGTTTAAAAAAATGTTGAATGTTTAAGTATTTAAGCTCGATTGATTTTGTTGTACAATTTAAATAAAAAGACTGCTTCCTTGACAAATACGCGAACGTCACACAGGAGATCTCGTGCTTTTTCCTTATTGTGCTTCTCTTCTGTGATAGAGGTTATGACGGAATATTTTCTTTTTGGTGAGTATTTTAGGAGGATGGGCAGCATTTTGAATGACGTAGGAGCTGCCGTGAACAGGAAGTGATACATCTACTTTCCTCATGTCCTGCTTTAAAAAAGAGCAGATGGTGATACCTTCAATCATATTGTTTGTCACGGATTATGGACCTGAAAAATGCGAATGCGGATTTCTAAAAATCTCGATCGATTCTTGTGAGGATGACAATTTCGGTGATCCAATGATATGAAAACGGCCTATGCGTACTTTATTGTAGCAACGTCAAATATAATCAATAATAAGAACAGCCGTACTAAAATGGTCAGTGCCATATTGCTGATATAGTAATATTGGAATTAACATCACGTAATTTAATTAAATTGTTGTAGGCTCAATCGCTTTATTATCTGTGGCATGATTACGTTCTTCAAAATGGTCGGCCGATCTTAAGTTTCTAGAATTATACCTAAAAATAACTTGAATGATGGATCGATTACAGCTCCAGACATAAAATGATGTACAAATGTTGTATCATATTCCGTAAGCGACTTCTGATATATTAAAGGAGAAGAATAGATAAGTTATATTTAAATAAAGAAAATTATTATAAACATGTAAAACCAGAACTGCAAGATTCTGTGGCCGAGTTAGAGTTGTAAAATTTTCTAGCTGCTGGATTCGGGGTCAAAATTTAAATGAATTTTACGTGACAGGAGTCATAATAGTTTAGTTTTAAAGACGTTTTCTTTGAACAGTCCTTCCTCCCAATAGTAATTTCCTTTTGTATGGTAAAATTTGGAAGCGCATGAAACTGTAGAACCGACCTTTAGAGCTTTGTATAATATGAGAACAAATTTTTAAAAATTGGAGTCGGTAGCACCTTACCCTGTTTTTTCTGTAACAAGCGACATGAATGTAAATGGAAGACATATTCTCCTTTTCAACATAATTCCTGGTTTAAATCACCCAGTCAGGTATATTTTGTTTTTGTTTCCTTATTTCTATGTTGTTATTTTTTTTCCAGAATTTTCTATGCTTTACATTCTTTTTTTGTCTATTTTGATAGAAGCACAAGTCATTCAATTCCAGGATATGTAGACATATCACAATCTATGCATAAATATTGCAAATTTATATCCAATGGTATCAAAAGCGTTCATATACGTTTATAGAAATAAATATTGTATAAATACCTAGGTACTTAAGGCAGAGACAAAATTTATATTCAGATGATTTTTCTTTCTTTTTTCTATTTGATATTTTGTTCTAACTTCTCTCTGTATTTTTTTTTTTCAAACCATTCGAGGAACAACACATCCTTTTAATTTTTTTTTTTGTATTTTTATCCTCTGGTTGTATATTTTTATTTACCTTCGTTGGGCTCCTTATTTAACTTACCCTTTTTTCTATATCACAAAAGATAAATTGTATGAACACTATAAGAAAAAAGAAAATATGAGAGTAAAGCTACTGTAGTTGCTTGGTAGAGCGATAAACTCTTAGAATACTAAAAGGTAGATAAGTAAGCAATATATACAACCTGATGAAATCAAAGATTTTCTTTTCAATGGTACCAGTTTTTAATATATGGGAGTATGATTGTAACAAAAACTTTATTTTAAGTCTATTTGAAATTATTGTGAATTAAAAGAGTTTTGAATTAAATTCAAAAATATGAATAAAAATTTTGATTTGTCTACTGTTTCTAAATGGCAAGATGGTAAGATCTCAATCAAAATAGGTTTTCTTTTCATAAAATAAATAATTATTTATTAGCTACATGATGTAATTAATTTCCAGAAAATTTTAAAATTTAAATCAATTATTAACATTATGTTCGGAATTTATTTAACCCATTTTTACTTAGTGTACAAATATTGGTACAAATTTCAATGTTGCATGGGTTAGTCCAAATAAATCGGAAAAAACTGCAATACCGATCCTCTATTAATTAATCTACCATGCACAACTTTGAAATTAAATGTTATTTTCAAAAATTATTTATAAGAAGCCGAACGAATATTAATAATTGGAATAGTTCGAAAAGGGCTCTAGTGAGCGCGAATTCAGTATGATATTTCACGTTTTAGACGGCCAAAAATCCTTGCATGGACGTCGGAAGAGAATAAATGAAACGTTTTTTGGTATATTAGGGGGATTTGATGGCCATAAATGAGTACCAAGATCCAAGACAATTTTGAAAGGGGGATAAAAGGTAAAATCTTAAAATTTAGTAGCCAGAATCAATTTCTTGGTATATTAAGAACTGTTGATGGGCTTTTGCACCCTACTGATCGAAAACTCATTGAATTTAAGACCGTCACATTACAAGTCCAATAATTTGACCAAATATTGTGAAATTATTAAGCGGTGTTGTTTAAAAATTCAATATAAATTCAGTCAGTTCTACGGTTCGGAAATTCATCTACAACCCTCCGTTTGTTTTAGATTTTTTTTTCTTCATTTCAACTTGTTCAAGCCATCTATTAAATACAACAGCACCTACTTCATGTGCTCTTAAATTAAAACCATAATTAATTAACTATTTACATTTTAACAGAAATAAAAGATATGAAATGAAACAAATTCAAGAACGTTGCGTTCCATATGTCAATATTCATTTTAATAATTGACTCAAATTAACTTCTTGTTATGAATATGCTGATGCACAAATGTGTACTACTCCTATGAACAAAAAGAAACAATTATGTTAATTTAAATATGTTTTTTTTTTCTTTATGCAGTGATAAGCACATATACACACGCATACATATGTCTTTTATGAAAAAAAAAATAAAGGATTCTTTTTGTGTTAAATAGAAAATTAAAGGAAATTCCTTTTTAATCTATAATTTATATAACAACATGCTATCATTAAAATCATATTTATAGACAAAATGTAAAAAAAAAAAGATATTTTCTTTAATAATGAATGAAAAGCATTCTATTAACATCATGTTAATTAATTACAAAGTTCGAACTATATTGTTATACATTAATCATTTATGTATAGACTATATAGTTCAAGTATACTATTTGAATACTGATACTTGTGTATTAAGCAACTTTGTATAGGTGCATTTAATATAAATTAATTTTATTCCAGCTACACTTAATAAATTTATAATTAGATTTTCAATTATTATTACTTTTATCTTCATTATGATTAAACTATACTATTATTATAGTGATATTATAACAGTGTAGGTAGGTACGTACAATTTAACTGTTCGTAATTAGATTAGAAAGCCAATTAAGTATTTATACCATAACTACTCGTATATTTCAACAAAATAGTTTTTTTAAATTTCCACAATTTTATAATTGATCATAATAGTAGCTACTGGTTAGACAGTGGAATATTGGTAATTCTTGTAGAAAATTCATTGTAAATTAAAATTCGGCTAACATCTGGAGAATAAAGTTTTTTCTCATATAAAAGATTAAACCACGAATAAGTAAGTAATACACCATGAACATCTGATTATAAATTAAAACTGTGAGCCACTGTGAGCCAAAGTGAGCCAATTATGTTTTTGAGGCATATATTATACACTATAAACTACGACTTTCCTATCCAACTTCATGGAATTATCTCAGTTAGTTGTTTAAATATTATGTAAACATATAATATTTAGAATTTTATGGCGGCTGCCTAAGTCGATTAAGAAATTCGATTAAAACTTAATGTAGGATATATCTGAGCCAGACAACAAAATATTAATTTTTGAAATATTTAAAATATTTCTTTTGAGTTGTATAACAGTTACTCAAAATCATCGGTCAAATTGGTGCAACTACCATAGCAGAGCCGCCATTTGTAGAAAAGAAACATTTTCTAAAAGTAGTTCTCAAAGTGGTATGGTGTTTTACCTTTTTCGCTATGATTTATCATGTGAACGGACGAATAGAACAGACATGTCTAAATCAATGCAGAATTTTATACTGAAGAAGTATTGAAAATTGTGATTCTAATCTAAAAGGATGCCACTTTCATTGGACACATGTTTTTAGCCTTGTACACATGGAAATATTTTGGAATTTTGAAATCTATTTAACTTGCATTTCTATGGGCAAAACCAAAAAAATTTTATCCAATCCAATATTTAGTCCGTTTATTTTCTTTGAATTCTATTGAGTTTGTATCCAATTATATAATATGCTCAATTATTTCGATGCTTTGTCATATTGCACGGAAAACTCTTCAAAAATTTTAATGATTTTTTTAAAAAAATTTTTTAAAATTCTTAATCAAAAGTTGTTGTCGATTTCTTTAAAATCCAATTTACTAAACTAAATTTTTTATTTATTTTTTTTTTTTGTATAATATTTTTGAAAAGCAAAGCAAAGAACACTAATATTTTCTTTTTTGTTCAACCATTTTGTTAACACTATATAATAGTTTACTATTTTTGAAAAGTTAAGAAAAAATTTAGGTTAAGATTTACTTAAGTATCGGATTATTACGTGCTTGTATAAAAATGTATATACATACATATATATTTTAAGTGTATGTATGTATGTGTGCTTAAAGTAGAACTTTCATAGAATAGAATTGTTGTTAAGTTCGATTCCATTAATTTTAATGGATTTTAACACTTTAAATAAAAAGTAAAATTATTTACACACACAAGAATAAATTGGAAATATATTTTTAAAATATGTACAGTAAAATCCATACTAGTGTTAGAATTCTGTTACAGGTATGGTGTTAGCAAGTAAAACACCTTTAAAGCATTGAATTGTAAGTATTAATTAATTTTTATGTTGACGAGTGTAACCGCTTAACTTATGATGCAAATGCCCTCTTCTTTGGTTCATTTAACACCGTAATTAATCAATAAAAACGCCTGTCTTCAGTAAATAAATGAAACTAAAAATGGTTTTCCAAACATAATTTTCCTCAAATTCAAATATTCAATATTTTCCATTAAGCTTAGTATTATTTTCTAAATCAAAAATTTTACAAATTAATTTTGTTTTAATAAGTGTTCAAAATTACGCGATTGTACAGAATTTACGCGATTGTACACCCACAATCATCCCATACACAATTAATTTCTTTTTATCAAAAATAAATTTTATATTTGCTCGACTGTACACTAATAAAACAAGGAATAAAATATCCTTAAGAAATGAAATCATTTAGGTGAAAAAAAAAACAAAAATAACTTAAAATCTACTCAAAAAAAAAAAAATATTTTCTTTCATCAGAGCTCAGACTTAAGAAAATTTCATCAACTTTCCTTCACTCTTTCACAAAAAAAATTTTTTTACTTGCCTATAACAACACAAGCTTCACTATATTAAAAGCACCCGTCCGTTTTCACATTACACAAAAAAAAAACAAAAATAAGAAAAAATTTTCTGATGTTATTTTATGAAAAATGAGCCACTCCTAAAAAACAAAAAAAAATAGTGTTTCAGCATTATAGAAAAAAGAAAATGGGGGAAAATTATACAATTTAAAAAAAAAACTATAAATGCCCATTAAAAATGTATAGTTTTTCTTCGGAAAACTATTTATAAAAAAAAAAGAAAAAAATATTTTAAATTGAGAACAAAAAAAATATCTTAAATATTGAGGAAAAAACACAATTTTCTAAAATTTATAAAGCTACTATCTTAGAAATGAAGGAACCTAGAAAATAATTTCCCACATAGTTTAATAGATTTTCTTTCTTGTTTTCTTTTTGGTTTTTGCATTTCAATTTAGGTTCTACCTTTTTTTTTTCTTAATTTCTTTTTGTTTTCTTATTTTAATTTAAAAAAAAATTACTCTAATATTTTTTGTATTTTAAAGATTAAGAATTGTTTTGTGTCACCTACATATTTTGATGAAAACATCTAAGCCAGTCAAAAACTATTGTTGAAATATGACAATTTGAGTAAGAGAACAGTATAGCCGAAAACTGTTACATGTCTCAATTTTTAAAACCCTACTGGTATGTGTTAGTTTCTTGGAATTGACTTACACTAATGAATGAAAATTACCCACGAAACAAAAATTACCCACACGAATGAAAATTACCCACGAAACAAAAATTACCCACATGCATGGAAATTACTCACAAAACGAAGAAATTCTAAGATTTAGCTATAATTTGAACTGCAATGTAAAGAAGGCTATTTCAGTGAAGCTATTAGCTATTTCAGTGAAGCTATATTATGAAGCTATTTCACTGACTTTAAAACATATCTATGTAACATATATAACAAAGACTAAAATCATCAAGAAATTTTTAAATTCTTTTGCTAGTATCATATAAGAATAAAAATTCTTCCACATTTAATTAATATGGAAAACACAAAGTATAAAATACATAAAATCAAAAATCAGGAAAACTGATTACATCACGCACATACACACACACTTTGTCACTACCTACTTAATATTATAATAATATATGCATGCTATATGTTTGTGTATGTAGATTAAAACATATAACCATACCTAAAAATAATAAAATAGAAAAATCCATTTAAAAACCCTAAAATAAAACAGAAAAACGAAAAAATAAGAATAGAAGGGAAAGAAAAATCGAAAATCGATACTCTTGACCTAAAAATGTAATCCAAAAAAAAAGTGTACGTCATCGCGCTGCTTGAGTGTTAAATTTTCTTTCCTTGTTGGAATTTTTTTTTGTTTTTCTGTTCTTCTTTTCGAATTTTCTTTAATTTTGACTTGTTTTTCCTGTTATTATTCTTTTCTTGATTTTTCTACCCTCATTTCTTATATAATATTTTTTTTTGTCATTTTTAGTTTTAACGATACTTGTATATTCGATTGGAAGGACTGAAAAGAAAACAAATTCATTTTGAAAGAGAATGAACGCTATTCAAAAAATCATATACATATAAATGTATGTATGTATGTATATATTTATGTATTGTTTCTCTTTTCTTAAGTTAAAAATTCTTAAGTGTCCTTAAATAAAAATCGAATTGAAATATAGAAAACTGTAAAATTTTATGCTTTCCCAACGTCGAATTCCCCCCCACCCCCTCTTCCATCCTATGCAAATCAAAATACAAAATTTGATGAAATTTTCAAAAAATTATTTATTAATTTTATTAAATTGGAACAAAGAAATTTTCTGTAGAAATTTTATGAAAATTTTTCTCAAAAATATGTTCAATTTAATTTTTAATTTTTTAAAAGGAAAATTTTAACTGAAGGATTATTTTCATGGAAGGAAACAATTTAAATGGAAATTAAATTAAAATTAAGTTAAAAAAATTCTTATGAAATGGAAATTGAAATAGAATTGAACTTTCAGTCAATTTGATCTACTGATTGTATTTCATAACCTTCAACATATTTCTTGAGAAACTTCAATATTAAGAATCACTTTTTGACCAAATAATTCAAATATAATATAACAGTTTATAAAAAGTGTATGTAAAGTTTAAATTTTTCACAATATTCCAGTTAATTTCTAAACTGGTTAACTGCAAAACAAATTTTAGAGTTTTTTAAAAGGAATTTTAAAATAATTCAATTTTTTTAGAAATTTTATCTTAGAAATCAATTAATGTCATATTAAATTGAAATGTGTTCGAATTTCATTGAAAGAAACAATTCCCTAATATAACATATTTTTGTGGAATTTGATTTGAAACTTGAGTTACTAGATGGTATGAGTAAAAATTCAGATGTGCCTATATGTATATTCATAGGCACTATATGAATATCAATTACGCCTAAATATATGTACGTAGACATTCTTGTTTTTGGGCGAACAATAAAACGTATGGAAAATAGAAAAATCTATTTATTCTGATAAAAATAACCATAATAGTACCTACCTTCATACGCATGTAAAGAGAATGGTACAAAAATATGCCGTTTTAAAGTGATATTTCACTTACAAATTTGATTTTATTAATATTTTAGTAACAGAGGAAGGAAAGAAGCTGAAACATTTACAAAAATAACTGTAGCGAAAATTTCTCATGAAATTCTAAAAATAATAGCATATATGGTGGGATTCAATCAATATTTCACGTGAAATTCTTTAATATTTCTTTTGCATATTTTTGCCTAAATTTTCTATTTAAGTTAAAAATATTTCAATTTATTAAAAATGTGTAATATTGAAGTTACAAAATATCATTGAGTCCTTTTTATACATTCCATAAGCCTAAAATTCGCTCTAAAACAAACATTTCTTCTAGATTATATTTAAACGTAACTGTAAATATGCATGTGCGTATGAATTTAAAATTTCTACAATTTGTTCTGGCACTCTTCGTATTAAATAAGACTAAAAATTTAAAGTAAATATTAAAAGTAATTTTTGGATTAGTTTCCAAAGAAAATAGCATAATATGAAACTTGCTACATTACTCTACTGCAAATCACTATAGATTTCGCTGTCCATCTTTTCCATTTGACCCTGCATACAATTCTTTTTTTTTTTTATTGGTATGAAAAGAAAACTTCCTTTTATTCGGAATAAAATACTTTTTTTATTTTTTGCTAATATATTTCGTGCGCTACATACGCACTTTATCAAAGCTGATTTTCTTCTAATAAAGACAACAAACAATAAAAATTGACTGTTATACTTGACTTAATATAATCTACCTGACTTAATCTAGAATTTGATTATTTATTATTTTTTTTTTGTTATTATTTACAAACTAAATTTATACCTGTTTCAAACCTTAAAACTGGTCAAATAATTAATTTAAAGAGCCAAGTAGCCGCGTTAACTTCATCCGTGTTTAGTAGGCAGTCCTTGTTTGATTTGTATATCTGCATGCTTTCATGAACTTCCCTCCTGTGTTTTTCTTTTACCTCTTTTAATACCTTTAAGTTATCTTCCGTGATTGTGTGATCCGTTTCATAAATGTGTTTTGCAACCATAGAATCGAAAATCCTGTTAAATCCTACTCTCCTTGCACGTTTTATTTCACTTAAATGTTCCTTAAGTCTTGTTCCTTAAGTCTTGGGTCTCTTCGTTTATCATATGTAAAATTTATCGCAATTATTACAATTGATTTTGTACGCACCGCATCTTTCATGTATCTTCAGTTTATCCTTAACCGAATTTAACAAACTCCTAAGTTGATATTTACTATTGGTTTCCGGTGTCCGAATATTGTGTTTCCTTAATTGTTTATTTATCAAGTTTGTACAGTGATGATCATAACTTAAAGATGCCCATATTGTTTTTTGTTCTTCCAATATCCTGTTCTGTTTAAACAATGTGCTCATATTCTCCTGCTCAATTTTTCGTTTTTTCTTCCTAATGAGTTTGTTAATACGTTCAGTAAAATAACCATTCTTCACAGCCGTGTCCAAATGAAGTTTACTTCTGATTTATAGTCGTGTCTGTCCATCGGTGTTGTTAGCATTCTATGGATCATAGAGTTGAACGCCGCCATTTTATGTTTCGTTGAATGGTACGAATCCTTTGGAATGCATCTTTGTGTTGTTGTTTTCTTCCTATATATCTTGAATCCAATTTTTTCAAATTTTCTTTTCACCAGTATGTCCAAAAAAGGTAACACTCCATTTTCCTCAATTTCGAATGTAAATTCGATGTTTGTATGTAATTTGTTAATGCATCTGTTTATATTCTCCAGTTCTTCCTTGTCCACTATCGCGAAGACGTCATCAACATACCGCATCCATACTCTAGGCATCAGAGAATCCTCCTCCATTCTTTTTTCAAATTTAGACATAAATAATTCTGCGATAAATGGTGAAAGTGGATTGCCCATGGATACTCCCGATGTTTTTCTGTACATCTCGTTTCTGAATTCGAAGTAATTCTCCTCCATGCAAAGTCTTGCTAATTTGTGGTATTCTTTTACTTTGTTGTTCCAATTTTGTGTTTCTCCTACTTTCAAATATCCAAGAGCTTCGTTAACTGGAACACTGGGAAAGAGCGCTTTTAAATCGAACGATACCATTAATTCATCAGGACCAATCTTTAAGCCTTTCGTTTTTTTCTATAAATTCCTTTCTATTCTTAATAGAACAGGAACGGAAATCCATTTCCCCAAATCTTTTCACGAGCCACTTCGCAATTTTGTATGTTGGGGCGCCGTTAGCGGAAATGATCTCCCTGAACTGTTCACCTTCACCTGCTTACAATGTTATTACTTAAATAACAATTTTACTTGAGTTAACGAATGATTGACGAACGAAAAAATTTAACTATTTCTTGTAACACAAATAATTAACAACCGAATAGGAATATCGGGTTAGTCTTAGCCTACAACAGAGGGCCGTCCGCTTGTACAATAATACAACTGCCAGAACTAGCTCAACAAGAAGAACCATCGTAAAAGCTTTTAATCTCATCAGGCTATTCTTTGAAAACTCCATCATTAGATTAATCCTTCTTTTAATTTTTCCCGTAAGCCTAAAAATATGCAATAAAGATGACATATTTTAGTTTATTGATGATTTTGAGAGTATTGTATCAAAAACCATTGATTCGATTCAAATTATTAATTTTTTTAAAAATTCCAGTTAAAAAACGTATGATTTAATCTTTGATTAAATTTTAAAGAATTTCTGCAAATTTTTTGATTTTAAAATAAATTTCTACTAAAATTTTTCCAACAGAGATCTGAGGCTTTCATCTTTGACTGTAATTAAATTTTTAAAAAATTTTTTACAAAATTAAATATTAAGCAATTATTGAGAAAAACTCGAATACAGTTTTGTGAAAATGAAGTACCTTGTTCATTAAATATTCGGTTTTTGGAATTTTCCGTAGAAAAACTTATACGAAATTTAACAAAATGCGTGATGAATTTCATATTTACAATTTCAAGTATACGTAGGTCCTCACATAATGTAAAATAATATTTAAATCAAACTTTACATAAATTTAAGCAACTTTTAACAGACTCTCTTGTGAAGGTGGTGTTGTGAAAGATATTTGAAAATAATATGAAAAACTTTAAACGCGGTTTCTTGGTACACTCACTAGAAGCGATTTTGAATAATTTTTCAACTTAAAATCGAAATTTTTTAAAGATAAGAACAAATTTAAAATGATATTGGAGGCAAGATAGAGAGTCAAATCACAGTATAGGAAAATCATATAGGATGCAGTTTCACAAAAATTCATATTAATGTTTTCTATATTATTCAAAATTTCTCTAGTATATGTAGCATAGTTCATGAATCTATATGAAAATTTTGCCAAAGTTCAAATATACGGAAAATATTTTTAATTCAAAGCAATATGATGGTATTCAAATCTCTGATGAAATTCAATTTATTCAAGTTTTCTCTAAAATAATTGATAAATCTATTTATACACAAAGAAGATACATAAATGTTATAATATATGTAGGTATATAGTTGAGTACCAAAAGTTGGTTATTTAATAGAAGGAAAATCAAATGATAATGTCATATTTCTGCTTTATTACCATTGTGGTATCGAAAAAAGAAGTTCATACTTTAAAATCAAAAGAAAAATTAAAAAAAAAATATTCGCATTTCGTGTTCTTGTTAACCTCACGATTATTCACATATAGCTGTTTTATTCAGTTTATATTATTATTTGATGATAAATATCACCCACCAAAATCATATACAACAAAAAAAAACAGAAAATTGAGAATTGGTTGAATAAAGTTGACCTTGTCTACTCTGTGATAATCGCACGAGTTATTGATTTTATGAGTTGCATTAAAACTCTTTTACTGTATTTGTACTCTTTGTACAGAAAATTAGAAAAAAATTGTAAAAGCTGAAGTTAATAGTCTTGTTTCAAAAATAGTTTGACCAAAAAAAAAAATTTAATAATTTCGGAAATTTGATCCACTTATTGATTGTTCGGACACAATTCGAAATTTCTGCAAAATTTCATAGTACCATGGAGTTTTAATACTTTCTTAAACATCACCAAAATTATTTTTTAGCTTCTAGAACTATTGGTGGGAGCATTTATTACATTTTAAATCATAAGCTATTTACTGGCAATTTAATGGTCCGAACTCAGCCAGTTTTTGTATTATCTCTGGGACGGACAAAAGGACAGACATACTTTAATATACTAAGAATTCGACCCTGACGAATAATATACATTTTGCCTCTATTTACCCATCTATATCATATCGCTGTTCTTTAGCGTTACTAAGGGACTGGTAAATCTTTAACACTCTATACGGACATACTTCATACGGACCCAAAACCAAAGAAAAAATATAATTATGCATAGTTGATATTTTTTTATTGAGAAAGAAAACAAAAAATTAGAAAACAAAAACCCATAATATTCAGGGTTATAATGCTTTACTCCAACTCCATTTAAGAATATTTAATGTCATTAGATTTGATCTAGAGATTTGGGTTGGTATATCTTTGTATGCATAGAAGTTAAATGTCTATTTTTATACTATTTCTCTTGCTTTAGAAATTTATTATAATAAAGATTGATTTGACTTGCAAAAAATGTGGCAATCACCTTTAATATTAAAATAAAAGTTATTCAATGAAAAAAAAAAGAAAATTTTTAAAATTTGATCTTTATATTTGACTTTTATTTTAAATTTTTTTTAACTTGTTCCCCTCGGTTTTTACTCCCTTTTGTTGAAATTTTTTTTTATGTTTGCCTTTGGATAGCATACGCTTTAATACTTTAATATTGTCAATTTAAGAATAATTCTTCCAAAAATTTATAAGAAATTGCAATATCTTGAGTTGGACTCGATCCAACTACAGATTTTTTACTCACTGAGTAAGAATTTTTTTTTTTTGATATTTAACGAATAATATTAGATTTGGACTGAATTAACTAATTTGTCGTTTTGTTCACAAGCATCGTTCAGTAATCCGAAAAAGGTATGCGTATTGCCTGTTTTTAACAAGTATTTTGGAAAATGCACTACAAGCTACGATTTTAGAAAATTATGCACAAATTCGCATTTCTTAACTGCAAATTAAAACTTTGAAGTTTTTGCAATAGATTTTTCGATTTTTCACGTTACTAAACCTACTTAAGTTAAAAATCAAAACGTAAATTTTCATTTCTCGTATAGGGTGCAAATAGTTAAAAGCTCAATTCGAATTTTAATTAGGTGCTAAATTTAATGGGACACGTAATTTTATTTACAGCCCATTTTTTGCGGAGCATTTATTTAACTTCATGCAATAACTAATTACAATTTTTACAGACCGCAACGCACACTATAAGGGAGGTTATGTGATGGCACCCAATTTTGTATATTGAATTTTTGGTGGAAACACACTTCCCCATGGTACTGAGGCGTAAATAAACTATTTTTAGAAAGTTGACGGTCTTTGTGTGTATAGTTAAAATCTTGCTAAACTGCTTTTGATGAAATTTTATATACGAGCTTATTTTGACTATGTCACGTATTGATCAACTTAGGATACGGTAGGAAATTTTTTATACCAAATTTCGTTTGACAGAAAGAGGAATCACCTAACTTATGAAAGAAATCAGATGTCATCAACTGGCCTGTCACTACGGACCAAATTTATGATTTTGTGCATGTAAAGAGAAATAATTACACTAGACCAATAATTACACTAAATCAGGGTGTTAAAACAATGAACTTTTTAATTTTTTGACAATACCACAGCTCAAAAACCGAACTACAGCCGATTTTACATTTTTTACCATATCTACCGAATTCCATCAATTAGGAATTTCTTGAAATTAAATATCTGAGTTCTGGTTATTACCAAAACTAATATTAGCAAGTTAGGGAATTCACATGACACAAAGCAAAAATCTAATAAATAAATAATTAAATTTACACTTTTCTAAGTATATTGCAATTAGAAGCTTACTACATTCGTGGAAAATGGGAGAAAGTGTTCAAAAGGCGTTTTCACAATTTTCTGTTATACTTTCGCTAAACACATAGAAAAACACATTGCGGTCAGTTATGTGCTGACCACATCAGATTTTTTAATTCTTATTCTCTATACAATTTTTTCTAGTAACTCTCTCAATAATGAGCTCTAATGTTAAATGTTATAGTACAAACATAATGTAGGTGAATGTGTGCGTATTGTAAGACGGCATTACTAGACTAAAGAACAAACAATCCGAATATAATTTTTTCTAATACATTTTTTTTTTATTTGAAATTTTTAAGTTAAATAAAACCACGAATTTTATGTTTTACAAGCTAAAAATTAATGAAACAAAATTCTATGAGAAAACAAAAAAAAAAACCTACAAAATACTTAAATGGTGACTTTGTATTTTTTTGTGTTGTTTTTGTTGTTTTACTTCTTGTAATTATGTTGAACTCGTAAATTTACATAATTTCACCAAATTTGGAAAAATTTTTAGCAAAAAAAAAAAAAGCACGAGCAAATAAGAAACTTAAAACAATTTATTGTACATGCATACGTGCATTTTGTTTCTAACATGAGAAAAAGAGAAAAAAAACTCTCTTTAACATGCCATTATTACTTTTAAGGTAAAAAACATTGATTATCTTGTTGTGCCCAATTTATGTTTTCTCTTAATAAAAAAAAAATTATTTTTTTTTTTTATATTTTAATAGCTATGCTATAAAAATGAGAATAGTAAATGGTTATAAGGAGAGATGATAGTTATTTTCCATATAAGAGCGACCATATACATAATGTAAAAGTAGAAAAGTAGAACTTTAACAGTTTAATACCAGATTAATAAGATGTGGAGAGCGAAATTTCTTTTAAAAATTTTTTTTATTAAATGCACAGAAATTTTCTGAGTTATTCTAAATTTAATTTGCAGCTTTTCTTTCGAGTTTTTTTCTTTGCAAAATACCGACTGTGTTATTTAAACGGTACCTAGGCATTTCAGAATTCGAATAACCAGGTACCATTCTCGAAATTACTTGAAGATAAGATGAAGATTGGACTATATTTACCATGGTTTGTGATTAAGAAATAAATTTGATACCGCTTTAGAAAGGTTTTAATTAAGAGAAACAATATTATCTGTGCCACCATTAGAACATGTGAACCAAAACAAGCTTTTAAAGAACCGATTAAATATGTTAATCGTCGTCCTCAATAATAAATTATCAATACACAATGCTACACAATGTCTACCTAACAGAGTCGAATTGTTCCGACATCCAGTCAGTGGATGGTATGGCCCAGTACAACATGATATACGAATTGTCCTCATATTTCTTTTAAATAAAATACTGAAAAGGATATTATACCGCGTTCAATTTAAGTATAAATAACTGCAGCAAGCACATTTTGTTTTTTTTTACTATTAAAATTTTATTTTACACAAAATACGTCAATAATTTTCCATAAAATCATACCGCAAATTATTTTCTCAAAATATTTCCATATTTGTTGCAGAGAATTTTCAAAAGAAAAACCGATATTTGAATAAAATAATTTTTACTAAAAAAAACAAAAAATGGTGAATTATGTAAAAGAGGAAAATTACAGCTTAATAGGATATAAATTTATTTCTGGAAAAAAAATTGTTGAATTTATGTTGGAATTACTTACATTGTGTAACATAAGATGCATGAAGCCGCTCAAAATATTTTCTTTTCATAATTATATTTTTTAAGTATTAATAATTTTAACTTTATTTTAAACAACCAGTCAAAGTTGGGCTTATTGTTGAGTCAAGAAACAACTATAAGTTTAGTGGTTTTTTAATGTAACTCGTACAATAGTATAGTAATTAGTATGTAATAATATATGATAATGAGAGGCTAGACCTGCTGCCTCTATGATTTTTACGAATATTGAAATTAGAATTTAATTCTTTCGACAATATTTGAAATCAAAATTACAAAACTTTTACCAAAACGACAATATTTCAATGATTTTAACGTTTAATGATCTTCGAATTTTCTTTTTAAAGAAATGAGGCCCTTAATTACATGCACAACTTTAAAGATTTTGAAAATTACAACAAAAAAATAAGTAAAAAGTATGCAATTGGCTAACACCACAGTTAACAGCAATTTATCGCGATTAATTCTTTAGAGAATTTCTTCTTTAGAGAATTAATTTTAATCTTAAGTGGAAAAAATAATTAAGAAAATTCTTATCTATATTTTTGAATTTCAAAGAAATTTTTTTTAGGGCCACCAACAGAAATAGATAATTAGTTAAAAAGAGCAAAATGAAGCAATTAAACATTTGAAAATAATTTATCTTTCCAGAATATTAATCTAATTACATTAGATTTTCCAACGTGATATTTAATAAAAGTCTAATATAAAATCATATTAATTAAAACTCAATGTTTTCTTCCTATTTTGAATTCCAAAATAATTTCATTCAACTTCAATTATTTTCCATTTTCGTTTTTTTGTTGGTTTCTCTGGATCACCCTTATCACACGCACATAATATAAAATAGTAATAAAACAAATGATGCACGCTATTAAATACGTCACTGAACTAATAATTTCCTACTACTTATAGTATAGATTCGATGTAATGAAACATAATTTTTCCCTAAAATGGAAGGCAAAAAAAAAACAAAGGAAAATGAAGAGCACAATAATATAAACTACGTCTGCAACTGCAACTACAAAACAATGACAGGTCAAATTCTTTTGACAGATTATAATTAAAAATATAAGATAAGTGACGCCATTAAAAATTTTGTTTTCGTTTTTTGTTTACTTGTAATATTAAAAAAAAAATTAATTTTAAATTTTTTGAGTATTCATTCTAGTTCTCATATTTAGTTTTGAATATTAAGTTCTTACTTAAATGCTTGTACATATTAATTACGTCATGGTAACTCTATTACGAATGATATTTACGCCAGCTTTATGAAATATTACCAAAGATCTCAATTTAGAGCAACTTGATTCCCAGTCACAATGACCATGAACGTCCTTTCGTTTGCTTGTCCTCTTATAATTTGGTGGGCTTCCACTTCAGCAGTTTTCATACTTTTGCGATCTGATTCTTTACTTCTATTTTTCTATGGGTTTCCGCAAAAAATTCGTCACAAACAGAATGTGGTTATCTTATCCAATATGTTCACGTTTAAAA
This sequence comes from Condylostylus longicornis, assembly GCF_029603195.1. Classification (NCBI taxonomy): domain Eukaryota; kingdom Metazoa; phylum Arthropoda; class Insecta; order Diptera; family Dolichopodidae; genus Condylostylus; species Condylostylus longicornis. The sequence continues at coordinate 2,306,218 of NW_026578052.1, read as the reverse complement.
CAAAATTAAAACGTAAACCAAATTTTTATTATAGAGCAAAAATTCTCTTAATTACTTGGTAATATTTTTTTCACTTAAATTTTCACCTTTCGTCACTTGAAGGTTTGAACACTGAAAGAAAATTTATTAAGACTTCCCGTGACGGCTCTAGTATATTATTGTTAATTTAGAGTGTTTGTTAATAGAAGTTATTTCTAATCGACTTCCTGCAAAGTTCTTACTTACAGTGAATATTAAACGGAATTGTTATGTAAATTTATGCATTTCCTACCCCAAGGTTGCGAGGAAAAGGTTTACTCTTCTTATTTCAAATACCTTTTTATTTAGAATTTTTTATAGCTTTTAAGAACCACACTAAAATAAAAGAGTGTTATCTCATAGTTAAAATTATTAAATTTAACAAAAAAGAAAATAACACTTTCAATGTTCTTTTAAAAAAAGAAATTCGAAATGTACACGTGCATGCACACAGAGGTATATTGTCCTAAGAATGTATGTATGAGTTTTTGTACTGAACATTATTTTAGTAATTAAGTTTCACTTTTGAACACAAACAGTGCAAAAATCACACAGTAATTGATGAATTTTTTTGTCTTCAAATTTTCAATTCTCAAATAATTTTAGAGTGACAGGAAAGATTCAAAAATTTATTTTATAATGTTGCGCCTTAAACATTTTTCCCGCACTAATTCTTATTATCCAAAAGATTTTGTACACACAATTTTCTTTTATGTATAGCGAGCAATACTGAAAAATTTCGAAGCAGATGACAGTCTCGACAACATAGAAAACATCACAAATTCACCACAATTTAATAATAACTTTTTAATCCCATTTTCATTATGACATTTTTGCCAGTTTCAAAGTAAAAATGATAAAATCATTTGAACTTAATAAACAGGGATCCTGTGTGCAAGCACAAGTACAAGAACTTGCATACATACGGACGCAACAATGCACAAAAGTGTCTTTTGTATGAATAAATGTGTGTGTATTCACAATGCACATATGTGAGCACAGTGCCAAAAGATTAATTTTATTTTTGTCTCCCTACAAACGTCTACTCTAATGCAAAGATAAAGATTAGTGAATATTTATCGTTTTTCTTCTGATTTTTGATAGGTACATGCTATGCTATGCTCCAAGTATGTTTGTATACTCAAATTCCTTTTTGTTTTTTTACTGAACAAATGCAGTTTTAGCGTGACAAATTACCCGTTAAATAAGATTTTGTTTCATTCATCTCATTATCATTAGTGCACAAAACAAAAGGAAAAAACTATAAAAGTCAAGTCGCCAAAGAATTTCATTTTCAATATAAAACATTCAACCAAAAAAAAAAGAAAAAAGAAAAACCATTTATAAAGAGACGAGGAGATTCATAGTGGCTATAAGAAACTGTAAGGTGTCTATTTTCTATAATATTAAATTTAATCACTTTTCGTAGTGGTATAGTGCAATTTTGTTCTAATTTCTACTTCAATTGTTAAGGAGCAAATAATATCGTTTTATTTAAGTTCCATCAAATTTAATTATTGTAATCCCAAATAGTTTCGAATAGTGGCTAAAAAGTTTAAACTTACAAGTTTGCAACTAAGAGTTTTGTATTGATGAGGTATATTTTTCCTTTCTAAATTCTAGGAGGAAGAGCGATAGTTACCCGACTCCTCTTTATTTTAATGGTGTATCTAACAATGACTCCGGTAAAATTTGTGAATTTTCCCAAACATACTTTGCTAATTCATAACTTCATATTCCGCAATAAATTCCGAAAATTTTCGGGTTTTAGTACTTTCTCCGGTGTTGTTAAAAACTACTTGAATAGTCTTGGCTTATGTTTGCTTCCAGGTCCAGACGGTATCTCCGAACTAATTTTAAGAAATTGTTCCACATTGCTGGCTGTCTCCTTGGGTTTTATATACATATAGGGCCAGTTCATAAAAGGGAGTCAAGGGCTGAGGTAAAAGACTATAGACCAATAGCTAAATTGTCTGCCGTTCCTAAAATTTCCGAATTAATATTATATGACTTCGCATACGACTACCACACGCAATTTATTGTAAAGAATCTAAGAAGTTTAAAATCTGAACTGTCACTTCTAAAAGCTTCAATTATCAGGTTAGATTTCCTTTCTGCAATATGTACTTAAATTAGGCAGTAAACAAGCACGATCGCTGCCAAAGTACCACATTGCGCCGCGGACAGCAAAATGAATAAGTGCGTGCTCTCTTTTTATTTGTTTCGTGAATCTCTACACGTCAACAAGTTTATTTATGATTTGAACCTTTTATCAACTTTTTATGATTTGAAATCTCCACGTAATGTTCTACTTATCCATTCTGCTTTTTCAGTCTGATTGTTCAGTTTCATTTCACATTTGAATGTGCTGAAGCAGTGATCGGTTTCATACACGCCAATATCAAGCGCCCTGTTATAGACGGTTTAACGTTTACTAGAATACTAGATATATTTATTAATATCTTATTTGCATTTTGCACTTCAAAATGGATAAACAAATTAATTACACTAGCAAAAATAACATTTACCCTTACTACAAAAATAAATAATCGTCTGCACAAGAATCGCAATATAATGCACAAATTGCATATATATATATACAATAGCATCAAAGAACAAGTAGCACAAGTAAAAAAATGGTTTTGTACCTAAATGGAAGTGAAAGTGTTAGAGCAACCAAGAAGAAGAAGAAGAAAATAAAAACATAAATTAGTAATCTTTCTTTATTCACTTTTTAATTAAATATAAAATTGTGTGTTCATGCCATGGCACTTTTATATTATATATAGGAATTTGTTTAGATATAAGGACGTATAGCTATGGGCATTGTATAATAGAAACCGAAGAATAATCAGATGACAGCGAAAAAATAATGTGATACAATGATAATTTAATGAAAACAAATGGATAAATATGAGAAAAACTATAAATTAATCAATTATTTAATATTTATGTATGTATATAGTTTAGGTATTAACAATATAAGTTCATTTTATAGTTTTCTTTCAAAAGTTATTCAAGATTATTATAAATAAATTGTTGCCTTTAGACTTTTATTTTTTTTTTTAAAGAAAATAATAATCTTTACTAACAAATTGTTTTGTAAGAAAGTGGAAAGAAAAAAAAAAATTGTGTTCAAGATTATTTTCATGAAAAATTATTGTTAACTAAAAAGAATTAAAAAGATTATTGTTTGAATAAATGAAAAAAAAACAGTTCAAGGATTACGATGACATCAAAATTTATTAAGTAATGGTAGACAACCATTTTTTGCTATTAATTCTAATTATAAAAAAAAATTCATCATTTAAAATATACGAACATAGAAATTTTTTAACGTCTTAATAAGAGAGAGCATTTCCTCATTTCAAGTTATTTAGTATTTCTGATTCTATTGTATAGTAGATTATAGTAACAAGTCTAATTTCTCAAATTTCTTATATATCGCTGAACCCCCCCCCCCCCCCCCCCTAATATTTATTTTACAATAGAAAATTTAATGCTCGTAAATGAGTCAGTTTTTAATAATTCACCCTGTATAAACACAATCGCCAATCACGAATTCGGCAAACGCCTTATTACTTTCATATGTGGGTTATGAATGTCAACAAGTTTTTTTACCTACTTTTGAAGAGTGCAATCATCTTGTCGTCCACTGACCTTTTTATAATTTAAAATCTCCGCGTATTGTGCTACTTTTCCATTCTTATTTTTCAGTCTGATTTCAGGCTTCTTCTTGGGGTTTTGATTGGACTTATTTATGTTAACCTCTTCGATTAAACCGGGTTTTCTTGAATTTATTTCTAAAAGACAGTTGTTAAGCCACACAATGGCAACTTTTCATATTGATAAAAAAAAGTTTTCAAAATCTCACCGTATTTAAACCTGAAACTAAATATAATGCATTACTATTAATGTATGGTTCTGGGTACAAATTTCGATTTTCATTCAGAAAACTTAAAATGAAAACGGAACAAGAGCAATTTTCCACAGCACAACATCAGAATTTAAATGGCAGCCCAGAATCAAGTGAAATTATCGATGCGAATTTCACCGCTGTCAGTAAAATAGCCTTAGTTCCTATTTTACTATTGGTGTTTTTTTTCACACGTCTCCTATATCCCAAATAGTGTTTAATTGATTTTGCTGTTGCCGCTGACCGTTTTAGTTCTGAAGATTTTTTTAAACTAATATAGAACATGACGCATTGTTTGCTATATACGAGTATCACTGCCAACTTTCAAAAGTTTTAATAAGTTAGTATAGGAAACTGTTAATTAGGGGACAAAAAGGGTTTCAAACAAATATTAACAATGATATCTTGTATTTTCAATTGCATTGTCTACATATACACACATACAATTAAAATACATAGAGTTTTGCCTATAAATATATTAAAATTCATTCCAAAATGGCCGCACGAGTAAAACTCATACGGTACTCAAGATGCACAAAAAATATCACCTTTTATACTAAAACTCATTTATTACAAAGAATAAAATTTCAAACTGAGAGTTTATTATATCTTGTTAATATGTATATTTAAGTATATATCTTCATATTTTATATTAAAATGAGTATAACAAGATTTCCAGATAAATCTATAAATTTATATTTTCTATTTAATTCATATACGATGTCCTTTATCTATGCGTAAATTTGGTCTACATGCAAAGTCTATACATAACCATATACACTTAGGTTATGTATACGACGCAGCAGTAGACATGTGTACATAGTACATACCTTTTGATAAATTGAATGGTTAGCAAACCTTGTCCAGGGTTGAAAATTTTACTTTTTGTTTTTTTATTTTTATTGTTAAAATACACTCAATTTTGCTGCTATCTTTTATTAATATTATTCTACTGAGATGGGAAAGTCATGTTTTTCTATTTTTTTATTTTTATTTTTAACAAATAACATAAAGATATTGTTAAGGTGTCCTTTAAAATTTTAATATATTATATAATGTGTGCAAGTATATGTAGGTATTTACTTTGATTTCTCTTTTATTGATGTTATACTAAAGTACTATAATACTTTTAAATACTCTTAAGATTTATTTAAACTTTTATATGAATTACATAATAAACTATACATTTAAATAATATGTAATATATTACACATATACATATACATTTTAGTTGTAAGTAACTATTTTTACAATATATAAAATATTAGCAAGTAACGGGCTTCTTAATAGGAATATCCGGATATCAAACTATTGTTCAGCTCTGATCAATTCATTTTAAACGATTTATCACCTAAAATATATTTAAATATTGTTCAACTATCTTAGCAGTCATAACAAACTCTCTGGAGACGCCACATAATAAAATTGTCGTAAATTCGTTTGAGAAGAAACAAATTAAAAGCAAACTTTACATTTATTAAAAATTGCCGTCTATGGTGTGATGTACGGTAAGGTGGAATAACATGCTGCTTTTCTTTCAAAATGCGGACGGGGAAAATTTTACCGTCAACAGCTAGAGTTATAGGTGGGTGCTAGTCAAATTATTGTAAGCATAACTAAATGATAAGGATCCTTGAATCATTTTAGTGCCTTAAAAGTTTAATGAACTCATTGCATCTCAGAAATCACTTTTGCAATGACCACCGAGCCGGTTTGATTTAATGTCGTTAGGTTATGTTTTGTGAAGTTTTGTATAAATTTTGTTGCATATCTGGAGATCTTGGAAAATGGCCAGGAGACTTGGAGTCGCTACGGCGGATGTTGTGGATGTCGGGATGTGACGAAGGTGAAGAATGTGGAGCATGCTTTCTGTGCCTGCCCGTTTTTAATGTGGAAGAGAAAACGTGTCTTGAGGGCTTATTTTTATGAAGGCCTGAGAGACCTATGCGAGGTGTCTCTCGTGCGGTTTTTGGGCTTCGCCATGGAGGTTGGCTGGTTTGAATAGGAAGTCTGGTGGGTCAGATTGCATGAAGGTTGTTGAGTGTTGGTTCTGTTGCCCTAGTGCATGGGCTTCCCGCGGGTGTACGGTGGAGCCCTCTTTCCTTACTACTACTACTACTTACTATAAATCACTTTTTGGGTCAGTACGTTAGAGAGATGGGGCCTTAAATATTGCAACTGAAAATGACTGAAAATTGGTTTCATTCAATTCTTTGCTGCCAACGGAGCCGAAGAGGTCATCAAGCAATGATATTCTATTCCGTATATAACTGTATACAAAAAATTCAAACTAAACTAAATATTTTTCCTATAACTCATTTTATTCTGTTCTTCATAGCAAGAGTAAATTCGGGCACTCTTAATGAAAAACCCTTTACTTATTATAATATACAAACACATTCATGTACACATACTATATTTTATTTACACAATATTTTATTTTATTATTGGAAAGGATATAATTTTACTTTTTGAGTTTATAACCAATGCATCCTGATTATAATCCCTAAAGATTAATTGATGATTCATGATATTTAAAATCATGTTATTTTTACGCATTTCTTCATATATACATTATTTTATGTATATTATTATACAAGTATGCCTATATACATACTTGACAAATAATATACATATTTCATATGGACATACATATATGTACATAATATATTATGTACATTATCATGTAAAATGTATTGATAGGACACGGGTTTTTAATTATGTTATTTATTGTTATTGAATTGACTCTTGGGTCATTATTTTTAATTCTTTTAATACTTTTCAATAATAATAAATGGATTTATCCATAACATTATGTAAAATACTCATTCCAATATTTTTTCTTATTTATACATACATAAATATTTTACAAATAAAATACATATGAAATCTTGTGATTTCTATAAGATTTTTTACTAATTGTACTATTTTACAAACATTTTAGAACATAAGTATAGTGTAGACTTTCAAGGTTGTAATTTTTAATTCAATTTAAATAAAATATTCAATAAAATAAACATAAATTAAGTGAATTTAAATAATAAATCAAAAAGAGAGAGAGCAAAAAATTAATTGCTTTTGTGTTTTCTTAAAATTTAATTTAATAATCTAATAAAAAAATTTAATTATGCACAAGAGTGCCGTAGTTAATATTAAAGGGTTTGTTTAATTTGCCTTATGCAAAGAAATCTGGTGCGTATTAATTAAAATACTAACCTGAGTTAAATTAGTATTCTTCCTCAAATTTTATTCAATAATTTATTGAGGCAAATTAGTATATCAGAAGAACACATATTAAATAATTTTTGAAACCTTACTACGGGAAAACCATAATTTGTACTGTGTGCATCAGGATACAAAAATCTTCTAGTACGAATATTCCACAGTAGGGCCTATATTGTAAAATTAGAAATGATATCAGGACAATTTATTTTACCCGACCAGATGTAATAACAAAACATTACTACCGCAACATTCCTTCTTACGTCCAACGTTGAGATATCGACAAGTTAACATTTAAATTTGTAATTGATAACGTTGATTTGTCAATTGAAAGTATCCATATAGGACAAGTGCATTCGAGATGTGATCTAGTATGGCTCAACGAAAAGCCTACTTGAACTGAAAAGAAGATGAAAACTCGGGAAATTATTTCAATAAATATAAAAAAATACTTGTTCCTAAACAGTCAAAAATTTACAGATTTTGGATATTAAAAATATGTCCAATTATTAAAAATAATCAACACCCTTCACAAACATTTATTTCAAGTTTACTGGCAGTTTTAGTGACCACTTTCATATTATATAATGGTACGTAATAATTTCTTATGTTAATAATATTCATTTAAATGCAATTTAAGATTAACTTACATATAGTAACTTATTGCATATGTTATTGATTGCACGAGCCAAGATTATATGTTAATAGAGTTAAGAAAGCAACTGCGACCCAAGAGATGCATGTACATATTTTACTCCCCTTACTCTAAATTGTCTTACTTTAAATTCTTATGTTAGTTGATATATAACACCATTTTTATGATTTAATCATAAAAATAAATTACCAATAAATAATCAACCGGAAACTTAAGAAAACAAATCTGTTCATATGTGCACATTTATTATTACTGTACTGCATATACATTAAAATTAATGAATTCAATATCAATCCAGAATAAAAAAAATAAATCTATAATATGAAAATTTTTTATGTGCTCATTCTACACCCAATGCATCGATTCCCAATTGAGACTGCATAAAAAACGAAATATTAAAAAAATACCAAAAAAAAAAACCAAAACTATGACGCGTGTCCACCATTTATTTTTTATATATACACTTATATACATACATACATGTATTGTGTATGTAATATTGATATTGAATGACATTGAAAAAACCCTGATTTATTATTACACTTTTTACACTCTTAGAAAACATAGAAGCAAAAACAAATACACATAATACCTAACATATAAATAATCGGCCACACCACTGTTCTCTAGGTATATATCGTATTTAAACCAGAATACATTAATATCGATTTCAAATAACAAACCCTTAATTTATTTGTTTTTTCATTTCACCCGTTTCGATGTATCGAAAATTGTTTGTTTCCTTTTAATTCTCAAAAAAATTGGTAAGCGAGGGAACAAAAAAAAACGGTGAAAGTTTTTTTATTGTTAGATTTTTTGTTTTTGTTATTAGAGAAGATTTAGTTACTATTAGTTAAATGAGTGCCTTAGAGCAATAGAACAACCCATTACAATATTTGGTTTAGAGCGAATATAAGCGAAAAAGTCACCCAAATTTTTTTTACGATAAAAATCATTGTAACTTGGTACATAGTTCTTTTGTAAATATTTTAATACTTGCACTTCAAATAAATGTCTATTCTGACTATTTTTAAATCATTTTATCATACCATAATATGATTGGAAACGTTCATTATTATACAATATATATTATATAGATATAGGTAGAGATTTGTTTAAGAAAATAGTGGCACGTGACCATAAACTTATTCCAGTACTTGTAAATTATCATTTTACTGTGATTATCATATTTCTTAAATTTGTATTGACTATTCAATAGAGGAGCTGGTATTCAAAATTCCATATTTCATTTAAAAGATCATTACAAAAAGTATATTTAAGTTTTATGAAAATTTTATAAAAAATTGTAATAATTAAATAGATTGCATATAAATAGGGGCATTATGGTAAAAATTTTTATTGCCCTATAAATTGTATATAAGATTTCGTGGTGTAGGGATCCAAAACTAGACATGTGGTTTAAGCATTCAAAATTGAAAAATATTGACAATACCTGGACGTATTTATTTTTATGTCTGATTATATTTGAAAAATATTGCTCCTCAATTATCCTGATTGTATGCAATCATTTTTTCATATATGATTTAAATAATAAAATTATACTTATGCTAACTCACTCCCAATTAAACTTATTAAATTTCATACTTTTAATAATTTTAAAGGTTATTCTCTTCTACTTGTATTTCTGTGCACTAATTGTATAAATGACGTATTCGGCCTTATATCACAAATCAGCTCATCATAGAATAGCATATTGCATACACTCGTATTATAAGAAAAGTTAGGTAACACTTTTCTCTACATAACTACCTTTCATTTACAGCCTTGCCTGGAAGATATTTATTTTCTTTTAACACAATTTTTCCTGTTTAAACACACTTTGTTTTCAAAACCTCACTCAAATTCCTGATATACACAATATCACTATTGTAATCGTTATTTTAATTTTCTTTCCCCTTCTAGAGGTGTGAATTACTTTGATTTTATGTGGTACTGGTAAAGGTTTAAAAATGTTACATTTTATGTAGGTAGTAGTTAAGCAAAGTACAGAGCAGTAAAGTTGCTTAGTTTGACTAAAGTTCAAAATAAGAGGAAAATATTTTCAAATTCAAAAAATTTTTTTTTTTTTTGAAAATTGAATTTAATTATAGGGGTGTGTAGATTTTTCTTAGTTTTTTTATGTTTTTAATTTTTTTTTCTCTTTTTGATAGAAAAATTATTTGAAATTTTAAAGGAAAGAAAAAAAAAAACAAGAAAATAGAATTAAAAAGAAATCAATTTTTTATCAATTATTATCGAGATTTTCTTATTTCTTTTTCTCGCTCTCTCTCTCTCTCTCATTCTGCTGTGACAAGAGAGAAAAATTTTATATTTTATTCGTCCCCCCCAACCACACAATTCCTGTATGATATTTTATCGACATTTTTAAGAAGGTTTAAGTTGAAATTTTCCCAAGAGAAATTGGGATTTATTCCAATCATATGTATGTGTTTTGTATGTATGTAAGTATATCTAGACTAATAAAATGCCATATACTAATATACACATGTGGCTTATTTCAATGATAAAAAATTTTTTTAAATGAAATGCACTAAAATCAACATTATATATATATATATATATACGTATATGTACGCCATATACATATTATAGGGGATGAGAAATAGACAGGATATAAAATAAGAGGAAGAGAAGGGAAATATTTGTATGAGAAGTACCAATAACAGAAAGAAATTAAAGGGGGTTGAAAACACAAAAAAAAAAACAGAATTGAGAAGTTTTTGTTAAAGTCTCCCATTTCATTTTCTTTTTTGATTTTTTATGTAATGATGGATTAAGTTTATATTACAAGTCAAATAACTTGTTATAATAAGGATTGAAATGTTTGATAATTTTCTTTTAAATATTATTAAAAGAATTTTATTTTTTTGGATTTTATTCTCCTGTACATTTTCATTTTGTTTTTTCACCCAAAAAAAAATAAAAAATTTTTTTTCTTTTTTGTACTTTTCGATATGAATTTGACGAGAAATAAATTGAACGAACAAGTTCATTATCAGAATTAAAAGAGCTCAAAAAGGATTTAAGAGGATTTTTTCTTTTTTTTAAGAATAATAAAAAAGAAAGTAAAAATAACAAGATAAGTACAAAAAAAGAAAATTTTTACTTGATTAAAAGAATTTGTATGTAATACACCTATACACACACACACACACGTCATGTACAGAGGGATAAAAAAAAAATTCTTAAGTTGGCATTTTTCTCTTTTAAAATTTTTATAAAGAAAATTATAGTTGAATAAAAGTGGTTGTTTTTTTTTTTCTTACAAAAGTTTGGAATACAAAGAAAACAGCCAAATGTAATTAAATAAAAAATATTTTATATACAGAAAAATTATAATTGAATTTATGTACAAATTAATGTTTTAAATTAAATATAAAGGTAAGGGTATTCGAAAAGGATAAATTCAGAAATTTACAAGAGTAAAATTGTTCCTTGGTATATGATTTTAAACTAGGAATGGAGGAACGTCAAATTATTTCGGTATATATAATAGGGAACAAGCACTTTGCAATTTGTGTGAAATTTTTTGAAACTGGTAGGCTCATGGTGCACTAGAACGAATATTCGAAAAGGCTCAACTAACATTAAATAATTATTCAAATAGGTAACTTTAATATTCTAATGAAAAATATTTTCTTAAGACCTTAACTCTTAAATATTTAATAAGATATTCGAAATATGGCTCTACCCGCTTAAAAATATTTGGTGCGAAAAATAATCAACATTTTCCCACATATATCAATATTTCGTATTGAAATTTATATTACACTCTTCTGCTGGTCTTAAATTCATAATACACTTCCAAAGTAAATTTGTATGCAAATATTTGAAAGCATGCAACTCTTATTATTATGATGAGCGCTACACAATTCTTCAAAATAGACATGCTAACTGAAATTCTTACACGTAAATGTACTTGTTGAAGTAGCTGCATATTAATAATGTTGTCATCCTAAATTTTTTGAATGTTCTGGAAATTTATCTAATTTCGGAATTTTTTGTTATTTTTTGTAATAATTTTTATAAATTATTATTAGTTATCCAAATGAAATTAGAATTTGTCTCAAGTATATAATCTGTTATATTCTTGACAAATGAAAAATTAATTGAAATACTCAATATAATCATAATTTTTTTTTAATTTTCAAGTTACCGATTTCCATCTTGATTTGCCACGGGTCGTATAATATGATCGCTCTAAAACCATGGTTCATTCTAATTAATGTAGTTAATAATATTGATATCGTAAAAATATTAGTGAACTACAAATTTGGTATTTTTAAATTTCAAATATTTTTTTAATTCATTTAGTAGATTGAACCAAAAAATTTAATAATTTCTTAATATGATGAGCTAGCAAATTGATAATAGAAATCATATTGGAAATAATTAATTAAAATTGATCACCAATTGAAAACTTTTATTCTGTTTAACAACTAAGTAATTTAGTTTTAATTTTTTATTGCAAATAATTCACAATATTATTTCTTAAAATGAAAAATTAAAGAAAATAATCTAATAATTGCCGAACATCAAAAAGGATTCAACAGTTTTTTTGTACAATTTGTTAATTTTTTAATTTTAAATGTTGGAAGTTGTACCACATTCTTAACATTTTGCTTTATTACCCTAATTGCATCGAAAATTGTACAAGTTAATTAAGTTTTCAAGATAACAAGATTTTTTGTTTTCTCTATTTTTTTTCCATGTATACGTAATTAACCCCACCCTTTCAGTTTTAAAACGCTATAATTAAATACTAAAAATTTTTTTTCATAATAATTATATGGTAGCATGTTAACCTTAAAATATCCTTTTAATGCAGTGCAGCAGTGATTTCTTTTTATCTTATTTTACTTTGATTTTTTTTCTACAATAAATGCAAAACACACTTGTTCACATCAAATTTCATTAATAATATTATTTTTCATGTGGTCTTTTTTAACATTTTTCTAAAAAAATCATGCACATATTAATTAGAATGTTCATTCACAAATTATTATTATACAAAATAGTTAAGTCCTTCTTATATAAAAAAATATAATGTGACCCTTAATAAGCAAGAGACCTTTAACATAATATTATATATTGGGTTATTTTGAAATTTTCTGAATTGTGAACTTATACAGGGTGTTTCGCATTACTTGGCAAATAATTCCAGGGATTATTCTTAGCTCAATTTCCAGCAAAAAATTATATGAGCAAGGAGCGGGTGCAGATATACTCGTTTTCGAGCTACAGCCTGTTGCAATCATAAAGGGTATCCGATTTTTCTTCCATACAAATAAATGCTTATAATTTCGGAACCACGTAACCACCCATTTTAATTTGTCACCTTATCCGAAACAACCTGTATATTGCATATTATTTAAAAGAACTTGAAAAATAAAGGATATAAAAATTAAAACGATTTTTTATATTAATTATAGTGCAATTTCTCTTTGTATAATATGAGCTTCTATAGTATATAATTAAAATAGACTATAGTGCATTATATCCTTAAAATTTTGTAGAACATGTAAATAAAATTTAATTTTCTACTCATTCATTATAATTTTTATGATACCAAATATAAAAAATTTATAATGTAAAAGGAACCCCTTTCAATTTTTTTTTTCTGCTAAAAAAAATACTATGTTATTATGTTGTTATTTGTAAGTATTTAAATACTATATGAGTGTACGTGTATACATTAACTTGAAAGCAGTTTTCACCCTTGTCTAAAACAATTATTCATAGCTTCTGTTATATTATATACCTATATAAATATTAACCTTTTAATATACATTAGCCAAGTCTATTTTGCATACTCATCCCATTCATATTTAAAAATTTTTTTTTTTCATATATCACAAACGCCATCATCAACAGCAAAAAAAAAAACTAAAATCAAAAAGAAAAACCTCACCACTTCAATATCAATTTTATATTCCTATATATGCAAAATATACAAAGTTAGTATTAGAATGGACACCATAAGTTAAGAGTTTGGTATTTGCATAAAATTTTATATAATATTCGCACATACCTGCGTACATTTACAGGACATATTTTAAATATTACCCTTCCCCCTCCCGTTTTTTTCTTTTTATCAATTCATTCAAATTTTCATTCTCATACATTTATTATTTAAAGTCCCTGTTTTTTTTATTTTTTGCTAGTGAATTTCCTTATTTTGTATATCTATTGTGCTTATATAAAATTATGTCCTTTGTGCATACGCACATATATGTATATACATAATAATATCCTTTCATGTTGAATTTAAAAAAATTTTATATAAATGTTTAACTACTATATATGAATACGAAGTAGAATATTAATATATTTTCAATACAGTCTGTTCAAATTTATAGAATTGATTTTTTGAATATGGATGTAGTTGGGGGTGTAAATATTTAAAGACAAAATATACAATTGATTCTACCTATACAAACCACATTTAAGTTTAACTTGATTTCTTGGGATGTGATTCTTAGTTCATTTAAAGAGAAGACTTCTTAATATTTGAAGTTAAATATAGAGTCTGCCAGCGTTGTATTTGCACACTATCATAACCGCGCTCGTTTAATTTGAGGAAATTTTTCTATAACCCAGTAATGTTATTCGACAAGAATTTTATTGAAATATTTTCATACGAATTAATCAATAGTATCAAAATGTACGACACAAATTTCTTAAATTTTTAAGAACTTCTCTTCATATTTTCAGAAGAACATTTAAATTATTGATGAATTTTTAATTTATGATGTGAAAGCAAGACTTTTTCATTCAGAAATTTTATTGAAATTGGACCTGGCTACTTTGAATTTTCTTTCAAAAATTCATTCAATAATTTATTTTGCCATTTCCCTCTTAAATATCTATGTATGTGTGAGATGATTCATATCACACTTATTTTACAATTTTTTTCAGTTTTTCATTATAAAAAAATTATATCACAACATATTTTAATTTTCTATGTAATTCTATACAATTAAATAGGATAAAAATGAATGTCAATGAATTATTTTATAAAAAAAAAAAAAATTATAACAGCATCACTATATAATAATAAGACATTCTCTCTGATCTGAATTTAATCGACCCATTATACTTAATATTTTACACAACTCATTTCTATCTCTTTCCTATTTATTTTTTTTTTTCTTTCTACTATAATACTATGACGTCCGTACATAATTATTATAGATGTGATGGACTTATGTTTCAAAATATAAAATTTCTTTTATATACAAATACATACATAATGAAAGCAATCTACATCCGAATTAATATATAATTTGGCTTAAAGGATTCCCTTGTGAAATAAATGACATTGATAAAATAGAACAAAAAATGGAACAAAAAAAAAATTAAAATAAAAATAAGTGACCAGCGTAGAAGAATTGAGGACATGATGCAGTCCTTTATTAAAAAAAAATATTTTTTTTTTTTGTTTATTTGTGTTTGTACATTGTGTTTATAATTTTTTTTTTTTTTGACCATTTAACCAGCCAAAAAAAAATACGATTCAAAATCAACCAGCCAAAAATCATCAACTAGTCAATTCACTTTAATTGTAAACAAAAAGGCTTTTTTTGAATATCAAAAACAAAAAGTACATAGAGAACAACAAGAACAACAAAAAAAAGGGACATTAAAATAAATTTTCAAGGATATCACAGGATATTATGTTTTTATGTTAAAAAAAATTTAAATGAATACTCATAAGGACAATACATTCAAAAAAGAAATAAAGAAATTAAAATAAAAGTAGAAAATAAGAGTTAAAAAATAAAATGGAATTTTTTTGTATTTTTGTTAATGAAAAAAAAAAGGATAATTTAAAATTTAACAAAGGGAAAAGTAAAAATTTACAATTTTAAAATTACGAGGACATTTAATATTATTTTTATAATGTTTGTGCACTTATATAATGTGCTTATTAAATGCACTTTATTTTGAGATTAAGTTAAAATGTCTCTGCAGAAAGGAAGTTATTAAACAGCATAATGGGACCAGAGCTCAATCCCATTTCTAAACACAATACCAATTAAATCCATGACACCGTCACCATCTCCCTATACACTCTCAATCTTTCTTCAAACTCCTGCATATAACGTTTGCTTTCCCCCCATAATTTTTTCCTATCAAATTTATCTAATACCATGTTGACACATAAAATTTTTGTATCTATTTGTCTTAAATATTTTTTGTAACAAAATAGCTTGTAAAAAATTAACAAGGCTTTTAGGAAATTTTTAAATTTCAATATTTGATGAGACAGAAATTGCTTTTTTTTTTTTTAGTTTAAGGTCATGTACTGGCTATACATTAAAGAAAGCCTTCAACAAATCAAGGTCTTCAATTCAAACATAAATGGACATTTAAAAATAACAAAAAAGAAAAAATATTCAATGGACAAGGATATGAAAAAATGATTAAAATTTTAAATTTAAAAAATTATGTTTGCATTATGAGAATTGTAAAAAAAAAAAATTGTAACCTTAAAAGCAGACAATTTTGTAAAATCTATTAATTCTCAAAACCTTGAAATGTCAATGTAGTTGATTTTATCGTACTTCGCATATTTGTTTCATGTAAAAGAGAATTTTTGAAGGTTCTTAACTTTTTTTGTCGTGATTAACTCTTTAAGTTGTGAGAATTCAAGAAGTATACGTTTCTGATTTCAATGCCTTTATTATTGCCTGGTCCCCGACCCGAACTCTGCCATATAGTTTAATTCCATTGGTATAGAAATGGACAAATCTATATCACATGTTGCTTTCTTTCCAGTCGAATGTTCACAAGACCATCGAACCACTGTGATACAGATCTCAATCGTAAGATGATTCATCAGCCGCCCGCTTCGCCAAAATATAAATCGGAATATAGTGACCAGACACATCGAGAGCCTATAAAGGAATAAACCATAAAGCTCCTTCCACGCATATCATTGCTATTCTTTGAACTTTGCTTATTATTTCTAAATTGACGGACGTATTCAGTACAGGAAACCACACGAAAATTTGTCCAGTAGTACCCTTACCAGTAAAGCGCAATGGCTGCCGTACTTACTCTTATTTTAATTTACACTTCCAATTTTGCTTAGAATCCAAAATCAGGTCCAAGAACTTAGCTTCCGCATGAAAATTTAACCTTGTTCCACCAAGCATTCCCGGAATCACGCTTGGCACCATGTATTTGCCGCTGTATATGACCACTTCAGTCTTCTGAAGGTTTATTCTTTAGGCATTGAGATTTTTCCAGGAGACAATCACCACCAGATCATCAGCGTAAGCGACCACCTTGTTCCTCTTCCAGGCGTAGCAAAGTTTGATTTACCATGAGATTCGAGAGAAGAGGCGAGAGCACACCTCTTTAGAGGGCGGAACTAGTATTTATAGTTCATCTTGAACTGGTGAGCGTTTAGAATCTCATATCATATCACCCGTTCGTCTTTCTGTATCTTTCGTGATTTTGATCCCCTGAATGAGAGAACACTCTATTGATTTTCAATAGATTTGCTAAATTAAGAGCGAAGTTGATTTCTATATAAAAATTAAAACCATTTACCAAAAAATTGAAAGAACAATGCCTTAAACCATTATTAAAAATCCTCTGTAGAATAATATTGACACATAATAAAATGGTATATTATACATATATGAACTCATTTTGAAAGTCATTAATAAAAAAAAATAATCAAATTTACAATAATGAATCCAATTCAGTAATGTACAATGAATAAAAATTAAATGAAATACTAAAATATTAAATGGAACACCATTATTATTATTATTATAAATTCCATTAAACACATTATGTACATACACAAGTATACAACTTATACTATGTACATGAATTTTAATTACAACTGTTATACACATATGTTATACATAGAAAATTTTGATATCCTTTAATCAAAAACCGCAAAAATATTATGTCCTTTTTATATCATTCTTTTGCATTAAATAAATTTCATACATATATAATTTGTGAGTAAGTGTGTATATGCACCGATTATCGTTATAATTAAAAATCGAATATTTCAGTGCCGAATCTGTTTTTTTTTCTCGTTTTTGCCTTTAATTCCCACTTCATTCATTCAAAATTTATGATTATACGAGAATTTCATTTTTATCATAATTTTCTATAATATTATCCTTTATTATATTTTTTTTCTCTGATTTCATAAAAGGAATTTTTTCGCTTTTGAGAAAAGAATGCTTTGTATAACATTCATTTTGTAGACCAGGAGGACTCTTCCTCCTACATATATGCTATAAGTGCTTTGCTTTTTTTCCTCGTTTTTTTAATTTTATGCATTAAAATGCAATTTACGTACATAGGTTGTAAAGTAATTATAAAAGTATAAAGAGGGCCATAAATTTTACATTAAAATCTAATGAAATAAAAGGCTTAATTGCATAAAAAGTTCAAATCTTTTATTATTCAAAGCACTCATTTTGAAAATTGCAATGTAACTGTTTTTTGTTTTTTTTTACGTTTTTGGCTCATCAAATATAATTTGTTAATAACATTTACATAATATATATACAGAAGAGATATTATTATTTATATAAATGATTATTATGTATAACAGTGTGGTTTGTGGTAATAGCATGTACACTATATATAAATTAATATATGTAGGTACGCACATGTTACAAACACAGTGAATATGAATGTAATGATAAAATGGTAATGGTAACGGTATAATATAATGTATTTATGTTTTATATAAAAAATATAACTGAAAAAATAACAGTATTTTGTTTCATAATAAATTAAATTAAATTTTGAAATTTATTGTTGTTTTTGTCGTTGTGTTGTGTTTTTTTTTTGTTTACTATAATCAAAATGCTTTTATGTCGTACATGTCGCATACTATACTACACGTACTTAAATTTTACATTGTATGTGAGTATATAATATGTATTTTAAACGGTATGTTACATGAATGTACATAATTTGTATAATTGTTTAGGACTAACATAATATGGAAATGTTATTATGTTAAATATGTCATGTCTTACATTTTTATATACTTGTTCACGTATAGTAATATTATACGATTTGTTTTTGTTATACTATAGAATACAAAAGCACATAAATGGGATGAGTACAATATTTCGAATTTGAAAATTTATATTAAAAAGGTAACCTAATCTGCTCTTAGATATCAAAGCTATTATTGTATAATTTATTTGGCACGGAAGAATGTTGTTGCAATGCTAATTTTCAATTCATCATTAAGATTGCCAGGCAACTTTGCATGTTATAAAAGCCTACAGTTCTCTCAACGATATAGGAATACGTACAGGGAAATGATGGAAATGTTGTAATGAATAAATGAGTTTTTCAGACGCTTGTTTTATTAATCTTTACTTGATTCTAATACTACAATATTGCCAACGTTCTTAAAATTCAAAATTAATTTTATTAAAAAAGACAATGTAAAAGGTTAAATTTTCAATAAGCTTCTCAAAGACAATTACTCACAAGCATGGTAATAGTCAACACTTCCCTGACGGGGTCAAGAAATTTATATTCTCTAGAACATGGCGTCAATCTATGGGAATATGAGCAATCTAAAATCTCTATACAAATGAAATTAAATTATTATTCAACCAATTCGGTTTTCGAAATAGAATGGATAATAGTTCTTAAAAAGACTTTCAATTTAATTTGTGTAACTTCAATGTTTTTTACTCAAAAGTAAGATTCATTTGAAAGCTCATCGCTCATATATTGCCAAATCTTTTACCTTATCATGGGCTATATCGTCACAAAACGTGAAAGACTTTGTCCACGTTACAAAAAATCTTTTAATCATTTTTACAAATTTCTACTTTAAAGCACGAAGATTAAGATTTCAAATTTTGAAAATTCAAACTTAACTTACACTCTACTGTAAAGTATTTAAAACTTAAACTAATATTTTAATTCATATAACATTAACAATAATGCGTCTAGTAGATTCTTGTCTAGAATTTTGGAATTTTTTTGATGTTTTTCGTTGTTTTTTTTTTTTGATTTTCTAATTTTTGTTGGTTAAATTTCGCGGTTTTTACGATGATGTTGATAATAATAATAATTTATTTTCTTTCAAAATTTTTATTTTCTTTATTGTTTTTCTAACTCTTGTTTTTCAAAATGGAAAAATTGTTGAAAAACATCTTCTTTATTTAGCATCGAAAATCATGTACTAGATTATGGATAAACTGAAAATATTTGAGAGAATTATAAAAAAATAGAAATATCCTTATATACAAGTATATACAAAAAACTTCTAAAAACGGGTAATAAATAGGATATTTTTTGTTTGGAAAATGCATTGAAATTAAATTTTCTAAAAATTTTCATTGAAAATTTCAATCATTTTCCGAGAAAAACAAAAAAAAAAAAACAAAAAATTCACTTAATATCTTTTAGAATACCATTATCTTGTACACTATGTATAAAAGGTTTTCGGTTTTTGTACCATAAGGCATCAAAATTAAAGAATGTTTCACCATTTGGATACAGCCGTATATATAAGTTGTTGGAATGTAAGCTTTTGTTATAATGTTCTAATAAAAGGAAAAGAGTACTTTTTTTTTTGTTTGCTTCTTTCTGCGGTATTCATACGAGTGTACATTATATAAGACACATAAACACACATATATACATACGCACATAAATATATATAAATTTGAAAGTGATTAATGAAGGTTTTAATTTTAAAGTATTGGGGAATTCTATTTTACCCTAGTCTATAAATAGCATATTTTGTATATGAAAGTAAATGAGTTAAAATTACTAAATATAAAATAAATATATATATATATATATATATATATATAAAATTGTCAGGAGTTCAGTTTTTATTTCAAACATTTTGTAAAAATGTTCTATATAAGAGTGGGAATGTTATTGTATTATCCGTAAACCGCACAAATTCTAATCGTATATGACATGTCTGGCTGCATACTTTCTGCCTTTATATGGTTTTTTGTTGGACAAAAATTTACCTTTGAATTAAAACCATTTATATTGTGTTCAGCCTTCACATAAGCTACACATTCTTATGCTAGTCTAACATTTTGTGCATTAACACATAAAATGTCGTATAGTATAGAAGAAGTACAAATAGCAATACACATGAAAATTTCGAAAAAAAAAGTTCAAAGTAAAAATTTTTGATATTTAATTTTAATAATTTCATTTTGTTTTTTATTATTTTTATTTAAAATTATTTTCAAAATTTTTTTTTATTATGAAAATTTTCCTATATTGAAAGGAATTTAAAAATGTATAAGGGAAATTTACCCTATACTATATAGGGTAAATTAAAAATGTATGGTTATCTTGACATATTGTGACTAATTACAATGTAAAAAAAGAATATTTTATAATTTTTAATACATTTGAGAAACAAAACTGATCTATTAAGGAATATAATGTCAAATTTATTATATTTCAGAAGGGAATCTTTTTGAAGAAACGGTATGATATAGAAAATAACAATGAATACTTAAAACTATTTGGAATTTAAAATAAAAATTTATTAAAATGTTCCAATTGGTAATTGTTGTATCAGTCCTTACAATGTCCTTTTTTTATTATAATTAATTGCATGCAGTATAAACTAAAATTTGATTAAAAACAGTTCTTGGCCCTTTGTTCATCATTATAAAAACACCATATTGTGATAAATTTCTTATTGATTTCTTTATATGTACAATTTGACTATTTATAATATGTACGTAGGTATATTGGTACATAAGAATCAACTAATTGTATTTTATGTCGCTTTAGCTTATATGATTAATGAATTCTTGAATAATGGCTACAGCTTTGTATCATATAGTAAATGAGCATTTAATTAAATGATCATTAAGGTCTTGATAACTTCGAATAGAAATTGCAATATGACTTTTAATTATTAATACAAAAAAAAAATGAAAAATGTTATTTTAACTTTTGATTGCAATCAAAATAATTTTAAAATATTTTAGTATAATTGAAACACGAGTATTGTGTGTGCCAAACTACTATTGAAGTTATATAGCAGCTACCAGAAAGAGCCAAGAAATTTTAACGAATTTTATCAAGCACATCGGCCCTATTAACATATTTGCTTGTGTTTCTGAGATATAGCCAAATAAATTTTGAAGTTGTATGGCAGCTACCCGAACCGGTATCCCGATCATGCCCAATTTAAATAGGGTTCTGGCACTTATTACAATAAATCATATGTTAAAATTTGGTGAACTTAACTCTATTATTTTTTGAGTTATCGTTGGGACGGACGGACGGATGGACAGACAAAGCTAAATCAACTCAGAATTTGACGCTAGTCAAAAACATACACTTGAGTCTATATCTAAGACCGTTATTTCTAAGCGTTACAAACGGTAAGGCAAATTTAGTATACTCTTCGAACATACGTTCGTACGGGTATAATAATGGAAGTTATTTGCAGCCGATAATATGTGATTGAAAACATTAGGGTAAAACCCAAATAATCATCGTTCTTAAAATACAACAATTTCTTTTTTTTGAAAAATTAATTATAAATTTTGAATTTTTTATTTTAATCGGGCACAGCTACATTCAAAATAAAAATTTTATGAATTACAATACCACAACAAAAGTACTAAAAATAGAAAAAAATAACAATAATTTGTGCAAAAAAATTAATTATAACAAAAATTGTAAATAAGGAATTTCAGTCCAAAGAAGAACGAGTGTACGACAAATTGAAATTTCGGGAGAAAGAACCCGCAACTCCTTACTTTTTTTTTGGTTTTTCTGCTTTTTAATAAATTAATTTTGGTAACAATATTTTCTAATTATAAAACATGTGCATACCATGATATCGTAACTTTCCCGTCCGTTTGATATTTTCAAAGTATTTTATCTCATTATCTTAACCTAATAGTTAACGGCATAATATGGCTATATTATTGTGAACACCATTAATTCTTAATATATTTTATATATAGAATACAGATGAGATTGTCAAATTTTCATTACAGTTTTTACCGCCGTTTATTATTTAAGTGCATTAAATTCAAAAATAATTGCACATCTTTGCATTTAATATAATTACACCACGTGAATAATTAAAAATTACACCACATTATGCATTTAACTATGTAGCACATAAGACCAGACAATAAATATAACTTTTTCTAACTTAATAAAATACCAATTTTGTTTAAAAAAAGTCACACTCAATATTGTAAAATTAAAAGAGAGCGGACGGCAAAAAAGAAAAACCGTAAAAAATCAAAAGATTAATAAAAAAAAAATTCGTTTATGATTATGACAGACAACCGATTATTAAAAATCACCGCCATCTCTTTGCCAACACAACACAAAAAGTGGAGAAAACAACAATACCAAAAAAAAAAAAAACATACCAATTTGACAGTTGGTTTTATAAGGTGAAGAAAAAAAAATTGGTTCACCGTTCTCATCATAATTTCCTCTCTCTCTCTCTCTCGTTCTCGTTCTCTTTTATATTCTCTTCTCCTTCTTTGACTCAATAATAATTGTTATTTTTGTTGTTATTTACTGCTGTTAATGCTGTTGTTTCTGCTATTATTGCTGTAACTTTTATTGTTGTTGAGGTAAGAATTAAAATCGATTAATTTTTTTATTCCTTTCAGTTTACAAAAATATCCTTTTTATCTGCATACGTGCATACACACACACATTTTTGTTATAGAACTTTTCATCATTCTTTTTTGTATATATACTAGTGAATATTAAGTGTTGCTGATAGGAAACACAAAATAATCATAATAAAAATATTATAGATATAAGAGTTTACATGAGATATTGGAAAATTTTAAGAAAAAGATGAATATTTGCTGATGAATCATTTATTTTTCCCCCCAATCCGTATTGATTTTGTTATTTCTTTTTTTTTTAGTTTTCTTAATTTCTTATTATTGTGTGTGTGTTTTTTTTTTATTACAAAGTAGTTTAATAATAGTATGAATGGCAGATTTTTTGTTTTCTTCTTTTTTTTTTGGTAGTTCAGAATGAATTTGATGAAAGTTTTATTACTATTGTTGCATATTATTCAGAATATTTTAGCATAACAATTTTATGATTCGATATGCTATAAAATTTGAAAGAAATTCAAAACGGATTTCACTTACTCACTATAAAATGAATATTGTTGATAGTTTTTCATTTTTTTATTGATAATGATGATGATGATGATGATGATATACAATAATAATATTAATGATGAGATATAGTGCTTCTTATATCCCGGTACTATTATTATTGTTATATAATACGGTGTGGGTTTACAAAAAAGTAGATGATGAGCAAAAATAATGCTATAAAATTGAAGAAAGAAGTGATTAAAAATCGCTTTTAAATGAATGATGAAATATTCATAAACATACGTACATACATATATATGTAGATATCTAAATTTAAATGAATAGATGGATGGATGGATGGTTGGTTGGTTATAAAAATTAAAAATTAAAATGTGGGAAACGAAAATAGTTTTAATTTTTTTTTTTTGTTTTCGTGTTTTATTTGTGTGGAAAAATGCATTATGAAAATTGGAAAAAAAATTATTATAAAAAACTATATTTTCGTATGTATGTGTTTGTATGCCAGTTTAAAAAAATTTCCTTTTTCATAATACATAAGTGTACAAAATTTTTGTTATATGAAATATTTTTATATTCTGTTAATTTTTTACCGTTAATTTTATATATTTACAGTATTGTTTTTATTCAAATAAAATTTAGTTCTTGATATATACATACATACATATGTATGTATTTGTAAATACTAAAAATAATTATTACAGTAAAGTATTTTTATAATGGAATCATGCCAATAATTCAATGTAATAATTAATATCTTGTTTAACTACTATTCTGCAATTTAAAATATGGCATAAGTTCGTCGAAAACTGCTGAATTACTCACTTATAATTTCTCACTTATAATTCTCAATTCTATAGGACTGTAGTGAATTGTAATGCTATTTCTCATTTACATAACGAAAACCTTATTTTATTAAGGACAGTAATAGTATCATGGAAGATTAGCTGATTTCTATATTCGCAATCATACATATTTTGCGTACTCTGATATTACTCTATACTCCGAAATATAACGTATACTTGGTTTAGGTATTGATATATTTTTAAATCACCAATTTTTAAAAAAATTTTTCAGCGGATTTATCATTTCTGAATAATCCCAAAAACCGTGCCATTTTTTAACATTTGATTCGACTCATAAATTTTGAGAAGCTTGTACATACTTGATTTAAAGGAGGAATGGTAAAATTTTTATAATGCAATACCAGTTATTCAAGAATGGTATTGAAAATCCAATTGTTGGTATTGACGACAACTGGTACAAAAGTGTATCTTCGAAAAAGTTGATATATATTAAATATGAAACCTGAATATTTCTTATATTGCTTGTTATGATTGTTGGTATTGCAAATCTTATTATATACCCAAATTTTTTGTTAAATAAACCATAATTTATCATCATTGATGATCATCAGCACACAACATTGAAACTAAACTCCAGTTTTAGTCACATTCGAATCGTGTACAATGACAATTCATTTGAAAAATCTTCTACTGTAAATTTAAAGTTTATATAATATTTGGACAGAACTAAAATGGAAAACGGGAATTTAAAAGTATAAGAGAAAAAAAAAGAAAAGAAACAGATACCGGAAATAAAATTTAATATGGTTTACTTCCATGAATAAAATTTGAAAAAAAAAAAATTTTTCCTTTTGTTTTTTTTTTTAATTTTTTTTTTTTAATTCAAATAAATGAAAGTATATTGCACTTTAAAACTACATATATAATTTATATTCTATCTCTTTCTTCATCTCTTTAACTTATGTTTTTAACTGTTTCTCTCCCCCACTACATGTAAAATTCACTGTATATAGTTGTTAAACTTTAGTTTTTCATTATTTAAAAATGGTGATGAGGTTGCTAAAAAAAAAAAAAAATGAAATGAAATCAAAAGAAATTTTTTTTTTCTGCTTTTTTGTTTTCTTTCAGTTTTACAATATGAAAAACTATTTATTAGTATAAAAATGGAAATTGTAATTGATGATTGAAGAAAATTAAAATGGCGAATTTTTTATTTTAATATTAAAAAAAAAAAAAAGAAAAGGAATGAAGAAAACAAAAATAGTTTTTAGACGGTTAAAAATTGCAAAAAACAATGAAGGAAAAGTTTTTTTTTGCTAAAATGAACAAAACAAAAAAAATTGGAATTTTTTTTTATTATAATTTTTATGCTGTTGCTAATTGGAAATTTTGCAATTGTGGGTTTAAGGGTAATAACCTACAAAAAGTGTATTGAACGGAAATTAAATTAGTTCTTTTCTTCAATATTTTTAAATTTTAAATAATCTTAATTTTAATTCTGGTTTGCTAAAGACTATAGAACTTAATGTTTTATTAAATATTTCTTGTATGAATAAAAATTTGTAATGAAAATTTTGTTGTACAGTGTAATATTATTGAGAGTCGCCAGACTTCTTTCTATTATACAGAATGAAATTTCTCTCATTCAAACAATTATTAACCTTTTGAGTGCACATATTAAAAGTGAGATCATTTGTAAATTATCTAATTAGTTTACTTTCAAATCTCAAGAGCGAATGCAAAAAATTTGAGAATATAAGAAAATAAGTATTTTTATTACACAGATTAAGCTCTTTTTTGCAAATTTAAGGACAAGAGACAAAAATGGTACATGCACTAAAACATGTAAGCACTAAAACGTCCAAAAAAAAAAATAAGTGTATACTCAAAAGGTTAAGAATCTATCTAACACAAAAATTCATTAACTCAAATTTCATTCATACACTTAGAGAGTTCGAAATGTAAAAATTTCACTGTATTTGTCAAAATGTCAATTTTTAATTTAATAAAACACGAATTAAGTTTTAAATATCAGTATAGTGAATAAGCACCTACAAGAATGAGATTTTGTTTCTTTTTGCAAATTTGAAGCAATTGTAGGCGGCTTTTTCTTTAACATCATGTGAACAAGTTAATTTATTTCGAAATGGTATTGGTGCAAAAAGAAGCATATACTCAATTTGTATACCCTATACTGAATTTGTCGAACATTAACATGATATCATTCAAATTCAACTTTTTGTATTCCAAAAATTAAGTTTAAATTTTTAATAATTTTCATAATTTTAAATTATAGCATAAAAATCTTGTTAATTTCAATTTTAATCACCCCATGATATATACATAATTAAAATGTCCTATTAAACCTACATAATGTAATTATAATATACAGATGACCATTTAAAAAATTAGGCCAATTTGATTTACAAGTTTCTTAAGCTTAAAATAACATGCTTTCTCACTTCAAAAATTCTTAATAAATAATGATTAATTCTACACAACTATATTATACATACGTGCATATGTATGTACAAATATAAAAAATATTTGTTTATAATTTAGTAGAGATTTAATAATTGAACTCATGTAATAACCTACAGTGAAATAAAAAAAAAATACTTAAATATTAAATTTGTTTATGACCTAATTACTACATATATACAAATTTATAATTATATAATTATATTTTGCCCATACATACCTACATTATTATTATTATGCTCTACATTTTTAACAAAATTAAATCATTATTTCCAATTATACATTTGAATATATGTATGTGTGTGATGCATTTCAATATTATAATGTAAATAATTATTTTATATATATATATAAACATAAATTACAGCTTATATGAATCTTGACCTCAATCAAAATATACAACATTTTTAATATATCATAATTATAAAATAAAAAATTATAATAGATAAAAAGCATATTTTTAATTTAATTTGAAATTAAAAAGAAAATTTTAATAATTTATTTCATATATCGTAAACGTATATGAACACATAATTTCATATATCGTAAACGTTAGGTACACTGTAATTCGGTATATATACATTATTTATTTTGTGCTTAATTTAAAATAATTTTAACATTGAAAATGAAGACACAAACCATATGAAAATTTTTAATTATTTCAAATGAAATGTTTACAATATTAAAATTTTAAGTAGCTATATATAGGAATAATAATTTTGAAAGTGAAATATCCGATAGATGAATAAGTATTCCAGATGTCTATTTCTGATATACAAAAAATGTGCTGATGTGGTCAGCACATAATTGAGCGCAAGGTGTTTCGTTAGTTTAGAGAAAATTTTGCGTACGAATATGAAAACGCCTTTTAAATACTCCTTTCAAATTTTAAGCCAAATTTTAATTTTCAAATTTTAGTAAGATTTCAATTAAAATACCTAGAAAAATGTGAATTCGGCTCTTATAACAGAGTTTCACTTTATGCTATCCGAATTTTCTACAAAGTTCATTTGTGACTTCCGGTGGCAAACTAAACTTAAATATTAAATTTCAACAAATTCGGTCAGTTCATTAGACATGGTTCAGTTTGTGATGTCTGATATTTCCAAAAAATCAAAGAAATCGACTGATTATTTTTCGTTTTATGCGTAGAAATTTATATCTGTCTTGTAGAAAATGTGCAGTTGCTGACACCTGAATTTCTTCCAAAAATAAAATGGTTTCTTGTACAAACGATACTCATATATAAAATTTTAAATTAATCCGTGGCATATTAGCCAAAATTTGGTATGTTCACATGACCTCCCTTATTATATGCAATGCGATCAGTGAAAAAAAGAAAAAATGTAATTGAAATATAAACAATAATGTAATTGCAAAAATTATTCAACTCACATATAATTATTAAATTTTAAGCATTTATTTGTACCATCATGGTAATTGTGGTGTATGATGAATTTTTTGATCAATTTGAAATACATACGACATTGAAAAAATGTAATTTCAACTCAGGTGATTGCCTTAATTAAAATCAAAACGTTAATTATTATTATAAAATTCAAATCGACCATTCCCCATTCCACACTTAAAGGTACAGTATTGTTGTTTGTCCAATTGGGTGCAATGAATTTTTCTTCGGTAAGATTAGAGTTGTCTTAATAACTTTGAAATTTTGTTTAATACGTGCTTTAATAGAGCCCACGTTTGGGAGCCAATTTCTTAATAAAAAAGAGCACACTATCTTAGGCCGATATACCGAATCATAGCACCAATAAAGTTACATTATTATATATTTAAATTCAGGACCATTTTCTCATAATTTCTGTTTAGACTTTTAACATCCATAATTTTATTGAAACCCAAATCATGGACGTCTTCTCCATGCAATATGTTCACTTCTTTTTCATTTTCTTTGTTCAGTCTGGAATAAAACGTCAAAGTATTCGAGGTCTATTAAGCCCAAATTGAGCTTACGTCTATTCCCACACTCTTTCCACGCCACGTCCCTATGACATCCATGTAAAGCCTAGTTACTTAAATCCGTTTAGTCATAAAGAACTAAGAATCGTGGTGATTTCAATACAATCATATTGTGTTAATTGATTCTACTATTAAAATATTTAAGTTCAAATTTTTTAGCATAAAATTTTCACATAATATCAAAATCTACATTTTATATAGCGAGTGTATCTCACAAATTTACAGACCAACCGTATAATTTTTTTTTAATTTCTATAAAAAATAAACAATATCTACAAGTATTAGAGAAACTTATTTAAAATTCAAATTACATAAATACGAAAGCTAATGTAATTTTCTAAGAATAATTATAGCGAGTTAGTAATCTTCTTTTATACACAATTATTGTTATTATTAGAATTAGTAATCATAAAAATTTAATATCCCGCATAAAGCACGCTTTTTCTATTTTAAATTCTTCTCTTTTTTTGTTTTGTTCTTTTATAATATCATAATTACTAATTTATTTTTCATATATTTTATCTTTCAGGTAAGTCACCTCTATATAACATACTTATATGGACATATGTTACCTATAGATTTGGTAAATGAACTTAATCTAAATAAAAAATTGCTCGTGGTACATAAGACTGGAAAAGTAAAAGCAAGAGAACATGAAAATAAAATTATTTTTTAAGTTTTGTAATTATAGAATTTTTATTTTTAGATTTATTATGAGATTATCCAAATTATCAAAAAACCAGAAAGACGATTAATATTTCTGAACAATATTATTTGTATTACACTTAAGTGCTAACTGTAATTCAATTTTAATATACATAAAATGTGAACATTCGAATGAAGGAGTAGCTTTTCTAAATAACTGGAAAAATTAGATTTCTTATGATCTTACATAAATATTATGACCGCTTTCTTGAACCTTCAACTATTTTAGTTTTCCAAAGTAACTTGCAATATCTTATTAGTATTTGTTTAATATGGCAACTAAAAATTTCTAATCATAGACATACCCTAAGTTTTAATCGTTTAACCTGATTACCAAAGCAGGGACTCACAGAAACCGCAAATATGTAGCAAAAATAATTTTGGGGTAATTGGGCGGATTCGTACCTATAATCAAATTTTGAGGATTTCTTAGTTATGGAAATCAGTATAAAATTATTTTTAGTCATAATTAGGTTTTAAATATGCACACACTTTACGCACACACTTTAAATATGCACACACTTTACATATTTATGTAATTTTGAACGAACATACATGCACGTTATTTGAATATTTACAGTTATCTATAAAAAATTGAGTGATATTAAGCAAATTGAGCAAATAGAACCTGAACATAGGCGCAACGAATTTTTCTCGAATTTATTGGGCTCAATAATTTTGAAAGTTCACATTGTAATCAAAATGTTTGAATTTGTTTTAACATTTAAAATAAATGCAACAACTTCTCTACTATAATCATTGTATAATAGAAAAAAATTACCGTTTATTAATAATTTAAGTAATTCCCTTTGGATTAAGCAAACAAAACTGTACTGTATTGGCTATACAAGTTCCAGCATAAAATTTAATTTATACAAAAACTATAAATAAGAAAAATAAATTTAAAATTAAAAAAAAAAATATCCAAAAGAACCATATGTTCTCATCAAACTATTTTTATAGTTAAATCCATCCTCCTCTATATAAGACCGTTTTTTAAAAACAGCAAATTCAATCTATAAAATTATACATGATGCAAACGTTCAATACCTACCTATGCATAATGTATAATACAACACACAACCACTTAAATGCACTTATAAATATAAAATATATAAAATTTTATCTTAGATCTGATAGATTTTTGTAGTGAAATAATAATAATCGTAAAGGGAATCAGCAAAAAGTAACATCGAAAAAAAAAAATTCATTTTAAATCGAAATTATGACGAGCCATAAAATATAAGCATGTGTTTTTTTTGCTCGTTTTAATCTTATACGTTATATGGTATAGAAGATTTTGGTATCTTTACGCAGATACATCTTCGTAAATCATATTTTATTTTACACATTTTAGCTTTTTTTTTTCTCTCTATAGATTGCCCTATCCTTCCCCCATCTTCTCTACCACTACACTTCTTCCTTTACCAATATTTTAATCGTTTACGTTATTATCGATCACAAATCCAATATAATAAACTTTATGATGGTAGGACCTTGAAAATTTTTTTTTAATTTTTACATTTTACTTGGTTTTTTTGTTTTTTAATATTATTCTTGTTGTAGTTTATGTGATTATTCAGCGGTTTATTGGTGAGAGATTTTCTTGTATATATTTATAATTTTTTGCTTTTGCTTTTGTTTTTAAATTCCGGAGATAAAAATTGTTTATTAAAAGTTAGAAACGCAGTTATGGTGTACAAAATAATAACAACATGATAATAATAAAATGCAATGCATTTCCAATAGTACACAAAACAAGCACCACCATATGGAGTTTTTGAATTGGAATAAGAGAAGTTTTATTGAATAATTTTGTTAGTTTGAGAATTTTATTATGTACGTTTTATTAAAAAAAAAAAGAAAAAAAGAAAAAAAATATAAAAAACATGAAATTCTATTTAAAATTTTAGAATTATTTGTAGTGAATTGTACAGGAGGGTAATGTAAATTTTCCAATATGTAGGTACTCGAATAAAATCGGAAATCGGAAATTTTATTCATAAAATTGGAAAAGCAAAATTTTTAAATATTGTTCTGTAATGTTTTGAGCTAAGGTTTGTAGTTCGAAATATACTAGGATTATAATTATTAAATTTGGTATTCGTATTACTTCTAATTTATATTTTGTGATTTAATATTAATGCTGTACCATGGAACAGTGAAAAAACTGATTTAATTATTAAAAAAATTAAGACACTTCTTTATTAAAATATCGGTTTTATTTCATCAAGTTCATTAAAAACGTGAATATATATATAGTTGACGCAGTCATCTCTGTAATATCTGTACGAATGAAGATATAAAAAGAAACTGAAATAATACACTTGTGTGTGCCAATATTCTATATTCTAGCTTCTATAATTTCTGAGATAATGTTAAATAACTTAAAGTTTTATGACAGTAATCGTAAGCAACTTATGTCTGTACCTTAAGAAGTTTCAAAGATACGACCAACTAACTATTAAAGTTGTATGGCAGTTACTCAAACCACTACCACGATCACATCCTACCTAAAGAGGTTTCGGACATATATTATTTTAAATTATTTGTGAAAATTTGGTGAACTTGCCACAATTAGTTTTTGAGCTATAGCTGGAACGGAGAGATAGACTCGACTCTGTCAGACACTTATGTCAGACAATTATTTCTTAGTACTACAAAAATAAGGCAAATTTGATATATTTACAAATATATATAGGAATACGATATTCATCCAAAGGTTAAAAGAAGAAGTTACAAACACCAATAATATGCTTATTCAAACACGAAATGAGAACTGCCGTGTTTTCGTCCTACAGATGATGATTTAAGTTTATGTTCACATATTATTATTATACAAAAAGATGAAGACCCTTGAATACGGGTCAAAATTTTGTAATTTATAAATTATATATTGTACTCCCATGCAGTTTAGAACTGCTTCACAATTTAAACAGGCCATATTTTGATAATATTTTTTAAGTTACCAATTTAAAGAAGGTTATAATAAATTTAGCAGTGATATTAGTTATTTTAGAACTATTTTCGAAAAATTAACTCTCACCTCTGTTATTTATCACATTTTTTTTTTTTTACCCAAATATATACTTTTATACATTAATGTAACTGGTCATAAACGAATCAAAAAATTAACACTATAAGAATATTAACGATTAATAAACATACGAAAACAAAGCAAAATTAAATAAAAAAATTATTAATAAAAAAATATGAAAGCAAAATAACAAAAAAAAAAAAAAACATTAACTTGAATTAACATTAACAAAAACTGCAAGAGACCATACAACAACATAACCGTATAACATCAGGGGGTGTTTCATTGCGACCTTAAAGACCATGGGCGCTCCATCATTCTCTTTTGTATCTTTAGAATATTAAAACTCTTATATCTACGTACAACAACAACAACAACGTTGCTATTATAAACAGCATAAGGTGAAATAAGGAAAAGCAAAATAACAAAGCAACCAGAAATAAGAACACATAGGATAAAACAACTCTAAACGCATGAAGGAAACAAAAAATTACAAAAAACCATATAGAAACAAACCTCTAAATAAATGATTAATGACGTTTTTCTGACCTGTCATGACCAAAGAAGAAATTACATTTACCCTTACCTATATGCGTTAGTATGCTTGTATGTATAAAATTTTAGGCAGAACATATTAAACACAAAGTCAGCTTGATTCACAAATTCTGATGTTATTATGGGTGAGTGTTCTTTTTTTTGCTTTAACAAAAAAAAATTAAAGCAAAATTTCCTTCTTTTAATCTTGAAGAATGAAGGTGCGTACTTTATTTGTGTTTTTTTGCTTAAAAGAGTACTTTAAGAAAAATGTCTTGAAATTCTGAAATTGAAAAGTTCTTTTAAAAAGTAATTTCTTACCACACATTTTTTGCCCACACTACGATGGTAGTGCAGAATATTTTTTTGCA
This sequence comes from Condylostylus longicornis, assembly GCF_029603195.1. Classification (NCBI taxonomy): domain Eukaryota; kingdom Metazoa; phylum Arthropoda; class Insecta; order Diptera; family Dolichopodidae; genus Condylostylus; species Condylostylus longicornis. Next base: position 2,272,357 of record NW_026578052.1, on the reverse strand, counting down.
ATAATGTTACCATATAAGTTTAGTTTGCTATATAATTGAAATGTTAATGTTTTTGAAGTTCAAGATCATGTTGGATATATAAGAAGATTACTGGTATTTTCTAAATTTAAAAGATTTGTAATTTACTGTTTTTGAATATTAGAGGAAATTATAACTAATAATTTGTTTTTTCAGGCGGTCTTTGGATTTTCTTATTAATTTTTTAAATTCACAATATTATAATTTTTGTTTCTTATGGTAAGTCAGGGCGGTGAAAATTAGTATAGGGCACAAAATCACTTGCTATCGTTGAGGGCAGCAGGAAAAGATTTAAATATATATATAATATTCGTGATTGTGAAGCCTTGGTTGACATGAGAAATAAGTTTCTAATTGATTTTTTCTTCATGGCAGAGAAATGGCCAAGAATTTCCTTTCATAAATCACTCGAATTTATTGTGAAGATATAGAAATAGAGATTTCGGCAACAGACTTTAATTGTCATATTCAAAATTCAATCGAAGAAGTCCAATAGATTTAAAGCAACCAAGCTACATCCTATGATTGCCACTACAATATCGCAAACTGCAATTCTTAAATTTTCAAATTGAAATATAGTAAATATAACACACCGGCGCATATATCGTACGCCAAATCGACAACACCAACTGCTTAATAATCATAAAGTCAAAAAAAAAATTTCCAAATTTTAAATAATACTAACAACGCCCGTATAGTTCTTTATGATGCTAATTTGTTGGTTTCTTTGTTCTAAGAATGAAATTGAATATGAATGAATTGAATCAGTGGATTCAACATTAACCAAAGCGTGTATAGTTATTTAATTAGTTTCGGAAAACAATAATAAAAAAAAAAAATATTTTAATTGTATTTGAAAAATTAAAAATTTTTTTTTTTTTTTGGAAAATATTTTGTGTGATTTCGTTAATTGCTTTTTATATAAGATCAATGTACTTTATGGAAACCAAATTTTTAATAATTTTGATAGAAACAAAAGCTTCAACGCGAAATTTTTAAGTGAGAATTATGAAATATCTATAGTGTAATAAAAATTTTTAAGAATTTATATTAGTCACTTAATAACCTCTACAAAAAAAAAAAAATTATTAATTGAAAATTAATGAACATTTTATTTTAATTTAAAAGGTATATGAACATTTAATGAACATATTTCTTTAAAATTCAGAAATATGTAATTAAATTCCCCAAAAAAAAATAGTTATTTATAACCGACCCGGTTGTGTGACTAAAAATTTCGACGTGTAATATATTTGCTTACTTGTACATATTATAGGCAGTGTAAACAAATTAGGAAAAAAATGTATGAGTCAAACCATATGAGAAATTTCATTAAGAATAAAATTTTCATTTTTCTGGGACTGTAAGAATGCTAATTTTGCTTACCACAAATTTTTAAGCCGCAGATAGGGTCTTTCTAATACATGTAAGTTATTAATACAAGCTATTGTATTAAAAGCCAATCTCCGTAAGAAATTTTTCATTATTGAAAAAATATTTACCTACTAAAAATATCAAATATAACTTCATTTGAAGGATGTTACAATCCACTTATAGTAAGCTTAACGCCTTCCATTTGATTAAAAAAGTTTTTATAAAAAAATTTCAATACCTTTGCTTGATGGTTTGCTATTTCTGTCTTATGAGCACAATCCAGTTAGCAAATTTTTATAACATTACGTTTATAAACTTCCTTCTTTATTATCTCAATAAAAATTTCTTAATTCAACCGCAAAACGGATGGATAGCGTAATCAAAGGAACGAGTTAAATACATTCTTTATGTTAATTTGCAAAAAAATCTACAATAGTGATTTGAGAATAGACAGAGTCTCTAAATTTGTGAATAATATTTTGTATTTAGTGTAGATATTTGGGTTTGATATTTTGCTTTTATAAGTTAAATTACAAATAAGTTTAAATTTATTAAATTTAATGTTGAAAATCAAGGATTATGAAACTAGCATGCTTTATTCTTTAAAAATATCTCCTCTTCGATAGTTGGCCGTGCCCTTTCTTTTAAAGAAATTTTTGTTTCCATTCGCTTTTTATCAATTTGAATATTTTAAATTACAAATTTACAAGAATTTCTACTAAATCTAATTAAATTATGATTTTTTAATAACAAATTTAAAATTATATACTGCAAATTCTATGGAACCTTAATTATTTTGTTAAGAAAACACCGACATTTTTGTGTTTTTTTTTAAATTTTCATATTAATATTGAAAAATTACAAAATGCAATTAGTTATACTTCTATTGAATTTAATAACCTTTAATAAAATTTCTAATTAGAATTCCATTTAATTTAAATTACTCCTTAATTGTTTTAATACGAAAATATTTCCTGTACGTCTAAAATTACCAATTACAATTTATGACTTTTAAATTTGTCTAAATCTTTTATTTCATATTGCAGGAAAAATAATTGTATAGTAGCTCTCTATAACGAAACCATAAAACAAACCTTTATCATCCTTTTATTTGCAAGAACGCAAAAAAAAAACACAAGAAACTTAAAAGAAAAAAAATTACTTGAACTTAATAATATTGACTCTAGTTTAAATAATTTCAAAATCAATGACAATATCGTTATACAACTTACCATCCTCCTATAAAATAGTAGCTACGAGTATATATCTACTCTATGAGTAACTATACGTACTTACCTACCTACCTATCTGATCTCTGTCTAGTTATTAAAAAACATTTTACTCTTTCTTACTGCACACAATCTTTTCAATTTTGACATCACTTTTAAATTTATAATCCATTAGTATTGTTATTACTTCCTTTATAATAATAAATTTTAAAAGAAAAAGAAGAAAAAAAAAATGATGTTATAGAGGGCGGAGGGTATAATAAGTTCAGGATGTTTTTTTTAGAGGAAAAAAAAATTTTCTAAAATAATATTCATCTGGTGCGTTATTATTTAAAATTATTTTTTTTTTGTTGTTGTTATACTATACAAATTCTGGTCTCAGTTCTTTAATGTAAAAGAGAGAGAGAGAGAGAGAGTTTTATAGCATCTTACATTTCTGATATACTTGTGCCAATATATAAGCTGTCTATTACCTTCTCTATCATTCTTACTTTTTTTTCTCATCTTGTTTTTTTTTGTTTTAATACTACTTGCTTCCTTTTACTTGTGTATAATAGTAACTTTCATATAAAAATGCTGATCATCGTTAAAAATTATTATTTACTAGTTATAACTAGTTTTTTATGTTCTAACCAGTTGTTGAAAAGTATTTTCTCTATACTTTCTTATATTTTGTATAATAACAGTATATTTTAATATAATATGAACATATTATTAATATACATAAGTACATTATATATACAATAGTATATATATATATATAATATGTATATAATCTGCTTATATACTTATGAATATCGTACTTATCATAGTAGAAAAAAAAATACTAAAATGAAAAGAAAAAATCATGGTTTGAACTTTGAAACTATTCAATTCTCAAGGACAATATCCCCATTTTAAGTTTTTATGTAATTTTATTTTTACTTTTTATTTTTGTTATTTTTTTTTTTTTGTTTCTAAGAAAAAAAAAAATCATAATCCTTGCTAAACAACATTAAAATACTTTTTAATACTTCAAAACATTATTAATATTTTATGTTGTAACAAATTTTTATATACTTATGTTTTATATACATACATACATATTATGTATACATGTATTTATTTTAGTATCTTTACATAGATATTATTTAATATTTGCGATAGGGTAAATAGAAGAAAAATAATAACAACAAAAAAATCTGTAACATACACTTACAATGTAACAAGTATTAAAATAGAAAATAGTTTAGATTTAAAAAAAAAAAAAGTAGAAAGAGAAAAAAAAAAATTAAAAAAAAAGCAGTAGAAATATTTTACAGGGTGATTTCTCAATTCAAATAATTTATATACTGAATATTGGAAATTAAGAATTTAAAATAATTGACTAGTATGTTCCTATAAAATGTAGAGCTAAGGTGAACTATAGGTGTATTTATTGATTAAGTGAAACTCAAATAAAGGTGTACTTAAATATATAAAAAAGAGCATATGTATCTATATCAACATGTCTGCTATTCTATTAGTCCGATCACCATTAAACTTTAAGAAATCGTTTAGAAAAATTTCGGCTACGGGCTTGAAAAAAAAATTTGTTTTGAAAATTAATCGGTCCGGATTTTATAACGAAAAAATCGATTTGTTGAGCCATTTTAAGCTCTCGTATACATATAATAAAATAGAAAGTTGACAATTAGTGTGTTTAGTTCTGTGAGATTTAAAATTTTAGTTCAGTGAGATTTCTGGAAATTAGTGTTGTGACACAACAGTTTTAACAAAAAAAAAAAATGTACCAAAAATACCGAATCCACCGAATCCAGGTTTTGTGTACTTGATATTGGATATATTTTAGTAGTATGCTAATCGTGATCAAGTGAAGACCCTTCTATCCGTTACTAAGTTTTGCGAGAGTCTTAAATAAAGTGACAAAAAGGTCAAATATTCCTTTAATTTTTTTTTTTGGCCTAAACCAAATATTTAATTTTTTCTAGTTCAAAAGTGGCCAAACCCACATATTGTAAAAAAAATTTCTTTGAGTTAAAAGTTAGGCCACTTTGCTTATGCTCCCTAAAATATGCGAAAAAAATTTTAATAATATAATCACAAAGGCTATCAAGAAAAATATTTTAATACATTTTAAATTTTAAAAAATATATTGAAGACCCTGTTACGCGATAAATACAATAATTTTGTTTTTTTTTCTTCATTTTTTCTTTTTTGTTTTTGCCTCTTTCTTGTGTCTATGTGTCTTTTTTAATACATAATAATAACTCAAATCATGATGACAATGATGAATGAAAATATTATAAAAGGATACTCTGATGATGACATTGATGTTATTGATGATTGTTAATAAAGAATGTTGATGATAAAAAATTATAATAATGATGGGTAATGTTGATAATGATTGTAAAATGATGATGATGATGATGAAAAGCTTTCGTTGTTAAAATAAGAGAAAAGGATAATGATTTGAAAACCGCGCTTTTTCTAACATTTTTCCTTTGATTATTTTCTATATGTACATATGTATGTATATAATGATGTAAAAGGATATTTACATACATAAAATATAATTTTTGCATAGGTACATTAATGTACAGTTAGATAACATTGTAAAAATATAATAATTTTTTTGTTTTGTTCTCATTTTGAATAATTTTTTATGTTTTTGTTTTTTTTTTTCTTTTTTTTGTTAACCCGAGAGCGATATTTGCTTTTTTCTTTGAATTTTTTTTTTCGTTTTTTTAATTTTCTTTCTTTGGTATTTTTGCGTTTTAATTTTTTTTTTTTTGCTTTTTGTTAAGAATGATATGGCAAAAATTTTCGCCGGCTTTTCTATTATAAAATATAAAAAAAAAAAACATAAAAAATTACAGAAGAGTTTTAATTTACCTCTAATACATTTATAGAAAATATGAAAGGATATAAAAGGATATCTCTTTTCTTAAGCAAAAAAAATGAAAACATTGAATTTTATGATACCGTTAGGCAAGAATTACATAGCGATAATTTTATATTATGAATAGAAAGAAACTAAACTGAATAATTTTTATACCTATGGTGTACTAAAAAGTATGTTTTTTTACTGAAAAAAAAAATAAAAAAAAAAAAAACGAAAGAGAATAAAAACTCGCTAAGAATGAGTAGAAAATTAAAGATTTTCTTCTTTAAGACAAGATTATGATTATTAAATTATATTCGTCGCTATTATCTCTTTTCTTCCTTTCAATATTATGTAAAATGTATGTGTATATCAGATTTAATGCACATATAGTAATACATAGGTACAAATTGTGTAGTACACACATACGAGTATATATAATCAATTGCTGTATAACACATTATATGAGTTGAATATTGGAATTGCCGTTGTAATTGTACAGGAATAATTTTAGTTTAATACGCACCTAAAATTAAGTCATTTAAATATAAAAATTCTTACTGAGATAGTTTCTTGGAAATTGATATATTTATTGCTCGTACAATTAAATTTATTCCATTCTTATTCCATTGCGTATTGGTGGCTGTCTAAGGAGGAAGGAAGTAGCAATTGTTTTTATTTATATTCTCTTGTAATTTGGAGATAAAATTAAAATTTTGCTTCTGATACTCTAAATAAATAAGTTAAAATTTTTTTCATATACAAGATATCCGGAGACATTAACGCTGCCTCCGTGGTCACAAATAGCTTATAATTTTTGGACTTACTCACAGAATTGATTTCCAGAAATATTCCGGAGAACGACATTATGTTAGGTAAGGTTAGGTCGATGCGGCTATCAGAAAGTCCGTTGTGATACCGCTAAATCTTCATATCCCCACCCTGACCCATCCCGTTTTAAATTCCTGATTTTTACATTTGCCAGGTCCGTTACTCGCATAGGAAAATGCAATTAATTAAATCTCCTCCATCACAGAAGATGAGCTATACGCACCGTCCTATCCTCCTCTTTTTCGTTGAAGCAGCTCCAGCAAAGATCATTAGGGAGGAGGATCTCTTTTCGATGTCATTCTTGTAAAGTCGAACTCTAAGAGTCGTTCCATACCTCGCAAGGTCAGGCACCCCACAGATTCCACACTAAAAACAATTCACAAATTTTGTTAACGGACAAGTAATCGGATAAATGACAAAATCATAATATGTAAGTGCATTTTTCGCAGCATTATGGGAATAATCTTAGAGAAAATGTTTTAATCCAGAACGAAAATTTATACTCACAAATTAGTTATTTAACTAATTCGTGAGTATAATTCGTGAGTGTTATGATTATGAAAATTATGAGTGTCGAAAGTATTTTCGAAAATCTTACACATCTATACCTGAATTTTCTTAATATTTCGATTATACAAAAAAAAATTTTCTCTCAAAAATAATTCTTAAATTTCTTCATTTTTAATTTTTTAAATTTTCTTAACAATATTTTTCAACAAGAAACGGTAAACATAGCTATGTACAAGTATGAACATTATCCAAATCTTAGCTTATTTTCATTTAGAAGATTATATCCGATCCACCAACATCTAATCAACTAAAGTTCATTTCAACTAATTTCAAAATTATAATAAAAAACTTTATTTAAAAGTCATATTGATTTTACTACCTTTTTTTTTCTATACACTCATTTAATGTGGCAAATTACTTTTTCTTTCATCATTTAATAATAATTATTATATGATTATTTTTATAATATCCTTGTATAATGTTACAAAATACATACAAGTATGTACTTACATTCATTCAATAAATACATTCAACTTTTGAATAAAAATATTAAAAATATACACATATATTGTAATACATGTTATGTAATATATAAGTCCATACATAAATAGGCAGTAAGGGCAAGAAGAGAAAAATACATAATATACCTATATGTAATAAAGAAAATGTTGCAATTTCAAAATGATAAGAATTCATGCGGTAAAAGAAAAATTATACGAATATCCTTGAAATTGTTTTTATATGGTTAAAGTTAAAGAAAGCCTTAGCTTTTTATATTCAACATTTATATACAAAAAGAAAAAAATTAAGAAAACCTACTCTTAAGGATTTTAATCTATGTGTGTATATACTGTAGTTATATAACCAGTATTATATATTATATAAATAAGTTTATATTATGTGTATATAAGAAAATAAGAAAACAAGATGAAATTAATTTGTAAAAAAGAAGCTAAATATAAAAACCTTAAGTTGAAAAAAAATTTCTCTTTTTAAGAATGAAAAAGAAAACATTTAAAGTAAAAGAAAATTTCAATCTGGCTACGATAGGATAAATTTTAAATATTATAATAAAGGACATACAATATAAATACTTTAGATTAATTTTTTTAAAATTATATTGCTGCAGTATAATATTAAAATATAAAAGTAGCCGACATTTTTATATAATAAAAGTACTTATACAATATATATATATATATCACTTATATTACAAATGTTCACCTGTATTATCGCATATATACCATTATATATACTAATATTTCAACATAATTATAATATATATCGTACAAATATATATACACATTATAAGTAGGTACTCGTATTATATTAAAAGGACTATATAAATGATACTTTAACTTTTATAAAATATATAACAGTTATATAACACTTATATAACACTTATATAACAGTTACATAATTATAAATGATATTTTAAAAATTTCACTTGTATTAGTATCAACTTTAATAGTAATAGTACTACTATAGTTTTATTACTATTTTAGTAGTATATGTATGTATATAATCATTACTGATAGTGGTAATGTTGGTATAATGATAAAAGAGAAAAGCAAAATAACAAGAAAACAAAAAAAAAAAAAAGAAAAGAAGAAAATTGAAAAAGAAAAACACAATATAAGAAAATTAATAAATCCTTTTAAGGAAAAAAATCATAGCGTTTAGTAGCATTTAATTATATGCACTTAAAGCCATCAGCCTTTTATATTATATCAGACAGGAAGATTAATGAAATGTTCCGTTAATATCCTTATATATATATATATATATCTTTACTACAAATTTATATATATATATATAGTTTATGTGGATATTGTGTATATGAGTGTGTGAATGTGTGTGGTTTTTTCCATTTCATATTTTCTGTTTTTTCTCATTTTTTCTTTTTACTTTATCCATAGTGTTAATGTAATGTAAATTAATTGCTATATAAGAGTGTAGTAGAGTAGAAAATGGCAAAAAACTATATCAAAGAAAAAAAAATTGAAAAATAATAAAAAAAAGTAAAAGAAGAAAAATCAAAAATGGTTTATAAAAATGCATTCTTAAGATTTAATTTTCTTTTGGACTTTCTTTTTTCCATTATCCTTTTTTAGTTTTTTAGCTAGCTGGGCTTCTAATTTTAAATGAAATATAATTACATTAAAATGGCATATTCGGAATAGTAGAGGAGGAAAAAAAATATTTTTTTTTTTTATAATTTTCCAATTTTTTTTTTTTTCTTATGCATTATACTTAAATTTTTGCATAATTATAGGGGAATATAGTTAAAAAGTTAAAAATATTTTCCCTCTGCCTTTATCTATACAATGTTGAGATTATAATGAAAGAATGAATGTATAAAGTAAATGACCGAGATATACGAGTAGTAACTACTTTTTTCTTTGTAGTTCTTAAATCGTGGAATTAAAAAAATTGTGAAAATCTTGAAAATTGAATGAAAATTAATTTGGTATTTTGTTAAATTAAATTGAATGTAAAGAAATCTTGAAAATCAACGAATTTATAATTATTATTTATAATGCACCTGTAAAATTGAGTAATTATAAGGACGTTAGGTATAATATGCTAATAATAAAAATTTTCTCTTTATTATTCTTTACGATCTTTCAAGTTTTCAATGACTTCATTATACTTTCAATAAAAGTGGAATTTTTGGAGATCATAATTTTGTTTAAATGTTTTCTTTGAATTAATTTTAATTATTAACTAACGCTAACGTTAGCCTTTATTTCTAATTTTTAATTGAAATAAAGTCTATATCAGGACCAAGAATTTCTGATACAATTTATCTGAATTTTATAAAATTTCCTGTTACATCAGACCGGTTAAGGTTCGTATTTTGTACGAAGAATGAAAAATATTTTAAAAATAAAATTTGTCAGAATTTTTCTTTTGAATTGTGATGCAATCAACTTAAAGGTGCCGGATCTGATTTCAGGAGAAAATATCAGAATATATGTACTTTTAGAAAATTTAATTTTCACATTTTTAAAAGTTAAAGAAGAAAATCCTATTTGTTTTCAAATCGCAATTCCACTTCATTATCAATCATCTCTTCCACATACAAGCGATTAAATATAGTAGTGATTGTACTACAGAATTTAGTAGTATAAAGTGGATATGAAAAATACCTCTACCATATTGGAAATCCCAATTCAATTCCCAATAAATTATTCATATAAAATGTTTCAATTAGTAATATTAAACATTAATGTTCTATGATTCTTTTGATTTTTGAAATTTCAATAATTTACTTTATACAAAATTCAAGGAGTCTAAAGCATACAACTCTCTTTGAATCAAATTCTCAATATAAAACGCATATCATTTCAACATTTTATAAAATTTTTTTTTATGTTAATAATAGCCAATTATTTTTCTTTTGATAACAAAGGATTTTGTAATTTTATTTTTTAATAAATTATTTGTTTATATATAAAAAACAACTAATCTCTATGTCAATCATATTATTTCAAATATAAGTACTTATTTTCATTGAATTAATTTCGATTATACTGTTAAAAGCAGAATAAAAAGATTAAGAATTAGAACTCATTTTTAACATATACTTAAAAGAAGCAGGAATACAAGTACAGGCTACAAGATAATCAAATCAATTGAGAAAATCACAAAGATTAAGATGGGCGGGGCATGTCGTAAGAATGACAGATGACAGGATGCCAAAACGAATATTTGACGCGACGCCGTATAATACTAGAGCAAGAGGCAGACCAAGATCTAGATGGCTGGATGAAATAGAAGAAGATTGTAGAAAAATCGGCGTACAGAGATGGAGAGTTATAGCTCAAGATAGATCGGAATGGAGGAAAATTGTGAACGAGGTTAAGGCTCACCCCGAGCTGTAATACCAACAGATAATGATGATGAGAAAATTGCATATTTTTTTAAAAATATTTTGAGTTATTAAAAAAGATTCCCAGATGTTTTAATTTGTAGAATTGCTATATAGGAAAAAAAGTTTTGCAAGTGTGACTTAGAAATATGAAACTACTGTGGTTGAAAGGCGATTTTAAGCATCATACACTCATTTGGCTTGATTTTTTTTTTAATCCTTCAGTTGAAAAGCTGGTGCCATAACTACATCACGATTGATTAGATTTTGTCAATTATATGTGAGTAATTCCCACAATTCAAAATTTTCTACCCTACGAGTACTCGACTTTATAAATTATTCTTATTTCATCCAATGGTCGCACTTAGTTTAATATATTTTTCAACCTAACCACACTTTCAATAAATTTTCATATTTACGTACACAACATTACTCGTAAGTCAATAAGTTGAGTAGTAGTGTGCTCTGCTTCAATATTACCCTTCCGGCTGTCATAATAACAGACGGAACTTAATTTAAAAATTCATTATATTTTTAAATTTCTTAAACTTTTCACATATTGAATTTTATTTTGCTCATAAAATATGAAAAAATTACAAAGTTTACAAGATTTTTTGTAATGTGTCGAAAGTTTGCATTGTTTTGAAAATTTTCTACATAAAATTTTGTTTGTTCTTACCTTTTTCAACATTATTTCATTCAGAATATTAAGGAATAATTATGAAATATTTTTTATATATAAGTTGTTTTTTTTCATAAGACTCTGAAGAAATTTCTATGTTATACTTCCTTTTGACTTTTATATCTCAGCAATTACTTACACTTGAATTATTCTGCTTAATGTTTCTATTTATTTTTTATATTAATTTATGTCTTGCACTTTTCTAAAATTTAAACTACACTTTTATAAAAGTTACGAAATTGTTATGTCTTATGTATAGATTTTTTTTCTTCTTTCGGAAACTATACCCTTTATTGGAAGTTCAATTTGATATTTTATTCCAATATTTTGCCGTCAATTTGAATTCAGTGTTACCGTCTTGAAATGCATATTGGAGAGGAATTTATTTACTCTTATTTTCAAAAGTTTTTGATGAATTCCTCAGCGTTTTCCAAAGATTATTTTCAAATATAAAAAAATTTTCAAATTTTAATTATCTTTGCAATTCCAAGTTCAATGAATATAATCATGAGCGCTCCTTAGTTACCTACATTATAACCGGTTTCAACGAGTCAAAACATTAACTTGTTTGTGTCAAAACCACTGCTTAACATGTATAATAAATAATTATGAATATCTGCATATGGTGCAAAGGAAGGGTTCCAAGCTCAATGAATATAATCATGAGCGCTCCTTAGTTACCTACATTATAACCGGTCTCAACGAGTCAAAACATTAACTTGTTTGTGTCAAAACCACTGCATAACATGTATAATAAATAATTATGAATACCTGTATATGGTGCAAAGGAAGGGTTCCAAACTCAACGAATATAATCATGAGCGCTCCTTAGTTACCTACATTATAACCGGTCTCAACGAGTCAAAACATTAACTTGTTTGTGTCAAAACCACTGCTTGACATGTATAATAAATAAATATGAATACCTGCATACGGTGCAAAGGAAGGGTTAATAAAAAAAATAGGGAAAACATTAAAACAACAATAACAAAATTAAAGTATAATTTTTTTTCAGCGCAATTTTTCACCATTAAATTATTTCTCTCTATCTCTCTCTCTCTCCTTACTGTTTGTAGTCCCAGTTAGTTTTTGTTTTTATTTTTCTTTATTTTTTTTTTAATTTTCATTTTGTTTTTTATAATTACCTCTCCAAACGGTAAGTTTCCCATCATTAAATATTTTTCTTCTCTTTTCTTTATGAGAGTCTCTTCTTCTTCTTCTTCTTCTTTTGTTTTTCCTCTATACATTTTTATTCGTTTCTTTCTTTTAAACTTTTTTGTCTCATTCTACTTAACTTTTGAAATGGTTTGCTCAATAGCTTTTCTTTAGATTTTCTTTAAATGAAGTACTTTTTCTTCTTTTTTTTTTTTGAAGTAGTTGGCGGTATAATGTGTTTATGTACGTCAACGGGAAATGTACTAGACTAGAAGTTAGTTATGTTATGGCAACATACATAGAAACTTAATAAAAATAAAAATGAAAGAACTAAATGTGGGTACATGGCGCCCGTATTCATTTACTTGTTAAAATTAAAAATTGAAAAAAAAAAAATTTTTTTTTTCTTCATTATTTTTTTTTTTTGTATTTCAAAGGAGTATTGCAAGTGCAAAGATGTATTAAAATTTCAAATATTTTTAAGGACTTGTTCGTCATAGTTATTAAACGATTTATAACGTATTTAAATAAATTATAAGTCATTAAAGAGCTTTTGTACAGTTAGTATAAGAATAATATTAAAGTAAGTAGGTAAAAAATATCTTGTTAATTTTAAATTTAAAGAATTGCCACAAAATAACAGGTGGACAACCACTTGTATGTGAATAAATTATAGGCGAACTTTTAAAATTTTGAATACCTATGTCAGTTTTAATTATTTTTCTATGCTACACATTAATTCAGTAAGAATCAGTAATTAATTCAGTAAGAGTTTAACCTTTAGAGCTGCGAATGTATGTTTTGCAAAGGTCAACTCATTTTTTACATTTTCAGATTCTTATTTTTAATACTTCAAGTTAATCTAATTGTCAAATGTTTGGAATTTAACTCTTACCTTTTTTTAAATGAGGTTGTAGGAAATCAAATCGTTTTTAAAATTAACACATTCTTTCAAGGTTAAAAATTTTATAATTCGGCTTTATATGCGGTTAAAACGAATGTTTGGGTTTTCGCTCTTGTTTTGAGTTTGAAGCGACTTCTGCTGGAATTGTACTCTCTTATGTTCAATTTGACTACAATTGCTTTTATTCTCGGGTAGTGTTTCGGCGAATGGTTATATTTTCATGAAAATAGTTACGAACAGATAAAATTCAAACAGTTAAGTTTGTTATACGATTTCCTTAATTTGAGCCTTGTTCGGACTTGAAACTCTATCCGTAAGCTACATCTAACATACTTCTTATTGGTTAGAATTTATAAAAATCTCTAAATGCAACCTACATAGGAATTTATTTTTGTTCATCACAAATAAATTATACCCGATTTTTTAAAAACAAGTTACCTTATAATTTTCAAGGACAAATCTTTTAACAAAAAAATAATTATGTAGAAAGAAGTTATAAAAGAAAAAATTCCAAAATATTTACCAACTCAAATAAAATGTTTTACAGTCTACTGGCATATTACGGTAAGTTAGAAGGAAAAACAACATTCATTTTGTTTTTTCATTTTCTGTTTTACATTAAAAATATTAAAATTGTCGACAACACTACCTATACATAACACACAAAATCATTACTTTTTTTACTCTAAAATTATTCTTTGAAAATAAGAATATGAAACGGAAAAAAAAAAATAAAGAAAACAAAAAATTTGCAAAAAGGAATTAAGAGAGAAATACCTATATTATACGAATCACAAGAAAAAAGTGAAAAAAAAAAGTAAAATCAGGATAAGAAAACGAAAAAAAAATTCTTATTCCCTGCGGAATTTTTTTTTTTTAGGAGCTTTTCAAATCAAAACAGTTAAATTACATAAATTCCTTTTTCTCTTTTAAATTTAAAGTATGTAGATTGTATAAAATAGAATTGTGTACGTATATATAGAGTATATATATTGTGACATTTACATAGATTTAAATTTCTTTTTAAAACAACAACTACCACCACTACCATCAACCACTCCGCGATAATCCACGATGCTCCACCATTTTATAATCATGGCCTATTCTACATTTTTTTTTTTATTCTTGAATTCTTAAATTCACAATTTAAAAACAAATTATTTTTTTTTTTGTTCTTCTTTTTCATATTATAAACGCGGTATTCATATAATCTTAGATTATTTTAGTAACTCAAGTATACACAGTTATTTGATAAATTTCAAAAGGATATTTACAGAGTAAATTTAAATTTTTTCTTATTTTCTTCATTTTGTTGTCGTTTTTTTTTTTTGTTTCCACTTTGAAAAATTTATTTTACGATAATTGTGACCTGCTTACTTCTAGGTAAATTAGTCTTTAGTGATGAGATTATTTTTTATTTTAAGCCAGTTATTTACAAAGATAGTTACAATTTTTTTTTACCTGTTCCTTTCTTTCTTTGTTATTCTTATTGTTCTATGGAATTTTTTCTCTATTTCTTGTAATATAAGAACACATACCTATATACAAGTTAAATTTGTTTAACATGTTTTCGTAGAATTACAGAATTTATATGTAAATTTCAGAAAAAAAAAAAAAATAAAGTAACATTGTAAATATAAAAATAGGAGTAATACAGGTAAAAAAATAAAGAAAATATACGAGTACAATACATCTAGGTGAAATAAATTGATCAATAAAATAATAGTAAAAATAAGCTGAGAGAGAAATATACGAAAAGGAAGTGTTATTTATATACTTACCAGGGTATATGCGAGTGTATTATGTAAGTGTTATATTGAATAGTATAACATAAGTACGTATATATAATAATATGTAAATGAATTTATATTTTAATGTAAATTTGATTGTGTTCTTCCCCATACTATAAACACAAAGTAACTGACTATATTTACATTTGCTGTTTTACATATAGTTGTTTAGTAAATTTTATATTTTATATATAAGTAAATAATACGATATTATATATAATAATATACTGATAGGAAATAACAATTTTAAAAAGTGTTTATGTAAATTAGAAAATTATTTTAGTTTTTCTTTTTTAATAAAGGATAAATTACTTAATGAAAGAGTACCTATATTACGAGTATTTATGAAATGTACGAGTATTTAAAGCAGTATTTAGTATTTTATTACTTAAGATAAGTGGTTATACCAATTATGCTTGTATTATAAATTTAATATAGCTACTTAAAATTTGTTATATTGTTTGTTTCTTATTAAAAAAATATTTTAGTGTCCCAATTTAAAAGTTATTTTATGAAAAAGAATAATTATTAACTTGATTCTTATTAGACCTTTTATTGAAATTGTGATTGTACTTCTTAAATTTCAAAATATTATACTGTGTTGTGGTTCTATCAGTTCTCACACGGACTATGGGCATATATTTAATTTCAAAAAAATTTAACTATGTTTTCTTAATAAATTTCCTATAGTAAATTTATTTCAAAATTGTTAACAACTCGATCCTACCATGCATATTAATTTCGACCAAGTTTTTCGGTCACTTTGCTGGTTTGTTTTTGTATTCCGTTTTAAATATGATTTAGCTGCACAAGAAATTGACCCAATTGAAAATTACAAAAGAAGAAAAGTAAAATAATTAAAGATTAAAGGAACAAAGCAAAATTAAATTAAATTTTTTTTTTCCTCCCGGGGACTGAGGTCCTTAAGCTCATTTCACGTCAACCTATAGGATATTTTGTGATTCCCATCCCCATCTACATTAGCTCTATACCTAGGCCTCTGACAAACCGCAGTATAGCAGCCACATCAAGCTGTGCGATACTCCCCGGGGTCACAAAGCCCCCCCCCCCCCCTCCCCCTATTTGCTCAATTACTCATCCAACATCTTAACATGATTTTATAGCATTTTTCCAATATGAACTTGTTATTCTTGCTTAATATTTCAAAAATTTCAACACTGTTTGGAGATTTTTTTCGTAAATTTACTTTAATAACTCTTCACTCGGCTGGTTTCCTTCAAATCACTTTTTAGATTTAATTGCTTATAAAATTTATGTACAGTATCGTAATAAATATGAGTATAATACTCGTGTGTACATAAAGCAATCTCACATTTCATAAATTGGTGTAACATATGACCGTATATACGAGTATACCATTAAATCATTGCCCTAAGACTGTATTACATATTATATTTTTTTTTCGTACATAGCTTCCTAATTCTATATTATATATAATACAAATGATGTTCTAGCATTTATTTTTTAAACGATGACGACGATGATAACTGTTATACTGCACTGCATATACACAATACAAATAATTATCCAATCAATAACTTTCTGTTTAAAATTCAGTATACCTTCCTTATTTCAATCCTTTTTTTCATACTTTTAATATTATATATATATGTATAGCTTTCACAACATTTTTCTTCCATACATTTTATTCTTACTACTTCAATTCACATGTACGACATTTTGTGTGTGTTCATATACATATTGCATTTTTATTGGTATATATATAGTTACTGGTTATCAATTAAAACATTACGGCAATTGTGCAAAAATAAAAGAAACATAAGTTTTCAAAAACTTTAACCCATTTTCCATCCTTGTTTTTTTTGTTTTGTGCTGTTTACTTTTTATTTTCTTTTAACACAACAATTACATCACGAACAAAATGAAAATACTAACAACATAAAGATTACACACAACAACGCAAATAATATAAAAAATACTAGTATAAATATGGTAGCAACTAGAAAATATTATTCAAACCCATTCTGTATTTACACAAAAAATAAAAATCCTACAATTCTTATACTATATACGGTATAAAATCTAAATTACATGATAATAATAAAGTGTGTGTGCATGCATATGTGCATGGATGTGTGGTGAAAAGAATGGAAAAGTTTTAACCGGAGATTGTGATCATCTGACTTTTTCGTTAAATTTTTTTTTTTCTTTTGACTTTTTAGTTTTTAGTAAAAATTATTATAAACAAAACAATATAAAAGTGACATTTAAATGACATCATTATAAAGTTGATTTTTAGTTTAAAAGTTTCGATATAGAGTTATATTAGGTATATGCAAAAGCCGGATACAAAATTGCATCCGGTTGTATTATTTTATTTTACTCTTTGATTTTAAAAATAATTTTAAATTTTTGCTGAAAACCAACAGTATTTCTATCACTGTAATTTTTTTTTTTTAAAAAATGCTTAATAATTTTTCCTTTTAACTTAACGCCGCCTGAAAGTATGCTATATCTTGTTTTTTCTTTCTTTTTAAAACAAAAAGAGAATAGTTTTTCATCCAACTGCAGAGCTGATGAATGATACTGGTCAAAAAATGAGGCAATGCACAAAAACTTTAAAAAAAAATTCTCACATACCGGGCAAGAACTACTGGCTCCTTTTTTTGACAAACAGTCTAAATATTAAGAATGTATAAGTTTTACCATATTTCTATCGAAAGAAGCAAGTTATAGTAGCTGACTTTTCAAAATAATAAGTAACCCAATTAATACTATAATCATGACATTAAAAATGATTTTTCTATTAAAATTTCATCCTTCTCCTAAAAGTATGCAATGAATCCTAAAATGGTATTAAGAGAATGATGTTGGTAAAATAACATTTTTAGATGTAAGAATGCTTTAAATTGTTAAGAATGCTGCTTAAAAAAATGTTGCTGCTTTTAAAAATCCGTGTTTATTTCAACAATCTCTGACAGTAAAATCGAACTTCCTTTAAAACAAGAAGAAAATTTAGTTTTTTTTTCCCATGGATACAATAAAGTACTATGCAAAATTAATCAAAATTTGCTAAATTTATCACAAGTCCTTACAATTTCCAATAACTTTTTGCGATATCTTTAATATTTATGACGCATCCACTTTAAACACCTCTAATTATATTATTGTTATACAAGCTATTTGAATTCCACTAATTATTTTCTTATAAATGCTTTTAGTATTTAATTTTTAATCAAAATTCGTCATATTTAATAAAAAATTTTCTGATTATACACGCACAACTGTAATGAAATTATTTACATATGATATTAAATATATTTAATTACAGAGCATCATATAGTCTTCAAAATTTAAAATTCAAAAAATTATTCAAATTTTATTTATTATTTTTATAATTATAATTGTATAAATTGTTTTTGAAATTATTTTAATTTCAATTTAAAATTAAAATCTTTTAGCGATTATCAAATTATCTGATTAAAAAAAAATAATAATAATAATTTATCAATTATTATCATTGATATACCCTATAATTTCAATGAACAATGAATTTTAATAAAAATGTTTTCATATTATAAGCATGCATTCACATTCTATGTATGTATGAGTATATATCTCGATATGAATTATGTACTACATTAGTTTTTTTTTTTTTCTGAAAATTTTTCTTTTTATTGCATTTAACTTTTATTTATTTATAATTTGCACGTACATCAGTTTTTAGAATTCAGAAATTGGTTAAAATCCGAAACATCAACACCAGTTTTGTAACTATTTTATATATTCTATAATATTCTATAATATTTATTCATACATGATAATATACAATATATATATATAGATTATTTAAAGGATTCAAACCTATAATATATTATTATTGTTATACTTGTATGTCATTATTATATTACTTATATGAAAAATGCATTATAAGTTAACATGAATGTTATATAGTTTTATATAGTATAAACTATATGAAAGTTAAGTAATGAATGAAAAAAAAAAAACTAACAATATTAAGGAAGAAGTTCGACTGCAAACAATAAAATTCCAATGGAACAAAAATTTCATATTCATAATTATATACATATACACATACATATTTATTCAGAAATGAACGGATATGTTAGTACAGACTGTTCTAAATCACGTAATGATAACTATAATGAAATGATTTTATATAGAAACTTAAAAGGATTTTGTTAAAAATAAAAATTTCCAAAATAAATTGGATAAAATCAAAATATTCTAAACAAGATTTAAGAAATTTTTAAATATAGACTTAATTGAGAATTTTTCATTCTTAGTACTACTTTGTGTTAATGTACAAATTCAGAAAATCCTGGATATTTTGCTAAGTACAATTTAGTAAATTTAAAATTTTTTTTTAAAATTTTTTGTAATTTTTCATGTAGTATTGAATTGACAAAATCATTATTTCAAAAGCTTTTAATATATCTTCCAATTTTGGTCTAAATACGTGGAATCTAATGTTATTGGAATAAATGGAAAGTGTGGGAAATTTAAAAAGGCAATTCTGTATAATTGTTGTACGGCAATAATAAAAAACCATAATAAATATAAAATTAAATGCGTATTTTCCATTCGAAAAAATTCGAATTCCATTTCCAATTCGGATCTGGATTGCAATGTATTCCAATTGCTTATGCTCCATTATTGCCGTACATTTAAAAATTCAGAGCTACAGAGAAACATTGTGTTCAAAAATTTCAATCTAATTTCCGAAAATCAAAATAATTCCAATATATAGAATTGAAATTCAAATTTTATAACTACAATTTCTTTAGTATTCAGTGTAATTATACACAATGTAAATTTGCCCAACTGCAATACAAATTTTACATATCCAAGTACAGACAACAGATGTAGTTTAATATTTTCAAAAATATTTAATATTTTAATTAATTCTAAAATGAAATTACTCCGAAAGCGTATTGTTATGAATGAGCTCACAAATCATCTTCTATAATCTATAACCATTAATTTAACAACACCCTGTATGCTCAAATTCCTGTACATAAAATTTGTTCTTTCCCATCTATAGAAATGAATACCTTTCTGCATTTTAAATTTTGTTTTCATTTCACTTGAATTTTTAAGTTCTGCACACACATCAATACACATATATATATATTCTAAACGTAAATAATTATGTGCATTTCTATATAAATATTTACTACTATGTATGTACGTTTTATATTTATTATTATTTAAAAGTTCGATTTTTAACTTCCTATGTTATTATAAATGCAATAAATGTTACCATACATTCATGATACCGTATGCATATACCCATACACACATGAATAACCTTACAAAAATTTAGTCTTTAACACGTGTTTCTTCTATATTCGTTGATTAGGTTTATATTTTTACTTAGATATATTAAAAATACACATATATACGAAAATAATAAAAGCAAAAACAAAAATCAATTCATTGCGTTTACATTTTTTTTTATCCTTCTGTTTTTTCCATACACATAGTACCATACAAAAATGCATTTATGTAGGTATAAAAGTATCCATCAGGATAACTTAGTTACTGTTATTATAAGGTGAATATGGGTATAGGAATATTATAAATGTCTATACATACGTTCCTACATATGAAGAACATTATTGCAAAAGTTAAATAAGAGAAAACAAGAAAAAACTTTAAATAAAATTAAAACAAAAAAAAAAATTTTTTTTTTTTATTTTACACTCAATCTGTTATTTTATAAGGATATTGAGGATATGATTGCAGTAAATGAATTGAAAGGAGCCAAATGAGAAAATGAAGGAGCATTTGTGTATGTTTTGTATATGGTATGTATATGTGATATAGTCTAGATTATATTAATAAAAATATATTACGACATTAAAAAAAAAACAAGAGGAATAATGCACACACAGAGAGAAAAAAATATAAACAACAGCAACAACAGCAACAACAGACCAGAACAACAAAAACAAGGATAAGACGATATAACGAGAACTAATTTCATTCGAGAAGAAGAAACTATTAAATGATTTTCTGCTATAGCATTTGGATTGACAAGAGATATGAACAAATATGGAGCATATACCGTACATATTGTTATTATTTTTATTCTGTATTAGTATTATATATATTTTTGTATTTAAATATATAATAATAATGTTGTTATGTATGTACATTATTGTTCGATACTTGAATAACATCATCATATTGTAACGATTGATTATAATTGCAATAATAATGATAATAATATTTGATATTTTATTATATACTATTCTATATATATATAAATATGTATATATGGTAGTAGTGATTGAAATTGATTATATATTGATTATAGAATGATGATAAAAATTGGATGATTGATATGATAACAATAATTACAATTACTTACTATATATGATTATAATAGCTTAACTCTGAAGAGGAAATTTCTTTTTAGAAAATCTATACAATATGCATATAGGTTTAATCTGGGATGGGGGTGTACGAATATGTACGAATGTATGAAAAATATTAATTAAATGGAAAAAATATTTAAATTATAAAATATAATAAATTAATTTTTAAATATGAATTGGAAACTATATTAAATTGATTTATGTTAATTTATGCAAACGGTATCGAAAATTGTTTAAAATCATTAAAATACATAAAAAATTTCAAAATAACAAACATTTGTTTATAAAACGCGCAGGTCAGTTTAAGTTGACTAGGCTATCAGAGTGAAAACTTAGGTCAATTAGGCCCAGTGTGATATCTTTTGCTTTCCATCCTCATGTGATCCAGTTCGAGTCCTTTATAATCTGATTTTAATCTCTGGAATTTACAATCGCCAGGTTCATAACTCGCAAAAATAAATGCGACTCATGGATTTGTCACAGCTTTGTGTTTGCCGGTTTAGGCCAGGCTACGTGTCTGTCACATTTGATTTCGCACAAGTGCTTACAGTAAGGCTAATGCTCTACTCCAATTTCTTGATGGAATAATTTACTTAACCATATTCTTTTCCGGTTTTCGAGGAGTACCGAATTCATTGGATTTTCTTGTATAATTGAACTTCTCCATGCTGATCCCACTCCATGCTGAATTGCAGAGGAATGATGTTCGTTTAACCAGAGATCCGCCATACATTGACAAGGTTTAATAATCCGAAGGGCGCCAGGTATCTAGCTGAATATCGGCACGAGTCGTATAGCATCTATGTCAGGTCCATAAAGGGTGGGTTACGAAAGCGGTTGATTATCTTTTGGTTTCATATCTCTTCTAGGGATAAGTGTCGAGAATCCTAGACTCTACACCATTGGCTTCTACACCATGAAAAGGTAGATAATCACATAGAAGATTCATCAGCTTAAAATAAGCTATATGGAAGAAGATTAATCAGCTTCTTCCATATAGCTTCCAATACTTCTGATGTCCTCCATGTTATAATATTTATCAAAGAAAAAATTTTTAATATTATATTTATAACAAATTAAGCTTCTTGTTGTCTTTAGCTTAATAAAGGCATATGAAGCAATTTATATTTTTACATATAGGACCACCATATGTGCTATATATAAAATCACTTAGATAATATGTAAGTATGTATCTCTACAAACATATTCTTGGCTGCTATTATAACATAATAAACTAGATGTTAAACTGCTGATGATGATTGGGATTTGAATGAAATAAAAATTCAATTAGTAATCAGTTTTATTTCAGGATATAAGTTATTAATTTGAAGATAATAATGAAATAATTAAGAGAAACGAAGAAGAAGAAGAAAAAATAATATTTTCTACTTTATTATAGCAAATTGAAAACAGAAATGATTGTATTTTGAACGTAAGAGAGAGAGAGAGAAAAACAAGAAGAAAATTACGGAAAAATTATAAAATAATATTTTTTTTTTTTTCATCTTTTCATCTTAACAACTTTTATCTAATTTTTGCTATATCAATATTATTTATTCTTTATTAACTTTTTCTATACTTAACTATTATAAAATTGTACAAAAAGAATGTAATCGCAAAAAAAAGAAATATAGAAAATGATTCTTTGATTAAAATCGATTTTTAAAAAGCTGATCAATTAAAATTCAATTCAAAGATCAACACAACCATATAGGTACGTGTATGAAGCATAATAATTTATAAAAATATTTAAATGCAGCTATAAAAAAAATTACAAATGAATTTAGCATTAAGTTTTGCATATGGTATCCTTTTTTTTTTTTTTTGAATTTTATTTCTATTCGAGGTTTGTTAGAGAATATTGGTGTAGTTTGTATTTAAAATGAAATTATTTTGAGCAAAATTTTTTAAAATATTAATAATATTAAGGGTATCTTGCCTGTCCATATTTTTTATTTCGATTGATCATCTGAAGACTAGAATTAGCTATTATAATTTTAGGAATAATATTGGCTCGGTTGTTAATATTCCAAATTTAAGGACCACACATTATGGCAACTCATACGAAATAGTGTCTATAAAAAATTGATATGACAAGTTACCAGATTCAATTCGAAATATTAGAAATTTAAATTTATTCCTAAAGGATACTAAATTTTGGCTTTTATATTTTGATCATAAGTAGAATTGAAAAATTATTTGTGGTTTTATTATAAGTGTATTGTATATTATGGTTAATGTTAAAAATTTAGTAATTTATCTGGAATTCGACACTATTTTCTTAAGACTCAAAAATGCCATTGACTATTTTCGTCACTCACTAATAATTTCTTATTGATATTTTTCGAATTTAATGAATTCAGAAAAGTTTTTTTTTGTTTTTTTTTTTTCAGGAAAGTATTTCACTGTTATTGAATTCATATTTGTAGCAACTGTCTAGATTAAAATCTGAAATTTTAAAAGACGGATTTCAAATTTTAAAATATCTGGAAACATTTTACGTAATTTGTTTCGACAAAACTCACAAAATTGTACATGTATAATAGTAAGCATATAACACTGTAAGAGCATTTTATTAAACCATATTTGTTTTCAATATTGAATTTAATATTTGTTTTCAATATTGAATTTAGAATTACATGATTGTATTCTGTATGAAATTATTTTACTAGATCGATGAAAAAATTAGTACCTCTTTAATTTTTGACTTCGTTGGCTAAAGAACATTTGCAAAATAATAAAAGCGGGAAAATCCAAAGTTCTTTCTCCAAAAACCCTTTTTCTAAGTACTATGTTCTTCCATGTCTAAAATGCAAAGGCATTGTTCTTCCTTGTCTAAAATGAGCTCAGAAGGAATATTAATCTATTTTTCTTGATATCGCTGAACGTAAAATGCATTTAAAATTAAAAATGTGAAATTTGGCTACTATTAAATTTACTTTCGCCATTTCTTAATTAATCTTAATTCTCAATCAAATATCAAGTAAATATCATTAATCTTCATGATGAAAGTAATTGACTTCCTCGAATAATTTTGTATTTTCTTTAATTTAATAAACAAAACAATCATTTAATGCTAATCTTTTGAATTTCCGCATTAAAATTTCCAGAAAAACAAGAAACACAATAAAATTATTATAAAATACGGAAATTTTCTATTTAATTTAATAAATTCAAATGAAATGAAATCAAAAGTAAGAAAAAAGGTCATTTCAATGCCAAATATAAAATTAATGATGAAAAAGTCAAAATTATTAAAAAATCGTAATTAAATTGTAATTATTTTGTAATTTATTTTTTACAATTTTTCCATTCACTCACTACTAGTTTTTAGATCTAAGCTTGAAACAGAAAAAATTGGAATTTTTTTAACTTTTACTTTAATTTTTCATTACAAATATGAGTTCAGTGCTTCTTTCATTGCAATTATTATTAAAAATAAAAGAAAAGTCATTAAACTTAAAGCCAAAAAAAAAAAAAAATTATAAAATCCCGCGATTTTTCTTAACGGTTAAAATTTTTCTACATAGAGAGAGAATTGAATTGTGAAAAAACGCAGTTTTATTAGAGAAAAAAACTTTGTCACATTGTGCTCATCATCATCATCGCAGTAAAGCCATCATCACCATAATAGCATAATTTTTGTGTGAAATAATAATTGAAAAAAGAAAAAATAAAAACAAAATAAAAAAAAAACGCAGAATTTTTAATGTTTTTCTATGCTGCCCAAGTTTTAATTTTTTTTTTGCATTATGAGAACTTTTTACTTATTATTGTTATTTTTTCTTAATTTAATTTAATTTTAACCCAAAGTTATTCAAGCCATGGGGAAAATATGAAAAGCGGAAAATTATTTCAAAAGACAAAAGAAAGAAAGAAAAAAAAACAAGAGAGAAAAATAAAAATTGGAGAAGAAGAACATAAAAAGTAATGAAAGTTTTTTTTTTTTTTGTGACACCATAGAAATTCATAAAAGATAATCTGCCAGTGGCGTCTGAGAATTATTATAAAACAGGTATTTTTCCTTAATTTCTCTCTCTCTCTCTAGCTCTCTTAAAGTTCAAGTTTTCTAAAATTTTTTGGCAAACTAATTGATATAAAATTATTGTCAGTTTATAATTAATTTTTGAAAATTTAAGGGAAACACAGTTGTTAAGTTGAACATTTGCATAATAAAAGGAAGACACCATTTTGAACCGTTTTTGCTCATTTTTAGCACTTTTCCAAAAATTTTTTGAAAAAAGTGCTTATTAGTTTCACTCTGTCCGTCCGTCCGTCCGTCCGTCCGTCCGTCCGTCCGTCCGACCGTCCGTCCGTCCGTCCGTCCGTCCGTGTGTCTGTTTACAAAACTTCTACATTCTTAAAGATAGAAAGCTGAAATTTAATACGTACATAGATCTTTACTAGAAACTTATTTTCGTAGAACAAAATTTTTACCTATCTCCCCCCCTCTAGAAGTTATACCACCCCAAAGCACTAAAAATAGCCTATTTTAACTATTTGTTGCAATGAAACCATAAGCATTTTTGAAATTTTGCAAACGCAGAAAGGCAGTAGCTTCCTTCCCCTAGCGCAGTATACTATAGCTAAACTTTAGAAAAATAAAATGGCCGTTCAAATTTACCGTTATCTAAAGTCCTTTTTTTCCAAATTTTTGATCTCGTTTTTCTTCTAAACCCCATAATGTAGAACTTTGAAATTTTAGCAGCTTTTAGACATTAATAAATAATTCATTTCGTTAGAAAAAAATTTTTTTCCATCTCCACCCCCTCTCAAGTTATGGCCTCTTGAAATTTGTAAAATTTGCATTTTCGCCGCCTTATATTTCTGAAACCGCAAGCTTTTTCAAATTTCTATAAACGCAAAAAGTTAACGGTAAATTCCATGATATTAAAAAATATAATTATTTTTCTTAACTCATACAATTAAGCCTTAAAATCGAGCATTACGTTAACCCCTGCTTATATTAATTTTTGCTTTATTTCAAAGACTGCATAAATCGTTCATCCTAAACATATGCAATCCTAGAAATAGCTTTGAATATGAATGAAAATAATTTTAATAGTGTGATAGGTATACATACTCGTAGACTGTATTTAAAAGCAGAATTTTCACTTGTTGAAGGGAAAAGTGCTACAATACAAACCATTGGTTTGACCCAACTTTTTAGCACTTTTCCAAAAAATTTTTGAAAAAAAAGTGCTTATTAGTTTCACTCTGTCCGTCCGTCCGTCCGTCCGTCCGTCCGTCCGTCCGTCCGTCCGTCCGTGTCCGTCCGTCCGTCCGTCCGTCCGTGTGTCTGTTTACAAAACTTCTACACCCTTGAAGATAGAAAGCTGAAATTTTGTACGTACATAGATTTTTACTAGAAACTTATTTTCGTGAAACAAAATTTTTACCTATCTCCCCCCCTTTAGAAGTTATATCCCCCCAAAACCCTAAAAATGCCATTCTTTAACTATTTAGTGCAATGAAACCATAAGGATTTTTCAAATTTTGCAAACGCAGAAAGGCAGTGGCTTACTTCCCCTAGCGGGGTATACTAAAGGTTAACTTTAGAAAAACAAAATGGCCGCTCAAATTTACCGTTATCTAAAGTCCGTTTTTTCCAAATTTTTGATGTCGTTTATTTTCTAGACCCCAGCCTGTAGAAGCTTGTAATTTTATGGGCTTTTAGACATTAACAAATAGTTCATTTCGTTAGAAGAAAATTTTTTTCCATCTCCTTCCCCTCTCAAGTTATGGCCTCTTGAAATTTGTAAAATTTGAATTTTTGACACCTTATATTTCCGAAACCGCAAGATTTTTCAAATTTCTATAAACATAAAAAGCTAACGGTAAATTCCATGAAATTAAAAAATATAATTATTTTTCTTAACTCACATAATTAAACCTTAAAATCGAGCATTATGTTAACCCCTTTTTATATTAATTTTTGCTTTATTTCAAACACTGCATATATGCGTCATCCTAAATATATGCAATTCTAGAAATAGTTTTGTGTATGAATGAAAATAATTTTAATAGTTTGATAGGTATACATAGACTGTATTTAAAAGCAGAATTTTCACTTGCTGAAGGGAAAAGTGCTACAATACAAACCATTGGTTTGACCCAACTTTATTTATTCATAAATCATTGAAGAAAAAAATTTTGTATTAAAAAACATTTGCAGTACTCTATTTTTCTTAATATAACTCCAAGACCAGATCATGTAGCATATGATTACTCATATGTCAAATTAAAGCGCGGTCGACAAGGTTTCCAGTGTTCCTAAAATTGAAGAAAGATCCAATGTAACGACACCTAGAAAATTAACTTTTTTTTTTTTTAAAATGATAAATTAAAATTTTAATTTTTTCGAATTTTAAAGTCATAAAGATTTCGAAATCTGAGCAGATAATAAATATTGTAGATTATTCATGAGAAAGTGTTTATTCAGAAATTTTCAAATCAAATTTAATAATTTGTCTGTCTTACACAGGCACTTAGTTATACTCAAAATTTCAAAAAGTAAAAAAAAATCAGTCGCGATTAACTTTAAGTCTCTGCAACTCCGAACCTGTTGAGCTGCAAACATCGTCTTCATGCAAAATTTTTGTTTTCTCATGAGAACCTATACGATGGTATATACCAGCACATTTTGATACAAGACACTATCTACAATGAAAATTTTTTAATGAAATACATAAATGTGATCCATAAATTGTATTCAGGCTAGTTTTTTAATAAAATTTTAAATATTTTACTAAATTTTTCTTTTAAATAAAAAAATTTACTTTTCAATTTCCAAATTTTTTATATTCGAATTTTCTTAAACTTTAAACCATTTCTATAATTCACCGTATAATAATTCTGTGTCAACACTGAAATAAATGTAAATTTTTTTACAATCTAATATAGACAAATACAATTAAATATATATATATGTATACGTATAGAAAATAAATCATATTTATAATTATAAGCGCAATATTATACAATATTTACATATTTAAATATTCAAATAATAATAATAATAAAAATTGGCTTTATTTTCCACTAGAAAAATCATCGACCATTAAAGTTAAAGAAAAATTATACAGAAAAAAAAAAATAAAAAATTGTTTATATTTTATTTTGAAGTTTTGTACAAAATTAAATTAAATAAAATAGGGAAAATTGCGAGAAAAAAAAAGGATAATTTTTTTGTATAAATCCAAAATATAGAACACCAACAAAATACAACAAGAATGAGTGGTCCACCGTTCTTAAAAAAGTTTTATAATTAGTTCGAAAATATTTTTTACGTCAACGGAATAACAGTAAATTTTTTAAGTAATTTTGAAATAAAAATTCTTGGCTAACAAGTCGAAAAATTAAGGGTTATTTGTAAATACTATTGTATTTACATAATATTTAGCTCATAAATAAATCACCGCCTAGAAATATGCAATTTTCTTAAAATTTGTTATTTTGCTCTTTTTAAAAATTGTAGCATTTTACTTTTACTATAAAATATTTGACTCTTATTCTCTTTTGAAATTTTCTCTAAAAATTTCCAACCGCCATCCAGGCTTCAAAAATTTTTTCCAATGAATCACGTTTTTGAAACCCTTCTTTCCACAATTTCTGCAAATTGTATCTAGCTTGTGAGTGTAATTACATTAACAATTTGAAATGCGTATAAATGCTTCTCAATTCTATAATTTTGACTACATCTCATGGCGTATCATATCAAAATTCGTCATTTATAAAAATTATTATAAAAATTCGGGCATAACATTCATTCCCGGACCAACAAACATATATAATAATGAATCCGTTTATTTAAAAACGCTGAAATCTTATATACAACAGAAACTAATTAATTCAATTTTAGTGTCAGTTCAGTAACCAACTAACTACCCAATCATCAAATCTACGAGACTGCCTACTCGCTACCTCTTTAATTCAATTCTTAAATCTCATCAAAATACTTATGTTTTGTTTTTCCTTCTTATTTTATTTTATGTTTTAACCGACTTTTTCTAAATATAAAATAGATATTTTATTTCATTTGCGCACATCAACCACAGTATGGCATTTACGTGATGGTCTCTATTTAACTGAAAACGGATTGAAGAAAAAAAAAAAAAAGAGAACAACAAAAATTAGAAGAAAAAAAAAAAAATTTCTTGTTTTTATTCTATGCTCTTCTCTGCTTCACGTTTTGGAAAACAAAAGCAAATTTTTTTTTTCCAAGGATATTTTTGTAAGAATTGAAAATGAAAAACGGATCTTTGCAGTTTTTGTTTTATTATTTTTCATTGTTTTCGTTTTTTTTTGTTTTGTTTTATTTTAGTTCCAGCTTGCTTCTTTTCCTTATTTATTTACTTTTTTTTCCTGTTTTTTTCTTCTGCTACTTCCTATTTTTTGTTGAGAACTATTATGATAAGATGAAAATCCTCTCATTAATATGTATTCACGTTTATTAATTTATATATAAATTTTTTTTTTCTATACCAATTGAAACTCGTAATACTATGAAACGAATGCTAAATGAATTTTTACTTTTTATATAATACTCGTATTATAAAGGACCATTATTATGATTTACATGTAAAGGAGTTTCCAATTTGTTCAAAAGAGAATATAGATTTTTTTTGTTTCTTAAAGCAATTATAGTTTTACAGATTTACAAGTGCTTATTACCAAGTCACTAAATTTGTAAGGACTTGTCGTGATATATCTCACTATCGTCATATAACACCAGGTAGTTTTATAATCACGTAAATATAGATTCGCCTAAGTGCCACTTTCCAAAATTTTGATGGTGCAATTATAGACTCTAACAAGTGTATACCATTCGCTTCCTGCTTAATGAAACCAAAGAAATAAGTCTAGCCGTCACATTTTCATAATAATGTTAGAATGCTTATGAACCAAGAGGAGAATTTAATCGTATCCATCTCAGTTAATTCAGTGTTCCATATAATTCAGTAATTCCAATTTACTTCTAATATTTCACTTAATGTAGTGCATTTGTTAATGTAAACGTACGTTTACACGCTAGAGATTTGGCGAACAGAATTTATTTAATTGTACTGCTTTAATTGATTTCGATTTGATTAAGGATTAAGTTCAGATTTCTTAAGTAATGGCAGATTAAAATAAGATTTCTTAACAAGCATATATAATAATTGTTTCCGTTTCCAAACTCAATCCAAGAATCCTTCATATCTACAATACTGAATAACTCTATTTTTATATGCTCCCATTTTATTTTCATATACAATATCGCTGAAAAAAAATACCATTTAATTTTAATGATTTGAAGGACGAAGAAAAAAAAAATTATCCGTTTATCTTAAAGGATGACAAAAATTATTATCATATTTTTTTTTTGTTTTCGCTTCAAAATTATTGTGATATAGCGAAAGTCTAGGATTCTAGAGGGTTCGAAATTAAAAAAAAAAATAAAGCAAGAAAAAAAATCATCTTCTATTTGATTGAAATTTATATGTTAAATGAATTCGGTAAGTAGGCACTTAAGTATTACTAAGACGTTTTTATGATATTATGAAAGGCAAATTTAAGAAAAAATTTTTAACAGTAAAAGAGATTATCTCTTTTCTTTAAGAATATCTAAAATATTAATGAATTTATTCATTTTATTTTCTACCCAACCCAAGGTACATGATAAGGAGATGACATGATAAGGATGACAAATAAAGAAATATCGCATTTAAATATTTTAATGGTGTACAACTATTTGAGCTCAAAATTTCCTATGATTGTAAGGTTTTAAGCGAATTTTGGAAATTTTTTTTTAGTTTCTAAATTTTGGGAGTTGAAATATTAGATTTTAGTTTAAAATTTTTATTATACTAAAGAAGCATTTTCCCATTTCTTCCTGATTTAAATTACAAAAAATAAAAGTATGTTATATAGCCTTAGTAAGTATAGCTATAGTAAGTATAGCCTTAGATTTTATAAAATGCTTCCACAATATACAAATTATACAAAGAGAAAATTTAATTTCGGTGTTATTTATATTAAAATTCCCGCCTAATTAAAATGAGCTTGTACTTTATTTGATAAAAAGGATTATAAGAAATTTAAAAACTTGCGATTTTTCGGAGCCTGTAGTGATCGTAAAACTTATTTCCAAACATACACAAACATTAAAAAAATATTTTATGGTGGCCGTTCCTTTCTTAATTTTCTTAAGTCCACATACCACATAAATACCACATAATAGTTGTAAAGATTCTTTTCTTTCTAAGATATTAAAAAATTTCTTAGTACATTTATATGGGACCTAACATCTCTTTGACTTTTATGTTTTATATTACATAAAAATTTCGACATCATTTTAAAAAACTATCTTTTTTAC
This sequence comes from Condylostylus longicornis, assembly GCF_029603195.1. Taxonomy (NCBI): domain Eukaryota; kingdom Metazoa; phylum Arthropoda; class Insecta; order Diptera; family Dolichopodidae; genus Condylostylus; species Condylostylus longicornis. Next base: position 2,240,384 of record NW_026578052.1, on the reverse strand, counting down.
TACACTGAACTACAGCCACAAGTTACGAGGGCTCAACTTTCTCGATGGGGCGTCAAGAACATGAAACCGCCCCTGATCCTTATAATGCTCTATACTGATTTTCCTTTAAATCGATTGCCTTGGCCGCACACTATTAGTATTTTACAAGTAAATTAAAGCCAGACTGTAAGTTCTTCTTGTGCATAGAGAAATAAATTTTCTCTATAAAAAATTTTTAAAAACGTTACACACTCTTTAGATATTGTGTGTTATTTTTCTTGTTATAATTAAAACTAAGTTCAGTGAATGCGAAATTCGGTTTAAAAATAATAATAATGAGAAGTCGAAATTAAAATAGTGATGACGGCAGTAGTACTTTATGGGCACCCTGATAAATTAGAAATTCTGATAAATAAAATTTATTTCGCGTTTCGCGTTTTTCTATTTATTTTGTTTTATTTTAATAATTTAAGCATAAGAATATTAAAATAAGTAGCAAGGACTAGAAAAAGCAAAGAAAGAAAATAACAAAACAAAAAAAAAAGGATTTCATGCAAATCATCAGTTTTTTGTTTTTCAGTGAGAAAAATTGTTTTTTCCTCTTATTTGTATTTAAATTTCAGTTATTTGCTTCCGTCTTTTACAATTTTTTTTTTATTATTGTTTTTATTTTTTTTATTATTTTCTAGCTTAAGAATGCTAATTGAAAATTGTTAAACAAAATATGCAAAAAAGTGTTTGTTATTTCTTTTTTTTTCTTCTTTTTTTTATTTTTTTTCTATATTTACAATTATTTTAATCCTTGATGCCCATCATAATCATTTCAATCATCAAGACAATCATTATCATGATTATTTTTATCATCATAGTAAAAATATATATGTATGTATAGAGAATTAAGGATAAAAAATAAATTTTAATTTCTTTAATATTTTTAGTAGAGGAACGGAGAGAAAAAATTAATTTTATTTTTTTTTTTTTGGGAACACTATTGTAATAAAGGCAGAATAATGTGAAGTTGAGGGGAGAGAAACCGAGCAGGATGGAGTAGTAGTAGGGGAAGGAGGTGGGGTGGGAATTGTTGATTTAGAGGGTTAACGCAAAATACAATTAATTTATACTTGATGAATTTATTCTGAAGCAGAAGAGGAAAATCTTTTGACTTGGAAAATTGTTTTTTACATTTTCGCTTTGTTTTTGTTCTATTATATAATATTTATTTTATTTCTAATTGTTATAAAGAACATATTCAATTTAGGTAAGTGTTTGTAACAAAATTTAGTATTTAGTTTTTGGTGGTTTTGTGTTAAACTAAATTACAATGAAAATTCACTATTTAAGGTTTAATTGCAATCGAACCAGCCTCTTTTATTGCAATAAAAGATAAAGCAACTAGAACAGAATTTTATAATGATTCAATGATTTTAGGAATATGGACTGCGATATCGGAATCATCATTTTTAATTACTATATATAGAAAGCTGTATGGACTTATGTGAATGTACGTCGAAAATCATATTTCAGATACTCAGGAATAAATATGCTCTGTATTTTTGAACTCCCTATTTAAGTACTCTAAATTTTTAATAAAATTCTGAACAAAGTTTTTACATTCATTAAAACCTAATAAAATTTTCTTTCATATTTGCTTCGGATCCAATATTTTAATACGTCTATTGTACTTTTATTTTTATATACAAAAAAATATTTTTATTTTTCCTAATTATTTGAAATTTTTAAATGGTAATATAAAAAAAAAATTTTATTATTTTATATTTTATGTGGAATTGGTTTAATTTAGAACTTTTGAAAATAAATAAATAAAAAAATAAATTTAATATGAAAACATAGATCCATACATAATAGCAACAATATATACAATTTTTTTTATAGAATAAATTAAAATATGGTTTGGTCCTTTTCATTAAATACAACTGAAATTGGGTCACAAAACCAAAAATAAAAGTAAAAACAACGGAGATTATTGTCTTTTTTCTCTCTGAAATTTAAGAACAATAATACCATATTTGAAATTAAATATATCAAGTTACGAGTATTAAAGGCTTCAACCGCAAAAAAAATTATTTCAATTTCTCGATTTCTTTGAAATTAAAATAGGCATTTCATTTAATCGTTCGAATATGACACGAAAATGTGAGGAGAACTGCACATGATAGCTATAAAACTTGAAAACATTGGACATTATTGTTTTTAAAAGGAACTTCATAATAATGAATGTACGTTCATCATTATGTTACGAACCCGATTTCTAAGAAAAAAGGTTTTTCACCAAATAGAAAAATTTTCTAAAGGAAAACTTTGACAATCTTACTTTTATCTCATAAATTGAAATTTAAATCGAATTCTTTAATGAATTTGGTTTTTTTAAACAAAATGTAAAAAACTCTTCGTATTTAGTATAAAAAGTAGAAAACTCTGTTTTTTTTCTCCAAAAACGTAAAAAACTTTGCAAGTTCCGCATAAAACGTAAAAAACTGCATTTTCCTTCCTCTTTTTCTAAGAAAACGTAAAAATTTTTGTATAAAAGTTTGTATTTTGTATAAAATGTAAAAAACCCCGAATATTTAGGGCAAAACGTAAAAAACTTTACATTTTTTGTATAAAACGTAAAAAACTACATGCTTTTAGCATAAAACGTAAAAAGCTTAGTATATTTCAAGCAAAACACGAGAAGCTTTATCATTTTTACATAAAACGTAAAAAACACTGCATTTTTTGAATATAAAGTAAAAGACTTGGGGTTTCTAGCATAAAACGTAAAAAACTGCACATTTTTCGTAACAAACGTAAAAAACTCTAAATTTTTTGAATAAAACGTAAAAAACATTGCACTACTTGTATAAAACGTAAACAACTCTTTATTTCAACATAAAACGTAAAATATTTTGCATATTTCAATCGAAACGTAAAAAACGTTGCACTATATAAGACCACCGTATAAAACGTAAAAAAATCTGCACTTTTAGCATAAAACGTAAAAAACACTGTATTTTTTGTATAAAATGTAAAAACACTGCATTTTTCGTATAAAACGTAAAAAACTCTGTATTTTTATTATAAAACGAAAAAACCTCGTACATTTCAAACGAAACGTAAAAAACACTGCATTTTTCGTATAAAACGTGAAAAACATTGTATTTTACCATAAAACGTAAAAAACTACGTATATTAGCATAAAACGTAAAAAACTGCGTATATTGTGGTAAAAATGTAAATTACTCTATATTTTGTGTATGAAACGTAAAAAACTCTGTGTTTTTAGTATGAAACGTAAAAAACTCTACATTTTCTACGTAAAGCGTAAAAAACTATATATTTTTTGTATAAAACATAAAAAACTCTGTATTTTTAGCATAAAAGGTAAAAATCTCAATATTTCTTACAAAAAACGTAAAAAACTCTGGGCTTTAACTTTAAACGTAGACAATATTTCAAACAAAACGTCAAAAACATTGAATTTTTTGTACAAAGCGTAAAGAGCTCTGTATTTTTTTCATAAAACGTAAAAAACTGTACATTTTTAAATAACACGTAAAGAATTCCGTATTTCAGCACAAAACTCAAAAAACTTTGTATAATTCAAACGAAACGTAAAAATCACTGCATTTTTCGTACAAAACGTAAAAAACTCTGTGTTTTAACATAAAACGTAAAAAAACTCTTTATATTTCAGAAAAAAACCTAAAAAACTCTACATTTCTCGCATAAAATGTAAAAAACTCTGCGTTTTTAACATAAAACTAAAAACACTCCGGACATTTTCAACAAACTGTAAAAATTTCTGCATATTTCACACAAAATGTAAAATACTTCCAGAAATTACGTAAAAAAAAGTAAGCTAGTGTGAATTTAACCTGTTAACCTATAAAGCACTTGTAAAACATTATGAAAAGTAATAAATTTTGCATTTTACACATAAAATTTAAGAAATTTATAAAATATGCACTTACAGTCATTGTCATAACATTAACAAAACCAAATGGTATTAGGAAAATTCAATTCCAACTTAAAATTGAGAATAAAAAGGGCTTTAAAAGGAGATTGCAATTAATGTTTTTCGTTTAATTACAAAAATTGCAATAAAATCATTTGAAAAAAATTAATAAATTATTTTTTATTTTTTAATAAATATTATTAAATGAAAACTATACTGTAATTCGATGAGAAAAAAAAATACAATAACACACATTCAAAACACATTTTTTTTTTTAATATGCGGTAATAACGGTGTCAATGTAATTACATTTTGTTTTTTTTTTTTTTTTTTGTAATTCGATTATAATTTCACCTGATTAATTTAAAAATATAGGCTATTTGAGAATCGAATTTATTCAATTATATTTAATTTTTTACATTATAATTGTTAAGCACATGTATTTCCGTTATGAAACCATGTACATCCTTCATATTATTCTGTATAATATTGTTATTTCATTACATTGTATATTAAGTATACATAATATTTACGATATACCATTAAATATACGAGTATGCATGAGATTAATTCATTTCTGTAGAAATGAGAATTGTAAGGAAAAAAAATTCAATTTTCGAAATTGCAAAAAAATATACATATAGATTTTTTTCCATATTATCAATTTTCATACTATTATCAGGATTATTTCATATAAATGGAATAAATAAAGCTTCGTATATATTATACATATATCCTTTATATATACAATTAATTAATAATATAGCTTATCGGTATATATTTTCATAATAAATATTGTATATATTCATTGTAATATATGCACGAATATATATGTACATGTGATGGAAACATATAATTAATAATAATACGATTATATTGAACGCGAATTCATTTTATTTCTTTCGCTCCAATTTTTTATAATAATTCAAATGGCTCTTATACCACAATATTTATTAAATAATAAAGAAGCCATCATTTTGTAATTATAATTTTCTCTGATATTTTTTTTAAAAAAAATAAATATACGAATTATATATTGTTATATTCAATCTAGTATATAAGTAAATGAAAATGTACATGTGGTCATATATTGTTGAACAATATAAATATAAATTGAAGCTATTTGTAAAATATTGTAAATGAAAATTTTAATTTTGCATTGTATTTTTAACTTATTCAGTATACTGTGTAAAATAATTTGCATATTATAACTAAAACATTATGGAATTTCATTTTTCAATGGTACTTCAATGAACATATTACATAAATTAGTTTCAACTATCCTAAGATTGCAGAAAACCTGAATCTTTAAATGAAATGGATTAAATTTCATATATGGCCTTCTTTAATCAACAATAATTATTAAATATATTTATAGTCATTATCCTGTTATTTTCTAAATTCTGGATAAGGAAAACTAGAATGCAGAAAATTCTAATTTTTCTCGGTTTTGTAATGGTTCGATACAATAAAATTTTATTGGTATACTGTAGTCCAAGAGGCAATACAGTAACATTAAATCATTAGAATAATTACATTTAATAAGAATCAAATGTTATTTGCTCACAATTCTAAATTTTGCTCATATATAATTACATAATTATATAAGACCGTGTATAACATACAAAATTTTAATTTACATACATATACTTTTTTTTGCATTAAATTGCTTCTCATTATTTTCTTTTATATTATTTTAATGAACTTATAATTCATAAACTCATGTAAAATCTATTATACAATATAATATAATATTTATATTTGTAATTATTAACATAACATCATATACAATATTACAACTACTTATACACCTATATAATTTCAAACAATTTATTTTTTTGCATTCAGTCTATTCAGAAATTCAATTAAATCTTATTATCCTTAATAAATACAAATTGATAACATGAAAAAAAAAATTATCGGTAATAATAAATTATATTTTTTTTACAATCATACACATACGGAGGTATAATATACATACTTACATACATACAAGTGTTACATGTATGTAATGTAATGACATATTCAATCACTCAAATAATATTCTCTTCAAATATAATATACAGAATATTAACTATTGAAATAAATTTTCAGTATGTATGAATGTATGTAAATGTAAAGGACAAAAAGGACATGAAAAATAAATTGTTCCGTTTATTATTATTTATTTAAACAAATCTGCTTTTCTTATATTCTTGTTTTTGTTTTTTTTTCTTTTTTATGCTTTCCTCTATATTTTCATTTCATTTATGTTGTTTTAATTTCTCTAGTGCTATTTAAGTATTTTTTTTTTCCATGTCATAAGTATTACTAAAGCCGCACCTTTACTATGAATATTCTATACATATATTATGTATATACATACATACAAGTTATACCTAATATGTTAAAATTGAAATAATATAAAAAATTCTGGAAAAAAAAATCTACAACAAGGAAATAAATTCAAGGAGATGAAGGCTAACTAAAAAGAGTGAGAGAAAGTATAGAGAAATAGAGTTACAAAAAAATTATTATTTTATTTTGTTATACAGAGGGATCCTTTAATATTATTATAATATCAAATTATAAATATTGTTAAGTAAATTATAAGCGGATTGTTTTAGAATAAAATTGAATTAAATTTAGAAAATTTTTGTAATATATTCAATATTATTAATATTTTTAGAAAATCAATTTGATTATAATTAAATAAAATATTTCACAGAAGTTGGAATAGAACAGCACATTCAAACAAAAATCGAATATTTGTACAAAAAATTTAATTTACCGTCACTCACGTTATTTTGACCCGATTTTGAACTCTTTTACTTTTTTCTATTAGACCCCAATGAGTTTCCAATCTGAAGCAATTAAAATATATTAGAAATTTTTAATTTGAGGGTTGCCGATTGGTCAGCCTGCTGCCCAGGTGTTAGAAGTAAAGTGAATGCTCAGACAGGGCCCCATTTTCTGCAAAGGTTGAGAATTACATGAGCTGTTACCTTATCCTATATATTTCTTTTCTCCCAAGAGGTAAGAAATTGTTTCAAATCCAAAATTATAATTCTTCTTATTTGTGTTAAGGGGCATTGCTTTCGAAATATCGATTAATTAAATTTTCGATTATTAATCCACAAAAATTTGCAATATTTCGTTCACCTTGTCATATTTTTTTTCTCTCTGCTTTAAGTTCCTTATTTAATTATTTTCGATTTTTGATCCTTCCATTTTTAAGGAGTGCCATGAACTTTGTATTTTTGTTTTTCCTTTTCGATGATTAAAATAAAGAAAAGGTTATTTAACTTTTTAATAGAAATTTCACCTGTATCACATAAATTTGTTTATTGTTTTTCATCATTTTGTTTTACACATTTTTTTCTTCTTCATTATTTTTTTTAAGGTGAAAAAAACAAAACAAATGTTTTGTTTTCAATTTTGTTCTTTCTCTATTTTTTTTGGTTGCGGGTTTTTATTCATCGTTTTTAAATTTATTCGGTTTTTATACCCATTTTAAGCAAAATTCAAAACGAAAAAAAAAAGGGCAAATACTTAAATGAAAGCAAAATAAAATGTAGAACTGTTTTCGATACTAACCTAGCACTATTTAAGAATTTTTTCACCTTTACAGCACTTTGTAGCATTTTAAGTTTAATTTTGCCCCCTTTGTTTTATTTGAGTATTGTTGACAGGTTAAACGTTTGCCATTTCAACATTTTTCTATTGTTCTTCCTCATTTTTTTGTTTTTTTTTTTTAATTTATATTTTTATTTTCATTAAAAAACGTATAAAACTATAAAATTAAAATAGAGCATGCAATAACACATACATACATGTATAACACTTTTGTATTAACACCTAGAATTTTTATCTAGTTGTAAATAATTTGACAAACACCTACACCTACATATTATAACGTACATACGTCAATGAGCTCATAATACTCACATATAACATGATAGCAATAATTTTTACATTATATATGTAAGTAACTGCTATGCCAATAAATTTTTGCGTATATAATAAAAAAATTTTTTTTGCATAGTTGTCTCTACGACAGGAGTCCTTCAATACTATTGAGAAAAGCACTTATGTTTGACAGAAATTTTTAAAGGCTAAAATATTTTCCGTTCTGATTTTGACGTATTTTCTCTCATTTCATTCATGAATATTTTTGAATTTTGACATTTTCTGACATATGACGATATTAATATTGTTTCTGTTTTATTTTGTTTTTGTTGTTTTTGCTGTTATATCGTTCTTGTTATTGTCATTTTAATTATTAGTGAACCAACCCTGTCTGTTATTATTTTAAAATTAATTTCACCTGTCTCTTCTTTATTATCGTCATTGTTGTTAGTTTCTTTTTTTTATATACTTATACGTGTAAAATACTTTGTCATAGGAGTAAAATTTGAACTTGTATTCTTTATATAGTTGTAAAATAATATGATGGCATAAATTTTACTTGCATAAATATAAAAAGAATTATACATTCGGATATACATATACCTGTATAGTTATAGTGTACGTATGGAAATAAAATATTTTAAGATAGTATAGAAAAACTAAATTGCCTGTTATATCATAAGTAATGACATATAAGTTAATGTCATAAACAATATTGTTTTTTAATTTGCATTTATGTGTTTATTGAATCTTGTTGTTAAAATTTTTTACTAGCCCAGTAAATATTTCATGTGCGTATAAACAAAATAATAAAAAAATATTATTAAAATTTTATAGATTTTTCGAGTATTACGATTTAGAGAATTATAACCAATTAGAAAACTTGAAAACCTTTCTTACATAATATGTAAATACATTGTATAATTCCAAAATCGATCAAATTAAGCTCTTACTTAATCAGTACAATAAGCGACCAATTTCAGATTTTATTTAATTTTAAGGTTTAACTATGAATAATCCTGCCGTCGATGCGGTTACATTTATTTATTGTCTAAAGAAGCTAAGCACATATTTTACAGTATCTTACTGCAAGTCAGATGTCAAAGTCAGGGTATACAAGATTTTCTGAACAAGATTTGTTACATTGTGATAAACTATAAGTTGAACTTCACATTCTATTAAGGTTTCTTCCTTTTAATTAAGCTATTAAAAGGAAGTTATTTAAAAGGAAAATTTCTGTAAACATTGTTTTACATATCACATTTAGAAAAATACCAAGTCGGCCAAAAATAAAAGTACCTACAATTGAACCACAATTACCTACAGTACTTACATTACCCTACACATTCAGCACCTACAATTGGGCAATTTTACTATAAAACTAAAATATCTTTACCCTAACTGATGCCCTGTTAAAGTAAAATATTGTACGTACCTAGATACTATTTTCATTTTAAGTTTATAACCAAGAGGAAAACAGTGAATTTTAAAGTAAGTAATAATAATTGAGGAAATATGAGAAAGATGATTTACAAAAAAGAAAAACACACACATAATAAAATAGCAACAACAACAATAACAACAGTTATCGTTGCAGTGAAATAAAACAGCATAATTTTTTTTCACTTTTTAACAACCCTATTTGAAGACAATCGTAAACTTGTCATAATTTTTTACAAGTGCAAAAAAATACACCAACAATGAGAAGAAAAAAAAAATCCGCTCTTTTTTATTATTTATTGTGTGATTTTTTTTATATTTTTTTATTACATACACACATACATATTTTTGGTTCTTCATCACTAACAAAATGTTTGGTGTATGTTTGTTGATTTTATATCTATTATGTTTTTTTTTTGTGTATTTTTTGTTTATATTTTTAAAGTAAATAAAAAAAACGGTATACAAATATACGCGATATTTTTTTATTTTTATTTCTACTACAATTGAATAAGGTCGTAAATTTAATTGTTTTTCAAGTACCTAATTTCACTGTTTGATATTGCAACACATCTAAATAAAATTGGGTAAACACAAGGTGTTACAAACCGCTTAACATTTCATTAAAATGATTTACGCCAATAATTATGCAAGGAATTTCGGAAATTGATTGTTTATTTTCTTCTATATATTTTCATAATCTTGTAGAAGAACAGAAAATGAACTACTATTAGTTGATTAGTTGGTTAACATGGACGGTATTAACACAAATATGCCGTTTTGCTATAACTATTCTGTGATCACCAGGCTGTCGTTAAGCATACGACTACAGGTGGCTCATTTAAGTTTTCTTGAGAAATCTTCTTCAGTTTGGTCACGCAGAGATAAATAAACCAGAATGGATATGTCATTTTCATTACGAGTATATGTCATTTGCGTCAATTGAACGACTCCTTTCCATATAAATGAAGTTAAGAGCTAATTAATTTTCTCAAGCAATCAACCAATACGATATAATGTCCCCAATTTTATATTTGTCTTTTTCCTTCCAACGATTTTCCATGGTTCACTCTGTCTTTCATCATATGACAAACATTACATACAAATAAATTAACTGGTTTATTTTTTTAACTACATACATATGTACATGGATATATAACGGTATAGTCAATTGTTATTGTTCTTCCTTGCAAATAAATTCTTTCTTAAAATATTTATATTCTTTATCATAAAAGGATAATATTTTTTTTGTTGATTGTTTTCTTTTTCCTTATACATTAAAATTTATTTTGTTTTTATTTTTTTTGAATCAATCAAGCAAAAAGTGGCAAGATTGTTAACATTCAAAACACAATAGGTACATAAAATATTCAAGAATATTAAAAAAACAAAAAAAAAAAAGACACGAGTATGTGTGTTTTTGTACGGTATATAACCTCTAATTAGAGGGTAAGAGAGAGAATAAAAACAAAACAAAAGAAAAACAACAATTTTTTCTTTCTTTAAATAAAACAATAATAATTGTCATGCTTGAGTAACGACTTGTTGACAATTTGCCAGCATGTGTTTTTTGACATTTACAAAGAAAGACACAAATAAATATAAAAACACACAAACATTAATTTTAATTATTTTCAATTTATTTACACAAATAATACACGTATAACGTAATTATTTTATAAGCATATGCATTTTTTTTTTATTTTTCTATACATTTAAATGATATCGATGACAAAATGAATGTGAATGTAAAAAGGATAATTATTATGACTTGATTGAAATGAAAAATAACAACAACAAAAGTTAATTTATCACTTAAAAATTAATAAAAGCAATTAAGAAATGAAATGAAAAAAAAAAAAACCAGAGTTATAGTTCAAGGGAAAAATAATTACCCTTCATTTAATGACGTGTTAATTTCTATATATGAGAAAATTAAGGTGGAAACATGCAAGGATTTTACATATATGTACGTTCGTTTATGCAATTGAAGTGCAATAACTTAATAAATGATGACAAATTGCCCTAAATCATAACGTACCTACATATTATGATATTCTTTTAGATTTTCATGTTTATTTTAATAAAGAACAATGATTTTAAAGGTGGTAATTCAAATTATGTAATAAAAATATATACTTGAATATCAAATTAAAAATTCAAATAGAGAAATTAATGGAAATGGATGCATTGTGCAATAAGAAATTTAAAAGGAGTTTAAAATTAATTTTTCTGCTTCGAAGATATACCGAAAATTTCTACATTACGATCTTCTTTTGGATCTCTTGTTATATTCATACAAGAATTCATACAGGACTTAAAACACCCAAACAGTTGCATTATTCCTGCCTAACAAAATTCGTCTTAACACAGTTTTTTACCGTCACGTCCTCTTAGACACAACGTCGATAGATTGTACTCTTCATATTATCCGATTCTCTTCGGAGAGAGACGACTTGCATTGAGTAAACTCTCCCCTATCTTTGATGTACGACCTCGGAACCCTAAAATTCGATTCTAATCCCATGAACGGTATATGTGTCCCCCTTCGAACGAGCAAATGTACTTCTAATTGTACTCAACTTTGTTATCCCACATCAGTAAACTCCTGTTAAATTGGATCCCACATTTGTCCCTGCTGCACGGCATAAAATTTATATGTCGAATTTTTACTCTTAACTCTTCTCCTACACTCTAAAATTTAATTTCCGTTTAACCGAAACCTATGTGGCTAATATATTAATTCTTACAAACCTCGAAAGTCGAATGCATAAAATTATATTAAGTATTGGATACGTACATTAAATGCATTCTATTAAATACAATCCTTAGTATCTTTCACAATTTTAAGAATTTTTTTCACATAATTGATTGCCACAATGTTCTGATCACAAAATAATTATTGAATTGAAGAAAAAATAAAAATGCTTGCATATTAAATTGTCTTTTAAATCCTTTTTGTACATATAAGCAATTGAAATAAAGAAATTTCAAAGCTACACTCACAAATTTGAATACCACCAAAAAATTACAGAATTATATTAAAACCACAGAGAATACGAGTAACGCCATAATAACGCCAATCCTTAAAAAAAACCAAAAAGAAAATAAAAATTTTTCATCAATTTTATATCTAAATTTATTTCTTTTGACATAAAATTCATTAACCCCATATCAAAACAAGAAATTGATTAAGTTAAAATTATAGGTAAAGGGTTCAAAAAATTCAAAGAACTCATTTATAATCTATGACTTGTTCTGTTCCTTTCTTCCTATAACACCAACACACAACACAAAATATTTTATATGCAATTAGCAAAAAAAAAAAAAATTTTTTTTTTTATATTGTTTTGTATCCCAATAATATTTGTGCCAATATTATTTTGTCACGGATATTTTAATAGTCATATTTTATTAAAATATTATTACATAATCTTTTTTCTCTTTAACAAAGAATCTAATAAGGGTAAAAGAAAAATAAACTGGAAAATGTCGCAATAAAAAAGAAGAAAAATCCATTTTATAATCTTTCTATTTTTAGTGTGCCATCTATATATATATATATATGAAATATGTATATGTATACAATGGAATTATAAAGTTTAGAACAATAGAAGAGCTCTGAGCCAAATTCAACGAACTTTTAATCTAAATTCAACCGAAAAGCAAATAACTGCAAAAAATACATAGATAATCAAAAATTTTTTTTGGGGGAAAAAAAAAACTGGTTTGTCTATTTGCCATATTTACCATAATAGACATATAAATTTTTACCCAATTTTCATTGTGTTTTTTTTTTTGCATCTCCCGTTTTCCTTCTTTTTTTTTGGCAACAGTAATTCTAAAATTACACAATATTATATTACAGTTATCTAACAAAATTTAGTCTATATAGGACCCTTAATAAACATTATGCACATTATTATCCGAAAAAAGTTCAATTCACACAAAAAAATCCACCCAAAAATCTATATTAAACTAAAAGAAGAATAAAAAAAATAAATAACATAAGTTTTTCATTCCAATCCTTTCTATTGTATTTATGTATAAACAAAATCTGTAAGACACAAACACACGCAAACATTAGCACCATATTAAATTTAATATCAGAACAAAAAAAAAATTAGAAAATTTTTGGACCCAAAAAATATTATACGAGTACAAGTATATTATGTAATAAAAATATTTAAAAATGCATTTTTAAAATATAATAATATCCTTTAAATATCCTTTTCATGGAAAATTATTAGAAAATATACATACATACGTATAGATAAATTTTATTATATAAATGCAAGCTTATGTAAATGAATGTAAGCATATAAAGAACAAAACTGGAATTCTAATATGAAAAACATGTGGGTATTTTTAAAAAAAAAAAAAGTCTTTAAATCGCCTTAAATAACTGAATAATCTAATATTCTGCAGTACTGCATAATAAAGAGACGATTTGTATTTTTTTTTTCATTATATTAAATATTTTACAGTTCAATGACATGCAATATATATATATATACATATATATATGTGTATATTTATGTGAACACTATTGAATAATATATAAATTATAAATGCTTAAAGAAGTATGGTATCCGAAACTGAAGTATGAACTGAAACGAGCTCTGTATTGATAATAAAATAGACTGGAATGATCCCTCGGCGCGAATTCGGAAAAATTCGGCATGAACAATATAGAAGTGTTGCCTTTTTAACTCAGTTTTTAAAATATACCGCCTGAGTTAACGCATAGTTTTTAAAATATAGAAATTACTAATTGTAAGACTACAAAGCTGCACTCTGTATTATAACTTAAATCTAGTTTTTAAATTACAATTCTCCTTTACAATTTAACGTATTTAAATAATGGGCCCGATAGTCTATCTCACTATTTTACTAGGCATAAGTAAGAAGAAAGTGAGTAACTACCATATATTTTTGTATAATGTAAATTTCGAGTTAGAAGAATAATTCCAAATTTTCCGAATATTGGAAAAATGAAATCACATTATGTGCTAGAAATATTCTGTATTACTGAAATGCAAAAAAAATATTCGAACATTAAATATTTGGTTTATTAAATTAGTTAGGCATAAGTATGCCATAGTCAGTAGTTAGAAGTTGATAACTTTTCATTCTAATTTGCATAGCAAGAGTCCAAATTTCTGCAACAATATTTTATAATAGTTTTGAATATTTAGAAGTAAAAAATAAATTGATAGTATATCCCTTTCAGCGTACCGACAACAAGTGAAATGATTTTTATAATAAAATTTTCATAAATAACACATGAGATCCATACATTAATAATGTATATATACATATATAAAATAATTGAAATATTTGAAATTATTTTCGAAACAAAAAGCAATTTCAATAACCAAACAAATCAATCAAAACCTACTTATTTATGTATGTATACATACAATACATACGCATATGTATATGTATGTATGTATTTAAAATTTTTTAAGCTATTTCCACTTAACATCATTAATTTAAAACGCATAAAATATAAAATATATAAAGCAATTTATTTTTAACCCTTTTTTTTCCATTTAATGTAATAAGCCTATATAAATATGCATCGATAATCCTGAATACATAAAAATACTATTTTAAAAACGGAACTTATAAAATACTTATATAAGGAATTTATATAAAAAATTATTTTTAAATATTTTTAATACAAGTTTAATCGGTAGAATCACGTATACTTATAATATAATATGTAGGGCTATCAATAAATTTATTTGTTGGAATTAACATTTATTTTTGCACATGCAAGCACAGTATCATAGTATATCACATATAAATCAATTGATTATCATATTTTTATTAATTCACTTTTGTGTTTTCGGGATAAATTTAGAAATTGTTATTTAAACTATACAACAATGGACACGGATCGATGATGTTCCAATCAAAAATTTCATAAAATATGGATAGGTTTTTGTCTTCTGCAATAATTTTTGACTTGATATATCTTCGAAACATACGGGGTCATTGCAAAGATCTCATAAGATAATGCGATACCTATTCGATGATTTTGTTAAAAATTAACTTTTTGAAACATAATATTTAAAAAGCATTTGATCGTATGGATCAAATTTCTTCAAATAAGTAAAAGAGTTCTACAAATTTTTTTGTTAAAGGCGGATTTGTTGTAGATAAACCTGTCAGGCACAGTATGAGTAAACACACACACGCATATTATGTGTACCTCAATCTTGGATATTAAAAAGTGAAAAGTTAAATAATCATTTGTAAGGCGTGAAAATGTGAATTTATAATCACTTAACTTTTACGTATCGTTGCATTGGATTTATTCATTCAATATTTTATTCTAATTCATTAGATAGATATTGAACACTTATACCTATACACACATATAAATGCATATATATATGTATATAAAGCCGCAGACGATTTATTCAATACTAAAACACATGAAAAGAAAGAACGTAAAATTAAAGAGAAAATGAAAAGGTGAATGAACATTCACAATTATTAGAAATTAAAAAAATTGTTCCACGAATAAAAAAATTCATATTCATTCCGTTTTTATTCATTATAATCATTAATCCTTTGTCTGAACTCCTGGTTGCCTCATGCACTTTGCTATCCCCATTTGTACAACCTTTCTGTTTTATTTCTTTTTTTTTTGTTAAACTCACTCGTTAAACAAACACAAAAATACAATAAGAATTTATTAATAATCAAATGTTATACATAAAATGTTACAATTTTAGAATTAGGTCAGTAATTTAATTTAAAAATAAAGTTGGGTCAAACCAATGGTTTGTATTGTAGCACTTTTCCCTTCAACAACTGAAAATTCTGCTTTTAAATACAGTCTATGTATACCTATCACACTATTAAAATTATTTTCATTCATATACAAAACTATTCCAAGGATTGCATATATTTAGGATGATGCATATATGCAGTCTTTGAAATAAAGCAAAAATTAATATAAAAAGGGGTTAACATAATGCTCGATTTTAAGGGTTAATTGTGTGAGTTAAGAAAAATAATTATATTTTTTAATTTCATGGAATTTACCGTTAGCTTTTTGCGTTTATAAAAATTTGGAAAAGCTTGCGGTTTCGGAAATATAAGGTGTCAAAAATTTAAATTTTACGAATTTCAAGAGGTGATAACTTGAGAGGGGGTGGAGATGGAAAAAAATTTTCTTCTAACAAAATGAACTATTTATTAATATCTAAAAGCTCCTAAAATTTCAAGCTTCTACAGTCTGGGATCTAGAAGAAAAACGACATCAAAAATTTGGAAAAAAAGGACTTTAAATAACGGTAAATTTGAACGGCCATTTTGTTTTTCTTAAGTTGAGCTATAGTATACCGCGCAAGGGGAAGCAAGCCACTGCCTTTCCGCGTTTGCAAAATTTCAAAAATGCTTATGGTTTCATTGCAACAAATATTTAAAAAAGGCCATTTTTAGGGTTTTGGGGGGGTATAACTTCTAGAGGGGGGGAGATAGGTAAAAATTTTGTTCTACGGAAATAAGTTTCTAGTGAAGATCTATGTACGTATTAAATTTCAGCTTTCTATCTTCAAAGGTGTAGAAGTTTTGTAAACAGACACACGGACAGACGGACGGACGGACGGACGGACGGACGGACGGACGGACGGACGGACGGACGGACGGACGGACGGACGGTCGGACGGACGGACGGACGGACGGTCGGACGGACGGACGGACAGAGTGAAACTAATAAGCACTTTTTTCAAAAAATTTTTTGGAAAAGTGCTAAAAATAAATAAATATATTTTTGTACGAAAATTTTTAACAGATTTTCATAATCACTGTTTGCAATATAACATTTATGCATATTCAATTCTACATATAAGTAGGTATACAATATGCTTTTGTGAATCATATTCCTTGTAATACTACACTATAAATTCATCATTCACAATGCACAGCTAAAAACAAAATCTACAATCAAATTCATAGAAAGTAGAAAATTCACTTGAAAATAAAAAAAAAAAGATGGAAAAATTGAAATAAATAAATAAATAAATAAATAACTGTATAGTTATTACACACTTGTATACACATATAAAAAAAGTTAACGTGTTCATAAACTGTAAAAAATGAAACGAAACGAAATATATGAAACAGTGACAACACCACACATGTAAGAAAAATGACAACACTAGAAAAAAAAAACAAACCAAAAAAAATATGGAATTATAAAACAGTTATAAAAGTGACTATAAAAATTTTATTGTTCTCTTCACTGTCTTTTGAAAATAAGAGTCAAAAGAAAAAAAATAAAATACATAAAAATAAATACAAGAGTAATAAAAGAAAAAGAAAAACAGGATAATAACCAACATTTTTTTTATTGATAGCTCTAGCTTACACTCTTGTACTTATGTGTGTAATCCAAAGCATATTTATTCATTCACTATATATATATTTACAGAGTGATTACCAATTATTTGTTAAAGGATTTTTGTATTCAGATTTCAATATTCTTCTATTTTTTTTTCTACTGTTTTTTTGTCATTCATTTATTATTTATAAAATAATAAAAAATAAATTCTTGTAAGCAACAAATTGCAATTATTACAGTAAAATCAATAAAAAATTGTTATACATATTACAAATATATGTTATATATGTATAACAATTGCATGAATATTGACACAGTATAACAGTTAATAATGAAAACTTTAAGGTTTGAGTGAACATTAAAATTTGAGTGAACTCAATGTTCTCCAAAACTGATATTTTACTATAAAAGTCAAGTAGAAGGTCTTAGTGCTCTCAAGCGGAGTAAGGAGGGAAAAATGTAGTGTTACAGCAATTTTGAGATCAGTGATTTTAAAAAATTTCAATATCAAGAGAATTAAAGTCATATTTTTTAGGTAAATTGCAAATTTTTAGAAATTCCTTGAATTCAAACTTGACACAGCTGTTCAATAAAACTGTATGCAAACTGTCACACTTCAACTTAGCAATATTGCTCAAGCATTGTACTTCCATACTACTTAAGTACCCATGTATTTTAATGTTACAAAACATATCAAACCAACTGCCTTCTATCCATTATAAAAACTGGAAGTAATAAAAATTGAGAGAATTTTGTGAGAAAATGTTCTACTCTCATATTGCAAATGTAAACTTAAATTCACAATGTTAGAAAAGAAAAAATCTTGTTTTTTGTTTTGTTTTTTTCTTTATTTTTATTTTCATTTTCATTTTGTAAATATTCATAATGGAGGAAATTTGAAATATGACACACATATGAAATTTTATATGTACACTTTATGAATAAAAACACTTACTATCACGAATATTGTATATAAAAATTATTGTGAACAGAACAGGAGTAACACAAAAAAAAAAAACAAAAATAAAAAATTTGTCATGCAAATTAAAGGATAATTTTATATGAAGTTTTGATTTTCTTTTATATTGAAATCTTCTATAAAATTCACGTAATATTATGTACTCAAACATACATTCATTATTTAGGTATATGTATATATACATTTATTATGTATATTTATGTATATAGA
This sequence comes from Condylostylus longicornis, assembly GCF_029603195.1. Classification (NCBI taxonomy): domain Eukaryota; kingdom Metazoa; phylum Arthropoda; class Insecta; order Diptera; family Dolichopodidae; genus Condylostylus; species Condylostylus longicornis. The sequence goes on along the minus strand of NW_026578052.1, from coordinate 2,221,571 downwards.
ATTTTAAGTGTTCACAGTATAAAATTTACTATTAAATAACGATAATAATTTTATTCCTTTTTTTTTATTAAAGAAAATTTACAAAAAAAAAATTATTTGCATTATAATGAAGTCTTCTTTTCGAAATCTATTAAATATCATAATATACACTGCATATATACATGTACACATACTTATAATATTCAAATATAATAATGATTGTAATTTAAAAGTAAATTCAATGGAAAATGTTGAATGCATTTTTAAGTTTATTGTTTTAGAAATTATCAGATTGTATACGAGTTTTCATATTATATTTATATTTATATACATATTACGTACATATGTGTATGTTAATAATATTGTGTATATGCATTTATTATGCAGAAGCACAATAAAATTGTAGTGTATTTATGGAAATGAACATTATAATCAAAAAAATTTAGGTTAATTTAATTAGAATTTTTTTTATTATATACGTGAATATAACAGTTACTTTATGTATATATATACAATATATAAATAATTTAAATTTTGGAAATTTTTGGAATTTATTATTAAAATATCGTATTTATCGCAGTTTTTTTGATATGACATATTTCCGACATAATTATATATCGTATATTCATTTTGAACTTCAGTTTCAGAAAAAAATCTGAAGAATTATATCATGTAATGTGTGTCTTCTGCAAATATTTATTCTACATTTTACTACAATTCCAACAGTTCTCTGATATAAGATTTAACAGCTTTATCAAAGTTAATAATAGTTGATCATTAATTCATAATATTGTTAGATTGGTCTTTTTTTATAAATCATTTTGTAAAATTCTAAACTGTAGAAATTTATATTTCGTGCAAATGAACTGGGTTGAATGATTTTTAGGTTGAGAATCTCGAGGCTATCACATATATTATAGAAAGCAGTTTAATTTTTATGCATTCTTTTAGTAATCAAACAAGTATTCAACCTACTTTATTTTAAACATAGCTTCCATTGTCGTTAATAGTTATATTTTTATTAATTATTTGATTTTGACTCCCGAATACAATGCCGAATAACTGAATACAATGCAACCGCGTATTACAATATATAAATAATAAAATTTTAATAAATTTTTTGAATTGAATCTCTTATAAAATAGAATCTCCGATCAATAGCTGGACACAAAACATGTTAAAACGTAATTTAAAATTGTAGTTATTTAATAAAAATTATGAGACATGATGAGACATTTTTTTTCATTATTTTAATTAATTATATACATAAGGGCATACTATATATGTAACATAATATTATTATAACCATATAAACCATTGTCCATACGATTTAATAATAGAATTACGGTATGTAATAGGGATCTTATTGATTCCTTATCGATCCTTTCAACAAATTGATTGAAATTCTTTTTGTATTTCTATTTCTAATTTTTTTGTCTCACTTTTTCCGAAATACTATCATTAATATTAAAAAATACCTTTTATGTCCCTATATATTATATTGCTTATTTTTAAACTTTCTTTAAAATATCAATTTTCAGGGTACTAAATTAAATTCCTTTACTTAAAATATGTGTACATATGTATGTAGATGTAACGTATATGAATAAACAATTGAAATGGAATGCATTCTTTAATAAATTTTATCACACCTATGTATATTGGATGTCGAAAATAACCTGCTGATATAAAAAACAGAAAACTATATAACAAATAAATATCATTACATTTTAAATAATCAAAAAAGGACCACCTAGATATTAAACAGTTCATTCTCTCTTTTTTTTAATTTACCAAAATTCTAGTTTTACACAGTACCATTCCCTATGTATCCATACAGCCTCATATCATTTACAAAATTTTTCTTAATATACAATGAAAAAATTCCAATCAAATCAAATAAACAATTACGATCAAATAAAATACAAATAAAAATTTTTCTATTTTATTGTACATATTCGAATAATTTGGAGAATGAGGCATCCACACGTACGCATCAATATTTTCTAATATTAATATGGGTATATTAAAGGAATATTTTAAAAATTACATACCTTGGTACATACCTGTTCTACACATGCCGGTTTTGTCCATTGTATTCAAAATTTTATCTCCTTTTAACATTAAAAAATAATTTGGAAAAAAAAAGGATGCAATTTCTGATCTTAAATTCTTGATAAAATTTTTGTTGTAACCTAATACCAAAATAATAAACATACACAAATATTTAGAATAGATATATGAATACAGCCCGTGTATTTCGACATAAATACCAATATTACTTATTCATCCTTCCATTACCTATATATACATAGAAACTGCTTTGAAATAGAATATTATGTCGTAATAAACTATGAATAAAACAATTAAAATAATGTAAATGGACCTGTCAAATTAATAAAGAATTTACATTATATAAAATCCAAGTATATACTTATATAATATAGGAGGCTCAGATGATCAATCAATGTAAGTCACTTTCCATACAAAATTGAGTTATTGTATGAAAATTACTCCTTAATTCTTAAACATTACAGCTGACAAAAGTTTTAAGTTTACCAGGTTTATAATTGTTACAATTTTGTTCACTGAATATTTTGCTCATATATGGATATATTTTGTTGTGAATTCTTTAACTCTTAGATTTTTCTTCAGTTTATTCCAAAATTAATATTTATAAATTTACACGGTTTGATTTCTGAATTTTCCATAAAACAATAAAATAATTATATTTAGAGTTGATGGTAAAAATAAATAAATTCAATGTATACGCCATGTTATTATTAATGAATGGGAACTGGTAAAACTAAAATAGTTTCTAACTATTTTATATTAGATATTTTGAACTTCAATTAATATTTAGTTATTAGTTATGCTTTTAATTTAATTTTTTTTTTGTATATAGAAAATAATTTTAATATTGCAAAACAATAGCCATTATAAGTTTATATGTATGTGTGTGCCTTATAACTATAGCCTAGAATTTTCTAATAAATGTTACGTAACTGAAAGCACAAAAAAATTTTTAATATCCCTATTGTTAAAATTATGTTTAATATATTTGGTATCAATAAAATATAAAGACAATAGAAAAGCATGTACACATTAATGTGATGCTTTTACAAACTAATTTCATGTATAGAATGCAAGATGATAACGTTCAATGAATTGAAAAATAAAATCGATTTAAACAAACAAATATTTAGAACTGAAAAGGTTTCAATTCTTTCTAATAAAATTGTTTTTTTGTAGAAATTTTAAACTCAGTCAAAACTCATTTATTTTTGGAGTATCTATTCTTTCAATTTGCTCAATATCTCTATAACACTTCCTCCTTATATTTAAAAGAGTCGAAATTAATATTTCGCCTCACAAACAATCGAAACTTTGTGTTAGAATCAAAAATTATAATTAAAAAATCTAAAGTATAATGAGTAAGTTAGTAGAACTATAGAAGATCAACTGCTTGTTTAATATCTTATACAATGTAATCTGGTATAATGGGTATACCAAGAAAAACCCATACATCCAAAAAAAATTTACTAAGTACAATTAATTGATCAATAATTTGAATAATAGAACATAAAATCTGTACATATATTGGTCGAAAATTGATACAAACATGTCAAAAATCTGAACTAACCGTCTGCAAATGAAACATTTTCAAAATGGGAAAAGATCTCCATAAGATTTGTGGAAATAGCTACTGCAAGTTAATCATTTGCCTAATGACAACTCAGTGAAAAATTGTAGTATAACAGTTTACAATTATCCATAAAAATATTTCTTGTGACATGTACTCGTAAATTACCGCAATTTCGAAATCATCCACTTACATATAACTAGTTTCGTGTTAGCGGTATTCTTCCTATAGACTTGATATCGGAATTATTTCATTACTTTCCACTATGAATTGTTATAAACATGTTATAAACATTTTTAAATAAAATATGCAATTTCTTTGTATATTTCTTGATATTTACAATAAAATTAAAGTAATCTGAATTCTTTAAAAATTGCATTTTTTTGTAAAAACAAAAAAAAAACTATGTAATATGAACAATAATATCCTTCCTTATTTTTATAAAATATTATCCTTTGTTGTTTTCATTTATATTTAAAGAAACTATATATTATAACAATGAAAATCCTGGAATATTTAACACTTCAATGACTCTTTAATAGACTTTTGTTTCATGTTACCTTTTCTACTTTATTATTTCTTTTATATACATATACAAGGTATATTAAAAACCAAATGAAATAGAATCAAATGAAAGTGTATAACAGAATATATAAAATATATAATGTATATCCTTTATTCTTTGTTATTATAAAATTATTTTTATTTTTTGCAATATTACTCTACCTCAGTTATATTTAATCGTCTCTATAATTATTATAATCCCGCATTGCACCATCATATTATCATCATCAAGCCAAAATGAAAGAAAGAATTGAAAAAATTATTTTTGTTTTTCGATTACAATATTTTCTTTGAAAAACTTAGGATGCAAATGTTATACATATAATAACAGCCATAAAATAAATTGAAATTATGTTATGGGGTACAATGTACGAGTAGTACAGTTGCTATACTATGTGCATTTTAGTTATATAAAATAGTATACACTTGTGTGTAAATTTAAAAATTATGCACCTATTTAAATTGAAATGTATTTTACCTGTATGTATAATTTAAGAAATGATAATACCATTTACAGCACATATACAATAATATTCTTTTCGATAATATCATTTTTATTTGTTTCTATGCGATATACTGCAAATGTACTTGCAATGAAATTACTTGTTATATTGCACTTGTACCTGTATCTACCTATAATTGGAAAACTTGATATTAGTTTGATATTTTATTCCAACTGTTATATTATATAAATATGTTAAAATTATATATACCTATGGTATGCTACAATATAAAAGGTAACACTCACCAAGCATAAAAAATTTACTTACCCCATTTCTAAAAAAAATTCTGATACACACTTAAGAACAATATGAGCTGCACCTATATGAGAACAATATATAGATTTAGAAAATATTCTATAGTATTTTTCTCAAATATCTTAGAAAATTTCAAAAAAAAAAAAAAAAAATTGTTCTAAATTTAAACAATTCAAATATTCTAATTGATATTTGAATATATTGCGCATACAATACATTAATGGAACAATTTGGATTGTTGTAAAGTTCTACATACTCTTAGTTGTAGTCAATTATATTTATGAAATGTAAATTTATTTTACCTATATGAAATGCATGTATGTATTAATGAATTTTGCATAGCTTATACATATAAATTGTTAAATTTGAATAAAACTAATTTGCTGTTATTTTATGCATGAATAACTCGATAATTGGAAGTTGATTTAAATTTTTCAAATATTTTGCATAAGTATTTTATTTTTTTTAAATTTAATTGGTATATATGGCATAAAATCATGCATTGTACGGAGAACAGTGATTTTCAATTTAATTGTCTGTGAATTATGCCATCAAAGAGCATAAGACATGTGCCAAATTATTTTACTAATTGCAGTAATTTTGATAGTATTACGACAATTTTACGACAATTCTTAAATATTTGCATAATACAGGAACAGTTTTTCGAAAGGCATATATGGTATACGATTACCAGGTGTAAGATATATGTATCAAGACATATGGACAAATACATCATAGTTTTCACACGGAGTGAAGCATTTCAAACAAAAATTAAATCAATAACATAATCATTTGTAATCCAGCCTGAAAACATAATTTTTTTACAAAATAATATGAGAAGATTGTAATGTTAGATATAAAAATATAACAAATTAGTTGAATAAACAAGTAAAATGAAAATCTAAATTTCAAAAAATTTAACATAAGCAAAAAAATACACCGGCTTTATCAAAAGCGGAAATTAAAAAAACTTCTTTTCATATTACTAACAGCTACCAATACATTTTTTTTTTTGTTTAAAAGCGCAAGGTGTGAAAAAATTTTGAATCCTCTAAATTAAACATCAACAAAAATGAATCATATTGTACATAAAAATCAACGTTCGATGTGAATGATTAAACTACTAAGTTGACCTCACAAGAGCGTATAGTCGTATAAATCTAACTACCTTTATTTCCAAATCATTTCCAGATCTCCTGAGAAAAACAAACTTTGATAAATCGAAATAAATTAGAAAAAGGAGAGGTCTCATAAAAATATGGCCTCACTAAGTAATATTTAAAAAATATTGAAAAGCCTGAAAACATTTCTGCACAGATGCTGTATACTTTGGGATGTTTTACTGTATAGAAATAATTTTAATAAATTCGAAACGGATAGAGAATTTGTTAACAGTCGGCTTTGAAATTGTACGAAGTATTGAAATGTGTTGTTTGTAGTGTATATATCAAATATAATAATTTTGACTGTAACCGAAAAGATGTGACTGTGGAAGAAAAAATAGTTTTTCAAGCACGGTATACTTAGACTATTTCTAAAGATTATAGGATATATTTTAGAAAATACAATTATAATACTGCTGTTATACTAATTGTTATACAGAATTATAACAATTTTATAACTAGTTAATTTAACGCTTCTTTAGGGTACTGATAATAAACTGAAAATTTTGTGGTTTCAATGTATGCCTTGACTAATAATAAGAATGATGTTTCGAATCAGTCATTAGCTGAAAATTTAAAAATATATATGGGGAGTAGAGATACTAACACTCTTGGATGGGGAAATTATTAACTGGGTTATCAGATATAAATATGTGAGAGCACTGAATAAAATTTTTAAATTATCTACATTGTAGTTCTACAATTTTCATACACACTGTTTCGGTGCGTACTTTCTTACCATAAAATTTTTTCTTGTATTTGTATTTTTACGTTTGAAGTGTAAAATGTGTTTTTACAATTTTATAATGCACACATCAGGTGTATTTTATATTTTTATTTAAATGGGTGCATTAAAAAAAAAAAGTTTGTTTTCTTTCTTGAATGTTAAACTTCTGTTTCGTTCTTTTTCCTACCAATTTAAAAATTAAAACAGTTTTGTATTTTTTTTTTTCTATAATATTTCTGTAATAAATTAACAACAATTAAGGTGATAGAATTAGATTAAAATTATTATCGTTGTTATATAATTAGGGTGATCTTTAATGTTTAATATTCGGTAGAAATTCAACTTTAAACAATTTAAAAGGTATTATAGAGGGTAATTTTATTATAATTATAAAATAATAATTTTTACGCATAAATTTACGGTATATAATAAATTTTCATTATTTTGATATTTATGAGCTTTAATAATAATATTTTATTAGTATATTAGAAGTTAATATTGTAAAAATAAATTATCCATATTAAAAAGAAAACCATTAATTTTTTAAAAAAATGTTATTTTCGGTAAAATGTTAAATAACACGACATAGGCGTACCTATGTATATGTGGAAGCGTAATACAATATCATTTAAATTAATTTTATACCGATAATATTTTAGAATAATTTTGCTGGGTAGAAAAATTCATGATCCTCATGTACTTATATATACGGTTCCTTAAAGTGAATCAACTTTTTGAATTCTTTGGGCCTTTTCAAATTAATTAACATTACTTCTGCAACTGGTTTTCATTTAAAGCAATCTGATTACATGAGTAAACATTTTATATGTAGTAAGTCAATAAAAAGTAAATGATATCGTGTCATAACTCGAAATGTCGTATTTGAAGACTTCGCATCTCGAGGAACCAGACGCAATATATTAAATACTAGATGAGTTTAAGCGTTATGGTGATGAAGTTTTCATTAAGATCTTACATTTTATGATTATTTTGTTCAATTTTCAGCAGTTTAACAGTATTTCTGTAACACATGTATTATTTTTTCAATATATACAAATATAACTGGGTAAATAGAAGGTTTCCTTAATTATTTAATTTTTCACTGCGGTTGTCTTTGTTTTTCAATTATCAATATGGAAAATTTTAATACATTTTAAATAAAGTCATCATTCTTTGTTACACATAAAATTTTTACTTCCCTTTAGATTTTACACTATTTTGTTTAATTACGCCTTTTTAACAGCTTTATTTTAATTTTTTGTGAAAAATCAAATTGAAAATCACTTGAAATTTTTAGGTCATATTAAAATAAACGCATGATTTTTAAATAAATCAATTAAAATTAATTTTCTAATAAATTTTTTGAAATTCGACAAATATCAATTTGAAACCTCAGACATAAATATGCTCAAAGGCTGGGAAGCCATTAAATAATTATTGTAAACCATTCCTGAAAATTATAACTTAAAAAAAAACTTAAAAAACCTTAAAACTTTTTTTTAATATACTCAATAAATGAACGTATGTTTCAGTCATCTCGTATTTATAGACTACCAAAAATAAACTCTGACTAAATTTTTAATTAAATGACATTATTTTTTTAAGTATTTTTTCTAATAAGCTACTCTGTAACGGCAATAATATTAATAAAAATTATTTCTATTATAAGCAAAAAACATAAGAAATCAAAGAAAATCCTTCCTCGTATAACAATAACAATATTTAAGAGGAATCACAGCTATTTTTAAACATTTAACACTGGACCCTTTGGATATCTACGTGTTGCAACATTATTTTTTAAAGTTTTAATTAATTGTCAAGTAAAATGAAATGAGTCTTTGCATATTTTGTATACACACATACAACAGTTTGCGTAAGCGTGTGTATTTAACTTAACAATGATATTGTACTTATATGAAAAAATTTACCGACAGTGCCAATTATTTCAGTCTAAAAAAAATTTGACATTATTATAGTATTGAGAAGATAATGGGATGGTGTTATCACCATTAAGAAATTATTGAATAAAGTTGCGCTCATTAAAAATATATCTACATCTGATTACATGTAAATATATATACATATATATACATATATTTTTAATAGAAAAACAAAAATATTAACCCCATTTCCTTTAATTAATTACCCGGTTTTATACAAGTAAGCAGTCGGAACATTACAAAAGCATTAGAATATAAACATAACAATCTTTGTGACAAATGATTTTAACAGTTGTTTTTTTGTTATTTTTAGTTTAACGGTTTTCTTTTAGAAGTACACCATTTTTATTAAAAAAAAATTGTAATCGTAATTTTTCTAAAATAAGAAAAATGCTATAATTGAAACCGACTACAAATTTTTTTTATATTGTAAAATAAAAACGAAAAACCCGAAAGTATTAGCAGTAGCTGCACAATATTTTAGGTGTTCTTAAAAAAATATATTATACTCGTAATAAGTACTATATAGAATAAAATGGCGATAAACGATAATAGTTAAAAAGTGTACTAAAAGTGCTTTAGGTAATTTATTACAAATACTTAAAAGTTTTTATGTTGTTAAAATTTTCAGGGAAAAAAAAGTAAAAACCTGTGATTTTTCTAAATAATTTCAGGGAATAAAAATGATTTTGTTTGGTTTTATGACACCTATTTAACTTTTATAATAAAGCAGATGAAAAACTAATTCCAGAAATTATAAAAATTTTTTTATTATAATTCGTTCCTATTTTCGGATATTTGTTTTCTTTTTCCTAATACTTTATATGAGGGTCTCAGAAGCAGAGTGGCGTAAGCCACAAATAAGAGAAAAATTTTTTTTTTGGTGCAATGAACATCTTCTAAAATCAGTAATATTAGTTTCCAGTTTAGAAATAGCTTTTTTCCTATTTATTTTTCATAAAAGTACTTTTGCTTTTGAAAAAATTTTCTGATTTTTCAAAAGCAAAGTGGCATAACCCACATTGTGGCTTACGCCACTTTGCTTCTAAGTCCCTCATATATAGAACGTGAAATATGCAACAAAAATATTAAAATTTTTATACTTAAGCATTTGTGGTATCGTGAACGCTGTGGTGTAAGTATAAAAGTAATTATCTACATGGCACTGAGTCACAAGTGTTTAAGTACTCAAAATTATTACTCAAATCAATTTAAAACAATTCAAGTAATTTGCTAAAGTCTGGTATATCTATGCTTTTTTTTTTATACCGAGTTCGAACATTATGGTTATATCGGTTCAAAAATTTCCTGTTTGTTTTTATTACAGATTTATATGATAGGAGAGTCAAAAATATTGTAATATTTATAAATATTTTTAATTATTACTGTAAAATCTTAGAAATTAATGTCAAATATTTTAATTAAATATTAATTTTTATTAAATAATTGAGATCAATATTTTTAATCATTTACTAATCATTATTTTAAATTTCTTTTAATTTCAGGTAAGTCGAACCATTTTCAAACAAATATTAAAAATAAGTGAGTATAACCTACAAGTAAGTGTCAAACATTTTCTTCTCCTACAAGTATCTTGTTTCTTGTTTTCTTACGCCATTTTATTTTTACCCTAGTAAATCAAAATTATTGTTTTGTTATATTAAAAATATAACAATTAATTTAATTTATTTTTATTTTCAATAATATTATTATTGAAAACAAATTATTATTTAATAAAATTGTTTATTATTAATTTTTTTTTATAAAATTTTCTCTTTCAATACTTTTAAAATTATCCTTTAACATTTTCAATATCCTATAATGAAAACGTTTAATAAAAAAAAATCCTAAAACGAAAAGTGATTTTAAAATTTTCATTTTTAAAATAAAAATCATTATCCTTTCTATATATAAAAATTTAAAATCAAAAATTAATTCAACCTTATGTCCTGAATATTTTTCTTTTTTTTGATCCTTATATAAGAAAATTTGTTATTGTTTTCGTTATTATAATTAAATTTAAAATCTAATTTTAAGGAATTTTTTTCTTAAATTTTTTGATTTTCCTATTTTTGAAATATTTCTTGGGTTTATTAGCTTTCTTTTTATTCATTCGTTGAATAAAAATCATTACCTTCCTGCCCAATATACAGGAAAATAAGAATATAATAAAAATACCCATATAGATTTCGTATGCGTACAGATTATAAATAGGGTTTAGAATTTGGAATTATTTAAATAAAAATATAGAAAAAAAAAGTATTATTATAAAAATTATATTAAAGTATAAATTTCAAATAAAAAAAGGAAATAGCTTTAATATGAAGACCACAATTATATCCTAGTAGGTATGTATACAAGTCAAATGTGTCAAATAATACTACGCCTAGATTGAATTAACAATGTCAAATTTGTGATGTTAACACGAATAAATATGGTTTTAAAAATTTTAGTGAAGCTATTCATGGATCTTAGCTTGCTTAAAATGCAGCTAAACTTCAACTATTTTTATTACCATATGGAATCTACTCGATTCTTCCGTCTCGATTAAATTGATTGATATACTTGCAATTTCTAGAAAAACCATCATGAACGTTTGGCGGGCTTAACGAATAATAAGTATAATTTTTTTTTTAATAATTATTTTTCGAGAAAAAAACTACTAGCAGAAGAATACGAAAAATTGTCTCAAAATTCGGTTATATATGTATATTCTAAGCGGTTATATATCATATATCGCTGGAATGTTGGTGTATTCCACATAATTCAAAAATTTCTCTCTCTTGTAAACAATCTATCGTACAAAGTAATCTATCGGACAAAGGTTTTATGTATCGCTTTAAAACGAAATCGTAAATTTATAACACTCTTTAGCCTACTATTATCAAAAGTATAAATATTAAGAAGATAGAAATTATAAGGTACAAGAAATAAGTCAGGTGAAAAATCATAATGTATACTGAATGATTTTGTGGGTGATGATGATGATATTGATAAAAATTGTCTAAAAAATTTTAATGTACAATTGACCACATTATAATGTATTGTGTCGTGTTTAGTTATATGTTAGGTATATATATATATATATATGTTAGGTATATATATATATATATATATATATATATATATATATATATATAATATATACATATGTACATTTTCTTATATTTTCTATTATTAATATATTCTTCTTGTTTTTATTGTTGGGACCAATTAATAAAAATATCTATAAAATCTTAAAAACCTTTATCTCTATTGTTTTGTTATATACCATCATACAACCGCATACATCGGATATTGATATACAAAAATATATATTTATATTTTATATCCTTAAAATTTTATACAATTATATTATTATCATATACATATTGATAAGGAATCAAAATGTCCAACTTTTATTAAGTTAAAAAAAAAAGGATATCAGTGATTTTATATAATATTAATAATAATAATAATAATCATAATGTTATATACCTATATAATAATGATTAGAGTAAATGGTCTAGGAAATTAAAATTGTTTTTATTCTGTGATTTTCATAATATTTTTTTGTTTTGTCTTTTATATGCCTTCAACTCGTCTATATTTTATATAGTAACTGTTAAATATCTTAGAAAAATACATATGTATGTGTATGTACGTGTATTTTTTGTGGGGGAACAAAAACATAAAAAGGATATATTAAATTTTTGGACAGAAATGAAATTAATAATGCATGAATTGAAAAAAACAATATTAAAAAAAAAACAAGAAGAATTGAAAATAAAAGAGAAAATAAGAAAATTTAAGAAAAGTGTATATTGTTTAACATATCCTTTATGTGCTGATTAAATAAATAATATCAATATACACATACATATATAAAAGTATAACATATATATATAAGGAAGGATATAATGCATTGTTTAGCACTGTGATTGTAATAAGATTTAATGGATTTATGCTGTTTATTGTCATACTTATACAAAAAGAAATCTTTTTTTGTTGTTTTATTTGAAAATTTTATTAAAACAAAAGTTTCTTTTAATTGAATATTGAAAGATAATTTCCTCCTTTTTTTTGTATTTTAAATTAAATTTTATAAAATAAAATTTTAATAAATAATTTCCTAACAGTATACTAGAATATAATGTATTTAGTGAATGATCCATGAAATAGACATGTTCTTCTAAATAATTTAGATCAATTTTTATCGAATAGTGTATAAAATCTGTTATACAGCACACGTGAACGAATTCCAAAACAATTTTATGTACAGATTTATGTGACGCATAACAAAAGGCAATAGAAAGTGGCAAAAGTAGCTTAATTGAGCTCGTTTCATTTAAAGAAGTCGTTTTTTCTGCTCTTAATTGTAATAATTATTGAACAATTGTGAATAGCTTTATAATATTTTTAAATGCAATGTTATACTACAATTGTTATAAATTTTACTTTAATTTAAAAGACTAAAGTAACTGAATTTAATATAACAACACTATGAATATTCGTATATACTTGCACAAATATTTGTATATTGCCCCTATATTATAATTTGAACATGTATTCACATACACACGTTGCATGTTTAAGCATTGAAGTGTAATAAACAATATAAGAAGCGTCAAAAGCTTATCACATCCTTAAATAATTTTTTAAAGGAATCAAATAAAACTTGCATTGCACTGTTAAATAAGAGTTTTTGCATATTATAAGGCGTTTTTTATAATATTCATTATAAAATTTTTTTGTTATGCATAAAATTAGGATAAAAAAAATATTTGCAATGGCACTTAATTTACTTTGTTTCATAAATTCTTATAATATATAATAATAAAACAAAGGAAATAAATAATCTTTTCTCCCTGTCACATATTTCAAAAACATTCAACTTACATGAATGTATATGTATATGTACTTTGCTACGTATGTGTTATCATTATTACACATATTATGTTTTGTGTCTATAAAATGTTAAACGCCTAACTATCTCTTTATACAGCTTAAATAAAACACAAAAATTTCATCTTCTTAAAACACGTGCTATATATACGAGTATGTATGTATGTAAATATGCTTCTTATACCTTGTTACTTATGTACATAATATTAAATAATATATTCTGAATATTTTGAATATGAAGACTTCAACATAACTAACTATATGTGAATACCGTAGCTATGTATATATAAATTTTGTATGTAAATGTTACATAGTATGCAGTATATGTGTGTTATAAATGTCAGAATTCAAAGAAAATTTCTTTTTAATCTTTTGGTTATAGGCAAGTTTTGCTTAATGAGAAATTTCACTGCTTTTAATAACGTATTTATTACAAGGTTATTTTTTTTATCATTTATTTTTTTTATACAAGAAGAAAAATTATAAATTTTTTCCCTAAAAGGGGAGCAAAATATGAAAAAAAAATCGATATTTTTCTTTTTTTCTTGTTTCAAGGCATTGAAGAATTTCTGCGTTGAAAAAAAAAAATTACTTAAAAAATTTGAAATATTCAAAATTTCATTTTGAAAGATGAATTTTAAATTTTTATGTTTACGAATATTTTTATAAAATATGAAATGAATAATGAATTTAAAATACTTAATATTTAAAGTGCTTCTTTTAATTTTTTGATAAAAATATGAAATTTTTACAGCAAAACTTTAAGTTTCAGAAATAAGTTCGAAATCAGGGAAGTTCGAATGTAATAAATTCGTTCAACTTTCTTAAAATGTTAAGTCAAATCACCTTGGCCACCTTTCATTCAATATGGTGCAAAGAGGTTTTTCAAAAACGTAGAGTATATTCTGCCATCACCTAGAGATTTGCAAAGCCGGGATGAGAAAACAGCCTATCTAATCCTAGCCATCGTAAAAACCGAATGGAACAGTGGCCAGTCATATCTCCTGGGCAAAGATGCCTTTGATACAATGACCGCACTCGAGTCAGGAAAGTGCGTTAAGGTTATTAGCTCTATCGTCTGCTTTCCTTGTTCGGTTATTAAGTCCAACGCGCTGCCACATTTCTTGGAAAGTACTCTGTCAGGACGAGTACTGCTAGGAGTTCATCTATACCCTTGCAGAACACCTGTTGTCTGTTTCTTTACGCTTTTCTTATTTGCCTATTGCAGCTCGTGAGTAAGCTCTAATTTTCTTCCCAGAACCCGACGCCTCGGCCTTATTGATGAGCTTTTTCCCTATACTTAGTTTAAGTCTTAAAAGCTCCCTATTCTACCATGTGCACATTCTAGTGTTCCGCCTCGACGCGACGGTGCAATTCCTATGATAGACGTCAGAGCCCCAGAAGTAGGCACGGAACCAAATTGAGCGAATCGAGATCTTTCTTTAACGATATCTTCACTAATTGCATTTATGAATTTCGGCCTGCTGCACTCATTCATAAACGTTAATTTATTGCAATATATGAATTCAAGTAGGCATTTACTTCTTTTATTTATATCAATTCTGTAGAAAGTGCGGTGCGCATTGGCGTCTCTTCTTCCTAACATAGATGTCCCCTATATCATTAAACTGATCGTGTGGATGGGCATAGTCCCTGGGGACGTTTGATGAGCATACAATAAACTCTATCCAGTTCCGGGGAACCTCACCTTCACCAACGTAACATGCAGTAATTTGGAACTGAGAATATGTTAATCTTTTACTAAACAATAGTATTATCATACTATAATGTAGCTCAGCTGTTAAGCCTTTATCCATCCTTTCTTTATCTATACGAAACACCCTCCAAAAGCTCATTTTAAGACTGAGATTTTGCTTCACTATCTTGCACGTCACACAGATGTCCTGTCTGGGAATGTTTTTAACATCTACCAAAGCTATGCTGTAGCCGTCCTAAGGTTTAATCTTACTGCAGAAATTGGTACATGAATCTCTAATCGCACGATGACTACTTTTATTTTCCCGATCTGACAGTTGGATAGCCTCTCATTGGGGTGCAAACCATGAGCCAATTTTAAATTTTTCATTATTAACTTTTAATTTTTAACCAAACGTTTTTAGGTTAATTGCAGCTCTCTTTACTTCTTGCACAGCTAACAACCCATAATATTTAGATATAATTCAAAAATTTATATCCTAAAAGAATTCAGCTATTCATATTTAACAAAAATGTGATTTACTAACTCTAATATGAAATTAAAGAATATAATTTTAAGTAGATTTTAGAATTCAGCTTCAACTTTGATGCACCGTAAAAATTTTATTTAATTTTATGCATTTTATTTATTAAGCACATTATTTAATTAATTTATATTATATTTATGCTGTAATTTACAATTTATTTGTAATTAACAATTATGTTGTATATTTTATTTTTGTTTAGTATAATGTTATGAATTTTATGATTATTTAATTTTCTATTCAAAATCCTATAGTATTATGTAGAAATTTGTTTTGTTTTTTTTAAGTATATACTTTTGCTTCTTTCCTATTATTATTGTTGTTATTTTTATTTTATTTTATTTTAATTAAATATTATTTAAAATTAATTTATTTCATTATTCATTTGTCATGTCATTTCATTCAATTTCATTCATTCAAAATCATTTTTCTTAACTTATATTGTGAATTGTTAATTTTTCCGCCTCTTATATTTGTAACATTTCCAATTTTTCATTCATTTTTTTTCTTCTTCTCTTTTTTCTCAATACATTTTATTTCTTATTTTCGTTTTGTTTTTGTTTAATTTAATCTCTTTTTTAAATTAACCTCTTTTAAATAGTAGTCAGTATTATTAAAAATTACAAAAAATAAATAAATTCTTGTTAAAAACAAACCATTTTTTTTAAATAAATTGTAGTTAAAAAATTTATAAATAAAAAAAAAATTTTATATATGTATAAAAAAAATAGCCTTTCCTTTGCTTTTCTTTAAAGCTTTAATTATTACTTAATTACTATATATTATTATATATAAATGCTTTTATATATTAAATATTTTATTATTGTATTACAAAGTAGACAATTTTTTCAAATTCAACAAAAAAATAAATAATTAAATTAAAAAAAAATAAAATATAATTAAACAATTAAATATAAAATAATCTAAAAAAAAACAAAGAAAACCCCAAATTTTAAAACAAAATACAAAAAATTTCAATTATAAATCAAATTTACAATATCATGCTATATTGCGAACATTAAAATAAAATGTTAATTAAATCTTCTATTAAAAATCTTAAAAAATAAATATTAAACTCATATATAAAACACAGAAAAATTTTAACATTTTATATAAGTACCTAAATGAAATCTCATATTTATATACAAACAATATAAAATAAATTTTTATATATTAATAAAATTTGAATTTTTAATTGAAAATTTAAAAGTGAAGGAAAAATATTAATAAATTTTTTATTGCTACATACTGGTGTTAGTTTTGAACGGGTTTTGGTGTAATTTGGATCATTCCAATTGAAACCGTCCAAAACTGAGGCTTGTTTGTTAGTACTGTCGTCCCAAAGAAACAGGAGAAAATAAAAATATTTTGTCTTTATTCGTTATTATTTAACAATTTAATTTCATTATTAATATTTTTTAATTGTTTATTTCAATTTTTATTAATTGTTAAATTTGTTTTAACACCTTTGTTAATTTCAAATATATTTTATTTTTTTGTTATCTGTTATTGTTCTTTGTTTTTTAATTTAAAATTTAACATAACAAACCGCATCCATAAACCCCAACTCTTTATTTTAAATTATTCTTTATTTTTTTTTTTATTTAATTTATTTTTCTTTTTAGATTTTTATCATTGTAATTAAAAAAGAAAAAAAACACAATGTATGTATTATTTTTTATATATATATATATTATGAAAAATTAGTTTCCAAGCATTGAAATTTAAAAAAAAAAAATATTTATATAAAATATACAACAAAAATATTTATATATAAATAAAATAAAGAAAAACATTATAATATTATTGATATCACATTTTTAATTTATATATAAATTTTAATTTTTGTATTAATTAGTTTATAAAACTATACAAGTATGTTATTTATATTA
Source organism: Condylostylus longicornis (assembly GCF_029603195.1). Lineage (NCBI taxonomy): Eukaryota > Metazoa > Arthropoda > Insecta > Diptera > Dolichopodidae > Condylostylus > Condylostylus longicornis. The sequence continues at coordinate 2,203,781 of NW_026578052.1, read as the reverse complement.
TCACCAAATAAATACCCAAAAGAAAATATCTGTAAACAAATGAAAACATTTTTATTATTATTATTAATTTGAATAAAAACAACAATAACAAAAAGAAATCGAAATTCCAAAAATTTAATATGAAAGTAAAGAAAAAAAAAAACCTCATTCAATACAAAAAAATTAAAACCCAACCTTACAAAATTTTATTATTTTATTTTATTTCAAATTAAATAAAATAACACTGCAATTAAATATGAAAAAAAAATTTAAATATTTTCTTTTTCAGAAAAAATTTTTTTTTTTTAATTTTCAATATACCTACTTTTAATTTCATTAAAAACAATAATAACAATATTGACATTAACATTAATATTTTTAAAATATTTCATATCTTACAAATAATACAAAAGATATACTCATTTTAAATGTATGATATAAGCACAAAATAAAAATTTTTTTCAGAAATTACTGTAAATTTTAGAACAACACAATAAAAATTAAATTTCAATGTGTTTATTTTGACATCACCAAAACATATTCCAAAATTTTTATAATAAGACACAAACATAAAATTCTATCAGTTACATGATAAACAACATAATTTTTAACATTCAAAAAATACCAAATTTTTACATTCAACTTTTCAAATTTGATATTCAAATCACCCACATTCTGTTACTCGCATCACTTGATTTCATAAAATCAATTTTGAATTTTGAGATTCTAGAAGAAAAACCACAAAAAAAAAATTTTCAATAATATCCAATCACTTAAAGTGAGGTACCGCACAGAATATGTGTGTAAACGTTATTCACCGTCATTTTAAAACTGGCTAAAATGACTTAAACTTCAAAATACACAATTTTTAATTTAAACCTTCAATTTAAAAATTAAATATTGAATATTTAATGTATAGTTTGATTTTATTAATTAACAACTTACCTACAACACTTGATTACTAAAGGGTAAATAATACTTATTACAAGCACTCTAAATCCAACTTTTACTTTATGAATCAATTTTCATGAAATATCAATTCGATTTTCGTATGTTCACAATATGTTGACAACAATTCAAAACACAGAATTTTTATTTTCAGCTAACATTTCATTACTATATTCATTCACAATAAGACTTTTTAATGCATTATAAATATTTTGAGAAAAAAAAAAAATAATCCCTCCACACGAGATAACGAAATAGCGCCACTCAAAAAAAAGTAGTTCTATTGTGTAATTACAAAATTTGTTTACTATAAACTATATACAAGAGCCGTCGGCGAAATACGGCTCATGGCAGCATGCGGCGGCCGGTTGAATTTCAAAATGTGTTTTTACTGCTTCCAAGAGAAAATTAAATAACAATCAATTAAATTAAGTTGAAAACGTACCATTTTTCTCGTAAGTATGTAATGTAAGAAGCCCGAGTACCCATAACCCACAAAAGTTTTCCCGACAACTGATTTACACAATGATAATACCATATATTTGACAATAAATTTTTGTTATAAACAATTTAATTTTCTTTTTATAATTATATTACAAAGACTAATGAATATTACAAAAAAAAAAAAATAGCACAAGAAATTTTCACATATTTAAAGTTTTTATTATAATTTAACCAGAAACATTTTAAAATATAAAAAATTTTCATTAATTTTTTTAATCATAATTCGTTTTTAATAATTTAAAAATATTAAACAACTGTTTCTATTAACACTTTAATTAATAATTACCCTATAATGTCAAAAACAAATCAATAATTTCCAATAATGAAAATTATTTCATATTATCAAATCATTTAATTAACACACTTATGTATAAAAATAAAAATAAAAATATTTAAAATTATTATAAGACCTACATAGATAATTACATTAATTTTCTTTTTGTTTATATTTTTTTTGTCATTATTAACCATCAATTATAATATTATTAATTTATTCATATACAAATATTAATTCCAAAAATTTTAAAATTAAAAAACATTAAAGATGGTCAATTTCTAGTTTTTTTTTTTTAAATATACAAGCAACTCAATACCACATAAATTAATAAAAAAAAAGGACATAATTAGTTTTTATAATTTTATTGAAAATTTTAATACATACATTAATTAATTATTATAAAAATCCAAAAAAACAAAGAAAAATTATTTATCTTTTTCTTGTTTTTTTTCCAACTCTAACAAAATGTCATTATTTTATTTAATTTATTTAAAATTTAATTTTTGAATTATTTTTTTTTTTTTGTGTTATACTTTAAATTATTCTTTTTTAATACAAACTTTTTTTTAATTACTTAATTATTATCACTATTATTATTTTTTGTATTTTATATAATTTTTTTATGTGTTTGTACTTGTTTTATATTTTTAATTTATTTTTCAGTGATAAAAAGTGATGAAAATATAAAAATGTTATGAAAAAAGTGTTATAAAATTAAATATAACAATTAATATTAATTATTATTTTAAATTATAATAATAATTAAGATTCCAGAGGAAGTGAGAAATTTATAATAATTAAGTGCAAGTAAGTTAATTAAATTGAACTTAAAAAATTTAAGCAAGTATATAAGAAAGAAAAATATTTTAAATTAATAAAAATTGGAATAATAATAATAAAAAAAATAAAATAATAATTATTTTAATAATCTCTTTAATTTATTCTTATATCATACTAAATTTTAAAATTTTTAATTAATTAAGCATTTATAATAAAATTAAAATATTAAAATAAATTATTGGATATTTTAAAATTCTATAAAGTAGAGTTTATGAAAAGCATGTAATAATTTGCAGTGTTATTTTCATTTATTTTTATTTTTTTCATTTAATTATTATTAAAAATATTTTCAAAGAAAAATCTTTTATAATCACATTTTGTATAACATTTTGTTTTTTTTTATTTTCTTAGAGAATTGCATTTAAATTAAAATATGTAATATTAATTATTATTATTATTATTTTTTTTTTGGTATAAATATTTGTTATTTATTAAGTATTATATTAAAAGTATAAATTATAATTCATTTGTTTACAGTCTTTTTATATATTATATAAGAAAAAAATTAATAGAAAACGATAATGTAGAATTTTTAATTTTTTGAAAAATTTTTTCCATATTGCATCCTCAATATTTTTTATTTTCATTTTGTTTTATCTTGAACGTATGATCCTTTTATTTATTTTCATATTAAGATAGTTGCATATATTTTATTCAATCACCATTAATATTATTTTAATTTATGAATAATAATTGAGATAGATCTTGTAGTAGTAATTGCTAGAAATTATCAATCAGTAAGCCGCCGTAAGCGTATATATTAATAAATAAATGCATGAAGCACATATAGGCTCTTAAATCTCAATATTATAAAATTGGAATAAGAAAATTGTTAAGGAAATTTAAATAAAGAAATTTTTAACTAGTACAAGTTTTAAGAATTTTGAATAAGTAGACGATTACAGTCATGTTTTCACATTGATTTTCATTTAGATAGAGATCATAATATTGAAGAAATATTGTACTTTTTGAGAGAATAATGACATAAGTCAAAATATAGATTCAAAACTCGCTTGTATTTACTTTAATATATAAAGCTTTTCTGTAACAAAATAATATAGAAAATTTTTTCATATACATGTTATAATAGTTCTATAATACAAACATTTTTTAGGTTCCGATAGTAATTTAAACTCGACTATAAATACTATAAATTCCGGAAGTCAAAGTTTTATTTTTAAGTTGTGTCGTTATTCTTCCAAATGTGCGATATAGGGGATAAGAATTTTTAGACGTGCCCATTTTAAGCTAATTTATTTAGAAACAACCTTAATATCAATTTTTAGCACTTTTCCAAAAAATTTTTTGAAAAAAGTGCTTATTAGTTTCACTCTGTCCGTCCGTCCGTCCGTCCGTCCGTCCGTCCGTCCGTCTGTCCGTCCGTCCGTCCGTCAGTCCGTCCGTCCGTCCGTCCGTCCGTCCGTGGACACTTTTTTTGTTTACAAAACTTCTACACCCTTTAAGATAGAAAGCTGAAATTTCATACGTACATAGATCTTCACTAGAAACTTATTTCCGTAGAACAAAATTTTTACCTATCTCCCCCCCTCTAGAAGTTATACTCCTCCAAAACCCTAAAAATGGCCTTTTTTAAATATTTGTTGCAATGAAACCATAAGCATTTTTGAAATTTTGCAAACGCAGAAAGGCAGTGGCTTGCTTCCCCTAGCGCGATATACTATAGTTAAACTTTAGAAAAACAAAATGGCCATTCAAATTTACCGTTATCTAAAGTCCTTTTTTTCCAAATTTTTGATGTCATTTTTCTTCTAGACCCCAGCCTGTAGAAGCTTGAAATTTTAGGAGCTTTTAGACATTATCAAATTGTTCATTTCGTTAGAAGAAAATTATTTTCCTTCTCCACCCCCTCTCAAGTTATCACCTCTTGAAATTCGTAAAATTTGAATTTTTGACATCTTATATTTCCGAAACCGCAAGCTTTTCCAAATTTTTATAAACGCAAAAAGCTAACGGTAAATTCCTTGAAATTAAAAAATATAATTATTTTTCTTAACTCACACAATTAACCCTTAAAATCGAGCATTATGTTAACCCCTTTTTATATTAATTTTTGCTTTATTTCAAACACTGCATATATGCGTCATCCTAAATATATGCAATTCTAGAAATAGTTTTGTATATGAATGAAAATAATTTTAATAGTTTGATAGGTATACATAGACGTTATTTACAAGCAGAATTTTCACTTGTTGAAGGGAAAAGTGCTACAATACAAACCATTGGTTTGACCCAACTTTATTACTTTTAAATTTAAACAAGTTGAAAAATACTATCTCTTACATATTATTCATATAATAGCCTTTTTCCCCCATATTGAGTACGTACATAAAATGTAATTTACACGTTCAATAAAAATTCTATAGCCATTGAATGACAAACTGAGATTTCTTATTTCTATCCGTACTTCGTATTCGTTCGATATGTTTATAGACGTTTAATTATATACTATATATAAAAATAATATAAATAAAATTATATAATAAAATAAAAATCAAATAAAACAAGAAAATAAAAAAGGAAAATAACAATTTATATGGAAAAGAGTCCTTTCTGTACATGTACAGGATATTTAATTTCACTTTAATAAAAAAAATAGTGCATGACTTTCAATTAGTGAATAGGTGATAAGTCTAAAAATTATAACAAAAAAAAAAAAAAAATGAAATTACTAAACCAAACCATATCAAATTAAATTAAGTACATACAAAATAGTCAAGTAAAGACCATATAGAAAATGCGATAGAATAGGAATAGGTTTTATTTTTTTTATTAAATATCATCACGCTAACTTCTTATCTCATGAACTCTCTATAAAACATAAAACAACAAAACCCATTTCTATAAATTTATAATCTGTAATATAATGGAACGGAAACAGGATATGGGAGGCAAAAGGAGAATTTATTTTAGTATACATGTAGATATTTTTTTTCAATGTTCTTAGTTAATTCATTTAGTCAAAAGTCACTCAATATACTATTCGATATTACAGACACTTAAAATTTACACGTTCTTTCTGCCCACAAAATATATGTATGTACATGTATTTAGAGTATCTTCATAATACAAAAAATTGGAAGAGAGTTAAAGAAACCGAAATCGATTCAAAACCTCAAAAAATAATGCTTGCCTGCCACCTATCCCTAAGCTCTTCAACAATTTTGTATTTTGTAGTCATTTTCTTTTCTTTTTTATTAATACAACATTTATTTGGTATGTGTCGTGCCAAGACCATATGAAATTTTATATATATATATTTTTTTTTTGCTACCAATTTTCCATTTCTATTATTTTTATTCTCACCCTTTTCTTTTTTTTTGCTGTTCTATCTGAATCCTGTTAAATGATTATAAAAATTAACAGTTGAATGCGTTATTGCATGCAATCGCCACTTCCACTTATTAAAAGAGTTCAAAATGTAGAAATTTGAAAAAAAAAACGTACTAAAAAAATTGTAATTCAAAAATTCGATTTTCATTTTGAATTTCAAAAACTAAATATGAATTGTTATTGTTGTATTGTAGTGCCATATGTGAGACTAATTACAATGTTAATTTTATATATTGCCTAATTATGAATGACATTTTTGGCGAATATGATCAGCGAATTCGCTAAAATTTAAAGCGAATGAGATGTTAAAACTCTCGAATGAAAATTCTATGCGAATAGACAAGCGAATGAAATTAGAAATCATAAACAAAATTTTTTGTATCGCATTAACTATTTTAAGTTTATAATAATAGTATTGATGACTTGAGCTAACAACGTTTGATACCCGGCGAACCAAACCATTCGCTGTCATAATTTGAAGTGTTATTTGATTCGTTTAATTCATTCGATCAGCCATTCGGTTCGTCCTCTCCTCTGAACTAAACTGGAATTTCTTCAAAGGAATCCGTTCTTGTGTGAGCGAACAACTTTGTTAACCTATACAATTCACGGTCTATGGACTCTTATAACGTTCTTTATCATATAAACCACTCAATATCTCATAGTGAAATGGAATTGAATATTCATTATAGCTCTATAAGTCTATAGTATAGATAGATTTTATCCTCGTAATTTTTATAATGTATGGTGTACGTGTGTTATTTTTCTTATTTGTTTGTTTGTTTAGTTTTCACTTCCATTCTGGTTTGCTTTTTGTTTTTCATATAATATCAGTCATCAAAAACGTTTATGAACGTTAAATACGTAATTGATAGTATAGTTCTGATCAGCTTGTCTCTTTTAGGTTTTTTATCTGATTTTAATTAATTAACAAAAGCCTGAAATAACGTTTATCGAATGAAAATTAATAAGCTCTCCTATTTATACCTTCTTCATTTTAAAACTTTTGTTATTAACTCTTATAATAATACATGGTGTTGGGTAGATTTACGTATAATATGTACATACATATGTGTTCGTATGCGTGTTAATGTATTTGTTTTTATAAAATATATAAAATTGTAAAAAAAATGGTGTACGATTGTCATGTTTTATATACAAAAATATTTTTTTTTTCATTTTATTTATTTTTATCGTAGAATGAGGACACGTGCATTTAATAGAAAATAAAAACTTTATATATATAGATACACGTATATAGATTCATACATAGTCGAGTATTTTAATTTTATTTATTTAAGCACAATAATACAGAAATGTTTGAGTACATATTTATAGAAATATTTTAAAAATTTATAAATAAATTAAATAAATTTGTATGAAGCTACGTAAAAAAGTAAATATTTGGTGTATATGGTGATGGTAAAAAATAAATGTGAAAATTGATAAAATTTAGTCACTTTTAAAAAAAACAACAACTTTTTTTTCTAATGATGAAGAATTCATTAGAATTTATGAATAGAAAATGCAGAAGAGTTTTAAGTGTGATTTAGTTCACATACATTATGCACATAAATTTACATTTAATTTGTTTAATTAACATTTTTGAATATTCGGAAAGATTATATAAATTGTTGGTTAAAAAGGGTTGTTTTAAAAGAAATTCTTGGTTAAAGCAAAAAATGAAGTTAAGGGCATCATATGTGGTTTAAATTAAAACTTAATTGCAAAAATAATTTCCCTTTATTTGCCAAGTATTCGGCAAAGATGACTTCGATTTTTATATAGAAAAATATAGAATAAGTTCAATTAAGTAAGAATCTTGTGCCCTTATGTTGCTTGTAAGTGTAGAATCTTCCACTCTCTACACTCACTATTGCGCGAAATTTATTTCTTTAAGAAATTCAACAATATTTGTAGTATTAAGGCTTCATGTGTTTAAAAAAGGCGAAGATTATTGATCGAGTCATTATTGTAATTTTGAGCACTACAAAATAAGAATTTATAAGAATTTAATTTATAAGAAAAATTATAAGAAACGCAATTTTAATAAAAAAAATCGGTATAATGTTAAATAGCGTCTGTCTGGAACGCAATTTATAGCAAAAATCGCTGGAATATAAAAAATGTCTGTCTGGAACGTATATATAGAACAAGTAGAAGTTTAATCAAAAACAAATTTATTAATATAGGAGATACAAGGTTTTATAAGGATATCAGGAAATCAAAACATAAATTAACAAAAGAAGCAGCTAATTTGCTAATTAAATAATATTGAAATTGCATAATTTACGACTAATTATGATGCCTATAATGAGCCCTAGTAACACTTGTAAATCCACCATATATGTTCAATATGAAAACGAATATTAATTGAAAAATAATATTATTAACTATAAAATTCATAAAAATCAAATTATAAAAAGGATTTTTTTTCCACATATATAATAAATTCTAATTGGATATATGTAAAAAGTAATATTTCAATTTAAATTTGCTATAATTATTATTTATGGAGGCGAGTTCTCGAATATGAATTTCTAATGTAAAATATTTGAAGTAGTTATGGTATATACGGGTACCTTTTCTCGGAATAGAAATAAAATTTAACTAAAATAATCTTATATCTAATTTAATTTCCTCTTATTTACAAATTTTTCCTTATAATTTTAAATAATTAATATTTGATTATATATATTTGTACATTATATAAGTTCATATTTACCAAAACTGTTGTAATATAGTTTTGTGTTCTCATAGTTAAATGAAATATTTGAAATTTTCAAATTAAGTACACTATATATTATATAAGTTATTCATAAAATTAATTTGGAAAATATTCTATACAATGCTTATATATATATATATATAATAAATATATATATATATATATAAACGTGTGTAGTTACAGTTTTATTCATATTTTGTAATTATATTATTAAATTTCTATAATTATAAATAAATTTCTTAATAAATTAATAATAATAAAAAAATTTTTTTCTGAAAATTTTTCACTTTATACTTCTATAAGTACAAAAATGAGTTATTATTAATTAATAAATCCATATATATATATATATATATATATCCATATATATCCATATATATCCATAAAATTAACATTGAATTTAATTTATTATTAAAATCTATACACATGTAACTATATACACACAATGTTGTGTGTAAAAATATATAAAATAATATATAAAATAAATTCTCAATTAATTTATTGGAAAATTCTTAAACTTATATACTTACCATAATTATATATATATATATATATATATTACATATATATACACATATTTAAGTAGAAATTAGAAATTATTTAATAATTTTTTTTTTTTTTTGCCAATTGATAGAAAATAAAACTATAAATGTAGGTATATGAACTTAATGTTTATATATAATAAGAGAATAAATGTGTGAATATTCACATAAATGAATTCATTAAATGATATAATCGTTATCCTTTTATATGATTATCCTTTCTCTATAATATATTAATAATGTGTATGTATAAAAGTAAAATATTTTTTGTGATCATGTTCGTTGATAATTGGTTTTCTAATTTTTTTTTGTTTGTTTTTGTTCTGTTATAGTGTGTATATTTTTTACTTGGAAATTGACTAATTTTCCTTGCAAAGAAAATTGAAAAAAAAAAGAAGTAACAAAATATAGGAAAAAAAAAATGAAATTGAAAAAAAGTTTTTCCGATTTCCCAATATTCGAATTCAATAATAAAAATATTTTTTTTTTTTATTCTCAACAAAATACCTAGTAAAATAAAAAATAAAATAAACACAAAAAAAGAAGAGAAAAAAAAAATTAAACCCAAAATCCAAGAAGAAAAACTTTTCAATTTGTGTTTTTTTTTCTTTTTTTTCTTCTGCTCTTATATCTCTTAATTTCTATAGTTTCTTAACCATTCAATATAGAACAAAATAAAAATGAGAAGAAAATAAGAAAATGAAAATTTTCTAATTACCAAATTAATCATTTGTGAACAAAAATTATATAAGAACATGTGTAAAGGAACAAGGATATTCATATAATGTATTTAAGGATATTGAGAGAAAAAAAAAAATAATAAAAAATATACAAAAATTATACACATTTTTTTTTTTACTTTTGCTTTGCGGTTTCTTATACTTTAATATTTTTACTCGAAATAAAAGAAAATCGACTTTTCTATTTATATTTTTCCCACCAAAACCATCTATAATTTTCTTTTATAAAAAGAAAATATTCTATACAAAATAGAGAAAAAGGAAAAAAAAATTTTCGTAATTTCGTAAAAAATTATTTTCTTATACAAAAATCATTTTATAATAGAAAAACAAAAAAACAAAAAAAACAAAATCATATATGCAAGGAGTAAAATATGTAAAGAAGAAATTGAAGAATCATGATGAAAGACAGAGATAGAAAGAGAGATATAAACAGGCGAGAAATGAAAGGCGTAATAAAAGTTTTCAATTCGAGTATAACAGTTTTTACTTATTTCTTAATTTTTTTTTTTGTGCCATTTCAAGGATAATATTTTTTTCTTTTCCTTTTGTAATTTTGCAATTACATTTAGTTTACTTTCAATATATATATTTAAAGAAATATATGGGATATTTGCATATGTACACGGATCTGGAAAATAAATTATAAAATTAATTTTTTTAGTATGATTCACAATTGTTTAAATTTTTTAAGTTTTTATTTTAAAAGTTGTTCATAAATTTCGAATTGGTTTGAGAGATTGGAGCTATACTGAGAAAATTTGAATTTTAACAAAAAAAAATTTAGAGATTTCATACTTTAAGTAACAGTTCCTGCATATGGCATATGTAGTGTCCACTCAGTTAAAACCATATCTCATCAGCAATATAGGATAATCCGCCGTATTTTTAAACAAAAAATCATTGATCATAAATTTTATTTGGAATTTTTTAAGGAATTTGGTGATGACAACAGTGATTGTAAACCATTCCTGCGGGATGTGGTATTTGGATTTCCATCTGTAAATTATGCATTATGGATATAATGTAATTTTGTTTATCAACAAATTAATTATGTTCTAACGTAGACCTCAATTTGGTGTTTAACACAAAAAAAAAAAATTTGCTAATTTTCAAAGTAAGTTTTTCAAAAATTTTGTAGCCCAACTCAAATACAAGTTTCGTGATTATTTAATGGAGTGTATACGAAACCATAAATATTAAATAATAAATGTAGTATGAGAGCTATTTTTCCAAAAACTTGGAATCATTTATTATTATTACTTATGTATACTTCACCTTCAATTTCTTACTTAGAAACACATATGTACATATTTATGTTAAAAAAGCAAAAAAAAACATATTTGTGAAAAAATGAAAATTGAACGCACTTTTTAAAATAATTTTATCATATCCTTAAAATACATTTTATCTATATATACTTACTTTATACATACAAATATTTTCATTTAATATTTTTGTATTCGTGTATATACCATGAATTTACAAACAAACATACACGCAACCTCTAATCTAGTATATTTTAATAACATTCACTTTGGCTTCTTATTATTTTTCTTTCACAAAAAAAAAGAAAAAAATCAAAAATTTTCCTTTTTCTTATATGCACATACACTCATATAAAGTAGATACTTTACTTACATATTTTTCCTCGAAAACTACTTAACACGAAAAAATTCTAGGGGGTCATACACATAACCATTGGCAAAGGATGAAAAATTGAGTATGGTATTTTGATGTTTTTTCCTTTTTTTTCTTTGCTCTTCTGTTTTTCTCCCCGTTCTCTATTTCCCTCTTCTTTTTTTTACTCAATTTACGTATATTTACTCATCTACACAATTTTTTTTTTTAAGAAAAAAAAAAATAAATATAATTTTTAAAAGACTTTTCATGTTCAAAACTTTAAGTATTTATGAATCTAAAGAGGGTCTACAAGGATAATAATGTCTGTTAAACATCATCAGAAAAAAAAAAACAAAATGGAAAAAAGAAAAAAAATTAAACGAAATGATAGGAAAAAAAATATCAACAACATAAAATGATCGAATTGAAAATGAGTTGGAAAAGAACAAGAAAAAAAAAAAGGAAAAATATGTAAGGAAAATTAAGAAAATGAAAAAATTTAGAAACAAGATTTGTGATGAGTGCAAAAAGAAATAAACAGAAAAAAGAATCAGAAAGCCATAATGGCTCCATTTCACTTCATACTTATGAAATGTTCATCATTTAAAAATGGATTGGATTAGAAACAACAAAACAGGAAAAAATCAAAATAAAATTTTTAAAAACTCTAGTGCGTAATTTTCTCAACCGCTCAAGATGTTAGCGATTGGTAAGGTTCAATTGTTCAAGAAAAAGTGACATATCTGCTGAAATAATCATGTTTCAGCGAGAGCCTCTTGTGCAGCTCAAAACGAACCTGACAATTCAATTTGTAGTGGATGTATAAGACGACTTAATAGAATCGAACCCTCATCTATGGTAATTTATAGTGAACTTAAAAAAATTTCTTCAACAAATATTTCAGTGAATGCTTTATCACCGACAACTTCCTGAATTAATTGTAAAAACGAAAAAATCTGGTGCATTAATTTGCACTATTTATTGGTTTACAAATTGCATACGTATAATAGTGGTTGTGGATTCCTATATAAAAATTACATTTGCACATCAAGAATTAAACAAACCGAACTAAGTATCATGTTTATCCGAAAGTAGATTTTTATGCTTTACAAAGCTTTATAATGTAAGTATTGAAATTCGAAACAAAAAGTCTTATAAACATATCTGGTTAACGTAAATTCCAAAAACATCAACCAGTTTAGTAAAGCTTGCACTGGATTTGTAGATGAAGGCGTTTCTGAATTAAAGGCAGCTCAATATGTGCGTATATGCCAAATAAACTATGCTTCGTACTATGATTTGATTATTTCAAAATGAAATTGGTAATTTTAAAGGTTATGCCACTGCTGACAGTTGTGCCAAATTTCAGAGTTTTACTATCAATGTCACATTTTATAGTTTAGTGTGTTTTAAATCTAAATGATCTTATCATGAAATCGTAATTGAACTTTATCATAAATATCGGGAAACAGATAAAACTATGACAACAGAACAAGTAATAAAAAAGAAAAAAACATGAAAAAAAAAATTTTTGTAAAATTGTTACTAATTCAGTTGAAACGAATAAAACATATTGCGGGTGGAGAACAAAATAATTTCAAAACTGAGTAAGACTTGTATAAATTTTTAAATGACAACAAATGGTCAATGTCACACGGTTTTTGCTAAATGTACTTCGAGAAGAAGAAAAAAAAAAAACTAAGAGACATTCTGTGAACTAAACTTTTTTAAGACTTATACAAAATGTTAAGATTTACGAAGGATAAAAAGAAAAAAAGAAAGAAAAATAAAAATTAAGAAGTGTTTGATGAACTTTTATTTCTGTTACGTCTCTTACTCTATCCCATCTATCCAGCATGTTAAAATCTTTTCTTATTTTACTTCTTTTCCTTGCAAAGTAAAACGATATTTAATGTTGTAGAAAATTAAGACTTGTAATTGGATTTACAGGAAAATCGAGAAATATATAGAAGTAAATTTTTTTTTCAAATACAAGTACAATATTAAAGAATGAGATTTAATAAAAATAATATAAGAACGTTAATTAGAGTTTTTTTATAAATTTAATTTTTCAAATATAAATTAAATTTATTCATACGAAATTGTATTAAAGAATTTGTTTAAAGATCTAAGAATTAAGATTATTATTAAAATCTGAAATATTTCTGGAAAGAGTTTCTTAAATAACTCAATTATTTTTGAGAAATAACAACACCATTCATTTGATGTAACGCCAAATTCCTTGGATTGGAATTAGTGTACTGATGAACAGGAAATTAAATAAGATTTCAGAAATTGCTTGAAAGACCCAATTCAAAGAGACTAAAAGGAAGTCCATGTTGAAAAACGAAGCGCGGATATTTTTTTTTAACATGTTACATACTGTTAAGCATAAATTAACATAACAGCATCAATGAACGCAACGATGAAGAATAGTTGTATTAACGTCTATTTTGTCCAGACAAAAACTTATCCAAAAGCGAAATTAACAAACAGTTGAATGGAAGAAAATTCTGTTTTTCCTTCTGATCCAAATGAAAATTTACAATATTATCGTAATTACGAATATTACGAAAATTGTAATTATAACAGAATATTTTTTAATTATATGCAAATTCCTTTCCAATTGCATAATATACTCAAATACACAAAATTCATGAAAAATTTTAATGCAATATAGGAAAATATTAATGACGAATGAGTGAACTTAAAATAATTCTCTTAAATTCTATCGTATATTCTAATTTTGCTATTTTCAATATTTTTAATAAAACCCGATCAACATTCAATAATTTTATTATATATAACGCTCTCCTATTACTATGAAATCATCAATTTTAAATTCCAATTCATCAATTAATCCTCAAATATTTTAAATGTATTAGAGTAATTTAAATAGAAGTACACCTACACGAATTGAATTTAATTGCATACAGTTCTATTGTTTTAATATTTAATTTTTAAGAGCGAACATATTTGCTATAGATGCCAGTTTAATAACAACATTTACGTACATTTACAGGAACTATGTATTTATTATTACAACGATAATAAATACATAGTTCCTGAAATTCCATTGTATTTGCATCTATGACAGCTGAATATCTACAATAAAGATCTATTTCAATAGACTGCAAATTTAAAAAATTTAATCGATTCGTACTAATTTAATAACAATCTTGGCTGATACTTCTACAATTTATTACTGCAATTATTACTATTAATTGCAATTTCCTAATTTTCGTATCCAAGAATAATTAACGCTTTTCATAAAAATATTTTCCTATAGTTTTCGTATTACCAAGAGTATTACACTTTTACTTTTCTATGATTTCAGAAAAATTAAATTAAAAGAAAATTTTTCTTGCAATATCATCAATTTATTAACACCTCAAAAACTCAGTAACTTAACAATAATATATGAAAAAAAAAGTTATTGCTATTCCATAATGCAACCAACCCAATTCGACCCCCCTTAAAATTAAAAATGTAAACTTAAAATTTTCTTTTTGTTTTTAACTCTGTATGACAATGAATGAAAATCACTATCAGAAGCTATAAAAAAAATAATAATTACTATTAAAAAGGGCTAGCTATTTCTATACCAGTAATACATTTTTATTATTGCACATATACACATATATATATGTATATGAATGTATGTAGTAAAAACATCAATCAAAAAATTATACAGCCATTATAAAAGTCATAAAGTTACAATTTTCGCTGACTAACTTTTTATTATCAAAAAAAAAAAATTACTTCAGTCTCAATTTTGGTCTTTAACAATTTTCTTTCTCTCTCTCTCTAGATATATATAGATATACATTATCCTCCGGTCTTACTAATTTATAATATGTACGTGTATTGTAGATATTATGATAGAGTCAAAAATCAAAGAAAAAGAAGGGTTAAAAATTATTACACTAATAACAAGTTATGCTATAGATGATGTTTGATATGATATTCATCCCCTAAAGTATTATTAAATTATAGAATGGTGCAACATTATGTGAAAGAAAAACGCTTGCAGGATTTTTCATTTTTCTTCTATTTTTTTTATTTTTTAGGTCTTTTAGTCCGCAATTTTGTTCATCTGCTCTTATTATTATATTGAAAACATTTCCATTGTATATAAGAATGTTTTCACATTTAATATAACTACGTTAACCATTTTGTACTATATGATGAAATGTATATGATTGCATATATGCACAATAAAAGTTGGTGGTAAGATTTTATGTATAGGCTTGCAATTTACAATTCATTCATTTTAATATTACCTACATGAGATTTGCTATACATATAAGTACATTCATATATATAGGTATGGCAACTCCTTATATATATTCATTTATTATTTTAATGATTCTAATGTGAATTTTCAAAAATATACAGTTTGAGTAATTTAATAGCCATCAATATTAATATTTAGAGATGCCATCTGATAATTAATTTGGATATGATGGTCAAATGGTCAAATTTTCATATATACATATTGTATATACACAATAAGAAATATCAAATTTGTAATCAACTCGCCTCGTAAAAGTCATATTATGGAAATCGATTTTACTTATTAGAATTGCAATGCAATCAACTTGATATTGACAGTTCTTCATTGAACTTGACATTGAACAGTTCATAAAGGAACCAACGAGATGACATTAGACTGTATATAAAAGAACCCTAAGAAGGCCATTCAATTCCAAATGAAATCAGTTTACTTTGTAAAGTTCTGAAGGAACATCCCAACACCAGTATGGGAAATGATCTTGTCTTAAGCTTCCTGTAGTGTTGCACAATATTTCCTACATGAAGAAGAGGCGAAGGTTTAATTTCATTCTTCTTAAATATTTCTTTCGCAACAGCATAATTTACCAGTGCTAAATTCATCAATTTTTCCAACTTGTTTTCTATTGCTAACATTTTTCAATATTAAATCAGCATTTTCCATAATTAACTCCAGGATTTTAAAATTTTTTTGAATTTCTACCCCAAAAATGTATTCGACTTTGAAATTGTGTAAAATACAATGTCACTTGTCAAATAAGAGAAAATCGTCTGAAACAGTTTTTGCTCGTATTTGCAGAGAAATAAACCAAAAATGATGAGTCGAATGTGTTTACCTAATAATATTAACAGTACCCAATAATATTAAATTTCAATATACGATGGTAACCTTAAATTTTAACTTTAAATTATACAGACATTTTTCTAATTAAAATCTCCTCTTAAAATGATTTCTTTCAACTCTATTTCAAATCAAATCATTAATTTACATATATACAATAATTTATATGCATTTTATATATATAACATAAAAATTCGTATATATATATATATATACACATCAGTTATATATATAGTGTTATTCCTGACGGTATTATTTAGGAGGAATGCATGTCAAACAAGTTTTAAAACATGACTCGTAAGAAAAAGGAAAAAAACAACAACAAAATTTAGTAGCATAATATTTGTATACGTGTACAATATGAACATAAAATATATTCTATACAATATATACTGTAGTATATTAACGTTATATTGTACATTTATAATATAAAAGAAAATACAAAATGACATAACTCAGTCATCCATGTCATACACTAGGGAACAATAATTTTGCATGTTTGGTCGATATCTTATAATTAAATCCCAATGGACGATTACTTTATAGTTTTACATTTTCACAATTTTTTTTTTTTTTTTGTTGTGTCCTTCTCTCCTTTTACCCAAGGTACAGATTGTACATATAATAATATTGTGCATCTATCTATTTGAATCATTTAGTTTAACACTTCATATAAATAGTAGCCGGGTATTTCTTCTATCCTTTTTTAAACAATATTCTCTATAACTCTATATAGACTCTTGGTAATTTTAGATGGATTCCTCTCACATTAATGTTCTTGTGTTGCTTGTTTTTTTTTTTTTTGTTTTACCATCATAAATTGAGTTATTGCTCTTTTTGGTATTATAAATTAGTGTATTCGACAATTTATTTAACTTAACACCTTTTTTCTTGTTTTGTTTGCTCTTTCGTTTTATGATTTTATTGTTATACACTATGTTGTATAAAGCGGCAGTATGTAAATGATTTTTTTTTTCATATACTATATACTATATATAAAAGTTCTGTATGTAAATTAAGAAGACACCAACTAACATAAAAAAAAACACTATTTTTTCTATTTTTTTTTTTTTTTTGAAAAATATGAGAATAGAATATGCAATCAATGACATAATTATGTAGCCATTAAGTTTTATTGCATGAACATAAATCTTAAACTGGAGACTTGTATATATTATATATATATATAACGAGTATATAGATACCGCAGATATGATGCGTGATCAGCGAAGCATCAGAATTTATTCTTTCTTGTTATTAGCTATATATTTTAACTTCTTCTCCCTATTTCTCAACCGCATTTGATGCTTTTCTCAATGGAATAATTATAAAAAAAAATTTTTTTCAAATGGCTTCTTTTAAAATGCTATAACCAATTTCAATAAATTAAAATTTATATTTTTAGAACAACTATAAAATATTATTACATAACATTTTCTTTAAAAAATTAAAATTTAATTATGTGACAAAAAAAAAAGTAATAGACTAAAAATCATGTCGCTGTCAGGCATTTTGAAAGGATACCCGACATACGCATAAAAAAAAATTGTAAGAAAATTTTAAAATTATTTTCAAAATTTAAAAATATTTTATTTATTTTTATTTTATAAATTTAGTAACTTTTTTATTATAGTCATTAATATTGAAAATATTGTAAAATTTATAAGTAGCAATCCTTTGAAAATATTGTATTTCATGTTAATGTTACCTAAATTCACATAATTACCCAAAAACAAAAACAGAGTTGAGCCACAATACCATTGCTATATAAACCAGAGTTATACAAAATTAAAACTTGTGGAAAGTGAAGACCTTAGAGCACTCTTTTCAATACCAAGATCAAAATAACTAGAGTTAGAATTGTAGAGCCTAGTCAACGGCACACTCCAATCATAATTTGTACTGTGATGACGAATATTGAAACGGTTTACCGACCTCAAGTTGTTTAAATTCACTTTAAAAAACATATGATTCAACAAAAACTGTGAAACAACTCTCGCCGAAACAAGTTAATGAATAAGAACTATGTTAGTGATTATCCTACGAGAGCACTACAATATGGCACCAACCTGTATCGCACCAACCTAAACCACAACATCCGAAATGGAGAAATCTTCTCTGAAAGGCAAGGCGCCCAAACCTAGCACACGTACTCCAAAATAGGCTTAATATATTATGAATAAAGATGCTTCCCAAAGTAGGGGTTGCAAACCATCCAAGTCGTTTTATAACGAAAAACAATCATTCTCCAAACCGTCTTACCAGAAAAAACCGTCTCACTAAGTTTTGTGTCGTCTGCAAAGCTACTTAGTCTACACTGCGCTACAAAACCCGGTGTACTTTTGTCGATATAATAAAAAACAATGGACGCCAATAGCTACCCTATAAAACCCTAGTGGCAGCAAAGAACACTCCGGATAATCTGAAAGACCCCTGATATTCCTTATCTGACAATTACGATCAACCCTACCTTAAATTACGGATACCGAACCGAACATTGTTATTCTATGAAAAATTCAAACAAAAGCCTAACTAATGATTTGACCACCCTGCGCATATACCATTTATATTATCCGAAACAAACTCCACTAAATTGCTGAGCGTATATACTTACCCCTTTGAAAATCATGTTGACATGCGCAAATACAAGGTTGACAATAAGAGCAAAATAACTAACAAGAATCCCCTCAAATAATTTAGGAATAGTGGACATTTTAGCTTATCTGTTTTAACGACATCGGCTGATACCTGTGAATAAATTTTACATATTAACCAATTACCCCTACGATTTGTCAAAAAATATTATTTTCGGTAAAAGTTCGCACTATACATTGATATTAGAAGCAAATACAGGCATTATGGCACATTTCTAGTATCTGGTATGATATTTCTTATAATTTATTTAATGCTTTATAAGTTTTAAAAATGTAAGTGAAAGTACATAAACTGAACTCCTGAACAGTACTGCATACTATAAGAACTGTTCACTCTATTATAACGTAAAAATATATGTGCTTGGTTTTGCAAACAAAGTTTTGCTTACATTATACAAGTAGTACAGCTAGTAAATTTAATATACTAACAATATATACGAGAGTATATAAAAAACAGAAATTTTAAACTTAAATTTACAAAACATAATTTTAAACATAAAAAAAATATATGTAGACTCTCCAGCCACTAAAATTTAAAAATAAATATTGTAAAATAATTATATGTACTCGTACATACATACAAATACATATCCCTGACATTTATACAAAATTTACAGTATACGTATACATATTTTATAGTACAGACTTTACTTAAGTTGGATGTTACACAATAAAAAATAATAATAACAATAATAATAATAATTTCTACTGTCGATTTTCATTTCATATCCCATGGGATATAATTGAAAAATACAAAGAAAAGTTGAAAAAAAAAAAAATAATAATTTTTCTTTCAATATACACTTATTCTGACGCACACGACACACGTTTTATTATTGTATATTTTCTTACGAGAGATGTCGTCTCACTCATCTTATTTGTTGTACTCATTGTATTTGGGATAAAGTAATGTAAATACTTACTTACTCCTTACTCCATATATGATTTTTGTTACTTTTTCATCATTTTTCTTCTCTTTTGCTTTATTGTTATTTTTATTATTATTACACAATGTCCCTGAACAATTTCTTACAAATTTTTTTTTTTCGTTTTTTTTTTTGTATTACACTATATGCAAACAATGGGTATAGTGTAGGTTATAGGTACAATATATGCAATTGATATAATAAGGATTTTTTTTCTTCTTATCCTCCCATCCTCCCATCGGCCCATTCTTTTTTACCTAATATATACAAAATATTGGAAACAGAATTGACAATATAAGTGTGTTAAGCACTTTAGTGTATACAATAAACACACATATTCACATTTTATTTACAAATTTCATATATAAAAAATGAAAAATTGAGAAAAATATAAGAAAATTAAAGAAACAAATAATAGAGCTATAGAATTCGATAGTAGTTATCAAGAAAAATTTTGTAAAATGACTTATGGATGTATTCCACAAAAAATAAACAGAGGAAAATATTTAGAGTATAGAGTTAAGTAAAAATGAATCTAAACTCTCAATTTTTTTTTTTTCTTGCTCAATATATTTGTGTACTCAAACCCTCAAACCCCCTCCTTACATTTCACTGAAGAAATTTTATATTTTGGATAGAAAACAAAAAAAAACAAAAAAAAAGTGAGAAATTGAGAACTTAACTAAAATCAATCAACTCAAATTTCAACTTGTATGTATATACGTTTATGTATTACGAGAAGTGCTTTAATATAGTGGCAAAGAGCACAACAAAGTGCAAAACGAGAAGTAATATATTTTTTTAAGGAAAACATATTTCGTCCTCTATTTTCAATTTTCCAATGATTTCTAATGAAAATTTCTTTAATAAACTTACTTACATAATATATCGTTTTTTTAAAACAAGAGCGTATCTTGCCAGTTACATAACAGCTTCCGATTTCATTTCATGTTCCATTTCTTATAGGCTCATATTGTAAAAGTAATTCTTGGTACATGTCGGCAGAAGAAGAGAAGGAGAGAAAACGGAGAGTAAAATTTGTTCATTATTTTAAAAGCGACAATTGCCGAACTGTTCACTTCGTATCAATTGCAATAGAATTAAGAAAAATTGTTTTATATGTTGACAATAACCTTAGTTTTTCAACACTAAATTACTTAAGGTAGAAAATAATTAGAATGTAAGCATGAAGATTGTTAATATATTTCTTCGCCAGCTTCAGCATTTATCAAGTATTATTTTTGTACAATTTTCACACGTATGTTAGAGCAATAAACGTCAACGAAAAATAATGTTCTTTAAAGTTATTTCAAAAATTCAACAAATTGATCGAAAATTAAATCCGAAAAGCCTTAAACATATGCTTAAGAAAATCTCATATATTCGTAATGTTATATACTCGCGTATACATGCTTACAATATTTAGTAGGTGAATTTGGATGCGTTTTATACTCGTATTTCCTGTACAAATTTATTGCATATTTTTTTACAATGATGTTACCTGAATAAATAACACAAGTATTATGAACAATGCATTATAAGCTTACAGGAATAAATGGATTGCAGCAAAATGGATTTTTCCTTTTTAAAATTTTCTATACATACATACAAACATTTTATTATTATGTGATTGTTGTCAGCTTCATTTCTTATACTTCTTTTTTAACACCTACAATTTTTATGATAATACAAAAATAAAAATTCAATTCTATCTTATTTTTGCTTTTTTGTTCTGTTCCATGAAAAACAAATTCATATTTGTATTTTTTATTTTATTTTTTTTTCATTTTTTTTTTTAATAATATTTCATGTTATCATAATATATGAAAATTATTTTATACTTCTGTTATTTACTATCTATAACAAACTTATGTTATTATACTGATATTACTTTTGGTGTTACCGTACATACTTATGAAGCTGTTGATACACATTCATTTCTTGCATTATATACGATAAAAATCCTAAAGTGACATGAACAAAAATGAAAGAATATTATATGTAATATATTAAATTTGAGAATTTATAAAGTTTGGTATTGATGACTGTAGGGTTGACTAAATAAAGAAGAAGTCAAGCCATAAAAATAAAAAAAAAAATCAGTGAGGAAGCGATTGGCGTTAAGATAATAACTGACTTAAGTTGAAAAGAGAAAAAAAGCGAATTTCCGCGGCGAAATCTTATAGGTTACATATAAAATACACATATTTAAATGTGAACCGCCTAGAACTGAAATTAAGCAATAAAACCAAGCGAAATAATCACCGCGAATTTTATGCCGGGCAGTAAAATTGCTTAAATTCCTATTTTACCGTTGGCGTTTTATTTTTTTTGAATCATCTATTTCTGTGTGTGTGTGTCTTACAGTTAATTTTGCAATTTGGCTTTTGTTCTAGATTAACCACGGAAAACGTTCGCCGTTAACGTTCACCGCTTTAGTTGTGTTTGTACAATTAAAGCGAGAGAATGAAATCAAAAATTTTTGACACTAATATCGAATTATTCTAAATAGAGTGACTTTATACGACAGATTCATCTGTCATGTCACACAACATAAACCAAACTTAATGCTTGATATTTGAGTCTTTGTCAATTATTATTAATATTACTATACCATAATTAGAAATTTAGAAACAAAATTTATAGTTTTATTAAATTTTTTTTTAGAATAGCATGTCTAAAAATTTGTGTTTGCTTAACCACCGAAAACTATCGTGCGTTTTTTTAGCTTCTACGTGCTTCTCAATAAATACTCGTATTCTCAATTTAATTCTTGAATTTAATTCATATGAACAGTATTCGAAGCTCAAGTTAGCGTTTCACTCCAATTTTAAGGAATTATTTCTAAAGCTTCTTAACGAAGCTACAGTTTCAGAATACCCTGTACAGATTCAATTCCTTATATTAAATATAAAAAATTATATTAGTAAAAATCATACATTTATGTTTTTGTGTGTATTTCTGTAAATATTATGAAAAATATTATAATATAAAAGTTAAAATATACTAAGTATATACTGGTGACAAAATCCGGAATGGATTGTGATAAGTGCACATGAGTTGAACAATTTATTGTTTTAAAGTGTACAGAATAACAATTCCATACGGTATATTGACTTTAAAAAATATAAAAACACCTTTTTTTTTTCATTCATTTCACATTTCTCCCTATTTTTAGATTTCAAATTTAATTTTTTTTTTTTCAAAAAGACATTTGAAAAAAAAAAAAACAACAGCAGTGTTACCCGTGTAAGTTACCTTTAAGTTATATCTTCCGTAAGAAATAATTTCATAGAAAACAACGCGAATAAAGCTGTTAAAATAAATATTAACGGAGAGTAAAAGAACAATAGTAAAAAACAAAAAAATGTAACGGCAATAACAATAAATGCTGACAAACAAAAAAAAAATTAAAATTGGAATTGTAAAAAGCGCAAAAAAATAAATAAAATACAAAATGAACAACAGTGTAAAAACAAAAACAATCGTACAAACAATAAAACAACACAGTCAGGATTTATAGAAATTTTATGCTTCTACACAAATTATGTTGCGTTAAGAACATTAAAAAAAATCTATGCTAAGAATATTAAAAGCACTAAAATACAAAAATAAAAGAAACAATAAAAATGGAAAGCGGAACGAATACCTTTTAATAGATTTGTTTATGGATTTTTGTTCTTAAAACTCTTAATAATAGATAAAAAAAAAAAAAAAATTTTACTCTTGCTTCTCAATAAATTCTTAGAGCCGAACACATCTTTTAAAGTTTTTCCATTTTAAAAGTTTAATTTAGTTTTTGATAATCGATTTTATAACATAAAGTGTTATACTTGCGAATTTAGTGAATTTATAGAAGAGGATCAACGCTTTTATTCTTCTGGTAACATTTAACACATTGCCGACCGCACGAATTTCAACTGAAATCCACCGCACATTTCTGACATGCGACAACTAGTGAAGTTCTCAAATATAAACAACAATTACGCATTTGTAAACAAAAAAATAAGCTAATGTTAAATTCTACTGAAATAACAGAAATTATTCTACAAGTAGATCTATTTCCTGGTATGATAATGTCTAGATCACTATCTTCTGTTTCTGAAAATTCTAATTCAGTATCAAAGTTAAATTTATCAAAAGCATCTTCAATTTCAAGGGATATTTTTTTGAGGTCTTTTATTATATTACAAAATAAATATAGAGTTGTTTTGTATAGTAGAAAAGCTGTATTCAGACTGGAATTGTAGACGATGATACTATAAGCTATAATTCAATATCAGCAATATTTCTTCAGCAGAAATCTATACTAGTCTATGACCGTAAATGGGTTAATACCTATTAACAAAAAATCTTTTACAACCAAATTTTTTTTTAAAATGTTTTTGATTGAATCCAAATGTAGTGTAGGTTACACAATTCCAAGAAATTTTTTTTTAACAGAAACCAATAAATTCCTGTACAAAATTATAATAAGATAGACGTTAAATCCTTTACTATCGAATATCACTGGTTCGGGTCCAGGCTAAGCCCAAAAAAAATTCTAATTTTTCTGCCTCAAATCATTTCTTTATCTATGCTTCATAAACTTGCTTATGCTATGCTATGCTTCATATTTCTTTATCTGTTCTGCGTTTTATAATGAAATTTTCTGTATTTATTTCTAAAAGAAACTATGAGCAAGCTATGTATTCACTAAAATTTAATTGCTTAGTGATTTCAAGGGCTTAAATTTCAAATGATTTACTATAAAATTATGTAAACGTTTCAAATATCGATTAAAAATTATTTCATGCACGCATGTTAATTGTAATTTTACAATGTTTTTTAAATTTACAAAAAATATTTTAAAAATTTTCTCCAAGAAATTCTTTTAAATTGTTAAGAGAAGAAGGAAAAAGATATTAAATTTTTTTTTTTATTAAAAATTTATTTTTTTCCTGTAATTTCTTTTATTTGAATAAAAATTTAATTTTCAAAAAAAATTTTTGTCACATTCACATTATATGTATAAATTATTCAAAAGCATACTTATTGTTATATACAATATATTTGTTTGTATGTATGTAGGAATATACAGGCACATGTGTATGTTATAATAATTATGAATTTTCTGATGACAAACGAAGCATTTACCACTAATTTTACGCTTGAAATAACTTATACGCTTTCTTTTTAATTTAATTTTCATTATATTATTAACTATTATATAACATACTTTTGAGCATATATTATATACAAATATATATGTGTTATATATAGGTTATATATTATGTATGTGAAACATTAGTACTCTATTTAACTCAAATTATTTTGGTATACACAAGGAAAATGAGTAAAAAAGAAAAAAAATTTGAAAAAATTATAATATGTAAAATTTTTTTCCTTTTTTTTTTTTGGGTTACAACGAGTTAACTAACAAGGACTTCTTCCTTTAAATTGTATATACATATATGTATCTACATAATTTTGTATGGCTGTATTGCATATGTGTATGTAAAACATTCGAAATTAGAAAATTATGTAATTTCTAGATCTTTTTTCTTCATTATTATATTGGTTTATGTTCATAGATTTCAATAATATTCCTACATATATGTACAAAGTAATTGGCATACATTGATCTCAGAAATCTATAAGTATATTAGAATAATACTAGTATTTATGCATATACTTATGTATAAGCATTCAATATAACATAAATTTTTTGTAGAATTGTGTGTTTGTGTATATCAGTATCGCGAATATGTAATTCTGAAGGCACAATATAATGTAATAATAATCATAATAATAATAATAAAATTATGTAATCAAATTAATTTCTTTCATCTTCTGTAACGTGTGCATATACATATGTATTATATGTGTACATAAATTTATGTATATCAATTTGGTACAATATACAATAGCGTAATTTTAAATTATATATATATTATGTATATAAAAGCGGGTATGAAATATTTTCATTTTCTTATCATAGGGAAATGCCTCTTACATAATACATAATATGTATTTTTTACATAATATACGCCTTTAATTATGCTTATTATTTTTTGTGTGAGGAAAATATATTGAACGTATTTAAATAATCTGAATTCCTTTTTAAATATATATACATAATATATATATAATATATATATATATACATATATATATATTATAGATATATATATATATATATAAGATATATATATATATATATATAAGATATATATGTATATATATATAAATATATATATATATGTATATATGCATATATATATACATATATATATATATATATATATATACATATATATATATATATATATATATATATATACATATATATGTATATATATATATTATACATACATTATATATATAATATATATATAATATATATGTATATATATAATATATATGTATATATATTATATATATATATATATATATGTCTTATACATACATATAAGACAAGATATACATATATACTTATATATATATATATATATATATATATATATATACATATATATGTATATATATATATATTATACATACATTATATATATAATATATATATAATATATATGTATATATATAATATATATGTATATATATTATATATATATATATATTAATATGTCTTATATATACATTATATATATAAAATATATATAATATATATATATATATACATATATATATGTATATATATTATATATACATTATATATATAATATATATATAATATATATATATATATATTATATATATATATATATATATATATATATTATACATACATTATATATATACATTACATATATATATGCATATATATTATATATACATTATATATATAAGATATATATAATATAATATATTATGTCTTATATATACATTATATATATAAAATATATATAATATATATATATATATATACATATATATATGTAAATGGGATAAATTTTTATAAAACAACAGCAACACTATAATTTTTTCTTGACATTTCGTACATGATATAATTTTCCTGTTCCTGTTTTTCAATTTTTGCTTGCTTCTAAATTCAACTGTGGACGTGGAAACATATCAAGCCATCGTAGAAATCAAATTCAACAACATTATATATTTTGTCAATTCTAATTAAAACTGAATTGTATTTATAAATTATCGACTTATTATATTTGATATAATAAATTCAAAATAATTTTTGAAAACTAAATTTTTCATAATAATCATATTTTTATTAACTTTCCACATGGGGGCTCAACCGGGATGGACAAAATTATGAAAAATTTATAAAAGCACATTGAAATATAATTTAAAATACAAAAAACAAAAACGCATTTAATGAAACTGCAAAGCTTTCGCCAATATAGAATATAAAAGCAAATTATCAAAACAGAAAAACAAAATCAGAAGCTAGTTCAGAACAATTAATTTCGAAAATTTTACGATACCTAATTCTGTGTTATCACATTTTTATTACTCTCTACATAATAAAAACAGGTAGCTGTTATACCTAAAATATAAATTGTTTATAATATTACGACCTGTGAAAGTTTTGGTGATTATTACTTAAATAGTTGAGATTTACATTTTGTAATATAGAGTTGCTTATTGTATTGAGAAATTGAAAAAAAAAACGTGGACGTAGAAAAATTCATAAATTTAATTTCATACTCAATAATTAGCATTTTACAATGAGTGGAAGACGCCGTAGAACTCTTCAAAGAAGCGACACAACTATTGATGGTAATTTGGGTGATGTTGTAGGTAATTATTCTCGTTCTTATGAGCACGATAATCCAAAAATGAATTTTAATGATGTAGAAAGTATCATTAAAAAATATTCTGGTACTGAAACTATGAATGTTAGAATCTGGTTAAACGAATTTGAGCAATATTCAAATGTTTTTAAGTGGAACGATTTACAGAAGTTTATTTTTTGCAAAAGATCATTAGCAGGTGCTGCGAAACTGTTTATAGATTGTGAAGCTAAGCCATTACGCTACAATGAATTAAAAGATGCTTTGATAAAAGAATTTCAATCAACAATTACTAGTGCAGAAGTACATGCTAAATTACGTGAAAGAAAAAAGAAAAATGAAGAATCTTTTCGTGAATATTTATATTGTATGGTTGATATAGCCTCGCAAACTAACATAGACGAATCTTCCGTGGTGAGTTATATAATAGATGGAATCAAAGATTTATCAGGTAATAAAATGATTTTATTTGGTGCTAATACTATAAGTGAATTGAAAGAAAAATTATTAGTATATGAAAAAATCTCTAAAAGCGAAATCTCTAGACATATTGCTGATAAAAAACCTAATATGAAATCTAAAAATGATAATAATAGCTACAAAAAAGTTGCACGCTATTGCTTTAATTGTGGTTCTAATGACCATGAATTTCACAATTGTCCACACAAAGATAAAGGACCTAAGTGCTTTGGTTGCAATAAGTACGGTCATAAAAAAGTAGATTGCAAAGAACCTATTAATAAAAATTACGACACAAATAAGAATTCTTTCTCAGCAAAAACTTCTACGAATATGACGAAAACGATGAAAAGCAATATGTGTATCCAGGCTAAAATTAATAATATAGATTTCGAATGTTTAATTGATACCGGAAGCGACATATGTGTTTTGAAACAATGTTATTTTAAATTAATTAATGTTAATTCTAATTTTAGGAACTCACCTATTATTATAAATGGTTTGGGCACAAATGTTAGTACAAAAGGTTCATGTTACGTTACTATTGATGTTAATGGCGATATTTACGATAATATTGAAATACATTCAGTTGACGATAATTATTTACAAACAGATATGATTATCGGCATGAATTTATTAAATAAAGCAAATATTAACATAAGTAATGGTATTATAAATATAAAAAAGAATGTTCCTGTACAACAAAATTGCAATAATAAACTTAATGACGAAAATTTATCTTGTTTTTTAGCAAAAATTAACATTGATTCTGAAACTAAAGAATATGATGATTTACGTGGATTAAATAATTTACAAAAAGACGAAACCAACAAGGTAATATCGTTAATTAAAAATTATTCACCTAAACTTTCACAGGACTCACCGATACGTATGAAAATCGTCACTACCGATGAAGAACCTGTTTATAGACCACCTCGTAGATTTCCACCACACGAAATGAAAATTATCGAACAACAAATTAAGCAATGGACTAATGAAAAAATTATTCGTGAAAGCTCGTCCGATTATGCCAGTCAAATAGTCCTCGTCAAAAAAAAGGATAATTCATATCGGCTATGTGTAGATTACCGTGGAATAAATAAAAAAATAATAAAGGATCGATACCCACTTCCTAATATAGAGGAACAGATAGACAAGCTTCAACCATATAAATATTTCACATCGTTAGATTTAGAAAATGGCTTCTTTCATGTCACTATCGAAGAAAATAGTAGAAAATATACATCCTTCGTAGCACATTGTGGGCAATTTGAATTCATGAAAGTTCCTTTCGGGCTATGTAACTCGCCCAGCGTCTTTCAAAAATTTATTAATTTTATTTTAAGAAATTTAATTAAGGATGGTATAATCGTGGTGTACATAGATGATATTATAATACCATCACAAACCGTAGAAGAAGGTATAAATCGACTAGAATTGGTATTAACAGTATGTGCAGAAAATGGACTCAAAATAAAGTGGAAAAAATGCCAGTTTTTACAAAGCGATATTGAATATTTAGGACATCGCATTCATAATGGTTCAATTTCACCATCAACTTTAAAGACTAAAGCTGTCATGAATTTTGCAATCCCGACAACCATTAAACAGATGCAAAGTTTTCTCGGTCTTGCAAATTATTTTAGAAAATTTATACCAAATTTTGCTGTTAGAGCTAGACCACTAAGTGAATTATTAAAACAAAATATCCATTTTAGAATCGGTGACGTGGAAGTAGCAGCTTTTAATGATATAAAACAAGCTTTGGCTAACAAACCAGTTCTTAAAATATTTAAATATGGTGCATATACTGAGTTGCATACAGATGCATCTCAAGAAGGTTATGGTGCAGTATTATTTCAAAAAGACGTTGAAGACGGTTCGTTGCATCCTGTATATTATTCAAGCAAAAAAACTACAGATGCAGAAAGAAAATATAGCTCATACGAGTTAGAAATTCTAGCAATTGTCGAAGCTTTAAAGAAATTTAGAATCTACTTATTAGGTCAAAAATTTAAATTAGTTACCGATTGCAAAGCATTCGAATGTACTATGAAAAAAAAAGATTTAGCGACTAGGGTTGCCAGATGGGCCCTTTTATTAGAAGAGTTTGATTATGTCATAGAGCACAGAGCAGGCGCGAAAATGAAGCATGTAGATGCACTGAGTAGAAATCCAGTTGTTATGTGCATCTATCAAGAAACGGGTTTTCTAAAAAAATTAGCTGAGGCTCAGCGTAGTGACGAAAATTTGCTCTCAATTATCGAAATTTTACAACATAAACCTTATAAAGATTATATATTACATAACAATATCTTATGCAAAAATTATAATAATAATATTTTATTTGTAGTGCCAGATGCGATGAAAACACAAATAATAAAAGAAGTACATGAGAGGGGTCATTTCCATCATAAAAAAATGAAGGACATAATCGAAAAGGATTTTTATATTTCAGATCTTAACCAAAGAATTACAAAATTTATTACGAACTGTGTCAGGTGTATTTTGTCTGAACGCAAATCTGGCAAAGCCGAGGGTTTTTTGCAACCAATTCCAAAGGGAGAACGTCCACTCGAAACATTTCACATCGACCACCTTGGACCCATGACAACAACAAAAAAACACTACAAATATTTATTTTCAATTATTGATGCTTTTTCAAAATTTTTATGGCTCTTTCCTACAAAAACATTAAATGGCGAAGAAGCAATACAAAAACTAGAAATAATAGCAGAGACGTTTGGTTACCCTGAAAAAATTATTACAGACAAAGGTGGAGCTTTTACGTCAAATCTTTTTCAGGATTATTGTAAGGAACGTAGCATTACCTTACATTTTATCACAGTTGGTACACCACGTGGAAATGGTCAAATAGAACGAGCTCACTCAATTGTTATAGCTACACTTACAAAACTTGCTTTAGATAATGCTGAAAAATGGTATAATTATGTAAAGCCAGTTCAACAGATGATTAATTCAACTTATCAACGTGCTATAAAAACTACCCCGTTTCAACTGCTTACAGGCTGTAAGATGAAGGTTCAAAATGAATTTAAAATTATGGAAATAATAGAACAAGAATCAATTAAATTATTTGAAGATAAACGTCATGAACAACGTGAACAAGCTAAAAAGGATATTCAAAATATTCAGTTAGAAAATAAAAATAATTTCAACAAAAAACGAAAAGAACCCAGAAAGTATAAATTAGACGAGTTGGTCGCAATAGAAAGGGTTCAGTTTGGCACTGGTCTAAAAATACGACCAAAATTTCTGGGACCTTATCGTATAATTGGAATTAAAGGCTTCAACAGATATAAAGTACAAAAAGAAGGTGACCATGAAGGACCAAATTATACAGATGTCAGCGTAGATAAAATAAAACCTTGGTGTAATTTCGAAATTGATTACGATATGTTAGCCGAAAATGATTCAGAAAATTGAAATACTTTCTTTAAAAATATCTCCAGGGGCTGAAGATACTTTAGGATGGCCGAATGGGATAAATTTTTATAAAACAACAGCAACACTATAATTTTTTCTTGACATTTCGTACATGATATAATTTTCCTGTTCCTGTTTTTCAATTTTTGCTTGCTTCTAAATTCAACTGTGGACGTGGAAACATATCAAGCCATCGTAGAAATCAAATTCAACAACATTATATATTTTGTCAATTCTAATTAAAACTGAATTGTATTTATAAATTATCGACTTATTATATTTGATATAATAAATTCAAAATAATTTTTGAAAACTAAATTTTTCATAATAATCATATTTTTATTAACTTTCCACATGTATATATATTATATATACATTATATATATAATATATATATAATATATATATATATATATTATATATATATATATATATATATATATATTATACATACATTATATATATACATTACATATATATATGCATATATATTATATATACATTATATATATAAGATATATATAATATATATATATATTATATATATATATATATATATATATATATATATATATCTTATATATACATTATATATATAATATATATATAATATATATGTATATATATTATATATATATATATATATATGTCTTATATATACATTATATATTTATTATATATATAATATATAGAAATCAAATATATCTTATTATTGTTTTTCTGAATTTTATATCTAAAATACAAAATTCTTATATATACGTCTATATTACACATGTGCACACAGTCATTGAAAACAAAGCAACAAAAATTATAATATATTCGTGAATTTCTCTGGAAGTTTTCCAATATTACAATTTATTTTTTAAATATTAATTTTAAATATTTTAAGAAAAATCAATTACCTTTTTCACATATTATCCTTTCGTAATATATTCATAATATAGCCTTTGATTAAGGGTATATAATTTAAGTATATCATTTGTTACACATTATAGTTACTAATGAATCAATATAGAGATATTGATTTGAAAATTCCTGTACTTTCTCATTTTATTTGTAGCCTAAAAATATACTATAAACATCATGTTAAGTTCTATTATATATAAATTTTTAAAAACCAAAAATTTGATTTTCAGATCTAGCTTATTCATATGCAAATCGGCAAATCATATAACCTCGGTCTCTGACAAAGCTATCATATTTGTAGCCAAGTTTATTCTAACCTGGATTTCTTCCCGAGATAGAGAGTTGTTATTATTTGAAACCAGCCATCTTCTACATCAGCTGTTTTCACTAGAATCATCAAGTCTCGGTCATACTGTACAAATATTTATTATATACTCTTCCATTTATGACTTTTCACTTAAAATTATAATTTGGTCTCTAAAATTTTTTTCTTCAATTAAAACATTTTACAATTCAATTTTAAATTCTTATATTAAATTTGTACCTGTGTGTGTCTCTAATAAAATTTATGAATGTTTGTCTTCTAGAAATTTTATGTTATACTCTTTTTGTCTAAATATACATCTATTTTTATTACAATATGGCTGTGTACCTAAATTTAACCAACAATTCTAACAAATATTAAACCATTACGTACATATTTAAGTTAATTGTATTAAAAATTTAGTTTCAGTTTTACATTTTCTATTTATAAAATAAGTGCCTTAACTGGTGCTGATGGTTTCTCAAACATATTATATTTAAATATTATACATATACGATACATGGGTACGAAAACATGTTCGCACCATATAATATGTATTTTGAATTAATAAAAATCATAAAATTTTCAGATGATTCAAAATTGGTACAATTACAAGAGTCATACGTATACACATACTCTTATACATAACTAAATATAAACGGTTTACATTATTATATAAGCTATATACGCTATCTCTGAATGTATTTTAATGAATACACAAGGCTAATATAGAAAATTTTTACATAATTTATACATATTATGTATAATATCATTTCCTGTTAATTTCTATTTCAGAAAAAAAAGAAAAAAAAAAATTTAAAAGAGAGAACAGTAGTGTAAGAATAATTACCTACTCCACTTACATTACACATACAGTATAAACTCATATAAAAGCTCATAAACTATTATACAACATAATATCACGTATGTTTAAGTGTAATACTTAATGTACCTCTAAATAATGTACACCTGTGTATAATGATAAATAAAATCAGCCATTGACACCAAGCTTTAACAACGTTTTTTAAACAACCTTGATAATTAAAAGTTATTTGGAGTACACATTTTTATGCGAATCTATAACATTTATGTTCAGATATGTGTACGAATGTATGTAAAGGAATATTATTGAAATTAGCATATGTTTATACATGTACACACGTTT
This sequence comes from Condylostylus longicornis, assembly GCF_029603195.1. Taxonomy (NCBI): domain Eukaryota; kingdom Metazoa; phylum Arthropoda; class Insecta; order Diptera; family Dolichopodidae; genus Condylostylus; species Condylostylus longicornis. The sequence goes on along the minus strand of NW_026578052.1, from coordinate 2,169,500 downwards.
GTACTTACTATACTGTATACGAAATATAAAATAATAATATGAATGTAATGTTATGTAATATTCTGTAAACAGGGTGAAACAATTAAGATCTATAATAATTAATTTTAAAATAGAGAGGCTAAAATTAGAATTTCATTGGAAGTTTAAAATAATATTTTTAGGGTAAGTTGTGAAGTAATTAGTTTAACAAAATAATTTGTTAGTAATTTCCTCTGGCCTTACTAATATACATGAAGACCCATTATACTCAAAATTCATATTATTACTTATAATTCGAAGAATTCGTCCTATTTTCCTAAGGGGTTTGTTGATAAAAATTGCAATTTCCCGCTAATTGATTTTGATCTCAAGCTGGCTTTGCTACAGTGTGCTCTAGAACTGATTTTACATAAAGCCGAAATATTCTGAATTTTTTTGTTGTACATATCATCTTGTTGTTTTCCTTATTAGTCGCAGCCAACCAAATCAATCTGCTCTTGCTTTGTTGAGCCTATTTTCTGTACCTTTTGGGGTTGTGCTATCTGCTCTTATCTGTTCTGACAGCGTTATTCGCTTGTTTTACTAAGCTCTTCTAGTCTGAAAAGTTTGTTTTGATAAGTACGAAAATTTCTTCAGAGACTATGGCCGTCATTGTTTTTTGCTCTACCAAACGCTTTTTTGGCAATATTGGAATTTTTGTAATGATTTTTTTTGTCTTCGGATTTTATTGTTCTTATTGTAATTTTTATATTTATGGAAGTAACTGTTAGTTGCTGTCAGTATTGGTTCCCTTTCTGTAACTCACGCCTGGCACTACCAATATGTGATCAGTTTAACTTTTTGTTCTGCTGCTAAGAAATTCGAAATATTTCTTAATATTAGGGAATTTAATTAATATGTCACGTAAGCGTATATTTTAGATTAAGAATCCAAAAAAAAAATTTACACATCTCAAATTAAATTGAAAATTATACACTGTGTACATTTTTAACAACTAAAAATAGAAAGTAAGTAAATATTCAAATCTACATAATTAACATTAGACTAAACCTCAAAATTGAACTACAGAATTTATCAAGAAAAGTACATCCGAATTATAAACATTAAAAATAAACAGAACAACAACAAAAAAAAAGGAAAATTCACCATATTAGAAAATTTTCATTAATTATTTCCTGGAAAAATTTTCCTTAATTTCATTACATTCAATGTACGTATATAAAAACGTATTCGCATTAATTTGCATTTATTTTTGTAAAAACGTTCAGATTATTAAAATTTCTATATTTATTTTTTCTGCTCCTATTTTTGAATACTAATTTTTTCTTTTTTTTTTTGAATATTAAAAACGTAATTCTGATTAGTTTTTTTAGACCAAAGATCATGTTTTTCTAAATTTGTCATTGTACATTTTTTTTCGTTATTTAATATTAAATTCGTAAAAATTTTCATGCCCCTACAAATTATATGACAGCGTGCCATTATTAACACGATTTTCTATTTATAACAAAGGGAATCTGATATGGAAATGTGAATACATTCTTGATTTGGCAATTTATCGTTGTTTGTGCGTTTGGTCAGTCGTCCATTGCAGAGACCTTTATTAAAATCTAATTTAAAGTTTATTTAAATACTAAATCTTATTTACTTTCAATGAGATTTAGACAGTAATTTGGGTAATTGTGTTACAACTTCCGAAAATTTTTCATCATTTCATTTTACATATCTCTCCCCTGATCCATTTTATTATAAGCAAAACTAATAAAAAATCACATAGCACAGCCTTTAGTAAAAATACATTGCAATCACTGGAAAACGCAAATTCTAGGAATTACAATCAAAACGAACGTTTAGCTTCCATGAATACACAAATAATTTTAATTTATAAAATTTAAAAAAAAATATAAAATTAGTAATTTTATTCAAATATGATCTTTTGTTCTTGGCAATATTGTGGAAAAATAAAATTTATTAATTTGTTTAAAGAGTGGAATGAGCAATTTTTTTTTGAATTTTGACCAAAATATGATGAAACTCGGCAAAAATAAATATAAAATTGTAATTTGAAATCGAACAAAATTTACTACTAGGAATCGCTGTTCTCTTAATCAAAAGAAGTTCCATTTGAAACTTCTAGTTCGAAAAAAAATTTGGCTTAATGTTTTTTTTTCTTCTAAAATTTCAATAAATTTTTTTATTTAACACAATTAGAATAATTGAATATAGTTTTGCTAATAAGAAGCAGTACTTACTTTTGTCGAATATCAACAATTGCAACATCAAAAAATCTACTTAGAAAAGTAAAGATACGTGGTAAAATTACATTCAAAATTATTAATATAACAGCTAAATATTTTGATAAAATTTTAGAAATTCAGTGAAAATAAGCTGAGACCATAATTACATAAGAAATGTCCAAGTAAATTGTAATCACATAATTAAAAAATTCTTGTCATAAATGAAATTTACTTACATTCTAACGAAGATTCTAGTTTTCTTACTGTGAGATGAATAAAAATCTTAAATAAATAAAAAAAAAATTATTAAAAAAGAAAAATTGATTCTCTAGATTTGGTCCACATGATTACTTTCTCATGAGAGCCTATAAACATTTTAACTTCAACAAATACAAAAAAAAGAAAATTTATTTTTAAAACGGCAGAATAAAAAAATTATAAAAATACCCAAAAAAAAAAAATAATAATTTAAATGAACCGTTCATTTCTAATACAGGATCTTTTAATGAGTATTGGGTATGAGTATTAGTTAATAATGTAGGATATTCAAAAGAAAATATCCGTATGCATCTATTCCATAAAATTAAAATTAGAAAGAAATAAAAAATATTGCTGACTTTCTAATCAGTATTGTGAGTTTATCGATAAAAGATAAGAAAAATAAAATTATATCTTTTATTTTTTTTATAAATTCCAATTAGGTCCTTATCAATATTACAAAATTATATTTTGGTATTAAAATAATAATATAAGAATATTGTTAATAAGGCAAAAATATTTTTAATACTTACTTCAATATGCGCGAACATAATTTTGTATTACACTACCATACAAAAATCTTTAATTTATAAATAATATGAAATATTTAAAAATTATTTCATCCATTTAGAAATGCATTTAGATCCAAGCGAAAGACTGTATTCAGTATTGTAGCCTTCTCAAATTTAAATTGAATTTGGAAAAGTTATTAGTTGAAACTATTAAAAGCTATTTGAGCTCAATTATGGATTCAAAAATAAAATAAAATCTTGCATAGCTTAAACGTTGCATAATAGGCCAGACAATTTAAGGTATTTTAAACAAAATATTACTGAAATACGTTTGGCAGCCTCTTTCCATACTCAGAAAATTAATATGAATGAATTCATAATAACTTCGGGCCAACGTCATTAAGTAATCTACCAACACATAAAGCTACTATAAAATTTTATCAATTAATTTTTATAAATAAAATAATTTTTTATCAATAGAATGTATATTCATTAAATTGTATTATAAAACTCAGCCTAATATAATGAGATTCAATTATAAGGTTAGCCTATCTTTGATATTAACAGGATAATCTTAGTTCAAGTTAATTATCATTTCTAATAACTGATAATATTATCAAAATATTTGAATAATTTTCTCTCGGACTGTGTAATTTTATTATTAAATAATATTCCAAATAGGAAAAAAAAAGGGGTCCTCTTTTATCCCGAAAATCATCGATAATAACAATTTCCATCGCTCTCCAAAATAAATTTTTACTATTTAAAAACGGATAAAAATAAATTTGGTTTTGTTTTTTTTTTTTTAAATAATTTTATTTTTGTAATTCATGCGTTTATCAAACCTAATCAAATATAAAATTATAATTTTAAGTAAAATAATGTAAGTATCGTATACCCTTTTCCATAATATCGTAAAAAATACAATATAAGTACGTATACACGGAACGAATCCTTTTTTTTCTCTTTTTATTATCAAATTATGTAATAATCATTTAATTTTTTATCATTATATAAGGAAAATCTACAATAGCATCAGAAAAATATTATTCTTTTCATTTTTAGTACAAATTCAGCATATTGAAAATATTAGATTTTACCATACGATTTTAGAGTGAAAAGAAAAAGAAAAGAGGAGAAAATAAAAAAATTTTGAGAAAAATTTAAATTTTTATTTTAAATTTTTTACATATACATATATATTTGTATTATCCACACAAACATATATTTGTATTACCCACACATATATAAGAGTGGGTAATATACATAAAAATGTATATTTGGCGTTCCTTGAATATATTATTGTTGTATGTTACAAAGCATATACTTTTGAGTAATGCAATTAATATGACAAATAAAGTCCCAGAATATTTCGAAAACATAGCCGAAACATGGAAACATAACATTTATATACATTATAGAATTAAAGGTAAATATTGAAAACGTTATTCAATTAAATATATAATTCGCTCATTACAATATCGTATTGCATATGTTTAGGATGAAAAATAATAATTTCAAAAACAAACTTCTCTAACATAAGATTACCGTAATTAAATTTTAGATAAATTTCAAAGATAACAGAAAATTTTCAAAAAGTGCCAAAGAAATTTATAATGAACCGGAAATTGATCGTTTGAATATTGTGAGGCAAATAAAAGTAATTACTCTTAAAACAATTATATAATGAAAAAAATTTTTAAGGCAGGTGTTTATTTGAAGGGCTTTAGCTAAATGTTCGAACAAATTAAAAATACATTGTCGAATCAATGTCATGATTCAGTTGATCTTATATAAATCTTGTATGACTATTAAGGGGGACTTGTTGAAATACAAGTATAAGTAGTCCACCCTCTGGATTTGTATTGTTATTATGTAGGACAGTGATTGACCCTTTTACGACCTTTGCCGACTTTCATGACTACGAGTTGATTTTTTTGATCTTCTCTTCAATAACAGTCGTAAGCACATTCTTCACATTGCACAAATTATCTTTTATCACGCGAAGAATACTATATCTTCCAACTCACTCAGCTTTGCAACTAAGGAATTTGCATGACATAGTGCAGATTATTGACATTATCAAAAAACTTTGCAAATTGGACAAAGTTATCGGATATTATACAAATTATGTTCAATGATTTTTGAACCAATGCCCTCTTGTTATCGTCTAATCTTGAAATAACTGCGAGCATTCAATTGTGTGAATTATACTTTCACATTCAGGCATTCCTTGCATATAAAAATCTTTTCCAAGCAAGTTTTCATATCATCTCCAATAAATCCCGATGCACATCTCACGAACTTGTTTTGTACAAAAAGCTCTACATTTCACCATTTTAGATTTATTATCATAAATAGTACATGATTCCATACTGCATTTATAATTCACTGTAGGATGCTCCCATTGTATAACAAAAATTCGACTCAATGCCACCAAAACTGCTTTGCAGGGAAAAAGAAATGTATATGGTAATTAGAGAAAACCTGACCTGAAAACAAAAAAACTGAAATTCGTAAAATTTGCACATACAACAAACAATTTACTTGGGTGATGATTTATATATTCCAGGTATATGTATACATACTTACATACATATATGCATACATTCATCCACAAGATTTCCATTCATTTTTTTTTTTTCACTTTATATTTTGATAAAAGTTAAATTCTATCAAAATATTCTTCAAAATGAAAAATTTTCTTTCAAGGGATTCTCATAAAAATTCGGACCATTTCACGTATGTTATATGTGTTATGTATGTATGTAACTTTTATACATATACACATATTCTGTATAAAAGGAACATTATATAATCAAAAGAAATAAAAACCTCTTCTTTTATATTAAATCGCTTTATTATGCAATCTTAGTACCCAATTTAAAGATTACTTCAATCAAATATCCTAGATCAAAAAAAACCAGAACAAAAAAGAAGAAAAAAAATTTATACATAAATATAGAAATAAAATATCATTCCTTTTTATCCTGTTTTTTTTTTTTTTTTTTGCATTTTGTTATCATTTGAACCAAAAATTATTTTCAAAAATGGAGGAACAAAAAAAAATGCTAATAATAACAAATGAAAACCGAAATTCATTCAGAATTTGAATTACCTAAAAAATTTTTACATCCTTCTAGTTTTTTTTTGCTTGTTGTTATTTTCTCTTTCTGCATGCTCGTGTATTTTGCGCTTCTATATAAAATCCAAAAACTCTTCTATATTATGAAGAGAAGTTTTAAATGAAATTTTTTTTCGGAAAATTTTCTTACCTTTTTATTATTAAAGAGTATAGTAAAGTAGTTATGGTTCCGAAAAAATCTATGTGTATGATTGTATATGTATAAGAAGGGTATATACTCGTATTATGAAAAATAATATGAGCATTTATCTCAGGTAAATATTAAGTATAAGGATGATTTTATCCTGTTTCCTTTTTTTTTTTTTTTGATTTTGCTCTTTTCTATTTTTTCTATTTCTGTTATTTTTTTTTGTTCTTGTTATTATTGCCATTATTATTATTATCTAGAGAGGTCAGCTTTAGATCTTTTATATAATGAATAGACCATAATATTATTGATAGTTCTAACATTTTATATTTGCAGGTGAATAATTTACAAAAACAAAAAAAAAAATGAAATTTTTGAAAAAAAAAAAAATAGAAAATTTATTTTCTGTATGAAATATTATTCTTTTTTTTATATAGAGAAATTTTAACATTCCGATGCATTATAAGATTCCTTAGATTATATTTTTTTTAAACATATTTTGTATGTTGCTATAAAAAAGGAAGGGAGAAGGGGGGGGGGGGGGGGGGGGGAATATGTTTTTCAAAATAATTTAAAAAATTTTCAAATTTTATTTTCAACATTTGAATTTGATTTTGGTTGGAAAACAATTAAATTTGAAAGATCGTTATATTGGGGACCCTGATTGGTGTATACAATTAAAATTAATCTGCACACATATTCACATTTAACTCAAGAGCCGATTATAAATTTTGAATATCAATGGTGTTATAGTGAAGGGCAAGCTACGCAAATGTAATTTTTCACTGCTGTAATAAAAAACTTAGTCAGCTCGTTAAAATTAAACTATTGGAACTACATAAGAGGATTTTAAAGAATCTTAGGTTTTTATTCTATATTATTTTTTGTTTTTTTTCAAAGACTAAGTAAGAATTGATGTAGTGCCGGTGATTTTATGAAATGCTGCTTGGTATACCTTAAGCTGTCCTTCAGATAATTTGATATACATATTAAAATTTTCCAGAATATTTAACCAATACTCTATTATATTATTATACCGATGGGAGTGTAATTGTAAAAAATTCTTACTGTACGTTTGTAAATTCATAGTTCCAATGCAATACTTGCAAAAAAAAAAAACCGGAGCTAGTGTAAAAGTTTTTATTCTCAAAAAAAATAATTTTTATTTTATTCTCTATTTAAAAATAAGTATGTATGTATTTTATATAAAAGTAAATTTTGAGTATTTTTATACCCTGCACTTCGTGAAGGGTATATTAACTTTGGTATGGAGTTTGTAACTACTTGAAGGAGTCATCTGCGGTATGGACATATATATATATTCTTGCTCAGCGTGAAATTCTGAGTCGATTTAGACATGTCCGTCCGTCCGTCCGTCCGTCCGTCCGTCCGTCCGTCCGATCGCACGATAACTCAAAAACGAATAATGCAATCGACACCAAACTTTCACAAGTTTTTTCTTTTGTGCCAAGGACGAACCCTATTGTTATTGGATTAAGTCGGACAACGGGTTCGGGTAGCTGCCATACAACTCCAAGAGTTTATTTTAAATATTTCAAAAACTAATAAAGCTATAAATATAAAATTTTGTATAAATGTGTCCAATTATATTCTACACATGCTCTAAAAATTATAATGGGATAGCTGCACCGGTTCGGGTGGCTGCCATACAACTCCAACAGCAAATTTTTTATATTCGCCAAAATAATAAAGTCAGATTCATGAAACTTGGCAGTCATGTGTCCAATTATAGGTCAAATATATTTCCGAAATTTTGGAGGAATTGCTTGACAGGTTCGGGTACCTGCCATACAACTCCATAAGCTAATTTTAAATATTTGGAAAAGTAATAAAGTCAGATTCATGAAACTTGGCAGTTGTGTGTACGATTATAGATCAGATATATTTGTGAAGTTTTAGTGGAATTGCTTGACAGGTTCGGGTACTTGCCATACAACCCCAAAAGCTTATTTTAAATATTTGGAAAAATAATAAAGTCAAATTCATGAGACTTGGCAGTCGTGTGTCCAATTATGGGTCAGACATATTTCTAAAGTTTTGGTGCGATTGCTTGACAGGTTCGAGTAGCTCCCATACAAGTCTAAAAGCTTATTCTTAATATTTGGAAAAATAATAAAGTCAGATTCATGAAACTTGGCAGTCATGTGTCCAATTATGGGTCAGACATATTTCTGAAGTTGTGGTTGAATTGCTTAACAGGTTCGAGTAGATCCCATACAAGTCTAAAAGCTTATTCTTAATATTTGGAAAAATAATAAAGTCAGATTCATGAAACTTGGCAGTTGTTTGTCCGATTATAGATCAGATATATTTGTGAAGTTTTGATGGAATTGCTTGACAGGTTTAGGTACTTACCATACAACTCCAAAAGCTAATTTTAAATATTTTGAAAAATTATAAGGTCAGACTGATGAAACTTGGCAGTCGGATGTCCAATCATAGGTCAGACATGTCCGTGAAGTTTCTATAGAATGATCTCACAGGTTCGAGTAATTGCTACACAATAACGAAAGGTGCAGGGTATAATTCAATCGGTTTATACCGACTGAAACGTTTTTACTTGTTTTTGTATTGATTTTGTATAGCTACTTAAAATTGAAAATACACGAATTTTAATTTCAATTTTTCAAAAAACAAAAAAAAAAAAATGGCAAAATAGCAAAAAAATATTTAAATTTTACATCTCTCTTGAGTAAAATTACAAATTGACGTATATTACAAACCCAAATAGAATTTACATAATTGTTACAAAAAAGAATTTCATTGATTGTATATAAGCTATGGTATTGAAAAAGAAGAACTGGAATAAAATTGCATACATAAGTAAAATATAGAAGAAAAAATATATATATAAAATTTTCTAGCAATTCTGATTCCCCCCCACCCCTCTTCACCTATTCACAAAATACCAAAAAGGTATGAAATTAATTTTATTCACATAAAAAACAGTAAATACTAAAAAAAATGGAATTAAGGCTTCTAAAAGTGTTTCGATTAAATTAAGTTTTAAATATTACAAGAACTAATTCTATAGCTCTCTAGTTTTTGATCAATAACTTTTAATTCAAGTAAATTAAAGAATATTTAACAAAATTTAGATGGGGTTAGATTTAAGAACTATAGAGAATTCAATTACAGTATAGAAATAGCAAAATCCGATTTAGATTGCTTGTAATAATTGAATTAAAGGACATTTGTGGTCTTACACCGAATGCGTGATTGTAGTCTGTAGGTATTTACACATAATATGTCTAAGGACTTCAGGGTTTCTCCAATACCTTCTGTATATATTGTCTACTGATGATTTTACTGTAAAATCACATTGATTTCTATTTCTCTTTTATTTTCTTTACTTCTAGTTTTTTAAACCATTTTAAATGGAATCCTTCAAAGTTACTTTACTTTATATTTTTTTATGGTATTACAACTAATATTATAATTTTTGAGATTAGCTTAACTAAATGTAGTATAAGTAAATTTCAAAATTTTTCTTTGTCAGTACATTCGGTTTTGTGCATTTTATTAACAACATTTCGATTTCAAATAAATTTTTTTTCATCTTTGTCTGACAATTGAAAAAAAAAAATATTGTAATAAAAAATTTGAGCAATATCGGCAGAAATGGATAATGATAAGCATTTTCAGATCAAAATAACGGTTTAGAGAGTAGCAAATTTCCTTCTTGACTCCCAAGACATAAATACATGACTATTCTCTCTATTATTTATTAGACATTGACTATTCTCGTGCTTATCTCAAAATATTTGGTAAGACTGACTCTTTTCAAGGCAATAAAATTTGATTGAAAGTAACCGTAACTAAAATATATTCTTGAAATTGGTCATTAAATATTATGTTTTGTAATATATTGAATAAAAAATTTCAAACATACTTACATAATGGTCGCAAGCTTTCTAGAGCAATAAAGATTTTTTGCAGCGAAACACACTAAAAGCAGAAATTTTCTGTTTTCGAACATATTCTCCACATAATATCCAAAGTTTGGAAAATTGAAATTTAAGTAATGAGTATGTGGAGAATTTAGAGAAGAACTCGGAGAACAAATTATTATAAGAACACTGTTCCATTTTTACAATATTATGCGGGCGAAATATTTTGTTAGCCGAAGTAAATTGCAGTAGACTAGAATATAAAAAAAGTATAGGTATTTTTCGATATTTTGGTTAATATAGTTTTATTAATGCTAGAATTTATAGATGGAAAATAATAACGGTAATAACAAAAAACAAACAAAAAAAATCAACAATTTGATACTAAAAAAAAATTTGTTTTTTTTTTTTGTTTTTCTTTTTTAACTACTAAACATATTAACTCCCACATCTACTTATCTTTTTCTCTAAGGTAAAAAAATTGTCGTTTCATTTCGCTTTCAATTCACGTACACAAAAGAAAATGAAAATGAAAAAGAAAAAAAAAACAATATTTTATTAATTTTTTTTATTGTTTTCTTTTTCTTTATTATTTTTATGTTTTGAAATTTTTTTGGTAAGAGTTAACGAATTTGAGAGTATAAAATTTATAGATCTCTATACTAACCCAAACATCAATTTTTACAAACACACACATGCATACAAATTTTAAATATTCACTGTTTTTCTTTTGATTTTTTTTTTCTTTTTGAATCGAAAGGTAAAATATTCACTTTAATATTTCGAAAATAACAGAAAAACAAAAGTTACTCACACCCTGTTTATTTTCGTCCTCTTATAATAGTTATACTATTATTTTTGAATGTTGAAATTCTAGATGATGAAGACAAAAATTATTCGTCGCCCTTTAATTTTTCCTACTTTTTTTTCATATCGTATATACTTTTTAAATGCCTAATTATAAATGAGAATTAATGCAGTCCTAAAAATTCTTAAAATTTTTAAATTATTTTATAGTATATTTGCTCACAAGGTGTTGAATTCGGAAATGTTATATGAATTTGTTAATCATATTGTGGCCAATTTGTTTAATGATAATTAAAATTTCGGCATGAAAATATTAGTCATAACATACTACTCGCTGAATAATCCTTTAAAAATTGTAATTGCCCTCTTTAATTGTAATTTGTGATTAAAACTTATATGTGGTTCTTATGTCAACTTATTTCAAATTGATTCCACATATCTTCTTTAAATATTATAACAGGTGCGGGTATATTTATTGCACTGGATTTGATGTACAGATCACTCATTTCTCACTCGCTACAATAAAAGAATTGAGTTACAAAGGCCTAAATTTGTTCACATTATTCTAAGGTCATTCTTCCATTCACCAATATCCTATAGATCATAAATCAAATTAAAAGCAAAGCAATATACAATATTCTCCTCTAACACAATCAGAATAACTTATTGTATATTCACAACTGTTCAAATAAACATTAAATAAAATCTAAAAAGAAAAAATTTTTCTTTTTTTAATCCCAATTTAATTTAGTATATAACAAAACCACAAAAATAAAAAATTTTGTGTTCTTCTACTATTATAATAAAAATTAAATCGAAAATATTTACACCATATTCAGTTAGATTGTAAATATAGGAATAGCAAGTCAATTATCCTTTTCCAATCTCTGTCCATTATATTGCTTATTGTTATACTCAAGCAATCCTTGGTATCCTAGATAAAGAAATCAAAAATCGTTAAACAATTGTAGAAAGAAAATAGTAAGAATACAAAATATATGTGTATAAATTATAATAATTACGTTATGTAATTTATTATCGTATATGCATATAAAGAAAAAAAACTATAAGAAAAAACAGAACAATAAATAATTACAAAAAAATTTTTTTTCATTTCATATTATGCGTTTGTGTATGTGAAGTTCAAGGGCAAAAATTAAGCTTGAAAGTAGAAAGGAAAAAATTTATTTTGAACTCATTTCATTTTCTCTATTCACACTTTTATCGTATATTATCCTGTTATATCCTGTTATAATAAAAAAAATAGAAAATAAAAAAAAATTCTCTCTATTGTTTTTTGATATTTTTTCGCATTGTTTTACTTTTATCCTGGCAAATATTAAAATTTTTTTTGTTTTTTTTTTTTTTATAGAAACAAAAAGACCGAATGTTTTGAGAGTAAATTGAGACAGCAAAAGTTTTCTTACATACATATATATTTTATTGTATAGTATCTAGTTTTCTCTCATTTTCTTATTATTTTGATTTCTTATCTGATTGCTTTCTATTCTATAGAGAGAAATATTTCTATATACCTTTCACATGTTAATATGTATGTTATTCAAGAATATTATACATTCAAACATACATGCATAAATTACATATTAAACTTATATAGAAAATATAAGAAATTATATAGAATTTTTTTTTTGTTTTCATGTCCTTTGGGGTAAATTTTATCTTTTGCTTTTTTCATTTCAAAAATAACCCGAAAAAAAAGACACCATATAATAAAATGAAAATAACATAAGATTGCGAAAGAAATTCAATCCTTAATTTATACATTTTGTATGTATGTATGTATGTGTTTGTTGTATATATAAATAACAATATAATGAAAAGAGAAAACTAGCTAGGTATAATGTACGCGTTTATAGTGAAAAATTTTCATTGTAAAAGTGTGACAGTGAAATCTCTACAGTATTTTCAATATCTTATTAAAAAAATTTATTAACTATTTTTTTTTGTTGTATTGTTTAATGTGTACAATGCATAGTGTTAAAGATTCTATGAATGAAAATTAATCTTGTTGTTAAAGTTTTTTTGTAAAGTTGATCAACCTTTTCAACTATGACAAAAAATCGTTTCTTATAATCGCTGAAGTGTTAAAAAAATAATTCTTAAATTTTAAAACCTTGTCTTTTATAATATTTATGAGCAGCACCAGTAAATAACCGAAAGTCTTGCACAAATGTTTTTTTAATAACATGTTGAAACACTAAGAGATCTTGTTATAGAAGACTGTTAGATCAGTAAAGTTAGTTGTCATGCTAGTAAAATTCGATTTTTCCTGGTGAAAAATTAAATCAATTCTCAATTATACTGAAAAAACAGAGTTGAAATATAAAATGTTGTTTGGTTCTTATCTTTACTTGCAAATTTCATATGCAAAAATTAGATTCTTAAATTATAGATTAAAAATTTGTTCATCTTTTTAACTCTTGAAAATCAAATATACTCGTACAATTTACATTTCATGACGTCCTTTAATTTGCAACATGACAATGTACATTTTTTTCGATATTATGGTATTTGAAAATTATCAGAAACGTTGTTGCATTAAAATACCGGATATAGGTAAGCAATAAGTTAAAATTAATTAGGCCAGCAAGAAGCATAGACCAATAATAATCTAAATTTTATTAGGCAAAATAATTGAACAATTATGGCAACTCTATTAATTATAATACTGTTAATTATTTTAATAATGACTTAACTGTCACTGACGCTCATATCACTTGCCCATATATACACTACTAATAGATGGTATACAAGGATAATTGTGTGTTTGTAAATTGTAAAATATTCATCTAAGTTTTCCATCACTTCTTTTTTCACTGACAACATCCAAATTTTTTATTTTATCATTTTTTTTTTTCTTTGTTTTTTGTTATGTTTTTATAAAATTTATTCGATTTAATTACATACAAACATACACGTATGAGTAAAATATAAGCAATTTATAAAAATGAGAATGAAAATCAAAAAAAAGAAAAAAAGCTCAAAAATAGCTCAAGCCAATTTCTTTTTTTATTCAGATTTCTTATGTTTTTGCTTTCTTCTTGTTATTTGTACAAATCCTTAACAATATTTTCATATCACACACACACACACATATACATTTTTCTGTCTTATTTTCTCTGCGATATCTTAATTTTTTTTTTCGTGTTTTATCATTTTGTATTTTGTACTTCTGTTGCTGAAACGTAAAAGCTGATTGCTCCCAAAGGACTGAAAACTGATGGTATACAATATATATGAAAATAAAAAATCCAAACAGAATGTAAGAATAAGAATACATCACTGTTATACAATAAACCAGAATTAGAAAATGAGAAAGTGAGGCAGAAGAAAAAAAAACTTAACTTAAATAATATATCTTTCAAAGAACGCTTACAAATTGTTACACACCCACATAATATGGCTATAGCCAATAGGATATAGGTATATGTAGGTGCCTTAACTTGTATATATTGTGTATATGTATATGCCAAGTACACATTTATCTTATATCTATTCGAATACATATGGTATTGACTTTGAAAATCAAATTTTGAATCAAATTTGAAGAAAAGAAAAGAAAATAGGAAAAATAAAATTTTTTAATTCGAAAATATTTGAATCCCTTAAGTACATACACAAAGTACCACAAATTCTATTATTACAAACACATTCATTCTATATAAATTTCCATATTCTAAATTTAAGGTTTTCTACAACATTCGAATATCTTTTACAAATTGACATTTTTCCTTCAATATTTTATAAAATGGCAATATTGTAATATTTTTATATTTATACTATTTGTAGCATTGTAGAACAATTTTAAATGTGTATGTATGTAGAAACCAGTTAAAAATGTTAATTTCATTTTTGTAACTTGTTTTTGTGCAAAATCATGTGAAAATATTTTTCTTTTTTTTTTTTTAGAAAAGTTAACCATAACCTATCTATATTTCATTCGATTACTTATCCTTTTTTGTTACTTAACCATACCTTTTCATTCTCTATCTCTCCGTCTCTTTCTTTACTCCCTCTGTCTTTCAAATATTTTATCAATTTTTGTGTTCTATACTCACTTTACTCATATTATAATTCCCAACGAGATGTAAATGTTTAAAACCTGGAAAATTTCTGTTTTTTTTTGCAAAAACAGAAAAGAAAATTTTTTTTGAACCGAAATTTACCACCAAGTTAATCGTTAAGGCTAGTTAACAAGAAATGAAAAGGAAAAATGAAAAAAGAATGAAACTAATTTTTTCTTTTTTTTTTGATTTTCTATTCTTGTTGTGTTTTTTCTTCCAAATCAAAAAAGAAAATTTTTCCATTTTTGCTTATTATTTTGTGTCTTCTTTGGTTTTTGGTGGCCGCAAACCCGACCCCCGACCATGTACTTTGCTACATATAGGTTGGAAGAGGAAGTAGGAATGTAAGATTTTTTGTACACTTAATTTTAACCATTGATCCTTTTTACTTAATTTTTTTTTTTGTTTTTCTTTTTTTATATTGTTCGCTTATTGTATATGAAAAGAACCTTGAAAATATTGATTTCTTATTCGGAAATATAAAAAACGAGAAAAACAAAAGAGTAAAAAATAATAAGAAATAATTGAATGCAAGAAAAAGACCGAGAGAGAACTGAGAACCTACCGCGCTCTTCTCATGACAGAAAATAAAATGAAGCAGAATTCCTCAGGAATTTCTTATTTATTTCCGTTTACTTTTTTCTTATTTTCTAATTTTTTTTACTTTCTTTTTTATTTTCATTATGTACGAGTAAAATTTGGTTAATTTTTTTATTTTTTGTTTTGATTTTATTATTATTTTTTTTCTCTAGGACCTTTTTTATTTTTTTTGCAAATTTATCTTGATTCACATTTATTTTTACTGTTTTGTTTTGTTACTCTCATTGTAAAAAAAATATACACATAAAATATAAGAAAAATAATGAAAAACCTAAAAAAAAAAAAACATAAACAGTTAAAGAAAAGGAAAATTGGCAAATAAATATTATGAAGGAAAATAAAAAAACAAATGGAAAAACAAAAAAAAATCTAAGAATATTAAAAGATTTCTTTTTTTTACAAATTATATTGTCCCACTATCAACATTTAACAAATACAAACCTGGCCGGATCTGTGCTACTAATGAAACTCTTAATGTGATATTCCGCTCGAGGTGAACACCTATACCAAAACCATAGGTATAAAGCTAAAAATCAATCAGATCTCCATATAATATAATATTTTTGATCCGGATTCTTGAAAACAAAATACCGTCAATTGCATATGAACGACTTTAAGCTCAATTGACAACTATTCCAGAAAATCGATTTTATTATTTTCTTCTGGTCCTCTGCATGGAAAATTTTTACAAGTGTTATTTTTTGAATGTGCGTTTATTTATATTATAAGTAATAATATGTAATAACAAGCGGAATTCGGATGCCTTCTGGATACAGAATTGCAGAAAATTTGAATTGTCTTCCGAAACAAATTTTCAATAAATTTAAGCATATAGTGTCTTAGCTCTCTCTCATTCGGAGCTATTACACTCTAAGCAATTTTATGTTGGTAAATGAAAACTCTAATATTCATTTATTAATATCGTAAATGCTTTGCTCTCAAAATGTCACAAAATATATTGGACTTTTTTAAAATCGATTGCTTAATTTTAATTCTGTTACTTCCAATAAACTTGTAACAACTAAAGTTTAAAAATATTTTCCTTTTAAATCCTTAATACACTAAAATTAATTTCGTATTTATTTCGAGAAACTATTCATTCCCCCAATCGTGTTCTATTTCTTTTATTTTCATCAAATATTTTCCTTTTATTATTGCTTTTATTTTATTTTTTTTGTTGTTGTTGTCCTGATAACACCAAATGATTTATTTTCTTCTTTTCTCTAAAGACAATTAAAAAAAATAATAAAAACAATAAAATCAACTTCTAATCTACTTTTTTGATTTCTTATTTTTCTTCTTATACATAATTTCTTTGTTTCTCTTTCACATATAATTTCAATATCAACTCGCCGCCAGACTCCAATATTTGACTGCAGTGCAGTTAAAATACACACATTATCACAAACAAAAAAAAAAATTATTATGAATTAAAGATTTTGTGAAATTTTCAAAAGAAAATAAGAAATAAAATAAAAGGACTATGGTAGATAGAAGGAACAAAAAAAAAAACAAAAAAAGGATAATAAAAATTTTCCAGTGTCCTAGGACAAAATTTTCGATATTTTGCTTGTAATTTTTATTTTCTAAATATTTTTTTTTGGTTCTCTAACTTTCTCTCCGTGCCTCTTTCTTTCCATTCTACAACTATGAGCCTTGAAATCTGTTTTACTCCCAAAAAATATTTTATTAAAGAAAAAATGTTTAAAAATATTTTTTATAAAAATTTAATCGCCATATTGTCATTAAAAAAAAACAAAATTTTTTTTATTGTTTTTTATTATTATTTTTGATTATACACCGTTATATGCTCATCAATTACAATTGGGATTAAAAGTTATAACGGTAAAGTTATATTGAATAGAAAATATTTAACTATGATTTTGGAAAAAATTTTTTTTTTGTATTAGATTTGGTGGTTTATGATGATTCGATTTTTCTGCAACTCTATATATACAGGGGGTAGAAGTATAATATATATAGTGTTTATACCCGTACGAACGTATGTTCGAAGGGTATACTAAATTTGCCTTACCGTTTGTAACGCTAAGAAATAACGGTGTTAGATATAGACTCAAGTGTATGTTTTTGATCAGCGTCAATTTCTGAGTTGATTTAGCTTTGTCTGTCCGTCCGTCCGTCCGTCCGTCCTTCCGTCCGTCCGTCCGTCCGTCCGTCCGTCCGAAAGATAACTCAAAAACTAATTGAGCTAAGTTTACCAAATTTTCACAAATGATTTATTGTAGTAAGTGCCAGAACCCTATTTAAATTGGACGTGATCGGGGTACCGGTTCGGGTAGCTGCCATACAACTTCAAAATTTATTTGGCTATATCTCAGAAACTATAAAAGTTGTGGTATTGAAATTTCACACAAACGAATATATTAGTAGGGCCAATGTGTCTGATAAAAATCGTTGAAATTACTTGGCTCCTTCTGGTACCTGCCATACAACTTCAAAAGTTATTTGGCTATATCTCAGAAACTATAAAAGCTGTGATATTGAGATTTCACACAAGTGAATATGTTAGTAGGGCCGATGTGCTTGATGAAATTCGCTAAAATTTCTTGGCTCTTTCTGGTAGCTGCCATACAACTTCAATAGTAGTTTGGCACAACCAGTATTTTGAAAAACACATTGTACTGAAATTTTGCATAAATTAATATAGTAATACGGCAACTTAAAGTCATAGTCTGCCCCATAGTTAGTTATGGCACATTAGTTATTCGCACATAGGATAACGAATTCGTACGGGTATCACAGAGTTGACAAGGTCAACTCTATTTTTTTCTCGTTTTATTTTTAATTTTCTGGCTATAGGGTGAAGTAAAAGTCCATATCCTGAAGGGATTTCTTTTACCAATTATGACATCTGTTTATACTATTAAAATGAATTACCATTGTATACAAATATGTTTATATAAATATATAAAGGATAAACTATAAATACATATAGGGTGGCATAATATATATGTATATAGATATAGAGTTGTAGAAAAAATTGAAATATAAAAGTGGAATTTCGTTTTACAAAACGATTATAAGGTAGGTTTTTGGTTGGTATATAAGAGGAAAATTTGTTAATTCATTTCTGAAAAATTAAATGGATATTGTACTTAAATGTATATTTGTATTTGTGTATACACAGAGTCGAATTAGCAAGTTGGTGATCCTAAGATTATGGAATTTCCAAAATAGATATAAATAGTTTTAACGGTGCAAATGCTCCCATTTATATATGGGGACTAAGTGCATTCAGTTTAAATAATATTGAAATAGAAAAAAATTTATGTGAGTTGTTATATGCATTCAATACAAATTAATTTAAAAATATTAAGCGATTTATAAAAAATTCTACTAAAATTGTTTAGAGAGTACAAAAATTTTGAGTTCGATTCTAAATTAAACGTAATGAGCCTGAAGAGAGCTCATCAATTGAAAATAATTTTCTTCAATTCTTCAGAAATAATTTTTGATTTTGAAATGCGGACGACTATGGACCCCACACATTTCATCATTGAGTTGAGTTAGATAAGTCCGTCTCTGCATTGCATAAACCAAAAGTAAAATCTATTAAAATTGTAAATATAGAAAAGATATTTAAAAATAAAACTGCAATTCTTTTTTCATATAACATCAAAATATTGTTGTTCTTGCTAAGAAATTTTCCATCTACAATATTAAAATTAAAACAGTACAATAAACAACAACAAAATTCATTTCATGTAACAAACATTTATTATGTACACTAACAATTCACAATAAATACAAACAACTAACTACAGTTTATAGTTTTGAAAATGAAGAAGAAAAAAAAACAATATTCCAACTCTTATCTTTTAAATCCCTTTGAGATCCTTGAATTCTATATACATATACAAATATACGATTATGGTGGTGATGATGGAAAATAAAATCAAAATAAATATTAAAAGGATAACAGAATGAAATAGCTAGTAATAAGAGTAAAAAAAAAAGAATTATTTTGGGAGTAAAATTGGATTCGATATATTTTTATCACTTTTATATAAAAAACAATACAAAAAAAAAAACAAAAATCTATTTGCCCTTCACATTTTCCCGCCCTCTCTTCCGCCGCCCACCCGCTCTCCATGTGAGTGCATTCAAATATACATACGTACATAAAATTCATCATATTTATATTCTTATTATGATTCGTTACTTTAGAATTAAAAATGATAAATTTGTTTGACCACCAATTTAAAATATCTTTAACAAATAAATCAAATGGATACAATATAAAAATGTAGATATATGTATGCTATATCAGTCCTTTAGAAAAAAAAAAAGGGGCTAAAGTGTATGGTGGTAGATTAAAAATGTATACATCTAGAATAAAGATAGACCACTCTTTATTGTTATTGAATTGTTTATAAGTGAATAATATTGAATTGTAATTTTTGGGGTGCATTATTTCAAATATATATACAAGAACTTACTTGTTTATATTCAATTTCAAATATTAAATTGGAAACTATATCAGTTGGTAATAATATTCGTCTACCAGTATACTTTGATTTGTGTATACGTTTTCAAATCATAAGAAATATTCGCCCCATTTAAATTTTCTTTTAAAGTATTTAATAATTGAAAAATTTTTAGCATGAAATGAGAATGAACTGCAAGTATTTAGAATTAGAATGAATGAGAAGAATTAAAAATGTATTATTGAACAATTTGTTTATTATTTAATTTCACTTTATTACTGACTTCATCCACAACATTTGATAGCTTAGTATATTGAATTCTAAAATTTTGAATTTGAATTAATGGGGTATCACATGTTTTCAGTTTATGCATATACTTGCACTCTGAACCACTTATATTATGTACGTCCATTTAGAGATTATAATTATTTTAACCGCGACTTTAATCGCTTACCTTACAGTTAGAGGATTCTGTCTTTATAGCGCACATCTCTCCCTTTGTATCTCTCTCCCTATTGAAAGAGCAAAAAATCTGATTGTTTTTTCCGAAAATTGTAAACCAATTTAACTTGACTCATAAAAGCTGATAATGGAAGTTATAGCCACTTAAGTCGATACACTTTTTCGTTGAAACCAAAAATTTCAATTGGAATTTTGGGGGTTATATATTAATTAGAGTTTCAGGACCGATTTTGTTCATGAATATGTCCCACCTCTCTGATTAGAGGGATTATAT
This sequence comes from Condylostylus longicornis, assembly GCF_029603195.1. Lineage (NCBI taxonomy): Eukaryota > Metazoa > Arthropoda > Insecta > Diptera > Dolichopodidae > Condylostylus > Condylostylus longicornis. The sequence goes on along the minus strand of NW_026578052.1, from coordinate 2,148,655 downwards.
CAGATTAGATATAGAATTGTTGCATAATCACAAAATTGGTAATATTCTTTTGCGTAATTATTGTGCTCGTAAACTTATTTTCCATGTTTCCATTCAGAACGAATATCGTGAATTTTTCACCTTTAGAATTATTGACAATGAAATTTTCTTTTCAATTACTTAGTTAACTTGAAATTTTACCAATCAGATTCTTTTGCTTCTTCAATAACGTTATGTTCTTCACTCTTCCGAGTGATACCGATTGATGTCAATATATAAAATCTTGCATTAATTGTCATTATTTTAAATTTCGAATTATAAATAGGCACATTAAATGTAAATCTTTCTTACATACGACAAACAAATTTCCAATGATTGAATTTTAAAACAAATAAAGAAAGGGTCACAATGCACGTATCTGAAATTCTCATCATACTTTCTAAATAATGTCGCAGTATTTTTAAATGCCATTCATTTAAATTTTTTCTCGTACACAATGTTGCATCTATATAGCTGTAGACAATTTTTATACCCGTACGAACGTATGTTCGAAGGGTATACTAAATTTGCCTTACCGTTTGTAACGCTAAGAAATAACGGTCTTAGATATAGACTCAAGTGTATGTTTTTGATCAGCGTCAAATTCTGAGTTGATTTAGCTTTGTCTGTCCGTCCGTCCGTCCGTCCGTCCGTCCGTCCGTCCGTCCGTCCGTCCGTCCGTCCGTCCGTCCGTCCGTCCGTCCGTCCCAACGATAACTCAAAAACTAATTGAGATAAGTTCACCAAATTTTCACAAATGATTTATTGTAGTAAGTGCCAAAACCCTATTTAAATTGGACATGATCGGGGTACCGGTTCGGGTAGCTGCCATACAACTTCAAAATTTATTTGGCTATATCTCAGAAACTATAAAAGTTATGGTATTGAAATTTCACACAAACGAATATATTAGTAGGGCCAATATGCCCCATAAAAGTCGTTGAAATTACTTGGCTCCTTCTGGTACCTGCCATACAACTTCAAAAGTTATTTGGCTATATCTCAGAAACTATAAAAGCTGTGATATTGAGATTTCACACATGTGAATATATTAGTAGGGCCGATGTGTCTGGTAAAAGTAGTTGAAATTACTTGGCTCCTTCTGGTACCTGCCATACAACTTCAAAAGTTATTTGACTATATTTCAGAAACTATTAAAGCTATGGTATTGAAATTTCACACAAGCGAATATATTAGTAGGGCCAATGTGTCTCATAAAAGTCGTGGAAATTACTTGGCTCCTTCTGGTACCCGCCATACAACTTCAAAAGTTTTTTGACTATATCTCAGAAACTATAAAAGCTGTGATATTGAGATTTCACACAAGTGAGTATATTAGTAGGGCCGATGTGCTTGATAAAATTCGCTAAAATTTCTTGGCTCTTTCTGGTAGCTGCCATACAACATCAATAGTAGTTTGGCACAACCAGTATTTTGAATAACACATAGTACTGAAATTTTGCATAAATTAATATGGTAATACGGCAACTTAAAGTCATTGTCTGCCCCATAGTTAGTTATGGCACATTAGTTATTCGCACATAGGATAACAAATTCGTACGGGTATCACAGAGTTGACAAGGTCAACTATATTTTTTTCTCGTTTTTTAATAAAGTAATGTCATTCGAATTGAAATGTTAGAAAAACAACAACAATCTAGATTGCGATGGATGCTATGCATAAAATATATTAGAAAAACATCAGTTACGAACAGTAGTTATAAATCTTGATAACCTTCTCTATATATACTCTATATATTGAAATTTATAATTTCTTAATAAACTAACGAAATAAAAATTTATTTAGAAAAAAGGGTGGAAATAATAAACTCAATGATTTAAAATTCTAAATCTTTAAAAATATATGTTTTGTGTATGTACAGAGCATTTGTGTATAGAGTATAGTGGTAACATACTGATGAATGGATAATGGAAATTTTTTTATTAAAATTATTTGATTAAAAATTTTAACTTTCAAACCCAAAATGTAATATGTAAAATAGTTATTTGAGCAGGGATTGAAATATTTTTATTATATGGAAAATTTCAATAAAGTCCAGTAAGTAAATTGAATTAGCATATATGTACGTACTACTAATATAATATTATATCTATGTATAAGTAAATAAATTCATAATTGAAGGGGTAATGGAAAAATTATTGCTAGTATAAATAAACCTGAATTGACAAAATTTTGGGATACGCGCAGTGAAAATTCTAAAATTGTAAAATTTCTAAATGGTACGTTATGCATGACAGTATGGTTACATCTAGCCACTGCCTGGTATATTATAGCAGTTAACTTTATAAATTGTGTAAATTTTAAAAACAAATTCCAAAATTTTCGTAAAGAAATTCTAAAATGATTATTTTACAGTTCGGTTACTCGTATTTTAAATTATTTGTTTGAAGTTTAGTTTGTCTTAGTTATGTAAGTATATTAAGTGATTGAAAATTTTAGTATGATCTGAATAAATTTAAAGTTAAAGTGAAATTTACTTCTCTATAGTAAATTGCATGTGATTTTTTAATAGAGAATCTCTTGTTTGATTAATTGATCTCAGGCCAATTAAAAGACATACTTTTGTTAGAATTAAGAGTCTTGCAGTTTAAAGGACTGGAATCCTTTCTCTTTATTAATGCCGACAATAAAATGAAACAAATTTAAATTGTAATTTCATTATTAAAATTGTTTTCAGCATCATAAATAGAATAACAAGTTCATAATAACATTCATTTTACATATAAATAAAAATATACATAAATTTTATATTTTAAAAATTATTTAATATTAAAAATAAATATGAATTATTTCTTTTTGATATTTTTGAACACATGTAACAATAAATTAAAAATTACTTTTATATTTTAAATTAATTATTTTTTTTATTATGTTTTACACCTACGTACATATATGTATATATAAACAAGAAATTTATTATGGTATAGGGATAAAAAGTTTATTCATAAAATATTTTTGATTACAACAGAGATTTTTAAAATTATTTTTTTTTTTTTTGATGAGATTTAATTTATGTATGTATATACATACATCAATTCCATACCATTAAATTGTATTACGGTCACAAATTAACACTAAACTGAAATTGATTTATAATTATTAAATGTTGTTCATATATATGCAACATGTAGTTATATGGCATTACATTTAACCCTTTTTATGTACACTGGTAGTGGCATGAGGAAAAATTTAATATAGTATTTTGTATTATTCATTTGTCCGAATATTATTGTCTACCGTTTGCAAAACGCATCCAAATCTTTACAATTTTTGCAATTCCAAGTCTAATTTTAATAAATTCTAAAAGATTTGGAACTTATATTAAAATTTCTTGAATATCAATATCTAATTCACTTAATTTTATCGAATATATGATTATGCACTAAATAATTTAATTCATCATAAATCGCTAGGCGTGAGTAGGCACTCAGAAAATAAAAGGATCTTATAAAAATTTAATATTACTCTAACCTTTGATGGTGACCAGAAAATAAAATTGATATTTTCTTTTAATACTTTTACGGAATCCTTCAGAAAGGCATTTGAATCTATATTAGATCCTACAATTTTTATACAAATAATGTAGTAAAAATATATTCGAACACTTGAATTTTTAACACAAAATCTGTAATTTAATTCTAATTTTTATTTTACATTCATTTTTATTAAATTAAATTTATTAAAATGTTCTCAATTTTATGAAAAAAATTCCTTATTATTAATTTTAATATATTTTAATTTTTTTTATAAAAATTCATTATTTTAAATAATTTTGTTTTATTCATTCAAATTTTTTAAATGATTACAATTTTGCAATTTATATAAATTATAAGTAAATTATCAAGTTATAATTTACTTATTTAATTAAATGAATAAAATTTAATAGATCAAGAGAATAAAAAAATAAAATAAAATAAAATAAAAATGATAGGGTACTTTTACCCTATAATTTATTTAATTATATTTCATTTAATTAATGTACTGAAACTTGTCTTTTATTTTATTTTTTCTTTTTGTATTTTATTGATTTGGGTAATGTAATAAAAATTAATTAAAATATAAATTTAAAATGTCAAAACCACATATACCAGAAACAAAAATATTGGTTTTTAAATTATTGAGAATCAATAAAAATATAAAAATTATAAACAATTATAGTTCACCTGATGAAATAAAGAATAAAATAATTAATAAAATAAACTTGTTGGATTAAAACAACAAAAAAAAAAAAAAAATAAAACAATCTCTGAACCATAATGTTATACAATTAATTTTACATTTAAAAAAGAAATAATTTTATAATAATTGTACTACTTGTTGGTTGGATAGTGGTCTGGGAACATAAAGAAAGTTTCTAGATTCGCAAATATGGATACTACAAAATGGTGCATTGAATGAGTTTCATACAATTAAAATAAAAATCTAATACAATCAAATTTGAAAAAGAAAGTTTCTTATAAAAATTGAGTTACAAATCAATTTTCTGGAATTCTACTGAAATATGACAGTTTTATAAGAAAAATATTGAATTTCTTAAATTTTAATTGAAAAATAATTGAGTTTCTTTACATTCCACGTAAACAATATTATGTTATTTACGTTTTATATAAAAATATTGAGTTTTTTACATTTTACGTAAATAATATTGAATTATTTACGTTTTATATAAAAATATTGAGTTTTTTACATTTTACGTAAATAATATTGAATTATTTACGTTTTATATAAAAATATTAAGTTTTTTGCATTTTACTTAAACAATATTGAATTATTTACGTTTTATATAAAAATATTGAGTTTTTTACATTTTACGTAAACAATATTGAATTATTTACGTTTTATATAAAAATATTGAGTTTTTTACATTTTACGTAAATAATATTGAATTATTTACGTTTTATATAAAAATATTAAGTTTTTTACATTTTACGTAAATAATATTGAATTATTTACGTTTTATATAAAAATATTAAGTTTTTTACATTTTACGTAAATAATATTGAATTATTTACGTTTTATATAAAAATATTGAGTTTTTTACATTTTACGTAAACATTATAGAATTATTTACGTTTTATATAAAAATATTGTGTTTTTTACATTTTACGTAAACAATATTGAATTATTTACGTTTTATATAAAAATATTGAGTTTTTTACATTTTACGTAAACAATATTGAATTATTTACGTTTTATATAAAAATATTGATTTTTTAAATTTAATTTAAAAACGTTCCTATACCTCCTCTACCCAATGTCATCTTTATCTCTAAATACACTTGAAATACTATTATTTTATAACAATTTAAATATTCTTGACATATTATATAATATGTCTATGACGGATACAGTACCAATATACGTGTACGCGTTGTCTTAACAGAAATGTACACATAAGAGTATGCACCTAAACACAACTTATACGCATTTGATGTTTATATATTTTGTATTTAATAAATCTGTCGAAACTTTTCATTTTCATAATTTTCTGTTTTTGAATTTATCTCCTAAAATTGTATTTTTCCTTAAAATAATAAACGAAAAAAAAAGGAAATTCTAAAAGAAGGAGATTAGGAAATTCTTTCATTTCTACTTATAGGTAAACTTCTCAATTCGCATCAGCAAACGCTGCTTGAATTCAAAATACGTTTATGTAAAACACATTCATATATCTTGTACCTATAAGCGCTTTTCATTAATATCCTCAATACCCAGTTTGAGTTCCAATAAAATGAAAGAATATATACTTATGAAAAAAAAATCAGTTTTCCCTTTATCCTTTCAAATCGCTCTTATTTATAAATTGGAAATCATGTAGTGAAAATCTTGTTACATGTATCAATCGGAAAATAAACAAACAGGAAAAAAAAGAAAAAATTTAGGAAAATTCAATAGAAAGAGTCATTTTTATCCAATTTTCTTTTCTGTTTTATTTGTGGTAAAAATATTTTATTAAATATTTTATTTCCCATAATTGGATGGGCGCACAATAGCATAGAAATTGTCACTTATTGCATTCTTAATTTGAAATATGCTCAACATTGCCTAAAATTACAATCGGAAATCACAAGAATCCTTCCATTTTTACTTGCACACAAGAAACCACAAAACACATAGACGTTATTAAATTTCCCATAACTAACATATTGATTTCTTAGCTTACCTATATGTAGAAATGCTAGTGCTAACGTTGGTTATAACGAAAATTAAAACACGACCACATTCAATTCAATACGAACACAATTTTTTCCAGATTCGCCGCCTATTTATCTCGATAGCATATAGTTGCAAAATTTTCCAAATAAATTTGCTAAACACAAATTTTTTTTTTTGTATTTTAAATCCCGATGCGGTTTATAACCATATTTTGTTTTAAATTTCTACCTTCTTGGAACTGCTAGTTCTGAATATTTTCGCCAGTTTCTTATGTGTAAAACGAATCTAATAAATTATGTAAAGTAAATTGACTTTGGTTTTTCTCTACATATAATTTTGATTGATCATTTTTGAAGCACACATTTGTTTCCCTTTTTTTAAAAATAAAATTTTCCAAAAAAAAAAAAAAAAATTTCTTTTAAATTCCATAGCGTTTTTTTTGGGTAAATTGATGTTGTTCTTCCATTTTATTTTTCCTCCATTTTTTTGTCTTTCCAGCAATATTTCAAACCATCAACATCGCCACTGACGAATTTTCGTTGTTGTACTTTGTTTTTCTTTTCCTGTTTTATTTTTTGTTTGCGGCTCTTTTTTTCCTACATCCTTAAGAAAGAAAAAAAAAGTGAACATTTTTTGTTTTTGTTTTTTAAAGAATCCGTTGTTTTTTATTGTTATCCTGTGTTGATAGAATGTAACTGTTATAATTTTATTTTGTTTTTCCTTTCTATTCTCAAGAAAAAAAATCGCTCTTACCGTATGGTGAGATATGAAAAAAATTTTTTTTACTCTTTTTTTTCTCGTTTTGTAGAAAAATAACAAATGAAAACAGGATCCCTTTTCAATAAAATCCTCTGAAATAAGAAAAAAACAAGAAAAAACAAAAATTCAAAAAATAAAAAATGATATTAAACATTCAAGGATGTCAGGATTTCTTAACCATAACGCGGTACCTGTCCAAAATATCATCCAAAAATTTTTACCATTTGTTATAAAAAAAAAAATTTTTTGATTTTTTTTTTTTGTTTTCCTTTTTTTTTGTTATTTAATTCCTTTTGTTTCTTAAATTTCCACGCCACCCTGTATAACGGAAACGTTTGTTATAACTACAATTTAAAAGAGTTTAAGTGAATTTTTCAAACTCTCATTCGTTCTCATTGTTAGTTGCGGTTCTCTCGTTCAATCTCATACTCTTTTGATTTACTCTTCATCACTACAACATTTAAAATTGCTTAGTAAATGAATTTTTGTTTTTTTTTTATTTTGCTTTGTGATGATTTATTTTTTTTTCAGGATTCGTTTTTTTTTTTCATTTTTTCTTAATTCGAGGCTCGCAATTTTTATCCTATTTTCTTTTATTTCTTATTTGTATTTTTTTTTTTTTTTTTTTTAAATTTTTTTACATTACCTACGAAAATTTCAAATCCCGTTGTGTATTTTTCCTGTCGTTTCTCCATATTTATTTTGGCATATTCCATTTGTTTGTGTGTTAGAGAGAAGGAATCCCAGAGGTCTCAATCAGGAAAGCTTTTTATGCTGTTGTTATTTTGAGAATGAAAAAAAAAATGAAACGAAACGAAAAAACAAAAAAAAAAAAACAAGAATTATTCGAAATCATCAAATTTAGGTGGTTTTCATCTTTTTTTTTTCTTTTTGTATTTTGAATCATTTCGTTATCCTCTGACTGAGTCAATTTAATTTTTCAGTTGTTTTCTTTTTTATTTTTCTACAATTGAATTTAAAAAATAAAAAAAAAAGATTTCATTATTGTTGATTTATATATACCTAGAAATCATAAGAATATTCCTTCATACTTCATTCAATTTATATGAAGATGCTGCTTAAGTCTTACCTACAGTAGGTAATATGAACCGGATTTCTTACATAGTTTGTTATCAAATACACTTACGTGAGAGTAAAACCAAATTTACGAATCGACCCCGAGCCATCTATAGTTAATTAACGACATTTTGATATGTCTTTTATTACTCCATTTCGACTTAATCACGTCATTAACAATTCCGAGAACCTTGAAGGCTAATTAAATGTAGCTTCTGAACTCCTTCCTTTACAAACTCATCGATACGAATGTATTTCCGCCGTGGCTCATAATTCTATTCAAAAATGCTAGTTTATATAGAGAATAATAAGAATTGGAGTGCATTTCAGAAAATGTTGGAGAATACATAAAATAAATTTAAAACATTGTGTATCCATCCTAATCTGAAAATTTTTCATTACGAAAATTTTGTTAAGAAATTTTTATCTTGGCTTTGATTTGGTTCTGGAGATTACATATACCTTCAGTACAGACTGCAGATATACGATATACCAAACACTTTTGCAACGTGACCCTTTTGATGGACATGCAGTTCAGTATAATTAAACTTCCAAATCCGAGTCTGTTATAAAAGCGATGAGCAAATTTAGTATGCCATTACAATTAAATTTATTTCAACATTTAGAGTATGATAACAGCTATTTTTATTTCATTTTAATAACATGACACAAAACAGGAAGAGAAGATTAGAATAAGAAGAAAAAAAAAATCGCTATGTAATATTTTTTCGCGTGTTTTTATTCCTCTGTTTTTCTTTTTTTTGCATTTTTATATTTAAAATGATTTTATTTTAAGAATAATTTACAAGAATTGATAAAGTGATTTCTATAAATATATTATGTAAATCTTCATGTAAAAAAAAAAAAAGAAACCCTCAAAAAGAAATTTATGTAAATCTTCTTAGGTTTTCATAAAAAATGAATGCCGATTTCTTATTCTTTATTCCATTTTGAATTATTGCTTTGAATACCCTGCTTCTCTCCAAAAATGAAATCAAATTTTGATGAAAAAAAAATTTCAAATCAACTACGGAAAGAATGATTTAATATTTTTTTTTTTCAAAATACCCTGAATTTCTCAAGTTCTTTTTAAAAAATACTTTTTATTTTCGAATTCATTAATGAAAGTAAGTCTATGATTAAGTTACCATGTTTTTGGAGACTGCAAAATTCACTATTTTCATTCCTGAACTTTTCGCTATTCCTTACAAATAGTAATTATTGAGCTATTGCCCTCCTGCAGTGAGCAAAGTCTATTGTAACAAACTCAACTTATCTTTGCATCTGGTAGCATATTAATATACAACATACGGTTGGCTGCGTTTTATTATTGTAATTATTTACGTTCACCGCAGTTCCGAAGTTCATATTGAACAGTTCACATAAATAGTTCTTCTCAAAGTAAACTAGAATTTTATTAACCTATCTACTTTCAAGGAGAACGCTCTGCGAATCGAGTCAATAAAACACGTAAACTATGTAAAATGATTCACTTTGCACCAGTGCATAATTCCGATTCAGCTGTTTCAGAAAATTTTTTCCTACATACTTGTTTATTTCTTTTCAGTTCAGTTGATAGAACTTCTGTCGACTAAGCAGTAAAATACAACATTTAATTAACGAAAGCACTGAACAATTTATTAGAAGACTAACCTAATAAAGAGACTGTGCTCTGAATACGTATAAAATTGTTAAAATCCCAAATGTTTGAAGTTGAAAATGTTTTCTCTCGTGATTCACAATAGCTACACGTAAAAATCTTAAAATCACTTAGAATTCCACTTTTAAAACTATTCACAAAATTATCACATTATTAATTGTATTTTTACTTTTTAAATGATTACATTTTCCCCTGTTATCTTATTATCTTTTAACAATTACAAGACAATTCAACACTTTTTCTTTTATAAAATCATTCACAATTATTACATTATCCCAATTCTCTCATTCTCAATATTGTCTTCAATATAAATTTATTTTTTATCTTTCATTTTTTCTCTTCCTATATTTTCTTTTTTCTTTATTTTTATCTTCATAATTTTCACATAATATTTCTCCAATTATCTCTTTACAAGTTCACACAATAAAATATTTAAAGAAAAAAACTAAAAAAGTTCTATAAATTTTTCATCATTTTCAAACTAATTTTCTAAAGAAATGTAATAAATTATTTTCAATTTAAAAAAAAAAAAAAACGAGAAGAGAAGAAGAAAATCACCTGATGGGATTTTCGATTAGCACAATTCGAATCCATCAATTGAATCTATTTATAGTTTAACAAGAAAATTTAAAAAGAAAAAGAAAACTACAAAACTAAAAACCGAAAGCACTAAAAGTGTTCATTACAAAAAAAAAAATTTTTTTTTTTTTTAATTAGAGAAAGAGTAAAGAAAAAGAAATGGAAGAGGTAGAAGAAAAAGGAAATAAAGAGAATTTTTTCTTTAACGGTATAACTAAATTTTATTCTTTTGTTATGTACATCGTTTTTTATCGTAATATACTTTTGGGTATACTTCGTAAAATAAAGGGTCACTCATGAGAGGTCAATATTGCCATTGTTATTTAATTTTCCTGCTTTATAATGAAAGTTATTTAAAAACTTGCTTGCATTCCACTACCAACTCTGCTAACTCATTCTTTAAGGAAGTAACAAAGAAACGTAACGGTTGATTCAAATTGAAAATTCCGATTAAACCTAAATTCCTACTTTCTTTTATTGTTTTTGGATTGCTTTTAGAAGGGCTTGGCCTTCTCTAATTAAGAGATTTTTAAGAAATGGCATAACTCGGATCATACAAAGAACTTCAATATTCACTATAATTTAATTCTCAAACATTGACAATTGGTACAAAGGCCGATTTTAATTAAATTCACAATAATCCGTTCAACCTACTTGAATTTTCTCGAATAAATGAATTGCTTCCCGAACACATAGGACCCTTCTCAAAACCACCAATGAAAAAAAATGAGTTAAAATGTAAGGTTATTCGCGTCTCTACTTATCTTCTTCAGAAAGCTTTCAGTTTGTTAAGTTCAATACTTAGAGAAAATTAAGAAAAGTCACTTCATAAGAAAAATGACAAAGAAATTTTTGAATTAACTGAGAGACAAATAATAGCATAAAGCACAAGTTCCGCTCGAACATTATAGAATCGATAGAGCCATTGAAATGAACTCGTCAATTGTCAGTATGTTAAGAGGAGTTTGCTTAACAACAATTTTCAGCTAATCATGCCCAACTACAGAATATTTCAAAATCTAATGACACTTCAAAACTTTATAAAATTTTTTATTTTGTTGTCGGTTTTTTTAATTAATCAACGACAACACCATTTCGACTTCACTTCTTATCCAAACTTTTTATTTTTTTTTACCAATGGTAAAATACTAAATGGCACCATTAATGAAAATTCTGTAACAATAAAAAAAAAAAGTTTAAAAAAAAATTTTTTCTCTTTTTTTTTATTTTTCCCTTGTGCAAAACTTTCAACAATAAAATTAGTAGAAGAAGAATGAAAAAAGAAAAACGAAGTTGTTTTTAATTTCAAACTTCAGTAGTGCACTCATGTTGCTGAGAATTGTTCCGATATTCTTTTCAATATAAATTAAATGAAATTTAATTATCGTAAATATGGGGTAGCTTTGGTATTTATTTTAGTTCCATTTTTAAAAGAATTTTTTGTTTTTTTTTTTATTTTTCATTATAAGAAAAAAAAAAGATTCTTTTTCAACTTTTTAACTTACAAAAAAAAAAAAAAATTAAATCGAACTAAGAAAAATTTTGCAAAAATCAAATTATTCTTTAATGGAGTATGAATTGTTATGAATAATTGATTTATGAAATAAAAAACAAAATTTTTTCTATAGTGCAATGAAATTTAAAAAAATAAAAGTATAAAATAAACTTTCTTATAAGCATTTATTTGCAATTTTAATTCTAATTTTATTTCTATATTGAATTGAATACTACAAGTTCGAAATAATTCAATAATTTCCAAATAATTGCAAATTCTACATGAATGTTTTTTAAATATTCATTTTAGTATTTCATTTTTTTAGGCTTAACACTAAGTAGCACTAGAATTCAATAAAGTATACTGTGGCGGAAATCAATATTGAATACAAACTGATTATAGTTTTCGATCTCGACTATGAACATTAATTAATTACCAATTAATTACCGATATTCATTATTTGAATTGCCGTACTTTGTCAAAATTGAATCCTAAATTTGAAAATTGCTTGGGAAATAATCAATTAGTCCTTATATTACTCGAAAATCTCATCAATTTCGAAAAAGATTTTATGAACTAACTTGTATTCTAAAATACAGATTAGCTGGGAATATGCAGGAATATATAGGGGTTGTAAGAAACGGGTTGAAAGTTAAATATTAGTTGCAGAAAGACCCTTAAAAAATTTAATTTGTTTTCTAGATCTATATCTGTTAAAACCTATATATTTTCAATGTTTACAGCGAGTAAGATCAGCTAATGGTCAATAGATAGCATAAAAGTTTATTTTTACAATGAAAATATGACATTAAACCAACCATAAATCTGTTCTTAAAAAACCTTTTGAAAGAACTGATATTTGTGATAGAATTTTTCTGAAAAATTGTTAAGGCATAGGTCACTGCTTTCTAAAATAACTTGGAAATAGCTGTATTTTTTATTTGAAGCCTAATGTTATATATAAATATAATAAAACTTATGTTCCGAAAACCATTTTTTTACCAAATTAGCCTAGGTGAAATAATTGTTAAAAAAACGTAATAAAAACTCGATACACATAGATTGGGATGGTTCTTCGTGATACCACCGGATAAACAGACTCACGAGAAGAAGCCTTTTCAAAAACCGGCTAGGGTCACTGACATTTTCATCCACCAGATCCATAGTCCGAAAAAAGAAAAATGACTAAATTCATCCCATCCTCCTGGCATGTTCGCCAATAAAACAATGGCCCGTTATGAACCCTATCACATCTCAGTGTCTCACCGGCGAGGATCCCTGGTGCGACACAGATCTATTCTTGGTTACAGTTCCCCGGTCACCCTGCATGTGGTTCCGATGGTCCATCTTTGATTAACATACTCAACTGCCGCGTTCCGCAACCTGTACGTACTCAAAAGCATTCCAAAGTCCTCCTTTTCAGGTAATCGCAAGAGTCGTCCCCGGTGTGTGTATAAATAATTTACTATCCTAAACACAAAACTACTATTTGGAAATGGATTCATAATTAATATGAATGTAGGAATATTATTAAATTTTAAAATAAATATTAATTTAATAATTTTAAATTATGTGAGTAAAAGAAAAAACTAATGTTTATTTAGTTCAAAGACCTTTTATAAACACCTTATAGGTGGGATAAATAAATTTTCGAAAGCGTATAAAATATTCTAGGGCTCGTTCGTTCAGACTAAATACCTAATAATTTTAAGCAAAAAATTCAAGTAGACATAAGTAATTGAAATAAATTGCACTATTAAAATTGTCATGATTTCTGTTGAATATATTACCAAACCAAATCAAACCCAATACCTAGTACCTAATATGGAAAATTATCAATAACTACCAATATAAAATATTGAATTTATTTCAACAAAATTTATAAAAATATTTTTAAAATAATGGCAAATATTTCTCATGCAAAATAATAATTAAAAAGTCAATGAGTCTGTTAACCTTACCTTATTGTTGACTGCCAACTCATTATAACGTCTTATATTCCAACTATAATTTCAACCACAATAATAATTTTTAATAAATACAAAAACTTCCTTTGTCTTTTCGAACTAATGATATCTTTTATACTAACATTAAAGTTTCAAATTTAAAGAAAAAGTTTTGCGACATTTTGTTTTCACTTTAATTTTTTTTTTTTAATTTTTAAATTTTTGTCGTCTTTTAAAATTTCAATCTCATATCTAGAATCTAGATACATAATAATATTATAAAACAAGTCATAGAACTTCGAAAATAATTTCGATTTTATATTATTATTGTTATATTAAAAAGTATATTGTTAACTTTTATACACATGCATACACATAAATTTTGTTATACAAAACCAAATATGCACATTTTTTATTTTATTTGTGCAAAAAAAATTTTCATTGTTTTTCATTTTTTTTTCTCTCTCTCTGACATTAGTAAAAAAATGGCTCGCCAAACCCTTACCAATAATGTCTATATGCGATTTAATGAAAACATATTATAAAATTGATTTTGTTCGAATTTTATCAATAAACCAAACACCAAACAAGAAACAAAACAGAATGAGAAAAAAAAAATAATGAACCACAAAAATTTTTCAAAAAGTTAAAAATGATAGAAGACAATTACTTGTATACGAGCGAGTATAACATGAAAATAAAATGAAACCAGAATGAATGAAGAGAAAAAAAAATGTTGTCCTTGTTCCAACACCATTATAGATACTGCAAGTTTGTATATGCACATATAGACGGTACATTATCCTTTACCTATTCACCGGCAAACAACATGATATTAAATTTTCAATTGCATATATTTGTATTTTCATGAAATTCATATAAAACTATTGAATATAATTTGTATATTACAGTGGAACTTCTATATTTTGAACTCTCTAAATGTTGGAAAACAGTTGAAGACCGTTCGAAAAACTTAAAAATATATTATGAATAAATAACTATTTCAAAATTTTTACAGTAAACCGAAATAAGCCGTAAGAGTTAAAAAAAAGTTCATTTTATAGAGTGTACAAAGATAGAGAAGTTTGACTGTATTATAGCAGTAGGTACATAAGATATAATTCTTTTATATTATTGTAAAAATATAATAATATTATATATGGACTGACGTTTTCAAATAATTAGTATGAAAATGAAATAGTGTTACCGTTTTGTAATAATTTTTCATTAATTTTGAAAATATATTTGCTTTCATTTTGTACAATTTATTGCAATACAACTTTATTCGAAGCCATTTTTAATAAAAAATTTTACAATATAAGCCAAATATTCGGCTTATAATGATGACAAAAATTATGCCGAAATTTCGACAAAAAATTATATAATGAAATTTTGAACACGAATTTTTATCAATCTTCATCTACGATTTTGCATTACTAGTAATTTAGTACTAATAATTAATTATTTATTAATTTAGTAAGTAGTTTCTTAAAAACAGAAAATAGTGTAAAGTTTTATATAACTATTACAACCTGAATGGAATTCGAGGACGGAATAATGTTAACAATTTCATACAACAAAACCATTATAAAATATTACAGTTCTTTCATATCTTATAGGATAGCTACTCTAATAAATATGCATTTTAAATTTCAAATTATTATAATAGTTTCCCTCAACCAATATACATACTGTTATATTGGCAAAACACAAAAAAAATGTATGTAGCACTGACTATATTAATAGTATATAACATTGATCTTTTAACATTTTTTCCTCATATTATAATATCTAAATACTCTTTATTATTTTTTATTATCGTGGAGAGAAAAACTTAATATATCCTTTACTGTATAACTATTCAGATATAAAATAAGCAGATAGTAAAGGATTGTTCAAAATTATATTGTGCATAAGCCTCATAGACTATTATAAACTATAACGCTTCTATAAAACTATTGCACACAATACACAATATTATATTCATATACATATGTACGTGTACATTGAATAGAAGTTCATAGTCCTTTAAATAATCAAAAAAATAAAACAAGAATAAATAAAGGAAAAAAAAAATATTTTTAACTTTTATACATTATTATAAAAAAATCAATAATTTAAAAATAGATAAAATAAAATTTTTGAAAAAAAATCAATGAAAAATAATTCAGAAATCAAAATACCAAAGAACAAAACAAATCCTGAAAAAGGACAACAACAAAACTTTCATCCGAACAACCATCCTAGTTAGTAGGATATAGACGGGCAAAAAAGTGGTTATAAGTATAACTGCAAAAAGGCACACCAATCATTATCGGAACATGAAAACTTTTTTTTTTTTTTTGGTTCAATTCTCTTACAATACAATGCGCACAAAATATACAAAAAATATTATGTATTCATAATAAAAAATTCTGATAATAGTGACTAGGATACTTCTGAAAATAAAGGATATTTTAGAAATACTACTTACATTTTAGTTTTTTTTTTGTAATAACAAAGTAAATTAAGAGGCGAGCATCCTTTTTTCGCAGTTCATTATTCTTTACTATTTTTTTATGTTATTTAATGTTGGCTATAATTTCTGGCATTTTAGTTCATATTTAGTTTTTTTTTATATCATAATTTTTTTACTATTTTTTTGCTTCTTATTATAAAACGACTCTTATATTTATAATATTTAATGGCACTTAAAATTTTGAACAATGAAAGAAGAGGAAAACCTGCCAGATATTTTCACATACTGTTATAAATTTTTTTATATAATTGTTATACAGTAATGTCGGAATAAGTCTTAAGTAAACTTCATAATTTAGAAATAAGCAACGAAAATATCCTCATACTGATATACAGCAGTATAATACTAATATATAGTATTATTATACTGATATACCGTGGTATTATACTGATATACAGTAGTAGTTGAATACTGATCATGTATAATCTGTCATACAGTAGTATAACATTAGTGCATAATCTGTTATACAGTAGTACATGAGTAGTGTTCATATCATAGAGTAGTACATGAGTAATAATGTACATGAGAATAATGTATAACAAATTTATGCATGTAATTTTAGTGTTAAGGCTTTAAGGCTTGTAAAGAAGAAAGCGTCGATATTTTCTTCATATCTCTGTACATCAAATAGCATTCGGCTATAGTAAGTGGTAGGTCACTCGATTGAATCCAAGTTTGAAAAGAAAATTTTCCAAAAAAACCATAGAATTGCACCACGACAAATAAACATAAAAAAATTATTTCCACCTTTAAAAAAGGGTTTCAAAAATATCTTTTTAGAAATTATCATCTCGATGATGAACTAAAAATAATTTAACTTCATCTCAATCGGCTCAGTAATGTCATAATACGTACAATTATTTCGGCAAAATTTTACAATACTCTAACTTATAAAAAGGCGTACTTAACCGTATTCTACTGTATATGAGAGTATGAAATATGAAAAGAGAGAAAAAAATAGTTGATAAATTAAGTTGATCCTACCAAAATTTACAATCAAAATGAATATACATAAAATGTATGTGCTCATATGTACACATACCGAATATTAATGAAAAAGAAAAAACAAAATAATAACATTGAATTTATTTTTTTTATCCTTTATAAAGGATAATATAATAGACATGTAGAAAAAATAATATATGTAGATAAAAATAAAAATATTTTTACAACAATATTACAATAGTAATAAGTTATTCTCATATTAAATTATATGAAAATGAACTGACTACATTAAAATTTTAGTTTAATATTAAGTCGGTGGGTACACCCAAAGACATACGTAATTATATAGATATATTGGTGTACATATGTACAATAAATACAATACAAAGTAGTTTCTTTCATAATTGGTGGTAGAAAGAAGAAAGGAGTAGAGTCACAAATTAAAATGTTTTCACTTGCGTTCTCAAAGTGACCAGGAGTGTTTTCGAATAAATAATTTTTAAACAAATCTTAAGGACATTCAGAATTTTTGAATCCTATCTAAACCTCATTTTAATCATCGGTTTTGGTCGCATGGAAATTAGTTCTACGGCGCTCTACCCGTGGAAGGGTGTTGAAAGAAGATATCAAGTAATCAAAAATGTACTCGTTCAATATTAATGCAGGAGCTGTGCAACTCTTGTTCAGAATATCAAACACACAAACCTTTTATCCAGCAAATGTTTATATTTTCCCTATTCCCCTATTATTTTAAATACGTATTCGTAGAGTAGAGCTATAGTTTAAAATATTGTGTCTGAGTAACGAAATTGTAATGGAAAATGTAAAGCGAGGATCACTTTTAATACCAACTTTTATATTTTATTTGTTCTTGTAAGTTTTAGAGGCACAAGTTTTCTTCTCATCCCTATAGTATGAACCCTGGTCACTTTATATTTTGTAATAAAAATTTAGACATACATACATACATGTCTTTTTAATATGCATACATGTATATTTTAATATTCAGATATAAATTCTTACTATGTAAAGATTTTTAAAGGCACAATTATATTATAAACTTGAATAAAATTAAAAGAAAATTCACTAACAGTAACAGAGAATAAAAAAAAAAACACAACCTATACACACAAACATACATTATAAGTATATGTTTATATATATATATAAAAAAAAAGAAAATAAATAAATAAATAAAAGAAATAAAAATAATTTAACGTTATAAGCATAAATTGTAGACTAGACGTCTCGATTGCCAGGTCTTTGGGTCCATTCGATTTAAGTTTATCGAGTTAGTTGTACTGTGTACGTTCTATAATATAAGAACAAAAAAGAACAAAACTATTTTCATATATGAATATAATATTCATTGTATATGGCAACAATAGCTGAAATATACTTGTTTTATTTATATGTATATACTAAACCAAGAATCAACTACCATTGAGTTTAGTTTTGAAAATTCTACGAAGAGAATAGTTTTTTGTTTTCTTATAAATATTTCTTAATTTTCCTCCTCTCTCTCGCTTCCTCTCTCCCTTCATTTTTATACTTTCTTTTTCTCTTATTTTGTTTTTTTGTAGAAGCAATTTCTCAAAACTTTTCTTTCTCTTTTCATTTCCTCTCAAAACCAGAATATTAGAGCATATACAAAAAAATTCTTGTTTAGACTTGCAAATAAATTCAAAAGAAACTGGGAAAAGAATTATTTTTTATTGTGGGTCCTATTACAACTACTTTGTTTCTAAAGTAGAGGGGAGGGGAGGGAAGTTTTGATATTGTACATACTTACACACATGATATACTAATATTATAATTTGTTCAGAATATTAAAAATGCGCCAAAAATATGAAAAAAGAAAACCGAAAAATAATCAAAACTGTCGCCACCTCGGGATATTCTACTACTATAATATTCATCTTTTAAACCTCCTTGAGCAGTCCCGCAAAATTCTTTCAATACAAAACTAACAAGATATCAACTTTTTTTTTTTTTCTTTTTTGGTTTATTTAGTTTTTTATAAAGTGGTTAAAGTTTTTTTAAACTTCCTTAACTTCCATCACTCCATATTGGAATTGTTATTGCATTTGTGCGGGCTTTTTATGCTTTTTTTTTTCTCTGTGAATTTTTTGTTTTTTTAAATTTTTTTTATTTTCATTGATATACGCTTGAGTGGATTTTACTATCTTTTCATTTTTCTTATTTTTTTAGTTTTTTATAAAATATTTTTTTTTTAATATTCTTTTTATACTATGAATAATGTTGTATATGTTTAAGTTGATTTTTAACATACAGGATATGCATCATGTACAATAAATATATTAAAAATTATTTAAAAAAAAAAAAAAAAAAATGAAATGAAAAAAAAAATAGTAGTTCTTAGTCTATGATATGGTTATTAAAATAAGTATAAAATCATATGAAAACAATATAAAAAATATTTTATGTATATTAAGAATGTGTGAGGATGAGAACGAATAAATTTGTGAAAGGACTAAACAAGTGGCAGACTACATCATAAGGTACAATAAAAATTTCTGGAAAATTACTCTAAGCTTTAGTTATAAAAAAATTGTTAACGTAACAAATGTACCAAATTTACAATTGCTTATCTTAATTTTATTCTTGGTTGAAGCGCATTGCACGATTGCCACGCCTAGGTTTTCAATTAATCAATGTACCAATTGATGGTGTGTGATCTTACTCTATACCCTATAATGTCAGTCTCTCAGTCCCTTCTACTGCTTAGCAGTAGTGCACCTTATAAGTAGTGGAATCTCCCCGACTAGACGATTTCGATACCTTACCCGGATCATTTCGAGTCCATTTCTTTCATACGTCATAATGACAGCCTTCGTTTGCATCTCGACAACGAAGTGCAAAGGGATTGATTCTATTCAAATCCATTGCCGCAATTAGACATGTCCTAATAGTCACTGTTATGCAATCGTTTCAGATTCTTCCCAGTTGCACTAAGAGCCACTCTTCTTACCCATGACATTACCCCATAAGCCAGGAGCGGTACGACCATCATGGTATACAACTACAACATACCAGAGGAGCAACATCCCTACTGTATAAATCCGAACAATAATTTCGTAATACCTTATCAATTTTCCTTAACAAATATATTTCATATATGGTATAACAAATACCTACATATATCATCATATTTTATAGAACAGGACATTTTATATTGTCTGTACTATAATACAAATTAAAATGAATGTAATGTTTATTTTTTTTTTTATATTCTTTACTATAAAATGTCTGATTTAGTCATTAAATTGCGGATAATTTGAAATAAATTTATTATATAAAAGAGAAGAGAGTATTATTTAATGGATTATAAATATGTGCTTCCAGTTTAGTTTTTTTCTTCTTAGGGATGCCATACTATTTAAATCACAAAAAAAAAAATATTTTTATTTAAAGTAGCATTGATTTTTATTTTAAATTTTATACTGAAACGTTGACAAATTTACTGAGTCAATTTTACTGAAGTGTTGTAGAAGAAAATGCAAAAAAAAATTTTCAAGTTAGTTTCGGTTTAATAATATGATTTGCATTCTGAAGATTTAATTGAAATTGGGTTCAATCGCGACTTCATTTAGGGATTTTATTTGTATTCCATGTACTCCATTTTACATACTCCATGATGTATGGAAAATATTCATTTTGTCGCTGAAAACTAAATCGTACTTCCAAATAGCAAACTTTTCTTCCAGTTTCTTTAAAATCGAGAAAAAAAACAAGATCTTAGAATATTTTAATTACATTTAAGAATCCCAAATATTAAGAACTTATTACAAAAGCAAAAATTTTTGTAGAAATTCGCTTAGAAACGTAAGAAATCCACATACCGCAACACCATTAATTAATTGTCATATAAACTTGTTTTTACAACATTGTTCAACAATTTGTTATTACTATTATAGATTTCGGTTTGCGGTCTACTAAAATTTTAGTTTACTTTTTACACAAACTATATATGTATGTAAATAATGGTAAATTTTTATTGTTATATAAAATTTGTTAAAGATTAGTTCGATTATTTTACAGAAATAAAAATATAAATAGCATTTTCGCTTACATTTATAATGAAAGAAATATTAAAATAATAAAATATGATATATGTATGTATAGTAAATGAGAAAAAACCGACATAATAAGACTGATTTTTATCACCACAGAAATGACAGCCAAGATATTGTACAATACGCATACACACACACATTCATACATCAATAACAGTATTGTATTTATATGAAATTGTAATTTTTTTATTATCCTTTTTTGCAAATAATGAGTGTAAAATTAAAGGAACATAAAATAATAAAGATTTTTTTTTTTTTTTGGTAGACATTTTCAAATCGATATTATCGCCTTGATGAATCTTTTATGTTCTTGTGGTAGACAACATATTATACTCATTTATTGCGGTTATTTTAGCTTTTATTCATAAAACAATATAAATTTTAATTTAAATATAAATTATATTATTGAGATCATAAAAATTTTCTAACAAAAAATGTCTAGGTTTAACTTTTAAAGACTTAGGTTGGGGAGGAGAGCGGGGACTAAAATTTTGTATACTTATTAAAAAGTTTTGTTGCTTCAGCATTATTAAATATGCTACAGCATTATTAAATATTAAAATAACAATGGTAAAATTAAAATTCATCGACAATTTCAAATGCGCTTATCTTTAAACAATTTTTGATATTGTTGTTTTTCTAGGCGGCAAGTTCTAGAATTTTCAAATTAAAACCTCTCCGCTACTTCTAAGTAATCATCTCGCAAATTCTTGTAAAACTTGCATTTTATGCGCCATATATTTCCGAAACCGCAACCTTTTTCAAATTCCTATAAAAGGAAAAAGATAACGGGAAATGTCATGCCATCAAAAAATATAATTATTTTTTTTAACTCACCTTATTCAAACGTAGAATTCGAACATTATGTTAATGTTTCTTTAATTTTTGGTTTTGCTCATCCTAAAAATATGCAATAATTTCATAATTTTTTGTTAGTGATTTAAATAATATAGTACATTATTCCTAGCAGTATTTCGGCTTGTTCCAAGGAAAAGTGCTACTTTACAAACCATTGGTTTGATTCAACTTTATTTTTGCTACTTTTACTCTAATAAAATATTTGTTTGCTAGAACAATAAATTTACGCAAAAAAAAAAAATTAAATTTAAAAAAATAAATTATATTTTAGCAATTTATTATTTTTTATTATGCAAAGATTGAAATCTTTAACTTCAGAAATTAACCTCATTCCATCTGCCTTTGACTCTAGCATCGAATAATTTCAATTTGAACTACACATAAATCTTCCGAACTCAATGAAAAATTGACTTTATTTTAACTTTATACGAATTTAATCCCGAATTCTTCTTTGAAATTTTGGGCATACTAGCTCAATATTAAATAAAATTTTATACTTAATTTTAATTTTAATTTTTCTGAATGATACTTGCTTTAATATTTTGTTTTTAGTAACCAGATGGGAGAATGATGGTCCTGCCGATCCTTAAATTATCTTATTTATGAATAAAAAATTAATCATAAATACTTAAATTAAAAAATTTTTGAATTTCAATTTAATATTAAAGTATTTAGAAAAACAATTTAAATTTTATTTTATTATAAAATTAATTTACCATAAATTGCATAATACTTAAAGGATATGCTCCTTTTCATTATAGAAAATTAAAGAAATAACATATGAAAGGATAATAATTTTAATGGTTCCTTTACCAATTATAATAAGGAAAAGAAAATTTTTCTTTTTCATAAAACCTGAAAGGAATAAATAAAAAAATAAAAATTAATTCTTAAATAAATTCTAGGAAAAAGAAAAAATTCAAAATTCTCTTAAATTTCTTTTATGAATTTAAAATTGAACAAAAAAAAAAAAAAACAAAAATGTAAAATGAAAGTTTTAAAATGAAAATTATAATTTTTTTTTTTTCGTTTTTAAATGAAAATTGTTATTTATTAAATTCAACTTGTTAAAAATATAAAAATTTTCAATTTAATATTGTTGGTAGTATTGTACAGTTTTTGTTTCGAAAATTCGAAAAATTTAACCCAAGTATAAAGTTCTCATTTCGAAAATAATTTAATCAATTAAAAATAATATTAGTAGTCATTATTAAACTATCAATTGTTAAAATTTTATTAAGATATTGCATTCTTAAGAAAATTTTTGAAAATTCAGCATTAGAATACAATATCAAATTATGGCATTATACAATATCAATAAAGCCCTGGCGGCAAGGTACCAATGCTATGGCCTTTACACTCAAATATTGGTCTTCTACTTCTCACGTTTTTACAAAAAATTTATTCAATATTCATTATAATTTTAAATATGCATTTACTGATTCTTAATAAAATGAATAATAATTATAAGACCCCTACATAACCCTTATAAACTTTACATTGTATACACACATAAATTGTTAAATATCCTGAATATTTACTACAAAAATAATTTGTTACACAATATTTTAAAAAAAAAAATTTGTTTTTTTTTTTTTTTAATTTCTCGAGCAGAAAGTATGGGTTAATATTGTGGGGAGGTTACGTAGCAAGACACGTATGACTCAATGGCCCAGGGGAATATGTCCTCTTGTTCTATTCGATTCTTTTGAAATTTACGAATCTACAAATGGGTGTACACATAAACCAATTTTAATGGTATTTGTAGTGTATTATGACAATACTGAAATAAATTGAAAAATATTTATAGTTTTACCCCACATAACTGGATTTTATATGTTTCTGAAACACCAAAATTCAACAGCCATCATATATTTAAAGGTACATAGCCTCTTCTTTTCTCTCTAAGCTAAGAACTTACAAAATAAGATGTATAAAGAATTCAACGTGTTGAATCAAAAAAATTAATGGACTGAACCAGACCTATAACTAAAGAGTTTGATTAGATTTTTAACTGCATTGAATATTTAAGCTTAAGACTGTTGCCACATATAGTTTTCCTAATATTTTTTAATCGCAACTAAAGGTTAAATAAGCTATCATTATAATAACATGGTGTTTGATATCTGACAATCTGACAAAATTCCCCAAAACTTTTAATATTCTTGGCATATAAAACAACCTTAAATCTGAACCCATCAGACAAGTTATACAATATTATTGATTTCATTTTCAATAAATAATTTCTTTTCAAATTTTTATTACAAAAATATACAAAAAAAAAAAAAAAAACAAAATATTAATTTTAGTACAAGCACACAAAAATATAAAAATTTTCTGCATTAAATTTTTGATTTTATGAAAAATTTTAAAAATTTTTACATTCCAATAGGTTATTCATGAAAAATTTTTCATTCTATAAGTGCATATGTATGTGTTTACAATATGCTTACAATGTAAATTTTAAATATTCACAAGCAATCATATAAAAGGAATTTATTTAATTTTTAATTTTCCTCATTTTTGTTTTTAATTTTTGGAAAATTATTAAGTGAACAAATTTTAACTTTTTTGAATTTACATAGCTATGCTTTCCAATTTAATTTTTATTTTTTAAAAATTAAATGAATAAATGAATTTTCAATAGATTTCCGTAATATTGTATAAGCTAGTATAGCTGTACTATTTTAATAATGAACAACTTAATGAATGAATGTACAATGCGAAAGCATATAATGAGATGGTCAGCATTCTTTTAGTCCAAAGTACTTATATAATCAATTCATATTTAATTTTTTCAATATGTAGGTCAAATGTACAGTTGCACATACATATGTACATATTTATGATCATTTTACATTCATAATGAATTGATGTTCACATATAAAATTTTAAAATTACTAGCGCAGCTCTCAATATATAGATATTAAAGTGTATGTGTACATAAAAATTATATTTTAAATAAAGGTTGTTGATAAAATGAAGTTCATTTTATTATACCCGTACGAACGTATGTTCGAAGGGTATACTAAATTTGCCTTACCGTTTGTAACGCTAAGAAATAACGGTATCAGATATAGACTCAAGTGTATGTTTTTGATCAGCGTCAAATTCTGAGTTGATTTAGCTTTGTCTGTCCGTCCGTCCGTCCGTCCGTCCGTCCGTCCGTCCGTCCGTCCCAACGATAACTCAAAAACTAATTGAGCTAAGTTCACCAAATTTTCACAAATGATTTATTGTAGTAAGTGCCAGAACCCTATTTAAATTGGACATGATCGGGGTACTGGTTCGGGTAGCTGCCATACAACTTCAAAAGTTATTTGGCTATATCTCAGAAACTATAAAAGCTGTGATACTGAGATTTCACACAAGTAAATATATTAGTAGGGCCGATGTGTCTGGTAAAAGTCGTTGAAATTACTTGGCTCCTTCTGGTACCTGCCATACAACTTCAAAAGTTATATGACTATATTTCAGAAACTATTAAAGCTATGGTATTGAAATTTCACACAAATGAATATATTAGTAGGGCCAATGTGTCTCATAAAAGTCGTTGAAATTACTTGGCTCCTTCTGGTACCTGCCATACAACTTCAAAAGTTATTTGGCTATATCTCAGAAACTATAAAAGCTGTGATATTGAGATTTCACACAAGTGAGTATATTAGTAGGGCCGACGTGCTTGATAAAATTCCCTAAAATTTCTTGGCTCTTTCTGGTAGCTGCCATACAACATCAATAGTAGTTTGGCACAACCAGTATTTTGAATAACACATAGTACTGAAATTTTGCATAAATTAATATGGTAATACGGCAACTTAAGGTCATAGTCTGCCCCATAGTTAGTTATGGCACATTAGTTATTCGCACATAGGATAACAAATTCGTACGGGTATCACAGAGTTGACAAGGTCAACTCTATTTTTTTTCTCGTTAAAATATAAAATTTAATTACAATGTAAATAACTAGTTTAGTTATAGACAATAAAAGAAATATTTTTTAGTTTTGCAATTAAACAAACAATTTACAATATACGATATCGATAGGATGTTGTTAAATATTTGAACAAAAAATAAATATGAAATTTAAAACTTGATTGTAAAATTTTAAAAATTTCGAAAAACAAAAAAAAATCAAGTTCATATATACAGCAAGTCTGCCACCAACCATTGGCAGACCATTGTGTAGGTTTGTCAATTGAAAAAGAAAACAATCCGAACAATTTATTAACGTAGTTGCAACAGCTTCGAAGTTGATATGAATTGAAAATTCGTGCGACAAAATTTCAGACTGATTTTTTCGGTGTTTGAGTTCCCCCTACCCCCTCCCTCTTACGCCCAGCCTATACGATTTCTTTTCCTAGAAAACTTCAGGCAATCAACACCCGAGCGCGATTATACAAAAATTCGACCAGCCTATATAGAGTTTGCTACACATACTTCCTTTTATTTGGGTTTAATAACAAATGATCCCAAAATAAATTAGCATAAACAATTCACAATAGTAATTTAATAAAACATTAACCATAGTTTTGTTCATTGTAATGAATATTGTAATGAAAATGTAAGACTCATTTGAATAGTACAGTCTCACTTGATATTTTTCATAAGCTTAAATCACATATACAACGCCGCCTTATTTTTCAATATGCGTTTTATTTTTTCAATACAAAGTACAGTTGGTCAAGCATCCTCTTCCAACTATTACTTCTATCTTCAAAACTGAAAGAACACTGATTCAACACTATATCCAACACTATAGTCTGAAAAACTTACATTGTAATGAATGTTACTTTACATTCTTGGATAATGAAGACTCTATACAATAATTTTTTTGTTCTGGGCCCAGTACTTTTCATAAAATGTACTGATTTTAAATTACAATCGGGACTCCAGTTAAAATTAATGTATATTGACAAAATATACACGTAAATTATCGACTTATTGCACGCTATACTAAATAATGTGTTTGAATTTCCCAAAAAAAAGTTCACAAAAATTTGACAAAATAATCCTCTTCTCTATTTATTCTATATTGTACAAAAGTTTTAAAATATTCAATACAATTTTTTATACAATGAATTTAATAAATTATTTTTATTAACAAATTATATTGTAAGTATTCAACCCCAAATTTTTCCTATATTTTTAGTGATTATAGCTTTTTCTATATAAAATTTTTAATTTATTGTAGATAATAAAATATTTTCGAGTAAATTTACTACTCTTATTGTGTATAAAACCCGTGATATTCTCCGATTAATAAAATTTTCAATACCCTATTATTCTAATTTAGAGTATTTTTTTTCTTTTGTATATTATAAATTTATTAGTGAATTGGAAATTAGGGCAAATAATTGAGAAATTTTTCAAAAAACAAAAAAACAAAATTATGTAAAAGCGATAACAAATATTTTCCTACAATCTACAACAACTTTATTATATAAAAATTAAAAAAGAAATTACGATGAATTAAAAAATTTATTAAATTGCTATTCAAAAAAAAAAAATATTATTAAAAATAAATTTTAGTCTTTTATCTCAACACAATATCGAAAAATTATTAAATTTTTATTTAAATTAAATTTTTATACTAATTTACTATTAAAATTGTAATTATGCAATGAATTTTATGAATATTCTAAATTACAATGGTAATGGGTTTTTTGAAAATTTCGGATTCACGCCACTATATGAAAAATTAGAATGGAATTAAAATATTCTTGGCAAAATGCAGAGTATGTATGAATGTTTTGTAGGAGTATAAATTGAATAACAATTGAACCAGTTCATTTTTTAAATGACAATTCCCTTGAGAACTATTTGGAGTATTGTACACTTTACAAGACACTTATTAAAAATTTACAATAAAAGTTGCTTGGTAAAATTTTGTAATTTTCAAAATACAAGGCATACCAGAATTAGCACAAAAAATTTTAAACGTGATCAATTGCGATTATCTGAATTTGACTATCTTTTAAATCTTGTGGTATGTACAACTAATCTAAGTGTTATGGTGCTTCTAAACTAAATATTCAATGTAAAATAATAATCAAGTAGCATTTTAATTTGGCTAACATCATATTTGTGGAACAAAACAATTTATAAGAGGATTAAGAATCTTTCAATGTGAATTTATAATTTCCCATAAATTTCACTGTTCTACAAAATATTACGGCATCATTCCAATTTTAAGTAAAATCTTCTTTAATCAACAACTTTTAAAGAATTACATTGAGAAATCTATTTTTTAAGACTGCAACCTATCCAGTTAGTAGGTTATGTCAAATCATTATTTTAATTATTTATGTAAGAACAAAGCATTGTAAAACAAAAAACAACCATCATCCTGCCATTCACTTTATAATCACTTTGTTTTAAAGCCAAGCGCACACTAAAAATAATTGTTTTCGAACAAAAAAAAAATCAAAAAAAAACTTTTGCATTTCTAAATTTTTTTTTTGTCTTCTTCTTTTTTTTGAAAACCTCTAAAGATAATTCAACAATTGTCTTCTCTGACTTTATCCTTATTCATTCTATTGTATTTTTTTCATCATAAAAGTTTTCTTCTGTCCAACCTTAAAACATTGTGAGAAAAAAATCCAGTATGCAACATAAAATCAGGAGTAAAAATAAACGTAAAGGACTTCTTTAATCAATTCTTAAAATTTCTTCAACTTCCTCACTTAATTTTTTTTTTTGTTTTCAAAAAAAAATTTTATGGCGTGTTTTTTCTCTTGTTTTTTTTTTGCCATTTTTTTTCTTTTCCAAAGACATTTTTTTGTTTTGTTTTTTTGCCATTACAGTATTGTTTTTGAAAAATACAAAAAACACGAGAAGAATTTCCAAAGCTTTTCCTTTCAACATACACGCAACACCAGTACATGTTATAGTGTAAATAGCACCGCGCATAGTAGTATGACAGAGACAACAATCATTATTTTCAGACAAAGAATGATAATTTCAGCCTTTGTTATAAATATGACTCCAAAAATGAAAGGAAAATGTCTCCGCACTATATTCTAGGGAAAATAAAACAGAAACTAAAGAAAATCAAAACGTGATCATACAAAAAAAAAAGAGTGACTGTGTGGCGTAATTTTCTCGACTAAAGGCTTAATTAAATAAGAAAATGTTCGGCAAGAATGATAAAGCATAATTTAAAAAAATTATTCTGAAAATTTCGAATTTCGGAAATGAAGAAGCTCCGGAATGAAGTAAAATTGTCAGAGAGTTTAATATTCATTCTGGAGGAATGCAGATTATTACTTTTCATACAAGAAAAAGAAAATTTTAACACCTACGGTATCTGCAATTTATGGAATTTTACGAATTGCTCGAGTACAGGCAAATTAAGCTAGAACGTGAGCAATGCCACGATTCTTAAGCAACATTGTGCATTTTCACCTCTTTTTCACTGTAATTCAATAGTCATACGAAACTATATTTCTCAGTCATGCCAGATTTTCCTTATTAGATCGAGAAAAACAAATTCGACTTTTTGCAAAAGAAAATAAAGCAAAAAAAAAAACAGAAAAATAATCAGTAATTCGAGCACTTTACCAAATAACCAGGGATTTTGTGATAACAACAACAACAACATCACAAGAAGCGAAACAAACAAACAAAAAAAAAATTAAAGCTTATATAAAAAGTTCAAAAAAAAAAAATAAAAGAAAATTAAATTCCAAATAAACAATGAAAAAGTTACGCTCCTTAAGTAAAAATGTTTTTGCTCCTTTTTAACACTTTTGAACACAGAAAAAAAAAATACAAACACGATGCACAATATCTATTGTCTATATCCTCTTTTGTTGTCCAAGTTTGAAGTTCAAATATGTGTATGTGTTGTACAAGTACTCGTACATAATATCAACATAGTCCGGAACAAAAAAAAAATACCAGAATTTTAACATTGACAATATAAAAATTCTATACTAGTTCTAGTGAGTTTTTGTTTCTCATTTTTTATTACTCCAGTAAATAATGACTCCATTGAAAAAGCAAATAAGAATAAAATAACAGTAACAAAAAAAAAAAAAACAATGAAGAAATAAAAGGAGTGCTTTTAAAAGTACCCTAAACAAAGCAGAAAAAAAAAATCAAAGTTAATCTGTTACTCTGTCACAATCTTTAAATAAAAAGTTTTCTAAAACAACAAAAAAAAATTCGGTATTCCAAAATATCGGAAGTCAATTACTGGCGAGTTCGGATTTACCTCAAATCCGAACCAATCAATTGGACAAAACATTAAGATTTTTTAATTAAATTTTGACTAAAGAATTTTTAATTTTAATGAAATTCAAATTTTCCAGGGCTTTTAATAAACATTTAATATGTATATTATCATAGACAACAACCTCTCAGTGTTCAGTAATCCGTATACGCTACGCAAATCGAAAGAAAGTTTTCTAACATTTTAAAACCCTTAGAATAGCACTATCTCTTCAAGTTTAGCCTGAAAACGCGTTTAAATATTTCAAATGGAATGTCTCCGAAAATATTATTACTCCAGCTTTTTATTGCAACCGTCTTTACTGTTTACCCTTTGTGTTTGCAATATTCTAAATGTAAATTCAATTTATAAATCGTTGACAAAACTATAAACAATTTGCAAAAACGAAAAAACCAATAATATAAAATTTTATCTTTCACTTTTTATCCTCCTTTATAATTTGTTGCATCAATAAATTTTTGAATGCGAGTAAGTAGTAGAAAAAAAAAATGACAATAATAAAAAAAAATTCAAAAGGTGACACTTTAAAAAATAGATTTTTTTTTTCTATACTATTATTATTTTATGGAAGAAGAAATCCTTAAGTATTATTAAAGTTTTAATAAAAAAAATAAAAATTAAAAATAAAAATTTTGAAATTGCATAGTTGAATTTGAATTCAACTTCAAGATCCTAGAGATTTGATAAATAAACAGTTGAATGTAGATTAGATTTAGTCATGATTTAAATAAAAAAATATTATAAAAATTCTTAAATTTAATCATGAAATTTAAGATTTGAAATGCAGAACACATGTATCGTAAGTCAAACATAGGTGGACTCGAATTTTCATCGATCTATACTCACACTAACTCGTAACCAGCAACACTAACTAACTATTAGTTTTAATGTATCGCATTTTTATGTTTACATTTCGTGAAGGAAAGCACGGCAGTATTGTTTTAACTTTTTTGGCAAAATCGAGAAATTTCATTCATTTCATTCTTAATAATTTGCTCTATAAGGTTTAAGAGGTCTCAATATTTATATGTTGCTGCAAACGCGTTGTATATTCATAACACAGTTCCTTAAACATGCTAACATCATAAATAGATAAATTCATATATATTAAACTCACAATTTAATTCTATATAATACCAAGTAATTTTAGCAACTCAATTTAACAACGAACAGAAACACGAATGTCTCAAACATACACGTATATTCTAAGGATTTTATTATCCTTTCGCTTAGCTAGTTCAATATCTTGAAAAGATAAACAAAATTTTTTCTTTAATATATTATTTTACCTCTTTAATCTTCAGTCAATACTTCACAAAAGTACTCATATTTCTTTAGCGTACATGACCACATTAATAGTTTCATCTTTTAACTTACAACTTAAATGCTCTGTTCATGTGAATTTGTGTGGCATTTTTTAGTGGCTTGAGCCCTATAGAGTCCACTTTTATCTAAAAAATATAACAAGATTAAATAAATATTCCAAATAAATTATGTGATCTTAAAACCAAGTTTACATTAAAATCAAAAAATTAATCAAAAACTAATTCAATAATTTTAAAGTGAACACCGGAAACAAACACTTTAAATTTAATAAATTTGTGATAAAGATTCTAATAAATAATATTTCTTATATTCTTCAACTCTTTTAATAATAGTTTACTCAAGAAAGCAGAAAAAAATAAGAAAGGAAACTGGCAATTGATTTAAAAAACTAAATCAAAATTTTGCACTTAAAATTCCCAAAAACAAAAGAGAAAAGAGGAAATTCAAAATGTACTCGTAAAATAGAAAAAATTTGTTCAAGTGGCGTTTCATGACCACCAATGAAGTTATGGAATTTTTAGTTAGACCATTCGAAATTTTAATAATTAGTCTGATAGTGCGGTATATTTCTTTTGACTACGGAATGGAAAACAAAACCCAAATCAATCCCAAATTTTTTTTTCTTATCTAAAATTTGAAAATATTCCAAAAAGCATTCTCAAGTACTTGTGTAAATAATATTCACTTAAATATTCAAATATAACAATAAAAGAAAAAAATTTCTTAAAATCGGAAAATTAAAAAAATACAAAAAAATTTCCCGGCGTTATCTTACTAATTACAGTTACATAATATTTTAACTAAACATTTTAAGAAATCAAAATAACAAAAACAACAAAAAACAGGACGCCAGAATAAATACACAAATAATATTTGCCTACATTTATACACAATGTGTGTGTGTGTGTGTATGCGTGTGTTGCAACTATGTGAATATTTTTAAAAAAAAAAAATTTTCTCTTTTAACATTTTTATTTTCGGTATAATTTATGATAAAATTATTCGGTAATATAAAAATAAGGAAATAAAAATGAAAACAAGAGAGAAAAATAAACTTCGAACCTCATAATACTTTTCAAATATAGTTAAAAGCAAAAAACAACAAAAAATAAAAAAGTAAAATAACAAAATAAAAAGACAAACAAGCAAAAAATTCTTAAATTTATTCCTTAATATTACTGTTAAAGAATCCTTGTATACTCGTAGTATAAAAATGGATAGGTAACTTGTCATTGTATCTTTTTATAATAATATAGAATATATTTAAGGCCTGCCGAATACCACTATGCACGAAACAGGACTTAATATTTGTGTTCCTTTTCAAAAGAATTTGTAAAATTGTACCCTAGATTTGTAAAATTTTTACGTTAAACAGTAATCAACGCCCGAACTATAATATATTCAAAGTAAGAATATGCAATGAGCGCCGGAAAACAAAGACGTAATTATCATACGCAATGTGCAATGTTTATTACATATTGCTCATTGTTGTGAAAGCGGAAAGTGAACTTTTTGGAAACCGCGTAGGGTTTCCAAGCCCGAAAGTAATTAAAATATGAAAGAGAGGATAATTATTAAGTGGCTTTAAATCAAATTAATTTAAAAAAAAAAAAAACTAGATTTGTTCAAATTTTTTTAAATTGTATAACTGCGGCAAATATTAGATAAATCCGCTTCTAAAAGTACCTACTTATATCATTATTAATTCGTTATTATTGCTGACCTATTTTATTATGTATAAAACTTCTTATTCATCATGCGTTTTAAAATCATTTATAAAACTTACTCTTTAAAAAAATGAATTTGTAGAAATAATTTTCGATATTCACTATATTTTACT
Organism: Condylostylus longicornis; assembly: GCF_029603195.1. Classification (NCBI taxonomy): domain Eukaryota; kingdom Metazoa; phylum Arthropoda; class Insecta; order Diptera; family Dolichopodidae; genus Condylostylus; species Condylostylus longicornis. The sequence continues at coordinate 2,115,123 of NW_026578052.1, read as the reverse complement.
ACCATAATTTTAATCACAAATTGAATATTTTCTTATCATATACATATGCCGAATATTCTAACCAAACAGAATTAGAAATGGTGATGGAATGGAATCTATGAAAATAGAAGCCGATACAAAGACAGATAATAAGGCAAAAATATAATTTCATAGATCACATATTAAGTAGGGCAGAACTATAGTCTATAGCCAAGCAAGTGTCAGAATGTAATAACCAAAGGTTAACATGAAACAGGCCTAATAATACGTGGCGAAGTATTGAACAGTAGAAAAAAAAAATAGCATAGTCTCCAGCTCAACCAAAATTACAATCGAATCCAAATCAAAATCACAATCAATAGACCAAAATAGGGAAGGATAGAAAGGTTTAATCGAAACCCTGTATTCCTCAATAAATTATCCTTGAATTTATATCAAAAGGGCATTTTAACTATGATTTTCAATTGAGCTCTTCTAAATTCACATATTTTGAACATCTTTTTGCAAAAATTTCTGATTAATGTCTGGTTCCTTTCTATAGGTTTAAGATATCAGAAATCAGAAGATATTTGCTGGGTTGCCCACAATTCATTCGAATATTTTGCAAAAACTTCACACCATATACAAAAGTACAATCACTTTTCCAATGTCCTTCTTTAATTCGTAAAATTTCAATATGATATGATCACTTTAATTCTTATATTACAACATTATTACATAAAACAAAGGTAGGAAGTAAAAAAAAAAGGACTTTTTTTTTCCTTCTACACTTTTTCTGTTTTTTTGTTTTGTTTTTATTTTTATTTTAACATGGATTACATTTACTTTATTATTTTTGTTTTCTTATTCTAATTTTGCTGTTTTGTCTTTTTTTTTTATTAGAACGTCAAAATGTAAATACATTTAAAAAAGATATTTTTAGGTAAGAGCGCAAACATCATTTAGATCCTTAATGTTACCATAATATTATGTATGCTTTTCTATCTTAATATTCCCTCTATATATATATATATGCATTTATATATATATTTAAATACATATGGTTTACATTATAAGAATATATTTGTATATGAATTTGAGAGATCTGAAAATAAGAATAAGAAACACAAAATAAAAGTTACTTATCCTTAGGTAAACCAACAATTTAACCATTGCAAATCACTTTACTTATAGAATGTTTGTTCGAATGTTGGTTGGTTTGGAATATTTGGCTGCCTCTTCTTCTTCTTCTTCGTCTTCATTTCCCGTGTCATTGATGTTCTTGTTTTTATTGTTATTATGTACCCTACTTACAGGTAACTTAACATTTCTATTATATATAAAATATACGTATATGTATATAATTTTGTGTGTTTGTGGTAGATATACTTAAATAAGATAAATATAATTTTGATAACACTGTAAAAAAAAGTTCAGGTGTATTAAAAAACAGCATCTGTCACGTTTGTAATTTTTCTTCTAATTTTTTTTTTTTGGAAAATTTTTGTCATTTTTGTTTTTGTTTTTATTACTCATGGTTTTTTTTTTGCCTCTTTATACCCGTACGAAGGTATGCTTGAAGGGTATAATAAATTTGCCTTGCCGTGTCTAAAGCTAGGAAATAATTGTCTGGAATATAAACTCAAGTTCATATTTTTAATCAACGTCGAATTCTTAGTCGATTTAACTATATGTTCCCTCAAAAACTGATTTAGCTAACCCCACCAAATTTTCACAATTAATTTATAACAGTAAGATGCCGGAACCCTATTTAAATTGAATGAGATCGAGGCCAGTGTTTCAGGTAACATCTTCAAAAATTATTTAATTATATCTGAGAAATTATTGAAGCTATAATATAAAAATTCTTCGCAAGGAAGCATATTATTGGGGCTGTGTGATAAAATTCGTTTAAATTTCCTAATTCTTTGTGGTTCCTCCCATACTACTTCGACAGTCATGTTGTCATATCTTAAAATCCATTGAAATCACAGCAATAAAATTTTGCAGGAAATTTTTATGGTAACAGGGCAACTTAAAGTCACAGTTTGCACTATGGCATATTAATTTTTGCATATAAATTAAGAAGTCTCTAATGGGTATCTTGGAGTTGACATTATCAACTCACTCTTTTCTCGTTGTTTTATAAGGTTGGTTTTCTTTTAATGAAATGATGTTTTCATATAGAAGAAAGTTTTATTTGTACTTTTCTATTTGAAAGAATCAAATTCTCATTTTATTTAAAATACTTATGCATTAACTGTAAATACTTTAAATACTAATTTTAAAATTACTTTTATAATAGTAATAATGATAATATGATCTAAAAATAGTTATCAATTTTCTTTGAATGTTACTGTGTTACCGAAATAGAAAATAATTACGTATAAACTATTTTAAAAGTGATTTTATTTGAATCTGGTTGAGATTTACTAAATCTGATTCTGAAAAATATTATTATTAAAAATTTATTTTTTTTTTTGAAAATATGTGAGATTTTTCATTAAAATTTTGCTTTCTTTGTTAGTGGTATTATGTTAGTCTATGTTTCGAGTTATTTTTAATAAAAGACCTTCAATAACAAATTCTTAATTCAATTTCTAGCATTAATACATAATTTAAGATTTAATTTATAAATAAAATTAGAGATTTATTCGTATTTCAATTATAAAATATGAAAATTATGATAAAACAAATTGAAATTTAGTGAATTGAAGAGATACGAAAAATTGATTTTTAAAAATTCTTACAAGACTTATGGTTGTATTAATGTAACACAAAACTCTACTTTATATCGAAATTTTAGTGTCGACATCTATTGAAATTTTTAAAATAATGGCATATTTATTAATAACTTATTTAATTTGTGCTTAATATTGATTGAAACTCAAACAATGCAATATTAATACTTCAAGATTTTTTCAAATGTGGCTGTAGCAGTCTCAACTGCATGATATAACAGTAGTATTAAATTGCTGTTGTAAAAAACTCCTATATGAACTTATGTAGGGGGTAATTTAGAGGGTATTATCAGATTTCTTCTACTATACTCGTACCTTCCTTGCAATGTTCATAATTTTTGCATCGAATACAACTATTTTACTATACAAACAAATGAGATTATAACTCAAAATTCGGTGTAGAACAGTTTCTCACAACCCATCAATTAACAAAATTAATATAATTTATCGGGGTTAATTATGACATGTTTATTAAAAATTGTGTGATATTTTGAAAAAAAAGATTGTATTATGGAGCTATTGTGATATTTATACCAGTACGAAAGTATGTTCGAAGGGTATACTAAATTTGCCTTACCGTTTGTAACGCTAAGAAATAACGGTCTTAGATATAGACTCAAGTGTATGTTTTTGATCAGCGTCGAATTCTGAGTTAATTTAGCTTTGTCTGTTCTTCCGTCCCAGCGATAACTCAAAAACTAATTGAGCAAAGCTTACCAAATTTTCACAAATTGACTGATTTATTGTAGTAAGTGCCAGGAACCTATTTAAATTGGGCATGATCGGGGTACCGCTTCGGGTAGCTACCATAAAACTTCAAAATTCATTTGGCTATATCTCAGAAACTATAAAAACTATGGTATTGAAATTTCACACAAGCGAATATATTAGCAGGGCCGATGTGCTTGATAAAATTCATTAAAATTTCTTGGCTCTTTCTGGTAGCTGCCATACAACTTCAATAGTAGTTTGGCACGAACACAGTACTGAAATTTTGCATAAATTAATATGGTAATACGGCAACTTAAAGTCATAGTCTGTCTCATAGTCATTTATGGCATATTTATTCGCACATGACAAGGTCAACTCTATTCTTTTTCGTTTTATTATAAAAAGTTCCATATTATTATAAAAAATTTGTGCTTATACAATGTAATACAATTTTTTAAAGTTTTTACGTTAAAACGTCACTGTCAATGACGTCACTGTGTTAAAATGACACTTCAAAGCATTCGCTTGTCAGAATACCGCCCGTTTTCAGAATAAAAATTAATTGTTCAAAACCCAAAAAAAAAAATTTTTTTTTCCTTAAAGTATAACACCCTATACCAGTACCAATTGTTTTATCTACAATTTTTTTTTTGTTTCCTAATAAAAAGTTAACTTATATAATATATTTTCAATAAAAATACCATTAGTAAAATAAACAATTAACATTATTTTACTTACATACACCACATACATGCATACATATATTTCCTTTTATATATTGAAAAGGATTTTGAGTAATATACTCGTAACAAAAATATATTAAAGTAGTAGGTACATACACATAAAGTAATGAACAAATAATAATAATGTATGTACATACTGTAAACATATATACCAGACTATTTGGTGTATACGAGAATATACAAATAACATACGTATAGGAGCTAGAAAGATTCTAAAGCCAATGTGTACACAATATTTTACTCATACTATGTATACTTACCCTATATCTCACATATTTATTAATTTTAAATTATTTTACATGTACATAACAAGTATATTCATGTATATACATATATATTGAATATTAAAGGAGCCGACAATAAAATCAAAAACAATAGAATAGATTATAAGGGCCTGAAAAAATAACAGCAACAAAATAATAAACATTATCAAATATGACAAACATGAAATATTTGTGTATGGGAATGTGTGTATCGTAGAGTACATATATATACAATATTAAAGTAATCTAAGGAGCAATGTTACAAATTTGTTTGATTGGATTTTATCAAAAACTGATGATAACAAAAAAAAAAAACAATAAACTCGCATAAGCAAACACTTTTTTTCTTTTCTTAATGGCTTTTATTCGAATTTAGTCAGAGATTTTTTTTTTCTCGAAAATTTGTTTTAAGCTAATATAAAATGTTAAATATATTTAGTCTATACTAATTTATATTCACACAAGAAACATATAAGTTCAACAAAAATTTGTATACGTACATGAGTGTGTGTGTGTATGTGTGTGTGAATATTATAATAAGATAAAATTTATATTATGAATAAGGTCATAAAAATTGAATAAATTGAACCAGGATCTTTCAAGGATAATACAACAATATTGTGTGTAATATTATTTGTATATTTGTGTACTTATGTATGGATGTATGTAAATGCATATTGTAAATATTTTAAGTATATGAATAAATTTTTTCATTCTGTTGTTGTTGTTCTTGTTATTTCGTTGATGAAATGATGAAAAAATAGAAATAAAAGATCAGGCGGAAGAATTTTATTTTTTTTTTTATTCAAATATTTGATGTGTAGGATACGAACAGTGTTGGTAAAATAGAAGTCTGTTGAAATATAAGAATTTGGTAAAATTGATCGTGTCAATTCGGAGATATTCGTATTTGTTCGGAAATTGCAAAATAGTGATCTATTGTTAATAAAATAGTTTATAACAGATGGAAAACATTATATTATAATTATATCTTAAGATTTTACAAAGCTGTAGCTGGAACATTTTCGGATAAATGACCTAATTATGCATTTGACTATAAATCCGCTGTTTTCACCACAAACCCAACAAATAATGTATAAGATTCTAATAATTACATGTTGTGATATAATTTTCGAAAATTTTATGAATTTTTTTCTATTTACTGTAATGGAACTTACGGGCAGATAAAGTTAAATCAATTTAGAATCTGACGCTGAACAAGAATATGCTCAGGCTATTAGTTTTCCAATATTTCAACCGAGTGGTAAATATATAATAATATTCACGAACATTATCTATTATACCTGTAGGGCAGAATTAAGAGTCACAAATTTCATAAAAAAAAAAGATTTAATTCCAAGATTTTTTAAATATTATTTTGCTATCCTATCAGATGTTCTGGATTAGTTCAGATATTCGGAATACTAAATTAGTTCGAATTTCGGAATAATTCGTAACAACAATAGCGAACCCTATTAAATTTGGTTAAACATCCCTGATATATAAAGCATGCGAATATTTACACATGAATAAAATATTTATGCAATAAAAGTTTTTATTACAGGACCTCTTCTTATCATTTTGTTTTTTTTTTTGTTATTATTGTTTTAATTTTATTTTTAAAGGTGATGGTTATTTTTCTATACTTGTATATGCATATATACATATATTTATTAAAATTGTGTATATAAATATTTATTCATTTTGCATAAATAGATGTGAATGAGAAGAACCTATATAATAAAAATAGTTGTACCGAAAAGAAATATTTTTGCTTTTTTTTTTGTTTTGCTCTCTGTCCCCAAAAGGAATCCCTATATATGAATATCAGGTACATGCTAATATATGTATATATATGTATATATATGTAGATGTATGTAGGTCAACAAAATTGTCATTGTTATTCTTTTGATTATTATAAAGAATATTTTTGTTTGTTGATTTTTTCGGTACAATGAATGCATGTAATATTTAATTTAATTTAAAAAGAAAATATTGGGCTTCATAAATTATATTTTATACTTTATTATAATATTATGCATAAATAAGCAGCGAGTAGATATATATACCATATGTACATATATAAAACTATAAACAGAATATTTATTTATGCATAATTTAGTAAAAATGGTATAAAATTCTTTTAAAAATGGTGTATATTGAATGATTTTTTGGTCTTATATTTGGAAATTATTGCAATTTTCATATTAAATAAAATTAAATTTACATAATAAATAATGAATAATTTTTGTTAATTTTGGAAGGGTTTCTTACCTCGGTATTTTATGCATTTCGAATTTAAATAAAGATAGTCTATATTTTATATAAATATTATTCTTGAATTGGGATTTATAAATTTTAAATTTATAAATCCCAAATTCAAGAAAAAGAAACAATTACATTATGTTTTAATTAATGAAAAAATTTAATTATTGAATAGCCACAGGATTAAATTTAAAATGTGTATTTAGACTAAATCCGAAACAGTAAATTGACTGGTTTGTTTTGCAGTTAAATATGAGGGATTATAAAATATGAGCTCATCAGGTGATGTGAATTTACAATTTTTAATTCGATACAGATAGTATTCGAACAGTCAGGATGAGTAAATTTAGATTTAACAGTTTGGAGTGTAATCTGATTTCTAATAAGCAAACTATTATAGAACTCGACCAATTAAAGATTTCGATCCCGTTAATAATATAGCTAGCTTAACTGCACAGAATTTCTTTTTTCTTTCTATATTTTTCCTTCAGTTGTAACAGTTGCACAAAATTATTGTGCCATCATATAGATCCAGTTTAAACATCTATAAAGCAATCTAGTTCGAATATAGTAAGCCACCATTTAGCTCTAATTTGTGCATCTATCTAGTAGTCTAGCCCGAATAATGAGCCAATATACTTCCACTTTGTGCATCTAATAATCTAGTCCGTTCCTCTAACTCACATACATAAGCTCTTAATAAAATTTTCATTTCTCAAATTATTATAGGAATTTTTTTATTATTCTTTAATTATATAATATTTAAGTTATACATAAAGCCTTAAAATATATTTTATTCATAATCACTCTCTTTTACACTAATAGTGTACATACATATTATTTTAAATTAATAATTTAATTGTACTCATGTATGTTTACCTATATGATATTATAATTGAATATTTAGTATAATTAATTCTATTGGGAAACGTTTAACACAAAATGACATTTATAATAGAAAATTTTCATATTACAATTTTATTGTGTTCTGTTATTAAAATATATAAATTAAATGTAAACTTTAATTGATTTAATTGAAAAATATATTTACATGCACACATATGTATACTTTCTCTCTAAAAACATACACAACACAACACAAATTATCTTTGTCTATTGTAAATTTTTATTAAATTTATTAAATCTTTATTAGGAATAAATTAATGTTTTTAATAAAATTATTGCAAAAATTTTTTTGTATAATATTAGAATTCATTAAAATTTTTTGAATATTATTGAAATTTTCAATTAATATTAAAATTTAAATCCGATTTACAAAATTTCATTCAAATTCTAATTTTATTTTTTTATTGTTATTTTAATTAAAAAAAGAAAATCCAATTAATGTTTAGTTAATTTAGAAATTTTTCAAAATTTAAATTTAAAATATAAAATTCAAGTAAAAATAAAATTATGAAAAATTTACCATATACAGGGTGTGTATGTTTTACTGAATCACCCTGTATAAATAATAAAGATAAACAATTACACGTTCTACAGTTAATTTGAACTATTATCAGTGTAATAGGCTCAAAACCTGACGATTGTATGTAGCAATGTGAAGAACAAATTGCCGGTAATTTATTCATGCCTCCGTAGCACAGTTAGTAGAGCGTCCCCGCCTATAAAACTTTAGGTCACGGGTTGAAATACAATCCGAATCGAAAAATTGTTTAATTTTTGTGCAATGACTCGTACCATTGGTTACGTCATCATCTGTTCTGCAGTTGTATTTTCATTATTTATTCTATATGTAAAATATAGTTGTACTTGTATTAAAAATTTTAATGTCAGTAAAAAAGGATAAATTGTAATTAAAAACACAAATTTGAAAACCTCATACCATGGTCTCAAACAAACAAGCAGTACTGTGAAAATTTGACGCGGGAAAAGCAGTTTTAACTTAAAAAGTGTAACCTTAAAGCCAGTTTAACTCATAAAGCTCAATATTGGCAGTTATGACTTCTTATGCAGAACTGCAGGTGCCATCTACAACATTTTTGTATTCTTTCTCAAAATGAGACTTCTTTGTTGTATGCCTCTTCATTAAAGTCTGGTATTTAACATCATACTCAATAGTATTTCTATAGCTGTGGTTGTATATGATTATGATGTCATAAATATTATTAATGTTGGGGGCAATATTATCAATTTTTCTATTAATGCGGTATCTATACATTATCTTCTAAGATTTTCTAAGATCATCTTCGTAACTTTCTTCATATATTTAAATTTTTGTTTAACCTTCACGCACCACTGATGGTACTCTTCATCCCAAATGTTTTGTATGTACTCGTATTTCATTTCAATTTCATATAGATTAAATTATTCATACAACATACAGCAATTATTACACGATTTAATTTGAGGTAATTATTAAATATCTCAAGTATATTATAATGAAATAAATTTTATATTTTCTACTCTTTTTACTTGCCATCAATCCTTTTATTATATTTTGATTTTAATGTTCAACCCAAAGCTGATAATGCAATATCATAATTTTTTCTTTTATTTTATTTCATTTTATTTTCCAATACTTACTTACTACTGATAAAATGATATCGAAATCAATGGACCCAATATAAAAAGGAAATATAAAAAAAAATTAAATTTATACGATTTCATAAAAGTTTTTATTCCACTAAAAAAATATCCTTTAAAGGAATATGGAAAAAAAAAAAATTTTTTTTATAGTAAAATATTTCACAAAAAAAAAGAATAAAATAAAAATTAAATGAAAAGCAAATTTTATACTCGTATTTAACAAAACTTTTTTTTCTTTTGTTTTCTCTTCCCTTTCCATTCTTGTGTTTCTTTAAAATAGCTCTTTCTGTCTCTTTCTCGGTCTCAATTTATTGTATTTATATTTTTTATAAATATTCAAATTATTTCTTTTTTATTTTTTTTTTTTCAAAAATTGGTTTTTCTCTGTTATCTTTCTCTCTCTCTACTGTATTTATATGCAGAATAAGGAAAAGCTTTTGGTTTATTATGAGATCAGCGCATTCAAAAGTGTAAAATATCATCCGTAATATATGCAATTTTAAACGAAATTTTTATAAGTAATACTGTGATGAGCGAGAATAAAAAAAATATAATAAATAGTGAGAGAGAATAAAAAAATAAATTTTAAATCTTAGATGAAAAGTCTATTCAATTGCAATCACCTACGATGTATCGCAGCTCCCCCCTTGTATTTTAATAGTACAATCTATAGATCCCGGTTTTACATATGTGTTTGTATGTATTTTACATGAAAGTGAACAAATTAGGGTGTGTTTTATTCAGAGTTTGAGCTGACAATACCGAAAAATCACATTGGGTATGTACTAACGCCTCATTTTCAATGACCTCGAAAAATTCACAATAGAATTCGATTTAACTATAAATTCATGTAAATAATATTTCAATATGAACAATATCAATCCCCAACAGTTCTGAAGAAAAACAGTTCTGTCAATCAAAATGTGTTTGATCATAAATGTTTTGATTCAAAAGAAGAGCTTTGACTTTAAGTCTCAATCTGATAAAATTACTTTAAAATACAATACCGTAATGAAAACAATATTCGATAGGTAACATAATGCGACCCATCATTTTTTCTCCCTCGTTATTCTCTCTCCTCATTACGCGTTATACTCAAATATAAAAAAATGCAGAGAATTATTTAAATATTTTGCATATAGTTTATAATATCGCACATATTTCAGAATCAAAGATCAACTGATAACCCTTTCCTGGGTTCAGAATTTAGATATTTTACCCATTTAAAAAAAAATACTACAAAAATTTCCAATACATATTTCAAAAAATTTTCTATCGTAAAAGGTAATCTTTGGTAAATTTTAAAATTATTCCGTCGCATATAGTGCAGATTGCCGAATTTTCCAAATCCCATAAAGTTTAAGTATCACTGTTTTCAATTTTATTACAATAACAGTGCGTAGGATAAAAAAAATAAAAAAGAAAAAATTAAAACCAAATGTAGAAAAAAAAAATATTAATTTTTCTATATCTACTATACAAACGTATCTATATATACACACACGCACACACTCATACACATATATTTAATTTTAAATTCTGACAAAGTGGTTCCTTTCGTAATATTTTTTGCTTAACAGCAATAATACAACGAGAAACCAAAAAAAATAAAAAATAAATATATAAAGAAGCGAAGAAAAAATTAAATTAAAAAACAAATAATAAAAAAATAAAAACAAAATTGTAAAAAAGTAGAAAATGCTTTTTATTGTGCTCAATAAATAAAGGATAATAAATAAAATGAGAAGGTAAAAAGGAATATGGTTCTTTTCTCTTGATACATTTACTCTCTACTCCTCCAACACATCTCCCAACAAAAATTTTTTTTTTATTTTCGTTTTTGTTTCCCTTCATCTCATATCTTCTCTCCATTTATTAGCCACATACATATATATATATACACAATATATACTCATGAAATATCCTTCTGATAAATCCTTTGAATTTTTTTACTGTTTTATTTTTGTTTTTTGTGCTATACTAGTGATGCGCTCAATAATGTAGCATTTCATATATGTAAATAACTGTTTATATAAATATGCGTATACATATTAAATGCATGTACGTGTGTAAGGATGTGTATTTTGTGTCCTGGATTTTTAACATTTTATAGTGATGGCTTATTTTCTTTTCATATTTCATTTCATTTTCTGTTTTTTTTTTTTTTTTTTGTTCATTTTTTCGGCGTAATAATAATATGATATCAGCCATTCATATATTTGCATACATTTACATATTATACAATATGTATATGATATATTATGTATATATGGAATATATATGTGCGTTAATATGTTGATATGATATGAAAAAGTGGAAAAGCTATTTGCTTAATGCAATTTTATTATAATTTATTGCTTTTCATATAAATTATCATAAAAAATAAATATTATATATTTATATATACATATATATATACCAGATATATATATATATATATATATATTTTCATTGTATACCGATACCCAGATCCTTTGGTCGCCCACACTACTCTTTCATCACTATAATATTAAAATGCACGGAATTTGGAATGAAATTCAAATAAGAATAAAAAAAATAAAAACAATAAAGACAGAAAACTAAAATGAAAACTTTTTTTTTTTTTTTGTTATTTTTCTTTCCCAGTAGATATGCTCATAGTCATAATATATAGGGTTGTGACTTTAACAGCCAATATTTGTAGATTTTACACCTAATATTTTTGACCCTTATATTCGAGATCATATTGCACTTTTTCAAAGTTTGAATGTTATTTGAAGATTTAGAAATCAAAAGTAGCTCTATAACATTTCGACTTGTTCCACGTAATGTTACTGAATAATTAATGCATATAGTGACACGTTCATAAGCAGAAGAAATTTTTCTTGAAGTTAAATGCAATAAAAATTGATCACACACTTTAGTTTTATTGCAGTTGTGTAGGAACCTTTAAATTATATTGAGTTCAGTAAAAAGTTGTCAATAAAATTATTAACAAACGTTGAATTAATTTGATTGTTCTTAAATTTTAAAAGATTAAACAAAAATTCTTAGTATTTTGAAAAATTTTTTATTTTACTTTTTAATTCTAATTTAGCGGAGTGCCATTTTGTACGGAAATATTTTAATCTTTTTAATTCGAATTGAACTTCCCCTTAAACTAAAATTACTCCAGAATTATAAGACTTCAATATAGCTGATTGTAATTTATTTTATCCGCACAAGTTTAATAGTCTTAGCCTCTACAAAAAGCACCAACGCTACGACACTGTTCATTTTATGAACAAATTCAAAATGCTCTTGAATTTCTTTTTTGCTCATCCGAATTGTAACTGTTATACGGCGTGTAACCACCTACTACCTTCCTTTACTGACGAGCTACATTAAATATAAGCCAAAAAGAAAATTTTTTATTATTATTACATAAGATATGATGCGTTAAAAAGAGAGTCGAAAACATAAAAATGAAAACTGAAAATTGTGAAAATTTTCTTTAAAAATCAAAAAAAAAAGAAAAAACAATAACAATATAACAATAAAAATAATAATAATAGGGAATAAATAAATTTTAGCTTAGGGAGTTTTCGAATAAAAATGAAAATAAAAACTCAATTGAGCTAAAATTGAGCCTTAAAAAAAAAATAATAACAAAATTAAGGATTCAAACTATAAACGTGTAGAAAAGTAAAAGGCAGAGAGAATAAAAAACAAGAAAAAATAAAAATAATAAAAGTAGAAAAATGAAAAATTGAAGGCACCATATGAAATTGACGATTTTTTTCTTTTTTTTTTCAAAAGGACATTTTTATATTTTTTTAACACACATATAAAACACATGCCTTATAACATTTTGTGTGTCTGTATGTAATTCTATATCCAATAGAATATACACGTTGTGTTTGTATGTTGTTTGTATGTAAAAGATAAATGCGATCAAATAAAATCAATCTCATGAGCCTTTATGATTATATTTTTTTTTTCTCTTTTTTTTTTTTTTAAGGAAATTTAAAATTATTTTTGAAAATTTACGTGCTCTTTTTTTTTCGTTGCCGATTCTTAAATAAGAGAAATTCAAAAAAAAATAAAATAAAGAAAGAAAAGAGAATTTTTTCCTTAAGAGAAAAAGGGGCGAATAGAATTTTTCATAAAATAATTTTATTATCCTTTATTATTTGCATTTAACTCTGAAATATCAGTTAAGATGGGGTAGTTTTGTTATTATCACCTTATTATTAACTTTTATAAAAATATTAAGAATAAAATATTATTTTCCATAATATTATAGAAAATATTGAGATATAATTGGTGAGCTGCTTTTGCAAGAACAGGTAACACTCCAAATTCTTGATATGAGAAATAATTGGAACTGGTTTGTAAATGAAACATTATTTTATATATAAATCTACTATTACAGGCTAGAAAATGGATTTATTATGTAAAACTATGAAGTCATTAACTGTAACCGGTCTATTGTGCGTAACCATTACTCTGAAATAACAGTTTCTTTGTATAATTATAGTTTGGAGTTAATTTCCTTTTAGAATAAGACTATTTGTTATAACTGCTAATGTGGGGTTGAGTAATGCAATACAAAAGTGATATTTCTGTATTAGTTAATCGACCTGTAATGGAAACTCCTGCATCTTAAAATTTATTTACAGGAAAATTTTTAAAAATTGCGTGAAGATTTTAACACATTAACCCTGAATATATTTTAAGACATGAAAAATTTTTAATATCTGAAAATTTTTGATTAATTTTTGGAATTGTCGAATTCTTTTACAATTTCAGTCTTATAAAAATATAATTGAGTTGTTCAAGGGTTTGATTGTAGATTTTGTATAGATTAAAGATTAGATAGAAGATTTTTAAGGGAACCGAGTAGGATAGGAGGATCGACCCCGGTCCACTGCAGTCATTCGCGGCTTATTTTAGCCTTGCCATGCTCCCACCTACAACATCCCTGTTCCATACATAAAGCTGAAGATATCCCCAAAAGAGTTGTGCAAGGGTTAAAACTTACATATTTTAACACATATTTACACACAACATTTTATATTTACCGCATATTCATTTTTTTAAATATCAATTTTTTTTTTTTATATTATTATTAAAAAATATTTCATATATGTAAAAAATGTAATGTGCTTTTACATAATTCTTAAAATTTTTAATAAGAAATAAGAATGAATAATCGAAATCCTTCCTGACCTTTTTTCTTTTACCCTTTTTTTTTCTATTTATTTTTATTCTTATTAAATTTCTATAGCAAAAAAAAAATTACAAATTTAAGTCATTATTAGGATATAAATCTCAATATAATCAATTTATAGCCTAAAGGCAATATTTTACCAAAAAAAAAAAACATATAGAAAGAACAGAAAATAAAAATGTTAAAGCATATTTCAAAAAAAAAATAAGAAGAAGAAATAAGAAGAAATGAGAAGGACTCATCCAGAAAATATTGTGGATAAAATGAAGGATTTTTAGTTCTTCTATACATTTGCCATCTTTATCATTTTTAAATTTGAATGCCTGACACTTTTATATTCTTATCTATCGTTATTAAAAATTGATATATAGTTTCTTACGTTTATCGTATATTAAGGATAATTTCCTTGAATAATTTTTTTTTTTTAAAAGGTCATTTAAAATTTGATTTAAAAGTAAAGATTTTAGTAAATTTTTTATTTTATTTTATTTTGAAAAATCAAATTTATTTAATATAATTTTGTAATCTTTGTTAAAAAATCTAGATTTATAAATAAATGTGTTTCTGATAATGTGTTCGTTATTTAAAGTCGTTTCGATTCCACGAATTATAAACTCCATAAAAATTCGCACAAAATGCGAAATTGTGCCGCAGTTGATGGGAGATAAATCCTAAACAGACTCATATTTTCGTTATCGAAAAATATATTCTATATAAACACAAAATGTACACGTTATTCCGAGCCGACATAACGAAGATATGCTGGAAGATAAACGATTTATTTACAATTGCAACTGACTTATGTCAGTGAATTGGAAGAAGAAGGTTCACTCGATCGTCTTAATGTAGTTTTACAGGGTTAAAAAAATCAGATTGGAAAAATTTTTTCAAATAGAGGTCTCTCGCTCAGACGAGTCGCTTTTTTTCTAAAAAACCGGAAATAATTGTTGAGATCAAAATTCTCCATCCCTGACTCAATTTGTAAATTATTACAAAAAATTTCTTAAATCATTACATACAGACTCTTAAACTTGTCTTAATTATTTAAATTATAATTACCTGCATAATGATTGGCTTACACATAAATAATTTATTTTAATTTCAAAGAATTAATTAACTGTAAAATTCATTTTTCTCTCTTTGTAATATTTATAAAATGATTGGAAATTCTATAAGAAAATAGTCACAGTACAGCCACGTTGAATTTAATTTTAAAATAAAGTACAACGTGTGTAAATACAAAAAGAAATACAACAGCAAGTATAGAATCACCCGCGACACCTTTAATATAAGTCCACTATTACCCTGTACAATAAAATTGCAATATTATTGAACAATATTCAATAACCGAGCATTTATCGAGATGATATAACTAGTATAATACGGGTAGCCTATAATCAAATATAGACAATGACTAGGTTATCGTTATACAGTGATAAAATTGCTGCAATAACAGTAATTATATAAGTCACATTGTAATACAAATCTTTCAGATAAATTCCGACTATTCATTTTAGAACACACAGACGTACTGAGCAAGATTACTCTCCTTTCTTCAAAATTTCACCATCCTTTCTAAAATTTCCCATTCTAATTTAATATTTAAACGTGTTGAATATTTTAAAATTTTATTAATTCAAACCTTTATTATTTTATTTATTTAATTTTAAACTTTCTTACTCTTTCACATTATACAAAACTATTAATCAATTTTCACCGAATTTAAAGGATTCTACCGAAATTTGATTTCTTGTTATTTTTGTTTCTTTTTTGTAACACGAAGAACGTAATTTCTTTATTTAAAATTAATTTTATTTAATATGCAAATTAAATACAAAAAATTTTAAAGGAGAATTTTTACAATTTAATTATATCTAGGATAAAGAACACATCCCTTTTCTAAGAAATTTTTGAAGGAAAATTGTAAAATTTTTGATACATTAAATTTTTTACCTTGTATGCCTTTTTTAACATGTCATTAATGACAGGAGCAATTCGCATACACATATTTACATTAATATTTCATTAAGTGATGGATGCAATTCTCTTTTAAGGCAAAATAATTTTATTAACCCTTTTTATATATTAAAATCTTTTTAAGTTTTCTTGAAAAAGATTTTTTGAAAATCATTTTATCAAAAAAAAAAAACAAAAAATGTTAAGACACACACACACACAACGCATATGTGAAAATAGAAAATAGTAAAGAACAAAGAAAATTTTTTTTGAAAATTAAAAGATTTTTCAAGCAAATTTAAAGAACTTGGCACCAAAAAGACGGGAATCTATACTAACAACAACAACAACATGGAAAATTCATAAAAAATAATCCCCAAATTTATATTAAAAAATCTATTTAGAAAATTGTTGGGGTACCCCATTCGAAAATTACCTTATTCCTTCATTTTTGTTTTGTTTTATTGTTGAAAATATAAAACTTTTCTCTTTTTCATTTTAAATATATAAAAACCTTCTTATAACTACATATAATATAAAGTCATCCATCAACAATGCCTTTCAGGTATTTCCCCTAATTTTCAAGCTTAACAATTTTTAAATTATTTATTTGTTCTTTTAACATTATACAAACTCTAGCGTATCTTGGTTGGTTTTATTTTTTTTTTTTGTCCATGTATAATAATTGTAAATTTTACCATTATATTTTTTACCTTATAAAATAAAGTACATATAAAAGAAACACCAAAATAAATAACACCAAAAATATTATATGAAAAAGTTGTTATAGTTCTCTGGCATAAGACAAATAAATAAAATTACTATTAGCTATCAACCCTTGTAAATTTAGAAAAAAAAAAATTTCAACGCCAAAAGCATTCCGAAAGAATTTCTTTTTTTTTGTTCATCCTTTTCCTTATCCATATACGTTACAGAGAAAACCCTAACACAAAATAAAAGTGGCAAGAAAAAGGAAAACTTTTACCATCCACACTCGTATACACTTACACCAAAAAAAAAAAAAATTTTAAGTATGCATTTACATTTTCCTATATTATTTTCCTATACAATTTTAAAGTTAGACAAAAATGAAAATAATAATAGAAAATTTTCACCAAACTCACTTTGTCGAAAAGGTCCACAAAAATGACATGACACTTTATTTAAATAACAAACTTTTCAACGAAAATAAAGAGAATAAAAACAAAAAAAAATTTCTAGTTCAGTTTTTAGGAAATTTTCATTTTAATGTAGCATTTGTGAAAATGTAAGGAAATTTAGGGTTTGTAAAGTAGTTTTGTGACTTACCATCTGACCTTCAATTAAGGTTAAATAAGACTAGATTTGTGACTTAAGTTAATGATTTACCATGGCCCGTTTCGAATTGTAACCCCGTTACAATGTAACGAATGTCCTGTAAGACTCGAAATCCATCAACCTTATGAACTATGAAGAACTCTGCAAAGCAAACTCAATCATACTATCTTAAGTGGTATGCTGGAACATGCTGCTGTAAAAGGAAATAAAATATCGGATATTCTGACCAAGAAAGGATCTGCATTACACTCTTCCCGAGGCGGAAAGCCTTCTGCAAAATTGCCTTGTGTATAATTCGAAAAGCACTGTGAAAAGAATAAAAGCAGATGTGATCTGATCTTTCTCCAGTTTATCGCTATCATCGATTTGTGATGATAAAGCACTGCATTCCGATGCTCAATTCTTACAATTTGTCATCTACATCATTCTTAAATAGTTTGAGTATTTTAAATCGCAATATTCCCCATTACCAAAGCCTTGATTTTTTTTCTAACTTGTTAATTTCATGTTAAAGTAACCCACATTATATACACTGTGACTTTTTAAATGAGTAAAGCTTGAATGCATACAAGAAAGATAGATATTTTGTTTAGGAGAACGGAATATAGAAATAATAAGGGAATTAAGAATAAAAAAAAAAAAGAGAAAAATATAAATTTAAAGAATAATAAACTTGCCTAGTTAGAAAAATAAAAACAAAATTTACCATAGTGCTGAGGCTACCCCTTGACAATTTTTGTCTGGGTTGTCGCTATCCCAACATCACTTTATACAATAATGACATTTTTAGTTAACAGCATAAAAAAAGAAAATTTTTTTGTTTTTCATTTTCTTGCTAACATTATAATAATATAAAAACGAAAAAATTTTTGGACCCTCAATCAGTCCATGTCACTTGAAGTTACATCTAATTTCTTTTCCATTTAAAATCGATTTCTTATTTATAATAAAAATAGTATAGTGACTGCATATATTTCAGGAACTTATTAAAATGTTATATAATTATAACATTTTAAATACAATGTAGTATAACAATATGAAAATTCAAACTGAAAACTCATAATTTTAAATATGTTAAGAACATTCGTTAAGTGCAACACGGTTATAGATATTGATGGTATTTCTAAAGTTTACGCAGAAAAAATTATGCAATCAATTACTTAATAAAAAATGAGTATCCTTTCAATTGCTCGTTCATTGTCCTTAAATAAATTAATTTCAAATGTTTGTGACTAAGAAATGCGATTTACAATTGGAATTCCCCTAAATATATGCAAAAAAAATTCATATTTACAAAAGTTAACATTTAATTTTGTTAGATGAATTCCAGAAAATTTATAAAGGCCAAAAACAATAATTTTAATCCTCATGCAACTTAATAACGTTATTAACAAAAAAATGTAAATACTGTAACCGAACAAAATACAAAAAACATGCTTGATTTATCAACGTCATACTGGATATTCATGACCGAAAACTATATCCAATCGTACCCGTTCTATAACATATTATTTTCAATTAGTGGTCTGTTAATGTTCTCTAACTTTCTAATTTTTGTCTGTGTTTGAAGTTGATTGCATTTTACGTAAATTTACAATTTTTTTGTTATAAATAGTAAGAACGTACCTTTTTCAAACACAGCCCGCCACTCTAACACAAAAGAAAAAAATACCTATGTTCACTTATATGTTGTTTGAAGAGTGATGTATATGCAGACCTGTATAAAGAAATCAAATGTTAATCAAAAAATTAATAGAATAAAAGTGCATGTTTGATATCATACAATTTTAAATTATCATACACAATTCAGAATTTTAACTATTTCATACAAAATTTAAAAATTTTTTTGTAACTTTAAATAAGCCTTATATGTACTTTAAATGCACAACTGGTTCCCACTAATACTGCAAGAACATTTTTCTTTTCAAATGTACACAAAATCCCGTACAATTCTAGATAATATTATAATTAAATTTTTAATCTGTCACTTTTTTACTAACTATATGTATTACACACATACATACGTGTATACATCAGTATACTTTCATTAATTTTATATCTCTATTAACTATTCTTTGACATTTTGTAAATCAAATAACGACGAGCACAATACAAGTATAATAGAAAAGAAAAATAAAACATTTGTTATACGCTTTGACTTAAAACAACATTACAAAAACAAATGTATACAAACCATACCAACAACAATATTGCAATCAACTTTGACAATTTTTTTTTTGTTTTTCCTATTTTTTGGTGTTTTGTGTTTGCTATCTGTGACAAATAAATGACATGGTACACTTTTTTTCAATTTGATTGTTATTTTTATCCTTTTAAGAGACCAAAATGTATAATGTCGCGTCGTTTCAATTTTTTTTTTTGTTTTGTTATATATTGTTGTACCATGTATGTGGGTATACGTCGAACACACGAATACATAAATATGTTTATGTGTACAGTTAATTTCCAAAGGAATTTATCATTTTCTGAATAATATTAAATCTTCAAAATTTGATTAGTTTTTTTGTTATATACTATTATAACAACATATTGTATAATAGAATGTTAAAATTAATTTAAAATAAGAAAATAATAATAAAAATAAAAAAATAATGACCTTATGTCAACTTGAAGAAGTTAGTATACATGTTTGTTGTAAAAGAATGTTGCCAAGATGTTGCCAAAAATATTCATTTTTTCAATTTAGTTACCGTGATTTAAGAATTGCAGTGAAATTGAATTGACACAAACATTTAATAATTACAACAAATTGAAGTTGCATTGTTGTTTAAAACCGTATTACAACAAGTTTGAAATGATGATTAAATCAAACATTTCCTTTCAATTCAAATAATTTGTTAATTTTTAAAAAAATTCTAATTAAATTGAATTAGAAATTAACTTCAATCATACAAATTAATTGTACAAACAGATTTATGCTCATACATTATGTATGCAATGCATTTATACAAATTATGTTTTCAATTTTAAGTTTGATTAGACAATAACTCATATCATACAATCACAATTCATCAATATAATAGCTTGTGTTATAAATGGAAATAAAATTTTATTATCCAATTTACAATATAAATAATTTATCCCAAAATTTATAATATATATATGTATGAAAGATAATCAAAAGTATAAGAAGAAAAATAAAAAAATAATCAAAAACAAAAAAAAAAAAAAATTAAGGACAATTCTGTATGATTATTTCGTGCAAGGTAAACGCAATTTAAAAAATAATAATAAAAATAGAGAAGAGAAAATCAAAAATAAACAATAATACTGTCATATAACGGGGTACAATATAAAGGTACAATATAAGATTTTCATTTTCATTTCGAATTTTCGGTCTCTTATTTTCGTTTTCCTTCCAATTTGTTTTACTTTCCTCAATATATACCGACTTAAGTATATAGGTACACAAGGTGAACCAAACCGAAACAAGATTATGTGACAGTTTTTACAATATCTAAACTATACAACTATTACATACTTATATATATATATATATATATATATATACAAGTGTACAAACTTATAATATATGCATATACTTATAAACAATCAAATCAAAATGACACGAAATTGTAGAATGATTTGTTTATTTTTCATTCCATTCATATACCGTTACAATTTGTTTTACTTTTCCTTTTTTTTTTCTATTTTTCATTGTTTTTATTCTTGTTATTCTTCTCATTCTTGTTAAAAAAAAAAAAAAAATTTATTTTTTTCTTTTACTTTTTATTTTGGTCCTTGAAGGTCTTTGCTCTCCTCATAGTTAAAAGTCCTTCAGAGGAGGAAAATTTTCAGTTAAAAAAAAAAAAAATTTCGTTAGTTTAAAAAAAAAAGAAACGTAAACTTCACTACGCTTTTCATTTTTTGCTCATTTTAATACCGTTATATGTTGAAATACGTATAACAACAACAACCAGAACAACAAAAAATAAAAAAATGAATCTGTTTTTGTTTCTTTTTTTCTTTCTTTATTTTTTTTTTTCACTCACACTCTCCTGCACTCTTGTGTATTTTATTCGAGTAGCGTTTTAAAATTTTTTTTTTGTGTTGAAAAATGAGTTAAAAAATAAAAATAATAAGAAAATTTATTTTTCGACTCTCGATCTTAGTTGTGTCTTTATAGGAAAGTTTTAGAAAAATAATAGGAATTTATAAGATATTTTTGTGTTTTTTTATAATGGGAGCGAAAGGAATGGAACGAGTTTTTTTTTTTTCAATTTTTTTTCTATTTTTCTTTTTATAATGGAGTAAGGGGTGAAAAAAATGTGTGTTTGTCTTTTTTTTTTCATATTTCTTTCTTATTATGGTTTGGGATTTTTTTTTTTGCATTTTCGTTTTTTTTTTTTTTTTTTTGCGTTCGTTTAAGAAAGTAGAAAAGGAGTCATAAATCAAAATCAAATTTAACTTGATAACATTTTTGTGTGATTTTTATGGAAATTTTTTCATGTTATTTTTTTTTAGTTTCTTGTTTTTTTTTTTTTTTCTTATATTAAAGCATCATTTTTTTTTTCTATTGTATTATAAATAGTGTTGTTGCTTTAGGTTTTTAATATACTAAGGTTATCCATCACATATGCAATACAATTAAATTTTATTTAAATATGAAAGTTAGATCAGAAATCTTGTCTTAAGTATGTTTTTCTTAAAGGATTTCAGCCTAATGTCATAAAGAGGTGAAGAGGTTTTCTTAATCCTAACGGCAACACAACAAACACATTAGTATAACACATTCGTATAGCATTCCAAAGGGTTTAACGCTCTTAATTCATATGAGAGAGGAGTATCTCAAGTCTTTGACTGAAAGAATAGATATATTTGAATTTATTTTGATAGATGACGATAAAATTATACGAAAAATTAACCCCAAATATAACGGCAACACCGGAAAACATTAGTATAACACATTCCTATAGCATTCCAAAGGGTTTAACGGTTTTAATTCATATGAGAGAGGAATATTTCAAGTCTTTGGCTGAAGGAGTAGATATGTTCAAATTCAATTCTAACAAATAGCAATAAAGTTGTACGGAAAAATAAATAACAAATATATAACAAAATTTTCGCGCAAATTAATTCTATATGTTGATTATTTGTATGTCATATATAGGCCATAATTGAGATTCAAGTACTAAAAATTATCTATTTTCTCCATATATATACAAAAAATTTAAAATAATTTATCAAAATGAATAACCCTTTACATTAAATATAATAATATATGTATATATATTGAGATATATATAAATATATATATATATATATATATTCATATGTACATATGCATACATTTATAGTGATATGTGCGCCTTTAATGTCATTGTAAAACATGAATATGTCTAAAGCGTTACTGTCGTTAGTACCTACACATACATTATATTTAGTGTTGAATATATGATTTAATTTTTACATATAAGTATATAAGTACATTTAATATCAAAATTTTTATAATATTTCTATTTTACGTATACATTCACGTACATATATAATATACCTTTATTATATATAAAATCATATAGATAAAGTGAATTATTTTTATTACAATAGAAAATAGCAAGAGAACAATGCAATATTAATGTTTTTATATATTAAAAAAAAAAAAAGAATTTAAAAAAGGAGTAAAAAAAAAGTATGAGGCTACAAAAGATGAAAAATCATGAGATTTCATAAAAAAAATTTAAGGTATGTATATAGGGTGATGAAAATTCTTATAACGTAACTGTAAGAGCCTAGAAATATGTTAAAAATTTAAATTTATTTCTTATAAGAGCCAAATTTATTATTTCCATTTCGAAACGTTAAGTATTTAACAATTTTTAACATTCCTATTAATAGTGAGTCTATTGAGTACATGGTAAATGAAAAAATTCTTAATATATTATTATATGCCTTATGTTTATTGCATATATTTAGGCTGTTGTGTTTTCATATATAATTTTTTGAACAGCTTTTTGATTAAATTCAACTTAATTTTTTATTTATGTAACAACGATTAAATTTTTCGACATTGAAAAAAAAATTTTTGACAAATTATAAAATTTATTAAGTATAACAGACAGGATATAAAATTTATTAAGTGTAATGAATTCATCAAAATTAAAATGATGGAAATATACATATAATTTTAAATTTAAAATCAAAATTAAACGGACTTGACCAAAAAATTCGGCAATCATTTAAATTTATACCTGTACCACTCATAAATCGTTGAACTATTCAGAGTTTATTATGAAAGTGTGGCTATACGTATTACCAATTTTAAAAACTACTCTGCTAAGTAGACTTAGGAAGTCATTCTTTGAACAGTTTCGAGGGAGCAGCCGAAATAATATCATTCTATTTACACATATTAAGTAAAACACGAAATTCCTATTCATCTTGTATACGACCCTGTCCTTAAATGCATATAATATTTATTTTTCTCATATAATTCAGAGAATAATATAATATAGATGTTGATATATAAAAGAGAATTTAATTATTATTAAAGAGAAAAGTAACAAGTCATCACTTTTGTGATTTAATTTTGAAAAATTTCAAAAAAAAAAAAAAAAAGTTTTTTTTTTCTCCTTGCTATTGTCTCCTTTTTGTTTTCTTTCTTCTTCTTTTTTTTTTGTTCTTTTATTTTAAATTAAAAATTTGCATAAATTTCATTTTATAGAAAAGAATAAGAAATTGAAAGGACATTGTATTATATAAAATTATAATATATTTTACATTGCTTATATAATAATGTGATTTATGCACAGTAAAGTTAAGGTACCTATATAACATAATTGTTATATGTATAAAATTTATATGAATATACAAATATATATATATATATATGCAGATATATCATAAGGAATCAATGAATGACAGCTATATACAATATAATTTTCTATTTTTTGACAGACATAATTTATATATGATTATATTACTCTATTATATAATAATAAAACAATTTACAGAAATATATTAGAGTAAAAAAAAAAATAATTTTTTTTTTTTTTGAAAATTTTCATTTAATATGCAAATTTTATATAACATTATTAAAATAGAATATTTGAAAGAAACAATAAAAAAAAAAAAAGTTGTTAGATTAAAAGCTTTAAATTTTTGATTTAAAAATGATTTATTAATTTATATATATAGATATACATATGTAAATGTATATGTAAAAATTATATCGAATTTTAAATTAATTTTTAACTACTTTTTAAAAGTTTTTTTTTTGCTTAAACAAAAATAAATAAATTTCTTTTATAATTAAAAATGATTTATAATTTTGACGACATTTGAAATAAAAAGTGCAGTATAGCAATAATTACTGTTTTAAATATTCTGTACATTGATTAAAATATTCGACACTAGATGGGACTAGGCGGTATAGAAAACCCATTTTCAATATTTACAATCAAAAACTGTAATTTTTTTTTTTAAATACTAATTAAATGAATTAGAATTAGTATTGTCTCTAATAATTCAATAAGAAATATTTTCTTATAGACCTAATTAGCATCGGAAATTGCTTTTGAAACAATTATTTTTTATAATTTATTCCTTAAAAGCAGAAATAACATAATTAATTCAATAAAAAATTTATTTAAAAAAATTTACATACCATAAATTTATGAAATTATATGCCGGCCAGGCCAATGCATTCAAAATAAAACCTTAAGGTGAAGATTTTTAGATATTAAAAATGATTATCTAAAACATTGCAAGTCCACAATCTTCTCCTTCATTAGACACCATGGGTTTTTAAATTGAATCATTAGACAACATCATTGTGCTATCATGAAGTTTTTTCAAAACACATTCAAATTCAGCTTTATAATTTGTAACTGGCAACTCGGCTACTAATCCCATATTGCAACAATTTTTAAGTCAGCAATCTAGTAACACATTCTAATGGGCAATTATGCCTGTCAGAAGCCAGACATATACAAAAACTGATATTGTTTAAAAAAAAAATTACTTTTCTGATTTTAAAAATAATTTCCACATAAAAAAAAAAAAACAAAATTTGAGGAAATCATAAAAATTTAAGAAAAAAACAAAAACAATTTTCAGAATTTAAATGACACTTAAACACATTAAGGATTAATTTCAAAATAATCATAAAAGTTTTATGAATTATTATCCTTGTTCTTGCTTCAGGCTTCTCTTTTTTCCTCTTAATTTTTTTAGTTTTCTGTTTCCTTCAAATCAAATTGACATCTGGCTTTCAAACTTTTCAAATTAAAAATGCATTTATACTTCTATTTTTTTTTTTTATAATCACCAATATTGCAATTACAAATGTATTTTAATCTTAAAAATGAAAAAAGTAAAAATATAA
This sequence comes from Condylostylus longicornis, assembly GCF_029603195.1. Lineage (NCBI taxonomy): Eukaryota > Metazoa > Arthropoda > Insecta > Diptera > Dolichopodidae > Condylostylus > Condylostylus longicornis. The sequence goes on along the minus strand of NW_026578052.1, from coordinate 2,089,087 downwards.
AGGAAAACCATTAATTTTCCCACTAATTTAATTTTAAAATTTCACTTTAAAAAAATTTTCATGTACTTTTCCTTTTGTTGCTTTCATTGTTTCTTGTGCGTTTTTTTGTTTGTTTTTGTTGTAAAGCAGTTGATCTGCAAGTTGGTTACCAATTTATACCATCATTTGCCACAAAGTACCTACATTTAGTGTGTTATACCTTTAATATAAGATAAACCCAATATACATTTATACCGTAACCACCAACTTATAATACTTTTAAGTCTTTAACGAAATTCTCTTTAAATTTTTATTTTATGATTTTTTTTCTGATTTTCTGTTTTATTTTTCCTCCTTAATTTTTATCATCCTGAATGAGTTTTTCCATTATCCTTAAAATTAAATTATTTTACCTTTTTAAAAATAATTATAAAATAAAATTCATTTGAAATGTCAATTGACAAAGTTTTTAATAAAAAACTTTTTTTTTTTTGTTCTCTTTAATTTCAGGTAAGAATGACTGCAATTATTTTTAACAATTTTATTTTTTTTTTTCTTGTTTTGTTTTTGTTGTTTTTCCTGAATAGTACATAGAAGATGAAAATGAAAATTCAATCGAAAAAGAATGAATGGGTAAGAATATTTTTCAACTTGTTTGAAATTAATATGAACATATAAGTATTTGTATGTATGTATGTATATAATTATATTTTAGATATTGTTATACAAGTATTATGGACAATTGAATGGAATTTTTATATTAAATGCACTAATATATACATTAAACATATAAATTCAGTTATATGGCCGATATACCTGTAAATGCACCCAAGAAACTATTTGAAAATCCGCTATTTTTCTGTAACGCTAAATTTATTAGCTGTTTGACATATGCCAAAATCGGATTAGGTTACATTCAAGGTGGTTTGGTGCTGTGTACTCGCATTGATTGAATAGAGAGCATTGATTGAACGGGTTAGCAGTCAGGGCAAACAGAGTAATGCTCATTCGGGTGCCGGAACACAACGGGTATAGTGACAATAAATATAATGGACGCGAATGCGCGGTGCTTTCTCAATATAGAGTAGCCAACTGTCATCTCTGTGTAATTACTTTGAAACGAGATACTATAAATAGAATATGGGAGGGCTTCAATAAGTTATAGCTGCCGGCGGTGGTCAGAGTGAGAGTATTCTTTTGCTCATATCTTTCTTCAATATTCTATAACATGCAACTGACTGGAGTCTTGACATAATGATGACTATATTTTTTATTAGAGATTATGGTTGCAACCCCAATTTTTATTACCTTTAGAAAACAACTCATCAATTCTAATTTTTATTAATGCCTAAACATAATAATACTCTTATATTTTTCGAGTCAAGAACATATTTTAAAATAACTCTTAAATTACATGACGATTTAAAAATTTCTATTCCAAATTGTTATACGGGAAATGCCTTAATAATACTTACATTAACATTCGTATAATTATATTAGGTATACAATGTACATACATTTACAACATTAAAATGCACCTAGACAAAAAAAAATTTTTGTTTTTTAAACTTTTTTCATATAGAAAATGAGATTAAAAACTCCAAGATTTGAAAGGACAAATGAATTTAAAAACTAAAGCAAGGAAAAAAAAAACAAAAAAAAAGAAGTTTTAAAATTCAATTGACAGGATCAATTCTTTTTTCTTAAATTTTAATTTTAGTTTTTTACTTTATTTTCGGATTTCTAAATTTGATAAAAATTTTTGTAATTTTAAAATTTCAAATTTTACATACAATTGTTATATTTTGATATTTTGAATTAAACACAATTATATTTTACGTTAACCACAACTTTAAGAACTTGACATGGTGAGTTTAACAATTATGGTTAAATTTTAAAAGGTAATCGAGTTCGGATTTAATTGATAGTTCATTTGAATGAAAAATTCAATATTCAACTCAAATGTTAAGCTCTAATGTTAAAATTTAATTAAAGCTTCTTGTACTGGTTAGCTAATTACGAATTCTAATACGCATATTTATTCCAGTGAAGCAAGTTCAATAATGCCTAAATTCTCAAACTTTCAATTTCTGAAAAATTCTCAAAATAATTTCTAATTTGATACAAAGTCAACGAAATCTAATTTAATAACATTAAATAACTACTATATGCAGTTTCACCATACATTTTTACAATTCCATCATTGAATGCAATACATTTTGTTAGGAAAATCAGTGTATATTTGTACAATTTGTATACCCAACACCAATTACTAACCATGAAATTACACAAATGTGCAGCAATTTCAAAATAGCAGTCGGATCTTATAACAGAATATAAACAAATAGAAAACAACTTATTCAACCAACAAAATGCAAAAGTACCTGTTAGTCGGATTGATGGACGGAACCACAATTCTAGTCTAATTTTCTAACACAAATAAATTCAAAATGTACTAAAAATATACAAATAATAGGACGATTAACTAATTAGTGCTTTAGTTAATACGAATTTGAAGTTTCATATAAAATTTCAAATGTCAGCCGAACGGTGATTAACAACATGATAAATCAGTTTTTGGCAAAAAGAATTAAATCTTAAATTATTGCAGCATAGTTTAAATGTAAGGCGGCTGCATTCCGTCATGCAGTTATAATAATATTAACTCTAATATTAATATGTAATAACAAATTTTCATTAAAATTAAATACTTTGTTATACAAAATATTTTAAAAATTTAATAGCACTTATCATTGCATCACTTACAAAATCCTTCCAGAATTTCACCCTAGTAATCTCGAATCATTGCTTAAATTTATTGTAACTAATTCAAATGCATCATTTAATTACATAATTTTAGGAGTAATTGTAAATAACTGTAATATCGTAAAACTGTAATATCGTAAAACTGTAATATCGTAAATAAGTGCTAAAATTATTTGATCATAATTAATTGTCCGTAACATCAACTCAACTTTGTCTTAATTTTTATTATTATATTTGCTATAATAGTATAAGAAAAGTGCACATAATGAAGATTTTCAATTTTAATCCTTTTTTTGTTTTTCTCCAAAATTATAAAGGCAATCTCCACTTTTATTGTACATACACTTATATCGTTTATATTAAAGTACATTCATCTTTTATATTTTAATAGTCCGTTGGAGCATGGTCTCTTATATTTATTTATTTATTTATTTAGTTGGGTATGCAATAAGTTGAGAACAAAAAAACGGATTCCTTAAATTTTTTTGATGAACTGTCTAAATTCATACCGTTGCCGTTTTCTGTATAGCCCGTAAAATTGCAATAATTCCTGTTAATTTGATTTTCTTTTCGTTTTTATACCCTGCACTTCGTGAAGGGTATATTAACTTTGGTATGGAGTTTGTAACTACTTGAAGGAGTCATCTGGGGTATGGACATATATATATATTCTTGCTCAGCGTAAAATTCTGCGTTGATTTAGACATGTCCGTCCGTCCGTCCGTCCGTCCGTCCGTCCGTCCGTCCGTCCGTCCGTCCGTCCGATCGCACGATAACTCAAAAACGAACAATGCAATCGACACCAAACTTTCACAAGTTGCTTCTTTTGTGCCAAGGACGAACCCTATTGTTATTGGACCAATTCGGACAACGGGTTCGGGTAGCTGCCATACAACTCAAAGAGTTTATTTTAATTATTTCAAAAACTAATAAAGGTACAAATATAGAATTTTGCATACATGTGTCCAATTATATTCTACATATGCTCTAAAAATTTTAATGAGATAGCTGCACCGGTTAGGGTGGCTGCCATACAACTCCAAAAGCAAATTTTTTATATTTGGCAAAATAATAAAGTCAGATTCATGAAACTTGGCAGTCGTGTGTCCAATTATAGGTCAAATATATTTCTGAAGTTTTGATGGAATTGCTTGACAGGTTCGGGTACCTGCCATACAACTCCAGAAACTAATTTTAAATATTCGGCAAAATAATAAAGTCAGATTAATGAAACTTGGCAGTTGTGTGTCCAATTATAGGTCAAAGATATTTCTGAAGTTTTGGTGGAATTGCTTGACAGGTTCGAGTGGCTCCCATACAAGTCCAAAAGCTTATTTTAAATATTTGGAAAAGTAATAAAGACAGATTCATGAAACTTGGCAGTTGTGTGTCCAATTATAGGTCAAAAATATTTCTGAAGTTTTGGTGGAATTGCATGACAGGTTCGAGTGGCTCCCATACAAATCCAAAAGCTTATTTTAAATATTCGGCCAAATAATAAAGTCAGATTAATGAAACTTGGCAGTTGTGTGTCCAATTATAGGTCAAAGATATTTCTGAAGTTTTGGTGGAATTGCTTGACAGGTTCGAGTGGCTCCCATACAAGTCCAAAAGCTTATTTTAAATATTTGGAAAAGTAATAAAGACAGATTCATGAAACTTGGCAGTTGTGTGTCCAATTATAGGTCAAAAATATTTCTGAAGTTTTGGTGGAATTGCATGACAGGTTCGGGTACCTGCCATACAACTCCAAAAGCTAATTTTAAATATTTGGAAAAATAATAAAGTCAGATTCACGAAACTTGGTAGTTGTGTGTTCAGTTATAGATCAGACATATCCGTGAAGTTTCTATAGAATGGTTTCACAGGTTTGAGTAATTGCTATACAACAATGAAAGGTGCAGGGTATAATTCAATCGGTTCATACCGACTGAAACGTTTTTACTTGTTTTTTTTTTGTTTCTCCATTTTGTTTTTGTTTTCTGTTCTTTTCTTTATCATTATTTTTATTATTATTTATTTCCTTTGTTTCGGTACCCAGATCTTCAACAGAAGTAAACTTCAATCATTTAATTTTAATTCCTAGAGTCTAGATATAGAAAAAAGTTCTTTTTAACCAGTTTTATTTTATTTTTCGTTTTAACTTTAGCGTTTGTGTATATATAATAGGGAGAGAGAAAGCGAAAGAAAATTTTTATTGTATTCATCAGGAATGAATGAAATTTCCTTTCACAAAAATTTCGCATTACCATTTTTAATTTAATTTAATTTCTTTTCAATTGTTGTTGTTGTTTTTTAATTTTATTTTTTTTTTTGTTCCTTTGAATTATTTTATTTGTTTTTTTCCTTCTTTTTTTTTATTTTTAATTTTGTTGAATAAATGAATGAACGAATGAATGAATGAAAGCGAAAAAAGAAACAACAATTTTTTTGCAATTTCCACATAGAACAATTCGCCAAACTGGCTGGCTATTGGTAAGTATCGTCGTAACCATAGTATATTTTTACATATTAATACAAAAGGCAAAATAGTTAGTTAAAAATTTCTTTTACTTTCTCTTTATGTTGGATACGAACTTTGTTTTTTGTTTTTCTAGAATGCAAAAAAAAAAAAATCGCCAGTTTTGTTATACAAATTTTGTAAACCTTTATATATAAAATGAAAAAATTTTTCAAGGATTTATTATAAAAGTCACATTCTATTTACTATGTACAGAAAAACTACATCTATTAGTCTTTGATTCCCTCTAAAAATGAAGCAAATTTAACTTTATATGAGAACCATAAACATATTGAAAGCCAATGCCGTCGAATTTAAGATGATATTGAAGCGTATACTGTCAAACTACTCCGGAATAGATGAGAGTAAATTTATAAACAGAACCTTGTTCTGTGTGTTGAATTGTTGTATTAGTGTCTGCTAAATTACACACGTAATAAAATGCTTCCTTTACTGCCGGCCGCATATTTCTCTATTATTTTCGAGAATTAATCAGAAATCAATATTCATAAAGGTTACTTACCTTTCAAACAAAATCCAACATTAGAACGTTCCGAGGTCTCGTACGGAATAGTCTATTTTTTTCAACACTCGTCTCGACTTCATATTATCTTAGTATCCTAGCTCAGGTTTGGTAAAAAATAACACTTTTTACATTTTGTTTTTAAAAAAAATTTAATTCTCGTTCCCATTATTTTTTTTTATTTCTCTGTTTATTTCATTTTTTAGTACTTTCAGTTTTATACTTGTTTCATTACAGATGGCGAACATAATTAAATTTTTGAATTGGAACAATATTCTCTGTTTTTTTCTTCTTCTTTTCTCATTATTATTGTTATTATTTTTATATTAAAAGGAATTTACGTATATAGAAATGAAATAAAAATAAAACTAAAGTTAGTATGTATGTAGAGAATTAAGCGAAATTGCATCGCACCTACATTTTATTTTTTTACATCTTAGTATTATTTTTGTTATTACTATTTTATTATGCTTTAAATGAAACATGGAAAAAATAGAAATTTTAGGTTTTAAAGCTTAATTTACAACAAGATTGTCCACCTATACTTTTGGGGAATTTTCCAGCAAAGCAAATTCATTTTTCGTGGTAAATAGCATAAAACAGGCAAACAAGCCCTTGGCGCGGTTAAATTATTAATTTATAAGTAATGAATTCTAGTAATTAATCCTAGAATTTTCTAAAAACCTGACAGATTAAACCCGATTTCAGATCAAATTCTTCGAAAATTTTTTATATATTTAAAATCCTTTTATTAATCACATTTTTATACCCGTACCAACGTATTTTCGAAGGGTATACTAAATTTGCCTTACCGTTTGTAACGCTAAGAAATAACGGTCTTAGATATAGACTCAAGTGTATGTTTTTGATCAGCGTCGAAATCTGAGTTGATTTAGCTTGGTCTGTCCGTCCGTCCGTCCGTCCGTCCATCTGTCGGCCCAGCGATAACTCAAAAAGTAATTGAGCTAAGTTCACCAAATTTTCACAAATGATTTATTGTAGTAAGTGCCAGAACCCTATTTAAATTGGACATGATCGGGGCACTGTTTCGGGTAGCTGCCATACAACTTCAAAATTTATTTGGCTATATCTCAGAAACCATAAAAGCTGTGTTATTGAAATTTCATACAAACGAATATATTAGTAGGGCCAATGTGTCTTATAAAAGCCGTTGAAATTACTTGGCTCCTTCTGGTACCTGCCATACAACTTCAGAAGTTATTCAACTATATCTCAGAAACTATAAAAGCTTTGATATTGAAATTTCACACAAACGAATATATTAGTAGGCCAATTACCATACAACTTCAAAAGTTATTTGGCACACACAGTATTTTGAGAAACACAATACTGAAATTTTGCATAAATTAATATGGTAATACGGCAACTTAAAGCCATAGTCTGTCCCATAGTCAGTTATGGAATATTTATTTGCACATAGGATAAAAAATTCATGCGGGTATCACAGAGTTGACAATGTCAACTCTATTCTTTCTCGTTTGTAGTTAGTTTTATTTGAGCACCAATCAACTACAAATTAGCCATAAGATAAATAAGAAAGAATTAAAATTATTTTCGTTAAATATGATTTGCTGCTCTCATTTCTCTAATTCTTAGAAGTATGATTACTAAATGAATTCATATAAGCATGTTTCTATATTTTGAAACACATCGTAAAGTTTAATCGTAAATTGGTCCAGTTGTGTTAAAATTTTATATATTGCCAATTAATGGTAACTGTTTCATTTTCATTTAGGTATTGGAGAGTAACATTGTATGTAGTTACGTAAACAGATTGCTATTAGCAAAAGATTGTCCAATATAGGCCGCTATTTTCAAATGAATTGTAAAATAAAATAAAATTTTCTTACAACATTTTTAATTACACATACAATTTTTATTTCGTAATTATTATTAAATAGAATTTAATTGATTATTATTCATGATCTAAATTATCACTAGGATAAATGTGTGTTATCCTAAAAAAAATAATTATTTTTCATTAGATAAAAATCTAAAACTATGAATAGAAGAAAAAAACTAATCACGTTATGTAAAAAATTTTACCATTTTCCCAATCTATTATTGTATTCTTTCTATTATTTAATTCTCAATCAACGAAAAAAAAAATACAAATAAAAACTTTATACAAATTCAATTATGTAAAAAAATCTTAACGTATCTCTTATAGCAATTAATTTCCTATTAACAAATAATAAATCTAATATACAATCGATCGATTTCTTACCACAATCAATTGCTAAATCAGCTGAATCAATTACTTAACTGTTATATTATAAGATATTAGCATTTTTCTTTATTTTATGAACAAATTTGTATTAAAAAACACACACACCAAAGTTATACAAATTCAATTAATTATAATTATCACATACTTACATATATAAAAAAAAAAAACTTTAACAAAAACATAAGAGAACACATTTGGTTTCTTAGAAATTCAAATTTATTTTTTATTCAATGGAATCTCTTATACAATACATATATACAAACATATCGAATGTACATATAATATCGCTCGTGTTTAATTAAATAATGATTATTTATTTGTAATTGAATCAAAAGTATTTGGAAAAAAAAAAAAAAAACAAATTAAGAAAAACTTGATCACCATACAAAATTAAACGCCATTTAAATTGATTAATTTTTTGTTGTTGTATTTTTCGCTTTTATTGTAAAAATTTTACCACCTTTTAAGTGCTCAGATACATACACACTAACAATGAATTAATCCACATATTATAGGAATAAAATTAATGCAAGAAAACTTTCATTGTTTGGCTGGCTACCTTAAAAAAAATAAAATCAACAAAATTATAAGAGTTTACTGAATACAAAAACAGGAACACTTCAATAAAAAATCGTAAAGTCATCGCGTAATTTCTTTTTTCGTTTTTCTATTTTCTTTTCTTCATTATTTTTTTAAAATTTTTCAAAATACCTTCTTCTTCTTGCGCTATACAATTATCACATACTCTCAAAACAAATTCACCAATACACGCACTGACGCCTTCTCTTCCAAAATTAATGATACGCTTAAAAAAAAAATTAAAACAAATAAAAAAGAAAACTAAACGTTTTTTGATAACAATAATTGAAATGAATGTTGGTCTTATCTCTACACTGAGAAAAAAAAAAAGAAATCAAAAAAATAATATAAATTTTTTTTTATCCATTTCTTATTCTCAAATTGATTGGAGGATTTTATTTTTAAAAAACGATAATTTTTTGGTGTTATCATCTAGTTCAAAAATCGCTCACTACTTTTAGTTTAATATCAGGAACAATGTTAATGGCATTCGCACATTATGAGGCACATGAAAAATTTTCAAGAGTTATTAATTGCCGCTACTGAAGGTGAAAGTGCATTTTCACCCTGTTGTTGCAATCTACAGTCTAGTTTCCGATATTTTTGAAAACAAAAATTTAAGCATGCCATCTGAATATTAAATTCTTTAACAGTTTCTTTAAAAATTCCCATTCTTGATAAATATGCAAGTGGAATTAAAAATAGTGTCTTTGATTAGCGGCTCATCTCTGGTAAATCCATACTACTTTGCACTTACAAAATCCTTCTTTATTTCCGGCTTTTCGTAGTGTTCTGGTTATTCTTATGAATATTCGTAATAGCTTCTGATTATAGCTACTATTACAAAGTGTGCTTATTATCGGCTGTAATCTTGAACGTTTCTTAAACACTTTGAACCCTTATGCCATTGTCATCGCTTTTTTTAGTCATTTTAATACAATATAAAAAAATAATATACATATTTTTCATAAATCGAATATCTCAAGAGTAACAAGGATAACTGCCTCTCTTCATATCATCACTTCTCTTGAATATAATTTTCATTTGTTTTTTTTTTTTTGAGTGTTGAACATTCTAAAAAGCCAATTAAATTCAGTTTCTCTTTATATCCCTTTGTATCTTTATGTACATAGACCATATGTACGTATCTGATCTACAGTTTTAAAAGCGAACATATTAAAATCCACTCTAATATTTAAAACAAAAATTAAATAACAAAAAACACAAAAAAAATCAAATTTTCGTCCAGTCATCTTAAAATCATTTTATTTTTAAAAGATACCAGCCACTTTTGTTTTTTTTTTTTTAATTTCCAATTTTATTCTTTTCTCCTTTTATTAATATTGAAAATTAGCTAGTGTAGTTTTTTTTCTTTTCTTGTTTTTTTGTTTAAATGCAATCAAACAACACTCTTTTTAATTCATTCAGATACAAAAATTTCTTTTTGAAAATTTACGTATACAAACAATATTAGACATACATAATTACATGTATGTATACAGCAGTAGTCGCCGAGTCATCCTTAACGGCCTAGATCTCAAAACTCAACAAAAATCATTGAAATAGAAAAAAACAACAATACCTATTAACTACCAGCCAAATAAGCGACCCACAACATTTTTTTTTTAATTTTTTTTTTTTGTTTTTGATTTTTTAATATGTAAAAACTAACAAAAACCCCTTGAAAAACAAACTGATCTATATATTAGAAGCGAAACCCAAAAAAATGAAACCTTTGAATAAAAATTCAAATTAAACACGAATATTGGCTTGGGCTAGCTTTAGTTTTGTATCAACCATTGAAAAAAAATGCAACAGCAATTTAAAAAAACTCGGGAAAAAAAAATTAGTCAAATCATTCAGAAAAATTCAAAGTAACCAAAGGGAAAATAAGGAAATTTTATTGAAGAGCGAGAGAGATTTTAAGCCAGACAACTTACGGATTCACAGAGAAAAACACGATTAGAAACTACAAGTTGCAGAGAGTAGATATCTGTAATGGTTTAACTATGATCCTAAAATCGACCCTGAAATAGCCATAAGTACCTTCTAAAATCGATGAAAACAGCAAGGTCTTTTTCTTTACAAGGTCTTCCATTACACTAACATCTATCTGACATCTAGATCTTCATGTATAAGGACAAAAATTGGTCCACAGTAAGCCTCTTTCGAAACCAGTTCAGGAATCAGGGCTGGCTCTAAGAGCGAGATTCTGACTTAATAGAAAATAAGCTACAACTTTAGCATTATGCCCTTTTAAATTTACTTATGTGATCAAAATGGAATTATATCACAAAAAATATTCCAAATACATAACACATTTTTAAAATTATTTATTCAACAAAAAAAAAACAAGTAAAATTTCAATTTGACATGGTTTGTAGCCCTCGAAAACAAAAAAAAAAAAAAGAACGAAAAAACGAAATATACATAAAGACTGACTATACATGACTATTATAATTTTTTAACCAGTTCACATGGAATACACAAAGTATCATATTTCTCGTATATTTTGTGTACATGTGTGTATGTTTGAATGACTTTGATATTATAACGCTTACAAATTTTTTTTAAAGTATCCCAATTCACTGTATAGCATATGTGTGTTATTACACACCAATTTTATTTGTTAAAATTTAATGACGACGATACAACAAATATTTTTTCTTTAATTTCATATTGTATTTTTTCTATTTCTCGCTTAAAATCTAATAAAACTTCTCCTTTTCTTTTAAAAATTCAATTTATTTGAATATAGTCGCTTTCTAAGCGATACAAAATTCAAATTATACCGTAACATTTTAGAAAAAATATTTTCTTTTTTTTTAAACCTTAGTCAATTTGTTTTTCCTTAAATACTTTTTAAATTAATTTTGTTTTTATTGCCCTCGATTTAAAAATATTAATTTTATAAAAAAAAAAAAAAATAATTTCGGTATTATTTTCACTTCAATAATGTTAATTTAATTTTTAATTTTTGTAAATTAGGTTACTTGAAATTTAGTGGGAGTCTTATATGATTTGAATGTGATAAGAGCCATAGATTGTGAAAAAACAGATGTGGTACAGTTGAGATCAGAACAAAACCGATTTTCCACGACAAAATGTCAAAATTCATGTAAAAAACTCAAGAAGAATGAAGAGAAATTATCGCCGCGAATTTAATCGACGACAGTAAAAGAGCCAAAAATTCTTTTTTACTTCTAGCGTTTTTTGTGACATTGTATTCAAACTACTGAACAGTTGAATTTTCCCTTACCCTGTTGTTCTGCATTAACAATAAAAATTGCCCGCCCTTGCCATTCAACGCTTTTGTTCTGTTGTTACAATAACTGCACCACACAGTTCCGACTGTCCAGAATTGAAATTAAAACTCCATTTCTTTAGACATTTTATAGAAAGATTAATCGTAGATTAATAGCAATTCGTTTTATTTTCGGTATACCACAAGGACAATACAAAATTGCCTACCACATTGCGAATTTTGCATTCTTTTGTAGATATAGCAGTTTAGAATTTACTGTTGTATATGGTAACAATTATTTATTGACATAACAGTGATATGCATAATAGAATCAATAAACCCTGGATGTAACTAATAAATGTGAAAGCTGAATTGATAGCAATCTCTAACAATGACAATTAAAATTTAAAACTTTTAACGCTTGCAATTTGTATTTGTAAGTTGTCATAACAACATTTCTTTTCCCAATTCATTATTCCATTAAAATCATATTTTATTCATTTACTTTTCAAAAACAAAGGTAACAATAAAATTACATTCCTCTTTCAAATCCAAGAAAAATTACCTATTTTCTATAAGTAACAAGAGAAAACTAATAAATTTATTGAAATTCTGAAAATTAATTTTTAACTTTTAATTCACAGATTCCATACAATACAATGTTTGCATCATTAAAGTAAAGGAAGTAATCAATAAACTCAAAAATTATGTCAAATCAATAAATTACAAAATCGTCGTAATTTTGCTTTTTATTCCAAAGAAAATTTATATATTTTTAAAATTAATGATAATTTTCAAAAATTGAGTTTTCTTTACAGGGTGTTCGAAAATTATTCCATGAAAATTTATTTTATTTCGAATTTCTTTTGAATTTATTCAATTAAAAATTTTAAAATGTGCACAAATAACTTATTGTAGTAATTTTACTGCAACCAAAATATTTGCGAATTTAATCTATAAATTATAGTCATATTATAACGTATGTCATTTTGACATTTATCAGTTCTAATGACGGAATATGTACATAAATTTCAACAAATTGTAAAGTCCTAGTTTCTGTTTCAATATTATAAATGTAATTTAAAAATTATATTTTCAATTATTAACAAGGTTTTCCAAATTTTATTTGAATTTTGAATATTACATTTGGTAATTTTTAAAATACCCTTTATAATTTTTTATCTTATATGCATGGACACATGTTGTTTTGTGTACGTATACCAATACTATGAAGTATACTTGGCATGTACATTCATCACATATTATAACATCGCAAATCAACTTGTGATCAATTTTAATTTACATATTCAAATAACCGTGAAATATATAAAAAATGATCACTTGTGACTTGTAACTAACGTAACCAAATCTTGAATTACAAAAACAATAGCTTATAGAAATAAAATTGTGTATGAAAATTACACAAAGAAATTCGTTTCAAAACAAAGCCATAGTCAAAAAAAAATTAAATTAAAAAAATCACTTTACAATTGCATATTATGTTTGTATCAGGTTAGGTACATATCGATTCGATATTTTCGATACGATTCACTGATAAAATTCCGCCGTTTTACTCACAAATAAAAACATTGTTGTTAATAATAAGCGTGTTCAATATTTTTTTTGCCTTTCTTACCTTTTTGTACAATTACAAATTTGTACATGTAAAAAAAAAAAATAAAAATTTATTTTTATAATAATGAAAACTCTATCGGCAAAATTTGTAATAATAATTTTCGAATGAAATACAAAAAAAAAATCAAGTTGAAAAATTTGTTTTTTTTTTTGTTTTTCGCCTTTGTTCTCTTTAGAGAAGAAAAATATTATTCACATAACTAAATTTGTATGTAAAAAATTTACAATTGAGTTGTAAAAGGTAAAATGTAAGTATATGAAATGAAAAGAATAAGATAAAAGTAAAATGAGAGTAACAAGGAGAATGAAAATGTAAAAATATTAAAAGTAAAAAATTAAATGAACAATCATTTTATGCACATATTTAAATTGGAAAATTATTAAATATCAAATACGAAATTATTTTTGAAATACATTAGTATTATGAATTTCCATTTAAATTTAAAATACCTACCCAAAATGATTAAATTTTTATTGATATTTTGTATTAATATGAACTTAAACAGAGTGCCAAACTACTTACTGTATATAACTTAAACACAAAGCAGTATCGGAGACCCTATGGTCACGGTAGTACATTTGGTCACTTCCTACGAGAACAGTCGCTGTAATCACGAACTATTGTATCGCAAGATTGGGCTTCGATCAGAATTTTTACCATAATATAGTGAAAAATGAACGGGCGGCGGATAAACTGGCTAAATGTGGCGGATCTGGTTTTTGTTTTTATCAATACATTGAAAATTAAAATATATAGGAATTATTTATAGTGCGAAAAAAGAAAAATGTGGCCAAAATACGAAATTGAATGGGCAAGTTATGAACAAAATTATATTAATCTAATAAGTATTTTTTAGTAATTCAATATTAGAAACCTAAACACATTAGAAAAACTTATAGTAATTCCCAAATTTTAACTTAACCTTTAATTTGGACCTTAATAATTTCTTAATCTTAATTTAATCACATTTCTCCGATTTTTCTTAATTAAATACCCTATAGTCGCTATTATAAAGAGCACAATTTTATTTTATGTACGAATTACGATACAATGATAAATCGACAACTGTGACGATGATGACGACAACGGTATGACTATTGACTCAACACAACGGTATTACACGATTATAATTTTATTTGATTTTTTCTCTTTTTTTTTTTTTTGTTTTTGCAATATTGAAACAAACACCAATATTATTACGATACGAATGATTAGATACTTACATATTTCATTTTAAATTAAAGAAACCCAATGGCCAAATATTTATTCATTATACAATTTTCATATTCATACCACATTCATTTACACAAACATATACAAAAAATTTAAGTATGTATAAGCATAGTTAAACATTATTATATTTCGGATCGATCGAGATCAATTTTATTATTTGTTTTAATTCTTAAGTCTATTCGTTCAGCTGTCCCCACATAAAATTCCATAATGATGAATATGCGGCAAAAATTTAAAAGAAAGAAATGAACACAGAAAAAAAAAATATAAAAATATTTTTTTTTTCAGTATTGTTGCAAATGGCCTCGACAATTAGTTTTGTCTTGTTAAGAAATATTTTATGTATATCTAGTGTTGTTACTTTATGTATTTTGATACACAGATACAACTTATGGATACTAGACAGATAGACAGATAGATATGTAGATAGAAGAAAGAAAAAAAAAAAATGGCAAATACTCAAATTTGGTTTACAATAAAAATTTTCAATTCTTTAAACAATTTTTTCAAAAAAAAAATTATTTAAAAAAAAAAAAAATAAATCAGTTTTAATATTTTTTTTACATTTCAATTATTTTGACGATTTTTACAATTATAAAAATTTTTAATATTTTTTGGTTTTCCTAACTTTCACTGCGATATTGGCGGTCCCATGAAAGCGAAAAGTATATAATGATAAATCGAAAGTTTTCAAAAAAAAAATTTTTATGAATAATTTGAAAAATTTTTTTTTTTTGTTTTGACCGAAAGATGAAAATATTTGTGGGAGTTTTTCTATTATTGATTATTTTTATTGTCATAAAGGTTATAATTTAAAAAATTTTCAATTTCAATTTCAATTTAAACTATGTATGTACGTGAATGTGTACATTATTAAGTGTGTATGGATGTACCTACAGTATTCAAGAAAAATAGATATACATAAATGAAATCATCAATTTTATCAATCAATACGAATTCGTTCAATTATATTCGAAGAAGAAGAGGTATACAGAAATCTAAAATTTAAAAGTAAAATTAATTGTTATAAGATATATGTATGTATCTATGTATGTACAGTATATTTATGGGACCGTTGAATTCATAAATTGAATGTAATTTATAACATCTAGAATAATAGAAAATGAAAAAAATTTCTATTTTAAAATTTCATCAATTTGAATTATTTTAGAAGAAATCTGAGGTTTCTTTAAGTATGAAATTTTTCGTACAAAATTGTTTTTTTTTTTGTAATTGAAAATGTTTACTTTTTTATCATTGTAATTTGTGAATATTTAAATAATAATATACAAAATTCAATTATCAAAATCTTAATGATATATTTATGTTAAAAAAATAGAAGTTTTAATGTGCTTGAGTTGCAAGACGCACAAATACCATATTTTTTTTTTTTTTTTTTATTATTGAAAAAAGAGTCTTTATTATCCCTGCAAAATAATTTTACATTGTAATTTGTGTTACATGATTATATACATAATTATGGTTGATTTATCAAACTATGTCCAATGTTTGGTTTGATGGTTTTGTTTTTTACAAAAATAGTAAATAGTAAGTTTTAAGTTGAAAGTGACTTAGTATATCTATTACTTTTTTTTTCTTTTTTTTTACGTATCTTTTTAATTTTTACTTTCGCACTTGCACCCGGTGCTAAATTCATTTTTTATTTTATTTATTTTTTTTTTTTTTTTTTTTTTTTTTTTTTTTTTGTTGTATAGATAAAACTTAAAACTATTTTTAAAACTAACCTTAACTCTTCTAACCCTAACCTACGTTTCCATCTTGGCCCAATTAGCCTCGATGATTATTTCTAGTATCTACGGAATAATTGTAGAACCTAGGCAAATTGTTAGTATTAATTTCAAATAGGTTAGTTGATTCTATATTACTCAAATATAATGGTGAGAGATAATATTCAAAATTTATATTACCCTCATTACATATTCTTTTAACTATTTCATTGGGATGATTTTTTATTCTTTCTATATATTTAAGAGAATTGTTTATCATATATTGATACAGTGGTACGATTTTCGCCTCATTATACAGGAAGTCATTGGAATATCTACGATTTTGAGATTCGTAATACTTATTTGTGCAATACCATAGTTAATTCGTAACAGTACGAAAAGCCTTTTTGCAACAAATGATTTTTGTTCGTTGGAACACCATACGAGCACCCAAGTACCTTTTACGCTTACCACTTCCACGTTTCTACACCAAGGAACTTTGGTGCTAATAAATATTACCTACGTATTTTATCTCCGTTTCTACAGTGTCTCCCCATACCTGAATTGTACTTTCCGTCTCCTTGTGAAGGGCAACAAGGTCGTCTTGCTTAGGATAAGTCTGAGCCAGACAGTGTCACACAAGGCTTGTGTCAACCACAAACCCCTCTTCACTATTTCGCAGGGAACCTTCTCAGAGCTCCCTACAGCGATGATAGCAATGTCATCAGCGTAGGCTTAATCGCTGTCATCCAGACGGCAAAGTCTGTGTAGTAGCCTCTCACATCTTCACATCAACTTATTCTTTACAACTAGATTGAGAAAGAATTTGATCTACTTATACAGTTGTCTATCGTACTCCACCCAACTACAGTCTCTGCCACTTGCCGAGTAAATATTTGAGCGTCTAATATTCATAGGTTTGTAGTGGCGTATTGAGCAATTGAGTATTTAGTTGTCAAATGTGAATAGCCGTTAAGCAATATTGCATTCGGGATTATATCCGAATTATATCCGAAATATTCTGCAATAATTTGAAATCACATTTAAAAATTTAAAAAAGTTCTGCAAAAATTTTCTCATTTTTATAAACAGAATTCAAGTGAAACACTCATATCGTAACTTTCCGTATGAATGATGTTCGAAAACATTTTTTTTTCGTGTATTACATAATTAACGTAACAGTAAGTTGACATTAATGACATAAATTTAGTTTTCTTCTTTTGATTATAACCAATAATTATTTTAAACCTTACAAATTTCTCACAATATCTTCGAATGCACACCAAATAAATATTACATAACATTCAAAATCTTACTATAAAACTTGTTGTATATGACAATAAATTTCAATAGTTGTGATATGTGTGTATATCTATGTATGTAAATTATTAGTTGACCGTATCAAAAATATCATTTGAAAATATGAACACATATTTTGAAAT
This sequence comes from Condylostylus longicornis, assembly GCF_029603195.1. Taxonomy (NCBI): domain Eukaryota; kingdom Metazoa; phylum Arthropoda; class Insecta; order Diptera; family Dolichopodidae; genus Condylostylus; species Condylostylus longicornis. The sequence goes on along the minus strand of NW_026578052.1, from coordinate 2,071,207 downwards.
ATTCATCGGTTCAGTTAACAACCAACGATAATAAAGGGTTTAATTTACCTACGTAATATTTTTATATATTTTGTTTTTATTCAAATTGAAAACGATATAAGAGGATAAATTTTATCTGAAATGAAAGTAAATATTTTAAAAAATTCAAGACTTATATTTACTTTAAAAAAAAAAAAAGCGTGTGAATAATTATAGTGAATGTAAGCAAGATTGCTATGTAGGCGGAGCAATCAAACAACTGTTTACATTTTGTTGCAGTTGAATTAAAGAGGCTTCTGGAATTTTATAAAAAAAAGGAAAAATATCAGTTACAAATACATTTCAATGATTTTCGATGATAGGATTTCTTTTTCTGTTATTAACAATAAAAGTTTGAAAACTATATTCTATAATATTGAAGCGAAATGATATTTGCAGTTATTTTGAAAAAAGCGACATAAAGGGGTACAGTACAACGAGATATTCGCACTCTCCCGAATCAAATGGCAAACATGAGTATGAAATAAATCGACATGCAGAGTAGTAAACACTCTGTAAGGCTCACGCGATTCTGTAAAGACAAGGATTTCATTGTTTCTGTCGGGCAAATAGTGTGGTGTGCTATGAACACGGCCCGCAATTGATGTGCATGTGGCAATGATGGTGCTCGCAGACAGCGATGAATTGTTCCGTGGCGGATTAAAGAGAAACCTCGGTGCACTTGCTGTACGACTGCACTTAGTAAGAGGAGCAGGCAAAACATATTTAAAACAAGGAGAACGTGAAAAATTTGAATTTTACAAAATTAACGGAGAAGCCGCTTTAATTACATCGTAACATAATGCCAATTCGATCTTTTTGGACTGGACTCTGGTCTATGCAGAGCATAATCGCCACGCTACCAAACTTAATTTAATCTTGTAAATGGTAGGCTGTAAGATTAATGCCAGTTTCAACATCACTGCAGTTAAATAAGCCTGTTGTGATTCCGTTTCCTCAAGAAATCTATGGAATACTACACATTGAGTTTGATACAACGTCTCAAGTATACAAATTGCCATCAACTGAAGCATAGAAATATTGATGCTTTATTGCTATGTTTTAACCAATTAAAGAAAAGATGAGCGACTCATAACCTATCACCAAAATAGAATTGCACTCAATAACGTATCAAACTCTCAAAATCATGTATTTAAAGCGAAGAAGCTTATATAGTAGAGTCCCGAAGCAATAATTTTGGAAGCAATATAAATACAACACTCAAGATAAAATTTCATTAAAATTCTTCTACCATTCCATTTTATCCTATTATTTGATCACTTTTAATTAATCCGACGAAATCAAAGTTCTTATATATATATATATATAAATATAAATATTCAGTATATAATTCCCATTCTATCCTGTATCATGGTTTTTATTTTTAGATATCACAATTAAGGTTATTTAATTAATTAAGAAGCAACCACTGATGAATTCACTGAAATCCAATCTTTTCACTAATTCTCTTGTATATATCTTATCCTTAATTCATTAATATATACATATATAATTGTACACAGATATCTGTCACAAATCTCCAATTAAGAACATCATTCGACAACTTGTTCGCACCTTTAAAAAACTATACCCAAAAGGAAGAAGAAAAAAAAAAATAAATAAAAAATTTATACTGAATCCGAATGAAATTTTTTTTTTCTGAATTCGCAAATCATCAAAAAAAAAATTGCACCACTCTTTAAAAGTATTTAAAACAAATTAATTTTATTATTCACAACTTGGGTGATCAAAACTTATAGATAATTCAAGACCAACCATATATTTTAATTATACCTCCTTGTTTCTTGTACTTTTCTTTTTTTGGTTTTTTTATTTCTCATATTATTATAATTTTTTACGATCATTTACCTTTTAATCACATTTATACAAAATGAAATTCAAAACAAAAATGGTAAAAAAACTAAAAAATATAAAAATCAGAAAACACCCACTCAGACAGTATTTCTGATAATCGTTGAAAATTACAAGCAAACGCTACATTTACGCTGCCTGCTGACTGCTTCTTATCCCCATAAAATACAATGTATATTTACTCACATTTACCCAAGTTTATTCAGATATATGTAGGTGTATATGTATGTGCATTAAAATTCTCTTATTGCTGCTTTTGCATATGCTATTTTTTTCTTTTTCTCTTGTAATTTTTTCTCTTCCTTAAATTCTTGTAAATGAGTATAAAGTAAAAGTATTTAATTGTTTCAGGTGTACAAAAATTTTCTTTTGATTTTCATTTTATACCTTATTTCTGGCTCATACATTAAAGCTGATATTATCATATCAGTAAATACCTGCCAACGTCTCCATTTATCTGTTATCATCGTTGTTGTCTTTCTCCATTTTGTATTTTCTTCGTTGTTATTGTTGTTCTTCTTCTTCTCATGCTCGTTTCCTTAAAAAGAAAAATGGAATTAAAATAAGAAATTTTTTTCTTTAATTTTTTTTTGTTTTTGTTTTACAATTTCAAGTAGAATTAAAGCAACTATATAAATAATTTTATATATATACAAATAATCACTATTTACAATTCAAGATTACATGTTACCTGGGATTTTACCTTGAAACAAAAGTAATAAATCCAAGAGAACTCTATTTTAATTTTAATTTGTTTTTTTTTTTTTGTTTTCTTCATTATTGTTCTTTTTAATTTTTGTTTCCCATTTTTAGCTCAAGAGATTAGTATAAGAAAGGAGTTGTTTTAATCACAGAACTTAAAGGTGGTACATACTTCTATAATAAGTTGAATGATCTTAGAGGAGAATTTTGTGATATAGAATTCAGTATTGGTAGAGAATGGAGTGGGTATAATGTTGTGAAAATGAATATGATAAAATAATATTAAAAGGCACACCATTTCCTTAAATATTTCCTTAAAATATCCTGAATACTAAATGCATTTCTTCTGTTTTTCACTTCTTATTAAACTTGATAGCAATTTTGTAGCTATATACAATAATAATAAAAAGTTTTGTACATATCATAAGAGCAACAGGAAAATAATGAAAAATTTAAAACATAGGAGTGGTTATAAGCGGTAATGTAATTAAGAAAAAACAAAAAAATCAAAAGCAACTATCTTCATTTTCAAGGTTTTATCAGTATAATTGTGGAATCAGCAATGACAATGACATGAAATTTAAAAAAAAAAAATAAACAGATAAGGATAATTTTACATTTTAGTATATGTGTGTGTGTGTATTTGTAAAAGTGTTATCAATATAAATTGTGGTGGTAAAGTCGATTAAAGTCAATTTAATTTTTTTTTTCTTTTATTTTTTTTTTTTAATTATTTAAGAGAATAGTGAAAAAAATCATAGTATTTTGTAACTATTTGTATTTATTAATTACGATATTTAATGAAGCCTTATTTGTTGTTGTAAATTATGTGACAAAGAACATTTTTTTCTGAAATATTTGGTGTTAATAATTTGAATGTCACAATACAGAATATTGTAAATGCTTCATGAAATGAAATTCTTACAAAAAAAATGTTGAAAATTGTAGCATTTTCATCTGATATAAAATTGTTTTTGTCGTTTATTGTGATTAAATTTGATTTTTTAAAATTTATTTGCAATTTGTTAACATATTTTATTATTTTCGAAGTAAATAAAAATTTTATGTGACTTGTTTGTAAAGATTATCGCTCACACATTTGTTATTATTTGTAGAGATTATCGCTCATACGTTATTGTGTGATTTCACAGGCATATCACAATAAACGATCGTATTGCATAATATAAAGAATATTAAATGCATATTTCTATGTTAGATAATCCTAAAGAGATTGTCTTAGCAAGAATGTTTGCCAGAATTCAACTAATTTTCTTTGAACATATTTAAATTTCTGCTAAACAGATTTAAATAAAACTATTGTGAATGTTTTTTTGCTTTCAAACTCCTATGAGAGGCATCGTTTCCTTAGGCGTTCAATTTAATGTTGTGCCGAAATTAGACCGGGACTGTTATTTCTTTTTCTACTATTAATTTTAATGTATTTCGTCAGGTTCTGCCGTCAGATTCTAATATTTACCATCAGATTCTAATATTTACTTGGCTATATATTGCACTAGTCTCTTCAATATAAGAGAATTGAATGACTGAAGCACCAAATGAAAATTTTATTTAATTTTAATAAATTTTAAATTTTTTCGATTTAAAGAATTTTACAGTCAGCGTTTTCTCCCATAACACTATATAATTTGTTGCTCAATGTAATTAAATATTAAATTAAGTTCGGATGCCAAATTAAATTTAAATCGAATTGTATATGTAATTTAACCTTAACCTATATTACAACCTGTATCAAAAAAATAATCATTGGAATTACAAAAATCATGTTGTATTTTTTTTTTTGTTATTCGTTATTCTCATTAATTTTTACCATTGTTCCACATTTCAACTTATACATGTTATATTTATATCAACTACTCGTATGTATATGAAATTAAAAATAAAGAATAAGAAAATTTATTTAATAATTGTAGTTTCCAATATCCTTTATTCTTCCAGAACAAACGAAAAAAAAAACATAACAAAATTATTATCTTTTAAAACTGAAAATATTTTTCGAATTTAAAATATGAAAAGAATAAAGAATTTTCAAATTCCTTGAAGGCAAAATCTACCACCACCATCACCACCATCACCACTATTTCTATTCATTTTATTTTTTTATTATATAACATAATTGTTTTTCAATTAAAATTTCAAGGACAACAAAATAATAACAATATAAAATTAAATTCAAATTTTTTATTTAAAACTTATTTCAAAACACAAAAAAAAAAACATAATAAACCAAAACCATCTTATAATTTTTTTTTTTTAATAATTTTAAAATTTTCAATATTAAATTTCATAAATTTATTTTTTTTTTTTTTGCATAAATTTCACTTGAATTTCTTGCATATTATAAAACACAGAATGCATCAACAATATATTTGAAAAAAAACATACAAAATATAAAAAAAATTGTTGATTCTTACACACATCTATGTATATTTATATGTAAATATATATACAAATAAACTCAAGGATATTTTATTATTTTTTTTATGCGAAATAACGTAGGAAAAGTCAATTTTTTATTATCAAACAAAAATACAACAAACAAAAGATTCACAAAACGTAATAGAAAACAAGAACAAGAACGAACGAACGTCGAAAGCATCACACACAAATAGTAGCGAAGCGCGCGCGATTTATGCGTCAAAATTTTTCCCATTTTCCATAATAAATTTATTTACGTACATAAGAAGAGAAAGATAGAGAGAAAGGGAGAGAGGAAGAGTATTAAAATGCAAAACAAAAAAATATTCAAATTATTTCTTTACTTTTTAATTCTTTTCTCTTTTTTTATTATTTTATTTTCTCTCTTTTTTTTGTTTTTTTTTTTTTGTTATAATAAATGTATGCATAATAACGGTTTCATTGTCCTTTTGATATGAATGTAATATGATAGATTTTAATAATAACGATGATAATATGATGAGGTATTTGTTTTGTGTTGTTTTTTTTTTTTTTATTATTTTCCATCTTTATTCCACGATCACTATGCTGCCTGCATTAATAATAAAAATGATAACAATAGTGTCACATTATTTATATGAGAAAAAGAGAAAAAAAAAAAACAGAAAAAAGGATTTCATCTTATATTCGCAATTAATGAGTGGAAATTTTAATTTTCTGTATTTTTTTTTATAATATTTTCTGTTTGATATATGATTTTTGTTTTGTGTGTGTGTGTGTGTGTTGAATTAATATTTTTAAAGAATAAATAAATATTTTATCATTATAAAAATTCTATTTTAAAATTATACTTAAAATCACAATACATAATTTTTTTTCCTTCTTTATAACCGTACGAACGTATGTTCGAAGGGTATACTAAATTTGCTTTACTGTTTGTAACGCTAAGAAATGAAGATCTGAGATAAAGACTCAAGTATATGTTTTTGATAACCGTCGAATTCTAAGTCGATTTAGCATTGCCTGTCTGTCCGTCTGTCCGTCCAAACGATAACTCAAAAACTATAATTAAACTAAGTTCATCAAATTTTCACAAAAGATTTATTATGGAAAATACAAAAAGCCTATTTAAATTGGATATAGTCGAAGTACTGGTTCGGGTAGCTGCCATACAAGCTAATTCAAAATTTATTGAACTATATCTCAGAAATTATAGAAGCTATAGTATTAAAATTTTGCGCAAGCGAATATATTATCAGGGTCATTGCGTTTGATAAAAATCGTTGGAATTTCTTGAACCCTTGTGGTAGCTGCCATACAATTTCAATAGTAATTTCCCCATATCTTAGAAAATATTGAAATCATAGTACTGAAATTTTACGTTTAATATGGCAATACGGCAACTTAAATTCATAGTCTGTCCCATTACAAGGATAACAAATTCGTATCGGTATCTCAGAGTTGACAAGCTCAACTATATTTTTTCCCATTTCATATAATATTTATATAATAGTTATTTACTTATACGCGAAAATATTTACTTATAATTTTTTTCTTTATAGAATATATAGGAAATATATGTATAGGGAAAAATAAAATTATTTATGAACGATTGTCATTCAAATTATAATATTTTTTTAAAATTGTGACAGTATATATAAGTATAGTATTATAAAATATTTATTTATTGAATATGACAATTTGTTTTTATTTTATGCAGTAATTTTTACATTAATTCTTTAACAAATTTTAATAAAATTTTACAATAATCTGCTAAGGAAATTACAATGTGTACAAAGCCATTATAGAAGGGTTTAGCTTTGCAAATTATAACATTTTTTAAGAGAAAAATTAGTTCCGGATTTTTATTGGCACACTTAAGAAAATGGTTTTGAAAGCAAAATATTGAAAGTTCTTCTATATGAAGCGCTAGAAGGACTATAAAATTCCTAGTTCCTCTATAAAATAAAGTTTTTTTTTAAGGTGCGAATTAGAGCCTTAATTTGATTAAATGATTAGGGCAGTATTGAAAAATAATATTACAATATTGTAAAAAAAATAATATTAAAATATTACTCTGTAGTACAGTTGGTAGAGCAACTGTACACCAATGTTCTTAAGAGTATATGGTTAAGTTCATGATTTAATAGAAATGATAGAGAACGTCTAAAGAATTCCTTTAATTAAATTCGTGTAATCAGAAAATTTCAGAAAAATTCTAAAAAAATTTAACAATTATAAAAACTTTAATATAGAAACGAAAATTGACTCATATTGTAATTGAAAATTTCATATTGAAATTTAAATATTTCAAAAATTTACATCAGGTAATTTAAAATTTATAGAGTAACCCTTTTAAATTTATCACATTGTTGATTTAAATTATAGCTAATATTTCCGCCACATATAGAGAACAAAATTCGCAAAAACTATACATACATATATCATATGTTCTATAAAGTTTAGAGAATCAAACAAATTAATCAAATAAAATAAAAATAATTCCAAAAAATTAATAATTTATTTCTCTATTTTCTTATGAACAATGAAATATATTTTAACAATAGAAAAACACTTTTATGCTTCCGTATACAATGTAGAAAAATATAATTCAATCTTTAGTATGATATGGTCATAATCATTTTCGAATCTGGCTATTTTATACCTACAAAATAAAATATTATGAATACAATGGACATATCTACATGCATATAGGGTTCTTCAAAGAAAATATATTAAGAATTCATTAAGAAGCAGAAATTTTGTCGAAAATAACATGTTTCAGAAATTGCCTTACTCTATTTTTTGGAAAATGATAAAATTTTTGAATTTTTAAAACTTTTTCTTCGAAATTCTAAATTTTATTATATATAAGAAATTTACTGTATATTTCCTTGGTATTCTGAACTATTAGTCTTGAATGTCTTCTCGTCTAAAATAACAAATACGATATTTGTAAACAAAAATTTTCATTTCCATTAAACTACAAAATCATTGTATGATTTTAATTAGTTAACCCTTTACCGCGTAATATCGAAAAAAAATAAATATAAATAGAATTGTTTTTGAAAATAATCAAAAAATCCCTATCAATAAAATTATTATATTTACGATATTAATCTCGCATTCTATATAAAAATATAAACTCCTTTGTTTTTAGTAGTTTTTAATCGAAATTTGCCTACAATTCCACAATACAAACTTTTTTAACGTATCATACATACATTTACACTTATCATATTGCTTTTCTAAAATTCCGATCGCAAAATTTTATTAGTACTTAATATACATACATATAGAAAATAACAAACCAAAAAAAATAAGGTGCTCAAATGTTACCTAATCACTTTACACAATTTTCAATCTTTCATATACTGAATTGTTTATTACAAAATAATAAACTGAAAAAAAAAATTTTTTTTTTTTTATAAATTTTCATAAAAATCTATTGCAGAACTTCCGGAAATTCACTAGCCCAGAACCCCTAAAGACATAAATAATAACAATAATAATGAAATAGAAAAAATAATTATTTTCGAAAGAATACCGAAAATACTTCGTACGAAAATGAAAAAATCTAAAATCACGATATTTCATTGGGAAGAATTAATCATATCAAAATCAAAAAAAAAAAAAAATTTGTAGAAAATAAAAAAAAAATCTAACGCAGCCATCAAACATAGCAAGTATACGTAAAGAATCGAAAAACAAAGCTTTTGGCTAATAATTCTTGTCTTTTGATTCTTGTTTTTTTGCTTTTTTAAAATTTCAATATCGCAATACTTTTAAAATTTTTTTGGTATTTCTTTTATAAAATTCTATATGAAAATTTTGTGAATATCAAATTTTTTTTATTTATATTCAAAAAATTATACAGTAAAACTTAATTATAATGAACACAACAATTAAAATGGATTTGAGGAGAAAGAAAATCATTTGTAGTATGTCTTTTATTAATTAGCCCATTCTACAAAATATTTGTCCCATATTTAAATGGGACCGCCGAAATTACCGCCGAATTACTATTTGTAGAACTAAACGAAATAACCGCTACGAATTTAAGCGCCATCGGTAAAATAGCCTTAATTCCTATTTCATCGGCAGGGGTTTTTTTTTTGATATAATTTGTTTCCATGTGTGTGTCACATTATATGCTACGTAAATATTGTACAATTGATATTGACGTTGAAATTTTTGAACGCAGCTAATTATAAAAACTTTAGTTCACTGTTACGATATGTAAAAATAATCACTTACAAAAATGACCAATTCAAATATTTTTGTAGAAGAAGGAGAGGAAGGGATGGGTTGAAATTATTTAAAAAATTTTCAAAACAAAAGATTTTTTTTTTTTATTATTCAAGGTTCTTATTTTTTATATAATCACGTTATTATTTTATTATTAAGTTGTACTTTTTGGATTAATTTGATTGAACGACTTTGAAAGATTTTTGAAAAGCGAAAATAAAATCTGCTTCTAAATAAAATACAAATTTTTTTTTTTTAATTTCATTATAATTTGTAATAACAAATCAACTTTAAATTGTTTTCTTGTACAATATAAAAAAAAAATTTTTATTTATATTTTATGAGCTGTAATTGTAGTAGTAGAATATGTCAAAGCAAATAATTAATTAAACAATAAAAAATTTTTTGAAAAAAAAAAAAAAATACACACAATAATAAAAAAATATTTAATTGATTTATTAAGATTGACATTTAAAAATTTTGACAAGAGATATGCATATAGAAAAAAAATATTTAATCAGAATCAAAGATCTAACGAATTAAAAAAAGATATCATTGAAAATAATAATTAATCTTTTAAATGAAAAGTGATTTTCTTTAATATAAAATGTGCACATTATGTTTGCAACGTACGTACATACACACAATGGTACATAAAAATTCAAGAGAATATTGTAAACGCTCCTAAATGACTTGACTAAGTTATTGCAGGAAACAAAGTCAGAGCCCATATATGTAGGTATGGGAAGGATACAGATGAATTCAAAGTCAAAGATAGAAAATCAACAACATAGAAACGTAACAACAAAGTAGCAAATTTCAGCTCTCCCACATTGAAATTATTTTCAAATGATGAAACATTAAAGAACGCGAATAACTTCTTTTCTCTAAAATGGAAATTTTCTTAATTGATTTTATTATGTGATTTCTTGAAAATTTTCTTTTACTAATTTTAATTTAAAATTGTTTTTTCCCAGATAGACAAAATTTTGGTTTGATAATAATTTTTTGAGTATAAATATTTTATTAGTTTTAAATTTAAAGACCCCCCTTTGTTATTTTTATTGACTTAAAACTTGGTCATTAATGATAAAATTTTGGTGTTTTAAATTTTTATGTTGACAATATAATTTAAATTTCTATCTCGACCCACGGGATCTTCTGTTATTTGGGGTCCACTTACATGAGAAGCATTTACAGGCCTCTGATTATTCTCAGTATTAAATCCATTTGGAGGTCTCATGCGAAGTGGTCACTAAGTCCCATCCAAAGCACACACGTCTCACACACGCACAGCAGATACTCTGCCGTCTCATCCTCTTCCAAGCAGAAGCGGCTAGTTCTCTCTCTACCCTGACTATTCTTTTAGATGGACAGATAAAGTCCAGTGAGCACTCCAAACATCTGTCTTAAGTGTGGACGACTCAACGAGATCATCTCCAGTCCCGGCTCCCTGGAAGGCTCAACAAAATTCTTGTAGTGCATCATTTCTGGTCACCAGTCACATTCGGTTCCATAAACCCAGCCATCGAGGGTCTGGCGGATCGTCGTACTCAGCAACACAGAAGAAGACTTAGGCCCGACAGATGGAATTACCGCATACTTGCGAGCCAACTTCTCGTTTTCTTAAATTCGTCGATGGCGGACACCCACATCAATGTTTAACTTTTTTATCTAGTCAGAACTCAGTCAAGTGTGGTATTTGTCGTTTAATTACCGAAATAGTTGACTATATTCTTAATAGGATAAAATCAAAAATATTCTTTTACGCACCAATCCAAAGTGAATACTTTTATCTAAATAACTATTTCACTAACTCTAACGGTCTTCGATCCATTGGTATACCATTCGATCTGTGCTGCGTTTGGGCATTTCACATACCTACACATCCATATTTAGCTGGTTATTAAAATATAGTTGAAGAGTGCCTGTGAAATATTTGCAAGTACTACACATTATACAAGTACAAAATAAATAATATTCGGTTATGTACTTTTGGAATAAATTCTCAATGACAAGTTTCGTTTAATCTGAATTCTCAAAATTTTTACTCTATGTAAGTAAGTATAATATTGATTTGAATGACTATCTGGGATTGGTTTTTTTTATGTGCAGAAATCAACTATTAAATAAAGAGGATCTTCATTTTTAAGATATTTGTTTTCAAGTTCGAATCGTTTTGTCGATGAACAACAAAACGCTGCAGTATTGCGCAAATGTACCATATTTTATTAATTCTTGTTCGTATCTTTATTCATCTCTCTTGCTGTCATTCAATGATTATTTCAATTTCTTGTAAATCTGCTTAGGTTGTTATTTTCTTTGTTATTATCTCCTTCTTTTTTTTGAAAATTTCTTTTCTTTTCGTCTTCTTGAATTTCTGACATTCAATGTTTTTCATGCCAGTATATTTTGTTATCTTCTCTTTATTTTTGTATTTTTTTTATTTTCTTGTATATTATTCTCTTTATTAATTTTGAGTATGATCGATTGGTGAGTTCAAGGTAACTACAAGAAAAAAGATAGATCGATTTAAAAGTGAAGGAAAACAAAAATATAACACACATAGTTACAACAATAGAAAATACAAGAACAGCAATAACAGCAGCAATAATAAGTAAAGAAGAAAAAAAAAATTGAAAACAGTTTTGAGTTAAACAAGAAAACTAACAAAACGGAATAACACTACAAATCCAAATATAAAAATTGATCGTGAATTATTTATAATGGTAACTGTTTATATAGGTACATACATTGGTACATGTACCTATATACTCGTATATGCGGTTTCATCTACAATGTGGTACACTATTAAAAGTTTTAATGTTAATAAAAGTGATGTTGATGACGATGATGACAATCATGATGAACTTATATAAAGTCCAGTTTATTATTTTGATTCTTTTTTCATTTATCAATTCTGGCTTGTATTTTAATATTATTTGACAAGGCTCATTATAATTATCTTGTATAGTATTTGTAAAATGAAGAAGCGGATTTAGATTACAAATATTTTTGTCAGATGTTGAGAATAATTAAGATATTTGTGTCTAGAAGATCATTATTTGGAATTTCTTTTTCAACTATAGTAGAGAACGTTGACAATAATTTTATCAAAAGGCTTTAATGGACAAGTTAGGATTTAAATAGCAAAATCTGTTATGAGATAACCCGTTAATAACTGATTGCTACCGTTGAACCTTAGAAGATTATCGCTACATTAAGCAATAAAGTTTAAATATAGAGGCGTTAGAGCATTAAAGTTCACAATTATTATTTAAAGATGATTTTCTGTCTTGATTTATTTTTGCCTTTCACTTTATTCCCTAATTTATAAAATAATCCAAACATATCCAATTAAGAACCCGAAATTATTACGTCTTCACATATGGGTAATAACTACACTTCTTGAATGCATTCTGACTTAGACCGCTCACGAATTTTCCACCACTCGTCTAATATCTAAAGCTTTCCGCCACTCACTAGCTAACTTTCAAGTTGCTTAAGAAGATTGTATACTGCCCAACATAATATTGTTGATCTATTTCAAACAATATATCAAACTCATTTGAACCGGAAACAAATTACTTCAAAAAATACTTTTGCATAGATCGGAGGTGGTATTAGATTCCGCCCTAAAAATTGTCTTCCTACAGTAAAAACTGATATTTCTGCACTTCGTGGGTATCAAAGCTCCAGGTTTTATCCTTCTGTAAATTGGAACAAAAAAAAAAATAAATAATGAACCGATGCAAATTCGTATACTAATGCTCAGAAACTTAGCTTCAACTATCGTTCGCTTCTGGAAGATCACACATGAAGATGACGACACTGCAGTCTACTCTCAACTTTTAGTAGTTTTATATTTGTGAACTATACTCCCGCAAATATTAACATTTCTTTAAAGCAAACACAACTTACATATTTTCAATAATACAGCAAGTTAGTTAGTTGTCCTCCCAACTACGTTATTCAACATACACCATTTTTGATATTACTGTTCATTTTCCTTACGTTTCTCTTCAGTTCAGTAAGAAATATAGTTGAATAATATGCTTATTCAGAAATTGTTTGCGTTGGGTTCTAAGTCGGACATTTCGACGACATTTTTAAAGAAAATTCGGAAGTTGTATGTTTACTTTAAATTAATATATTTTTTAATAAATAAATTTAATTAATTATTTTATGATAAATTCAATTTTCACTGCTAAAATTTATTTTTTAAAATATTTCACACTAAAATTTTCTAATTTTCTCTTTACAGGTGAGTAAATGGCTAATTGATCTTTTCAATTTGGTAAGAAATAATTTTTAAAATAATTTTATATTCAATATATTAATGTAAAATTTAACTGTAATTAGTATAATTACATGTAAAATAATTAAAACACCTGCTAGCAATTATTTCAAATGCAAAGTATGCAAATATTTACATACACTTACGCGTTTATTATGTAAACAAAATAACAAAAATTTTATCACCGCAATTTTCTTTTCCAAACATTAAAAAAAGGTTCTCCATCACTTCCTCTAAATATTTTAATTATCGAAAAATACACAAAATTTAAAAATTATTTTATGAATATTGCACATGTATTCACACACCCTTACATACATAACGTATATTTATTTTATTAATTTACATTTTTTTAATTCAATATTTACCTTTTGAAAGGTGCAAATGATTAACTTAAAAAATATTAAGTACAACAATTAAAAAAAACAAAAATTAATAAAATAAATTTAAATTTTTAGAAATTGAAAAAAAAAATTAGGCTCAACAAAATCGGTCTCGTATACAGCAGCACAGCAGTATACCACATTTTCATTTGTTGCAATCGTACTTTTGAATATTTTATATACAATGGTGTATAAGAGTATAATAATCAACTAATTCATCATTTAATTGATGGGCGATTTTTTGGTAAAAATGTTTTTTTTTTGTTTTTCATTTCTATTTTCTGGTTTGTAATACTAAGTAGTGTCTTATTCCTTGATTTTTTGATAGACTTTCCAAAAATATAAAGCATTATTACTGTTAATACGCCACCTCAATCAGTCATGTTCAAATTTTCAACAAAAAATAAAATAATTTTTGATATTATTTATACGGAACATTATAAGAAAAAAATCTGATGTGGTCAGCACATAACCGACCGCATTGTGTATTGTCTAGTTAAATGAAAGTGTTACAGAATATTATAAAAATGTCTGTTAAATACTTCTTTCCAATTTTTAGGACATTAGTAAGCTTATAGTTAACATACTTAGAAAAATGTAAATTTGGCTCTTAGTAGAGTTTCGCTTTGTGCTACCCGAATTCCCTGAAATGCTCGCCAGTTAGTTTCGGTAACAACCAGAACTCAAATATCAAATTTCAAGAAATTCCATCAATTTGTTCTGTGGATATGGTGAAAAATGTAAAATCGGCCCGCAAATCCGTTTTCGAGCCCTGATCTTTCCAAAAAATTTATATGTTCATTATTTTAATACGAGGAGTTCATATATTAAATTTCAATGAAATCGGTTGATTATTTCTCTTTATATACACAAAAATGTATATTTGGCCCGTAGTAAACGTCTAGTTGCCGATGCCTGATTTCTTCCAAAACATACGAATTTTTTGCGGACGGTCCAGCTGAGCTTATATATAAAATTTCAAGTAAATCGGTTGAATATTTTCTTCAAAATGTTCAAAAATGTAAAACAGGCCCGCTAAAAAGTGCAGTTCCCGAGGCCTGATATATACCAAAAGTTGATCGATCCGTGCCATGCTGGAAACAAACTTACATATAAAATTTCATCAAAATCGGTTCAGCCGAACTTGAGATAAACGCGTGCACACTCAGACCAACAGACGGACAGACCGACAGACCGACAGGTTGCTAAAAATAGTTTATTTACACTTCCCTACTATGGAGAAGTACGTTCCCACCGAAAACTCGATATGCAAAATTTGTTGCCATCACATAACCTACCTATTGTTTACACAATACGGTCGGTAAATATTAATATATCGTAGTGAGCATAATGAACATGCTTAAATTATCTTGATCTCGCTGTCTGTGAGGATGAACCAAGTGTGCTGTTTATAAATTGATTTATATATTGATTGCAGTTTAGTCTCCTTTTATACTTTCCCTCTCTTTTTTCTACGAAGTTAATTCACATTTGTTTATCTAAACTCGGTTGAATAGTTATATGAGATGAATCGTCTCCTTAAAGTTCTTAACAATAAATTGATAAAACTAATTTTGCACAAAATTTTACATATCAAATTTTTAATAATTCCAAGCCAAGCGACTATGTTTTAGCATGAGGACATACTCTTTCAGTCTGCCGATTCTCTCTTTT
The DNA here is from genome assembly GCF_029603195.1 of Condylostylus longicornis. Classification (NCBI taxonomy): domain Eukaryota; kingdom Metazoa; phylum Arthropoda; class Insecta; order Diptera; family Dolichopodidae; genus Condylostylus; species Condylostylus longicornis. The sequence goes on along the minus strand of NW_026578052.1, from coordinate 2,055,598 downwards.
ATAATAGAGACCGAATAATAAAATAAATACGCTCCCGTTACCATTTTGACAGAACAAAGAACAAAACAACTAGAAAGAATTTGGTTCATTGTTTTTTGAAGATGTTACTACGTCTTATATTTCTAATTTGTTATATAGTATAAAACGCTATGGAATCGTGTCAAGCAAACACATATCAAACAATATGGTTGGTTCGCCCTGGTGGTTTTTACGCAATAATGACATTTAAAACGAATTTGAGTGTCATCACAGTAAGTAATGAAATTAAGAAATGTGCCACGATACATAGGTCGCATATGGAGGAGCATTTAAATATTGCGACTATACAGGAAAGGGTTAGGATAGGGCGAAAATAATAAGATATCTCGATTTTACCTTGCATCACGGAATATAAACACAAGAACACGATAGAGCAAAACTAATAGTTAGTCAGTATTGACTAGTTTTAGGAAGCTATGATCACCTAGATGCGCTTTATATTGAGTTAAAGTCCTTTAATATTGAATGATTTCACGACAATTCCTAGTCTACCTTTTTTTTGTCGCCCGATGATTTTTAACACTTGTATTACAAAAAAAAATTCATTATTACTTTTCATAATAAGTTGTTGCCTTAAAATATCTTTGAAAAACTCGCTTCTCTCTTTCATTCGAGAAATGTAAAATGCGGTCGTTTATATTATTGCTCCCATCAGACAACTACTCTACTTCTCATTTTATACATGTAGCTCCAGTGTATAGAAATTCACTCCGTTGAAATTTGCTTTCAATGAATCCTAATTTTATTTCTAACTTGCTATCAATTGAAAAAATTATTTTTATTTTATCATTATTATTTTTTTTTTGTATGTACATCTCAATTTCAATAGAAATTCAATTTTTTTTTTTGAATATTTCATTTTTATATTTTTATTATTTTATTATATAATATTGAAAAAAAAAATCATTGATCAAATTTCTATAATAATATAGTTTTTTTTTTGAACTGCTAGGTGCATAGAAATAGTAAAAAATTTTGAAAATGAATTATTCGAGGTTAAACTACAAATATTTTACAAATGCATTACAAAATTACATAGGCATTCAAATAATTTTATAAAAGCACATCATAATATATGTATATGTATGTGTGTACGTATTTTAAATATATATATTGGCAATATATCACACCATACTACCATCATATGAGTAAATTTATGAAAAGTTTTTGAAATTTGAAAAACGCCTCGTAAAATTTTTTTGGTTTGATTATTTTGTGTATTCAATTTTTCTCTTTTGGCAAAAAAATTTTTCAATATTAATTTTCAATAAAAAAATTATTCTAAATAAATATTATGTACCTTTGTATAACAAAAACCACATATTTGGTATAATGAGATTTTAGTTTTACATTTTGTAATTTGAAAGCGAAAAAAAAAATTTATAAAATTTTTGAAAAAGTTTAAATATCCGATACGAAACCCAATTTGAATATCCTGTTTAATAAATAATATTACTAAAGGTAATTAATGAAATTTTTAAAATATAGGGCTTTGGTGTACATTTGGCATATTTAAAATTTTCAAATAATTTTTGTAAAATGGGTAAATAATCAATCAAATCCCTTAATAATTTTAAAAAGAAAATTGTGTTTTTCATTCTCATTTACGTTTATTTGTAAATTTTTCTAAAAACATTTTCAACATAAGGTATGCAATTGGTTTTTCTAAATATTTATTCTAAAATTAGCACATTTTTACAATAATACATAAGTATGTATATAATGTAACCATTAATAAATTTTAAATTTCTTTATTTAAATACAAACAAAATACCATTACATTACTAAATTTTTTTCAATTATTTTAAAATTTCCTATATATTGTCGGTTAATCCAAAATGCGCTAAGTTAATTTTGACCAAATTTCTATTTACAAAGACTATAAAAATTTTATCCGAATGAAAATAATTATTCTTGAGATATTTCATTAATATAAAAAGCACTAAATCAGAAAATAGCGTTTTACTAAAAACTCAAATTTTTAACTTAGCGTATTCCGTTTTTTTTGCGCCGTAACTGAGCGTATTTAATATTAATATTTATTTTTCAATAAATAATTTTTTTTGAATACAAGGAAGTAAAGTATCATTAATTTATTACAAAATGTATGAAAAGAAAGTCAAAAAAAAAGTAAAAGAACTGGAAACTTGTTAAAGAGGTTTGAAAAACCAATCAATCGATTTTGGATTTTTTTGTTTTTGTTTCTGATCCATCGCATCTCATCTCATCTATCTCACCGTTCATTCATTAATACATCATACCATTTATTATTCATTTTTGTATTTATTTTGTGAACCAAAACTTTTCAAACAATAGGATTTTTATTTTCATTTCTAATTTTTTGTTATTAAATAGAAAAGAAATTGTTTAAAATAAAAATACCGAAAAATTTCACATTTAAAAAGAAATTTGACAAGAAAAGGTGCTGCTGCTGTTAAATGGCATGAAATTCAATAGAAAATAAAATTATAAAAAAAAAATATTCGTTAACTTATTCATTATTTAATATAAAAAAAAAAAGAAAAAAAAAACACTTATTTAAATAAAGATGAAAAATTTACAAATTATTAAAAAAATCTTCATTCTGTGCTACTATAGGTAGCATAGTGGTAAAATATATCATTCATTCATGATGCTTACTATCAGAGCAGCTACAAATAATTCGATTTCATATACAGCCCAATGCATTATACAATAGAGATTATAATTAGACCCAATTCTATAGTGTTGTTTTAAAAATTTTGCTGTACTGTTGATTACTACGAAATTAACCTTCTTAATTGCACTAGTACATAGTATTGTTCAATGGTTTCGTTAAATATAATACATACATATACCTGCGTATAATACTTCAAAAGGAATGAATCGTGTATGTAGCAATGAGACTAACTACACTCGCCTTGAAGCTACAAATAGGTAATTGAGAGGAATGATTATTACAAAGAAACCCTACGATTAACTATGAATAAATATTGGAATATTCATGGAATTAGTATATCGGCGGACTATAAAATGAAAGTAAAAACATTAAGTTATAAAGGCTTCCGTTTTTTTTTTTTTTGGCAAAATTTAATGTATTTTTAATTACTGTAATTAAAATACTGTTAATTGTAATTACTGTATACGTTCTTGGAATAACCCGGAACGTATACAGTAATTTTGATGAAAATTGCGGCGCCTGAAAGTTCAACAATAAAAGAACTTTAACAGGTAGATAAGAAGGTGTAGCGGATGTCTTTGTTCTTAAGTAAAGTTAGACATACTTTTGAGCAAGTATAAAAGTAGGATAATTAATTTAAAAGTTACAAAGTTAAGACGAACTACCAAAATGTTGAAATTAACATGAGAAAAGTCAGTTATCATAGCTTTGCATAAGGAAGGACTGCCACTACGTGAAATTCAGAAAAGAATTTAAAGAGGAAAGACTACTATTGCAAATTTATAAAAAATATATAAAGCTAAATGTCACCTGTTACAACTTACATCATGTAGATTATTCCTACTGAACAAAGACTTAGATCACGTCGCTGTATTTAAAAATACTCTTTGAAGCAATTCTATGTTGACAATAAACATGTAAAATTAAAATTAGCCCAAAAACTTTTAAATTGATCTACTGATATGTCAGATAATACTATTTTCTCAATCTGAATTAACTGAATTCGAATTCAAGCTTCATATTGGCGACGGACGGTTAATCGTACGAAGGAGTATCGACGAACAATTAATAACAGACTGCGTTCAAGAAGTACGTAATAAAACTGGGGGTACGTATAATGGTTTGTAAATGCTTTACTGCGGATAGTTTGGGTCAATTTTTATTTTGAAGAAGACATTTATAACCAGAGACCGTATCTCATTTGGTTTAACAACAATAATCATTTTTCAAAGTTAAAATTAATAATTAAATGTCAAAAACGTTTCAACAATTGCATAACATTCAAATATTCTTTAAAAATTTTCATAGTCATTATTATTGTCATTATTACCATAAGTATTATAAACAAAACAGAAATAACTTTTATTTTTCCCTCACATTTTGTTTTTTTTTGTGGTCAAGCACAATGCAAATGTGCTGTGAAAATTAAACGTGACCCAATCGTTTAAGTGATCGCAGTCATTATAATTTGAGTGTTTCTTTTTCTGGTTTTATTTAATTTTTATATTACAATTTTTTAAGTATAATTTTATTTTACAAAAAAAAAAAAAAAATCACATATACGAAAAAGACAAAAAGTCAGTAGAAATGATGCACTTCATTGCATATGAATAGATTTTTGAATTGGGGATTTTTTGTTTTTCTTTTTTTTATGATAATTTAAAATGCAGTGACCAAATATGCATAAAATTCGATAGATCGTTTAGTAGTTATTTTAATATTATTTTTTTTTTATTCATAATATTATTTTATAAGATATGCGATGCTTAAAATTTTAAATTATTTCCAATATTTTTCAATTTTATTATTAAGTATTTTTTGTCTTGAAAAATTCTCAAGAGTTTTTGAAAAAAAAAAAGAGTTTCTATTTTAGCCTTTTGTTTATTAAAATTTATTTTATTATAAATATAGATAGAAGATATAATATTGTACAATAGCAAAAGAAAAATCTGCATAATTTTGTTAGCTCTTTTTTTGTCTCTTTCTTATTTTAAATGAGTTTTAGTCCAATTGACATGCTACTTAGGAAATCTAAGTATGCATGTATAAGAGACTCTTTGCAAATACAAAAGACGAAAATAAGTATTTTAGTATTAAAATATTCTATTATGTAAATTTATATCTGTTATACTGTCTACTAGTGTATAATAAGTGTGTGTCCAATAAAATGTATATAATGTATATGACTTTTTTAAGTTAATTTTTCATATTTCCCTTAAATATTCCTAAAATATTCAATGCAACAAAGCATTTCAAATTACATATATTGAAGTATTTTAAGAAGTTTTGTCAAAATTTGATTTAAAAAAAATTTATAACTAAAATTATTATTAATACTCTTTAAATAATAATTTATTTTGAGATTATTTTATTGAACACATTATATTTTTTTCAATAGAATCAATATTCAATTTACATACATACAAATATAATATACGTATGTACAGTACACACAATCTAAAATAATAGTTTTATATTTTTTTATTTTTTGACTCAAATTCATTTTTGATTTGAATTATTGTTATTTAATTCAATAATATTCTTATTCAATTCAATAAAAATGATAAATGAAATTGGAACAATGTATAATATTAAAAGTAGAACAGAGAATAATTCTTTAGATTTAAATAATTATATATGAGTATGTTTGTATATGCTAGAATATAAGTGAATAAAAGAATTTTAATATTTAATCATTTATTAATTTATTTTTAATAATTTGTTAAAATAAATATTCTTTATTTCTGTTATTAATTTTGTTATATAAAAATTTTCTTTTTAATATTTCATTTAATAATATAGTCGAATTAGGTGGTTTTTCAAAAAATATTGTATAATATATATGAATTTTGAATTAGAATTTAAGCTACTGTTTTATTAATTAATTAAAATTTTAAATACACTTAATTTAACAATATGTGGAATGGATATTCCTTCATAGAACTGCAGCACAGATGGATGACGTAATCAAAAGAACGAGTAAAGGCAGAAAAATTTATTAAAAATATTTTTATTCGAGCTGGATTCGAATCTGTAACCTACCGCTTTCTAGTCGGACGCTCTACCAACTGAGCTACACAGTGGTATGAAATAATTGCCGACAAATTGTTTTTAGCATTGCTTTATATTGTAATCTATGTGATTACTAAGTATGCTAAGTACTTGAAGTCCTACATGCAATCTTCTATTTAAAATACAGAAATAGACGCATATTGTATTATACAATACATAGTTTTCAAACAGAAAATGTTGAGATAAAAAATAATTATAAAAATCTTATACACGTAATGACGTAATCTTAATACCATTAAAACTTAATCTAAAATATATTTTTTAATTTAAAATTAATCTGAATTTAATAATTTCTTTCGAATTTTAATTTGAATCTTTAAGGAAAAATCTAATTCTTATTAATATTCTCAGAGCTCTAATAAATTATTTTAATATTTTTAAAATGCAACATTGTAATAACTAAATTAAATGCGTATAATAAGATTCTAATGTTAATTGAGATATTATATAAAGAAACTATAAAAATTACAATTAAATTTTCCTTAATCTCCCCTTAAATATTTAAATCAAAACATATGTAGACATTCTATCTACAATTTATATAATATGTATTGAATATTTTCGAGCAATATATTTGTTAAAAACACCACTTATTTTAATTGAAAGCTGCTTATTTAATTTATTTTCATAAAATATAATATTGGATATAATAAAAAATGAAATAAATTTTATATAGCATAAGTATTTGCATAAATAAGCGTAACGCATAATGTACAGATACATCAATTAATTAGAGCATAAAATCCTAAAAATATTAACAGCTCACTATTAATTTAATATTTAAAAAAAATATGTGCAACTATTTTAGATAGAATTTGAGCCAAATTATTTTATTATATAATCATCATTTAAATTTAGGATTACCAATTCAAAAATTTAAACAATTATTCTCAAATATTTTAGAAATAATTTATCAATATTCTTGAAATCATTAAGGTTCGAAAAGATTTATTCGACAATAATTGAAGAAAAGCCAGAGTCATTACAACGGGCCATACTGGCCTATGTGTACCTTACGATAGCCGTGTCGACCTAAAGTTCACAAAGCAATTTCTTAAATTTTAATGGCAATATTGCCGAATTTCCAATAAATTAAAATTATTCCCATTGTATTTTTGGGAGGTAAACGTTTGATTATTTTCCAAAAATTTCGGACAAATTACTAAAACTTGTAAATAATTTTAAACACTTAATTCTTACACAACAAAATTTAAATCAAATAAAGTTGTAGTTACTTTTTAATAAGCACGAGAACATTAATTGCGGCGTAATTCAACGAAGTTCACTTGGACCCAATTTATTTTTATGCTATTTGTCAACGAACTAGCAAATCTTCAAATACGAGTTGAAATATTTATGTATGCGGATAATTTGGCTATTGCGTATTCTGATAATGATTATTTAAAGAGTGGGACACAATGATTAACAATTAAAAAAAATATGAATTGACAATAAACACAGACAATTTAGATATTGGAACGCCAACTTGTAGGTTATATAATGATTTTAATATATTAAATGGCACCCAGGAACACAAACTTTTCGTATATATTAAATAATCAACAAATAAAATATACCAAGGAACTGAAGTACATAATGTAATTACAGCACTAGGCATGCAGGTGATTTTAGAAAAAGAGCTTACCTCAACATATTATAGAGTGAGTTCGTTAACGAATTTAACAAGATATCATCCACAGTTGAACCACATCAAAATATTGAATTATTTAAAACAAAAATTTTTAAATTCATTTGGCAACCCCAAATATATTAATTGCGAATCCTATAGTATTAAATCTCGCATAATTTCACAATTTATATAATATCAAATTAAATTATTTTACAATCAGTTTGTTATATTGTAAAATTATACTAAGTTTAGATTATTTTAGATTATTAACAATTGAATGAACAAAATTTTAAATATAGAAAATGAAACTGACATCTTAAAAAGAGAAAGAAAAAAACATTTTGTATGTACGACCGCATTTTTTTTTATTTTTTTAACAAAATTGTATGCAAAATAACGTCATTTAAATTTTGAAATTAAATTTGAAATTTAAACAATTTCTATTATACGAGTATATGCCTCAATGATATTATATGTATACGAAAAGCATGTCCGAATTAATAAAAATGTTCTATGGTTTTTCCTCAAATATTTTTAAATTAATAAAAAATTAATTTTATGGCTACATACCTACAATTTAAATTTTGTATAAAAAAAATATTTGAAAAATTTTGTTATTAGCATATAATATGTATTTTTAAATCAATAGGGTGTGTCAGACGTACGTGTACGTTAAAATTTTTTATGAAATAAGAGACTGAATATTTGACACGAATGATTTAAATTTAAATTTGCCCAAAAAATTAGATTAAAGACTTCATCTATTGATGCTTCATCTTAAAACAGAAGCAGGATTACATCATAATTAATTTCAGAGGGTTGTAAGACAAACGCAAAAATTCAAAGGTATTGTATTAATTGTCACTCGGATAGTGTTACTGGAACCTGTTTTCGAATACAAAATTTTAATTTTAAGTTAAATTAGAGTGTAATTTAATAGAGAAATAATAGAATTAGAGTGTCTATTTTGATGGTGTCCACTTGTTTAGTATAAACGAGACATCTTATACTTAAAATACATTACATAAAAATATTTATGTGCATACGTATATCTAAGTCATATATATATACGTATAAATAATACTATAAATTAAAATTTAATTCCTTCTGGATACCTTTGACTTCCGGTTAATTCATTAAATCATCTTAACTTATCTCTTTATGCCTATATTCTCTATATTTGCAATACAATAAACAATAAAATTTGTTATAATAGTTTTATTAACAATAATTGTTATTATTATTGTTATTATTGTTAAAATAACAACGATTCAATGACATCTTTTTTTTCTCTTCTTTTTCTCTTGTTTTTCTAACATTTTGCTTTTTACCATTTTGGTAGTTAGTTTTAGTAGATCAATGCAATTTATTATAGTTGCTATAACACTATAATGTACGGATACTCTGTATACATGTATATTATATATGTATTAAATAGCATCAAGAATTAAGTGGTTTTTGTATGTACATACATTTATATAATCATGCCCATAATTAACAATAATTCGTTTTAAACAATTAATTATTATTGTTAAAAAAAAAAGAAGTAGAAAAGACAGTTTAAGTGTAATTCCCAAAAACATAGAATAAAATATTCCCCATAAGGTAATTTTCATTTAATTGAGCATAAATTACTTATAAAATTAAATTTTATTTCATATACGCATATACCAACTTATAGTATAGTTGAATATATACATATAGTGACATATGTACATATTTTTAGTACATGTAGTTTGTATTGAGTATATTAGAAATATTTTCAAATGCATTCGCTTCGTACTATTAAAAGCTAAATGATAATTAAGTTTGATGAAACTAAAAAGTATATAATTATAAAATTCAAAAATATTAAATTTTAATTTATTAAATAATGATATAAATTCAATTTTATTTAGAGAAATGCAATTTTTTATTGAAAAATATTAAATTGTGTCACGGGAAAATTAATTTTTTATTTAATATTTTATATGGAATTTAATTTATAATCTTTTTTTGATTTTCCGTATTCCCCTTGGGAGTATAAGGCTCTTCCTCTTCACATCTCTTCTTTTTATCTATTCTTGGTTATTCGCTTGATTTGATCCTATGACAAGCATGAGTTGCTGAGTGCTATTTATACTTATAGTTTTCGGCTAGAATATTCGACAGGTTTTTGTAAGTTTGCGCACCGGAATATTCTGAGTTTGATTGCTCTGAATAACTCGTCGTTTTTCGGTAACAGTTGCAACCCATAAAATGATCTTACTTTCTTGAGTATTTACTTTCTTTTTGATATTCTCCCCATCTTCAAGGGTTATGATACTGGCCAAATAGCAGAGAGTACTGACGAACTCTATTTACTGACCATTGAGTTTTAGACTCGCTGTGTTACTGTCGTTAGCATAATCTATTATTGAATGAGATTCCAAATTAGGTCCCTTTTCTGTGACCAGATGCAATATGTTATCCAGCACGATTGTGAAGAGTAACCAAGAAAGTTGGCAACCTTGTTTGATTTCTGAAGTGGTATAGTATGGTTCGCTTATTTTCCGTCAATGTGCTACGGATACTATGTACCACGAGAGGGCTTATTCATACATTGCTTGGATCAGGCGAATTATTTGTTCTATAGTGTTTCCTTTTTACTTTATACTTTCCACGTGCTTGATTGTGTGAAGTTTTTCTGATGTCGATGAAGAGTCATAACCCACCCTTCAGTCATTACACATTATTCAAACAAAGCCCTAATAGAAAACTTAAATAATTACTTATAGATATTTGAATTTTGTTAGTAACTATAGTAATAAGTAATTGGCAATAGAAAATAATTTTATTATGCTCATAACACTTAATTAAAATAGTGTCCCAAAATCTACTTTTACATGTTCATTCATAAAAATATTCCAATAAAATTCATACAAATTTGCCATTATACTTACATATATACTTAATATATGCGCATAATTACCTATACATACAAATATATATTTACTTTAATTCAAAAATTACAATTCGACAAGCTTTAATTCAATATTATTAAATTTTAATTTTTCTTCTTATTTAATATTTTCTTGTAACCTTGAATAAATTTTAAATTATTAAAAATTTAATTTTTTTTTCTATAGCTATTTCCATTTTTCTCAAATTGATTTTTATTTGTTATGAGAAAATAATATGTTGAATGAAATTACTAAAAAATTATTATTGAATGTAATAAAAATTTTTACAAAAATGTTGCTGTTATAAAATGAATAAAAGCCTTTTCACTGTGAAAGATTATGGAAATAAAATTATTAAAAGAATTGGAATTAAAATTCCTGCATGAAATAAAATGAATGCAATGTGGCGATGTCTACACAATTTTAAGTGATAATTTGAATTCATCACAGTTCAATCACATATACAAAGGAAAGTGGTTACTGTAATATCACACCCATTCTTGAAAATTTCGTTAATCGTTTGGTTTTAACTTAAGTGTTAAGACCCAAATCGGTATACTTATTTCATAGCACTTTAAGGAATAAAATTTTTAATGATTTCACTTCTGGTTCTTCGTTTGATTATCTTGTGACTAATTTTTCTGAATTAACTACAAAAGCAGCCAAAGCTGCAGTATCTAATATATTGAAAAAGAACGCCGAGGACCATCGATTTATCTAACCATTTGTACGTGCGTTCCCACAGAATTATTATTAGAACAATGACTACGTCCAGAGGTAAAATTAGAAGCTTTCTATCGGTTCCATTTTAAAAATTCACAAATATCATGTATATATTCTATGTAGCGAATAACTAAATTTACCGACTCAGGTAACAGTTATACTTTTTAGTGTGACACTATGTTTATTGGCGCACATGTACCTGTTGTTATACGAAATAGTTAATTTAATTTAAATTTTTATTCTTTTATTACAATTTATTTTTAGAATATCTGCTTTCAATCATATTTTTCGCCGAATTCCATATAAAATGTATAAGATACATATACCTGGGTATATTGGGTGCACAAAATAAGCTACTGAAAATTCTAGACTACTTGAACTTCCAGAGAATATTAAAATTAAGCTTTAAAATCAAAAAACATAATCAGCTAAGTGGATGTCAGCAGAAGAATTAATGTGCAAATAATATTTATTTAAGCAATTGTATTGAAAACTTCTCGAAAAATCCGGGTAAAATATGAAGAAAGGCTAAAATGATTCCGAATTATATTTGGAATCATTCGGATCTTGAATTTTCCGTTGATAATTTTAAATCAAATTTGAATGGCTTATTGCCATTTCCAATTTTTTAGCTTGTACACTTTCATATTAAATTTTAAATAGTAATAATGACAATCAAATTGATTCCAATATACTAATTGAATTCATTTTTGAGAAGTGAATTCATAAATTCTGTATAATGCAAATGATATCATCTCTGATTGATATTACAAAAGAAAAATACAAGAATAAATTCATACCAAAAATTGTGCAAATTACCAATCATTACGGTATAAAATATTAATACTTTATTTTATAATGAAAATGAGTAGATATACAAATTTCCTTTTCTTAACTCGAGTTCAGTTCATTGAATCATAATGCTTATATATATTAGAAAATTCATGTTTGTTAAATATACACACATATTCATATACACTTCTAGATAAACAACTTATTATAATATTGTACTTGCTGCTGCTGCTGCTATTACTGTTACTGTTGCTGCCATTATTGCAACAAAACAATTTAAACGCCGCCGCACCCAACAAATGAACATGTAGTTTTTTTTTTTCATTTTCTCCTTTTTTTTATTTTAAAATAATTAAATTTTTGAATATTTATTCGTAATCTTTGGAACAAGAAAAAGACTTAATTGTTAATATCGCGGGATATTTGAATGCTCTTTTAAGTGCCGAATCATTTTTTTTTTCTGCGCTTTGTTAGGTTATACTGTTCTTTTAATTGAAACAGATATAAAGAAATTCAATCTTAGTTATAAAATGACTGATTTTATTTACATAATTATTACATTTTTATGTTCATTTTGAAAGGAAAATTGCTATTCAATTGCAATATTTTTTATATTTGATAAATTTTTGTTCCAATTTTATATTTTTGTTATTATATACAAAGAAATAATATTTAGATTTTTAAGATAATTACTAATTGAGAGCATTTTAAACAAATGAAAAAATTAATTTAATCATTGTATTCAATAAATTATTTTGTTTTCCCGATAATATAGAGGAAATAAATTTATTTTAGAGACCACCTATCGATCACGTTAGGTACATAGATATTGAGGTCCATAGAGAAAGGGAGTAATATTAAAGTCGAAATAACACAAAAAAATTAATTCTCCTTCTGGAGCGCAATACGATTCGACTAAATTGTAACTGAGTAAACAAATCCAATGAGCTTACCGTTTATTAATGACGTACGCTAGAAATGTCCCCCTCGCAGGTCGCCATTATCAATAGAGAATCGTTTTAAGGGTAAATCATCGTGTTACGTCATATCATGTCATGTCATGTAGTGTTTTGTCACGACACGCTACCCCACTTTACGTCATTCTCCAACTTTCTACGTTTTTAATGTGACGACACGCAAAAATACGTCACGTCATGTCACGTTACTTTACGTCATATAATATCATGTTACGTCATATTATGTCACATAATGTAACGCAATATCTTGTCACATCAAAAATCGAAAATTCAAAAAGTATAAATGAAAATTGTTAAAATAATTCCATGTGTCAATTTGACATCGCAATTTACTCACATTAACAATCCGATTCTCTTTAGCATTCAAATATTCTCTTTTGCCTACCACCTAGTTAAATAATTTCTTTAAATTTAACCGAGATATTTACGAATTGCAGTTATTTAATTTTTAATTGAATAATTGATAAAAATTTAAAAAAATAAAATATAAAAAATGTTACATGGAAACAATCAATTATTCACGTTCATAATATAATCTAAATTTGCAGAGAAGAATTACTTTTATATTATTGAAATTATCTGTATATTATAAAGAAAAATAAGAAACAATTTTGGGGTGTGCTAAACGATAATTTGTTATGACAAAACATTCAATAAAAAATATAAAAAGTTATTTAATAAAAAATTTAAAAATAAATTTAACCGCCTTCAAAAATATTGTATAGTAGTATATAGAGGTACTACAAATCACCTTGTATTCACAAATATATTTTTGTTTTCAAAAAAAAAAAAACACATTTACATTTAAAATACACATGTTCAACACAGTGTAAACAGTGATTAGTATATAAAAATATTAACAAAATATTCTTATTGCAAGCCTTGACAAAACATAAAACCAAAATTATTATGTTATGAAAATGTTAAATTTAATTAATAAATATTTTAATTAATCAAACCAAAATAAAAATAAATGTTTTACAATATTTAAAAATGAATAATCAAATATATGCAACCCACCCAACATACTAATTCTAACCTTCAGAATTACATATTTTTTAATTTGTTCACATATTTTAACAAGTATAAAGTAGCACTAGAACGGAAAAGTTGTGTAAATTTTTGGATATACAGACAAATGGCGTCACAATATGTTTCAAACGCATAACATAATGCAGGACTGCGGATTGTGGGCGAGAAAATGATTGCGATCTCTAAGAGGAACTTGGCAGGCTTGACGACACATAAGTGTAAACGTTCTTGTAATAAAATACTGTAATGACCGCACAGTTACTGATACTAAGTTCTAAACCATTATTAAGACATCGTACATCATCATAAATGAAAACCATCGATATAGTTATCCCGTATAGCCCCAAAAAACGTATACCAAATTCCACTAAATGTACGAAAACTGTTATACTAAACTGTTATACTAAACTGCTATAATATCAACATAAATTAATATTATTGAAATAACAACCATTAAAATCAAAGGATTTATAATTATTATTGAATTTTAATTTAACAAACACTTTGTTTATTCGTTCTCACGTACTCTTGATCAGTTTCTTTGAATTCCTTTGAAATTAAATGACTAAAAGTTTTTATAATTCTGTTAGAAAACGAAAAACATTAAAAAATGATTCAGTTAATTTAAAATGTTTTTTTCTTTTTGCTTTAAACAATTAAAATTTTAATTTGTTGTTTTTTGATAATCTTTTGATGGAAATTTGTGGTAAATTTAAAATGAAAAGATTTTAGAATAAAATTTAATTTTTATGCGATTAAAAAAAGGTTAATAAATTTTAATAATTTATATAATATTTACCATTATTATAATTACCAATAAAACTTATACTATAATCGCCGTTTGACACTTTTCTAAAATTTATTATGAGACAATAATTGTGAGTCATTCTAAAAGTATGCAATTTAATTGAAATCGGTTGTTGATTTATTAAATAATTTTAATTTTATTATCGTATGGGAGTTAATCCGGGAAAAATATTCAGTCAGTCATTCGAGTCTTTTAAAGGCATATGAGTACATTTTGACAATCTGACTTTCATTTTATATGTAAACAGAAATAAAATCAAATTTGACAATGTAACCAAAAAAAAAATTATTTTTTTTGTTAATCCTTTCACAACTGTCAGTTACGATATTTAGCAGTATATCAAAAATAATGTCAAAATTTAAAAAACAAATAAAAAAGTGTTTTTTTAAGAAAATTATTAATCATTTAGAAATTGCATTTTGAGTATTTAATTTTTATATTAAAAGATGACGAATATTATTGTATAATGATGAATATTGAAAAATTAAATTAAATTAATTGTTTAATTGACACACTTACAAAATTTTGTTCAGAATCTTGAAATTCACCGAAATTTTAGGATGAATGTCAAAGTTTACGGAAATCGTTGCTTAATGCTTATCTGTGATCTACAAATTACTAAGATCTTGATTTGTGATTCCAATTTTATGACTCAAATTAAACTCCATTCCAGTTTAATGGCTGCAATTTTTAAAATTCCTGGTTAATTCACTCAAAAATTAAGTGTTACGAAAAATTAACGACGTTAGTTCACATTATTACCACAAAATTTGAAGTTTTTCATATATGAGTCACATTATGAGTGAAGTCACATATTATTATTTCGCATTTTAAGTGCACATAAAATTCTCCATGATAATTAAACTTACAGCTTGACTACATACATATAAAATACAAAGAGAAACCAATAAAAGTCAACAGATAGTTTATTGGAAGATTACAAAACACAGAAATTTTCACATTCTTTGAATGATTTGCAAGTAATTCTTTTTATTGCACTGCTTATATTATTGTAATGTATGTAGTGCATGACAGAAAACCATTTTAATATTATTAATAATAATAAAATCATTTACATTTCAATCATACAAGTACACACACAAAACATTATGTAGGTACATACCCCTTTTCATTATTATTAAATATCGCGCGCATTGTCTTATTTTTTTTTAATCACCTTTTGGCGAATTTAACAATTGTTTAAGAAATAAAAGAGTGAAAATTAAAAATAATATTTCTTGTTTTTTCTTCTCTTGATTTATTTTATTAAAAAATATAAAATTAAATTTAATAAATTATTTTTCATTTTTCCCTTTTGTGTGTTTGTATCCATAATAAATCTGATGTGTAATAAATTTCTCAATATTTGCAACAAAAGGTATTCATTCCACTATGAAATAATTCCACTACACACAAACAAAATCTTCAAAATAAAGAAAAAATAAATTTTTGTCTACATAAAAAAAAAATCTTTAAAATCATTTTATGTGAAAAGATTAAGTCACCAGCTTTTCTTTATTTTCATATTATAAATATGGTAAAAAAATGTAATAAAAATGATTGAAAAATATAAAGCGAAAAAAGTAGATGATTATTAAACAAAAAAAAATATTTTAAATATGGTTGATGTCCAGTATAAATTTCATCTTAAATTATTTATTTTGTTCCCCATAAGAAAAATTTATTAAATACACCACTAAATAATTACTAAAGGTATTATGAATTTCTTGTTTAAATTTTAAATATTAAATTAAAAAAACGAAGGCCGATTTATAAAATTATTTGGAATTTGTTATGCACACAATGTGATGTGGTTTTTGTCTTGTATAAATTTGTGCATAAGAATCGAATTTGTGTTGAAATTGAAATTGAGTCTAAGGTGATTTAATTTAACAATAGTTTCATTCCTTGTTAATAGTCGAGTAAACAGAACAATAAATACTTCAGTGCCAGTGAATTCATAATTCATTCAGTAATTCATAAAGTGAAAATTTTATATTAGTTCGTTTGACTGAAAGTCAGACTTACGTTCAAAGTATAAATATAAAAATAAAACGAAAGACGTTCTTCGAGAATATGCAGCATTTAAATGTACAAAATACTGATGAGGAATAATATTTTTTCACATCCTATGTACCAAAGGGCACATCATAATAGAGTCATATTCTTTTAGTCAATTTTGTAATTGTGTTAAATAGGCAGGTGACTTGCATAGAACTACACATAGAAGTATACATGCGTGTGCGAAGTAAGCGTATAAGCCGTATAAGGAATCGTACAGAAGGCTATTAAAGTGTTACAGTAAAGATGAATTTACGTTTAGTTAACCCACGGTTATAAGAGAAAAAGCTATAAGAGAAAATTGATACCAAAAATATTATCTGTCAAAATACGTTCGTTACCTGTCATTAAAGATCTGTCACGTGTCATAAATAGAAGCATTTAATAATTTGTACTAAACGCCACTACTAAATAAAAAAATGTACTTGCATTAATTTGTACAGCACTTTTTACAGCAATAATTTCGTGACTTCTCCGACACTAAATCTGTTGCATTCGCATCCCACAGCTAACTGGAATAACTCTAACTTTTTTTTTCATTTCTTTTATTTTTTTTTTATTTTTAATCCCTCAACTTAATGATAATGATGAGACCTTTTGTAACACTTTAATTTTGAATTATTTTTATTTTTTAAGTTTAGCTCATCATTTGTGTTCAAATCTAACAGCCATAAAAAATCAGCATTTATTCATAAAAAAATAAAAAATAAAATAAAATATTTTTTTTTTTGGTAAAATCAATAAACAGAATTATTGCCATTTGAATTTCCCCTCTTCTTCTTCTTCTATACTCTTGCAATCATTAGTTTGCCTTTTGTATACAATAAGGAACAAAATGGAATATCAAATATATTGCGATTTTTGATATGTGAACGTTGTGCAATCTTAATGACATTTAAATGCTCTTTTGTCATTCGTTTTGTTTTTTTTTTTGTTTTTCTGATTTCGGTTTATATTACATAATGATTTATGAGCATAATATTTTGTTTTTCCGGGGGAGTCGACGCGCGGTCTTTTAATTTATAAATATTCTGAGAAATCGAATTTTGAATTTTGTTTTTAGTGAATACTCGTAAGGGATTTGAATATTTTTTTGAAAATATTTTTATTTAAATTTTTAACATGGAAATTTAAATATAAAAATTCATTTTTAATGAAATTTTTGTTTTTTTTTTATTATTTAAGCTTTAAAATTTAATTTTAAATGAAAATTAAAAATGATAATTACATTTTTATTACATTTCTGTTTTCTGTTAAATTCTTTAGGATTAATTTTTAATTGAAAAATAAATCACTCCGAGTTTTGGCATATAATAATGGGGTTATTAAATAATTTAGACGATAGCGTCGCAATTTAATAGCATTGGCAGACATAAATTTTTTTGGTTATTTGAACTCTTTAAATTATTGAGCTTATACATATAAATGAATTTGCGACCCGGTTTGTGATTCATCATATTGTGTCAATGCTCTGAAATCATATTTAATTTGTTTTTAATTGTATGACTTTTAAAATTTTAATGGAAAAAACTATAAATTTTTGAAAATATTTTGTGCAAAGTACATGAAGAAATTAAAAAAATAATGTGAAACATGCGATATTTTAAGCAGTTAAAAATGAAGCCTTTATTTTCTGAATCTTTACCATGATTTTTATTACAATACAAGTAGGTTTGAGTACGTTCCAATTTTCTATCGATTTCATTGCATTTCACCTATAATTGTAACTAGAATTTGAAACAAGAAACAAAATTTGTGGAAAATTTGAATTTTTTATAGAAATTTCATTGCAATTTATTTCTGGTGCATGAGAGGCTTTCAGAAATAATTCATTATAAATTGAAATTTTTTTTTGTTCTAAATTTCAATTTTTAATTCTTTTAATTTTCTAGTTTATTTATACTTGTATCGTATGAACAGAAACTATTTAATATTTAAGAACCCTTTCAATATTCAAAGTCGATTGTAGCTATTGATCAAAATTTTTATAGTACACAATATTTACACTAAATATTTTTAACCCTTTATTCTTTAAAATTTTTAATTAAAATTAAATATTAAATTTAATTTTCTTTTTTAAAAATTTTTCATATATATGTATGTGTATATATATATAACATTCCAATTTATAAATTTACTAATTTTTTTTATTTATTTTTTTCTAATTTCAGGTAAGATGAACGAAATCAATATTCTGATATTGAAATTTTTTGTAAGTTTTAAAAATTACAACTAAAACTTTTTTTTGGTTTTTCATATTTAATTTATTAATATAAATTTTTTTTATGTAATCTAAAGGAAAAATCTATAAGGAAAACAAAAAAAAAAATTTCTTTTTTAATATATTTTTTTCTCCCACATACGTTATATTGTTATCACATGAGAAACCATGAACTTTTTCAAAACAAATGAATTTTTTATACAAAATGCCTTAAAAGTTTTGTTTTAGAAAAACTCTTTTTTTCAAAATTTCCATAACAACATAATAATAAAAAAAAATTATACTTTGAATTTTTTCAAAATTTTTATATGTACAGAAAGAATGTGCATGCAAAGTGTTCTATAATACATTTAAGGGTAGGAATCTCTAGAACATCAGAAGAATTCAAATAAACAGGGTTTTATTAAAGAAATCTTAAAGTAACTCTCATCACAAATCGTAAATTTATTATTTCCTATATAATATTGAAAAGGAAAGGTACTTAATGCAGAAACACCGAATTATTAAACTCTTATATGTGCATTTTGTTGTAAGTCTAGAACAGCATTTTATTATTCTACATTAAATTATTTTATGAATCTTTCATGTTCCATGTAATATGTCATGTAATAGAAATATATATAAACTGAGTCGATACCATTGTGTCTTATATCAGAGACACTTTGGTTCAGATCAGAGCACTACATGTATATATGAGGCCTAAAATCAGTGTTATAGATTACAGAGTGCTTTAATTCTCGTACATAATTAGCAATAAAACTTACCTTTTGTTAAAAGTCCAACACAATCTTGAATACTACTTGTAAAACCTTAATTTTAGCTCATTCTAATCCCATTTTCTTGTTATACATCAATGTTACGTTAACACTATTTGTTAACACAATTTCAATACACGAATGCATAATGTAATTCAATCCAAACCTTCTCCTGTTTAGAGATCATACAACCCCTATTTCTAATCCCCAAAACCTAATCAAAGAAATCACTTCAAATTTTCAAGTGAAATACAATAATTTATGATCGTTAAACCAAAATTTTAATTGCCAATATACGCAATATTAAAATTACGTCAATTTTCTATGATTCCAAAAATAATTATTTTTGTTATATTGACAATCAAATTTTTAAAATAAAATTTAAATTAATATGAATCCTGTGCCTATGCCTATATAAAACCTACATAAACTGTAATGAAATTTATTTTTAAACTCTGTATGTATGTATGTGTATGTACTCTTATTTAAACAATATTTCTATTTTCATATACGAAAAAATTAATAATATTTTGTTAAATTATTTTCAATATTCAAAGTAATAAAAAATTAAAGAGAAATTGCAATAACAAAATTACCTACACAACATTTTTTTTATAAAAACAAAAAAAAAAAAATTATTTTAAGGCTTAATCAACAACAGTCTGTAATAATATATTTTTATGTATGTGTATGTATGGGTGTATGTGTACATATAGTAAAAATAATGAACCTAAAATAAAATTAAATATTAAAAAGCCTAAAGTCATTTTTTTTCGCAAAATAATAACAATAACAACAACAATAATAATAATAAAATAAAGAAATAATAATAACCTTATACTAACAACAACAACAAAAATAATAATAATAATAACAACAACAGTATTAAAGCAACAATAACAATGAGGAGCAAAATAATAATAAAATTAAAAAAAATATGTGTATATTATGTAGACATTCTAATATATACATACATATATATAGATATCCGTCCAAATATATTTATATATTAAATTTTATTACGTCAGGATTCAAATAAAATAATAACAATAAGAGCAATAATAATAATAACAATATAAAAACAAATAACAGCAAGGACGAGCGAATCCCTCCTACATATCTACGTATATATGCATGTGTATATGGGCAAAAAAATGAATTTATTGATTTTTTTTTTTCATTTTAAATACAAAGTATATGTATACATATAAATATACATAATATATTAATATTATGTACACTGAAATTAAAGTAAAATGGGCAAAAAAAATTTTTTTTTTTTTGTTGGCAAGAAAAATATTAAAAAAAAAATTGAAGTCGAAAATCAGTATCCTGGAAGTTCAAAAACGAAAATTCAATTTTTTTGTTATTTTTTGTTTTTTTTTTTTTGCTTTTATTATTTACTTTGTCCTGTTCATTCTGTACTATGATGATAAAATTATTTTTTATAGTAAAAATTTAGTAATGAATTAAAACTTTAATATTTTTATTTCTCTCTCTCTCTCTCTCTCTCTCTTGTTATACACAACACTATATGTATAGGTATGTACCATTGTATACTACTGGTACATACCATTATACTAGTATAACATTATTCATTTTTCATTACAACAAAATTATACCATAGAATTTAGGCCTACACATTTAAAAAAATACACAAGGAAAATTTAAATAAAAAATTAAAATAAGCAAAAATAAATAAATTTTTTATAAAAATTTCTCATAAAAAAAAAAAAAAAATTTATTTCTTGTAATAATAAAAAATTTTTTTTAAAGACGAAGACATTAAAATGCAAAAAAAAACAAAAAACAATATCTAAAATTTATAAGAATAAGAGAAACAAGAAAAAAATTTATAAAATTTTGCAACAATATTTTTAATTTCTTAAATATTTTTCATAATATTTTTTTCTTTAAATTTTTTTTTTTTCTTGCCTTAAAAATATTCTATATTGCTTTGTATTTAAAAAATTTAAGAATTATGTATAAATATTTGGAATATTATGAAAACACATTATAATGCGTACACTCTCTCACTCGTATATGTTCAAACATAATTATATATATACATACGCATATTTTCAAATATCAACATAATATTCAAAACATACAAGTTTTATTTCATAGTACAGTTAGCTTTTTCATAAAAGGAGCAAGAAAAAAAAAATTACAAAAAAATTCAATGAGAAAAAAGAAAATTATGAAAAAGCATCCAGAAAATTTTTATGCTATTAAGTTCTCTCTCTCTCTCTCTCTATAAATCTCTTTGAATTTTTAAAATATTCTCAATAAAATACCCTTTTTAAATTCCTTAAAAATTATAACAAAAAAAAAATCCCTTTAGAAAATTTTAAGGGTGAAAATAATTTTATTTTTTTTAACATGAATAAAATTTCATTTACTCTTTTTGAGAATGCCTTATAAATATATAGATGAGATAGAGAGAAAAGTTCAGGGGATTTACACATTTTCTTACGCATTTCAAATAATTATGTACTCACTAAATAAATTTATATTTTACTCAGAAAAAAATTTTTTTTCGTAAAGGATTTGTGTGTGTATGTATTAATATTTACTCTTTATACATTATATCTATTATGAACTTACTGTGCTTAATTATTTTACTCATTTTCGCATAGGTAGCGCGACGTAGCGTTAAATATAATAAAAATGTCCCTTTAGAAACCTTGTCCTCATTTTGTTTTTTTTTTTGTTTTCGTTATTATATTTTTTCTCTTTTTAATTTATTTTATTTTTTTTTTCTTGTTACTGAAACAAAAAATTTAAGCAAAAGTTTATACAAAAAAAAAAAAAAATTTTAAGGGGCAATAAAAGAAAATATTTTTTCGCACAAGGGGTAGGAAAACAAAAAATATTTTTTTTTTTTTTATTTTATTCAAATCATTGAATTGAGTACATAGAATTTAGAAACAAAATTTTATATGAGTGTAATAACAAATTAAAAGGGAAAAAATAAAATAAAGGATTTCCTCTCATTTTCTAATATGAGTTCACTGTAAAAAGTGCTGTTATTTCCCTTATTATTTTTACTGTAATTTACATATTATGTATTTTAGTTGGAATGAAGAATATTTTATGAAAAAAAATTGGAAAAATATTCGATAATTGTGTAAGATTTTCTTATATTACAATAATAATGAGTAAAAATTATTTTTGAGTTGCATGTTACTCAAAAAACACCAAAAAAATTTTTACTCAAAAACAAAAAAATCAATTATGAGTTTATTTTTTCGCCCTTAAAATATTTCCTATAATTACACTCAATTGTGAATATTCTAATCAAAATTGGAATAAATAGGGTTTGATAATATTTTTTTAATTTTATTTGAAAAAGAACAATAAAAAATTTTTTTTTGCAACCTACATTAATTTTATAAAAAAAATTCTATAGGAACAAAAACAATATTTTATTTAATTGAAAAATTTCTCATAAAAAAAACCAAATAACAAAAATTTCGAAATCACAAACCAAATAAATTTAGAACAAGAATAAAGAAAGAAAAAGACCAAATTAAATGAATTTCTTTTTTTTTTTTGAGCCAATCCGGAATTGTAACGAATTCAATTTAAAATATGAGGAAAAAAAATGTTTAAAAAGCAAACAAAAATAAATTAAATGATAAACAATAAAAAGAAAGATGATAAAAAATGAAAATATAGTAGAGTACCAGACCAGATCACGGGTATACCAAAATTCAATTATCATATTAAAAATACATGATTTTTTTATATTAAAATATAAAATATATTGTCTACATTGCACAAACCAATCCAATCTACATATTTACAAACATACTAACTTATGTTATTTTAAGATGCTCTATTCTATAGCTTGTTTCTTTTTAAAACGCGCTTGAGATTCTTTTATTAGCTTTAAGTGATTTTATTAGGAAATTAAATTTTTTTTCTTCTTATTCTTGTTCATTCTTCTGCCTTCATTTAAATTGACTCTTAAACAAAAAGATATACTAAGATGAAGGGAGAGGGGAGAACAAAATAACGGGAAAAAAATAAGTTAAAGATTTTTATTTTTTTGTTTTTTTTTTTTATTTTGAACTTTTCTGACTTTTAAAGACTGTCTTTTTTCCTACACAAAAAATAAATATTTACATAACAATATTACTATATCCAAGTACATACTCGAACATACATTATTATTACATATGTACATATATAATATGTGTATGAGATTATGAGCATATTTTGTTCTACAAAATACAATAGAGTCTTTCCGATACAAACAAAATTATTAAATTAAAATAAATCTAAAATCCAAATTCTTAATAAAATATTTTTTAAAAATATAAATTCGAATTAAAAATAATTGTTTTCGTATTTTACTATAGTAGGTATGTATATATATAAAGCATCCTTGTAGAAATTTTCGAATATTGTATTTTAAAAATTTTATTAAATTCGCTCATATTGCTACTCATATTATGTGTTATACATGTTTTAACTACTAGTATACATATAATATATAGGTATATATCAACGCATTATATAACATACCATAGATGCAATGTACGTTTTTCATTTTCATCTTTCAAAACTTTAACTCTTTCTGTATTGACATTCCTACATAAAAATTGTATTCATTTCAATTACTAGGCTATGAAAAAAAATATTCAATTTTCTCTATTATTGCCAGAATAATGCGCAACAGCAATGAGAAATTGAGAAGCTTCGGTTCAGCAGCATAACCTTCTTATTTTTGTTTTCTTATTTCTTAACAATTTCGAACTTGTGATGATTTTTTTTGTATTACAAACATCCAAGTATGTATACTCGTAATACTGTTGTAATGTTTTGATTTCTTTTCATAGTTCATCAAACCTACTTGTATTATAAAATTTTGAGAACAAAAACATGAGTATATCAAAAGAGTCAACCAAAATATTAAATAAAAAAATAAATAAATAAAACTCATTTCAAGATTTCGAAAATTCGAAATTAAAAATTTTGTTTTTAGTGTTCTCAATTACACTTCTCAAGTTCTCAGTAAAATTCTTTAAAATCTCAATTTCATTAAATTATTCTCAATAATCATACAAAAATACTCATAAGTCATAATCTTATCTTATAGACATATTTCGGGAACAAAAAAAAAACTAAAACGTTGAATTGCGCATTACAACAAAAAAAATTTTTAAATAAAATTCTCATTATAAAATGCGAGATCGAAAATATTCGAAGATTAAAAGTGAAAACATGAAAATATTTTCTAAGAAATAATTTCTCAAATTGTAATAATACTCAATTTCTCAGATAATTTTGTATAAATAGTGAACAAACTTTTGGTATGAATCAATATACGTAGCTACTAAAGTAATGTAAAGTAATTTTGGTTAATATTCGAAAATATAAAAATTCTCTTCTTTTTTTTTCTCATTTACTCAATTTTTTTTTCGCTGATTTATTTTTGAATACATTCGAAGTTCGAACATTTTCTCAAAAATAATATTATTGAATATTAAGTAAAAACTTGTATTATATTATTTTATAATAACCGTATTGTTACTACAACAGTAAGCAATATCTTAAAATATACTTTTTTAATTTCGAATTTTTTTTTCGAACAGAGTTCTCTCATAAAATTAAATTTGAGTAATATATAGTAATGATTAATGAGTAACTTTAACTTATTTACAATAAATATACTATATATTTACTCATTTATTGTTTTGTAATCATAAACGCACTACTATATACCATCGATTAATCTCTATCTAATCCATTTACTTAATTCCATCTATTTGACTGAATCATACAAGAAGTCAAACTGTTTAAAGTCTGCCAAGTTTAGGTACTCAAATAACCAAAATCTATTTATTCAATTAATCTCATATTCGAAATTTTTAATTCAATTATCATTTCTTATAAACAAAAATTCTCCCATATTTAATAATACAAAAATTTCAATTCGAACTATTTGTATAAAAAGAACTTCATACATTCTATGTTGTTTAAAAATTATATTGAGAGAAAAATAACAAAACGAATGTTTGTCTCTCTGTATATTATTTAATATAATTTAATTTTCATATTTAAATTTCGAAATTGATAATTTACTCCAAAATATTTTTCTTATTTACATTCGAAATTTACAAAATATAACAATATAATATATACATATGCAAAATGTTCGCATTTCATCGCATATTCTCATTTTTAATAAATAATAAATACAATTTTTATAATGTAGAAGAGACCAAAACCAAATCAAACAAACAAAATTAAAGCAAAAAAAAGAGATTTGCTGAAACAAACATTAAGAAGAAGATAACCAAAACCACAGAAAAATGTATGTAAAATAAGCAATATAGGGCTGGCTATCACACACACTGTATGATGGTTCTCAAAAAAAAAAAAAAAAAATTAACATGAACACGATGTATCTGTCCTACATTAAAATACTGCTTACAAACATACAAGTTCGGTATAAATTTTCAATTCAAACTTATAGGACGGTTTTTATGGTTTGTGTATGGTTTGAATGTTAGTTTGTTTTTTTCTCTTTTTTATTTTTTTCTCTTTTTTTATAATATTGAATGAATGTGTAAAGAAAATATTTTATATGAACATTTGAAAATCGAAATTTTTTTTTTAGTGCTGCTGTTTTTCTCTTTTTATATTTTTTTTTCTCTGTTTTCTTTTACTTATTTGTTTTTATTTGAAAATGACTTCAATTTTACTTACAACAAAGTTAAGAATTCAGTTTACTTAGTCGCGTCGAAGCGTTCAGTAGGGTTTTTAATAAAGTAGAAGAGTTTTTGTTTTTTTTTTTTTTTGTAAAAAAAAAACAACGTTTTATTATAGAAAAGAAAGAAAATATAAAAAAAAATTTTTTTCTTCTTTTAATATTTTACTTGTGTGTCCCTTTTCTTACTACTCTTAATACAACACTGTGTGAAACGAAAATAATCGTAATAAGAGGCAAATGAAAATTATCCTTAGTCGAAGAAAATGATAATACGAAATTCGTGAATATTTTTTAATTTTATTAAAGAAATTTTGAAAAATTTTCGAATATTTATGAAAAAAGTGTGTGCGAATTAAACAAACAAAAAAAATATTTATATTTTTGAATTTTAAAGTTCCTTTTGAAACAAAATAAAAAAAAATTTATAATATTTTGATTGTGTTTAATTTCGAAAACAAATTACTATAAAAATTTTCAATATTATTTGGAAAATACAAAAATTTGAAATGAGGATATTAAAAATTTCGTCATCGTCGTGGTGAAAATGTTATTAAATTACAATAAAAACACGCTGGTGTTTTTTCGTCTAAAAAAATTTTATTTTATTATTGAAAAAATTTCATTAAAACGTGCAAAATAAAAGTTTTAACTTTACAAAAAAATTAAATTTAAATTTGAAAAGTGTTTTCGAAAAAAAAATATAAGGAAAAAATACCGTAACAGCAACCGCTAGCTCAAGCACATTGTGCCAAAATAAAAAAAAAATTAATTTCAATTTTATTCACAATGAAAGGCACAATATACAAGGAAGTGAACAGATGATAAATCATCACATTATTAAATAAAAAAAAAACAAAGGAAAGAAGCAAAAAAAAAAAATTTTTTTTTAAGTGAAAATTTCCTTAAAATGAAAACAACAACAAAACATTGTTGAAGCAAGCAAAAAAAAAAATTCAATAATTAATACAACAATAAAGAAAAAAGCAGCAGCAAAAAATCGAAAAGAAAAACATTCTTGTAAACAAAAGGAAAATTTTTAATAAATTTTTTTCCTTACAATAAAAAAAAAAAAAAATTCCTATTTTTGGAAAAACAGAAAAAAAAAATTAATTTATTTTTGTGTGGTTTTTTGTTTCATTCTGTTTCGGTATTTCGGGGGCTATTTAGAATTTTATTTGGAAGAAAAATTCCATTTTAACCAAAAAATATAAAAATACCATTGTCGTCACACATTCAATCAAACATTTTGGTATTTTGCTATTTGTTTTTTTGTTTTTTTTTTTTTGTAAATCGATGAAATAATGAAAAAGAAAAGAAAATGTGTTAAAAGATAGTTTTGGTGTGATTTTTATTAATTTTTTTTTTTTAAATTTTTTTAAAATTCTAAAAATCCTTATTTTTTTTTTAATTAAAAATTCCGGTCTTTATTTTTTTGTTTTGTTCAATTTTAATTTTAATTTTTGAACAATTTTTTGTAATTATTTCAATAATTTGAAAAAAAAAAAACATGTTAAACACAAAATATTCAATAAAAAACAAAACAAAATGAGAAATAATAGAAAATACAAAAAATAAAAGTACAAATAAATAATTTAATATAGGTATGCATTTAAAATAACAATATTTTGCATTTATTTTAAAAATTTTATTAATTGTTTTAACAACACAAACAATTCTAATAATTATAAAAAATATTCTAAAATCTGAGTGAAAAAATTTCCAAAACAATATGAATAAAATTCCAAAAACAAAACAAACTTGAATAAGTAGTTCAATAAAACAAGTAAATATCAGCAATATTTAATATAATTGAAAAAAAATTAATTAATAATTTCATTTAATAATAATTAAATTAAAAAAATAAGAGGAAATCCTCCAAAAAAAAAATTTCCTTTGTTTTTATAACAATAAAATCAAATAAAATTTTTGTTCTAAATCTAAAAAAAGGAAAAATCAATTTTTTTGCCAAAATATTTAAAAAAAATTTTATTAAATTTTTTATCAAAAAATACAAAATTTTCTACTGTTTATAACCTATCACTCTATTATTAATAATATTAAAAATTATTTTCTTAAATAATATTTTATATTTAAAAATTTGAAAAAAAATTATTACAACAATTTAACAAAAAAATAAATTTAATTTAAAAGAATAAAATAAATTAAAAGAAACAAGTAAAAAAAGCACTTATTCTTAATAGAAGACGAAAAAAAAACGAGAAATTCAAAAAAAGAAAAATAATAAACTTATAAGTGATTTTACACAAACATACAAAAACAAATAAATAAATAAATAAAAATTTGTTTAAATTAAATTAAATAAATAAATTTTCAAAATTTACAAAACCTACATAAATGATTTTTATGATCTAAAAGAAAATTTAACTATTAAAATAAATAAATTTTTATAATGTGAATATATCACATACACACATTTACACACATAAAAAAAAATATTAGTGATGATTTATTGTATTAAATGTGTGTGTTCTCTATATGTTTTCATTAAAATATTATTTAAATATTAAATAAATAAAAAAAAAAAATTAAATAAAATAATAAATAAATTTTGTTTATATTTTATTTTATTTTTCCTTTAAATATTAAAAATAACATAAAATATCATAAATATACCCACGACATACACACGTATATATATATACAGTATAATATTATGAGAAAAATTTTAATTATTTATTTATAATAATCACTATAATTTTCCAAATATATATATATATATATATATACTTATATAATAAATGAATTCAATAAACAACAAACACATAAAAAAATGTTTAAATAATTCACTTAGTTTATATTTTTTAAAAATATAAAAATAAAACAACAACATAAAAAATCATTTATTAAAAAAAAAATATACAAGAAGTGATATAAAATTAATTAAAAATAAATAAATAAATAATAACGAAAAAAAAAAAATAAAATAAATAATCATTTTCGAAAATAAAATATATAAAAAAAAAATTCTATATATATCTACTTGTATATATAAGTATATAAGCAAATATATAATATATAACAAATTGTATATATAAAAATACACATAATTATTTTTGTAATATAATAAAAAGTTAAAAAAAAAAAATAAAATTTAATGTCATTTTTTCTGACATTAATGAAATTTTTAAATTAATAAATTTAACAAAATTAAAAATTTTTATTAGTATATATATACATATATATACTATTAATAAAATATATATATAAATAAAAAAAACAAAATAGAATATGAATCCTTATGAATTTGAATCAACATTAGATTGTAGGGACAATAATGGTGTATTACGAGGTGTTGTACGCGGTAGAAGTGGAGGTAAATACTAAAAACAATATTTATTTATTTTTTTAAATTCGATATACGAGTACTTACTTAATTATAATTTCTATTATTAAATCAATTAAAATTGGAGAAATATTATGTCCTTGAATTATTTAGTGTCATTGCTCTTCTTCATTTAATGTCACATACCTTAATTTTATTAAATGCAATATTGAAACATCTAATATAGAAAACATCTTTAATTTGATGAACTACAGTACTGGATAACAACATTCAGAAGGCTGAATTTTGTTTTAATTTCAAATTTAAAATCATTTTACTTACGATACTTAAGTAATCCTTATTGTCATAAAATATGAAATTTTCAATTTGTATGGAAATTAAAATTATATTGTAATTAACAAAATTTTAAGTAAAGAGAATTTATATTTTGAGCTTAATTCGAATTAAATCTAAATTAAGAATATTATTTACATAATATTCTTAATTTAGATTTAATAGAAGAATTATTTTAAGTCGCTGTCTAATTTTAATTCTCTAATAAGTACAAATTATTAAAAAACTTAATTAAATATTATAATTTTTTTCAATATTTTATTCTTAATTCAATTGTACTTAAATATAGTTAGTATTTAATAGAATATTCCAGATTTGTAATTGTTTATCTATATTAATTATAAAAGTTAGTCATAGAATATTGTTAACCATTATTATGAAATTCTCGATATCTTGACCATATAAATAAATAGTTATAATACTTATTTACTCAACGCAAAGTACTTAATTAAGAAATGTAATTATTGCTTTGTACTACTCAATTGATATATCATTGAATTTTTTATCTCTAAAATTTGTTCAATATCTAATAAAATTTATAAATACTTAATATGAAAATAAATAATTTCAATAATATGGGGGTACATAACCATTAATATACCATTAATACTCGTATAATAATCAATACTTAACTATTAAGCAAAATATATTCAAATTGTTAAATTTTATAAATTATTGAACCTAAAAAGTAAATTTTATTAAACAAAGAGAATTATGTCATTTGCAGATATTTAAAACCAAAAATGTTATTACTTACTTAATAATGAAGTAATTATTATACTTACGAGTACCTATTTTAATAATTACTTAATTTGATTTAGATGATCTCTTTATATAAATACTAAAATAATACTCGTATAATCAGACAATATCCAAAATAATTTTATATTTATAAATTGAAAATGCATAAGAATATTTGCATATACATACGAATACATTTATTAATACTTGTATATACAATTATTTTTAAATATTTATATATTAAGTATATATATTAAGTATATATATGTTATACAAGTATAACAGTTATACTTGTATGTTCAAATATTAAAAACTTCATTAATTCTGTTTTTTAATTTTTACTTTGCTGGACACTTAAAAAAATATATAAGTGTACGTGTATTAGGACACAATTTTCGGTATATTCCCTTAGGATATTCAATTATTTTTGTATACTTACTTATATATATTGTATAACAATTTAAATTCAAAAAGTAAGTACACTTGCTTTTTAATTGGCAATGCAAAAAATTCTGAGATAATTTTTTTTTTTTTGCAAAAAAATAAACAAATTTAATGAAATTAATTTTTTTGTTTTGAATTATATTAGAATTTCTTTAAATATTTAAAAATATTCTTGAAGAAAATTATAATTATATGTATACGTATATATAATTAATTGCGAGAGTATAGTACATTATAATTTAAAAACACACATTCTAAATATTTATTTTTCCCTTATAAATATAGATTCTTCTACTTATATAACATACAATATAAGTACTTATTTATAGTTATAATATAATTCAAGTATAATTATCTAAATATATATATAAATTAATAATGACCCTAAAAATTTTAGGTCATACTTATTTATTTCTTTATCCTTTCATTTTAATATAATTTACTAAGTATTATACTACAACTGTTATATCCTTTATTTTTTAAAATTATTTTTTTTTTTTTTGCATACTTATATATAAAAGTATATAACTATAATCTGCAAATATAACTATGTGATTATTTAAATATGTATATATAGGTATGTTAGTATGTATATATTTAATAAGTACATGCATACTTATAAAGTATACACGATTGTGGTACTTTAAAATTCTTTGACTTGTTTTTTTTTTTTTTTAATCTCTTAATAAATAATGAAGTGGTTTTTAATGTATATATATAACTATAATTTAAAATACATTTAATATTTTAATATAAGTATAACAGAAAGGATAAATAAGTGTGTTTGTATATATATATATATATATATATATATATATATATATACTTAATAAATGCAGTATTATTTGTCATTTTTAATTTAATTAAATGCAAACAAATTGTGTATAACTATATAATATAGTTATTGCGTTATTGAATAATAATTATTATTACCCTATATATTTAATATACTTAATTTATTCTTTAATAATTCTATCAATATTTTTTCTTTTATATATATATGCATACTTTTGATGTATATATATAATATATATAAGTTTATATTAAGTACTTAAAGCAAACTAATATTATATTATATATATATATATATATATATATATCAAAACAAATGGGGGTTTTTTAAGTATATAAAGAAAAAATTGTTATACGTATATGTATAAATTATGATAGTTTTTCCGAAAAAGGTGTTATATAAAGCTAATATAATTGATTAAATTAATGAATAATTAATTCAGGAATTTCAATTGATAATTTTCTTTTTTTTTTCTCCAATAATTTTGTTTCTCATTTTATATATTCAACATTTTTTATATATTTTAATAAGTATAAAATAAAATTCATATTTATTTTTCTATTCATTTTAATGCAAGGATATGCAAACATTACAAAGCAAATTTATTTGTTAAAAAAAAAAATAAAAAGTAAAATACTTAGCTAGTTATACAAGGTTTGGAAGAGGATTTTTAATAGTATAGCATGTTATATTTTGCTATATATACTTAGCTACTGAATATATATGTATGCATTTGTTATACAAAGAAATTTAATTAAATTTTTTATAGGTATCTGAACAATTTTTATTTTTAATTTTTTGCTATACATATTATTTTTTTTTCCACATTTATTTACTATATCAATAATTAAATTAACAATTTCCAGTTGTTTATTTTTTTAAAAATTTAATTTAATTCAATTTATTAAAATAAATGTGTATATATAAAAAGTGGATTTCTTTTTGATCATTAATATATTTAAATAAAATTGATGTGCGAAACTTAAATATGCATACGATTCTGTATACTACTTCTATAAAAGTATATAAATATCACAATATTGGTATATATACGCGAGTTCATTAATATCTCTTCTATATATTTATGTTTTAAGTGATAAAAAATGTTATTAAGTATTAATTAAAATCGATTTTATTTAAATGAATTCGATATTAATTTAAATATAAATTCGATACTTATTTACTTAATTTTCAATCATAAAATATAAATGATGTTTGTGAAGAAATTATAAATATATACTGTTAATGAATTTTATTTGATGGGATTTTGATGATATAAATAGACTATATAAATAGACTAAATTAACAAACAATGAATTAATGTACTTATATTAAATATAAATAAATCTTCTATAGGATTTTCAATTTTCGATTTATTTTGAGTATCAACAGTTTATGCTCTGAATTCTGAAATTAATTTTATTTAGAGAAAAATTTAACTAAGAGTTAACTAAGATATTTCCAAAGATTTATAATATATTCTTATACATTTATTTGTTATACTTATGTTGTATAAAATAAAAGTTATTAATGGTTATCAAAAATATCATATGTTTGTTGATTTGTTTAGAGAAATTCTAAGTTCCACAAAGCAGCAATTGATTTATAATTATATTAAGGAATGAATGTAAATTATAGAAGCTCAATTATTCTGAATGTGATATTCAAAGAAATTCACACTCAAAATTTATTGTATATTGAAGTATTAAAAATTAAGAATGTTTGTCATATAATTTACAAATATTAAAGGAATGTTTAATGCATTTAAACCACCATAGAATGAATAATTTTTACTCCAATATTGCAATTGAGTTCTTTGATCCTAAATTCAGACAAATAACAAATAATTACCAATATTATCCTTACATATAAATAGTTAATTACTTGATTAGAATTTAATACAATTTCTTATACATATAGATATATAAATAAATATTCTTATATTTATCCTTATAATATATATCCTTGGACAATTTTAACCATAAGTAACGTAAATGAATTGAGTTATTTATGTAAATATTTTTCGAAAAATTTAATATTTCTATTTGCGTCATTACAACTTTCCATTTCTTTTTAATTGTTTTATAAATGGTATGAACTTTAAACTGTTATACTACTAACATACCTGTTTATTTTTATATTTATATATAAGTAAGTATATGGAAAAATTTTCTAATAAATGTTTTGAGACGTATACTGATATATTTTTATATTTATGCTCTTTTTTTTTTGAGATGGTGTTAAATTCTAAATAAAATTCTTAATAAATTCTAATATATATTACACCTACAAATATTTCTAAAAGTTATATATTATGTACATAATATATAAATTGTTTTTATAATATTCTAAAAATAAAATTTATTTACCAAGTATATTCAAGTACAAATTACCTGTAATCATGTATACATACATACTTATTTAAGTGTTATACTCTATATATATACTCACTTATAAAAAATATTCGCGTGCTTATTGATTAAATTAAATTTTTGATTCTTTTTAAATATAAAAATGCAAAATTTTATATGTATATATATGCAAATACTTATTGCTATGATAATTTTTAAAACGTAAGGATTACATTATTTTTATTTTGGGTATTTTTTTACTTAATATTTTAAAAATGAACCTTGTATATTACTCATATTCTAATGACTAAATTCCTTGATTTAACTTAAATGTACCATGAATTTAAATTATTTAAAATTTAATTCAAATTAAATAATCTTAAGTATATATTTTAGAGTTAAGTATTAAAGCTTAAAATCTTAAATTGAAAACAACCTTCACAGTTCAATAAATTTAATTGCAAATGAAATTTTAATAATTATGATGGGAAATATTGAATTAGTTACGGATAAAAAATTATAATTTTGTAACTACTTAATTATACAAATTTAATATTATCATTTTAGATTAAATGAAATTTTAGAATAAAAATTTTTGAAACTGCAATTCGGCATTAATTACATTTCTTAATAATATTTAATTAATAGCCTAATTTCGCATCTCAATTCTTAATAGCAGTCACCATCTTAAGCTAGTTTGAAACCAGAATGTCTTGTCAATTCTCTTGCCAATTATTGTCTTGTCACAAACTGGCTGAATTTTATACATATTTTTCTCACATTTGCTCTCACTTAAAAATTCCAGAGGATACCCTAAAAATAAATTTAAAAAATTGTATATATATGAAAATCTTGTAAAATAATATGAGTAATTACTTATGTAAAACAAATCAGATTTTAGATTAATATGAGTGAGTCATTTATTAAGAGAATACTTGCCTATCTTTAACAATTTTTGAAGAACTAAATGTTAGGAAAATTATTTCTAAACATTTAAGAAGGTGAAGTAGATTAAGAGTGCCCTTGCTTACATTAAAAAATTCTAGTTATTTCAATTGAAATGATTATTTTAACTTTCAGTTTATGACCAACAATTTTTTTGCTCCATATAAGTACTTAATCAATTTTTTGTTTTAATATTTTCCCCGCAATATAAAGTGAAAAACACCTTTAAAAACCACCTGAAATTCATTTTAATTTTTTTTATCTAAAAATAAAAAAAATTATTTTTTTTTCATACAGAATAAAAATTCACTGTTGGAATTCATTCATTTTTATATTCATTTTTTATTTCCTTTCCTCAATTTTTTTTTTTTTGCCTTTACCTTACTCTTGGTTTCCTTTCCAGCACTTTATCTTTTCATCAAACCTAATTTCATCAAATATTATCTTAGCTTATTTTCTTGTTTCATTTTTTTTATTTTTATCCTTTTTATGATTTTTTTTCCATTTTATTATTTTTTTTTCACAAATAATTGTAAAACACCATCATAAACAATTGTTATAATACAAAACAATAGAATCAAAAACAAAAAAAAAATGAGAAAAAATTAAAAGTGAAGAAAAAAGAAATAAAAGTATCCTTTGTAACCAACCAAACAGAAGTGTAATTGTAAATGAAAAAAAAAAAAAAAACAAAATTAGAAAAAAAATAAGAAGGAAAAGTAAGCAAGCAGCAGGAAATCAATCTTTTATTTTCAAGGATATAAGCATAATATAAATATAGAGAACAAAATAAATGTAAATAAAATGTGCATAGACATGTGTACCTACATAAATATACATTGATATTAACGCGTAGTACAATACACAAGTGTACAAAATATTGTTAAAGCAAAAAAAAAAATTCAAGGATTTTTTTCACTGTTTGTAGGAAATTACTTTAATTTTTTTTTTTTTCTAAGAGATAAAATGCGTATAAGTATGTTTATGAGCATATATATTTATATATTTGTACATAATTTTGCAAAATCATAAATAAATGCACATACATACATACATATACGAAAATTGTGTATTTATTATAATTCTAAAGAACCAAAAATTTCACAATTTCTCGCTTACTTTACTTACATAATATTTAAGTGCATATACTAACTTGTACCTATACTCATGTATATATATACACATTGTAATGAAATTCTTTGAAAATTTACAACACTTAGAGGCAAATTCCACAAAAAATTCTTATATCATACCATATTTGCTTAAATTGTACACTCGTGCAATTTACTTATATGAATTCTAAATATTAGCAAAATATTCTGATATATTTGCGTAAGTATATATATATATTACTGTTATATTACATGTATAAAAAAGAAATGTATTATATATATGAATATGTACAGTTAATATATTATTTTTAGAATCAAATGATATTTTAGAATCCCGAAATATAAAGTCTTGCTTCTTAACATTTTAAAATTATACAATGAAAAAATTTTCTTAAATTCATTCTTTCTCTTTTATAATGACGCGGTTCATACTAATTTAATGAATTTAATGAATTTAATGAACAACATTTATAATGAGTAAAGATAGTTTTTAAAATTAAAATATTTGTTGAATTCTAAAAATTAATTCTGTACGTATACCTTATTACTTAGTATAATCATTTGAAATTACTTAATACTTAACCTACTTATTTAAAATCATGTAGAGTTCTATGCGCATTTTATTACTAATGCAATATTTGCCTAAATATTTTTGATTTCAAAAATAATTCTAATTTTTACTATCAAAATATTGAATTTTTACATTTTATCACATTTTCTCGAAAATTCTTTAAAATACTTCTTGAGAAACATGCAATATTCCGAAAATTAGAAAAAAATCTCTTAATTAAAATTGGTATGCAACATATAAACACTTATATTTTCTTATTCATTGGACACTTTCATATTATTGCAAACCTCTCCAGTACTCCCCAACATGAAAACCCCAAATTTTTTGTAGATTAATCAAAAATTTTCTATACGGAATTCAATTAAGTTTCTGCTTAAAATGTAATTTTCTAAATGTAGATATGGTTGTAGATATCTTATTACAAAATTTTATTAGGATTTAAAAATAAATTTAAAATTTTTTCTAATTTAGCACGTGTATCATAATTAATAAAAAAATAATTGGATTAATTGTGCGTATATTTCTTTGTTTCAATGTAGAATTAGATACTAAATTATTTGGGATTCAGCACCTAATGTGATTTTGATTAAATCCTCAGAAGTATCAATAGAAAATTTAAAATTGATTTTAATGTTTAATAATGGGTAACTAGTATCCTTCAAATTGAAACGTTTTTCAAATTTATTTTAAGGACAAAATTTTTCTTTCTTATGACATCTTTGAATACAAAAACTTAATTTATAGTCTCAAGTACAAGGTAAACATAAATGGTCAATCTTAACAATAAGTGAAACAGACAAATTTCTTTGTAATCAACCTTTCACTAATTTCTAAGAAGAAATCTTTTTAACTTATTTAAACTGAACAACCTATCATTTAATAAATAAGTAGAGAATTTAAAATCTTCACAATAATGGAAAACTAAGTAAGTTAAGTAGTTAAAATTTTTTATTCTTTTGTAATTGCAAATTTTTTTTCTTTTTGTTAGAAATTTATTTTGTTATTACTAAAATTGAGTCATCTTGTACAATTTAAGTACGTACCTTACATTATAATATAGCATGCAATCTCTAAGTACTTGGAAAACTCAAACTGGCATACTTATAACATAAGTTTCTCTTGAATTCTCAGTTGGTCTTTTAGTCCTTTTATGCAAAAATTGTTAAAATTTTATTGTATACTTTGATATTTTTATGTTAGGTTATGGGTACTTACTTGCTACTTATTTAATTTATACGAAAAATAAAACCCATATAAATTTTTGTCCTTTTTCCTCTTTTAAATTATTTTAAAATTTCTGAATTTCTAATTTAAGGTTAGAACCTTTAAAATGCAAAAAAAAAAAATAAAAATTAAAATTTTAAAATAAAATCATAAAATTTCAATAAAAATCTGCGGTAAAAGATTACCTTTTTTTTTGCTACTTACCATCATAAATCACCATAAAATAACTGACGTGGTTACCTTTTTTTTTCCTAATATTGCCACCAATATTGAATTCAAGATTCTTTTAAGAACATGCATACGTAATCAAAAGGAATTCTTTATAGTATTATTTATAATATATGCCCTGGCCTTTGAATCCTTTTAATAAACTAAAAATATATAATTTTATGATTTTTATGGTATTATGGTATAAAATTTCTAATTCTAAAAATATAGTTTGATTTCTAAAGTTATTAGGGATTTTAAATCTAAATTATATACATATATATAAGTAAATAGTTGTTATACTGTATAAAAATATAAAATGATGAGAAGAGGCCAATTCAGTTTTTCTTGTTTTTTAGGATTTTATATGTCATAAATTTCAAAATCGATACAATAACTCAATAATTTACATAATATATGTATATATGTGCATGAAATAGGTATATGACTTATAAACCTAGTTATATATGTACTTAAT
The DNA here is from genome assembly GCF_029603195.1 of Condylostylus longicornis. Lineage (NCBI taxonomy): Eukaryota > Metazoa > Arthropoda > Insecta > Diptera > Dolichopodidae > Condylostylus > Condylostylus longicornis. The sequence goes on along the minus strand of NW_026578052.1, from coordinate 2,016,681 downwards.
ATTGATATCAGTTGTATCCTGAATAACTAAGTGAGTAAAATTTGGTAACATGCAATAATATAATCTATGAAAAAAAAATATGATTTCTTTTTTTTCTTGGTTATTTTTTGGAACTTAAACAAAATTTAAATTTGTTTTTTTTTACCATTTTTGGTGATGACATTTTAAAATGTACCATTTTAACCCAATTTTTTTTTTTCTCTCTCTCTCGTTTTTATTACCCCATCTATATGACATTTATAGGTAGATATATATACTTGCCCATTATTTTGAATTAAGGTTGTGCATTTTTTTTCCCCAAATAACAACTACGGCAAGAACAAAAAAATATTCTATTCAAATCATTATAGTGTCAACATACCTATGTATATATATACAATTTTATATAATACTTATTCAAAAATAATATTTGATTCTCATATTTCGTGCACGACATAGGTAATTGTGTTATAATTTAAAGGAACAGTGTCTGTATACATATACGAAAAATACAGGAAAAACATTCATTTTAAATATTTTTTGAATAATTTTTTTTTTTTAAATTTATATTTTAATATTTTTATAAATGTATGTCATCTCAATCTGGATAGGTGGCCAAAAACAAGAAAAATATAACAAAAACTGTTATATAGTTATATTTAATTAAAAAAAAAAATGAAATTCATATGCACTACTTCGTATATATAATAATATAACAATAAAAAAATGATTCTTAAACTGAAATGAGAAAGTGTTGCCGTTTATAGATATTTGGTTATATTATTTACATATTTTTTACTGTTACTTGATGACATTTTTGGAATTTAGGTAAAAATATAAAAGATTTGCACACATTTACATTAAGTATTTTAATCGTAATCTCAACTTTAAATTTGACACATTTGAAAATTGGCCGACTACATTCCGTTACAGAAACAATGCAACCAAAAATTTTGTAACACTATACTGGTTATCAAAACTTTAAACTATCGCGATACGCTCTTTACTTTCCTATCAAAAGTTCTGCTCTTCTTCGATATTGAGCAATAAGATTTTATATTATTAACGAAAGTTTGAGAGAGTGCCGCATCACCATGATTTACAATTTAATATAAGCTGAGAACCACTGTTATATACCATAGTAAATAATATTAATATAAAAATATACGAATGTATGCACATTTTTATATTAAGTATTTTGGAGAAATGCTTTAGGGGGCACTCGTAAATTTTTTTTTTTTTGTAGTTATTTATTTATTTATTTATCCAAATTTTTGTTATTTTTTTACGTTGAGTACTTTCTAACAACCTGTACTTAAAATATAAATTGCATAATTTTGATGGAAGCACAAATTAAATTAATATTTTCCGTAGGGTTTTTTTTTTGTATTCGTTCTTATTGTTTTCGTTCTTTTTTGTATTTAGTGTGTATTTAGTGTGCTACTGTCATTATTATTAAGCATTATACTTACAAGTAAAATAGTGATAATGAGTATATACATATATATACAATACATTATAGTTGTATATAATTGCGCGTATGCATATAAGGTGCTCTTACATGGAGTTCCACAAAAAAAAAAATATATTGGAGGCATACTTATTTAGTTGAGTGAAAAAAGGCCAATTCATATAATGAATAATATGAAAGAAATGAACGTAAATCTTTGTTATATATATAGACATATACGAGTATATATCTACATAGATAAGTATTTATAAATGTATATAGCATTACAAAATATAGATATACAGAAATTACTTATTTAGAATAAAATCTACTATATTGTAGCCTATAGTTATTGTATAGTACCTATAGGAATACTTTAGAATAGAAAGTTTTTTTTTAATTTAAAATTCTAAATGGTAAAATCAAAATAAATAAAAACAAAAATATTTAAATTAAAAACAGGGTCGGCATTAGAAATTTTGTTGTAAATTCTAGAAATTCAATTCGTACATCGTAATGACAAGTTTATTTTGAAATTAATTTTAATAATTCTGAAATCCATATACGTTAATTACTAGCATTAAAATCAAAAAAATTATTGTTAAATAAATTATATAAGCATACTATTCTTGGAATCAATAAATAGCCGATACTGTTTTAATCCGCTTAATATGAATGATATTGCAGTTCTTATACATGTAAAAATTGCAATAAACCCAAAATTCTTAAAGCTTCAATAAGCCGAACTCCGTTATATTTTACTCCGGCTAAAGTGAAATTTCAAACTAAATCCAACGAAACACAATGTTTTTAGAGATTCGGAATATTTCAAGGCACACTAGCAACACTAGCCTGCCTTGTCATGCCTTAGTAATTTAAACATTTTAATAAACTAGTTTTCATTCAAATTCAACATAATATTCTCTAATAATAAGGCATTAAGTTATTTAATTTTATAATAAATTAGACTTTTCAAAGTAAGTAACTAAATTTTTTATTATAACTAAAAAATCACTTTGAAAAGTATTTAATAATCATGAATTTCAAAATACAATAATAAGTAAGTAACTAATTTAATAATTTTTTTTAAAAAAATTTCAAACTCATTTACTCTACTATAGTATTCAACTATTCTTCAATATTTTATAATAACTATAATCGGCAATCAAACACAAGTGTGCATATACATATGTTATAATACAAACATTTTTATTTTTCTATAGAATAATTATTTATAAATTTTCGGAACGCAAAGGACACAAGAAGAAAAAGAAAACTTTTTCCGAAAAAAAAAAAAAAGTTTTCAAAATTTATTTTTATTTATTGTACATAAGTAAATTATTAAATTGATCAGCTACCAGAAAAAAAAAAAAACTTTTTTTTTTTAATATTTCAATTTGTTATACTTAAATTTATTATTCTAGATTCAATAAATACGCCATTCTTAAATATATATTGTACTTAATAATATTTATAAAGTTATTTATGTTCATATAAAATATAATTTGAAAAGTCTGTTGAAAAAATAATAATAAATTGGAGAAAAGAAAAAAAAAAAAAAAAACTAGTTATTTATTAGTTTTTTCAACTTTTCAATAAAGATTACTTACTTATTCTGCCAAAAAATAAATTCGTACACAAATATACTCACTTATAGACAAATTTCATTTGAATACACTTAAAATATAATCTTTAATCAGAATTTCGTATATTTAAATTTCGGTATTCTTTGATATTTTTTTTTTTTTAAATAATTAATTTATTCATGGATAAAAGTTTTAAATAATTTTTAATTATTTATATTGTTAAATTAGAAAATTTTTAAACTATATACAAGTAAACCACACAACTTGAAAAATTAAGAGATTAAAATGTTATTGAAATTCATAGACAGAATGTTATTTATAGCTGGCATAACAACAATGTTATAAATATTGAAAAATATAAAAGAATTAATTATAAGTAATCAAATATTTTAAAATTTTAAATAAATTTTAAAGAAATTTGACTACTTACTAACTATATATCAACAATAGCCCTTTAACTTATATTTACAAAAAGTTGGCAGATAAAATACGCAGCGATGCAGATTTTGCGACCAGGGCACGGAGGACTCCATTCTTGTCCTATTTAAGTGTGATGGCTTAGCCCGCTCTATTTTCATAAATCGTTGTACATGGCAGACCTGTTAAAATTTATCGGGAGCCTGAATCTTGAATTCTAATTATCTGGCGCAAGGATGCACAAAAGACCTGTATAGTCGAGGTGCTGATTAAATTCGCCCCATACATAACATAATATATATATTAACAATATTGTAGCACTACTGATATTATTGTTGTTTCTACTGAAAAAAACTCATTTAAAAACGATTTATTAAGTTCTCTATTTTATAGTTAACAAAATGCTGAGTTCCTCGACGTTTGTATTGTATAAAATTTCATATTCACTAGTTGATAATTCTTCTCTTAATTGATAATAAAAATATTGGATGCTTATTATAAATATTCTACCGTAAAATTCCATTATCATTTCCGATCTGCATTCCAGATTCAATTACGATCTCTAAAAGACAAGAATATTAATTATAAAAAAAAGTTGTAAATAAATTTTTAAGATTTTCTAAATATTTTCTGAGTGTACACGAGCAAATTTTATTGATATTGTTAAAAAACTGATTTTGACTGCCCATATAAATTAACTGAAGCAAGTGAATAATTTTTGTATTAAAATTTCAGATGAAAATTTGCATCTGAAATAATGTACTTATAGAAAAATTTTAATTCTTCCCACAATATTTTGGGAATTAATAATATTTTTTCCTTTATGTAGGTTTTGTATCGAACGAAGAATTTCCGATAAAAAGTAACTTTTGCTATTAAGCAGTTATTTATAGTGATTACTTATATAAAATTGTTTTTTGAAACTTAATTTTGAGAACTAATCAAAAGCATATTTTGCATTAATTTTAAAAAATATTTTTAAATAATTTTTACAAAAATTAAAGTAATAAACGATCTCAAGTAAGTAAATTCATCGAATTTTCTTAAAAATAAATTTATTTTGTGTACATTCATAAATATTTATGTAATATAAATATGAATGTATGTATGTACATTTTACGTCTATTTACTTGGTTAAGTTTACAAAATTTTAAATAAATTGAAAGTTTATGAAAATTCAATGAAATATTTTTGAAACTTATTTAAAAAATTCTTTTAAAAACTTAATTATACTTATGAAATTTTTTTTTCTTGTAATTAGTGGGGGTTTAAATTATTTTATAATTCCAATAAAACTATAATGGTATGATTAATATTAAATAATTCGTTGAAAAGTTTTTTTGTTAAATAATTTAAATTTTATGGTTTTTTTTTGTTGATATTTTGCTGCAAAATTAATAAAATTGTGCTTATGCATTAAGAAAATATTTAATACTTAAATGAAGTTTATTTTAGTTTAATGGTCCAATAAGTGAATATGGAAATTTATGCAATACTCAAACTTATTTCATGAGGCTCTAACATAACGTACATATGTGCTCAACAAGTGAACTCAAATTTTTTAAAACTAAATAAATTAAAAATCTGTAAAATTAACAAATGACACATTTCAAATGCTGCTTGGTCTTAATTATTATCTAAAATTTTGATAAATTCAAATTTACATTTACTTTCAAGCTAGATTCGCTCTTTTTTAAAAAAGATTTTCAGACTTCTTTAAGTATAGAATTTACAATTCCCAACTGTTCCAGAACAATTTCGAGTGAACCGAAATCCGGTCCTGCATTTTAAGATCTCAACTTCTTACATATGCACATAAATATAAATATATTTAAATTCTTATGAGTGTACGTACAGATATATTATGAAGATTCTTGTGCTTATTAAAATACATAAATGCTTTCTTACACGGTAACCTACTCAAACTCTCAATTATATCGTATATCTATCTATTCCAAAATACCTTATAGGCATTTTATTATTATTTTTACAAAAAAAAAAAAAACAAGTAAGAAAACAAAAACGATAAAAGATTTTTTTTTTCTATACTCAAGGTTAAAAAATAACACCGAAAAAAAAAACCAACAAAATATGGAACGTTACAAAAAAAAAAAATTGAACATTACAATTTTTTTTTTTTTTTTAATTCCGAAACCAAACATGTGTAAGTCCTCAATATGTACACCATTATGCTTGTTATATGTAAACAAATGTTTGTATAATGTGTACAAGCATAATATTGTACTGTAGTAGATGCCATCAAGAAGCCACCATAATATTTTAATATTAAAAGCGTATATGAGCTGAGCACATATAGGTGCAATATAAGACAAAAGAAAATTAAAAAACAAAAAAAAATGAAAAAAAAATTATCAGAAATTTTTGGTGTCTTGTCTTGTACTCTTGTCTCTTTTATTTTTTTTTTTTTTTGACTCTACTGCATTGCATTAGTAAAAACAAGAACTTGAAAAACTTATGGTTCTTCTTCCCTTCTTACCCTTTCCCCTTTATCATAAATGTTCGATTTCCACTGCTATACTGCTGCTGTTCTTCGTTCATATCAAATATCTATTTCCTCCTCCATTAACTGTCTCTGATATAGTCTCAAATTTTACTTTTACAACCGATTGTTTTTTTTTCCATAATACTTAAGTATTTTCCTAAATAAGTAGGTATTTTTTTTTTCTTCTTAAACGCACATTGCATTCTTCTCTGTGGTATACCACATATATAAACGTTTCTGTAAGGGAATCTAAAAATAGTGTTTTATTAAGTACCTATATACCATTAAAGAAAAGACAAGAAAAATACCCACAAAAATATTTTTGTAAATCCAAATTGATTTTTTACTTAAAAACAACAAAAAACAACAGGAAAAGAAATTTACATTTTTTACTCACTACTTACTCATGATCAATTCTCTACACTAAGGATGATAGAATCATCATCACATCAATCATCATCATCATTAATAGCATCATCAAAATATTTTGTAAAGTAATGCACTCAAAATTTTTTTCAAGACTACTGTGGCTTTTTTTTTCTATTTTCTTTTTTTAATAAAAAAAATTCTAAGTGCAATATTTAATATTTACTTAGGTTTTTATGAATTTTCTAATATTCAAAAGTCAAAATTAAAGTACCTTACTCTTTACCCACCACTTAAATATTCATTCTGTTCCGATTCGTAAAATTCCGACTCGTTCCGATGTTAATTAAAAATTTAAAGTTTAAAATTTTAAATTTTAAATAAATTTTAAAAAATTTGTTAAAATATTTTGGTTTTTAGTTTTATTATTTTGATTTTGCTAAGAAAATTTTTAAATTTTGCTTTAAATAACAATTTGATAAAATAAGTAATGACTAATTAATACTGAAACGATGTAAGAAATCACGAAAATCTCAATTTACTAGTCGAATATGAAAACTTTTAATAGAACACTGATATTATTTTTTCTTTGAAAGAACGTTTACACTTTTTAATTTTTGAATTTTGAGCTTCATAATGAACAAAATTTCGAATTTTAAAAACCAAGTCCATATTCATACTATTACAATTCACTTCCACTTTCACTATACTTAAAGTTACACCTTAATGTTGATCAAATTTAAGAATCTTAATGTAAGTACTTCAAATAATTACAAAAATTTCATTAATTTTCGATATGTTTTCCCCGTGAAAGTACTCGTCTTATACTTAATTTTTATTCAAATATAAATGTTTGTGTATCGCAGTAATATCGGAGGCTATATTAAACTATAGCCTCCGATATTACTGCTTAATTTAAGAATTAAAGAATTCAAACAAAGGCTATAATTATAAAGACCCGGAATTTGTGAAATAATTCCAATTCTTATTAGAATAACCTTACTGTATTGTAATATTACCAATGTATAAAATTAAAATATTTTACAAGCAATTAAAATTAAAAATTTATGAAAATTATTCAAAAAATTTTTGATAACTCAAATTTCAAATTAGGTAATTTATTAAATTATTTGATGTTTCATATATTTCCGCCACTACAGTAAAAAATCACTATTCACCATAGATCACTATTTTTATTATACTTACTCAACTCTAAGTATATAACTTCAAAATGTTATTACAGAACTCTTAAACTAAATGTATAAATTGCAAGCAAGCCTCTTTGCAATTATAAATTATTCTCCTCCACATTCTAAGTACATAAATATTAAATATAACATTTTCTTTATTAAAACTATAAAATTTATAAATTTATTACCTACAAATAATTTTTTCTTTTATACATTTCAAAATATTTCAACCAACCAAACTGGACCCATATTAAATTTTTTATGAAAATCAACTAACAAAACTTTAATAATAAAAATAACAAATCATTTAATTAGAGAGAAACAATTTCCATAGTAGCTATCCAAAAAATAAAAAAATAAATAAATTTTCTTTAATAATAGAAATATTTTTTTTTTTTATTTCCAAAAAATTTCATTCAAAAATTATTTTTATAACCAGAAAAAAAAAAATACTTACCTTCTCTTCCTGCTTTATTCAAAATTTTATTTTTTAATATTTAAATTTAGTTCAAGGTTATTTTGTAATTTTCCGTAATAAAGTTACTATATATTGTTTGTATACATATATATATATAAGTATATGTATATGTGTGTATAGTTAACTTTTATTTAAATTTACTCTGAAAGAATCATCATAATTTTATAAGATTTTTATTACTTTTTTACTCTGTACATCTAAAACTTTTCATATATTTACTTACTGTTATATGTATAACAAATAAAATAAATATATAGACAAGTTGGATAGCTATGTTTGTATAGGTATGTGAACAAGTTCATAAATTTATGAATTTGTTCTTGTTTTTGAAATAAATATATAATTTGAGTTCCATAAGAGTTGGAAATTTTATTTTACAAATTACTTACTTATGGTTTAAACCACAATTTTCTTATTACAAATACTAAATATTAAAAATATTTTCTATACACTTACTTAATATATTTTAATTTGCTTGCCTTATATATACATATATAATTCTAATAACTTGAGCTATATTTAAAGTTTTTGGTTACCATAATATTTAAATTAAGGGTAAAATGAATTGTAGTATTTAAAATACATTTATACTTAAATAAAAAATTTTCAATATAATTTTGATAATCTCTTAATATTTTACAAGTATACAAAACTGTAAAATTAACAGTAAAATCATTTGATATTAATGATATATTTGTTGTTGTTCTACGAATAGAAATTTTTAAAATTACTAATATACTTTAATATTGTTGTCATATACTTGAAAAAGATCCCAATTACCTCGTACTTACTAAACCAATAAGTATTGTACGTGTTAAAAATTTTTAGTCACATAAGTATATGGAAAAAAAATTATGGCTTGTATTTTGCATTAGTAACCACAATATGCATAATAATTAATTTGCATATATATATATATATATATATACTTAATATTATAATGAATTCTTTGGTGTGTACCGGGAAAAAGCCAGAATTATGATTAAATTTTAAAAGAATTTTTTAGAAGGAAGTATACTTAATGGTATCACCAGATCATTAGGGTAATTTTAGATTATTTTGCTATTGATTTAGTTATAAGTATATGGTTTAGTAATTAATTGGAAATTTATAAGATTTTAAACAAAAAATTACAGTATAACTAAAGTATGGGCAAGTAACTTGACTACAATATTAATGATGCAATTTAACTTTAACATACAAAAATCTCACACAATTTTGTCTATATGTGCTGAAATAAATCGAAATGCAGCCAAAATAAATTTCTGAATTATTTGAGATTAGTGAATATAACATAAGAATTAGTGCAACAATGCAATCACAATCAAACAATAAACTTAACCATTTTAGACCACAAGTCGTTTGTGTTTTTATTTGGAGTTTTATGCAGTACAGCCCTTAATAATCAAATATTAGCTTTTAAAAATTATAGGAACTTAAAAACTAGCATTGGGTTTTGTTGTATTAGGCTCTAAATTTAAAAAAAATCTACTAAGTACTTATTGCCAGAAAATTATTTTCAAACGCTCAAATAATTTACGATTAAAAATGTTTCTCTAGAAATTTCAATAAAATTTTTACTTTTTAAAAATTTATGCTAATTTTTCTTTTCAAAAAAAAAATTTGCCTTTTAAAACTAAAACTTGACTTTCTTTGTAGCTTCAAACGCAAAAATTTAAATTAATTTAATAATCAAATGGAAAAAAAATTCAAAAGTAGTTGCAAACATTTTTTTTCATTTATACAATTAAAAAAAAAAAAAACAAGAAGAAATGTGAAAAAATTGCATAAAAACCGTGTGTTACGTAGCCGTCTTACGACAAAATGAAAATTATTTCTTTTGACTATTTTTGAAAACGATTTTAATCTTAAATAACTTGCATTTTTTTTTTATATTTTTCTCTTAATATTTCTTTTACATATATGAACGTAACATACCAAATGATAGCATCTTAGATTTTTAATTATAATTACTTACGATGTTACAAAACGTATAACCACTCACTTGTATAATAGGAATGTGTTAACGTAAATAGTCGTATATAACGTTATATATACGAGTACATTGTTGCAATATAAAAAAAAAATTTTAATACAAGTTTTTAAGTAATAATTGGTATAATAGTTGAATACAAATAACAAATGTACGTAGTAAGAGTGAGTCGAATATTTGAATATTTCTCGATGTTGTTACATACGAGCCAATTAGGAGGCAAAATTCTGGGAAGATGAGCCAATTTATTGTAATAAATCATATAAGTATATTAGCTTAATTTATATTATAATGGATATTAGAATAATTAGTAGGATTCAATTCATTATATAAATTACCACCTAATAGGTATGTGATAAGCAAGTGATTTTTAATACTTACATACATACATATATGTATTTGTTTAAAATACAATATGAAATTTCCCCAGATTATAGCATGTACATATTGTTAACTAAATTACTGCATTTATCAAAAAATAAATGAAGGAATTTATTTTATAATTTTTATATTTTGTCTTAGAATTTTGAATTATAAAATAATCCAACGCAGTATCTAGTTTAATCCTGTACCTGTATCTTATGACTGTAACCAGTGTACTTGTGATTGTTCCTAACTAAATAATCACCAAAGCCAAGTTAATTTATCTACTTATTATACATAACAGATATCAAATTATTACTTTAACATTACTGCTAACAGAATAATATAAGAAATAAGTAGTTCTCATAAAAAATCAGTACTAATTTTGCTACATATATAAAAAATTATTATGTAAAATGCGAAAAGTACTCACAATTTAATTTTCAATTACAAGTTGAAGAAGCACATTACTTGCTTCTTGAATTCAGTTACTCTGCCTTATTACTTTTAATTTTATTTTTAAAATATTTAAAATTTTTGTTACAAATTTGTTTTCACATACTTGCAACTCCATTTATTATATATGGTTCATGTACATACTTAGTATACCCAAACTTCTCTTATTCCAAATTTGAAATTTTAATTAAGAAATAAGCGTGTAATCATCTAAAATGTAAATAAAAAATTTTTCTTATTTAAATTTTTTGCTTCTTTTCTCCATTGTATACAAAAAAGAAATCCTCAGCTTTTTGTTATTTTAATAATGTGAATAACAATAATCGTTTTGTATATAATTAAAAAAATAAAAAAAAAAATTAAAAAATTACATGCTTTTTTTTTTTTGCTTTTCTGGAAAAAAACAAAACTTTTTTTTTAAACTACTTAATTGCTATGAAAATAATTAAAATTGAAGGTAACTAAATGCCTAAATACACGTACACACACACACAAACAATAAACAAATTAAAATGCATCCATTTAAGATACAAAAAATGCGATAAAAGAAAAATTATTTTAATTTTCTCCATTTAAAAAAAAAAAAAAATTACACATGTGAGTATCTGAAGATAAAAAAAAAATTTTAAATCGCGAGATTTTTTATTTTTTTTTTCTACAACATTTTTTGCTTTTATTTTTTTTTTTTTGTTTTAATAAAAAATAATTTGCATTAGAGCTTCTTAAGTCGCTGACCTAATAAATATGGTAGCTCATCATCATCATCACTGTCATCATCAACATCAAGATAATAATCATAATCGTATATCTGTTATACAAGCAACTATAAATTATGATATAGTAGCAAAGATAACATTAAATATAGTGATAGTAGCATTGATGGATGGTATATAAAAAATTGTAGCTGCAATATCATGTAAGAAAATAAATTTGATTTTTTGATACGGTAATAAATTAAATTTTTTTTTTGTTTTTTTGAAAATTAAATTAAAGATTTTCAAATAGTCAATGTGAAGATAAAAACAAAAATTAATTATTTTAATTTTAATTGAATATATTGGCAATCCTCTCACACTAAAGAAATGCATACCGAAAGTTACTGGGTACTTATAGCTTCAAGAATTTCTGAAATTATTGTATATGACTGAGAATTCGAGAGTATAATATAACAGTTGATGACAGCGGTTCAGCTGCATTTAAGTAGTTTTATTCAATTCAAGTTTGAAAATAGCTGAACTTATGCCTTCTTGCAACGTGTATCATTCAGCATTTTTTATACGTTTTATTTGCACAAAATCCAATGTAAACAAGTACTTGTAAGCTTCTGTACATGTACTTGTTAATCACTTGCTTCAGAAGATAAATGTAATAATATGTGATAAATGTGATAAATGTAATAGACCTATAAAAATACATAAAAAATTTCATGAGGAAAATCTGATTTCCATAATAAGTTTTTACATAACTCCAAATTTTTTGATCGTAAATCTGCAAAAATATTTGTATGAAAATTTTCATCCCCTCCCAATATAATTATAACCAATGAATATAAAAAATTATTCAATCTTAATTGAATAACACTTTTTTAATAACTTTAATACTAAAACTGCATAAATAAATTTTAATTTAACAATGCCATAATTAAATTTTATAAGTAGGTAAGCCCTTCTTGTATTCGAATTCGAATCTAATGATTTTACCATTTTAATCTCACTACACACATAATACTCGTAAATCTCTAACAAATTTGTATACTCACTTATTTACTAAATATTATTTTTAAATTTACATCATACTTAAAAATTAATTGCAATCTAATCATTCAAAATTTCAAAAATATATTACACATTAGATACATACACAAACTCATTATGTGCATAGATGAATGATGATGATGAATAATTGTAATCGATTCATTCATTCATCCATCAAAAAAAAAAAAAACACAAATAAAGGTCATTAAAATTTTTCAAACTTGAAATATTTTATACTTACTACGATTCCGAAGCTATACCTAAATATTCTACTAATGCAACAGAGTTAACGCTCATTATTAACTAGGTTTTTGGTTTTTTTTGTTTGTACTTTTGCACTTTTGTCTGAAAAATTAGTTATAAATTTATTGATTTATGATTGCGCTTAAAATTTTACTGCGCTAAATATAGAAAAGTGTGCGTGTGTGCAGTAAGTTGTATGAGAGAAAAAAAATAATAAATGAGTTAAAAATCCATAAATTTTAATGTTGCAGATGTTGTTTATGATGAATTTTTATGTGGCAACAATCAGCAATGTGTGTAGACTAGACTTGGCTTTTACACTGTTGTAAAGTGAGAATTAATTAAAAATAATTTTTTCTTTAAATCTTTCTGTTTTTTTTTTTGTTTTCAACTTTGAAAAATTTTTTTTTCGAACTGCCATTTTTTTGTTTCTGAACGGGGTTGCTGTCTTTTTTAAACTGTGTTACATACATACCTTTTTCAGTTCAAAACTATTGTTTTCAAATTAAATAACAAAATAAAAAAGAAGAAAAATTGAAAAATTTTCAACATATTGCGTGATTAAAGACTAAGCCGTTTAAGTATTAAATTTGCGGTTAATATTGCTCTCCCCCCTCCCTCTGACCGAAAAAATTTTTAGTCGTCATTCGCCACTATTACCTGTATATTACAGAAGTGAAATAGAATGATTGCAATTTATTTTTAACAAAAAAAAAACTAAATCAATTTGTTCAATAAATAAATTTTAATTTAATTGTATTAAAAAACACAAATTATTCAATTTAAATTATGAAGAAGCAAAAGAAGAAGAAAAAATTTAAAACATTTTGAACGTGTGTGCAATATGAAAATTGCCAGAGGGAATAAAAAATCTTTGTAATATCTATTTTTTTTATGTGTCTCGCATGTAGTATAAGGCAAGCAATTTGTAAAAACTTATTTTACAAAATTTATACAAAAAAATTTTACAAATTTTAAGTTTGTTAAGTTACGCCAATAGTTTTGCCTAACAGGCACAAAAATATAAATTTTAATTTTGTATTTGTACGCAAAAATTCGTTGATATTTGAGTGCAAATTTCGAAAATAAAAATAAAGATTTTTTTAACCCTCATCTGCTAGAGTCATTTCGTTGAATACAAGCGAATTTAAATAAAATTTGGAAAAAAGGGTGAAGGGGGGCTTTTCGGATATTCTTTCTTCTATTACAATGTTCACTTAGTATAAAAATGTGCCACTACAGATAATAAACATTTATGTAATATTTTTAAGGCACAGGGAGTCGTTTGTACTGTTTAATTTTACACAAGTGAATTAAAAAAAACAAGTGAATACTACATTGTATTACATAAATTGGACTTATTAATTTTAAGAACCAATTTTATACTTTAAATATCTTTATAAAAATTTTCAAAGGAAATGAATAAATGGTTTTCCTCTCTACATAAACCTTAATTTATTTAAAATAATTACTTAATTGAAATAACTATACTTAAAAACATTATAAAATTTATAACAATATAAATGAAGATCTCGAAATTAAAATAAACAATAACTTTTTAAAAAGATAAAAAAAAAATTCTTCATCTTTAGAAATATCTTAATGGGAAATGACGTATAGAAAATATAATTTTCATTGTCAACTATTTAAATAATTTTCTTTCATTGCCATTTTTATTGTATTTAAAAAAAAATGATTTTATTCAAATGAATGCATTCGTATACGAGATAAGAGATAATAATGCAAGTATTTAAGTATTAATTTTCTAATCATTGCAATTTAAACTATAAATATCTTAATGAGTAATAAAATCTTGAAATTGAAATATAAAACTAGCTTTGATTAGATTATTTTATTTTATTTATATTTAGAATTAATTTAAATTTATTTAGTGCATTTCTCAATTATTTATAAATTACATTTACTAATTGAGAACCACACAGTATATGCTTGAAAAAAAAACTATAATAAAATTGATAAAATAGATTAATTGCCAGAAAACCTTTATCTGAGTTTTTAAATCGCTCAATCTGCATTTTGACTTTTTAACACACCGATTAAGAGAAAAATTAACAAATATCATATAATTTTCAAGCAACTTCATCTTAGAATTAGATTATATTTCAAAAATATTATTATACGTACTTCATACGGCATACAATGTATTTCATTGAATAAAAGTATATAATCGAAATAAGGAAGAAATTTTCATAAATTTCAATAAACGTTTTCGCGCCATTGGTGGCTGGTCTAGAATTAAGGGACACATAATGTTTTTAAATAATCAAAAAATATTATTTGACCTTAATTTCAATTCAATTTTTTCAATGTTCACTTTACAACTGTTTAAAAGCCAAGTCTAGTCTTAAAATTTATTTATCAAATATAATTTAATTTATAAAATCACTATGATAATCAAATAAACTTAATTTGTAATGTGCCCACTCAAGGGTTAAATATTTTTTAAATCCATATCTTGTATTGCTGTTTCTTTAAATTTAATACTTAATAGTTTTGCAAAATAAAAATGATTTTTAATTGAAATAAAAATTAAAAAATTAAAATTATTATTATTTTTTATTAATCGCATGTTATTTTTGTTGGGTTTGTTTTGAAGACTCTTTAAATTATTAAAAATATTTTCTATTGAACCAAAAATAAAATAAAAAACAAAGAAATTATTTAATTGAATCAAAAAATGAAAAAATACAAAAACATAAAATAAAAAACAAGAAAAATAAATAAAATGAAAAATGATTAATTATTTAAAAACTATTAAAATAATAAAAAAAAAAAAATTGGTGTTTGAAAATTAATTAAATAATAATTAAGAGATTATTTTAATTGAAGGACACTTTAAAATAATAATAATATATTATTATAATAAATTTCATTAATATATGTATGTACATATATATATATATATATATATATATATCATTTATTTGATATATATCATAAATTATGATATATATCAATAATGTATGTATGCATTAATCATTGAATTTAAAATATACAGAGAATAAGTAGGCTATTAATATTTTATTATATAATATGTAGGTAGAAAATAATATAAAAAATAAACAAGAAAAAAAAATAATAATATGAAATTAATGAAAAATTCAACAATTTATTTTAATTTGAAAATTTTTATTTAATTATTTAAAACAAAAAAAAAATTTATTTGAAAAATTTTTTGCTTACTTATATAATATAACATTTGAAATATGTACATACAATGCATACATATAATTATATAATAGTATAATAATAATATTGAAAATAAATTTGGTTATTAAATTTAATTATGTGTGCTTTATACGCTTATATTAAAAACTATTATACTTTTACTTGTATATATATACTTAAATGTCTATAGTTATATTTTGAGTTCAAACCTTAACAAATTTATAACCATTAAAATATAATATTAAAACTCATATACTTATATATACACTCACTAAGTTAAAGCAAAAACAAGAGAAAAATTGTTTAAAAAAAAAAAACAGGGGAAAAATTTAAAAATAAAATTAATTTCTTATTAATTAATTAATTAGAAGTGCTTATAGTTTTAATTTCTTTTTTTTTTTATTTTTTAGATACGCACACATTAAATTATATAATTATGTTTGTATGTGTACAGACATACAATATGAAAACAGATTTAGGTTAATAAGCTTTAATTTTCTCTTTGGTAATTTTTAATTTTTTTTTTTAATTTTTAATTTATATACTTACTTAGGTGGGCATATACATACATAGAGAATTTTTTTTAATACTCTTAATTGAATAATTGTGTTAAATTTTATATAATAAAATATTAAATAATAGTTTACTAATTGCTCAATAAAATTTAATTATAAAACCCGTTTTTTTTAACTCTATTATTATTATTATTATTTTAATTAATAATAATCAAGTGTTAAAAATTCAGAATTCCTTATAGAAAAACAAAAAAAATTCAATAAACTACCGAATTCTATTTGTATATACAAATTTCATTTTATATACATAAATATTTAAATAATTAAATTAAATTTTATATACATATATGATTTAGGTGTATTTATTAAATGGATTCTTCTGTATAAGTATAACTGTTTGATCTCATGATATAGTGTACAGGAAATATATAATTAAAATATTTTTATAGTACTTACTTATATGTTATATGTGTAGAGTGCATATATAAAACTGAGAAGAACAAAATTAGTTAAATTAAAAACCTATTCATTATACTTATAAATATAGTGATTTTTAATATGAAAATTTAAAAATAGTTTTAATTGCATATTATGGTTATACACATATAACTTAAATAATTAAAATGAGAATATTAAATAAATTTATGATAATTTTATATAACACTTTTATTATATAACTGTTATATTATCATTATTAGGTTTGTCTTGTTATATAACGTACAATTATTTGTTCTTGAATTAAATTTTTTATTTGAAAGTTCCCTTTAATACTTAATATTTCATATATTCACGTAAATATAACTTTACACGTAAATATTTTTTGTATTTATCTAACAATTTAGTTAAGAGAAAATTAACTACAACTACTATAATTTTAAATATATAGCTTTTTTTTCTTAAATGTGTAAACACTGCAAAAAATATTTTGATATTAAGTATTTTAAATTTAATTTTATAATAGATTAATTTTGATGCCTAATTAAATTTAAATTACTGGCAACTCTACTTACAGTGATTTTACTCAGAACAATGAATTTTAACTCAATTTTTACAATCTTATGTCATATAGAGAGTAATTTTTCCTGAAATATATTGAACTTTGTATAGTAGATTTACTGCATTTTTTTTTTCAGTTATCACTTTTATTGAATGTGTTAGAATTTCTTCAATTTTGTACATTTTAATAGAAATATTTCAAATTTATGTTGAAATTTTTATGTAAATCACAATTTATGGTGTTCAAATGGAAGAGAAGAACAATTATCTGAAAATAAATATTAAAATTAAGTATTAAAAAAACAGTCAAATCTCTTTTAATAATCGATAAAATCTATTCGTGATGCGTAAAGTCAACTCGTGATATCTACTGCACTCCATTAGCAGCATTAGAAATCAAAAACTGAAAACCCCTAGGCACGTATCAAACAGACCTATACATATACATAATTTTGCAACAATAACCAAAATATTTTTTGTTCTACATAAATCAAACTGCATATCAATAAATTGGATGTAGATACTTGAGATTGCTTTAATCTCTTGATAAAAATTCACCATAAAGATTTTATTTTTATTGATGAACAAACAAATATTTGTGTAGTGATAATAAGTAATTATTTTTATTTAAAATTTCCCAATATATTATTTGCAAAAAAATATTTATTTTAAATTATCAAAATATTTAATATATTTGAATAATTTACTTCCACTTTTGTTCATCATACACACATATACAATACAATATACATTACATTTATTTAAATATTTACTTATTAACAAAAAGGAAAAATAATTTCCTGAATTCTCATGTTACATACTTTCACTACATAATTTTATAAATTCGTAATCGATGATGATGATTTTTTAATTCTAAAATTTTATTTTATATTGTTTATTTGAATAATGATAATAGAGTTTCAATTTACTTACTATTTACTTTATTTTTCTTTATAAAATATTATGTAAATAAAAGTAAATTATTTTACTACTTATAATATTTTTATATATATATATACTTATTATAAGCAGGAATGAACATATATAGACACACATAAACAATGTATGCCTCAATATTTATGAATATTGAATTAATAATCTTGACATTGAAATGGGTCTAAAACTTTATACTATATAAACTGTTGAAAAGAAACGCGATATCATTCATACTTATTATTTGTTTATATTGATTTTAAATAAAAAAGGAAAACATTCTTTATACTCACTTACTTATACTCTTACTTTCTTCATACATGAATTCCATAGTTATATTTTGTATATTATTGTAATTGAAGAACCAGAATAAAAAAATTCGTAAAAAAGTTGAAAATCTTCAAAAATTTTTATGATGTTATCAAAAGTAAATTTTTTTTTTATATTTAAATTGAAAATTATTAATAAAATTTTAAGCTAATAAAATCCTTCAAAATTATGTTTAAAGTATATGCACTTCGGTATGAGAGCGAAATTTATATCACTTATCTGTATAGTAGTAGTATAATATCGGTAAATAAAAATTGGTAAATTTACAAATGAGGGACGTATATACGAGGAGCACAGAGTAGTGACCGCGTTAATGGTGATTTTATGTCTGCTCATCAAAAAACCCTTATTCTTATTGAACAACCATTATAATGCATTAAAGTGATATTAAATAATGCGTCTATTTTACATATATATAAACCTTCCGTTTATACTTAGAATTATACTTAGAAATTATACTCAGAACAACAAAAATAAAAGAGATAAGTATACTTAATCGAAATCAGTTTAAAGCCATATAGAATTTTGAAACTGGTTGAAATATTTTACAAGACATTCTGTTCCCATATCATCTAGGGATCGTTTATCTACTCATAAAGGCCTTCTTAACCGCACGAATAATGCACTTAGGAACTGAAACACATTGTAGTATATACTCGTAGTTTACAATATGACAATGGAAAACATTTCTTACTGTTCTATTTAAACTTTTAAAATTTTTCATAATTCTTAAACAATCACTATACTTATATGCATAAAGTAAATATTCCTTACATACTATTATGCATAACATTCAACATATTATACTTATATGTAAGATCAACAGATTTTATAACATATCGTAAACATTTCTTTTTTTTTTATGAAATAT
Organism: Condylostylus longicornis; assembly: GCF_029603195.1. Lineage (NCBI taxonomy): Eukaryota > Metazoa > Arthropoda > Insecta > Diptera > Dolichopodidae > Condylostylus > Condylostylus longicornis. The sequence goes on along the minus strand of NW_026578052.1, from coordinate 1,997,069 downwards.
TTCAAGACTTAAGGCTAAAATAAGCGTATTTATGTATATATACAAAATATAATAAGAAATTATAGATTTTGATTTTATAACTCATATTTTAATGATTTATAAACAATTTATTTGTAAATATTAAAGTGTATAGCTTGTATATTTAAGTGTATATAAGCCTATATAAATAATATTATTAAGAAGATAATAAATCAACATTATGACATTTAATTTGTAATTTATCTAAGTATACATATAAGTATATAAATAAAATTAAAACATATGAGTAAAATGACATGCTATTATATCTGAAAATTATTAAAATAAATATTTTATGATTTATAATATTGATATACTTAATACCGAAATTTACGAGTTTTATAATTATTATTACATACTTACATTAGGTATAACCAATTAAATATGATTCCTTTGAATTTTATTCGTATAATTTTATTAAATAGTGGAAATAATGCTCTAAATTTGTAATATTTTTCAATATCACACAATATTAAAATAGTTTTGATATTTTCAAATTAATTTTTTCTTAAAATCTGGCATTGTTTCATTAAATGCTTTCTTATTTAACCATTCATACACGCCTATTTAAAAATTTTCATTCAACATTTCAAATTTCTATGGCAAGGTTTATTTTTCAAAAATTAATTTAATTCTTAAATAATATTTTCAATTCAAATACTGTAATCAAAGTATACACTTATATATATTGCGCTTACAAAATAATTAATATCAAAATTTCAGAAATGAAAATTATTTATTTTCACTTAATTAATTAAAAATTTACTTAAGTATACGAGTACAATAATTTTCAAAAAAATCTGAGCAAATATAAAAATACCATAATGTTTTTTCAATTATGAAAATGTAAATGTTTTATTAATTCAGATCCAATATAATTTTCAGTATTATCCTTGAGAAATTTTACAGGTCAATAGGTAAATGTGCATATTATGACGTAACTGAACATCTTTATATCTTATATCGTGTCCTTAAACTACAAATGCATATTTTAACACAATAACAAAAACATTAGTGTAAAATTTAAAATACAAAATTCATCAACATTACAATATCATTTATAATTACATTAAAATTTATAAAGTGTTATACAGAAATTCAATAAATTTTTCTAAAAATTATAAATATTTAACGAAAAAAAAAAAAAACAATATTTCATATTTTACCCATAATATTTGAAGGACATTCAATCTCTTAAGATTTAAAATTACATTGAAAATTTTTTAAACTTTTTTTTTGTAAAAATAATTTTTGGGTTGAAATTTGAAAATATTTTGCAACACATTCATATATGTATGTATGTGCATATGTACAATGTAAATTGCTTTTGTATGTCAGATAATACTCGTATTATCAGGGATGGTATTCAACAATTCATGTAAAAAAATTGTAAATAAAATAAAGTTTTATAAAAAAATTTTAAAAATTCAAATTTTAAATTGAAAAGTTATAAAAACTTTTTTTCTTTTCTATTATATTTTACAAGAATACAGAAACGAATTTTTATTTATGAAAAATTCTTACATGTTTAGAATACAAAACATGAATTTCCTCTAGAGAAGAGTTGTTTTATATTCATTTTGAATTCTTAAATTGTACTTAATAAATTTTTATAAATTCAACTGCGATTTTCGAAAATATTTAAAAAAAAATTAGTGTTTTTCTTCCACATAAAATTTCCCGTACTTACAAGACTTATGTAAGTGTAATTTAATGGAACGATCAAATTCATATAGTTCCGATAATCTTTAAATTAAACCCATATAATTGAAAATTTCTGATTTCTTAAAAAAAATTAAATTTGTTCGCAATTCAAATGGTAATTAATTTTTAAATAAATAATAATGTTTATGAGAAAAATTTTTTATATATTTATTAGTCGTAGAGTGCTAAGAATCTCGTTTTTATTTGACTTTTGGCTCTATTTTTGAAAAACTAAATTGCCGTAGTAACTCATGAGCATAATAGCGTTTTTCTTGCTATAATGAATTGTGTACCAATCCCATAATAATTACAATATGGCTTATTAAGTAGCCAATTATCACAAAAATATTCAAATTAAGTTTTCATAATTTCACAAAAATTTAAGTTTCAAGAATCGACGGCTAAATTTTTAATATAAATTTGAAAAAATTGGCATTTACCTTACATTACCATTTGCCAATGTGTATACTCCTCATAACTGATAAAAATTGAAAGACACAATGGCGACTCGATTGTCTGCTATCCCTTACTTTGGTCATATACCTAAAAAAAAATAAAACAATACTTACAATTTTTATAACAGTTCTGATAAATATTTCCTTTTCTCCTTAAGAAGAATTTTTGTTCTATCACACTAGATTCCACAAGAAAGGGAAATTTCCCGCACATTGGCAGCACTATTTATTACTTATTTTAAGTAAAATTTAAATTTGAAATATTCTTTTAATATATTGAAATCACTGTTGTACAACTAGTTATGTTTAGAAAAACTTGAAGTTCGACTACCTGAAAATACTACCTATAAATTTTTTAAGTGTCATAATAATTAATCAATAGTGTCATGATTCAATTTTAAAGAAATTAAAAATTAACCAATAAACTGTACCTGCATACCTTAATATAATTTTTTGTTTTATAAATCTCTTCTCGCACACACTATTCGAAACAAGTGATCAGATTTAGTACACTTAATATTCAATTCATACACGTATATCCAATATATTATATGTGTGTATGTATTTGTTATATAAGTATGCATGTGGCTATGTACTTAAAAATCAGTTTAAGAACAAGTAAAAAAATCAAGTTTTAAAACCACAACGATTTTTCTCTGCTGTCACATTCATTTTTTTGTCCTTTTGATTTTGCCTCTTGTATTTTTGTATTAATAAAAAAAAAAAAAAGAAAAAAAAAGAAGAAGAAGAAAAACTCCTTTTTAATCTCTTCTTGGTTTTTGCTGATTTTTTTTTTATTTTTTAATATTTTTTTTTTTTTACGAAATATTTATTTTCTTATATTCACTCAGTTAAGCAAAATTTCTTATACTTGTTACCTTTTATATTTATTTTGTTTTTTTTTTTTTTGTATCCTTGTGAGGTCCTTTAAATCTTCTTATTTTTCGTTTCGTATTTCAAATTTTTTTTTGTTATTATTTCTTATCTAGGTAAATGCTTACTTATTCCTAAGATTTTCTTTAAGTTTTGTGTTCCATTTTTTTGTTCTCAATTTCTAATTTTTCTTTATTTTTTTTTTTTAAACTAAATCTACCATGAAAAATTCTTTAATATTTTTCCATTTTTACATCTCTATATAAGCATGTTGTGTATTTGTTTTGTTGTTTTGCTTTTCTTGTTACCTGAACTAATATCCATGTATTGTAGTTAACCTTTGATACTATAAAACTACAAATATGGTGGATTGCACAATTCGAAAAGAAAAAAAAAATGAATATTTTTTTTTTAAGAAAAAGGAAACTTGAAATTTTTATCAGTTTTAAGAATTTTTTTTTTATCAAGGGATTTTTTTTTCTATGGTTTGCAAAATGAACCCAGGAATGAAAACCGTAAAAAACTTACTTTTAGTTTGAAAATAATTTGAAGAAAAAATATACTTACTTACACACAAATTGTATATAATAATATGTAGGTAGATGTATGTATATGTATGTATTCATAAATATTTTTGAACGTGTGTCTAACAATACGTAAGCAATATGAGTGTGTGTATAAGAATTTAAGTAAAACGTTCAAATATCAAAAAAACAATGTAAGAAAAACAAAAAGAATCAAAAATGATTTTTCTTAATTTTTCTCGTTTTTTTTTTCTGTTATAAAAAATTACGTCCTGATATACATGAGTTGAAGCTAAATATACAAAAAAAATCATAATATATTAGGAAATTTTTACACACATAAATTTACAAAGTGAAGGACGACATATGAATTCAATTGTTTTCGTCATACTTTTTAAATTTATATTATACTTACTGATTACTATGCTACATGTAACTACATATCCAAGATTGTATAACGTATGTATGCATGTATGTTTGTATAACTAATATTACAGTCGAACTAATTTTAACAGAACTATAAATATCATAGTATTGAACAACTCTTAATTGTTTGTACACCTATGCACATTTCTGGAGTTAAAGGGAAGGGTGAAGATTTGAAGTTTTCTATTCAAAGAAAACATGTATCAGATTTTCCTTATACACTTTTTTAGATTTTCCTTTATTTAAGTTACTTATATTCGGATTTCACTGTATATACCTATTTCACGTGTATATATATAGTCATTCTTCAGACAGTATCGGAGGGCTATATATATGGTATGGGCAATATTACTTTTATATAATTAAGGTTTAAATTAAAAATTTAATAAGTTAGTATATAGGTTTTATTTTTTATACTTATATAAGTATGTTATGTGCACTTATTCTATTAGAAATTTAGAACATTCAGACCTTTTAGATTTAAACACAAAATATTAGGGATTTAAATTTACGAAGAATTAAACAATGAATGCGGTTTTTACTCCTAATGCTAAGATATAAAATTTTTTAATAAAACAATTTAGTTGACAAAAAATTGAAATACGTCCCTGTTGCAGATGTATCATATTAGGGCGCGTGAAGATTAGTGAATCTGACTTTTCGTCAAATTTCTCTTCATTTATAAAAGTCAAAATTTTTAAAAAACAAAATCGAATTGAAACTGTTTTACCCGACTAAATACTGAAATTTCTTTAAAACTATCCAACAGGGTCGCACTCATACATTTTAATAAAAAATCTGGTGTATTTTTAAATTGTTACGATACAAAAATTTGTTTTACTTCATTTTTAATATATTTGAATTTTAATATTTCCATGAAATTTCATTTCCCATTTTTAAATTGGAAATTCTAATATTTATTTATAAAAAATAATTTCAAAATTAAAAATCAATATTTGAAAATTAAATTTATAAATTATTAATTAAAAACATTAAAAAAAAAACAAATATGAAATAAAATTAAATTGTTAAAAAAAATGAAAAAATAATTTTATTTTACAATTTTTCTTCAATTCAGAGTCCTTATAATATGCCCTTAAAATTATGGTACGCCTATATACCAAAAAAAAAAAAATAAACTAAATAGAAGTTCTTTACTGCCCTCTGCTTAATGTTTACATCATTTTAAATTTGTAATTTTTGTATAGAATTTTTTCTTAAATACCAAATCCACCTACTCCATTTTATTTATTTCCTTCTTATTTTTTCAAAAAGAAAGGAAAATTTTAAAAATAAATAAAAATAAACAATAAAGGAAAAATTTTTTTTCTTGCCAGCAAATAACCATAAAATTTTTCTTTAAAAAAAAAAATTCAATTGTTCACGAATTTTATTTCAATTTCTTTCAATTTCTTTTAATTTTTATTTTTGATTGCTAAACTTACCTTCACTTATGGATACGTAAACTCCTGTTATGTATACTTTAACAAATAAAATACACAGAGAGAAAAAAAGAAAGCAAAAAAATATAAGAAATGAAAAAACGGAAAACGTATGCAATTTTTATGTATAAGGAAGAAAATCATTGAACAATTCAAATCGCCTAGAATTTTAAATTGAATAAAAAAAAAAATGAAAAATAAAAGTTGAAAATAAAAAATGAAAATTAAAAAAGGACAACATTAAAATGAAAGAAAGGGAAAGAAAATATTATTTTTTTTTCATATTGTTCCATTTTTTTTTTCCTTTTTTGTAATTGATTCTACTACTTGTATATAATACACTGGGCTCATATATGTATATATATGAATATAGAAAAGAAAGGACATTACATCTTAAATTCCAAGGACTCAATATCAAAATATTAGATTTATTCTTTCAGTTGCTTGCTATTTATTTTATATTCTTATTATCAATAGTCTTATATACGAGTGAGTACCCTCCGAATAATAATGTTATAATACACAAAGCAAGAGCAGAAATCTGATATAGTGGTAACACTGAATGGTAAAATGAGACAGTAGTAACATATATATAATCTTAGTTTTATGCTTGATTTCATCTATGGATTATTTTAAGCTAGTAAACATGAGTTTACAAAAACATGAGTTGCGACAAAAAAATTACAAAATTACATTTTATATGAAATTTATTATATTAGAACGCCTACTTTTTTTCGGTAAAATTTACAATTCTTTGTTATGCCTACAGTCTTATTTTAAGAAAGGTAAATATTGCGACATTCTATCAGACTAATTTATTGCGGCAATGTAATCGAAAAGATTGTCGCAATCAAAATCAATTAATCAAAAAGATTGTTGTAATATTTACCTGTCATTTCATTTATTATTAAAATTTAAGTATAATATCATTAAATAGGGTTTGTGGTGCCATACAGAAGACACATTTTGTAATTACACGACACGCTACTTTTTTGAGGGGCGCGAGTGAATATTAAGTATTTTAATTTCAAAAAATGTAGTTTTATTGTGTAATTAAAAAAATTGCCTCCCGTATATCACTTTGAACTATATATATATACACAATGATAATATCTATAAATGTAGTCCTACCTTAAAATATGGAAACACTTTTTAATAACTTTAACTTTAAATTAAAAAATCTTTAAACTGAAATTATTAAAAATATAACAGTCTTATTTTAGGGGTGTGAAATACAGTTGTGTCATGTTAATATGATTGTTTATACTTTTGTTTATGTATGTATATATATCTATATACATATGTATGTATAAATAAAAAATGTGTGCATGTGTAAGAATGAAAGGTAAAGTAAAAATATTTTTATTTTTATTTTGTGATACAAGTATGAGTAATAAAGAGAAATAAAAAAAAACACAAAAAAAAAAATATGACAAAAAAGAGATAAAAAGAAAACTAAAGGAATGAGAATGATCCTGATTGGGATCCTTTTGAATTTTCGTCTCTTTTTTTTCTTTATTTTTCTTTGCAATGATTTTTCTTTTCATTTCATTTTCAACTTTCTACAATAATACTCAATAATATACTTATAAGTATATTTTTATATTGTACAGTTAGATTTTATTTATATACAATTGAAATATTTTTAAATTTACGTACTTATATATCACATATATACGTACATATATGATATACACAGTCATACATATATGACACAAGTATAACATTCTAATATAACGTATATATGAAAATAGGTTTATTTTCTTAACCTTTTATTTTGTGACTATTGTGAAAGGAAATGACAATAACAAAAGACAAGAAAGGATGTATGGGAAAAAAAAACAAGAAATATCAATTTTTCTTTGTATTGCAGTATGTATATAGGTATACTCTAGGTACATATATGTACATATCCATATTTATACTTTATAGTTATAAGTAAGAGTAAAATATTTTAAAGTTATTTTTTTTCTTTTGGTACCTGCCTGATGATGCCTGCATCATGGCTATTAAATTCTTATATTTTTACATTTTTACTTACATGTTTGTCTGTATGTCTATAAATGTACTAGCTAGTATATTATTATGTATGTAACTTTTAAGTAATAATACAAATTTTTTAAAGGAAAAATAATGTAAGGTAGCATAAGGAACATATAAAGGAGAATTTCTGTTTTTTTTTTTTTTTATTGAAATAATCAGGACAGGACAATCGATTGGAAAATTCTTTAATAACAGAATAAGTTTTTTAAAAAATTTCAATCAAAATATAGATTTTATTTAAAGAATATTATTTCTAGAACAAAATTTTTGGCAATATTGTCCTCCCTTCCCTTCCTCCTCCACTGAATTAAGTGTGACTAGTGAAATGAAAATATCAGTAAATGACGGATTATTGTTGTGATGCTAAGAACAAATTGTTTAATTTTGTAAATGAAGAATTTTTTGCTACTTATGGCTTTTATCTGAAAAAATAAGGGGAAGCCAAATTTTTTATCAAAATGTTGATTGGTATTTCAATTTACTCATAATATCGTAAATAATGAGAAGTTATAAATTAATTAAAGATGTGAATGCAATAATATACTTTAAGACATCTAAATTACTTTATTACATATAAGTATAATCTGTAAGAATAATTAAGATTTTGTATTAAAATTTAGTTTTAAGAACGGAAATAATTCAATGAATACGAAGAATCAGAGCTTTATTCTCGAATAAAACTATGCAATGAGCTGGCCGATTACCTCACCTTGTAAGAATTTCGAAAAGTTTGGCAATTTCTGTTATACATACTTGTAAAGGATCAAAATACAAAACAATATATTACATAAAACATCCTTTAAATTGACTATAAAATTTTCTTAAGATTAAAGGTATAGTTTTTTATCCTTCTTTTTCATTTTGATTTCAAATCCAATATAAAACATTTCAATTCCTTGAAATTTTTCATTGTAATTTTTTTTTTTTTTTTGTAATTTCCATTGAAATTTTTTCATGATATTTTAAAGTCGAAGTTGAAAATCATGTTTTTATTACAATTTTTTTTCTCTTATTCATTCTTTGGAAAATTTAAAGAATAAAATTTTTTATTTTTTTATCAATTGAGTTTGGACATTTGTTGTTTTTTATTCGCCATGCCTTCTTTATTCTTCTGTTTTCTTTTATTAGATTTCATTTTAAATTGAATGTTTTTTATTTAATGCAGATTTTTTTTAATTTTATATAAACACATATAGATTCACATACATATGTGTATATAGGCATGTGTTTGGTATTATGTTCTTAAAAAAATAAATTTTTTGTTTTTACAATAAGTAATTTACTTGTCAAGTTTTGATTTTTCAATATTGTAATGTTAATTTTAAAAGGCTTTAGGAACTACGAATTAAATTGTTGTACTTAAGTATAGGAAAAAGAAAAATTAGTACCTAGCCTGCGTATTCATATGTCATGTTTTATTAAGTTTTTACTTGTAAGATTATTTCATATGCCTACATATATATGTACATATGTATATATAGAATTGCATTTAGGAGTACTAAATGTATATAATGGTGTAGTTATTTTTAATTCAACTAATATGAAAATTAAGAATATTTCGCCTGTCATATTATTATTTTTCACTTTTTGTACAGGAAATTAACAGGATTTTCTTTATATTTTTATAGGAATCAATGTACTTATATAATTTATTAATCAATGTACTTATATATATGTATTGCAGTAGAATTGAATAATGTGTATATAAATCAAAATGAACTAATATATTCATATATAAGTGATCTAGAAATTTTTTTACATTTTTCGAAATTCATTTTCATACATTTTTTTCGGCAACTTAGTGGATAGTGTAGCACATTATGTTCATTGGACATATCTTATCCTCAATTAGAGTCCTTCATCATATCTTACATTTAAGTACAATAAAAGAGCAGATTTACAAAAAAAAACTCTGCAATTTCATAATTCCAGGCATGATTTGAGAATGCATCGTTGCAGCAGGCACTGAAGTCTGAATGGGCATATTAAACACAATTGTTACAGATATAATAACATTCTTCAAATTTGATAATAATAAAAATATAAAAATTAAAAATTATTACGAAAAAAAATGGTACTTATGTTTGCAAGGACATATGTTGTGTGCTTATAGGCAAAAGTAAACCACTTAAACTGCCGCAGAAGATAATGAAATTAATTGGGTATTTATGGATTTAAATTTGAAATAATTTTTCTTTGTTTTATGAGAAAAGAATACCTTCAATACCTTCTTCTTCTATCCTGCATAAATATTTGATGTGAAATTCAAAAATTTCCGTAACTTTTGAAACTTCAATTCTCCTTTAAATTTTGTATATTTTTCAATATAAATATGGTAAAATTATGCATAAATAATTTGCATACATATACCTACATACATATTATAATTTGAAGCCTATTAAGTATATACATAGCAAGTCTTATTGTATTTAATGCACTTTTATTATTAATATTACAAAAAAAAAATAGGAATAAGAGCAAAGCAGCTAATTTAGGGTGGAAAAACCAGAAATTTCAAAAATTTTTCTTTTTTGAGCGATTGAAAATTTAAAACTATTTTTAGATCTCATAAGTTCAGTTAACTTTTTCTTTAAATACTTGTTTGCTAGATAGACAACCGATTACTATTAAAGTTAAAATTTGTATTCAATTTCATTTTCATTCATTTTCATTTTTCTGATTTTATATTTTTAATTTAGTTTTTTAAAATCCTTTTTGATGTGCTTAGGATTTACTGAAATTTAATACGGGAATGATAACCATTATCATGATGATAAATATTACTATAATGATGATATTGATGATGATGGAAGAATTAATTTTTTCCAGGTTTTCTTCATCATCTCTTTCTTTTTATTCTTCATCATTTTTTCCTCTTGTATGACTTTAAATACAAAATTTCTTTAATGGGCCCTAGTTATTTTTTTTTTTTGAAATTTTGAAATAATTTTTATAAATTCTCTTCTTATCAAAAAATTTTTTTTATATTTTCTATTTTTAAAAACAGAGAAAAAATAAAATTAATGTTATATAAAAAAAATTTTTCTTGTCTCAAATTTCAAGGGCAAAAATGATTTTTTTTTTCGTATTTATAGTAAGTATATTAGAGTATAATAGGGTAACTAACTATGTAATGTTCTCATATTATATATACAATCAACAAAACTTACAACAGGAGAATACAATATAGAATTATAGATTGAAGAGGGAACCCTTAATATTATTATTTTAATTTATTTTTCTTCTTCTTTTTAAGTTTCTCCCTAAAATCCTGTAAATTTTATTATACATTCATAATATGATTAATGTTATAATGGCTATTAAAAGGAGCATTTATATTTTTTAATCTACATACTATATAAATATAATGGCTCTTTATTGTTCTTGTTACAGTTCTCTGTCTCTACATACTTATATATATATAAAGAAGTGTGTATATTCGAAGGTATTTTTAAAGGATGTAACAACCTTTTCTATAATATTATATTCGTCTATATAATATGTATACCTATAAATAAGCATATAACTGAAATATGAGTAAGATAATAATGCATATTTTTAAAAATGACACTTTTTCCTATTCATTCAATTCACAATTCAATTTTAGTATATATACAAAACATATAGACAAACAAAGAATATTACAAGGGATTTTCAAAGTTATCAAAGAATTTAAATGTTAAATAATAAAAATATTTAAATATTATAATGCTATAAGTGAAATGGAAAAAAAAAAGAGGTGGTTTTTACTTAAATCTTTTGAATAAAATAAAAATTTAAAATTAGTATTACATTTTTCATTAACACTCTGTAGTTTTGTATTGTGTGTTCAGTTGTACGTACAATGAATGTAAAATTGTTTTCTAAAATGTTAACGCCTAATTTTATTTTTATTATACAAAATGGATTAAATATTCAATTTTTATACACATTTTAAATTTATATGTAGAAATATTAAAAAAAAAAAGGTTGAGTTTTCTTGTAATGCATAGACGAAGATTTCGTATAAAGTGTTAAAATGTTTAAATAAGGATAATTTCAATTTAAATATTTTTTTTATGAAATTTTCTTTTATTGTATAATCTTGTAAAGGGTTAAAGATTAAAATTTGATTTTAAAGAAAATCTTTTTTTTTTTAATTTTCGATTTTAAATTAAAAAATATTTCAAATATTTACACTTATTTAACATTGTAATGCGCTTTAATTTATTAATATTATATTCTAAAATTTTAGAGCATTCTTGTAGGGAACATGAGATTTCCCACGTTCATTCTGGAATTTTTTATATCGCTGATACTATTTGTCTTTAAAACTGAATATTATACATTTATAGCTATTATAAATTAAATTAATAAATGAATAGCTTCAATATTTATAGAAATTAAAGCGGCTTATGTTATAAACTATAAGAAAATGTTAAATAAATATGAGAAGAAGAAAAAAATCTCATATGAATCAGGCATCTTAAAGGCATCTCTTATGATATTCATTAAATTCAACTGCGCAATAATCATATTAAACAACTAACGGAATAAGTTTCTGTCATTTTCAGCCTAAATGTATTATGTTTTTTGAAGCCTTATTTCAATGGTATTTTAGTATATCCTATAATTGTAGTACAATTAATTAAATATACTCATTTTAAGTTTGATTTAAGCTATGTGCATCGCATTATAATCATTGTACAATAATTTGTGATAAAGCTTAATTTTAATAGACTAGAACCATGGATTCAGACCAGAAATGTAATTATATTTTCGGCTTTAATACACACTTTATATTAATATTAAAATTCCAATATTAAATTTCTTAAATCTGCTATAATTTCATATAATAATTATTTGCTCAGGGACTTTAATTTTAATAAAAATTTGCTTGTCCTCAATTTCATCCAAATACGAAAGTAACAAATTAAAACTTATAAATGAAAAATCTTAAATCTTTAAAAAAATTTTTCAAAAAACCTAAACTTGAAAACGTTTATTTCCTTTTCCTCTTTACTCAATCAAAAATAACTCATTTAACTATATGAAAAAAGAAAAGGAGTTTTCATTGAAAATACAAAAACAAAAATTTTTCATCATAATTTTTCGTGCTTGTTTGCTTTTTTGTTATTCTGCTGTTTTCCAAAGATTTTCTATATATTTTTTTTTTATTTCTATAAAAATCAAAGCTTCCATAACCTAAATTTATGATAGCAAGAAAAACCTAGAAAAAAAAATTAAAGAAAATCGAATTTGAATTTTGTTTTTTTTTTCCTATAGACACAAACTTGTGTATAAAAAAACTAAAAAAAAAAATAAAATTAGAAAATCAGAAGATACTAAATTTCTCTATAATATAATATCCTCCTTCTACAATAAATATAATATATATACAAATGTACATATTCAAGTAAATTATATAAACATATTTATACACAAACAAATATATATACATGTACTTATGCAAATTTAACTAACATAGAACCAAAATATTCATTATCATAAATCTTTTATCCTATTGCAGAAAAATGTAAATAAATTTTATTTAAAAATTTGGTAAAAACCTCAGTCAGTATAAGAAAAAAATAATTCAAAAGCGAAAAATAATAATAATCAAAAAATCAGGTCACAAACAAATTGTCATTTGCCAAAACCACCATTTTACAATAGTCTGAATGTTGAAAACTAAGTATACAACACTTGATTTAACGACATCTTTCTTATTTAATACGCTTGAAATGAGAAAGAGAGGAAGAGAGAATAATTTTAGAGTAAAGAGAATAAAAAATAAAGCATAAAAGATTTCAACACGGTAACCAGTGGAAATTGGGACAAAACGGTAACACTCTTTTTAATTTCTTTGATGATTTTCAATTTTTAGCGAGTAAACACGGAGTTCTGTTTCTTAAAAACCAGAAATATGTCAAACTAATTTTTGAAATTTGTTTACAAAAACAAATTATTAAATTAGTTACAAAACCATAACTATAAATCATTTCCAATTTTCAATACGAACAATGTTGCCATCTCGAAAACTGTTTTTGCCTAAAATTATTTAAAATTTAATATTCAAAGCAGAACTGTAAACTTCTCTTCTGTTTGTAAATTTCTCTCTTTTCCCTTGTAAAATCTCTCTCTTTGAAAAAATACTAATAAGTGAGTATTTTCACTCCCATATCTGCGATTACATTCAAATTTTGAGTCGAAACGGCAACACTAATTTCGTATTTTTTTTTTCTCTTTTCAAGTGTTTTCGAGTTTTTGAGTTTTCTTAAGATTTTTATTTAAATTTTCTAGTTTTTCCGTTCTTTTTTGTGTTTTGTTTTCTGTTTTTAGAAAGAGAAAAAAAAAACATTTTTATTTTTCTATTGTCATCATCAACGTCATCATTATCATTAACTATCATCATTGCTATCATCATTATAATATCAGAATTTTTCGTTCATATATAAATATTTAACAGTATTTTTTCATAGTTTAATCATATTTATCATATTCAGCATCATCATCATCATCACAATCATAATCATTTTATGTAAAAAAATTATTTAAAGAAAAATCAATTTTCTATTTTTTTTTTCTTTCGTCTCTTTTCTTCTCTTCCCATATTTATTCTTTTTATCGTCTTTACCTAAAAAAAAAATAAGTATATCTATTCAATTTTTGATTTTTTCTATTCTTCTATTTAAAAAAACAATTTTCATTTTTTTTTTTAATGCTATTTTCTCTTACCTTACCTGGATACCTGGATATTTATACTTTACTTTCTAAAAAAAAAAAAAGTAGATAAATTTTTTTTGAAAAAAGCAAAAAAAACACAAAAATTATAAAGAGTGAAGTGAAGAAGTCACTGAAAAATTGAATTATTGAATAGGTCACGTTTAACCTCAAAGTGGTTGTTGGTGAATTTAAGCATAATAATAACAACAATAAGAAAACAAGAAAAAGACAAACAGAATAATTGTGTATAGAAAAGTTTTTTTAGAAATAAAAATGAATTTTTTTTCTCTTTCTTTGCTTTGTTTTGTTGTATTTGGGTTTTTTCGAAAATTTCCATCGTGCCAAAAAGGAGTGAAAGTGTCTTTTTCTTGGGTTACTATCTATATGGTTAAGTTCATAAGTATACAACTAAATGCCTATTGTATATAAGTATACTACTATGTTGCATGTAAAATGAAATAACAAGAAAATTGTTCTCAGGTCTATATCTGAATATCTTAGTACTTACTTATTTATACATTCATTTATAAAGTATTTAAATATTTTTTTTTAAATAATAAACCAAGAGAGATGGTTGAATATTTTTGTGCCTTTTTTTCTAATATCATATACGAATTTTACATTTCTTCGCTTCTCCCTATATTGTCTTCTCTGTTACATAGCAATTTTCATATGCTTAGAAAATATTATTCACCTATCTAATGGGTATTGCGAGAAATAGCAAAAATGTTAAATTTTTTTTCTACTTAGGTACTAACTTACTTGTAGATTCCCTTTAATAATATGTTCTTCGGATTTTATATGACCAACTTTCGTAATTTATATTTTTCTATTTTTGTTGTTATTGTTTTTGTTTATCGTATTTCTCTTCTCTTATTATTGCTATTACATTTTTCTTTTTTCTAATTTCATTCAAATTTCATTCAAATCTATTTTGTCTTTAAAGCCAAAATAACATGAAAAGAAGAAAATAAAAAAAAAAAATGAAATAATGTCAGCAGAAAATAATCACCACATATCATAAAAATCTCATTTTTTTTGAGAAGAAAAGAATTATGAAAATTTTATTCATAAAAGAAAAAAAAAAATAAAAGATTTTGAATAGTAATAAAAAAAGTCGAAAATTAAATATTATTGTACTTACAATAAATATTGTAATATCGTAGATGCGTTTTAAAGTTGTCAAATATACCAGATTAAAGCGAGTTCGCGAATAGCATTGAATAGCATTTGGTTATCTCACCGATTCTTCCATAAAACAATCTTGGTTTCATATCTTTATCGGGTCACTATAAAAATTAGTCACGCGCACAATTGCTAATCACCCGCAAAATCAATGAAATTAATGACATATGAAGCTTATAAAGCATGGCTCTAAAATCAAATGGAAATCCTATGATTTCAAGTAGAATATGAAAAAATAGAGAAGTGTTTTGCATTTGAGGTAGGCTGATATTTTATGTCAAAATCGTCAAATACATAAGTTTATGAAGAGGTTTTTCATTTTGACATTCATTCTTCATTTCAGATATATAACTGTCAAACGAATGTCATACTTAAAATAATTTGAATGTCAAATGAATCAAATCACTTTCGTGTATTAAAAATTTAATAGATTCGTTGAATAGTAATTTATAAGTTTGTCTAAGAATTCTCGTCTTTAGAGCATCTTTGTTATTCTCATGAATGATTATGAATGAGAAAATCATCATATAGACTTTTTCCTTAACATCAAAAGATTTATTGCATTCTTTTCCATTTTCTTTCTTTTTTTTTCAATTAAATGGTTAGGCGCATACCAGTTTTATTAATGTTCATTTTTGTTATTTTCTTGAAAATCTAAATTTTCTCATGATTTTCATTTCATTTTTCAATTTTTTGGTTTTTTTTTACTTTGAATCATTTATTAATAGTTAATTTGTTTTTTCTTCCTTTATTATTTTTTTTATTCTTCTTTCCTTTTCATATAGTTCTACAAAACTATGATTTTCTATAGTTTTCAATATTATTTTCATTCATAGCAAAAGAAAAGAATTAAATGGAAATTAGTATAAATATCCAATAAGAAGAAGAAGAAGAAGCGCAACAAAATTTCATGATCATCAGAAAAATAATCAAAGAAAATTGAGAAAAATTTTTTATTATTTTAGAGAGAAGAATTGAAAATGTCAAGATTTTCTTCTTAATAAAAAAAATTTTTTTTCCATTTGTAAAATGAAATTTTGTGCAGCGAAAAAAAAATGCATGAAATAACGACTAAGTAAGTCATACACGATTTTGTCATCATATTTAATAATAATAACGTGAATTTAGTTACTTCACGTTATTATTGTAATAATTTACATTATATACTTTTTGCAATATATCTATGTATTTGTGAATATATTTAAGAAACATACAATTTTAATGTTGCACCCCTAATACTAGAGTACCATGATGTTAAAGTGTTTAAATACCCTAATACTAGAGTACCATGATGTTAAAGTGTTTAAATAATGCAGAGAAGTTTTTGTTTTCTGAACTTTAATTTTAATTGCAGATGGAAAACTGTAGTTTAAATAATTATTCTATTTATCTGACAATTCGAATACAAGGAACTCTAATGAAAAACTTTTTGGTAGAAGCAACTTGGATTTCGCAACCCATAATCTAATTATTTTTTAATTATAAAACTACTTTTTGAAAAGAACTACAAATAATTATTACAAAACTGTTTAGAAACAAAATTCGGCGCTCACAAATTTACTCAGTCCTTGAAAAATAATTATGAAAGAAATTTTCATGCCAATTACTCCCAACGTTTATTACTTATTAATTTTCTAATCTATTTTTATGATAAATCTCTAGAATTTTAAAATATTTTGGTATTAAAACAGGGTTGCGACATATTGCACATAAATAAATGCATATATCAATATAAGTATAAATTTTATACATTCGTCTTAAATGTGACAGAAAAATGAGGATTTACTTACTTTTCCCTGACATATCATAGTACAACACATTACCAAACTTATGATTTACCAATATAAGTAACACAAAAGATGTACAATTTTTTATATAACTTTCTATGTATTAGACTGAATATGAAATCCGAGTACATTATAGAGATGCCAGATTAAATTTGAGAACTAAAAAATGAAGTAGATGAAGTATACTTAATTTTTACTTCATTATTGTTATTATCATTATTATTTTCTTATTATTTAAAATATGAAATGAAAATTGTAATTCAATGCAACGAAAATTAATCAGAGATTTATTTACAAAAAAAAAAAAAAATAGAAAACGTATAAAACGTGGAAAAAGATGAGCAACCATTCTTTTTGTTTCGACATTTTTAACATTTCGATTATTATAAAATTTTTACCTATAAGTTAATCTCAAACAGGTATATATGAGTACTATGTATGGGTTTACGTTAATATTTTATATTGATGGTTTTTAATAACTAATAATATAACAGACATATTATGTACATACTCACGTGCAACTATATTTCATGTTCAAATCAAAATGGCTATATTTATAAAAAAATTAATTTCCTTTTTTTAATGATGACCTACTAAAATTGCAATAATAATATGATGATGACCTAAAATGATATTAGAATAAGTGGAAATTTAGTTTCTCACCCTAAATTTATGAATTTTAAAATATATCTGTTATTACATAAAGCTGTTATATAAAGCTTAATTTATTTTTAAAAATTATTTAAATAAATATTTAAAAAAAATAATAATAATTTCAATTTTAAATAAAATTTTAAATTTGTTGTTTTGATTATTGAGTAATTGCATATATTTAGGCTCAGAGTAGTATTAGAAATAATGGTTCTAGTCCTTGCTATTTAAATATCCAATATGTTGTGATTTCTATACTGCATTTCATCTCCTCTTAATGCTTATTAAAAATTCTTATTCTTGTTCATTTTTACAATTTATTTCCATTGCTTTAATTGAATTTTCTGTTTTAACAGTTTTATCTTTGAATATTACACATTTAATTTATTTTAATAATAATTTAAACATTAATTTTTTTTAAAAATTAAATTCTATAATTATTAAAATAAAAATAATTTTGTATATATATAAGAATATAAAATGCATTTTCTTGTATACCACACAATTTCAACTCAATTATTTCAAATGCTCAAAATTTTTGTTATAAAAAATAAAACCAAAATGAACTTTTTAACTAAACGCATTTAAAATTTAAAATATAATTCAAAAATTTTTTTTATATAAGTATGTACATAATTTATGCATTTATATTCAAGTAATAATTTAGTTTTGACTATACCAACAAATCTATATATAAAATTTTATGAAAATTATGTGTACACGTATAACAATATTAAAAATTCCAATCTAAAACAAAAAAAAACATTTTACATTTGATATTTTTGTTCCATATTTTGAATTTCTCAGATTAATTATTTTAAATATTTTAAAGTGAATAAAAAAAAAAACAGCTGTGTATTTTTTTCAATTATAATTATAGAAAGTCATTCAAGAAGCCATGAGTTTATCATTTCCGTTTAAGTGCTAAGTACGAGATAAAAAAAAAAAATTTTTTCATATTTATTTTTTATTATTATCAAAATGCTTTCTAATTGGAGCATAAAAACATATTTTTAGTTTTTTAAATAATAAAAAAAAAAATATCGTCAACTGGACATTTACACATTCATATGCACATGAATATATATGTATGCATATGTTACACCAAATTGTAAAGGAATTAAAAATATGACATAATGAAATAAGAAGATTACAGAAAATTGTAAAATATTTTTTATTAAAATTATTACTCATACATCTAAACATTTCTATTATGCATAATAGATTATATTAGTATAACAGTATAATAAAAATATATCCATTTATAAATAGGGATTTTGTTAGAAACCACATAAATTAAAATTTTTGGTCAGTTGGGTCTGGTTTTATTTTTTTTTATATAAAAATTGTTCTATACTAAAATTTTTATGGAAATAATATTTAAATATTAATTTTATAGAATGCCATAATTGATAATTCTTGCGTTACATGATATTCCACTATGTTGCATTTTTTTATTATTTCAATTGCATATTTAATAAAATTAAATACCTTTCTCATAGTACGAACTCGTTATTTAGTTTCGTTTTATTAATTTCAAAATTTCAACCAGTTCGGATGATTTCAAATTTGAATTTATTACGAACAAATTGAAAGTAATTACAAATTACTTACGCGATTGGCGTTATGTGATATTCCACTATTTGATATTCTTGTTCTTTCTTTTTACCTTGACTTAAGCAATCAATTAAATAGTTTTTAACAAATACCCTTTATTTTTTGTATCAAATTATAACCCATACAATAAAAATTATTTAATTTTAGAATTTAATTGATTCATTTTAATTTTTATTCAAAAAAATATGTAAGCATATACTTATAAGTAGATATTATATATATAGAGAATCAAATTAAAATATGCTTTAATAATTTGTGCGTATAATTTTTAGAATTTTCAAAAATTCAGTGAATTAATTATTAATTATAATGGTAATAATTATTTTTGTATATGTTTATTTTTTTATATATATAATAATTATAATTCCGGTGATTATTTCATTTAATATTTTATTAAAATAATTTCAAAAATAAATTTGAATATCTAAAATGGTCACATTTACGCAAACAAATTGCTCATTTCAAATTTGTTCATTTATTTCTAATTAGAACATATGACGCGAATATATTTCAATTTAAATATAAAATCATTATTATTTTATCTTTGATTTTTATACTCGTATTATTACTCAAATTCACATTTTCATTTAATTTCAAAGTCTCTTCTATGAAAATTGTAGAATATTTGCTTTAAATTAACGATTTTACCTTGAATTTTACATTATAACATTGATAAATTAACAAAAATATCATAATTTGTAGCTATTATGCACATAAATCAGTTCTACATAATTATTACTTAAACAAAATTTAGAATAAGTATATAACATAATTTCAAACAAGTGATTATCCACAATTTAGAAAAATTAACAATATTTGTAAATACTATTTAATATTTTATGTATACACATACATATATAATATATAGATTTCACATTAAAATTACATCTAAATTAAAAATAAATATATTAGTAATCCATATATTATCATTTTCAATTATTATCTATTTACATACCAACCATATGCATTTAAATACATATATGTATATATTTATATTATTGTCTAATCGAAAATGTAATATTTTATAGGTATATAATTAATAATTTTCAATAAATATTGACCACAATATTTAACAATTATCTAACCATATTTTGTAATACAAAATGAATATAAACCTTATACACATACACATATATTTATAAAATATAAACAATTAGCCAGCTAAAAATTAATGTAAACTTCCCGAATATCAATTATTTATAAAAGCCGCATATACATATACATATGTATAGTACATGGTATATACCATTAATACTAATATGTTGTCTTTCACTATTAACATATTATAATTTAAAGTTCTCTCGCGTTAACAAGTAAGGTAAGAGGAAAAGAAAAAGAAGCATTTTCTTTGTTAGTTCTTTTAAAAATGTAAAGGTGTTGGAGATATAAAATCATAAAAATTTGAGCAAATTAGAATTTCTTACGCATATTAAGCAATCAATTTTAGAAAAAAATAATTAAAACTTTATGACTTTATAAAATTTAATTAATTTCATTTGTAATACTAAGTAATAATTTAAATTCACTGCACTAAATATTGTTCTTCAAACTAATACTATAATTGAGTTGTATAACAATTTACCGCCAGAATTTTTGTCGTCAATGTTTGCCGCCATTTATGTGGTACGAATATGTCAATTGGTACGAGTAATAAAATTCTCCAAATAAAATTTTTATTTGTCTAAAATTATAGAAGAAAAACAACCGCTTGATACTCGTTTACAAAAGAATATAATAGATATATACTTACTAAAGGTATTGTTATAAGTATATAATTAATATAACATATTACAATTTTAAAATGCTAGAATTACAAAACGTGTATGGTTATTTGATATTATATTTTAAATTTATATACTGCGTTTTTTTAAAAAATTAAGAAAAATTTTTAAAGAATTCCTTTAAGAAAATCAAATTTTAAAGATATTGTATAATTCTAAAATATGCTAAAAAATTACAATGAATTCCATGAATTTCGTAAATTAATTAGTTATATACATATGTATATGTATACCTTCAATAAGTACACGTGGTTTTGTAAATTAATTTCGTAGTCCTATACATACTATATTCGATCGTATACTATAAATTTTATTATTCAGTAAGTAACTAGTATGTACGAGTATAACAAAATTTTATTATTTCTCTCATTTTTCCTCCTTTATTATTTATTTATATATACATAATATACAAATATTTATAGTAAGTATATTCATTCTAAATTTAATATTTTTCTAATTTATATTCCAATTACATTTTCATCATCATTTAAATGGTAAAATTGAATAAAGTATAACTCTATATATATAAATATACAAATATATAACAATATTATATAAAAATGAATAAATAAGTAAGTATATATATATATATATATATGTAAAACAACATAAAACAAAATGAAATTACAAATTATCCTTTTAGATTTTTCTTTTACTTATTTAATATTATAACTGTTATATATAGAAAATACAAATCAAAAATCAGTTGAGTTAATTAAAGTAAAGGTGCGTTTCATTCAAAATATTTTTATATTTTATATTCTTTATAAATATTTCTGTCATATATTTTCAAATATCTATGTATATTAGCTATCTATGTATAATTAAATTATTGTATATTTAATTATACATTATATGTATAAGAGAATTTGAATTCATCATACATACAAACTTACTTGAATATAAATAATAAAATTTTTTTGAAATTGAAATATAAAAATATTAATAAAAAATTTATTGATTTTATTATTGTTGAATACAAAAATTTTTTTTTTGACAATGAAATTTTTAATATTCATGCATTATAAGTATAAACTTATATACGTACTTATATAGGCATACAATATTAGTAAAATAATCATTGATATAAATGGTATACAAATCTATAAATCCCATGCCGCATTTATTAAGTGAATATTGTATAACATTAAGGTATAATGAATGAATTGAAAGTAAAAAAAAAAGTTCAAGGTTATTTTATTTTTTTGTTATACTTGTATAAAAAATGTAATAAATTTATACAAAAAATATAACATTAAGAGAAGAGAAAAAAATTAATACTTATAATTTTTTTTTTTAATGTACAAATGATTTTAGTTTTTTCTACCCTATTTTGTTACTCACTTTATTTTAATTCACAATTTATCACAATAAGTAAATGATGAATAATGACAGTTATAAAAAGAATCGGGTTGGACTTTTACTACACACACATACATATATATTGCTATATATATATATATATATATTGCTATATATATTTATTATTTTGTTATATAATTGAAGACCAGACAACGAAAATTAATTTATGTATAGTAAGTTATTTATTTTCAATTTTTGTTAATGTTTATATCTTGTTAGTCTCACTGGCATTGCATATAATAGGGCGGATACTATTTTCACACCAAATTTCACCATTTTGAGTTTTCAACACAAATGATATTATCCGTTTTAGATTAGACAAAAAAAAAAACTAATTTTAGTCTACGAGCTTGTGTGGCCGTAGATTTGTGTGTCAATTTTTCTGCTATTGAACTTTTGTCACCTCATGTGAGCCTAGATCTAATTAAAAAAATTTCTGAGTATAAATTTATGAGCTGTATAACGAACTGTCCTACTTTTGCTGTATCTTAAGGTCTAGCAACTGGATTTTTATTATACGGGTATTACTTATATTTTATTTAATGTTTCTGATTTTTTTTTTTTAAATATTTTGTGAATTATTTTCTTGAGATTTTGTGTTTACCATTGAAATTAGGGTCCGAAAATGGATTCAAAATACACGAATTATTTCTCTTCGAAATTCGAAAATTATCAAATTAACACATAAACCTCGAGGATACTAAGGTCGCGAAATAAATGGTATGAAAAACATTTCACATTCTTCCTCCAAAACTAATCAAAATAAATTTATTAGAATTTATTAGAATTTATACACATAATGCGGTCTAGAAAATATATAGAATGTGGTGGCCACAGACCACATCGAAATTTTTTTCTTTTGTTTACCTAAATATTACTTATTATCATTTGTATATACATATACCTACATACATACATGCTCGTTATAATATAATTTAAACCGCGTATACGAGTATTATATAGAATGTCTAATATTATAACCTTATCTTTAAGAAACTAATATATTATATCAACACCAATTATTTAAATATATTTATATACATATAATAGTTTTAATATAATAGTGTATATACATAAATAGTGTATATACATAATACATATAGTTAATACATATATAAATCTCAATTTATTAATCATTTTATATACTCCTTACTAGTTATACATACTATACTCGTGCACAATTACTATAATACTTCTATAAGTACAAGTATCCATACAGTACATTATGTACGAACACATAAATATGCAGAAATTTTAAGGTTGCACAGTGCATATACATGATATACATATACATACTTACATTTTTTGATATATAGAGGGATAGAACTATAAAAATGTATATTATGTCCCTATAATATGAGCTTTATAAACTTGCGTTTGCTATGCACATATAAATGCCTATATATACACACATAATATTGACTTATATATTTCAATTGTACATATACTTATTTCTAAAATATATTAAAAAATTTCTCTATATACCCATATAGACAAATTTATTCGCCACGTATTTCAACAATAAAAGAACTAAGTACATACTTATATATACTTATATAAGAGAATAACAAGCGAAAGAAAAAACAACAAAGTGAAAAGGATAATGACATTTTAATGTGATACTAAATTATGTCAAAATCTGATTTCGATAGAAAAAACAAGAAGAAGAAAAGAATAGGAAAAATAATAATAAAAATGGAAAATTCTTATAACATCCTTTTCCACTCATTTCATTCAAACAAAAAACGTAGAAAAAAAAAATGGAAAAATTTTTATACATTTTTTTACTTTTAAGATTGAAAATTGAATTTTATTTTTTCTTTTAGTGTTAAAAAATTTAAAATCAGGTAATTCATATTTAAAATTTAAATGCAATTTTATGGATATATAAAATAAACATACTGTACAGTTATTTCTTTTCATTTTACCGGTATTTATTTTTCTCAATAAAAATGGCAGCATATATGAATATGTGGGTATATGTTAAACACACAAAAGAACAAAAGAAATTTGGGTTGGCGGGAAGGGAGGGGGTTGTATATGAAAGTTTCTGTCTTCTTTTCTTTTTTTGAATTTAAACATTTAAAAATTATTATGAATTCATTATTTTAAGTAGACTATAAAAAAAACAGTGATTCTAAACAGTTTTTTTTTAAAATAAATTTATATTACTGTTAAAAATAACTGGACAAGAGAATAAAGATAAAGCTTTAATTCATTTTCGTAAAGGTTGTAAGTCAAATGTAATAAGAATTTTCACAAATTTACTTAGAATTTGTTTTAGTACAAATTCTGATCAAAAAGATATCCGGACCACATATGGTAAATCAACTGACTAATTATTGTCAAATGATTATTTTTGTAATAAATTAAAAAATATTTAAGATTATAATAATGAAAGAATTATAGCAAAGTTTTAAAAATAATCCGTAATTATCAAATCAAATTTTATGTAAATTAGTTTGCTTTATAGCTATGTTATTCATAATATGCGGCTGCGAAAATTTGAATATTAATACAACTAAAATATTAATTTTCTCATTAATTCAACTAAAAAGTAAACATCCTATAAAATTTTTAGAACTGTTTAATGCAAACAATTCACCAATATTGAAAATATTAATATTTTCAATATAATTCATAATTATGAATTAAAATTTTTGGTTCATCTTCAAACCACCTCTTCTTAGAGCTATTAAGTAAACATATTTAAAAAATTAAAATATTTCTGAATACTGACAGTACTTTTTCATTTTACTCAAAAAAATTCTATGAAAAAAGTACCATAATGTCCCTAATATGCTTATTGGGATCGTATGTATATACATGTATGTATTGCACACTTAAAAGAAAAGTGTCTGAGAAAAAAAAAATAAAATTAGGTTAGAGCAAATTAAATCAATTGAAATTTTTTTTATGTTTCTTTTGTTTTTCTCTTTAATTTTTTTTTTCTTGTGTTCATTCAAAAATTTAAAAAAATTCATGCATATGTGGGTTTATTTGTATAGATTAAAAATTTTGATTCATTGAACTACTTACGTATATGTATGTATATAGCGTTGTGAATGTAGTAAGCAATTTGAATTTCAATATATTAAGATCATGTCACTTAAAGAACCTTAAAAAAAAACTAGTAAGAATATAAAATAGCAATGAAAATAAAATTATTTTCAAGTTTGATTTCATTTAAAATTTTAAAATTTTGAAAATTATTAATGTATTTGTTAATATGTGTGTTTGTTTGAAAATAAAATGTAATATAAAGTCTAACATTGTCAGGTCTATTAAATTGTTATGAATTAAATTGTATATATAAATTTGCTTAGTAATCGAACAGTATAGCTGGTATATTACTCACAAATTTTTCCGGATTCAAGATTCAAGAAATTCAGTTTTAAAAATTATAACAAATTCCAGTATTTTTATCAATTTTAATATGAAATTTTCTCATAATCAAATTAAGTAGTCGGGATTATTAAATTTTCAAAAAACGTCTTCAAAACTGTGGCATGACTAAGAAATTATTTACAGATAGTTTAATTATTTGCTAAATGTGATTATTTCCGAACACATTTGTGTGAAAACCAGACTTGAAGACATCAAAATACTGATATTACATTCCTCCTATACACAATAATGCATAAGGTACTGTTGTAATTCCAGAAAGATAATTTTATTTCCCAGATTGACATCGAAACCAGAGGCTTAAAATATTTCTAATTAAAAAACTACTCAAATGTACAAAAACGTGAAACAAATATTATTAAAGTCTTTTAATATGAAAAGAAATTTAAAATTTTTCAAAAATAGTACTTATATCAGATTTTTTACTTACATTTTTTCAAAGCAAAAATTAATAGTGCGTGTATCGATGATTTATAGAAATATATCATTTAATAAGAATTTTTTCCATATTCCATGAATACAAAAATAAATTCTTCTCAGAATTTGAATTTGGCAAATTCAAATTTATTTTGTATATATGTCTATATTTGTGTATATAAAATGCTATAATACACAATGTATGTATAAAAAGAGCTACAATATTATGACATATTAATTGAGCGATTTCATTATAATTTTAAAATTTCACTAAAATTATTAAAACATACACTCTTGAAATAAAAATATAAAGCTATAAAAAATCAATTTTATCGCAAATCAAATAAATTTAAAGCACCCCAATCCCCTCCCCTTCTCAACTACAACCAGTTTTCCAAATTCTGTAAAGCAAAATTGAAATTAAAATACAGCACACAATTTTTTATTTACCTCGACCCATCCCTCTCCCCCCTCCCTGCACCTACTCCGCTTTCCCAAATTTTCTAAAACAACATTAAATCTAAAATATTTTATTTACTTATTGTAAGCAAGAACAAATTTTGTTTATAATTTCTATAATTATTTTCACTTGTTTACACTTGTATACCAAATTATTCAAAATATTTAAAGAATACTTAATTTTTTTGTTTTTGAAATTTAATTATAAAATAATCAATAAATTACAAAAAAAAAACCCGAAAAAAACAACAAAGATGAAAAAAAAAATTTAATTTTTAAAGTAAGTAATTTAAGTCTAAATTATCGGCTACCACCACAGTCTATAATGAATATAAAATTACGGTGAATCAGAAAAAAAAAATAAATTTTCCTTAATTTTTTTTCCTTTTTTCTTTTTGTTTTAAAATAATTTCAAGGTTAAAAAATTTAAAATATTCAAGGCTACTCTGTGTAATATAAGCATTTAAACTAAAATAAATAAATTCCGATATGATTGAGAGAGAGAGAGTTCGGTATATACGAGAGGAAGGCAAAAAAAATTGTTTAGTTAAAATTTGTTTTCATTTTGTTTTATACTTAATTTTTTTTTGCAGCAAAACTCAGGACGACGACAAATTTAAAAACCATTTTTGAAATTTTCCTTAAAATTTTTTTTTTTTGTATTTTTCTTCTACCTTAAACTTTTATGTGTTTTCGTTTTTGTTTCTTTATATTTATTTTAATATTTTAAAACCCAATAGGCAACCAAAAGAAAAATGAACAAATTATATACGTATGTACCTTCATTATCCTAAATATTATATTATATAAAAAATAAAAATAATCAAAAAAAGAAAAGAAAATTATTATATTGTAAATCCATTTCAACAGCAGACCCTCTTCCCTCACTCTATTGTCGCATATAATAAAAGTTTTGAATAAAACAAAATGAAATTCAGAAAAAAAAATTAAGAAAAATATTACAATAAATTTTATATAAAAAAAAAAAATGAAATTTCTTTCAGGAACATTTTTATCCAATTATCCTTGAAAATCCTTTAAATAATTCACAATTTCCTTTCTTGACGTAAATTAATGTTATATTTATCTATTTATTTTAATATAGAAAAAGAGTAAACATCCTTTTTTCTCTCTCTCGCATACACTACATTTCATTTATTCTTGTTCTCCTTTTTATTTTGTTTTTGGTTATGTTTAACATACCCGCCTATATGCAAACACTATGTTTGATATATTAAAGAAAATATTTTGGCAAAGATCACACAAACATACTGAAATACAAATATAGATACTAGTAATTGTTGTCTTATAAAATGTTCTAAGATATTTTATCACATAATATAAAAGGTCAAGAATATAACAAAACCATTTTCAATTCAAAATAACAAAAAAAAAAACTTTTATTTTATTATTCATGAATTAAAATAAGAAAAAATTTTTTTGTTTGAATGTTATACAATAATGTACACTTTATACACAAAATTGTAGGGGTTATATTGAGTGGATTTCACTATAATACTCTATGTAGGTATGACATTTTGACAAAAATTTGACTAGGATAAAAATTTCATTGTGTTATAAACCTTATAATTGTGTTTTAGTCATACCAGAATAGGAGATAAGCGCCATAGTGCAGTCTTAGCTATTGTAATTAATTAGTTGGTTGGTTGACAATCACCAGTTACAGTTAAATTGTACGGTTACAGGTACTCTATCCAAGCCACTCAGTATTCAAATCCAAAGCAAAAATTTTGATTTTAATTTCAATTTAACTTTGTATATCCCTTAATAATTATAGCGTATATATATAACAACAAGTGCAAATATGAAAATTATAAGTCAACTAGTTCTCTCAATTTATTACTAACTGGAATTTATTACTTAATAAATCAAAAACTTATTCTTAAACTTCATTCAACTTTTAATTTAATCGGTTATTAAAGTTTTCCTCATAAAAATAAAATTTCTTTTTTTTGCAATTTATGTGCATTGGTGCAGAGTTTATGAAATATACGAAAAAAAATTCTTAGTTGAACTTCAAAGTTCAATAAGTGATTCAATACGATTGCATGGTATGGCAAATAACAAAACTAACTCCTATATATATACTTATATAAATATATATATATATATATATATATATATATATATATATATAACCTATTATATACCTTTTATATAAGAGGTATAAATATATATATATATATATGACCTATATATATATTTATATATATATATATATGTATTAAATATATATATATATATATATATATATATATAATTTATATATAAAAGGTTATATATATATAAGGTATATATATAGGTTATATATAAGGTTAATGCTAAATCTAATAAAGTTAAATGAGCTTTAATATTTTTTACTTACATTTATGCTTACACACACATATATACTAAAGTAAAGGATATTTATCATTAATGTCCTTCGCAGTATATACTACATAGTCCACCTACAACAAAAACTTTCATTAATATTTGTTAAACTCAAAAAAAAAAATATACAAATTTTTTTTCTTAATTTTTTTATGATTTTTTTTTTCCTGTTTTATCTTACATACACTTTTAATGATATCAAAGACATTCCTTTTAAAGTACAAATAAATCCTTATGATTCCTATAGAGCTATTTATAGCTATATACATATTTATACAAACACAATTATTTTGTGACAAAAAATTATTCAAAAAAAAAAAAAAAAACAAAAATAAAATCAAATTGAAAAAGTGAAACTGAGCGTAGCTATACTAATACTAGAAAAGGAAAATAAAAACGAAAGAGACAAAAAGTATTAAGTAAGACGTCAAAAAGTTAAAAGCGATGATTGACTGACTGAAGTTTATGTGAATTATTTTGTGGTTGGTATAAATTTAATAGGATATTTAAAAAAAAAAAAAACAGAAAAAAACTCATAGTATAAAAGTAAATAAAATTTTTTCGTCCTGTTTTTTTGTTGTTGTTCATTTTCTTTAAAATATCCTTTATGGAGTACACAACGCTCTTTTTTTTTTAACTTTTGCTACAGTATTTTCAATACTTAAATTATACAAAGTTGAAATTTATTTTCATTTTGTTTTTCATAATTTTATTTAATATACATATACTTATAATTTTTGAAACGAAACGAAAAAAGCAATATAAGAGCAATAGCAGGATCGCAAGAGATGAAAAATAAAATAACAAAAAAAAACAAAGTAAAGTTATAAAAATTGTTCAAACTTCACCGTCTGAACGTCATAAATTATTCAACCTGATTTTGATTTTTATATCGGTTTTGATTTGATTTTATTTAAAAAATTGAAAAAAAAAAAATAAATAAAAAGGTTAGGGCAAGATGTAAAATATATAAAAAACTGAAATAAAAGAAGTAGAAGAACGAGGAAGAGGGAGAGGAGGAGGAGCAGGATGAAGAGAAGGAGAAGGACGCTTTTTTCTTATTTAACAATATTTTTTTAATCACATTTTTTCTTCAATTTTAAAGGTAGACCTACCGAAAATTTTTAACACTCTTTAAAATTAATTGAAAAAAGAAATTCGTAGAATTATACCCCTATAGAAATTTGCGAATTCACGCAATTAATAAAGTGAATTTTATCGAGAAATACTAATTTTACAACAAAGTGATGTAAAATTTCCAAATATATATACTTTCAAATAGTGTAAAATTACTTTTGTAAATGTAATATTTACTTCCTATATTTAATTAAATATTTTAATTAAAATATAGCTCGGTTAGGTAGGGTTGATGCGGCCCCTCTGAACGATACACTTTAGGTCACTTAGGCTCGTTGTGGTTTCTCTTCTCCTTGCAACTAGCCTGAACTCCTCAAAAACTGACTGTAAAATTCCTAAAATTAAAACAGTTGCCCACTAATTTTGAAAATGAAAAATATTTTAAAAAAAAGAAGCAAAACGTTAATATTTTTTTTTCTATATTCGTTTTACATGTTTTTTTTATTATTTTTACTATTTTCTTTTTAATGAAATTTCGTTAACCTTCTTAAATATATCAAAGGAAAATACCGATACGAACGATATTTTATATAATGTTTCTCTTTTTTTTCCCCAAATTCCAATCAACTCAACTCATAACATAAGATTCTCGCCACTTCTTTGCTCTACCATTCTCTTCTTCTGCTCGATCATTTTTTTATAGTTTAAATTTAATTTTTTTTTTGTTCTTCACTCATTTCTATTATTATGATATTTTTCTTATTATATATTTCATCGCTTTTATTTTATGAGAGAACGAGTTAAAGAGAAAGACAAAAGATATTATACGGTATGGATATAAGTATTATAACAGTGTAACCAGCCATCTTCAATCAAGATAATATATATACTATAGAACAATTTTTTGAATGATATTATTACTATGGTTTTAGAATTCATATATATACAGTGAACAGCAACTAATTAGCACACTATGCAAAATTTGTAAAACAACGTATATTTGACTTTGAAAATTGGGGATTTTTACCCATTTTTTTTATTTTTTAAAAACTTCAATAGATGCTAAATAAATAAAAAGAAAATTATTTTCATAAATTTTGAAAAATTCAATATAACAACTCATTTATATCAAAAATTAAGAATATTCAACCCGCAGCTAATTAGCACACTTAAAAAGAAACGCATTTTTAACCACTGTGATGTGCTATTCAAATATTAACAAATAAATATTTAGTAGGATAGCCTTTGTCCTTTATAACTTCGGCAAGTCGTGTGAGCCAGCTTTCCACCAACCGGTGGCACATTTGAGCAGGAGTCGCTTTCAAACCTTTCTGAACTTCTTCAAATAATTCTCGTAAATTTTTAACTTCTTTCTGTTTTACAATCTTGTCAACATCATTCCACAAATTCTCAATGAGATTGAGGTCGAGGCTTTGTGGGGAGCCAATTCAAAGGATTTATTTTTCATCTTTTAACAATCTTTTTACTGACCTTGCCGGATGTTTTGTGTCGTTGTCATGCACTAAGGTCCAGGACATCGACATTTCTTCATCTACATGATTCACCATCGTATTTTTCGAAATTTCCAACTACAAATATTGAGTTAAATTTTACTTAATGTATACATTTGGATTTATACCGCATTGTGACACACAATCCCAAACTTTAGCATTTTCACTCCAATGCTTTATTGTTTTTGCTGTATATTTTGGGCTAAGCTCACAAGCCTTAGAACGCCATACAGCTACTTTTCGGTCTGAACCCATTCTGTCGAACTTGCTTTCGACTTACCATAACACTTTCTTCCAAAATGAAAGGGGTTCATCGATATGCTACTTCGCAAAACTTAATCTCTTTAAACAGTTCTTTTCTAATACAAAGGTCTTTTGTTTTGAAACATAACATTTTATTCCACCATCATGAAATCGTCATCTAGTAGTATCTTGCCAATTTCAACTCGATAAGAACTTTTTTAAGACTCTTTGAATTTAAGAGGCGGAGCGACAATGGTTTCCTTTTACATATCCCACTATTATTCTATCTTAAAGTGCAGTAGTTTTCTTCGGCCACAGTTTTCTCTTCTGATTTTCATAAGAACTATGTATGTTAACATGTTTAATCGCATTATAAATAATTTTTCTAGCAAGCTTAAGCATTTTTGATATTTCTGAAACATTAAAACCTTCTTCTTTTAATTTACATATAGTCTTTCTTTGCTCAGGTCTACAACTTTTCGACTTACCCATTTCATTCCAAATAACTACAGAAGTTTTGAAATTATTTTTCTTTTTATCACTCAAATTAGATTTGTAGTAATCCAACTAAACCAAAATGTCGAAATTATCACTTAAAAATTTTAAGAACCACGTTGATTTTGCAAAATTAGAAAGTGTGCTAATTAGTTGCGGCTCAAAAATAAGAACGTAAACAAATAATCTGATTTTTTTCTAAAAATTGAAGGCGCTAGTTTATAAAATGTAACAAAATTTGTTGCAACATATTATAAAGAGTCATTATGCTCATCATAAGATATAATACGAGAAAACGGAAACGAACAGAACGCAGATGATTTAAAAATTTTGTATGTGTGCTAATTAGTTGCTGTCCACTGTATATAGATTGTTGGTCCTCGTAAACAATTGATATGGTCTCTTAAGATGTTTTGTATACAAATTTTTATCATATATAATATATATATTTATGATATATATAATATATATATTTATGATATATATAATATATATATGATATATATAATATATATATGATATATATAATATATATATGATATATATCATATATATCATATATATAATATATATGATATATATGATATATATATAAATGCATGTGGATATAGAAGTTAATATTTTAATGGTATAAAATATTGTTATACAATGTAATATATAAATTTATACAATGATATATTTGATATCTATTTACAAACATAAAAATATTTTTGTGTTTATAAATAAGACACAAACAATCTCATATACGAGCTACGATATACTTTAATAAAACTGAGGAAGAGGAAGCAAAATAAAAAAAAATACTTAAAATAATTTCATTGGGTGAAAAATAAAAAAAAAATCAAAGTTGATTTGATTCAATTTGGAAAATCTTTCGGCAAAAGAAAAAATTTTCAATATAAAAAAAAAATAAAAATCAATTTATTTGTTTTTTTATTTTTTTTTCTTTCATTTTAGTTTCTTTATATAATTTTATTTGAGAAAAGACATTGTAATACGTCCATTAAATTTTAAAGAAGGATAAAATGATTTTTTATTTTCGTTTTCTTTTTTTTTTATTTTCTTTAAAATCCTTTTTAATATTATTTTGCAAGGTAATTTTATTTATTTTTATTGAAATAAAAGTTAAATATTAAACGATTTGATATATCATCACAAAATAAAAAGAGGTAAAATAAAACCTACTTATGTAGAAAAGCAATTGTTGAAGTAAACAAAGCCATCATTGGAAACCCTGAATTAATAATAGTATAACAAACAAATATAAAAATTTTAAAAAGAAATTTACACCGTAAAATAATTAAAAGTATTATGTTCAACAGAAAATTATAGGGTCTATTGTACAGGACTCAAAGTCACTAGTTCTCAGTGAAATTTTTAAATTAAAATGGACAAAAAAAATCTCCGAAGAAAAATCTGTTCTAATTTCTTAACTAGAACTGTAAAATAGCAGATCGCACTCCGTTATAACAGAAATAAAAGGTTGGGTGTTACGATTGCAAAAGGCTTTATAAATAACAGTTCTGCGAAATCTAGAAATTTAAAATAAATCACTGAAATAAAAATATAAGAATTATAATCAACTCATTGCATACTTTTGGGCGACTTTTAAATTTACCATATAAAACGTAGCTATTTTAGAAAATAATATTCATTTTTTCCAATAAAAATATCAAAATTTCACAACTTGACTTAATTAATTTCTATTATAATTAATTTATTATGTATATTTATATAACAAAGTAAAAATTGTTATATTAAAAAAAAAGGCAATTTAATAGTACATTAAAATTTTCGATATAGATTTGCATTCTTAATTTTATTATTTTATAAGAATTTAATATGCAATTTATTCAAACAAAAAAAAAATTATAAAATTAAAACGAGTACATATAGTTATACGTATAACAATATTTTTATGTCATTTTAAATATTTTATTCGTATACATACATACATAATTATTTTATATATTTTCATATATTTTAACAATTAACAAGATTTTAATTAAATAATATAAACGTATTTAAACTTACTTATATAAAATTGTAAAATTTTTAATATCTTTTCAATATTTATTTTAAATTAAAATTTTTAATTATTATACATGTGGATATATATTAATTTATATCCTTACTTTATACATTTCAATGAGATAATTTTAAATGTATAACGTATACACTTAAAATTTTAATACTTTTATTATTCATATCAATATTTTCTTAGATTTTATATATGAATTTAATTTTCATATATATACAAGTTATATTGTAAGGTTAATTATATTTCATTTAATATTTAAATCATAAGGATATATTCCTATACATACATGGTATATACATAATGTAGATTATTCATAACCAATAACACCTAAAATATAATTTAATTGAATTTCAATATTCTTATTCTTATTTATGTATATATATATATATATATATATATATATGCAAATCATTTGATATATATAAGAATTCAGATGCATTTATTTAAAAAAGATTTTGTAGAACATAATTTTATGAAAAATGTTTGTATTTTTTAACAATTTATTTTAATGACTTTTTTATATTTCGGGTATATAACACTATATATATAAAAATATTTTATTATTTATTATTAATGTATATATAAGTATATATACATTAAATTATTATCAAGATACTTATTGGTTAAACTTATATAATTAAATTATTTTATTGTTTATTTAAATGTTAATTATATTATTTATAGTATATCCATTTTTATGTAATTGCAAATATAAAATAAATTCATAATTAATTATTTTTTAATTATACATTTGTAATTTTAGTTATACATTTTTATTTATTATTATTTACTTATTTTTTTAAAATTAAAATTTTAGTTTTTTAATATATACAAAATTTAAATAATATTCATTAATTAACATTAATTTTAAAATATTAAATAAAATGAAATGTTAAATATTAAGTTTTTAAAAGTAAAATAAATATTTGTAAAATTTTCTTACTATTAAAATTTTTGACATAATTTATATTTCATTTATATTTCAAATATGGAAATATTTGTTAATAGCATATTATTATTAAAATTCAAAATTTATAAATTCAAGAATATTTATTAATTTCATTAATTTAATACATTAAATATTCTTATACACATGAATATTTTTAAGAAATGTAAGTTAAATGGATAAATGAATTAAATGTGAAATATTTGAATGATAGCTTGTCATTCCTATATACTCGTATATAGGACGGCAATGCTGTATAGTCAATGGTTTACAACATTCTATCACTTACTTATTTGAAAATTGCAATTTATTTTTGGCTACTTTTATTCTATAAGTATATTACTCCTATTTATTTTATTTTTATACAATAATTCAAAAAATACTAGAAAATAAACTGATATAAATGTTGAACATTGGATGATAAGTTGAAAATTTGGAAAAGTTAACTAAATTTTTCAAAATTTTAAAAATGTATAAAATTTAAATTGGAATTATATAAAATTTCATCAATGAGTTCTTTATAACCAAATTTCAACCAGTCCAATATATTTTCCATATTTCCAATTGAATAATTCCATATATACTATATTGGGTATAACAATATCTTTTTTCACACCCTGAACACAATTTCACCTTATTAATGCAATTTGAATTTATTTAAAATTCTTATTTTTTAAAGCAAACATTATTACTATTTATATAAAATACAATTATCATTTTTTAATACTCTATATTCTATCTTTTAATATTAAGAAAACAAAGGAAATAAACATTATCCTTCTTATTAATTTTCTATTCCTATATACGAGAATATATGTATTTAATATAAAAACTGTTATACATCCATAAATACATATAATATTCATTGTCTAAAATAAAAGAAATCAAAATTAAAATAAAAACAAGCAAAAAGACTCAATTTTCAAAAAAAACAATTTTTTTTAAATTTAAAATCCTTAATATAACATTTTATTAGAACTAATTATAACACCTTAAAAATCATCAAATATACTTTATTCTCATACTGTATACTTTCTGTTGTATAATTTCTGTCTATATATATATATGCATACATATATACTTACAAAATATATTTATACTACAATTTTTCACCTCATTCTCATTATTATTATCCTTTTTTTTTCTCTCCTTTTAAAAGTTCAATCTATTTAATTGTTGTTCATTTTTTATGCTTATGGCATATTTTATAAGTAGAAAAGTTTGAGAGGCAAAGAAAAAAAAATATAGTATATGAATAAAATATAAATTTTATTATATTATATAATAATTTGCTCTATAATTATAACCACTTTTCTAGGCATACAAATACGAATATATATGAATAATATATATGTATTTGTTATACATGAGAATTGTATGCATACCGGAATTTGTTATACATTAATATTAAATTTAATTTCATTTTGTTTTTTGTTTTTTAAATATTTTAATAAATTTTAATAAAACTAAAATATATATATATATGAGAATATATATATATATACATATATATATATATATATATATATATATATATATATATATATATATATATATATATATATATATATATGTTTATACGAGTATATAGTATATTCAACATAATCAAAGAATTTATAAAAATAAATATGTATAGTTCATTAAGAAAAACTTTTAAAAAATCCAGTATATATATACATATATGTATATATGTATATATATACATGGATGTAGATATATATATGCACATTTATATGTATATATAAATATACTTTAAAACAAACATTCATTAATATATTATGTATGAACATTTATGAATTCTATACGGTTTTTTTTATATATATATATCATATGTATAAAACAGAAATAACTTTTAAGCAACGAAAAATCTAAACATTTAGAAGTAAAAAAAAAAAAGAAAATTTTATTTGAGAGAAGAATGCAAAAGATAATAATTAAAGTATTTTGAATTTTTATTCAAATAATTTAATTTTTAAAAGAAGAAATTAAAAGTTGAGAGAGAAAAAATAAAAATTTATTTTTTTAAATTTTGTGAATTTAAGAATATTTTATATTAAAAATACTGTTATTTAGAAAAATTTTTTCATATTTAAAAAAAAGTTATTTAAAATTTATAAACTTTTTATTAGTCTACATAACTCAAACTTAAGCCAGTATTGCAGCAAGGAAGCTGTATTACTTGCGGCAATTGTCAAATGATTCATTTTCAATTAGAGAATCATATATAATGATATATGTATATAGATATATATTATTTAAGCATATTATTTAGTATATGCTGAAGAACCCCTGACAATTATAATGGCTTAATAATAAAGGAAACTTAATTAATAAAATGATTTTCCTGGTTAACCGTATTTCCCGCTTTATAAGCGAATATTCTTGGTATACTCTGTATAAGTGGAGTCAGGTTTAGATATATATTAATATTAATTGCTCATTTTTTGTGCTTTAGTGAGGAAAAATTTGTTAAAATAAAATACCATCAAGACCAAAAATTAGTTATGTATTTAATTATATATACCAACCTATATGACAATATTTATATCCCTTGTACAACAACAAAAAAATAAACTTCATTTTATAAATAAACTTATTTCATTATATAACCGGTATGTTAATATACGGTATGTATACTCAAATGAACTCAATAATCATCACATAATGTATTTAAAAAATGTATATCAAGAGATTCAATATCTACGTATATATAAAGATAATCAAAACATGAACATAGAATTTTATATATTTCATGTATTTACATTGTATATATATATACTAATATCGTAATTGACAGCCCGTATTTATTCGACCGTATTTAAATTTGATTACTAAAAATAATATTAAAACGAAATTAATATAATAAATTTTTATACATAACGCTATACAGTACATATATTTATTATAAATATAATATATTAAAATATATATATATATATATATATATATATATATTAAAATATACTCTTATATTATATTCTTACATAATCATATGAAAACTATATAATTTTCAATCCTCAACATTAAAAGTTTTCTTTTGTTTTTTAATTTTTCATCATACAATAATTACGCATATTTATATCATACTACATATACATATGTACACACTATTAATATTAAATAATATTGAGTATATATAGATATTTTTAATTCATAATCATATATTTTACACATTTTGTACATATATATGTATATATATATAATATGTATATATATTATATATATGTATATATATATAATATGAAAAAATCATTTAAAAACAATCAAAAATCTTCTATTTTTCTTGTAATTATAAAATTCCCATTAAAAATTTTTCAAAGTTTTCATAATAATAAATAGTTTTTCTTTAACTATATCTAAACTATTGTAGATATTATAAAATAAATATGCTCTTATATTCATATATATATATGCTATATATACTATTATCAATTATGATACGAGTATATAACAATTATAATATAAAATACCAATAGTTATTTAACATGTAAACGAAAATCATCAAAATCAATTGAGTCTGAATATATTATCAAATTTCACTCCTTTAATATTCCTCCCGTTCTCTTTCCTTCTGTTCTCTTCCGTTCTCATCTTAGAAAATCTAATATACTGCATTATATATATTTCTCTTTTATACATCATCTCATTCACATTTCAGTATATTTAGTTCATATTTTTTTATACTTGAATGATTACCTAAAAAATCAACAATACTTAAAATATTTACATAATTTTTTAACTAACACACACACACACAAATTATTTTATACTCACCTCATATTTTTAATATTAAAATTCTTACGAAAACTTTCTTATACTCAATTCAATTTTTACTTTAGATAACAGGAAAAACTATGTATGTATATATTGCAAAAAGAAAATGTAAAAGACAATTAATAAAAAATTAGAAATAAATCAAAAACAATAAAAAGAAAAAATAATATCCTTATTGAAATATAATTATTTAAGAATGATTAATATAATGTTAAAATCCCCCAATATTAATTTTAATACCAATCTCATTTCAATTTTAATCCATGATTATATATATATATATATATATATATAATGAAATTAGTTACAATATTATTTATTTTTTTGGAAGAGAATGGCCACACATACAGAAAAAGTTAGTTTTGATTTCTATTTTTGCAAAGGGTGATCAAATTTAATTACATATATTATACAATATGATATATATAAGGTCCATATATATATATAGACATATATATGAAGAGATTGAGAAGGGAATAAAAATAATATGGAAAAATGACAGAAAATGTAATATTTTTAGAATTTTACTTATATATATCAGATATATATCTAAGTATATATCCGTATAAAAATATTACATAATAATGACTTTCCTTTTTGCATGCTAAAACTTTTCAGCCATCCAAATATATAAAAATATTTTACCAAAATAAAAATAATAATTTTCTTTCAATTTTTCTTCCAAGTCAATAATAAAATCAAAATTTTTCTTTTAATTTGATTGAAAATTAAAGGAAAATAACTTTTATTTTTCCAAAACAAAAAAAAAAATTAAAAGAAAATGAATAATCCTGTGTAACTATATTTAGTTCAGCTTGTTCTTTATATGTATACATATATATATATCATATATACCATATGTATATACTATATATATTACAAATTCTCCCATGTTGGTGAAAGTAGTTGAAAAATTTTCTTATATTTACTAAATTCCTTATATATATATATATATAAATATGCATATATATAGGAAAAATTCCATAGAATTAGGAAGAGAAAAAATAATAAAATAAAAAATGAACAGAAAAAAGGACAAAGTCACACTCACATCACAAACTATTAACCAATATTAATCAAAAGTTAAAGTCATGTTTATCGATTTATGTAAAAAGTCTTCTTTTTTCCCTATTTTTCCTTTTTTTTTTATTTGTTATATTTCTCCTTCTTTTTTATCCTTTTTATAATACTTATTATAAATATATTGAAATGTATAAAAGATATGATATATAAAGGAATGTATATACATACATGTATATTTCCAATTCTCTATTTTTCTCTGACTTTCTCTTTTTCACATTAAATTCTCCTTTAGTTTTTCGCTCATTTAATTTTACACGCGTTTAATATAATAATGTATGCGAAAATGAAAAAATATGAGGAAAATTATATTATATATACTTATACATTACAAAATATATTTGTGCACATACGTTCGTACATACTTATATAATATTATATAATCTATAGGTATATCCTTAAAAGGATATTTAATTTTATAAAAGCAAATTTTTTCTTTGTGAAATAATTTTTATGAAAATTTGTTTTGCAAAAAAAAATTTTTTTCTATATTTAAAATGTCGAAAAAATATCCTTTTTCTTTTTGTTATAATGGGAGAAATGAGAAGAAAAAACATGAAAAAATTTTTGCATTATTTTATTTTTTATTATTTTTTGTTTCTATGTTTTTGGAAAAAATTTCATGTAAAAATAAAAGGAAAATTTTTTTTTAATCATTTTTTTTTTTTGGGAAAAATTTTCAATACATTTCAATAGAAAGAAAATTTATGTTTTAAAATATTGGGATATTTTACAAAAAAAAAATATCCCATCTATATGATTTAAGGGAAATTTTTTTTTTTTTGCAAAAATATTGAAAGCACAAAAATTTCCTATTGAATTTATAAATGAGAAATTTTTAGTACAAAAAAAATAAATTTGTTTTGTTTTGATTTTCATATAGCACATTATATACAAATTTATAGTACCTTATATTATTGTTAATTTAGTACTAGAAAATTATACTATCATATTACATTCAATTGTACTATTGCATTTTGAAGTATAAGCCAAAAAAATCATGTACACACATCAAAGTACACACATGTGTAGGGACCTTAACTTGACTTTCTTTCATTTTTTAACAAAACTTCGAAAATAATTGCGAATAATTAACCAAAAACTTGTATATAACTAAAGATTGAATTATATAGAATTCAAATTTGAAATATATTGAAAAACTCGTAAAATTGATTTGGACAGTTTTTGATGCTTACAGCCACAGAAATAATATTTTCATTTTTGTACTTTAATAATAATTTCAAAATTATTACTAACAGAAAATGCGAGAGAACTGTTATATGAAATTTTATGAAAAAATTAATTTTAGTATTTGCTAACAGACACTTCTACTGAATTTTAGCTTTATAAAGACTATTATAAATTTCATGAGAACAAAAATTCTAAATTCAATTAAAAAACTCAATTCAAATTAAAAATAAAATACAAAATTCTACGAATTTAAAAAAAAAAATTTAAAAAGCAAAACACAATTTCATAATTAGTTCCAGTCATCATAATATTTTTTAAAAGACTCACTAAATACCTTATATATGAGATCATTCCATTTCCTCATGCTGATTTGGTTTACTTTAAAAAAAATTTCATGCATTTCAAATTTTGTTTTAAGATTTCCAAAAAAAAATTTTTTTAAAATCTCATTGTATATAAGAGATTAAGTAACATTTTAAGAGAATATTTTTGTTTTTCATTATTATTTCTGATTTCTAAACCAGAATCTGTTATACTTTGTTTGTATTCTTTGTTCATTACAATATTTAAATGGCCGAAGTGTATTATACTTGAATTTCTCTATTTATAACAAAATATCTTATATGACACTTATTAACAACCAATTTTAATCTAATAAACTATTTTGATAAAAAAATTTCTTTTGGTCTTAAAATTTCAAATCCTTCTTATAATTCTTAAGTTAATAATTAATAAAATGTGTTATCGCTGAATTTATTCCTTTTCGTGTATTACAATATGCATTTATTATGGAATATTTTAAGGAATTGTAAGTATAAGTATTTAAAAACTCTTAAATTTTTAAACCAAAAAATGCAATTAATCCCAAAGTAAACCTTTTTTTTTCCGAGATACAACCCTTTCTCAATCACGTTTTACTTTTTAAGAAAAAGCAAAAGAAGAACAAAATTGAAAACAATTTTTTTTTTCCCAAAAAATTTTAAGTATTTAAGTCAGTCAGTCATCTTATAATTTTCTTTAAAAAAAAAAAACAAAAAATTAAAAGTAACGAATTTAAGAATTTTTGTATATATAAAAAGGGTTTGTATAAAATAAATTCTTTTAAATATTTGACACCATTTAAAAAGGATTTGATTTGGTTGTCTCTACCACTATTTCAATTTTATTCTTTTCTGTTATACAACATCTTTCTGTTTCTTTGTTAATCTTTTTGTACACAATAAAATGCTTATTATATTGTATACGTTATGT
The DNA here is from genome assembly GCF_029603195.1 of Condylostylus longicornis. Classification (NCBI taxonomy): domain Eukaryota; kingdom Metazoa; phylum Arthropoda; class Insecta; order Diptera; family Dolichopodidae; genus Condylostylus; species Condylostylus longicornis. Next base: position 1,954,215 of record NW_026578052.1, on the reverse strand, counting down.
ATGTAATCCCTTTCCTCTATAAATGTATATGGGGTATTAAATATAGGTAAAAGAAAGGAAAAATTAGTTAAAGTTAAAAAGAGATTTATCATATTTTTTTTGAAAATCTTAGGGATATATTATATAATATGCGAATGCTAAACGAATCTCAGAGTTGTTCTTTCATTTTGAAATTTCATAAAAATTTAGAGATGTTAAGGGAAATATGAAAAAAACTTTGAATATTACTGAGTGTAGTTCGAAGGGAATGAGTATAACACTTATATATCTAAATTCAATACTAATTAATAGTAGATTTTTAAAAAGAACTGTTATAATTTAAATAGAAAGCTATAATATTCTAAAAATCTAATACAAACATTAAAATAAATTTATTTCTTTAATTTATTTACCTGATTTAAGGTCCAATTAAAATGCTCTTTTAAATATTTACTACGGTCCAATTTTCTTAATTTGTGTTTATTCAAATTCAACATTCTGCCAAATTATGTAACAAATGCAAATTCATGATCTCGTATAATAAGTAAGTATAAAAAACTGCTTTGTTTTTCCCCTGTTTTCTTCACCTAAAATCACAAGAAATCAAAGATTTTTTTATAATTTTCATATTTAAAATTTTAATATTAAATATTTATGAAAACAATTAAAATTAAGAAAAAATTCCTTCGTTTGATTACGTCATCTATCTTTTCTTCAGTTGTATGAAGAAATTTCCATTGACTTACACTACTATTGTAGTGTAATTGACGCAATACCTATTAATTAAACAACTACACATTGTATCAGCAATTCAGTAATGTAAGAAAATATTCTTTTATTATTGTAATTAACAAAGATTAATTCTGATAATAATATTCTTCTTTTCCCTTATATAAAGTCCAGAATAAGAACAGAATCCATTTTATATTGGCCTAGATGTTAAAAATAGTCTTCATTTTTTAACGCCATCTTATCTATTTAAAATAATTCAAAGAGACAGACAGAGAGAGAGAGAAAGAAGAGGACGACTTTTTTTATAGACAAAACAGAGTGAAATGAAGAATGTAGTACTTTAAACATGAGCACCACTGTAAATCACTATAGTATATATAGTAAAAATCTAAATATTTTCCCATTTCATAACTTTAAAAACAAATTTACATAATATTGTGCGAGGATTTAAATTAAAACAAAAATTTCATCATCAATTGAATTTCAATAATAATAAACGTAAACATTAAATTGAAAAATTAACATAAAAATTTAAAAAAAAAAATTAAAAAAAAAAAAACCTTAAAGGTCCTTTTTTTTTCCTATTTTTTAATAATGCGAAAACAAATTCTTTATTCTCTGATTTGTTATTATTTTATTACTAAATATTAATGAAATAAAACCGGTCTATGATCCGATTTTATCCTTTCACTTCAAGTCTTTAAAAACCCATAGAGGAACAACAAAAAACTAAATAAGAAGAAAAAAAATTGCTTCAACCCTATTATACGCGTAAATTTTTGTTGGTGTAACAATTTTTTTTTTTTTTTTGGTATACTGTGAGATTTTAACAGTATTGTTACCTGAATACTTATATAGCCTTAAGGTTTTATTAATAAAAATTAAGAAGAAGAGAGGGATGATATGAAAAAAATTAAAAAAAAAATAAAAATTGTCTGAAGTTTAATTTGTAAATATTGACTTTTTGGAATTATTTTTTATTTTTTTTTTATTATTATTATTATTTTTATTATTATAAAATTTAAATACTTAATTTTTTTTTGTATTTTTGTTTTTATGTGCATTTAAGAGGTTTTCAAAAATTATTTGATCCTTTTTCCCAGAGTTGAATTGTTGCTTTTGATATTTTCCACTATAAAATTGTGAATTATTATTGTGTTTTGTTTACTTCAATAATTATTTTTAATTTTAAAATACATAACTATGAATATCCTTTAAATATATATATATATATATAAATATATATACATAATATACGTTAAGAACTCTTATGATGACATTAAAAGTGATGTAAAATGCACACACATGTACAAGGAAATTGTGATTTAAAATATTTCTCTATGTTCATGTAGGTATACTATAGAACTACAATATAATGAACTTAGTCCTGAAATTACCTTGAAATTCGTGATTTATACATATTATAATATTGTGAGAATGAGTACAAATTTTTTTAAAATACAGGAGGACGATCGCCACTAGAATAATTAGTATGCGTACAAATACTTTCATAAAAATGGAAATTGTGTAGTAAACATCTACTTTATTAAATGACCAATTGGCTATTTTACACTTTTAGTACCCTCGAATTTTTATACATTACTTGTTTTCCATATTATAATGAGTATAACACTTAAAAATTAAATAGCTCCAAGCCTTACCACTTTATACAAATTTAAATGTAAAATAGTAGGTGAGAGAAGTAAGATATCAATATTTATTTTAGGAAGAAAGGAAAAAGAACGCAATATTTAAAATTAGTGAAATATAAATTCGCGTCCCATTCAGAAACTGCACTTAGTTATTCTCGACTAATTTCTCCAACTCCTTTCATTAAACTCTTTCTCTCTAATTTTATAAGCAAGAGAATAACGTAGAATCTTAATTACTTCAACAAATTTAACAAGTATAAATCAATGAATTGTCAAACGAATTCAAAAGTAATACAAGTTCCTAGCCGGTATAACAAAAATCATAAAATGTTCAATTAAATGAAGGTTCACTGTACATAAATATGATATATATATTATTGTTTTATATATATTATATGAATACGAATTTTTTGTCAAATTATTTTTGATGAATTTTTCTCATTGTTTTTGATTAAATTTACCCCTTTTTTCTTTCATTTTTTTTTATATATATCTACTTTAATTTTAAATGTAAATGAGTGATGATTTAATGTACAAATAAGTTATACGTATCTCTCTATATATATACAATAGTCCCATATATATATACTTTTAAATTACTCATAAAAAAGAATATGTGATATATAAGTTTTTTTTAGGTCTTTATATGTTTCCCTTCTAAATTTAAAAGGATGCATGCAGTATAAAATAAAAATAAAAACTATAAACGATCATCAATCATTTTAGTGTGTAGAGGTCCTTTAAAACAAGAACCAAAAAAAAAAACAATCTCAAAACCCGTTAAAAAATAATGGTATTCAACTACACGTCATGTATATGTTAAGGTATATGGTATATATATATATAAATAAGGGGTTATGTAAAATTAACCATTTAATATGAAATTTCATTTTTTTTTTTAATTTAGTCATACACACTAAATTACTACATATATAGCATATATACCAGTTTCAATTTAAATCATAAGAGCATCAAATCAAAAGGACATTTCAAACTCTCATATATCATTTAAGTACATAATTTACATTTTTATGTTTAAATTTTTTTTTTAATTTGACACAACATTTGTCAAAGGATATATATATATATATATTTAAATTGAAAATGGCCATAGGAAAAAAAACTGTTATAAATTGTCAAAGGGAGGAAATCAGAAACAGCTGTTTTTTTTTTATTATTTGAGAAAAAGGCTTTTATGTTAATTACTCAATTTTTAAATATTTTTACTACCTACGTAAAAATTAATTTCCAAAAAATTAAATCCTTGCAATGGAATAGATTTCTATTATAATTGACAATCCACTTTTTAACTTTTATAAAGTACCCAGTTCCTGAATAAACTTCAATAAAAATATTATTGTACAATATATTTCATGAAAATTAAAACTTGAATACTTGATTTTGAAAATCACGTAATATAAAAAATTTTCGGAATTGACATCGACACTACCCAACAAAGGGGAAAGGTGTGAATTAGTCCGAATTTCGTGTTATTTTTTTATATTATTTTATATTCTCTAATTTCACGTATAAATATGTTAATATTCTGTTACGTCAATGTACAACTCATTACTTGCTCTTTAAGCGTCAAAACTTAAAAAGAAAGAGAGAGAGAGTAAGAGTGTAAATAGATTTACTCAAGAGATTTTAAATACGTGTATGAGACAAATTTGTAAAATTATAATTAAATTTCTTGGGCTAATCGTACAGGATTATTGCACAGAATTAAACAAATATAAAACCAATTGAACAAAATGAGCCGTTCTCTTCTCTAAAAATTTTCTATAAGCTATCGCGTCTGTTACATACTCGTATTTACAAAAAAAATTCATATTAAGTATATAAAAGGTTTATGAATTATTCAATTTACCGTAAATAATTTTCAATGGAATTGTTTTTTGCATAAATAAGTAATTATTTTTTTTTTTTTTCAAATTTTTCGTAATTTATGAATGCAATTCCTTCGAATTCATAACCTTTTTCTTTATTATTCTAATACTTACTTCTTATAGTTATTCACCTGGTGGGTAGGTCTTCTCATTTGTTTTCTTATATTTCTTTTTTCTTTAATGTCTTCAATAATATTAAGGAGCATGCCAAATTTCTACTTAAATGGTTTAATCCATTATTTTTTTTCCATATGTTATTTTTTAAACTAAAAAAACAAGAAGAAGAACAAAATTAAATTTTTATTTTCGGTTCTTTTAACTTTTTTGTCTTCTTAAGATCTTTTTCTTTTAATCGTAACTTTAAAAAGAAACTAAAAACAACAAAATTAAAAAAATAAAAAAAAAAAAATTTTTTTTTTTTTCGTATTCCTTTTCAAAATTAACTATCGCTAAACTCAATTATCCTGAAATAATATCCTTATATATATACTTTTTAATATTCTTGTATACTTATAGGTGCATTCATCAAAATATTTTAATATGTTTGAATTTATATATATGTATATGTATGTAGGTACAAATGTTATATTAGACAATGGACGCAACAGCAGTGTAAATAAAAATAACTAATTTCCTTTTTTTTCATTTTAAATGGCATGAAAATATTTTTTCTCCTTTAATTTTTTTTTTTTTAAAATAATATCAGTTGTTTCTTTTAAATAATAGAAACTCCTCTTCATTAAGAAATTTTTAGATTTCGCATATAATATTATTATAGAGTATATTATAAGGGATTCATCCCATATTTTTTTAAAAAGAGATTTAAGCCGAACACCTGTCGATTTCTTATACTTATTCTTATTAAGAACATTTTCATAAATAACTATGATGTCAGCTGCAACAATATTCTTATGAATACTTTGAATTATAAATGTTTGTGTGTGACTTCATATCTGACATCAAAAAAATCAGCAAAATTTTGTACAATATTGTGTGTGCAAGCTATGCTGTTATACCTAGAATTTTCAAAAAAAAATTGCATATAAAATTTTTATTTTTAAAATTCTACAAGAATCTTTCAAAGAAATCTTTACGGTGTAATATTCTACCTGTGCATGAATAAAGTCATCACATTAAATATCCTTGAAATTTTTAAAATACTTCAAATCCAGTATATACAATATACGATTTTAAAAATAAGTGAAGTACTGTACACACTAACAAACATTTATATACGAAAAATTGTTAAGAAAAGGATAAAAAACTTGAGTTTTAGAATTGAAAAAAAATTTTTTTTTTTTGTATACTTTTCTGGTTTGCAAAAATATCTTTTGATCTGTATCAAGAAATCAAAGATTTCCAAAAAAAATATTGTATAAGAGGCAAAAAAAATAACCTATATTGTTCTATTTATTCAATCACCAAAATTATATAATTTTTTTTCTTAAGAAATTTAATAATAAACAATATAATAAATTCTTAATACAAAAGGTGTAATATGAGTATATAAGGTGATTTTGCAAGAGATTGTAATACTTTTGAATTAATTTTCAGAAACATTTCTATAAGTAGTTTAATTGGGTTAATTTTTATCCTTAGAACTTACAAAATTAAGATTTTCAATTTTATAAAAATGAGAAAATTCATGCTATAACCTTTCAGATTTTAAAAAATGTTGGATTGATTATAGTTTAAGAAATTTTTCTTGAAAATTCGCAACCTTCTGTCAAAAGAACTGTGCTAGCTCATTCGAATCAAACTATTATTAGACTTACAACAAAATATTATCAATAATATTTAAAATTAAATTAATCTCGTAAAAAATAACCTAGAAGTAAGTCAAACAATAATTTTAAATTAACCCTCTCTTTCACATAAATTTTGGCCCTTCAACTGTTATGAAACAGCATCAAACAAATTTAATCCAAAATAGCATTTCAAAAATTAGCAGAAAATTTAAATATTTTTAATTGTAAATTTTCAATTGTTAATTAAGGACATGATCGTCTGTCTCTCTATCTTACTCGGCAAGTGAAAGGAAAGTGACTACCATATACGTTATTTGTTTAATGTAATTTTCGAGCGAGAAGAAGTATTCGGTATGAATCTCGAATTTCTCCTAAAATGTATACAAAATTTATTCACTTCGTTTTAGTAAGTGAGACTTTCAGTAGATAATTTAAGAAAAAACGTAAAAATCCAATTGAAAAAATGAGTAATAATATGTGGGGAACAATGAAATATCCATTAGAAAAACGGACAATTCTGATTCCATAACGAAGTGAGTAAAAAAGTGTGATACACGATTAGGCTGTATGTCAAATCAAACTGCAACAACATAATCAAATGCTTCACCTATTTAATTAAGTTTCTGAAATTCCCTGTTAAGTTATTAGATATTTAACTCATTTTCTCCTACTGTAGCAATATTAGTACACATATGTAAATCATTTTGATTTTATACCTTAAAATCTATATATGGTAACACTACTGTACACTCGAAAACAATAGTTTAAACATTTATATCTAATCCATTTAAGGCACCCTTAAGTAAAAAAAATTCTTTTATATCCTTACAAAAATCTTTTTCATTTTAACTACATATTATAATCTTTTAAAATGACAGAAAAAAAAAGGATAATAATATATTGAATATAGTTGACTCATATTCTAACAAAATCATAAAATACTCAAATTCTTTTCAAAAGATTCATTAAGATTTTAGAATATTCTATTTCAAATTTTCTTATACAACATTCTCTGAAATACCATATGGTATCCTTTTTTTTTTTTTGTAAAAAAATCAAAAATATATTTAATTATAAACTATAGACACACACTCATACACAATACGAGCATTAGAATAAATAAAATTCGGCGAAAAAATGAAATCTCTTTTGTTTAAATCTATTTTGATTTTTTTCTTATTCTTATTGTTAGAAGGATACTTCATTTTTTTATATTATTGTTGTTATTACAATATATTAAGGAATATAATATGAAGTCTTGTACAATATTAAATATCACTCTTATATTATATGAACTTTTCAGTATTATTGTCTATTATTACGAATATTTTTTTTTATTTTTCAAAAGTAGGTGATATTTGAACAATGAACAACTATATTCATATACAATATAATCAAATAATATAAAAACTAAGTATTTCCAAAAAAAAAATTTTATAATATCTAAAGATTAACGTGCATCCACACATATAACTTGTATAACAAATAAAAATATTTAGAAAAATCTGAAATCACATTGTAAATTAATAAAAAAAAAATTGAGAATTAGAAAAAATTTTTATATACGTTTTATAAGGATAATGTCCAGCCAGATGTGTTTAGTGGAAGTAAGGTGATCAAAAGGTGTTTTTTACTTTTCTTTTTCGAATTGAATAACTTGAGAAGGATAAAAGATAATATTTATAATAATAAAAAGTACCTAATACTTAATAATAGATTTTAGTTTTTTTTTTAACATCAAAGTATAAATTGTCATTTAAGTAATTCAATATATTTAAAAGAAGAAAATGAAATTGCTCGGAAAAAAAAAATATTTAATTTAAATAAAAAAAAATATGTGTATATGTATGTATACGCGTGTATATGGGTAAAAAGGACAAAACAGATTTTAGGTTATCAATTCCATATGCATACTGTAAAATATACTTTAAAATATTGAATAGAACATTGAATCTTGTAGTTCGTCCCTTAAAATGAGATTTTTCATATTAAAATTTAAAACAGAGAAATGAAGTACCAGAGAACGGTAAAATTTGTAATGATTGCAAAAAATAATCATCCATAATTCTATTAGTTGATTTCCTTAATGGTAATTCGATATTATTAAAAAATATTTTGGTTTTCCATATAGAATTTTAAATTTCGAAATTGATTTTCTTAAAAATATTACAAAATTTTTGGATAAGAAATCATCATGTCAAGTATAGACCAACTGAATAGCCCATATAAGGGGTAAATATATGTAATACAAGCCGAAACATTCATAATACATATTTACATGCTTGTATACAGCACCGGATCTACCATATATTTAAAGTAGACATTTGCAATAGGCGCTGATTTAAGAAAAAAAAAAACTAAAATTAAAAAATTTTTTCCTTACGTGTTTTCCAAAAAAATTTTTTAGATACTACGTTGGGCGTCGAACAAGTCCAAACCAGGCCTGCTTGCATAAGTATATCTCTTTCGTAATTTTAAATATTTTTATATATATATACTTATATATACCAATGATAAATTCTCAAATATATGCAATAAACGCAATTATATGTAGATAGATTGAATAATAAAATTGAATATGTGCATAATATTTACTTAAATAGAGTTATTACGCTGCCCTCATGTATGCAGATTATCATTTACAATAACATAACACTTACTACTTAATCATAGCACACATATAAGTACATAAATTATCAATTCCAATTTAAATTATTAAAAAATTTCCACCTTTATCCAAATAATATATTCTTAGAAAACTGTCGAAAAAAAAAATTACTAATCAAAAATCAAAAAGAAATTTTCCACCTGTAAATTCAATCAATGATGCCGTAAAATAAACAAAAAAAAACAAACTTAAATGAAAACCAAAAATAAATATTTGCGAAATAAAATTGTAATTATTTCCAAAAAAAACCAATACTCGTAATTATTTATAAATATAAAAGATATTAATGATCATCCTGTTTTTCTCTTTTTAAAATTAAGTGTATAGCATCATCATTTTTTGTGAATATTTCCATACCATTTTTCCTCTACATTACAAGTTAATTTATAATTCTATTTATTTATTTTTTTTTCTAAGAAAAAATTTTCTATTTTAAATTTATATACGAATTAAAATATATTAGTTTTCTGTTATACTTTCCTAATTTTTACTATAGCGAAAAAATTTATTTACAAAAAAAACAACAAATAAATTAAAACAATAATTTAAACCTCTTATATGTAGATATGTATATGTACAAACGTACATATGTATGTGCAATTTATATGATTGTTTACATATCAACTTGTCATTAACACATTTTACAAAAAAAAATGTTCATATAATGTAGAGAAAAATCGCAAATATTTTATTAATTTTTCATTATTATAAAAAAAAAAAATATCAACAAAAAAAATCTTCTCATATGTACGATCACAGAATATGTATATAAATATGTATATAAAATGTATGGCTATGTACAGATATAATATACTTGAGTATAACAATATAAATCACTTAAGCAAAAATTTTATATGTTTTCATTTCCTTATGCTACGAGTATATATATAAATAGCATTATAGCGTATATCTTAAGCTCTAGCTAACAAATTTTAAATTAAGTATAAACAAACTCTTTTATACATACTTATATACTTATACAATATTTAAGCAATAACACTTATAACAATTTAAAAACCCACAAAATTATAACAAAACAAAAAAAGAAAAATTAAAAGAAGAGCAAGCAAAAACAAAAAAAAAATAATGTAAACAATTTTGCAATAATTTTGTGACAACTTAATTTGTAAATTTATACACGAACTCATCTACATATATATATAACTATGTACAATACATATGTATGTATGTATGTAATATGTAGGCTTTTATTATAAAAACATATCAAAGATATTCAATCATAACTTTTATACAAGTTTTATACACATATATATAGTATGTGTATATATATGTATATTACATGTGTGTATGTATATAAATAATAAACATTATAAATCTTTTAAAATTATAGCTTTATGCAGAATGAATCCTTAAAATAATAATCAAAGACTATTCAAATAAAATTTAAGTTTTATGAATCAACAAAAATAACAAATTACAATGAAAAAAAATAAATTAAATCAGAAAACAACATATTCATGTGTACATACACACATATACAATTTATTTGTTTATATATAAAATTTTAATATAAGTATGTAGAAAAATGTAAAAATATACTGTAAATGATGAATTTTAACAGTAAAATGTAATTTTAAAAAACCATTTTAACTGTATTAGCCATTTGCTACGTTCAGTTCCATTCAAGGATATCTCAGGTTATTTACTTCATAAGTTGACACCGCGATTATAATATCTATATGGGAAGGCTGCAATAAGCCGTAGCTAAATATACCATATATGTAAGTACTATAAATATACCATATAAGTACTAGAATATTTACCCTTAATATTGTCGAAATAATTTTGAAACACCATCTAATCAAATCTATTGCAATTTCAGTATTTCTAATGTGTTATACTAGTTATAAACCGCAGTGAAGATTCTACTGTATACTTGTAACAATAAATCTTATCTCATATGTAAATAACATACAAACATACATTACGTATTTTCACATTATGTTACAAGATTTTTTTTTTGTACAAAATCATTGATATCTGGTATTTACTTATTTATTTATTTATTATTATAAATATCTGCGAATTTGTAAAGTTGAAGAGGTTATGTAAATTAACAATTTGAAATAAATATATGTTTGTATGTATGTTTGCAAATATAAATTTTACAATAGTTTAAATATATTATGAATTTATTTATTTGTGCATGAATTACTTTCTGTACAAATTGCTAATTTATAACAATATATCTATGTTATGTATACTGTTATACACATACGTAAATCAAAACAAATATGTATTATACTACAAGACGTATATAGTATGTATAACAATAACATGATTTTATAAGTATATTTCTTATTTGTATATGAGTAATCAAATATTGTATAAGTATGTATAAATATACTACTTAAATATCAATATAAAATAAACTTAATGTAAATTTTAAATTGTTATTCAAATTTTTTTATTTAATTTAATATTATTTTAACATAAACTTTCTTTCTAAATCTCTGAACAGTAAATGAAAAACTTATATACAAATATATACATAAATTAAAGACACAACATTTTTTTTTAGAAAGTTTCTCTATATGGACAAAATTTATTATTTTTTTAACATTCTATGTATAACGATTTTAACACACTTTTTTCAATTTTATTCTAAATATTTTATAAATTCTGAAATGTTATTTATTGTGCCCTATATTTTTATTGAATATTTTTTTTATTTAATAAGTGTTATAAATGTTATTTTAGCAAATAAACAATATTTTATAAATGAACAAATAATAAATTGTATAAGAAAAACACGCTTAAGGGATTTAAAATTAAATTATACAAGTTTTAATCAAAATATAATAAATTCAAAAATGCATTATATTAGCAAATTTGTGCAGATTTTGATAATATTTGCAGTTTTGTGCAGATATATCAATACTTAGTATACTTTATCTTAATATAATTTTAAAGACATGTTTCTCTACACATATTATTATCTATCGTGCACCGACCGCAGTTAGAAAGCCAGGACCACAAGAAAAGTATGTTCCTTCTCTTTCAGAGAACCAGATGGCTTATATAGTTCACTTGTAATAATACGCTCAATTACGGCCTAGTTATCACTGGGTAGCGGTAACAAATCGGCACATTTATGCTAAGCAACACAAGCCAAGTTAACCGACAAATACATATGATATATATGTTAAAATAACTAATCAAAATTTTTGGCGATAAATATAATTTCAGCGAAAAACAAAGAACGTATGAATTTTGTTACAACAAAAAAGAACTGTCACACATTATGTGACATTACGTCAGACATATAAAATATATTTCGAAAAAATAACGTTTTAGAATTTCTGTATAACATGTTAAAATTTCTGTAATACATTATTTTATAAACATAATTTTATAAAACTCATAATTATTATTAAAATCTACAATATTATTTATCTTTTTATAAATTTTAATATTGCGGTTGTATACAGTTGTTTTAAATTATTTATTATGTATGATATTTTTTGAATATTTATACATATATACATACTTGTCCGCAACATAACTTTAAAATTTATTCACGTCATCTTAATCTTTTTAATATTTTTATTCTTTTGTTCTTAAATTTATTCCACTTTTCAATCGGTCATTTTTAATATAAACTTAGTCAAAAAATATAATTATATGTATAACGTTCTTGAACAAAGAATCAAAGATATAAATTATATGTATACATATGTATGTATGTATGAATAATCAAACATAATAGTTCAATTCAAAATGTAAAATGCTATAATTATATTAATTTTCAACGAAATAGAATGAAGAATATGAAGAATTTTATAAATCAACATTATCTCTCAATATAGTTTTTGAACTAAATGTTGCTAAGAATAACGTAGCTATGCAATTTAAAATTTCATTTGATTACAAAATTTTGCGATACATGTTGTATACATAATTGTTCGTTCATACAATAAGATTTTTTAAATAAACTTTATAAACCAACTCATACAAAAACAATGTTGCGTATAAATGTTGCTAACAATGAAAAATATTGTTCAACGATAATTCAGAATTAAACTACATATGAAACATGCTTATAAACATATAAATGTTTATAAGCATTATGTGTATAGAAAAATATTGTTCGTGTTGATAACAATTGGTATGATATGGATCAGTAGATGTATGTTAAAAGGTTTGTTTATGTTTTTTTTTGTTAAAAAATATGAAATTCTCTGGAATTTTTTTTATTCTTCTTGTCTTTCTCCATTCTGATATAATGATTCGATCAAACTCTTAATTTCGAAATTTCGGAATAAAAAAAGATATAGAATTTTAATAATTGTTTTTTGTTTCTTTTTATAGATAATTTCTAATTCTTATGATATTTTGGTATTTATCATGTTTATACTGTTTCATTCTTCGTAACTTCATCGACTTGAAATTTTTATCCGCTTACCGCTGCTAATATTTTTATTTTTTTATTTTATATAATATGAAAACTCGTTGAGTCGCTGTATATTGAATTTTAATTTTATGTGTGGGTGTGTAACATACTCATAAAGTATGTTTATAGGTATGTATGTATATACGAATTTATTATGTTAAGCTGCACGATCTATTATACGATTATAGTGAGTAAGTAGTGTGTGGTGCCAAGCAATTCTCTATCATCTATAATAATATTATGCTTATGCTTGCTTGCTTGCTCAGAGGAGTCAAATTTCAAACAAAAAAAAAGAAACAATATTAAAATTAATTTTTTGTTTTTTTTTTTTTTTTCAATCAAGATGGTGTTTTTTTTTTTTTTGTGTTTATTTGTGAGTTGTTTGAGTCATTTAGGGTTTTAGAATTATTGTCATTTGTCTTTCTTCTCATGCAATGTATAAATAAGTCTATGTACATATTTATATATGTAGATATGTATTCTTAAATACTAAATTAGATAAACAAGAAAAATTGATTTAGTTTTTATAATTTTTAGTGAACACGATCAGAATATGATGCGTTTTTAATAGTGAATTCAAAATCAAAAATTTCTTGGAAAATAAATAAAAAAATATTTCCCATTTCTTTAGTCATTAATTAAGTAAATTTGTAATAAATTTTATTAGAAACTTAGTATTTTCGCATTTAAGACTACATTACAAAAAACCAAAATAACAATATTAGAAAGAGATGATTTTTAATTGAACTGTGGAAAATTTGAGTAATAAAAATATTCTTGAACATCATGTGACTACCAATAACTTTGACTTTAATGTCAAAGAAAATGAAAGAATTTTATAGAAAATATTTAATAAAAATTTCATTTTTAATTTCAAAATTTTCTAAATTACCTTTTTTTTTTTCTATATTTTCAGGCTGTCTCCTTGATGGAGTTACGCCATCGGCACCTCCAGATGTTCCACCACGTAACCCAACTATGAGCCGTATGAATGGTCGCGTAACTGGGAATACAAATGAATTAGGAGTAGATTTTGAACCTTCTTGTTTAGTAAGAACCCCATCTGGAAACGTATACATTCCCAGTGGAAATTTAAGTGAGTATCACTGTTAGTATCATTTTCAGTTTCTTTTATTTTGTTTTTTCATTATTTTAAAATTTTTATTATATTATAAATTTTTTATTTAAATTACAAATAATTTATTCTTAATACAATTAATTTTATTAATTTATTTTATTTAACGCAGATATTAATAAAGGATCACCAATTGATTATAAAGGTGGTTCAGCTTGTTCCACTCCAACAAAAGAGGGTGGTATTAAAGGTTACGAACGTAATAATTGTATGGGACCTGTGCTTCCACCACGCAGTGTTATGGGTGGTCTACAGTCACATCATCATCATTATTCAGCTCCAATGAATTTTAGAAAAGATTTAGCAGCACGTTGTAATTCAAAATGTGTTGCAATTGTTTCAACTTCTATAATAGCACTATTAGTTATATTATTTTTGTTATTAACTGGTAAGAACAAACACAAGCTACAAAAAAAAAACAGCAACTAATTCTTTTTTTTACGTTTTAAAAAAAATTATAGGATTCGGTGTACTTACATGGGCAACGTCGGCGCCATGTACAGTTCTAGTCGGTGAAGAAACATCAGAAATAACAGCAGCAAAAAGTACTAATAATGATTTAAGTAAATTACATCAAAATACACCAGGTAGATCAAAAACTGGTATTAATGGTGGTCAACCAATAACAGTAACAGCAGCAACATCATCATTATCAGCATCATCAACAGTATTAGCTGCTGTATCACCATCAATAGCAACAGCAACATCATCTAGTGTATATCCTGTTGGTATGTTCATTCAATTTTAATATTTTTTTTTTTTAACAAAAATCAATCGAATTATAAAATTTAATTGCTTTTTATTTTTATTTTTAATGTATTTTTTAACTGTTCTTGTTTTTCTTTTTTATTCTTTATTTCATTATGTATGGGTTTTTTGCATAAACTTTTCTTACTATCACAACTTTCTTTTATACATTGAATGTTTTTTGTTTTGTTGTACATTTTATTTTTATTTGTTTAATATTAAATCAAAAACTAAAATTACAAACGCAACATAAAATAAAAATTATAAAAATTGAAAACATCTTAATAAAAATCTTTATGGAACTGATGAAGGCAAACATCGAAAATTTGGAAGAATACGTAGGGATTTAGCTAAACAATATTATCCTCCTCATCATAATAATTATGATTCCATTAATTCCCTATCCGGTTCATATACTATGACAACATCCTTAAAACCCTCCCTATCTACATTTTATTCTTATATTAAAAATATTGAAAATTATCATCAGGACATTGAATCTACTAATGTAAATAGCCCAGAGACAATAAACGAATATTATGAAAGTACACAACGAATAGATGAAGAAGAACAAGAGAAGAAACAATATAAACAACAAAATATTGACAATACAATATATGATGATTTTCAATCATCAATTACCCCAACCACCAACGAATATGATGAAATAAAATCTGTTCATATATGGACAGTTAAAACAATTGATATTGATGATGAAAATGGACAGGATCAAATGTTAAATGATGGTGTACTATCTGATTATGTTGAAGATCAATTTGTTTACAAGAATAATAGAAAAGAAAATATAAATAAAAGAAAAAATTCAGAAAAATCAAATAAGGATAACTATTTTTACAATATTGAAGAAAAACATGATATTGATATATATCCGTTGGGGGATAAGGATAATATTGCAACTAATGTTAATAATAAACATAAAAACGACAATAAAAAATCACTACAAAATGGAGTTAAAAATTTTAATTCGAAACCATTAAAATTATCTTCTCATATGAAAACAACAAACAATATAAATCCTACAATAACATCCAATCCTCCATTTTTAGAAGATAAATCAACAAAAAATTATAATGATAATTTTCATGATGTGAGTGGCAAAAGAATTCTTGTTAATCTAACAATTGGTACTGATAATGGATCTGGTACTAAAAATCATGCTGTATACACTTTACATGTTTCAGTACCAGAAGATGATAACAATGAAATGCCTAATGAAATCGATAATGAACCAGATCCTAATGATTTAATGGGAGATCGAAATGAACCGAAAATTTTCCGTCACATCGATATTGGACCTGAAAATAATGAAAGAAATGGATGTATTGTTGAACCACCACCAAAATTTCCAAGTTGTCCACCATGTCATTGTCCAGTTCCAGATGCTATTAGAAAACCAAATTTTATTTTAGATGCACGTAATAATTATGAAATCGATGATAACGAAACTATTGAAATAAAAAATATTAAAAAAAATTCTAAAACGACTAAAAGTACAACACTTTCGGATAATTTTAAAAATAATTCATTTGAATTACCTACAAAATCTTCCACTTCCACTACTGAATTTCCTTCTTCATCGTTACCAGATAATTTTATAGCTAATCCTAAATGCCCTGATGTAGCACCTGTACTAATATTGGAAGGTGATAGTGTTTTATTTTTGTTCTTTTGCTTTCATTTTCATTTTCAATTTATGCATGTTTTAAAAACGCTTTTCCATTATTTGACTCAATATAAATTAAGAAAAACATGATCAGCTCTCATGATTAACCTTTTAACATTCTTACATGAAATGCGAATAATAAAACTAAAAATTTTAATGGTTAACATATGCAATATTCTAAACAATTAACATTAGCCTGAATGTATGCAATTATTTATAACTAATATACATTTTGTGTGTTTAATACAAAATTCATGATGACTATTAAAAATATTTTCATAATTACTTTTTATAGGAGCTAGAACATTCCCAGCAAGAAGTTTTCCACCAGATGGCACAACTTTTGGACAAATAGCACTAGGACAAAAATTAACTAAAGAAATTCAACCCTATAGTTATTGGAATATGCAATTTTATCAATCAGAACCAGCTTATGTTAAGTTTGATTATAGTATACCACGCGGTGCATCGATTGGTGTATATGGTAGAAGAAATGCTTTGCCAACACATACACAATACAATTTCAAAGAAGTTTTAAATGGCTTTAGTGTTAGAACAACAAGAGCAACACACGTAAGTTTTAATATAATACAGAATTTAAAAATTGAAATTTATTATTTGGACTCTTGGTTAATTTAAAAAATAAATTTTATTTTAGCCTTCCTTAACACGAGAAGTAACTCGGTATATGGAATCTGGACATTGGTTTATATCATTGTATAATGATGATGGAGATGCACAAGAAATAACTTTCCATGCCGCTATTGCTGAAGATATGACACAAAATTGCCCTAATGGTTGTTCCGGTAATGGTCAATGTTTATTAGGACATTGTCAATGTAATCCCGGATTTGGTGGTGACGATTGTAGTGAAAGTGTATGCCCAGTATTATGTTCTCAACATGGTGAATATTCAAATGGAGAATGTGTATGCAATCCAGGCTGGAAAGGTAAAGAATGTTCACTGCGACACGATGAATGTGAAGTTGCAGATTGTAATGGTCATGGTCATTGTGTTAGTGGAAAATGTCAATGCATGAGAGGTTATAAAGGGAAATTCTGTGAAACTGGTAAGTTATATAATGATAAATTTAAGAATTTCTGTATATATTTTAATGAAAATTTTTTTTTTGATATATTTTTAGTTGACTGTCCACATCCTACATGCTCTGGACATGGTTTCTGTGTTGAAGGTGTTTGTATATGTAAAAAAGGTTACAAAGGTTTAGATTGTGGTTCGACAGATCATGATGCATTACAATGTCTACCAGATTGTTCTGGGCATGGTACATTTGATTTAGATACACAAACATGCCATTGTGAAAATAAATATAGCGGTGATGATTGCTCTAAAGAACTATGTGATTTAGATTGTGGTCAACATGGTAGATGTGTTGGTGAAACATGTGCATGTGATCCAGGATGGGGTGGTGATTATTGTAATAATAAATTATGTGATGCAAGATGTAATGAACATGGTCAATGTAAAAATGGAACATGCTTATGCGTAACTGGTTACAATGGAAAACATTGTACAATTGAAGGTTGTCCTAACGGTTGTTCTAATCATGGTCAATGTCGTGTCAGTGGTGAAGGAACTTGGGAATGTAGATGTTATGAAGGTTGGGATGGTCCTGATTGTGGTATCGCTTTAGAATTAAATTGTGGTGATAATAAAGATAATGATAAAGGTAAAGAAGAAAATTAAATGTTTAATTCAATATATACATATAATTAAATAAATATATTAAATTTTGTAGATGGACTAGTTGATTGTGAAGATCCAGAATGTTGTTCAAGTCATAATTGTAAAACATCACAATTATGTGTCTCATCACCGAAACCGATTGATGTTTTATTAAGAAAACAACCGCCAGCAATAACAGCATCATTTTTTGAACGTATG
The DNA here is from genome assembly GCF_029603195.1 of Condylostylus longicornis. NCBI lineage: Eukaryota > Metazoa > Arthropoda > Insecta > Diptera > Dolichopodidae > Condylostylus > Condylostylus longicornis. The sequence goes on along the minus strand of NW_026578052.1, from coordinate 1,935,661 downwards.
AAATTTTTAATAGATGAAAGCAGTTTACAAAATTATGCAAAATTAGAAACATTCAATGAAAGGTTAGTAAAACTATAACAATATAAATTTTGTTATACAAATAAGAAAAAAAAAACTAATACATATAAAATAAGAATATTTAAAAATGATGATTAATAATAAGTTAAGGAGGATTTTTAATACTAATTTGGTAAAGAGCAAAAATTCAGATAGTTTTATTTTTTAAATTGAATTTTTTTTTTTTCTTTAAATATTTTGTGTTTTTTTTCCGTCAAGAAAATACAAGCAATTTATATTTACAAAAATTTATTGCTATAATTTTATTGAAAATTGAAAAATTTGTTAAAGTAATTGTTTTAATAATTTAAAAATTATATTTGAAATTCTAAATTGAATTAAAATTTTAAAGTAGTAAATATATTTTTCAATAAATTTTCAATAAAATTATTGTATAAATGATTTATAAATTCAATTGCAAAAAAAATAATTAATTTTAAACTACCAAATTAATTAAAAATTTATTTTTATTTTTCATTTTATTTTATTAAAAAAACTTTTATTGAACGTATAATTTAATTTTAAATAAGAAAAAAGAAAAATTTAATTTATTGTGCCCCTGTCTAAAATACTAAATATATGTATATATATACATTTATGTATATATATGTATATATATAAAATTTTCCTATCAAATTATCAAAAAAAAAAATCCTTAGATTCCTTCCTTATTACCTCAAAAATTTTGTGTTCTTTCATCGAAAAAAAAAAAAATTTTTTTTTTATTTTTTAATTTCTTACTTGTACAATTTTTAATTTTTCTAAATTAGAGAAAAAAAAAATTTTCTTTCAATTTTTCCTTTAAAAAATAAAATTGTAAAGAAAATTTTTTATGCTTTTTTACCTGTTCATGCACAGAATAAGGAATTTTTGTATATTTATTTTAATTTTTAATTTTTTTTTCATTTTAATTTAAATTTCAAATAATTAACATTATTTTTCATTATTTTTTTTTTGTTAATTTTTTAATGTATTCAGAATATTCAAAATAATATTGAAAAATTTAAGAAATATTAGAAAATTCATTCATTATAGAGTCTCTATTAATAAATATTTTATCAGAAAAAAAAATTTTTTTTTTTTTAGTTTTGTATTTCAATTTTGTTTACTGGTAATTTAAAAAAAAATTTATTTACAAAAGGGTCCACGAAAAGAGCATATACAGGTGAAATTTTCATTAAAAATTTATAAATAAATGATTTGAATGACATTGAAATTCTAAAATAATTGCCTGCTATAAAAATTTGCACAGTTTTCCTAAAACAAATGGCAAGAATAAATTTTCTCTTAAATTCAAGAATAAATTTATTAAACAACCATAAATATTCTAATCAAAAATTTTCTTTGATTTTGAACAGTTTACTTAAGTTCTTCAATTTTCTTAACTTCAAATTTTAAAATTAAATTCAATTTTAAGAGTTATTGTATAGGAAAAATAAAATTTTTAACCCAATAATCCACTTAAACTCTTATATATAGCATATTCTGGAGTGCTCTCCTTAAATATTTTTCACAACAATATCCAACACTTTCTTGTTTGCTCAATATTTTTTCAAATAAAAGTATCCAAATAAAATACCATTAAATTTGGTTCAACAATTCTGATTTTGTAATAACAATCAAACTTGATTATCTCAAAAATCCCAATTACATGAAAATAATTAATATTTTCAATTTATTTATTTATATTTATAGGGATAGCAAGTATAGCACATATTATATAGTTTCGTCAAGTTTTTTTGTTATTCAAGTCACCTTTTTTCTTTTGCCTAAATTTAAAATTTTATTCAAAGTGATTAGTTTTTTAATACACTAAATTTCATTTTCAAATTGAATTTAAATCACCTAAAATAAATTCTTACACTCTATAGAAAGAATTTTAATATTTTTTCAAAAAAAAAAACAAAAATTATTTTAAATATTACACCTCATGATTTCAATATGTTATTCAAATGATTTTAATAATTAATTTATTTTCTTTTAAGTGCAAAATGTACATAAACCAAATTCTCTCGAGAAAAGAAATTTCTTCTCTTGGACTCTTAATATATTATCTTATATTATTATCATTTAATCGGTGTAGGATATTTTTTTTTACTCTACATAAAATATTAATATACATTTTGATTAATAATTAATATTATTCATTTAATTTGAAAAAAAAAAAATAATAATAATAATAAACTACTTTTTTTCATTAAAAAAAAATATCTAACAAAAACTTTTTTTCTTTTTTTTTTCTTATTTAATTCTTTCCTGACACTGATAATCAAAAATATTCAAAATATAAAAAAAAAAACAAATGTACGGTAACTACTACTATTACTACTACTACCACTACTAATCTACTACTTAATGTTGTTATTGTTATATAATCAACTATATTTTTCGTTAACAAAAAAAAAATGTATAAATAAATAAAAAAAAACAAATACTACATTAAATCTAACGCTACTAACATCGTAACAAAATTTTTTATCGTAAAATTTTTTTTGTATATTTAACGAAATTATTCAAAAAAAAAATAATAATGACAATGTAAACATTAACCATCATTCATATTCTCATTATTACAAAAAAAAAATATCGAATATCGAATATCGAAATCGAAAAACATAATTTAAATTTTAAAACAATGAAAAAAACCAAACAAAACCAAAAAACTAAAAAAAAAAACAAATAACAGCGTATTCTGGAACTTTTTTAATGCAAGGTAAGAAATTGGTTTTTTTTTCTAACTCCTTCATTAATCTCAGAAAATATTTTTGTTTTTTGATAAAAGTCGAAATTTCTTTAATTTTCTTTTTTTTTTTTTTAATTTAAACCCTTATATAATTTTCTGTAATCAAATTTTATTTATTTTTCCAAATTGGCATAAATTTTAAATTTCTTTTCTTTGTTTTTTAGAATTTTCATAAAATTTTTATCAATTTAATAATTGGAATTTTACAAAATTATTCTTCTTTGTTTTTATCTTTTGAAATTATTATTGTAAATTTTCTGAGATGTCATTTTCGTTAAATTTCTATTTTTTTTTTATTTTTGTTATTTCCACAAATATTCATTCAAAGATGAAAAAAAAAATACAAGTCTGTAAAACGAATGATAGTTTTATTTTGAAAAGCTTTGAGTTAGAATTTTACATAACATTTCAAATTGTAATAATAATTTTGATTTTTATAGAGATATACGAAAATTTCGCTACATTTTACATTAATAATGGTATTTTGTTAACAAATTTTGTTTATAAACGCGACTAAGCATTGAAAACCTTTGGCGTCATCTTTCTGAATAAATTTTAACTATATAATTAAACAAAAATACATCGCAATACCAAAAATGTATGAAAACACACTAAACACTCATTTCCCTACATTTCATCTTACATTAATAAATTTTTGAATCATAATGAAATGAGTATCAAAAACTGTGCTCAAAATCCGAAAGAGAAAGGTGTCATATGTAAATGTGACATTTGCAGGTAGATTGCAAATACAGTCAAATTTTAAATCCTGATCAACTACATCTAAATTAAAATCTACAATATATGCGCAGTTGTAGTTGACTGCTTCTCTGAATGACATTTCCGTTTACCGATTTTCAAATAGAACAATAATCTGACAAGCAGCTTATAGAAATTTTCTCTGTCATAAATATAATTGAAATATTTATTCGAGATATTTAAATATAATAATGTAAATATTAAATTAAATAGGAAAAGAAATGTTTTTTAAAATTCATACTCAATGCTAGAAACATTTTATAATTACTAACTTTCTATTTTATATTTTTATTGCTATATTATTAATTTGTAGAATTATACTAATCATAAATATTAATCAAATATAACATATTATCTAACAAATAAGATTGATGCAAAAAGTAGTATTTTATTTGGAAAACAATTATAGTTAGTTAAACACTTTTGTTGAAATATAATTTTAAATTTTTTAATTTTGTAAATTAAAAACAAAAAAATATTACAAGATTAGCAACAATACTATAATTTAAAATTTTAATATTAAAAGTACAAACAAAAAACTTGTTATTTAATTTATTAAATTAAAAAATGCTTCTTCATTCATTTTATTTAATTGTAATTTTATAATTGAAATTATATGCATGATATTTTATTAATTTCATTTATATTTTAGAATACTAAATTGGTTATAAAACGTTTAATTGCATACTAATACAAATTTAAAAGAGAAAAGCATAAAGTCTTAACAATAAAATGTGCAAGATATTTAAATTTGTAATATTGTTTCGGAAAATTTAGAATTATCGAATTGATCCATGCAAACGATTAATTAATAAAAAATTTAATTAATTAAAAAGACTTAGTTAAGAACACAATGCGGGAATAAAAATTTTTTGCACGTAAATACTTAATATTAAAAAAAATTTACGAAGAGTTGCCAAATTAATTGATTTGACTTTATGCTAGATATTAAGCTTTAAGTAAACACAAAAATATTTTTGAGAAACTTTTTAACTATTCCATTTTAAATGCATTCTTTTAGTATTAAAGCATTATTGAATTTAAATTATTAAAAAAATATACAAATATTATAATTTTAAAATACATTTACATAAACTTATTATCTAGTACATGCAAATATTATAATCTTAATGTATAATATTACCATATACATTCGACATTTTTAAAAATTTTATTATAATAAGAAAATCTTTTTCCTAATATTGTGTCTGTCATTTTTGTGTATATGTGAATTTGTTAATTTTTATTTTAATTTTATTTTTAAGTTTTGAAAAAAAAAAATATTTTTTTTTTTAATTATTATTAATGAAAACAACCAACAAAATTATAAATTTTATATTATTGAAATAAATTATTATTTCGAAATTTTAAAAATTCATATTTGAAATTATAATAATTATTGAAAAAATATTTTTTGAAATTTAATTTTTTATTATTTTATAAATTTTATTTTAAGTTTCTTGCTTTTAATTTATAATTTATAATAAAAAAAAAAAAAAAACAAATTTTATAATATTGTAATAATTATAAAATTCAATTTTTTTGTAGTCGATCTGCTGTTATACGTGGCCGTGTTGTAACATCACTTGGTATGGGCTTAGTTGGAGTACGTGTATCAACAACAACACCATTAGAAGGATTTACATTAACACGAGATGATGGATGGTTTGATTTAATGGTTAATGGTGGTGGTGCAATAACATTACAATTTGGACGTTCACCATTTCGACCACAAAAACGTATTGTTCAGGTTCCATGGAATGAAGTTGTTATTATAGATGTAGTTACTATGACAATGTTAGATGAAAAACCAATTCCGAGCATAACACATACATGTTTCTCACATAATTATGATAATATGAAACCGGTTGTATTAGCATCATGGAAACATGGTTTTCAAGGTGCATGCCCAGATCGTTCAGCTATATTAGCGGAATCTCAAGTTGTACAAGAATCATTACAAATACCCGGTACCGGTTTAAATTTAGTTTATCATAGTTCACGTGCTGCCGGTTATCTATCAACAATTAAATTACAATTAACTCCCGAAGAGATTCCACCAACCTTATATAGAATTTATTTACGTATAACAATTGAGGGTATATTATTTGAAAGAATATTTGAAGCTGATCCTGGTATTAAATTTACATATGCATGGAATCGTTTAAATATTTATAGACAAAGGGTTTATGGTGTAACAACAGCTGTAGTAAAAGTAGGTTATCAATATACTGATTGTAAAGATATAATTTGGGATACTCAAACAACAAAATTAAGTGGACATGATATGACAATATCTGAGGTAGGAGGTTGGAATCTTGATATACATCATAGATATAATTTCCATGAGGGTATATTGCAAAAAGGTGATGGTTCTAATATATACTTAAAACATAAACCGAGAATAATTTTAACTGCTATGGGTGACGGACATCAAAGGCCTTTAGATTGTAATGATTGCGAGGGTATAGCTTATAAACAACGTTTATTGGCACCAGTTGCTTTGGCATCGGCACCAGATGGTAGTTTATTTGTTGGAGATTTTAATTATGTCCGTCGTATTATGACTGATGGTACGGTTAAGACCGTTGTAAAATTAAATGCTACACGAGTTTCATATCGATACCACATGGCTTTAAGTCCTTTAGATGGTACATTATTTATATCAGATCCGGAGTCTCATCAAATAATAAAGGTTAAAAATAAGGATGATTTTAGTAATCCGGAACATAATTTTGAACCGGTAGTCGGCTCAGGTGAAAGATGTCTTCCAGGTGACGAAGCACATTGCGGTGATGGCGCTTTAGCTAAAGACGCTAAATTAGCTTACCCCAAAGGAATAGCAATTTCTAGTCAGAATATTTTATACTTTGCTGATGGAACAAATATTAGAATGGTTGATCGTGATGGTATTGTAACAACTTTAATTGGGAATCACATGCATAAATCACATTATAAACCCTTACCATGTGAAGGTACATTAAAATTGGAAGAAATGCATTTAAGATGGCCAACTGAGTTAGCTGTCAGTCCACTAGATGACACTCTTCATATAATTGATGATCACATGATTTTAAGAATGACCCCTGATGGTAGAGTGAGAGTTATTTCGGGAAGGCCATTGCATTGTGCCAGTACAATAACTACATACGATAGTGACCTAGCAACACACGCAACACTCGTTATGCCACAAAGTATAGCATTTGGTCCTATGGGCGAACTTTATGTAGCTGAAAGTGATTCGCAACGTATCAATAGGATTCGCGTAATTGGAACCGATGGCAAAATATCAACTTTTGCGGGAGCCGAATCAAAATGTAATTGCTTAGAACGTGGGTGTGATTGCTTTGAAGCTGAGCATTATTTAGCAACTAGTGCTAAATTCAATACAATTGCCGCAATTTCAGTCACTCCTGATGGTCATGTTCATATTGCCGATCAGGCCAACTACAGAATTCGTTCTGTTATGCCAAGTATACCTGAAGCAAGCCTTTCTCGGGAATATGAAATATACGCCCCCGATGCCCAAGAAATTTACATTTTCAATCGATTTGGACAACATATTGCAACCAGAAACATTTTAACTGGCGAAACGACTTATGCATTTACATACAACGTTAATACTTCAAATGGTAAATTAAGTACTGTAACTGACGCTGCAGGCAACAAAGTATTTTTCTTAAGAGATTACACATCCCAAGTGAACTCGATAGAAAATACCAAAGGACAAAAATGCCGTCTGAGAATGACAAGAATGAAAATGTTACATGAATTAAATACACCAGATAATTATAATGTTACATTTGAATATCACGGCCCGACTGGCCTTCTAAAAACCAAATTGGACTCAACAGGAAGATCATATGTTTACAATTATGACGAGTTTGGTCGATTAACATCAGCTGTTACACCAACGGGACGTGTAATCGATTTGACTTTTGATCTCAGTGTCAAAGGAGCCACTGTTAAAGTTTCTGAAAACGCCCAAAAGGAGATTTCTATGTTAATTCAAGGTTCTAGTGTCGTTGTACGTAACGGTGAAGCTGAGTCGAAAACGACCATTGAATCGGACGGAGGTACAGTTAGTTCAACTCCTTGGGAACAAACAGTGCAAATGGAAACTGTTCCATATCCCATTCTTTCTGAAATTAATCCAGTCTTCGGTGAGAGTTATCCAGTTCCAGCAAAACAAAGAACTGAAATTGCAGGAGAATTAGCTAATAGATTTGAATGGCGTTATTTCATTAAAAAACTTCAAAGTGGAAAAGGAAATAAAAATCAAAGATCTTTGACTCAAATAGGAAGGAAACTCAGAATAAATGGTGATAATGTGCTAACCCTTGAATATGATAGAGATAATCTTTCTGTTATGGTATATATTGACGAAAAACAAGAACTATTAAACGTAACTTATGACAAAACAGCCCGTCCCATTTCATTCAAGCCACAATCTGGAGACTATGCTGATGTTGACTTAGAATATGATCGATTTGGTCGGTTGGTTACTTGGAAATGGGGTGATTTGCAAGAAGCTTATACTTTTGATAGAAATGGTCGACTAAATGAAATAAAATATGGAGATGATTCTTCAATCGTGTACTCATTCAAGGATATGTTTGGCAGTCTCCCGTTGAAAGTAACTACACCAAGACGTTCCGATTATCTTTTACAATACGATGATGCTGGAGCACTACAATCCTTAACCACTCCGAGAGGACATATTCATTCGTTCTCTCTGCAAACTTCTTTAGGATTCTTTAAATATCAATATTTCTCTCCGATAAATAGACATCCATTTGAAATTTTATATAACGATGAAGGTCACATTTTAGCTAAAATCCATCCTCATCAATCTGGTAAAGTAGCTTATGTATACGACAGTTCAAGCAGACTGGAAACGATACTTGCTGGCTTATCATCGACACACTATTCTTATCAAGAAAAAACGGGACTTGTTAAGGGCGTTGAAGTTCAAGAGCCCGGATTCGAATTAAGAAGAGAATTTAAATATCATGCAGGTATATTAAAAGATGAAAAATTGAAATTTGGCTCAAAGAATCCATTAGACTCAGCTCATTTCAAATATTCTTATGATGGCAACGCCCGACTAAGTGGCATTGAAATTGCTGTAAATGAGAAAGATTTGGCAATGACAAGATATAAGTATGGCCAAAATTTGGGCAACCTTGAATTAGTTCAAGATTTGAAAATCACCAGGAACGCATTTAATCGCACAGTTATACAGGACGCAGCCAAACAATTCTTTACAATAACAGACTTTGACCAGCATGGTCGTGTCAAAAGTGTTTTAATAAATATTAAATCATTTGATGTCTATAGATTGGAATTGGATTATGATTTAAGAAATAGAATAAAGTCACAAAAAACAACATTTGGCAGGTCAACTTCGTTTGACAAAATTAACTACAATGCTGATGGTCATGTAATAGAAGTTGTCGGTAGCAATAACTGGAAATATTTATATGATGAAAATGGAAACACAGTTGGCGTAATTGATCAAGGAGAGAAAACAAATCTAGGATATGATACCGGTGATCGCGTTATTCAAGTTGGTGATATTGAATTTAATAATTACGATGCTAGAGGTTACGTAGTTAGACGCGGTGAACAGAAATATCGTTATAATAATCGAGGCCAGCTTATTCATGCATATGAAAGAGATATTTTCCAAAAATGGTATTATTATGATGACAGAGGTCGTTTAGTGGCATGGCACAACAATAAAGGCAACACCACGCAATTCTATTATTCAAACCCTAATAATCCGTCCCTAATAACACATGTTCATTTCCCTAAGGAAGAAAAAACTATGAAATTGCTTTATGACGACAGAGATATGTTAGTGGCAATAGAAGATAGCGAACAGCAAAGATTTTATGTTGCTTGTGATCAAAACGGAAGTCCATTAGCTTTCTTTAATATAGAAGGAAAAATTATTAAGGAAATGAAACGCACTCCATTCGGTAAAATCATTAAAGATACAAATCCAAGTCTCTTTGTACCAGTTGATTTTCATGGCGGTATATTGGATCCTGTCACTGGACTTGTCTATGTTGAAAATCGTTTATATGATCCGACTGTCGGCCAATGGATGACCCCGTTATGGGAAACATTAGCAACAGAAATGAGTCTTCCAACTGATGTATTTATTTATAGATTCCATAACAATGATCCAATTAATCCAAAGAATCCAATGCAATATATGATTGATTTAGACTCATGGTTGAAATTATTCGGTTATGATTTGAATCGTATGCAAAGTCTGAAATATACCAAAGAACAGCATTATGTGCCACAAGCAACTATTAAATCATCATCTTTAGCACCAGATTTTGGTGTAATGTCAGGCCTACAATGTATTGTTGAAAAAGTCAACGAAAAATTCAGTGATTTTGGATTTGTTCCAAAACCACTTTTAAAAATTGAACCAAAGACTAGAAATTTATTACCAAGAGTATCATATCGTCGTGGTGTTTTTGGTGAAGGTGTTCTATTATCAAGAATTGGTGGTAGGGCATTAGTTAGTGTAGTTGACGGTAGTAATAGTGTTGTACAAGATGTCGTATCATCTGTATTTAATAATTCATATTTCTTGGACTTACACTTTAGTATACATGATCAAGACGTTTTTTATTTTGTTAAAGATAATATATTAAAAACACGCGATGATATGGATGAATTAAGACGTTTAGGTGGTATGTTTAATATTTCAATACATGAAATAAATGAACATGGTGCCGTTGGTAATACACCAAAAGAATTACGTTTACACAGTTCTGATGCTGTTGTAATAATAAAATATGGTGTTGATCCAGAACAGGAAAGGCATAAAATACTTAAACATGCTCATAAACGTGCTGTTGAAAGAGCATGGGAATTAGAAAAGCAATTAGTAGCGGCCGGTTTTCAAGGTCGCGGTGATTGGACTGAAGAAGAAAAAGAAGAATTAATATCTCATGGGGATGTTGATGGTTGGACTGGTGTAGATATACATAGTGTACATAAATATCCACAATTAGCTGATGATCCGGGTAATGTAGCATTCCAAAGAGATTCAAAACGTAAAAGGCGACGAATTGGTTTTCATAGAAATAGTTCATTAGGTGAAAATAAATTAAGAAGAATGGCAACGACGTGAAGCGAATCATTCGATATTATATATATATAAATATTTAAATATAATTCATAATAATAAATTAAAAATAATTATAATGTATAAATACGAAACGATTTTAATATTAACAAGAAGATAAAAAATGATGAAAGAAAAAAACAAAATAAAATAATTAACAATAATTAATTGAAATGAAGAAGAAAAAAATACATTTTTTTTTATTTATTGAAATTCATATTTCAATAAATATAAAAAAGTGAAAAAAATTAAATAATTTGAATTATATAAGGAAAAATATTTTTTATAAATATTTCAAAATGAAACTATGTAATGAGGAACCTAAAAAAAAATTTTGTGAGATTATTAACATTATTAAAATAATCACACACAAATAAAATTCTTTGTAAATTTAACTATAAAAATCATTAATTTATATAAAAACAAAAAACAATATTCTTTTGTAAATTTTTCTTTCTTTTAATTATTTCTGGTAAACATAAAGAAACCCTATTATAAATATATATATGTATTAAGTATATACACATATATATCTGTATATCCTTTAAGTGATACTGTAATTATTATTATTATTATTAATTAATTAACTAATTATTATAATTTTATTTTTATTTGTTTTTTAATTAATTATAATGTTACAAATATAAAACAAAAAAAAAATTAAAATTTTTAAAATTGTGATATATTTCTATATTTAAAATGAAATGAAACCCATAAAATTAAAACAAAAAAATATTATAAAAAATAACTATAATAAAGAAAGCATGTATGTAATATAGGAAAATAAAGCATAATTAATTATTATTAATTAATAATTATCATTTGAACTTATTTTACATATTTTTTAAATAATTTTTTTATTTTTATATATGTATATATATATACATTAAAAATATATATACAAATACATTATTTTGTACTACAAATATTAAATAAAATTGTTTATTTTTTTTTTTGTTTATAACCAAACTAAGTTTATTAAACAAAAAATTACAAAAAAAAATTATTGATATAATTTAAATTATTAAGTTGCTTACTCATATTATTATTAAAATATAAATAATAAAAAAAAAATGGAAAATTAAATATATAAAAATAATTATATAAATAATAACTAAAATTAATAAAAAAAAATAAGAAATAACAGTAATGTCCTTGCAATTAAGATGAATGTAGAGATTAGAAATTGTAATTATATATATATATATACACTAATATTATACAAAATAAACTTGAAATAAAAAAAATGGGTAGTAAAATAAAAAAAAAAACAAAATTACCCTATAAATAACTAAAATATAAGAAGAAAATTAAAAAAAAAAATAGAGAGAGATAAATAGAGAAAAGCATGAAGAAGTCAACACTACATAACATACAAAATCCCAATTAAGTATGAGATAAAAATTTAAACGCAAAACAGAAAGCAAAACAATAAATTAAATATGCTGCAAATTTACACAATTTTCAATATACTGAAAAAAAAAATAAAAAAAACTTATAAAAAAGCAAAACAAAATTATAGAAAAATTCAATACAAAACTATTATTTTGTTTATTATTATTTGTTTCATTAAAAAAAAAAAAAAGATATTGTTATACCAAACAAATTTAATAAAAAAAAAATAATGAAAAAAAATTATTAAAATTTATGTAAAAAACCAAAATTTCTTTTTTTTTCTAATTTTATTTATTTTTTAATTATGGCAACAAAATAATAAATAATTAAATTAAGAAAATGTAAAAAAAAAAGAAAATAATTCAAAATTAGAAAAAAAAAATGACTGAAAATAATCTTAATAAAAAAAAAAGAAATCAATAGAAAAGAAAATCTTGCAATAAATAAATAGTTGTGTATAAAAATTAATTATTAAATGTATAAAAATAAGAACAATATTAATTATCAATAGAAATTAAAAAAAAAATTACAGTTTTTAAAATTTATTTAAAAAAAAATTTCTCATTTTCAATTTTTTTATCTTGAAATTTTTTTTTTTTTTAAATTGCAAAACAAAAATTTAAATAAACAGTATTTAATAATATTTTTTTATTTTTATATTAATTTTTGTCATTTAAATTTCACCAAAAAAAATATACATACCCATATATATATACTCGTATACTAAGGTATATGATTTAAAAAACAAAATATATATCAGAAAACATAGTGTATAATTCTATATACAGTTTCTGAAATTAATACTCATTTAATATATAAACATAAATTTTTGATTTTAAAATTTATATAGTTAAAATATAAAATAAAAAATTAGAAAAAAAAAATTGAATTTTTTTTTATAAAAGATTTAGTCGAATTTATTTAATAATAAAATTTAAAATAACAATAATTTTTTCATCATCTTATAGTCTCGTAACTACTTATTTACTACTAAAAATAGCATATCAATAAAATATGGCAATTCTTTAATTAAAAATGAATAATATTGTATTGAAATCTCAAAACAAAAATTTACAAAAATAAACTCATTTTAATCAAATTATACTCATTAAAAATATTTTAAATAAATTGATTTGAAATTCGAATACTGTCAAATTTAAAATATTTACAAATACTCAAATATTATTGTTTTTTTTTTTTAAATTTCATTTTAAAAATCAATTTCAAATTACATATTTATAAGATTAAAATTACTACAATTTAATATTATAATTGTAGTATAATTTTTAACTCATTTACTAAATAAAATCGAATGAAATAAGACTAATTTATAATAATTAATAAAAATAGAAAAGAAAAAACTCATTTTACCATTAAAAATACTCATATTTGCCATATGAATTATAATTTTTCAATATTAATTTGTAATAAAATAAAATAATATAAAAACAAAATTTAAAACAAAAACCATTTTTTTATAAAAATAAAAAAAAATAACCGGAAATAGCAATTATTTTCAATTTCTCTAAGAAATTTACTGCTAATTTCTCCGAAATTAAAGAATTTATAAATTCTTATATCTTGAAAAAACGCAAAACTAATTTTTAAAATAAAATTAATTTTAGTAAATAAAAAATAACTTCCAAAAAAATAATTTCGACAAAATCTTTTATTAAAAAAGAAATTTTTTTTTTTTGTTTTTTTCGAATTAAAAATTTGGAAAATAAAAATAATAATTAATGACAATGAAAAATCTCTGCCATTTTTTTTTATTATAATCTACTTATATATCTATATACATATTTGTAATATCAAAAAAAAAAAAAAAAATAATAAACAAAACATTTAATATACTACTCTCTTGTATAAAAACAAAAAATTAAGTTAATCATTCTTTTTATACTATCGAATATACTATATACATATATAAATATATATAATATATATATATATAAAAATCTCTCTATTAAATCTCTCATTTAAACACAAATAAATTTTTATATTACATTAATTAATTAATAATTACTATATATATATGTAATTGTATTGTAGCCATTCTGTAAAAAAAAAAAATATTATTATAACGTGTACGTAACTAAATAATTATTGTTAAAATTTATGTTTTTTTTTTTTTTTGTATAAAATTAAATTAAATATTGTTTTATAAAATATTTTTTAATTATAATCCCAATTATATATATACAGTATGTGTACATTATTTATTTTTTTTTAACTATATACATACATATAAATATACAGAATTAAAAATAAAAAATAATTATTGCATTTAATTAAATAAAATTGTTTTGTTTTTTTTTTTAACTATTCATTTTTTTTTTAAATATTTTTTATATATTATTTCCAAGATAGTCTGAAGAAGATAAAAAAAAAATACTATGATTATTATTTACTATTTTGCTTTCGAATTTATTCTTATATATACTTATATAACAATTCTAAGAAAAAATTAACCAAATTTTAATTTACAAAAAAAATATATAAAATATAATTTATAATTATGTAAAAAAAATTTTTGCTTTTCTTTTCCTTTTTTGTTAAAAAACTTAATAATGAAAACAAAAAATATTCTGCAATTGTAAATAAAAAAAAAATTGAAACTATTAAAATAGACTAAATATTTTGCATTTCTTTTTATCCTTTGCAAATATACACAACACACACACAAAAAAAAAACAAAAGAAAAAAAACATTAAAAGTAAAATCAGAAATCCATGTTGTCTTTTAAATAAAACAAAAAAAAAAAACAAATAAAAATAATTTAAATTAAGTATAAAAAGAAAAATATATAGAAAATAAATTTAATGAAAAAGGAAGAAAAAAAATGTATGAATAAAAAAAAAATAGCTTCGAGCGACATGCCATATACCTTTATGGACTTTTATATTTATCAAAAATAAAAATTAAAAAAAAAAAAACTAAAAAAAAATATATTTAAAAAACAACAAAAAATACAAAAAATAACAAAAAAAAAAAACAAATATGTAAGTTAAAAAAAAAAAAAATTAGTCATAAGTTTTTAGTATAGTTTTTAGCTATGCTAAGTAAGTTATACACCTAAGGATTAAAATAAAATAAATTAAAGAAAACAAAAAAATTAAAGTAAATTGAAAAATTAAAAAAGCAGTGAATAAAATAAAATTGAGAATAAAAAAAAAATAGTTAATAATATTTAAGATTAAATAAAAGAAGAAAAATAAAATAAAAAACACAAAAAAAAAACAGAACTAGGAGCTAAAAACAAATAATGTATTTACTGTATTTTAAATATACTGTCCTTAAAACCATATTAATGTTACAAGACAGAAAAAAAAAAAACAAAATAAAAAAAAAAATAAACAAAAAAAAAACATTTAAAGTTTGACATAAAAAAATAAAAAGTTGTTTTCATTCAAAAATTTCCCAAAGCAAAACAGAGAAATCAAAATTTTTAAGGAAAGCCAAACAAATAACACCAAAAAAAACCGAATTCCGATAATGAGAAGAGAATTTTTTGAAATAAAAGCAAATTTTATACTCGATATTCTTAACACAAGAGCATTTATTATAGATAGACAAATTCCAGAATAAATTAGATATAATTGCTCAAATTAAGCGTTATCTTACGAAATCAAATTTAAACAGGTTTTTGAGTCTGTTATATTTCTAATTATATATGATATAAGAACTTTCCTTTCTACAATAATATCCAATTTATAGGCTTATTATGTAACTAATTAAATCTAACAAAATATAGCGAATGTGATAGTTTCTTTTTTTTTATATATATGGCGAATTCGCCCGATTTCCATATAAATTTGACAATATTCCAATATAAGTAAGCGAATTTTTTAAAAGTATAAAGAATTTTATTATGATAATTCACTTTAAAATATTTTCAATATTTTGTATACGAGTGCCATTCGTTATTCAATATAATAATGTGATTTGCCCAAAATGTGGGCGAATTCACCAGATTAATAGAACTTGACAAATTGATGAATTCCTCATACATAATAAGTTTATTAAACTTTTACGAAGGCACAAAGATGTCAAAGATGATTAAGTTCTGAACAATATGTAAATGCAAAATGAAATTTATGCATTATGAAAAATTTTTAATCTAGTAACATTTATTTGCATATTGAGTATTGATTGGAACATAATTTTCCTGTTTTTATTACTACTGCATAAGAATTTACTAGTTTTTTTAAACATTTAAATGAAATTTAATAAGTGTTTGAAGAGAAGTGTATCAAGAACTTGTTCTTTAAAGATTCAATGTTTTCACAATAACCAAATTATAATTTCTGTAAAAGTTTGCATTCCAGGCTTATACGCTAATTCACCATTGATATAACGCAATGAAATATTATTATTACTTTAAATAACATAATAAAAATTATATACTTGTCAATCTAAAAATATGGGTAATATATTTATTAACGCAAAAAAAAAAACAAGACAAAATTAATTTTAAATACATACCATCATAATATAAATTTGTTCAACATTTACATGGTACATTAATATTCCATATTGTATTCCAATATCCTATATAAAAAAAAGAAAAAAAAATTAATACAATATTCATTTTTATTCCAAATACAGTCTAATAAGTTCAACATTTCTATATGGATAATCTAATGTACCTATTGTCTTGTCATGTTCTTAATCATTAAATACTCTATTTTAAAATCATCTTTAAAATCAACAAAATAACTTTAAATTTAAATTTAAAAGAGTATATTTTTATTAAATTTATAATTTATTATCACGATTGAAAAGCTATTAATAAAAAAAAAATCAAACCAAAAACAAAAAATTCAGAGCAATATTGAAAATTAACTCAAAATAAAATATGGTTCTGAAAACAAAACCCAAAAAAAATATGATCAAACAAATCAAACAAAGAATCAACAAACTTTTATTAATTAATTGAGTCACTAAATAATAAAACAGTATATACCATATTCAGAGTCCAGAAATTCAAATGGCTATAAAAACTTATACCAAATATAGTATAAGTACACCACATGCTTAATTTTTAAATAATATGCTCTTTTGATTGAAAGCTTATTTGATTTTGAAGTATTTTGAAATTTTTCATTTTTATATTTGTATTCCAATAATTTGAATACATTCAAATTTTCCTTTAAAATTTATAACCCCTCAACTATTACAACAAATTTTAGCTAAAAAATTGGCGATTTTTCAAAAGAAAATGATCATTGAGTCAAATTCTACATAGAATACACATTTTTGTTCCGAAAAATATTATCAAGTGTAAATTAAATAATAAATTTAGTTTCAGAAAGCATTTTCGGTTTCAAAATTGACCCATAACCCTTGGACTATTTTGTTTTTAATATTCAAAATTGCAAATTCAGTTTTGGGAGAAACTTTTCTGTAGAACCGAATTTTTCAATACGCTACAATTATAAATTTTGCAGCGCAAAGTCTTGGAGTTCAATTCAACTATAGATCTATGCGCATTTGAACTGAAACTTTTGAAAATCCCGTACAACATAATTATTATACTTTGGTTTTGTAAATAATACTTATAAATATGTTAAATATGATTTATAAAATATGTATGTTAAGTGTTTCCTTAAGCCTAGTTTGAACGCACTTATATTTCTCATTACCCATTCAAGGATTGCTGCACAATTCAGTGAAATATAAGTACCACACAGTTGGCCAGATCAACTCTATTATTTCCTTATAATTTTTTTTTTTGTTTTTTTGTTTGTGTGTATATAAATATAGTTGCGTTCGGTAATAATTTAGTTAAATGAAATTTTAAAGAATTAAAGAAACAACTTGATTCAAACTGAAGTGAACTCAAGGCGCATCATCGAGACAAAATGTAGTCAGTTGTTGTTTTGACCATTTATTATTATTTGTTTCTGCTTTTATTATTTATTTTTGCTTCGTCAATTATTATTCTTATTTTTGTTTTATTTTAGTATATTTAGTTACCATTCATGGAATCTAACCTAAGAAAAGTATGAAAATTAATAAAAGAAAATTGATTTTGTTTTTGTTTTTTTTTTTTTCATACTTTAATAATATTTTTTGTACATATGGCATGGGTAGGTACACGTATGGAAGAAGATCTGCTAATACGCTCATAATGTGGGTGGAAAATTTGGTATAAATATTTTTCGCTTAATATTTTAATTTTTTTTTATTTACTTTTTATTTTGGAATTAAAGCGCAATATTTCATTAAAGAATTAATTTTGTCATTTTTACTGTCAGAATTTAGATTTTTGTGAGGTGATTTTTTTTTATTATAATTATATAATGCTATTAAAAATTTTATTTTCGTACAGTTTCGTGTAATTTTTTATTTTCAAATTAACGAAATTAACAAAAACTTTCGTTGATGAATTTTTCAAGATGACTTTTTCTGACTTATTAATTTCAAACATTCTTAAAATTTTGTACACTCATTATTTATTTCCGATGACATTTTGCTAACACTTGACATAATTTAACAAAAAATAGTCGTCGATTTTATAATATACATATGAAAAATATAAATTTTTTATTTAATTTACAACGAAATGTAATGTAATTTGTATAGGAATCAATTAGATCTGTAAACAGTTAAAAACTTTTTAACCCGAAATTTGTGAAACTTTCTATAAACACGTCATGTAATTATAAAAACTAAACTCGGTATAAATACCATAGGCTCAAAAATATTCACGTTTAAAATCTAGTTTTGATATCGATTATTTAATGTACACACAAAATATGTCAATTATTTCGATTCGATTTATTGCCACCAATGAACGTCATTCTATTCACGTTATAATATTTCAAAATTAAAATACAAATAAATCGCAATAATATTTTGATTAAAATTTTAACATAAGCAGGCTAGCAACAAGAAGTAAGCAGTCATCACACCACATAGTTTACGATTTGTTTTTTTTTCAGAAAATATTTTAATGTAATTTTTTTTTTTCAGTTTTTAACAAAATTTTTGTTCTGCTTCCTTAACCATAAATTATATTTAATATTCTTTTTATTTTACATATAATTATTATTTAAATTTTTTTTTTTTGCAATAATTTTTGTCATTTTATACGTATCATCTGTCAAAATGAATCCATATACCAAATCATCAGAGTTGTTAACCAAAATAAGAATATTGGTATGCCAAAAATAAATAAATTTCATTTACAAATATGGATACAAACATGTTTTTTTAGTGATTTTTTATAGAGTTTTTAATTTTTGGTCAGTCATAATTTGTTGTTATTTTTTGGTTAAAAATATAAAAAGAAATAATTTTTTTGGGCTATAATTTTGGCAATTTGTTAAAGTTAAACTATAATATTATATTTATGTATTGTAAATTTCATAAATATTATATAAAAAATTGATTTAACGTTTAGAAATGCCAAAAAATACTCACACGAAACTATTGAATGAATGTTAAGTAAAATTAAGTCTTGAGTTTACCAGTAAGGCTGCGGAAATGAGTAAGGAAAAGTAAACATTCAACAATTCAAAGTTTTCAAATTATCTACATAATGTATCTGTCGGTTATATTTTTTAACAGACCCAGAAACAGATTTACTTGAAATACGAATATTAATAAATAACTTTTAAAATAAATTAAGTATAAACATTTTCGCAGTACATGTTTTGTATTGACGCTACGTCATAAATGTCACTTCCAATTGCTACTGTAATTCATTATCAGTTTTTAAATTTTCTTATGTTTTTTTATGTGCTACTACATTTTGTTACAGAACAATTTTAACAAATTAGTGCTTAAATCGCATACTCATTTGGCTACATGATCGTTGTAGGAAACTCCCAACTCTAGATTTTGACTTACAATGCCGATTGTTCCACACTAGTTCTTATAAAGTTCTAAATTAATTCTAAAAAGTTCTTAATTATTTTTTACAAATTCTTATGAATTTTATGAATTTCGCTTTTTATAAAAACTCAATCCTAATAACGAAGGAAACTTACATAATGTATGTATGTATATAGTAAAAGGTACTCGTATATTCACATATTTGTATAACAAATAATTCCGCATTTTCCAAAATTTACAAATAAAGATGAATTTATTTTTATTTTTAATATTTTTTATTCTTATGATTTTTAGAATAGATGAATGTCATTTTTATTAGCGTTAAAAAAATTTTATGACTTTGAAAACTTACTTTTTATTTCGTTTTTTCTTTTTGATTTTGTAAATTTTCCATAACAAGAGGTTTTCTATAAAAGGCGAGTAATATTAGATCTTAAAATTATATGGAAAAAAATTAAAACTTCTTGTTTCCGAAATTTTTTTTTTTTTTGATAACTAAAAACGTTTTTGCTTTTTAATGTAGAAAAATGTTACTTACTTTAAGATGGTTATTTCTTTTAATGTTTAACTTACCTTCCGGATAACAAAACAGCAAGCGAACATCAAAATTTAAGGTTAGAACAAGATAATTAAATTCTTATGTATTAATTTAAAATCTACTTAAAAAGTTTCAAAACTTTAAAATTGTTGATTTTATTGAATTTAATAGAAAACAATGAAGTCATTAAAATTAATTGTATTTGGTATTTTTATTTTTTACTTTTATTGTTATTAATATTTATTTTTAGGTTAAAACAAATAAATCACTTGTAATTTTGGAATTTATATGAAGCTTATGTTTTAATGCATCTTGAAAAATTTCAAAAAGCTGATTTTGTGTTTCTACTTTGTTCCGTTGTCTGCCTTTTAATACTACTGATAAATTAGCTGTTGGTAAAATTTTGACAAACATGCAAACATAATTTTAAGAACTGAGTTTTTCTTATATCTACACTAAAACCGATTCCAAGGAAAAGAGAAAGTCTATTTTAGCATAACTTATAATCATATTTTAAAAAAATCTAAAAAATTTTGCTAATTTTTGAACAAATTCTTAGAGCTATTTCTCGTTATTTTTATTTTGTTAGTTCTATCAATACTTAATTGTTAGAAGTCATCTATAATACTTAATTTTTAGAATTGTTAGACGAAACAAATGTGATCTGATATACAAACTCGTTTTAATTTTATTGGATCTTAAGTTGAGTTGAGTTGATTGGATCTAGTTAAGCAATGTACTGAAAACTTTTTGTCTCATATATTCCATGTACTCTTATTTTACATAGTATTCTATGTTATTTTTATTTGCATTTTAAGTACTCTTTGGTCAATAAAAGAGATTCAATGTTAATTGACTTTAATTATTTAATTATGATGACTAAGATGTACAATGATTTCTACAGCCATAAATGTAAGACAAAATCATTTTAAAATATTGTTATTTAATTTATTAAATTAGAAAAATTAGTTTCTATATAAAATTTACATTCATTAAAATTTAAATTTCTTTTATATACAAAAACTTAAAAATAAAATTTTTTATTTAAAATTATTATAATTCTAGTATATTTTTAACAAATATAATCTTTTCATTTTAACAATAAATTGACTAGAAATTTCACTTTTATAGCAAATATTTTTGATTATCAATTAATTTGCTTAAAAAAATATATTTATGTTTTGTAAACGAAAAATATTTTAAAAACGAAATATTTAAAACGTATATAAACTTTGGTAAAAAAAAAAATTAACAACAAGATCAATAATAATGCAACACTTTTAAAGTAACAATTTAAATTAAAATTTAATCAACTATACAAAAAAAAAAAATTATAAAGGTTCAAATTTTTTTTTATGAAAAAATTTCCAAATTCAGTCATATAATAATTTGAGATTTACTTCTTTTACATTAAAAAAAACTGTAAAATGGCGGAAATTCGTTAAAAGCAATCAGAATTTTTTTTTTCCCTATAATTCTAACTTTTATTAACAGCTGCTGCAGTAGCAGTTTTATTCATATTTGATTCTACATGATTTCTTATTGATTCTATTGCAGTTGACTGATGACTTGATGCTAATATTGATTTAGCATTACTAGAACCAGTTACTAAAGCAGCAGCAGCTGCCGCAGCTTGTGCATGTTGAACATCACCGGGTAAATAATCTTTCCAACTTCGAAAAAGATATCTTGTAAATTTTTTTAATTGTCTAAATTTACAATAAGTTGCACCTTCAGCTGACTCTAATTGTTGAGTTTGTATTAGGAATCCTTTATCCTTAAAAGTTTGTTCTAATTTTTCACGTTGAATTGAACGTTTCGATTTTCTTTTTTTTCGATCATGTAAACAGTTTGATCGATGTTCTCTACGTATACTAGATGATATCGCTGGTGGTAATAATAAGGCACTTGGTGGAGTATCAGGAATTTGTAATAATTCATTACTTAAACCAGCTGATGGTGGTGGAAGATCAGTTGAAATTTTTTCACCAGTTGCATTCAAGAAAGCACCTGAACAATTTACTCCCGGAATGACACCTGATTGTTGTAAACTTTCTCTTGGAAAAAACTCATAACCTCGACTTGATTTATCACCAGTTCCACTAAAATAACGATAATTACCTTCTGAATCAACTGAAAGCATTTTTTTCTCTTGTAAAGTAGGTTTGGCACCGCCGGTGAACTTAAATTTGCAGATACTAACTTCAGTTGGAGGATTAGAAGTATTTTCAGCTGGCATTGGAGGAATGAATATCGCTGAGCGCTTACGCTTTTGTGGCGGTTGATTAGTGCTTGATGAGCCACAATTAGTTGTTGCCAAGCTTATACCTGATTTTATTGAACTGGGTGTAGAACAAGTTTCTGGACGTTCCGATTTTTCTTTTTTAATCAAAATTGATGGTGATTTACTCTGAGGTTTCGGTGATAATGAAAGATGTTTAATTGACAGATTTGTTGTACTTGTATTTACGGTTGATGGAGAATTGCACTGAGATGATGGTTGGAGATTATTTGAATCTATCATTTTTTGATAATATAAAGCCACCGGATGCATAAACATACGTGCGTCGTTCCATTGCCCACTATTAGATGCCGACGAATTTGTTTTCTCGTTTTCATTATTTTGTGATGGATGAGCTTGAGTATCAAGTTTTTCGTTGCTCGGTGATACCGAAGAACTCTTTTTAAAATTTGATAAAGATATTTTTAAATTTTTTGCTAATAAATTATCAGTAATTGTGTCTGCAGCTAATTCATGGGGGGTAGCATTACTTGACGTATCATAATCATTAGCGGAATCTTCATCATCACTAGAAATAGTATAAGAATCAGACTGATCTCGAAGACACAGATTTAAAGGTTCCTCAATTAGTACAGGGCTGTCATCATTAGTTTTCGATATTATTTCAGTAAGCTTTTTAGCTAAAATACTATTTGATTTATCAGATTCATTTAAACAGACATCTTTCGGAGTACCAGGAAATATAGTTCCATAATTTTTATATATTAAGTGGCATATATCAGCTTTTTTTGGTTTACGACCACGACGTGGTTTCGAATTTTCTAATGTCATTTCTCCCATATAAGGCAAGTCAGAATAACTGACTATCCTGGACGGTTTGTTTGCAACTTGTACTTCTTTATTATAATTTTCTAAGCTTTGAACTTCACACAATTGTTCAATTTCATCGTGTATATCAATCGGTTCGATGGACGTACTCACAGTACTTTCCGCCGCAATTGCCAATTCAGCAGCTTCTTTTGCGGCAGCAGCTTCTTGCATTTCTGCAATTTTTTGTAACCAATTTCTAACATTTTCTTGAGAATTCGCAAAGTTTTTATCATTGGATCTTGTTAAAGCTGCTACATTTGATTTTTTATTTAAAATATCACCATCTACATTCTTACTATTATTAACTAATTTATTGTTATTTAAATTAACATTGGCAGTGTTAGTATTTTGTTTTAAATTTAATTGATTTTGAGTAGCTTCATAGTGACTCAAATATTCAGGGGGTAGTGCTTGATGATGAAAACGTAATTTAAATGCACCTTTCCTTCTGGTACGAGTATTTCCCTGATTATTAGTTGAACGATTTTTCTTCACCTGTAATGGAGATCGTTGAATATGGTGATCTGTAGTATGTGTAATTGATATTGGATTATCTGTAATGTCATGATTTAGTGAACAATTTGGCATCATCATTGATTTTAGTTCATTTGGATTATCATCATCGACTGATGTTGCACCCCGTGATATTAAAGGATCATCAGAGTTTCTTAATAAAAGTTTTGATGTTCCTTTGTCTTTAATATGATGTGAATGATGATGATGCCAAGATGATGGACTATTATACAAATCAGAACTATTTATTTCTTCAATTTTTATACTAACTGATTCTAAGTTGGGTGATTTTGTATTATTGCGATGTAATTGTGAAGATGATGATGAACAAACATTGTATGTATCCACTATGATATTTGAAGGCGGTGGTGGTGTTATTGATGGATTTATTGAAGATGTTGTTACTGGAAGATTTGATGTACTTCCTGAATTTGTACTACTTCGTATTATTACACAATCTTTGTCAACAACACATTCTCCATTTAGGAGACTGAAATCATCACGTGATATATCTTGCATGCTATTGCCAACTGAAATTATAAAAAAAAAAATTGTTTTTGTTATTTATTTTAAAAATAGTTTTTTTTATTTTTTTTTTTGCATTTTGTAAGAATACACATAAATTTTTTTTTTTTTACTTTTGGCAATTTTTTGTAAAATTCTTGTTAAAAGTTTATATCGAATTACATATAAAAATTAAATGTAAATTTTAATATTTTTGTAAAATTTGAGATTGACAAAAAATTAAAAAAAAAAATTACCGATGAAAAAAATAAAATGAAAGCAACTGAGAAATTTTTATTGTCTAAAATTCATTTTAATTCACTTAATATTGTTTTGTAATAGCAAGGCTGTAAATTTTTTTTGGCGCAAATTTGATTTCTTCTGCTGTATTTCGTTATTTAAATAACCCATATTTTTTAGAAAATATACAAATTTTTGGAATATATTGTAGAGATAAAAATAGTGGTTCCTGTGTCCGGTAATTATTATATTCCTTCAAATGGAGTTTTTGCTCTATTGCAAAAAAGATGTAAAAGCTTCAATACTATACTTTTTCATAAACTGCTCTGTTCTAAATATGGTACAGTTATTTAAATTTGAGAAAATGATTGTCTTCTATAGTCTATAAGACTAGAACTTGTATTCAGCTAGTATGTTAACAAATCAGTGGAGATTTGAATTTAATGTGCTCAAAATGGCGTTTATTGACGTAAAAATTAATAACTTAGTAACTTATCAAAAATTTATTGTAAACGTACTTTTTTCTTATTCATAATTTCCCGCTTAATTCATAAAATGAAAATCAAATAAAATTATCACAATAATTTTAAATCATTCACAATTTAAACAATTCGCATTTTTTCTTTTAATTTTATAATTCACAGTTAGAAATGTTTATAACTTTAAAAATATACATAATTAGCACTGATGAAATAAATTTAAAAATTTTAAATATGAAAATTCAATAACAAGCAAAATAGAAGTGGTTTTTTTTTCTTCTTTTTTTTTTGTCGTTTCTTTTTTGAAATACATATTATTTATATTTGTCCTTTCATTAGAATAATATTTACGTATACTTACGTATACATATTTATATATGTATATATAAAAATATATCTACATATATGTAAAAAAGTTGTATTTAAATATTATAAAAACGCTATAAATAAATTTTAAATTTAATACCTGAAAATAGTAACTCTGGCAACATGATTCTCTATTATTTCTTTCTCTTTTACTCTTTTTTTGGTTTTTTTTTTGTTGTTATCTTTAATTTTTTTTTTGTCTTTATATATAAAATTTTTTAAATCTTTTTATTTTTTATTTCATAATATATTTTTTTGCTATTTTTTAATTAATATCTTTAAATTAAAAAGATATTCAATATCACAGTTTATTTTTTAATAAATAAAGTTTTTAATGAAAGTTTTTAAAGCCCGATTACAATTAAAAATGTTCAAAATGAAAAATGTGCTTTTTTGTAATTTAATATTTAATATATTGCAAAAATATTTTTGCTTTTTAATTAATTTTTTATTATTTTTATTTATTTTTATGATAAATAAATTTTTTATGAATATTTTCATAAACAAATAACTTTTATAATTATAATAACAAATTATCAATTAACGTTAACACAATTAAATAACAAAATTTAAATAACAAGTGGATAACAATTAAAAAAACAAAATAAATAAAAAATATATAATTAAGTAAATAAATAATTATAATTATGTCATTGCGAACCGTATATTATATTTATTTAATTTGACCTATATAATTATTGGGTGTATTGCATTTATTATAAACACGTACTATTGCGATATTTTCCACACGTATAACGTAATCCGTATTTAAATTTAAAAAACATTTCCGATTTATATTATTCCAAAAAAAAAAAAAAACTCTTATTTTTTACTTATTTTTAATTTATTTTTTAATTTATATATGTATGTATACACATATGTATACAATATACGTGTACAGAAAAAAATTTTCTTTTCAAATAGCAGCCGATAAATTTGACATCCAAAACGCAACTAAATTATAGTTACGAAAAACCAGAAACAGAAAAAAAAACAAATTTTAACAACAAAAATAACACAAACATAAAATAAATCCTCCGTAGATGGATATCTCATTAAAAACGGACAAAATGTCCAATCTATACTATAAGAATTTTTCAATTTTCTTAAAAAACCAGCTCCCTCTTCTCTCTTTTAAAGACTTATTAAAAATAAAAAAAAAACAAAAACAAAAAAAGAAAACAAAAAAAAACGTAAGAGGAAAAATGTGTATGTACTTGATATCAACGCGCCACCATCATGCAAATCTTGTACTAATATCCTTCTCACAAAACTGACATATTTTATTTATGGTTCTTTTAGCGGAAAATATTTTTATACAAATTCATTTCAACAATATATTATGTAGAATTAATTTTATTTAGACGTTTTTAACGTAATCTTTATATAGTAGAACAAGGTTCAATTATTCATAATTTTTTTTTTTATTAAAATATCAAAAACAATTTAATAATTTTAATGGAACTAAATTTATGAATAATGTTGTCCTGTTGGTGCGGTCAAACTTAACACAAAATTTGATCAATCAAACACTTCTCCAATTTAAATTAATGCACAAATAGTTATGTGAATCATATCTCCTGAAACTGAAATTTACTACCCCTGTACGTTACACTTTTGACACATAGACAACAAGTGTACGGTCATAGTTAAAAGCATTTCTATCGAAATCTCGTTTTCCCATCACGCGGTCACTACTTCACCATCACGCGATTCTATTTCTATTGTATTTTAAAATCGACCTATAAGCATGCAATAAAGATTTTTGCCTATAATTATGCAAAACATAATCATAATTTTTACATTAGAACCACATTCTTTTATCAAAACATAATTTTCAATAATACATTTATTTTGCTCTTATCATACATAATATATCTCATAGTTTATTGGAACAATAATAATATGCGTTTATTCTAATATACATATTTATTTTTCATTTGTTTTTCTTTCCCCTAAAATTTTTTTTAGGGAAATTGTGCCAAATGTGTTTGAATTTTTTTTTTATGTTTTTTTTTTTTAATTTTCTTTCTTTTTCTTTTTTTTATTTTTCAACACTTATAGATTTAGAAAAGCAACCACCTCTCTGGGTAGAAAATTAATTTACAATATAAGGGAATAATAGTAAAATATGATCTTGTTTACATTTTATACACCTTAAAGAGTACAACTTTTCTCTCTCTCTCTCTCTCTCTCTTACTTTTTGATCTTTACGTTCTCTTTATTTTCTTGTTTTATTATTATCCGCATGTTTTTTTTTTGTTTTTCTTTATTTTTGTATTTTTTTTATTTTTTTTTATTATTTTTATGTTTTGATATTTAAAGCTCTCTATAATATGCAAAGATTGGCAACTAAATTAAATCTTTCGGAGAGCAAAAAAACACTTATTTTGTTTTTGTTGTTTTGTTTATTTTTCGTTTTTTTTTTTGTTATCTTTTTGAAAATGTGAAATTAGCATGGAAAATATAATATGTATGTATGGATATAATATGTACATGAAAAATTTTAAAAATAAATTGCAGAAAAAATAAAAGAAAATTGAAAATAGGTTATTATTAGCTTGTCTACAAAGTCCTAGATAAAAAATAATACCAAAAAAGGAATTATTTTATATTAAAATGTATAATATTAATTAATGAGCAGGAAATTCATAACTTTTGGAGTACATGTGTATAATTCTTTATCGGCCTATATAAAGACAAACAGGTTTTGACGTAAGTTTTCTATGTGACTTAGAAACCTGGATTATAAACGTTGAGCGATTTAAACAACAAAAAGTGATTTAACAAAATTTTTAATTTGTTCTTAAATTCCTTTAATTATTATTCTTAAATAATATTTTTATTTATTTTTTAATTGTAAATATTTTTGAATTGAAATTATACAATTTTAATTCAATTAATTTCACCTATTTTAAGAACATTTTAAAAAATCATTGTTTATGATTATTGTTTATAGTATTTTTAAAGTGATTAGGGGGGCTTGTCTTCTCTTTTTTCATTATAAAATTTCATATACGTTATTATTAATGACAATTTGCGTTAAATATACTTTATGGATTAGATCCAATTTACGTCTATTAATATTAGCCATTTTTAAATTCATAGTCTATAAAAATATTTCATTGCAAAAAAAAAAAACATATAGCGTAATCACACAATAAACACATTTTTCATTTTTTTTTTATTATATTTGTATAACACGTGTGAATTAGTCCCATTTTTTGTGTTGCGTTATTTACACACATACATATATAGATAAAATCTCTACAGTAATGTCATTTAATCCGTTTCCAAAGTAAAAAAGAACGAAGAAATAAATTAACATAAAAAATAGAGAAGAGAATAGAGAATAGAAGGAAGAATTGAAAATTTTTTATGAGAAAAAATCAAACTAAAAAAATATTTTCCTTTTCCCCATTATTTTAAGATAAATTCTTTTATTTTTTATTTTATTTTTTGTTTTAAATAAAATTTTTTATTGCGTGTACAAAATAAAATTATCCCACTTGTTACGTATGAATGTATATAAGTTTGGTGCGTCTGCGTTGTTTGAAAAAATTTTTGTAGTTTTTCTCTTTTAATTTTTTTTTTCTTTTTTTATTATTTTTAATACAATTTTTCTTATATTTCTTTTATAGTTTTTCCTGAAAATGAACATTTACTTCGTGATAACATATTTAACTGATTCATTTTTATACATCGATGTCAATGTTCACATATATCCATACACACATATATAGATATTATACAACAAAATTTTTAAAATATTATGATAATACAAAATGATTTTATGTTATACAGGGTGATACAATTAATTTTAAAAGAATAATTAATTAGACCAACTGAGTTGAAAAAAAAAATATTAAAATCAGTGACATTTGGTTGAGTAAATTACATATAACTTAAGATTTTTTACCTGTTACTCACGCCTGTTGCAATATGCACTGATTATATATGTTTTATCTCGCGTATCATTCATATTTTACATTTTACTCCGTGGTACAATGTGAATTAGCAACTAAAGTAAAAATACTTTGGTCTTATGTTTTAAAAAAAAAATATTCCAAATTTTCAGAAAACTCAACCGGCTTTATTACTAGCTTCATGAATTGATATCAAAACCAGAAAATATTCATACCAGTGCTGACATGTATCAGTACAGTTCAAATAACTTCAAAACTTTTATTACAGAAATAATTAAATCAATTAATCTACTTAATTTTAATTACTTAATTTGATTAATTTATTTATTAGAATTTTTTTTTAAAAACGTAATCTAGAAAGCCTTCTGTATTGTTGAAATTTTGAAAGAAAAGACAAGCAAATAAAACAAAAAATCAAAATATTTTCGCTCGCAATTTTTTTTTTATTTCTTTTTTTTTTTTGTTCAAAAATACAACCAGAAAAAAACAAAAATCATTTTAAAAATAAATTTTACGTTTTTCTTTTACTCTCCTTCCTTCTCTTTTTCAATATTTCCTTCTTATTTCTTCATATATTGTTATATTTATAGTGTATATGGCACATTTCAAAGAAGTTACTATTTTGGTTCCTCGAATTAGATGAAATATTCTTAATTTGGAACAGAAATTTTACGAAATATGAGTATCTTGCCTATATTTGGTCGAACCGCTGGGAAATCATCAAAAAAAAAAAATTTTTTTTTTTTGTGCGACGACGATTTTGTTCTTTTTGTCTTTTATTTTTTTTTTTTTGTTTTCTTCTTTTCATAAATTTTTTGTTTTCCACGTTTTTTTTTTATTTATTTTTTTTTTTTATTTTTAAATATCAATTTAAAAAAGTTTTTTTTTTTTCTTTTTTTGATTTATTCTAAAAATTGTAATAATTACTCACTTCTCTATGCTACCTAAAGGGAATATTAATGACAGCTTTTCAAAATAATGATGATGATGAAAAATACAATGTATAAGAGTGAGAAAGTTCAATTTATAAATAATATTAGAAATTATAATGAATTTTTATATTGTTATATTATAAAATATAATAAAATGTCTTATTCACTATAGTGGTTGTATATATGTGTGTATATACGTATATGGTTTATTATTTATATAATAATAAAGCTCAATGAAATGAAATTTGTTTGTGTTTACATTACGGTAAATTAAATTGAATGCAATAATTAATTTAAATTAAATATATGATTTTGTATAATAGTATAATAGAAAAAATATAAAGTGAAAATAATAAAAATATTACTCAGAGAGCAAGCGTTATGTATCATGTTTATGCTCATTTTTAGTAAAGTATAAACGATAATAAATACGAGTATAAGAATTTGTAATTTGTATAACAATTTCATATGATGGTGAATAATGGCTATAGTTTTCTATTAAACATATTTCATATTTATGTAAATGAAGTCGTCAAAAAGTGTAAAGAGAAAATTTTAGAAAAAGGAAAAAAAAATTTTTTTATTTAATAAGAATTTTATTCTTGTTGATTAAGTCTAATGCCTTAATATAAACTTTTTACTTATAAAATTTAATGTTAATTTCTATAATTTTTTCTCTATATATGTAATCTCATATTTAACACATTTAATTGCATACAACTAGGCGTGGCAAACTACAAACAATATAATAAATGCCATCTAAATTTCAAAAATTCTCTCAAAAAAAAAACCTATAGTTTGGCTTAATTTTATACATACATACGTATACATAAAAAAAATAATCGAAATATGGACGAAATAATGTAAGAACAAATACTCTTAGAATTTGAAAAAAAAAACTGGGCTTGTGGGGTTTAATCAAAATTTTCCTAATTGCAAAATTTCTACTCACGCTCATTTTTCCTACGAAATTTCTTGTCAGCTTCTAAATTTGACGATTCTGTTCAAACATTGTGTATATATGTACAGAAGCTATAAATGGTTCAATTGTTTTCATATACACAAAATCCATTTAATTGTTGAATCATGAATTGTTGACGAATAATTTTTGAGTTTCAGGAAAAAAAATTCCCACACAAAAAAATTGGGCTAATAAACAAAAAAAAAAAAAAAAAACAAAATTATAATGAAAAAACCTACACAAAAATTTCTTTCTAATAATGTGTGCAAGTGTGTTGAACTACACACATATAGTAAAGGTAAATATGTATTAAAAAATATATTTAAGGAGTAAATAGCATAATTAATTATTAATTATTAATTATAGAATATTATAATAATTTTATATTCTTCTTAAAGACGATTTCATTTTCTTCTTTTAGTTTGAGATCAATGAATAAAATGAACTGTTTCCAGAATATTTGTTATCGATATTTACCTTGCTTAGAGAAATTGACTAAATAGAACTTAAAAAAGGAATTTTTTCTCAAATATAAAAAAAAATTGCGCTTCAGTTTTATTTTATAGACATTCTAAGTTGAAAATCCTTTTTATTAATTCAAAAATTAAATTGAAATTAAATTTTTGTTTTTTTAAATTTACAATTAAAATTCATAAAAATTTTATTAGCTATTTCAAAAACTATATAGTCACGAAAACACAAAATATCTAAATTTATCAAAATATTTGAGAATTCTTTTTTTAAAAATAAAGTCCGAAATCTGAAAAAATATCAAGGTAATTATTAATTTAAGTATTATTACGGACACGTGCAATCTCCAGCACTCTTTTATATTCTATTTTTTATAGTATTATTTAGCAAATTTATTATTTAGTTGACTATATAATCTAAAATATATTTTATATACATGCTAAAAAATAAAAACAACATTTTTGTACAAGACCGATTTTTTTTTTTTTTTTTTTAAATAAATTTTCACATTTTTGTACAAAATTCAACCATAAATATTTAGAATTAAGTAAAATGGTAAAAACCAAAAAAAAAAATTTACTAGAAAAAACAACATCAAATGAAATCTCATATACGTATATATAAGAAAATTGTACAACCCACGCACTAATTTGTATTTTTATATGTACATATGTAAAGTTTGTATTTTATTTTTCTAGGTATTGCAACATTTTAAAAATACTCAGGGAACTGTTAACACAAAAAAAAATTAAATACATAAAATAAAACTTTAAAGTTTTTGATCTCAATTTCTTAAAAATAAAATTATGTGACATTTTGTATGTTAATCTATATATAGCTTATATAGATTAAAGTCACACAATGAAAATCACTAAAAATATAAAAATAATGTTTTTTTTTTCTTTCTTTCTTTTTTGTATTGTATTGTAAATTTTAATGATTAAATTACATAAAAGAATTTAGCTTTAATGAGCACAAACTGTGTATTATACAGTCTAAGTAAAATAATTTAAGGTCTAAATTTAAGGTAGAAGTAAAAGAAAAAAAATAAAAATATATTGAAGAAAAACAAAAATGTGTTATAAGAACAAAAGTAGTAATTTTAGCAAAAGTAAGACAAAACAATTGAAAAAAAAATAAAATTTTTTAAATATTTGTTTTTTGGTTCTTTTTGTTTTTGTATATATGTTTTGAAAATATTCTAAATTGCTTTCTAAATTTTGGTCTAAATTTATATTGTATGTATAATGGTATATAACTGCATAAACAACAATGCGTAACACAAATATTTTTATTCTCTTATTCTTGAGCTATAATATGGTATATTTCTGGTTCGTCTCCATCTAGCTTATGCCTCACAATTTTGATCGCCTTTTTACAATATTCATATTAATAAGATTGAGTCAATTCAGAAGAATTTTATATTCAGAAGGATTTGTGCTTTGTCACCTTCCTTGACAGGATCCTATTTTTCTTCCTCCTTATGAGGACAGGCTCAAATTGATTGAATTACCTACTTTAAGTACGAGACATTATGTCGCGGACATGATATTTATTTTTTAATTTATGAAATCTGATTTGATTCCTCCCGATATTTTTAATTCAAATTATTTTGTAGTTCCGTTTTATAAAGAACTAATTATGGAAAACACGAATCCGTCAGTAGAATGTTGAATTTGGGTAACAAATTCAAGAACACACTTGATTTCATATACTAACAAATTACACGATAAAAAAAATTTTTTTTATTCTTATAGATACTTCATTATTTTCCTAGATGATTCCAACTTAATTAATAATAATACATGTATTATAATATTAATATGTCTGTAATTTTTGGTATTTTTTTTTTTGATTTAATATATAGATTTAAGTTTTCTGTAAGTCAAAATATGTAAATTGATATGTATTCTCCTTCAATTTCAAATGCGAATTTGATACGACTGTCAATAACTTTAATTTTAAATTAACAATTGATTGTAGGAGAACTATATTTGTAATTCAAAAATATCAGCAGCTGATTTTTGATAGAACATCAATTTTGAAATCAAATGAATTTTCATTTACAAACGACTATAAGTGAATTCTGAAATGCCATAAATATTTAAACATTTTTACTTTATAGTTGTACCTTATCAGTACCAGATAATGCAAAGGCTCCCATTCATTCTATATATATATTCTTATATTTTGTTCTTATATATACTAATTTTATATACTAGAAGAATACTATACTTCTTTATTAATTAATTATAATTATGAATATTATATGTGTAAATAATTAATATGATAATGACTACTTTCAAATATTTACCATACATACATAGACGTACATATTTTATAATTTTGTAATTTATATTGTTGTAGGCGTATCAATTTTTTATGCTATATATTATTATAAGATATTGAAATTTAAAAGCGGCTCATAACTTCGTTGAAATTTAATGATGAATTAATATTATCATATTAACTAGTTTGATTTTATAACAAATATTAACGTTCTCATATACACATACGAGTATAAAATATAAAATGAATTCATATTGTTTTGTAAATCAATAGTGAAGGATTTAATGCGTATTTTATGTGTTCTTTTTATAGTATAAAATAACAAGAAAATTGTATTATTTTCAATATATTTTTTAGTATATGGTAGTTATTTAATCCAACTGAACATTATTTCAGTGTCAGTTTCAATATTTTGCTTTTCTTATAATTTTTATAATACTTATAATATGTAAAAAGAAAATGTGGAAAGAGAAAAACAATACAAACTTGAATTACCACCTATAACTTATTTTTAACAAGCGCATTGCATATAATAACGGAGGTTATGTGATAACACCAAATTTCGGATGTTGAATTTTCGATGAAAACACACTACTCCGTAGTAACGCAGATAAAATTATTTTAAGTTGATTTGATGAAATTATGTATAAGTTGATTTCGGCTATGTTTCCAAATTGCTCAACTTTTGAGAACATGCTTCGTGAGCTAAATTGTTTTCCGGGCCGATTTTATACTTTTGTGCATACAAAGAGAAATAACTTATTTGTTTGGAAAGATCAGGCCTCTGAAATCGAACTAGGTGTTCGGTTCCACAGCCCCGCTGTTTCATACGAATTCACATTTTTTTCTGTATCCACGGAACGAATTAATGGAGTTTCTTGAAATTTAAAATTTGAGTTCTGGTTGGTACCGAAACTAAATGGCGAGCTTTTCAGTTAATTGAAATTTTAAATTCAAAAATTTTTTTCAAATTCAGTTAATTGAAACATTTGACTTTTGATATTTGGCTTTTGATATTTGACAGTTGACAATTGACATTTGACAGTTGACAATTGACAGTTGACATTTGCCGCATAACCAATAATTTTTTTTGGAAAGAACATAATATATACATTAGATATTTAGACAATATACGATATACATTGATATAGATATGTAGGCATTGCAGTCGGTTATATGCCGACCACATCAGATTTTTTTAATGGTTTTATTGAAATCAAATTGAATTTTGAAAGTTTGATATATATTTTTACAATTTATTAGTTTTAATAATAATTGAAATTAATTAGAAACTAAATATTTAAAAAAAAATTGTAATTAAATATGAGTTAAGCAAGTTGATATAAGTATAAGGTTAACAAGCTTTAAAATTCCATTTGTGTTTTATTTTGAAAATATTTTTTTTATTTTGAATAAATAACAAATTTCTATACACCATATTCAAAATGTAAATCTTTTTTTTTTATTGAAATTAACTAAATTGGTAACTGTAAATTTTCTAGTCATGTGGCTTACTAATTTACCGTTTACATTGTTAACATCACCCTCATCTATGCCATATCCTTAAAAAAATGAATTGCTACACCTTTATGCCAATTATGGGAAAGTCATCAGCTGTGGCAGAAGGTAAAGATCAAATTTCAATTATAATAATATAAAAATTTTGAAATTTTATAAAACGAACTAAGTAATATAGGGACTTTCATTGCAGCATCCAAAATAATTTTATTATATTTCTCAAATATTAAAGCTGCAGTACTAAAATTTTTGAATATCAGCAATTTTATTTAATTCGTAAGTCGTAATCTTTGTTATATATATATATCAATTTATTAATTATATTAGCACAATTAATTTTCAATACGACAAAATCTGTAACTAAATATGTAATTATACCGTCTTGTATTACCTGTGCGCAGAATATCTAAACTATAGAATAACCATGCCGTACTATTGTTACAAACCATATATGCTTTATATATCTTATGCTTCTTTATAAACATTTAACATTAAAATTATTATAAGCATTGATAAGGATTTATTCGATACTAAAATAAGAACGATGCACTATAAGAACTTTACACATTCCAAAAAAGTCTAAAAATTCCTTTTGTCAAAAAACAAAAATATTTTATTTAAAATTGCCTCTTTCAGGCTTATTTACGGCAACTTAAAATGTGAAACCATTTAAAATCTGCGCTAGTCTTTTACGTTATTCTAATTCTTATTCGAAATATTATATGAAACATTTACAATTATAATAATATTCTTAAAAAATTCTATTTTAAGTAAAAAATACGACAAAAATGGATTTGGCAAAGGAAAAAAAAAATAAAAAGAAAATTAAAGTAAATGAAGTATTTTAATGCCGCCCATTTCAGTTTTTTTTTTGTACAGCAGCAGCAGTTCCAATTTTATGGAATAATGAATAATAATGAATAAATAAAGGTATTTTTGCTTTATAAAATCCTCCATATAATTTTTGTTTTTGTTTATTTTTGCGGTTATTCTTCTAAATATAATTCAAATATGCACATAATACCTACATGCTTTAAACAATTTAATAACAATTAAATATGAATTTTTTATTTTTTTTTCGCAAATGAAGAAAAATCTAAATTTTTAAATTATATGTGTACTGAGAAATCAATTAAAGTTATAAGCATTTAACAACCATAGATAATTTTCATTTTTAAATGAAAATAAAATAAAAAATCTAATTTGATCAGCACATAATCGACCGCAAAGTGTATTGCCCGGTTTAGCAAAAATATTGCAAAAGATTTCAAATTTTAAGGATCTTTAGTAAGTCAGACGAAGGTTATATATAAAATTTCAAGTTAATCTGTCGAATATTTTCCTAAAAGCAGTCAAAAATATAAAAGCGACCCCCTTGTCACAGTCAAAGAAAACAAGAAATCTTGCCAAAAATAATTCATTTACGCTTCCGTAAATGCAAACTGACCCTATGCATACACAATTGATATCTTTCCCAAAGTAGTTCATTTATGTTCTCCACTATCATGTAGAAATTAGATTTTTATTAAATTTTCGACATGTTAAATTTGCTACGATCGCAATGCCTTCCTTAATGTACGCAATGCAATCTATAAAAAATTTTATATATATATACGAGTACACATACCACACATACATTTTATACATCAATACAAAAAAAATCCATATTATTAAATTTCAATATTAAAAATAATCCATACTTAGTCTTGAATTTATTTAAATAATTTAATGTATACACTGTAATTATACATGCATATTTATATACATTGGCTGCTATCCAAAACGCATTAAGCAATAACTTTTTTCGGTAAGAAATTCTCGAACATCCAAATTAAAAAATTCTACAATTATTAAATTATAAAAATGTTACACATAAATGTATATATGTATTATGCACTCCCACATAATTTTAGAAGAATTCTATGTCTAGAAAAATAAATATTTAATTTTTTCTTTCAATATCTCATTTAATATTAAGGCAAAGAAATTTAGAAATAAGACATTTATATATCGAGTATTGAAAGTAAATTATTGATATAATAAATGTGAAATTTCGAGTTAAAATAGTTTTAACTATAACATATACAATCCTTACTTAAGTTATTTATACTCTAAAGCTGAATTCATTCCTTATGTCCTTTGTAACTGACACGTTTTAAGGTGGCAATTTCTAACCAGTCACTCAAGTCACGAGAATTATATCAGATTCACAAAGCCCTTTCTGAAGCACCTCAGTCAAAAGCGAGCATTCGCATCATAATTCCTCTACCATTTTGTCCTTTTCCACGCAGAGATGGCAGACCTCGACCTCCGTTTTACCCATCCATTTGAAATGGACCATCCAGCGAAAATGTCCAGCGAGAACACCCGCCAATATTAAAATAATGGACTGGTATAATAATACTTTTAAAACTGTGTGAATTTCTGTGATTTTTCAAAGCCTTCAAAATAATTTATAAGTTTAAGAAAATTTAAATTTTCTAAATATTTGTACTTTTATGCATAACTTATGCAAAAAACCTGACATCAAAATTGCCGAAAAATAAAAAACTCCGGAACTCAACTTTAGAAGTTTTTGTAATTCCAATATAATTATAATTTAATTTTGCTATACACCTAATAATTAATTATAATTAAACTATACAAAGTTTATTTATGTACATACTTAGTTTGTATATTCTTAAATAAATTTCTAAAAAGTGCATATTTCAAGGCGAAAATTATACAAAAAAAAAAACTGTATTAATTGTATTTTTTTACGAATCTGTTCAAAAATCATTAATAATTTTTTATTCGCTTAATTAATATTAATATTTCTCAACACTATATGATTATAAATATACAATTAATTACATATATACGTATACATACACAATGTACATTCCATTAGACATAAAATATACATGCGAAATACAAAAATAAATGCACATTCTGGAAAACAATCTTTAAATATTAATATGGCAAATATAGAAAACTTCTTATTTAAATAAAGTAATTTTCTTTTTTCGTTTTCATTTTTTTTTTTTCAAAACCAATAAAATTGGTATCTCATATGGACAGAACAAACCATAAAATTTATAGAGAATCTGTAGTTGATTAACTTCCTTAAATGGAACATACCAGAGACACTTTTGTGTTGGCGGAATATACAAGTATATAAAAAAAATCAAAGCAAAACAGAAATAAACAAAAATAAATATAAAATTTTTTAACATTTTTATATTTTTTACTCAAATTGAGCGCAATTTTAATTTTTTTTTGCTTTGTTCATTTAAAATCTTCTTTTTTTTTCATATTGTTATTAAAAATTTTCCTTAAAAATTCCAATTTGTATTTTTTAGTACAATATTTTTATACAAATGAATTCATTATTATATTTAAAATAGAAATAACTAAAAAAATTAAAGAGACAAAAATAATAATACAAAATTAATGAGCTAATTCTCCAATAATATTAGGATAATAAAAATTTTGGAAAATAAAATTATTAAAATAAGGCAAAATACACTTTATAACATCAAATTTAGAATATAACAATTATCGATTATTTGTACAGCAAAATTAGGACTTTGGAGCCAAAGAAATCTCCTTGAAATCTAGAACTAGAATTCTAGACATTAAACTCCAATTAAATTGAGAAAAGGGAGAAAATCAATTAATTGAATTGATTAAATTTTCCTTTATAAAACCATAACATATACAATTCTACAAATGTTAAACCTGTAAATTCTCAATGACAAGTACAACAATCATTTCAAATAAACTAAAAAATTGAAGTTACATAAGTTCGCCCCAAAATTTTAAGTCTCATTTAAC
The DNA here is from genome assembly GCF_029603195.1 of Condylostylus longicornis. NCBI lineage: Eukaryota > Metazoa > Arthropoda > Insecta > Diptera > Dolichopodidae > Condylostylus > Condylostylus longicornis. Next base: position 1,896,047 of record NW_026578052.1, on the reverse strand, counting down.
TTATTAGTTATTAAGTAGTTTTTATTATAAATCAAATTATTTAATTATTTTAAAAAAGTTGGTTTACCAAGTTTTTTTATTTAAGTATCGATTCATGTGAATCAATTTTCATTACTTTTGCCAAAAAAAACTAAAAAATTTATTTTTCTCTTTCTTGGTTTTTGGTTAGAAAAATTGAAAAAAAAGGCAAAGCAAATCCTCGTAGTTTCCGTATTTAGAATATTAATTTTTTTTTTCATATCCAAATTTTATGGTAAAAATAGTTTTTAGTATTCTCCTAATATTATTCTACACCGTTATTGTTGTTTTTGTTACTATTGTATTTACGATTAAAATTTTATGGAAAACAATTAAGTTATTTATTTTTTTTCCTTTTTTTTTCATTTAAACCAAATTTCGAGTGAAATTAAGTAATTTAAAAAAAAAAATAATAGAAAATTATTAATCGCATAAAATATTAAATTTGTAAAAATTGTTCTACGTATTAAAATGATAGAAAAATAATTATATTAAATACAAACTTAACCTAAGCAGTATTTATTAATTACTAGTATTAGTAATTATTGTTATACATTATAAAATTATAATGTATAATAATGTAAATTACTATATTGCAAAATTACTAATATATGTACATTTTGTTTTGGAAATCCTGCAATTTTATGTCTTTAATTGTTCTTCCTCCTTTTGTTATTGTCATACTCAGGTACGCTGTATGGAAACGGAAACCTATTTTGTATAACATTATGTTTATTTTCAAACCTATTTTCTCTGTTTTATCTACATATCTTTAAGTGAGTGAGTCGGTGGAACGACTTCATCAGCATGTTTTCAGATTTTGCAGTGATGTTACCTCCTTCATACATTTGTCTAATACAATGACGAACTGCAACGTTTAAGGAGGGCATTCTTGTCTGACTCCTACTGTTGTCTTGATGGGGGGGACTAAATTTCACCTTATATAATACTGTTTCTTCGGCATCGTATTAAAATGCCTTTTTATTTTGTGTTAGTTTGTTAGAGATTCTAGAGTTAGTTTGTTAGAGATTTTTCTAACTGTATTCTACTGACTGCTGGGCTGACAATCAAATTGTGTTAGAGTGTTCAGTTGATTTCTACAAAGTGTTCTCTCCATCTGCCCGATTGTTCTTGAGTTGATGTGACTGCTATTTTTACTTTTTATCGGTTGTAATTTGCGGTGGTTTTAGCTGGAGGGAATATAAATTTTTCTATGAAGTAATCGGGTGTTGTTAAAATTCTGCGGCTATTTGAACTTCTCCAGCTATGTTATTGTAGAACTTTCTCTTATCCCTTCTAGTAATTTTTTTATGATTTCTAACTATTAACCTGTGTGAGTTTCTCAAGTTCGCATCATTATTTGTTAATAATTTTTTTCTTATGTCTTTTATTTGTTCAATAACAGACCATGTTTCATCTAAGATTCATTTTTTCTTCTCATACCTGATCATACCCAAGATTTCTTCATTGGTTTGACAATAGAGACATTGCGTTTGTTTTTAATTTCTGTTCTGTTCACTTATTGGACTCCTGTTGTATATATGACACAAATTCCTGTTTAGTATCTTCTGTTTTAGCCGCTAATTTGACTTTTATATCCGCAATTATTATAGTTCTGAACATCCGCGAACCTCCACAGTCTTCACATTTATTATTGATTAACCCATATTCGATCTATGCATATATGATATATCTGATTTTTTGTTCTGCCATCCGGGGATATCCATGTATATATCTATGCCTTTGTGTGGAATATTGTACCGGTTATCACTATATCGGTAAACTGATTTATTGATTTAATTGATATCATTCGGGAACTTGCCACTTTTATGTATTTTTCTTTAAATTTTAAAAATCAAATGACTGAAAATTACCCTGTAATATAAATTTTAATTTTTCCTTTTATGAAAAACCAAAAATGAGCAACTTACTAATTAAGAGGGTTAAAATATTGAAAAGTGAATTCATTTTAGACTGAAAAATTAAGTTATTTGTAAAATAATATAATAGTTTGTTTTTTTTTTTTGATTTTCATAAAAATAAATTATAATATTAGGTAGGTAACAAATAAAAAAATATTAAGAAATTTACAATATAACACAATGTACTCAAAATCACAAAGTTAAACAGAAAAAAAAATTTTATAACAAAAAATTACATTTAAGCGCTTAATTTTCACCAAATATGGAAAATTCTTATTTAAAATTATAAGTATTAATATACAATATGGGTATACTATAAGCTATATGCAATGTAAATAATTACAAGCAATACCTACATACACACAATATATATTATGTATAATTTTTGCACTTTCATAAACGTTTCTTAAAAAAAGTAAGAAAAAAAAAAACTAAAACTTTTCATCTTAAACTAACAAAATTGCAAACGCTTAGATTTTTAAGGAGGTGTTTAGGCGGAATCATTATGGAATCTCGCACAATTTTTACAATTTTTTTTTTGTTTCATTTTTGCAATATTTGCACTATAGGAACAATATTTAATTTTTTCCTTTTTTCTGCTTTTAATTTTTAATTAAAATAATATTTACTTAACATACAAACTAAGCTAAAAAAAAATTGAAAAAATTTAAATGGAAAAATTAAATCTAAAAAATAATTTAAGGTAGGTATTGTATAGTGTAATGTAGGTACATATTTACAAAATATCATTGGTATTTATTTGTGTATTTATATATCACATTAATTGTTTTTATTGTTAACACATGGTATTACATGTCAAATAATGTATAAATAAAAATAAATACAGTAAGTAACTCGAATAAACATCTTAAATAAACGAACATTAACTGAACTTAAGTAACAATTGTTTCTTTTTCTCAAAAGCAAAACAAATTCTCCAAGTTCAGAAACAAATTTTATTTTAAAATTAAAATAATTATATTTAATAAACATTTAATAAATAATTAATTATAATCGCAAAATTTATAATTGCAGGCCCTTACATATTAAAATTTGATGTTGACATAATAAGCTATTAGTCAAATCATTCTAACCATTTAAAATCGAAAAAAATAAAAATTCATTTACAAACATATTGTATTAATTTTCTTAAATTCTTGAATCCAAAGTCTATAACTTCTATTCTATAAATATTCCAGTAAAATTAAATATAATTTAATATTTATTTTTATGTTAAAATTTTGAACCATGTATGTATTTCCCCAAATTTTTATTCAAACTTGTTACTTATTTTATAATATAAACTTGTTAATTAGTCACTATAATTAAAATTTTTATTTCAAAAGGACCTTATGAATTTATGTACTATATACGCATATAAAATAAGAAAAAGACAAATCTATAAACAAAATTTAAAGAAAAATTTTTAAAGTTTCTAAAATTATTTTAATAATATTTATAATCTTTTTATATAAAATACACACTTATATATACTTAAACATTTTTTATATGTATATAACAGTAATAAAATCGTTTGACCTAAAAGTATTTAGAACAACATAAGTACAATAATTATGCATAAAATCACAAAAATGTTTCCTATAAAAAGAAATCCATTTCCGAAACATTTAAGATTCTATACAAATAAAAATTTAATTTTATAAATTTATTTAATTTTAATATATATATATATATATATATATATATACTAAAATTATTTTTAACTTTTAATTGTTGTACTTTTTTAATTTCTTTCAAAAATTTATTTAAGTAGTTAATATTCAATTAAATTATTTAAATAGACCATTCTAAAAGCTTTAGAATTAATTTAAGAAAACCATTTTTATATATATATATATATATATATATATATATATATATATATATATATATATATATATATATATGTATATATATATATATAAATACATTATATATCTATAATTATATAATTTTCAAATTCACAAACTGAAAAATTATATAATTTTTTTAAATTAAATTTTAAATGTTTTATTTTGTATCTTGTATCATCATGTACTTACATGCTTATAATTATGTTTTGCGTTATCAATAATATAAAATAATTTATCTCATTAGAACAATAATATTAAAATAAAAATATACATATATGTATATATATGAAATTATTACATTATAATTATTTTAAAATTTTAAAAATACTTAAGTACATATTAAATTTAATGCTCTAAATAATTTTTTTTTTAAATTACTCACTCTTAGATTTTATTAACAATAATAAAGCGATTTGATATTAAACTAAAAATAAATTTTATTATTTTATTAATTAATTGATTTCTAATTTATTTATGCATTATAAAATTTCATCAAAATTAGGAAATTTTAAAATTTCCCAATATTAAAACGATGGCAAAAGAATTTATTATATAAAGAATATAATAATATAAAATTCAACATAAAAAAAATTGAAACCCAAAAGTAGAAGTAGAAAAGTTATTTTCTATTTTTTTTTTTTTTGGATTTAGCTTTTTATAATTCGGCATCAACGAGTTGTAATGCAATGCGTGAATTTCTACAAAAAATCATAATACTTAATAATTTTAGGTATTTTTCTATTTTCCATGAAATTTCTTACAATATTTAATTATTAACTTTGTGTTCAAGGCAACTTCTTACATATTTGATTCGGTTTATTCAATTAATTTTATTAGCTTCTCTTTCAAAAATTTGTACCTGATTTTATTTATCTTATGTAACATATTTATGTGTTTTTAAAACAAAGATCTATTCCTTAATAAATATTTAAGGTACAAAACGAATAAAATCAGATTTTAGACCTCTTTCTTCTTCTTAAATTCAACTTGCATTTAAGTTTCAATAGATTTAAATAATAAGTTCAAACATTTTGTTTTTTTTTTTTATTTCATACAAAATTTTTCGAAAAGGACTAAGTACTTTAATTTAGTGCGCATGTAAATAATAGAGATTTTCATAAACGCAATACTGCAAAACAATAACAGCGAAACGCAATACTGAAATGCGAAAATATGAAGTCATTAATGTGCAATATACTTATTACATATTTATAAAAAATTATATAAAATCAAAACAGTTCATATACAAAAATTTAGTAATGTTTATACACAAACTAGATTAGTAAAATTTGTTTATGAACACAAAATATAACGCAGTTTTTACTATATATCGTGATAGACTACGTTCATAAAAATGTGTAGTATTTTATTTAATTAAAATCACTTACTAATGTAAGTATTTTACTTATGTAAGTATTATATTAGAAGTGTATGCAAGAACACTTCAAAGACAAATATAAAAAGACATAATGCGAATTCAAAAATACATTAATTGCGTGAAATATAATCACAATGTTTAATAAATTCTAAGAACTTAATTTTTCCACACAAGCGTTATGAGATAAATTTTACAATACACCTTACGTTATATAGCCAGCAATAATATTGATTAAATAAGAAAAATATTACAACAAATTTAATGCTCTTAAAAATTTTTCGAAGATTCAAAGAAATGTATTTTAGAATTTATAGGTATATAAATCTACGGCCAAGAATAACAGATTTTATATTAAATATAAGTATATGTATTATCTGCGAATATGTAATAAGTATCCAGTTATTAAGTACCTAAATATTATCAGACCCATTTCAATTACCACTCTAATTATAATAAAACTTACAAATTAAAAACTTACCATTTCTGATTGTATTGTATTAATATCCATATTGTAGACAATGATTCATTTTATTTAATTTAATATTATTTATTCAAAATAATTATTTCTTTTTTTCTTCATCAAATTCATTACGAAATATCAAATTCAATAAATTTTATTTTTAATCACCTTGCACATCAATAAAGAGAAAAAAAATTTAATAGTTCATAATTGCAAATAAATTTGTTATATTTGTTTTTTTTTTCGCTTTTATAATAGTTACACTATTTCCGGTTAATAAAATATTTAAAGTTCAATTTTACATAACCATATAACGTTATCTTTCAATTATTTTAATAAAAAAATATAAAAATAAAAACGAAAACAGAAAAATTTTTTTAATCTCTCTTGAACTAATTAAACAAAAAATATTTTCTTATTTTTTTTTTTTTTGCTTTTTTTCAAAAAGATTTTTCTTTAAAAAAAAAAAAAAACTTTCAAATCTCATGTGCAAAAAATTTAATTTTGTAATTTGTTAATTATCGCATAAAATAAAAACAAGTACATTAAAAAAAAAAAACAAAAACACAAAATTACAATTAAAAAATTGTTATCCCATTAGAATTAAATTTGTTTACTTTGTTTTTGTCTTTTTTTTTCTTTTTTTTTTCGATTCAATCTTTTGTGAACGTTGATTTATCGCGAGCTCACGACATTAACTGAATTAATAAAAATGTGCGCCTCAGCGGCTAACTCTAATATTAAAATTTTATAAGAAAAATCTTTTTGTTGTTATTCTCGAAGCAAAAACAAAAAAAAAAAAAATTTTTTTTTGTTTTTGTTTCTTCAAAGTGTATTATGTATTTGAAATTTAATTTAAAATATTATTATTAAAAGATTAAGAAAATTTAAACCTTACGAAATTGTGAAAAAAAGTGCATGAAATAAAAACAGAAAAAGAAAACCAGACTAATATTTAAAAATATGAAAAATATATATATTTTTTTTCAAAAATGAAATTTATTAGAAGATGGATTATCTCTTCATCATCAGGAAATGCAATCAACTGTGCTATATGAAGTTAAAATACTGAGCCGCAATGCATAAACTTGCAAACAGGCACATTGACTTTTAAAAATCTGTTTCAATAAAATATTAGCTGTTTTGTTGTGCTACAAAAAAAATCAAAAACTCGGAAGATGTCCCATAGTTATGAAAAATCAGATGTGCAAACATAATAACTGAAAAATATCAGAACTAAGAAGGAAATGTAGGTGAAATAATTATAATATACTTTTGATATTTATGTTAGAGTTACTATTATTTGAGAAAAGTGAGTAACTATCATATTATATTTGTATTATGTAATTTTTGTGTAAAAGAATTTTTTTATATTGCGTATCTCGTTTTTTTTTTTGTAAAATGTACTACAAAATTGAATTCACTTTGTTTTTTGAAGATGATAGGTTCAGTTGATATTATGAGAAAGTGTATAAAAATCTAATTGAAAAATTGAGTAATCTTATTGGAAAAATGACATATTCAATTAAAAAATGAGAATTCTGATTTAATAATAAAATTGATAATAATAATTATAAACTTCAATATCCTAGTAGCAAATTCCAACTATCTGAAATAAATTTTTAAATATTTTTGATTTAGAAATAGAGTATTATAAATTTCTGTATCTTATGATAAAGAGGAAAAACTGAAATTTTTTTAACTGTTGTTAAATTTATTTTTTTGTTTTTTATTTTATAGCTTTGTATCTTATATTGTTGTATAGCATCTGATCTGATCACTGATTACTAATGCATGTACTATGCTATTAAATGTTTGCATTGATTCGAAACAAAATACCTATATATATATATTTGCTGTATCTACGGCTATATCTATATCACAAATCGCAAAATATGTACGATCGGGTAAAACAAGAAAAAACAGTTTATACATTGCGCACACAAAATGAAATGAAAAAAAAAAAACAACTAAAGAAACAGAAAATGAACAATGCAAACAAAAAATTCTTATAGTAATAAAGCTTTCAGTTTCATTCATAAATTTTTTTCCTTTTTATCTTTTTATATTTTATTTATTTTTTTTATTTTTATGTTGTGATTTTTCTTGTGAATGATTTTCTTTATTAATACTTACTTGGCATACTAGGTATATAACCGCGTACATACTCTAAAATGCAAATATAATTAACATTTTTTTTTTTGTATAAATTTAACCATATTTAATTTTTTTTAAATTATTAAAATTAGATAATCATGAAAGAATAATAAAATTAGTGTTACTATAAATTAATATTGTAGTTATTGTCACATACTAGTTGTTATTTAGATTATTTACATGGATTAGAATTTATTGTTATTATTATTAAAGAAGATGTCATTTGCCATTGGTTTATTTATTTTAATATTGTTGGACATTACGAAAAATTCAAATTGCATTTTGTCATAATTTTCTTCAATCGTTTTAGGTTTCCGAAAATATACTTAACTGTTGGAAATTACAACTCTGAACAAAATCGTAATCGAAAACGAATTACAGTTCAAAATTAGTAGAACCAGTTAACATTTAGAAATAGTTAAACATTAGTTGTATATACATATTTATGTAATTGATTATTGACATGTTAATAGACTACAATAAAGATATGCTGCCATTACGTCCAGTAATTCTACAGCATCAATTTAAATCTTTTCATTTTAGTTATCTTATTCATTTCCTCTTAATTACAGCTATCAAAAATAAAAGCCAGAAATTTGCAGGATTTCATTATTTTGTATCTCTTATCAAAACTAAGTTCCGAAATATTGCTAGCTGTTTATTGACAGAAGTATTTAGAAACTAAAAACGGTGAACCACGTTGCAATTTCTTCAAACCTCTATCGTTATCATATTCTTTTACTCTTTCATAGCGACGTACTATCATAGATTATGTACTAAATGTACGTGTATTCTTTAGAAAACTCAACAATTTAGTGGCATTATAAACGAAAATTTAAATGTATTAAATATTTTCAATGCAAAAAATAAAAATTTACAAAATGTACTTGAAAATTAGTATTAGCACAATATTGTAATATACGTACATTATGTACAATATATGTACGACGTTTTCTGAGCTTTATAAAACACCTACATCACAAAATAATGAAGTGGTTAATTCCTTAAATAGTCCAAAATGAAAATTTTTGTATTAATAAAAATATGAAATTTTTATTAATACAAAAATTTCATATTTTTGCTTATGGTCCAAAAATATCATAGCTATCAAGTTGCTAAATTACTAAGCATTAAAAGTTAAAATATATTAGGGAGCAAGTATGACCGAATAGAATGTTTTAAATAAAACACAACAAAAAAAAAATTATGGTCTTGCAATGATGTTAACGTCGCAAAATATTTAGTACCCTACATATTTTCTTGTCTACTATAAATAATATTTCACTTTTACTTACCTGGACTCTTTTGCACCAACCCCTTTTTCTTTTTAACTTTTTAGAAAAGGACTTTTTTATTATTAAGTATAGTTCATTAGTGTTCTAACACTTGAAGCTACAACTTTGCAAATTTTTGATTGATTCATCAAAAAAGTAAAAAGTCGTTGATACAATAGAGTCCTGATTAGCAAATTACTTCAATCAAAGTACTTAGAAACTTACTTTTTTCTACAACAAAAATATCTACAAAAAATAATAATTTATTAGAAGAAACTTTACATACGTACCTACCAATATAAGAATAATTGCATCATGAGCTTCTCTCTTTTCAAAGCACGTTACAGTAGCCAACTTCATTTAAACCCTATTTTTACATTAATGTTTCTTACAGATTTCTACAATTTTTGTTATGATATCTGCAATTTATTACGATTTTGTTGATCTAGAAACATGTACAATTTTTATTTTAATTGACAAGTAAAATAAATTTTATGCACTACTGAACAAACTTCTATGCGGATAAATGCAAAAACAGGTTTTGTAATAAGTATTTCAAAAAAAAAAATTGTTTTAATTTTTTTACGTTATTAATTTACACTTTTGTATTTAAAATTTAATTTGTAATAAAACATTTTTTATTGACAAACAAAAGAAATATATAAGTACATTAAAAAATAATTTCATTTATCCATTTTTAAAATATCGTAGTTATTAATAATCAAAAAAATTGTTTTTAGGCACGAATCTTTTTATTCTTTAAGTTTCAATAATTGACGAAGTATCTACTCTTTTTTTATAACTGTCCAAGGGCTTGCGACCCGAGATCAATTTCATACGTTTTACGTGGTTATTGGTGACTGAATCTTCATAAGAATCTCTTTTCCTTTTAGGTAAAATATCAATATTTGCACTTTCAAAACAAGTAAATTTATCATCCAGAACAATATCAGATCCTTGGACATTTTTTGGACAATTTTCTTTATGAAAAGAAGGGAAACGAATCAGTGAAGAAAACACATCCCATATTTTACCTCGAAAATTTTCTTTATTATTGCTTGCCAATTCTGAACGATTCATTATTTTGTCTTTTAAATTCTTATTCTTTGGAGAAATCTGTTTATGAAAACTGGAACTTGGAGTATAAAATATTTCGTTTTCTTCTAATTCATTGTATTGACTTTGCATTTTAAAATCAATTACTTTTTTTTCTAATCCTTTTCTACATTTAGGTGTAATTTGTATGGTGTTATTAGAAGGAGTCTGTTGTTTTTGAAAAAAATTACATTTTGTTTTTACACCAATTTTATGAGAATTGATTGCTTCCGAACGTATTACTTCCATACTTCTAAAAGAACCGTAAACATCAAATTCTTGTTCAAGCTGCAGAGATAAAGATGTATTTTTTAATAATGCTGATTTAATACACAAAGATTCCATCATTCTTCCCGTTGAAAATGAATAGTACTTTGTAAGTTCACAGTTTCCTGACGAAAATTGCTTATCACAAACCTTTATGGAAGGAGAACTATGATTTCTCAATAAAACTGCCGACGTTCTCAAATCAAGAGGAGAGTTTTTATAATCTCGAGTTTCAATTATTTTCTTTGTCGCACTAGATAAATTGTCCCCTTTTTTAGAAAACTGAGAAATATTTTCTTTCAAAACTGCTTTGGTTAAGTTAGTTGCAGATTTTGAATTAGAAGAAATGTCTGATATAATTTCAGAATGGTATCCTCCAGATAGAGAATGAGATGCATTATTGCCAGGAAACCACAAGAACTTTTGCATTGGTGTAGAAGTTGTTCGAAAAACCTTAATATTTCCTTCAAACGTATCATTCATTTTGTAGGCGATATCTTTTTTGAAATCAAAACTTTTCGATTTAGTGCTATTTTTAAAAGCGTTTTTAGTTTCCAAATTATGCTTGTTTAAATTGCTTCTTTCCATATCTGCTTTTGGTATTTTGTAACTCTCTTCGTTAAATACTAATGGAGTTTTGTTAACATCTGGATTTTTTGCATTATCGTTCATTTTAAGCTTACACAAACACGTTTTTTGATTCTCAGCACCAAATAAGAATATCATCAGGCACTTTAGACATCGATTTGGAAAGTGTTTTATTATATGTGATGCAGATTGCACTTTACTTAAATTTGAAGAAGTTAAGAGGCTTTCTAATTTCGGAAGCATATATATATCCATTTTATCAGTAACAGAATGTATATCTAACTCATGTTTAACACGACATTCAAGGCAACAAAACACTTTTGAACATAATCTGCAGAAAATATTCAAGTCACAAAGCATGACAGAAATAAAAATAAAAACTCACTTCATATATACATTAGATATTTATTTAAAAAAAATTCACTTAATTTTTGCGGGTAGAAAAAAAAAATGCTGTTAAATTTGTAAGTTTATAATTCTGCGTTGTCAAACTATTGCGTTAAGTATCTTCTGTAAAAATGTTTCTGGAGGTGAATTCGAAAATTCGAACCTACGATTTTATTAAGGTATGTATGCATGCACATAGGTGAAAGCTAAATGCGTTTCTAAAGAGAACGGCTTTCTGTTTCTAAAAAATTTTCACCATGATTTCTAAATACATTTGCCTTATTGTTAATAATTTACAAAAAGTTGGCACTGAATTTTTTTACAACTCCAATTTTTATGTATTTCGATTTTATCTATGTACAAAAAATTTAATTTATTTTAAAAAACTTAAATATTTTTCTATTTTTTCTATGCTTAATAAAAATTTTGTAAATAAGTAAATTTTAAATAAAAATTTCAAAAGAAAATTAACGTAAGAGAGCGGGATTTTCTCAATTTTAATAAAGAAAGATAAAATTTGTAGTCATTATATAAAAAAAGATGACAGCACCTGCAGAAAAATTTATGTAGCTTCCATATAATGATTAATAAATTTAATTTTTACATATTATAAAAATTTCCTTCAAGTCACTATTAACAAACTGGTGAATGGTTCAATAAACCACTTCTACTTGCAGAGTATTACTTAAATAAGAGTGACAGCTATAATAATATTATAAAATGTTTTAAAAACACTCTATATTACCTATATGTCATGTGAGAGTGGTATTAACGTCAAAATAGTTGCTAACTCTTCAAGAAAATTGTTTGGAATTGAAATTGAATATTGTTGTTCTTAGTTTCGCATCTTGAATTTTATTTTTTTAATATTCTGTTAAATCTGTTTGTTTTTCTGGAAAAATGTCTACTGATTATGAAGAACCTATAGAAAATCACGAATATTGTGGTTTTGATGAATTTTTACGTGAAAGAATATCAATAAACACTGTTGAGTACATCGTGAATAAATACCCTACGGAAAACGCTGACAGAAAATTTAAAATTTTATGCGTTTTTAAACAGCGCATAGGCTTTGGTTCATTAACATTAGCTTCAAAACTTATTCATAAAATGTTAAATTTATACCCACTAAAAGAAATTCTTCAAGCGCAAGCAATGTTTTCATGGTATAAAATACAAAAACAAATTAAACATACTGGTATCACTGAGAATGAATGTTTTAAGCGAGCTGTTATATTTCATAACACTTATCCTCAAGTATATTCAAAATTAGATACAAACTTTTGGTGGTATCAATGGTTCTTAAAAAACTCAATATTTGCACAAAATCAAACAAATTTAGATTTAATTGATGATCCTGGTGAAATGTATGACTTCGAAAATCCGGATGAATATCTTGACTCAAAAGAGACTGAATTGGAGTATATAGAAAATGGTAACGAAAATGATAGCATTGAAAATATTATAATGGAAACGTTCGAATCCAATAACGAAGAAGAATTTATAGTTAAACCTGAAATTATTTACGAAACAGACAGTTTGCTGGGGTCAAGCGAAGCATTTACAAATTACGAAATCATTGAAATGGATAATTCGTCTAATCGGGAATTAGAAAATTTCCAAAATATAAATCAAAATAAAATGAACAAATTTTCTAAAAAATCCAGCAAAAAAAACACAAAGGGTAAAAAAATTAAAGGTCTAAAAAAATAATGTGCACTCTTAACGTAATTAAGTCATAAAATTTAAGAAATTTTTATAAAAGCCACGTAAAGTCTATATTTAAATAGTTTATATAAACCAAGTTAAAAGTTGTTTTATATTAAACCAAAATTTATAAGAAGTTACGTAGTACCTACATACATATATGATCTTGTGTTATTTTTATACTAACTTTGAATCTTCAAAATTTTAATAAAGATTGGAAAGAAAACGTACAAATTGTATTGATAGCAGTTCTATTCTGAATAAAATTGTTTTATGTATCTATATCATTTATTTTACACGCATACATATTTATATCGGTATTGCTCCTTATGTTAACGAAAAATCGTTTCTAAAGTTTTAAATTGTGTGATATGCACTGATTTATAACCTCGGCTAAATGCGAATTTTCTAATGCTGCTGCCACCCTTTCTTTGTCTGCTAGTTGCTTATTTACAGCATTTTCGGAAGCATGTGTACCAGGGGTTATTTCCACTTCTACTTTAAAACGAGGTGGAAGTGATCTGAGCAATTTCACACGAATTGATAACCCAATTAAAGTCGCCATGCTACAATGCGGTATTGTGGGTGTAAAATTGATTTTCACAAAGTTTTGTTCGCTATTAACTTTAACTAAATCTTTCTGCACAACATGTAATTCTTCTAGTGTTAAAGGATGTTCTGGATCATTGATATTTCTTATAAGGTCTATAATTAATAAAAATTCTAAATACATCTTCGTATTTTCTTTTGTAATAGAAATCTCACCGAATATTTCACGCTCATCAAATGGATCTTCAATGTTTTCGTCATATTCAGCTACAGTAGTCTCACGTTCATTACATTTTTGATATACATTTGGATTTATATTTTCAATTTCAGCAGGCATGTTTAAACTTCTTAAAATGTAAATATTTTGTCAGGATTAATAACAAAAATAAAACCCAAAATAATTTTTATACGTCAATTCTTTTAATGCATGCATAAATTTACCGAAGCTTATATTAAACACCAGTGTTACCGTTTTGTTTGTTAATTACTCTTAATTAGGACCGCTGAGAAACAAAGTTCAACTAAATTTTTTTTATGATTTTTAGACGGAAATTTATGATTAGGTAATTCAATCATTTATTCTAAATTGAATTCGATTTTAGATTAACATGCAGTTTCACCAATTTTATAAACACTTAATATGCTAAATTTATAAAGATTTTGTAGAAGTACATATGCAACAACCTTTTTGAAACAATTATGTAGTTTTCATCTTAAAAATTTCCACAAAACAAAAAAAAATAGTAAGCAAGGATTTCGAAAAATTTCCAATTAGTCATTAGTTTTCTAATTATATTTAAGAAGCTTTGTATTGCACTTCAACATAAACTTTGAGTTTCATATTGCTCTAATATGTTTTAAAATCGGATTTGTATACACTTCTTCAAATTCAGCCGAAACAGTGTATTAAAATTTTTTTAAAAGAGTATTCCAACTATTTTTTGAAATGACCATTTCAAATGTAGTGAAACTTTTAATTATTAAAATCAATTTACCAAAATAATTTTTGACCCTTCATTTTCACTGTGAAAATGAAGAAATTTGCGTATTATAAAGTCGAATTATCGAATAAAATTATAATCGATTATTATTAAAATTTTGTGAAAAACAAGAGCCCTGGCTGTTGTCGTAAAGAATTCGGTATTTCGATTTGTCAAATTGACATTTATTTGTATTTATGACTTATTACGTTTAGCAAAATTTATAAAAAGCCTTGTTTGAATTTAAATATTAAATAGAAAATTAGAAATTTAAAAAAAAAAATGAGTTCTCAGAAACCAAAAGTTAGTTTAACATCTCAACAAATAAAGTTGATGATGGCCAATGCTCAACGGGAAATAGAAGAAAGGAAACGTGCTCTGAATACACTTAAAGCAAAGGATCCAGTCCTAGCATCAATTCCACAAATAGGTCTTCCCGTTGCAATGGCTTCACAGGTTCTAAACTCGAAAAAACCTGAAGATGCAGAGAGAGCAAGAAAAATAGCTGAACTTCAAGCTCAAATACGAGCAAAATTATCAGGCTCTTTAGCCAACATGATTCCTCAAGTACAAGAAAGACCTAAACCACTTATTTTAGATGAAGAAGGACGTACAGTAGATAAATCTGGTAGAGCTATAAATATACCCACGGTAGCACCTACTTTAAAAGCTAATATAAGAGCCAAAAAGCGTGAAGTTTTCAATAAAAGTTCTACAAATGATAAAAATAGTCAAGAAGTTTTATCTTATTTTGATGATCGTATTGCTGTAAAACCTAATGTCCGGTCGAAAAGAAATTTACGTTTCCACGAGCCAGGGAAATTTCAGCAAATGGCTGAAAGATTACGAATGAAAGCACAATTAGAAAAATTGCAAAACGAAATATCCCAAATTGCAAGAAAAACTGGAATTAGCTCAGCAACAAAATTGGCTTTAATTGCACCTAAACAAGATGTTGGAGGTGAAGAAGTTCCTAATATGGAGTGGTGGGATTCTGTTGTGCTTGCAAATGATTTAAATACCTTAAGTGATGATAATAAAATAAGTGTAAGAACATCAGCCATTACGAATTTGATAGAGCATCCAACGCAAATGAAACCACCAAGTAAGTATCTGTATTAATTTCTTAATTATAAGCAAAATGATCAAATGATATTCAAAATAATTGTAGATGAGCCCCTAAAACCAGTTTATTTACCAGTTTTTTTAACAAAGAAGGAACGTAAAAAATTGCGAAGGCAAAATAGAAGGGAAGCATGGAAAGAGGAACAAGAAAAAATTAGATTAGGATTAATTCCACCCCCTGAACCAAAACTCAGAATATCTAATTTAATGAGAGTTCTTGGAAACGAAGCAGTTCAGGATCCAACTAAAATAGAAGCTCACGTACGTGAACAAATGCTAAAAAGGCAAAAAGCCCATGAAGATGCAAACAAAGCTAGAAAACTAACGACTGAACAAAAGCGTGAAAAGAAAATACGAAAAATCAAAGAAGATACATCTTGTGGGGTCCATGTGAGCGTTTTTAGAATACGAGATTTACAAGATAACGCGAGTAAAAAATTTAAAGTTGAAACGAATGCTAAACAATTACATATGACAGGTGTTGTGATTCTATTTCGCGATTGTTGTGTAGTCGTTGTGGAGGGTGGACCAAAACAACAAAAAAAATTTCGTAGACTAATGTTACATCGAGTAAAGTGGGAAGAAGATATGGTTAAAAATGTCGACGGTAATGAAGTGCCAAACTCCTGTTCTCTGGTATGGGAAGGAACTTGTCAACGAAGGCATTTCGGAGAAATTAAATTTAAAATTTTTCCAATGGAGAAAATGGCTAGAGAATTTTTCCAAAAACACCAAGTCGAGCATTATTGGGATTTAGCTTATTCAGGTGCAGTGCTTGATGCATCGGAAGATATTTAATTAGATTGTGACATATAAATTAAAAGTGTAAATTTTAAATTATCTAATTTTTATTTCAATATAAAATTCTGGAAAAAAAAACTTGTTTTTTTTTTAATTTTTGCAATCGTTTTCAGAATGAATTTCCCAATTCACACTAAATCGTACTATTATAATATTTTAATTATTTATATCTAATTCCTTTGAAATATATTCGGAATGAAATATGACAGCTAACAATAATAACCGTTAATTATGCTATTATAGATAATTTTATATTTTTTTATAAGTTTGAATAATATATATCAAAAATTTCTTTAACAAAAGTGAAGTTTATACAAATGAGTTAAACAGATGATTCAATTTCTCTAAGTACAGCTTTCTTATACTCTTCTATTCCTCCTTCTACGCTTTGGACAGTTTTGTTTCCGCATACCCACAATTCTTTACAAACCAATTTTATTAATCTTTCGTCGTGGGATACCAAAATTACACCACCCTAAAAAAATATTTTAAAATTGAAATATAAATAATACACACATTTTTTTACTCACATTAAACTTGTTTATCGCAATACCTAAGGCGTCTATTGTTTCCAAATCCAAATGATTTGTAGGTTCATCAAGAACTAAGAAATTAGGTTCAGCTGAAATCAATAATATGCCATGAAGTTACCAATTCTTTTAATAAAATACTATAAAAATAAACGTACCCATACACATTTTGGCAAAAGCAACTCTAGATTTTTGTCCTCCAGATAAACTTCCAACACTTTGTAATGCTAGTGGCCCAGAGATTCCAAAACTTCCAAGTTGTCGCCGGTACTCTTCTTGCGGTTTACCAGGAAAATCTTCTTCAATAACTCCAACACAACTTTTATTCATATCTAAATTGTCAACATGATGTTGAGCAAAATATCCCACTCGTAAACCACGATGTAATGTGACATTTCCTGATTGGGGGGAAAGTTGTCCTATTATAATCCTGAGCAATGTTGTTTTACCGGCTCCATTTTCACCCACCTATTTTTTTGGAAATATTAACTATAAAAGGCTATCATAACCAATTCCTTTTTAATTAATTCTTACAATACATATTCGTGAATCAGAAGTCCCAGATAAATTAATTTTATCAAAAATTCTTACACCAGAATCATATGCAAATCCAACTTCGTTCATAGCTATCACAGGAGGATTTAATGGTTCGACGTCTGGAAACTTTAATTTAACTTCAATTTCTTTTTCAATTGGTTTCAGTTCAGGCCTAAAATTTTTTTCTTAATAAAAATGAAATTTTTAAGTTTATATTTCTACTCACATTTTTTCCAACATTTTAATTTTTGATTGGACACTTGCGGCTCTGTTAGCATTATACCTAAATCGATCAATAAATTCTTGCACATGAGCTCTTTGAGCCATCTGAGCTTCGTACTCTCGCCTTTGTGCTTTCAATTTTTCATTTTTGGTTTTTTCAAATTGTTTGTAGTCACCTCTAAAGATAAAATTCAGTTTTATTTTAATTGCACGCAAAATTATTTGAAAATCAATTTTACTTATATATATCCAAGCGTTGCGAATGTAAGTGTATAATGTCTGTAGGTACTGTTTCAAGAAAATTACGATCGTGAGATACAACTAGCAATGTTGATGGCCAATTTTGCAAGTAGTTCTCCAACCAAATAATAGCTTTGATATCTAACATGTTCGTAGGTTCATCTAATAACAATAAATCTGGTTTAGAGAAGAGAGCTCGGGCCAATGCTAAACGCATACGCCAACCGCCGGAAAATGATTTTGTTGGCCTTTCCTGCATATCAGCTGAAAATCCTAAGCCCCTCAAAATAATAGAAGCTTTGGCAATAGCTTTGTCAGCTTCTATCAATTGCAATTTTGCATAAATTTCACTCAACTCAGAAGTTAATTTTGCATCCGAATTTCCAGAATTCACTAATTTTAAAATTTCTTTTTCTTTACTAAGTAACCTTGTTCGTTCAATGTCGCACTCTAAAACACTATCAATTGCTCGCGTATCATCTCCAGTGACTTCCTGTTCAACGTGTAAAACTGAAATATGTTCTGGAATTTTTAGTTGTTTTTCTGATATCATGCGTAATAAGGTTGTTTTGCCTAAACCATTACGGCCGACTAAACCGTATCTTCTGCCATAAGATAATGTTAAATCAGAATTTTGTAATAATACTTTTTCTCCGAAAGCCAAATCAAAATTTTCTATACGAATATCCATACTACGATTTTGATTTTTGCTCTCCAGTTTACTATCCTTTTTATTTATAACTTGCGAAGCGGTAGCAGTCTGTTGTTTAGGTACGATTGTTTGACCAACTTTACCATTCTCCTGACGTTTCTCAATCTTTTGTTGAATTTTTTGCTCAGCTTTTTCTAATTTTTTTGAATCTACTTTCTATTATAAAAAAAATGTTTCTATTATAAAAAAAAGATTTGGAACATTTCTAGCAATAGTCCTTACATTAGGTCCATTTCTTTCCACCACCCATATACTTTTCATATCTTTGGTTACATTGTCCATTTCAGCAGCCAAATCGGCAATATTTATTGGTGCATTTAAAATTTTGTTTTTCGTGGGGGCATCCACGCGTTTAGACTGGATTAAATCAAAAAGTTGTTCGCAAGTTTGTCTAAAACTATATTATTTTAGAAATCTATAGTTTTAAAAGAGAATACCTACTTACCTAATTGACTCCTCAGGTTTATCAAACGCTAACCCCTGTAGAAGATCACCTATAGCTTCATAAAGCTCATCACAGTCATTAAAGCCGTCATCATCTTCCAAAATTCCTAAAACAATAATTTGTGACGGAAAGCTTTTACATATAAAATTAATTAAAGACCAATTTATCTTAATTAATTCAAGATTCAATTGACAAGCGGGTGAAAATTACAAAGTCGACGTGTTTAAATTTCGTAACTAAAAATTTTTTTTGCAATACTTTATGCATATCTCGACTTTTTCTTTTTTTCTTTATTGTTGGATTTTTTAAGATAATCCGTAAGAAATAAATTTATTGCATTCCATTCACGCTGTTCATTTAATCTCAATGTCACACTTACCATTTACATAATCTAAAACACTATCGTCAACTCCAGGAAAATCTCGTTTAATTATTTCTGTAGAGCTACTCATTTTTCAACAAATATTAAATATTAAAAAAAAAATAATTTTTTATAATGTGGCTCTTAAAACTAAATTAGATTTTTTTCGGTCGACAGTGACATAAAGAAAGACAACTAAAATGTCACTTCGTGACAACAAAATAAATATCGACTACGAGGTTTCTGAGAAAGTTTGTTCAACCAACTTTTGCTCTTTAAAATTACAATTTGAAAACTTAAAATCCTTAAAATGATTTTGTTAAACCAATTTTTTTAAATTTCAAATTTTTTCTGTATATGAGTAAAACATGACCTTAACTGTTTTGGCATAAATGTTTTTTTCCATTTACTTATTTTTCATGGGCCAAAATATCTCGAAAACACAAAATCGATCTTGTGTAGATTAAGAATACTATTTCCACCTGCCGGAAAAGAGCAACATAATTGCACAGGTCATCTATATCAAATCGTTGAAACTACACACTGGAACGCGTGCATTATTGTACAAGTTACAAATAAAATAAAAAAAAAAATTTTGAAGCTATTTTTGTGGATTGTACAAAACATGCAAATCAGTGTTTAATCAAGATTCAAGAATCGATATTAAAATACGTACATATAAAGTTTGTTGGGAGATTTTGAAGTGACCAGTTCTGTTACATTTTGGAATGTCATATGAATATTTGTCAAACTTTGATTGAAGAATGAAGGCCACACATGTACAAACACATATCATTTGCGTTTAACAAAATAAAAACATAAATAAATTTTAAGCAATTTGAATTAAAACAAACAAGATGAATGAATCAATTTTAGTTTTTGGCATATCTTTGGTAAGCGTTAGTGAATTGTTGAATGCATTGAACCAAGAAGATATTAATTTGAAAATTAAAAAGAAAGTGATACCTCATGAAGACATTGAAGAACAAAATTTAATATCTAAATTGCAATGTGATTTACAACGTAAGATTTCTGCTTTAAGAACAAATCGCTTATGTTCTAGAAGTCAATTGAAATATGATCCGAAAATTCAAATAATTGAAATTCTTAGACAAATTGGAAAATCTAGGTTTAGATCAAACGGTGAATTAAACTTTTGTAAAATATTGTTTTATTTGGAAATGAATCATGTTGAAATATATTATAAGAAATTGCCTTTGTCATTAGAGGAAGCTTACTGCTTAATACTAAATGAAGAAAATCATAGAATTTTTAAAAAATATATTATTACTTCCATTTTAACGAGATGTGGATTGGAATTAAGACAATTTAATGAAAATGATGATTTTATTGATGAGCAATCTTATATTTGGCAAAATCTTTTCGAAAATTTGAAGTTGAACAAAAGACGTACAGAAAATTATTTTGAACGAACTAAAATGAAAGAAATAAGACAAAATTTCAACTTAATTATACAGAAAACTGTTTATTCGGAAAATATCCAAAGTTCCAATGACAACATAACTGAAACTTCTTGTAAAAGAAAGGATCCATATGAAGATTTTTCAAAATACAGAATTTCTAAAAAAGCAAAGGTTAGTGAAATGAATGAAGATAAAATACAAAGCATTTTTAATTCAATTAAAATTGAAAAAGCGACTAACACAAATATTGAAAACGAAACGGCTTTAAAAGATATATCGCCTGATTTTGATTTATATTTACTTGAAAAGAAAGATAAAGGAAACGGTAATCCAGATTTTAGAGTTTTAATAATTAATGAAGAATTTCCAAATATATCTAGTTTATTCAAATATCATTCGAAACAAAAATTAAAATTACCATTAATTTTAATGAATGTTGAAGACACTAGAAATATCCAAATGTTTACCGTACATGTCAGTTAAATTATCATCTTAATATCTAAAAGAACACCATCAAATGTATCGAATTTTTTTTAATAAAAAATATTATTTTATATATAGAAAATTTTATTAGTTCTTTTTTGATTCATTTTAAATGACTTAATGAATTAAATTAAAATTTTTTCCCGATGATTGAAATTATACTTTTATAATTATTTTCAATAGCATTTAAAAAATTTATTAGTAAATAAATTTTAATAAAATTAAAATGAAAGTTACTCAAGTAACAAACTTGAAATAAAGTCAAATTAAAGTCTTAATTAGAAAATTGAAATATTGGTTTTTTGAACTTAGAATCATATTTTTGGATTTATTTTTAAAAATTATATCAATAAAATTTTCCGCTTTGTTATTTATAAATTTACATAAAGATTCGAAGATAAAAACTGTTTTTTTTTTTTAATTGTTTTACTTTATAATTTTTAGATTTTAATTATTTTGTTAAAAAAAAAATTCAAATAAAGTTTATGTCAAAGATTAAATAAATATTATTTATTTTCGTCTCGTTGTTTCTGTAGCAGTTGGTGGAGGTGGAGGTCCTTTTTTATGCAAATCTTCTAAATAGGATAATATAATTTGGGATCGTTCATGATCCATATGATCGAGCATTAAGTACCTAAAACATATAAATTGCAATTATATAATAAAACAATCGATTATACTTTTTCTAAAAATTACCTTTTATCATTTTTTAATATATCCTCAATTTCTTTCAAATGCAGTGGATTTTCTTGTACTGATTCAAAACTTTTATGTGTTATCAATTTGCATTCCAGCAATAATTCTCTTAATGATGCTTTTGCTTCTATTGTTTTATCTCTCAAATAATCTTTAAATTCCCTCTCACACTAAAAACAAAATGAATAAAATATTGAATAAAATAGAGCAAAAAGAGCAAAATCATAGTTTCTTACTTTTTCACTGCTACTATATTTAAGATATCTTGGATCACTTTTGATTGCCTTTTTAACATCCTTCCAAGTTGCTGTTAAATTCAAATTTTGTTCATCTAACATTTCTCGGAAATTATCCCGTTTTTTACGTACGAGCATATCAATATGAACATTAAATAATCTGAAAGATAAAAAATAGATCGATGCGTCATTAAAAATGTTTTCAAATACAATTATTCTTGTTTTTACTTCTCTCTGTCTTCTCTTTCTAAATATTCTACTTGCTCCCATCTATGATCTTTTTTTAATTGTCTTTTGACTTCTTTCCATGTCAAATCTGGATTTCGTACTAAATCTGCTAAAAGTGCATTAAAATTCCTCATTGCTTCCTCTCTTTTGTGATGCTCTCTCTCTTTATCGCGATCCCTTAAGTGATTCGCTAATGATCTTTGGACCTTTTGGACAAAATATTTAAAAATTAGAAATTATTACTTAATTTAAAAATTTCATTGTTTACCTCTTTTTCTCTTTCTTTAATACTTTGTTCTGCACGTAATTGACGATCTCTTTCTTTCTGTTTCTTCTCAATTTCTTCATCAGATTTCGAAATATCATTCTAATTATTATATAACAAAATAAGTCTTATATAAATGCATTATTTTGAATAATAAATATATATGAAAAAATAATATTTAAGTAATAAATATATACACAAATAATACAGTAAAAAAAATTTAAATTCCTAATATAATTTTTCAAAAACAAAAAAAAAAACTTACCAATTTTTGTTGACCTATTATTTTATTATTGAAAACTTAAAATTTGTAGAATTTTCTAATCAACTCTAATAACAATTCTTTTTCCTAGACGATAGTGTCTTTAAAATCTTAAAGTTATATTGTGATTTCATTTTAAATACTCGTAAATGTGCGTTCTATCTATAATTTATCAATAAATTGGCTAATTCGAAAATAAATTGATAACAGTGAGAGAAACTATTTCACTAAGATTAACAAAATCATGCAACAAGGCTGATTTGGAAAAAAACAGTTAAGTACAATTTATAAAATTTGGAGCGAAGTGCTTATTTAAATGAGATAGTGAATTTAATTTATCAAAAATAAAATTTGTGTGTGCGCCTCAAGTTTTATGGAAGTTCACTTAAAACATAAACTAATATTTGTTAATTTCAATTTTTTATTTACCTCATTTTTATCTAAGCTTTTATCGGAATCATCTCCTTCATCTTTTTTATGTTTCTCTTTATCTTTATTTTTCTTCTTTGAACTTTTATCACGATCTTTTTCCTGATCCTTGTCTTTGTCTTTATCTCTATCCTTTTTGTCCTTATCACGTTCCCTGTCTTTCTCTTTGTTCTTTTTTTTCTCTTCCTTTAAATAATAACAATAATCGTTGAAATATTCTTCTCGTAAGAAAGAACTATCTACGGCTTTATACCGACTGTCTGACTCAAAACGTTTTTTAACATCTGACCATCTTGTATGTCGTGTAATATCAGATTTCTCCTTCAACATTTCCAAAAACTTTTTCTTTATCTAACCAAGTGAAAAAAAAATTAATTAAATTTTGAATACCAATTACTAAGAAATTATAAATTAATAACTCACATTTTCTTTTTGGTGCATTTTTTCTTCTCTTTCACGTTTTCTAACTTCAATTATAAATTCGTTAAACAGACTTTCTCGTTCTTTACCTTTTTCAATTGCTTTAAATCTATCATCTCGACCATATTTAGATGAAAATTCTATAAAAGATGACCTAAAAAATTAAATTATTAGCATCTATTTTAATAATTTCCAAGTATTTAATAGGCACATTTCAATCCGGGTTCTAAGAACAAAAAGTTCAGAAGCTTTAGACGGATAATGTAACCCTTTTCATAAGTTATGATTTGGCAGATCGACATTTACATCCAAATTCAAATGTGCTTAATTTTCTGCTAAGAGTGCAAAAATAAATTTATAATATACAGAGAAAAACAAAATTTACAAAACAAAAATAATTTCATTACCAAAAATTTTAACTTACTTAGAATGTAAATTTGCCGATTCAAGTAAATCACGAAAATTCTCTCTTTTTTGCCGCATTTTATTTCTCTTTTCCTTACGCTCTTCTTCAGCTCTATCCTTTACATATTTTTCAAATATTTGTTTTCGTTCCCGAGACGTTAGCAATAAATACCTTGGATCGAAAACTATTTTATGTAATTCTTTTTCCCAAGTGCTGAATGCGCTAACCTAAAAGAGTAATTTAGTTATGCTATCATTTTTAAATAAAATACTTATTAATTATTATACATCTTTTTCGCGTAGCATTTCTTTGAAAGATTTGACACGTTGTTCTAATGGAACTAAGGCACGTTCCTTTGACGCACGTACTTCTGCCTCAATTGCCGCTTCTTTTGTAGCATCTTTTTCTACTTTTGGCTCTGAAAAATTTTTATAAAAGAATAATTATTCCTTTCATACACTTATTTTTGAATACAAACCAGCTAATTTTGCTTTTTTGGCTGGTATTTCAAATTCTTGATTATTTTCTGTTTCATGACTTTTTTCCGATTCTGAGTTATTTTCTGGTGCACTACACTGAACATTTTTCGGACAACTGGCTACAGCTTTATCCACATCTGGTCTGTCTTTTAGTTCTGCTGGTCTCTCCCAAACCGATGAACGCGTTGAAGGGTTATAATAAAAAACTCGGCCGTCACCCGTCCATACAACACACCAGGGTGTACCACTGATAGGAGTACTGGATACTGGTCTAGATTTATCAACAACCGCTGTTTTTTTATTTTGGCTTTTATCATTTTGATCGCTTTTTGCATTCTCTGTATCAGCATTTTCCTTTTTCTTTTGCTTGTTATCTGATTTGTTATCATTCACAACTTGATTAGAAATCATTGGATCAATTAACTGACCTGTGCCTGGTGGTCCCATTAAGGGCGGGAATCCTAAATGCTCAACTGGTCCTGTAGGTATTACCACAGCATTTGCAGGCATTAAAGGGCGAGGTGGCATATTTGTCGGAGGAATTATGGGTGAAGCTGGTGGTGCTCCAGAATGAGCAGCTAGAC
Organism: Condylostylus longicornis; assembly: GCF_029603195.1. Classification (NCBI taxonomy): domain Eukaryota; kingdom Metazoa; phylum Arthropoda; class Insecta; order Diptera; family Dolichopodidae; genus Condylostylus; species Condylostylus longicornis. The sequence continues at coordinate 1,870,527 of NW_026578052.1, read as the reverse complement.
GTGCAGCTTCCAAATCTCTTATAGCTTGAGGTTTTTCCCAAACACTTTCACCACGGCCAGCATGGTAATAATATGGTCTACCGTCTGGTGCCCTGTGTTCAGACCATTCCGCAGCACGAGATATTACCCCTGGATCTATCACACCCGGTTTAATAATTAAATTTTTTGGAGGAGTTGGCTGTGGCTGTGCCGCTTGGGGTGGCATTCCCCATGGAGGAATCCCCCAAGGGGCCCCTGCGTGAGGATGTGGTGCATTTCCAAATCCTGGAGGCGGAACAGAAAACGGCGGGGGATTATTAAAATTACCTGGTGTAATAGGAAACCCTCCAGGTGGTGGAAACATATGCGGAGGCGGCTGATGATGTGTTGGGATTCCAGGTCCTGGCCCTAATGGAGGCTTCTTATCGTGATTATTACCAGACAGATGTTGTGATTGCTGATGTGTCTGCGCTTGCGGCTGTTGATTCGGCACATTACCCTGTACTCTATTTGGTATATTTAATAATGGATTAGCATTATCAAAGTTTTGATGTGACGCTTGGTTTTTTTTATCACCAGAACTATCCGCTGAGATATGTTGTTGTTGTATAACCTTTATATTTGGTCCCTCAGGTTTTGTCCAAGTGGTCTCTCTTGTCAGCGCATGATAATAATAAGGCTTACCAGTATCAGTTGATGTTTCAATCCAAATTTCACTGGGATTTGTAGAGGGTGGCATTTTTAAATCGGGCTGGAATTTTTTTGGTTATAAATTTCATCATTACATATGAAAGAAATCGATTACTTACATTCTCATTTTCGTTTTCATGATTGTTACCCTTCGGAGCGGCTTCTTCTTCTTCAGTCTGTTCATTTGATCTTTAAAAGAGAAAACAATTCACATTTTAATGGAAAAAAAATTATAGCAAAACTTTTTACCGAAATTCTGATTCAGAGTTTGATTTTCTACTCTCTTCAGCGTCAGAAAAACTCGATTCTGGGATTATTTGATCTGAAATATCCGGCATAGCGTCTATAGCTGAATTTTCTTCCATTGCCTTTTATTAACCCAATTACGTGACCAAAATTTACAATTTGGTCGCTTTAATTTCTTTTTTACGCTTTAATCAAGAATACTTTTTTTTCTAATTAATTAAAAATTTATTGAACACAAAATCATTTTTCATAATGGCGATTAAAAGGCTAGCATGGATGTCAATTTAACATTTTCAAGCATAATATAAATGCTGCCAGTTTAATTTCACACAAATAATTTTGGCCCTCCTGCGTACAGATTTGCAATTTTTTTTTAAGTTTTGTATACATTAAACTAATGCCTGTAAAATATCTTATACCTATTACAAAAATTCAAATATCCAAAAATTCTCAAATTTGAAAACAACTAGAGTAAAGGCTTTTTACTATTGATTATGTCAATATTTCATTTCGAATATTGTAATTAAAAGCAAAAACTCCTCCGTTATGTTTTTCTCATAGATCCAAAAAGACCGTTCAATTTACAAACTACGCATTTAAGCTCATGCTATTTGCTAACACAAATTTAGATGTATATTTCGCGGCATCTTGAGTTCAACAACGTTTTTTAGATTTTGAAAAACCAGTAATTTATATGAGGTGCATTAAATGAAAGTTTTACTTTATTTAAAAATTTTTTGATTTGTGCCTTTTTGAACTAGATGTTAATAAGTAATTTGACATGTGCTGATACCTTAAGTTACGTTAAAAACCACCGGCTGTCAAAATAGCAAAAAAATTTTTGTAACAATTATTGCAACTTTGCTAATGTATCGATTTTAAAGGTTTTACTGTATTCATTTATTTTTGTTTTTGTTTCTATTAAGTGCAGAATTTTAAAAAGATGAAAAATTAAATAAAGCCGCAAATTCAAATAACAAGTGTGGTTAGTCTTCATAAATAAGGATTTGGAACATTTTTATTTTATATTGCTAAATCTGAAATTTAAAGTGTTCTTTTTTTCTATAAGTAGACATTAAAATATAATTTAAAATGCCCCCGGTTTCCGAATGCCCTGAGGTAGGCAAAACAATTAATTTTAATACAATATACATATGTACATATATTTTACAATAAATTTTCATAATTTTTTAATTTAACAGCAACTTCAAGCCCAAATGATAATTGTTATTCACCCAGGTAATGATTTATTAATTTGCTTTTAAATGTTTGAATTCTAAAGAAATACATTTTTAGGATCTTTAAATTTAAGAATGGGCAGAGCTTCAGATCTTAATCCTATTAGGATTTTACATGCAGTTGCAAGAAAGCGGCGTTTAAATGGAGTTTTTTACAGAGATTCATTTCTTCCCGCTTGTGTTGAGAGGGTAAGGTGTTTATTATAAACAGTTGTATTTTTTTTTTATTGCAATTACTTTGTATTAGTCACAAGAGTTAATGCACGAGTTCGAAGAGTGTAGATTACAAGTTTCTCATACATTGCAATCGTGCTTACAATCAGATGGAAGACGCCGGTATGCTACTCCACCACAACAAATTTCAGCCTTCAATAGACGCTCGACAGCTGAATGTATAGATGATAATGCAATGGATATCCCTGTTCCAGACAAGGAGATTATTTTTGGTGATGAAGTAATATTTCTAAATAACGTTTAAGCAACTAAATGTTCAGATGATTTCTAAGATCATTACTTTTTCTATGATAGATAATAAATGTCAAATCAGATTTAGCATATAATTTGCATTTCCCTTTTCGTAAAGGGGATCTTAATTTACACGGAAATGTTGGAGGATCTTTATCAGCGGTACTAGCAGATTTGCAAGCAATTTGGGAATATGCTCTCTCTGAAAAAATGAATATTAAATTAAGGTTAGTTATAATGAAAAGCTTTATATGTTAAACTAAAAACAACATGCAAAACAATGTTTTTAATTTGCAGTGACCTCTCACAATACAAGGCTGTTTTAGTTGTTTCAGATATATATAATCGTAGTCATTTAAAGGAGCTTACTACGATGTTGCTTATAAAAATGGGATTCGGAAGTTGTTTCCTTGTTCAGGTACGAACAAAGATTTGCCAATTTTAACGATGAAAATTAGGTTTAAGTTTTGTAAGCAAATTCTTTAGGATCATGTTGCAGCTACTTTCGGTGCTGGATTGGGATATGCTTGTGTTATTGATGTTGGAGACCAGAAAACTTCAGTATCATGTGTTGAGGATGGAATATCACATCCAAGTACAAGAGTTCGTTTAGAATATGGTGGAGGAGATGTAACGCAAACATTTTACTATTTACTGCAAAAGTGTGCTTTTCCATACAAAGAATGTGATAATAATAATATACAAGATGCTTTACTATTAAAAAAATTAAAAGAAGATTATTGCCATGTTAATTTAGTAAGATTTATCAGATTAAACAAAAATAATCCATATGGCAAAAAGTAATCTGATTATTCTACAGGACATATGCGGATCTCAAGAAAAAAATTTCACGGTTAAATCAAATAAAAAAATTGTAAAATATACAATTCAGCTAGGCGATGAATGTATTGTTGCTCCCCTTGCTCTTTTCAATACAGAACTTCTTAATATCACGGGAAAAAATAAAACAGCAAGAGTACAAAAACCTTCAGCTATTCAACCAGATTCAGAAGACTGCTTTGATTCGAGTTATATTCGGGAAACCGGCGTAAATTTAATATTTCAATTTTAAAATGTAAGATTTGCTAAAACTAAATATAAAAAAAATTTGTTAGAGACGTAGCGGTCGTGAACAATTGGAGCCAATTCAAGGTGGTGACGGGGCTATAATTACAGCCGACAATCAAGATGATGATATTGTAGTAGATACACTTGAAGCTGAAAGAGATGTAAAGCCAACAGACAAAGAATTTGTTTTACCTGGTGGGCAAATTGTTGGACTTGATCAAGCTGTTATACAAAGTATTGAAAGATGCCGTACGTTTGAAGTGAACATTCCTTTAAATTATTCAAGAAAAAAATCAATTTTTAAATAATTTTAGCTACCGAAGAGTTAAAACGAAAAATGTTTAGTTGCATTTTAGTAGTCGGTGGTGGAATGAAATTTCCAGAAATAAGTAAATGGTTACACAATAGAGTTTCTTTACAAATACCATATTTACATAGAACAGGTAAGATACATTTAATAGGAAAATGTTTTTTTTTAAAAGCATTAATGTAATAATTTTTCATATACATACATATGAGCATATCTAACATGTATATCTACATCGTCATATTTATATAATACAGTATATTATTTGTATGATATTATGGCATATTTATCAATTTGCCATTTGTTCATATTTTTATTTATATTTGTAGAACAATTAGAAATTGTTTCAAGTAATATTCATGGAATGGATCCAGCAATAACTTCATGGAAAGGGGCTGCAATCATGTCATGTTTAGAAAGTGCACCCGAACTTTGGATTTCGTCCATGGAATGGAAAAAATATGGTTTAAGAATTTTGCGAGAGAAAGCCGCATTCATGTGGTGAAAAATAAAAATTTAATTGTAACTTTAAAATAATAAATGAATTTCTTGTTTCCTTTAAAAAAAAAAGATTTCCTTTTGAAATGTAGACCTTAATATACCTTAAATCCAATTTTTCGATTTCTTCTGTCTAAGTTAACTTTCTGTTCTTGCCCAAACAAATGCTTTTATTTATACATACATACATACATCATAATAAAAAGATAGTTTAGTTGAAACTAAATTTGCTTATTTTATAAAAAAACAAAAAGATGAAATATGAAGAAAAAAAATCATATTTGCTTATTATTTACAATTTTTTTATTATCATTATTATTTATGTTATGTTACAAAAGCGGAAGATGTATGTTTTATTTTTAGGATCATTCATAAAAATAAACTTAAGCGAAAAGAAACTTCACAAAATACCAAATCGATTGAGTTTCTTTTTAAAAAAGTAAGTTTAATCGTATAATAAATATGTAGGTACCTACAACATTCAACCAATAATTTTTTAAATTAAATTTTGAATTACTTTATACCTATTAAACATGAAATATTTTTTTATAAAATATTTTTTAATAATTCTATTAATAATTAATAATTCATGCAAAAGTTTTTATATTAATAATGAAACCTTTTTTGGTAAGTGAAGAGTTTTGTACAAAAATGAAATTTTTTTATTAAATGGATTTTCTATTTGAAGAACCACATGAGATGCAGCATGCTGAATGTACTGTAACAGCTGGTGAAGTAAAAGCTAGTGCTGAGGCAAAAACAACAAAAACATTAAAAGGCGTATGCGGGTCAGGTATAAATATCTTAACATACATTCTTCTTTTTACTATTAATTTCAATGTTAGACGAATTTTTTTTCCGAATTACATTAAAGATAAACAAACATAAAAATGATTTTTTAAATGTTCATACGCAAACATATTATGTACATATGTATATTCATATGTGAATACTTTTGAGTATTGTAGATGAAATGAGGAGATCATTTGAAAATTTGGAACTAAAAATTGAAAGAAGATTTGAAGAATTAAAAAATTTATTAAATTCAAGTGGAGTTATATCTGAATTCAATAATTTTACAACAAAATCTTCCAATATAAAGAATAAAAACCTATCTGATCAACAAGTGTCTAGCAGGTAACTACATATTTTCAAAATTAAAGAAAAAAATGATTATGTAATTATTAGAGAATTAGAAAGTCTTTCGATCATTGAAAAATATAATTAATTTTAAAAAAATTGATTCAAGATATGCCGAAATTGAAAGGTTAAATAAAACATTAATTTCTGATGAAGAGTTGAAAATATTTTCCTATTATTGGAAAATAGAAAATTTCACACAAAAATTGAATAATAAAAATTATCCAACCGAAACTAGTCCACTATTTAGTATATTTGGTAAATATTTAATTATTAAAATATTATATAAAATTATATAAAATGTTAATATATTTCTAATATTCTTAAGGAAAAACTTTTAATATTCAAGCAACATTTAGATATTTGGAACGAGATTTTTTTCATCTTCGATTACAAATTATATCAGTTGAACAACAATCAAAAAATAAATTCATTTCGCTAAATACAGAAAATGGAAATATTTTTAGGGATATAAATAATTTGATTTTTAAACATAAAATAGCTATCCTAAATCAGGTATGTATGAAAGGCAACTATGTAATTCTTTTTTAAGAAACAATGCAAAGAATTTTTAAATTTTTATAGAAAAAGCTTAGAACTATATCTGTTTAATAGAGATGCAATGAAAAATAGATCTATAGACTTATTATACATAGATGATAATAACTTTATATAAAAATTTAAAATTCATTTTTTTTTTATTAGGAAACTCCAATGAAAGATTTGGTTTCACAAGAACTAATAAATATGGCTGATGGAATAACAATTCCAAATAGCGTTTTATTATCAAATTCTTATTTGAAAGATGATATTATTTTAATTAAAATTTTTTTATATTTTTAGTTTCGTTTTTAAAATTTTACTATTTTATTAATAGATTTTATAAATGTATGTATTTATTCATTTAAAACTATAAATTGAATATAATTTTACATATTATGCAAATTTAAATAAATAATACATTTTTGTTTAATTTTTTTTTTCTTTGCTTTTCAAAATTAAAACAAGTTGTTCTTCGTCTTTATTATAATTTACTTTTTGCGCCTTTAGGATTTACGTCAAGATATGGTCTTGTTACAGGATACAATTCCTTACTTGATTTAAATGCTGATAAATCGGTTATTAATTGATAGTTGTCTGATAAAACACCGTTTTCCATTGGTTGCTCAGCATCGTCTGATTTTTTAACAGTAGACATTATATGAATCGATAAAGAACGTCGTTTTGATGAGCTTTTCAAAATATAAGTCTATAAATCAAATGAAATATTTTTTTAGTATTTAATTTAAATATCGTGGAATATAATTTTACTTTATAAAAACTTATAATTTCCTCTTTCGAAATTTTTTTTATAATCTCACATTCGGCTTGGTCTCTTTCAAAATGATATTGGGCCAATGTTATTTCATTTAGATCTTTGTAAAATTGAGTATTCATTTTTTTAGGTTTCTCTAATTTTAATGTTATTAGAGCGTTTTTATAACGTTCAAATTCTTCTTTTGGCATTTCCTCCAAAGTTTTCTAAATAGAAAGTATTATTTTTGAGTTATTAAAAGATATTAAATTTGTGCCGGTTTTTTTTTGGCTTTTAGTTTTACCAGCATATTATTTAAGAAGTTTTCGATTCTTTCTTCAACAAAATAAGGTGGTTTCGATGATTGCACTATAATTCTTATGCTAGTAACACTATTAGCTTTCCTTGATCCGCAAAATACAATGTAACCAAGTTGTTCCTTTAAGTACAAATATCAACATTTATATATTTAAAATTATTCGCAATAAATGTGTTACGCATTAAATTTTACCTCCGTTCTTAAACAATTATAACAAGGTTCAGTTAAAATTTGAGCAACCAAATCTATAAACGCAGTTGTGCTATTGGTTTGAGAATTACATTGCAAATACAGTTGAGTACAGGAACTGTGATGATACTCGTTATCAGTTTGAAAAGCATAACAATCTCCTAAAAACGTAATATAAATTAATAAAACAATAAAAGACAAATTTAAAAATACTTATTAAATTCCAATTAAACGTATACGTATAGATAATTTTATCATACCGTCATTAAGTTTATATTCGCGTTTTTGTAGCAGTTGTCTTGCCAAAATTGGTAAAATTTTTGAATTCGTTTTTTCCAATTTTTCTACGCATAAGTCTACAATTTTCAGAGTTTGCTGTTTATTAACGTTACCATATACAAATATTTCAGTATGCAATCTAGAGAAAAAATCTTTAGTATACTGTTTTAAATTTTCGTATGTTGTTACTGAAAAGATTTAAAAAAATATATTCTGCGTAAAATAGTTACTATTTGAGAATGTTTTATTGCTTTACATGTCATTGCATCTAAAAGTTCCCCTTTAGACCATGCGTTTTCTGTTAAAATTAAAGCTAAGTAATAAATAGCGTGCTTATAAGGCTGCTCAGCTTTAAAATTTTTTAGTTGTCTTGTGTAATCTTCTTTAAAAATATCGAAACGCTTTTCATTAATTTCAAAACTAAATAACTGATCTAAGACTTTTTGTAATAGAATATTAATTTTATGGCTATAGCCATATATATTAACCTGAAATATAAGTCAAAAAATGCTCAAAAAAACTTGTCTCATCCAGTTATTGTATTTTTGCTTACACTTATTCCAGATGTTGAATATTCCACATCGAATTTTAAACCAGCTAGCTCTGCGTCATAAGTATATTCGTTTAAAGCATCTTTAAATAGCTGGACTAATAAATGAGTTAGATTACAATTTAGTGGATCAAAATATACAATCGGATTCGAAAAACTAAAATTGATGAATGTTTTTGGTTTAAGAAAATCCGCGTCTTGCTTATGCCAAGCTCTAATATAAGAAGTATCGTGGACTATTGAAGGATGCTTGGCAAGATCATTTTCCAGTGCTACTAATGTAAAATCGGTGGGAACAAATGGATTGGGTTCTGGCAATGCTAAATTTTCGTTCAAAGGACAGTTTTCCCATTTCTAAAATCATAATAAGAATAAATCACCCAATAAATACATATGCAATTATTTTAAATATTTGTTAAAAAATACCTTCAATATTTCCAGTGGTATTTTTGTTACACTATATTTAGTTTTATACCAGTATTCCGACTCGTTACAATTTTTAAGTTTTTGTCCTAATACTGTTATACGACAATTTTCAGGTTTTAAGCATTCCAAAATTTCCGTTATCAACTCAGGTTTCCATTCAGACAACAAATATGGAGCGGATAAAACTTCTTCGAGTGGGTAAATCTAAAATTATTAAAAAACCTTTAAACTGTTAATTAATTTTATTTTATTAACGCTAATACCTGCATTAAATGAACTACGTTACTAACAAGATTTGTGGGCGAATCTTTTTCTTTAAATTTAAAAAGCATTTCATTAATACTGCGATATTCATCGAATATCCATTTCTTAGGACCTTCTTCTTTTAACAATTTAATATACTGAAAAATTAAGTGTACTATTTGATCTACATTATTGAAACCTTCTTCGGTTAAATCAACAGAAATTTCAAAGAAACCAAATCCTCTTGAAATATTTGAGTGACCAGCTGTTAAACTAAATATTAATTCATACTTTTAATTAGGGTTTAAAATATTAGAACAAAGAAATCTTACTCATTACACCATCCCTGTTTTTTAAGTTCTGATAATATACTGCCTTTTCCTTCATGACCAATTAAATGACTTATGTAATTTTCAGGCTAGAAATAATAATAAAATGGTCAATAACTAAGATTTTTAATTTTAAAATATAATTTACGGGCGATTTATAATATTCATCTAAGTCTTTTGTCATGAAACTCAAAGTTAAAGCTCTAATATCTTTTACGGGAATAATTTCAACTTTAGTACTGAATTGTGAATCATCATACGGTTTGTCTGACCATCGGGGAGGTTCCACATTTTTCTCTTTAACATCGCTAAATTTAGTAATTACCATTTCTTCTAGTTCATCTAGAGTTTCTATTTTATAAAAATAATTGGAGTGTCAATAATATATTTGTAAAAATTATTTGAAAATATTATACCTTTTCCTAGCACAGATAAGCACATAATATCTGATGAATACCATTTATCATGAAATTTAATGAGTTCACTTCTTACATCAATATTTTTTTGTTTTGGAATAGTTTTCAATGTGCTTTCATTCCCTAAAATAATATTCAGTTAATTTAAAGTTCTTTTCAGAAATAAAACATACTGACCAGAACCAAATTTTGAATAAGGATGCGATTCTATAGCTAAACTTTTATTTACTTGGCGTATTCTCCAACTATCAATTGATAGATTTTTTTCGTGTTCTGAGTTTACGGCATTGATTTCACGATCTGTTGCACTTTCCGTAAATAATGGACATATAAAAAATTGAGCAAAACGATCTAGTGCTCCTTCAAGTTGATCAGGTTTAACGGTAAAATAATATTTCGTTAAATTGTGATATGTTGCTATTAAAACAAACATTGATCAGAATTTTCAATTAATAAATTCCATTCACATAAAAAAACATTATTACGTTATTTACCTGCATTACTATTCCCTCCATTTTGAGATAAAAATGATGAATATGAATTTTCATTAGGATACTTTTCAGTTCCCAAAAACAACATATGCTCACACATGTGAGCTAAACCTGGAATATGATCAGGATCACTCATGTGTCCTACTTCAACGGCAAGAGCAGCAGATGAAATATCTGTAGAAGGATCCGACACTAACAGCACTTTCATTTTATTTTCCATAATTAGACCTTGAACATTATTCAAGAAAATAAAGAAAATCAATTTTTTCTTAATGCTTTATAAGAATAAATTATTTTTGTTATTTATTTCGCGAAATTTTTTGTTACCCCTATAATCTCGCTTGTCACTTTCGGATTTAATGATATTGTCAATCCTAGAAAATATTTATAAATTAGGCAAGTTCTATATTTTTCTAAATTTTTTTATGTGCTAGCTAATTTAAATCAATAACCTTATCATTTTGCTTCCTTTTTTTAGAAATTGCTTTTGCGATACGAAATTTCTCTTGAATGTATTATTAAAGTACAATAGTCCAATGTATTTTAATCTGAAAATCCAACAAGATTTTAATAATCTTTTTTCCCTAACTTGAGACTAAAATTGGGCTCTTATTTTTCTTTTCACCTTAACACTACTGTTTGCATTACAAATTAAAAAATTTCTTTAATCTTTTAAATGATAAACGTCCACTATGCAGATTTAAACTTCTATAAATTTAATTAATTTTTCATAAATTAATTAGGTACAATATTAAATTATTAAAATAAAATAAATCCTCCTATTCGATTACGATTGCAAGTAAATAAAGGTGATATCACATTGCTCTTCAGTGTCAAACCATTTGTCAAACTAAGTTATTTTTTTTCTCATTATTTTTTTACTGAGTTTATATGCTGGAAGAGTCATCGAATTAAAAAATTTTAATCGGCGTATTATACTTTATGAATTGATTTTATGTTGCCTGAAGTGATTTTAAGTTTGGCATTTACGACAAGTTGAAACAACAGAGTGATTTACAAAAAAAAGTCTGAGATTTAAAAAAAAAATTACGCAAAAAATATTTAATAATTTATAAAAAATCATCACATATTATGTACATGTGCGTATCACATATCACATAGCACATGTTGAAACTTTCTTTTTGTGAAAAAATGTATAGAAATGTATGTGAAAAATGTATAGAAATGTAGGACTTATTTCTGTTGACAACAATGTGAAATTTCCACAAGTGTAAGCAGCACAAAACTTGAGCGGCTTAAATATGTTCCTGAATTTAATGAAGTTTGTAGTTGTAGCTTGCAGCTTCTGTTTAGATAGATTTTTGTGATAAATTACACATCTAGTAGCTGTACCAATGCTAGCAAATAGAAAATGCAAAATTGCCAGAAAAAAAAATTAAAATGGATTTTTCGAATTACTTTTGACCGAGCTATGTCGGAAATGCAGCAAATGCAAAAGTTTCATAAAATGATTTGTCTAGTTGTCATTCATTACTTTTATTGTCATTTACAAATAAAAATTAAAGCGTTTAAAATAAATTGCCAAATTATAAGTTAAAATTATTACCTCTTGGCAAAGTATTAAATAATAGTTTTTGGTGAAAAAAAAACTTTTTCATGGGACAAAGCTTAGTATTTTATAATAATAAAACAGAGTTAAACATTTAATTCTTTCTGATGAGATCTGATTAAATTTCAAATTATGATACAACAAATTGAACATCAACTTTGTTATGTAAACTGAATATTAACCAGTTCTAAATTATTTAAAAAGCAAAGCATTACAAACGCTGGCAGCACTAATTTTAGTATTTCAATTTCATTTCAATTTCATAGTTCCGATTTCACATATTGTTAAATTGACATTTTCCTTGAACATTGACAAAAAAAGGAAAATAAAAATTTTATATATATATATCACTTGAAGCGTCAAAAAGTGTTTTTAGTCGATGATTAAATAAAAAAAATTAAAAAAATATTGTTTTTATTAATTTTTACATCAGGATAAAAAAACAGCAATTTCGTTTAGTTTGGAAAACCATATCAGTGGATTTTCCATAATAAAACAAACAAATAAAATGGGTAAATTTTATTGAAAGTGGAAATAATTTAAAATTTTGTTGATATTGATATTATTTTTGAGAACTTACAGAATATTTGGAAAGTATTTTGTATGAAGAAAGACGAAATAAATTTTTCTATTTGCAGAAACAACCAACTTTCAGAAATAAAATAATCATCAACTAACTGTAATCCAACACAGAACATTAAGAACTCTAATTTAACAAAAAATCGAGTTATTTCCGCTTACACCTTTAAATTTTCATTAATCAACATTTTTCAATTATTTTTAAATGAACGGAGCATTGCTCTTGATTTTGTTTTGCATATTGACCTTCGAATTAAAAATACTTCAAGCAAATAAAAATTGAAACTTTTTAAAATACTGTTTTGGAAGGCGCTGAGCGCAATAATTATCCTTGGATAAAGTTGGAGCGGGGCACCGTGGCTGAAGTCAGTGAGTCAACTGATGTAAGTGTTGAATATATTAGTGAAATTATATTAATTTTTAATTTTATTATTCTCGTAATCTCATTCTTGAAACAATGATAAATGCATTTTTAATTTTAATTTTTTTATTGAGGTTAAGTTTTTTTTATTAAGAAAATAATGTAAATTAAGGATTTATTTTTTTTGAAAATTAATGCCTGTTAGTTAATGTCATTATTTATATGAAAACACTGACAACTTATGTAAAAAGTAGATGTTAAAAATGGAAATGTAATTTTAAGATTTAAAAAGGTAGGTGTAGGAATATTTGTATAAAGTTTTTGCTATAATAGCAAAATATTATTTCTTGTAATTTTAATAAAATTACATGAAAATTTATATAGTTACCAATTTGCATAATATTTTTGCAATAAAAATATATTTTTTTTTCCTTTTTTATTTAAACTCTATTTTCAATTGTCAATTCTATTCTTAAGCGTATTTTTATGAATTACAGGCAATGCCTTCGGCAATAGGCGGCGGCCATGCGTCGCATTCGGCTAATATACCAAGCAATGAAGAATGCGGAATTCGTGATGTTTGGAAACACAATCTTGAAGAAGAATTTCGTACAATTCGAAAAATTGTTCAAAAATACCATTATGTTGCAATGGATACTGAATTTCCTGGTGTTGTTGCTCGACCAGTTGGGGAATTCCGATCTACGGCTGATTATCAATATCAGCTCTTAAGATGTAATGTTGATTTATTAAGAATAATACAATTGGGCTTAACATTTATGGATGAAGATGGTAAAACACCACCAGGCTATTCAACTTGGCAATTCAATTTTAAATTTAATTTGGCGTGAGCATATAAAAATTAATGTTTTTAAAATTTTTATAAAAGTTTTCTTTTTCAAATTTTAGCGAAGATATGTACGCTCAAGATTCAATTGATTTATTACAAAATTCTGGAATTCAGTTCAAAAAACACGAAGAGGACGGTATTGATCCACTTGATTTTGCTGAATTATTAATGTCATCTGGCATTGTTCTAATGGATAATATTAAATGGCTTTGCTTTCATTCTGGTTACGATTTTGGTTATTTATTAAAATTATTAACAGATCAAAATTTGCCAGCAGAAGAAAGTGAATTTTTCGAATTATTACGTTTATATTTTCCAACAATATACGATATAAAATACTTGATGAAATCATGCAAAAATTTAAAAGGTGGATTACAAGAAGTTGCTGATCAATTAGAGTTACGTCGAGTTGGTCCGCAACATCAGGCTGGATCAGATTCTTTACTAACAGGCATGGCATTTTTTAAAATGCGAGAGGTATTAAGTTTTGATAATATGAAACTCACTCATTCTCATATCTATTTAGAGATTTAATATTTGATTTTCATGTTTATTTTAACATTCATTTGAATTAATGAATATGTAAATTGTTACTTTGCTCACTTTCCTTTCTTTGATTTTTTTTTTATTTTGTTATAATTGAAATTAATTTTTTTTAATTTTTTTAAATATATAAATAATTTTTGTTATTTTGACCTTATTGAATATTAAATTAACGATAAAAATATGAATAAATGCTCCTTTTAAAATTAATCAAAATTACAGTAGTTAGGTTTTCTAATTACCTACATGGATTTTCTTCATTTTGATTTAAAAAAAAATTGATTTTAAGTTTGTAAAATTATGCAGTTGTAAATTTGCGTAATATTATTTAAAAAAAATATAAAAATGAAAAAGTATAAAAAATTGAATTCAATTATTTGACCTTAACAATTTAAATTTTTTTTTTTGATTTCCAATGAAAATTTCATTAAGAAAAGGCGAATTCGTTTGCTATTTTCGTTGTGTAAATAAATGTTTTTAAGTTTATTGATCTATTGATATTTTTATAGTTTATTTAACTATCAGTCTTGTATTTGTATATAAACCAGGAAGTTTTGTTTTGCAAATGATAGGCAAAACTATTTTGATTTTTTAAATTTAATAAAATTGTTAATTCAAAATTTTTTTCCTTTGAATTATTGTTTTTCATTTTAACATTTTGCATGTCGCTAGATAGCAAGTGAGAATTTGTGTATGTATAAATGCTTAAGATTAAAAGTTTCATAAAGGCTTGAAATTCATTTATCAATATTAAATATGATTTACAACTTGGCGATATACATACATACATATTTCACTGTACAAACATAAAAACATCTTTTCTTTTTTATTTGTTTTTGTATTTTTTCTTAATATGTATAAAATTGATTTCGAATTTAATATTTAAATGTAAACAAATATTTTTATATTAGATGTTTTTCGAGGATAACATTGACAACGCTAAATATTGTGGTCATCTTTACGGGCTAGGTACATCATTTATTGTAAACGGAGCCAACTTTCATGATAACAACGGCGACAATAGTAATTCAACAGCGTAATTTCCATGTTTGTTTTTTGATCGATAATGCATACAAATTTCTTTTGAATATAGTAAACATACACTAAGAACACAAAAACAAAGACGCAAAACGCCTACATTAAAATTACAGCATCGCAAAATTTTTTTTTCATTATTGTGCAACAAAATTTTTAAATTAAAGCATAAAAAACATCGATTCGCTTTGATTAAACAAAAAAAAAAAAAATCTTAATCAGTTACCGACTAAAAACATTTTTTAAATTTTTATTAAATTCGACTCGATTTATTTCAAAGAAAAAAATAAAATAAATAAACATATAAAAACAAAGTTAAAATAAATAAAAAAAAAATAATTATTACAAATGATAATAATTCAAATCAAATAATTAATTTTCAATGTTCTATGTTCTTTCAGACTAATCTTCAATACACAATATAATAAAGAAACTGTTTCTTTTATATTTTAGTTAAAATATTTAACTTTCTTTTTTTATAAAATCAATTTATTTTCATTTAAAACAAAATTATGATAAAAAAAATAAGTAAAATGAAAATGTTATAGAGAAATTTCACATAAAAGTAATGTTTATCGTAAAAAACAATTTATTTATATTTCATATTTTAAATATGTATGTAAACGTAAAATTGCTGATCATATTATTATATATACACAAAAAACAAAAAACATTGAAAAAAAAATCTCAAAAAAAAAGGAAAAAAATTGAAAAGAAAAATTATTACAAAAAAAAAAAAATAAACAAATATGTGGAAATTTTAATTTTATTAAAATAATTTTTAATTAAAATTAAAATTTCAATTATTTTATAAAAAAAAAAAAATGGTTTGGTATATGAATTTCCCTTTTTTTTTAATTATTTTAGGTCTATAAATTAAATATCTTAAATTTTAGAATGAAGAATTTCCATTTCAACTGCTTCATTTGTTACAGACAATATACAAATATGTAGTTATAATACAAATTTGTTATGCGTACATAGTGTTATTTATTTGCATATTAACAAAAATGTATTATATTTTTACTAGCTCAATATAAATATATTGAGTACATATATAATAATATACGAATTCAATTTCTCTCCTAATGATTCAACAAAGTAATATGAATCATTTTGAAGCCCAAAAAATTATTAAAAACAATACTTTCATTTTGTAATTTTCGTTTTATTTTAATATATCTAGAATTTTTCAACTTTTCCTTTAATTATTCTAACATTATCAACTGGCCGGTCATTTTTATCGGTTTCAGTCATACCAATTCTTTTAACAATTTGCATACCGGAATATACCCGACCAAATATTGTGTGTTTGTTGTCTAGCCATTGTGTGGGCGCTAATGTTATAAAAAATTGAGATCCATTCGTATCTGGACCACTATTTGCCATTGATAAAATACCAGCTCCAGAATGTTTAAGATCAGGATGAATTTCATCAGGAAATGTTGGGCCATAAATTGATTGACCACCACGACCAGTACCTAAGCATTTTATTCAAAAAGTTAATTTATAAAAGTTTAAGAAAAATTTTAATTTACCAGTAGGATCCCCTCCCTGAATCATAAAATCTTGTATAACTCTATGAAATATAGTATTATTATAGTAACCTCTTCTTGATAGTTCGGCAAAATTACGACATGTATTTGGTGCGTGTTTCCAATAAAGCTCAAATGTTATCTCACCCATTCTAAAAAAAAAAAAAAAATGTGCGTAATTTTACATATGTATATTTTGAAGGCTTGGATTTGGTAAAAATATATTAATATACAATATGTGAAAACTAAAGTTTAGAACTTACGATGTTTCGAATGAAACAAAATGGGGTTGCCATGCTTTATCTGGAATACCGCCTTGTACTGCTAGCATTTTATTTTAAAATTAAAGGATTTTTAAAGAAACTTAACTTAGTATTTCGTTATAAATTTAAAAAAGAAAGTCTAAAATTGTTTCAATTAATAGTAATTTGTTTTGTTTACTTTTTTGACATAATTTGTTGATTTGCATTTGACATATCCGCACTTACATTTTAGAGATGCCATATCAATTATCAAATTATTAATTTTGTCCGTATTGAAATTTAGGGAGTATTTTCAAAAACCAGCATAAATATTTATTCCAATTCAAATTCTATCATAAAACATTAATATGTTTTCTTATGTTTGTCATTCTGTTTTATTTACGGTTTTTGCAAACTCTTAAATAGTTTTACATTGTCGTTTTATAGGCTTTTATTTACACTTCTTTTTTTGACAAGTTTATAGTCCCGAAAGACGTCAAATATCCTGCAGTAAAAAGTACATAAATATTAAAAATTGATTTTTCATAATATATATGTATACAAACTTCGATCATAGGTTTAAAATACGTTTCTCAATTCATCCACTTTGAGTATAGTTTTTGCAGGAAATATTGACGCTTGAGGAAAATAAGACTTTACGTCAAATTTATTTTAATTTTTACAAAATATTTGACATTTAGAAAATAATTTTGTTTACCAAACTGCGCAGTAAAGTGTAGTAAACTTAATTTATATACATAAATATTTACGTATTCGTCATGCTTTTTCCCGCACTAAAGCTTGCCTTAATAACCCTGGAGAATTGCAATAAAATTTTATTTATTTAACAAATTAATTTTATTTATAAGTAAAAATTGAATTACATAAATGCGTATAAAAATATGATGGCTAATTTTCTAGTTTTCAATTAAAAATTTTCTCTAGTGCAAATAATAACGTTATACATGTATAAAACAACCTTAGATTAACTTTAATATTTAAAGATTGCAGTTTTGTTTAAAAATCCGTATTATAAATAAATTTAAGCGTTTAAAAAAGGTTCTGACAATAAATCATTTAATACACCGACCAAATCTAAAAAGGGTTTGTTTTGAGAATACAATTGCAGCAACTAATTCGTTGTTATTAAGTTGAATTCAATAAATATGCAGGGTGCAATTTCAGTTCGAAGCATTAAGTTCAACTTAAGAAGCAATTTCAAAAAAAATTCCGTTTTAGGCCGAACCGGCATTTATTGTGTGTCGCATACATGTTTCTAGCTTCGCTAAAGTATCAAATTTTAAAATTTGCAGTCCCAATAGTTTGAATTTCGGCTTGGTTATTTAACTTTTAATCTATAATTTTTCTTGATGGTGTAGAACAAGATATCATACTTATATCTACATCATTAAGCATATTATTTACAATAATTTCATCATTTTTTAAATTTTTTGTGAATTTTACATCATCTTGGGTAGCAGTCATTTCATTGAAACCACTATCTGTTCGGTGAAATAGACATTTTTCTGGTGGTTGTAAATGCACATTAGCATTATCGTTGCAAAATTTAATTTTTTCTGGACTTAAGGTATCATTTTTCATTTGACTATTAGTACATTTCTCATTTTTTTTACTGTTATCAACACAAAGTTCGTCCTCATCATCTGAAACATAAGACGAAAATGATCTTGACAAATTTTTACGATTTACTGCTTTTTTTGATCGTCTAGGAGTATCCGAATTAGATGAACGAGATGAGTTCGCACTTTTTTCAGATAGTTGACTTACTTGCATATCATCTTCATCATACTCATTTTGATTAAATATATCAACCTCCGCAATCATTACGCATTTAGAAATTTCGTTGATTTTGGAATCATTAGGCTTTAAATTATTGACTAATTGGCGGCTGATTTTGTGGTTAAAAGAAGAATCAATTGACATATTGTGTTCTGAAATGTTTTCTGTTGAGAGATTTTTTACTTGCATGGAATTATCAGGTGTTGATCTATATAAATGTGATGTGGTGATATTAATAAATGAGGTATTTGCATTGCTTGATAAGTTGTCTTGTTGCAGACTTGTTGAATTGACTTTACTTTGCTGAACCGTAATATTTTGATGAGAGGCGCCTTTAGTGGGCGAAATATTTTTATGTCTCTGGTTGTTTAAATACTGCTTTTCAGATGATAATCTTGGGCTATCAGAAGAAAGCTTAGATATAGGTGAAAGCGATCCAAAGGAATTTTTATCAAAAGCGTTTGCGGAATGTTCTTTATCAGAAATGTCTCCAGTATCCTGAAAATTAAAATAAATTACTCTAAAAAAATAAAAAGATAGTCAAATAATTTACTTCAATAATATCTGGAGATTTTGGTGGTGGACTGTTAAAAGCGCTGCTTTGGAAAATTGCATTTTCATCATAAACATCGTCTAAAGTATCATCATTTGCTAAATTTGGAACTGCAAATAGTTTCCGACGAAGTGATGCGTCTCTAGCTTCATGATATTCAGCTGAAAAATTACTTTTATCACAGTTGATTGAAGGACTTTGCTGTTGGTTTTGAATAAAGTTAAAATATGGTTTCAAAGCTTGCTCTATTTCCAGAGGTAAAACTGGGGGAAGAGTTAATATTGTTTGAGCTGTGCCGTCCCTGATTCTTTTAATTGATCGTCCTGGATTCGGAGAATTTTCAATTTCACTTGTTAATACAACTCTTTGTTTTCTTAGAGGTCTATCAACCGGACTAGGAACAATTTGTTGTTCTTTAAAAAATGAACTAATAGCAGCTTGAGTTTTGGCCTCAGTTTCAGGATCAAATACGTCATGGAACTGAGTTTCGTGTGGCTCAACATTTGCTGGTCCCATTGACGAAACCTCTTCGATAGTCCACTCAAAATGTGTAGATGATGAATATTGAGGTGTTGCAGGTCTATGAAAAAGCGACGGGCTATGAAAAAAGAAATCAGAATAAATGAAAATATACTTAATTTAAATAAATTTGTTGTTTACCTGCATATCAAAGGCAAGTGCAAGCGTTCAGCTAAAGCAGCCTCAAAAGGATTTGTTATTTTTTTCCTTTGACTACCTGAAGGGGGTGTATTCGCAATAGGGAATAAGTTAAATGATTTAGCTGTAGAGCTGAGACTTGAACTTTTTCCAGGAGTACATGCAAATTCCCCATTCCTTTTATCTGGAGTTTGGGTCCCTAAACTGGATTGTGAAACTTTTGAACTTTTTTGAGAATTACAAAGTTGAGTTTTGAAATGACTCAAAAATTTAAAAGTAGCTGGAGATTTTTTATAAAATTGTTGAATCGATGCTGCATGAGAACTTAAAATTTTATTTGGTGTTTTGTAGTTCTCCATTCCATAAGTTTTTTGATTACTGGCGCGGTAGAGTTACGTTAAATTCACTTATGATTAACTACGAATATTATTGTATGTTAATATTATATGAAAATAATTAAACATTTAAAAAATTTTGGTTTAGTTATGCCGGTAGGTAGAAGTAAATTTTATAAAATATTAAATGTCAAGTCAACTGAAAAAACGGCCTTTTCAAACAAAAAAGCCAGAAAAAATTTAGTTTTTTGTTGTTGTTCTTTTAATATCTAAGTTTATTGGGACTATTACTGTGTTGCCATAAAGAAAAATATTGAGTAAAATTAAAGAGAAGTGCAGTGGTTTGTCAAATTTTAATCAAACTTAAATTTTTATATGGAAATTGACTAATGCAAATGTCGAATTTTCTGTCACAATAAACTGATTTTGCTCGCAAATTTTCATCATTATTTTCTTTTTCATTTGAGAAGGTAATAGAAAAATGATATGAATCCTATAACAAGAAACCTTAATTATATGTTGCAAATATAAAAAAGATTAAAACAAGGAAATCTATTTCACTGATTGAATCTAATAATTTACAAGAAGGAAGGAAAACGCTAACTCATTTGTAAAATAAAATAATTCGTTTGTAAAATAATTTCTTTTGTAGTTAAAAGAAATTTTTATGATGAGTAACTTAAATGAGCAGTATTTTATAGTTGTGTGATAACTAATTGTCTTGCGCAAATAAATACTGTATTTTTATTTAAATTTTCATTACAAAAGAATAGTTATGTTCAATTTCAAATTTCATTCATATATTACAAAATATGAATGGAACAGGAGAGGAAAAGGAAGAAAGATTCTACTGTTAGTTTATTAATTTAACTAATCTATGGTTTGTATAACTTTTTATAAAAAATATCTCCCCTCATGACATCATATTTTATAAAAGTGGCGGTTGAGTTGTCGTCAGTTATTTATTAGAATTTGCAAATTATTAAACTATGCCCTAGAAACTATGGAAATTATTAAACTATGCCCTATATGTCATATGCCTGGGTTATATGACAGAAGAATTTTTTTGACTTGAATTCAGTTCAAAAATCAAAAAGCGTTTTTATTAGGTCAACTCGAATGATTGAAATTGACATCTGGCTTGAAACCAGCTTGACTTTGAAAGTCTTTAAGTAGCTAGAAAAGTTTTTTTTTTTTTTGTAATTTTCAAGCTTTTAAGCAAACATATGTATTTTATTTTAGAAAACATTTTTTTATATTTTATACTTTCACAAAATGGACAATGTTGAATAATGATTGAACCCTATTGGATATTATTTAATAAATAAATCATTTATATTTTAAAATTTTTATCTTTGCTAACAAAAAAAGCAACATGTATGTATGTATGGAGGTACATATTAAATGTATATGTATGTACGTACATAAGTAATTACATTATGTATATCATCAAATAAGAAGTTCAACTTATTTACAGTTATAAATTGAGTGACGTTAATTTTAGAGGCTATTGAGTTTACACGATTTTCAATTTTTAAAAATTAAATTTCTATACACAATTGTCTTACATCTACAGTATGTGAGAAAAATGATTTTGAAACGGTTTACAAAGGTATATACATACATACATAATAATATTTATACATAAGTTCATGTATGTTCATGTATGTACATATATAAAATATATGTCATAAAACTTTCAACATAAAATTTAAAAGAAATTCATGAAAGCTAGTTTAATGTCAAGTCAATATAAGTACATAATGTACACACATCCATACACACATTAAATTTTTAAATAATATTCTATTTCAAAGGGAAAAAGAAATGTAGACTTTTGGAAGGTTGGTAAATACATAAATACATACTTATAAAACATACATACATGCACATTTATGTCAAGTTTGGGTACACAACACAAAAAGAAGAAAAGAAAAAAAGAAACAGAGAGCCAAAAGCTTTTTTTATTGAAAAATATCTTCGGCGCCAACTTATTAAAAATGACTTTCAAAAAAGGAATAAAAAAATAAATTGCGAAATTCTTTTGATACTGCTTCGCCGTCGAGGTTTGCTTTTTTTTTCAAATATAATTTACAAAACTTACTAGTTGTATTTTAACTTACACAAACACATAAACGTAGATGTATATGATATACATAGATGTGTACATATGTATATAGTCATATTTATACAAAAATGTTTTTCACTTTTGTGTAACATATAATTTACATTCATACATACATGTTTGTGATGTATATAAATACATATGTACATCGAAAAAATTTGTATATACAATGCTCATGCATACGTGTACATTATACATATATATTTACATGCAATATATAATATGTTAAAATACAATATGTAACATTGGAAAATGTAGAACTTAGCTTACAAATTATAGATTGAAAACTGGCTCAGTAGCTTATAGAATCTACAATTACATACATACTATATATGTATATATATAGATATGCATACACGTACTTGAATCTGACATTCAAATATTTATCAATTTTTATTAGTTTTTGTTTTTATAATACCACCCCCTATATTTAGATGAAACCAAAAACAGTTTTTAACTACATAAATAAAATTAATCACACATACATATTAACGAATATTCGAGAAGTTGGAAATTCCATTAAAAGGTTTTCCACAAATATACGTACATATGTAGAAAATTCATAAAATATTTTCCAGGATACACAAAATTTTAATGTGTGAAAGAATTTATACATATAAATGAAAATATATTTACAACACATACATATTTACACATTTTCTTCTCTTCATTTTCATACACAAAACATTCATACACATGTACATATATATTTCAAACTTGGATTATATTATTATTGTTAAGGAAATTTTTAGGTTGGAAATGATTTTCCAAGGAAAATTGAAAGTGTGTAAGAACATAAACATATAAATACGAGTATATACACACGTATAATATAAAGTTTTTAAAAAATTTTTTAAAAATGTAAAACCAAGTTTCTTAAGTTTAAGAAAAGCTTAATAAGCTTATTATTTCGATGAATTTTCTTTATCTTCTTAAAAAATATTTTTTTCTCTATGTGCTTATTATAAAGAGAAAGACTATTACATGTACTATGGTAAAAGTGTATATAATGTTTATATACTTTATGATTTTATAAAATAGTAAAAACAATTTATGGATATATGAATATAAATGTATGTATATGAATGTATGTACTAGGAAATTTTAAAAGAAATTAAATATTACCGTAGGATCTAAGTTGTTTTTTTTTTAATTCGTTACTTAAAGAGATTAATACATACATACATATGTAAATTATGTTATAAACCTTTGATTAACTTTATAAATTTGACGTTAAAAGAAAAGTACATATTTTATACAAAGTACTTTTTCTGAGGTTTTCAAAAATTTTTCATTTACTAATTTTGGTACTTTTGTGTTATGATTTTTAACAGTTTTAAAAAATAATTTTTTTTTTGTTTTATGGTATAAGACTTTGAAGAAATTAATTATAATTACCTATTGTCTATAATATTTGTATATCTAATTTGGCTTTATTTTTCTCGTAAATAGTTTCATTGTACTTTTCTTAAATTAACATTATCCATAAATAACTTTCCCCTAGATTTATGCAATGATATTTTGATAATTTTGTTTTACGTCAATATTTGATTGTTGGGTTATTTGAGAGTTAAAAATAAATACCCTTCCCCCACCAATGCTGAATTTTGAATAATTCCCTAAAAATGTTAATTTTTAACAAAGTAAAATTTTTAATTAAAATTTGTATTTTAAAAAAAAATATATTGATTTGACCACAAGTTTATTTAAAATATGATTGAAAAATAAGAGAATAATCGTTCTGTTCATAAATATATAATTGTAATAAGAATTACGTCATCATTTCAAATAATTATATATAATATGTACATAGCCTCTGTGTAAATAAAAAACTTTTTATATAAATATTTTTTAATAGAATGTAATAATTTTGCTTATATTCTTACATGAATATATAAATGTTAATACATTTATGAATAAATAATATATGAAAGTATATGTACAAACAATTTTCTAAATGAAAAAAAAAAAACTAAAAGAAAAACAAACAAATGAAAAGATAACATTCAGTTTTGTGTGTCAATAAAAGATCTATCTTTTAATAATTGTTCCAGTTAAGGCATAAAGACCTTGACACTTAAGCTTATGATGACATTACATAGTACCATTATGTACATATATATATGTATGTATATTTCTTTTGTGGCTATTTATAAGATAACTATTTTTTCTTTTTATTATTTTTATTTTTCTTTTTTCTATTTAAATTTTTGCGATATAATATATTTTGTAAATGACTCGTAGCTATCATACTTGTAAATAATAAATGATTAGTAAATGCTTTGTATATATATGTTCCCGAACATATTGAATAAACGCATATTATAAAGTATAGTATGAACACTTATGTAATAATTTAAATTATGTTTATATATTTACATTGAATTTACGCTTAAAACTTTTTTTAAAAATATTTTTAAAAATTTTAAATTAAATTCGTTATTTTTATATATACCATTTATATGTGAACTTTTATATAGCTATGTGAAAATAAAATATACTTATATATTTATATTTAAATGTATAATATATAAGTATGTAAGTAAATAAGTAAATGTGTACAATATATACATATTTATAATTTATATTACAGATTTTCTACATATTTATATTATAGCTTACATATTTTCAATATATATTACATATATTCCTTATGTTCATATATACATGTTATATATTTTATGTATAATGTAAAATGTATTTTACATAAGGAAGTAATTTAAATTTTGTAATTTTTTCTATTTTAAATTTAATTTAAAACATTTCTATATGTTTGAAATAATAATTCATTAGTAGATTAATATGTATACATATACTTTTATATAAATATGTATATATATACATATATATACTGTACGTAAATTATTTTTGTCTACCCATTTGTTTTTCAATTCATTTCCAGATTGAAATCTGAAATTTTGCAATCAAAGAGATTTTACTCAAAAAATTACTTATCTTTAGAAAAGATATTTTCATTTAGCTCCTGCATTGTGCCTCAATTAACAGATACCGCTAAATGTTGTTGAATTAATATTTTTACTTGAAAAGATTATGATAAGGCATAATTAAGCAATAGTATTATAGCATGTGACAGATAATATTTTTCTATTTACAAATTAAAATTAAATTTTTTGTAAATTTTTAGCAAACGTTTTTTTTTGGTTTTTTCCCGTATTTTCTTATTTTCCCCTAATTGTATGCAATGGAATTTGGTTATAAATGTGTAAGTTTTAATAGTGTCAGTTTTTTATTCAAATTATTAAAATGAAATGTGCTACTTGATAAGTCATTGATTTGGTCGACTCTATTTTTATAATATAATGTATATATTATGTTATATAATAACATCTATGAAATTATAAATATAATATGCAATATATAAACATATGTATAAGAAAAATGTATATGTAGGCAAATTTTTCCTATAAAGCTTATAATATTGTTTAAAATATAAAAGCTTTCAATTTCTGTTATACTACTTTTAAATACGTATGTGTATTATCTACATTCTATCCATTTGTATATTTGTATAATACATATTATATGCAAATATACATATTAATGATATACGTATGTATTATGTAGAAACTGGAAAATTGGAAAACTTGGAAAACTAGATTGATTTTTTATTATTAAAGTTAAAAATTCTCTCAATTTTAATCATTATTCTTTTTGGAATATAAAATATATAGTTTGAGCTGGAAGATCCTACATTTAAGACGTGTTAAAAATTTTGCTGCGCTTCAATGTGAAAAAAAAAAATAAAATAAAAATTAGAGAAAAAAAAAGTTTTTTTTTTTTTAAATTCAATTATTTTAAAAAATATAATTAAATAACCAAGAAAAATAAAAAAGAACACGGAATTCTTATATTAAATTTAAATTAATTAAAAAAAAAAAAAACTTAATAATTCAATACCAATTAATTATTATATTAATGATATTTATAAAATTGAAAAATAATTTAAAATAAAAAAAAAAGATAAAATAAGTGAAAAAAATATATGTATTTGATATTGAAATATTAATGTATATATGTACATATATAAATGTATTATAATAAATTAGAAAAGAAAAATGTTATAAGAAAATATTCTATTACAAAACACATGTTGAAGTATAATATTTTATAAGAAAGTGGAAGAAAAAGAAAATATACAGGATTTGTAAGTGTATTAAAAAATGAAAATTTAGGAAAATTAAAAAATATATATATATATATATATATATATTGTAAAATTAAGTTAAAAAAAGTGAAATTTTTTTTTACATCAGCATATTCATTGCTCTTATTGTTATACTTGTATTCTGTATAAAAATTCATATTATTTATCCAAAACAATTTTAAATTTTTTCGCTTATTTTCTCAAAAATAAGTAAAAAAATAAATAAATTATAAAAAAAAAAAAAATTTTTTTAAATTAAATAATAAAATATTTTAGTATATAATTTTATGAATTATTGAAATTTGTAACATAATTTTATTATTTTCAAATATACATTTATAAAATAGTCTCCTTTTTTCTTATAAAAATCAAAATTAAATTTTATTGTTGAAGAAAAATAATAAATTCGGGAAAAAAATTATAAAAACAAAGAATGAGAAGAAAAATTTAAAATATACTTACACGCATACATAAAAATATATATAAAAAAAAATTGAAAGAATAAAGGATATTTTTGTGCAACATTTATATTTTATTTTATTATTAATAACAATAACTATATATATATATATATATATATATATATATATATAATATATATATATATATATAAGTATAATATATATGTATTTTTATTTTATTGAAATTGAATAAAATTTTCTTTTTTGATTTGAAAAGCTTTGTGCGTGTATTTTTTTTTTTAAATGGCTACAATTTATAAAAAAGTTTTCCTAAAATTAAATTCAAGTATTTTAATATTTGGACATTATGTGTGTATAACATATGCAAGTGTATATAATAATTAATATATAACTTAAATTTATCAAAATATAAGAAATTTATTTATAAATTTAAAAAAAAAAATTCAACTTTTAAATTCTTATACAAATTTCAAATTGTTTTAAAATATTAAAAAAAAAAAATATATAAATATAGAAATATAATATGTAACTATATACGTATATATGAATATATTTACATTTTTTAAATAGAGTATAACATTTTGAATTTATAGTATATGTACATTCATGTATATACACGAAATATATATCAAAGTATACACGTATATATCACATAAAATACATATATATTTCTACACTTTCTTTGTAAAAGTACTGTGAAAGAATTCAACAAGGAAAACTAGTATATTGTATAAAAGTTATGATTTTTTCTTATATGTTTTCTCAAAATAAATTTTCATTTAAAAAAAAAATAGTGTTAAAAAGTAATAACAATGTAAAAATATATTACATTAATATATAATTTTATTTAAAATAACGTTTATAGCTTTTCCTATTCGTACATATGTATACTATAGTACCCAAAAAAAATTTTAAAGAATACTTTAATTGATTTATAATAAAAAATATATTATTATCAAAATAAAGGAAATAATATTATATTCCAATTCTTGCACGATATATATTATGCAGTCAGGTGTAGTATAATAAACATAATATTGTCCTAACAAAAATATGCGTGTATAAATATATGTATGTTTATATAAGTATATTTTAATTTTTACTAATGTGTATGCTTGTGTTAGTATTTTTCACAACCTGTATATCGACCCTATTTAAAAAAAAATTTTTTTTTTCAAATTTTGTTATTATTATTACGTTTTTCATTATATAAAACTGTTATACAAATCTGTTATACAAACTGTTATACAAAGAAAAAAGATAATTTTGTAATAAAAATTTGTGTATATATGAAGGTATAATTTTTTTTTCTCCCTCACTATTTTTGATTAAGCTTCTGACTTTCTCAATTTTTAAAATAAAAATTGAACAAAAAAAATGTAAACATGTTTTACGTATGAAAAAACGAATATAAGTAATTTGAAAAAAAAATTGGAAGTACAGTTAAGGTTTTTGTAAAAAGAATTTGTTTTTTTTTTAATTTTTTTTATAAATAAACAATTTAAATAATTAAATAGTAATTTTCAAAGTTGGTAAAAAATTTCAAGAAAATACACTTAATTTGGTTTTGGCACAACCAGTTGTTTAAATATTTATAATTACCCTTTACTACACAATTATTTAAATTAAATTATATTAAAATCAAAATTACAAACAGAAATATTGTGCTCATCAAACGTTTAAAATTATGAATGTATTTAAATTAAAAGAAGTGTAACGAATTTTTAATCAAATCCCAGTTACAAAATTTTCAATTGCATCATTTGAAAATTACAAGTAAATTCAATGTAAATATTTGATATAATAAATTTGATATATATAAATATATATACACCCTGTCTATAGAAATATTCTAGTTAACAAATCATGTATACATATATGTATGTATAGTTTATTTTATATTATACAATTTGAACTTGATGCATCAATATATTTGATATTGATAACAAATTATAATTAATTATACAACGTATAAAAGGTATACAATTTCAAAAATATACATATAATAATTTTGACGAAAACATGAAAATATATTTTTTCCAATAAATAAGAGTTTGGTATATTATGGAATATAAAATTTTGAAATAATTATCATTTACTATTCTCAATATCCTTTTTATTTTAATGTTGAAGTTAATATGTATACATTTTTAATTCCACTTTTTTTTTCATAACAAAATTACATTAGTAATTGTAAAAAATACTATACTTATATATGTATGCCTTCATATAATTGTTACCATATACACACATACATACTATACGTCTATTTTAATGAAAGTATATATATATATACTGTTGTTATACTGTTATATATATATTTTTTTCAACCATTTCCCTATTTTAAAAGTAAATAAAGTTAAAATAAATCAATTAGTATTTATTTCTATTTATGATTTTAGAAATTTTCGAAAATTAAATAAATAAATTTCAAAAAAATTATTTTATATTATAATATTAATATTTAATTATATATTAAATATAATAATTAATTTTTTGAAATAAATTTGAAATATTTTCAGATATAAAATTTTCTCTTCTTTCTAATAGAAAAAATATATATAGAAATGTATAAGAGTTTGATATATAAATTATATATATATATATTTATAATATTATATATTAGAGTTTGTAAATTTTTATGAATGTATTAGTGAATATTTTATGCTTTATTATATTATTAGATTTTAATATATAGTTTTTTCTATTATACATGGAATTATACTCTTTGTTTATTAAAGTATAACAGTAAATATTTCCATTGTCAATTTCAAAATATAATTTTAAATAGTTATATTTCATATATGTGTCAAATTTTTTCATATATGTTATGTATATATATGTATATATATATAAAAAATAATGAATCCTACGTCACTTTTTTTGCGTTCTCCTATAATAGAGAAAATGGTTTTTAAAATTTTGTATTTTTTTTTTTTTTTTATTAAAATTGAAGAGAAAATTATTCCAAATGTATAGTGTGTGTGTGTGTGTTTGTGTGTGAAATGGAATTTTTGTGGTGATTTTCTCTTATTCATAATAATCAAAATGTTCCAATTCCACATTCCATATTCCAATTCCATTCATATTCCAATAATGGTGAATATTTGCAAAATTTTTCATTGTTGTGTGGAAAATTTTCATATAAATTGTTAGTAAAAAGAAGAACCTACGTTTGTATGTGTATATAGGTTTTTCTTTTTTTTTTTTTCTTTTTGAATGTGAATTGAAAAATTTTTCATTTATTTTCCTTTTGAAGAATAGTTTTTTTAAATACGTATTAAAAAGAAGGACGAAAAACGAATTGTTTTGTGTTGTGTAGGTTAATCAGTAAAAAAAAAAACAAAAAAAAAAATATTAAAAATAAAAATAAAAAATAAAATAAGAATTTCTTTTATTTATTTTTATATTGTTTTTTCTTATATCTTGTGTTTGTTTTTTGTCATTATTATAAGAAATTCGAAAACAAAACGATCAGAATTAATTTAAGAGAAATAAAATATTTATTTATTTTTGTTTTAATATTATGTGATTAATATTAGGGATAAAGGACTAAATTTTTCGTATTTCTAAAATTACTTAAATACGTTTAACATGTTTTATTGTATTTTTTTTTGTTCAAATAAAAAAAAGACAGCAATATCATCAAAAATATGTAAAATAAAGTGTTGAAAAGGAAATTTTAAATTTTTGTTTTTACATTATGTGCAATAAAAAGACTTTAAAACAAAATTAAATTACAAATAATTAAAAAATAAATAAAAATTTTGTAAATAGAATGAAAATTAATATAAAAAATAATATAAATTCCACCTTGTTTATTAGTGAATAATGCAAAATTAATTAAATTCTAAAATACTAAAAAAAAGTACACGAATAGTTCTGGCATTAATACAGTCCTACGGGGAGAAAATAATTGGAAAAATAATTCATAATAGAATAATATAAAAAACATAAAAAATTTATGTGTATAATTGTATGCCACAATTATAATTGTAATCACTTTTGTTTCATAAAAAAGAAAATATTCATTTTCTATTTCCTCTCGTCACATATTAATTTTCTTAATTCAAATTATTTTCTTAGATAAATTTGAATATTGTTAAAAGGAGCAAAGTCCTTTTAGTATATATGCAGCTATAATTATATAAATAACGTATATGCCAAAAATTCTTTGTTTAATATTTGTTTCTACAATTTTTTTTTTTTTTTTGGGCTCTTATATCTCATATAAGAGGATACATTTTTGCATATTCTTTACTTAAAAATTATTTCAAAATATTTATTTGCTTGAACAAAAAAAACAAAAAAAAACCAAAAGAAATTTTTTTAGTAACTCTTACTTTTCTTAATTAATATCAAAAATAAACTTCTTCTTTTCGTTTTTCCTCCTGTTCTTCTTCTGCATCATAATATATTATGTAGCTGTAGTCCCTATACTCAAGTTTGTTACTTACTATACGAGTTTTCTTTGTAAAATGTACTATTTCTTATATATCTATATATATATACTGCATGTATATATATATATATATATATATATATAATATGGTAAGTACCTACTTGTTATTTTAAATGAGCTTTTAATGAGATTTGCATTTTACATTTGTATTTTGAAATTTTCCTGTTTTTGTTTTATATTTTGATTTTTTAATTTATACTTTCATTTTGTATTGCATATATCTTCTTATATATATATATATACATATATTTATATTTACGTATATATATATATATTTATTTAAGTGGTTGCATTTCAGTTCAAGGTAATTATAAAAATATATATTGTAATATTTATATATAAATAAATACTTTTATTTATATTACACATAAGAGTATATATATATACATATTTATATCTCTTATACAAAAAATTATACATCATATAACTCTTTCTTCATATAAATAAGATTTTGAAGAAATTTGAGAAATATATATATATAAATACCTTGAATAAAATATAATAACCTTTAAAATAAATTAATTTACGTAAATTGAAAATTTTGTAATCGGTATGTAAAAAAAAGAAACCAAAAAAATAAAAGAAAAATGAAAAAATTTAATAGAAAACTCATATATGTATATGTATACGTATAATAGTTTACGATGATGATTCCTTCTATATTTGATTTTCTTTCTCTTTTAATTTCAATAAGCGGAAATTTGCAATAATTTTTTATTTATCTATGAAATTTCTTAAGAGAAAAAAAATTATTGAAATTATTAATTAAAAATTATAAAAATATTCTTGATTTTTGGTTTTCTTTTTAAATTTTATGGTATTTGTATATATAGTACTGTATAAATACATAATTAATATTTGATTTACATATACATTTAGGCAAAGAACATCTATTAGAATATCGTAATATATATTTCAATTCTATCGCCTGTATATTCGTTTCTGATAAATATTTAGAATACAAAATTATGCTGTTCAAATTGAATTTTGAAAAGTTAAGTGCGAGAAGCATTATATACTTTGAATTGGTTATGATGCTTTGCTATTATATTATTTTTTATGAGAAGAAGACTTGCAATTATCTCATATTTTGTTTATAACATATTATACTTTCCACTCAGCATTTCAAAAATAATTTTTCAGTTTTCCAAAATAAAAATACAAAAATTAATAAAGTACTTAAATCGGCTCGAAATCGACAATTTATAAGAAAATTCAATCAAAAATTTTAAAAATTTTCTTGAATTTTACATGAAAGCCTTAATGAAATTTACTAAGCCTAAAATTTAATTAAAATTGTTGATAAAACAAAACATACAATTAAACTGAATGTCCAATCAAGGAATTTCAACAATATATTTTTATATAATCCTTGAAATTTTGAAAATTAGTGCTTGTTTCAAATCAACCGTTTTCCTTCAAATATTGCAATAAATTAAGGCCCACTAATTTTAAGAAATGTGTGTACAATTTCCTTTTTTTTTTATGTTTAATTACAAATTTGTACCTAAAATACTAGGTTAATAAATTAAAATGAAGAATACAAAAAAAAATTTTTAAACGCCCCCTTTTAAATTAAATTTTCAACATAGAAAAATATTAATTGGTGGAGGGAAGGGGGGGGGGGGGCGTACGATATTTATAAAGAATATTTGAATTTAAAAATTTTCTATGCTTTTGTCCTACTTTTAAAAGTAAAATTTTAAAAAAAATTCTCAAAAAAAAATTTTGTTAATAATTAAAAGAAAAGATTTTAAAATTAAAAATTTAAATATAAAAAGAAAAAATAAATGTTATAATAATAAAATTAAAATAAATATATAAAATTATACACGCACACATTTAAAAATTTTTATATAAAATCAAAAATATCTGATGTAATTAAAAACTAAAACAAAATTCACAAAATCAAAATAAAAAAAAAAAAAATTCGTAATTGGCTGTAATAAATTTTTTTTATTCATAATATCTATTTGCACTTAAATAAATATTCTTCCTGACACTTGTTTTTTTGACCTAATTTTTTTCATTTTTTTTTTCTCTCATTTTCATATTATAAGGACATTATTCTCTTTATTCATTTTCTATAATTTCTGTATTCATACATATATAAAATATGTACATTTTATATTGAATTTGAAATTTTATGTAACAATATTTTTATACATACATTATATACTCACCTACATTCATTAGTATTATATATATTTTATATTCGTATATACTCGTATAATGTGTGTATAAATATTATAAGTTTGTCATAACTTGTTGGTATTTTTCTTTTATGATATGGAAAGTCAAAGACGAAATTTTAGGTAAAAGATGAAAAATTTTGGAAATTTTGGATTTTTTTTTTTTGAATATTAAAATGAAAAATATTTATTTTATAGAATAAGAAATAATTTATTAAATTATTAAAAATTTTATTGTTATTAGAAGAATTTTGAAGTTAATTGAAAGCACAACTAAAGTGTTCATAACTCTAAGACAATCTTAAAAATTAAAAATGTAAAAAAATTAAAATAATTTTTTTTTCTTATTTAAATTATGGTGCAAAATTATTAAATTTGAAATTTTTCTCTTATTTTTATTATTTTATTTTTTTATAACGTCAATTGCGCAGTTATACAATGTGCAAGGTTATGTTAAAGGAAAAAAAAAGGAAATTTTTTTTTTTTTGTTATTATTTCGTTTTTCTTTCTTTTTTATTAAAGTGTTGATTTTTGATGTTGTATAAGAGATCAAATTGAAAATAAAATATAAATTAAGGGAAAAGATAAAAATTCTAAATTTATTTGACTTTAAAAGCCATTTTTTTTCTATTATTTTAAAATATTTAAAAATCATTATTTAAAATAAATATTTTTTTTACGTGCTCTTCTTATACTGGGTATACTGGGTACAAATTAATCAATTTATTGGGATTTAAAATAATGGGATTTATTTTAGAGAAAACAGAAATTCATTCATAATTTGATAATGTTGATATACTATACGTATATATGGTACTGCACTCTAGTGACATAAATTTAAAGCAAAGAAAAAAATAATTTTGTTTTTAGAATTTTTTTTTTTGTTGAATAAATAATATTAAGAGAATATTTATATTTGAATAAATTATTTAAATTTATTACGTTAATGATGATAGGTTATTGATATTTTTATGAATGTGAAAGATTGTGCTTGTATATATAAAAAAAAAATTATTAAAACTATTATACGAGTAAGAAAATATAATTATAGAAAATTTAAGATATAGCTCTCTGATATGTTCTATGAATTACAATATTTAAATTATTAAAATTATTTTCAGATTTTTCATATTATTTAAGATATTATAATTTTCTTTTCAATATTATTTGAGTATTTTATTAAATGAATTTTGAGATTAAATGCTGATTTCAAATTTAAATTGCTATTGTGTGAATGTGACGACATTAATTCTCCAAAATCTCATTCTTGACTTGTTATTATGATTTTAATTTTTATCATATTTAAATTTTACTTTTTTATTGTACTGTAAATTAATTGTTGTATTCCATGAAAGGAATGTATACTTTAAACGAATAACATATTAAACGTATAACAGTATCAGTATATAACAGTATATCAGTAAACAGTGTTAATATTAAAAAATAATAGGCCTGAAATATTTTAAATACAATGCATGAAAATTACATATTCTTATTGTGAGGCACTAATGAAATTATTTAAAATTCTTCTTGTTTAAAAATTGAAGCCATATTCTCCAATTGAAATATTTTATTTAAAATATTGAGTTATTAATTTAAGGCCCCACATATATGAGGCCCAGGGCAAGGCCCTCTCTTGATAGAGCCTGGTTGTACATAGTCTTAGCCAATTTGAATTAGCTTTCAGTGTAGATTTTTTAAAAGAAAATTTCGTATAATGTTAAAAAATTATAAAATTCTTGTAGGTTTTTTTTTGAAAATCATGATTTCTTTTTTGAAATAGTCACCGCAACAACCAAAAATTGCTTTACCTTAAATATATTTTAACCTATAAACTAAATGCACCTAATGATATGCAATTTTTATTAAACAGATGAGTTAAAATAATTGTTCTATAGCATTTCTTTGATTTCATTCTTACATTAATTCTGTTATACAATTTTAGTTTTTTGTTATATTTTAATTTAATTCTTTTTTACTACAATAATACGATGGCTAATTTTAATTCATATAAAAATTAACTACTCATTTTTAGATTTTTTTTTTGGAACTAAATTCATTCTATGCAAATGAAACCCCCCCTCCCCCCAACTATACTTTTTTCTTCTTTAATAATTTTTTTACAAAAAACGAAATATAGGAATAGGCAAAATTACAAAATAAAAGAGAATTATGCAATTAAAAAGGATCATTACCCCTTTATCCTGTTTAGACAGTTCAATGTATTTTTACTGAATTTATTTTGTAATTATTGTAGTAATTTAGTTAAATTAAATATTTAATTTTGTGAATTCAATGATGAGTAATCAAGAAAAATTAAAGGGAAAAATGTAGAAAAATAAAAGTAAATTTAGTATTTGCCAAAAATTATATTCAAATTTTTTAATTTGGGTTTAGTTTTGGATTTCCTTTGGAAAAATTTATTTCATATGTCTTTAAATTAATGTCTTTGAAAATAGTTCAAATATTTAAGAACAAAAGTATTTTTGGTGTCTTAATCAACTCTTGTAACTCATTATAATTTATAAAAATTTTTTAATTTTTTTACAATAATCAAAAGAAAATTAACGTCCCTATTATCTTTACATTCGAAACATTCTATTAAGAAATTCTCAATTAATAATTAAAAACAATAAATTTTTTCATACCTCTGTAGTTGAGTTGGTAGAGCGTCTGCCTAGAAGGTATAGTACATAACTGATACGACTCGATTACTCGTTACTTTGAAAACTTTATTCATCGGGTCTGGAGTTCCACTATATTTATTTCATTAATAATTTCAGATATGTGATAATTATTAATTAATTTGTAGTTGATTGTTCTATTATAAATATTTAATTTCATATGTGTTTTAGGTATTTAATTAAAAAAATATCAATTTTATTTAAAATAATAAAAATTAAAAGAAGTGCTTTAAACGGCTTATAAAAGTTATTTTCGAAAAGGCCATATATCCTTAAATACAAACTCATATATACATTCATACACATGCAAACATCGTTTTGAAGTACATGTATAATTTTTATCTAGGAGATTTTTACGGACCCATTCAATTTTGCAAACATAAAATCTAAAGAAAAAATGAAAAAAATGAAAACATGTGGAAAAAAAAAACCATTTTTGTATCGTCCTTTTTTTCATTTTATTTTTGTTTTGTTATTTTTTTTTTTGCTTGTGGTATACCATTAGAAAAAACGACGTTGCAAACTTTTTTTTTTTTTGAAATATCACCCTTAAGTGGATCCTTTTTAATGTTTACGTAAATACTTGTAATTTCGTGTTATCCTTTTTTTTTTGTTTATTTTGCTTTTTCCTTGCTTTTCTTTTCTTTTTGACTATGTAACTTCAAGTTGATAAATTGAAAATCAATAATTTTTTGTTTTTTTTCCTTCTTTTATTTCTATAAGGTAATCTAAAAGTAAATAAAGGATCATCTCAATTATATTTTGTAAGGTCATTTACTTATGCATATACAAAAGTGATTATTATTTTTTGTATTTTGCTTATTTTTTGATGTGTATGAGAATTTTCTAATACAGAGTATAAGTACATATTTGGGATTTCATTATTTTTTTTTTTTTTTAAGAAAAAGTTGGAACATATGTTTAACCTAGCTTGTTTTTTTATTACTATGTCACATTAAAATTATGTTAATATTGTTAACTAAAATACTTTTGTAAATTTCTGACATTATTTTAGAAAATTTTCCATTTTCTTTTTCTGTGTGAAATTGTAATATTGAAGTCATTGCTCTGATTATGAACAAAATTTATAAAATACTTGAATGATAAAGTACACACTTGTTAGTATTAAAATTGTGTGTTTTTTTTTATGAACACTTATGTTCAGCTATTTTAAGAACATGAACTGTGCAGTAGTTATTATAAGAACACTATGTATATTTAGTGTCCTCACAATAGTGAATATTTATATTTACAATTGAACTGCAGCCAAGAGTATTCAACTAATTTTTGCGTTTTATGCATTGCTTAGATCGTACATTATTTTTAATAAATAACAAAATCAAATTTTTGTGGCAATAATTCGTATAAATTTAGTTTATTAAGATTGTAGACTTTTTTCTGAATTTATTCAGTGAAAATTTAAAATTACATAAATGGCAGTTGGTTAAATATTTTCTAAATAATGATCCCAATTCAATAAGCTAGTTAATATTAAATTTTAGTGTTATTTTTTCTCTAATAATTTCCAAATTACCATTAATTTATTCTTGCAATTATGTTATATTTATTCAAGCAGGCTGCTACTGATCCGATTTAAATTACGTTTAAGTTTCGATTATTATTCTTGTTATTTAATTGTTATTGTTTTGTGTAGTCTGCTTGCTAGTGTAAAAAAATGTGCAGGCAAAGACGGTGTGGCACATACTAATTAAAATAATAATAAGTAAAAATTTAATTTTTATGAAATGAGAAACAATTTTTAGAGCAAAAATCGTATACAAGGGTAGGCACTTAAAACAAAAAGGTGTAAGTCACAAATAATTAAAGAATTTTGAATATGTAGTTCTCATTTTATCACAAATTAAAAATTACACGTATGCATATTATGCTTTTTTTTTTTTTTTTGCAAATATTATTCGTGTCCTTTTGTATGACAATAAAATTGGTAATTTTTTTTTCGTTTATGTTTTTATTATTCATTTTTTTTTCTTACTTCTTTATATTCAATATTTTTTTTTTTGTTTTTCCACCTGGCACTATGCCCTTTTTGATTTTTGTTGTTTTATTTTTATTTTTTTTTTGTATGCATCCTTGAAGTTTTTGATATTCACAAAATTTCGGTTATATATAGGGGAAAATAACCATATGGATATGAATATATAAGGGGTGATTTGAAACATAAAATAATAATAAAAACACCAAAAAGAAAAAAAAAGAATAATAATAAAATAAAAAAATAAAAAAAATTGTAAAGAAAAAAGACCTAAGAACTGAAGGTTAATATTTTTCTATAGTCTTGAAAAATTCTAAAGAAACTCTAAATATACTAACAAATACAATTATAATATGTACGTACGTACCTATATATAATACATTCATTGTATATATATACAGTATTATGTGTGTATATATATAGTTAATATATTGTAATATAATTATTTATGTATATACATAAAATGGAAATTTCAAAATAATAAATATTTTGTTGCGCCATCTTTTATTAAAAGAAAAAGGAAAAAGCTTTAACTATTTTTACCCACATACCTACATCTACATATACATATACATAATTGTGAAAACATTTCTTTTTTTTTTTCATAAATATATATTTTTCCATAAAGACGTAAAATATGTGGAAGTAAAATGTGTACAGTCTTAAAAAAAAAATTTTTTTTTTTTCTGTACGAACTTTTAGTAGTAGGGCAATATATTAAAATGACTAAGTGTTTACGTATGTGTATATATTTTCATTATATACGCATAATATAATATATAAATGTATATAGATATATATATAGTGCATATATTACTGAATAATATGTGTATCGCATATACAGTCTTATACAAGAAAATGGGATCAGAGTAAAATAATTTTTTGTAAGCGGAAAGCATTGTTAATAGTGTTAACTGAGTTATTATAGCAATAGCAATATATAAGTAAAAATAAGAAAAAATTTGTAAATTCCCCCCAATATAGGAAGACAAATATTATCGTCTTCTATTTGCAACAGTAAAAGATGAAAGGTAGAAGTCACAATGATAAAATGCCCGTTATAATTTATTCCCATAAACTTAGAGAGTAATTTACTGTACTTTGATATTTTAGCAGTTTTTAAATGAACAATTCTTTTTTAGAAATTTTTCAACTTAGATTGACAAGATTTCAATTTTTTTCATGTTCTTACAAGTTTAACCTTAAAATTTTAAAGTTAAATACCCCTAAAAGTATGCAATGTAAATATATATAGTATTCAGAGAATATTGATACAATATGGGAAGCCCGTTATTTAAAAAAAACAACAATAATGTTCTTACAATTTAATTCATGAATCATATTAATTGTTTTGAAATAGATTGTCTTTCAAATTCATTTTGTGAAACTAGAATTAATTTTTGTTCGATTGTAAACGCGGCGAATAAAACTAATTCAATATTATTTCATTTCAGTGCCATTCACTGAAAATTAACATACAAAATCTTTTAGGTATTATATTTTACCTCAGTACAGCTACTGATTTTATCGTATAAAATAATTTGACTCCATCGTGTGTATTAAAAAGTTTCGATCTAAATCTATACGTCTTAAAAAAAATATATTATTGAGAAAATATAGCTGTATAGAAACATTAATATATTATGCATATACATTTACATTTAAATATACATATTGTAATATATGTAAATATATTGGACACATAAATAAAAAAAAACAGAAGAGAAAAAATATAAGTAAGAGACCAAAGTAAAAGATAATAAATTGAATGGGACCAGGAACTATATAAAACTTACATTTGTCTTAAAAATTTTTAGAATGGAAAACAGGAAAATATATAGAAGAAATATTATACGTTTTAGTATAAGAGTGACATAAAAAAGAAAAATAAATAGAATGGAAAAAAAAAAACTAAATAAAAAGAGTTATAAATTATTTTAACTATAGGATTTTTTCAATTCAAAATATTTATTATTGTTATTTTTTTCTTTTTCTACAAGTATATTACAAAAGTGTTCCTAAAAATGTCTACAAATATATTATTAATAAAAAATACACGTATACGTACACTCTTAATTCAGTAAAATAAAAATATTTTTAAAGGCTTTTAGGAATTTCTATAAATGATAATAAATTCATGATTCCCGATCAATTTCAATTATTTGATTTGTATAACATTGTTGTTTACTTAAATTAAGGATTTCATGCTACTTTAAATTAAAGCTTGTTATTAACCAATACTATTTGGTGAGTTAAAAATTAAGTGAGTATCTATTAAGAGTAAAAATTCATAAAATTAATAAATTTATTAAAAAAATATTAATAATAATTTTGCATACTTTTAGGGGCACTTTTATTTTATTTCATTCCTTAAATTGATTCCGATTTTCTATTAAAAGAATCACCTTTTTTTATTCATTATTAATGAAATATACTGAAATTTACATGAATTAATTTTAACAATTTAACTTTTTGTATTATTTTGCTAGTTTTAATAAAGATTTATTCAAAATAGAAATATAGGTCTAACAATTTTTAAATTTAATAATTTCCATTGCCATTTCAATAAGAAATTTAAACATTAAAAACATATTGACTAATATATAATGCACTTTATATAATATTTTCAAGTTTAGTTTTCCATTTTCTATATATACATACCATCATACATGTATATATGCTACGCAATATTAATATTATAATGTAGGTTACCTATATATTTCTAATATAGTATGAATGTACGTACATATTATATAATTATATTTATATTTAAAATTGAAACCAGCATAAATTAATTTCCTTTAGACTAAGTTTCTTTCATTTATTTAGAATGAAAAGAACATTAAAGAAAAAGAATATAAAAAAACAAACAAAATATATAGGAAAAGAATTAAAGTAAAGAATATCCTTGATAAAAGACCAGGAATACATTAGAAAATAAGGATATTTTGTTTTTTTTTACCAATATTGTGTTTTGTTCTTTGTTTTTTTATTTTATATTTTTTAATTTTTTTTTTGTACGGAAGATAACCTTTCCGTGCTAGTTTATATATTTTTTTCCTATTTTATGCTATCATGCAAGAATATCCTTTGTCTATATTCTTTATTTTATAATATAAAAAAAGGGAGGCTTTTAAAAACATATTTAATATTGTCATATTAATGTATGCATGTATGTTACAAGTATATTATAATGTTTATGTTTATTCTAAAATATTATGTTTATTCATTTACTTATAAACTGCTATATATATATATGTGTAGATATAAATATTTTATATTAATCTACACTTATGTAACAATAATGGGTAAAAAAAAAAAATGAAAATGTTCATTTACATTTTAAGCTAAATTATTTGAAGTACCAATACATGTGTAAAATTAAACCAATACATTATTTTTTATTTTAATTTTTTTTTTATTTATTTTTATACAGGGTGTACAGAGTTTTTACAGAGAGTATTAATACTCTAATACTACATTTTGAATAAATATTTTTAAGAAAGGCGTATTGGACAATACATAAATAAAATTGTTGTAAAATGTTGTATATTTTCAATATGATTGCCAAAAAAATTCCCTACAAATGAGTGAAAATTAAAATATTTGAAGAATTTTTTGGATTACAAGAATATTTCTTGCATTTTTATAAATTATATATAGCCAGGGAAATAGTAGGATTTTGAATGGATTTTTTAACAAATTAAAAGTTATTTAAGACCGCATTTTTTTTTCCAATTTTAGGAATTCTCTCATAATCGTATAGCAAAAACAAATTTTGTTAAATTACAGAAATCTCAAACCGTTTAATGTAAATCGTTGAAAAAAATTCATATTTTGCATCTACTTTTCCGTTATTACTTCGTAAATGATGATGAAAAATGTCAATTTGTGTTCATGTTAGAGTAAATGTAACACAAATCATTCTCTTATACAGTGAAACTTCTTACTTCTTAATTTTTAATTAATTAATTAACAATATATATTTAATTTTGACGCAATTAAAGTGTAACCAAAATTAATATAAGTTAAATTTAGTGCATAAATTAATAATACAAAGTTCCCCTAAATATAGGCAATATTTTTAATAATATCATTTTTATTATTTGGCTTTGTTAAAGCTCCGTTTAAATTTTCAAAGGGAAATTTTGAGAACGTAACATCCTATATTTTAATTTATATATGTATATGTATAAAACACTACTACTGTAATGTATCCTATTTTGTTAAGAGAATAAATATACCATTTTACCTAACAGTTAATATGTTATGGCATAATCCTATGTTCTGTTTGTTTGAATAACAAAAAAAAGAAAAAAAAGAGGAAATCTTGATCCTTTTTTTTTAATAATAATATTCTTACATACATACTTACATACACATCTATATTCTTACATTGTAAAGCATCCTTTTCAATCGTTCTATAATGGTGTAATGGTTACATATTTTCCTATTTTTTTATCATATTTTATATCTTCAATTTCACAAAAAAAAATAATAATAAAAAAAAAGAGTAGAAAATTAAAGAGTTTGTATTCAGAATTTTAATCAATTTCAATTTTTTTTTTTTATTATTATTATTCATTCAGTTTTCCCTTCAATCTATTTACAAAAGGAAAATATCATACGGGTTATAAATAAAATTTTAGCGTTTTTTTTTTTTTACTTTCACTTTTACTTCTACCATATTGAATAAAATAACAATATAAATATATTGGTAAATTATAAAAAAAAATTGGGTTAATCAAATAAAATCTTATTTACCTATATATGTATATCAATTTCTTATATACTCATATGTATATACAATGTATGGGTATTTAAAATGATAATAAAACAATTTTATAGTAATTTAATGATGATGTGACATTTAGAAAAATAAATAAGAAAAAATAACAAAAATTAAAAAAAAAAAATAATTGACATTTCATCAGCAATATGATTAGTGTATGTGTGTGTGTTACATAATATAAGAAGACATTTAATGAATTCCAATTATCTACATATTTAAAATATTATTTTTAATTGTTTATGTAGTTAAGGAAAAACAAAAAAATTTTCATAAAACTAAAAATTTATTCATGATTATTGAAAGTGTTAATAATAACTTTGAAATTGCAATTAAAAATATTTAAAGTTTAATGTAAACAAGGCAAATTTTTTTTTTTTGCTAAAATGGAAACAATTCTGAATGAAAAAATTTTGAGGATAGTGAAATCATTGGCAATTAATTTGATTTGGTAAAGGGTTTCCTATAATAGGACGTGGGAGGGGGGGGGTCTTACTGCGACTTAAATTTAGTTTAAAAGAACGAATTTCTATTTTTCTATTATTCTGCATTTGGAGGATTACTTGATTCGTGTCACCATTCTGCTCTGTATAGCAGAATGAAAAAATCATTTTTTTTGCTATTTTAAAGTAACTATGAATTGAATTTAACAAGAAATTTTCTTTCTCTTACAATTTTATAAAATGAATATGTTTGCATCAATTAATTTATGTCCAAGCTTATATGCGATATGAGGCACTACGTGGAAGTGAATATATTGTGCAAGTAC
This sequence comes from Condylostylus longicornis, assembly GCF_029603195.1. Taxonomy (NCBI): domain Eukaryota; kingdom Metazoa; phylum Arthropoda; class Insecta; order Diptera; family Dolichopodidae; genus Condylostylus; species Condylostylus longicornis. The sequence continues at coordinate 1,826,699 of NW_026578052.1, read as the reverse complement.
GATTTTTTGTAATTCCTTTTAAAATTTCTGAATTAATCAAATAATTTTAGTTTTATTTAAATTTCAGAATGCTAAATAGATAGAAAATTTAGAATTTCAAGGTTCAGTTATAAGAAATTATTGTAGATAAAGATAATATTACTTTCATTTCAAATTTTTAGTCTAAACACACAAAGAGCATTTAAAATGAGTTGTTCATCCATCCTAAAAGTCATAAATTTGTAAGTTACAACATTTTAATTACATCACATATTCTATTATAAAATTGTATATGAAAATCTTGTCTAAATATGGAATATGTATGTAAATATCTTATATGTGCATTTGAATGTAACTTTCATTAATAAAGGCTTTAGAGAAAAACAAAAAAAATATTTTCTCTCCTTTTTTTTTTTTGTCTTAATGAATCATTTTTAATGACTGATGAATAACAGTTTATACATATACATATGAACCTATATAATTATTTTTTAAGAAAATCATAATGACGTCATTACATACACATATCATTTTGGTCGACATTTTTTAAATATATATGTATATTATCTCTTAATAATATATGTACTTTATTAATATTAATTGTTGACAGAATGACAGAATGATAAAGCTACATAATGATAAAATGACAGAAATTTTTTAATTTGAATAAATAAAGAAAATAAATAACCTTATATATACATATATATACATATATATATTTACATATATTGTGATTGAGAAGAAAATTAATAATTTTTTTTTTTTGTGATGTTTTGTTGATGTCATTTTGCATTACAGAATAATGTAATTTATGTAAAAAAAAAAAAAGAATTAAAAATTTCAATTTTTATTTTGATTATTTAATTATTAGGTTCGTTTAATTAAATATTTAAAGGCTCTGCATTCAAAATTATGAAAATTTGATAAATTTTAAATGTTATTCGTGCTCAATTTTTTTTAATAAAGAGTGCAATCTTATTTCAAAAGAGCTTCTATTTCATTAATGTTTAATTGAATGCAGTTATATTTATGAATGCAGGAGTAAGAGAGGGAGGATGATATTTTACATTAATAATAACAGAATTTTGATGGCATAATCAAACATGGTATAATTAACAACAGCTTTTATATAATTAGTTTAGGTATTTAGAGAATTTTGCAGGCATATACTTATTGGTTAATATTATAATAAATAAGACGAATCTCATTAAAAATATTTGTATAAAAAAATTTCTTAAAATAAATAGAGGATTGGAAATAATTATTGAGTTAAGAAAATTTTCAATTTTATATTATAAGAATCTTTAGCATTATTATTATAAGACAAATGCCTATAAATGCAGATCTAACATCAATTTAATTTATTCATAAATTTAAATTGCATGCTTGAATTAGTTAAGCTGACGTTAGACTTGCATTTAAACAAATTCTCTTATATTTCAAGTATGCTAAAAAAATATTTTAATTTTTCTTTTAGGTTAATATTATAAAAGCATGATAATATAAAAGAGTTTTGCAAGGAATAATAAAAAAAACCATATAAAAATTTGATAGAACAGCAAAGAAAAAAAGGTGCTTTGTGTATAAATAAAGTGTTATACAAAAAAAATTTTTTTAGAGAATGTAAAAATAAAAGTGCTTGCATAAATAAAAAATTTGTTACTTTCTTCATTTTGTAAAAGCATAAAAAATCAGATACAAATTACAAAAAAAACAACAAATAATTATTTATTTTTAAATTTTATCTTTAAATTAATAATATTTTTGGTAATATTTTTTCTATATAAAACTTACAATTATATAAAACTTGAAATTTCTAAAAAAAATATTAATTCTCAAATTGATATTAATACTGTTTTTGTTATTATACTATATTCGTATATCTGTTATACAATATTATATTATACACATTTGTCATAAAATATATTAAAAATTACATACTTATTATAATTACAACAATTTGTTATAAAAAAAAATAAATAAAAATTTATAAATTTTCTATATTACATTCTCCTATATATATATATATATATATAAACAACAAATAATAATATACAATTAACAATAAATAGTTATTCAAATTTTTAGACTACAAAAAAAAGTGTATAACAGTTATTCAATAAAATATGTGTATAACAGTTAAGAAATTATTTTAGAATATAACATAAAAACAAACATATATAATATGAATAATTCTCAAATTATGTTTATAGCTACGATTTTGACTTAAATCATATATAAATTAAATATTTGCAATTAAATAATCATTAAATATAAGAAATAACTTAAAAACCAAAAAAATAAAAAATATTGTTAAATTTAATGTTGGTATGTTGTTTTAATTAACTTAAAAAAATAATAATTATCGTAAAAATAATATTGCAAATAAAATTTAAGAAAAATAATATTAAAATAAAGTGAAAATTAAATAAATTTAATAAAAAATATAAAAAAGATTTGTTAAAAAAAATAAAATTTAAAAATTTGTATATCTATACCTTACATGATTATAAATATATTTAAAAAGAAAAGTGAATTTATTAATGAAATTTAATTTCTCATTCTGAAATAAATTATTAATAATTGTATACAACAGCAATGGAATTCTAATTGATTATAATATGTATAATTCTTTATACGAGTCAAATAAATTTGGATAACGTTTAGAGAAAAGGTAATTTTTTTAATTTTTTATTAATAATCAAAAAAATTTTTTTAAATATTTTAATTATGTAATAAAATTTACATTAAAAATGTAATAAATATTACGGTAAATTACAAAATTTACAAATGATATTCGTAAATTTACACAATTACGTTATTATTTTTTTAACGTATTTGTACATTTAAATGGCTTACAATTAAAGTTATTTAAAGAATTACGTTGATAATTATGCAAAAGCACGTATCACATTTAAATTAAATTATTCATTAAATGTGTAATTGTGTACAAGAAGTTTCAATATACAAGAAGTTTTAAGATTAATTTCAGTGATCCTCCAATAACTGCGTATATTCTTAATTTCTTCGTTTTCGACCTATTCTTTTCTCATCTATTCTTATTATACATGCTTTGCAAAGGATTTTGTGTTTTTCGAAATATTCAATAAGAATAGGGAAGGTATTTGGACAGAAACTGCGGTTTTCAAAGAATTTTAAGATTAGTACAGTGATCCTACGAAAAACGCGTATTTTCTTTATTTCCTCGTTTTTGATCATATTCTGACCTTGTCTGTACCTATCACATATGCTTTGCGAAGGATTTTGTGCTTCTCGAAATATTCAATAAGAATAGGGAAGGTATTTGCACAGAAATTGCAATTTTCAAGCGATTTAAGATTAGTACAGTCATCCTCCGGAAAACACGTATTTTCTTTATTTCCTCGTTTTTGATCGTACTCTTACCTTGTCTATTCTTATGACGTATGCTTTACAAAGGATTTTATGCGTCTCGAAATATTTTATAAGAATGGAGAACATATCTGCACAGAAATTGGGTTTTTCAAGGAATTGTAAGGTTAGTACAGGGATCCTCCAAAAAACTCGTATTTTGTTAATTTCCTCATTTTTGACCTTATTGTTATCTTGTCTATACATATCAAATTTGCTTTATAATGATTTTTGTGTCTCTCCAAATATTCAATAAGAATGGAGGACGTTTTACATAGAAATTTGATTTTAGAAGAAATTGAAGATTTGTACAGTGATCCCCTAAAAAACGCGTATTTTATTATTTTACTCGTTTTTTTAACCTCATAAAGGTTTTGTGTGTTTCAAAGTATTCACCGAGAAATAAGCTTATTGAAGAATAATATTGCTTTGCAATAATTTCAATAAAATCAAAGTAAACTTCTAGAATATTTCCGAAATTCTTCTTGAATATGCTTTATATACACATTGCATGATCATATTTACCTATAAACTTTTATCTTATCTCTTATTGTAATTAGAACTTTTTATTAACTTCGACAATAAAATTTAAAAAGTTTTTAAATAAAATTTTTTTAATAAGGAAAGTTTTCATTTAACTTTGTTTAAAATATTTTCATAACAATTAGTACCAGTTAATAAATACATTTATGTTTAATTTTAAAATATTAGGTTAATAATTTACAGTTAAAAATAATGTAACCAGTTAAACATTTTGTGTTTGACCTAAAAGTATGCAATTTTTTTCTATAAATAAAATATTGTTAAGCTAATATTATTTCATGTTAATAATTGAATTCAGTGTATACTTTAATAGAATTTTAGATTTTTACTATTTTACTTTATGAAAGATAATTCCTTGAACTTTAATATAAGTTAAAAAACTATACTAGAAATGTCTCCCAATCTAAATACCAGCTATACTTCTGCATAACATGTAAGTTTGGCTCACTCTACTTTTGCCTCTACATAATTTTAATATTTTATTAGTGTGAAATATTTTTCGTTTTCCAAAAACCTACCTTCATGAAAAAAAATAAGTATAAATAATAAAATTTGAAATATGTATGTTATGAATGACTAAATATACATATTATGTAAATAAATAATGCACAAAAATTATACACATAGCACGACATAATTATTTAAAATAATGGGGCACATGTTCAATTTTCTAGAAAAAATTCATGTTAAAATAGAAAAAATAACAATTATATATGTATGTAGGTCTGGCTTTTTACCTTTTCAGTTTTATATATAGAAATATATAAAATTACGGTAAATTAGATTTAATATTTATACAAATAGAAGTATAAATAGAAAAATTAAAATTTCAAATCTATATGAAAAATCAATTCTATATATGCTTGACAATATTTTAAAAAACAATTACGCAGTGGATTACTTAAAGGTATTACAAACAAATAGACTATACAGGTTTGAAAAAGATAAGGAGGGAAGTGTCATATAAACTTACGATGACAAGCGAACTAGTAAAGGCAAAGGTTTTTTTCATGTATATTAGATGTAAGAAAACAAAAGGAAAAAAAAGTTTTTAAAGTAAAATTTTCTTCTTTATATGAAAATTTTAATTTCTAAGGTATGTTAACTAAGAGCTGTAAAGGGCATTTCCCTAATCTTGTGCAACATCTATATTGCTCAGTTAACAACACCTATAATGCTCAGTTTAGCGAATCGGTTATGCGCTGATCAAATCAAATTTTTTGTCTTTGAAAACGTTTGTAATTTTTGTCTTTTAATTTATTTTTTGAAATGGGCACACATTAAACACGAATATTTATAACACTAAAGTCATTTAACATTAAGCAATCATGTATGTATATGTATGTAGGGATTTCATACATATTTAATTGTATATACATACATATAACAAATATAGAATGTGGGACGGAAGTAGAGTGAAAGGTATCACTTAACATGACACTTATTATAAAGTTCCTGAGTCAACTAGATCATGATTACTTAAGCCTATTATCTTTGAGGACACGTGAAATCTCATTTCTACATTGACTATCCCACAATTCAATTTATTTAAAAATTAGACTTAAGTAAATTTTTAATTTCTGTTATTAGTTTGTTATACAAAAATTTTAATAAGATTATTTATAAAAATATTATAATTCTATGCTTCAATTAAACATAAAATAAAAAATTTATTATGTTCTTGCAATCATTCATGTAAGTAACCTAATTCTTATGTTTATTAAGTTTTATATTAACAAATTTACATAATAATCATGGGCTATACATAAATTTTTTAATTCTCTAATTTTATTCAGAAGAAAATGAAACGATATTATAACAGTATTAATACGCACACACACACATAATAAAATTCAAATGTAAGTACGTAAACGTGTGGGCACATATAGTATGCGTATAGTATTTTTTGTATAGACGATGACGACAATATGCGAAGAACGACAATAATAGTAAATAGGTGTAGGAACAAGGGAATTTAAAGAAAATGAAAAATAAAAAAAAAATTAAAAAAGAAGAAAATTATGAAAGAAATCAGGTTAAGAGTCATAAAAATAAAAATACAAAAAAAAAAAAAACAAAGGACTAAAAACCAACTAAAAATGAATAGAAATTTTTTACAATTAAAAAAGAAAAAACAAAACATGTGAAGAAAAGAGATTATTTCGGAACGAGTAATGAAGATCTACAAGTTTATATATACATATATACCAAGCTGATGCATACACGTGTGTACATTCTACAATTTTACTGCCATATATTCAGTTATTTTTAAATCATGCTAGGCAACTTTATATAATTTTGTGTGTTAGTTGTGTATCCTACATGTGAATAAAATTTTAAAAGAAAATGTGTGCTACCCTGCTAATGTAAAATTTCAGCAAATTTATAAGGCGAAGTTTTAGTAAAGGTTTGTTATACGATTATAGATGTTCCTAAATTTTTTTACTCTTTTTCCTAAATGAGGACATTCTAATTTGCGATAAAAAATTTCTATTTAATCGATCGGTAGAAAAATTGTCCTCTGACCTTCCTCTTATTTGCTGTTGGAATTGGGGTGAATGACTGATATTTGTGTAGGGTCAATACATAAAAAATTACGTTTTTTCATGTCTTTAATTGTCATAATTCAATATTTATCGCGATTTTTCATAGTCTAGAGTAAACATTTGTTACTTTTAATTATTTTTTAGTGATTTGATTTTTATTCCATTCAAAATTGATTTTTTAAGATATGATTTTTAATTTAGATTTTAATTGTAAATTGTAAATTTTAAATTAAACCTTCATATAAATTGAATATGTTATCTAATATTTGTTCATTTGTACCTTCACTAAAATTCTAATTATAATACAAATAAAAATTAGAAATTAAAAATTCAGGAGGCAGTCATAATGAAATTTTTTTAATATACCCGAAATAATGATGAACAAATGTAAGATACTGCCAATTTTTTGTAATAAAAATTTTAATCAGACAAAGGCTTTTTCCAGACAAAAATATCGTACAAGTGTGTTCACACTTCATGTTCTAATATTTAATATTGCAAATCTATATTCTTGTTCTCTTTAAATATTTTAAATTGAAAAATTTTTTATTTTCACAAACAAAATTTTTTCACCTTTCATTTTTCTCAAAGTACTTAGAATTTTTGTTTTTAATATGAAACGTAAAATTTTATATTGATACTTGATTTTGCTTTATTTGTGAAATTTCTTTGAACCGTGGGTAAAAATTTTTAGTTATATTTTGTTCTTTCTTTTAGTCTGGGAATTTTGTTTGAATATTTTTATTGAAAATTTGTTTTTTTTTTTTATATATTTAAATCCGGATTTTATCAATAAAAAATGATTGCTTCAATAAAATTTTAATAAATTCATATTATTATTACTTTACTTAACGAAGAAATCTAATTCTAACAAAATATTTTTTACTTGACTCGTTTCTTTGATTACATCATCTATCTGTTTTGCAGTTGTATGAAGCAATTTTGATAAGTTTAATTCTTAAAAGAATTAATAATGAAATTAAACAACTACATGTTGTATCGATAATTAGTAATATCACTAGACGTGTAGTAGGCAATATGTATATCAAATAGAAAACAACATGTGACATCTAATGTCAACAACACTTAGTAATCATGTAGATTACAGTATGAAACAATGTTAAGAACAATTTAACGGCAATCTCTTTATACTTCTGTAACTCAGTTGATAGAGCATCTGCTTAGAAAGCGGTAGGTCTGCTTCGAGTCCAATTTTTTAATAAAATTTTTCTGGCTTCACTCATTCCTTTAATTTTATCATTCATCCGTTTTGCAGTTGTATGAAAAAATTTTCATAAGTTATTCTTTTAAAAAATTGAATTAAAACAAAACTTTTCATAAAAATTCTCTTAATTTAAATTATTATTATATATTACAGGGTTCAAATATTTATTACAGAGAATATTTTGTAAATTATAAAAAAAAGAAATACTACTAATAAATGTGAACAAATCGTATATAAGTTGAACGGAAATGGAAATTTAAAATTTTTATTTTCATAAAGGGTCATAATATACTTATGATTGGTGTAAAATCATTTAAAACCTTTAGAAAGGTAACGAATTTAAAAAAAAAAAACAATTTGAAAAACAAATAAGAATTTTTAATAAAAAAATAAAACAATCACGCTAATTACAATCACGCTATAATTGTAAAAATGATTGCATTTTAAAAAAAAAAAATAGAAATTTAAAATCAAAATAAATTCTTGTACCTTGTGCCATAAATTTACTGGTATACTGCAGTATTATTTTTCCTTAAACTATAACTTATAAGCTTGTTATAATAATAAATTTTAAAGGAGCAAAAAATAATAAAAAAAAAAATTTCATAATTGCTATAGGTGAAAATTTTTCTCAATTAATTTTTTCTTAATTTACGATTCAAAAATTTAAGCGCATTTATACTTGGTTATGTTTTTCTTTTCTATCTTTTAATTTCTATCTATGTCCTTTCAGTTTATTTCAGAAATTTTCAAATTCCACAACTTTATGGTATTAATGTATTCCATTTAAACGTATAATTATTCTGTTACTTAGTGATGTCTAGTACTTGCATAGACATATATATTACATAGTATCGAATGTTATCGTGTAGCCCTATGGAATTATAATTATCCTTTCTTGAATACCTTAATCATAGGTTATATGATTATATTATATAGAATTAATTATTATATTTGAAAGCAGTTAGTCACCTATGTAAGTATGTAATTTTCAAAAGGAAGAAATGTAGTTCAAAAATATATCCTTGTTTCGGAAATAGGAAACTGTGTTCATATATGAGAGAGAAATTTATTAAATTGTCGAAATTCCTTTATAAAATTTTACTCGATTATATTTAGAAAATTATTAATTACTTTTTCTTAACAAAAGATTTATAATATGTATATATATATATATATATATATATTTCTAATTATTGTACATGAATGTTTCCTTTTATAAGACGGAATTTAAAAACAAAATATCTTTTTTTTTTATTTTCTTTTCCTTTTCCGCAATTTTTATAATTTTTTCTTTAATTTTATTTTTATTATAATTTTTTTTTTTATTTCAAAGTTTTGGTCTCTTAGCTCTTATTGTTTTTATTTATTTCCTTTTTTGTATATTACATATATGTATGTACTGTGTAAGTACATAATATATTTTGTATACGTATAATAGGGGCATTAAAATGTAAGTGAATTTATAATGTTGCGAGATGACGGAGAAACAGAATTTTTGTTTGTTGTTTTTTTTTTCTTATATTTTGAATTGGTTGCTGTTGCCGCATTAATGCAGCCATGCCAATATTATTTTTGTTGTTCACTACTTTTTGTTCTCTTTCTCTCTCTCTCTGTTGGTTTAATGTTTTTTTTTTTATATTTTCTTTTTTCGTACTTTCTTTTTAATTTCCTTATTTCTCAAAAGAGGAATCACTTTTTCTTCTGAATTTTCATTTTTTTTTTTAGTTAATGATTTTTTTTCTTCATATTTTGCTTTTATTATTACGATGTGGTATAATAAAAAAAATTTCTTGCTCTCTCTCTCTCTTTTATTATTTTTAATGGTATATAGCGTATAGGTATTTGTTGTTGTTGTTGTTGTAGTTTTTATGTTATTTTGAATTTTTTGCAATATTCATTTTTTTTTTATATTGTATGTATATGCGCTGGTTTACAAACTGGTTTGATCAAGTGTTTTTTAGTACTATTATAACAGTTTTATTACATGTACTACACCAGCGGCAATATAACAAGTAGCATAGTGGAGTATAACAAGTAGTGGCATAAATAGTAACTGTATTCAAAAATAAAAGAGAAACAAAGAAAAAATAATGTTACATGGAGTAGGTATATAGGTAACACATACATTACACATAATTGTATTTTTGATCCAAACAGTAAAATGTAATGATTTTAAATTAAGGATAAACAAAAAAAACACAAAAAAACAAAAATATTAAAAGAAAAAATTGGAAAAATTATGTACCAGTAATTAAGGGTTTTCATTGGAAATTTTTTAATTTTTTTTTTGTATTTTGTGTTTTTTTTTTTGCTCTTTTTACATGGTACATAAAAAAGGAGGGTTAAATTTAATGAAAGACGATGACGATAAAATGACGACGGATTAAATATTTGTTATTCTTTTTTTTTTGGGTTGGATTGGAAAGGAAAAGAGTTGTTACAGAAGAATTTTAATGTAATTGTATATATGATATGGGGGGTGATAAAGCCGAAGAAGAATTGAATTAAAAATCTTGTTAAAAGATTGAAGGTGCAGGATATTTTGTGCTTTTCCATAATATCCTATTAAATTTTAATTTTGTTTTGTTTTGTGTTCTTTATTATTATTGTTGGCTGTCCAATATTTTAACTGTTTATACTATATACTTATGCCATCTGGTCATAATAATTGGAATTTTTATTCTATTTGTTTTTGTTTTCAACATTTTATTACGGTTACCAAATTGTTTGTTTTATTTTTTTTTGTTTTTTAAAGAAAAAAGTTTAATAATTTTAGATTAAGGTTACGGATATTAACGTTTATCATAAAAATCCTCATTTCTGTAATAATTTCGTAACGAATGAAATGGTTTTGAAGAAGAGGAAAAAACTAAAATGTTGAGTATATGGAATGAAAGTGTTGATAGGCGGAAATTATTTTCATTTTTGTTGTTTTTTCTTGTGTTTAGTATTGTTTATTTTCTGTTTTTTTTTTTTTTTTTTGTGTAAAATTGAATTTTAAATTATTTTAAATTTATTCTGATATTATTAAAGAAATGTGGGACACAAAGAATGATGAGTTGCATTGCATTATGCATGTTATGGTATCTTTTTTATTTTGTTTCCATTTTTAAAGAGGATTAAAGAGAATTTTAATGAAAATGTACACGATAACTAATTTGAATGGAATTAATTAAAAAATAACTAGGAAAATATTTGAATTTTTGTTTTTAAAATTTAACTTGTTTTTTGTAAATTTTTCATATTGATTTTTAACTGTTCAAATTTACATATACAAGCAGATTTAATTTAAATCAAGTAGGTATCATAAATCACGTTAACTATTTTGTTTTACTCTATAATTTTATGAATTTTTACGTGATTTATTCTCTTGGTGTGGTAAGGAAAACGTTTTCATATTTAAAAATGTGATTATACGGGTTATTTACAAGCAATTTTTCTTGTCTTGTAAAGAACTTTTGGCTTTTAAATTACTGAACAATTGTTATGCATATGATATCCATTTGGTTCAATACTATTCGCTAATTTTTTTATATCTGTGCAAGTCTTACCGTTTATTTATTTTTCTATACCTTATTCCTAATCGTTTTAGGGCCTCTGTAGATTTTTAATCGGTTGTATAGTATTTTTAATGATTTTATTTGTTAAATTCTGAATCTGTTTCATACACACAATATTGCTACGGCGTGGAAGATCTTTATGATTTGGTTTTAAGCGAATGTAGAATCTTCATTCATTTATTTTGGTCGAACCATGGATTTTGCCTTCCTAGATTCTATATTGTTGTTTCAGTTTGGTTCATCTGTAAATATGCAATTTATGTCTAATTAAAATAAACTTTTAAATATTTTTTTTTATGCATTCAGAGTATTTGAAATAAGGTCAAATAATACGTATACTTCGTTCGATATTCTCAATAGCCTTCTTGTGAAAATTTAATTTTTGTAATAAAATCAAAAATAAAAGGCAAATGTTTTCAAATTTAAATGGCGAACAAAAATTTGGGGAATTGTAAATGATTGCGAAAAAAAAGACCCATTTGATTCCTGAACAGTTCTATATAAATTTGAAAAATCTTGTTTTTATTCAATTCTGTAAACATTTCTGTTATCCAATTAGCAAAAAAAAACATGTAATATAGGGTAGAATGTCTAGTTCTTATTGATATTATTTTTAAAATAATTTTTAATGTAAAAAAAACGATTACGATGTTTAAGCTCTTTTATTACAAAATAATTGAAAATAAAAAGAAAATTACAAGTAAAATACGATAATTAGAAAATGAAAATTTAAAGCGATTAGACAAGTAATTTACCACAATTTAATTAAGGTTTTTTTTCCTACCCTGTTCGCTTTCTATTTCTATTTTATTTTTTCTTTTTCCAAAGCCCATATACTCTTTATAGCCTGTTGTATTTATTCCAATAACGTACATTACCAATATAGTTTAAAAGTTAATTATTTTTGCATTTCTTTGGATTCAATTTAATGTTTGCGCCAATTATCGTGACAGTGATTTTAAAATTGTTGTGATATATTTTATGCGGTATTTTGAATAAGTAAACCATATTAAAACCCATATAGAGTGGAGCGATTAATTTCATGTTGATCTGGAAATATAAATTCTTATTTTGAAAAAAAAAATCATTTTATAGAAAATAGTTAAATAATCAGTACATCTGTAAAAATTGAATATCAATAGTAAACAAGGGCTTTAAAAATTACTGTACATAATTATTGTGAGAATGCATATAGAGAGATTAATTTGGTTTTATGTCATATTGATTTGTCAAGGTAAGTTCAGTTGTAAGGTTTTAGTAAATCTTTTATTTATACTATTTCAATTTTAATTATTAGAAGTTAAACCGTTTTGAATGTTGGGGAACGGTTTGGGTAGTACACTGAGCCTTCTGTTTGCTTGAGAACATTCATATATAATTACATGGAATCGTGTTGCACTAGATTACAAGCTGATATTCAAGCAAAAGAGATTTACTTGAGAATAGATTCAAAAGAAATTAGATGTCAAGTTTACGTGAATGAGTTGGAGCGAGAAAGAAATACCCATTTATTTGCATATGAGTAGTAAGATTGTCGATTAGTTAATGAGAAAGGAATTTGCCGAAACAACTTACAGATGTTTATGTGTTGCTAGAGACTTCCTATGGACGCTTTTAAAGCAAAAATGAACGATTTTCTTGAAAGAAGACTTGACAAACGGAAGGAAGTTGGGGAGGCAGGACAGTGGAGAGGAGATGATTGAAGTCTCATGCCATGCTGAGGTATTCGTACTACCATGCTAGGAATGATTGTAGATCGTAGCCAATGCTCCATACTGAAGTGTCCTCCATAAAATTTGCAGTGGGAAGAATTGAAATAGACTGAACGCTGCTTGAAATTTTTTTTTGAAATATTAGAATTTTAAAATATATATGCTGATTTCAATTTGAACACTCACAATAATCCTGATTTGTATTAATTTAATTTAAAATATAATATTAAAAAACCTGAAAATATTCATTTTACATTTCTGTTATACATCTAAAACATATGTAAATTACTTGTAATAATTACAATATACAAATATTTATACATACAATAATTCCAATGAAATAATAACAATAACTTAAAAATAATAAAAATTTTCAAAAAAAAAATATTAATTTACTATTTTTGATAATTATTTTCAATTGTTACAAAATATAATAGTTAATTTGAATGTATGTACGTTATATAAAATAATAATATAGAAAAGTATAATTAAATTAAATACAATACTCACCTATTTGAAATTTTCATTAAAATTTTATTATAAAAAAAAATTGCCAAGTATAATTATTAAAATTTCTTCCAAAAAAAAAAAAAAAATATTTTCTCATTATTGACTTCAAGATAAAATTTCTAATTAAAGTTGGGTATAAAATAAAAAACCAAAAAACAAAAAGGAAAAGTTTCAAGGAAAAATTGTCAATTTTATAGTTTAATTTTCTTTTTCTATCGTTTTCTGCAGATCATTTCATATTTATGTATATATACATATATATTTTTGTATAGAAAGGAAATTTTAGGAAAAAAACTTATTTATTTCAAAATAAATTTAATTTTTTAGTCCTTGAATGTTAAAACAATTATCTATATTATTCCAAAATATTGTTTTTTTACATATTTATGATAACACATACATACTTACATGTATATATGTTGAAAATACTGTACGTATATAATTTTTTTTTTAAAACACATGCAAACTAGAAAAAAATTTTCATGCAAAAAACATTTTTTTTTTATTATAAGGACGTTCTATTTATTGTAGTTTTTGTTTGTTTTTAATTCCTTTTATTTTTTTCTGTGTAAGTACTAATAATCATACATAAGAAAAGAAAAATGAGAAAAATTAAAATAGAAATAAGTTAAAAAACTAATAAAATGCTAACCAACTATAAGATATTTCTTGAATTGAACGAAAACTCATAAGAGGATAGGATCGTTTTTTGTAGATTTAACATTTGGGATAAGTCTCGTAGGAAAGATTCAACGATTACTGAATTTAAATATTAAATTTCAAGGAAATTTGTTCATTATCGTTATATGCACAAAAATGTAAAAGGAAAAGCAGTTTCCGAAGCTCGATATATACCAAAAGTTGATAAATCTGTCACATAGCCAAAATAAACTGATATATAAAATTTTTTCAAAGTCGGTTTACCTGAACTTGAGATACATGCTTCCATACACAGACCGATAGACGAACAGACACGCAAATAGACGGACTGATCGACATCCTGCTAAAAATAGTTTATTTATTATGGAGATATAAAAATTATGGACATGAAAATTTTATAACAGTCTTAGTTTATCTTGATTTTTTCCGAACAATGTATAAATTTTCATTAATCTCCTTGATATCTATAGAAATTAACAGAAATTAATTAAATGCGCCATTTAATCATAACTCTTCCAGAAATTAAAAAAAAACCAAGTTTATGTTATTAATGGAAATCCGCTAACTTCACATCAAAATATTTCATATATTCGTAATTTGCAATACAATATTTATATATTCGGATTATTTCGTATGTATTATAAAACAAAAACAAAAAAAAAACTATTTATAATTCTAAAATTTTTGCGACTGAAAAGGATTTATTTGCCTTTGGTAAATGCTATAGAATATGAAATAAACAAAAACAAAAACATCAAAAGGAATAAGGGCTTATTTATTATTTGTAGTTGCTATTGCTTCTGCTACTGCTTCTCCTGCTACTGCTTCTCCTGCTACTGCTACATATTTTACGATACAACATTATAATATATTCACCAAACTACACTATTAATACAATAAAAGAATAAAACAAGCAAAAAATAAAGAAAGCTACGACGGCAATAAAACAAAAAAACAAAATTAAAAGAAAAAGTTCAAATAGTGAAAGCTTATAAAGAGGAGTTAATAAAATTATGTCCTTGAAGTAAGCATATTTAATATACGCGATATGAACAAAAAACTAACAAAAAAAAATAAAAATAAAAATAAAATATAAGAAATAAACTTAAAAATTTGGAACAAACGCAAAACAGCAGTTTAATTTATGAATATACAAGCATATTATTATTAAATAAATAAAAAAAATATTAAAACCATAATAAAAACAATAAAATTGAAAGCGAATAAAAAAGAAAAGAAAAAATCATATCAGAAAAAATTTATTGATTTTATTTTTAACAAAAAAAAAAACAAAAAAATTCTACGTAAAAATTTGTTTTTGATTGGAAATAATTTAATAATAGTTTTGTTACTATATTTTCCATTTTATCTAATAAAAAAAAAATGGCGCGTATCATTACTTCACTGGAAAGGCTTGGTTCAATTTGTTCGGATGCATTAATTCCTGCAGCAATTAATTTAGAAAACATTGAAACGAAATTTCTGGCTAAGCTACAAGGAATAGAACATTTTTAGGCGAATTTTTGAAATGTTAATTAAATTAAATGCAGGAGCCATAAATATTAAGAAGCATTAAATTATATATAAAATTTTGAAAATATTTAAAAAAACACTTTCTGGCTAAACCGTAAAAACTTTAATCCGAAAAATCATTGTGGGCTTAATATAAAGAAAGCATTTATTATATCTAAAATATTTAAAGAATTTTTAAATTTACTTTCTGGCTAAATTGCCAGAAAATTATAGTTTTTAAATGAATTTTTAAAAAAAATAATTAAAAAGGAGAAAAAAAATAGATTTGACCTTGTCAACTCTGTGATACCCGTACGAATTTGTTATTCCATGTGCGAATAGACATGTCATAACTGACTATGGGACAGACTATGACTTTAAGTTGCCGTATTACCATATTAATCTATGCAAAATTTCAATGCTATGTGTTTTTCAAAATACTGTGTGTGCCAAACTACTATTGAAATTGTATGGCAGCTACCAGAAAGAGCCAAGGAATTTTAACGAATTTTATCAAGCACATTGGCCCTACTAATATATTTGCTTGTGTGAAATTTCAATACCATAGCTTTTATAGTTTCTGAGATATAGCCAAATAAATTTTGAAGTTGTATGGCAGCTACCCGAACCGGTACCCCGATCATGTCCAATTTAAATAGGGTTCTGGCACTTACTACAATAAATTATTTGTGAAAATTTGGTGAACTTAGCTCAATTAGTTTTTGAGTTATCGTTGGGACGGACGGACGGACGGACGAATGGACGGACGGACGGACAGACAAAGCTAAATCAACTCAGAACTTGACGCTGATCAAAAACCTACACTTGAGTCTATATCTAAGACCGTTTTTTCTTAGCGTTACAAACGGTAACGCAAATTTAGTATACCCTTCGAACATACGTTCGTACGGGTATAAAAATTATAACAACAAATCTATAGTATCATTTTCTGACTAAATTACAAATGAAAGAGGATTTTAAAGCGAATTTTAAAAAAATTTTATCAAATGTGCAATATTAAGTCTCAATGTAGAAAAACATTTACAATATACGCATGATTTTTCAAAAAATTTCTAAATGCATTTTCTGGTTGAACTGGCAAAGTTTTTTCAAAAGCGAAATTTTAAAAATCTGATTTAAAAAAGCAATTCGGAAACCTTAATGTGAGAGAGGATTCATCATACATTATGATTGTATATGAAATAAATTATTTTAACAAATAGAAAAAAAATTTTGCAACTATTATATTCGAATTTTAAATTATTTTATAACTTAATTAAATTTCTAGAGTTAGTTCAGGTTTTTAATTTTAAATTAATTTATTTAATTTAATATTATAATAATTCAAAACCTAGAATTATATTATTATTATTGTATAAAATGTTATATAAAAAATATTATTTAAAAATGTGATTATTATAATTAAAATCAAAAGGACATATTATATATTTAAATTTATTTTACCTTGAACTTTCATCTTCATCGCCACCCCACACATTTTACGAGTATATATCTATATACTTTCATATATTTTTTAATTATATATTTAACCTATATAATAATATTATAATAAATTTTTTACGTGGATTAAAATTTATAGCATTTTTTTTTATATTTTTATAATATCTTATAATTTACGTGACTCTGTTTATGTAAATTATTTAATTTTATAATTTTAATTAGTTTTGAAATTCATTTTTAATTAGAATTGTTTCTGTTTTGAGATAACGTGAAAATAAACTAAAACTAATTTAAAAGATATTAAAATGTATATATAGAAAGAGAAGAAAGAATAATGGATAGTTTTTTCGATTTTTGAAAATTAACTTTTTATTAAAATTGAATATCGAAACTGTAGTAGTTTTATCTGGGGGCCAAAAGAATAAAATAATGTTGTTATTAGAAAATTTTCCTTTTTCTACATTTATTTATTCTTACGACAATAAATTTAAGCTGATCGTACATGTGTAATACACTTGCGTCATTGTTGCATTAAACTGTACTATGATTTTCAATTTTACTTTAATAATTTTGCCAGTTTGTCTTATTGTCTTTTGTTTGCATTAAATTTGGTCTGTTTCTTTAATTAAAACTTTTCATATTTTAGAAAATTTCTGAAATCTGGTTTCATCAATCTAGTAGGTTGTTTGTAGTTGACATAAAGTCACCTATTATAACAAAAATATTCAAGAGGATTTGTGATGCTAATGTCCTTTCATCATACATAATTAAGTTTATTATGATACATGCTAGTTTTTCTTAGTAACTTGGGTCCACGGTATCACTACTGTACTTGATCATATTAATCTGATGCCTTTCGATGCGTCCGACTATTTTCTTATTTTCAGAAGAATTAATTTTTCTATGTTCGGCATTATTTATTTTCTTCGGCTCGGCAAAATGCTAAATTTTGAAATGTAAATAATAACAGTAACAATACCCATTGGCCATCTTCGTATTTAACACCCTATCTTGTTTGTATTTCTCCCTCTTCAACCGTATCTAATCCACAAAATATGATTTTATTCAAAAATTATTTTAGAAATTATTAAATTTTAAAACTTTTAATTTTTTTAATAAAAAAAATGTAAGTGTACAATTAAGTTAAATGCATATATGCTTTGAAGAATTTTCTCCATTTAACGAATAACAATTCATGATGGAAATTCAAAATTTTCCTTATACATGCAGAAAAAATTTATATGCGTTTTAATTTTAATTCCTTATAGCTATATAGTTTGTCATTTTATTAAAATAAAATATAAATGTATAGGGTAGTGAAATAAATTAAATTCAAAAACACAAAACACAAAAAGAGGAAAGTATCAAGTGTTGTACTTGCAGCGAAAATAGCTGCATATTATGAATAGGCTCTTCTATATTGTACTTAATACCCCATATTGTTTATTGAATACCATATATATACTATTAAAAAATACAAAAATACTATGTATGGAGAAAAATACTTGCATGTGTACAATAGCATACACTTATGAGTCCATTATTTTCCCCCTTTTGTTTTCTGATTAAGGCTATAAATATTTTCACGTGAAGAAAAGTTTTCTTTTTTTTTTTTTTCTTTTTTTTTTTATAAAATGTGCATATGTTGATGGTAAAAATTAAAAAAGTTTAAATTACAGTTTTATAACAAAGTTTTTCATTTTTCCCATTGTTTTAAAAAAATTTTTAATTTTTTTTTTTTATATTTAATTTTTTCTGATTTTAATTCTTTAATATACTTGAAAAATAAAAAAAATAAACAAAATGAAATTACAAATGAAACTAGTTCATTAATAAAATATGTAGAGAAAATAATTTTGGGTTTAATATAAAAATTTTCAACAGGAATTTTTTTAATGGAATTTCAATGCTATTTACATATTTATTTTATATTGATTGTACATATAAGTAGTTCATTTTTTCAATATGTATAACATTATGTATGTGCACATTAATGGCCAATTATCGTATTAAAATTTACGAGTTTTATTGTCTGCGGTTAAGTTTTATGTTTTAATGCAATTAAGTATGCTATTTTACGTTGAGATCACACTGTATTGTGCAGTATGTCTTATTCTCGAATAATGCGGCATATTAAAACATGACATATACATATAAAATTTCTTTATGCCGAATACGTGCGTCCCATAGTAGAAAAAGAAGGTAAAATAAACTTAATAGCAATGCCTACACTGATAGAAGAATACTAGATCTAAATTCACATTGAAGCAAATTTGAATTAACTTTATTCTTGTACCAGATCACTACTACTATCTTCACAAAAATTTCAATAAAAATTACATCTACTCGTCTACTTATCTATATTTATTTTAGATCTACTTATTTTAGATTTGTTCAAATTCAATTAATTTTTATCGACTATATTGTATATAATAATGGAGGTTAAGTGATGGCACCTAATTGTGGATGTTGAGTTTTCAGTGGGTACGCGGCTTCTCCATAGTAGAGAAGCATAAACAAACTATTTTTAAAGAGATGTCGTTCTGTCTGTCTGTCTGCCTGTGTGTGCACGCGTGTACACCAAATTCGGCTTAATTGATTTTAATGAAATTTTATATGTGAGTTTATTTCGGCTATGTCACGGATTGATCAATTTTTGAGATATGCCAAACCTCGAGAACTGGACCTTCTTGCGAGCCGATTTTACCAAATAACTGATGAACGGGAAATGACTAATGAACTTTTCAGGAAATTCGAATGTCACAAAGGAAAACTCTACTAGGAGCCAAATATACATTTTTAGAGGAATGTTTACTAAAAGCTAATACTAGTGTTTATAATTGGAAAAAAGTGTTTAAAACGTAATTTTCATAATCAGTCAGGCGGTCTATATCATTGAACGGGCTAGTGGTCAGTTATGCGCTGATCAGCTCAAATTTTTTTTTATTCGAGATTTACACAATTATTTTCTTTTATAAACTTACCATAAGAAAATTTTTGAGTATTAAATAAATTAAAATTGGATTACTACAGTTAAACCTTATAAAAATATGTCTTTGCCGTTCCATCCTATGCGGAGTGTTCCACAATTTTGTAAAGATTGTTATCGCCTACTATGAAAATAGTTCACAACTTTTAATAAAAGAATTTTGTTTTCTTTAAAAGATAGCCAATATTAATTTATTATGATTACTTCCATTTTGAAGACTTTTTTCTAAATTAAATTAAAATTTTTGTGGGATAAGAAAATTTTTTGTTTTTTTTTTTTTAAATATCAGTAAAAACTATTTTTCAGTAACGTAGGAAAAAAAACTTTTTTTAACTTCCTGAATAACTTGAAAATATTTTGAGGTTTTTTTTCTTGTTCACAAATTAAATAAATTAAAAAAATTTTTGTTTTATTAAATTTTATTTTTAATAAAGCTAATCCGTAAAGTATGCAATTTTTTGTTTTTTGAGTTTCATTTTTTTACATTCTAACATTAAAGTAATTAAATTTCCAATATACGAAATGAGATTAAATTTCAGATTTAATTAAAAATTTGGTTAAAAATTTGGTATGTGAAGTTTCTGTTAGTATTCTTGATTTTAATATTGTTATTTTATGCCTTCTGAAGAAACGATGACAATTAGAAGTTTTATAGAACATAATTATAAATTTTCTTCTCTGATTGTTTCAATTAGAAATAATAGGAAGGTTTCAATGAATTTATACATGAATGGTTTATAACAAAACTTTGTTTAACTTGACTGTGAGTGGCGTTTCGGGTAGTTTCTATCTATCTTCATCAATTCCTTGATTTACCGCGTTAGCTCAATAACTTTGACTTCTAGCTGCCGCCATTTGAACTTAATTCGAACTATTTTATAAAGTACAAGTGTAGGCGAGACAAGTATGAAATCAAATGATAGTTCTTAAGTAATTCATATAGAATCAATAAATTGTACTGATATTACACAATTGTAATGGTTCACTGCACCTATTTCCGAATTTATTAAAAATTTAATTTACCTCAATTGTGAATTTATTGATAAATTTTCTAGTACTTACTTCACTTTTTAATAACACAGCACTAATACTTTCTACGTTTACAACTTAGTTCGTATATTTTCGTCTAATACCCGAAATTTGAATTTGAATATTTCCTATGTGAATTATATACTCATTTTTGTATAGGAAATCGCATATCACACTTCTTGTACTGGATTAGTTTAATCAAGATCATGATTACAACAATATAACAATTTTATTTTTGTTCTTTTACATAGCAATACGAAATAATTCTAACATTTTTCGGAAATACGCACATATAAAATAAAAATTGTATATAAATTAATAATAAAATTTTTGTTTTTTTTCTGTTTTATTATATTTTACTCACATATACTTGTGTAACTTTTAAAGTAACACCTGGTGACATGACATTTAACTTAAACATAGAAAATAATAAGTACAATAATCATTATTTCGTAAGAAAGTAAAACCAGAATATAAATATCGTTCCATCGTATGTATGTAAGTAGGTAATTGTGTGAAAGAAACAAAAAAATTCCATTAAAATTTTTACGAACTTATACGAGTATACAAAAATTATACAATTACACTTACATAATATTATATGAGAAACGAACATGAAATAAATTTTTAATACTTACTATAGGTATTGTACTTGTATAATAATAATGTATAACAGAATTAATGTATTATACAAAATATAATTTGAATGTATGTATATGTAATACAGTCATAAGTGTCAAGTATATAAATGTGTAATGGGAAGGAAGTAAGCAAATAAAATAAAAGAAAAAAAAAGTAAAAAAGACAAAATGAATTACAAAAAAAAAAAAAAATTATTAGGAAAACGATCATAAACGGAAAATGAATCATAAAACTCATTTAAGTAACCGGAAATGAGTAGTTTGGCATTTAATTTTGTTATACATATATATATATTGTATAAGAAATCAGGAATATAATAATTTGAATAAAATTAATGTATTATAATAATAATTTAAAATAATTTGTATAAATTAAAATAATTAAAGGGCAAGTAACTAATTTTTGTTTATGCCAAATATTTTGATATAAAATTCTATATAAATTCATTAAATTTGAATTAAATGGCTATTGAGTTTAATATTAAAAGGCTTCCATAAAATGATTTGTGATTTTGAAATGAAAATATTAAAGAAAGAATATTAAGAGAAGAAAGTACTAGGTGAACTATGACATTGTAAAGGAAAATTTCGTTCGAATTTTCGAGTATATTGGTACTTATACAATTTAGAAAATATTGTAAAAATTTCAAAATTTAAAATATTGTAAATTCTTATTTTCTAATGAATGTAATTCTGTATGTTTTTACGCCTATAAACTTAAGTCCTTGATGATTTCTTTAAGATTTCCATATTTTTGTCTCAAACAAGTTAGGCCAACACATCAAATAACTGGTTCTTCGCATAAAATTTACATTTTTCTCTCTCTAATATTTTAGTGTTTCACTGGTGCTGAAGAGTCCATGTCCCATTTTTACAGCCTAAAGAAAAAATCTACATAATTTTACGATACCGAAAATCACCCCGAAACATTGATTACATAACATGCATTTGTTCCATCTGACGTCTCGAATTGAAGCGGTAAGGCTTGGTAATACTATATACATATCACGAAGGCAATATTAGTTTCCAATTCGAATTCGCCTACTTAGGGCGATTTCTTGTTGCTGTGGACACCAGAGGGATATTCGATAAACTTACTTTAAAATTTCAATTATGATTTTTAAATTTACAAGAAACACATATAAGCAGTTTTTGTATTATTATGAATAATAAATTTCAAAAGGCAACTAAAATTTTTTTCTTGTTTTAGAAATTTAAGCTATTTTCGTCTCATAAAAACAAGAATGGCAATCACAATATATTAAGTCTCTCGGTTTCCTGACTTGTGTCAGCTATGTGAATTGTAATACATTTTGTGTTATGAATATTAAAATTATTGGAAATCCAAAAAAATTGAACTCTTGACAACCAAGAGACATACAGACACCATTTAATTTATTTTCAGTTAAATTACCTTCAATCAAATTTATTCGCATTTAAAAAGATTTTTTTTTTTTGTAATTTAATTCAAGGTGCTTTGTGAGGTTTAGCGGAAAAAGAAAGGTCACTTATTGAATTCTTATATTTTTGTATAACAATTTGATATTCTTATATATTATATATATATATATATCGTATATATGCATATATATTTACGGATAGTTTTATTTTTTATAAATTAGTAGTTTTCGATAAAAGTCCTAAAAAATTTCAGTAAAATAATTTTAATAAAATTTAAAAAAAATCAGAAACTCATTCAGTATACTCCTGTCAAGAATACTCAAGGTGCTTAGTACTCAAGGTCAATTCAATTTTAAAATGTTAAAGTAAAGCACATTTTTTTGTACCTATAAATTTGTAAAAATCGTTTAAGAAAGTTTATACTTTATAGTTTTTCTTACTTGTGTTTTTCAAGGGCCTTAAGTAAATTGTTATTGCAACTGACCTCTTTAATCATGAAGTTTTTTTGTTATATTACCAACTTATAGAATTTGTAAATTCTGTAAATTTTCTTTGTCAAAATTTCGAATTGTGTGTATCTTCTGTTTTAGTACGAAATATATTGCAATCGGGTCAAAGAAATAGTTTGTAGTGTTGCACAATTAAACATTTAGCAATTAAAAAGAATTTATTTTAAGAATGAGAAATCATTAAAATTTAATAACCTTTGTCATAATACTAACACAATTTAGAATCCACGTTTTTATTTTTCACATTGAGCTTTTCAAACTTATAAACAAGAAGGTGAAAATTTGTATCTCTGTATATATATACGTATATATACTATATATACACATAATACATAATGTACTCAACAATGTTACTATTAAAAGTTTAAGAAGGATAAAATCTCAAGTGACTTTTCAAAAATTATTTACAAATATAAATTACTTATGTGTGTAACATAAGGTACAATTAAAATTTTCAATTATAGTTCACTTTAATATTAAAAATTAATTAATGACATGTCCTTCAATAATCGTGTTTAATTTTTTTTTTTTTCGTAAATACAAGTGTTATACAAGTGGCTTTTAAATGCACTCACACATGTATAGATATACTCTTTGCGTAGGTTAAATATTATTATTATTAAAAAAAAAACTGAATTTAATTATAAATAAAAATTATTTCATAATAAAAGGACACATTTCTTTTTTGTTTTGAAACATATGGACATTTGTCTTTCGTTTTTTTTTTTTAAATAATGAGCATTTTGAAATGGTAGCATTATCTATGTATGTATGTCTATTTATATTAAAGGATTGCGTCGGAAATATTGTTTCCTATGGGGATATAATATCAGAGATCTTTAAATTTCTAATCTAAAAATAAATAATGTCTTTGAAAATTGTGCGTAATAATGAAATAAATTTTGTTCCTAATTAAATTTGTTTTGTCTATGTTTGAAAAAAAAAGTTTTTTATTTCAATAGTTTCTTTTGAAGACGATGGAGAAAGTAAATTAACCAGTGTCTCTAACGATGATACTAGAAGACGCTCCAATCAGTGGTTCCACTCAGTGGCAGCCAGCATACGTACCAAGCGGGAAAATCAACGGACACTGCTTTGTATAAATTGGCCAGTGCAATAACTGGATCGTTGGAGTGCAAAGAAATAACGATGAGTACATTCCGGAACATCAAAGGTGTCTTCGACAACACCTTACACAATGCGATTGCATGAGCCTTATGAGACAGAGGCACAAATAGCACTACGTCTTTATGGATCTGAAATATGCTGTCGTCAAGAGGAGCCGATACTACCGCGAGACAAAAGACAATGATCGTTATTTCGACCAGAGGGTGTTTATATCACTCTTGAAATGGATTTTGGTTGTAGACGAACTTCTGACCAGGCTGCTTGGGTAGGGTTCTGAGTGCTAGGCATATGCGGATGACATTATCATTATTGCCACGGAGAAGTTCCAAATGAAGCATAGAGGATCCTTTGCGATGGGGCTCAGGTTGAGCCCGGCTAAGACCACCGTGCTACCTTTCACTAGAAAAAGAAGTCTGGGATGTCTTCGTATTCAGATTGCTTATCCGTAAATTTATACGAAATGTCTGCTTTCGGCCACATTTCTTAAGTGCTATGACCTTATTGAACATTGATTGAACATCTATAAAAGTAAGAATAAAAGAGAAGCTGTTTTCTTATATCATTCCTCCTAAAGGTATGCAACCCTCAAATTGTTAAAGAGAAATAAACATTTTGCATACAATAGCAATACAAAGCAACGAATTTTTTTTTAAATTCAAATTATTTTTGAATCTTATGAAAGCCTTCTAATTTGGAGTAATTTAAATTATATGTATATCAAATATCTATTAAAATACAATTCTCCTGGAAGAATTTTTACCAAAAACTAGTAATTTTGTTTATTAAAGCGAGTTATTTTAATAAAATAAAATAATGTTTTTTTAGTTAAGCCTTCATCTTATTACAATAATCTATACCTATACATTTTTATGTATGAAAAAAATTAGGTTAAGGAAATTTATTTACTTTATCCATTTTGTGTAATGAATTAAAATCTATAAATATATTCAGTAGGTTTTCTTTTTTATTTCTTTATATATGCACATACTGCGGTGTATTTATAATGCGTAGGAATTTTTTTTTTAAATAAAAATCTTCAAGGGCGATGCCTTATTACTCATATATATGTATGTATATATATATGAATATACATACACATAATAAGCTCTTAGAAGGCGAAAAACAGAAAAAAAAAAAAGTAAAATATGTAAATAGATTTTATGTTTCGCCTCCACTTTTATTATTGAACTAAATTTACAATATTCAAAATATACAAATTGATTGAAAAGAAAACTCCAATGAAAAGTAAATATTTTTTTTTCGTTTTTTATTGTGAACATTTTCATTTTTTTTTTTAAACATTTACCAACACATTTATTTTTATGTAAAATCTTACATTCATATACAATGTACTCGTACTATATACACATGCTTAGAAATTTTTCCGTTCATTGTATACTAGTCGTATGTGCCTAAACATGAATTTTCTTTGCACTTGTATAACAAACATATATAAAATTTGAAGGAATTTAAGTGTTTTTAATTTAATAAAAAAAAAAAAACGGAAAAAATATACAAAGGCTTTTACTTTTAAATTGTCGAATTTTATTATTTTTTGTTTTCTTATTTTTGGTTTTTGTACAAGTTGGGTGGATATTCGAATAGAAATTTTCATTTTCAAATGGGTCGTTTTCTCATTGAATGAACAAAATATTCATAAGGTTGTTGTTTAATTTTTTTTTTTTTTGTTAAAATTAAAGGCGGAATAGAATTGTTTTAAGTATGTATACATAAATGTATTGAGTATATGTGCAGGAGGTTTTTTGAACTTCTACTTATCATATGAATATGAAGAAATAAAAATTATTTAATGAACAACGCAGAATGCTCTTTAAAATTTTAATGAAACCTTAAAAATTTATTTATTAGAATATGACAATTTTAGCGTATTTTTTTTTTTATTTTAAAATAATGTCAAAGTTCACAATAAATATAAAATATTTCCGGCAATTTTGAGTACTGAATCCAAATATCGAATTACGACTTCATACCATTCATTAATTTTAAAAATGTAAGATTGTGAGTTCAAAATCTGGAAATGACTCGTAAGAAAATTTTTTCTTAATAATCTTATTTATAAATTTTTGTGCTTTAATTCAATTGCAATCATTTTTAAATTAATTTTCTAATCTTGTAAATTGTAATATCTTTGATGTTTCAATAACACTTTTATATCTAGGTTTATTTTTGGTATCAATTGGTTTTCTAAAATTCTATGAAGCATAGCTGATAAGTATTACTTTGCTCCATTTAATTCAAATGATATTATAAAATTATTCTTAACTTTTATTTTTAGAAATTTTGAATAGGAATACTGACATTTGCAGATAATACATTTTTACTTTAATTGTAATTTCTCTAATTATATACTGAAACATTAGGAAGTAATTTAAGTAAAACTTGTATTTAGAGATATACTAGAAATAAACGATTGTCAAAGTAATTTTTTTGTCTTTTAAAAACATTTTCAAATTTTCATTATTTTAATTTAATAATATATTTCATAGTATAAGCAGTCGAAATAATTTTATATATTTACGAACGCGAGCGAAAAAGACTAAAAAATTGAACCGCAATTAAAATTCACAAAGCGAAGAAAAGGAGAAAAAAAGGAAATAATTTAATAATAAAATTCTTGAGAATGACCACTCGTGAATGTATTTATAGGTGTAGATCCATAACTTAAAAAGTTAGAATTAAATAAGACTGCATTCTATTAAAAATTATTTAATTTTACACATTTTGCGCATTTTGTAACAGGTAATTCCAACAATTCAATTGAAAAGATAGAAATTGCACAGGTAAAATTCGCCTGTTATTTCAGCATTTTTATTCTCATTTTGAAAATTCAAAGTTCAGAGAGCCCTAAATTTGATAATTACACTAAAAGATGACGGCAAGTATAAATAACAAAAATTTCTGTTAAAAAATTGAAAAATATTGCACTAAAAGTACCTGTTATAAAATAATCTGTTCCTTAAAATTCGATCTGTTCGAAAATGTGATTAATAATATCAAAGTAATTATTAAATAAATTTTTTTAATAATCATAAGAACAATATCCGTTTCTCTTTTTAATCTTTAATGATATAAAATAAAAAATTTCTTGTTAAATAAATTTCATTTTCGAGAGACCAAAAAAATTTCAATTTGAACACACAACTCTATAATATTTTGTGCATGTAATCAATATAATATACTTGACAGAAACAAGAAGAGCAAAAAAATAGAAAGAGAATAAAATAAAAGTAATCATTAAAAATGAACCGACATTCAATTATTTTCTTCTCTAAATTCAATTTCATTCTCTTCATTATTTTTCTTTTGATTTTCTTCTTTTTTTATTATTAATTTTTGAAGTTCTTAAAATTGAATTTTATTTCGGTAAAAGAAAAAAAAAAACTGTTGCTAAAAGCTACTGGTTTATAATAACTGTTATAATATATAAAAAATAAAAACAAAACAAGAAAAATAAAAAATTCTCCAACACGTCTATTTTTTTGGAACCTTCATCCAAATTCGATGAAAAAGAACAAAAAAGAAAAAAACAAATAGGACCGAAAGAAAAAAATTAAGAGAAAATCTGTAGAATCACGTTTACGCACGGCTACATTTTCTTAATTTTTTATTTTTTTATTTTTTGTTTTACTATATTATAGGTAGGCTTGTATTCGAATATATGTATGCTCATGTCTAAATTCTTTAAACTTATACAAATAATAATATAAATGGACTCATTCTTCAAGTTTCCACCATATTTTCTCTTTTCATTTCTCTTTTTAGTCCATCTTACTTCTCTTCATTGTTGCAGTGCAAATGTGATAATTCTCAACAAAATCTATAATTTATATAGTAAAATCTCTTTTCTTCTTTACTCTCTTCTTATACCATACATTGTGTTTGCTGTCAGTTCAGTTGTTGTGTAGTAAAAGATCAGGCCTGCTGACAAAAAATTATGTCTAATCCATTTATCAAGGAAAATTAAAATTCTGAGAGATGAAATCTTATTTATATATATGTATGTACATGTGTATATAAATTATAATACTGCCTTAGCATTTAGTTACAGTAGAAAAATAAAAAAATGAGAAAACAAAAATGAAAGAGAATAAGAATAAAAAAAAAAAAAATTTGAAAGAAAAAGAAAAATTATAAAACCGAAAAAAATAAAAGTGTTTTTTTTTTTTTTCTTATTTTTTTCATATCCTGAGAAAATTTTCTAGATGATATGCGATGTACGTGTGTAGGTTTTTTTGGTTTTCATTTTATTATATTTTTTGTTTTTGTTTGTTTTTTGTTATTTTGTAAGAAAATCAATCATAAAATGAAACAAGCGAACCAATAAACGCTTAACATTAATTTTTTGTATTATGCACACACAGCCACATACACATGTGGTACAAATATGTATGTATGTATGCCTGAATATATGTCAATATAATAGTCGATATTATATTTTCAATTCTCACTTACTATTTCTGTTGATTTATATCGCGAGTGTGTATTTAAATATAATGAAATTGTTATTGTATCATTTATTTCGTAAGTTCAGTTGGCTATAAACAGAAGATGGAAATGGTTAATAGTGGGTTTAATATAATGTCAAGTAGGTACATAATATAAAGGTCAGTAAATTTTTTGTAAAAATGTCGATTTAATGGCAAAATAAGAAACTAATAGTGTTTGTTTTTTGATCGTAATTATGGTCTTTCACCAAAGATTTTACGAGGAATATGATCTTGATCATAATCAATATTTGAAATAAATTTGACCAAGGTGGAATTTGTTAAAGTTGGCTAAAAATTTTGTTATATACAAGCTTTTAATAATAAAATTAATAATGGTATCATACAACGAGATACAACACAATAAAATTCATCAAAAACTTTCAAAAATACGTGAATGTGCTGAATATTGTTGAGAGAGAATGAAAATAAAATAACGAACCGTACTGTCACATTGCCCTTGATAAACTTAGATTTCCGTTTTGGATACGGTCAAGATATTCACAAAATTAAGTTTACAATTGTAGGCGTTTTTACCATCTACAGAAGAGGCAATATTACTAACGGACCCTTACACTACCTCTAAACACTACTACTACACCTAAACACCTAACGGAGCGCTTATTTTAATTTTAATTTAATTTAACATACAAATTTAATTTACAAAATAATTGGAGATTTATTCTGTCATATAAATTTTATTTGAAAGTGCATTGTATTGCTGTTTTTTTTTTTGACATCAATATTCATTTGATGATTATCTCTTTGTTGGCATTTCATCAAAATGAGAATTGAGCCATTTATAAAAATTATGACAACATTATATATATAATTTTTTTTTGAAATAGCAATAAACTAAAAATTCACTTTTTGAATTTTTACAAGAAATTTCAATGAAAATTTGTTAGCAAAAAAATATTTTTCATTTTTTAATCAAAAAAAAAGCATAATTGCATAAATGCTTTACTAAAGAGGAACTTTGTACTTACATACAAACTTATGTATGAAAGAAAAATTTTAACATAGTTTGTTAGAAATTATTTTAGTAAAAAATATTCAGTAATTTCAAGCGAATAAATTCTTTTTGAAAATATTTTTTGTTGTGTATTTTAATAAATTTGAATATTTTTGAACTGAATGAGATAAGCGAATAAAGAAAATCGATTCGTGTATGTACGGTTGCTTAATTCGTGTTGTTTAAGGGGTTTTGATTAGAATTTTCGACTTGAAAGTGAAATATTAGCATACGTACAAGTGAAATACTCAAAAGTGATCTGGTAATTTTAATTTAGGCTCTTATTCCCAATATCCTTTTCGCAAACTATAAGTTTCTTTTGGCATACGCGTCTGTTGACGCACAAATTTTAAGTAATTTATAACTAGTAGGGAAGTTAAATAGTTCAACAGTAAATTTATTCACTATTTCGTTTCAGTCGTCGGATTTAAGGATGTAGATAAGGATTATTTGAATATATTTTCTATTTAAATTAAGAATCTTGTATTACCTAAATGTAAATCTTCCCAATCTTGGATTTATTTTCAACTACGCATTGAAAATAAATAATACGTAGTAGGTTCACGTAGTAATAAGCAATAAAATTGCTTATTACTACGTGAACCCTCGATATCAACTTATATTTTTATATTTGCTAAAGTCCTATGGAAATCTCATAGAATTTTCCGTTTATATCTAATTAAATACCTACGAAAATGTCGCCAACTTGTAATTTCTAAACTAATTTAATTTCTATTCCGTTTAATAAGGATTTCACTGTAGATTTAGTTAAATCTCATCAACACATATGTAATAAAATGACAGGATATTGTTACGGCTTCCTAAATATCTCCTTCCCATTTTTATTAGGTAAAAACCTAAAAAACAAAATGGGAAAAAATGAAAAAATTTTTTTTTCCTTTCCAATGAGTTTGTAATTTTTTATCCCATTTTTTATTTTTATTTTTAATTTTTGTTTTTATTTTTTTGTCAGTTTTCTTTTTTCGTACATTGAACGATGACAGAATTGTTTGGCTTCAAACGCGTGATAAATTCCGTTTTTTTTTTGATTTTTGGGACGAGATAGGTACAAGAAGGAGGGGGGGGGGGGGTGTAGCAGAATACAAAAACCAAAACAAAACAAAAAAAAGAAACAAAATTGGATTGATATTTTCTTTTTTGGTTTTTTTTTTATTTTCTCCTTATTTGTTTTGGAATTTTGCCTAAACATTATTCATATTTCATTTTGGTTTTTTTATTTTATCTTATCCCCTCCATACACAAACGAATGACCAAATTTTGTGTAACAAGTGAAAAAATTTATAAGAGTTCAGATTAAAAAACAAAAACTATACGTTGGCATATAAATACAGGGAGGGAGAGAGAGAGAGAGAGAGAAAGAGAGAGAGAGTACGGCCGTCAGTACGGAAGTAGTGTTAAGGATTAGGTGAAGTAAAATTAAGGACATACTAGGAATTGAAATGATAAATGGTTTAATTTTAAATGAAATGAGATTCTATTTCTAATTACTCATAAAAAATAAATCATTTTAATTTTGGGAAAGAACTTAAGAATATGAAAGCGCTAATGAAAAGAATAATGAATTTTGTTTTTTTTTTTTATTATCGTATATCTAAATTGAGGCTTGCAAAATATGTTTTAATTAAATTAAGCAAACAAAATAATTTTTAACTATTTTGGAACAAAAAAGAAAGTAAAATTAAAAATAATTTAATAAAAATATTTTTGATCCGACATGAATTATGCTCTCGCTCTTCAATAATTTAAAAATATATATTTGAAATTTTCGTTCTACAATATTGTTTTGCAATAAAGAGAAAATTTCAATATGTAATAAATTTGCATATTTTTAGAGAGTGATTAAATTATTTGCGTAAAATTCAAGTTAGTATTAAAAAATTTCTGATTAATTTAAGCTTTAATGAAGACCTATTCAAAATTTCTTATCTTAGTGCAGGTCTGCGTTCTACCGTTTTGTGATTTTAGAAATTAACTTAACACATCTGTTACGAAGTAAAGTGCCAATTCGGTTTAAAAATCAAAAAATTTTTTATGAAAATTTCCCAATTTTAACTGAAATATTCTAGAAATTTTATAAAACTATTCAAGACCATGATTTATTAAAAGATTTTCTTAAACTCAAAAAATACTTTAAATATTTTTAGTTGCATACATTGCATTAAAATAATGTGAACAAATTCCTGTATTTCTTCATAACTATTAAAAATTTTTGTTCAAAAATAAATTGAAAATAACAAAAATAATATAAAAATATTTTTGGAATTCGCTATGGAATCGCGATTTTTTTTAAATTCTTAATGTTAGTTTATATGAGCAAGTCCATATAAAATTTTATATCCTGGTGTATAACAAAATATAAATAAAATTATTGCAATGCAATATTGATTTTATTAAAAAATTTATATCAAAAATTTCAAGTACTTGAATTTGCAATTTTTTTTCTCCATTTTCAATAAAAAAATCTATTTTTTTTTTCTATGTTAAAAGGATGACTTTATTTATTTATTTATTTGTTTTCATTCTAAATATATATGGACAAAATATGGTATACAAATATTTAATATTATTTTGTGTACGTGTGCATGTAAATACAACACTATAAATTGTAAATAATATAAAAATATACAAATTTATATATGGAATGCCAGAAATAATATTTATTTTGTCCTATATTGGGACAACAAACACTTGAACATATCCATAAGTTTATAAAAAAAAAAAAAATAACAATATTGTCATCAAAAACCAATTTTCCTTCTTAATCCTATTTCTATAAAGAATCATTCATTTTGTTTTATATTGAAAATTTGTGGTAACAAAGATAGATTTAATTTATAGTGCAGCAGAATCTTGTGTACACATAGTCTTGTATCGATTGTGGTTGTTTGCTATATTGTTTAATTAAAATTTGAGTTTTCCCGACGAATTTAATTTAAAGTTCATTTTATCTAAGAGTACTTCTACAATCTTACCATTTTCAGTACAATTGTTTACTTACTTTGGTAATAAATTTTAATTAAAGATGGTTCTATTGATATTTTTGGATATCATTGTAGTGAAAACTAAAGATGAGATTTAATTTGTTTTATACTGTAATATTTTTAAATGAAAATTTAATTCATATTTTAAGAGCTAAAGAGAATACTGAAAAATTTTTATTTAATTCAGAAATTTGTAAATCTGTTTTCAAGGCAGTTCTTTTTTTTTAATTTAAAATGCTCGAAATAGTCACAAATATTTAATTTGAAATTTATTACATAAATATTTTTTTTTTTTGATTTTATTCTAAAGCAAAATATTTTTAATCTTTTAAGCACTCTTTTTTAAGCAATTCCTCCTGTACAAATTAATGCCTATGATATTGAGGAAAAAAAAACCTGAGTATGACAAAATTATTTACTCTTTATTACTAAAATTTTTAGGTGAAAGCAGAAAATAAAAAAACGTAAAAACAAAAGTTCAATGACAAAAAAACAAAACAGCAAGTATTTTTCGTATTAAATTTGACGCTTAATCAGCAAAATTTTATGTACAACAAAGTAAAGAGAAATACAAAAAAGAAATGAGAAAAATAAAAAGAAAAGAATTTCCGAATTCTTCTTTCTCTTTTTTTAATTCCAAATCTTCTGAAATATTTTTCAACAATTGTGTAGAGCGCCACAATACTCTGATGTTGAAGAAATTGGTTAGGGAAATTCTTAATTCAATTGTTAGATGCCTCAATTTATGCAATATTTTTTTGGATTGTCATTCAAAAATATGAAAAAAAGTTTGACACAGTTTAACGGTACAAATTTATTATTTATTTGTAAGTAAAATGGCGCGTTAGAAATCATTTGTATAGTCAGAATTTCTTGGTGGAATTTTGCTGGATCATTTTATTTTTTAGAAGTATTGAAAAATTTCGACAATACACAGAATTTTAGGATAACACGATATTCTCCTATAAACATTTTCGCTAGTAGGAGCAGTTTTCTGATATAGGATGGAGCTCAAAAAACTGAAAAGATTTGTACTCCATTTCATAGATCAGTATCATTTTCAGTGGTTTCAACCCCATTTTTGCCCAAATTTTCACACTAAAATAAAATATTTCAATTATAGTTGGTCAAAAAATTAAAGTCATGAGATACCTTATATCGTGACTTCGTAGCAATGACCTCGTACGTGTTCAGTAAATTTTGCTGCAATACAATGCAGAATTCTGCTTAATGTTTATTGTTCATTTCAATTATACGATATCTAGCAGTAGTATCGTGTCATATTCTGTTCTCCAGCATCATAAAATAATGTCTAAATTTAAAATAACCCTGCCAACAAAAAAGAAAACGAAATTTGGACGAGTGTGTAGTAAAAAAAAATGATTTTTTCTTTCTGTTACTCTACGGTGCGTTACTTTTCATTTTCTTTTCTCTCAGTTTCTTTCAAATATTCTTTAGATGGCGTTGTTATTACATTCTTCTTTTCCATTTTTTTTTTTGTTTTTTTTTGCAATAACACATTTTCAACTTAATTTGAATTTTAATTGTGCTTTCATTGGAATAACTGGGAAAAATTAAAATAAGAAAATTTTTTCTCATAAGACTCTTAAAATATGCATGCATACACTCATAAACACATATACAATGGTAAAATTTTTGTTAAGGTAGGTGTATTTATATGAAGACCAAGTACAATAAATAACTTCAAAGACGGGATTTGGCTACATGATCGTAAATGAATTTTGTATAAAAATTTTAAAGCTAAAAATGAGAAGATAAGAATAAAGAAGATAAGATAAAAGAAGAAAATGATTATGTGTACACATATATGTAAATATACTATATTGAAATTGTTTGCTTAAAATATTGTTTTCCTTTGCTATTTTCATTATTATTATCATTAAATTTTTTGTCTTTTTTTTTTGTATTTAAGGACTTTATTTTGGTTTTTATATGATGTGCATTTATATTTTGAATTTTATATAATACGGGAATGTATATGTGACATGAATTTCTAAGAAGAGTTGCCATATGAATATTTATGTGAAGGGAAGTAGTATTATATTAAATTTAAATTTTCCGTACATACATAATCAAGTGGTGGGGATTATTTCAATACAGTTTAAGATAATTTAAGAAAATTTTGATGATAGACTCCGGAAATTGGGTGGGTTTAGACCTATTTTATGTTAATTAGGTGATATAAATGCATATAATGCAAAAATTATTTGTAGTTTTAACTTATTTTGTAATTTTATGTTTTGATATTGTTCTCTGTTTACTTTATCTTCAATAATAGTTGTCTTATTATTTGTGATTACATTTGCAAAAGAATTTTTTGAAATATTTGAATTTTCATCTGAATTTTAGCTTCTCCTTAGTTTTATTTAACGACTTTATCTTCGAATTATAAATCAAATCATAAGTAATAATGTCATATCTTGTACCAATACCTACCTTACAATTGTATTAGGTGACCGTCGCAATGTATAACAATTCCCCCTTTCTTCCTTCGTTTTTACCATTACAAATGGGTCATGGTGGGTTAGAGCTACGAGGTTTGTGATAACTTAGCTTAGCAAGAATATTCGGCAAATGACGAAAAACGGCAAACTTATTTATAAACACCTGTATTTTATTTGTGTATTCGTTTTTTGCTAGCAATGTTCCGGAGCCATATGATAGGATCTATTTCGCACATGTGTTGAATATTCTTAATTTTGTTTTAATGCACATAAGTGTGAGGGTTTGCAGATGGTTCACAATTTGCCAAAAGTGGTCTTATTCATCTTCAATCTATTTTCGATGTGATGTTTGAGCCTTCGATATTATACTGCCGAGACAATTGGATAGTTCGACATCTTGTGTTGGGATTTCGTTTATGGTGAAAAACATGATTTATTAAACAATTTTAAATCAAATTAATTTTTTAAATTTAAAAATTTAGACTCGGGAACACAATGAGATCATTGTTATCTAAGGTTGACTTTTGTATTTCGAATGCATCAAAATTTATTTTCAATTATTTGGCAACGTTAATTTTCTTTTAGATGTTCCATTATTTTATATAAGTACTTTAAAAAAGTAATAAGGAATTTATGAAGATGTTATTTTATAAAAAAAAAAAAAAAATAGTAAAAGTAAAATAAAACAAAACAAAATAAAAGAAAATTTTATTATGTGAGGTGCTATTCTACACTACATACATAGAGTGTAGAATATAAAAATACTCATAATTTTTCTGAAACAAATTAGAATTAAAAATACATACATAAATGGATGAGTAAGTATGTGCCATTAAAAGTATCATTTTTAGATCTTAAACAGGCACCACGTTTTATTTATATTTTTCTTTTCTTCTTTTTTTACCGGAATCACGTACATTTATGCATACACATACATACATAGATATAAGTATGTATTGCAAAATTTAATGTATGCGGTAGTCCAATTAACTTCAGTAATTTAATATTTTTTTTTTTATATTTTTTATATCTAACGATTTTTAAGTATGCATGTTTGTTTTTTTTCTAGGTATAAGACTTGAAGAAGATATACGTGAACATAAATAATGACGGTAAAAAAGGAAGAATGAAAATCTTTTGTAATTAAAGTTTTAATATCACTTGAACACATTTTAAATGCAAAATTTTATAGTTTAAAATAAAAGCAAAATAGAAAATTAATTTCAATTTTTAATGACTTTACTTAGTTATTATTTAATATGGTTTATTAAAATATTAAAAAATTGTTATGTTTAGCTACACTTAACGAAGGAAAATTTATTAATAATGATGAAAAAGTCGTAAATATGTAGGTATACATATAAGAATTTCGTAATATAAAATAATTAATTTCTACTTCATATACTTTTTGAATATTAATGTTTTTTTTGAATGAATTACTTCCTTGATTAACATAATAAAATATTCATAAATTATCAAGGAGCTTAGCAATTCTAAAATTTTGAATATAATTGAGATTTCTATAAAAAAAATGTAATACAAGTTGAGGTACAGCATTTTAAATTCGTATGTTTTTTGAATAAAGAGCAATCCAAATAGAAATCAAAACCGCAATCCAAACAGCAATTCAAATCGCTTTAAAATTGCATTTAAACCGCATTCAACCAGCATTAAAACCGAATTGCGTAGAGTAGGAGATTGAGAACTTCATATTTTTCTAAATTTTTTGTATTTTGATTTTCCTCTTTCTTTGAGTTTGAATTTTTCAACTCACATTAGTTCTTTTATAAAGTTATTGTATAAATAACTAGATTTTCGTGTAGTTTTGGTTTTGATTTGATCACTTATTGAGATGCAAGAGCGGTGAAACAACCTTTACTCTGTGATATTTGAAAATACTACATTTACTAAGCAAAATGTCATCTTTCTCCAAACTTCAATCAAATAAGAAAATATGCAGATTAAATATGCAATTTAACTTTGCAGAAAATATGTAATTTAACTTTTGCTCACAATATGCAGGTACTTGTGAGCAAAAGTTAAAGTTTCACATTTTTTTAAGTTACTTAACCATTTTTTAATTTCATCATTCGTATTTTCATCCAATTGGAAGGAAAATGAAGTATTTAACTGAGTATATTAACATAAATTCAAAATTTCGATTTTGACCAGAGTTTTTAAACGATAAAAACTATTTTTGCCGTTCACTGGTACCCGGTAGGAGAAAGTACCCTGTATGTTACATTAGTTCTGAAATTTAGTTGAATGAATATTACAAGAAACTATATATACTATAATATACATATATAATTCTAACATTCTTGGCTATGTACAACAAATATTTATCCAACACTTTTTTTTTGTTTTTCGCTTCAAAATTCACTCTTTAAAATTTTTAACGTTAGTGGTTGCTTTTGTATGTTGTTTACTTTAAAAAAAAAAATACACTTTTAATACAAGTTATTTGAATTTTGTTGAGGTTCCTTTTGTGAAAGTGAAGTGTTATATTAAAATTTTTATTATACATTAATATGAAGTTGACTATAAACTAGTATAAAAGAAACTTTAAAATTAAATTGAAAAATGTAAACATTTTTTTGTCATAAAATACACATTTTGTGGTATTTTCTAAATTTTAGAGAAGAAAGAAAAATATAAAATAAATAAAAAAAAGTTTTTGTTATTTCCTTTAAGGAAATTTTCCATTTTGTGGTTGGAAAATCTTTGTTGTTGAATTCAGGAAACATTTGAGCTTCTCCTGCATTTTAGTTTATGCTTTTTAATTTAAGGCTTTTCATATTGATTCCTTACTCATTTTGATTTCGAAA
This sequence comes from Condylostylus longicornis, assembly GCF_029603195.1. Classification (NCBI taxonomy): domain Eukaryota; kingdom Metazoa; phylum Arthropoda; class Insecta; order Diptera; family Dolichopodidae; genus Condylostylus; species Condylostylus longicornis. The sequence goes on along the minus strand of NW_026578052.1, from coordinate 1,788,086 downwards.
TTTTATTATTATACAAATGAATTTTCATTACTGATGGAAAAAATCGATTATTTTTTCGAGATTTTGTAAAATTCTTTAACAAAAAACATTTTTCATTTAAAATCCACTTATGCATTATTCTGTAATAAAATTGCATACTTTATGGCGGCACATTTTAAATATTAATCAAAAGAAAACTAAAACAATTTTTTCTTATTTTTTGTCGTTCATTACAACAAAAAAATTGCAATAATATTTTATTAAAAAAAAATTTTCATACACACTTGTATTTCAAAAAAAAATAGAAGAAAAAAAAAAGTACAATTTAAAGAGTTTCATACCCGAAAGGAATGTTTAACTATTATAATATGTACTTGACACTATTTGCATTATGATTATAAAGGATTTTCATTTTATATATAGTTGAATTTTTAAGGATTGTTCTTTGACAACAAAACAGCAAATGAATTCAGTTTAATACAACAACAGAAAAAAAACAAAACTCCAACAGTGATAATATTTTCGTCTACGTTTATTTTAAAACCCATTAATGGGTTTTTCTTTTCACTTGTTTTTGTATTTTATGTTTGTAGATCAGGAATTTTAAGTGGTGGAATCAATTTTAATGCATTAATCATGACATAATAAAATTTACATTTTAAAACAATTTTTATGAAAAAAAAGCATTGGTGTGGCAATAAAATATTTTTTACTTTTCTGTTCTTTATTTAATTGAGACTTTATTTAAATGATATTTTATGTAAAAATTTTTTTTTTCTTTGTCCCATTAGCAATATAAACGGTTTTTAGACAATAAAATTTTAAATGAAATATTTTTAATATTCAAATGAATTGTATAAATTCGACGTAGACAAAGTAATCTTAAGTGTTTAGAAATGGTTAAATTAATATTTACTACATTAATAATGCTGTTGTAAGATTTCCGGAGAATTATTTTCTCATAGAGCATTTTGGAGACTTTCCAAATTTTCATTTATGTTGGAAAGTGTTTTTGTGACTGGAAGATAGCATGGTCTGGTAATGCTGTGGTAAGATTTTTGGAAAATTATTTCCCCATAGAGCACTTTGGAGACTCTCCAAATTTTCATTTATGTTGGAAGTGTTTTCGTGAATTGGAAGAATGGAACAGAACAGACGGCAGCAAAATAAGACGGTAGTGTAGGAAAATTGCGCATTTGATAATTTAATTTATTTTTGCTCTCTCTTTCTCTCTATTTCTTCAATATTTTGTTGTTGCTTCTATGTGCACTTATTGTATACTTTAAGATTCATATGCAACAAAATTATGTCCTCTATGCAACAAAATTACAAATTTTGTACTTATGTATTTGTTGTACTCATTCAAGATCTTAAACAAGGTTCTAGATGTTGGCTTTTGTTGTTTTGTTCAGAAGACAGAAATACTTTTTTTTATATTAAACTATTAGAATTCACTTATTGGATTAAATTATATGTATTAACAATTTTATATTAATTAACTATGTTAAAATTTGTGTTAAATATTATATTTAATTAAATTTTATATCAAGTTGTATTTATTAATATACCTAGCGGCATCACTTTACACTACTTAATTGTTGCACTAATAATGAGAGAGTGAAAATAGAAGTATACTGCTTTTATAATAAAAATTAAGAGTAGGTAGCGGTATTTATAGTGATGTTACGAGAATACGATTTTAGTTATAATAATGACCGCTACAAATACAGTACTAGCTGTTATACTATAACATTCTACTGCTTTTTTCAAAATAAATTACAGAAACTGTTAATAACAAGTTCAAACAACGTATGTTCGTAATTTCCCATCCCTATAACATTTTTCAAATTGCAATCAAAATGCAAAATTTAATTAAAAGACTCTTGTGACGTAGAGAATTCCTTTCACTCAAGTGCTTGAGTATTTAAATTTTGTTTAGTTCAGAAACAAAAAACGTTTTTAATTGGCAAAATATGACTGTGATTCATATTTGACCATTTATTTAAAAAAAATTATTATAGGCATTAAAATATTAGTTTTTTTTTATAATATTTCTTATTGTTGTTATTGTTTTTCTGTTTCTGCCCTGAAGAGAACGCGATTTAAAGAAAAAAAACACTAATTTCTTTTAAAATTCTTTTTGAATACAATGAAAACGAAGAGAGAAGTGTTAGTATTTTTACAATTATTGTGCACTACATTCACAATAATAAATACTTTTGTGACACATCTATAATAATTAAATTCAAGTATTCAAGTACATTTTTTTTTTTAAATTTAACTCATTTGTTTCCAATGTCTTTTGATGAGGTTATATATTTATACTTATATTGTACTTAAAAGTGTCACTTATAAAAAATTTTGTATTTGTAGCACTATATATATATATATATATATATATGTATTTAGTTAATTATGAATGTAAATTATTCCTTTTATGTGACATTTAAACTACTTTTTAACTAGTTTTATAAATTTTTTTTTTATATTTCTTTAAGTGGCATTGTGAATTGTAATTTGTTTTTTATCTTTTTGTTTCTTTTTTATATTTTTGTCGCTTTTAAAAATAATGAGATTCATTGTTACAAATTAAAAGAAAAGTATAGATCACCCGAAGGGTATAAGCCCGCCCCGCGTATTTTATTCTTCTTTTGTTTTTTCTTTGATAGCCATGAAAGTGTTATACTAGTTCATATGTATAATAAGAGATGGCAGTTTATACAATGTATAATATTTTCTATTTGCTTCTTAAATATCTATTGATGTAATGTAGTGACACAATGTTAAAGATGTAGATTGTATTTGAATGAAAACGTAAAGAGCGGTAAAAATGAAAGAAAGAGGAAGATTAAATAAATAAAATAGAAGGCAAAAAAAAAAAAATTATAATCAAAATGAAGAATAATAAGGAAATTGTTATATAGAATCGAAGAAAATTCAAGGAAACTCATTAGTTGATTAAGTAAGCTAACAAAGAATTATTTTCTTTTTGTTTTGTATTTTTTGTTTCGTATTTGCGGTCAGTAAATTGAGGGAGTTGGATGATATTTGCAATTCATTATCTTTATTTTATTAATTTGTGTATAGAAAATGATAATTGCAGAATATAAATTGGAATAAGTTTTGTTAATCGTTTAAAATATTTTTTATTTATTTCTTGAATATTCACATTTGGTGTTTAATACCTGAACTTTGCTGAGTCAAATATCTAAACTTATAGTTGAATTCGTGTTTAGAATAGTTAATGTTTAAATTCTTTCAATAAATTTTATAATATCATTTTATGTAGTGGATTAAATTTTTTAAAATTTTTTTCCGACCAGTATTTCAGCAAAAATGACTAACCATATGGGAGAATAAGTCTCATCACACATGCATACAACCAGCACGACAACCACGAATCAATACTCCAATTCTTGCCCGCAACCTTCCTATAAATAAAAGCCGCAGACGTAGCCTTCTTCAATATTTCTTTCTTATTTTCACTTCATTACAGCTTGCTATTTACCCCCTCATAAAGATAACGTGCGCTCTCTGCCCAGTGCAAACCCAAATCATCCAAATATGGCGGTCGGCAACTTCCTTTTCCTTGTAAATAAAAATGAAACTGTTTTAGAGCGGTTCACCGATAGACCACATTTTTTGCTTTGCTTCATTATAATAGCCCTGCATAGATTCGTAGATCGTAGATTCTAAGGGAACCGAGTGGGACAGGAGTAACCCCCCAAGCTACCGCAGCCATTTTTGACTTATTGTAGCCCCCCCACTCTCCCGTCTATAATATCCCCGTCCCAATCACAAAGCCGGAGATATCCCTAAAGGAGTTGGACAGTAGTTCCCGAACACTTAGGGACCCATGTCCAAGACAATTGCGGCGCCGAACAGCCAGTGATGGACAGTCGCAGAGAATGTGCACGGCGGTCTCATCGCCACCCCCACAAAATCTGCACAGCCGACTTCCCCAGCCTATGCAGGTGGTACTTCACTGGGCAGTGCCCCGTGAAGAAATTCGCAATAGTTCGAACCCGGCTCCTGCTCATCCCCAGCAACTCCGCGGTGCATCCGCTGGAGCACGCCGAAAGAAACAGTTTCGCATGACGGCACCCTTTCGTGTCCCGCCAGTGACGGCCGCCCGCCCCAGCTTAGCGCGGCGATATCCATCACCGTCCTGACAGAAGCAGGAATGGATCCAATCCCATCCATGAGGAGCGTTTCGAATTGACTCCAATCTGTGGATTGGGGTACCCGATATATTTCTTCTGCCAGGCCCCCGGAGACCATGATATCAAACCTAATCTGCCTATGATTGGACATGGATGTCTCATTTGAGACATGCCATCCACCAACCCTACTGCCGATAAATTCAGTGCAAAGGGTGATGTCAAGGATCTCTTCCCTAATTGCATTTATGAATGTCGGCCTATTGCCCTCATTCATAACCATTAAAATATTGCTATATATAAATTCAAGTAGGCACTCACCTCTTTTGTTTATATTGCTGCCACAGCCTCTTTTGCCGTCCCAGGTGCCACGCTAGCCCCTCCAACAGCAAATACCAAAGCAGTTCCGGGCTTCACAATGGGCTTGAGCCTTTTTGGTTCACCCGGGACGCTTGTAGTTGGCGTGCTGGTCGATGGTCCTTCCGTTTCCCTTACCGCCATTTTCGGAGCGACTTCAGACTTTTCAATGAGTTTTGGCTCTTTTGGTTGGCCTGAAGTGCTCGTCGTTGTCGCGGTGGGCATTGGTTTTTTATTTGGTCCTGCCCTGCCGCCAGCACCTTGAGAGGATTTTCTTCCTTTAACTCGAACGGTAACACGGAAGAAATTCAGGAAAAGTCGGAACTCCGCTTTCCGTAGATCTTCCAATCCGGAATCATCCACGGAAAAGGTGATGGAGCAGCCCCCGTCCTTTTCCTTATCCATCCTCAGCACCCTCCAGGAACTTATCTTGAGGCCGGGATTTTGCTTCCCTATCCTACTTAGAAATTTGTCCCTGGAGAGACTGACGGTTGTCTCGTCCTTTGGTACGAAGGTGACGCAGACATGCTGTTTGGGCATGTCGTCGCCATCCAGTACCACGACGTCGCAACCGTCCCAAGGCTTTATCTTCCTGCAGACACTGGTTATCCACTACCTGGTGTTTTGATTGTTGCATGTTGCGGATATCCATCGGTCCCTTTGCAACGCTGCAGTGAATTGTGGATGAGAGTCCACAACTTTATCCATTTCATCCATGATGGCTACTTTGATTTTCCCCATCTGAACTTCGGATGGCCTTTCCTCTGGATGCAGTCTATAAGTGATGGCCACCAACATTGCCGTTCATCGACCTCTTTTTTGAGGGCCCTGCATCATGGGTGTTGCTTTCCGACCTTTCCCTCTTTTGGGGATGGTCGGCCACAACACCCGATCCGCAGGCCTTCAGCTTTTCCAGCCTTTCCTTCTCATATCTGCGAGCTCTCTCTGGGGACATGCCATCGCTGATATAAGCCGCGATACGACGCTTGGATGCTATTAGATAAGCATATTAGTTTTCTAAGCATAAACATATTAATATTATGTTTACTCTCTACTAAAATCTAAATATTTGCCGTATTAAAAACTGCCCTCAATATTTATTCGAATAACAGTTAAAAAAAAAATAACAAATAATTATACAGTTTAGATTAAGCCCAATTAGAAATAAATAAATTTATAAATTATGTTAAAAAATTTCATTCAATTTATTCCCAATCCTCTACTTTAAATATTTATGCTATTATCAAGTAAAACAATTTTTTTTAAGGATCATCATAAAAAAAACATGCCATAAATTATTATTTATCATTATTTTCTGTAAATCATTCCATTCGCTAGACAAAAAAATATTATTCCATCTCAAATTCATATAAGTGTAAGAGTTCTTCAATACAAAATAATTTTTTAATAATAATGAAAATAATAGGAAAAATCAAATTTGACAATTTCTGTGTTTTTTCTTTATGTTTTGATTATTTTATGCAAACAAGGGCATTATTATTAAAAGTTTTTTTTTTCTAGATACCTACTTCATTCTTTAACAATTTTTTACTTAAAAAAGAACTCATTAACATTCAAAGTGACTTAAAAAAAAAATAGAAATGCTGTAAAATGGAAAAATTACAAGAATAGAGAGTGAAGTTTCCATCTTCTATTGTTTATAAATTTAGGAATTGGAACATGAAAAAAAAATTTTTTTTTTTCTATGTGAAATGAATTCGTCTTACAAAAATATTTCCAAGGATCTTTAAGCATATAGTGAATCCAGTAGGACGATGACAATCAAAGCTATGTTAAAAATGGATGAAAATAAGAGCTGACGACACCATCTAAAAAAAAAAAAAACAAAAATATAAAAAACTTTTAAAAATTATTAATGGCATATCTTTCCATTATAAAACAAACAAACAAACAATAACAAAAAAAAAAGACTCTTAAACGCTATACACACATACAAACATTCTATGAAAAATTTTTTTATCTTCGTGAAAATGAAAGAGTGAAAAACAACTATTTTCCATATTTAATATGTTCACCTGGATAGATTTTTATGTATTCATGTACATAGATGAGAATTGTTTTTAGAAAAATTTATGTAGGTATATGCTTTATCATGACATTACAGAAATACACGGTTTGGGTATTCATTATTTATAGTGATATCATTTTGCACCACGTTCGCGTTAGTGTTGAATGAGAGGTTGCTTTTCAAATGAAGTTCCGTCTATATCAGGATAGCGAACATTTACGAATTTGTTTCCAAAAATTATTCAAAAATTATGTATTACTCGTATTAGAGATATTTGCGGCATTTTTACTACCTGGCCTAGAATCTTAGATAAGGTCGGTTTCGAGAAAAGTTACCCTACAAAAGATTTCATTATTTTCAATTATTTGTAATTTGTAAACTTTCAGTGTCAAAATACTATATCAAAGGATACTTATTATTATACTATTGAGCTGAATATAGAAAATCAATTTTTATCGAACGAATCTTAGCAACAATTACAACATTACAATTTTTATTCATAATCGCATGCTAGATTGATTACCCTAGTGGAGTGAAATATTAACATCAATTCTAAGTTGTGTAATGAAAAACAGTTCCTCGCTGGCATAATAATTTACTTGGTGAAAATTTATAGATATCTATACATTATAATATACTTATTGGTATATATGTAATGTATATGCATGTATTCGTGTATATTATATACACAGTCAGCTAAGTAAACATGAATTATTATAAAAATAGTATTAAAACAAAAGCGCTTATTTTGTGCTAGTTTTAATTTTTATTTCAAATTTTTTTTCTGTTTTTCATCCTATTTTGTTGTCCTTTTTATAATACGGATATAAAATAAAGTTTTAAGCATATAAATATAAATATATAAACCCAAGATAAATAGTTTTGTAATATATTTTTCGCTAGAATTAACAGTGCTCCTAAAAATATTACTTGATCATAGGAAATTTTTCTCAGAAAATTCAACTTGTGGTGACTTATTATTTATCAGAGCTTCATAAATATTTACAGCGTTATATTTAATGGAATACAGTATCTTAAATGCCACTCTTAATCATAATAATTACCCTTTGAGAGTAATAGTGAGTAATAAATGTGCGTAATTTAGTAGATGTCTTCACAAATTCTTATAAAAAATTTTAATATTTAGATTTATAGCTCAGTTTTCGCTCCTACACGCAATTAGTGTCATGAACATAAATCAGTGTCCCACACGTTACTTTGGAGTAGTTCGGTAAATTACGTTGGAAGGTTAAAAGAAAGCACCAATTAATTTTTAAAAGAGAAAATTAAAAATAATAGAATCTTAAAATTACTCTAATTGTTAAATAGTTTGTTGCTCATTATTTTACATAATTATTTTCTTTGAATAATTTATGTAAAATGCAAGCCTTTCAGTTTTGAATAAGAAATTCTTGGAAATTTTTAAATGGCAAGCAACTACATTTATTTGTAAAAACCCAGCTCAGATGGATGAATAATTATTTATAGCAGCATTTTAATTGAAATTTATTAATAGAAGAATTTTATTAAAAATTTATTATACAAAATGAAACATTGGACAATTAAAGTTTTTCGGTACACTGATTTTAAATTGTTAAATCTAATTTTGTCCTTGTTTTTCCTTTGACTATCCCTTTTTGAAAAATTTATTTTTTCTTCTTGTTATTATTATTATTTTTAGTTACTTTCCTTTTATTTTTTTTTTATTTTTCAAGTGTTCACATTCTATGCAGTAATTCGTTCAGTTATTATTTATATACACAGCCTTGTATAATTAATGAAACTTGAAACTCTAAAAACTTACTCAGGAAAGAGAAAAGCATAATAATATATGTATGTATATGCAAAAATATTATGTATACAAGCCATGTATACAAATATAAGGGTATATGTAAAATATAAATAGTGTGAAAAAATAGTTAGTCATTTAGAATGTAGTAACCTGAATAAACAAAGAGATTATATTTAGAAAGAATAACAGAGAGAGAGAGAGAGAGAGAGAGAGAGAGAGAGAGGGAAAGATACGAAGAGTGTAAGGGAGGGGAGAGAAGAGTGATAAGTATAAATATTATTAGTGAAAAGTACAATAAAAATAGGAAACAAATACCATTAACAATGAGGTGACTTGGATATACAAAGAAAAAAAAAAGGATAATAACAATATAAAACTTTAAAGAAGGATAAAATATACAATAACAAAGTAACGGATAAAAAAAGAAAACAAAATGAAGGCGTTATGTCATACTAGAATATGTGAGGTGTTTGTTCATATGTAAAATAAAACGAAGAAAAAAATAATAAATTAAAAAAAAAAAACTCTTGTTTTCGGTTTCGTACACAACAAAATCACCACAACATCGTAAATATGATCCGTTATGTAACATGTGATGTTATTTTTGTTAGGCAGATGTTTTTTTTCTCTTTTCGGTTTGTTTGTGTCGGTTTTGTAAAAAGGGATCGGACGGACTACAAAGCAAAAAAAAACAGACAAAAAAAAAACTCTTGTTTTCCGTGCTCATTTTTGTGTTTTCTTTTAATTTTGTAGTTTTTTTTTTCTTAAATCGTTAACAAATTTATTGTTTATGTGTTTGTTTATCATTTGTTTTTTGTTTGTTTTTTTTTTTTTAAATTACCTATGCATGAAATGTGTAAAATAACCTTAGCAAATTTTCCAATTTTTCGCCCTTTCCACACACAAAAATTCACTGTAAAAAAAAAACGGTAATAAATTTCTGATTTGTTTTCAAAAAAAGAAGAAAAACAGTAGTTTCGAATAGATAAAGCTTTAGAACCCATAAATTTTAATGGATTTAGTTATGTTGTTTTTAAATATAATTTATTACAAGCATTATTTCTGTTTTTGACGATATATTGAGAGATTGACGGCAAAATTTTAAAATTGTAGCGGAATTCTATAATTCTATTCTAAATTACGGAATGTAAGTGTAAACAACATTTTAGAACTTTGCAGGCATAACTTTCGCTTATATATTCTCGTTGATTGTACGACACCAGGAAATATTATGAGACTGTACATATAATAACGGAGTTTCTTACCAGTTTTTGAAGTTCAATTGTGGCCACACTATTACCGAATAAAACAAATATTTAGCTTGATCTTCGTTTTATTTAAATTAATCGTCCCTGTTCACTGTATAACCAAAAATCAGATGAAATGGTGAACTTTTTCATATACGAATTTTAAGTGAGAAGAATTTCAAGTTTTATTTATATACAAAAAGTACGAATATGTACGTAGGCAACGTTACCATATTGAATTCTCAGAAAATCGTGAAAATTTCACCAAAAAAAATATGAAAAATTAGATAAATTACGCAATATGGTAATACTGCAGGCGAGTTTTCCATTAAGCCGACGAGTAATCGAGCAAAAACGAAAAATACAAGTATAGTAAATAGTGTATTATAAATTTTTTATAGAATTCACAACAGTTTCACTATTGTTTTGCACCTCTGCATTACCTTTAATAAAAATATAATATTTTTTATGTGTAAATTCTAGTTTCAAATTAAAATGTTGTTAATGTTAGATTGTCTCATTAAAAATGCTAGAAAATTTTTAATTCAACATCGAATTCAGCTTGGAATAGGAATCAATAATCAAAAAATTTTCACAAATTCGTCATTAGCCCTAATTATAAAACCACCATTTCTATATTTGTAAAATAATATATATATATTTTTTTTTTAAATAAATGTTAAATTCCTTTATCGTAATATTTAATTTATTTATAGATTAAAAAAAAAGAGAGAAAAAAAAAAAACAGAATTTGCATAATATTTGACGTTGTTTTATTGCATGTTGTGTTTTTATGTCTACTTTACTCATATACGACAACCCTATTGATTATTCATTTTATTGCAACATTTTTTTTTTTTTTTTAATAAATTTACATTTTATGTATATAATATAATAATAGAATGGTCAAGCAAAACTCCTATAATTAAAGCAATAAATAAATATTCAGGTATAAAAACGCAATCATGTACTTATACATACGTACTTAATATAGACCGAGTTATGTATAACAGTTATGTTTATATATATGAAATAATTGTTATATTGGAATAATGGTTATTGGTTAAAAAATTAATAATGCACTTTTTTTTTTTTATTGTTATATTGCGGTTTTGTACTACACATAATAAAATACCAGAAAATAATGAATTTATATTTAAAAATATATACATATATATTTCATATGCATGTATTTATGTAAAATTTAGTAATATTCAAGTATTCAATTTAGAATTTCAATATTTTATTTGAAAATTCCATTTAAATGCAAATAAATATTTAATTAAAGTTATTTTAGTATAAGAGAATATAAAATATTTAAATTTAAAAATAGTTTTTGAAAAATATTAAATATAAACATGAAGGTATGCATTATATATATACATACATTCATATATATTATATACCTTGTTAGAATTTTCAAAAATAAACTCGAAATTATAAATGTGTGTTGACTATGTGCTAATATCAGTATGCGTTTATTTTGGATTTTATGAATAAATTTTTAAATTATTTTTGAAAATATATAAATTTTCAGCTCTAAGTGACAACCTGTATGCCCTAAAGCCCCTTTTAGAGTTCTCAAAGAGGCATGAAATTTTGAAGTATCCGCAAATTACATTAAAAACTAAAACATCGTATATGCCGAATTACATTGAGTCAGAAGGTTGAAGCCGATGCTCTGACATATACAGAAAATCAATAAACAATTTAAAACCTAGTTTCTGAATATTCTAAAACAATAAGTAATATAGCTTGAATACCATGGTAGTGTGCTTGGTATTAGATGTATATGATATATCTAATATGATGTTTCACACAAGTGATACAAAAAGCAATAATTATAATATTCGATGCATGTGTTGAGAGTGTCACATGACCAATAATATCGACTATGTTTAAACTGAAGAAGCTCGTGAACTATTGTTTAAGTATGAACAGATAGGCAGGCCAATAATATTACAAATGCTGAAACAAATAGGCCAATAATATTACAAGGAGTATAACAACATCACTTGCGTATTAAATTCTCCAGTCCTATTTGCAATAAAACAGTAAATCTTAAAACATAAAAGACTCCTTTAGACAACCTTCGTGTGACAGTCATAGAGAATAGTATCGTAACAGTTTAAAATAAATTTTTTCATCTCGCCATAATTATAAAATTAGAGAATTGTCTTTAACAAAATAATTAAATTCCTAGGTCACTAGATTAGAATTTTATTATAGCAATTTCTTCTTTACATAATCATAAGGATTATTAATTCACATAATAATTACAAGTACAATTTCTATATCAAAAAAACATTTTAATTTTTAATTGCATAATATTTTTTTTTGAGTATTAATTGATAAAATGAAATAAAATGTCCTTAAAAATCAAATTTGTTTCAAATTATCACTTTATCAGGACAATTTCAATAGAGTCAATTTCAATTATTTCATATAAATTACACATATAAATATATAGATAGAACAGTTTATATAACATATAGAGAAAATCAATAAACAATTTAAAACCTATAAAAAAATTTACTCTATTTAATTTGTTAGTTTGTTATTGTGTATTTGAAATTTTCTTTTAAATTTCATTGCAATTCTATATTATGTACTTAGCTATTAAAAATCTATTCATTTTATTATCTCTAATATTTTTTTGGTAAAAACTCATATACATTTGAGTGTGTCTAGAATATAGTTTCAATTTTTATAAAATTGTAAAGAAAATTTCCATTAAAACCATCAAGAATAAAAATGCTTGTGCATATATAAATTAAATATAAGTATAATTGAATATGTTTGGGCATATTTAGAGAACCATGCAATATTATTATTATTTAAGTGTTTGTGTGTGTGTTTCTGTGTGTAAATATTAAATTTATCATGTTGATATAGAAAATTTCTATATATAAAATATAATATGAAAATGCAATTTGTCTATATGAACGCCTTATGTTCTTAATTTTTTATTTTTCATGGGGAGGAATAAATTTTTTTTTTAACTATATGGTAAAGAGAGAAAATTTCCCATTCTATGTTTTTTTATTTGAATAACTAATATTATTTTTGGCTAAATTCCAACAAAAATTTTTATTTGAAATTTTTGTTTGACCATAATCTTACTTAAAATAAATAACATCAAATATATTCAACCGCACATTCTATAGAGAATATTATAAAAATTTATTTAAAAGAAAAAAAAAAAATTAAAAGATCTTTTTTTTTTATCCGTTCTTCTGTATTATATTCGAACAATAAAATACACAGTTATTTACTAAACAATTTTAATAATTTTATATAACAAATTAAATTTAAATATTGATATTGTATTATAAAATTGGTATTCAATATAAGGATGTTGTAGTAGAAAACAAATTTTAATTCCTTTAGTAAGGAGTTCGAATTTTGAGTGAAATTATATTGGGAACCTAATATCAATCATGTATGGCGAAATTAAACCATCAAAATTAGAATTAAGAAATTATATTTTAAATTTATTATCCATAAATAGTCGCAGGGTATAAGTTTAACCAATTTGTATCAGATACACTCGCAAATTTATGCTAATCTAAAGCAATTCATGTTAGATTAGAAAAAAATCTGCATTATATATATTTGTATTTAAAGGTCCTCTAATTAAAGTATTCAAAAAATTTTTTGAAAATACCAAAAAAACAAAAAAAATCTCATAAAATTTTATTTCAGGATATTTTTTAAAATTAATTTAAAAATGGGCGATTACGTGACGAAAAATTAAAATTTTTGAATAGAAAAATAAGAAGGAATTTATTTAAGGATTACCTTAAATTTCTAAAAATTTTATATGTAACGGTGTATAGGAAATTATTTCTCCTAACAGAAACTCCTTTTTTTTTTTTTTGAAATAAGAAATTCATTTTGTTAAAGATTTTTTCGTGTATAAAAAATTAATGTCCCATACAATTAAATTTATTTTAAAAGTCTGCATTGTATTTAATCCCTCACGTTTTATGATTTTTTTTTTTAATTTAAATTATTACCAACCTTTTTCTTTTGTCTTAAAGAGACAATTTTAATTATTCGTGTCCTGTACATGTACACATATTCTTATATACTACTATATTTTGAATTAAAATATTCTTAATTGAGTTATCTGAATCGGTTCTATTGTTTGTTGTTCAGATAATCTATGTCAGCTCTGCTTTATAACTCAGATTTCTTAATTTTCTATTCAAATAATCTATGTCAGCTAAGCAGAGCTTATAATTCATTGATTTCTTAAGAGGTTTATCGTACCGTTTCAGTTTTATTTTTAATGTCTAATAATTTTAGTTCATCTATTAAAATTGCGTTTCAATTTGTATCCTATAATTAACAGGCTACTTCAATTTTTAATATCAAAGTTGCATTGAAAATTTTTTTTTTATATTCTTATATTCATTAGCTTTTTATATACATAGTACGATATTTTACTGACCAATAAACAATAATACAATTATCCTTGGAAATATGAAAACTCTTTTACAATTTTTCTTGTTTATTTTTGTTATTTTTGGTGTTTTACAGTGTTATTGTTATTGTTTTCGTACAGAAATAAAAAAAAAAACTATAAATAAAAATAAATAAATTAAAATTGTAATGAAAGCTTATGTTGACTTAAAAATATTCAAGAATAAATAAAAAATATTTGTTCTTTTATTTTTGATTAAAAGGTTTCAAAAAAATAAACATAAAAAAATTGTTGAAAATAGACTGAATTGAAGTCATTCTTATATAAGTATAATGTTGCCACAATTGGAATATTCCAATAAAATTATTTTTATGGTAATTGGTAAAGATTAATGTGTCGCATTTTAAATTTATTGCAATTTAGAATGGCTAAGCCCATATTCCTATAGGAGAAAGTTAGAAAATAAAATTTACTAACTAGAAAAACTACTATTGGAGAGGAATTCCAAAAAAAGATGAAAATATTTTAGTAAAGTAAGATTGTGTAATCGTAATTTTTGAACAATATATTTAAGTCGCTAAACATGAAAAAATTGGAATTTTATCAAAAAAATAAAATAAGCTGTTTTACATACATAGTACTCGTATGTCTATGCGTGAACATGCTATTCTGTTCTTCAATTTTTTAATACAATTTCCAACCCCATGTGAAGTTCAATCTGGAAATAAAATCAAAATTCTTCATATACACAATTTATACAAAACGTAAAAGCAAAATAATTCACTCATCAAATTTAAAATTTCCAAATATTGTTGCATACTTTTAGGGGTGCCATATATAAAAACACAAAAATAAATTATCGATTGATATCTTCTACTTGAAATGCATGTGCTCAGGAGAGATTGAAAAACATGAAAAAAAAAAAATTAAAATTAAATAGAATCACACATAATATGAATAACTAAAAAAAAAAAACAAAAAAATTAAAAGGATTACTACTTTTTATATGGTCATATATAAAAGGATAACTATGATAGCAATAAAAATTTTTGGGTATTGAATTGAAGTGACATATTGTGGCATAGACACTGTAAGAGAGTAAAAATTAAGGAAAAGTTTTTAATTAAATTCTTTTTTTTTTTTCAAATATCCAATTTGTTCGATTTGAATTCGAAAGTTTTAATAACATTGAATAATATGTAATTTGGTTTTTTAAACCCACAAGGTATTTATTCGAACAATGTAGATGTTAAATGTTAAAAGGTCAAAACAGTAAGAGGAAATTAAAAAAAGTATGTAAGGTTTTTCCTGGTTATATTCTTGTAAGCTTTATAATTTTAATTAGAGTTTTGAGGAATTTATTAAAAGCGGTAATGTAGTTCTCTAATTTCAAACTCTTATGTAAAATATGGTTTTTGTACAGTCTTATGATTTAGCTATGGAAAAATTGTCACTTTAATAACTCTAATATATTTATTTTCTGATATTTATATTCTGTAATTTTTTGGCGATTATCGCGGGAACAAACTCGGGAAGCTGAACAAATTCGTTTCGAATTAATTAAATTATATTTTTAAATTAAATTTAAAAATTGTCTCATTTATAACAAAATTCAGTTTAAAATATTAAAATTTAATTTTTCTGAAAAAATCGGAGTTTTTCACATAATATTTGTCCATAATTTCGGAACTAATTGAAGTATGAAGAAATATATTAATTAAATTTAAACCGAATATACATTAAATTTTACTAAAATTTGGACTTAAACAGTTTATGCTTGCATCCTTAGAAAATTATATTTTAATAATAATAATAAAATAAAATTAAATAATAACGATGCATATAGATATATTGAATAAAATTTTTTAATATTAAAAATAACTGAACATCATATAAGATTTTTCATCCTGCACTTGTACATGTATACAATATGATTACGTAAATATTACGTCGATAAAGGAAATAAAGGATGTATAAAAGATATTTTATTAAAATTTCTTTATTAAAAATAAATATAAAGAATTTTCTTAAAAAAAATTTTTCTTTTAAAAATGCATTCTTTTAATAAATAAGCAAGATCTTAATATCAAAGTTACAATATTACATTTTATATACATATTACATATATGTATAACAAATTTTACATAATTACATTTAGGATGATGGACTCATATTACATCACTTGTTCTCATATTACTGAATTTTATCTCTAGAAATTTCAGAATTTTTTAATAAAATTTATTTCAAAATATTTACAAAAAATATAAAATTCTCTTAAACGAGAACTAAATATATATATATGTATATTAGAATTTAAAAAAAAAAATAATTAAAATATTTTCGAATTCAATTATTTATCTTCCTTATACAAATAGCTTTCTAATATCAATTATGAGATTCCAAAAAAAAAAAACAAAATATTAAATTTTGTTTAAAAAATTTTTTTCTATAATTTTCAATTTATTTAATTTTAGAAATCGATTATGAAATATTTTGATAAGATTTTTTTAAATATTATTTTAATAAATAATAATTTTTTTTTAAAATTGAATTGAATTTGTTATTTTTGAACATAATAAAATTATTTAAATTCTATAGGAATAAGGAAAAATTTTCAAAAGAATTTTTGCTAAATTTCCAAATTTTTGTAATAATTGTTTTAAACGGTGATCGACTCCATATGCATTTCAAGAGGATAAATGTGTAGAATTTGGGATATATTCGATTCTGAAGCCATATTACATGAATTCAAATTCTGTTTTTAAGCATAAATATTCCAACGTTACACGGCAACTCGGATAATTTTCATATTTAATATTCATATTTTCTGATTGTTCCCTCAAACTTCGACATTATTACACTCTATCGAATTTCTACCAAAGCAGAAATATAACAGTTATAGCCCATTCCAACCCAAAAGAAAATATGCTTATATCTTAACTATATTAATTAGACAATGCATAATTAGCAATGCAATACAAGATTTTTATTTATTATAAATTTAAGGTGAATTTTACGATATTAGAATTATTATTTATATTAGAGAGCCCCTAAATTTATGCAAAATTACATGAAAATTAATTTTAAAGTTATGGCTTTCTGAATTCAAATTTTAAATTGTTGAAGGAAAATGTGTAATTTTACAAAAACTATGGCTCTGATGAGTTAAATATTTCATAATTTATTCATGTTCTTAAAAAAAAATATTGGCAGTCGCATAAATTAAAAGTTTTTTGTAGTTTGAATTGAAAAAAGTTGAATTTATTGAAAAGGTTATTGAAGAACCTTAAAATTTATTTTAAAAATTTTCATCAGCAATAACTAGGATAATTTGTTTTTAAACTTTTTTTATCCTTTAAAATTTTGACCAGACTTTAAAGTTATAGTACCCTTGTAAGTCCTGTTTTTTTTTTTTTGTTTTCATTTATAATTTTGTTTGTGAACAAGTTTTCATTCTTGTGTGGATTGTTTGTAATTGTTATGAAAACTTTTTTTTTTTCAAATATTTTCCATTCAAACTATTTTAACCCAAAAAATAAACCAAAAATAAAAATAAACAACAAAAAAGAGAAAAAAGGCAACTCAAGTAGTTTTGAATAGATTGTATTTTTGTTAAGGATTTTATTTTCCAGATTGATGCATCAATTCATAATTTAAATTTAATTTTCTTGTTGTTGTTGTTGTTGTTGTTTTTTTTGTTGATTATATACTAGTTAAAAATAGGTCATTATACTCAGAATAATGAACACAATTATAGGGTATGTTTTATGGTTAAGTACTAAGGATCCTGTTAATAATATGAAATTGGAATTAATAATAGAATTTATAGTATGTATGTGTGTGTGTGTGTTGATTTCATGTTTTAATTAGTGTGGTTGATGTACTTTAGATGTACACAAAGTAAAATTTCAAAATTAATCCCAATTAAATTTTTGTTCATGGATAATTGATTATTTATATTTTTGGAAAATTTTTTTTTGTTTTTTGTATCCAGGGTTTTTTTTTTACTTAAATAAAAATTTATAAAATTATTTTCTTAATTGATGTTAAAAGAAATATAAAAAAAAATTATTTTATACAAATTTAGAGTTTTTAAAGTTTCAAAAGCAGGCTTTAAGTACTTACCAAGAGAAGTTTAAATTTTTTTCTTGGAAAATTTTAAAATTTTGTGGGTAGAAGTCAGAAGATTTCCTGATGTCAAATATTTCATCATAGTCAGTCGTATGTGTTTGTTAGGGACACATTTTCTTTCACGATTCTAATCGAAAACTGCAATAAAAATATTTGCTGTTACATTCGATATATTGAATTTACATTTGATTATATACATTACATTCGAGAGAATTCGGTTCTTAGTCAGAGAGCTCCTGAACTCGTCCTGGCACTGGTCTTCGACTCTGACTAATTAGATAACCGGAAAAGTCAGGTTCTCAGTCCCTTCTGCTGCTCAGCAACGAGGTAAAGTTTTTCTCAAAGCTGTAGCTCCTTATCATGTCGTCGCTAAACATTGCCAAGCGCGGAATCTCCATGACAACACGATGCCGATTCCTTACCCTGATTTATTATTTCGATTACATTTCTTCCGAACCTCAAAATGACATCTCAATAACGAGGTTCGAGGTCCGATATTTTCTCTGCAACCGCTCTGCCTACATGAATTGTGTGCGGATACCTCAGTTTCTTTCTCATAGTGAAAGATACCAGAATCGTCTTGCTAGGCTTAAGACTGTGCGATCCTACAGCATCGCACTAGGCCTAATCGCTTTGTATGACTTAGACACTATGTATCTTCTACCTAAGTTGGGGATAAGGAAAATCCTAATCACCCGGCACGACCCTGGGGTACATTCGAAAGCAAAGCTACTCCTACACATTCTTATTAAGAAAGATATAATTGGCGTCAGCCGCCACTACAAGAATGCTGGGAAAAATACATTCACCGCCGGCACCTTGAAGGGTTGCAAAGTACCAATAACGATACAGACTTATTGTCGAACTATTTTGTTCTTACCTACGAAGGCCAATACGATGGTGTATATCATTACTAATCTACATGAGATACATACTCTACCTGGCCATTTGCCGTACAACAGCAATATGTTTAAACGAGTTTGATTATATCAATCGAACATGTTCGATTACATATTCAATTTTCGACTAGTATGCAACAAGTATGAATTATTTCTAATACTAAATATACAATTAGTATGAATATTTGAAGTTTTCGTGATTTTTGTGAAGTACATTTCATAATTAAAGGATATTTTTAAAAGAGAAACATTGTTTAGCATATTATTTGCATTAGTTCAATTCACTTTAACTGAATACTAACAACTGTTTCACTCTCATACTATTGTCTATTCATAAATTATAATTAAAATTTTATTAAATTTTCAAATGTATTTGAATTTATATATGTATCGGAATACCAATATAACAATAATAAACTGTTATAAATTGCCATTACAGTATAAATTACATAGAGTTAAGTTCATCGAACTGTACACAACAAAAAAATGTAAAAATATTAGTATGAGTATGTTGGGTTTAATGACAAATATTATTTTCAACTTGAACATATCTACCACTTAAAAAATTCATTTTTATTATAATAATTAAGGTAGAAAAAAATCAATAAAGAAAATTTCTTCGTAAGAGGAAAAAAAAATGTTCTCCTCCCTTTTTTTTTGATTATTTTATTTTAAATCGAAATATTTTTACTTCATTATTGTCGTAGGTAAAGAAAAATAACATTAAAATAAAATATTTTTATCGTATTTTCATTTTTCCCCTTAAACAATGGCATTCTCATTTTCCACTCATTACTTTTGTATTATAAGCGTTACTCTTTATATTTGACTATTGTCTGTGTGGCTGATTTTCCGTTTTTCTAAAACAGTTCAAATTAAATTTTATATTATTTGAACCTGTTTAAATTAGGATTTCTTATCCAGTATTTACCTTGTTTAATTATAGATCAAATCAAAAGGTGATGATCAATGCTTATAAGAACTTTCTGTACATACACGAATGAAACTAAAATTTTTCGGGGGAAGGCTTAAAATTCATTCCGAATTTAAAATATTTTCGATGACGTTTAACCTCTTGTCTCGTTGTGAGTCTACATTTTTGTATTGTTTTAATAATAGTTTTTATTCTTAAGATTTTGTATTACGTTAGTGGAGTTCAGACTTGATATGAAACACTATCGAATTGGAAGTTCTGTTTGAACCATATTAATTGAAAAGAACAGGCTTTTATTTTTGAAATTAAATTTTCGGAATTAATTTTTTGAGAATGAGTTGAAATTAATTTTTCGGTCTTTTCTAACATTGCACCTATTTACGAGACCTGGCTCGTTTATGGTTGGGGTTACTGTGATAGCATAAGGTTTGTCAAAATCAAAACAGCTTAATGGAAAACGATCGAGCTATGTTTCAATTTTGGTCCTGTAAATTACAGTTTGCAGGTTTTCACAAAATTAGCTTTTATTTATAATTTGGCACAATATTTCAGTTTTTAAAATATTTGCAAGAATAATAGGAGGTTATAGTCGCGATTACAAATCTAAAAGTAAACTATATTAAATTTAAAAATTTTTTAAATAAATTCAATTTTGCGTCAGTCTTTATAAAATTATTTATTTTTTCTTTTGGAAATAGCGCTGACTACAACCCACAACCCCTATTCGCTTTTCTTATACTCAAAGCAGTTTTATAAATAGAAAAGAAAATTTTTGTTATTTTGCTTGTGTTTTTCTTATACTTATAGTGGGATCAAAAAATTATTAATCATAAATGTTATTTTTGATCAATGATGGCAAATTTTTTTTTTCTCTTACTATTATACTCGAATTTCTCATTAAAAAGTGACTATAAATAAAATTTTTTATATTGATTTTTGTTAGTTTTTTTTTTAATCGATGTGGGTGATTGATTTATGAATTTTATTTTATAAAAAAAAGAAAAACTAAATATGGCAATGAATTTTTTATTATACATGGAATTGAACAAATCTTTCTGATTGATTGTCATATAATTATGATTTTGAATATATAAAATATCGAATTTTAAAAGTGATTAAATAGCATAATAATTAGGTTAAGTTGAATAAAGCATTAAAATATTAAATTAATCTTAGATTACACTATTAAAATTCATGGTATTTTTTTTAAAGAATATTGTAGTGGTCTATTAAAGTTATGGAAAAATTTTCAAATAAATTATCTTATTACTTAAAAAATTAATATTCCTCAACTATATTAGATTAGAAAAGTTTACATTTACAATTTTACCTTATAATACCAATATTTTACTAAGTATACACTGCAAAAAATAAAGTTATTAAAATTCAAATACAGAAAACATTTGACAAACTCTTGAAAATCTAACAGATTGTGTGGTTCTATGAATTTGTGTTTGTGTAAATTGAAAAAAAAAGCACAAAAATGTTAAAGAATATTTGTGGGAATAAATTAATACTTTAACATTTATGTGCTGAAAAATAAACTAATAGCTAATTATACATTATTAAAATGTCAAAAAATATGGTATGTCAAAAACACAAAGAAAGTTTTCTAAAAATTTGAAATTCTACGCATTTAAATAATATAGGTTAAAGGTTTGCTGTAGGTAATCGGCTATCATCTCTAATTTAATACTAGTCTAAGCAGTCTGACTTCAAATCGAGTCATAATAAATTGTGCTTGTATTAATTTTTCCCCCAAATGTTAATAAAAGATCGAATCCCAATCATTATAATTTTTTCTATATAATTTGAATTAAATTTTTTCTATAAAAGAATTTTTTTCTCAGTGTACAATATAAATTAATTTATAACTTTTGATTTAATGTAATTTTGACCCTTACAAATAACAAAAATAAATAAATTAGAATAAAAAAAGGAAAACCAAATACGAATTTATAGTTATAATCTGAGAAACAAATTATAAAAACAAAACCGAAAAAAAAAAACAAATTTGAAAAAAAAAGGACATTGTAAAAACCAAAACAAAAAAAAGAAATAAAAGGAATGGAAGGAAAATATGAAGGTATTATCAGAGAAAGAAATCTAAAATCACAATAAAATAAAAATGATTCCATGTGTATATACAAGTATATAGATATTTTTTACATAATCTGTAAGTATATAAAATGTACCCCTAAAAGTATGCTAAATATTTGATATTTTCCTTTATGTTTTATTTTTTGAAAATTTTTATGTTTAAAAGATAACACACTCCTCTTTTCTACATTTACATAGGTCTATTTTATTTTATATACATTTTTATGCTCGCATTCTTTAGCTCTGTGTTTAGTGTTGTCGATGTCGATACACCTTAAAAAATTAATGAGGTAAAATTCACTTGGATTCCATTTCTATTTTTATGATTTATTTTTTTCTTTTTTGATCTCAATATAAGTATATACTAATATAATTTATATAAAAATTGCAATTAAAATTTTATTCCCCAAAAAACAAAGGGAAAAATTAAAAACAAAACCAAAATAATATTACAGACGTTTGATTCCCTTGATTCTTCTTCTTCTTCTACTATGTGTATATATTTGTATACAAGGTGATTTAAAATTGAATATAAAAGATCCCAACAAAAACAAAATGTAATAAACTTCATATTACTAAATCCGGGACACTAAAAATATAAGAAAGAAAACAGAATATGAAAAAAAAGAAACTAATTCTTAAAATTACACATTTTTCTTTTTAGTCTGGCCACCTACACAACAAAGTCTATACTATGTTATTTTTACTGGAGTATACCACGCACAATTCATATATGTACAAACATAAATATAAATTTACATTACAAAATAATATGTAAAATATATAAAAAAAACAACAGAAATTTTTTTTTTCAATAGGTTGTTTGTTATTCCGTAAATAGACATTTCCGAAGCGGAAAAATCGATAAATATTTTATAGGTACCTTACATATACAAATATTTTGAAAAACTTACACTTCTTATTTGAATATTCAACGACGAAAAATTATGTAGGTAGATTGATGTCGTACTAAGGGACTGGATACACATAAGGCAAAATAAATATTGGAGGGTATAGTAAAGAGAGTAGAAGAGAGGGTAAAATAGAGAGTAAAACGGATAACAAAAAATAAAAGTAAATTTATAATAAAATCAACAACACAACAAGAATAATAATAACTAGGTATCAATAAAATTCAACTGTATACCTACAAAAGAATAATATTTGGGGAAAAAATGTAGGAGTATTTTAACTATTTTTTTTAAAAAACCAAGGTGAAAGAGTACAGAAAGGTATAAAGTAGTGTAAGAAAAATGTGTAACTTTCTCGAGTTATTTTTTAACTCCCGCGATTTCGAGACCTTTTCGCGTTTTCAAAAAATATCACATATTTTAATATTTTACGCACTTTGGCCTGTCTGTTACGGCATTCCTAAAATAAAATCTGAAATCTAAGTGTTGCGTTGCTTGGGACAAAAAAGTTGTATTAAAAGAAAGATAAAAACTACGTAATTTAGTAGAAAAATAAAACGTGTAATTTTGCACAGTTAAAAATGTGAAACGTGTAATTTTGCACAATATTTTATGACGTTATTTGAAGATTTGTAAGTGAAATTACAAAAAAAATCTGTTTTCAGTGATTAATTTCATTCTTTGATTTTATTTGTACACACTGTTATTGCACACTGCTTTGATAATGAATTACCATAATTAGAATTACCGGAAAAAGTGCACCTGATATGCGAGTAATAATGCAACATTAATGCATTTTTCAAATGAAATTCAAATATTTTTATCGTATATTTACTACAAGACGAGATTACGATATTTCTTAAACTTTTGATCGGAATTGTCAAAAAGGTGTGAATAACTTCCCCTACTTCCTTAACTTACCACAAACAAACAAAACCTACTGCTTTTCATTCTCAAAATGATAAACGAAACAATACAGAAAAACATAACCATGTTGAAACTGTTATATTAGGAATACATTTTTACATACAAACGTTCTACACATTACCATATTAAAATTCCTTTAACATAGAGTGTAATAAATTTAGATGACCTTTTTTTTTAATGTTTTATTTCTTTAATATACAAAATTATAAATATAATGAAGGAAAGTAATAGTATCATAAAAAATAAATGGTGATAAAATTTTTCACGTAAATAATTTGAATACTTTTTCAATGGGTGTTCAATATTCACTAAATAAATGGACAAAATTGAATTTATAAAGAATTTAAAAGTTTAAATTCTTGAATTTCAGTAGTTTTTTTTTTTTTTTTTTTATTTTGTAGTAAATGATTCCGGAAACTACGATTAAAATTCTTTAGTGAAATTTTTGAAAAATTTTTATTTATTTTGCTTTTAAAGTATGTAGTCAACAATATTAAATTTTGGAAAATAGTGTTCTATGTGAATTATTCTCATTGCATATCTTTAGGAGGACATCAACATTTTCACGTTTTGCATACTTTTAGGAGGAAATTAGAAAACCTCTTTCTCAACATGATATTGGTTATATCCTTTTTATATCGTTAATTATGTTATTTGAAATATTATGTTGTTATACTTCGAAATAGGCTGCCGAATTTAAAATTCTGTATTCGTTTGGAAAGAGCGGACGGATAAGGTAGAACAAATCGTATAATTACATTTTTTTCCGCTCACCAATAATTATTATTATGGAAGTACTTTACTGTTGTACCAGTAACTGCAGTTAATCGCGTTAAATTAAAAATTCAAATTCTATCTGTTCATGCCCCTAATTCCTTAAAGTAAAATTCACAAATTCAATATTAAACATAATATTCTTAAAACATTTTGCAAAAATATATTTGACTCCTTTCAATATATTGTGTATGTAAAAGAATCCTGTTGATCGTAAATTTTCTATTATATTTTAAAATCTTTTTAATAGAATCTTGTTAAAAAGTGATTTTATCGACATTATTACATTAATTTTTTTCAAAAAATTGAAATGATTTTTCTTTTCACTGGTTCTTATATTTTTTCTTTAAAAAATTTTTTAAAATAGAACCCCAAAAACATAACAAATGGGTTACCATTAAATTTTAGATTGCTCTTATTATTACGTTCTTTTACCATTTTAAACGCATCAACAAACATACATACATATTGTATACAATATTATTCTCTCTTATGTTATAAATTAAGAAAAACCAAAAAAAAAAATTTTTCTCGTAAAAATATAGAATTTCTTACAAATGCGTGTACCTTTTATATTTGCTTTTTGTATCTCGAAAAAGTTAAGAAGAAACAACAAAACCGAAAAATAACCAATTAATTCGCGCGAATGAACTTTCTTTTGTTTTTTTTTTGTGCTTCCACTCCTTTTTGACGTTAATTAATGTTGAACCAAAAAAGAAAAAAAACTGACAAAGAAAAAAACAAAAATAACATAGAACGGAAAAAAGGCCTAACGTCGTTCAACAATACTAAGTGTAATACTCTAGATGTTTCGATTAAAATTTGACAATTTATCTTTGATAATATGCGTGTGTGTGTGTGTGTATAATGAGCATAAATGTGTGAATTTGTGTATGAGTATGAAATATTTTCTATATATACAAATGCAAATATAATGTAAGTATCCTTAGAAAGGATTTTTTTTTTCTGTTTTTTGTGAAGGGTTACGTTTGCTATTCTTCTTTTTTTTTTCTTCGAATCGTTTGTTTTCTTATAAAAAATGTTTCTTTTTTTTTTTATATTTCAATTTTGTGTTTTTTCTTTTCTTAAGGACTTAAAACAAACAAAATTTGCCTTAAGATTTCTAGAACGAAATATAAGACAAAAAATATTTACGAAATAATTGTGTATGTGAACATGCAATGTATACATAATGTAGTTGGTGTGACAAACTGTAGGATACGAAATGTTAAAATTTATAAGAGAAATCATCAAATTGCTATTAATTGAAAATCAGTAAGAAAATCAAGCTGAATAAAGAATAATGAGTTTCAGCGTCAAATAGTTCGTCGACTGCTATTTACCGTTCAAACAGTCAGCTACCTCCTCTAATATTTAGTCTGACTATTGTAAATCAGTTTAGACATTTCGATCTTTGAGAATCAAACAGTACATTCTTTGGTTTGACGGATAAATTGTATTGAATTAATTAATATTTCCTCAAATTTTTGTTTAGAAATTAACCCTATTGGGCATAATGTTCCAGAAACTATAATAAGGAAAAAGTCAGCAACGAGTATTATGGAAAAATTGGATATCATCGAAGATTTTGTAGAAAATTAATTCCATGAATCGTAGCATCTGAAGAGGATTTACAAAAAAAAATTTACTACTTCTATTCAGTAATATAGTTAATAAACCTAGTGAAGGACATTGTACCAAACAGGGATAAATTTTTGAATGATTAATTTTTTTGTAAATTAATGTTAATATTATAAACTAAATTACTAAATCATTGTACTATTTCAATATGAATTTTGTGTATTTTGGTGAGAAGAGAAAGGCGATTTTATTATAATTAGAGTATACACAAAAAAACAAAAAGAAAAAAAAAATCAAAAGAAATAAAGAAAATTGAAAGAATAAATTCATTGCTTGGGAAATGGGAATACTTGCCTGAGCAAAGGATTTCTGAAGATAAAGTCTTCTAATTTATTAAAATTTACTTTTTAGGCGTTAAGGTAAAAAAAAAACAAAAAAGAAAAATAAAAATTTCTTCACAATTTTTTTCAAGCAATTTGTTTTTTTTTGTTTTTTTTTTGGATTTTAACTATGCTATCATTGTTCCATCATCTTTTTGTCACAATTGGGGACATAAAGACTTTGTTTAATATTATCATTAATTAAATTTTGATCCTCATTTTCATTTTTGATTTTTCAAGACATTTGACATTCGACACTATATACAAAATATATACAT
Source organism: Condylostylus longicornis (assembly GCF_029603195.1). Lineage (NCBI taxonomy): Eukaryota > Metazoa > Arthropoda > Insecta > Diptera > Dolichopodidae > Condylostylus > Condylostylus longicornis. Next base: position 1,761,178 of record NW_026578052.1, on the reverse strand, counting down.
ATATATACGTAAGACCTAGAGGGTATTCCGTAAGTGTGGTGGAAATTTTTTTTAATTTTTTGTAGTAAAATATTATCAAAAATGAATTTTATATTTTATGTGGTAGAGAATTTTTTTTATGTACTATGACTTAATTTTATTTGAATTCGCCCGCTTATTCGCCTCAGATTTATTGGGAATTAATAGAATTATATAAAATTGGATCTGATTCTATTCTAATAAAAAATTGTACTGCATCAAATAGTATTGCAATTCAAAATAAATATAAAAAAATATTACGAAAATGCATCCCACAAATTTCTGCATTTTTGTTTAAATTTAGCAAATATTTTTGGCAAGATGCCCTATAGAACTTTTTAATTATAATTGAAAATAGAAAACAAGAAGCAATGAAAATGTAAAACCAAATGTGAAAATTGGTTTATATTAGACCAATTTATCTTCTTAAAATACACCACTTAATATTGCTTATATATGGCAACATCTGTTATATGTATACACAACCATATTGTGTGTATATAAGATAATTTTTAGTTAAAAAAACAATTTTTTATTTATTAGTTTTTATTACCAATATTGCAGGTGGTGAGTTGCTAAATTATTCAATTGTATTTTCAACTTAAATTTTATTTTTGTGTAAAACACGATAATAATTTTGGAACTATTCCCATATATACATATTATGTGTAAAATATTTTCTAATAAAATATTATACAATACGATAAATACGCCATCTATTATGCTTATATAATAAATTAAGTTTAATAATATTATTATATACTCGTATACATTTTATATAAATAATAAAAGATGCTAGTATATTCAGAAAGGAATATTAAATTTTCTTGTACACACACTCACATATTACATACGCAACGCAATAATAGTATATAATTTTCCACGTTTATTTATTACCCTCGGTAAGCTCATTAGATTTTGTAAGGTATTGTAAATCAAAGTGACACCTACACATTTATGTATTAAATTACAATAGGTATATAAGTATCATGTACATAGTGTGTATATAAGGTATGAGAGATATGTTATATAAGATATATAAGTAGTAAAATTTATTTCTGACATTAAGAGAAAATAAATTGAAGGGGAGGAAATTTATTATTGTATTGAGTTTTAGAGACAATGCCAAATCATAGTTTATTACTGTTGTTATTAAAATGATTGGTACCTTAATTAAATATTATCACAGTAGGAAATTATTTATAACATTTATTATTACATATACATTCACATGAACATTATATTAATAATTAAAATTTTTTGTATGTTAAACATATTATAAATTATTGTAATTGATTTATTTATTCTCTTTATTTTTTTTTTTTCAATTTTGTTCATGACATATTTAATTAATTTTCTTTTTTTTTTTTTGTAATTCTTTATAGGTGTGCGGTAATGCGCTTAGGGGGCGCCCACGGTGGCGGAGACCCCCTAACAATGAGCGCAGCGGGCAACGATTATGCAGAACTATGCGATTTAGGTCCATCAAGATGGAGTTCACGTGGTTATCATCCACCGCACAGTTCAACATTATCAGGGTCTTCTGTACCAGTAGCTGTAGGTACCCATCATCATACATCTGGTTCAGCTGGTTCAACTGGTGTAATATTACCACCACCGGGTGGTACATTAGGTGTTGGTGGTATAAGCGGCAGTTCACATATGCATCTATCACATCACAGATCAGACAGTTTCGAAGTAAACGAAGATATAACTGGTGGACATGGCATTGGTGTCGTTCCATCAGGTACTGTAAGTGGGAGTGGCCCTTATGGTATAAGTGCACGTATAGGAAACAGTACAAGTTCATTACGTGGTCGTACAACTGGTTTAGGTACTGGAAGTGGTTCTGGAAGTGGTGTTGTTACTGGTGGTGCATCTGGTTTATATTATTCACCACCCGGTACATCATATACAATTGTAGAAAGACCACATTCACCTCATTATTATTACAATACATCGGCGACTGGTGCAACAAGTGCTCAAATAAAAGGTGGTTCGTTGCCTGGTCGCGGTTCATATTTAACATCATCATCATCAAGTCATATACCAGGTGCGTTAGCGTCATCTTCAAGTGCCACGGTAGCTGGAAGTTCTGGTACCGTATCGAATTCGACGCGACATATAAATGGCAGCAACAAAAAGAGGCCAATATCACCCGAACAAGTAATAAGAATGTTTGGTGCAACAACCTCATCATCAGTTCCTACAAGTTATCATTATAGCAACGGCACAAGGGATCGTGGTAGACGGAGTCCAGCAAGTAGTCCACCATCAACAACACATCAGGTAAATAATTTTTTTGTTTTTTTTTTTTTATTTTTTAACTCAAACGAACCATTTTTAATTTAACAACTTAAAAATTACTTGGTTTAACTGAAGTTATTCTGGAAATTTATAAATTTTTTTAAAGTCATTATTGTTAGAAAATTTTCATTACTTTCGCGTTAAGGATTTTCAGTTCAACTTGAAAATAACTTTTATAAAGTCTTTAGTAAACTTTTACTTTAGATGTACTAAAACTTACATAAACTCCAGAACTAAAAAGTTGTTATTTTGTAGAACGAAAAAAACTTTCTTCTTTCCTTTTAAACTAAAATTAAATGAAATTTAAAAAACTATTCTGTAATTTAAATCTATATAACGGAATTAAATTTACCATACTCTAGTATATTTGCTATAATAATGTATAGTATATACAAGAAATGACAAACTTAGTTACGTGAATATTTTATAAAGAGTCAAGGGAACTTCTTAAAATAACATTAACACTTCCTTTTGTTCGCGGAAGTAGTTTCTCGTCTTCAGTTTTAATGCTCCCTTTTGCATTAAAGTAAATTGTGTAACAAGATTCTTTACAAATATGTATTTACGTTCAAGTAATACTGAATTGAGTATGTGTTGGTGCTTATATTTTAATATAATATATATTTATTAGGATGCCAGGGGCGCATTTGAAATTTTATAATCTATTAAATTCGAATGTTATTAAGATAAAAAGCAGCATTATTGTCATATACTGACCCGTGTTAATAAAAATCTTCTCGAACAACTTCTGTTATATTTCGAATTTAAATTCAAACTTAGTGGTAAAATTTCGGAAGATCTAGAAGAATTTTATTCACTTTCTTAACTCTCGGATATTTACGATTTACGCCATAACAATATTCCCAAATATATTAGAAACGATGTCTTTATTAATATAAGTTGTCAGTTTTAATTTTGACACTATAAGCTTTATCGAACTTCCATAGAGGCAAGTTTATTCTTTATGTTACATTAATATAACATTAACTAATCCGTCGTCCAAAAATGTATGTCTTATTATTCTTGCCCTGCATTTTGTATTTATTACAGTACATTTGCAACTGAATTTTTATTAATATATTTGGACCGAAATGATGTAATTAAAACTAACTACTATAAGTGCGTCCAATAAGGTATAGATCAACTCTAAATATCAATAACCGTGACCGGGAAAAAATTATCTTATCATATTCACGTGGTGTACACAATATGTTTGTGTAGTACAAGTAGAAAAGTACTTGTTCATTAATTAGTAAATATTAAATCGATTTTAATTATACCTGCTGTGTAATTAAATGATGGCCACTTGTGCCCTTCAAATCAAAGCTTTTTATATTATTTATGTGACAACAATTAATAATTTTAAATCCAATGTGAGCTGAAAATACATATAATATTTATATAACTTTGTATTCATAGGTCATACTACTCGTATTTAGACTTGCATACACATATACCCTTGAATTTATTTTTTTTACAAACCCCAAATATACTTGTGTTTATAAAGTTGTTGTGTGTATTTATAAAATTTATTAAAGTATATGTCATAATAATAATAGCAAAAATAACAACAACAAGTAGAGTAAAAAGAGTACAAAAAAAAAACGAAATACATGAAACAGCATCCTTGTCACATAAACTAACTTAGTAAACGCATGGGATGACACATAAATTCATAAATAAATAGCGATAGAAAAAAAACCAAAGATAAATGAAAATAAGCAAAAAAAAAAATATAAAAATAAAAGAGTAAAACTTCTAGTTTCTTCTATTCATAATAGTGGCGCTGGCTGAATATAAAATTTTTTTTTTTTGCTGATATTAAATTTCGCTTGTATAATTTTAAAGAAATAAAAATAAAAATTTTATCTATTTTATGTACATATATTTAAAAGATGTACAAAAAAATATAGGGTGTCCAGATCGAATCATAAAAGTTTTGTGAAAATGATTTCACAATAACGGCAATTTGTATGACGATTTGACAGTTGCGTTACGCGTTTTTTGTTTAATTGTGTTTTAAAATTGTAAATTTTTCTGGTTGTTGATTTGATAACCAGCTTATTGTAAATTCCTTAAATCACTGCTTCATAACCTTCTTCTTGATGGCGGGTAATAGTATGCCATTATACTCATCGTCGAAACATAATTGACTTTTTTTACGAGTAGTACCTTTTCTAATGATAAACTTAGTGGCGTGACGGATATTAAAAAAAACAGCCGATTTGAAAGATGAAGAACGTAGTTTCGCGGATGAAAAATGCCAGATTTTTACCTTCAATACCTTCTAATTTTATTCCCATTTCAAGGTTATATCTCTGTGAGTGTCCGGTTCTGAGCTGGGCCCGGATAGCGGACTAAATGTCACGGGGATGGATATGATATCTTCTTCTTCTTCTTCTTCTTCTTGTGTTAGGCAGAGTGCCTGTTTTCAACATTATTTACAGCTTTATCGTTTATTGTTCTTGTGAGGTTGAGGTCCAACATTCGCGCCACCTTTTGGGCGGTCTGCCTACTGGTCTCTTCCCACTCGGTTTGCTGGTCATGGTAATTTTCGCAAGTCGGTTGTCACCCATTCTATTGACGTGATCTCTCCAGTATCGCCGTCTGTCACGGGTCCAGCGAACGATATCTTGAATGTTACACTCCTCTCTTATGTCGGTACTGCGTTTTTTGTCTCTTAGTGTGTACCCACATATCTGCCTTAGTGTCTTCATTTCTGTTGTTCGCAATAGTTGTTTTGTTTTGGACGTGTCAGATCTTGTTTCGGCGGCATATGTCAATATAGGACGCACGCATGTTTTGTAGATACGTATTTTATTATCTAACAGCATGTATCTGTTACTCCATATTACATCACGCAAGTATCCCGATATTGCAGCGCCTTTACTGGCTTGTGCCCTTACTTCTCTATTTGAATCCCGGTCACTGGTCACTTCAACTCCCAAATAATTGAAACTCATCACCTGTTCAATTATAGTGCCGTCTATCGCCAATTTACAACGGAGTGGATCTTTCGAAATGGTCATAGATTTTGTCTTTGACACTGATATTTTCATATTGTAGTGCTCTGCAGTAGTCTTGAATGTGTATAACAGCCTCTGTAAATCATCTTCATTTTCAGCTAGTAAGACGGCGTCGTCTGCGTAGCATACAATACTGATATCTTTGCTGCCCATCTTATATCCTCTTCCACTGTTGACCACACTATTTACTAATTTGTCCATGATTATATTGAACAGGCTCGGGCTCAGGCTATCTCCTTGTCTTATGCCAGTTGATATTGAGACTTCTTCAGACAGTTTTTTATTCACCTTGATTTTGGTTTTGTTATTGGTGTTAATGTCTTGGATTAGTCCGATGATGTTATTTTGTATAGAATGTTCTTGTAATATTCGTACTGCATCCTTGAGTCTGACTCTATCAAAGGCTTGTTTCAAATCCACGAAACACATAAACAAGGGTTTACCAAACTCGATTGATTTTTCAACAAGCTGACGTACAACAAAGATTGCGTCTATGGTTGACCTGTTCTTACGAAATCCATTTTGCTCTTCACTTATTTCTATTTTTGACAGTAATTCGTCATTAATTATTTTGGTGAGTAATTTCTGAACTGAACTTAGTAATGTAATACCTCTATAATTTACAGGATCGTTTTTATCACCCTTTTTATATATAGGTACAGTGATACATGTTTTCCAATCCCTTGGTATTAACTGTTGATTCAAAATATTATTGAAGAGCCTCGTGAGCTGTTGAACTAATATATTTCCTCCGTATTTTAAATATTCATTGGTGATGTCATCTAGACCGGGAGATTTTCGATTTTTCAAGGTCTTGATGAACATATCTACCATGTCTTCATTAACCTGGAGGATATGATATCGAAGACTAATATCAGAGATTTAGTTGGGTTCCTCAAGAGAACCGGTTGGTTTAGATAAGCCATCTGTATTCGTACGCCAAACGGCAGCCTGATGAACAGTCTTTTCATTAAAACTTCGCCAATAACTTGACAGTTCAAACTATACAATAGCCTAAGAATACATGATTCTCTCGTTTGTCTTATATAAGGATCAAAATAAAAATTGTCAAATTTTCAAATGAGATGAATACAAATTCAAAATTTAACAAATTAAACACAATATTTTCTTGGTAGTTGATTTCTTTATTGGACTTTTTCACTTTTCTATGAAATTTGTCAATCAAAATATTTCTAAATAAACGTTTTATTTGAACTGCCCCAACAAAAACCAAAATTTTTGTTACAAGAAGAAAATCTTATATTAATAAAATTGGCCTTAACTACATGATTTGATTGAAGGTAACACCGTTAATTAATTATAAATTTTAAAACTTAAACTCAAAGTTGAATACAAAAGAAATTCAAAGGGTTAAAATGAATCATTTTAGCCTTTTTAATATAATTATTATAATATTAATTATTTGTTATTTTTTTTTTTCATTAGAAATATGAAAATTCTTAGAAAAAAATAAGAGTAAATTAGAAAGCATTTTATTTACAAAGATTTTAAAGCGCTAATAAAGAACCCTATAACTTTGCAAATTTATGTATACATAACTTTGTATATTATGTATACATGTATAGTATATATATTATTTAATATTCTCTTGTATTTGTATTTGAAGCAAAGCAGAATATCAGACCAAGGATGTAATTATGATCCTTGGAAATAATTTTCTTCTTGGTATATTTTGTTTATTTTATTATTTTACAAATTATTCTCGGTTAATTCACACAAACATTTACATTGAATTTGTGTATGTATATATATATATATATATATCATTATTTCTAAGAAGAAGTTAAAATATTTTTTATATTTCTTGTTGTTAAATTTATACTGGAATGAACTTTTTAAAGAAAGAATTTTTTTTTGTAACGATTCGAATATAAAAATTGCACTTTAATTGCACTCTAAATAGAGCATATTACATTTATGTAAACATTACTCGTATTGATACACGCTGATGATGATGATGATGATGAAAATGCTATCATAATCATCATCATGATCATTGTCATTATTTTATAGATTTTCGGTTAGTAATGATAAAAGAGAAAAGGCTTTTAAAAATGAAATTTTAAATGTAAAAATTTACGAACAAAGGATACCATGCATGTATGTTATGTATGTAGTATGAGTACATTTATGTAGGAAAATGGTTAATTTTTTTGCTGTTTTACTAACACATTTAGGGTAATTATAAATTTTATTTATGATAAATGTTCATTACACTCTAAGTGGTTAATATCTATGAACAAATTGTGTAAATTGTACACACATAATATTTATGAGGAATTTGGACAACACTCGCGTATAGCTAAATATTAATTTATTTTTTTTATTTAAGGATTTTTAAATGTTTCCCTATATGCTTTAAAAACTTTATGCCAAATATGATTGCCGAACAATAGTTTTATCATTTTAAATCGAGACTAATAGTTATACGGTTTTGTAAAACTTCTGCATTTGAATCAGATACAAGTGTAATTAAAACTATTTAGTAAAGAATATATTTTACAATTAATATGACGCTTTTATAAAAGGTTATAAGGTATATATACATTTTCGGCACAACTCTGAACTTGACAAGTTATTTAAAGACTTTTTTCTCTTGTTACCCTATTATATTTCTATCACATTTCTGTGGTCATTCTTTTCAGTATATTTTTGACCGTAACTTCTCCTATTAACATATTTATTTCAGTTTCATTTAAAACGATAAAATGATAAAAAACAAGCATTGTTTAGATTTAAAAACACATCTGACAAGTTACTCCTAAATTTATGCAACAATTTTTTGTTTCTAAAATTTATGAAAATTGTAGTCTTATAAAATAATAACTTTAATTTATACTTTAGATATACCGAGATCGAGAAAGAGATCGTAGTATACCAAATATACATGAGTTATCAACAAGAACTGTGTCAATGTCAAGGGATCAACAGCCAGATGTTGGTCACGGTTTCGGTATATGTGTTAAAGGTGGAAAAGATTCAGGTAAAAATTATTTTATAAATTTTTAAAAATATATACAATATAAATTGTAGCTTTTCCATTTCATATAACTGTTATATATTGTTATATATATTAAAACTGTTATATATATATATATAGTATAACTGTTATATATATTAAAACTGTTATATTTTTTTTATTGAAACTGTTATATTTTATGTTAAAGCTGTTATATTTTTTTGTTTTAACTATTATATATACATTTTTTATAACTGTTATACTTTTCGTTATAATTATTATATTTTTCGTTATAACTATTATATTCTCGTTTTGCTTAACAAAATATATAAATTGTATATATTTTATTATAATATATTATTATTTTTATAATATTGTTATATTTAGGTTTAGGTGTATATATATCAAGAGTAGAAGAAGGCTCGGTAGCTGAACGAGCTGGATTACGTCCTGGTGATACAATCCTAGAAGTGAATGGTACACCATTCACTTCAATTAGTCATGATGAAGCGCTTAAGGTGAATAAAAAGATTTTAATAATGCTCTTTCGTTCATTTTTTTATTTTTGTTTTATTTGTCTATACTTATACATTATATATATACCTATATATTTTTGGTTCATATTTTAAGTTGTCTAAAAATGCAAAAGAAATATCATAACTCTTAACTGCATTTATTAATTGTCATATATGTATATTATAAATATGTATATAGTATATCTTGTTATATATATATATATATATATATATATATATATATATGTATATATCATTATTTAAAGTGAAAACTCATTCTCTGAAATTAAAAATGTAAAGAAATATGAATTTTATTTACAAGTAAATTTTTATTTGTTATATTTTTTTTTAAAATACAGTATATTAAATTATTATATTACATTAGTATATTAAAATCTTGTTAATTACAGAGTTTTCACTTTGAATATTTTACATGTATATAGTAATTTCTACATGTTCAATATATAATTTTATATACATATGTATATATACATTTTGATATATAAGTACATGTGCATTTGATTGTGTACGAATTACGTTATATATTATGTAATTATATTGTATACATATTATATAATTAATTTATTTTATGTTCCCTTTCAATATTATTTTAATCTTTTAAGTATATTAAATATATGAGTATTAAATAATTATGATTTTAATGAATTTAATTTCATACATGATATATTTAATTGTATAAATACATGTGTTATTTGAATTTTTGTTTCAATTTTATCATTTTAAATACATTAATGTTAAAACAAACAAAATCAAGAAAAATTTAAATGAATTATAAAGTTTCACTTTGAACCATAAATTCAACATTTTAGTTCAGAATACCAATTTCATATAAATATTGAACAAATATATTAGTAATTCACTCTCTATATCCGTATAACATTATTAAAACTGAACATAATTAGTTATGAACCGTCTATATACAAAAATAAAAATAATTCATTTTGCATTTGAAATTGGAAAATTTTTGTAAAATCACATTCACTACTTAGTGGGGTTTGTTCTGAAAAGTGTATCGCTATAAGTGATATCGTAAACATTTTATCATAGAAATAAATATCGTAATCAATTGGTTTGTGTTTATGATATTATAATATCTAATTTTTTATGGTAAATCACACTATTATTTAGTGATTCATTTTTTAGAATAAATTCTCGCATAAATATTATTCACATTCTTAATTACAATTATTACAACACTATACTAATGCGACTATTTTTAAATGTGTTTCATTTTTGTGTGCATACACTTATATACATATTTTATTGTGTTTTGTGTTATATGTTTTTGAGTTTTTCATGTTGTTTTTGTTTTTGGTTTGTTTTTAAGTATATATTCTAAGAAATTGTTAATTTATTAAATGAATTAATGGCATAATGGTTAACACAACCTCGTATTAGGCTTTCTTTATGCCATAGTTAAAAGGGGTTAAGAAATTTTTGAAGGAATTTCGTAGATAAAATGTTAAATACCCTTAGAATAGATTATATATTAATTTTTCAAAAATTTATTTGAAGAAATTAATTTGAGTTTTGAGTTCTTAATAAACAAGTTACACGTTACAAAAAATATATACACAAAAATTTTACATTTACAGCTAAGCATAGACTACAATTAATTTGATGTGATTTGTATTGAGTTATTATAAAGTTGAAAATTCGATACTATGAAAACCCAAATCGAATATCATGTTACTTAGTATCATGAATTGAACTACTGAATTATGAGTCAGTATCGCTATCTAATTAATAAAACTTCATTCCTACATTCCATTTAAATAGTTTCGGTTGAAGTCTGTAAGCTAATTTCAGCTTAATTCTTTGAGCTAACTTAGGCAACTTGTAACATGATTCTTATTAGAGTGATATACATATGTAGATCCGAAAAATTAATTAATATGAAATTCTTTCTTTATATTCCAGATTTTTAAGGTTTGTACCATTAAGGCTTAAGGTCTGTTAAAAGTTTTCAATTACTATCATCTGTTGAAAATTAATATTAAGCATTTTATTTGGATACCAGTTGAGTAACATAAACTAAAATATATTTTACGATATTAAAAATATCGTATTTTTTATAATATGGATTAGGTTTTAAATATATTCATATCATTAATTGTCTATTTTGGCTAGTTGTAGAATTTTAATGCGAAAGCAACTTTTGTTTTTTTTTTTTGCTGAAAAGAATCGTGAAAGCCATGATACTCGTATATGTACTCGTATTGTTTGTTTTTGTAAATTTGTGAAAGAAGAATGTAAATTCTTTTCTTCAAGTTCAATAACTTGTTTTGCGAGAAGACGTAGAGTTATTATGAGACGAACTTAATATCGAAAGGAATAAAATTTATTGAATTTCCAAAAGAAATGTGAAAAACTTGGAAAATTGTACGCAAAAATCTCCATTGTGAACAAGTAGGAAAATTATTCCAATTATAGGAGGAAAAGCAAAAGAATTCAGGATTTATTTAAATGCAGCTAATGAGACTTGTAAAAAAATTTTTAAATTAAAGATTGCCTACCACTTTATTAATTTAGATCATTAACTCAAGCGTGCTCAATCTATTGAATCTAAGATTTGGGCTCTATAATAATTCCTTTAATTAGGCCGGGATTTCAAAGACGAAAGTTTGTATTATGTACCCAATCCTATTGGATATGTTTTTAATATATATATTAGTATACTTATATTCTGTCCTTATAGTTACATAGGTAACACATCTATAATATTGAATAGCCCTTTTTACTTCATATAATCCTGTAAATAAATCTTTCGTATATAAATTTGTTTATAAATATACAGTACACACTTTGTTTACAAATATATGTTGTCGTAATAAATATATATGTACATATATATTTGTATATATGTACAAATAAATAGAAATTTAATTAAATGTTTTTTTTTCTGTTATATTGTAAAATTTAAATGTATATATATATATATCGATGTGCGTATACCCGACCATTGTCCTTTAGTTTAAAATTTTAATAAAAAAAAAATTTTTTTTTAATTTTTTTCTCTGAGTTTAATTATTTTTTTTTTGTAGCCATTATTAATTTTTGTTTTCGTATTCTTTTTCGCTTTGTGTTTCGCCATATTTGATTTCAAATGAATCACGAAAAAAAAAACAAAAAAAAAATCTGAAATTATTCATAATTAGAATTAAATATAAAAATTTTTTTAATTTCATATTTTATTTTATGCATTGAACGTCTATAAAAATTATTATTTAAAATATTTTAGTTGTTTATTACAACCGCTACTTCCTTTGCTAATTTTAATATAAAAATAATAATTAATAACAATAAAAAAAAAATTAAGAGAAAGAAAAATTTTTTTAATTATTAAAGTGTCATTACTCTTTTAATATTTTTACATACATGCATATAATTATATAATAGAAAATAATAACATTTTCCAACATTATTCACAACAAAAATTCACTGCGCTAAATAAAATGTTCACGAATTAAAATTTTTAAAAAAATAAATTTGCCATTCTCTCCATAATTTGCCATTCTCTCCATAATTTGCCATAAATTTACCTATGAGTTTATTTGCCAAGAGCGATAAAAATGCTGCTTGTCATCTTTTGAAATTTTGTTTCAAAAATTAGGTGATGCCGGATGCCGGTATTGCGAATTAAATTACGATGTTTGAGTGTATTGAATAAATCTTTTTAGAGAAGAGTGACAAATTATTACAAAAAGCACAGAAATGTGACACTATGTCAAATATAATAAATATTTAGAAACAACACGTCCTGTTTCCAATATAATACTAAAATTGTCAAGTATTTTTTTTTTTAAATTCTTACTGCGACGCTACTCATATACTAGGCCGAATATTTTTCTCTTTTTCATATTTTCATTTACGTAAACAAAGCATGACAGCTCATTGCTATTTGCTGCGTTTTGTTTTAAGCTCGTTGTATATAAAATTCTCTTACATTTAATTCACAAAACATTTAATTCTCTTTAGAGAAATGGTAATATTTGCATATTATATGTGTATGAATTGCCATTTTAACCTTGTTCATAAAAACCAAATTAATAAATGGGAATATTATTATTTTTGTTTCCATTTCATTACGTTCCCAATTGTGACTATAAAAATGCATACGTACATATAAAAAAATTTGTGTACATATATATATATATATATACACACATTTTATTACGTACCCGATTTAAAATTAAATTTTAATTGATTTTCATAAACCATAAATTTTAGGTCAAAATTAGTTATTAATTTTCTAGTTTCAATACCACATTTTCCATATTATGGTTATTTTTTTACGATTCTTGATATAAATTTTTATATTACAATTGGTTAAACTTTTACATACAATTCCAAAAAGAATTTCATAGAATTTCAACATCAGATTATGTTGATACTCGTATGTCATGTTGCATATTTATTATTCTAAAATCATAGAGTGTAAATGGTTTGCTTGATTTCATAAACGATGTGTAGTTCGCTGTTAATTTTCTAGTGACCAGCTTTACCAGTTAATTTTTTCTAATGACAATCAAAATTAGAATTTCGAAATTTTTAATGTCATTCAAGTAAATTTTATTTTGACATGAATATGACATTTACCGCACAAATACAATTTGAGTGGCAAATTTATAATTACGCGCAATATTAGAAACTCTAAATAATTATTTTTATTTAATATACATAAACATATTTACATAATTATATTATTTAATTATAAAACAACATTTTAGTCGTATATATCAATATAAATGACATTTTTTCATACATAATATTATTCTATACACATTTAATACACATACAATTCAGTATACAATTTAATAATTAATATAAATATTTATGCAATATTGTGTATATTACTTTATTATATAATAAAGCTTGTTCTAATTTCCCTATACATATATACATTTATACATATTATATAATTATTATTATTATTATTAAATATATAAAATTAATATTGATGTATAATTTTGTTTTTAATATATATATATATATATATATATGAAAGCTATTTAAATTAATTTAAATAATTTTAAATAATCAAAAAAAAAATATGAAACTAATTTTTTAATTTAAACTGCGCACATTATTAATTTTGTTAAAAATTATTTGCATAAAAATTATTTATTTGTTTTTGAAAAATAAATAAAATTTGAGAACAATAAAAAAAAAAAAAAAACAAAATATACATGATAAATTTAGAAAATGCAAAAAAGGAAAAATTGGCAATAGAAAGTACATTTTTTTTTATCACATTTTCACTTTTTTATTATTAAATTTTAAGTTTTTTAATTTTTTTTAAGCCACCAAAATGTTCTCTTTAAGTTTATCCCCCTATTTAATTTGAATTACAAATTTTATTTTATGATTTTTTTCTTAAATTTAATTTTTTTTTTAATTTTCTCTAAAATATTTAAAGAAAAAAGTATAAGAAAGGGTTAAATCTGTCAAAATGTATTGATTATTTTTTTCCAAAATGGCAGTGACAGTAATTAAAATTTATAACAGATTTTAGCATAAGCGGCTTTAGCGCTATCACAAATAATAACAATGCTAGGCTAACAAAAAAATTTTTTTTTTAGCAGATTGTATTTTGAAAATTTTAAGCTTCTTTTTATTTCTTTTTTTTTTTTTAGTATACACTGCAAATATTTTCCTATTCTTAACAATAATGCCATTTTAAAATAATATGTGAAAAAAAAATTTATTAATATTTACAATATAAATTTAAATTTTGAAATTTTTAATAATATATTGGATATAACAATTAATATTGAAGTATAACAATTAATATTGAAGTATAACAATTTAAGCTCTAACAAATTCTATTTTCTACATTCGTAAAATTTGTATATATAAATTAATTGAAATGATTCTTTTGTTTGCTTCACTCTTTTTGAGAGCATGGGACTTCCATAAAACTTCCCTTCCCCAACGAACTCTATTTTGTGCCAATATTTTTATTTTTGCCAATGTTTTTCCAGTTTGTGCTAATTCCTTTGTGTCTGATCTCCCCCATGTTCTTTATTTCATATGAAAATTTTTAATATTTAAGCAGAGCCAGTTTTAAGGGGATCCTTTTAATTTTATATGAACTCACTATTGTATTTGTCTGTTTAATACGAAATTAAATACTATGTGTTAACTATGACTATTGTTTATATTGATATAGCCTGATTTAGTAAAAAAATTCACCGGTTTATTAAAAATGTAGTCGAATTTTAAAGTTACATATATTTGAAAAAATTAAATATTAGAAGATTCCTAATTAATTTTTCGGTATTTAATTGATTTTAGTGTATTCCCTTTCAATCAAATATGTGTAAAAGTATGTTAGTGAAGCAGTCTAGGGAAACAATTTTCTACATACTTTATTTAAATAATGAAATCATTTCGTATAATTCCACTTAATTGTTAATTGGTTTCATTCAATATTGTTAAAATCCTAAACTTATGCAATAATTTTGAATATCTAATTTAATAACATGAATGATAATAATTTAAGTATAAGTTTGTGGGAAATGTGCTAACTTTTTCGATTTTTTTTAAGAAAAATTAATATTTTTGTCTGGTTATACTCTTATTTAATACAAATTTTCGGTATATCAAAATGTTGTATCGAATTGCATGACATTTTATAAAAGAAGAACCTTGAAGACAAAAGAAAAGTAACAAAATTTTTTTTTTTTATTTTTTTGTCAATCTAAAATGATAACATCATCTGTTCTCAAAATTATAATATTTTTGATTGGATTATAAGAATATTGAGAAGAGAAGAAATTACTTTAATAAATACAATAACAACACATAAACAATTTTATATACATAAGTGTACTTACTTTATATTATATTACACACATTATTTGAGTACAAATAACGGCAATAATTATAAATACAAAGTATAATGACATCGTAAAAAACAATCTTGTAAATTTTTTTTTCTCGAATTTTTGATTTTCTCTTCTTTTTGCCTTCTTTATTTTAAATCGTTGTAAATATCATTATGAATTTTTGTATTAGGATATTGACCTTGAAAATTATTATGAACTTTTGGTATAATATAATTTATTAACTGTAATTTTATTTTGCAGCTGTGAACTATTTGACTCTTATAAATCTATAATTTGCCATTTTGTTTTATTTTTACAAAATAATAAAGAATTGAAAAAGAAATGAAATGATTTTGCTTAGGCATATTGATTTTGTCCCCTAGTTCTTAGTTTCTATTTGGTGTACGAAATGTTTGCAATTTTGCAATTTCACCTCCTTTCGGTAACTATATTTTATCCGGTAACTGTTAGAAAATTAAACTTATTCATGTGAATAAGTTTCATTTTTATAATAGTTTCTAACACACTTTTCAAGAGTCTTTGCTTGAAATCAATATTTTTCTTATCAGTTCGATCCACTTTCCTTTACGCAATACAATATATAGGTTTTAATTTTGTGCATATAAACAACTACACAACAAACCACAAAATACATACATATATGTATATATAAATAATCACATAAAATATTAAACCGGATAAGCGCCTTTGATTTATTTCAAGAATAATTTTAAGAAGAAACACTTTATTTTATAAAATAATTTAAATATAAAAAAAAAATAACAAAAGAAGTGTTTTCCTTCCAAACTCCTTCCAACCCCCTCCTCCATCTATAAATAGCCTTATAATTAATTTCGAATTCATTTTCAATAAAACAATTAAGCTTATTATAATACTAATTATATAGCTAATAAATATCCTCATTTAAAAAACAAAAAAACCCTTAAAAGAAAATATCAAAAAAAAAAAAAAAATGAAAGGGTTTGACTTGCTTTTCAAATTAAAATAATTTTCTTTTAAAAATTAGTTGTAGCCCATTTTAAATTCATGTAGGTTCGTGTGTACTTTATAAGCGAAATTTATAATGCAAATATAATAGTTTGTTAAAAGGCACAAATCAAAGAGATAAAAGAATAGAATTTTCTCTTCTTATAAACGGAAGTTTCAAAAATCAAATTAAAGAATTTTGAGATGAAAAGAAGCGCATCTATTACATAAAGAAAATATTAATTGGCAAAGTGACATAAAATTCTCGATAATTAATGTAATTTATTTTTATAGTGAAAATCTATAAAAGAAGCTTTTAGTTAAGGAGTACTTAAGTTAAATTACGTAATGCCGACATAGTCAATATATGGGTCGGCTTTCGTTTATAAAAGCTTGTCCGTCGAGTAAAATTGATTTTTATATACTTCGTGTCGATGGAATAATCTATGACGCTGCACCAAACTTTAGATTTTTAGAATAGCTTTTTTAGCAATAACAACCGTAATTTTTGGCAGTAACCACTTTGCTTATATTTTTCAAACCCTTTATGTCTTAAATTGTAAAATTTTGAAGGTCCAATAAGGGTCAATACATGCCATAAATTTTTTTTTAAATTCTCTAATACATTAGTGTTTTTAGCTGGAATGATTTATGATTCTTAAAAAAAAGATTTCTTGGAATAAACGTGATTATTAAAAAATTATTTACATATTATATAAAATGTGTTGACAATGGGATGAATTCAACTTAGTCAAAAAGTTTGAGATGTTTACATAGCACATGTTGCATTCATTTTAAGAAATGAAATATGAAACATCTTGGTTTTCTTAGAAACAACGTGATGTCAAAATAAATAAAATAAATATTAACTTAGAATCTAAGGAATGTTCACATCCTGTTGCATTAATATGCAAAAAAACAATTTTTTTTCGTCAAAATTCACAGAATTTACACTAGACTCCAGAAACTAAACAGAAATTTTACGAATTAATTTCGGGAAAAGTTATGGTTTAACATTTTGCTCACATAAAAATGACATTTTGTATTTAAAATAATAATACAGTTTTTTAAGAGAACTACGAGAGTAGAAATATTAATGGTGCGGTGCATTGTTTTTAATATTTTGCACCATTCTGAGCGGTTATCTCAACACGTTATTTAAATTCAGTTCACCTTTATTTCATTATCGCATTTTCTCTTCTCTTCCAATTCACTTTGTATTTTTTTCGCCCATACTTTTCATGCCTCTTATATGGATCGTTTAAAAATTTTAGTCTTTCCAGTGGTGTGGCGCTGCATATGACATTGCTTCAATCTATTTTACACTCATCGTTCTCTAACATTATTCCCAGGCATTGTTGTCTTTTGCTTTGCTATCTACTACTATCTCCGAATCCTTCTGGTTCGATTTTTCCGCGTTTCGCTGGAAAAAATTGGAGAAAAACAGTGTGTTCTACTTTATGTCAGGTTCTCGTGCGAAATGTTGAATTCCGGTATCAATCTTGTCGTCCTTCTGCCTCTGCCACTATTGCATCAATGTTACTTGCATATTTGAATGATGCTAATATATCTCTACTAATATTTCAAACTTTTGTCTTACTATATTGTATTTTGAAGTTTTCAATTTAAAACTCTTTATATATTTATAGTAAACCTTAAATGAAACTAAATTTAATCAAAGTCAGCTAAAAGTCAGTTTATAATTTTTTCTTGACTTTTTGTTATTTTTATTTTGAAATTTCTTTTTCAAAAAATAAATGGGTTTTTTAAGAAAACAAAAGAGTTTCAAGTTCATTGGTTTGTCATTTTAAAAGGTTTGGTTTTAATTGAATTATGTACTTTGTTATAAAAGTAGTTAACCCGAAATTTGACTATAAAAAACAAAACTTAAAATTTCTCTTAAATTAATTATTTGCACTAATTATCTCCTTAAAAAAATTAACTTTTTTTCCATTACACTGCATAGCATAATCGAATGGGTTGTCCTCTGTTCAATCGAATAAATTTGAAAAATTAAAATTTATGTTTATTTTTAGCCAGCTATGTTAGATTAAATTTAATTTATAATAGAAAATTTGTGCACTGAAAAAATTATTTGTAAATATTTTAATATTTTTTCCTAGAATGTGATGTGGTAAGCACGTTAATTGGTTGCATTATGTATTTTCTAAATATTATTCCAAAGTCCTGATGGGCACATCCTTGTTAAATTTTGCGACAGGGACTCATTTTCTTGAATTCTACTCTCTTGAAGAGTATATTAAATTTTTTCATAGAGATGCATGGACTGCAGAAGCAAGAGAAGTGTATTTTTACTGAAACTTTGGTACGATCACCATACCTTCCTTTTTTTATTCGATTCGTTCGGTTATTAAGCATAACTGAAACTTTAAATTCTTTTTCTTTCCTTGTCGACCTTAATGCGAAAATTATTTGAACATCTGCTAATCTCTTGTAAATTACAATTTGTTTCTATACAAAAACAAAATAAGAAATATTTATTTCCTTTAAGTATGTTGATAAAGGGTGGAGTAAATTGTGATTATTTACAAACGCCACTTTCCTCCAAAAAAATTTTAAATATTTTTTAAATACTTGGATATTATATGTGCACCAGTTTGTATTTCATTTATACAAAATAAAAATATTTTTGGAAATTATTATATCCACAGACGGTCTACAAGGAAATGTAAAATATTTTGCAATTTTCGAAAATTATATTTACTGTTCAGAAGTGCTGATGTATGAATTGTTTACTCTGAACATAATGGAGAATTATATAGAATTTCTTGAATTTGCCTTGGCTGCCATCTTATTTTTTCTCTTTTTAATGTAATCTGAAATGTCATGTGGTTTTCTATTCCATTCAATAGTTTATTCGGCGCTTGGTAGCCAACTGGCGTTATGAAGTGTATCGGTTTCACAGCCCGTTAATTGTGAGAACAAATTATCAAAAACGAACTATACCTTTAGGCCAACTTTAAACTTCTTCTACACTATTTGAAATTTTTTTTAATTTTTATTTTTGTTTTTTAATTTTGAAACCAAACAAAATATTTTTTTGTACGAATACTTACCTAACAATTTGAATTAAGAAACTCGAAGTGATTTTCTTGTATTTAAAGGGAAAACTCAAAATTCATTGTAAATTGGTTTTGTAACAGAAACTTTATTTTTGCACTGCACTTGTTGCGTTTGTTTAAGTGTTTCGGATTCGGCAACCGTTTATGAATTATACTATATTGTTTTCTTTTCTTAACAGTAATTTTTTGAATTAAAATCACAAACAAGTAAAAAAAAATTAAATTTGTTTTATTAAAGCTTTTCGATGTTTATTTGCACCTTATGAGAAATGAACTTTTTGTTACGTTTTTATTAAACATTTTTAAAAACAAAAAAAAAATGACGATTTCAAATACAAAACAGTAAAAAAAAATTTAATTAAACTTCTACACTGTCTATATTAAAACTACACAAGCAGAAAAATCAAAGTCAGTTACCGTTAAACTACTAATTATTATGATAACAGTTTCCTTTTTGTTTTTGTATTGTTTTTGTTCAGTTCTCCAAATAATTTATTTAATTTTTTTTTCTATTATTTTTTTTATTTCGTTCTTATTATTTTTTTATTTTTATTTTATTTCCTCTTCTTTCTCCATTTTTTTTCTTCTATTGCCATATTTTTTTCTTAACGCAGAGATGTGTGCAGATATTGAAATCATCACGTGAAATCAGTATGACGGTTAGAGCTCCACCAACATTGAATTCGACTGCCCCATTACATGGTTTTGGACCGCCCTCAAGAGATCCAACATATGCATCAACAACCGGTATACCAATACCACCATCTGGTTCCCAAGGAGGTCATGTATTACACCATGGGGCTGGAACAACATCATCAATAGTACATCATCCATCAGCGACTGCATTAGGACCGAATTCACCGCCATTTCGACAAACATGTTCCTGGATGGATAGACAAGGTAGACCTGCATCACCTCCAATGGAATATGGTGGAAGAAGGAGTGATAGAAGAGATAGGTACTGCTTGCTATATTAAATTTAATTTAATATTAATATAATTTTATAATTTTAACATTTTTAAATAACAATATTTTAATAAAATTACAGAATTAGACGTGTAGAATTATTAATTGAACCAGGTCAATCACTTGGTCTTATGATACGTGGTGGTGTTGAATATGGCCTTGGTATATTTATAACTGGTGTAGATAAAGATAGTGTTGCAGATCGTGCTGGTTTAATGGTTGGTGATGAAATATTAGAAGTGAATGGTCAATCATTTTTAGATGTAACACATGATGAAGCTGTTAGTCAACTTAAATATCATAAACGTATGTCATTAGTTGTACGTGATGTTGGTAAAGTACCACATTCTTGTACCTCAATTGAATTAGAACCATGGGATGCGTATAGTCCAACAGGAACCCGGTATAATATTTAAAAATTTATTTCTCATAATATTTTGTATAAATTTTTGTTTCTTATTGTTTTTCTCTTTTCAAAATCAATTTAGAGCGAGAAGAAAATGTCAAATATCGGGTATGGTTGAGGAGAAAGCACGTTCCTTACTGCCTAGACATCAATTTGCAAGTCTTTCGTATTATATTGGAGAATATGGTGCGAGAGCAATGACCATAGATGCCTTTGTTGCCGTCTTATTAGAAATGTTAGATACACCTGAAAAAGTAAGTTGATATTTTTTTCTTATGTATTTATTTTTGACATTTTTTATAATAATTTTAATTATTAAATAAATAAAACAATAATTTTGACAATTTTCAAAATTTTTATAGCATACTTTAGTTACTGAAATTCGTGAATTGGTTTTTCCCGAAGATCGAACTAGATACGACGAATTAGTGTATAGAAGAGATCGGGATGCCCTTATATATGATAGACATAGGGTAAGTTTAACATTTTAATATTCAAAAGAAAAAATAACACGATAATTATAATAAATGATCCAAATTCTTGAATATTTTTTTTTTGTCATTTTCTGTTAACAAAGTAATAATGTTTGCTTATGAAAATTTGATTTTAGAATTTGCTTGCTTAATGTTATACGAATTGGCTTTTTCGATAATTGGTTTTTGTATTTCAAATTGGTTTTGTTTTTTGATTTGTTCAAATTTTATGCATGCATTTTATATATTTTATTATTTTTAGAAGTAAATTTCTAATTCAGTGTGGTTTCAATTTATATGTAAATTAAGTTTTTAAAAAAGTTTCTTTATCCAAAGATAATTTTGTGCTAAAGAATTTTATTGAATTATTTTTATATAAATATATTGTACATATAATAATTATGTTGTTCTAAAACTTTTGTAAATACAATAAGCTAAATGTCTATGTATTAAAAATTGTTATATAAAATAATTTAATAGAAAAATGTGAAGGTTATTGTAACTATTTGAAAAGAAGTTTATTTAAAAAAATTTCTATCGTTTCGAATAAATATTGACATAGTCTTATGTCAATATATACAAAAGCGGTGCCACTGGAACATAAAAAACTTTTCATCTATCTGTCAGTTTAATAATTTTTTGACTTCTCTTTATTGTATGCGAATAATAATTGTTTTTGACACTTTCATCTATTATAATCTAATAATTCACAATAGTTGAAGTACGATATTCCGACTGTCAATATGATGAAAATATTTTAATAAAAAAATTTGCCCGCCTATACTACTATCAATGTTATTATTCTGTTATACTCTGATATATTTTACGATATATATATACGATCTAAGAACCACACTGAAAATTCAATTTGTTCTAATTTTGATCGATCAAATTTTAGTATAAAAATACTTTAAAAAAAGTTTCATTCAAATCATATTTTGCATATAAAAATTATGAAATTAGTATTTAAAATATTAAAAATTAAAAAACCAAAATATTTTTTTTAAGTTTTGAATTTACACACATTTCCATTTAAATTTTCGCAATTATTTTTTTTTCTTTTATTTTTAAATAAATTCTTTTTAAAACACTTAAAATTTATGTTTTTTCAATATCTAACTTTGTTTGTTTTTGATATATTTGAAAAATATGTACATGCAATATTTTTCTTGCATTTTTCCTTTTCTCTTTTCATATTAACGTAAATACTACTACTACTACTACTTCTACTACTATATTATTTCACCACCCTTCTACTAATATACTACTACTGCTACTATTATTACTATTTACTACTTAAACATCTTTACTACAATATTATAATGCTTTTACAACAAAATCGAAATAAATTTATTCGATGAAAATCAATAAAAACAAACTAAAATAAATTTCAATTGAAAATTCGAAAAAAAAAATCAAAAATTTCGTAAACTTGGCAACACTCTTTATGTATAAAAAAAAAATTTGCTCGTTTTCGAACACAAACAAAACAAATATTTTATTTTTTTGTTTTAAAAATGATAGCGGAAAGGAGATCCAATTCATACACAGGAGATACCGGTAAGTTTTTTTGATGATTTTGATTATTATAACGATGGTTCCAATAATTATTACAATATTAATAATAATAACAATAGTAGTAGTTACAATGATGAACACATTTTTGGTTATGATTATGATTATGATTACTATTAGAATTAAATTTTTTTTTTTTTTTTTTTGATATTAATTAATAATATTAAAAAAATTTATGCCTCTGTGTATTTAGTTTTTATATTATAATTATATATGTATATATAAATAATGTATATATTCATATGTATGTACATTGAATATGTATGTGTTGTTATTTATAAATGGAACAAAAGATATTTTATATGTCACTTTTTTTTTTTTTTAAAATATATTCTTCCTTTTCTTATTCAATTGTTTAATTAAATAAATGTCACTTGTTTTTTAATATTATATAATATATATATATATATATATATACATAGATTTAACTTGTTAACTTGTTTTATTTTGTTATAATTTACACTTTATTTTTTTTTTAATTATTTTTTCTTTTTTGAATTTTGTAATTTATTCACTGTATATACATATATATATATATGTATATGTAATTAATTAATTTACATATATGTATAAAAATATGTATATATTAATATACATATAATAATTATAAGCATAAATTGTGCAAATATTGTTAGAAATACTTAGGCAAAAAATTATTATTATTCTCCAATAAAATAAAAAAAATTTCTTAAATAATATATTACATATTGCGTACATATACGTTGTTATCAAATAATATCCGAGATATTAATGGTTAATACTTAAAATAATTATAGTATAGTACATATAGTTAATCAAACTCAAACCGAACTGCGTTTCAACTTCCTAATACACTGTATAATACAATAAACAATACAACTGTACTCGTATTTATACCAAATCTAATAATTGTCAATTCTCTCTTCGCTATAAAATTGATTTTCTCTTCAAAATAAATAAATTAATATTTACTTATATATTATGTATACATACGAGTTAGGACATGTAATTTAGAATAACGCTTTTCTTATGATGACGTGCATTATAAATATAATCTCAAAATTTATGTTATAACAGTTTTTATACATACAAATACTCTAATATGATCTTAACAATTCTAATATAATATTTATTAATTACAGTTTTAAGAGCATTTCATAATTTTCCATTAAGCTTTAGTATTATAATTTTTCAAATTTATAAAATATAATTAATGAAAACGTAATTTAAAATATATAGTATATATTTACATATATACATATAGTTATAACATTATTCATAAATAATATATTGCATCTTTGATGCATTTTATCTCAACTTTTTTTATTAAAACATAAAATAAAATAAAACGCAATATTATGAAAACTAATAAATAATAAAATTTTTGACACAAATATTAATTAGCTTTTTGACAAATTAATTTTTGACAAATATATTAATAAACAAAATCAAAACAAAAAAAAAATTGTGTTGCCGTGGGAATTAAAATAACAAGCAGTATTCTTGTTGAAAATTTACTACATTGATAATTAATTCAGAAAAATAAATAAAATAATTAATTGTTTAAATTTCTACTTTTGCTAAAAGTTATTAAAAATTTTTTTATAAATTATAAATAAAATTAAAATAAATATAAAAAATTTAATTAAAGTTTAATATTACAATACGATATAAATGTATACGATAAAATAATGCTAAAATTTTGCACATTATTATAAAAAAAAAAGTTTTAATTTTTTTGTTTTTTAGTTTTTAACTAAAATATTTATTAATAATTATATTAAATATACACATATACATACATATTTATATATATACATTAAAATTGTTCCTATAAGTATCTATATAATTGTTAAAAAAGAGATAATTTAAGGGGAGCGAAAAAAAAAGATTGTAAACAATTTTTTTTTTAAAATAATTTTTCTGTAGATTTAATTTCAAATTTTTAATGTTTTATTGAAAAAAAATATACTTTATGATATGCTTAGAACTTAAATAATTTTTGATGTTTTTCTTATATAATAGTCTTCTATTATATTTTCGAATTTGTTTTCTTTTCTTTCTTTTCTTTTAAATACATATTATTTGTTTATGCCTGAAACACGTTAATAATAGTGTTAGTGTTTAATATAAAATTTAGTTTTACATATATTTTTATGTTATTATGACGAAAATTTTATTTGATTAAAGCTACTAAACAGATTTTGAAGAATTCGAAAGAAATATATATATAATTTTTGTTTTTTATTTTTTGAATTTTGTTGTTGTGATGTTATATATTTTTGATATAATTTGAATTTCAATTTAATATATAATATATAAAGATATTCCAACAACAATTATCCATTTTTTATAAATTTCAACAAAAAAAATTCATCTTATATTTACATTAACTATATATATTTCAAATATGGGATTAAATTATCTTATTACATAATATATCATAATTAATTTATTTATGGTGTGACGACTTAATTGTTACTTGAGAACAATTCTTAGTCAGAGTTTATATTAATAAAACGTCTATAGTAAATAATATATTTTGTCATTAAAATTATATGATAGTAGTCATATAATTTCATAGATGTCGCTTAAAGATAACAATTATTTATCTATATTCTATACAATATAAGGCATTAAACAAGAAATCTTAAAATTTATTTTTAAATTTTTATCGAGACAAAATTTTCAGCTTTAATACACTTTTACATTTAAAAACATATACTTATACACACTTCCTATGTCCTTTTACTTTTTATATATTATATTATTATATTTACTATAATATAATGCAACGGCAACACTAACAAAAATGCTTCTAAGATTTTTCTAAATGTTATACTTTCAAAATCTTTTTTTTTTATTTAAAAATTTTTATTTGAAGAGAATAGTTTTTAAAGTTTCTAGGAAGTTGTAAACTTAAAATAAATGAAAAAAAAAAGAATAAAACAAAATGGTGAGTATTTTTTCAAATTTTAATTCTAAATTAATCTTATAAGAAATGAAGAAAAAAAATTGACAGGTGAAATCTAAAAATATAAGTGTTCTTTAAACGTTGTGGTTTGCGTAAACGTTGTATGATGGGTGAGAAAAAATATTTCCGTACTATTGAAGAATAAATTTTTTTTTAATGTCACTGGTGAATGATGGTTGTGTCGCGATTTTCTTTTGAAAAAACAGCCTTTTTAATAGTTTTAAATTTGTATAATTGTACGATTTAGAACAACTTGTTATAATAACGCTCAAATACAATAAAATTCCACATGTTTAATTAATAAGAGTAACGTGAGACTAAAAAATATTTCAACAACTTTTGTTTTTAAAGCTTAAAATTTCTTTTATATTTAACAACATTTGCCGAAAACTATTGTTATTGCAATTGTCAATATTAAAATATTTCATGATCCTAAATAAAAAAATGTTTGACATTACTAAAGGAAATTAAGAGAGAAACGTTAACAATAATATCAAAATGATTGAAACATAACAATAGTTTTAATCACTTTTAATTGTCAGAAACTGAGAACTTTTATTTTAAGATCATTGTGGGAAATTTGGTTATTACAGAAATTAAATGAAATTATTAGATTTAATAAACATCATTTGGATAAAATAACAGAACCTTAATATAACAATAGTTCTTGTCAAAAAGCTCTTGTCAAACTGACAATGATTTAAAATAATTAATCAACGAAATTATCTGCATATTGTTTACAAAGGGTACAATAAGAGTACATGTAAGAAACGTGAATTTTAATAATGTAAAACTTATACAAAAATTACATAATTTTGTTAACATATTTTGGAACTAGTAGGTTAAAACTTTTTTTTTAAGTTGTCATTTTTTGTTTTTATTACATACATATTTATTTTTGATTCATTTTCTTTTGATTTTTGGAAATTTTAAGTTTATGAAATTTATTTTCATTTAATATTGTGTAAATTTTTATTTTTAAATTATTAAGAAAATTTAAATATTTAACAATTAACCTCAAAAGAGCACATAATGAAGAAACAAGAAAAATAAAAAAATTATCAAGAAAATAAATACAAGCAAAAATTACAATGCAGCAAAAAGCAAATATGTACAAAAATTTTAAAATAGCAAATTTACATGTAAGTATTTTCATATAGAAATTCATTAAAAATTCAGACATTTCATTGTAAAATTTATTTATTTTTTGTTTTAAGATTTTAATTATTTTTAATTAAAATTAACTTATTATTAGTCATTGAAAAAAAATTTCAATTACGCTTAGTTTTTTTTTCAATCATTGCATAACTCTCGTATACATTAGAATTTTTTTTTAAATCTTTGCATATTTTTTATATATTTTGATCATTTTGCATACATTTGACATTTCGAATTGCTTTTTTTATTCATAATCCGCGCATTTTCATTACAAATTTTGATGGCGGTTTTTTCCAAACAATATACCCATATACATGCAGTAAAGCAACAATATTGTATTTGCACAAAAAATTATTTGTCAAAAATAAAAAGAAAAATTAATGCAAATGCAAAATAGTGACAAAAATAATCAAAATCCAAAAATATTATTTTGTTGCACACATACTCGTACATTTTTTAAGTAAAAATAGCATTTTTAGTCATTTTCAGAAACATAAATTTTAATTTTCATAATATGCTATCCTTATTGCACGCATTTTCCATACTTTGAATATCTAATGACATTTTTATTAAAATAACTTTTAGTCCTGTATAATTTCCCTAAAATAATTATTTTACCTATATTTAAAATGTACATATCATGTAGAATATGAAACATAACCCTACCTTAATTAATTTTAAAATTTTTTTTACAAAAATTTTACGCATTTAAAATAAAATTTCATTTCCAACTTCATATCTACGCTAAATTGCATATTTTACAATTTGATCCTACTTTGTTTTTACACTAATTCGCTTTGAAATTGCACGATACAGCCCTGCATAGAAATTTCCCTTTTTTCTCTTCAAAAATATTAATCACATTTGTAGATTTTGTAGTATTAGAAAAAATTACAAAAGAAAAAACAATTCTTTTTACTCTTCACTCTCTTTCAGCATAAAAACAAAAGCTAAATGAATTTTTCAACTTTTTGAAATTTGACAAAACAATAAAAAACATAATATTTTGTTGATGTATATTTTCTTATTGTATATGTATTGCAAAAAATGTAAAAAAATACACAAAATAAACGAAAACACTGCGATTTTCGAATTTTCGAAATTTGTATTTAAAATACCAAAAAAAATAACACAAAAATTATTTTGTACCTTTTGTCGAGAATATTTTTCTGGAAATCTTTTCTACTCTTATTTTCTCTCTTTTGTTTTTTTTTTGGTTTCGTTTCTCTTGTTTAGGTAACTGATGTTGATTTGGAAATAATGGCAGCAACTGGACGAAGTCCATCATCTGATTCTGGCGTTGGATTAGCAGTGTCTGATATTAGAAATCGGTACAAAAAATACTAAAGCACAGATTTTTATTAATTAAAACGCACAATTTTTTTAATTTATAATTAAAAACAAAAACACTAAATGTTGAAAAAAAAGGGCGTTTACACTATTTTATGTCAAGATTTCAAAAATTTGCAATACATTAATTAATTTTATCGTTTATAAAAATTTAATTGGAATAATTGTTTAGAAAAAGTGATCAAACATGAAATTTTTCTATTCTCGACTGTTTTTATTTAGAAAATATTTGAAATTTGAACTTAAATATGCAAAATGCTATTAATAGGGTTCAAACACTTACCTAACTGCTACCGTTCAAATTTTAATTTAATTTAATTTCTTACTGTCAAATTTTAATTTTCGGGTTTAGTATATCAAATTGCATATTACATTCTGTTTGCTTCCAACATGATCATAATACTTATAATCATTTTGTAAATATTTTGTAGTAGGTACAGTAATTATTTACAGGTAGTTTTCAAACTCAACATTTCTGCTTATCATCTTAGAATTGAATTTCTAATAAAAGGCTATAACAGTATTTTCTCATTTTTATTAAGAAAAACGTAATGTAGTTCGTTAGTAACCCTTAAAATAAAATTTTTATTCAAATAAGGGTAACTGGCATTAAACAAATGTATGGGAAACTGTCAGCAGTTGATAATTAAATTAAAATCCTTGATAATAGCTAGTTAATGTTTTAAAAATTTTCATTTGAGTACTTTAAGCCCCCTTAGTATGAAACAATTTGCAAGTGTGAACATATTACAACAAAATGACATGAATGTTATTGCAAATTAATTTTTATTTTATCTGGAAATATACGATAAATATAAAATTCCAATAATTTCAATAAATTTAATTTTAAATAATGAGTTTTGTTAATAAATTTTTAAATATCAAGTTCACGTAACAACATTTTTGATGTTTAATTCACTGTCAAACAATTAAACTTAAAAGTGCTATCTGTTTTTGAAATTTACAAGTGATTTTTAAGTGTATTTGACAATATTGTCACAGAATTCATTGCGATTCGGTGTATTCATAAAAATAATTTGGTATTAAATTTGTGTATCAATTAAAAATTTGAAATTATACAAGAAATATGTATAAATCGTGTGTTATGTATATACTAACATGGTTAAATGTTATTGAAATAAGTGTTATTTAGCTATTGTCAAATGTCACATAATGTTGTTAAAAATTATGAAACTTCAAGGAATTGTTTTCATAATGATGTCATTTTCTCTAAAAGGTCCTTATTTTCACCATAGTTGTATGAGCAATCTTGCAGTTATATAGTTATACACAATTGCAGAACTATTACAATATAATAGCCAAAAAGTTACAGGTTGAATGGTTCCAAGTCATGGGAAAGTGTTAAGTTCTAAGAATAATTGATTTTTTGTGCTTTTTGAATGTAGACTAAATGTGTTTTATAGCATTTTCGTAATTTTAAGTTATTTATTTTAAATAAATTTGAATAAAAACAATTTACGTTCGCTTTTCTAATTTAACCATAATATACACGCTAGGGTTTAACACATTATGAATCTTATTTGAATAAATAAAAATTTCGTTCTCTAACTCATAAAAAAATATTAAGTAAAATGTACTTTCCGAATAACTTTTTGCAATAAAATTTTCGTTTAAAATTTAATTCACTTGTAGTCCTATTACCCTGCTCTTCCTCCTCTATAAATTACCATTATAATTTTCGATTTTCGAATTGTGTTGATCATTTCAAATCATTGTGTAATTAAATATTCTACATTTTAAAATCGAAAACCTTAATTTAAATTTTCATCTTCATTTAAAATTTCACAACACCTAAATAAAAAAAAAAAAATTTTCATTTCATAAACACTTCGAAAGTTCAATTTCGAAAAGATTTTTTCCTTAACAACAAAAAAGAAACAACTAATTCACATTGCACAAGAGATGAGCAACAAAAAAAAAAAAAATTGCCAAAAAAAAGAAAACATAAAAAAACATATAAAAAATAAAATTATTTTATAGACCTGCATGTCCACTGCCATATCGACCATTATCCGCTGGACCAATTTTACATCGCCATCATTATCATCATCATTCATCATTACGTCATTTAGGAGGATCACAAAATCGTTTAGCGCCAACTAAAACTGTTGGTACAAATACACCAACAAAACAAGGTAGTTTAGGTGCTAATAACAACAACAATAATAATAATAATAACAGTAATATTGAAGGAAATGGTGGTGGAGGTTATAATCAACAACAACAACAGCAACAACAACAATTACAGCTACAACATAATTTACAGCGAAGTGATATTATTGGTGAAAAACAAGATGATTCATCAAATGATAGAAAGGTGAATAGATTTTTTTGTTATTTGCTTTTGTTTTTATTGTTTGATTTTTTTTATTTTTCTTTTTTATTTTTATTTTCCATTTTATGTCATTAGTTTTTTCAATTTTGTTTTTTTTTTTTCTGCAAAAAAAAAAACAAAAAATATTTTATTTTTCACATTATTTTAAAGTCATTTGAGGTTCAAGAAAAAAAATGACAACAACACTGAAGAAGGCTAAAAGTAAAGATAAACAATAAAAATAGAAAAAAAAAACATCATAAAAGCAAAATTACTGTTATAAATTGTTATTGTAATTTCTTTGTTGTAAAATGTCCTCTCTCAAAATAATGTCATTTTGAAAAAAAAAAAAAACCAAAAGAAACAATTTGACATTTCGACATTTCTTTCACTTTTATATTGTATTGTCAAAAAATTTAAGTATGGCCGTTTTTTTTTTTTTTATTTTTTATTATTGTTTTATTTTTGATTTCTTTTTTTATTATTGTAAAGATTTTTTATTTGTATTTTTATATTCTATCATTTACTTTGAATAGATTTTTATGTTTTATTTTTTTTTTATAAAAGTGGAAACACCTTTTATAGCTACTACACTTTAAATGAAATTTCTCTTAATACATAAATAAATATACACACAAAAATACATGTACATAATGTCCTTGAAAATTTATTTCTTTCTTTCAAAACATACAGAAATCGACAAAAAAAAGGACAAGGAATCAATATTATATTTTAAGTTCTTTAATATAATAGTTTTGTATCAGTGACAATTCAATTTTTTTTCAAGAAATTTCTAAAGTACAATTTGATTTTATTCAACACTGCAAAAAAAAGCAAATGTGCTAAAATCAAAAAATTTATATTGGCTGAAAATTAATGATTTTAATAGAAATTATGGTCTTAATAAAAAAAATTAGAGTGTATATTATAAAAATAAAATTACAACAATAATAAAAAAAAATCACACCCCTATTATTTAAAGATGAATCACTATGTAATACTACGAAAAGTAATTACGAGATATTATATCGTAAAAATTTGAAAAATTACCCAAAATTTTGATTAATGTTTGTGACAAAATAAGTTTTTATTTGATATAATTTATTTTATTTCAAATATAGGAATTAATTTTTTACATTTAGAGTGTGAATATCATATTTAAAAACTGCCGCCCGAGCATAGCTATAATAATGTCTTGTTAAATAATGTGTATTGTATTTTCTTAATTAAGCAGAACATTATTTGTCTAATTTAATTAAAAAATCATTTGGTACTAAAAAGCACTAATTTTTATCGAACCATTATGGAAAATTGTGCGATTTTCCCTGCAATATGTAGGGGGAATTAAGAAACTTTATGTTATCATTTAGAAAATTAAACAAATATTTGTTGCATGAAAGTGATTTTTAAAAATTTCACTAATGTTGCGTTTGTATTTACAATAAAATTCGAAAATTTTTAGTGCTTTAGTACAATATTGTTCTATATAAACACCTAATCTTATATTTTTCCGCAAAAAAAATGATTTTATTACAATTTTTTTTGTCTCTTCTTTATTTTTTATTGACAAGAATCGTTACTGATTTTCTCTTGTTTTACTGTTTATTCTTGCATTTGATGTGTTCTCAAAGATTTAAAATAATATCTGCGTACTTGTAACAATTCTACCTTTTTTAAATGAAGATAGAATCACAAAATTGAATATTTTATGATAAAAAAGAATACCAGCTTAAATGACAATTTTTCAAAATTACTTTATAATAAAATTTGATTGGGGTTGGATTTACGTTTAATGGTTTTTCACTTAAATGGGATGAATTGAAATTTTATCACTCATATTATTAAAATTGAGCACATAGAAAAAACACGTACATAACACTAATTTTATTGAAATTGTTAACTTTTACTTTGGAATAATTTGTCGGTTTTAATGTTATTGAGATACTGTGGCACTAAAAATTTGAAAAATTAAAATTTCTTTCAAAGAATGGATAAGTACGAGTATATGGATAAAACTTAATTAAAATTTTGACATCTTGCAATATTTTTGACATAGCCTAAAATAAATTAATTTTTGAGCCGCAAATCGAGTCTAATTGAGCGATTCAAATCCTGACATTAATAGCTCACCGAAAACAATCATAATTAGCGTAAATACTAATGAGTTGGAAACGGTTAGTTCCCTCATAATAAGGAACTGGCGCCCGAACATTTTGTATGTTATTTTAAAAGTAGTGGAAATTTGTTAATTTTTCACTAACTGAAAAACAAAATGAATAAAGAAAAGTACGTGTTTAGAACTTTTTCAGTCTTTTTTCTAAAAAAAAAAAAAGATTACTCCTAAAATTATGCAATTTTTCTTTTTTCCCTTTTAAATGCATACATACTGCATTTTAAATGCTCTAAGGTTTTCTTTATAAATATTTATGTACTTTATACTTAAATATGTATATACGTATGTAATTTTAGAATTTTGAGTTAAAAAACTGAATAAGTAATATTATGTAAACTTACCATTTATATAAATAAAATGTATTTGTGTACTTATATTGTGTACAAGATAAAAAATCCTATTGTCCTTCAACTATAGAACTTCAAAAAAAAATAAAAATAAAAACGAAGAACCGAAGTGAAAAAAGATGTTATCTAATAAAAATGCTCTGCATATTTACAAAGGAGTAAAACGATAAAAAAAAGAAAAACAAGTAAAAACGTTTCAGTCGGTATGAACCGACCTTTCATACCGAATTGAATTATACCCTGCACCTTTCATTGTTGTATAGCAATTAATCAAACCTGTGAAACCATTCTATAGAAACTTCACGGTCAGACATATGACCTATAACTGAACACACAACTACCAAGTTTCATGAATCTGACTTTTTTTTTCCAAATATTTAAAATTAGCTTTTGGAGTTGTATGGCAGGTACCCGACCTGCCAAGAAATTCCACTAAAACTTCGCAGGTATATCTGATCTATAATTGGACACACAACTGCCAAGTTTCATGAATTTGACTTTATTATTTTGCCGATTATAAAAAATTTGCTTTTAGAGTTGTATGGCAGCCACCCGAACCGGTGCAGCTATCTCATTAGAATTTTTAGAGCATATGTAGAATATAATTGGACACATGTATACAAAATTTTATATTCGTACCTTTATTAGTTTTTGAAATAATTAAAATAAACTCTTTGAGTTGTATGGCAGCTACCCGAACCCGTTGTCCGAATTGGTCCAATAACAATAGGATTCGTCCTTGGCACAAAAGAAGCAACTTGTGAAAGTTTGGTGTTGATTGCATTATTCGTTTTTGAGTTATCGTGCGATCGGACGGACGGACGGACGGACATGTCTGAATCAATGCAGAATTTTACGCTGAGCAAGAATATATATATATGCCTATACCGCAGGTGACTCCTTCAAGTAGTTACAAACTCCATACCAAAGTTAATATACACTTCACGAAGTGCAGGGTATAAAAATATGTAAAAAAATTTTAAATTAGCAGAGAAAAAGAAGTTCATTCATTTTTGACTATATAAGTACTTGTATATTCAACTCTCTGACGGTTAGTTTGAGTTCTCCAGGGGCATTTTGTATTTCTGTGGCAATGAGACAAAACTATCCAGATTCGAGAAAATGACTTTAAAGAATATTTTGACTTGACACTAAACCATGTTTTTGATACTGAACTTTTTGAGCATAGTATGGAGTTAGAGGTAATTGAAAGCTAGCGAAATGAAAAGATTAAAAGCGGAAATTTTATGCTGTGGTGGTGGATTTTTTGATATTCTATTCAAAATTTCAAGATTGCGGCACTTACTTTGGTTGGCGCTTTTTCCTAGAGAAGATGCTTGTCAAGAGTTACAGGATGCATAATAGTAGAGAACACATACTATGCGAGTATCTACCTCTATCAAAAAAAAAAAACAATTTTAGGAAAATTCGAATTAGATACGGTCGTAAAGAAATTGTTATATTTCGTGAAAGCATTTTCGTTATTTTAAGAAATGCGGATGTGTGTCATATGCTTGCCGGCGGACCTTAGGTTTGTTTTCTTCTGGGAATGTGTGTAATAGGGTTCACTTCTTCAATTCATCTTCTTGGAGTTTTCCGAGTTTAGCCGATATTTTATATATCTAAAGTTGGGAATACGGAAATTTTAAATATCGTAGTCTTTCGTTTTTTGCAAACAGTTTTGCTTATTGACAGTTGATTTTAACTTCTGTTTACTTAGACAGTTTTGCCTTATTGCCATAGATTTGAACCAGATATCCATGTTTAGAGCGATTGTGTAATTTTTCTGTTCTTCTATTTTATTCATACAAATTATGTCATATACACAGGTATATATACTAATGTGTATATATATATATGAAAACAATTTTTAGTTTTTTTTAGTTAGTCATTCTTGTTCCTTTAGCTTTAAGCTGAGCAAAATTTTTGCTATTCTATTTGCATTTTATTATATTTTTTTTTGTTTATTTTTATTGTTCTTGTTGCAGTGATAAATTTCAATTTTAATTTTTTTTCTTTAATTTTTTTTACTTTATGCTACTGCTGCTGCTACTTGCTACAAACTTACTATATTTGCTATCTTTATTACTACCTTTTATTTTATTTCATGTTTACTTTTTTTGTTAGATGTTTTTTTTTTTTCAAATATCAAGTTCTTCAAATATTTTATATTAAGAAAGTTTTATTGTCATGTGCTTGTTGTGTATGTGTGTATGTGCATTGGTTTTGTAAATAAATATTCATATATGTGTCCACAAATATTGTGAATGGATTTGTTGTGTTATAAATGACGTTTAACAGAAAATTCATGTTGTTCTTTTGTTTTTTGTTGTTTTCATTAGATGGGATTATTGCATTTTGTTTTTGTTTTCTAAAATGTTTTAGAATAGTGAATTTTGCTGTTGTTTTTTGTCCTGTGCAGGAAAATATAAAAATATACTTGCTTTAAAAATTGGTTTTGTTGTTGAATTTCTATTTTTTCTTAGAAAAACATAAATAAAGACAAAATAAAAATTTTTTTTTTGTAAGTGTTGGACCTTGTAAACATTTTGAAAGAAAAAAGAGATGTAAAGATAAAAATTATTAAGACCAGTTCAGCAGAACAAGATTATGTCAATTTAAAAAAAAAGTGAAGTGAATTTTTTGAAAAAAAAAGAAAAGGTTTTTTTTTGAACAATTATTTTAACCTAAATAAAATGTAAGAGTCGAACAATTAGAAACACTAGTGATTTTTTGTGTCAATTCAAACTAAGAGCTATAATGTATTATGACCCCGTGCTATATCAGTCAAAAGAACTAAGTAACCACTTTTCTCCCTATCGTTCTCTGAGTTTAATTCAGGTTTTATATTTTGCATTACTATTACTCACGTATATTTCAGAAGAGAGCGTGATAATTCTCTCACTTTCTTATCATCCGCTAAGTACAAGAGTGTGAGATACAGAATGAAGCGCCTGTTTTCAATTTTTAATCTAGATTAAAGATAAATTCCCAAATTAATTTTTATGTAAACTTTTTCGAGCAGGACAGAATTTTTGAAATTGTGTATGTGTCACTTAAGGTGATTTCATTGGTTTGTCTTTGGTGCATCGAAGTAATACGAGAGCATATATTTTATATGAAAATTTGAATTGTATTCTTGCTTTTTTCTCTTTCTAAAAAAATTGAACGAAGTCAAACGGGGCCATGAGCCTTCATGAGAGAAATTAGAACTTCATCAGTCAAAGACTTTAGACATTTACAATTTCCTTTAAAAATCATCTATTTCTTCATATATATTGTTGTGTAAATAAAATTGAAAGAAATTTTTTAAATAAATGTC
Organism: Condylostylus longicornis; assembly: GCF_029603195.1. Lineage (NCBI taxonomy): Eukaryota > Metazoa > Arthropoda > Insecta > Diptera > Dolichopodidae > Condylostylus > Condylostylus longicornis. The sequence goes on along the minus strand of NW_026578052.1, from coordinate 1,724,353 downwards.
AATGATGACATTATTATGAACTTGTCAAAAATTAATTTTAACATTTTTCAGCATTTTCGTGTCTCTCTTTATTAATAGTTTTTTTTACATTTATATAATTTTTTTTTCTCTCACTGTTTTATATATAAAATTTTTATAAAAATTTTATTTTTTGTTCTCAATATTGATTTTGATATTCTGTGGCTCTATGAAATTTACTAAATACAAAAAAATTTTTTATTGCTTGAAATTAAAATTGTCTTTATTATTTTCTTTATGTTTGTAATTATTTTTAATATTTTGTTCATTTATATTTTGTATATAGGGACTGAAATAAAATGTAAATAATATTTTTTTTTTATATTTATGTGTCTATGTGAAATTATTACATAAATCGTATGTCTTTTTATATATAAAAATAAAAATATTTTATTTCTTTTTTTGTTTTTATTAATTTATTTTTGAATCCAAGTTTTGGATTGCGTTCCTATATTGAATTCTGTTGTGCTGTTGTTGAGTATGATCAATTTTATTCGAACTCGAACATAAATTTATGCATAATAGTATTTGTATATATATATATATATACTCATATTTATACATTATATTTTATTTTTATATGTGTATTTAATTGATTTTTTTAATATATATTTCAATATAATATTATATTATAAATAGAGAAAAAAATAACAGGATCAAAAAAAAGAGAAAATTTTTTTAATATTTTTTCTCCCCCTCTTTTTTATTATTATTATTAATAATAGTTTTAGAGCTAGTTTTTATCGTTGTTATTATTTTTTTTTCTTTTATTTCTTTTTTTTCCCCTCTCATCTTATATTATCAATACTCTTAAAATAAACAAAACCAAACAAACAAACAAACAAACAAACAACAAAAAAAACCAAATATGCAGGAATACAACTGTGATGATACAAGATCAAGAAGAGGAAGTGAAACTCAATTACCTAGAAGTGAATATGAACATGAAACGGTAAGTGTTATACTCTAATGGTTTGCAAAAACTAAAGAAAAATGAAGTTATATAATGCACCATTTTGAAGAACCAAAAAAAAAAATATATTTAATATAAATATGAGAGCAAAAAAAGAGCACAAAAAACAAATTTAAATGGAAATCATTCACTGTTATATTTGCTCACCTTATTATTAATTTGGTCTATACGCCATTTATTTGATTTTAAGAAAACCGATTTTCAACCTTGAGAAAAGGAGATATGCAGTAGATATAGAACAAAAATGGTGGATAAAGAACAAAATCGACACTGTGATTCTCTCAGAACCAATTAAGTTTATGAAAAACGGGCAAACAGATTCTAAAAGGCCACATTTTATAAACGTCAGATGAACTTTTAAGTCAAAAAATTTGAAAATAGCGTATAGACCAAAGTATAATATTTAGGTGGCAATTTCATATACTTATATACAAAAATACATGTACAATTTTACATTTTAAAAACAAGAATAGAAATAATATGAAATAACACGTACAATATAACATGTACGTGTGTATATTTCAAAATATAGATGTGAAAATCTTTTACTACACAATGCAGGTGTCTGTTTTTTTTTTTTGTTGTGATGCATTTTCTTTTTGTTTTTAAATGTGAATTGAAGATTCTTCCAATTTTTTTTTTAATTTTCATTTGGTTTCTCTCTTGATTTTCTCCTTTTACCTTTTTCATAACAATATGTTTAATTTTTAAACACGAACACAAATTATTTTCCAAAAAAAATAAAAATATTTTTTTTTTTATATTGTAAATTTGCTTGCTAAGTAAACTTGTGTATTTTGGCTTACTGCCATTTACAAAATTATTTTAAGGTTATTGAAAAAGTTTTAAAGTAGAAATAAATGAGAAAAAAAGAAAATCAATGCCATGCCACTGAATTTTTTTTTTTTCGTTTTCTTTCATATTTGTTACTTTTTATTATTATTGTTATACATATTACTCTGTGGGTTTAAACTGTTCTTTATTAAGAATAATTTACTGTTCATTTTGTATTCTCATTTCTATAAGAAAAAAAAAAAGTTTTTAATTCTCTCTTTGCATTTATTGTATAAGAAGAAATGGTATGAAAAGTATAGGAAATTTCTCATGAGGAATAGTTTAAAATCCAAAATTTATGGTTATTTTCCGACTCTAGTAGTGTTTTAAGTTATGTTATATTGTAATTGTTATAACAAAAAAAAAACTCTTTTCCAAATATGAAATTGATTATAAGAGAAATTTCTCTTTACATTTCTTTTGAGAAAATTGAGTTTACAGTTTATAAGTATAATATTATATCTGCATTACTTTAGAATGAAATTTCAATTTAATTTCTGTTATATAATATTAAGGGTGATGCTACATTATTATTTTGATTTTTAAACTGGGAAATTGAAATCTGATATATTTTTATTTTTCCATAAATTTTAATTACAAAATTTTCTACTTTTAATTTAAGAATTTAAGATTTCAAATTTTTAATTTTTGATTTTTGAAATATACATAGATGCACGATATAGTATATTAAAAATTTAAGTATACCAATTATGTATAAAATTTCGTAGTGGTATAATTTGAATTAATTGTTATAATATTGATTTTACACCGCCCTGGCTAACATAAGGCAATCATTAATGAACTATATTGACTAGAAGCGTTGTTTAAATTAGTATTATATCAATTATAATAATCGAATGCCATTTATAATATTATACAAAATTTTTGAACATTTTTGACATTTTTTGTCATAGGAACGAAAATTTTTGATATATAAATGAATTTAAAATTTTTTTTGTGTTTAAAAATTGTGTTTTAATTTCTTTAAAAACACTTCGTGGTTTTATACTTCTATGAATCCTGTAAAGGAACAATTATAATTATACATAGTTTTTGAAGTGAAAAACAATTACTGTCAATTTGGTTCCTAAATTGTGTTCTTGTGAATGAATCCTGTAACAAAAACGCTACGATTTTGTATGGTTTAAGTTTAATATTGAGAATATGTTAGCTTGATTGATAATAACTCAACACATTATTTTACAGTTGAGTATAACAATATTTGTAAAATTTATTTATCTTATTTTAGACAAAAACCCTCTCTGTCTTTCCTTATTTTTTTCATTATCAACGTGGATTCATACTTTCTTTGTTTGTAAACGTCACTATAAAAATTAATAAATTTTGAGTTTTAGCAATTAATTGAGCAAATTTGTAATTATTTTATATATAAGAATGTACATACTTCACTCTTCTAAATGCACCTCATACTTTTCCCTTATTAAAATTTTATTTTTTAATCCGCGACACAATTCTTACAATTACTGTTTCTTCTTCCTATTTCTGCTCTCTTTTTAATTCAGATAACACTACTCGACTTTTCGACTCTCGAATTAAATTGCATTGTGCTGTATTTAAGTTGTACTATAATAATTTACGATTAGATATCAAAATCAAAATAAAATTGCATATTTATAGGAGTGACAAAACGAGTGAAATAAAAAAACAAAAAATTATTGCTGAAAAATTCTACTTAAAAACTATAATTAAATTTTATTTTATTTGTTTTTTTTTTATTACAAAACTTAATATACTAACATATAAATTGTTATATAAAACTCATATACATTCAAATTTTATATATGTATATAAAAAATAAATTTATATTCTAATTATAAAAAAAAAAAAATTAATTATTTGTCAATTTTTATAACGTTTCATTTCTGAATTTTGCTTATATTTGATTTGTTTGTATTGTTTTTTTTTTGTAAAGATAATACATACATATTAAGATTTATATGTATGTGTGTATGAGTAATATATATGTAGATATGCAAATTATTCTTAAAGTTTATCTTGTAATCTTTGTCTTAATTCATTATTCGTTTTAATTGAATGTGTTGAGTTTTCATCTACTACTGATGTCATATTATAATCTTTTGGTGGTTCACTCGGTTGACATACAAATCTTGATGTTGGTGGACTACCACTTAAACCAAATTTTGGTCTTGGTATACGTAATTGTTTAACATCATTTAACCAAACGTCCATTTTTCTGAAGAATTTTTTTTTTTTTTTGTTCGTTATGTGGAAAGGAACACAGCGGCAACGACAACCTAAATATCGTGAATTTCAATTTATGTATTCGATTTTTCGAGTGTACTATGAGTTCTCACTGGGTTTCTCAATCTAAAATTATAAAGAAAATAGAATTTTATTAATTAAAAATAGAATAAAATATTTAAGAGCAAAATCTTATATACAAGCACGCATGCATGCCTTTTTTTTTCATGATACAATTTTGTAGGGACTTTTGTGCTTTATGTATAAATACTAATTATCTTTAATTTACCAATTTTTTTTTAGAATTCGAAAAAGCATTGCATGTTCAAAATAATAATTGAGGTAAAATGTATATATGTAGACCAGTTTTAAACAGAGTAGGCAGAAAAGAGTTGAAATTAATGGTCATTTTGTGGGATGCCAATGTCTTCAAACTTATGTACTGTAAAATCACAATTTTTTAATATTTCATTTTTGTGTAAAATTTAAAAATTTACGGAAAACTTTTAAGTAAGTTTGGCTCTTTCTTTTCCATTAATGAGGTTTTCGAAATTAAATTAGCATAGATGTTTCTTTTCAAGCACCAAGGAAATTTCCAAGCATATATTTAAAACAATATTAGAACTGTCAAAAATTCCTTTTTTCAACATGTAAAACTAGCAATAGCTTTTACACCGCTTCGTATAGTTTATCTATCAATTTGAATGAAATATTTTTGCCTACTTTTAGGATAAAACAAAAATTCCACCTTTATTTATATACACGAGATATAATAATAAACAGAGAAAGATTATACTCTATTTATAATTTCTTTGCTTTCTAAAAGTGGCAATCGATGCCGCTAACTTTATATAACACTGTTAAAGTAATTTGAACACTTATTTAATAAATTACCAAAGAATTTTTCAAATACCCCGTAGTTCTTATGTAATTAGAAAATTTATTGCATGTTCTCATAACGTTTTTTTGTATTACTCATACATATATACTCATATAGATATTATTTTCTTCTCTTTTTATTACATACAAATAATTTCGTTGACCTTCTCCGCCTCGAATTTGTCTGAAAACTAAGTATAATGTAAAAGGTAAACAAAAACAAAAATTATATAGGTCACATATGGAAAAAAGATAAAATATTAAATGAAATAAAATATAAAATATAATCTGGTCAGCTTAAGATTAGCAAAAAAAAAATAGAGAAAATAAAAAAGTCTTTAGAAAAAAATAATGAATAAGAAAATAAATTGAATTTTCACAAAACACGAAAAATAATTTTTTTAAATAAAAAAAATTAATGAAAGGAAATAAAACAAAAAAATAATTAAAAAAAAAGGGAGGAAGGGATGAATTTTTTAGAGAAGAAGAGCAGAGAGGAGGAGAGAGAAGAGAACGAGAATTAGACAATTAAACTCACAGGAGGTCGCGAATATAACAAATTTTATATTTAAATAATTTGAATTAGAGATGCAATACAATAGTAAAGTCCACAAAACAAGAGACCTGGAGCCTATTTTTCAAAACAAAACAAAAAATGTTTCCTTGCTACTAATATTCCTTGCTATATTGGCGAAAAAATGAGAAAGAGTAATTGTGTTGAGAGAGCTACTCACTCTATTTTAATTTCAATCGAATTTTACGTCATAAGAGTATCCGAAAAGTTTAAATTTTCGAATATCTTTTAGTATTTGCGTTCAAAATGTCCTCGTTTATCAATTTTCTAGTCATTTGGAAATTAAATTCTACAAAATGTTACTAAAATTTGTTGATTATCAAAATTTCACCTAGTATTTTAATATTTGCAGCCTATTTGTAGTCAAAAATAGGGGAAAAAATTCAATGAGAAAACCAACTGATACACTCAAAATAAATTTAACTCACTCAAAATAAATTTAAAATAATATTTAAAACTTTTCAAATTATTTGAAGGAAGAGAAAATAAATTTTTTGATTTCATTACCTTTTATTAGCGTAAATGCATAAATAGGTCACATTTAAGTTTCTCTTCGTTTACCTATGTATCTGTTATACATGCATTTATAATAAATGCATATACATACATATACCTACAAAAACAGATATTTTAATGTTGCACTTTGAAAGCAAAATAATATAGAAGAAGAACTAAAGACTAAATAAGAATAAGCCATAAAAATAAAAAAAAGCAGGAAATTTTTAAATTTTTCTAAACATTTGAAATTTATTTTATTTCCAAATTTCAATTGCAAAATAAAATTTTATTTGAGATAGAAAGAGCATCGTATGCAATTTAAACCTTCTCTACTTTGAATAATAATTCTATTTATTTTTTCTTGAATTTTTATTTTTTTCTTGAATATTAAAATTATATTAATAAAATCTTCATATCCTTTGGGAATTGAAGTAAAATTTTCTTTTTCATATTTTCTAATTTCAATTACAAATCAGGTGTAATAATTAATTAGTTGTTATATTATAATATTAATTCGTAACTGTATATGATACCGTGTATACTTGGGAGGGAAAAAATGGTTGTATAAGGTTTTCAAAATGAATTTTATGAGATTGAACTACTTAACTTTGTAATATCAGAGCGGAAATTGGGAAAAAGTTCACAAAGTTTCTAAGAATAGAGATAAAAAACTTGATCTTTCACATTATGGTTGAATAATTTTTGAGGTTTTTTTTTTAAGTCACAAGCTATTGTACCATTATTTTAATGGTATCCTTATAGTTTTTGAATTAATGTTGTTCTACTGTCTGAAATTGTCAAGATTTTTCCCAATTTTATTTTATTCGCAGATATTTGACTTATTGACTTATGACATATTTGACTTATGAAGCATTTCAAATGAACGTAATTTTAGTGTGTTCTTCAACTATTGATTCCTTCTTTGTAGTACAATTGGTTCGTTTATGTAGTACAAAAACTTTCATATATAATTAATTTTGTATATTCTAATTAAGTGCAATAGAATGGAAAAGAATAATTTTTAATTAATAATTACGTGTAATTAAATAATTATAGAAAAATACTAATAATTACTTTATATAATAAATAATTTTATTACTACAGAAATAGGACTCTTGGTTAACAATATTTTGCACTATAAAGTAATTAAAAAAATTTCGTACATAAAATATAAATTCTGAATACTGTAGACCACATACATACAAAATTTTTCTTCCGGAAAATTAAATAAATAATTTTATTAAATTTCAAATGAGTTCAAAATAAATAAATTTTGCTCACGACATGTACACCATGACTTTGCATTATACTACGAATATTACATAAGCAGCACTGTTTTCGTTACAACACGTTGCTGAAATTTGTGTAAATGGGGAAAATTTTTATGTAATTTATTGTTGCTCCCATAATATTTGTATTATCGCGTTATGTATGTTGTAGCATTGCAGTTTATCATTACCGAATGATAATAGCATTTCTAATTGCTTGAAATAAATTTTGGATTTGTAATTTTTGATGCAATTGTAAAAAAACAACAGATTTAATGATTCAGAATATGCACATAATATGCATAACTAGGTTCTGTATTTTCTCAAATAGTGTCCTTTTTTCAGTCCTTCTGTTTGATATTTTACATTTAATCTGTCAATTTTTGTTTTAAAGAAGTTTTTTTTTTCACTTACTCGTGAGTGCGAATTTACAAATCAGATATTGAGAATGGTGACGTTTTTTTTTATTGAACGAAATTCTTAATTTTAAAAACTATTCGAAAAAGTTTTCTAATAAATTTTGAAATACTGATTTTGTACACTAAAATTGCGATTAAATATATAGAGCGCCATCTGTTCAACTACTTCAGAAATTAAAACATACTGAAATTCTATCAGTCTGCCGTCTTACGTACGTGTTCGTTTATGTCATAATTTCAATTGAACAATTTAATCTGAGTTTACTTTGATTATATTACGGACCAATCTATATTTACTTAAACTTTAAATTTTTGACTGAAAAATCGGAAAAATTGTCGTTGAAATTCGGATGCTAGCAAGTGGAAGAAATTTAAAGAAAAGTTAAAAGAACATTTTTAGAATCTTATGCAACACTTTCACTGAATCAGAAGTGGCCGGTTATGTGCTGATCACCTCAAATATTTTTCTCCATATTTTTATTTTTCAATAAATTTCAACAAATTTACCTTTTAAAATCAGTCCGAAAACTGTTTTACAATACAAATTTGATTTTTAGTTTTAGATTAGGGTAGTCAAAATTTTAATAGAAATTTCATAAATTAATTTTAGTTTTTTAAATTAAATTTAATTGAAAAATAACCCTCTTTGCATGCCAAAAATACTTTTTGCATAGACAAAAAAGAAAAAAAATATTTTTCAAATGGTCAAATTATAATTTTTTTTTTGTTGTTATCATGACCTATACATTGGCATCGTATCAAAGATAATAAAACATTTACAAGGATATTTTTTGAAAAAAAAAAGAGAAAAAAAGTTAAAATTTAAATTGAATTTTCGTAATTTAAAAAATTGATGTGTTTAGGGTATTCAAACTTCTTCTCTTTCTTTGCCCACACCCCAATAAATATCATTTTCACTAAAGCGGAATTTGTTAATTTAATTCCATTTTTTTTCTTGCTATTTTTGTTTCTTTTTTCCAGCGGAAATCAAATTTTCAAAAAATAGATGAAAATTCAATCATAAATATTAAAAAATCGAAAGAAAAACCGTAAAAAATCAATATGAATTTTTCAATTTTAATTCTAATTTCACATGAACATGACATTAAAATACAATGTACAAAGCGAATCGCAACAATCAAAGCGATAAAAATTTTGCAGTTTGCAATAGTGTAGCGCAAATGTTTGTAATAAACATATATTATGCATGTATGTGAGCGTATGTGTAGGTTAGGTTGCACGGCACCCCGAAGGGTAAACTTAAGCCACCTAGGCCCGTTGTAATGCCGCCCTCCCTCTCCTTTATTAGAAGCAGCCCGAATTCCTCAGAAACCGACCGCTCGCTAGGCCGTCGAAAAAAGTAGGACCCAAGAAGTCTCTGCCAAGTCAACGGGTCAACGTCCCCTTACTTCCTCGTCACAAAAGCTTCTATAGAGATCATTGTGGGGTGGCCCATCCTCCTGACATGATCGCCAATCAGACAGTGCCCAGTTAAAACATCTATCACCGCGTCAATGTCCTCCCGTCGGAGAAAAATCAGATCACTTGTGCAACGCAAATTTAGCTTTGGCCACAAATTCCTTGTCGCCGACCTCCACTAAACTTAGTTTAAGTCGATCGAACGTATGTGTAAATATGCTAGGCCGAAGATTTGCAATGATAGTGAAAAAATAGTATGTTTTTCGTCAGAAACCTTCAATTCACAGGTAATCTTGATCAAATTCCTTTTTCACTGACAAACCAGCATTTTGCCTAAATCGTCATCAGTTTATCTGCATCTTATTTATCGAGTGTCAACAGCTCCCCTTTATTTTTCGATTTTATCTTTTTCTTACTGTAGAATTGATAATGTTAGAGAGTTTTTAAAACTCTTCAAAACACTTTGTTTCAATTTATTAATTTTTTTTTCCTTATAACAAACATTTTTAATATCCGCAATGTTCTCGCTATAAATTGCAATATTTTCTCTTAAATTGACTGAAATGTCAAATTTTTTTATTTATACGTCTAATATTAAATAAAGAGATGTAAGGAAAATGATAAAGGTACCGCGAGAGAGAACAACATTAATTTATGGAATTGAACTCTTCAAAATTATGGTAAAAACAACCAACATTAGTTATTTTCTGTAGCAAATATGGTATCTTGCGGGAGTTATTGAACCATTATGTTAGAATATTTTATATTGTCTTTAAATAGAAATTTCAAGATGACAATTGAATAAACAAAACTGACTTAAAAATGTCAACCTATTTATAAAATCTTCTTACACCTGGTAAAATGTATTTTAGAATAAAAAATAAAAAAATGTACAAAGAAATTTAAAATAACAGAACAAAAAAGTTTTAGTTTTCCTTTAAATCACGTACCCAACGTTATGCACATACCATAATGGTCTCATTTTTTATAGATCAAAAAACTATAAAATAGTAACTAAGCGGTGTAACTAGTACAATAGTTACTCGTATAATCGTAAAATAAAATCACAAGGGAAAAATTTTTTTTCGTGACTAAGCATTTTTCTTGACTTTTTAAGGTCTCTTTCTACTCTATGTATGTATATGAAAACTCCTTTGAGAAGGGAAATTCATACATTACACCAGTTACATCGATGTATTGGCCTTATTTTCCTCTTTCTTCGTTTTGGGCAACAAAAGAAAATAAAAGATATTTAAAAAAGAAACTGTTCATTTGTATATACACTGATATGTTATGGTACTAGTTCATAATAATACAGAGTTTGACCTAAACGTTTTGAAATATCATTTGAGTGAAGTTTTAAGTAGAGTTTATTAGGAATAATTTGAATAAACTTGAGTACAAGGCCGCTTTTTCTTACCAAAGTTGAATACTTTGAGAATATTGTTTTTCACATTTATCACACTCATTAGCTCACTTGAAAACTTCAATCCTATAAGAGAATTTTATATTATGGGAATCGAAACGGTGCTAAAATAGGAACAATTCTTTAATCGAAACGGTGCTAAAATAGGAACAATTCTTTCTCTTTTAATTAAGCTCTTTTAATTTGTCGTATATTCTCTTCTCTCTTTCTACTGTCGTCCAAGTAAAAATTCCTTAAAGAAATGCCATGTCGTATTATAAAAATAATCTCAAAATTTATTAACCAAACTATGTCTGGATATCTTGTAAGAATATGGAAATATTTGCAAAGGTAAAAACACAAGAAAATAGAAAAAAAAACAACATAAAATAATTTCTTTTTCATTCCTTTAAGTGCTGTTAAATCCGGTTCAATACTGTATATATGTATGTATATTTCATGTACAATAAACTTTAGTTATTGGTATAGCAGTGATGTACATTTTATTCTTGACACTTGAATATAACATTAAAATTGTATATATGTTTTACTTTTCTAATATAAATGTTCCATAAAAGACACAATTTTTTTTTTTTTGTATATAAAATATAAAAATTCCGAATATAACTGAGTAATAGCAGCAAGCAGTAACAACAGCAGTAGCAGCTATAATAACAACACAACTGCAATAAAAAAAAAAAACAAAATGTGTAGTATTAAGAAATGTCTTGATAGTAATATACCATAGATTGCATATACGGCAACGATGAGTACTTAGCGTTACCATCGTGCTCATACTTCAATATAACAACATTTCTCTATTTTTATTACTACGTGCATAATATATAAACATATATATAATTCATGTGTAATATTAGTATGAGAAAATTTTTTATTTAACAGTTGTAATTCTTTTTTTCTTCTTCCAAAAAATAAAATAAAATGTAGAGAAGCCAGATAAAGGCTATCAATAGTTCAAGGTGCATATTTCGTTACATAAAGTTCGTTACTTTTCCTCTGATGTGTAAATATATATGTATATAAGTGTACAAACACAAAAATAATTTAGATTTCTTAAGAGTTGAACTTTTCAATGACTCTTTTATAAAAAAAAAAAAAAAAAAGTGTCCTATCAAAACCGGAACTATTTAAGTGAATTTTATAGTTTTTCTTTTTCTTTAATTTTTCTATTTTCTTACATAAATATTTATTTTTCAAAAAAAAAATACAAAATAAATTATGTATACAGATATATATATATGTATGTAGTGAATAAATATTGTGCATTTTACGATATATATACCTAGTTATTTTATATTTATATAGAAATTTTTAGTTTTGGGTCGCGTGATCTAATTTAATTCTTTTGAAATTTTTGAAGGTTTTGTACACGTATATAGAAATTTATGCATTATATCTCTATTGATTTATATAGCATATCCATAACTATTATACGTGCATACATATTCACACATATGCAACTTATATAACGTTTTTTAAAACTCTTATCATTTTTTCTAACACCTTCCTAACAGAATTGTGGAAAATTAAAATGTTCGTATTAGTTACCGTTTACAAATACGGTTTAGTCCGTACGTGAGGATTTCTCTTTACAAAATCTCTGAACAATTTAAAATATAAAGCTCAAATTTTGTATATAAATAGATCTTTAATGGAAGTCTATTTAATTGAGCTCCGACCGTCTTAAAATCCAAAATTACTCAAGAAGGTTCCTAAAATTCGAATTCTTGTATACCTATTTAAGGCTTGACATACCGTATCACGAACTTGCAATATAAATTTAAATAAAATTTTTATTGATTGCCGAATTTACTCTAAGAACTTTATCTAATTCAGAATAACACAAGAACAAATTGTTGTTGACTCTTTGTTGTTCTCTAAAATTTAAACCCGAGACGAAATTTTATTTAAATAGAAGAGAACAAAAGAATTTTCTCCATTCATGCTCAGTTTATTCAAATTTAATTTTCTACAAGCTTTTTAAATTTTTAAACACTGTGTAACTTTTTAAGAGAAGAAAGATAAAAAAAAAAATAAGGAAAAGAGAAAGAAAATGATTTCTTTGAAGTTTCTTTTTATTTGTACTTTTTATCATTATCTAGTTATTGTTGAGGTTGCAGTTGCTATTGTTACATAGCAGTTACTACCGATCCGATCATTTTTGTTTCTCATTTATTTTTCTTTTACCGTTTCATTCGACCCTTTTTCATTCTCTCAAATGTTTCGTTTTCTTTTTTTTTCATTATAATTATACTACGTCTACATATATGGAAAGGTAAACCGACAATAACAATAAAAAATGAGAGCAACAACTACAAAGCAACAGCAAGCACTATATAAAAAATTATTATGTGTGTTTTATTTGGATGCGGTAATTTTTTTTTTGTTTTCTTCTTTTGTTCCTGTTTTCTTTCTCTTGACTTTTCTTATTAATTCTTTAACAAGAATGTAACGGATGTTTGCCCTAGAAATGATATGTATGTATGTATATATATATATATATATATATGTGTAAGGAGAAAAGTTGAGAAAATATAAAAAAAACAGAAAATAGAAGAAAAGTAAGAAAAAGGAAGAACAAAAAAATGAAAAAATAAAACTTTTCCAATTTTAACGGGCTTTAAGAAGATTTCGAACTGTGGCATTTCCATTTTTTCTTCCTTTCCTTTCTTATTATTATTTTGTTTTTCTTTTTGAATCAAGATATCCATCCGTCTTTTATAACAATGCAATGCAGTTAATAAAATTTATGGATACAAAACCAATTTTATATGTGGTAGACATATACGAGCTTATGCTTCTCGTTTATATGTAGCTCAATAGATGGCAGTACCATTAGCAAATCACATGTATAATGTGTTAATGAGAATTTTGGAACAAAAGTTCAGTGACGTTTCTTAATTTTTGATTAATAGTACTTTAGTTTCTTTTTTGTTGCATTCACAATGAGTTTGAATTGAATATTACGATACCACATTTTAACAAGGTTTAAATAACATCGGTAATACTGTACTACTACACAATTTAAGAATTAACTTATGATTGGAGCATCTATGTCGGAATATCAACCTGTAGATAATAACCTGTACATTTGTACCTTGCTGGTCCATTCAAAATTTTATAATATTTTGCTCACAATCAGTTTGTCAAATTTCTAGCTATATGTAGAATTTGTGTTTCTATGTACAATATGTTATGTAGTATGCAGCACGTAAATTTCTCAAGCTTCATCTCACATGTTCTAATAAAAATAGTAGTTGGACTAATGTTAAGTATATGTATATAGGAAAAAATTTTATAGGTGAAAAGATTCTCAGAAATTATTTTCATTTTGTTTTTTTTTTGTATTTTTTCTAAACGAAGCGATTCTGTAGTTATAGCTTAATGTAGTGCAACAACTACTATGTGGTGAAATTATTTTCTCTTTCCATTCTTATATCAAAATTGTAGGCATATATGAAAGCTATATTCGAGTATAAGGCGATAAAGAAAACATTAGATAAAAAAATAATCTTCACTTTTCAATGTAATTAGAAAAATATTAAGAAAAAACACAACAAGGAATTGATTTATTTTCTTAGTTATTAATAAAGGAAATGAAAAGACAGAACATACACATTGCATGGAGGTGGTAACAAAGAGAGATTATAATTTATGTTTTGGGGGTTATGTTTGTTAATTGGCATATAAATATATATACATAGTTGCATTTGAATTAATTTCTCGTTTTTGGGTGAGATTTTTTTCCTGTAGTTTGTTTCTGTTGAGATTTACTGCCAATTAAGAATGAAATTGTTGTTAACTACTATAAGAGCCTCAATAAATCACATGTAATGTTTGCTTATAGCTACCACTATCTTGTTGAAATCACTCTTTCTGCATGCTCTTTTCAATTCAATTAAGGAATTCAAATGAGAAATGAAATATCATTGTTTTGTAACTGTTTCCAGTAACTTGGTGCTATTGCGAGCATCTCTTTTTAAAAAATGCGTAAAAATAACAGGCATTTTGGGAAATTAAATGTCTTCTCTACTCCAAATATAGCAATTTTGCCTCTCTACAAAGCTGTTCAACAGGATGTCCGTGTTTTTAAATTAATTTTCAAGCATTTTTGTGATATATGTATATTGGTCTTAATCTTTATTTTATGACACCTTTGAATTGTAAGTTACTTAACTATATAGAAATATAAATTTTTTTTAATAGAACCTTAAAGTACAAACAACTTTATAATTCTTATTTCAATGAAATCCTCAAATAGCATAGAAAAAGTTTAACATCAATAGAAAACTCTTTACAAACCAGCCAACTATTGTATAAACTACTTATGTAGTTGGTAAAGAATCTTTATAGTTATTAAATATTTTATAATTCAAAAGAGTTATTTTCCATTCTTTTGCTTTATTACATTTACCATTATTATTACGAGTAATTTCTAACTATTATAATCCGAACTAATATAAAAAGAAATATGTTTCAGGATAATAGAATGAAAAAAAACATAAAGAAAAAAAAAAATAAATCTTATTCAGCAGGGTTCTTTTTTGTTACTTTTCCTAAATCTTCTATAAATTTTATGAGCCTACATTGGCAAAAACGAAGAAGAAGAAGAAGACGAAAAACCATTTTATTATTTTATATTCCCTTTCGGTAGGCTTCTATAATTTCATATAAAATATAAAAATGCTTCATTGATGGTGATATCTGAATCAGTAGCTCCAAAAGGAACTTTTATATTGTTCGTAGCGGATATTTTTTCCTTTTAAAAGAAGCTTCAAGATTAATTATTGATGAGATAATGCGAAGAGAGGTTCTTTCTAAAAGCTCCTTCTAAAGGTTTGGAAAACACACATCTAATTAGAAACACACATCTAATGAAATGTTGGTCTTAAAAATATTTCCGAGGCAATATAACAAAATTACACTCTTACTTATTAATTTCCCATTCAAATATTTCTTTTTTCCGTAGTTGGTGCTCCGCCGTTGTTGAAAATTAGATCGTTTGACTTTTCTTCCTTTCTCATTACATAGTTTCGCCTACAGAATACATTTACATTAGCGTCCTGCTTTCTTAGGTGTTCCTTAAATCTGCAATTCTAACTTAAAAAGCAAGTTACCTTCCATTTCCGCTCTGTCATATGATTTTATGATTGCTTATAAATTTTTATGATTGCTTTATAATGGGTATCTTGTCGCAATTATCCAGAGCTACCACATTTTCCGGAAGGTTTGACATAATATTTCTCTTCGAAAGCTACAGCCTCTGTTTGAATTGATGCGGCGAAAGAGTTTGCCTGTATGAAACATTTTACTAGCGAATCTTTCTCTTTATCAATCTAATAAATGAAAACTAACGTTTGATTGAGAAATACTGATTTCGTTTTATATAGAAAAAGTACCATAATAAAATTAAAGCCATAAGAAAAGGATTTTAACATATTTTTGTCCTCTCTCTCTCCCCTCCCTCTCTCTACTTATTATTGTTTTATAGCTTTGTTGTTTTTTTTTTTTTGCAACTCCTATGAGATTTTAAGAATGTGAATAGGAAAATTTTCATTCGATTGAAAAGAAAGAAAAGATTTAATTTTTTTTTTCTCTTCTGTTTCTATTATGCACTCATTCATACATATAGTTTAGGTATACAAATATATTTTTATGTATATGTACGACGATTATATGAGTACGATGAATATTTGCAATTGTAAAAATGATAAGTGAAAAGATTGAATGGGAAAATTTCCAAAAATTTAATTTAAAAAGCAGAGAACACAAAAAAAAATAAGAAGAAGAAGAAGAGAATGTTTCCAACAGCATTTTGAACTTTTACAATATAGAGCTAGTCCAGAAGCATATAGCAGGAGGTAGGTTGACAATAAGGAGAAAAGATATTAATAAATGATGTTTAAAACATTCATTGGTAATAAATTTTTGCCTTGTGTCCTCTGAGATTTTTCATTTTTTTTCTTTTCATAATATAGATATATGAGAGGGAGAAAGTGAGAGAGCGAGAAAAAAAAAACAATTTTAAAGTTTTTATGTTTTTGAAAAGAAGGCAAATTAAATGCAATTTATTTTTTCTTTCTCTTATATTTGAAAAGTACTTTATGTTCATTACATGAATGGTGTAGATCATGTTAAGATCTCAATATGGTGTGTGCATGTTATTACATACACAATATGTGCATATGCGAATTTTAAGAAATTTCCTATGATATTTGATTGTCATCTCAATTTTGTTTGTTTTTTTTTTTTTGTAGAGAAAAGAAGATTTTGCTTTGAAAATTATCTCTTTTATTATGTGATTTCATGCTTTAAAATCATTGTTCTCAGGCGACAAACAAAATGATTTGATTAAATTTTTTTCTTATTGTTTGTTAAATATTAAATACATACATGTATATATTATGGACATGTCATGTGGACATGTAGAGAATTTTTAAATAAAGATAAAGTATAGAAAAGAGAATTTGTTGAATTTGAGTTCAAAGGCTTATAACATTTTAATAAATTTTTTTTTTAAAAGATTTTACAAATTTTTAATTTTTTTCAATTAATTTTCTCAGAAAACCGAAGAGACCTGTCATTTGTGTGTTGCCCTATTAAATTATTGAGCGAGTAATTTTATTGAATTAAAAACTGAAAATTAAGAAATACTTTGAATTTTTCGATTTTCCAAAATATATTACAAGAGAGATAATATATTAAATGCGTATGACTCTGAATAATTTTGAGCAGAATAATATTTTTTAGAGAGAAATTAATATATGTATGCTCAAAAATAAAACTCCCTCTCAACATTTATAAATTAAATCATTGTTATTATAACAGTTTCTTAAATATACTAAAATTTTTTTTAATCTCTTGTGAGCGAATGGCTCTGATAGCTTGCTTGTACTTCTTCTCTATTGATTATAATTGAGATTGTAATTAATATTACAAATAAATAAGTAAGAATAATCTCTCCTTATATTTTGTAGGTTATTGTTACAAGGACCATCCAAAAAGTATCTAAATTAAGAGGGTTGTTAATTATTTTTAATATTATACATTGAACTTAATTTGGGAATTAAATTAAAAGTAAATAATTAATAATCAATTTTATGAAGTTCGTATGATATAGTTGTATTTTAACATTAATTAAGAAAATATTATTCAACCTTGGAAATTTTATAATTATAACTTTTAACAATAATATTTGTAATTAAGGTTAAATTCGAACAATGTGCGTATTACCTTTAATATTTTAATAGCAAAACATATAAGTGTTAATTATTATGGTATTTATTTTACGGTATTTTAAAAAAAATAATGACCAAATTTGAAATTTATTAAGATTTATGCGATACTAAGGATTATGTAAATAATTACGGTATGGTGAAAAAAATATGTGGTGAAAGAGAGAGAGATGTCATATTCGAAAAATATTATGTGAGATTGTGATTATTATGTGAACTATTTTGTTGGTTATTGTAAAAGTCAGAATTAATGTTCTAAAAACAATTCATTTTAGTGTTGCCAGATTTGATTGTTGCCAGACAGTCCAAAATTTTTAAACATTTTAGCAATCTATACATTCGCAAACACGTTAAAGTCATCAGTTTATTTAAATATTTTACAAATTTTTTTTTGTTTTTTTCTAAAATTAGAATTAAACTCTCACATAGAATGGACCATGAACTGATTTTTTTGAACTTAAAATATAAAAAAAAAAAATTCTATATTTTATAAAAATGCATAATGCATAATATGCAAACCTAATGCATATGGATAATTTTGAATGAAAAATAGTTGTACTCATGCATTGTAATACGAGTATTTACTCTTTCATTCCCTCCCTATCTCTTTCTCCCACTCTCTTTTTCTCTCTATTTTCTGTGTATATTTAAATAAAATTTAAAATTATTTAAATTTTTTATGCAAGTTTTATTCTTTGGAAATTCACTGAACTCGAAATTGAATCAACAACATTTTTTTTTTGTTTATTTCTTTATTTATGTTTTAAAATGTAAATAAGAGTGATGAAAAAAATAAATATAAAAAATTGTATAAATTTTATTTTTGAATGCAAAAACTTTCAATGAAAAAATTATTTACTATATTGTTTTTAGTATAATTTGATTAAATAAACTATGAGGGTTCTCCTTTTTCATTATTATTCTCTTCAGTTTTATTTTAAAATCGCGCTACTATCTCTCTTAATTTTTGAAAATTATCTCACTTACAAATTGTTTAAGTTATAAATTTATAAATTTCCGGGAATATTTAATGAACACTATATTTACTTACTTACTCAATTCTATATAATATTAAATAATAAAATTAATATTTAAAGTAAGTGATTCTTGAAAGAATTAAGGTGAATTTTAAAATTATAAAAATTCTTATTTATTTATTTTATATTCTTAATAGAGACGGTTTTATTTCAAGATATTTAATAAATTTATTATATATTTTTTAATTTAAACGAAAGTTTGTATTATATTAGGGTGTAGAAATAATATTCAAGAGTTTTAATTGAATTACAAAAAAAATTGCATACTTCTAGGGAAATTAGGGAATAAGCAATAATTATGTTGATTCAATTAAATATTTGGTTACAATTGAAATATTTTCAAATATTTTTAAAATAATTGCAATATTTTAATTATATTAAAAATTTAATTATTTCTCAAATTATAATTGGATATACAAAATAATTAAATTAAGAAACTTTAATAACAAAATGTTATAAAAATTTTTGGGGGATTAGAATGATTTTGCATTATACCAAATAAATGGGGGAATAATAACAAAGGTACTTGTAATGATGAATTACAAAAATATAGGTCAAAATTGTATTGGTCTATTAAATATTTTACAATTTTAACGAGCAGTGCATTGAATAAATTGGTTGCCGCTTCGAAATTTACAATTAAATTTTTGAAAAATTTGAAATAGACCATTTTTTTTAATTTTGGATTCATTGGATTGTGGCTCTTTATAATAGTTTCCGGGACTTGAAAACCAAACCGTGCAAAAGAAATGCCAAACACACGTTATTTAGGGTCTATACAATAAAAATTTTTAATAACTAAAATTTTGACAAATAATAATTTTTTTGCCGCAGTTAAGGGTTAATTTGTTGTATTACTATGAAAAGTATCGGTTTAAACTACTTGTTGTAACCTAATCAAAATTAATAAAATAAAAAATTTCTTAATAATAATCACGTGTTATATAAAATTTTTCACAATTCTCTACAGTTATTCAAATAAAAGTACACTAAGCCTAACAGTAATAAGCACTTATTATTGTTAGTGAAAGTTAGACTTTATATTTTATGCATTGTATACTGCAGTATTCATTCATATTTTCGGTATAATTATTAATTATACTGAAAGATAAAAATGAAAAAAGGGCAAAAAGGTTCCATTCTTTCTCACTCTTTTCCTCTCTTCTTTGTCATTTGAAAATAATTTCAAAAGTAAATTCATCTTTCTTTTGTTTTTTTCTCTTAAATTGTATTTTGTTTAATCATTTCTTTTTTTATTACTTTTTTTCTTTAAATACATTAAATCCAGGTGTTGCTCTTTTATACAAAGGTACTCGTATATATAATTTATAACTTAATGCGGAAATGTAATCATAAACGCTTAACATGTACAAGTAGTTTATTTTATGATGGAAAACAATTATAACAATATTTTATCTTTACTATATAAATATTTATTTAAAAATAAAGGATGAAAATGAAAATTCATAGCAATTTTAATTTATGTAAATAAATCCGATTGATACTGTTGCGTTACAAGCATACAAACAATAATTATTCATGAATTAATAAGACCTCTGTTGTATTGTTTTACAAACTTTTTAATAATAAATTTTTTTTTTTTTGCAAAAATTTCACTTTCATGCGATAATAAACTTTACAATTTCTATATGTATGTACAAGTAATTGTAATGTTTTTCTTGTATAGAAACACAAGAAATAAAAACTAACAATTTGTTGTAATCCAATAATTACCACAAAGTTTTAAATTTCAATTAAAAAAAAAAAAATAAAAAAAAATTGGATTAAAAAACAAAGATAGAAAACAATAGATGAGTTAACTATGAGGTACTAATACGAATGACTCAGTGCCAATAGAAAGAATTTTGAGAGAAATTATAATACACACTGTACTGGGCATTTGAGTATATTAAAGCTATGAACCCATGTCAAAATGCGTTACCGCGATTATTTGACAAATTTAGCATTACAACTTTAATCATCTGTTCAACGCCAAAAATCTGTTACTTTGGTGTTGCCGCTAAGAGAAAATAAGCATTTATTTTTGTATGTCTATAAATTATTTTTAAAAATTTCGTCATTTAAAAGCCCCAATTTAAAAGTAGCCTTACTTTGACTTGAAATATAGTTCAATTTTAAATCGAAAATCATATCATTTTACTGAAATCCTCAATATCATAATCGGAAGGAGGCATTTATAATACGTTCCAAATTTAATTCATAAAATATTTACCGAATAATGTAAAAATTCAATAAACGCGAGTGAAAAATTTCAATTTTAAATAATTTTAAAAAATTCATTTATGCATGCATCATTTTTTCATTATTCATAATTTTTTTTTTCATTTTTTCTCTCTTTTTTTTTTTATTATTAATATTTTTTAATTACTGGCAACCTTTTCCACATTTACGACTCTCTACTTAATATACATTTATTGTGTGTATACAAGACCATGTATCTTTTTAAGTTGTATACCATTCAACATATATTATGCATAATATTGTTATACAGTGAGAAATTTTTAACATATGGTTTGGCTGTAATGTCAAAAATAAAGCAGTCATTAATAATTTTTTTTTTTTTTGTGTAACATAATGTTACGCTACACTATCAAAACTCCGTAACATATGTTTAACTTGATTTCAACATGTACAAAATCAGGTATATAGAGAGAATAGAGAAAGATAACGAACGATGAAGAAAATTTTAAGAAGAAGAGCGAAGAGAGAAGAGAAAACATGAGAAGTTCAGTATATTTGTTGTATTTTGTGTGTATTAAAATTATAAATTTAATTTAAGCGATCATGAATATTTTATCGTAATCATGTTATTAATATGAATTATGTATATTTTATTAATATCTTTGAATTGCTTAAAGTCTGTTGATGTCAAAATGAATGGCATGTTTACATTGTTTATTGTATACTCGTATTTTTTTTTTTTTTGGAATAAGAAAAATGTTATTTTGTTCAGTTGTCTACAAAGTTTTTACTTTCGCTAATAGATTTGATTTCATTATATATTTTCGTGTTTTATAATTTAATAATAAATTAATTAATTATTTTAATTAATGAAATAAAATGTAAAATTAATAAAACATGTAAAAATTTATTAAATTATAGTAGAAATTTGTGGTATTGACTTGAAAATGAGTACATGTATACTTATGAATAGTACATCAACCTTAAAAATAATCAAAAATTGCAAATATTGTATACCGTAAATTTAATTTGAATTAAGCAGATGTAGAGTAGATTTTATATTAAAGTATGGTTCTTTTAAAACCCTCTAATGTGGGGTAACTTAAATTTGTGAGTTGTAAACAAATAAGCAAATTGAGAAAATACGCATTTTTTGGAGGATCACTGTTATTTTACAAAAGACATTTATTATTTCACAATTGTAAATAATAAACATGTTCTAATTATTGACATTGTCAGCTTCCATAATAGTGCATCAAATATCAATGTAATACAAAAATTTTCAAAATGTTCCACTTGGGGCTGACATTTTTACACAAAACATGTTTATTATTTACAAAATGCAATATTGTATAAAATATGAACAAATTGGGAAAACTTATTCATTATTAGAAACAATTGACAATGTTATAGCCAATGTTTTGTTTAAACACTGCAATTGTCTCGTATTGTAAGTGTACAAATTCGCAATAATATATAAGCATACATAAATTTCATTTGTATATTAAAAATTTCAACAAAAGATGTCGTTGAATATACATTCTAATTAACGATTTAACCCCAATATAAACCACAAGGGTATTTCTATACTATAAAATAATGTTAATTACAGACAAAATGCAAACATGAATTTTTATATCTGCATTTTTCACACTATACCCAAGCTATATTGTTTGTATTACACATGTGTATGTAATATGTGCGACTGTAAGTGCTCATAAATAATAATTTTTTTTTTAAATTGAAATTTTTAGTTATTGAATTTCCGCACATGTTTTACATTACCAATACAAAACACTTGTATAAAATAACAGTAATTTTTAAAATAAATGCATACATATAAGACACACATACATACTATGTATGTATTATGGATTGTAATTAATGATACTTTTTAAAATTTTCAAAAATATCATCAATTGCATTAGTTGTCCATTTCATAATTGAAGAGACATGAACAGTTTTCGAAATTTATTTTCGCAAATAATGCAAACGTTATAAAAAACAAAAATTCTAAAATTATTGAACATTTTGTTTTTTCTTTGTTTTTTGGAAATGACTTGTGAACTGTATTTTTTTGAAATTAAGCAAAATCCGTATTAATTAAAGTAAATTTATTTTACTGCTATATCGTATTTTGTTATGAATATAGGGAAACTGCAACACAAGTTGACAATGCAAATAAGTTTTTATAAAAGAATTCTTGTATAAAGTAACATTCAATAGATCTAAGCTTTGAGAACTATTATGATGATAGATAAAACGAAGCAAATCATACAAAAGAAAATAACAACGATCGAACTCAAACCATTTGTATTATAGGAGAGATTTAGGCATCGAACATTGTTAATGGATTTCAGTGATCAAACAAAATCTGTAGAAATAAGTAAATCAAACTTTCATGATACAAACAAAATTTATGAACGATGTTCAATGGTGTAGATTTAAATGAGATTCCTGTTTAATTTGAATACATTTTAAGTTTCAACTTAAGATCAAAGTCAATACAAAATGAATTTTACATAACTGGCTCCCATAACCAAATTAAGAAGAAATCATAATACCTTGTTAGTAGAAATTACCAAGGTATTTCCATAAATTTACGGGTTGAAATTGAGAATAAATCGATTATTTTAGAAATGTCAGCGCCCGTATTTCATATACCTACTATGCTATGTCCCAATTATCGAATTCTACTCCGAAATTTTATATTGCTATTCGAAACTAAATTCGTAATTATTTACAAAATATTTTTGAATTTAAATCTTATAAAAAAATATTTTATCGTATAATATTTTCAAATTAAAATTATTATATTTGATTTTAATTTTTTTTCAAAATTCCTTGTCAAAAATATTTTATTTAATGTCCTGTGCACGTAAATTATATTTTGCATTATAGACTATAAAATTTTGTTTTTTTTTTCTTTTTCAAATAATTATGTGCATGCATAAATACAAAAAATTCCAATTGCATATTTTCAAAACTTTTTGGATCATATTTTATATATGAAAAAATTTTTTTGTAATTTTTATAGTGAATAATGTTCTTAAAAATTGTATCATCAAAAGTTGCTTATTTTTTGTTGTTATTTTGGTTTATTCCTTTTTGTTGCATTAAAAAAAAATATTCTATTTTCATTTACAATTTCATGATTATTCGATATTAAATTACAATGTACGTTTATCGCACCTACGGTATAACAATGGTACAAAATCATAAATTTTATAGTTACGGAATTTTTAAATTTTTGATTATCGTAAAAATTATTTTTACGATAATAATAGCATTATTTTTACGATAAAGGTATTTTGTTTTTAAATTGGTTATTAAATAAACTGCCGATTAGAAACTGCAATAACTCCAAATTAGGCAGTAGTGTTTTGACAAATTTCAGTTTCAACTTTACAAAATGCTGTCCTGAAACCGAATCAACAAATTTGTTTACAAAATTCACAAATATAATATCGTAAAAATATGCTAATCTGATAAATCAGAATTCCATATAACCATTAAATAATTTTTGCAATATTTTATAGTCGGGCAGTATTACACCATATGTACGATAAACAGACACATAAATATAAAATACGACGTGTTACTAAAAAATACCCTAAAAGCATAAAAACATAAAATATCCACCATATACACTTATACGCGTACATATATACATTAAAACAAAGAAATAGAACCCACGTTCATATTATGCATATCCTTTATAAAAATGTTGTATCCGTATTAAATATCCTTTATTTTTATTTTCTCTTTTTTCATTCTTTAAAATTTATCCATTTTTTGTTTCCATTCTGCTTTTAATTTTTTTTTTTTGTTGTTTTTTTAATATTTATGTGAGGCAAGTTTTAAAACTTTTAAGATTTATGAATGTGGAAATAAAACAAAAATACACACATATACATATACGTATAAATTTTTTTGTTAAATCAAAAATTGTAGAACAGATAACCCTTTTATAGCCTCACAGAATGTAAATGCCCCATATAAGAATTCACGTACGTATGTACACAAAAATGAAAAAGAAAATTACGATTTATAAAGCAGATGAATATGTTTCAATTAATAATGCATTTTACTTAATGTATATACACTTTTGTTTGTGTGTGCTGTAGTATAGAAGAGATATTGTGTATAAAACTTCAAAGGACATTTATCTATATTCGTATATATAAGTTAGAACTATATATACGCATATACAATATTGTATAAATTTTAGATGTAATCGTATACTAAAAAAATGAGAACAGTATATAACATATAGTAGAATATGAATAAATGTCTGGGCTAGTCAGCTTGTTCAACCATAAAAAAAGAACTTTAATTCTAAAATAAAATAAAATAAAAACTAAAAGAGTAAATATTTATGTATTAAGAAAAATCTAAGAAAAAAATGAATAAGAAAAAAATAAAATATTAAATGACAGATAAAGAGATGGAGAAAGACACAGAGGGGGGAGAGCGAGTAGACATTTCAAAGGGGTAAAAGAAGCGAAGAGAATGAAAAAAAAAAGAAAATTTTAAAAAATCTTCTTTTTTTTTTCTTAAATATAGAAAAGCTAATAGTGGATTTTTTTTTTGTTTTCTTTTTTCTTATTATTATTATATCACCCTTAGCCTTAACCCAGTTAAAAGAAAAACAAACAACAAGAGAAACACACAGAAATTAAAAGCATATAGTAAAATGAAGAGAGAAACAAAACACAACATTGTAGTGTAGCTATCATTTAAAAACATTGAAATTGAAACTTTGTATAAAGAAAAACGAAAACATATTGAGAAAGAGAGAGTGAGACGAAGAAAAATACAATTTAGTTATTATATAGAGGTAAAAATCAAAGAGAGAGAGAGAGAGAGACTAGGTGGGTGTAGGAGTAAAATAATTGAAAGCACTTACGAATCAACCGAAAACGGAATATTTTGTTTAAATGAAGAAAAATGAAAAGCGGAAGATGACCCAATTTTTATTAAAATTTTATTTATTTATTTATTTTTCTTAACATTTTATAATATTTTATAATAGAATGGATTTATAGAATGATAGCATAATTTTTTCTTTTGGTCTTGAACATGACCAGAAATAACATGTAACATTGTACAGTGAAATTTGAATAAAAATTTGGCATAAGTTTTAGGAGAAAGTATGCAAAAAATTTTGTATTCGATTTAGTTTATTGGCAATAAAAGCAGAAAGGGTATTCAGAAAATTCGATATTTTATTGAATTATAATTTGGAATTATAATGTGGCCAAAGTTCTGTTTATGTCGCACAAACAATTCCATATCTCTTCGAATGAGAAATATTAATATTGTGGTAGGGGTAAAAAAAAGAGAAATTTTTTAGATGACGAAAATGGCAGAAAAATTGTGTGTAAACGAACGGCTTTAATTTGTTGCGATGAGGAAGAGAATAAGAGAGTAACCGAGAACTTAATCTCACGTATAGGTATTGCAAGCAATAACCAGAAATTTTTGGGGTTCCCCCTCCTTTGTGTGCACTGCGGGCTTAGAGATTGTTAATGGTAATGATTTAAAACAGTTAAATGGGATACCACAACATGTCCCCTGACATAAATGTCATGACCCACGAAGTGCTACACAAATTTTTTAAAACAAATATTGCAATACATATGTAAAAAAAACTAGAATCCCCTATAATTGTAATTTTCAACTCTAATGTCAAATTTAAAAAAATCCTCTTTCTTTGTTATTCAGCAAATTTTCATTTCCCTATTTAATGGTTTCATGTTTTAATTTTGGTTTTCGTGTTTTTGGAAAAATGTGGTAATATTTTTGTTTGTGATGGAAAAAAACTTGGAATAGAGAATCAAAAACTATTACAACAGTGACATTGAAATTTCATTTTACCTTCATGTTTATTATGATAGGCAGCCAGAATAGAAAGGAAAACAAAATGAAAGGATGAATTTTTTTTTCTTATTCTTTCTGTTTTACTTACTTTTTATATTTCTACATGAAAAAATATTAAAGGAAATTAGTTTTAACAATCAATTAAATTATTCTCGTATTTAATAGAAAAGCTAAACTCGATTATTTCCCTTTCAAAGTAAAAAAAAAATTTTTTTTTAACTCTTTTGTAATAACAACAAAAAAAAAATATCGATTTAATTTGATTTGGAAAAAACAAAAACACCAACACAGAAAAAGTAAACAAAAAATCAATTTTTAATTAGTTTGAATTTTGATTTTTGACATATTTGAATGACATACGATTGACATGTTCGTTTACTAAATGATTTTAATTACTAGAAATTAAAAAACAAGAATTTTTTTTTTAATTAAAAATCAATTTAATTAATATTTTTCATGGTTATATTGTAAAAATTTAAGAATTTCAAAATTGTTTGGATCCTTGAAAGAATGCCAAATGTTATTGAACACTGACAACTTATGATTTACAATGACAGTTTAATTTCAAATAAACGTCGTCAAACGCTGACAACTTATGATTTACAATGATTATAACCTTAATGCAGTTGCAAGAGCACACATATACGACTGCTCAATAAATAAATTTCTGAATAAAATTTTAGGTTTATTAACGAGATATAGAATACAAATACATACAGTATTAAATCCTAAACACCATTAACCTGTCGAAGCTGATTTTGCAATTTGTGATATTCAAGCAGTTTGAATGAAAAAATACGAAAAAACAGCAGAAAATTCCGAAAGGATTCATAATTTTCTTATAATATTTGACTTCGATGTTATGTCTTTCGACCTTATTATACGACACCAACGCTCTATGCAAGCAGGAATATTAAAAAGGAAGCAAATTACATTCACTATAATCATAAAATTGCAAGTGGATTTAACTAATTATAGTTAATTAGAAATACTTATTGCAATTATTTAATTTCATAAACAACAAAAAAAAAAAAACAAGAAATAAATAAATTTTGCAATTTAATAATAAAAGAGAACAAGGACGTTAAATACGAGTAGGACGATGCAAATATTTTCTTAGAATTATTTTCGTTTTTTGGAAGCAAACATTGGAATGGGAGCAAAATATTTTAAATACAATTGTTATAACATTATTCGAGTTCCAAATGTATTAAAATTTTGAATATTCGAGAAAGTTGAAGTTTTAAGATTCGAGAATTATCACAAAAATCGACAAAAAAGTTCGACAATTTACGATTTAAAATTTTAATTTTTATCAGATATTTAGGCACTTAAAGTAATAAGGGTTTAATGAAATTTTTCTTGAGCTGGATTTTCGAAAACGTATGTTAATTTGCTCAAAGGTCTCAATATACTCAAAAAATTAGCTCAAATTTTTTGGAAGTATATTTTTCTCATAATTTAAATTAATGCTAATCTTGGTAATATTCGAATTTAGCCGAATTTTTCTAAAAAATTTAATATGGCAAAGACAATTACATTAAGTTTGAGCCAATTCCATCTATATACAATAATTTATATTAGGCTTAACCCCTTGGAGCTCATAAATTAACTTACTTGTCTTGCCAGTTTCTCATGATATTAACGGGAAAAACGTCTTATCTCGACATATCAGATTTGTATTATTTAAATTTCGCACTTAATACTCGTTTAAATAAAATATTTCCTTAAAATCCTACGTGAATTCATTCATTTACATCCAACATTGCATAAATTACTTATTCTTCTTCAAGTTATTTAGTTGTCCTTTTCTCCAACCATAAATTATTTTTTCTCTTACCATATTAACTATTTTACAAATTTAGTAATTTATGGTCGCATAGTTGAAATTACAAAAATTTCTTAAAAAATTCTTTAAAAGAGAAACATTCAATTAATGTTACTGAAGTTATGCAAAAGAAACTTTAATATTCTATGGTAAAAGAAAAAAAAAATATAAAAAATTTTTTTTTATATTTTTAGACATCCAAACCATAACCTTAAAAAAAAATGTTTTCATACAATGTAAAAACAAAAAAAAAATCCTACGTAACTGTGATGAGAACTGGCAATGATAGCAAAGAACAGCAGAGTAATGCCATGCATTTAACATTTTCATTATTTAAAATCACACCACCTAAACACAGAAACGTCACTCAAACCAAATATGAGGCAAAAATATTGAATTGTTTTTTTTTTCCTTGTTTTTATATTGCTGAAGAAAAAATTAACACTCACATACGTTTTCGGCTGGAATAATTTTGTTTTATTTTAGTTTAACGTTACGCAGTAGTTAAAGGATAACAAACGGAAAAAAAAAGTCTACAAGTAAAATTGCAAAAAATTTTTTTTATTTTTTGCTTATTTTAAAAATTACTTATTAAAGTTTATGTGTGCCCGTAACATAATGATGCATACGTATGAAAAAAAGGGATAAAAAAAGAACCAAAACAAAGGGAAAAAATGAAAAAAATTTTATTTTATTTCAGAAAAAAGAACTTTACTTCTAAAAGTATTTAAATGAACGTGATCTGCAATATCTGTGAAAAATATTCTGCATTTAATGTGTGATTTAAAGATACAAAAAAAAAGCAAAACAAACTGAAAAGAGAGAAACCACAATTTGTGCTTGGATGATTGTAAAATTTGCATACAAATATTGTTGTAATATCCTTAAAGTATCCGAAAATCAACTGAAATGCAAAATAATTTTGAAGTATAATGTTGTTGGTGAATAACTCGAAGGACCTTCTCTAAACAAAATGCAGTAGAGCAATCATACACCGCTACCAACAAACCCGCCGAAGTCAGATTTTCGGGAAAACTGAAAATGCTCTTTTGTTCAGATCCAACTTCCTTAAAATGACCCCTAAATGGTCAAAACGCAATTGCAAGATCCGTCAAACCCGCCATTCAATTTTTACTGATTCAATTCCCAGCACTTGCTTGTACCGTTTCTCATCAAAATTACCCGAAATCTACTACCGCAACCCAGGAAATTTGCCTTTTCCAGGAAAATACTAAGTAATTTAGACCTTTTATACATTCGTCAGTAATAAATGTCCTGGAATCGTCATCCCTCTATCTATCACAAATAGAAATTTGAAGAATTTTTTTCGAAATTTTGACCGTAATTCGGCCATCCTTGTGTATGCATGTGTATAAATTTATATTTGACGTGCATATATGAAAAAATTTAAGCATAAACAAATTCATGAACTAAAAACAGAAATATAAAGAATGAAAATGTTTTAATGAAATAAAATAGAAGTACAAAAACAAATAAACCATACAACGGTAAAAATATTCATCCAAAAGAAAAAAAAAAAATTCATCCAACGCCATGATAAATTCATACAAAATTAAAATGTATTTTGTATAAATTTGCATGTAGTTTACACACAAACGTGTATGCTTTAGACACGTGACCTGCGGTGAAATTATCAAAATTACAAACTTAAATATTTACATACTATATAAATATACATATGTACGTATGTACACATAAATAGAATCCTTACAATAACAAATTCCATTTTTCATTCCTCCATTTTTTTACTGACTCTATTTAAAGTTTTTCTTTTTTTAATGTTGTAAGTCTTTGTACATGACGGTACATTTTGTATACGCGTATGAATAATACAAGTTGCATTAACATATAAAGCTATATTTACATTTTCATGTATGTATGTTTGTATGTACGTATACTATGTGTAAAGTTCAATTTTTTTGTTCAATATTAAATTTGAGCCAGAAAGAGCTTTATATTTTCAGAAAAATTGTAAAATAACATGCAAAAAAAAAAATTTTTTTTTTTTTTATTGCAAAGAAAAAATTAAATATCTTTCATGCATAACTTATGATGTCGAACACATTGTATGTACGCTAATGCAAATAATTTTGTGAATTTACAGGAACATGGATTTAATAAGTTTGAAGGGATAATACTGCAGATTATTGTTGATGAAACGGAATAAGAAATATTTCAAAATACAATTGATCTCCATAACTCAAATTCCTATACAATTTGAAAATCTCCTTAACATCCCTTGAACTGGATGGATTCCCTTGAACATCTGCTTAACTAACTAAGCAATATGAGAACCGTTTAACATTTACATGATTCAAAACATGAGTTTTTTTCAAAATTTTACCGTTTCCGTGCGATGGTCACTCTATATAATATCAAAGTTATTACATTCAAGCCCACACAAATGCATTGTATTTGACAATACATCCCGTTTTATATATACTCTATAGTAAGGTCCTAAACTACTGCCATAATAACTAAAATTTTCCGAATTTCTTCCACAAAAACAAAAATGTATGGAAACTTCTGCTAATTTTTAGTACGCTACATTACTTCCACTTTTTATTTCTACTACATAATCATAGCATACTTGACATATATTTATTGTATGTGTATACTCGTAGTACATAGTAATTGAGAGTTATGACCAAAGTTGGTAGGTACCAAAAAAAATTTAGTTTTTATATAAAAATAAAGTAAAAATTATAGTCAAAATGACTAAGAAAACTAAAAAGACAAAAAAAAAAAATAGAATTGCCTAAAAAAAATTCTAAATTTTCATTAAAAATATTTTCCAGCTCTCTATGTATTTGTCATTTTATTTCTATTCTTATACATGTCCCGTATACAAAACGAACCTTTATACAAGTGTGCGTTCATTTCATATAATAAAATATGTATGTATGTGTATGTATCTAAAATTATATTGCAAAATAAACATAGATTCTCATTTTAATAAAAATAAAATTTAGAAAAATTCTTTTTTAAGTACTAGAGATGAAGAGAAAAAGAGCGTGGCCAACTTTTTTTCATTACATTTAATTGCAAATTTATGGTAAAACTTTCGGAAATATAAAAATACAAAGAATATATAAAAAGATAAACTATAATATCGATAAATTAAGGAAATAAAAAAAAATATAGAATAAAATTTGATAAGGAAAGAAGATTTGTATTAATCGTAGTTAGGATTACTATGAAGATTTTGCGATTGTAACAGTAATAAACTGGTGACCAGCGTATAAGGAACAACATATATTACACCACCTCTAATGACATGTCTTTTTAATATTTTCTCAAAAGTTACTCGTACCATCAAATGAATTCAAGCAAATTTATTAGTGAAAATTCTGTGGCCTCAAACACAAACCGCCTAAATCGAGTTAAGAGCAAAATGTGATATATTCACCAGCTTAATTATTAAGTAGCTGGTTAATTCTCACTTAACTTTTGCTTATTCTTTTAATCCTATTCGAGTGAGTGTATGATTTCTCAAAAACTCATTCACCTGCCGGGATCCGACTCCAATACTGCGATTACTTTGTCCCCATAACTATCGTCCACCATAAAAAGTTTTTGGATTTGGAACAGGTTTGAAAATATTCTGTTGAAGAGCTCCTAGCTTACGGAAATTGTGCTAGTCTACTTTTTGTTAACACGGCAGCCTCATTTTGCTCTATGTTCCCATGCCACATCTCATGGGAAGTATCATATTATAACCAACACTACTTCGTAGGATATTGAAAATAAAATTAACGCCCTCTTGACTACCTGCTAATTCGATATGATCATGATCTGTTGTCTCCAATATTGTCAGATTCAATCTCCCACTTATGTCAATGGCGTGTAAGTTTAGTACTCGGCCAAATATCATCGGATATCAGTTTTCATAGTGGTATTTGACTTATTCGTGTTTAGTATTTGACTCATTTGATAATATGCTACAATAGTTCTAAAATAGTTATTGCTATAGCACTAATTTGACATTGCTTCCATACGATCTTAATTTGAAATTTAATTTATGAACCTCTTTCAATAAAAGATTTTTCATTTATATTTGAAATGAAATGAAAAATGTTTGATTTTTTTTTAAATTATTGCAGTCTGAATTTTTTATCACATTTAATTTTATTTTTTTTTTTCAAACTTGGTAGCAAAAATTTGCTTTATTTAATCATAATCCGATTAAAAAATCACGTGTATAAAGTTCAGTTTCGTATTCGATTATAACAAACACCGGCAATATGTAAAAAAGAAAATTAAAAATTCAAATAAAAATTTTTTAAAAAATGAAATTTTAAATCACGACAAATTAAAATGAGAACGAAAAAAAAAATAATGCTAAAGCTAATTGAGTAAATTTATATGTTGCGTTTGTAAAGTGGGGCTGTTACAGACAGAAAAACTTTTTAAATGCCATCCAATGTGTGCTTTTTAATTTTAAAAAAAAAATTTTCGTGTAAAGGAGTTATCGAGGTTTTACAAAAACTAAAAGTTTTTTTCTTGTTGTTTTTTCTTTTTAAAAGAAGAAAAATAAATTTTATTACATTTAATTACACATTATGCGCTTATTATTGTTCTTGGTACTAAATTTTAAAATTTTTTTTTTTATTATTATCTTGGCACAATTTTTGAACTAATTAATGGTATTTTCCTTCCTTTTAATTATTTGGGCGTAAATTATATTTAAAAAAAATAAGCTTATATTACGGCATTACGAGAGAACACTCTGGCATACATAGACGCAGTTATAATATACCGTATATATCTATATATATCGTATATATTTGTTAAAAAAACGTAAAATTCAATAAATTCAAGTTTTCAAACTAAATTTTAACATATTTAAATAAAGAGTTTTGTAATTAAAATTTGCGGCAATGTAATTTGAAATACCAGTCTGGCTGAACGAGAAATGCGGTACGCTAGTATATAGGCGTATCATATACGATATTAAATTGGCATTTCATAAATTATTGAGAACACTATTGTATATGATGTTGGTCTTTAATTCTTATAGAGCTCATGCATATAATTTTTAATATTTATGATCAGGTTGCTTTGGATGATCATCAGAAATAGACTGACATTCGGACTCAGAAGTTATATAGACTACAATAATCGCAGATTACGTTCAGTTATAATTTTGGCTGTTGCGGGATTGTTCAAGAGAAAAAAATTATCACATAATGAAGACCGGAGAAAAACCAATACACTCTGAGACCGTAAAACAAATTTCATTGCACTTGCAGAATCATCAAACCTTATTTTCTCAAAAATGATATCTCTCTGTTATTTGTAGTTGTGGTATGTGAAGTTACTGATTTATCTTGTAACCGAATACTTAATATATTAAAACACCCGACTACGCAAATATTCGATTTGTTGTTGTGAAATTTACTTACTTACATTGCAGTTTTCGGCAAAAAATACCAATATAAAAGTCAACAAATCCACTAAATGTGTTATATAACTGTTTGTATTTTATTGACCTTAGGAATGATTGACAGTTTCTATGATCAACTGAGTGAAAGATTAATTTTAAATTCCAATGAAATTCAGACTGGCAGAAACGTTTCTAAACATGGCCAAGAATGTTAGCTTTTCTATTCGGCAAATTGAACTTTGACAAATTTTCTCTTTCGCTGTCTAAGATTTTAATTTAATTTCTGAAATTACTAGATACGAGTATACGACAGTAGCAATATTTAAAAAGAAAATCGTATAAAAAATAAATTATTTTTTTTTCTTGTTTTTTTTTCACTTCATAAAAACTCTTAAAAATTATCATAATAAGCATAACTTTTTTGTGAACGAATTAAAGATTATAACATTTTTAATGTCGTTGAATACAACCTTTGTTAATCCAACAATCAAGTTTTTCTTTTTCGTTGTTACGAACTGTGATGAAAACAAAAACGTAAGAATTACAAAAAAAAAAAGGAAATTGATGAAAAAAAAGCAAGAAAGACAACAAAAACTAAAATTTTTTTTTTGTTTTTTGCTTTTTGACAAAAGAGCAAATGAATAGCAAAAGAAAAAATAAACAAAAGCCCCAATTAAGTTGAATAAACGCTTGCGTCCCCGTAAATAATTTTTGAAAAAAAAAAAATTTTTTTTTTCTTTTATATTTTTTTTATTTCCTTTAATTTTTGTCTTTCTTTTTATTTTATTTTTCTGTTATACTTTTATACTACTGTTATATTTTGTCAGTAAATATGATTTTTCTCAAAAAAAAAAAAAAAGACAAAAATCACAATTTCATAAAGTTTGATTATCAAGTGAGTAAGTGTTACAATCGGCAACTGATGACACATACAAAAACAAAAAGTAATAAAATCGGAGTTATGTGAAAGTTTTGTTTTAATGTTGCATAATAAAATAAACATTTTGTAGAAAAATATTAAAAGAGACCAAAAAAAAAAACCGGAAAAACTGAAATGAGAACTTTAATTTTTGAGTAAATCTGTGTAAATAAATTTTAGAAACGCCAACGGATATGCATTTTTTTCGCGCCTACGCATATGCAAATTGAGAAAATATAAAAAATCAACTTGATCAGGAAATTTTCTATAAATTTTCTATTCATTTGGTTGCCTCAACATGTTTTATTACATTAATACACTGTCTTAGAATGCTCAATTTTCCCAGGCAAGCACTATGTAAAATCAAGAAGGTCATTCTTGCGATTTGGTGAAGTATATTTTATTTATTGGCAGAATGGAACCTTAAATCGAGTCATATTCGTCAGACTTCTCATTGTAATTGTCATACATATTTTAGACAAGGTTTAGACCTTCTTTTTCAATGACTAAAGTGGTATGGAACTGGATTTTTTTTTTCAAAAATCTTTAGTTAAAATTTACCATTTTAACTCAAATTGTATAACAGTTTCACATATTTTTAATATAACCGTAATTAAGGGTGGAAGACTGAACAATAAATTTTGTATTTATAAAACCAAATTATTAAACGTTTGACAAAATAATTCCTATAATTTCGTCAAATTATGTTCGACTGACAAATTTTTTTTTAAATTCACAATTCACAAATTTCATATTACTCATTCCACAATTCTACACTACATTAAATCATAATAAAAGCTGGACTCTCCGGGTCGCATAATTCTTAATATTTTTTATCTTATTAAAATCACAAAACTAAATTTTTATTTCTTATTCGCTAATAAGTATTTTAAAATTATGAAATATACCAGTTATATATTTAATTTCAAAAAAAACAACAAAAAATAAAAAATCTGTGCCAATAAACACATACGAGTATAATATTAATATTAAATATTTTGAACTCTGATTGAATGGAATTGAAATTGAATGGGAACTGAAAAACCAAAAAAATTTCCAGGTCATCATCATAATATTTGACATACTTCAAATATAATAAGTATAGTACTAAGATACTGTTTTATTGTTAAAAAAATATTAAAGTTATAATCAAACATACATACACAATACATTTCCGGAATTTATTGTTTAATAATAATAACGGGCTACATATGATCTTAAAGTGGTTGACACATTAAACATTTTTAATTTTAATTTTTTTTTTCCTCTTTCTCGCTCTCTTATGAAATTTTTATAATAAAACAAGAAAAAAAAAACTATGAGTTTTTTTCCGAGTTTTTCAAGTTATTTAATAGGTTTATTTTCTCTATATTAATTTTGGGTTTCGGTAATAATAATTTCGTTTGAAAGACAAATTTCGTAGATAATGAGACAAAACAAATATAACAAAAGAAGTAGAGTTACTTAAGAGATTTTATTAAATATGAAATTCTTAGAAATCATTCATGAAATACAACTAATTTTGTAAAAAATATTATATAAGTACATAAATGGATAATTGAAGTAGGAAATGTACATTAAGTAAAATTTGTTTTTTTTTCATAGAGAAATTTCATAGAGAGGGGCGCTCAATTATATTAACGAATTTGAAAATGAGAAATCCGTGTCCCTTTAACGTCTTAAATAACGTCAAGTTGAATGAATCATGCAATACAATTTTAATTGCATATATCAAATTTTAGATTAATTGCCATAAATTGAAGTATGTTCCGAAGAAATAAAATGACGTTTGTTATGTCAAATATAGATGAGAATTTTCACAGTTCTTCACATATAAATCAGCCAGCTGGGCTCATGTTTATTGCACCTAATTAATTTTTGCACTCTCTTTAAACGTATTATCGTTTTGTGATTTCAAATAAGCCAATTTCCGATATATTTTAAGAGATTCTTAGAAAATATTCGTATACACACACAATTATGCAAATATATGTGTTATTTTTTGACATTATTTATAGTATACGTAAATTTGTCAAAATATTAAAAGTTAAAAAGAAAATTTTTAAAATACAAAAAGACAAAAACAGGAATTTTAATATTCTTATGCTTTCCTGTTAAACAAAAAAAAAAAAATCTATGGAACTGGTTAAACAAATTGTGGAAAAAACAAATGAGGAAATTTAACGAAAAATTTTTTTTCTCAATTTTTTTTTTGCAGTTTTTTCACATTTTACCTTGAAATTATCGATTGATAAATCACAAAATGTCACTCTATTTTATTTTACTTAACATATATAAACATATATGTGTATAAATATATTATGTAAACATATAGTTTATAACAGATTAGAGTAAAAAGAATCTAAAATAACAAAGCAATTGTTTTTGTTTTGTAAATTTGAAAGATTCAAGTTGAATTTTGCTTAGTGTGCTATGAGTACGCAGACAAGTCGGAGTACAAGTTGAAAATAATGTTGACAACATGGGTTTGAAGTAAATATTTTATCTACTACTTGTAGGAGGATTCACTACTCGTTTATTAATAACTTAGTTTTCAGATTCACATATTATTCAGCACGGATTTAATATTATTTTATTTGTCAATCATTTGATGAATCATGTATAGCATGCACTTATTCTGTAAGATGTCATTACAGATCTACACAGCATAAATCGGAATCTATAAAAGTGGTCAGGTTAGGCTTGCCTATCTAGAGTACAAATAAATTTCAAAATTAATGGATGGTTTACAAGAAAAACTTAACAAAAGGTTTTTTGCCTACTTTTAGGGATCTTAATAATCATTAGATTTTTTTTTAAACGATACGTCCAAATTTTTATCATAATTAAGACAATCTTAGTCTAATATCGTAAAATGCAAAAAATTTACGTTTAGTACCTCAAAATCAATCTCTTTTATAATTTCTGTGGCACAAATAGAATTTCAATCAATTTTGCCTACACTCTTACGGATTTTTAACTCATTCTAAAAACCTATTTATTCTATATAATCAATATAATGCCTACATTTATGTTATAATTCATCATGAAAAAATTTTAAAATGCCATGGTCTCTAATATTAAAAACTATTTTAAATAATTTTAAATTTAAAATCTATTTTGGGTCAAAATATTTTAATCAAACTAATTGACTCATTGCATAACTTATCGTATACATATACGTGTATAAAGTATTATAAAAATAATGTCATAACCTATACACTTTAGAAAATAAACCATGTGGAAAATGATTTAACATTTAGAATTTTTTTCTTTTTCTGTTTTCTCCTTCCATTGACTCTACCCATACTTAATAAATAAATCTATAGACGTACTCGTAGGTATAGCAACAGTATTAAAACAATGCTATTTAAATTTTATAAATTTATAAAGGTTAAGGTAAAATTAAAAGAAAAACAAGCAAAAATGAAAAAAATACTTTAGAAAAAATTTGTCAGAATTTTTCATTTTACTCGCAATTGTTGTTACATAATTTGTTTTTTGTCGTCTTTTCAAATTCAGTAAGCAAGCAAATCTTAGTTTTTCTTTTCCTATTTATTTACCATTTTTATTCTATTCTCATCTCCAGTTTACATTTTTTGTATTGTACATAAATTCTTCATAATTTTGTCATTGTTTTTTTCTAGCATTTTATTGAAATTCATAAAAAATTTTGTTAAGTCAGATCTTTTATTATAAAATCTGTTGATTTCTATAAAAACTAGAAAATCTTTCAACAAATAATAATCATAAATATTAGAAGGATTTAAAAACAATTGAAATCACAATTATTATTGGAATTGAATTGATCTTTTTTTTTTAATTTTAATTTTGAATAAAATGAGAAAATTTCCAAACATTTAATAAACAAAAAGATTAAGAAAAAAAAATAATTGAAGGCAAATTTTGATTGACAAAGAATTAAAATAAAAACAAATAAACACAATAACTAAGATGAATTTTAGAATAGAATGAGCATTTTGAATGAGAAACACAAAAATAAGAAATTGTGTGTCGTCTCTTTTGGTTGTCAAAATTATTTAATAAAATTGTTATGGTTTTAATTGGTATACACAATAAATTTGAAAGGAGAATAATTACTTTTATTTAAGAATACTTGGCGGAGAGGACGGATAGAAACCGGATTCGTACTATTGCAAATTTATCTTCTAGGTACTACTCGCTAAAATGTCACCTGGAGAAAATCGGGTTACCTCTAGTGTTGACTTTGTAGTGATAGTGACGAAATCAACGTGCACATCCTTTGCGACTGCCTGGTATCGGCTGTTCGGCGTCGCAATTATTTCATTTCCTAAGCGTTCAAGAACTGCTCTCTTTCAATTCCCTTGGAGATATTTTCAGCTTTGTATTTGGAATAGGAGTATTACAGGCGGGAGAGTGGAGATTGCCTCTATTCGGTTTCTTTGAAATATACAAAAAAACTCAACAAAATCTACTTGGTATTCTATACAGTAATATATCAAATTTTAATAACGTTTTTATTAGAGATCGGCCAGTTTAAATGGCAGTTCGAGTAAAAACCTTGTTCCAACATTAAAGTTTGCTTAAAACAAAAATATTCCTCTATTTTCAAAATTCCTTAAACTTTTTTCAGTTTGGTTTTTTAGGTGTTGTTCGTCTATAGTTGTTGATTTTTTAATTGATGAAGTGTGAATGCACGTCAAAATGCATTTATAAATCAACTGCCCTGAATAATAGCACTATTATAAAAAGCACCACTCTTTCATTATATCATTAATATTAAGAAGTTCATCTCATATTAATACCAAAACATTCAATTTTGTTCATTCTATTTCTATCGTGTTAGACAAACGTGTGTACAGCATATGTGTGAACATTCTGTCACTATAAAAATTGATATAAATCTCGTAAAAGATTTTCTCAGTGTACCTATTAAAATTTAAATTATTCGTAAAATATTTTTAATGCAAAAAAATCATAAATTTTTACATTCAATTAAATTTCAGATTTAGATGAAACGCACAAACACACTTACACACACCATGCATACTTCTCTTTGATTCTCCAAAACTTTTTGTTTTTTTTTTCCCAATTTTTCATATTCATTTTATGAAGTAATTAAAAAAATGAGCAAAAAAACCAAAAATGAAATATTCAAACGTCTTGTTTTATTGAAACTGACATGGCGTCATACACGCAACTTTCAATTTTTTTTTTTTTGCTGTTTTGTGTTCCCCATTTGACATTTTGTTTTTATTTTTTTTTTCTTATTTGTATTAACTTTAAGTCTTATGCAATGTCAACGCCGCCACTAAATTTTAAACGTCATCTAATTTAAAAATACAAAAAAAATGTTAAAAATTCGAAAGCGCTGAGCAAAGAAACCAAAAGTAGTTAAACAGAAATTGTAATCTAGCCAAAAACAGTAAAGAAAAAAACAAAATTACCTAAATAGAAACGTTAATGTAATCTCGTAATAAAAAAATGAAATAAACAAATAAAAATTTTTACAAACACGTTTACCTATATTTTTAATCGCTAACAGTGCTCTAATAACTTAAAACATTTATTTGGTTATTAAAACAAAAAGAAAAATGAGCAAAAAATTAACAGCATTATGGCACATAACGTCAATTTATTTGCTTTTGAGTGAAAAACGATGTCTTAATTACACAATCGTACACACATTTTTACTTACTTACTTATGTGCATTTGTACGAGCGCAATCTACAGGCAGAAATAGAAATTAAAAATTAAATAAATTTTTTTTCTTTTTCTGTTCGCTCACTGCTTTCGTGATTGTGTTTTAATTTTTTTCCCCCCAAAACGTATGGATGCATACAGCGAAATATTTTGATTTGATCGAAAATTTTTAAAAACAAATTTTTAAAAGACAAAATTAATGGAAGAAAATGACTTCATGCTAAAAAGTTGATTTTTTATTTGCTTTTTTTTTGTTGTTGTTTTTAATTTATTCATTTTTTTATCAGATCTTTATTTTTCATCTTAAATTTCAAAACGCATGATATAACATTCATTACATTTGTTTAAATACAAAGTTGTCTATGAAATAAAAAAAAAAGAAAACTTTATGAAAATTCGTTTATGACATACTCTTAGATGTGAATTTTAGTTGATTGATGACGATAACGGTAACTCTAAAACGTCAAATAATTTTCGAGAAAATTATTGTTATATGTGATTATTTTTCACCAAATTGTTCATTTCATTTAGAGCTTTTCAATTGATAACCATCAATTTTGAAAAATCATAAGCTGAGTAATTTGTTTCCTACTCTCTAGAGTTTACTCTCTACTACAACCCTTGAAACTCTTTCAGATAAAAGGAACAGTAAAACAGTAGAACGATCCAACCTCAGATGGGCAATGTAACCAATGTTAGACTTACGTCGAACATTGGATATTATATATCTTCGAAAGGCGGATATCAGTATAAAAGGTTCTAACGGGTCACTATCTGATTAGCAAACTTGCCAGGAGGATGAGCAGCTCCGCAAACGATCTCTGTAGAGGCTCATTCGCTCATGTTCTGCACTGGCGAACTCTAGGCAGAAATCCTTGAACTTCGCTTCTTTCTGTGAGTTACAAACTGCAAATGCCGCAAATAGAAGGGAGATATCCGGCGGTACCACAATCGGGCTAAATGGCCTACTTCATGTATTTTTCTCGTAAATTTTAATCAAAAACTGAGAATATATATTGACAAATAATGTATAAAATAACAATTAGTTGAGATAGCCCGCCATAACTCACTAAATCACTAAAGCAATTTGTCATAATAATAAAAATAATGATACCAATTCATATGAATGTTGTTGTGATAGTCGTGTATTACAAAAAAAGCTTAAATAAGTAAATTAACCTATAGTGTTGCCGTACACAATTTTTTTCTTTCTTCGTTATATAGAAAATTTCGTTTTTAATTCGTTTGAATTCACAATTTTGATTTATAAATGCGATTTTTGACTTTTTTTTTGTCATTTTTGTTTCTTTAAAATTACTTTTTTTATCTGTTTTTTATTACGTTGGTTTTTAACAATAAAAAAAACCAAAATCAAAGCAGAAAAAAAAAATCAAAAAAGATTAAGAAAATTGCGTTTTTAAGCATAACGCAGCAGCTGACTGATTTATTCATATTATTTTGAATTATTTGATTTTTTTCTTTTGTATTCCCTTGCTTTATTTAATAAGCTATATCTGGATAGGTAGATCAAAATATGTATATGTGTGTAGGTATATGCACGAAACGGGTACGTTTATATTCAAAACAATTGAATTGAATGGTACCTTTCAATCAGAGCTCAGTCTCAGTTATTCTGTATCTGGTTGTTATCGCTTATCGAATATGCAAATAAATCATATTGTTTAAGTTTAATATTTAAGAAGAAAAAAAATTTTTAATGCTTCTTTATAAATAAAAATAATAATAGTATTTTATTTATTTATAGAAGGTGTGTCGGAAATGTTTGCATTTTATAAGGTGTTTCGCACTTTAATTGAAGACACATACTTTTATATAGAACTGAATTTTTAGTCGAGATAGCAACTTCATTGTCAATTACTCAATTTGTTAAAACCATAACTTTTTTATTTAAAAAAACAAAGTCAAGAAATTTTGTAGGTTTCACAGCATTATAAAGTAAATTTAATTTATTTAATTAATTAGTTTACAAAAGATTGCAATTAAATTCCATTATGATTAAGTTGAACAAACCAATTATTGACAGACAAATTATTGAAAAAATGTCATAAATTCATTGTTCTACTCTTCCAATTTTCTGTTCTTTATCGGTAACTGTTATTAATTATCGTATACGTACTCAATGTCACTCGGAGTATATATGCTTTGCT
Source organism: Condylostylus longicornis (assembly GCF_029603195.1). Classification (NCBI taxonomy): domain Eukaryota; kingdom Metazoa; phylum Arthropoda; class Insecta; order Diptera; family Dolichopodidae; genus Condylostylus; species Condylostylus longicornis. Next base: position 1,681,458 of record NW_026578052.1, on the reverse strand, counting down.
CACGAAACGATAAAGAGATAACCAATAAATTTTTTGATATTCATTCATTATTTTTTTTTCAAAATTAACTTTCTTTTTGTTTATAATAGGGAGGAGATAAAATTTTTCTTTATTTTTCGCTTTTTCTTGTACTGACAGAAATGAAAATACGTTCTTTCACATGAAAACAAAAAAAAAACAAAGACAAAAAAAATTATTATAGGGAAGAGAAAAAATTATAGAGCTAGCTAATCTTATTGTGATCTTTTAAACATTCAACATTCATTTTTGTATTAAGTAAGTTGAAAAGAAAAGAGGACCAACAAAAAAACATACAAAAAAAAACTCTTTTAGTTTATTGAAATTGCTAATTATTTTTTATAGATGGAAATAAATTTTAATAAAATTCAAGAGATCAGACCAAAAAATAATAACAATAATAATAAAAAAAGATAAAAAAAAAAAAACAAAATATCAAAAAATAAATTGATTGTCAGTCAACCTTTTAGTAAGTAAAAGAAAAAAAAAAGCCAAGTGATTAATCACATAAAAAACTTTGTGAAAAAAAAACAGAAACAGATAACAAAAATAAAGAAAAAAAAAATTTCACATTTTAACAATTTATTACGAAATTTTATTCATTCATTTTACAAAATCCTATATACATATACAATATTTGTCTATAATATTATTGAAAGCTATTTAAATATGAAATGAAAAATTATCTGGTATAGTCTGGCAATGATTAACTATTTACCATTATAAATTAAATTTACTATAAAAATTGTGCGGTTTGTACTTTGTTTGTCCTAAAGATAACACAAAAAGGCAACAAAATAGGACGATAATCGGCTGGGTAAAAGAAACCAAAAAAAAATCTCAATTTTTTTTTATAGTGAATAAAATTTCAAAAAAAAAAAATTTCTTCATTACTTTTCTCTCGGTTTTACTCTGACATTAGACCCTGAACTTGTAGAAAAGTTTTATTAAAAAAAAAAAAATTCTCAAAACGAGACTAATTTGATTTTTTTTATAAATTTTTCTGTTATACATTTTAAAATTAATATTATAAAAATGAAATTTTTATATTTTAATTTTATGACTCAAAGTGAAATGTAAAATAATGAATGTTTTTGATTTCGATTAAAGCTTTCATACCGTCGTATAGTGTTCGAAACCAAACGTACAAGACTAGTAAGTTTGAAATCTGGTTCAAAAATTGAGTATGTATTTATTAATTATTATAATATATTGGGCAATATTAATTATTATAATATATTGTAATATTATGAGTGAAGTTGCTTTTATATCTAGTAAACTGTTTATAATAATTATTGAAATTCCACTACCTTCAATTGAATATATAAAATTTATGTTAGAGCATTTCTTTCTAAGGATACGAATAAAAATTTACACAAAAAGTGGTTAAGTAATCAAAATAAAATAAATTTCGAATATTTGCGGTAAATTATAATAGTAATAATAATAATTATAATAATCAACGGTCATCCACCCCTCCCAACTAATCGCATGTGGATGAGTTATATCTTGTATCTTGTTAGCGTAAATCACACAGCAATTTGCGAAATATCATGTAAATAAATATTATTATTAATATTTAGCAAATAATGTTAATTATTTGCAAGGCCATCATGCAGCTTGACATTTAAAATTGATTAGAAAACTTAAGCAAGCAAATGTTAGAATGGAACTACAAACTCTGTCCTATCTTAAAATAATATTTGTAGCACATGTTAAAAAAACTAAACTGATTAACTTGAAGAAAAAGTAGGATTCTGACAAATGCTTAAAACAAACATGTAGAATAAAACAAAACTCGAAAATAAAGTAAAATCAAGCTCATTACAATCAATATACAGTAGAGACAATAAACAAAGTGCATACAACAATTAAGTTGGTTCGGCATAAAATACTAACACTTTATACTCTCTTATTGTATACTCTAATTGTGTAAAAATTAATATTTTAAATACGATATTTGTATAGACTCTGTTATACTAAAAATGCTCAAAAAAAAATCACTCTGATTGCTTTAATCTTTATTTTGTTGTACCAACTTAAGTAGCTTAATGTATTGTTTATTATTTTTAATTGATAATTAATGTACGGGAAATAAATTTTATGTATTATGTATATAAGTATATATATGAATTGAATATGACAAATTATTGGTACTTATGCAAAAAAAGAACCAACTTATCAAGACAAAGATAAATTTGATTTATGAGTAATTTTTTAAAATTTTAAAAATTATTTATAGCTAGTGAAGTCTTTACTAATTCTATATTCGAATTTTGGAATAATATTAATAATTTTTAATATTAATTTTATTTTAATATATGTATACACAATAATACACTTATAATAACAAATAGACAATAGGTAATTATTTGACAAATTAATCATTAATAATAATTTATTGCGCCAAAAATATACCATAAATTTTATTATTGCTTTCATTAATTTTATTACCACAAAAATACAAAACATACAATTCATTATTATTTCACTGTTATTAATGTTAAACACAAAAAATACATAAAGCACAACAAATTATTTTTGGACATTGATGCCATTTTGTGTGATAATGACGAGTGAAAAATAAAAAAACAATTTATAAACAATTTTTCTATCTGAAATTGTTTGTATTTTTAATATTAATAAAAAAAATTTAAATAAACTTTAACTATAAATTAAATGAGAAAAAAAAAGCAACGTATAACAGTTCATTAATATTATAATTACAATAAATAAAACAAAAAGGCAAGAAAACAATAAGAAAAACAAAAAGGTTAAATTTTTTATTCTTTAATTATTTCGTTACTTGCCAAAGAATTGTTTTTCCTTCTCCATTTTTTAAGCAATTGCGATTAAAAATTTTTTTGCAAAATTCTAAAGGTATTATTAATTTTTAACCCCGTTTGTATAGAATACAACTAACGTTCCATCTTAAATTCAAAAATAGTGAAAATTATTTTTCTATATGGCCGAACATTAAAATTAAATTTTACTGTTCTAAAAGTAAATTCTGTCACTGTTTATTACACTTGCAATGCTTTAATTTACATTTAACCATTTACTGGAGGATATTATTTGCGTTTTAGATAATATACATGTAGGTATTATTTGCAATTTATTTACTAACTTTATTTTTTTCTTTCGCGGGGGACCGGAACTCTATATAGTCTTTTTTACCTCCACCCATAAATGAGTCGCAATCCACTTTCGTGAGCACTATTTCTAGGCCCATGAAGAATCTCAATTTACTGACTTTACTTTTACTGGTACAAAATAAGGCAGTAAAGAAAAAATTGCCAGTCACTCAATATTTGATTCGTATATTCTACAATAAGAGGACCAACTACGTTTTCTCATTTTTAATGCCAATACTATAAAACGCTTCAAAATTTACAGTTCAAATCTTAGATAAATATAAAAAGTTCTTTAATTCAAAACTGTTCCAAAATCATATTGCGATATTAAATGAAAACGTTGAAATTCACATAAACATGAACACATAACCGGATTATTGTAAAAACTCATTGTTGAAAACTCTAACTGTTGCTTTGAAAAACAAACAAACAAAAAAATTAATACCATAACGAATTTTAGAATCAAAAACTTTACCTTACCTACAATTGTTTTTTTTTTAATATAATAAAAATAAATTTCCCATAATTAAAAATTGTACGTATTATAATATTGTATTTGTGAGTTATAATCAAAAACAGCCTAATTCCAAATTTAAAGATTTTAATTTTATTTTAAATTCGGAATTTCTCTATAATTCAATCTACACTTTATTAAAATTTCATCAACTGACTTCGATTATTTTAGAAGTTATGAAAAAAAAATATAAAAAATTTAAATTTTTTCAAAGAAAATTAATTTTGCGCCTTGCCAAATATGGGGAATCGCAAATTGAAATTTTAATCCTAGTTTTTGATGCCCATTAAGATGTAAAGACGTAATTCTAGTCGCACGAAAGTTATTATTCACTGCATATAACAAAAACTCTCTCAAATCTCAAAATTATTGGAATTACTGGAATCTCTCTCCTATATCTCAAAATTATTAGAACAATAGAAATCAAAAGTATACTCGTACCATGGCAAAGCTGTCACTTTAAAATCAACCACAATTATAATAAGTAACTTCAACATAATTAATTATTTAATAACAAGTAATATTAATTCATATGAACATTATTACAAACAAATTCGCCCAATTTGAGTTCTATAAAAAAAAAGGCATCGAAACCCCAAAAAAACAAACCATGTGTGATACAACATCATGATACAACGTTATTATTTTCCCATAACAAAAAAACGAATAAAAAACCACAAAAAAAACACAATTTTGCGTCACAATAAATAAATTTAAGTCAGATTATAAAAAACAAAAAATAATAAGAAAAACAAAGAATCATTTTTCGAAGAAAAAGAAAAAAAAAGCACAACGAACCATCAAAAATAAATGAGGTGCACGATTTCAGTGAGTAACACAAAAAAATGGTAATAAACAAAAAAACAAAATGTAATTAACGTCCACCAGATGACTTTGAAATTGTTCATTATGCAAAGTGCACACTTATTACATTCGTTATGAGCACATTTATGGTAATAAATTCTTCATTTTGCCAATTTCAGTTAAAAATTATTAAATTTTATTACAATTAAATTAAAAAATTCCATAACAAAATTAACATACTTAGATTATTTAAATTTTAATAAAAAAATTATTTGAAAAATTTAATTCACTTACAGAAGAAAAATTATAAATTTTATAAAATTCAGAAAATTACAAAACGTTTTACTACTACGATAACAATTTAAGAAAACATCCAAACCGCTCGAGTACTCAAAGTATACTGAAGTTTTTTAAACAAAATTTTTAAAGAAAACAAAATAAGAAATTCATGGACGGCGACTTAAAAACTACAACAACAAAAAAACATGACTTGAAAATTTTTTTTATTTTGCAGATTTTAAAAGCCACTTTTTTTTAATTTTTACCTTTTTTTACAATTATTTTTTATTTCTTTTCGTTTTTTTTTGGTATTTATCACAAAAATACCATATTTTCTTAAAGAAATAATATTTATATATATACTCATATATAAAGTTGTGACTCTAGTAATCTGCATGCGCATCATTGAGAGTCGAAGCCGACTTGAATGAGTGAGATTAACAATATTTAAGTAAAGTTTTGAAATCACGTGCGAGAATTTTATATTTTGTTCTCTTTTTGTTGTTATTTTTATTTTCATTTTCATCTAAAAATCTAAAGTTTTCATTCAGTTTCTCATTTTTTTCTTTATTATTTTTTTGTTTATTGTTTGTTGTTTTATTTTTCAGTTTGCGTTCATGAACCGGCTGAAGCTGACGACTCAAATGATACATAAATATTTTTTTTTTTTTGTTTTGTAAAAAAAAATAAGTGTAAATCATAATAGTTTTTAAGCCAAGAAGAAATTTAACTTGTTTTAAATAATGCGAAGGACTGAGACCGACTTAGAGAGATATTCGAAAATGTATACACATAAAAAATTTTTTCTGTTAAACATTTTAAATTAACTTAAACTTAAATAGAAATTATTACCTATTTCTTTTATTTTTCAAAATATTACAAGGTGTAGTGAAATTAGTATATCAGGCTTCAATATAAGGCTATGTAAGTTTAAAAACAGACCAAAAGTAGAAAATAAAAATGTCGAACGATTCTCGTTGTTAACACAGAACAATGGCAGAACGGCAAAATCAGCTGTTTTGTATTTTAGGATAAAACAGGATTTTACGTTATTTTTCGTCTTTGTTTCAATTCGTGCCTTTAATTTCGCTTCATTCTGGAAAGTATCATTTATGTGTATTCTATATGAATTTTAACATTTCGGTGCAGAAAATCGATCTTGTTCTGTTTTCACCTTAATGCAAATAATATTGAAAGCAATACTTAAATTTGCGCCATACTTATTAAAAAAATTGTTTAACTGCAGTGTTATTAAAATTGGTTACAAAATACATGTTGCTTTTCCATTTTGCTTACGCATTCCTATAATTATTCATTCAGCACAATTTTTTTGCTATAGTGCCCTAAAAGTAGCTGAAAACTTTCACTACTTCAAAATAGTGAAAAATTTCACTACTTCAAAAAATTAAAAAAGTAAAAAGCAAAAATATATTTTTAACATTATTGCTCCAAATTCATTCCTAAACATATGCAATTGTTTACGACAAAATCCATTCTATATAATATCCATTATTAAAATCTAAAACTAAGTAGCTCTTTAAATATAAGTTCTAAAATTAAATTATTAAGGAGAAATGTGCTGCTTCAAATACCATGAATTGAGTCGACTACTCTTTTATATTAGCAACAAATTCTCTGAAATCTATACAATCATTAAAATATAACAAAAATTAAGTATTTATGTCAACATTTGATATTTTTCCCATACATTATGCTATCATTATACAATTTTCATATCAAATTACAAGTTATCGAAATAATTTTGTTTCACAATGTACATATATGAATTACACACAAAATTTATACTATCCTGATATAAAACTTAACTTACGAGTACATTCTACATACACACATATTTTATACTCGTATATAGTTTAAGTCCTAATATAAAAAGCAACTAGACGGTGGGTATTTCGTTTTTTTTTTATTATTTTGCTATTATTCTTTAAAGAGCGGCGTTGTATTCATGTTCATCCATCGTGTCCTATGATTGTGATAAAAAGAAATCAAATTGCATATAGAGCCTATGTATATGTGTTTGTAATAAAATGCTAGATAAACGCTCTAAGAATAAAAAAATATGAAAATAAGTGCAAAAAACAGAAAACCAAAATCAAGTAATTTGAGAAATATAATTTTCAGCAGTAAAAGAAAAATAAAAAAAAAAAACATAAAATTAACAGATCAAAGAACCACCAAATACCACCACAAGGAGCCCAGTAATTATTTGTACAATCGAATTTTTGTTAAGTAAAGATCTATTTGAATAAAAGTTGAGGAAGACATGTGATTAATTTGCCCATAATTTTGAATTCAATAACTATTACGATTGAATTTATGAAATAGGCTTAAAACACCTTATTTGATCGTCGAATAAAATGCCTTCAATTTAATTTTTCAATGCACTAAAAAAATACCCACTTATTATTAGCAATTATTGTGAATAGTTTCGTTGCCACAGAATTCAAACATTTAATGCGAAGAAACTTCGCAGTAATTATTTCTTTTGCTATGATCAAAATTGGCTCTACTCAAAATTTGAGTTTCGGATCAAAAAATTTTTATTTCATTGTCAACCAGATTTGAAAAATTCCCAAAAAAAATATATTTAAACCTTAAAACAAAGGTCCATTTGCTCGCTCTTGACATTTACATAAAGATACAGAAGAGTACGCAAACAGATAGATAAACTGATTGCCCGACAGACTTTTCTTTATCACATTGGAACCGAATTTAAGGTTTCATTACACTAGAGAAATTAAGAGTGATCACAGCCCCCCCCCCCCCCATCCGCCTATTGTTTGCCATAATATCGGTTTAACAAATATCGTACTACATATTTCAATTTTTTTTTTTTGCACAAATAATTAAATTACGGCCCATAAATTTTTTGTATATATATACATACTAAAATAAATACCAAATATTTTTGAATCGGTCAGTTTAAGATGAAAAATTCAAAACTCGAGAAAAAAACATTATTTTCCACATTACAAATAAAAAAAATTCAAAAAAAAAATAAATAAAATCTAAAATACATAAATAGCCACTAAATGCTTTTCTAAACATACGTTTCTCTTGTTGTTGCTGTTGTTGTTACTGCTTTTAATACTTTTATCTTTTTATTCACAATACTCGTATGCTTGTTTGTAGGTAACTAACATTAATTTTATGCTGCAGAATATTTTAATGTGCGTCCTCTTAATCTTTTATTTAACTTAAACGATAAATAAAATTCATATACATATATACGTTCATATAACATATATACATATACGGAGAATTATAAGTGTACATAATTATGTACATTTATAATGTACTCACTTTTAAGACAAAACTAGTTAACTTAAAAAAATAAATTCAGCAATAAAAAAAAAACATAATAAAAAAAAATGCGATTTTATGGACCGAACGGCATAGAAAACATTAAAACTGAAAGGGAAGAGAGAAATGAGAGAAGCAGAGCGAGGGAGAGAGAGAGAAAGAAAGACAAATTAATAAAGCAAAGCGACCTACATTGATGTCGATTTGTCAATGAATAGAACGCTTCAAACGATAATGATATCTTATAGTTTATATCGAAAATATTCGAATAGTGGTGTACACTGGTACCTACACACAATATATTAAAAATATATCGAAGACTATCATGATGGGATCTTTTGATTCTCTTACTTATATTTCTTCTCCTCAATTTTTTTTTCTTTTATAGTTTTTACAACTCTTGTCGATTTCTATATTATACTATATGTTTGCATGTATATATACAAATGACTTCAGATTGAATTGCACTTCATCAGCTTTAAAAACAATAATAAGAACACATAGTCTATATATTCGCTTTATATATGTATGTAGTATAACTGTAGGCATATATGAATATTCAGACGTTATGGTGTTCGCGATATTGTTGATGTCTCTAAAATGATGATAATATTATATGAAGATGATGTGGTTGTTGATGGTTTGAAGTTGATAACGACAGTAATGGTACTTGCAATATTGATGTTATTGAAAAACACAAAAAAAAAAAAAAAATGGGAATATTTTTATTCCCAAGAACTTTAATTTTTTGTTTTCTGTCTCAAAAGTTTATGTTATTTTGTTTTTCATTATGCCTTTTTGAAATATTTTGCAGTCATCTGTTGCATACACAAATAATATGTATATATATATATATATGTTGACATATACAGGTTCAATGTAATCGGCCAGAGTCCAAGTAACTATATAGGTACGTAATATTCATAAAGTAACATAGAAGATAGCGTAGAAATAAATTTTTGATTCGAAATGTGGAAAATAAGGAAAATTATAAATATACAAAAATATTAACAAAAAATAAAAGGTCCAAAGAATTTCTTTTAATTTTGTCGTAATTAAGAAGTTTTTATGAAGAAGAATAATAAATTCGTGTTAATGATCTTTGATGACAAAAAGAAAAAAAAAATGAATTCCATGGGAACTGCAAATGAAATTTAAAAATTGTTAAGAAATAAAAACGTTGTAATTTTTTTTTTATATTAGGGAAACTATTTTAGCTTCCACACATTTTCGGCTACAAACATTGTATACATGGAATTTTGTAAGCACAAAAATTTAAATTAAAAACAAGAAAAAAAGTAGAGTTGACCTTGTCAACTCTGTGATACCCGTACGAATTTGTTATCCTATGTGCGAATAACTAATGTGCCATAACTAACTATGGGGCAGACTATTACTTTAAGTTGCCGTATTACCATATTAATTTATGCAAAATTTTAGTACTATGTGTTTATCAAAATACTGGTTGTGCCAAACTACTATTGAAGTTGTATGGCAGCTACCAGAAAGAACCAAGAAATTTTAACGAATTTTATCAAGTACATCGGCCCTACTAATATATTCACTTGTGTGAAATCTCAATATCACAGCTTTTATAGTTTCTGAGATATAGCCAAATAACTTTTAAAGTTGTATGGCAGGTACCAGAAGGAGCCGAGTAATTTCAACAACTTTTATGAGATACATTGGCCCTACTAATGTATTCGTTTGTGTGAAATTTCAATATCATAGCTTTAATAGTTTCTGAAATATAGTCAAATAACTTTTGAAGTTGTATGGCAGATACCAGAAGGAGCCAAGTAATTTCAACGACTTTTATGAGACACATTGGCCCTACTAATATATTCTTTTGTGTAAAATTTCAATACCACAACTTTTATAGTTTCAGAGATATAGCCAAATAAATTTTGAAGTTGTATGGCAGCTACCCGAACCGGTACCCCGATCACGTCCAATTTAAATAGGGTTCTGGCACTTACTACAATAAATCATTTGTGAAAATTTGGTGAACTTAGCTCAATTAGTTTTTGAGTTATCGTTCGGACGGACGGACAGACGGACGGACGGACGGACGGACGGACGGACGGACGGACGGACGGACAGACAAAGCTAAATCAACTCAGAATTTGACGCTGATCAAAAACATACACTTGAGTCTATATCTAACACCGTTATTCTTAGCGTTACAAACGGTAAGGCAAATTTAGTATACCCTTCGAACATACGTTCCTACGGGTATAATTAATGAATTTATTTTTAAAATTATATTGAAAAACTCCAATACATTTATCACTCCATCAGTCGAGTTTTAACTTATCGTCCCATTGAGTCATTTTCCATAATTCCAAAGACATCAATCTCCGGATGTGCAAATTCCATCGCGTTATTCTCCTCCAGTGCGACGTTAAGCAAGAAAATCAACTAGTAATCCGGAGTTCCTCTTGATTGGGATGACAGGAATAGAAGTTGATTTTCAGTGCATTGCTGGTACTACAGTTTGCTTTGTTCATAACACAAAAATGTTAGACGACAAAAATGCTTAGACAAAACAATGTCCAAACAAATAAATGTCAATAACTATACCCTCCAAATATCAAATTTTGATGAAATCTTCAGTCTTCTCAATTTATAGGTGGAAGCAAACGAATAACGTCCTCACAATAGCACAACCTCACTCTTATTACCAAATTGCAATAAAGTGGATTTTAGACAATCCGTACAAAAAAATTCATTGCGAGACCTTTGTCTTGAAAACTATAAGAATTGAATCGCCCATAGGTTTAAACTAACACAACACCACTAAATATTATATGTATTACAGTTAAGTTATTTCATGTAACAATACAACACTTTAATCTGAAATCTGATCCTTTGTTTTATACGACTTCAAAACAATTGTATTATAATTGCCCAGTATAACCTTCAAAAAACCATTTTAAATAATTTTAATTAATTTTAAACAAAATTACATATTTACATAATTATAATAATAATTAAGTAAAACCATCATCACATAACATTCATTATTATTACAGGAAAATTTACAAATGTGTAAAAATTTCCTAATAATTTGCAAAATTGCAATTATTAAAATAACTAGCTCACATATGAGATTCAATTTATAATTTTGTAAAAAAAAATTTATTTTATTTTATTGTAATTTTCATATATAAATGTTGAAATAAATGTATGTATGTATGTATGTACGTATGTAGTGTAGATAAATTTGAATTGTACTTAAAATTATTTTATGTTTAAGTATGTATGTAAGTATATGAGTTAATATTGTTGTTTATTTGTTTGTATATGCTCCAGCAATAAAAATGTGTAATTATTTTTAATATCGTAATTTAATAACGTAAAATTTATTGAATTCATTTAAAATCTTAAATATTATAATAATATACAAAATTTGTTTATCTCTGTTATACACTAAAAAAAAAAAAATTATGAAATATTTTTAACAATTTCTTTATAAATAATATTTAAAACAAAAAATGTCGTAAATATTTAATACGGTTTCAAATGTCAAAATTGGCAATTTGTTGTGAAAATACGTTTTGTTTTTTCCGAAAATGACTTATTTTATACTTATACGACAAAATCTACGATTTAATTTTAGTTTGATGAAAGTTGTATATGTAAACGTAGTTTGATGTCAGACTTTGTCTAATGGAAAATTTATTAATGGAAAAGAAATTATTCTATTTCCATCAGATTTTCTAAAAATCAAATGGAGAAAATTAATAAATTTCGACATAAAATCTCTGCCCCAAATAATTTCATCAGATAATTTCAGTCTGATATGTAAAAAGTACCTTACATTTCAATGTCAAAAATACAAAGCTTATTAACACCTTACATTTAATCTGTATACAGAATATATACTTCTTATTTAAGGAGTTGAATTTCCAAAAAAAAATCTAAACATTTAAGATTTTTTTCTTGATTTCATTCATTATTCTCAATGTGTCCATTAATATTTTTCATAAGTCCTAAAAAAAAACCCAATTAAGATATTCAAACATATTCAGAACAATTTTACCACAAATGTAAAAAAAATGAGCTCAGAATACCTCATATCAAAATTTAAGAGTGCAGTACAATGAGAAAATGAAGCAGGAATATTGTAAACAGAAAGTGTAAACGCCCACATTTTTTTTTACTGATTTAAATTTTAAGGAAAATTATGTAGTAAGAAGGGTAACCAAAAGAGGGTGACAAATTAAAATTAAAATTTCTCTTCCAATCACCTCTCAAGCTCAAATTAAATTTATTAATTTTTTTTAATCTTGATTTTTGTAATTAATGAATTTATGAATTAAAAAAAATATTTACGACATTTTTTTTTTAATTTCTCAATTAAATTACAACTAAATTTATTTCAAAAAAAAAATTTGTAAAAATTAAAAAACAAAAAATATTTTTCTTTTTTTCTCTTTCTCTCTTTTATTTTTTCCTTATATTTGCATGCGTTCCCGAAACTTCAATTTCATATGACAACAAATGAAAAAACATCAATAAAATATAAAAGGATCAGGTAAGAAAACGCTTAATTTTTTTAAAAAATAAAACAGAGAAGCTTCTAAATTTTTTCTTTTATAATTTAAAAAAAAAAACCAATTTTAAATGGAAAATTTTAGTTTTTCTAATTTATGCGAAAAATTAAATAATAAAATTGAATTGAAAATTCTATGTTTCAAATTTTTCTTTAAAATGAATATGTCAAAATCCGAATTTTTTTTATATTTTTTTATTATTTTATTTTTTACTTTGTTTTTTATCTACAACTCTTATATCCTTATATAAAAAAATAAAAAAAATGCTACTTAAATTCTCTATGTGCCTTTGAAATTCTTAAAAAATTATAAAAATTTTTTTTTAAATTTTTATGTATACATATATAAATATATATATAATATAATTTTGTACATAATAATATTTTATATATATATGTATATTAATTTATATATTTATTACGCTTATTCTTAATTTTCTGTTTATTAATTATTTTCTTATATTTTGTTTTTCTCTCAAATGTTGTATTTTTTTAAATACATACATTAATAAAGGATGTATATATGTATGTATATAAAGAGTTTTTTTTAACAATTAAATGTATACACACATTAAATTTATAGAAGAGAAGTTGTATAACAGCTTAGTCATATTTTAACAGTTTAATAAGTAAATGGTTCCGATGTTTACCGAAACAATATTTTTTTTTTTAAAATCTTATGATATTTCAAAATATTTACTTACAACATAATTACAATTGATTGACACCACAATAGTTTGACACTTTTCTTGAAGAAGAAGAAAAGATTTTTCAATAATTAAATTTTATACAAAAAAATTGCATATCACAAGGAGTAAAAATTTACCCGTCTTTTAAGTTTACCTAATGATCGGCGAAGCGAATGAAATTTTTAGCGAATATGAAATTTTAGTATTATGATCACCAAATTCAACAAAATTTCAAGAGAATGGGATGTCAAAACACTTGAATGAAAATGCTGTGTGTGACAAGCTTGACGAAAGAAATTAAAATTCTAAATTATTCGTCGATCATAATGTAATTTATAATAATGTCAATAATTTATAATAATGTCAATAATGTCAATTTATCATAATAATGTCAATTTTATACAATTAAAACTTTTTATTAAAAGACATTAATGTCACATTAAATTTGACATTAATTCTCATTAAATTATATTATAACAAAATAATTTAAGTGTTGCCTATTAATTAGAAGCAAGAGTTATTTTACCCTTAGATTCTCATATATGATCTTCCTCTCGTATATATACATTTAATTTGTTTAAAACTCTATATATGTACATATATATATACATATGTTTTCAAAATGTCGGAAAAACGTCTTTTTATATCATATTATAAATACTTTAAATATTAACATGCTTGAGGGCAACAAAGTGTTATAATAAAAATCTAAAATCTTAAGTAATAAAGTGACAGAAAATTGAAATAGTGAATTTTGTCTTTTACTTTAACAAAAAGTGATTCAAAATTTATAATAGGTTTAAAAAAAAAAGTCAAAGTAAGTAATACGATTAGGAAATACAATTAATGTAAAATATGCTAAATAGGGAATAATAATTTTAAATTTTAGAAATCAATGTAAACAGTTCCCATATTCTAACACTTTCTATTTTAAAAACTAATAGTTTTATGTAGGAAAAATTAAAAAAAATTTCAAAAATTTTAAACTATCAAAATTGATCTTTAAATTAAGTAAAATGTTGTAGAAAAATAATGAATCTATATTAAAATTCTCGCTAAATTAAATAGAAATGTAATATTAAAATAAAAATCATATAGCAAAATATAGAATTGTAGACTATATTTTAATTATTGAAAATATTTTATAAAATTATATATAATTTAGAGTGTAGGTTGTAGGGAAATTTAAATACACCTAAAGAGTCCTAAATTTTTTAGTTAAAAATAAAATTTTACATTATAGTATTAATTAATTAGCCAGATTTTATTTTCATTGTTCAATTTTTATTTTGTTTAAGTTTTTAATATTAGAATTAACAAAATTCAATAGACTCACTGTTGAAAACACTTCTAGGTTTCTTCTTTAAAATTTCCAATTATACAATTAGTGAACAAATTCATTTAAGTTTTTTTTTTTTTTTTAATTTTAATTTGTAGTGTAGAAATTTTTGTTTTTTCTTTTTTTCATAAAAACAATTAAATTTTAAATCATATGCAAAACGAAATAAAAGTGTTACGCTGATATTTGTGGTAAATTTATAAAGAAATAAAAGTTTCATGTCACATTATGTGACAACAGAGGCCGCTACCATTGAAATGAAGATAAAAATTCTGATTATAGTGATTTCAAACATTATGGCAATACTGTTTTATGAACTAAACTATTTGATTTTCGCAAAAATAGTAGCTGGATGCATCTACAGTGGCATAATATGGATAAGCATGGATAAATGGCCGTTATCAAAAATCTGTTTTTTTTTTTCAAATTTTTGACATTATTTTTAATTTTGACATTATTTTACACCGTAAGTTGTATAGTAATCTAGAATTTTAGCAGCCTTTAAATACTAGTTATAATTAGATACTAGACAGATAATAGATATAAATAGTTTATTTCGTCAGAAGAAGATTTTTTAGCTGCTTCTCAAGTTATCGGCTCTCCAAATTTCCATCCTTTTGAATTTTCGGCATAATTCCAAAACTACAAGCTTTTTCAAATTTAATGCAGCCGGCTAACAGCGAATGTCATTCGATCAAGAAATATAAGTATTTATCTAAAGTCACATTTGCATTTGACAATTATGTTAACGCCATTTACAATTTTTTCTTTTCTTGTCTCCTCCTAAATTTATGCAATAATTTTAAATATTTTGGTATATGAATGAATGTAATTTTGAATAATTTAATAGATTGTTTTTAACAACAGTATTTTCACTTTTACCATTGGTTCGAATCAACTTTATTTAGAATTGTAAACTATATGAATAACCCGATCGAATTTTTCACTCGTTTTGCATATGATCTAAATAGTTTAAATTTATTTTTATTTTATTCAAAAATTTTTTTAATTTTTTTCGTAGCCAAATTGTTATATAGTATATATAAATTAGTATAAATATTAATAAATATTATTTTAGTTAATTAAATTTTAATAATTATATATAGATGACAGCAGACTAAAATAATTAATGTTATAAAAACTAAAAACTATTTAAAATTATTTAGGCTATAGAAAAACATCGTAAATAAAAAAAAATTAATTTAGAAATAAAAAACCAAGAATTTTTAAAAATTTTCCAAATTTTTTTGCAAAATTAATTTTTATTTTTAGATTCCCATAACTATTTCGTTTTATTTTTTTTGTATTCTTTATTATTTTCATAACAACTACCTATTAAATAATTATGAAATGACGCAAATATTTTGTTTGAAAAAGGATCAAATATAAAAGTACACGCATTTATATGTCATCTTGTTAAAATGTCGCATTTGTATTGTTAGGTATTTAAAAGAGGCTGTAAATATTTTGTAACATAATTATGTATTACCTATGTTATAGCAATATACATACATACAAATAAATTAATAACACATAATTTTACCTACCCATACAAATTTTTCATTGCACATCTAATTGTACATATACTTATATATTATTATTATTTTATTTATATATTTACATACAAATTAAATAATACACCCATATAAAAACACCCATTCACCCATAACACCTTCTAACATTAATCCACATCAAACAGAATCAAAACAATAAGAAAACTATTTTATTAATACACGTAAAATACACATACGTCATACACCTAGTAAAACTATATACATGCATATATGATTAAAATGATTGTTAAGTAATTGTCAACGCAATATTTTGCCTTTAAATAAATGAAACGTGTATTTGATTTTCGAAAAGAACATGTTATATGTCATTATATAATTATATACATGTACATTATGTATGTGTGGTTGGTAAATTGTCAAAATATTTAATATTTTCATAACTAATTGAAAGAAAATTAAAACAAATCAAATGAGTCAAAAGAAGAAAAAAAAATTAAAGTTATTAAAAAATATTTGCCTTAGCAATTATTTTAAATGATTAGTGGAATTATAATAGACGCGTAGGTGTGTGTGTGTTTTTATTAATATAAATATGATAGGAAACTTTTATCAAGGATTTCTTTCATATACTCGTATAAGGATTAGTTTAGTTTCATAAGATTTTACATTATAATTTCTATATTTAGAAATTATTTTCTCAATGACAATGATTAATTAAGAAAGGCTAATATAAAAAGGCTAATAGAAATTTAATATAATGTACTATCAATGTATATATTATATGGCTTCGTCCTTTCAATTGGCCGGCATTATTAGTAGAATAATTATTCATCAGTAGAATTAGTTGATTGAATTCAGATGACGACCTAAAAGTGTAAATAGTAATAATAATTAAAATTTTAGATTTAAAAAAATTTCCCCAATTACGTAGGTAGACAAGAAAAAATCAATGGACTTATAAATACAAGTCCTAGTTGGACACTAATTTTCATGTCTGCAACTGCATGTTCATGTCGTGAATTCCTTGTATATATGCTCTTCTTTTGTAGTGTTAGTAAGCTAATATTAATTGTGCCTTCCATTACCGAGTTCGTACAATAGCAGTATATAGCCTGTGTAGTTCTCTGCATTGTTTCAATGCTAGATGCTACTAGAATATCGAAAAAAAGTGGAATAGCAATCAGTTGACTAGCACATTTTTCAAAAAACGCTGGTTGGCCAATTTTTACAATCAATTCGTCACTTTTTAAATATGCTACTCTCTTGTAGTCAACAATATAAATTTAAACTTTTTTACTGCTTCCTGGATTTGAATCCCTTCCGTGTCCGCTTGA
The DNA here is from genome assembly GCF_029603195.1 of Condylostylus longicornis. Taxonomy (NCBI): domain Eukaryota; kingdom Metazoa; phylum Arthropoda; class Insecta; order Diptera; family Dolichopodidae; genus Condylostylus; species Condylostylus longicornis. The sequence goes on along the minus strand of NW_026578052.1, from coordinate 1,663,951 downwards.
AATAATTTTAACTTTTACATTATTTTTTTCATGATGTTAGATGTTTTTCTTTTAGCTATCGCTAATTTTATTTGTTCAAATAAAATTCATCCACAAGCTATTTACATGTCCAACCTCAATTCAACGTGATTCGTGCTTACTTTATTCCCCGTGTCAACACTGTGTAACACTGTATAACACTGTGACTTTATATGCTTGTCCTTCCTCTTTTTTGACTTACTCCACTTGGGACCTGGGGGCATTAGCGTTAACCACTTGATTCAAAGGGGCCCTCGGATCCATCAATATTTCAGGCTAAAGCATATGCGACAGAATTCTGTGCTCTGGAATGTATCAGAGCGAGTTTCAGGAGGAGCGGGATCTTTATTTTGTCAGACATTAGAAGGTTTCTTAGGACTCTCATCTGATACGGTAGAATTCACACTATAGCGTTGCTAAAGGAATGCGTTGATATTCTTGACTTCCTGGCTATGTATAAGATGGTAACCTTGGTGTTCATATCGTTACACTACGGCACTGACGGAAATGAGAGAGCTAATGATCTCGCCCGAAGGGGAGGAACAACTTTTTATTGCGCCGGAGCTATGCTTTTGGAGGACAATTGTTCTGCATGCCATGAACGATTGGGAGGAACGGGTCAGGTTTGATAATTAAAACAATTACCTAGGCTTATCTCATTCCTGGTAGCGGCAAATGGAAACTGGCTACACTTGGTCGTCCAGATTTGAGGCTATTTGTGGGTGTACTCAGTGAACATTGAAAGTTGATGATCTTTTTGAAACGGATGGAAAAGGTGAAGGACTAGGTTTACCGTCTCTGTCTGGAATAGGATGAAGCAATTGAGAACTCATTGTGTGCATGTTAGGCGTTAGGTCGACAACTGAGATACTTCGGAAGACGTGAGAAGGACCTAAGAGTCTCAGTTCGCAATGCTAGAACTCGAGACCCTTCAATTAACGACCTGTGCCATAACCACTCTACAACTGATCAGAATTGTCCCACCAATTGAGTGCTTTACTATTTTTTAGCATACTTTCGTATATCAACGAATTGCCGTTTCCATATTTCGGTTGTTATTTCTTTTTTCATACTCCATTTTAATTCTCCTATGCCAGCTTATGAGCTTTAATAGATCTATACTATGGTCAGGGATTTTATATGTACTTTGCAATAAATTTAGGTTATATTGCTCATTTTGGTGAGGTAAAGGCATTTTGATATCCAAAATAATTATTGAAACAATTTTTCTGCTGCCTCTTCTGTTAGTTGTTGTATTGAATTGTTTGTTCTGACAATGGTTTCAACTAGGTCCAAAGTAGACCTTCCTCCCGTGATCTGAATATTCATCTGTTAACCAGTTTTATTTAGCCTTTGGAGAAATTTCAATGTTGTGGTAATAAATATTAAATGTCCTAACTAGGTATGTAGGAGTTTTGATAATTTTTTCCTTCTTTTGCTGTTAAATATTTTGACAATTTCACTGATATACGAGTATTGAGGCTTACAAAAAGCTAAAAGAAAAAGCTGTTTCAGTTTTGTAAATGAAATTTTTTAAATGTAAAATGTTTAACAAAATTATATTTTTAATATTTTTCATAATTTATTTTATAATTTACTTTTTTGTTAATTTGAAATTTTTTGTGCTATTTCTATGTTTTATAAAGAAAAGTTTTTTATTTTATTTACATACTTACTCGTATTTAAATCGAGAATAATTTGTTAAATGTCCTTTCAATATACATACTTATGTTTTGTTTTTGTAAATCCGTATCTCAATTCTGGTGTCTTTTCTCTGCCTCCTATAAAATATATTTATGTATTTTATCTTTTATTTTTTATTTTTTACAAGAAAATATAATTAATTTTTATTGACATTGTAGAAATTGTAGATATTTTGGCATAATAATAATTAAAAATATAATAAATAAAAAAATATATTTTGAAAATATTAATTACCTACCTTAAATTAACGAGCAAATGCAACAAAAGAATTTAAAAAGTCAAAAAATCTTCATTAACAGGAATACTTCAATTATATTTGCCTTTGGTAGTGTTGCCGTTTATTTCCTATAATAAAGCAAAAATTTTGATAAGATTGTTTTTATTGCGAACGCTTATAAGATTATAAGATTATTTGTTAGAGGATTGGAGATCGAGAGTGGCAAGTAACAAAAATTGAATGACTCTATGAATTTGAAATATTATTTATGTAATTATGAGATTTTCGCTTTGCATTTAAACATTATTATTAAAAAATTAGATAATATTTAAAGAATTATATTGGATTATCTCCAATTGCCAGGGAGATAGTGCTTCTTATCTGATACACAAACACCTAAGTACTATGTTTACGGCGACGTCGGATGATTGCCTTTGTTAACACAGAATAATACTAGAACAATATTTTAGACCATTTTACCGGTATCGGTTGAATTCGTGAAGTTAATTTCGCTTCATTCCGGGCCATCCCATTTTTATATTTATGAATTATTCTATATGAATTTTGACATTTCGCCGCGGAAAATCGTTCATATTCTGTTTACAACTTATTAAGTCACGTTGACATTTTGTTCGCACTACGCTTGCATTTAGATACCCTTACATTTACAAATTGTTATATTACAAAACTGTTATAATTTACAAGTATTTTTTGACTTTTTAAAATTTTTTTTAATAAAAATATGTAGTTGCGCTAAAATTTTTACATTTTCATATAAGCAAATGTATTAATAAATTTTGTCTGTATTTTTATGTAAAATGTTTAATAAAATTTGTTATACATACAATAATAATGTCAACCATATAAAATTTTCCTTTAATAATTATATATTAAAAATATAACAAATTATATTATGTATAATTATTAAAAACAAAAACAACAAAATACTGATTAAAAACAAAATTGCATAATATTTTCCAATTCTTTGGTATATAATATTTTTTGTATAATAGTTACCTTAAAAATTTCTTAATTTTTTTATAGTTATAATTTTTTAATTTTTGTTTTATTTTTTTAAAGTAAGAGAGATTTTTTTTATTTGAATTTTATTTCTCCTGTTTTTTCTCCCGATTTGTATTTGTTACAGGGTGGCTACCTAGATGGACTTCGTTCACATTTGGGTGGTTTAACGCAACGTGTCAAATCATGGTATTGGGGAAGACCACTTGTAAGTGCAATTGTATTTTTTTTTCTACAAAACAAAAAAAAAAAAAATAAATGAAAAAATTTAAAAAAATTAAAAAAAAATCTCGTTTTAAAAATGATTTTGTTTTTTTGTTGATTGTTATGATTTTTTCTTTTGTTTTTAATTTATTGATTTTAGTGTTACCGTTTGTGTTAAATTTTTTTTTATTTTCGCTGAATTATAAATATTTTTTTTTCTCTTTTGTTTTTTGTTAATTACAATTTTGTTTTTTAGTTTTAGTTTTTTTTTTTGGTTTTCATTTGTTGTTTTTTTTAAACTATATAGTAAAAATAAATTTAAAAAAAATGTATAAATCAAGACACACCAAAAAATCTCTGCTTTAGTAATTTTTCTCTGTTTTTGTTCTGTTTTATTTGAAACAAACCAACTTTTAGATCTAATTAAATTCTATTTAAAAAAAGAAGTTGTTTAAGTTAGAAAACAGCGATATAAAATTTTTTTTTTGAAAAATAATTATTTTCGTTTCTGGTTTTTTTGTTATGCATAGTGGTTGTTTACGAAAAATATGTAATGCTAACGCGTGGGAACATCACAATATATTGTGATTTGGGTTATAATTGGATTTTCGATATTTAGTCTCATTTTTTATCACCACATTACGTACATTACGATTTTTAAAAATTGCGTTACGTATTTTTTGAAGCAGCCCCCTTATTTTTGATTTTCTGTTAAAAAATTATATTATAAGCCATATACTTTATACTTTTATATAAATATAAATATATATATAGATATAGTTTTCAAACCATTGCTAAGCCTTTACTACAAAATAGCAAAACACTTTTAATGACAGAAAAATTTGATTTTAAGTCTTTAAGTTTCTTGTTATTTTTTTTGTTTAAAATGTTCTTTGAATGAAATGAATTTAAGCCTTTCAATTAAGTTTTGAAAATGAAATAAAATTTTAATTTGTAGATAAAGAAAATAAAAAAAAAAAAATAAAATTAAAAGTTAAAAAATGCGTTAGGCGAATGCGTTATTTTTGACAAATTTTTTTCTCTTATAATTTTTTTTAATTTTGTTTTTTTTTTTTGGAAATGATTTTTAATAAATTTGTTATAATATTTATAATAAGAAATAAAACATTACTAGGGTGTATTCACGATATTGTTATATTGATAATTTTGTTTTTATAATTAAAGTTTCAATTTTTGAAAAATTTGAATTGGAAAAATGAAATTATTAGCTTAAATAGCATAGGAGCAATAAGTTCGAAAAGCTCGTATTGACATATTTTAATTTAAAACTTACAAATAATTTGACAACTTTTTTATTGATTAATTTTCCTATTATTGCATAATTTGACACATGCAATATTATTGAATTTAAAAAGTGTTACCGTAGTACACTATTTGAATGACAGATTTTTTTGCATAGGTGTTTTATTTTCTTTCAATAAAATTTTTGTTCTAGAAAAGTTTTTTTTATATTAAAATACGAAAAAATATTATATTGTTTTTCCTCAAAATAATATTAAATTTCGGTGAAACATGAGTAAGTGTACTTTTCAAATAAAGAGAAAAAACATCTTCATACAATTACAAAATAGAATGAATGACACTTAACGTCACTTATAACATCATTTCAGAACGATGAATGAACAGGCACATAACGTTTGTACTTATTAATAAATAAATGAAATTTTTCCTGTCCAACTATGGTTTCAAAATATTTATTTATCATTTTCTAAATGGACCCTTTATATCTGAATTTTGTGACCGAATTTTCTCCTTAATCTTATTTTCTCCATGCAAATGAAATTCATATATTTCTCTCACATTTTATTTTCTCCCGAACCTTTCTCCGAGATATCTTTTCCCTCTCTAACATTCTATTTCTGCTTTCAATAGAAAAATTCTCAACATTATTAAAGAAATCTTTCTTAATAACGAATCGTGAATATCCTTAATGTGAAAAATTGTTTTTTAAGGAATATTTATTTTTTTTTTTTTTTTTTTTTTGTCATTTCATTTTTGTTTGTTTTTTGTTTCTTCTTTTTGAATGATATTGTTATGTAATTTTACAATATAAAACTTAAAAACAAAAAAAAAAAAACATTTTTTTTTAACGATTCTGCTGTCATAGTTAATTTTTTTTTTCTGCTTCAATTTATTCGTAATTAAATTCAAATATTAAATAAGAGCAAAAAAAATTTTGTTTTAATTAGTTTATTAAAAAAAAAAATTAGAAAAAAAAACAGTAAATTTTCTGTTCTATTTTACTTTCATTTTTCTTATTTTTCTTTTCTTTTTCTTTCGAGGAAAATGTGTTCTCCTAAAGTGGAAACGAAAAATTTTTCTACATTTTTCTTTCTTGTGATTATAAAAAATTCAAAAGTTTTTATTTTTATACCTACAATGTAGATAACAAAAAAAAACAAAAAGAAAGTTTTATTTTTTATTTTAATTTTTTTTTTCCTTAAATTTTTTATATATAATTTTTTTTTTTTATTTTCATTTCTTTAAAACACGCGATTTTTCCTTTTTTAATTTTTTAATGCTACGATTATTCCTATAGCCTTTTAAATATTTTACAAAAAATAATATTTGAAATGAATTTGACTTGATTAAATTTAATTTTAATTTAATATTAATAGAATAAGAATTATGAAGAACAAATTTATAACATAAAATACAAGAGACTGAATGGCAAAAGACCTCGAAATTCTTCTTATCTTAGATATTGTTCTATATTTAAATGGATTGCATAGAATATAAAAATATTATATTAATATTAAATTAAAATTAAAAATTTAATAATTTTTTAATAAAATTAAATCAAAAAATGCAAATATATGAAAACTTGACCCGGCTGTTCTTTATTTTACTATAGCCTATTCTTTCAACTATGTTCAACTCTTTCTTTTCTTTATTATAATGCACTATTCTTATTGTTAAAAATTAAAGCATATAAGAATTTTAAATTTATGTATAATAATGAATTGATTCCCAGTAAAATCCTTTTAAATTAACAAATTAATAAAATTGAAATTTCAATAAAAAAAAATTAATTTTACCATTTTTGAAATGACATTTCAAAATTGGATTTCATATTTCCGAATTTTCAAAAAATTAAAATACAACATGGGAAGAATTTTTTTTAAATTTAATGAAAATAAAATAAAAACTGAATAAAATAAAACTGATATATACCGAAATCGATTATAATAAACCGAAATGGAAATTAATAAAAAAAAAACAATTTTTTGATGTCTTTTAACGTCATTGTTTAATTTTTAAAATATTTGGATTTGTTATTTTAAAACGAGTAATTTTTTTTTTTTTAATGAACGAGTAATTGCATTTTTAGTAATTTAATATTACAAAAACAAAAAACTTAATATTAAATTTAAAATAAGTTTGGAGTAAAGAAAATCTATCCAAACGTATAACACTGTAGAATATGACATGTTCTTATATATCAAATAAACAACTTTATGCCAAAAAGTAATTGCAAGAGGAGTTACTAACAGAATTTATTCTCGTAGATGGCTTCAAAATTTTATATGAAAAAAAAAAACGTCACGGCGGCAACACTTTAATATTTTAATTTTTAGCTTAAGTGTTTTTACTCCTAAACATCAGTATTTCATATAAAATGGCTTCATTTACAAACTACTCTTAATTATCCTAAATACATTCCGGAATAGTTCTGAGTAGGAAATGTTATATAATGAATATGTTTACACTTGAATGAATTGAGTCATTTTATTCTTTTTATTGAGTCATTTATTATTACTCAAGATCTACTGACACTCAATATTTATTATTATTACTCAAATTGAATTTGTCATAACTGACTTATGACAATAAAAACTTAAAATTAAATTTGTGTTTATATTTTAATGAAAAATTCGCTAATATAATACCCGAATTCTAAATTATTTTAAAATAACAATTATAATAATAAAACATAAATAAAAAATTTTATAAAAACAATTAAAGAAAAATTGATAAAAAATTACTTGAAAAAAAAAATCTATATGTATAAATTTTTGTTTATAAATTTATGAAAATGAAAAATAGCAAAAAAAAACCAAACCAAAAACAAAAAAGCAACAGAAATAATCTTAGCTTTAAAAAAAATATAATTGCACTTTAAAAATAGCACGTGTAAACCACTCTTTAAAAATTTTTCGTTTTTATTGAATATTTTTACTTTTTTTTCATTTTATTCACAAAAATATTATTTCTTTCTTTTTCTTTTCTTCATTTTATTTTAATTTCATTTAATTTTTTAATTTATTTAGAATTAATTGAATATTAATTTTATATATATGTATATATGTATATATGTGTAATTTATATTATAAAATATACAAGAGAATCTTATTAAATAAATTTCAAATTTATTGAAATATTTTTACATATATGTGTACATATATACGCCTATACATATATATATATATATATATTCTTAAGTATATATTATAATTATAAGGCTTTAAATCCTTTCTCTATTTATATAATATTTTTTAATTATATATATACATAGTCTTTTATAAATGTATAATTATTACATATTATTATAGTAATTATTATAAAATTAAATATTGTATGTATATGTATTGTGTGTGTTTGCGTAGAATATAAACATAATAATAATATAATTTTTATTTTTAGTATATATATTCTTATATATATATATATATTATATACAAAAAAATAAAAGTTTGATTTTGTCAGTGTAGCTGTAGAGCGTAATTTTGTGACGCCATTTTTTTTTCTTTTTTGATTGTAGTATAAGCATTTTGAATTAAAAAACCAAAAAAATATAATTAATTAATGTTGAATGAATTTTTGAATTTTAAAGAAAAAAATATATGTACAACAATATAGGGATTTTGTTTTTAAAAATTTATAGCAATTAAATGATGTTATTAAACTCATACTGTAGAAATTTAAAATTTATCTTAAAAAAAATTGATCTAACCTCAAAAATAAAAACTGATAAACGTGGCAATATTTTCTTGAAAAATATTATATAATTTGAATTGAGTTCAAATTGAAATGAGTTGAATTGTAATCATATAACCCAATTTTAATTGTATCAAAAAAAATTAAATCTGAATTTTGTCATTGAATCGAAATTTTTAACTGTTGAATAACAGTCTTGATAATGTGTTATTACAAAATAAAAAGAACTCAACCAACTGGTAAAATTCGATTTACAAGAAGAAAATAAGATTTATACAAGATTTATGACCAGAGAGCGTCTGATTAAATTAATTGCTTTACTCCGCCCATTTGGAGTCGTTTGTCCACAGTCCTTGTACGAGCAGTAAAATGTCAACTATTTCGCGTTCCCCGTAAACGTACCAACGAACTGTATAAAGTAAAATCAGAAAACGTATTTTGTTGCTTGAAACAAGGTATTTACACAAACTTAATTGTAAAAGTAAACAAAATGTCAAAATAACTATACAAAAAAATATTAAGTGTCAATTATCGAATTAATGTCAAAATAGTGCAAAATTTCTTTATGTTTGTTTTACAGTTTTTTTTTTGAATTGTGACAAAATGTCAATAATTGTCAATAAATATGTGTAGATTTTTTTACTTTGTATGAAATTTAAGAACAATATTTACGTAGAAATTTTGTATTTCTGTGTAGATATTGTATTCGATTATTATTTTGTTGTTTTATATTGTCAAAGTGTCATCTGTATTTTATTGACTTAACTTTATGAATAATGCGACATTATTTAAGTCCTTGCTTTAGGAATCGTCTACGAACTTTAACAGAGTGATATCTTAGTTCCTAGCGCATGCTCCAATTCGAGTTGTAGTTTTCTAAAAGTAAAGAATAAATCTATTCCGCTTGACACGTAATTTGTCTTCTACAATAGTAGTCTTAGTTCTCCTAATTCTTCTAAAGCAAAAGTAACATTAAAACTATAGTAAAATTTCGAATAAAACGTTTTATAATAACAAGCAATTAAAACTGCGTATTATTTTAATTGCGTTTTAGTTTAATCATTAACATTTTCCAATATTTTAAACACTTAAAAGTATTTTGTCTGGTAACCATGCTTTTAATATTACCTAATTTAATTTGGTTGAATGATTCATAAGTTTAATAATTTAATAATCATGTCTATAAATTATGCGTGTATAATTGAGTTGTCGTTCACAGAAACCAACTAAAAAAAAAAATAAGCAAAATAATGATATTTTTTGTACAAATTTTAAACTCAGCTTAAATTAATGGTGTTTTTAAAAAGATTTAAGATAATTTCCGGTTAAACATGTGATTTACTAGTTACCACTTGTAATTTTAATAAATTATGTAAAAGCAAAATATCTAGTTAAATAAAATCGAAATGCAGAACAGATTTTATTTTAATATATGAAATATTGCAAGCGTACAATTACTCAACTTAATATTATACTAAATATTATACTTAATATTATAATAATTCACTTGTATGAGTTTTCTTTGGATATAATCTATGTACTGGAAAAATATTTAAGACTCAATATTGGTATACACGTTCTCTCACCTATTTTTTAAGTCACCGTGACACTCATTGCACTTTCAATTCAGGATTCTAATTTTTTAATATTTTTATTTAATTTGTCAATAAAGATTTTAAAATATCGACTTAACTTATATCTGAATGATGATAAAATTTTTTTAGTAAAATCGAGATAGATATGAAAATTTTTCCTCAACTGAAAATTACTTTGTACGAATCAGTGTTCCCACTCGGTAAAAACAAAATGTATCCAATTTCGAGAAAAAAATGTATCCAAAATGTATCCAACCTCGTAAAATAGCATTATTATAATAAGTCGTCTTATTTTGTGCAAATTAACCCATAATTAATATTAATTTGCTTTATTCCACAATATGAGTTTTGTTATTTATAGTAAATTCTTTAAGAAATCACATACAACTTCTATTATATTTTAAATGTGAAAGTTAAGGTCAGAAAAAACATATGCATATATGCTTTCTGTAGTTGTTGAACTATGCGGTAAAGACGATTGACCATGAAAACGGACAAATTTTAAAAAATATGTACACCCAATGCATTTTCTATTACATCTAGCTAACACTAAAATATTTTTGGTACGTTCTTGTATAAATGTTCTAAATTTGAATACAGGAAGAGGCAGTTAATAAAGCATCTTTTTTACTTTCTTGTAAAAAATTCGGAAACCTGCTTAGAATAGTCAGCAAATGATATTTATTGAAGATAAAGCAACTTCGCGATTTAATATTAGCAGCATTTTAACTGTTTTGTAATATTTATTTAGTGTTTGAAAAAAAATGTATCCATATTTCAGCAAAATTTTAATATGTAGCCAATTTCGGCATTTTAGCAGATTTGAGTATCTTTGTATCCAAGCTCAAATTTAAAGCAAAAATGTATCCAAATGGATACAATTGTATCCAAGTGGGAACGCTGGTACGAATACAATAATATGGTAGTCACTCGCTCTCTTCTCTCTCAATAAACAAAAAATTGAGTTGTAGAATGACATCACTATTTTCAAAACGAATGCTTAATCTAAAACGAGCAATATGCTCACATATTGACAGAGAAATGACATTGAAGTCTCTTTAAGAATATTATAAATGTTAAACAAATTATATTATACTCACAATAAACCACATACATAATGAAGCACGTGTAAAACAGGAAAAATCAATTTAATTTTCATACGTCACAATCAGCTCCAATATTTTCACGATACATATACATACATATGTACGTAATATATGCATAATTATAATGTAACACAATTTTTAATTGTTCATAACATTGTGGTTAATAAATCAAAAGACAAAGGCATTCTTAAAAACAGTTTTTTTGTTCAGACGAATTTAACAAATTTATCTTTTAACCATGCATTGAAATATTAATTAATATGTAAAAGTTCATTGAACAATAATTATTTAAATTTTTATCATTGTTTCAATAAAATATTTTCTGAATAAATTTTAATTAAACAAAAAAAAAACAACAAAATTCTCAAATTCTTTTTCCAAAATCTACGTCATATCACAGTCATGTCAATTTCACTTATTGAGCAATAATTGTTGCACAAAACAGATTTCATAGTAGTTTGACCAATTAATGCTTGAATAAATAAATACATTTTCGATTTACAAATTAATAATTTTATATTTATCACTAATAATGCAATGGTTACGGTAGGCTAGTCACCTACCTAGAGCTAACTCTCTATGACTATAGAAACTAGGGCATGATATAGATATCATGCACTAGCCCTATACTCCTCCTAGGAGTGAAGAAGGAAAAAAAAAAATAATGCAATGGAATACAAATCTATTTTAGAATCTGTCATACAATAGGGTGTATGACAGGTAATTTGTCACATACAAAGTAAACAGCCTATTATAAATTGTCAAATAGAAAGCAAAACAGAGAAAAGTTTAATGAATGAACTGAAATTGAATGAAAACCTCAATTTAAAATATTTAATGAATAAAAGCCTAGATAAATAATAAATCTACAACTTCACCTCTAAGAATTTCATACCAAGAATTTTAAATATAAATTTAAATCTAAAATTTCCTATTTATTAGTACCAAATTTACTCAAACAAAACTCTACTGTTCATTAATTTTTGCTTTTCCAATGCAATTTATCTAGTTCAGTTGAATTTACAAAATATAATTTTCAATAGTCTTAATAATTGCCTCAGACGAGTCATTTAAAAATTCTGCATATATAGAACAATTTCAGTATATTTGAGTAGATATGTGGAAAACCTTAAAGGTGAAAGAAAAATAAAAATTTCAATCATTTAATTTTCATTAATAATTTGTTTATTTTACTCTACAAAAGTTCATCATCACCATTCACAATAATATTCTTCAAAAACTTTTATACGAATACCAATACAATAATATAAGTATGTATTCTTATAATATTGTATAAATGTTTAATGAAAAAATATTTCATTAAAATTTTCTTAAATAAATAAAAACCATTTTATATGCTTGAGATTTTTTCTTATTTTCTTCTTTTTTTTGAACATTTAATTGTTTAGCACTTAAGTTATCGCATTCTAAAGCACTTCAGTTTTATACGAGTATGTAAACTTCACGTAGAGACAACAATGTGAAATAGGTTGACATGTAAAGCTTTAAGAAATCTAAAAAGGTTATTAGCATATTCTGTGCTTTTAATTTGATTTTTTATTGTTTTTTTTTTCCATTTCGTGCGTTTTATATTCTTTATAATATGAGATATGACTATGTATGTGAAGAATATGAACACACTATAGGTAATGAGTTTGTATATTATTATAGTTTATTACAGAGTGTGAAATGATACAGTAGAGAAATGAAAATATGAGAAAAATATTTTTGATGAACGCAAAAAATTAAATTTTTCTTGGTCAAAAAAAACGCACCGTTTACCGTTCTTTTGACATTTTTAATAATTAACAATTATTTCATAAAACTCATTAATAATATTTTGTCAAACTGACAGATTTTGTGTAAGCACTTGTAATTTCTCTATACGAATTAATAACTAATCGTAGACTCAAACCATTCGCACGTTTTACTTTAATTTTTTACATTTTGTATTTGTTCTCACGTGACATCTTGTATAATACGGCGACATTTTGTATGTATATGTAGGTATATGAAATACATTTATATTTCACGCATTATTAATTATCGTATACCTTAAATTATAACTTGTTCTCAATTATTACTTAATTGAAAATATTTATATAAAATTCTGGGTCAAATGCTTAAAATACGCGTTATCTAAATATGTAAAGGTCTACATTTTAAAATGGAAGTTCAATAGAAATGATTTTAATATTTGTGGTTTTTTTTGACAGTGCCTGTCAGTCTATTTGGTTTTCTTGAATGAAAAGATGCATTTGCAAACACAAACTGGCTTCATTTACGTTACATATATTGTATTTGACGTTAATTTAAGTTTTATTCACAGAATTCGTTTTAATAAGGTTTTCCACAAAATCAATATTCTTCTTTTTATATAGTTAACATATTATATTATGAATATCCTATTTTAATAATTATATGAACATTAATTTTCATTGCTAAGCAATTCAATATTGAAAAGTATATATTTAACTATCTATATGTTCTTGAATTATTCAATTTTAATTTTACAATTTATTTGCATTGTCATTTAAAAAGTTCGATACGGATATAATAATAATATGTATAGCATAATTATAGGCAATTAAATTATCAATAATCTAGTTTAAATATCGTAATATCAATTATGCAAATTAGCGAAAAATAAAAGTTGAATATAACTATATGAATATATTAAATGGAAAAATAATTAATTGCATTTGTGTCATATAATTATAATGCATCTACCTGAATTACTTTGATAATTTTTGAAAGTATATACATACATATACATTACGTATAATATTACTGAAATCATATACTGCAATGAATTAATTGAGTTAACAATCGATTTATGCATAAAAGAAAGGTATTAAAACAACGGTTGACGTTCCGATATTAATTCTGTCAAACTTCATTCGGAAATTTAAGTGAAAAATATATCAATTTTAAAAAATTATTTCGTAATTCTTAATTTAAAAATATGTGATTTAAAAAAACCCTTGTAATGTTTCCAATTATATTTGAGCTTGTCAAAATATGTACGAATCCCTAATTTTAAAATCGGACTAAAACCGTATAAGCGTATACAATTTATCCTATATGAGTTGTAAATTATGTAGTAATACGGACTTACTGCAATTTGAAAGGTACGAAATATCAACTTCAAAAGTGCGCATTTTTTGACAAGTGGTATCTTCTGCAATAAAATCAGACTGTTTTATTAGACTTGTTTGTGTAAAATATAAACACTTAAAGAATCGTGTATGCTCCTGTATGTATTGTTGATCTGATTGAAACACCCTAAGCCTTATTAAAATAATAGAATAAAATTGTTAATTAAACTCAATTTTTTTTTAAGAAACAAAACTTATTTTTTCAATTTTCAAATATTTTCAATTTGACCCGCTGTAAGTTTTCGATTTTCTTAAAAAACAAAAACTTCAATTAAAAGTTTTTAATTAATTTAAAAAAATAAACAAAAAAGTAAAAATTATTTTTGTTTTTATATTTTTCAAATAATTTTATTTTCTTTGAAAATTCCGGCATTACTGCATAATATTGTTATTTTTGTGTAGAGTTGTTGTGCTACATAATTTCACTGTCAACTGTATGATAATTTGTTCGTATACAATTTTGTTGCAGCAAAAATCCATTTAATCTCATTTCGCTTATAATTTTCTATTGAAAGCAATTATTTTCCATATAATTTTTACTTGTTTTTTTATTTACGCTGTTTGAATTTAAGTGAATAACCCATATTATTTCATAATTGATGAAAAATACAAAAAAAAAATCGCAATAAAAGTTTTATTTTCGTTTGTCGAGTTTTTGTATGTTTTTCTTTAACTGCACCAGTTCAATTTTCTAATAGTGGAAACAACACTAAACAACTTCAATAATTATTTTTAAAGTTGCAATTTAACTGGTTTTTAATTCAATTGAATTTTTCTTTCTTTTTCGAAAAAAAAAGTAAATAAATTTTCCTTATTATTTTTCAATTTTTACACATTGTAATGCATATTGAAAATAAATTCATAAAATGTAAACAACGTCTGGTCTAGCAAAAAAGCTTGTTTTCATACCAGCTAGTAGATTACAAAAAAGAAACTGCATTGCGTAACTTTCCCCATTTTTAATTTATATTTTGTAATTTTTTCTTCTCTCACTGATGCAAAATTTTGTAGCTAATGCAAATACGTGTGTACAAAATAATTAAAAAATTTGATAGAAATCGTGACAGGTGGCAAAACTTAAAAATTTGACAGCAACTACACGTGTCATTCAAAACAAAATGTGCATTCCTTGCAATGAGCTCTTTCCAAATAAAAATCAAATAATTCGAGATTTATTAAAAATTTAATATTTAATGACTTCTTAATCCCATTATCACACACTTTGTCACCTTCTCGGGAAAGTAAAATAAGCCTGCTTTATACAAATATTGAAACGTATACGATTTACATTATTTAGATTAAGAGTATAAAAAGTATTTTTCTATTGACAATTAATGATTTTTATTGTACACAAATAAATAAAAGCATTTTTAGTATTTTTAAATTTCTTTTACACTTTCACTATAAATTTAAAAATTCACAACATACTAACTAAAAATAATTAAATAAAAATTTAAAAAAAAATAAATAGACGTCCTAGTTGACGAACTTCAATTTGCTACAATTAAAAATTCGAATTTTAAAATATTCTAAAATAGTATTTAATCGAAGAGAAACAAGACTATCTTCAAGAATACTTCAAATATATTGTCAATATATATAGAAAAGAGTCATTTACTAAATGATGCTCTTTAATTATTCAGCACAGGTATAATCGATTTTATCAATTTATTTTAATCGATTCTGCTGAAAACTGATACTGGGACATAGCCTACTTCAAATTCAAATTTTTGAATCTTATAATAACACTTTATAAAATTCAAATAATGAAATTCAAATAAGATGAGCAAATAATATACGGAAACAGACAGATGAATAAAAAAACTTATTAAAAATTATTTTGAAAAAACAAAAGTAAAACACATTTTTTTCTAGTTTATTAAACCAGTATAGCACTGATCTAATCTAATCGGGTAAAATTGTGTAAGTGGTAATCGTGTTTTACGTCTTTTATAAATTTTAGTGAACCACTTTTTGCTTACGAGAAAGAAAAGTGTTCACAATAAAAAAATTAAGAGTACATTTAAATCAGGTTTATAAAATAACATTTTAAATTGAAAACAAATCTCTCGGGTCTCTAAACTTATTGTTAAATTGACAAAATTAATAACACTTAAATAAATATCTCCAACGTTTCATATGAAAAAACTTAGTTTTAAAGAAAATTTGGAAATTTGGAAAACTATTTGCTTAATAATTTGGAATGAAATGTTGACATCTTATAAATAACTTTCGGGGACCCACTTCTTTGAAATCATAAACTCCACCAAAGTCGTATCAAAGCCAAATATGTAAAATGTCTTCTTCATATAATAATATGTTTTCCTCCTAAAAGTATGATATAAAATGAAAATTTTAAATATAATTAAAAATTTGGAAAGAAAATGTTGAAGGAAATGTGCTGGCTTACAATTTATCGAGTTAACCCCAATCATATTATCGAGTTGTTTTGACAGCTAGTTTTGTTTTGTCAGTTAGTTCTTGATTTTGTTAAATTAAACTTTAGCGGTAATTTCATTTAAATGATTTCGTCACATTATAAGCAATATAGTTGTGGTGAGACTACCGAATTTTGTAAAAAGAAATTTTAACTTATGCTATTCAACATCCTTTATGGCTGTAATTATAAAAAGAATTTTCGAGTACATTATGAGTGTCTTAATCATAACCACATTTGGAAATAGGATTGTGTTATAAACTAAATTTATTAATTATAATATGATAATCTATTTTTGTTATAAAATGAAAGTGAATTCAAAATTGTTTACTTTTGCATAGTTCACTTATTCCTTTATAGTTAACAATCGATTGAATACCAAATAAATCAGAGCCGCCTTGTTATTGTAATTTGAGGTAAAATTTTGCTCCACTTTCATAAAAATTCTTTTTTGTGAATGATATACTACAATTGAAAGGATTTGATTCATGGACTAAGATGAATACATCGAATGTTATTGCTGTAAAACTCCTAATGGAATTTTTTGTCATTTTTTCCATATATTTCATAAAAATCATTTTTTTTTCCTTTTTTTTAAATTTTCTTCAGTTTTCATTAAATTTTCTATTTTTGTTGAGTTGCTCAGTCCTTTATTGAAATTTTGTGATCTGGAAATGATATAACGATTAAATTTTATGTTTTTTGAATTTAAATGGGTTTGAAATTCTTCATACTTACATACCGACGTATGTATGTGGGGATGAAAAAAAAAACCGAAACCAAAATTATAAAAATAGGAAATTAATTTTCCCACAGTTTTCCATTTCCATTGCCGTATGTAACAATTTCTAATATTTTGGTGTTCTGTTTTTAATAGGATCCCTATTTCAATTTATTTTTAAATAAAAATGATTCCACGTAAAAAAAACATTTTAGGAATTCTTGTGAAATCGTTATGTAATAAGATGAAAATTGCTCCGCTGTAAATGAAAATTGTCATTTTGTTTCCTTTTTTTTTCTACTGTTTTTGAATTCTTTTAGGGGATTTTTTGTTTCCCTGAATAAATATTGAAAATTATGAATTAATAATTGAACGATGTATGGGGGAAAAATAAAATGCAATCAACAAAATAAAAAAACAAAAAATGAAAACGTGAATAATTTTGTATTCAGTTGAGTAAAACGCTTAATGGAAAACGCAATGAAAAATTTTAATAATAAAAATTATTAAACAGATTTTTTTTTGGAACCATTTAACGTTTGATTTCTGATCATTTTCAAATCTAGA
The DNA here is from genome assembly GCF_029603195.1 of Condylostylus longicornis. Lineage (NCBI taxonomy): Eukaryota > Metazoa > Arthropoda > Insecta > Diptera > Dolichopodidae > Condylostylus > Condylostylus longicornis. The sequence continues at coordinate 1,646,245 of NW_026578052.1, read as the reverse complement.
ATTCGAAATTAGAGTCAAGGCTGGCGTCACAATAAGAATTTTCGAATTTTTAAGAATTCGAATCAAAATTCGAAGATAAGTTCGAATAAAGACTAATTCAAAATCGCAGTTCGAACGAAAATAGAGTCAACGTCAAATCTCCAGTTGGAATTCGAGTCGAGTAAGGAAAGAGTTGAAAATGTAATTATTTATTTTTGGGATTGAGAAGGATCCTTTATTTTTAGGATTGAGAAGAGTTTATTACTAACCATCGCCTGAATAAAACTGGCCGTCTCGCTTCATACGATTCAATTATATATTAGCTCTACTTCAAAACTCCCAAATATCTAATCGCATAGGAGACCATTTTGTCATTATTTCCATTAACCGAAAGTAATAGACCAAAATTAGAACTACATTTATATATTGCTCCGGCATTAGTCATTTTACAAATTAAAAATCTCTTTTTAATAGAAAATTTAAAACCATTTTTAAAGACAACAATTTAGTATTTTATTAAACTGCATTTAAAGAAATAAAATTCGAAATAAATCAATAATCAAAGTTTTAACATTATATTATTCATAAAACAACGGTCTCACGTATAATAAAAGCAAAAGGAAAAAAATAAATAAAAAAATAAATAAGTTAAAAAAGGAACCAAATAAATATTACCAATAATCCTTTGATCATAACCTTAAGTGTACTTCGAAGAATACACAAAAATAAAATAAAACCCATGCATACTCACTAGTGCAACCCACGTGTATAGGTATGTGAACCATGTAGTTGAATAAAAAGTGCAAAACATTAAAACAAAAACAATGAAAACTAAAAAAAAAAAATATTTTTACATTCTTCGATATCCAAAAATAAAATCCCCATACATTTTGAATTTTCTCAAGTACCCTTTAAATCCTGATTCACTTAAAAATTCTGCACAAATAAAAGAAACAAAAATAAATAAAACAGAAAAATAAAAAGACAAGAAGGACGTCTTCCCTATATGAAGGCGTCTTCCCCTCAAACAAAAAAAAATGTGATGTGATCAGCACATAACCGACCGCAATTGTTATTGTCTAGTTAAGTGAAAGTTCAAATTCCTTGAAAAGTGCACCAGTATGTTTCGATAACAACCAGAACTTAAATATTAAATTTCAAGGAATTCCATCAATCTGTCCGTAGATACGTTAAAAATTGTAAAATCGGCCCCATTTCGTTTCCGAACCCTTATCTTTCCAAAAAAAATTAGAGGTTCATTGTTTTGAAGGTGTTCAATTTAATTATTAAATTTGAAGGAAATTGGTTATTATTTCATTTTATATGCACAAAAATGTAAAAGCTGTCCGCAAAAGGACCAGTTTTCGAGGTCTCACATATTCCAAAAGTTAAGCAATTCGTGACACATAACCAAAAACCAAAATATGTCAAATATAACCAAAATAAACCCACATATAAAATTTCATAAAAATCGATTCAGCCAAACTTGAGACGCCCGCAGACACAAGCAGACTGACCTACAGCCCGACAAACGAATAGAATGACAGACAAACATCTCTCCAGAAAAAGGTTTACGTTTTCCTATTATAGCAAAGTGCACTTTTCATGAAAACTCGACATTCAAATTTTGGTGCCATCACATAACTTCCCTTATTGTATGCAATGTGGTCGGTAACAAATAATCTACAAAATTACAAGGAGAAAATCTTACGATATTTTTTTTCCTTACACTTTTCGTTCTTATTGTTTGATCAATAATTTTCCAAAAATGAAATGGTAAAAAGCAAAAAAAAAAGAAAACAAAAGATAAAAGAAATCGAAAATAAAATGCGCTTAATTCTTTAAATATAAAGAGGAAAAAGGATAATAACTTTGTACACTTTATAATCATTCCGAACTTGGAATACAAACGGATAATCCAAACTTTCTCAACTGTTATCAGTTACACTTAACCGACTGCCTCAAAGGTTATTATTTTTCGGCGGTTAGAAATGCAAATTTAAATATCAAACTAAAAAGGTAGGCAGAGTCTGACAGAACTTCGACTCAAACGAAACCACTTCAAACAAAAACCGTCGGAAAATGGTAGGTACGATTGTACTGTCGGTCGCCAGGAATACAAGCAGGTGCTACGTGATTTTTTTTCTTTTATCTGGTACGTTGTCATTTCTGCAGAAAGAGTTAGTTTTGAGCCAGTCTGTTAAAAAATTTACAACACTTACCGATGTCCTTTTGGAAAGCGCAAACATCCTGTCCGAAAATCTTCAAAAATGAAATTTTATCCTGTAACCTAATAATTTCTATACTGTACTCGCTATGTAAAATATTTATATAACCCGATCCTCACACCTTGTTACCATATCATATCGAGAAAATTAAATTGTGAAGAAAATATTTAATGTAGAAAACGAAAATCAAAGAACCAAAATGGAAAGTAAATTTTAAAAGAGAAATATTTAAATTTCACATTTAAAGTCATTTATTGCAGGTATATGCACACATCTCGCATGTATCTAAAATGAAACGTAACTAAAAAACTCTCAAGAGTATTGAATAAGAGCGAAAACACAACTAAACTCATGAAAATTTAAGTATATACATTCTAACACACATATGAGCTGTATGCACTCAATAATCTATGAGATACGAGGATAAAATTGTATTGAGTGACAACTCAATTTATAAAATGATGCGTTCTTGTGTCGCTGGTCAAAAATTTTAACAATATGTTCAAGAAATTTAATTTTATTAATGTACATATTAGACCCTAAATACGAATCAAATTTCCTATTGGTTTGTGTCCTAAATAATACTTTTTACTTATGTTTATATATGGGAATAACAAGTGATAAGATCTTTTGTAATAAGACCACCGATTAATATTTGAATTTTATCACATTGACTGAAATTTTTAAAAATTTGCTTAAATTTTATAAATAACTTAGAATGAGTAAATAAGTTGAGCAATACAAAATAAACTAAGTATTTGGCGTAATCTAAATTTGTAAATAAACGCAAGATTTTCAAAAAACTTAATTTCGAATTTCTATTTAATTTTCTTTTATTTTTTTTCAATTTCTACTTAAGGTAAATTCAATTTGAAACTAGTTTTACATTTTAATTGCTTGTATGTGCCATAAACGTTTTATTAGTATTAGAGAGCCCCATAATATGAACAAAAAATTTCAATTTAAATAAAATTTACGTAATCGTAACATGACTGAATCGCAAACATTACGTAGTATATGAGAAATAAATTGAATAACATCAAGACATTAAAGAGAATTGCAACAAAGCAAATTGAAATGAAATTGAATAAAATTCAAATATAGCTTTTTTGAAGTTGCAGAATTTTAAAAAAATTAAACATCATTAAAAACATGTTTTACCAAAAAACGCTTGCACTATTTATAGTTTGTAACTTTAATAAAACTTTTTAAAAGTTTAATTAAAATAATTAATTTTCACAAAATTTAATCATTTTTTTCAATTTTAATTAATTTGCAAGAAGTCAATTTGTAGTTTCAAATATTCAGAAATCTGACAAAGCCGCTCTGTCACTTAGTACAGTTACTGAGAGGAAATAAAATTGTCATCCACCTTTTAAAAATACGCTTACAGTATTCGAATTATTATTCGAAAATTTTTTTGTGTAATTTGGGCTTGTACCAAAATATTCGTTTCGAATTTCAAAATATCAATAATAAAATTTAAGAAATTCAAATAAAAATAGAAAGAAAAAAGTAAATAGAGAATTCATTTTCTACCAACTCTTTCTTATCAAAATATTTGTGCAAGTATGAAATTACGAAGAGTAGAATTAAGAACAAACGAAAATCAAAAATAAAAAAGAATTTTTTTTTTGAAATAAAGAAAATCCTTATAAAAATCCCACTGCATAACTACATAGATGCTTTTAGACAAACGTACGTACATACAATTTGAATCCTGTTCCTACTGTCTCTTCTATAGTAAACGAACACATACACGCTCACTAAATACATTAATTTTCATATAGAGAATTGCAAATTTACAATTTAAAATTTTGCCTTGTTTTTCTTTTTGCATTTACTTTGGAAATTACCTTCACTTAAGTGAACACTCTTAAAATTTTATAAATTTTCCGGCAATTAACTAATATTTAATTTATATTTTCTTTTATTTTCTTAAAGCTTCTCAGCGTCTTTAAAATTTTTTCTATGAGTTTTTGTTTTATTCTCTTTTAGTTTTCATTTGTGTAATTATTTGTATTATGTTAAAAAATTTTTATTTTACAATTATTTATCACATTTCTTTCTCTTCTCAGACGTCAAACATCTTAAACCTGTAAAGTATGCAATAAACATTTTTTTTAAAAAAAACGTCTAAAAGTATGCAATTTTTAATTAAATATAAAATCCTTATCAACCGTCAAATATTCTTGAGTCATTTTTTTGTCTCACACTGTTTTTGTTTTTCCTGTTAAAAATTAATTTTATGTACATTAACTACTACCCTCTCAGATTTTAAGTAAACTACGTGTAATTAAATATAATTGCAGAATAATGTTGAGCGTCTAGCTCATGAATCTAATGCTGAGGGATGAGCTAGACAATCACAAATCAGTTTTAAGAAAATAATAAAAGAATCTTGTAATTAAACAAAAATGATTTCAACTATTTTGAGCATTTCAAACATAACATTAACTGCATATTCAACTCGTTGTTTACTTGATAGAACAATCAGTATTTCTATTGAAAGTCTTAAATCTTATTTCGATTCTCGAATCTCAGTTGCATCAAACTGTAATCTTGAGTTTTATTTTTTTCATCTATCCTTATCATAACAAATTATTGATGGGCGGCAACTCAAATTATTAAGTTTTAAATGTCACTTTCATCCTATAAATATGCAAAAAAATGAAATTGAATATTTTATTTTCATACTCTATTTTTATTATTATTCGATTTTGCCATTATAAGCTGAAACTTAATTTTATTACGTATTTCAGTTTATATTTTTATAGTTATAATAAAGTGGTATGAATCAAAATAACAAAAGAAGAAAATAACAAAATAAAAAAAGGGAAAGATCTCAAGAGATTAATAGATTTTGTTGAATTGAGGAATTTTGTTTGTTGTTTTTTTTTTGTATTTATTTTATTTTTTTGTACAAAATTTATAATTTGGGAATTTTCCCCAAAATTTTTTTTGTAACACATAATATTTAAGAGGGATATAACATGAAATTAAATTTTGGAGTTGAAGAGCTTACGTACATTTATATACGCTTATCCCAAAAGGATAACGATTAGCTGTTTTAAAATAGAAAAGATTTTATTTATTTATTTATTCTTTTTTTTTCATTTTTATCGTTTTATTTATATATAAAAAAATATAAAAGAAGTAGGATTTATTTGATTTTATGTTTTTCGTGTATAAAAGAATAAAAAAATTTTTATGTTAAAATCATGTTACTTTTTCGTTACTCCCGGCATCTCGCTCTGTTTTACAAGTATATTGCAAGAAACTTGAGGTTTTTCATGTTTAAAAAATAATGCGAAAAAATATTTAGTTCGAACAGAAAGAATTTTTAATTTTATTTTTAAGGATTGCATTTCAAACGAGTCTGCACTTTATTTGAGCACACACACGTTTAAATATAATGAAAAATTATTTTAAAATTGAAAAATTTAGCATTTAAAATGTCATTCATTCAGAATTTAGAAATGACAAAAAATTAAACATAATTTATTTTATTGGTATCCAAATATTTTGCTCACACTCTGTACACTCTCTTTATTAAAATAAATCAATATTTCATCAATTATACAGCTTCATCGCTCATTATCAAATTCTGTATGAAATTTAGATTTTTTTCTGCTTTTTGTTGGAAAGAAATGGCATTATCAAGCCTTTGTTGATAGTCTATCGGCTTCAACTCTTGCACAAGCTGAATTTTATATGGGAACATGCGTATTGAGGCCAAAATTCTCTGAAGGGATCTTCGTGATAGTCCCAGCTGTGTCGAATGTCTCCTTGTTGATGTTCCTGGATTCTCATCTACACTGTTGACTACACGTTCAACATTTTCCTCCGTTTGGACCGTACACGGTCTTCCACGAATTTGTACGTTTCTTACTGATCCATTTTCTTCAAAATGTCTTACCAGGCAGTTTATTGTTGCTGCAGAGGGCAGATTCCGCACATTGAAATATCGCCGATATGCTCGCCGAGTTAAAGTAACTGACCTGTGATTTTGATAGTAAAATTCTACGATTTTTATTCGCTGCTGCGTTGTGTACTGCTCCATTATAAATTTACCAAGCCTTGTTTACAAGATTTTGAAATAAAAAAAAAAAAAAAATTAATAAATAAAAAAGTTATCAAGAATTCAAAACATATCGTTCTTTTTGCGCCACCCTGTACTAACGATTAATTCAAATTTCATTGTTGTGTACAATCAAAATTTTGAATATTGATCTATTCTTTTTATAGAAAATTAATTTATTTACACGTAATATAAATAAAAAATTTCAAACCATAACACAAAAACTATTCAAAATACGTCAATAATTGATTCGTTTTTTCAAGAAGTTTACCAAAATTGTTTAGTGTTGCATAATTTACAATTTAAACCTTAATAAAAAAAAAGTTTTACTTTTATAATGCACTTGTACACACACCAATTTGCAAAACCTAATATACTTTTGAACTTTATCGTAAATGTATTCAAACCTCAAATCAATATTAACAATTTTGACGAAAATAAAAATTTTATTTTCAGAACTCATACAACCCCTTTTTTTTTTATATATTTTGCTTACGTTTTTAATTCGACACTATTGCACTCTGTATTTTCTTAATGTTCTTTTTTAATATTTAAGAGAAAGACAAACAATTCAAATTTCTCGTTTAATATTTGTACTATTTTTCTTTTTTTTCTATTAAAAATAATTGTTTAGTACCAGCTACAATTTTCAGTTTTTATTTTATAATATTTTTTTTTATCTTTAATTTAAAAGAAAATTTCAAGGAAAGGTTAACGAAAACTTTAAAGAAATACGAATAATTGGTTTTTGTAACAAAATTCTCTTTTTCTCTATTCTCTTACACCTTCCTCCCTTGCATTTTTTTACTATTTAAATTTTTAACCTCTGAAATAAGCACATAACCTTCAATTATTTCGAGTCTCGTTATTTTTATTGTAATTTACTTTTCAAATAAAAAAAAAAATAGTATACGCCTGAAATTATGCAAATAAACGGCTCATATTTATCAAAATAAAATAATTTCTTGTTTTAATCGTGTTTCCTTGTTGTTGTTATAGTTGATTGTTTTTTTTTTATTACCACTAAAATAATGATTTTGAGCACGCTTATTTTTTTTTTTTGATTTTATTCATTTTGAATTGTTGTATAAATTGATTTTTATAAATCATACTATATACATACGTTCACATTACTATATGAATATATATATATATATGGTAAATTAGAGTATGCACAAGGTAAATTCGAAAGAAGTTACCAAATAATATTATGTAAATTACAATAATAAAATTATTTATGCATATATTGAATTTCAAATAAACTTGGGTACAATATTTCATTATTTTTGGTTTACAGTGCGTTTTATTTTAGCTGGGAGACCAATTTAATTCTCTCATCATTTCAGAATAATGAAAATATTTTTTTTCTTTGTGTTGTTTATTTTTACTTTTGTTATTTTTCTATTAATATTGAACTGAAAACTTTGTAATACATACAAAATTAACACAAATATTATGAAATATTGCAAATATTTTTGATTCAAGTATAATAAATTAGATTTTCAGAAATTTATTTGAGGTACAAATGATGAGCTTCCTTAATTTTGAAGTTTCATAATCTAAATAAATAGACCTAAACTACATTAACTATATAAGGGTTAATTAGTTTTAGAAAAATTTGAGAGTAAAAATTTAACACTTAAGTATACAGGATCACAAAGAAATAATTCAAAATTACTTGCATTTTTCAATATAAATGAGTTTCTTTGCACAATAAGATGTCCTGTGAGCTAGTTCTTCTGCAATGTTGCTATTAAACATCAATCATAAGATGTAGGTTCCTTCGACGTTGTTCAAATATCTTCGGAAAGAAAGCTTAAGCTTTGATATTATATTCACCCAATTTACTCATGAAAGCATACTTGCAGTCTGGCACTCCTCCTGCAAGTTAATGTAATTGCAGTTGATTTTCATTTTGAATAACCCTGTTAAGTAATTTATAATGTATAATAAATAATAGATTTTTATATTTTGTAAGAAAAACAAAAGTAAAAAAACATATACATATAAAAACAAGAAATGGGCATAAATTTGTTTGTGTTCATATTAAATATTGATTTTCATACAATTTTCACGTTCATTTTCTTTTACCTTTAATACTACAACATTTAAGTTTTTTACCGTTATTTTGGCTGATACCGATACGATATCATGAAATAAAGAATATTTCGTGTTTTAATGTTTTCGTTTTTTTTTTTTCTTTTTGTTTTATGACCCCTAAAAAATATGGTTCTTCATTTTATTCTTATATATAAAAATAGTTCATGTACATAAATTTCACCTTGGCCAATAAAAAACAAATTGAACTTTTTTTTTATAAAACTAAATAAAAATTTTGGAATTACCAGTTTACTTTTTGACTTGTTTGTGTAAGAATTGCAGAATTAATTTTAATAAAAAAAAAATCTAAGCAATTTTTTTTTTGTTTTTACAAATTTTTGTATTTCTGTTTTTATTTTTCTTTGCTGTTCTCATTTACCGTGGTGGTTGTTCTTAAAATAAAGTTTTTTCTTATGTGTAAATCATTTGCGAATAAATTTTTTTTTCTATTTCATTTTTTTTCACTAAATTGAATACAACGATACAAACAATATTATTTAATAATGTTCATTAATGATGGTACATACTATGACAAAAAAAAATATTGGTAAATTGAATATTGGTGAAAGAGACAATAATGCCTGTATACGTATATAATGGCGAAAATAACAGAAAATAATTAAAATATTTTAAATATAAAGTGAAGAAACTAAATTGAAATTCAAAATCGAAAAAATATTGAATGTAACTTTTGGTTTTTTTTTTTATTCTGAAGAATAAAATCAACCAAATTTATACTATGAAATTTTTTATGGTAACAAAAATCTATCCAAAAATTATTAATTGCAAAAAAAAATATTTATTATTTTTTTTTCATTTTTTATTTTGGGTGAAAATTTGTAAATATTTTTTAAAAAATAATTCACTTTAAAAATTACATTTATTATATTTTGTATTGAGTGTTGGAAAACTTGTTTTTTGTATATTATGAAAATACCCCATGAAATTCAAATATTTAATGCAATCAAACAAAAATAAACCAAAAATTCTTAATTATGTTCCGTAACACAAAACTATTATTATAACCGTGAAAATATTACATAAACCTTATCACATTTTATTTTTTCCATATTTCATAAAAATTTCAATCAGCTGAACATCAATAAAGTGGATTAAAATAAAAATGCTTAATCCCTTTACATTAAAATTTTTCCCTAAAGATTAATTAACCTTAAATTTAAAACCATAAATATATTTTGAAAATTACATAAGAATGGCAAAAAATCAGCAATAATTTATAATTTATAAAGTTATACAATTAAGTAATGGTAATATTACTTAATTGTATAACTTTATTGCGATCTTAATTGAATTTTTTTGCTTATTAATTATATTTCAAGTGTATTATAAATTCATCACTTCAATTGCAATCTAAATTAAATCATTCTCATATAATTTTCACTGATTTTTTCGGGTTTCATTAATTCAAGAGAAAACTACTTAATTTAGAAATATCTTAAGAATATTTTAGAAATAAAAGCTATTGTTCTACGTAAAAATGTAAGAGCTTAAATTTTGTTGCCACGAGTTTTAAATGAGTTTTACTTTCATCCCTATTCTCTTTAATAATGTATATTTCTTCCATAGGAGCTGAATAAGTTGAATAAGCTGAATAAGTTGAAATTTGATGTGAACATGAAGATTATTTGGATTTGATATTTTTCTTCCTAAATTGGAATGCCCTAAGAATATTCATTGGATTACTAACTAATAATTTAAAATTATGAAAGTTTATTAAATTTTATAGTTCCCCTTTTCCACTTTTCCAAAAAAAATAATGATAAAGAAGTATTATCATGCCAGTTACGTTAAATTCAAAAACTTCTTCACCATACAATGCCATCCACTCTGTTTCCTTTCTAAAAAGAATTAATAAAGTAAAATAAAATTAATTTTTTTTCAAACATTAAAAATCCTGATAAGTATAAAATCTAATAATTCTTATTCGAAATCCATTGATTTATCGTCATAGACTTTGCTCATACTTTAATTTTTCTATATTTTTAACCGAATTCTATAAAATCATTTGTTATAATAAAAAGAGAATTTTGTGCAAATCGAAGCAGAAAATATTTTTCAATAATTTTTACTATTACTCAATTTAAATTTTTTCTTCGTCTCATTATTTACAGCACACAAAATACAGAATATTCATGATTATATAGGAATGAGCACAACGTTAAATAATATTTTTTTCCTCGAAAATCATGTCTGGTAAAAAGAATATTCATATTTCTCTTACATCTGCATCAGATCTCCAATTATAATATTGAAATCAGTTTTTGTTTTTAGTTTTTGTCTATATAATTATTAATGATTGTAATTTTCATAATTTTTCAAGAGTATTTTAATTATAATAAATTATAATAATGCATATTTTAAGTGCAACAGACGCGCTATTATAAAAACTTCAATTATATTATTTACTTTAATTATATTCATAATGGAACTCGAATAGATTAATTAATTTTGAAGAAAAATAATATTATTTCATTATGAAAACGAGTAAGAGACATAAAATTATTCGTGATATTAATTTATTATTAATTAAAATTAAATAGTTAACTATAATGAAAACCTTGTTTGTGAATTTTAAATTATATGAATTTGAAACCGAATTTTTTGTTCAGCTTGTACATGGCAAACCAGCTTATACTTGAGAGTCTTCTGTTATAATATATTATATCAACTATGCTCAAGAATATGACCAAACATAAATTTAGTACAAAAGTAAATTTCTGATCTTGTATAAAATAATTCCGTTCCTTTCTAGTACTCCACATTAGCCTAAAATTAACATAAAATGGATTCATTTTGACAATTACTCGTCTTTTTGTAATATGTTAAAATAATACAAGGTAAACGTAAAATTTTAATATCTCCCATTAACTCGCATGCTACCTGGTCTTAAGACAATTATGGTTATGTTCCTTTATATAATTATTGCTAAAAATATAAAATTTTATACATTATAAATTTTACAGTTTAAGACAAACGACTCACCCCCAAAAACTTATACTTATGTAAAGCCTAGCAAAAATTTATTCAAACCACTGCCAAAAAACTTTTTGAATAAAATAAACATTGTACCCAAAATCGGCAATTGATTTATTAACCAAGTTCAATCACATTCTAGTGTTTGTTTTTTTTTTATTTTTTTGGAGTTCAACTTAATAATTTTATTTTAAAACAAAGTTTTTGTATTCTAAATAAAAACTGCTCTTATTTTCAATATTTCTTTTATTTCTAGACTTTTCTCCTCAGACTTGTCGTTTTCTTCTAAACCTAATTAATTGCCTGCCATCTACAGCGAAATATATGCAATATGATTGTAATTTAATTTTTCATGTCATTGTCTTTGAGGTTAAATTAAAACTAAACTGAGATTTTCAGGTCACTCTAAAGATGTCACTGAAGAATACCATAGACTTAGTACATTAGAAATAAAATACTAAGCAAACATTAACGTTAATAGGTTTGTGAATTGAATTAAACTTTGACAGTTTAATAAATTTAAACTACTCCTACATACTGAAAAAAATTGAATAAATATTAAAATAACATTAAATTCTAATTTAAATTGTTTGATTATTAAAATTAAAAAAAAAATTAAATGTTATAATTTAAAAATTTTTTTTTTTTAATTTTTGAATAACAATTATAAAAGCTTTCCGCCATTGAATTTATTTTGTTTTTTATAAATCGGAGGACAAAAAAAAATGAAAATTGCTTCGTATATACTTTTATATATTTCTACACTTGTATACTTGTATGCATATAATTTATATATATATATATATAGTTGTTCAAAATCTATTTTTAATACTCAAGTGTTTCACAGGAATGTTTTTTTCTTCTTGTTTGTTAAAAATTTTATTGCCGAACTCTTTATGTTTTTTTTTTTTAATATCTCTGAACTCTGCAAAATTTCTTTTTAAAAATTTTCAAAAAAGCAAACAAAATGTTTATATATTTTTCAACATTTTAACAAAAATTGTTTTTTAATATTAATTAAATTAAAATGGTTTAAAAGCAAGAAAAAAAAATTGTAGCAAAAATAAAAAAAAAAATTATTAAACAAAAACAAATGATAAAAAATGAATGCACTCTTTATAAGAAAAAAGAAAAAGAAAAATTAAAAAAAAAAATAAAAAAGCAAAAAAAATTTTTTGATATGCCAAATTTCAACTTTTTTTTCGAACATTTCATTTCCTTTTAACGAAAAGAAAAACCTTTAAATTTTTTGGTATTTTTAATTTTTTTTTTCTTATTTTTAAAAATTTTTTTTTTTGTTTTTGTGCTTTAAATTGTTTTTGTTTTTTTTTTTGCTTTTTGTTTGTTTTCGATTTTTGTTTTACTTTGGTTGTTGTTATGTCCTTTTGTCCTTCTTCATCATTACGAATATTATTCAATTGCATTCTGTTTAGGAATTGGCTACCAAGCTATCACGAAGTTTTGATATGAAGGAAGAAGGTGGAACATTGCTTGGAGAAAAAGGCGTTAGGAGACATCAGGTGAGTTGCCATGAAAAACCAAAAAAAAAAAAAATCCAAATTAAAACAAAAAAAAAACACAAAAATATGGGAATGAAAACCACAGCTGCTACAGCAACTAACTACAGCAACCGACAACAAATATGGCGTTTAAAAAAAATATATAAGAATATTTTAAAATCATCTGAGTTCTTTTACATAATAATTAATAAATAAAATAAATATTTACCTACCAATTTTCGAATTTAGTAAAATAAAATTATTTAAAAAATATTAAAATTTCGAACGCATCATAATTTTTGTAAAGGAAATATTTTTTTTTTTATTGTAAAAGCACAAAAATCAAGCAAAAAATATTTTGAGTCCTTTTTATCTTTTCATATATTGCAATTATGATAGTTTTTTTTTTCTCTTATTGAAACTTATCCAAGAGTGCATTAAAATCACAAAAAACAACCCTTTGGTTTTTTTTTATTATTTTTAAAATACAAAAATTTCCTTTGTTTCTTCTCCGTTTGTATGTACTCGTAACACTAATATTTCGATCTATAAGGCACTTTTATGCAGTGTTTTGCAGTAATTCGCACAGAACTGAAATATGAGATCAATTCGACTGTATTTGCTGTTGTAAATTGATCGTGTATATGAAAGTTTAACTAACCGGCACATTGTTAACCGAGAACACTAGAGGAACGCAATAATTAACCGTTCATTATTTGGGGCATTATTTGGGGCATTATACGTATATCAAACACACATGGAAATAGATGATGTCAAAAAAAAAACCCCGGCCGTAATTGCCGCAGCGATTATTTTTACGGCGGAAATTTTGCTTCATTCTAGGCAATTCCATTTAAATACGTGTACTCTATATGAATTTTGACATTTCGCCGCGGGAAACGCTCTTCTTCTGTTTTCAACTTAAAATAGTTCTTGTCAAATATATTTTTAACAGAACAAATATTGGATATTGTCTTTAATCGGATTGGAATAATTTAAATTTTTTAATTAAAATTAACTTTAATTAAGTATTTTCGTTTTTTGAGAACTGTCACGTAGTAGCTTTTTTTTTAAATAAGCTACACTCATTCCACCTTCAAAGTAACAAAATCATGCCCTCTAGTTTGTTATCAGTTAATATAGCTTAGAGCTATTCTACTACAATACAATTCTGATGTCAAGAATTTCAATATCAAAGACAAAAAAGCAAAAAATTTAATTAAGTGTATGTCATTCGATCAAAACATATTAAATTCTGAATTATTTCCATTAAGTGTCAAAAATAAAGGCAATTATTCATGAAAAATAATTTTTTTTATTAAATTATTTTTAAAGTATTTTGATTTGACGATAATTTAAGTAAAAACACAAAAAATTTCGAATCCTATCTTAATTCCGAAGCTGATAAAATTAATAAAGAACTTCATCATAAATTTTAAATGATCAAAATTTTGAAAATAAAATCAGTCATCTATAATCATAAAATTTTTTCTTCTTTTAATAACCTCATCACAAATCACTTTGACTACCAATGTTTATTTATAAAAATTTTTCATTATCTAAAAATTCGAGAGGAATTTCGTTCTCCGAAAACACTATAAAATGCGATTATTATCAGAAATGTTTTGACTACAAATGCTAATTTAATTTTCAACTTCGGACAATTGACTTATTCGGTAATTGATGATGGCAGTAATAGTTAACAATAACATTAATAATTTACTTAAAATTTCTACAACTATACAAATGTCAAAAATTTTTCATACAAGTAGAAACGGAACGCACTTGTTGTATTCGTAAAATGAGATCAGTTTAAAAACTGTTCACTAATGACACATCGGTTGGGCAAGGTATTAAAGAAATAAAATTAAAAATCACCAAAAAAAATATTCCATTCGTTGTTATTATTTTTTTTATTTGTTATTATTTTTTAAATTTTACAAGATTTTTATACCCTAGTGAAAAAGCTTCCTCATCAAAAATATTATTGTAAAAACAAAATAAAAAAAATTTCTGGTGTCAAGGACATTTTACTATTTTTCTTTTACCTTTCCTCCATTTTTTTTCTCTTTTTTTTCTTTTTGATGTTCTCAAGTAAACGACGGTTTTCCATTTTTTATTTTTTTTTTTTTTTTGTATATTTTCTCCCCGAAATCATCTCTGAACATCTTTTGACTCTTTGTATTACTTTGTATTGTCCTTTTCCTTTCTAGTTAACGTTATTTTAAACTACTTAAAATAATGTTATACAAAAAAGGGGTGCAAGAATAAAATCAAAAAAAAAAAAATTGGTTTTACCTTTTAATTTTTTTTTTGTTGATTTTTATATTTTCTTTTAGAATATTTAGTTTCTATACCCTTGTATTCAAATGCGGAACAAGCGAAACAACAACAAAAAAAATGATTTAATAATTTTTGATGGTGTCTAGAGACGTTAAGACGACCTTAAGAAGATTAAATTCAAATTTTCTGACATGTTATTAAAAAAAAATTTTTTTTTTTTTTTGGAAAAAGTTTTCTCAACTTGTTAATGTTATAAATTTTTTTTACAAAAAAAAAAATTTTGTGTACATATTTAGTTATGTATGTTTATTTGTATGAGTACGGGAAGCATCCTGGGACATCTGTTGGTTTTATTTTTAGTTTTTATTTTTATAGATAACAAAAAATATGATTTGACTTTTTCTTGTGATGAAGGTGTGTAACAATTCATAAATCATTCTTTAATAAACTATAGTTTATTCACACTATACTTTGCCCAATCATAAAATATGGAAATTTATTCTAATTTGAATTATTCTAAATTTGTTTTGAGAATATTAAAATGTAATAAAAAAACTTAAAGAGAATTTAATTTAAAAGAAAATTAAAGTTTAAGAAAATATTATTAAAATCAAAAATTTATTCTTGCATTGTTTAGGAATTGTTGAATACACCCAGTTGAACTTGCTAGTCTATTTCTTAATTCTAGTTTCTTATAAAAAAAGAAACCCTTAAAAATTATCATGACGTCTCCAAAATGCGTGATATATGCTCTTCGCAGTCATTTTTGTTCACTTCAGTTGCTATTTATTACACAATTGAGGGCACGAGTGAGTGAAAGTGTACAATTTTTACGAAAATGGCTTTATTAAAAACCCCGTTTTTCAAAAATCGACTCAATTTAAGGGATAACTTATCTTTAAACGATGTTATGTCACATTTTTGAATTATTTTGCTTTGAAACAAGGTGAATTTACTCAAAACTTCAAAAAGTGTAGTTGAAATCTTTATTAACTAATTTCTTCAATTATAATTCACTATTTATTAATAACAAAAGACTAAAAATTTAGTGTTACCTTTACATTGGAATTGTGCTTAGAAAATGGGATGTTTCAGTTGAATTCTGCAGCATAATTATAGCACTGAATTCTTGATTTATAAGCAAAATTAAATTATATTACAAGTAAAATTATAGAATACCAATTTCTAAGATGCATCAAATTGCTGCTTTCAAAGTATAATCAACGTTGAAATTTGGCGTTACAATATTCTACTGGATGCGTCTTAGAGAAGACAGATATATGTGTCAAATGAGCATATAATGTTATAATATTTTGGATGTCAATGATTTTATAAATTTTGATAATTATTGTAAAACGAACTATCAATATATAGACAATATATAATAATTTAAAATTACGAATTATTTACTTTGTTTAACATTTGAAGTAAATTAGAGTTAGAACATTAATAATATATTTGTAATAATGACATTTTCGTATTTTTTTTTTTATTAAATTTAACAATTTACAATTTTTTCTTTTTATTATAATTTAATTATTCTGTCACATAGCTACATATAAAAGAGATTCTAAGGGATTTGATAAACAATTTTAGCTTGTTTAAATAATGATAATTATAAAAAAAAAATGTAATAGTTAAATTTATTACCAAAAGTATTATTTAATAATTATATATAGATTAAAACTTGAAATTTTAAATCCATTTAAATACAAAACATATATAAAATTAAATAATAATTAATAACAATTTATCATTCTATTTTATGTATTCAAAATAAACACATATATACGTAGTATATATATATATATAGAATTAAATGAATATATATAGTTTAGTTATATAATGTTGTAAAATATTAGATATATATATAAATAAATTTCCATAACACATATTTACTTTACATGTACAATAGATATATTAAATGAAAAATAATTCAAGTATATTATTTTATTAGATTTTCATACATAAATATTGTATACCTACATATATATATATAGACAAAAATTATATATAAATGTGTAGTATTTTTAATAATATTCAATATATTAAATATAATTAAATTAGAAAATTTGATTAGCTTAAATTCCTTATATATATAGAATAATATAACACAAATTTTAATTTAAACTATTACATATATAGAATGTCATATGACATATATAATATTATAAAGAGAAATGAGGATAAATTTGAGTACACGTGTAGCAATTAAGTGTGTATATTTTCTGATTTTATTAATAACAGCATTCTGATATTATTAATAACAGCATATAATGTAGTTGACTTGAACTCATTGAAAATGGTCCGCTAACTTTAAAAACACCTTTAATGTTGAAACATTTACTCACATTCATTAGAAATATAGTATTTAGCTCGACTTTAAATTCCACTTTTTGTAAACCTAAAATAATAATTTGTTAAACATAATTTCAAAAAAAAAAATATAAGCAAAATGTCAAACTTAAAGTTCATATTACCCTTTTCACATTTCTGAAAGATTTTAAATTTTTTTAGAACAAATGTCCACTATTAATTAGAATGACACTGACTCGCTTAAACTTGTTCATTTTCAAATCCTGTTCATAGTCCTGTAAAATTTTGTATCGTATTATAAAATAAAATAATTTGATAATTAAATTTGATAGTAAAAATATAATATAAATGCTTAACATTTCGAAAATATTTTTAATGAAAAATTTCGACACTCGATTTTTTGAAATTTTTAAATCATTCTCCACAGGGTGATTTTCTGATCCATTCTTAATATTTAAATTTTTTTTTGATTCTAAATATTTTGTCACAATATCGCAATTTTTCCGTTTCGAAGATCGTAAATATTTCATATTTAAAATTAGTCAGCTAGTATAGTAAATAATATATCAACAATAATAAATCTTAAAAATATTGCATATGTTTAGGAGGTGTATATTTTACTCTTTCGTTTTATTTTTACGATACAACATTGATCAATATGTTTTATTGTACTGTACAACATTTTGTTTAATTTTTTAACGAAAAGTGTGAACGAATCTTATATTTTAGTTTAGAGTTTGGTTAATTTCTAATATATCTCGAATATGACTATTCGGAAGATATGTATGTAAATATTAGGGCTTATTTCGATAATCAAATCACTAAATAACTGATAGTAATAATTTGTTGTAAAAAGTTCGATATTATTATAATAAATACATACGAATTCATGCAAATAATTCGTATCTATAATAATGTTTTTGTAACTTTTATGATAAATATTAACATACTAGCACTTAGTGATTCGATACTCAGAATAAGTCCCATTGTAATATTTTAAATGTTCGTCCAATTTCAATAAATAAATATTTGAGAAATATATTTGTATGTACTTACTCACATAATATAAATTCAGTTTAATATTTAACAAATTAATTATACGTATAACTCATAGATCAGTCATCTATTATATTACATAATTATTGTGGATTAACTATTAATTCTAAAAATACATATAGTTCAGTTTTTCAACAATTTATTTATAAAACTTATTAATTAAAAATCCTTTAAAAAATAAACGTATTTTTTTTAAATTTGTGGCAATTCTTTCTGAATTTACAATTTAGATAGTGATATACGTACTACAAATAGGATTTTTTATATAATGTTAATTGTTATATACATATACATATAAACTTTAAATAAGGAGCAGAAAAATAAAACTCATCAAAATACGGAAATTAAGCAAACATTGATAAAATACCAATTTTATGGTTTATTAATTACCAATGGGTACCAATGGTATCGTTTATTGGTTATGAAGTTTTGGTTTTTTTTTATTCTTCATGTCGAATTACAAAAAACAAAACTTATAATCATATCGGGATTGTCGGAATTATTTTGTTCTATCATACAAAAAAATGGGATTTTTGCTCTTTATATTTTAATTGAAATGAAAACATACATATATTTAAATTGTAGGATATTTAATGGTGTTCAGAATATTTCCTTATCCCTGAGTTAGTAATTGTTATATAGTTTTCCATAAGAATTCATTCGAAAAATATATTATTACTATCAAGATGTGTGACATTGTGTTATCACCGCACAGATCTCTGAAATGTAATTCACATATTATTATGACTTCAATATTACTTTTTATCGGAATTTTATAGAATTCAATTTGACATTTGAAGAGTCACGAAGAAATTGATTGCATTACATTTAAATACTCTTGAAATAAATTTCACTTGTTCCTAGCCTCACTTTTTTCGATTTGCAAATTCAGCCTAATTTGCATTTGATCTTTATTATACGATATATACACCTTTTGTTTTACATATGCTACAAATTAATGTCAAATAATTTAATGATGAATTCAATTTGTAAAAAAAAGATCGTGCAATTTTGATTTTTGTCAAAAAAATGTCAAAATGAAAATTTAAAAGTTTTTTTTTTTTTAATTTTGCTTGCATAAACTTTTAGATAAGATGAAATGAAAATAAGATGTCAAATTTTTTGATTATAGTTTTTAAGTTGTTGGAGATTGTTTTTCTTGTTTTGAAATTTTTATTTTAATTTTTTTGTTTAGTTAATTTTTGATTTTTGAAAATTTACATAATAAATAATTTATATATGTATATATATATATATATATATATACATGTTCTAAAAATAAAATGTTGTTATTTTAAAATAAAAGTATTTTAATTTTATTTTTAATTTATTAAATTGGTGGAATTTATTTTTAATTTATTATAACTTTTTATTTAATTGATTGGATGTTGTAATTTTGAATAAAATTATGTTGTGGTAAAAATTTATGAATTTATGTTAAGATAATTCTGTAGATATCTATTGAAAAATTATGAGAAAAAGTTAAATAATTAAAATGAAAAAAAAATATTCACGATTAATTCTGATAATATTGTGCCATTCACAATATCATGACTGACAACATTAAATTGTCAGAGCTTGACAACACAGAGATCACCTATCGAAACTATAATAAAGATTAATTTCTGTGGTTTTAAGGAAAAACTACCTAAATCGAAACAAAATGTTCCAGCCAAATTATTTTAAATTTGTTTTTTAATGCAGTTACCCAAAATTTTAAAGCTGACTGGAACATCTTAACCAAATTTTGACAAAATTTTAATTGAATCATGAAGAGTACGAACTTGAAATAAAATAAAGAAATCTCAAATTCGATTTAGACAGTTATTGTTTGTAGCAAAGTAACAAATTAGGTAACCAGTGTTATGAATGAAAGTTATACATTACAATTTATGAAAAAACCTTTGTCAAACTTATAAAAAAAACTGCAAATGAAAATTAAGATTTTATAAAATTTTATTTGTATATATATAATTATATATACATTTATATATTATATACACATATTTAGACGAATTTATGCAGTTCCATTAAAAAATAATTAATATATAGGATTATTATTATACAATAATATAATAATACATTATTATTATTATTATATATATATAACATTATTTTTTTTTAATTTGAATATTTTATAAATATTTATTCTTTTTTTCTAATAACTTTAAGAAGAAGTAAAATTTATATAATTTTACCAAATCAGTTATTTGTCATAATTATATATTTATATTTAAAAACAAAACAAAAAAATTCCAGTCAATGCAGCGTTTATCTGGTGAACAGAATGGCTCAACGACTGATCAACCACATGAGCTAAACCCAAACGTCGTACCTGATCATAGAGGAAATTTACATATTACAGTTAAGAAAACTAAACCAATTTTAGGTATCGCTATTGAAGGTGGTGCTAATACAAAGCATCCCTTACCTAGGATCATTAATATTCATGTAAGTAATCACATTAATAATTTTTTTCTTTTATAATTAAATAGCATCAAAAAATTATTCCAATTAAATTATTTTATTTTTCTAAATTTTCCAAACAATTATTTTAAATTAGGTTGCTTGCATTTTTTGTAAATATTTTCTTATACGCGGGTTTTCTCTTCATTAAAAATATTTGATTAATTTAAATTTACTATCATAAAAATTACTCTATGACTTTTATTATTTCAAAAATTTACAAGGCTTACGAAGTTTTTCAATACTTTTTTCTTGGTTTCTCAGATCATAATATTCAAAACATTTAAAAAATATTTAAGCAAACATGCGGTGATAAATTAAACTAATCATAGATAATTGTATAAAAACTATAATGCATAATATTCTCACTAGAGCTCCAAATAAATGGTGTAATAGTCTATATAAATATGTCTAATTAAGACATAATATAATTCCTTTATGAAATTTAAATTTCCAAATGAATAAAATGGAAATTAATTCAATTAATTAATAAATTTTAATCAACTTCAGTACTTTAACAAAATTTCGTATTATTGCAAACATTTTTTTTTATTATTAATAAAAAATTACAAAAAATTTATTATTTTAGGAACATGGTGCTGCATATGATGCTGGTGGCTTAGAAGTCGGTCAATTAATATTGGAAGTAGATGGTCATAAAGTAGAAGGACTACATCATCAAGTAAAATACAATATTATAGTGATATTAAACTTTCTCTCTATAGTATTTCACATTAAATTATAAAAAAAAATTTCCATTTTTCTTTTTATATTTCTTTAAAAATTATATTCGGATATTTTCAATATGCATGAAATAAACCAATATTATACCCGCTCATAAATTTTCAATATTTTTATAATTTTAGGAAGTTGCACGTTTAATAGCTGAATGCTTTGCAAATCGTGACAAGGCTGATATTACATTTTTAGTTGTTGAAGCAAAAAAATCAAATTTAGAACCAAAACCAACTGCTCTTATATTTTTGGAGGCCTAACACTTACTTGCCCTGCCGGCTAGCGATCTTTCTAGTTCACCTGAACCTGGTATTGATCTAACAAAAAGTTATCGCTAAAACTATATATAAAAAACCTCACAAATTACATTAAAGAAAAAGAAAAAACAACAAAAAAACCAAAACAACTAACAAAGGCAAGAAAATTTTTAAAATCATTTCGTATAGAGTGTGATGAAATGTTCAACAACCAAAAAAAAAAAAAAATTAAAAAAAAAAAAAAAACAAAAAAAAATAAAAAAATACAAAAAAAAAATGCTGAACAATCTAGAGAGAACTACACAAATGTCATAAGAATATTATAATTGCAAAATTAATTATTATGGCACGCTATACGATCATCAAACCTTAAAAACAAAATTCCAGCGTACTTACAACAATATAAGCACTACAACAGCAACAACTGAAATCAAAAGGAACCTGCTAATCAATCACCAGCTGCTATAACAGATCAACCTTAATTTGCTCCTTTTTCTTAAGACCTTCTTAATAATTTTCCTATTACTTTTCTGATACAATTTTAATCCAAAAAATTTTTAATTTTAATCTCTTACATATAAAACTGTTAAAAAAATATTGTATAATAATTAAGATAGTTTTTCTTATATTCTTATTTGTTAAAATTTCAAAAAAAAAGAATGATTAATATTTTTAAAGTTATTATTTTTTATCTTTAAAAGTTGATAATTTTCGAAAGTAGAAAAATTTATGCAATTTTAAAAATTTAAATTTGTAAATCATAGAACTGTATTGAAAGGGTTTAGAAAATTTCTATTATGTAATGTCCAAAATTTTTCAACTTAAGCTCACATTAACTACACATAAACAAGTAACTTGTGTAAAAAATGTTGTTATTTTAAACCCAAATTAATTTTACATATTTTATAAACTTAAAGAACAAACCATAAAATTTATGTTTCCCAAATAAATATCAGGCTTAAACCTTCGAATATAATGATTCTATATCTTTTTTAATGTATGCTAAATAAAATGAATTTCTGAAATATTTTATTAAGATTCCTAATCCGCAATTAAAAAATTATTATAAAAGGTTTGTCCTACATTACATTAAAATTTCTAAAAGCTAACAATTTTTTTTAAAATATTCAATTTGAAAATTAATTTACATGAATTTGAGAAATTTTCTAAACATTTTTCTTATGTCCATATTTTCTGTTTTTTTCACTTCTGTTTATTTTTTAGTAATTATTAAACACAAAAAAGATTAAAGACCAAAAAAAAAAATGTAAAAAAAATTAAAAAAAAAAAGTATAAAAAATGACAGTATTATATTCCCAGTATTCCAAAATTAAAAAAAAAAACAAAAACACAAACAACAAGAAAAACTGCAACTATCAATGCCAAGAAAACAAAAATTTCATTTTGCATTATTGCATAATCAATTACTTATAAAGCACTGATTTCTTCTTGACGAACGCTCATCATTTGTTATCAAAATAATATAAAAAAAAGTCATAAATTTAACAAAGATTTATTGAAAAAATTATAGAAACAAATACAAAAACCAAAAACAATATCATAAAAAAATAAAATAATATAAAAAGTAATTTACAATAAAATATTAAGAATTCAAGTATAAAAATATTAAAAACAATAAAAATATATTGAAAATTTCTAAAAGAACAAGAAATTATTATACAAAAGAACATATCAAAAATTTGTTATTATTGTTATTTTATAAAATAAAACAACTTTTTGAAAAAAAAAAAAAGAAAAATAAAACATAAAACACAAAAAAAATCATAAAAATGCAATTCAAAAATCAATAACTGTAAATATACTTAGAAACACGCATACATACATATACATTTACATAAAGTAATTCAATTCGACAAATAAAGCATAAAAAGAACATTAATTTAATAAGAACCAAAAAAAAAAGGAAATTAAAATTCACAACCTTATAAAATACTTATCGTGAATAAAATAAAAACATTCTAAATAAACATGCAATCGAAAACAATATGAAAGCAAAAACATAATTAATTAAACAACAAAATCTCCAAATATTCAATTTCTAAACACATATAATTCAAAAATAAATTCTAAATATGAAAATACGAAAAATAATTATCGAAAAAAAGATACTCAATTGAAGAAATTAAGAAAAGAAAACCAAATAATAAAATGTTAAAAATTGAAATAAATGTAAATCACCACCAATTACATAATTTAACATTAAATTACTGACAAAAAAAAATACATACAAATCTATATTATGTAATTGCATAAAAATAATTTTAAATTCATAATATAATATAATTGTTGTGTACATTTATACCTGTTCCATTCAATAAGCCATACAATAAAATAATTACAACTAAACGAAGCAAAAACAACATAAATGTCATAAAGCAAGAAATAAAATTAATGTATCTTTGTATTTGTAAACGTCAATCAAAATATTACAATTGTCATTTTTTATCCAAGAAAATTTTTTTATTTCATATATTAAAATCTTTTTTTTTTTTTTTTTTTCTTTATTGTATTTTTTGAAACTATATAAATAATATTGTAATTCAGTATAATTATCTTATCTTAAAATATACATAATCAAATTTATTTCAAAAAACATTTAAATCTCGCTTAAAAAAAATTTAAAATTGAAGTATTTATATTTATTTTATGTTAGTTGTAAAAAAAAATTTACTAAAAATCTTTTGATTCTACTGAATGTCACTGTTTCTTTGAATCAGTAACACCTGGTAGTTGATGACAAAAACCAAAAATATTGATTTCTTAAATGATAAATTTGAGTAAATTATAATTAGGTGAATCGCGTTTAACATTTAGATTATAAAATTTCAAGTTTAGATTTTTCAAGCCCCAATTTTTTTATCAATTTTATATTGACGTATGGAAATACAAGGGTTGTAATTAAATCATAAAACTTGTCAAATTAATTACATAGCTGGAAAACATGCTGCACAATCCAAAATAAATATTCTTACATAATTTGTACATTAAATTATTATTTCCATTTTATTGGTCAATCAATTGACATTTACAATTATTATTGACGTATTTAATCTAACAATATAGTTTTTTAAATAAATATAAAAATTAAGGAATATTAATAGCATTTTCCTAGTTTTTGTTTTGATAATTTAAAGCTAAAATATAAAATATCATTTAATATAATCCAAAAATTAATTATTATTATGTTGATTTTATTGCGTATAACAATATTATTGTTGAAAAAAAAATTAATAAATATGAAAAAATTAAATTCACTGCCGACTAAAACTAGAATTGCTCTCTGTTTAAATATTGTATAAGAAAAAAAATTTAACCAAATTTGTATTTTAAATTTAATAATGACAAAAATTAAACCAAAAAAAAAAAAATATTGAAAATGTTGAAAAAAAAAAATTATTTACCAAATTACAAATAATAATAAAAATTTAATTGAAAATAAAGGAAAATTTTCAAATTGGTAGGCAATGATAGAAAATTTACTCAAGCTAATCTTGCTTTTTTTGATGGACAAATGGTGGACAAATCTATTTTAATTGTTTACCGTTTCCACAAATCTTTGAACGTGTTTTACAAATTTCGGATCATATGATGGCCTAACTCCAGTCCTGATTATCGTGTGACTTAAAAGATCTAGAGTATCGACTCCAAAAACACGTTTATTAAGTTTAATTATTAAAAATCGAACTCAGCTCATCGTTTCAAAACGGCTTTTACGTATTATTTATGCTCGGCTTTGCTGACAATTAAACCTTTTTTTTTGAATTTAAGAAAATAGATACTGTTTAAAACACTGTTATTAGTTTTACTGATACTCAAAAAGCCGATGCACATCAAATTTTCATTCGACTTTGGAGTCGAATTTTGAATTTTTAACTTATATTTTGCTAAATATATTAGAAAGAAATATCCAATTTGCAAAGTAAAATTTCTTTAATCTATTTTCCTCAGTCTGGAATATATTAGTGAAAAATCATAATTTATATAAGTAGGTTTATTGAAAAGCCTAGTATGAATTTAAAAATTAAAAGAATATTGACACTCAAAATAACCATTCCAAAATGTATTTATTAAAAACTTATTATTGAAATTATGTACATAGTATAGGAACAGGGAAATAAATTAATTCATTAATATTTGCAAGTCAGAAAAAAATGTATATAGATTTTTTGTATTATTTCTAAATTAAAAAAAATAATTTTTTTTTAATCTAAAACAGCAGAAACAATGAAATATTTATTAATAAATGCAATAGAAATAAAAATATAGAATATTAGTAATTGTTCACGCCAGGATTTATAAATTAAATTATTAGTAGATCTTGTATAGAAAATGTTCAAATAAAAAAAAAACCAAACTGTTCACAAAGGCTATCTAATCCCACCATCAATGTTAAACAATTATAGAAAAAAAAGAAACCGCTTCTGTAGTTATAAAATTAAATTTTTAATGTAAACGAATCAATGTAAGTTAAAAATGTAAACACGTAAGTTAAAGAATCTAAAATTTTGAAATTTTCTTTCAAAAAACATTTTCATTTTAATAATACATATTATAGAATAGATAGACTAAAAAATTAATATTTTCTCTTTTTAGAAGTATATATATATATGTATACTGCTGTAATTTAAAATATATGAAATATTACATAATAATATATTGACATATAAATATTTCATTGTGAATGAAGTTTTAAATTTATTTACTCCAAATTGGAAAAAGTACCACGTTTCCACTTATGTGATAGTGCATTTAGTACTTTGACAAAAATTAAAAAATGTCATTTTGATTGACAATCTAAATTAAAAATTGTCATACAACAAATTACCACACTACTTGCACATTATAATTACTAAAAATTATGATTTCTCTCACTTTAATGAGAGAAATTATAATTATTATGAAGTATACCTAACACGTAAACCTTAAATTATAATCCCTATTAATCTATTATCAGTAATCACTTTACATTGCACTCTTCGTAAACGATGGTAATCGACGGTAGATGCCACTCCTTTATGTTATTGAGTGAGTGAAACTCAATATATTTATGACTTTTATGATTTGTAATTTTAAAGAGTAGTTTACTCAATAAAATGTTATATAAAATAACAACAAAAAATCTATATATCTATACATGAAAAAGTACGATAATGACTTGTGTATGACACCAATTTGAAAAATAAAACAAACAATAAAATAATAATAATATTAATGTAAATGTTAAATATACAATATAAATTTACACTCAAAATATTATTGACAACTTGATATTAAAAAAAAAAAACATAATATAAAAAAAATAATTACAAGTTTTTTTACAAGAAAACAAAATATTAAGTAATTATAATGAATTTAAATAAAATAATTAAATGGTTTATTTAAAATAATATGATTTGCGCTTTCGTAATGCATTAAAAAATATTTAATATTTTCATATAATGTGTATATGTATTACTTAAAAAATAAATACAGTTATTTATATAACATCGTATAGCGTAATATATGTTATAAATGTGTATCACTCAAAAACTGAGTGAATCTATGATATCTTTATCCAACTAATCGAATGAGTCTCAAATTTTCAATTTGGAATTAATCAAATATTATAATTGATTACATCATAATTAGTTGTTCAAAAGTTGAGTTAGAAATTTTTTACTCATAATTTTTTCGAGCAGTTTATGCCACAGCTAAATAAATACATAAATACAGCATAAACATAACACATTGTCAGATGTTTCTTTAGTATCAAATTTCTACATGTAAATTCATTTTAAATTAAACATTCCTTTACTTTCAGAAAAATTTTTGCAACTCTACATATTTTTAAATAATCGTGGTCACACTACATTTATTTGTTTCCATAACGGAAACACTGTATTTATTTTAAAAGAACAATTTTTCAATTCAATTTCATATTTTGTCATCTTTAATACTTATAACATAAAACTTAACTATAATATTAATACCAGAAAAATGTATGTAAGTTAATGAAATGTCAAATATAATGCGAAATAAAACAAAACAAAAATATTAAGGTAAATATATAATAAAAATATGCGTTGTTACCAGCATTCAATTTTCAATTGCGATAATTATATCTGTGAAATTAAAGCTTTTTGCTTATTAATTATTTGCTCCAGAACTGAAAATATAGCTATAGCTGTATTACAGGTGTATGTTTAAATAAATACACAGCCGTGTATGTACGTTATAATTTTATTCCGAACAACTAATTCTAAAATGACGACGCATTTATAATTTAAAAAACAAAAACGACAACGCGCGATATGAAAAAAGAGAACAAAATCGATTAAAAAATATTTTTTAAAAATGTCATCAATTCAACAATAGTAACAAATTTTTATAAAAGAATAATATTACTTAGAACTCGCAAATATTAAAAACAAAAATAACACAAAACAAAAAAATAAACAAATTAAGTTGTGAAAAATATTAAGTTTTCATCACTCTTTTCTTTACAGCACACAAACACTTTTTAGAAAATCAAATATAGTGAAAATTTTTATAAAAACATAAAGAAATTTTTAAAATAAATTTTTACAAACCACTCCACACTTATTTTATAAATTTCTTTCAAAGTTATACATTTTTTTTAGAAGAAAAACACAAAATAGTTCATAGAAACGAAAATTTTAATTGACACACTCTAGCCGACAGGGTATAAAATATAAAAAAATAGAAAATAAATATTATATAAATTAAATTAATTTAGTTCTGAATAAATGAAATGAAAATTTTTTAATTATTCTTTAATATCTAGAACAAGAACAAGAAAAAAAAATTATTTCATTAATTAAAGTAAAACCAAAAAATTCAAATATTTTATCACGATATATATAGAAATTTTAAGAATAAAATGCAATATTTTGTGGTATAAATCGAAAAATTTAAAAAAAAAGGAAAAAAAAAAACAAAGAAAATGTGCCAAATATTTGAAAATTCAAACAATATTAGAATTAGAAATGTAGTTGATTTGTTCAAAATAGTATGAAAACGTAAACACTTTTTTTTTTAAATTGTGCAAAATTCTCTTCAAAATTTACTTTAATTTCAAAATATTTATTAAAAGCACAATTTTATAAAACAAATAATATATACATATAAAAAGAATATAAAGTGAAAAATTACCCAATCTGTCGGAGGTTAGAAAATAAAAAAAATTATTCGAAATTTTTAATTTTTCACTTTTAATTTTTCAATTTTTAATTTTACTGCTAAGTTTAATTAGCATTTTACTACAATTATAATAAAACGGCTTCACAAATTATGAAAACTTCAATAATTGACAGCTAGTTCTCATAATTTAGCATAAATTTTGACATATTTTGTTTAATTACATTATTTTCGATATTAATCTGGTCAATCTGGTATGTATTAAACAAAATCTTCTATATACAATTATTTATTTGCTATTTTATAATTTCATATAAAATTCATATGTAATTTAATAAATATTTTAACCATTTGAGTGCACACTTATTTTTTAGGGACGTTGAGTGCACACGTGTACCATTTTTGTCTTCTGCCCTTAAATTTGTAAAAAAAGACCTTAAATTTTTTATATTTTAATATACCTGTATAATTAAAATATTTACAGAGTTTTATATTCTTAAATTTTTTGCATTCGCTCTTCTTCTTAATTTTCTATTTAACTCATATTGAACTTATTTAAGAATTCAAAAATAAAGCTAGTAACAACAATATTTTATTAGTTTAAATAAGATTACAATATTATTTATTTGTATATATATATGTACATATATATTTTTCTTTGATCAAGTTGAAATACTTTACTAATTTTAAATTAAAATATACTTATAACATACAATTTAATGCTCATAGAAAATATTTCAATTAAAATTCAGTTCAAATTAATAAACACACAACAATTATTGTTAAATTCACCATAAACATATAAGCAATTGAAAATTTTTACAACACTATCCAAATAATTACCATTTTAATAAATAATATTCGAGCAAGACTAAGAAAAAAAATTCAAATGTCATATATTATTTTTTCACTCAAAAATTGAGTGAATTCATATTTCTCTCATTAGATTTGCAAATTTTATATTTTGAACAATTTTATATACGAATAAGGGCCGCCATCATTATCAATTACAATTTAATTCAAATATTGTTTGATTTTAATAGAAATTAAACCAGATTTAATCTATTTTAAGAAAATTATTTAATACTTTTCACAATTTAAATTCTAATAATAAAAATATTAATAATAATAATTTAAATAGCAACAACAACATCAACAACAGCAAAAATATTATTATAAAATCACAAAACTAAAAAAAAATTTCACAAATTTTAAAAATTAAAAAAAAATTTTTTTTTGATATTTTCAACATTTAATAAGAAGCGGTAAAATTATAAGTTGAACAAAATACCATAATATAGAGAAATAAGTGCAATCATATAAAAATTAAAATCTAATAAAAAAAAAAGAAGAAGAAATACAACAAAAGAGAAAAAAAAAATCAACTAAAGTGTACACTTAAAAAAAACAAGAAAAATACTTCATACAATCTAATAAAAAGATTTTATTTACCTTTACAATATTAATTATTATATTAATTAATTAAAATATTAGCTATTATATATAAATTGAATATTAAAATGACAAAACACTTTATATACCTATGTATATATATATATACATAATATATAGATTAATATGTATATAAGAGCATATAAATATAATTATATTAATTTCTATATTTTTTTTTTCTTTTGTTTTTGTAAATAATTATTACTGTTGTATATTATGAAGGTATTGTTATATTGACTGTTATATTATAAAATAATTGAAATGATAAAAACAATTTTCCTTATTACAAACTATATAATAAAAAATTAAAAATTAAAAAAAAAAAAATTAGCATAATATTAATCTTTTTTCTATGTGCTATTCTAAACTAAGAATAAAATATTTATAACAAATTTTTAATATTATTACATACACATTTATTTGAAATATAAATTGTGAGAACGTTAATTTATTAATTTAAACGTACCTATATTAAAGTTTTATTGTTTTATAAGTTTTTATAATTTAATTTTAAGTACATACATGCAAGTATATTGTATACTGAATACTTGATATTTAAATATGACCGTTTCCTAGTATTTCAAAGAATTGACAGTCATGTCAATTACATCTACAATTAAGCAATATTCGAAATTGAAATTTTAATATTTTATTTCAATAATATTATTTTTTCGGTAATATTTTCGAAATGGAAATCTAAACAATTTACCTAAAATAAACCACTGATTAAAATTAAATATTTTATAAAATTTTGATTTTAAAGACAAAGTATTTACTTACTTGTATTTAACCTATCATTTGATATTTTTCCAATATTATCAAATTTTTGCGAAGTATTACTTATTAGTATTATTTTTCCAATTTGATACCATCCCAAATGTTAAGATGTTTGGAAATCTTAATTGTGTGTATTTCAAATCTCTACAACCATTTTGTTTTTCTTACACACTGTCAAGAATAATAATAATTTATGAACATTTATACTTTATTTATATTTATAATATAATAAATTATTATTAATACTCTTAATATTATAATTACTGTTATTATTACTATATATGTATATATTAATCGTATTTATATAAAATATATATTTAAAATAAAAATTAATAATATGACGGAATAAGAGTGAAATAAAAGGTTAAAAATTTATTATTTCTTTTTTTTCTTTTAATTTTTTTGAATAAATATAAACACAGAAAAATTTATTTTATTATATTATATATATATATATAATATTTAAAATTCAAATAAAATTATTTTTAAATGCAATATCTCCTATATAACTCTCAACAAACAAACAAAAACAAAGAAATCTCAATTTTAGCAATAATTTATATTTTTTAAATTTAAGTAGCTCTGCACAGCTTTTTTTTTGTCAAATTGTCTAAAAATTATTCAAAACTAGCTAATCTAAGGAGTAAATCGTAATTTAGTAATTCAAACAAAAAAAAAAAAACAATAAAAAAAAATTAAATAAAAACAGAAAAAAAAAATAACAAATAAAAAAAATTACAAAAAAAAAATACAACAAATTGTAGATATTTGTAAAAAGAAATAAAAAATATTAAAATAATATTAAAGAAAAAAAACAACAACAAACCTGATTGTAAAAAATTATTAATATTAAAATTAAATTTTTAAAATATAAAATTATAAACAAAAAACTAATTGAGCTATAAAAAATATTTAAAAAAATAAATGAAAATGTATATGAAAAATAAATAGAAAATTGCATGTAAAATTGAAAATAAAAAAAAATTAAATAAAACATTTTTAGTTAATATTAAAATATTTAAGAATTTAACAAGAAAACAAAAAAAAAAAAACACAAAAAAATTTACCATTAACTAAGCATTTAAAAAAATATTCGCATGTGTACGTAAAAATTTAAGCACCATTAAAAACATTTCATCTGAAAAATAATACTAAAAAAAAACATTATTAAATAAAAAATTAAATTATGAATTTAATCAGCGAAAGAAGGATAATTAGATAATTTCGTTTTTCTTTTTTAATTTTTTTTAAATAAATAAATTTTTAAAATAACTAAAAAAAAAAAACAAAAAACTATAATCATATACATATATAAAATATAAATACGGCACTGGCATAAAGTTAAAATTAAAAAAATAATTAACAAATTATTAAAAAAAATAATACATCTGTCCCCCCCCCCCCTCCCCAATCAACATCTGAAGCAAAACCAATTAAATTCATGAATTTCATTACCAAAAAAAAATTTGGTTAAAATTTTTATAATTATATTTTCAATTTCCAAAAGTTTTTATAATATAGTTGAACATGGACAAGGAATATGACCGAACCATTCGATGGGTGGCGCGCAGTTTTATAAATGAAAGCTACAATTAAAAAAAATCGTAAAATATTGTTAAGAATTTAATATAAAAATATTTAATTAATAAACTAATAAAATCGTCCAGCCCAGGACTGCATTTCTAAATATTCCAAATAATTATGTTTAATTATTGTGTAAATCATAATGACATAATAATGACATTTCATTTATTAACACAACGAAAATAACTGCAAGCATTTCAATTTTAATGTAAATGTGTAAAATCGAAGCGACACCTTTAGGAAAATATAAAAATTTAATTCTTTTTTTTGTTTTTTTTTTGTAGACACTAGCATTTGTACACTTATAAAAGAGTATAAAAAAAAAGCACTTTGAATTGGATATTATACTGAAGGACCCTTGGACCATTCTCTTTTTCCTGGTTCAACTGTATTTATTGATTTACTAATTCTATTTCAATGTTTTACAAGGAACAAAAAAAAATTTTATGTAACTTTATATTTTTATAACTGTTAAAATGAATTTTTATTTTAAAAAAAAAATATTTTTGAATTAAAGAAAAAAAATGTTAAAATTATTATAATTTAAAATTCTAATTTAGAATTTATTTAAAAAAATTAGTTAATTTTAAAAACATACGCTTACACTCTTTAAAGTACAAATTTATTTAGAAAATTATTTTAAAATTAAGTTAAAAACTTAGAAAATCTTTGCATTGTTAAGGTTCATGTCTCGGATGTAAAAAAATATGGGGAAGTGATTATATTGTATTTAATATTCTTTTTTTTTTTCATAATTTAAATGAAAAATTATTTTTAAATAAAAATAAAATTCTAACAATATTCCACCAATTTTTGTTTCATAATTTTTTTCCAATTTACTTTTTTTCTATTTTAAAAAACCCACCGATTTGTAAATATTTTATTCAGATTTTAATTTAACAAAAAAATTATTAAATATATAGAATCAATATTTTATTAAAATAAAAATTAAAAATTATAATTTCATTAAATTCGTAATCTATAGATTATTTTAATTTTATGAATAATTTTTCTTAATACTAAACAATCAAATTTAATTCAAACTTAACTATAATGTATTTTGAAATTCATAAAATTATAAAATTAATAGTGTTAATGAAATTCTGTTTTCGAATTTTTCGAATTCTGTTTCGATTTTATTTTAAAAATTTCTTAAATTTTTCATTAAATCCCTTCATTATTTTTATTTAACATTTGCAAATCAATTTGAAATTATAAATGCGTAATTTAAATTTACGTTATTAATTTAAAATAAAAGAATAACTTTTAATTAAATTAAATTGATTTTATTATAATAATTATGAACACCATTTGATTTTTAATTAACATTAATATAAAAATAAATCTGTATTATATTCTACATATTTCTATAAACATACATTCATAAAGTACTTATTATATTATGATAAAAAAAATATTTATTTTTTATTTAAAAAAAAAATTATTAGTAAACGCTGACAAAAAAAAACTCACTATGCACTTTTGACTAAATGTTTAAATTAAATGTTTTTTAAGAAAATGAAAAAAAAAAAATTGGGGTCAAAACACCCGCCATATATGAAAAATAAAGCTTGAATAAATAAAATAAAGGAATAAAATTATTAAATTAAAATTAAAAAAAAAAAATAAAACAAAAACTGTGTTAAATATATATATATATATATATATATATAAATAAAAATACAAAAAAAATAAGAAAATTTCATGTTTCACAATTGTTTCGGTAAAACTTAAAAACAAAAAATAAAACATTACACATACATACAACAAAAACACCGCATTGACAAAAAATTTATTCGAATTTCGGAATTTATCATAAAATATTTATTAATTGTACAAGAGCAGAGAAAAATTATAAACAAAAAAAAAAAACAAAAAATTCAATTATCAAAATCGAAATTATTTTATAAAAATTGCATACTTGTACATTAAGATTACATAATTATTTAATATACAAAAAATAAAATATTTGTATTACATTAAAAGAAAAAAAAATTAAATTAAAAATAATTGTTAAAAAAAATAATTTTTAATTTCAATGAAAAAGAAAAATTCAAAAAAAAAATATAAAAATAAAATAATCATTTTTAACAACTCATTCCATACGCATACATACATATATATATATGTATATAATTTATATGTAAAATAATAAAAAATACGAAATATTAATTAAAATTAAAAAAAAAAAGTAAATAAAATAATTGAAAAAAAAAATGTCATAAAATTGTTAATAATTTTTTAAGCGAAATTTTGTAAATATTTATATATAAATAATTAGAAACAAAAGGAAAAAAAAACAGTGAATACATTTATATATATATATATATATATATATATATATTAAATATTAAAAATTAAATAATATTTTTAAAATATAAAATGAATAATTTAAATATTATTATAAATTATACAAATTTATAACAAATCTAAAATTTTAAATATTGTTAATACTCTGTTTTTGTTTTGTTATACAAGCTTTCTTGTTTTTATGATTTTTTTTTGTAATATAAATTGATAATATTATAATTGGGCTACATATTAATAACAGTGACTAACTAGTGTGACATCTACAATCACTTACATATTAAATATACAAGTAAAATTAGCTTAAATAATTCTAATAAAATAAATATTTTTATTTTGTATTCCTACTTCGCTCCTGGAAGGAGCATAGGGCTGGTACACGATATTGTAGATAACCATGAACATCAGTTTCTTACGTCATTTAGTTTACTAGGTAGGTGAAAAGCCTACCGTAGTTATAAAATTAATATATATTGTATATTGTTGTCTTGTTAACATTCTGATGTTATACCATTTTGTAAATTTATTGTACTTTATTATTAAAATTTTCTATCATAAACACACAAATTGGTACTTCTTGAAAATTTTAAATACCTAAAAAGAAAATATGTAAATTTTAATGGCATCATTTATCTATTCAGGTGCTTTTTCTATTTAAACTGTCTTCATTTTCAGCTATGACAAAATTCTTCTTCAGCCTATGACAAAATTCTTCTGCTATATGTAAAAAAATTTCATTTTCATTAAAAATATCTTCTTCATTCTCACAAAATTCTAAATCGATTTAATCCATCAGAACAACAAATATCTCCTGTTTTATTAATTGTAGATTCCCTTTGTTTTCTAAAATTAAATGAAAAAAAAAATAATTTTTGTTTATTATAAAAATTTATTGTTGAAATACCTATTGATATTACACAAAAGGACGAACCTCGGCACAATGAAATAATCTTCAATATTTTTGGGACTAAGCTTTGGTTTTTTCTGTTTATATTTAAAAATTATTAAAAATATAATTTCAACCTTAACCAACGTTCCATCACTTCGATTTTCCCAATTGTTAAATGTCAAAATGATGAATAAAGTATGACCGTGTTATTATAAATGTAGACAAGAACATTAAATTAAAATATCCAACTAATTGTAAATTTGAATGTGGTCAAAAATATTTAATTAATTTGAAATAAATAATGCTTTTAAATTTCATCCAGTAGGATGTTGAACGTTCTGAGACAAATAACCCTCAACATACGAATCTTTTTGTTTTTATTTAATTCGCACAAAATTATTTAAATCAAGAAATTATTGTTTACACTATATATACAATTATAATATTATCATATTTATAAAACAATATTTATCTATATTAATTAATTACAAGTTTTCCAATCTAAAGTATATGATTATCCAATCATCAACAAAATTGTGCAATTGTGAATTGAAAGAAATGCGATTTATCTAAATTTAAAAAAAAATTATTTAAAAAATCATCAAAAAATGAAATTCATTTGTTTAAAAATTTAATTGAAAAAAATTTATTTTCAATAATTTTTAATTATAGAACCGAAAAAATTTCTTCCTAGTTTTAAATTTTCACCCATTATTAATTTAATATTATTTTTGACATTTCCAATAATCACTGTCTGTCACAAGAATATCAAAAATAAATAATCGATTATTATTTTATATCGTATAAGATTATTATCGTAACATCCAGAAAAAAGAAAAACTTGTATTCTATAATTATAACATTTTTTTCTCTCACACTCTCTCTCTCTTTTGTTATATTGTTAAAAATGTTCTCATGAAACCTAGTTTTAAAGACAAAAATTTATTTTTAACTCTGTTACATACATTCATACAAATTTTATAACATAGTTGTTAACAGAAATTTTTATGATGATGAATTCGAAATTCTTTATTATGTTACATATATATATAATATTTATTATGTTTAATAAAATAATATTATTAATTATATAATATGCATAAAATATAATGAGAAAAAATTAATAAAAAAAAAATATTTTAATTTCCTATATATACATTTAAAGTAAATATAAAAAAAAATTAAATTAAATTCTCACTAATCTCATAAACACACACATGGCATACACACAGTTTGTATATTGTTATTGTTAATTTAGTTAAAAATAATAAAAAAAAAATTGAAAAAAAAATTAATAAATAAAACTTATAAGTATATTTACAAACATTTTTCAAAATTTCAATAAAAAATGTAAAAAAAAAATATAAAATTTTTTTATTACTAATATAAAAATAAAACAAACAAAAAAAAAATCAATTTAAAATTTAAGACAAAATATGTTTCTTTTTTTTTTTAATTTATTTGTTTAAAAATACTAATTATATAATTATATTGTATATATATATATACAAATTTATAATCTTATAAAAATTATTAAATTTAAAATATTTAAATTTTATATAACAAAAAAAAAATTATATTCAAAGAGAAAAATATTTAAAATTAAATTTTTTTCCATTTATTTAAAAAAAAATTATATAATCAATTAAATAAAATATATTTATTTTTTTTTTGTATATAATAAAATATAATTAAAAAAAAACATTTAATATAATTCACAATTTTTTTATATATATATATATAAAGTAAAAAAAAAAACACGAGCTAAATAATAAAAAAAATTTTTCATTTTTTTTTTTTTCGAAATCTCAAATAAATTAAAAAGAAAACAACAAAAAAAATGAATTTATATACATATTAAAACAAATAAAAAAAAAATATTAAAAGTGAGAAAAAAAAATAATTATAAGCAAAATTTAAAATAAAATATGCAAAAATTATAAAAAATTCATGAAAAACAAAAAAAAAAAATATTTTTAGCGTTATACCGAAACAAAATTGCAGAAATCATAATTATTTTTTATTAAAAACCAAAAACAAAAAAAAAACCAATTAAAGTAAAATTAAAATATAAAAAAAAAAAATAAATTTCAAAATTCACAAAAACCAAAAACGAAATTCATTCAAAAATAAATTATTAATAAAAACAACAACAACAGCAACAACAACATTACATTTACCACATAGAAACTAATTTACATACATATACATATATGTATTATATATAACTGTATATATACATAAATATACTTAGATATACATGTATATGTTCGTATACAAAAAAAAAATATATAGAAAAAGAAAAATAAAAAAGAATCATTACATTAAAAATTTAAATATAAAATGACACAAAACTAACAAAAATAAAAACAAACAAAAAAAAAAAAAAACAGAAGAAGATAAAATAAAATTAAAATACAAAAAACTTGTAAAATAAAACAAATTTAATTATATAAAATGCAAAAACTGAATAGACTAAAAAAAAAATATTAATTTAAAGAAAAAAAAAAATATATTATAAAAAAAAATAAAGAAAAAAAAAATGTTTATAAAAAACGAACAGGCATTTTTATTCAATCACAAAAAAAAAAACAAACTCAAATTTCAACCATTTTTAGATTAAGCCAACTAACATAATAGGTTTTGCAAGAACCCGAATGAAGCATAGCGAATAGAACAATACTGGAATCCAAATCCTAATGACCTTAAGGATAACATTAATATTGTTAGGGAAATCAACTTTATTCGAGACATGGGGTTGCTCTAGGACTTTGGTCCGAAAACATAATGACGCCTTACTTTTTCTATACGAATTTGTCAAAAAAACTATACAGATGGGTGGACGTAGGTGTGTATAGCAAAAGTGTAAATATCACAAAGGCTCTCGGCCACTATCCATCAATATTTCAGCCTGAGACATATGCTGTTGAATTTAATCTTCTGAAGTGCATCATAAGGACCCTCAGGAGGAGCAGGATTTTTATTATGTCGGTCAGCAGGGCAGTTCCTGGGACCCTTTCCTCTGATGTAGTGAAATCCAAATGCGTTGATATCCTTGGCGTCCTGAACAGGTACAACAACATAACTTTAGCTATGTTGTTGTCTTAAAAAATTTGCGTCTTTCTTTGGGGTCGGAGAGACAGAAACTGACCACACTTGGTCGTCAAGATTTTAGGATTTTGGCGGATGTACTAACTGGACAGTGCCTCTCGATGATCCATCTCAAAAGGATGGGTAAGGCAGGAATCTGTAGATTGCTGTAAAAAAAGTATTGTTTGCATATTTTGTCATCAACCTCACGTCTAATGGTAATAGGGAGACTATTTAACAGGTTCGTTATTATTAAAATATTAATGTAAATTAAGCAAGAAAAATAGTACAAACTAGAAGACTATTAAAAAAGATGAAAGAGTTGCAAGCATAATGAAAATCGACCAAAAGACAAATTTTTCTGTCAATCTAATTTTCTTTAAGCGTCGAAAATTACTCTTAGACGACCGAGTCTGGCCTATGCCTCCACCACACAAACAATTTTTTTTCTAAAATACTATCCAAGAAATCGTTTAACGAGAGCTTAAACACCAGTTCTGATCTTCCGGATCATCCTGCCCCGTATTGATATTACAATAGAATAAATCTTTCAAAATTACCAAACTACATAAGAAGGTATAGGAAAATCTGTATCTACATCCATACATAACTACATATATGTATTTGAAATTAATTTGCAATATTTAATTTAAATTTTTATATTTCAAAAGTATATTTATATGAACAGGTATATGCTATATGTATATTCATGGCACATACCTGTTCATAATCAGTTTGTTTTACGAGAACGAAAATACGAAAGCTCTAATCTAACTCGGAAAACAAAAATATAAACAAAATGCCACAGTCAACTTTTTCACTTCTCAAAATGCAAATTAATTTTAAAAGATTCAAAATAAAATTAAATTAAAACACAAGTTAAACCAGTTTATCTATGTAGGTATTTGCAATCTTAATAAAATTATCAAAGCGAAAATTAATTTTAAATAAAATATTCACCTATGATCAGAATGTTCTGATCATTCAAGACCAGTACACCATTACAATTTTGCAAATATTTAATTTTTTGTACTGTTAGTTTTTGTTTTCTTTAAAATGTCAAATTCTAAAATATATGATCAATTAAGTAAAAAAGATAAAGAAGTTCTTGATTCTGTTTTTAATCCTTATCAAATCGGTGGTGAAGTTGGTCCAATAGGAATTTTTAATGCCGAAATAACAGATGATATTATTGATCCAATTGAAGAGAATACACCTGAAATTGAAAAATCAAAAACATTAGAAATTGAAGCTGTAAAATTAGCTGAAGATGGTAAAATAGATAAATCCTTAGAATTATTTAATAATGCAATTGAATATGGATCACAAAGGCCAACATTATACAATAATAGAGCACAAAGTTATCGTTTAAAAGGAGATGATAAATGTGAGTGAATTTTATTTTGAATTTCTTAATAGTGTTAAAAAAAATTATATCAAAAATTAATTTATTTACAATTAGGTACATTGCAGATATGTGCGTAAATATTTTCAAGTTTCTATATAAAACGTGAAAATTATTATACAAAAACCCAGAATTATTGTGTTATGTATAGTACTATGTATATAATATACGATATACAACACTCATAATTTTACCCAATACAAAAACCAACATTCTATTAAATATTCAATATTCAAACCATTTTAACGAAAAAAAACTTTCGTTGTAATAGGTGTGCCAACACAAAAAAAAATTAAAATTTGAAACCGTTAACTAATATTTTGAATTTATATTTCAACTGTCAGATATTAAATAACTTATCATTTATAAAAAAAAATTATTAACAGAAGTGTATGCTAAAATAGAAAAAAGTTAACAATTAAAATTTAAAAATAAAAATTAAATTACATTACACTCTATTGGAATCTAGACTAATTGATGTTTGTAGTAAAATATTATAGGATGTAGTTTTTTGCCCCCACATAAAATTTAATAAAGAATTGATTGTTATGCAAACTGTCATATTTCTCTCAATTCATTGTTCATTTATGATCCATGCACTCTAAAAAATAAACATTAATATACTTACATTTGAACAGCACTACCACATTTTCAAAAATTCATTTGAAGATGAATTGGAAAATGTATAATATTCCCTTTATTTTGTCTTACCCGCTTTTATAATAATCAAAATTCGCTATTTAGGTATGAAGACCAATCCAAAGTAAATCATACTTCCAAGTAGGCAAACCAATCCACAGTAAATCATACAAATTGCATTGCTTTAAAAAAATACTCAATATTTGTAAAAACTGGAATAGAATTGTGATAGTCTAATAACGCATATCTATTGAAAGTGAAATATGTATAAGATCATGGGGAACCTTTGTAACGTCTTCTATCAAAAAAAAAGGGTCGTACAACATAGTCGGTGCGATACTATAACGGCAACAATCAATTTATCAAAATTATAATTAAGCCATAAATTTCATCTAATGAATTTGTCAGGCAAATGCAAAAATTTTATATTTTGCTTACAATCAACGTCGTACGATCTTTCGATTATTTCCTACGGGTCCTCGAAAAATCATTAATTTATACTCAAAAATAATTCACATTTCAAGTTATCAAGGGTACTTATGCTATAAAAGCAAAATATATTTAAAACAAAATAAAATATTCAAATTGACATCAGAATTTAAGTTCGAACTGGCTTCATAGTCAATAAGCAAATATTCATATTATTTCTCACTATATTACATAAAATAAATGCTACTCACATTTTTATATTGTCTTATGTAACAAAATATAAAAATACTTAAAAATAATCTGACAATTGATGCACACATAATATAAATGTCACTGTCAAAATTACATTATTTTTTAAATTCATTTTTTGACACAAAATTAATAATATTATTATAATTTTTTCAAATTTTTTAACATCACATATTTTAATTTAAAAATATTCTTTAATGTTATCATATTAAATACTTATTATATAATAAAAATATTATCTAATAAAATTAATATAAAAACAAAAAATGGTTTTTTTTATTTTAATTTTTTTTTTTGTTTTTTTATTAAAGCGGCATTCAATGATCTTAACAAAGCAATTCAACTTTCATCTGATTTTAATTATAAACGTACAGCATGCCTAGCATATTGTCAAAGGGGTATATTACATCGTAAATATAAAAATATCGATGAAGCAAGACATGATTTTGAAGAAGCCGCAAAATTGGGTAGTAAATTTGCAAAAACTCAGGTATAAAAATTTTTTCGTACTTATGTATATATATTTGTATATATATGCAATATTAAAAAATGTATATGAGATGGTGAACATATGTAATATCTATATAATATAAAAATAAGAAAAACAAAAAAAAATATCAACCAAAATTCATACTTCAACAAAACAATCTCAATTTCACCTGTTCCAACATGCGAATACATTTATAATTGAAACCAATTAATTTTTCTTACATGCATGTGACACTTTTTTTTTATTATTTTTTTTATTTTTTTTTTTTCTTTTTATACTTTTTGGTCAATTTCCAATCCTTGCTCTTCTGGAATTATAAAAATATTTTAAACAACAAAAAATGCAATATTATTACAACGCTATTGTATGACAATAATGATGACGATGACGGTGATGATGATCATGATAAAATTTATTATAATATTGTAATAATGATGATATGATCATGTTTGTTATTACTCTTACACTAAAATATATAACTATGATGATGTAAAACAAAAAAAAAAATAAACAACAATCAAAAAAATATTTGTGGCAGTTGGTCGAAATCAATCCTTATGCAGCACTTTGTAATCAAATGTTAAGAGAAGCATTTCAGAAGCTATCATAAAAAAATCAACATAAAAACCTATAAAATAAAATATCAGAAACAAAATTACAACACAAAACAAAAAACAGAACAGAAAAAAATCCTATAAAATAATTTAAAGGCAAAAAATACGAGTACTTGTACTTATAAAATAAATGTAGGACACAAGCCAAAAAACTGTAGGTATGTATATATAAAAAGGACACAGGACAATAATTTTAAGATTGTGCCATGCCATCATTTATTGCAATTCAATTTTTGTTTTTTTTTTTTTTGTCTTACAGATGTATACATTCTATCATTTGTCATCGCATTAATAAAATATCCTTAAAATATATTTTTGTTTCTCTTCTTATACATTTTATGCATAATTTTTGTATATTTATGCAAGTATATATAAAGAAGAAAAAAAATCAATTGTTGTATTTTCATTATTTTATTGTTTATAATTTTGTTCTATTCAACAAACAAATAAAATATAAATAAAGAGTATTCGAACATGTTGTATTCCTGTTGCAACAAGTTGTATTAAGTATCAAACATGGTTTTCTGAAAAAATGTAAGAAAAAATGTTTCTAATTACACAAGTAAAGGAATGTAAAATATAATTCAATATGCATATTCAATTGAGTAACCTTTGAGGCTGCGTTAGGTTGCTTTATACAACAGCTAATGAATGAATCCTTAAAATTTGCATTCAAACATTTTTATCTCACAGG
Organism: Condylostylus longicornis; assembly: GCF_029603195.1. Taxonomy (NCBI): domain Eukaryota; kingdom Metazoa; phylum Arthropoda; class Insecta; order Diptera; family Dolichopodidae; genus Condylostylus; species Condylostylus longicornis. Next base: position 1,602,474 of record NW_026578052.1, on the reverse strand, counting down.
TTTAACGTCTAACTTTTTGCATTACAACTTCGAAACTAATTGAGACACACATTATTTAAATTTGATAGAATTTACAAAAAAGAGGTACTCTCACTTCAAATTTTACAATAGGCATGATAAATTTTGCAAACATTAAGGTAAGAAATACGAAAGTAAATTTAGATGGTTTTTCCTTGCAACCACCGAATTATTATGTCAATTATTATGTCAAATTAATATGAAGTATTTCATTTTTTTCATATTATATTTTTAAATAAAATAATTATAACATTAATCCGTTAGCTCACAAGACATGTTTTTATGCATCTAATCTAATAATCCCTAGAAATTAGTGGAACGTTACACATTTCCTAATGAAATTTCTATACTACGTATTCTAAAATTATGGGTAAAGAAGTACATATTGCGTGCAAAACTAAATATTTTATCAAAATGTTGCGTACTGAAATAGCCCTTTAATATACACAGTACCAATTGGCGGGCCTAACTCCATATTACGAATAAATGCTCCCCCATTTAAAAGTAAATGATATGTAATAAGAGTTTTCAATTTGTTAAGTCAAATTCAAAAATCCTTCTAATTTTTTTTTTTTTAGAAAAATGTGATAAAAAAGTGCACTTGCCATGTCCGGACTGACCAGAAGATTATTATTAAAGATTTTTCTTATTTGTTTTATTCATTATGCAATAATGCAAAAATTCAAAAACAAATTCCCAACAGAAAATGCAATGCAGTTGAGGACAAATAGTTTTTTATTTTTTTGTTTTTTTTTTTTTTTTATACATTGGTCCGGGTGTATTAAAAAGTCAACTTTTTTAAGAAAACAAAAAGTAAAAAAAAAAAAGTAAATGCAAAAATGTTCAGTACCTACCATAATAAAGAATTTGTTGAACTCATAAAAATCAACTAACTAACTAACTTACTGACTGAATGACTGACTGAAATGTGGTGACCGGTATAATATAAGAACAATAACAGTAAAACAGTTGAAAAAACTATTACATATTTTCATTTTTACTTATTTTTTTTTTCATCTTGTTACTGAAAAATTATGTCTGCATAACAAATACGTAATTATATTTTTACATTATAAATTTAATAACAAGTTTTGGATCGTGCAATACGAACGTAGTTTTGTTTGTAGTACCGTCAGGTGGCGGTGTTTTTTTCAATTTCGAATGTCACCTACGTGTTACGGTTTGTAGCTAGATTTTGGACTTTCGAATTGAGAGATAAGAGCAAAAGCATTGCTCCTCCGACCACCAAAGCCAGCCACGACCTGATATTGTAGCCACATATCCCGTAATATCCAAATTTCAGTGTCCGATGTATATAACCGAAGATACCTCTCAGGGAGTTGGACGGAAACTCCATATCCACCTGGAGACGGCCACGCACTCCGTTTGCCCAGTTTCTGGGTAAGATGTTTCACCGTGCAATGCCCAATGAAGAAGCCAGTAATAGGACGAACCCGGGTTTCGACCCTTCCAAAGCGGTTCTGATGGGAACTTCCTTGAGCAAGATGGAAGGAATAGCTTCGGGTTATGACATCTCTCTGTAGTTTCCCAGCGAAGGTGCCATTTCCCTAAGGCAGAACGTCAAGTCTGCAAAAAACAGTAGTCCGCAAAAGGGGACAGCACCAAAACCTACCTAGATGTGACCTAAGCCAATTGGAACGCCAACAACGCTGCTCTGCTGTCTAAGAGCACATAGATAAAGCGATTTTTATATCCGCTTTTTAAGTTCACTCTCAGGCATATCTCCATAGTATATATTTCAGCTGGACACACCGAGCAATGCGGGTACAGGCTTGTACTTATACGTGTGTTCGGCCGCACTCTCTACACATCCGCGCCCACGCGGGGTCCGTTTTCATCTGCGTATCAGAATCAGTCTCAAAAAGTGGACCACCTTGTACCACGATCTGGTTATACCGTCATGGTCGAAGTTATACCGCGGGAGACAGACGTCCGAGAATGGGATCTTTTCAGTGCCGTAAGTAAGTTTTTTTCCTGCGAAATTATCACGAGTAAGATGTAAGTAAATTATTAGTCGAGATTCAAGATATTTTTCGAATTACATTTCACAAGTTCGAACATAAATGCACATATCGTTAATAAAAATAGCCAACTTTCAAGTATTCTAAACTCATATGACTGAAATTTAAAAGAAAACTACCGTTTATTATCAAAAGAAAATAAGATCCTAGAATGACCAGGAACAACTCTCTCTCGATAGAATTATAAATTAGTTTATGCACTTTTGTTTTTGTTATGCCTTTTTTATCCTTTTCGCAATTATTGGGGAGATTTTTCCCTTATTTTGATATTTGTTTTCTGTTTTCTTTTTTCCTTATTCTTATTCTTTTGTTTATTACTTTTCTTGTAATCTTTTTTAGGTCGAGTTTTGAGTGCATAAGGAATTACAGTGTAATTGCATACAAACAAAAATAAAAAACAAGATAAAAACGAAACAGAGAAAAAAAAGGCGCAGACTTGCACCAGTAGTTTAAAGAAAAAAAGTAACACAAAAGAGGCAAGAAAAATAAGAAAACCGTTTCACCTGCATCTTGGCACGCGTCTTTTAGCTGTCGATTTGAAAAATTTTTTTTTACTTATATTTTTTGTTTTTTTTTTTGTACAGGTAATTGTCCAAGTTTGTCCACGTTTTACATCGTATTTACCTTGTAAAGGTATTACTTTACCGCGATTGCGCAGGTAATTTTATTTTTCTTTTGCTGTCCTTTTCATTATTTTTCTCCTTTCTTTTGAATTCATAACTAAATCGATATTAATTTTAGCCTGTGTTGTTTGTATTGTGTGATGACGATTGTTAAAGATAAAAAACAAACCAGAACGAGAAAAAAACAAGGAAAGAAATGAAATTTTTTAAGTCAATTTCAATAAAAGGAGAGCATACAGACGGAATGTGTATGTGGAAATGTTCGTGTATTAAATTTATTGATGTACAAATTTATGTAGATTCTCAAGTATTAAAGATCTTGTCATCATGGTCAGCTGCAGTTTTAGTTTGGATTTTTCATCTCAACTTGTTTCTTTTTTTTTAATTTATTTTTTTGACTCTATCCTGCTAGATCATTTTTTTACTATTTTATTTTTTGTCTCCTTTGTGTATTAAAATTTATGACACCCATTTCGTGTTCTAAAATTAAATTATACTAATTTGTTTTTGGATAAATTTTATTAAAAATCATATGTAATTCAAATATAGAAAGCTTAATTTGATTTTAATTATTTCATGAAAATTATATGAGTCAAAAATATCAACCGATCAAATCAATACTTTAGTTTATTAAATGGCATTATTCATTTTAAAAATTCAAACATACTCACCTCATCTTATACCTTACTCAGTTCACTGTATGCATAGTATTCGTCGATTTCTAAGGGGCATTCGATAGGTTACAAGAAGGCTATATAGAAAATGCTCGCAAACAGGGTGATCCCTGATAAAAAAGCCACGCTAGTTAAAAATATGTACATAATACAGACACCAGAGTGCTACACAACAAAGTACTTAGTGACCCAGTAAGAATGGAAAGAGGTGTCAAGAAAGGTGTCCCTAATTTCGCCGATACAGCTTTTCAACATCATGTTAGGTAAGCCAATGAGAAAAACATTAACGTCATCAAGAGTAACGTCATTCAGTGGTCTCTTACGAATCGCCTAAAAGAGCTTGACTATGCAAATGATATAGGAATCCTTTCTCATAAGTTCGCTGATATGATGCGAACTGCCTGATAAGGTGATCTTCAGGATCTGTCAATCAAAAGCAAAGTAACTCCGCATCAATACAAATCACGTGGGCTGCTTTGTAGTAAATTTAAGCCCAATAGAGGATGACACGCATTCCAGCTACCTTGCTGACATTAATACAATTTGAAGAGCAGTTTAGAACATTAAAAATAAAATTAAGAATTACATTTTAGCGACTGTGGGGAATTTAGAAATTTTCATATTTACCCAGATCAATAAAGTTGAGAATATTCAATAGCCGTGCTAATCCTGTTATATGATAAAGAGACCTGGTTCGTACGAAAACGTAAAACGGAGAAACTATAAGCAATACTAAATAATTACTCACGAGTTCTCTGCAATCGGCATTGGCCCATATGTGTAACTCTACAGTTTACGAGTAATATAACCCTAAAAGATTAAAGCTTTTATATCAGATGTTATGGTGCAAGGTTGAATTATATAATCGGTTAGAATCAACTGAAACGTTTTTAACATTGGTTTATCTTTAGTGCAATTATTTCCCAAATCCTTAAATAATTTTAAAAATTAGTACATTTTTGATTCGAATACTTTGAAAATTTGTTCAACCTTTTCTTATAGGTAATAACAATTTTCATTATACCCGTAAGAACGTATGTTCGAAGGGTATACTAAATTTGCCTTACCGTTTGTAACGCTAAGAAATAACGGTCTTAGATATAGACTAAAGTATATGTTTTTGATCAGCGTCGAATTCCGAGTTGATTTAGCTTTGTCTGTCCGTCCGTCCCAACGATAACTCAAAAACTAATTGAGCTAAGTTCAAAAAATTTTCACAAATAATTTATTGTAGTAAGTGCCAGAACTCTGTTTAAATTGGACATGATCGGCGCACTGGTTCGGGTAGCTGCCATACAACTTCAAAATTTATTTAGCAATATCTCCGAAACTATAAAAACTGTGATATTGAAATTTCACATAAGTGAATATATTAGTAGGGCCAATGTGTTTGATAAGAGTCGTTGAAATTGCTTGGTTCCTTCTGGTAGCTGCCATACAACTTCAATAGTAGTTTGGCACACACAGTATTTTGAAAAACTCAGTACTGAAATTTTGTATAAATTAATATCGTAATACGGCAACTTAAAGTCATAGTCTGTCCCATAGTTAGTTATGGCATCTTTATTCACACATTCGTACGGGTATCACAGAGTTGACAAGGTCAAATCTATTTTTTCTCGTTTTCTTTTAATCATATGTATAAAACACCTTATACGCTGCTAAAACTTCACGTTAGCTTCATTCATAAAATTAGTTTTAAGCTTAACGGATGGAACAAAAAGAATAGTAGTATTAAATCCAATAAGTCACCGAAGAAAATACCGTTATCCTAACGTCTTGTAAAAAAACATTCAAACAGAATTTCGCAAAACTAGGATATTAAGCCGCAAATAAAATGAAAACGTCAAAAAATAACGGGAGTTTTTTTTCTTTAATTTAAAAATTGTAATTTTATGATCCAATTTTAGTGTAGAAAAAAAAAAAACAAAGCATCTGCTATATACAAAAATCAATTTAAAGCGAAGTGAATTTTCGAGTTTAATTTAAGCGTTTTTTGTTAAATGATTTTCCGAAAATTGATTAAAAACAATCATAATTAATTTAGTGTTGCCCTCATACTGCATACGTAACGCATACACAACGTATATACACCATAACAAGAGAATGTACAAGCATGTATACAAAAAAGAAAGAGATAGAGAGAAACAATATCATTAAAAAATATTATTTTTTTTATTGAAAATTATGATTTTTGTTTTCATATTTCTTAAACTAATAAAATTACCCAAAAGATTGGCGTTCATTGCAAAATTAATTGAATGAAACCTTAATTTGTTGATAAACCTACTTAAGGATAATCTTATCTTTAAGGTGTTCTCTATATATTAAATAGGATTTTCAACACATATAAAAAGTAATAATTATGATTATTTTTTTTACTTTTTTCTTTTCCATAAAAAATTACACTTCTTTTATTTTGTATATTTAACGAGAGTATACCTAATACGAGTTCATATATTGTAATTAAATAAATCGCGCCTTTTATAAGAGAACAATACGCGGCACAACTCACATGCCAATCTGTAATTTAGAGTTTACGCTCATTTTTAATAAATTCGATTATATGATCATTAAAATTTATTTTTATGATTTTAATTCTCTTTTTTTGTTTTTATTTTCTTTATCTCTTTTCTTCTTTTGCGTGCACAATTAGATCATTTCTGGTAGACTCTTATATGATCAATTATCTCCGTTATATTTTTGACATGAAGGCATAATATGAAGAATAATGAATTTAAACTATTATAGGTTTTCTATAACAGAAAAAAGAAACTTTAACAGTTTTAATTATTAATTTAAAATGTAAAAGGGAACAAAAAGTATAATGATTTCGGTTTTAATTCCGGTCATCCAGTCCAGATCATCAATAATTCAATTTTCATGTTATAATTTGAAAAAAAAAAAGCAAAAACATTTTCATTGTTCCTTTTACTTTTTTTTTTTAGCTGGATTTTGGTTTTTGTTTTTGCTACGTCATTAAATAAATCCTTAATCACTTTTTTTTTTTTGGGTTTAATGTGTTGTGCAGTTTGACGAGGATACAATGTATGTAGTAAGGTGACCATTTACATTCCCGTGCATACTATATAAAAACAATTAAATTAAGTAGAAACGAACGAAATCTGACTGTATCATTTGAGTATAAAATAGGAAGAATGGCAAATTTCATTCATCATTCGACAACTTTAAATTTCACTTATAAACATGACGGTTGTGAACTAGGCTATTTGAAACTCCAATCCAATTTAAGCAAGCTATAAATTTTTTACATCTCAAAGTTAAACGCCTTACGGATAAATGAAATCCTGGCGTTCCTCCGAAGAAGGCTGCCAATTTTCTGACAAAAATTATTTTATTATGATTATGTATAGGACATCAAAGGCATTCCCCGTTCCAGACCTGCAATCCGACGTATTATTAATAATTCTGCTAAAGAATTAATGAATTTAATTGCTCTTGTAATGTTCCAGATATGCCTTCAATCCAGCACGTAAGGCTTCAATATGTTTTTCACAGAATCGAACCCAAGTCAAAAAAATAATTTTCTTGTCTTAAATTTCGTTAACACTCTTCACAATAACTCTGAAATTGTCACTTAAACCGTATAGTACTAATCTTTTATTGTTTTAATTGTTTGTTTGACATTTACATAAAACATCAATGTCATAATGAAAATAGTTTTAAGCTTCAAAAAACGACAGAACGCAAGAACCTTATTGTTTTTATTTGCAACTAATGCATAAATCTAAGGAACCTACCCCATATTGCATAAGAAATATTAAATTCACAAATAAATTTCTTCTGCAGTATGTGAAATGATCGGGAGAGTTACAAAACATAGTTACGTTTCCTTTTTTTTTAATTCATTGTAACCTACTTTATACATGTTTATAGTAAAGCAAATGGCTCAACATATTTTATTAAGAGTTTAACCAAACTAAGCATAATTTCCAATCTGTTTAGTCAAACTAAATAGCTATAGTTTCTAAAACGAGAATAACTATAACAGATTATTATAAAAATATTAAATTTTCTAAAATTTTTTAAAATAAAACTTAATATTAATGATAATGACAAGATAACCATCATTTTTATTAGAATTTATGACAAGATTATCATATAGCTATGCGCTTTCATACTCTTGGAGTCCTGCTTTTAAATTTATTATAATTTTGTTAAATTATGGCATCTCAAATATTTTCTCTTATATTGTGTCCTCATTAGAAGAAATAATTCTACATATACGTAGACACATACATACGTCGAAAAGAATCCTTAAACAATAAATAAATGCAAAATCAGGTTATGAATGATGAAGCCAAATATACCTTAAAATATCAAGGAAAATTTATTTTAAGACTTTAGATAAAATATGTATGTACTCGTATGTGTAGGTTTATTGCAATAATATAATGTATATAAGCGTACATTTTTGTGTGTATAAAAGGAAATTTTGATGGGGAAAGAAGTCAAACATATGTCATGAGAAAATTTTACATGAAACGAATTCAATTTGAAAACACAATATGCGTTATTTATTGAACACTGATGCGGTAATAAATATTCACATAACTACGGATGACTTGAGCTATCTTTGCCAAAACTGCAAACTACCAGTCGACAGGGAATGTCAGTCATCATCTTAGGTTATCCATTCAACATGTCCACTTTTGAAAACCATTTTTTGAACATTTCCATCAGAATATCTTGAATTACAAGAACTATATCCAAACAAATTAAACTACAGTCGTAAAAACATGTGATCTCGGCAATTAATTTGTATTTGCGGAATCTCAACGATTTAAAAGCGTTTTGTAGATATTTCAGTCTGATCATGATAAAATAACAAAGCAAACTGAGTTGTTGACGTTACTACGGAAGCACGAAAAGTCGAATCAGACAGCAAATAGATTAACGGCTGTGAGTAAGTACATAAAATATTCGATAAAGTTTATCAGAAGCTAATCACATAGTATGAATGTTCTTCTCCTTTGAATGCAACTCAAAGATTTGAAGTTTTGCTTGAAGAAAAGTATTAAGAGTAATAAAGGAAAATTTAAAGATTTGTGATCGAAACAAAATTTTAAATAAAAAATAATAATCTACAGAAACTAAGGAATATGGAAAAATTTTACGGGAAATCGTACACACCAAAAATTATTGGAGATTTTAGCCCTATAGCATTAGTTGCGAGCTTGCATTAGAAAATTCCAGTAGCTGTGATGTTAAGATAACCATAGTCAATAGTGTAAATATTTGATCAATATTATTTAATTTCCCTGCACGGCAAATCTTCGACCACGAAACAATTTAAATTAGACACAAATGTTTCGGATAACCTTTAAATTCTGACTCATTTCAACTCTCACAAAGGGAGTTAATGAGCTTTTATTATTTATACAAAATTCAACAAATTTGCAAAAATTTCCAATTGCTCACTTATGAACAGAAATTTGAATATTTTGTATTTTCCCTCATCATTATTCATTCTATTTTAAATTTAAAAAAATAATAAAATATCCTTGCAAAATTACTGTACATTCAATTTCCAAATTTTTTTTTAATATGAAAACCAAATGAAAAATTTAATTATAATTTGTTATGATTTTGCTGCTATTTTGTTTTTTTTTTTTTGTGGCGATAACGGTTTAACACCTCTACATTAAATACTTAAAAAAGTAAGTACAAAAAAATTAAAAGTTTGCCAAAAGGTTTAAAAATTTTTAATTTATTACAAAAATACCTTCACCGTTATAATCTCATTTTCTTTTTTTACAGTAATCATTCCAAAATAATTTTAATCAAAATAACTGGATCCTATATATAAATTGCGCCAGGCAATATGTGCAGGTAAATTAAAAGTATCCAATTTATTTAACACAAAAATTGAGTAACAAAAAAAAAATTTATATTTTTTGTATATTAAAAATAAGGGCTAAAAGGACCTTAGACAATCGAAAAACGAAAAAATATAAAAGTTAAGTACATGAACGAAATTTTTTCCCCGTTTTCATTTTTTTTGAAGATTTTTAATGTTTCGTAAAAAAATTCAGTGTCATTCTTAAATTAATACACCAGAAATCAGAAAAGTAACAGAAAAAAAAAGGACGAAAAGTAATTCTTATAATTTAGTATTTTTTTTTATAACTATTTATTATAAAAATAGTAACGATAATACCTTAACTTTGAATTTGAAGGGGTGTGTGAAACAGTTTCTTTCGTCATGTTACTTTTTTAACCGAAAGTTTTCAGGTGTCTTAATTTATCATTTATCAAAATTAACATTGCATAAATAGTCGCGTATTTTGACTTCACGGTAACTTTTAAATCGGCCCTAATGAATGCTCTAAAAACGTTCTTTCACTTAGTGCCATTAGACGACCTTTATCGGTACAATCTGGACTCTTGATATCACGCGGATTATTAGGTTTGTATGTTGGAGCTTGGCAATAAATTTTGGCAGTTAGTTTTTTGACCTTCCACTAAGAAAGTTTTGCGAAACTATGACTTTATTCAGCTATCGTTCCAAAAATAATGATGGAAGAAGTTTTTTTCGATAAGCTATTCCTGATTGCCAAGCAACGAAAATAGAAAGGTCAAAATGAAAATTTTTAAGGGTTGGAAAAGTTTATATAAATATGGTACTCATGTCGTATTAGAGACCTGACTCGTATTAGAAACCTGGCGCAAAAAGGACATTCCCAAATATGATCACAGCAAAACAGAAGAGACAGCAACATGCGGTCTATTTCCCAGCACAGGTTGATTCCACCTTTCAAATCATCATATTCTATTTTTTTTGGAACATACGCTAAAAAGAAACTTCTCCACTGTCAATGTGAATCTCCTACCCTAAACTGCGTCCATTTTTGGAAAACTTCTCCTCTGTCAATGTGAATCTCACGTTCTAAACTGCATCCATCGCCAAGTAATTAAATTGGATATAATTGCATTTGGGTAGTACACAGATATCAAGAAATTCGTTCAAGCAACCAATTCATTAAAAGTTTCTTAGTTCCTAGTTCCATTGTTAGAAAACTAAATATCAAAAAACATTTTAAATTAAAAAGGATTCCCTCACAATTTATTCAAATCATATAAAATAAAAGTTTAATCAAAAAAGACTAAAGAAAAAAATTGTTTTTCTCATTTAACAAAAAAAAAAAAATTTTTTTTTTTTTTATAAAACACGTCAGCCGGTCCGATTTAACACAGCTTGTCTAATATAATAAAAAAGAATTAAACCAGAACTTTAACTATAACTACACATAATATCATCATAAAAATATACTTACATACAAATTTCTTTCAATATCCTCATTCCAATATCCTTAATATTAAAAAAAAAACAAAAAAAATTAACAAAAAGGGAATGCACTCTATAATTGAACCCTCTGCTGCTTCACATGTCGTTGCAACGTTATCAATTTTTTTTTCTGTTTTTCTCCTTCTTCTTTATTTATTATTTTTTTATTTCTATTTGATTATATCCTCCTGAAGAATAAGAACACAAAAAAAATCCTTGATCATCATTCTCAAACTTACAGGATTTAAAAAAAAAAAACTGAACCTTAATAAACACAACAAAAAAAAAACAAATCCAAAACAACAAAAGAGTCGAAGGAAATAACCTCAAAAGTCAAATCTCTAGAAGAAGAGAGGAATTTTTATTGGATAACAACAGACGGACTTTGATGGGAGTCCGCTTAAAATTTTATTTTTGTTTTACTTTTTTTTCTTTTTGTTTTTGTATTTTTTTACCTTATACAATAAAAATAGAAAATTTTAAATCAATCGGGGAAAAAAATTTAATCGAAGATAACGTAAAATATATAGGGATCAAAAATAACAATAAAAACAAAAAAACAAAAAGCACAACTACACAAAAATAAAAAATAAACTGTTAAGTCCTTATAACGTAAAAGTCCTTCATATATATACAAAATATTTATAATCATGATTGTTTTTAAATGAAAAGTCACTGGAGTGTGCTATCCATCCAAGTGGCGCGAGCCTCGCTTATATCTTTATACCTTTGTACACACAATCATTTGTATATTTTGTTTAACATAAAGCGAGTTAATAAACTTGAATTAAAATACAAAACAGTGAATAACAAAAAAAAAAAACAAAGGCGGAGGCAAAATAAAATCAGGTGAATGAAATCGAAAGTGACATATTTGGTGTGAATATTGTGAAAGTGACATATTTTCCAAAATTTCACACTAAAATCATATGAAGATTTCTCTATATATTCAAAATTTTGATTTTCAACTAGCAATTATGTTTACATTTAAATTTTACTTAAGTTTTGATGTGTAATTACCGGAGACAATTTACCTGTCTCGGACAACTAGCGAAATAAAAGCAAATATTGTAACACGTCGAAGTTTTTTTTCGGGACATCATCGTCTCACAAATTGAATTTCTGAAAATCGCGAACAAATATTGTAGAGCTCTTCGAAACTGTAGAATTTTAAAATATTATTCCGCATTTTATAAAGTAATTGGTTATTTTCGATTTTCACCGAAAAATTATTAGTTATGGTGTATTCCATATCCAGTTATTTCGTATCCAGAAAGCAATTAGTTTTTTGCTCTTTTTTTTTGGAGCCAGTGTAACTGAATTCCATTGAATTCCTTTTCTTCCAATTCTCTGCCTCAATCTCTTTTTAAAGTATGTGTTTGTATTTTCTTATACGGCATCCATAATCGTGCTTATTAACCGAATCCGAAATAGATATTTCGTAATTTTTCATTTTCGACTAAATCAAAAACTTGACCTTGTACTAAAGCTGTAATAATTAAACACACGCATATAAATAACAGTAAATTCTGTGAAAATTCCCAACATTGCTTCTTTTTCATTTCACACAATGTCAGAAAAGTCGCTTTTTTTTATTCCCTTACTGTTATTGAAAATTGGATGAAGTCCAATACAAAAACAAACCCTAAGGTTATTTTAACAGGATTTTTTTTCTTTTTTTTTTTATATTTCAAAAATATTTTCACTTTTTTTTTTGTTAATTTTTAATTTTAGGTTCGTTGATGAATTTTTTCGACATGAAAACAAAAAAGAAGCAAAAATACGAATAAATTAATGAAAACAAGTCAGTTGTTGCACTTATTTAAATTTTTATATTTAGATTACCTAAAATGCAGTTTTTGAAAAAGTGTGCCTTAATAAAACAGTAAATTAAAAGTAAATATACATATACTTGTACCTATATAAGTCCAAATATATATTATTAAAATGCAAGTCCTTTATAATACCAACGAGCGTGTAAAAATTAAAAACCTGAAGGGATGAAACGAAAGTGCAACGAAGTAAATGAAAAAAAAAATATTTCTTGAATTTTTCAATTCGTTTGTGTGTAAGAGTTTTGCTATTGGAAAACAAAAATTATTGTGTATTTGATTTGAAATGATGAAAGAAGATGGCATACGCGTGCTATTAATTTTTATAATTATTAAATGAGTGCCTTTTAAGGGTGGTAGATGACTTTTACTGAAAATCATTTAAGAAAATTTGTAAGCAGTATATCATGTGTGTGTAGTTATTAGTGAATAGTGTAAAAAAATCGGTACTAGTTACGGTCCGCACTGTATTATCACTAAATTCATTATATTGACAATAGATATCTAATCTAAGTGAGTTAATCAGAAACATTTAGTCAAAAGAAATGGATTGCATTAAAAGAACTCCGGATTGAAACTGCAGCTTTGGAATTTTATTGTCTTACTAAATACATGTTTAAAATTGGCAGCTTGTTAGTGTGTAATGACAGCTGAGTGAAATAAGATTATAGCTGTACGTTATTCTCTGAAGAAATTGAAATGTCGCAATACGAAATACCAGATAGGAAGTTATTTAAGTTAAAGAACTAATGACATATAATTTGTATAAAATATTAAAATTAAAAATCATGAAATAATAAACGAACTATAGCTACCTTGAAATTGTAGTTTGTTCAGGCTCCGTCCAAGACGTCCATTTTATTCCTTACAAGAATCTTCCTTAAATAGTTGAAATATCTCTTATACCCTCTGTTACTCTTCCAGTTTCGGTCTCCTCTTTCTTTTCCTCTACCACTCTTTCTCTCTCTTTCACTTCCTCTCTTTTTCTCTTTCACTCTCTCTCTCTCCCACTTTCGCTCCTTCTCTCTTTCTTTCCTTATCTGCCTCTTTCTTTCTTCATTTTCAATGAACGAATTCCTTAAATTTATTTTTCACTCTTATTTTAAGTTTTCACCGTAAATCAATTTAAATAAACAAATTCTGGAGGTCGCAATTGTGCATATCAAAAATAAAATACAAAAAAAAAACCAAAAATTTTTGTTTTATTTTATGTTCTTTTATTTTGTGCGCGCAACAGCTTTAGCACGGGCCATACTTATTTCCCACCTAAGGTAAAATTTCATACCTACATATTATATTTTAAAAAGCCGCGCACCCCCATATTATTTGACGAATTTTTGTGCAGTTTTTTTTAATGTTCTTTTCTTTTTTTATTTGTCTGTTATTTCATTTCTGTTTTGCTTTGAAATTAATAACGTTTATTGTTGTAAATTTATTTTAATTTGAAAAACAACAAAAAAAATGAGAGATAATTTTCAAAAACCATTTTTAACTGTTTAAAAAAAAAAAAAAAATTATTTTATTTCGGTAAAGATGAATTGCTCGGGGATTGTAATTCATACATAAAATGAAGAGCAAAAAACAAAAGAAAAAATCTAAAATAAAACCGCTATGTCCGATAAATAAACAGTAAAAATTTTTCAATATAGAAAAGGGTCCTTTTATAATAAATACGCGTACTATTATTAATTGAATCGAAAGTATAACAAAAAAAAAACCAAAATAAAAATTTAGTTACTGACAACTGACAAATCGAAATGAATGACAACGAATATTAAAAAATACGAAAGAAAAAAATCAACGTAGGGGTGGAAAATATTCAATTTTATCTAACCAAAAATTCTTATGCTTATAAGAACCACCAGTTTAAGGTACTTCTATCTTTATAAGCCCTACATGAAATAAAAATAAAGTTTTCTAATAAGCTCGCAAATTTTGTGACCGCACATTGTCTAATTTTAGAAATTCATCATGCAATTGAAAAATAAAAACTTTGAATAGTGTGGAACTTTAATCCACTAAAAATCACCCTCCTCAAAAAAAAATTATAAAACTACTCGGAAACGAATAACCATTAATTTTGCCCTAACATTTTTGATTATTTACAAGCTAACTCGAGAGGTCTCGTACATTTAAGTCTCCTAACAAAGTTTCGATTGTCAACCAATCGAGCCGCCTCGATGTTGATATGATTGGATAAACGCAATTTATGATTGGTTGCTTGCTTTTTAATTTCGTCTGTGACACTTAGGATCGTGAGATCCCTGTGTATATCGGCATTACGGATATACCAAGGGGCGTTTACAATGTCCCGTAATACTCTATTTTGAAATCTTTGAATAGATTGGATATGAGTCTGCGCAGCGCAGCCTCATAACTGAATACCGTAAGCCCAAAGAGGCTTAAACTTTGTATATATTAAAACTTTGTTGTATATTGTCAACAATTCTGCCAATATAACAAAAATGCAACAAACAAGAATACAAGAAAATATTAAAACATTTAATTTTTAAATTAAAGAGCAATCAAACATACTTACAAAACGAATGTTGCATTCCGGTACCAAAAATACTTTAAGTCACCCACTAAAAAATGCTGAGTAAACAAGTCATTGGCAACATAATCTAATTTTTGCAATCAAAGTTATACTTTAAAAATTAAATTTCTCTCTCTAAGCAATTATAATTCCGTTAGGTTTTTTTGATAATTTCAACATTCTAGAATTAACAAATACTTTAACAAATAAAACAGCTGATCGTAAAACCAGTTAGATCTTTGATAAAAATAAAATCAAAAAAATTTTTTTTCTTCATTTTTGCATTTTTAAAACAATGGGGTCATCAAAGGATAACATTTGGTGTTATAAACGACCGAAATTTCTTGTTTTTTTTTTTGCCGAATAATAAAAGGAAACTGCAAAATCTGAAAGATCATGAAATGAAAACGAACACAGAAGGTGGATTTTATTCACATTCAAAATTTTTCTTCTTATTTTTTATTATTATTTTTGCGAAGGAAAAATAAAAGGATGTCTTTTATGATCATTATTATGGATTTCATAAATATGCTATGATGGAATGATTTAAAATTCTGAAAATTTAATTTATGTTTCGTCAAAAAACAAAATAATGAAAGAAATAAGTGGGAAGACATACAAGAAAAGGAAGCACAAATTATTATTACAAAAGTGATACCAAAAAACTTTTTTTACAATGCACAACAATTCTAAAAGGCTCACTGAAGTTTAAAAGGTATTTAGGAATACTAATAATATGCATTTAGACCCAAATAATAAAATTTTAACTACGAACTAATTAAGTTATCGATTTTTTTA
Organism: Condylostylus longicornis; assembly: GCF_029603195.1. Classification (NCBI taxonomy): domain Eukaryota; kingdom Metazoa; phylum Arthropoda; class Insecta; order Diptera; family Dolichopodidae; genus Condylostylus; species Condylostylus longicornis. Next base: position 1,586,642 of record NW_026578052.1, on the reverse strand, counting down.
GGAAAATTTCTAACATAATGCAAAAGAGAATCAGGGAATCCATTCTTTATAAAAGCTGAAAAAATTTTTGAAAGGAAATCAAAGATGATCCTATAAACTTTCCTATAAAATTGCTATAAAAAGGCTCAAATTCCGACAACAATCAGTCAATTGGCAAAAGGTTTCACAGGCTATGTAGCTAATACATTTTTTCCCATAAAACACCCGAAACGTACACAAATAAGTTTTAAACGCATAAATTAGAAGAAACTAATAAGGAATCTCAAAATTTTGCTTAATACGCATTAAGAGAAGTATAGGATAAAAACGATTAAGCGTTATTAATATTTCAGGTCAGTCACCTTAACCGACTGCTCTACACAAGTGATACGTTCAATATATTCAGTAAATGTTACAAAAATAGTAATTATAAATAAAATAATGGGATCGTTACAAACAGTAATTCACACACCTTACACATTGAATGAAGAAGACGCCTTGAACTCAGCAAATTTACGGAAAAACATCAAATACAGAATCAACAGTAATTGATATGATAACATGCGGGTTAAAAAATAAAAAAAGGTAGCATCTATTTTTTTCCTGATTTTAAAGAAAGTTTTCGATTCTGAAAATAAATTCAGAGATTACGGTATTAAGAGTGCTGAAAATTACAATATGCGCAATTAAAAATGACTTGTGATATTCAAAACATCAAGTTGTGGATGGAATGTCAAAAATTAACAATTAACGTAAAAAAAAAACTAAATATGTGGTGGCAACGGTGCATTTCTACCGTTGCTCAATATTAAAATTTTGAAAGAATCATAGGAACAAAATAATGACTTCAAATATTAGGGGATTTAGATGAACGCGAAATGGAAATAGAACACTTGCACAGAATTAATATGTAAGAAACTGTCTTCGTTTCCTGGTGTATTCACTAAAATCTCAAATTTTGTACCAGAGACTGTCAAAAAATCAATTTACAATGCACTCTTTTGCAGTCATATTAATTCTACTATATATAATGATATATTATAATATTATAATAAAAAATATAATATATAGTAGAATCTATGTATAATAATTTTTATTAAACCACTAGAAGCTCCCTAATAGAAGACAACTGAAAAATCAATTAATTATTAACGACATCATTAAATTCAAGCAATAATATCATAGGAGAAGCAGAACATACCACTGAACCACCGATGAAAAAGCGAAACAATCCTGTTTAGACTAGGGCTAGAAAACTGTAATTATAATATTAAGAGATATTGGAGAAATTTTCAGATCAAAACTAAAAACAATGTAATAATCCCACACAAGAATATAGTACGATATTTAGGTGTACACTTAACAAATAGATTAAATTACACGCAACACGTTGAAAATCAGTTAAAAAAAGCGAAATGTGCATTTTCAATAGGTAAAGGCTTGTTTTATAATAAAAAAATAAGTTCTAAAGTCAAAATAATTGCTTATAAATCATTAATTAGACCTGTAATAACATATGGTGCTCAAATTTGGTACAACATCAGCGCAGGAAATATGGAAAAAATTAGAAAAATGGAAAGATACATTTTGAGGGCCTGCCTTGGTAAAATTCGGGATCCACAAACTGATTATAAAAGAACAAAATATATCTGTTATTAAAGAACAAAATATATCTACGAAACAGCAAAAATTGAACGAATAGATCTGTTTATTATAAAAATAATAAAGAACCACTTTACAAAAACAAGGGAAATACAAGAAAACTCGCAAACTTCCCATATATATTATCCTAATGAAGAATATTTTAAACTAGCAATGAAAAATGGTATAATTCCACCAGAAACATTCATATATCTAGATGAAAATAAATATATCCAAAATAACGAGGGATTACCAATAATTTATCATATTAATAGACGAATTACAGACCAACGAATATTGTATAGCCCTGAAAATATAGTAAATAATTTGCTAAAATACAACATAGACATAACAAATTTTGATGTAGTTTTTTTTTTGAAAAAAGTAATTTTATTGGATGGTGGAGAGATTAGGGATTAAAATTTTTTCCTTATAAATTCCTAGTTAATGCAAAAATGAATTATTTTAGATTAGGTTAGGTTTTTTTTTAAAAATTAATTTCATGGCTTTATACGATAATGTAACAAAAATGAATAATAAAATAAAGCTTTAAAAAAAAAAAAGAAGCAGAACATAGACAAGAATGATAAATTTCTAGCAAAGTATTTAAAGGCAATGCTTAAAAACAGGAAGAAGACACTAAAATATCTTATACACTAAATACAGGTAAATATTCAATTTTATCGTTCAACAATCCTACACTATATTCAAAATTATTTTTCTTACAACAAAGGCAATTTTCTTATGATTTTCATTTTCACCTTTAACAATAAACAAATAAAATGTGTTAAATAATTATTTTTTAAATATTTTAATTTAATTTAATTTTAGTATATAGACCTACAGAGATAATACGCATATGCATACATATTTTCCCCTTCTACATTGAATACTACAATTATTGATCATCAAAAAAAAAACTAGATCAGATAACGTTCTTGTTTCACATATAATCATGAGTTAGAATCACTATGCACATAAATATATATGTGCATTTGTGCAATGCACCTATAACATAACAATAAAACCCTATATATACTAGTGTTGGCAAGCTTTAACCTCTATCTACATATGTATGCATATTAAAATATACCAGGAAACTCAACCAGAACAGAGTAATAAACAGGAGCCAAATAACAATGAGAAAAAAAAATAATAACAAGAAAAATAAATTTCCTACCGTCCAAATTAAAATCTAACACTCTTCATCCATCTTTTTATAAAAATATTTTTGAATATTATATATCTCCCCGTACACGCACACATACAAAAATATATTTTTACACCACTCATAATCATAGAAACATAAAATAAAACGTAGGCTCGTACCAAACACGTGCCTACACTGTATAAGATTTCAATGAATATACGTTGAAACTTTTCCTTATGTATGTAAATTTTTTTACCACCACGTTCATACACATACGTTCGTATTATTATCGCTGTGTTTTATAAAATATCACCACACAATATTTTATTATTTTAACTTGAATCTTTTAAAATATTTACCTCTTTTATAGGGTGCATAAATCTATACACATTCATGTACATTCGTTGGCATATATATGTGTGTAGTTTTTATATTTTTTTCACGTATGTATTACTTTATTCATTTTTTTATTGTTCTTTCAGTAAATTTATGTTTATAGTTTAAAATCTTCACCTGGATTTTTATTACATATAATCATTATTAATTCATACAAGTACGTACATATACATTTATTATATACGTGTAATAATTATATGTGCATATTAATGAATGTATGTATAATATACCTACATATTTATAGTACATTAAGATTAGATTTTAGTTAAATATTAGCAACATAATAATCTATACAGCATATTATAACTAAAATAGTAACTATACCAGTAATTATACTAGCACACAGTATAATAACACCTAACACACACCCATACACACCTGTATGTAAAATGATTGCCTATTAGAAATGATAATAAAATTTATAATTATTAAAAAAACAAAAATTATCTCTGATTCCTATATAACAAAGAAAATCATTGATAAAAAATTATACAAAAAAAACATTCATACAAATGTATTTATATTTTTAATTTCAAATTTAAAAATTCACCACACTTGTATACATGAATCTAAAACGAGAATACAACCAAAGCAAAAAAAATAAATAACGCACACAGAAAAATATTCAACCACGCCCCTACTCGTTACTAAATTCAATTTTATAGTCACACTTGTGTGTGTGTGTGTGAATTTACTATTAATGTCATAATAAGAAGGCAAAACAAAATAAACTGTAAAATATTGACAAAATTCAAAAAAATTTATTCAAAATGATGTGCAATCAATCTGTGTCCGTTTGAAAAATTATTCACCACACTAATATTTACAATGACATAAAATATTCAAAAAGAATAAAAATAAAATAAATCACATTTTCACCACACTGTTTTGATTATAATACAAAAACAAAATAACAAACAATTTTTCTATTAAAAAAAAAAGTAAATGTGTAGGTTTTATAAAATAAAATTTGATTTCTATGAATAAAATGCAAGATGATTGAAATTTTTTCGGCCTATAATAGGGTGGAGCTAAAATAAATTTTGTCATTGTAATTATTATAAATTTTTTGTTAGTTAAAAACAAAAATCAAAACAACAATCAAAAAAAATTTTTTTTTTTATATTTTTTTTACCAGATTATTTAGAAGAGGTGAATTACCTTTGCTTATACTGAATTTATATAGGAATATTTTTTAATTCACAATAAAACAAAAAGAAAATGCAAAATAAAGATAAGGAACTTCAAACACACATTGAAACACTAGACTTAGATTTCTTTTTGGCTTTCTTCTTTTTTATTTTTTACTATTAAAAAGGTAAATGGACTTGATGGTGAAACGATGAGCTTGGAATTGATCATTTGTTATTTTTTTTTTTGCTTTTCTGTTCCGATCTCTTTTATATATTATTCACAATTTATAAGCATAATGTTGTTTCCCTCTTTTTGTCTTTCTCCATTTTATAATACCCTTATAATTTTAGCGTTGTATAACCATTGTTATTTCATTTAACATAGAAATGTTTTTTTTTTTTAATTTATTGTTCCTTGTGGGGGTTTTTTTTACTTTTCTTGTTTTTCTCTTTACTACTTATATATAAACAATCTCGCATTTGGAGGGAAAAATTCAAATTTTCAAAAAAAAAAAAATTATATTTTATATATGAAAATATCAAAAATAACGACAACGACATAAGGTGAATCCGTTAAAAATTGTAAAATGAAAAAAAAAAGAAAAAAATAATAGTAAATATAATCATAAAATAACAATGAAAGTCACATATATTTAAATAGAATACAAATATGTGGGAAATAATAAAAACAACACAAGGAGAAACAGGAATTTAAAACTATTTTTATTAAAAATTATTATGCAAAACTTACAACACTCATTCTGAATCTTCCCGATCTCATTTTGTATAGTACAACCCGAACCCGATATAGATGACATGAAAAGCGTGTCTTGACATTTCATAAAATGTTTTTGTTGAATCTTTACTGCTCATATTTTTTTTTTTTCGTAACACGAAGTGAACCGAATCATAAAATGCAGCTGCTTTGGTTTTTTTTTCACATTCATTCTGTTCATTTACTAATAAAATTAGGTGTTCGTTTAATTAAAAAAAAATTATTTATTTTTTTTTTTTTAGATATTAGTTTTAAAAATTCAAATTTGATTGAAATTTGTATGTGTGTGTGTTTATAATATAGGGGCATAACTGTTTATAAATATGAAAAATAAAGTTGAAAATTGTGATAATTTACATTTTAATTATTACTGCCGAAGATATATAGGATTTTTTCTATAATTCACAATCAGTTCAATTTATGTTGCAGTAACAAAAAAAAATTTTATATGCCGCGATTAATTCAAATATGGCGGTCATTCATAGTACATATATAGAGATAATGTAATAAAAATAATATTAAATAGTAATTTAAGTTGAAAGTTGGAATATTACTCTATTCTTTTAATGCGGTACTCTTAAATTTTCAAATTTTTATTAATTAATTTTGTTATTAATTTAATTATTAAATAACTCGCACGTTTTTCGCTTTTCATATAAGCGACACATCAAAATTCTTTTTGAAAATCACATTTTCCTGACAAACTGAAAATTAATAAGATATATGCATACGTATTTTTAAGGCTGACAATGAAAATAAAATCGACGAAAATTTTCGAAACAATTAGTGCAGTTAATAGACAAATTAGTGCAGAGTATATCGAAAAATATGACATAACAAGTAAAAGACAGATGGGTTCAGAAAGAACTCGAATGTAAACACGACTTTATTTGATACATTGGCACACATCGAGGAATAACACAAGAAGAAAGCGAAAGTTGAGATTGTTTTTTTTATGACTTAACAAAAGCATTTGATTCGGTTGACAGAAAAATTTTATTAAGGTTCCTCTAAAATATGGGTATTAATGGAAGAGCACGTAGATGGTTTGCAGAGTACTTTAGGAACATTTTACAATATTCAGAATGAGTGAAAATCAAAAAGTAAATTACAGAGTCATTTTTGCAGGTTATTCCCTTCTCTATTCTTATACTACGTAAATAAAGTAGTCAACCTAGACATTAATGGACAAATATTTGTGTATATTAGATTTAGCGTATAGTTTACTCTGAGATGAATTCTAACATAATGCAAACCAAAATAAATTCTGACAATAAACTCTTATACAAAATAATTAACCAATATCAACTGACAATAAATGTTCTAAAAACAAAATAAATGCTGATTAGTAATTATAGTACAGAAAAAGCTTTAATAAAAAAATTAATACTAATAATTAAAATTAATTCACAACTACTTTAGACTAAAACAAAAAAATGTCGGCAGGCAGGAATATTAAGAAAAGTAGCTGATTGTTTACCTGATAAACTAAAATGATCAATCTACTATAACCTTTTTCACTCAAATATAAGCTACAGGCAACTAATATGAGAGTCTGCATCAAGTCAAAAGCTTTCTTTCAAAATTATTATAAATTAAAAATATTAGTTCACTTGTTTTTTAATTATTTTAAATTTTTTAAATATTTTAAATATTAAGTTTAATTTTCATATTTTTCAATAATGAGTAAATGAATAGAAATCAAAATGTCAATATACAATCTAGATCTAGACGAAATATCGCTTTATTGAGCTCATTTTGAGAAAATTAAGAAGTAAATAAAAATTGATGTTCCTATAAATATGCAATTTTTTCCTTAACTAATTTTATATTTTATAGTATTCAATTTAACATTTATAATTCAGTTTTTTAATTATTAAACAAAAAATGACTCAAATTCTTTAATTTAAGATTAGAATAAATATATTGAGAATATTACATATTATATAACATAAAATTTCAAAGTAATACACCTATAAGTATGCAATTTTTTATTATTTTCATATTATATAATTGTTTACTATATATTCGTAATTCAATCAAAATCAACAAATCAAATTAAAATATAATTATATACCTATAGTTTTGTGCATGTATGTATGTATATGGAAATTAAAAATACAAAATGAAATCAAAACAATTTTTGTTTTCTTAATTTAATTAAAAAGCTTAAATATAATACCTTATATATCTTAAAGCTTATATACATATATATACCTTATATGTTATATGCATTTATTTTATTTACAAAATGATTAATTCAATGAGATATACAAGAATTTTAAATATAATTTTCAAAATAATAAAAACAATTAAACCATATTTTTTATTCATATTATTCAAATCAAAAAAACAATAACAATAACAAAAAAAAATAATAATTATTACTCATTACAAAATAAATATATTGAATTATTATATACATACATTTATATTTATATATATACAATATACATTTATGCTTACTTCTATTCATATACCTTACACTTGTAAGGTATCATCTCAGAAATAATTATACGCACAACATACATACACATTATATAGACTTCATTATACCCGTATTCAATATTTACATTCAACACATTCAGTTTATGAAATAACAACAAACAAAAACAAAAAATGTGTTATATATTATTACGTTTGTGCATACCATTATGATCCAATGAAATACAAAATTTCCGACGGTTAAAATAACGAATTTTTGGTATTGGCTCACAATATTCTTATATTACAAATAAACTATTATTTTCACCATTTATACATAGCATAAGTATTCACCAAGTACATTAATTCTCTATGTATAAAAGTATAACAAAATGTATATTAATATATAATAGAGTAAAATTATTCAAATCTCCAACCACTATTATAAAACTCTAATTTTTACTATTTTTATTTTATTACTCACAACCCATATAATATATATATGAATATGTATATATGTATATGTATATATAATTTAAATTTACATTTGTATTTTATGTACAGTAAAAATTTAAACAACAAAAAAATAATATGCAATACCGTTACACCGGTATCATGTATAAAAAAAGCAAAAAGTATTATAGTTTTTGTATAAAAGTTATGGTGTATATTTTTCAATTCAACACATTTTGTTGCAAAACAATAAAGGAACCTAAAAAAGAAAAAAATAAAAAAATTAATCCACTTACCTTCTTGATTTTTATTTCCTTTTTGACCACTCTTTTTTCTTTTTCAATTTATTTACAATTACGAGATTTCATTTTCACCTCGAGATTTCTAATTTCACCATAAAGGAATATTAGAAATATTTACAAAAAAAAAAATATTAATAAATTAATTTCAACATTTTTCAACACATTCTCCTTTTTGACTCTGTTTTTCTTTTTTTAATTTCTAAATAAGTAAAAGGCAGGCATGCAGGCGGCAAAAGTACTGAATACCTGGTGACTTAAAACTGTTTTTGGTTTTTTAATTTCAAAATAAGAAAATTTTTTTTTTAAACTGTGGTTGAATTTTTTTGTTTCTTATATTACTTGCCTTCGTTTTCTTTTTGTTATTTTTCAAAAAAAAAACAGAAAATAAAAACAAGAAAAACAAAAGCAAAACAAAAAAAAACTTACCTTTTCAATTTATACGATCACCATTTAGTTGAGATTCAGTCAGGTGCTGAGCACCGTATCGAGCGGTTCATTTTACGCAATTTTCAATAAAAATTTCAAGAGAATTTCAAATTCCTTTTTTTAACTTAATATTTTTTTTTTGTGATTTTTCTTTCTGCTTTTTAATTACTTTGCAATTTACAATGAAATTTTTGAGAGGAAAAAAAGGATAACAAACAATAGGAATTATAAAAAAAAAATGATTTATTTTATGATGTTTTTTAAAGTGTAATTTTTACACACTTTACTAATTGTGTATTTTGTATAAGTGCCTTTTTGACAAAACAATCAAATAACAGGGTGATATTTAGTACAAAAACTAAAAATTTATGATAAACAAAGTTAAAAACTGCAAATTAATGACTAAAAATGAAAGGCCCAAAAAAAGGAGTAGTAAAAAAATAAAAAAATAAAAGAAAATACGCAAAAAGTCGCGCGCGTCCATTAATTAAATGATTTTCTATTCTAAATATCCTTATTCACATCCTTTATTATTAACAAATAAAAGTGTAACAAAAAAATTTAATTCGAGAGAAAACATTTAATAATAAAAAATTAAAATAAAATAAAATAACGAAAAAAACAAAAAAAAACAAAGTGCCTTTTAAATGAAGAACCAGAAAAAAAAAACAAAACAAACAAAACATTGAGTGCCTTAAGAGATTCAAATTCTAAATTACGTCCACAATTACACAAAATAATAATTTTAATAATTAAAATTTATAAAAATAAATTTATAAAAATTGTCATAACTAAAAATTTTTTTTTATTTTTAATTTTTAATATTAAATAATTTTAAATGAAAACTGTAAGGAAATTGAAATTGAGGTTTCATAATTTTTAAAATTAAAATTAAAATAAAATTTTCAATTAAATAAAAATAATTGAAGAGAGAAAGAGAGGTGAGAATTAAATTTTATTTATTTAAAATTTTTAATTAGTAATTAATATTAAATATATAACACTAAATATATTCTATCGGTTCCAAAACACACTGAATTCGAAGAAATTAAATTTTTTATGTTTCTATCAAATGGGATTCTAGGCATTATTTGAATGGTTTATTTTGAAATTGAGCTAAGTCCATTTCAAAACTTTTTTATTTCCAAAGCAATAATAATGCTAATAGTTGGAATTTAGACTTTTATTGTTGGATAAAAATATAAATATATTATAAAACAATGAAACCAGTTGTTTGGTTGTTAATTTAAACCGAATTCGTTTCGGTTTCAGAACCCTAAACCGTTTAAAAAAAATTATAATTTTTACTGATTTAGATATCCTCGATCCTGAATACTATATTTAATATTGAATTTCCGAAAACAATAATTTATTAAAATTTTGCTAGAATATTAATTTGACAAAATATAAAATGTAAATTTTAATGTATAACCCTTACAATTTCTCTATACTAATGGAAGGATAATGAAGCGTTATAACTGTGAAAAATTTTTAATTAAATAATTATTTAGCACATAATTTTTTACAGACAAGTTAAAGAGATTATTGAAAAATTATAGATATCGAAAAATATCGGAATACAAAACATAAAGCATTGTTTTTGTAAAATTTTTGTTAGTTCGGCTAATAATTTTTGTTCGAATTGCTTGAATATTATATAATTGAGTATATTCGGCATTAAATTTAAAATTTGAAATTTGAATCAATGTACACAAGTTTTATACACAACCGTATTCGTATAAGCTTATAATTTTAAATTATTCTAGTATTTGAGTGATTTCGTAAATTAGAAGAACAATTTCCTATCAGACCATAATATATACTTTTAGTCCTTAATTCTTATATGTAAAAAGAGAACTCATGTTCGAATTTGTTTAGTAAATTTATAAATTGTATCCATTTTTCTAATAATAGCAAAAAATACATCAGAATATATTCACAAAATTTAAATTTTCCTATTTAAGAAATGATCTTGATTTGCAGTCGGAATCTATAAAGAAGTTATTATTGCTTAATAAATTTTTCAAATTGCAATTTTTTAACAAATTTTGTTTTATAGAAAAAATACCAAAAAAATCATGGTTTAATACCGATACACAAAATTTAACAATACAATCTTAATTACCTGAAATTTATTATGTTCCAATTAAATTCAAATCAATTTTAAATTTCAAAACGGCAGGTTTTACGGGAAGTACAAAAAAATTTTTTTCTAGATTTATTTCAAAATTAATTATAAAAATGTGAATCATAAAAACTAAATGGTATCAAATCAGAAATCATAAGAGTTTATAAAATCTATTTCGATATTACGATATTATTTTCGATATTGGTTTATAAAATATATTTCGATAAGATGCAGGCCTCTGATTTAACTAGAAATTTTCCACCTGTAATAGAAAAACCATAATTTTTTATTATTGAATTTTATTAACAATTGTGACGTACAACTTTAATATCGTATTTTTGTATGATGAAATTTCTCCGTCCTTTTATTGTTATCCAAAGTATTATAAATTTGTATAGATTCGAATGGCCATGTAAATTTTCATCCTTTAATATTTTTATAAATTTTAAGATTGAATAATGAATTTTTTAAATAATGCTTTATATTCATATACACTTACCGTAGGACATGTGTTCATTAAAATATTCATTTCCCAACCAATAAATGCTTGTGCATTTAAATTTACTCAGAACTATTTTATATTTCCTTAAATACCCTTATATAATATATGTTATTGACTCCTGGTCCCTGATAATTCCGTTTTTTTCCTCTTTTTTTTTATATCTAATACAATTTTATTTGATAGTCAGCATTTTTACGCAGGACGCCAACATTATACAGGATAAAAAAGAAAATAAAATAATTTAAGGAATTATAAGAAGAATAAGAATAGCATTTACATTTAGAAACCATCATAATATATTAAACCAACTAATTAATGCACCTAATGCAGGTGTTACAAGTACTCCACGAAAAAAATTATAAAAGTTACAGAATTTTTTTCCACCTTTTTCTATTTTATTAAAAAAGGAATACATTAAAGGAGATTTTTATTAAATTTTATTCTATTTTTTAGTTCCTTTAAAAAAGGAATTTTATAATTGAGGCTCCCACAGTAGGATTTTATAAAATTTCTTGAATTACTTATTTAGAATAATCCACAATTCAATTTATTAACAATTATTATTATTTTAATTATTAAAGCAAACAAACAGAGAAAATTTTAAGTGGTTTACATTGAATGATATTCAATTCATTTTTTATATTAATTCAACAATATTACAATATATAATCCTCATTTTATATAATCTCGGTAATTAATGGATAAAAAATTTGAAAAAATTAATGAAAAATTATAAAAATTCACTATGAATAATAGAAGGTAACACATCTAATTGATGCGGGTTCTATTCTGTTTATACTAATAACATTCAATCAAATTTTTAAAACAATAACTCCAAATATATGAAGAAAGGTGTACCAAAATTTTTCAAACTCGAAACCGGAAAAATTAGATTTGATTCGAACGAAAAGGCGTTTCGAATGGCTGCCATACAAGTTTAGAAGCAATATGCCATTTTTTCAGGCGCTTATACCTCAGATTTAGTATTTGAACAATAGTGTAGTGATAATAGTCCTGATCCTTTAACCGATGGGTTTCGGACCTCGGATAACCGTGACCAGGTCATTATAGAAGTAATTATCTATAATATCTATAATATCTATAATATTCGATATTATTAATGCCAATAGAATTAAACAATAAATATTAATGGTCTTAAATATTTCATATTAAGAAAAACTATGGTATAGGCTAGTCACTATAGCTATTCCAATATTTTTATGGAACTGAAGCATGATTCTTTTATATTTCATACAACAATCCCATATCTCTAATTCTGACACAAGAATACCGAATTTGTGTAAGCCGTTGTTCTTATACTTGTGTTAAAAAGTATTTACTCTTATTTCAAATACAAACAAACAAATTTAGTAATAGGAACAGTATGTTTTTGTCATCTGTGAGCATCACAATCGAGAGAATGACACAATCAGAGTTGACACAATCTTTTCTCCATTTGTTTTAATTTTAAAGTAATTGAATACTCCCCTTAAATTTTTTGTCATAAAATTTGTACCACTACAAGGACAATAACAATACAATTAAATTTTATTTAATGTCTTATCGAGATTGTCAATTCTAGTAAACGAATTATTCATTACTTAGTATAGTGCTTGCGATCCAGATATGGAAACACTAATATTTATTTAATAAAATTAAATAACGAACTGTATTTCCTAAACCTATAAGAACCTTAAATGTTTTAATTTTTTTTTTAATTTTGACGAAATCCTCAGATCAATTGAATGATATTAATGGCAATTTTAATGATAGTCATTGCCTAATAACAAGTTTTTATAAACTGACCTAGTCAATTAATGCGCTTAAACTAAAATTAATGAAATTACACTATGTTCAGCTTTGACACAGCTTTACAGAAACAATAACAGATCTGCAATTAAAATAACATTAATAAGCTGCAAAATTATTTTAAAACTTCATTAACTATTCCTCTTAATTAAAGAAAAATCTTAAATTTAATCAATTCACTTTAATTAAATCTGCTGAAATCAATCATAATTTTACAAAAATCCAAATCATAATTAAATTGTCAATGTAGACATGTGTGTTTTGTAATAGTTTGCTTGAAACCTACAATACAAAACTGCAATAATCAATTTATTAGCATAATAACTGTTTAATAAGTGCCTATATTATAGTAAGAAAAAAATTTTTTTTTTGATAATATTAAATATTTAAAATTTAATTTAGTTAAAAAAAAAGAACAGCAAAAAAAACTTACGGCCACATGCCATTTATTTTTTGTTTCATTCATTTTTTTATTTTTTTTTCTTCCTTACAGACGGACGACACGTTATAATTTTCAACTTGTTTTTTCTACATAATTTTATTATTTTTGTTTTCTTACTCAATATTCGTCATTAACAATAACAACAATTTAAAAAAACAAACACAAATACCATAAAAAACAAGAGAAATACTATGGAACATTTATCACCACCACCATCACCTCAATCTGCAACATCATCATCTCAACTTCCAGGACAATTTGTAACAACAACAAATTCAACAGCGGCATCAGTCGCAGCACTTGATATGACTTTATCATCACAAAAAAACTGGATTCAAAGAGCATCTGCATTTAATACTGTTTTAGCAGCATCAGCTGGACAAAAATTTAACGGAAGAGGTAAATGCATATATATATACATTTGTATCACATATATATACATATATATACATATATGTAAGAACGGAAAAAAATACATGTCCATGCAAGTATGTATGCGAATATTTTTTCTGTTTTAAAAATTAAATGCATGTCACGATCCAAATTCTCCAAAAGGGAGAGAAAACAAAAAAACTCAAACGTAAAATGTACTCAGAGTTGCAAAAACAAATTTTGTTTTTTGTTTTCATTTTTATATGTGTAAATATACGTTTATGTATACGTTTACAGTTTAAGTATGCGGCAAAGTAGAATACCACACGAAACATGACAGTAAAAAACACGGACCAAAAAAAAAAAACTCAGTGGCTCATTTAAAAATTATCTGACCAGTAGTTCAATTTATGATAACAAAAAAAAAGTGAATCTTATGTGAGTTTTTTTTCTCTCTCTTTTCATCACGTCCTCATTGTGAATCCTTTCTTATGTTAATTAATAAGTTTTCTTCATTGCACGGGAAAAAAAATTATGAACAGTTTTTTGTCTTCCTGTATTGTTTTTTATTTTTTTTTTTTTTGGAAATTCAAAGCACGCCCGAGTATATCACAACCATCAAAATTCATAATTCTCATATGCTTTCATAATATTTAGCAGGTCTCTTAATAGCATTTTTTGTTTTTCCTTCGATGTAAGTTGACAGATGGTTTTATGAAGACCATCTTCTCATTTTTTTTCCAAATTTATTTTTTTTTTGCTTTTTCAATATTATTTTATACAAATTCCACAAATTGATAAAAAATTGCAATAAAAACACAGTAAATGAATAAAGTAAACAAAATCATCTGAAAGTGGAAGTCGGTTTTCAAATTAATTGCCTGCTACTATGTATGGGCAATTACCATTGGCAGTGACCTAATCAGTCAAAAATTCTCATCATATAAAATGTATACAGTTCTTGCCTGAAGGGATAGAAGGCTGTAGACGGCCGTGCCGGGAGGTTCTGATTTGATATTATTGGCAGGTGTACTTGCCATGTATTTAAAAACTCACAAAACACTTTACATACTGTCCACAAATATTCAATAGTATTTAATATTAAAAATTTATTTTTTTTTATTTATTCAATTAAAAATATATAGATCTTCCACCACTGCTTTATAATCCGTTATTATATTCGAGTGCTTTGCTATGGCCACAATTTTTTTTTCAATCAACATCTGGTATTACAACACCATCAACTCCAGCAACACCACATTCACCTGTCTATACTAGCAATAATCAAAATAGAGAATATACTTTGACACCAGAAAGAGATGAAATGATGACAAATGATGATGAAAATATGATGCCATTAAATTTATCAACAAAACAAAATCTAACAAATTATTTAAGAGATGAACAAAATTCAATAAATGGTCGTCAAAGTTCTATAACAATTATTGATGAAAATGATGATGATTATGATCAATTACAACATCAACATCATTTAAATAAACGTGATCATAAAGATTTATATCATAACCAAAATCAAAATAATCTTCATAATAATCATGGTTCACCAACACCACCACCATCAGCAAAATTAATTATGGATTCAATACATCCTGATAACGATAACAATTCAAGTGATGATGATGAAAATATAAATAATAATCATAATAATTTTGATCATAAAAATGATGAAAATGATAATGATTTAATTACATCTGGTGGTACATTAAATTTATCAAATCGTTCTCAATCAGCTGTAATATGGTCACCAGCTAGTATGTGTGAAAAAGAATCGTCAATTTTATCACCAACAATAGATCCAATTGTTAGAAAATTTAAATATGAACGTCGAAAATCAAGTTATCATAATCGTAACTCATTTGATAATAATCGACGTGAATCATCAACAACACCAACATCAATTTATTCATCACCAACATTATCTTTAGAACAACAACAACAACAACATCAACAATCATTTTTACATTCAATTAATAAAAATAAAATTATTTCATCTGATAATGAAATTCTTAAAAATAATACAATAAAACATCATCAACATGTTGCTGCATTAGCATTATATGCTTCTCAACAACAGCAACAACAGCAACAACAACATCATCATTTAAAACAACAACAACAAAATATTGAATTAGATATTTTTGCAAAATTAACTCAAAGTCAAAGAGAATTAGAAATTTTAAGACAAAATAGGACTGATATATTTGTATTCAATAATAATAATAATAACAGTAATAATAAAGATAATTTTAATAAATTAAATAAGATTAATAATAATTTTAACAGTGATAATAATAATGAAAATAATAATAATAATGGTAATAATAATAATAACAATAGCAATGTATGCCGTGAATCTAATTCAAATAGTTTAAATTTAAATATTAAAAGAGAAATTCATAAAGAAATTATTCAAAGACCAGATTCAACAGCAAATTTTGGTAATAATGGTGAAATACATCATCATAATCAACATTCACCATATCGTGATGAAGAGAAACGTAGAGAGAGAAGTTTTCAGGTGAGTTTTTTATTTTAATATCTTCATATTTCATAAATTATATAGTAACTTTATATTAAACCGTTTATATACATTAAAAATTATCAGGGTCGAATGTTATTAAATCTTAATAATTTCTTCTTAAAATTTACATACCCTTCAAATACCCTTGAACTTGTTTCTGTTATTTTTTCTGTCAAATCGACGTTCATATTTTTTTTGTTTCGATAAATTTTATTTAATATTCTAAATTTAGACTTCTTACTTTGTACATTCATCTTGTTTTTTTTTTCTTTTCTTCACATATTTACACTGGACATGACAGACATAAGATCTTTATGGTATTCAAACATTACCGTTCACAGTAATCATTTCGTTTGTACAATTTTTCAGAATTCGTTGATCAACAGAATATTTTAACAGAAAAAAAACCCCTTTTTAACCTTGAAAATTATTAAAACCATTTAATAAAAATTAATCACCTCAAAATTTTGTACATTGTATACATAAATACGAATATGCACATAATTTATTTAAATAAAATATTAAAATATTATATTTAACCAATAAAAATATTTAATAAACATTTATAATATATTTAAATAATAAAAAAAGAAAAAAAATTAAAAAAAAAATGCAAAATTCTTCAGTTGGTTCCAGAAAAAAAAAAATCAACAACTAAAAAATAAAACACAGTCTTAAATAAATTGAACAGAGTTCATTTGCTCTAAAAATCCAATTGCTCAAATTTAATTGCAATTCCCCTAAAAGTAAAAAAATAAACAATAAAATATTAAACAAATTCAATTAAATAAAATTTTTTAATAAAAAATTAAAATTTTTAAGATTGGGCCAACTACTAATCCACTAAAAAGTTTATTAATTTTTAAAAACTTCATAGTTTTGAACCAAATTCAAAATATTTGTAATTGTCATTTTTGTCAAAAATTACACTTTTGCACTCTGAAACTCTTTTTGAAATTTAATTTTAAGCCTATAATACGATTTTCTTAACAACATAGCAACGTCTCTGAGCAAAATCCTTGGTTGTTTAACCCCTACCGTTACAATGAATCATGATGTCAAAATTTAACTAAATGTCGAAATCCTTTACATTCTAAATCATAAATAATTCTTATGCTTTAACAATTTTGTCCTTTTGAGATCATTTGTAAATTATCTAAATAGTTTACTTTCAACTCTCAAGAGCGAATGCAAAAAATTTGAGAATATAAGAAACTGTAAGTGTTCTTATTACACATAGATATTAAAAAATAAAAAATTTAAGCTCTTTCCCTGCAAATTTAAGGACAAGAAACAAATGTGGTACATGTTTTCATTCAACTTCCCTAAAAAATAAGTGTGCAATCAAATGGTTAATAAAAATGAAACGAAGAAAAAGCTATTCTCAAAATCTTCGTATTGATTGCGTTCCCTTGAAACTTAAATGAAACTTTTTTTTCCAACCTATAAAAAAAATATTTATTTCAAAAATATTATTATTATTTAATTAACCACATTTAATAGCAATTTATTAATGAAATTGGAAAAGGTGAACCGAAATTAAAATCAAAATTAACCCCTTTGAAAATTAGTTAAAAAAAAACGAAAAAAAAACAGTTATTTTCCAATATAATTGTTCCCCCTTATTTTTATTCAAATGCCAATACCGACGTCAATATCCCATTTCAAGTGCGTTTACTTATCTCTAGCCATTCTTGTTATTCAGTGTCCAGATAAATATTGTCAAAGCAGTGAAAACATGCGCGGAACAATAAGCAAATAAAAACCAAAAACCAAAAAAAAAAGGAATAATATGAAAAACCTTTTGTTATTTTAAGTGTTTTTTTTTTCTCTTTTTTTTTTAATACGTGCATTTTATATACATATTTGTACATATATCTTACGTACATATATACATTTTATTATTTCAATTTTAATATTATAACCAAAGTTTGAAACATTAAAAAAAAATATTAAGTTAATTTTTTTGGATACACTCATATACAAACACACGCACACATTATTATGGTATATTTAATCAATGATCAAAAAATAAACGGTAAATAAAATATTAGTCACTCTGAATATAATCGCTTATCTACACACAAAAAAGAAAATATAATATATAATAAAAGGTTTTTCTTTTGCACCTACAAACATACATACAAATATATTTAAACATTTTACAACTCTTTTGTCTCAAATACAACACCAGTTCATTGTTTGAAAAAAAATTTTTTTTTTTTTTGGTTGAAATGCGAATGGCCTAAATTTTCTATATATATTTTATACAAACGTATATAAACGGTTTCTGTATACTTTAAACAAAACATTTTTAATTGGTAACTTTCTTTAATCTTGTTATTTTATTACAATAATAAATATATATGCGATTATTGAAAATTAGTCATTAAATTATTATAGCGCAAAAAAAAAAAAAGTGGGTTACGTCCCTGATATTAAAATTTAGAAATTTTATATTGATAAGACAAAGTAATGTTTTGTGCGCGGCAATTTTTAATGAATGAACATTTTGTTTTCTAAAAATTAATGAAGAATTAAGACTAAAATATTAGAATTAGTTTTTCAAATTTATTCTATTCATTTACTTAGATTTGTTTACAAAATTTAACTATGTATATTATAATTTTCGATAGTTCAGAGATCCGAAAATGTATAAGGGACAATAAGGAAAAAAACTCCCATTCGTCTATATAAAAAAACTTTACACTCTTTAAAGCTAGAATTTTGAATTTTATACTGAATTAAAAGTTTGTAAGAAGCTTGTTTATCCAAAAAAAAAACAAATAATTTTTAGAATTTCAAAAATTTTTTGACAAAAGACAAAACTGTTTCAATATTCGGCAAATTGCGGTAATTTTTGATAATCTAGCTCTGAGTTAACGGTGTTTTTTAAAAGCATAGCCCCATGTTAGCAGTTTTTAAAAAAATAAACAAGCTGCCGGGTGTCCTTACTGCCAGGTTTTTTGACAGACAAAAACATTGTGCCACTTGCCGACTTTTTTTTTTAATATATTGCAGATTTCTTAGTTCGAACTTAATACTGCCAATACGGTTCTGAATCTAGAAGAGCCCTTTTTCTTTCTGATTCCTAGCGGTTTTATATTCTCTAATGGAAACGAAATTCTGAAGTTCTTTTTTTAAATATCTTTTTCTAATTGATTTTATAATTTTGTATCATAAATTAACATCATCTCATTCAATTAATATTTGATTGAAAATTGAATGAATCACAAAAAAATTCATTATAATAATTGTAGTTTTTTTTTCCTTTGATATTATTATTTAAAAATTGATTTGTCAAATATTAGTAATTAAATTGAAAATATTAAAAATAATTGCTAAATAAATAAATTCTATTTTACATTAACACGAATCTTCACTTTTCAATACAGGAGGTTCAATTAAAAAAATTAAGGTATAATATTGCTAAATGACTAAAATCGTCAATAAAATTAATTATGGACAGGATAAAAATAATGTGATAGGTTAAAGTTAGGTTTTGATGGCTTTCTTCCGTACAAACCTCAACATTTCCAATGACAAAATCCCCCTTTTAAAATAAGGGATGGTTTTAGCTTGTAAAGTTCAAAAATTTACGTTTCCTCACTATGAAAAAAAGTAATTTACCCAGACATAATTACAATTTCATCACTAGGCAAACTTAAAACCCAAAATAACGGCGTAAGTTTTAATCTTGTACTATTACCGTGTTTTTCCTCTTTATACCAAAATTCCGGACAGAATTACTCTTTCATCTGACTCACTGCCCTTCTGACAAGAATCTTTATCTGCAGGTTTACGTATGTACCACATTGTGGTCATGAAAGAAATAGTAGAGTGCATTAATTTCTCAATAGAACAATATTTACTGAAATTGGCGAAACCTTATGAACCTTGTCAACTTGATCATTTTCAATAATTTTATTGGTAACCCTGTTCCTAATTTTTTCTAATATTTACGCAACTAAAATAAAAAAATTTCAATTAACAAAAAAAGACAAAAACAGGACAATGTATACCGTGCAGGAAAAGGATATTATCGGACGTTAGAATAATAAAAACAGATTATTTTGTCAATGTTTAATAAACCTTGCTTTTTCTTCTAGTAGGTATAAATTTTCAAAAAGGAAAACAATTGAAATAAAATTTCTATAATTTTCTCATACCAAATAACTCAAAAAATTATTTATTTACAAAAGGGGTAAAAAATTATAGTAACAAAAAAAAAGAAGTAAGAAAATTCAAATAACAAATTTTATTACTTAAATTGTAGCATGTTTTCTTTGCCCGAAATATAAAGAAGAGTTAATAATCTAGAAATCTTCCTTCACAATCTAGAATTATTTGAGTTATTAATTTTTTTGAATTTATTAGGTATTCTTTAAATGCTATTAAATTTAATAAATGTCACCTTTATCAAAAATATTCTAGGTTATCTACTAATTTTTTTTTATATAAATCAGAAAATTATCAATTAATAAGTGAAAAAATTTTAAGGTTAAATAATTTTACCCAAATTATTTGGCAGAAATAAATAATATATTAGATATAGTCCAGGTACTTTTGAATTTGTAACGCACCTACATTTGAACTGTTTATTGCCCCCGAAATACCTAGATTATGGCATTTTTAATTACAAACTATTTTTGTAAAAATTTTGAATTTTTGGTTCAATCACTTTTTTAGTTTTCGCAATCAGCCTAGAATTCATCGCCGACCAAAAATATTTTAGCATGTCTACATTGCTCCAATAATAAAATTGTAAAATTCACAAATTTACAATAATTATATTGAAACATCTTGTACTTATGCTTTCCAAAGTAATATTTTGACAGTGTGTATTTGATTATACCTTCTTTACCTCTAGACTCACAGTAACCTAAAAGAAAACCAAATAAAATATTTAAATTATGATGGGCAAGTATTTTTAAATATAAAAAAAGCGATAATTATTACTTTTAACACGAACTATACTTACTCGATTTCTATTCAAACATTTACTCTATCATTAATTTTAAATCTATACTACATAATATTTCCCACACTTCAATCGAATCCCATGATCCCCTCAGACCAGCATTTTATATAAAAATAAAATTTTATTTCATTCTTCTTAATTGATATTTTACTTTTTTTTATTTTAGTTTTCCTTTTCGATATTATTCTTGTCACATTTAATTGCTTTTAATATCCTTTTCGCCCGGATTGATTAAAAATTTTTTACAATTATTTTGTCATTTTTTCTTATTAGTTTTGTATTCAAAAATAAAAAAAGATGGCCAAAAATATCACGCAAAAAAAATTTGAGTTTTGTTTTTGGAAAATAAATTAGAATGCAATACAAATAAAAGAAAATGTCCTCTAAAATAAAAATATAATTTTTAGATCCCATTAAATATACATAAAAATAAAAATTATTAAAATAAAGTTATTAAGTTTACCTTATTTCTCTAGAAAAACACAACAGGGGGACATTAAAGGAAAATCAATTTTTATAACTTTTATTTTTATTGATCAAATCGAAGAAATTAAAAATACTCGAACAATTAATTGCAACCCTTCTCCCCTTCCTCACTCCTTCATTTACACTTTTGATAGTTTGTTTGCGTCGATATTAAAATTCAGGAATACAAAATTAATGACATTTAAATAATTTGTTATTTACTTTTAAATATTTTTAATTAGAATAATTATTATTAAATAAATTTCAATTTAAAAAATTCAATTTGCTTTCAAAAAATTTGATTTTATTTGATTTTCTATAAGTAAAAATTGACAT
The DNA here is from genome assembly GCF_029603195.1 of Condylostylus longicornis. NCBI lineage: Eukaryota > Metazoa > Arthropoda > Insecta > Diptera > Dolichopodidae > Condylostylus > Condylostylus longicornis. The sequence continues at coordinate 1,564,386 of NW_026578052.1, read as the reverse complement.
TAATAAAATCATTAATATCATATTGTGGAAGACACCGCGGAAAGTCGACCTATAAACTGCAACCGGGTCAAGCCGAACTTCCAACGAAATTACGGAATATCGCAAAGCCCCTCCCGGAATATCGCAACCGCAACCAAGCAACCGCCTCGTGCTTACACGACGGATGTTTTAACCTTTTGCTATCCTCTTCAAGTGAACCTTCGAAAGACAGCCATCATTGAATAATAATTAAGTTATAATTTAATAACTTAAAATCTGGACAGCCCAAAGTAATCAGTTCTCGCCCAGCCGATCTTAATAGAAACACTAAAGAACATAACCTAATTGAAAGCGGAAACAACTCCCTTCACAAATTACTCATAACGTTAGCCATTTTAAGTTACAAACTACTCCGGAGTCATTTGAAGCTTTTTATTTTGGTAAAAGAAACACACCAATTATTGATGTTCTGTTTTATCATTCATATTTTTTAGATTACAAGGTTATTGTAGGCAATAATATGATCAATTGAATAGATATTGAAAACAAGTTAACCTCAAAAAGTTTTTTTTAAAGAAAAACAATAAATGAAATTTTAATTTAATTAAAAATCTGAAGACAATTAAATAAATAAAATGTTTACACGAATAAAATAAATATTTTTCGGTGGAAACATTGCTAATTTACGTGTTAGGCAAAATAAAAAAACCCCAAAAAAAATTTTTTTATCTGAACTCAAAATTAAAAATATTTATCAAAAATATTCTCAGCTTAAAAATATTTACTTTTATATTTGATTTAAGGCATACATATTTTTTAACAATAACATTTTTTTTTCCTTATAATTTATTATTCATAATTTACATTTTGCATTTTTAAGTACTTAAAAACCCTTCAAGTAATATTCGAAGAGAATATTTTAATTGCCCTTTCGTTTATAATAACAGAACATTTCCTATACGCAATACTGCAAAACGAATACTGCAAAGACATGACGCGATGAATATGCAATATAATTTTAATTATTCTATAAAATCAAAAGAGTTCATATGATTTAACTAATTTGGCGGGATACTGCGAAATACTGCCTTTATGAAAAGACCTAACAATTATTTTAAGATGTCATTTTATTCACAATTATTTTAAGATGTCATCATTATTATGAAGGATAAGTGCCTATGAACAATTATCATTCAGAGTAAGTTATTACTGTCTGCTAATACTCCAAATAATACTGAAATAGTTTGAATCCTGAAGTATCAATTCTTTTGAAAGAAACGCAGGCAAAATTTTCGTGACATACTAAACAACCAATATCGATTCCAGCGTCGTTCTCATTCAGTAAGGACCTATTGTATCCCGCATATTACTTATAGCAAGTTCAATATTTTCTATTGTATGTTTTCCTTATTATTTTAAATTTTTACATTTTATTTTCAATTTCATTGAAAAATTAAAACATCTGTTCAAATTTTAACATTGATTAACAATGATTGTTCAATTTTATCTTTACATACTAATTATAATTGAATATTTATATGTTCATGAGTATATCTACGTATATCTACGTAAATATATAACAAAATTTTTAAAAAGATTTAAATCTATAATAAAAAAAAAGCTAAACAAAAAAAAATTAAATCATTGTCAAATTTTGTAAGTTATAAAGCGCCCTATTACAAATGTTAACTAATGACATCTGTGTTCTGGGAGACATATTACGTCATTAATAAAATTAAAGATAATTATTGCAGAGTACTGTACATTATTTATTACATAATGTGAAATATTATTTATTTCGTTACTTTATACATCGGTAGTTATGTGATGGCACCAAATTTGGGATTTCAAGTTTTTGGTGATAACGCACTTCTCCATAGTGGGGAAGTGTAAATAAACTACTTTCAGAGAGATGTCGATCTGTCGGTTTGTCAGTCCGTGTGTGCACGCGTGTACTTTAAGTTCGGCTGAATCGATTTTCACGAAATTATATATGTGAGTTTATTTTGGCTACGGCACGGATTGATCAACTTTAACGAAATGTCAGGCTTCGGGAGGTGAACCTTTTTGCGTGCCGATTTTACATTTTTGCGTATATAAAGAGAAACAGTCAACTAATTTGATTCAATTTTAATAAATTTTTTGGAATGATCAGGACTCTGACCACAAACTGGGGGCGATTCTATATTTTTTACTATATCTACGGAACGGATTGATAGAAACTCTTGAAATTTGATTAACTAAAAATTTGCTAGTGTCCTTAAAATTGTAAAGAAGTGTTTGAAACTCATTTTTATAACCTTCTGAAGCACTTACACTAAACACATTGCGGTTGGTTATATGCTTATCAAATTTTTTTCTTAAAATTAAACGTTTTTTTTCTTAAAAGTGATTAACTCACTAAGTGAGAAGAAAATGAGGGACTATCATATATTTGTTCAATGAATGTAATTTGTAGGTGAGAATAATGTTTTCGTATTGCGTACCTCGTTTTTTCTACAATATACAAAATTTATTCACTTTATTTATTTTATTTTTGAAGGTGATAAGAGTGCCAAAATATAATAGAAACTGATTCATAGTTCACCATCTTCTACGCATATAATGCAAAAAATGAATCATACATGATATACGTCATATCAGTATTGCTAGTATCTCTTCAACACTAAACAAGACAAATCCATAATAATTTTATTTTCAAATATTATGTTGTTGTTGTTGTTGTTGCTTAGCATTACAGCCCTCTGTGAGCCAAAGCTTACTCGCCTATTCTCTTCCATTCTCTGCGATTCTGAGCCAACGTGTTATAATTTCTAACACCCATTACAGCTAAATCCACTTCAACCACTTGCAACCATCTGTTTTTTGGTCTTCTTCTCTCCCTTACGCCTTACTCGCGATGCATGAAAATTCCTTTCAATATGGTTTGACATACAAATAATGTGGCCAAGCCAACTTATTCACCTCGATTTTATGAAACGAACAATGGTTCTATGTTGTAATAATGCCTCCAGTTCATGATTATATCTTGCTCGATACGTGTTGGTATCAATTCTTATTGGTCCCTTTATGGAGGTGCAGAGGCGGCAGGCCAGCCTCTGTAGCTTTTCCAGCTTGGCCCGCACATCCGCCTGCTGAGCCGTACGGCACTATACAATCGACGCATAGGTGACGATGGGCCTATGGGTATTCCAGGAGAGACGATCATCCAGGGTTACTCCCACATACTTCACCTCCCTAGAGTAACTAATACGTTCACCAAACAGAATTGGGCTCGTTAATCTATTCCTGCTTCTGCGTCTGGTGAAGGCGATCAAAGTGCTCTTGCTTGGATCGTGCTCTTGGTCGGCGTATCCCCAGACACGTGCCCCGAAGCCCCTGAGAGCAGCGATTAGATCATTCACTACAATGGACCACAGGAGGGGCGAAAGAACCCCGCCCTGCGGACATCGTTTTGCAGCGGAGATGAAGAGTATATCGTCCAGCTATGGTGAACTTAATAATCCTATCCTGTAGCATCCGATTAACCCATCTGCTAGTCGTCGCATCAATCTCTCGTTTGTGCAACAACTCACAGATGACATGATATGGGGTGTTGTCAAAAGCTCCCTCCATATCAAGCAAGCAGCCAACTGCCACCTCCAGCATTTCCAGTGAATTTTCAAGGACCCGCACCAGATTCTGCAGAGCGAGAACAGTAGACTTTCCTGACTGATAGGCGTACTGAGATTCATGCAAGGGATTGCTTCTCAGTGCATCGTCCCGTATAAATCTATCAAGCACTTTTTCCATTGCCTTCAATAGAAAAGAAGTAAGGTTGATTGGACGGAAAGACCTTGGGTGGTTGCTTACCCGCCTTCGGAATATACGTCACTTTAGCTACCCTCCATGCCTGAGGGATGTAACCCCACGCAAAGCTTGCACGAAAAATTTCCTACAGTGCTCTGGGGATATGTTGGAAACCCCTTTGCAAGAATGCAGGATATATCCCGTCATCACCTGGAGATTTGAAGGGCCTGAAAGAGAAAACAGCCCATCTGATCATGCCCATCGTGAAGACCAGACGGGATCGTTGCCAGTCATCCCTCCTGGGCCAGGATGCCCTCGGTTCAATGACCGCATTTGAGTGATTCCGAAAAATCTCCGAGTCAGAAAAGTGCGTTGACGCCATAAGCTCCAACGTTTGCTCAGTCATGGAGCCATCAGGCCGTTCCATTAAGCCCAACCCGCCAGCATACTTTTTGGAAAGCACCCTGTGAAGACGCGCACTGCTGGAGAGTTCATCAATGCCCTTGCAGAACGCCCTCCACGAAATTCTCCCCGCTTTCCTAATTTCTTTATTGTATTTCGTGAGTGAGTCTTTATAATCTTCCCACTAAACCGACGACTTGGTCGGGAGGTTGGATGAGCACACAATGAACTCTGTTCAGCCCCCGGAAGACTTCACCTTCACCAACGCAACTACTTAATCCTTAGAACAGTAATCTGGAATGGGAAAATACGTTAGGCTTTTACTAAACAAAATGCAAGCACTAGGCCAGCCCCCAATTGTATTATCATACAATAGCTCACCTGTTAGGCCCTTAACCTGATCCTTCACTATGTAAGGCTCTTGGATAAAGGCGATATCGAGGTGGTCCTTCATAAATCTATGAGCTAGAACGTCAGTAGAAGCCCTAGCATGCTGTAGATTTATTTGGATGCACCTCACAGCCATATCATTTCCTCCGACTCTTGTCTATGGGCTTTGGCCCTTTAGACAAAGGCTTTACATGAGCCTTGCTTCCCATTGCTGCCTTTTTACGCATCTTGTTGGGCGCCTGCCCTGCCACAGCTTATTTTGCCGTCCCAGGTGCCACGCTAGCCCCTCCAACAGCAAATACCGAAGTAGTTCCGGGCTTCCCAATGGGCTTGAGCCCTTTTGGTTCACCCGGAACGCTTGTATTTGGCGTGCTGGTCGATGGCCCTTTTGTTTCCCTTGCCGCAATTTTCGGAGCGACCTCAGACTTTCCAATGAGTTTTGGCTCTTTTGGTTAGCCTGAAATTCAGGAAAAGTCGGAACTCTGCTTTCCGTAGATCTTCCAATCCGGAATCCAAGGTGATGGAGCAATCCCCGTCCTTCTCCTTATCCATCCTCAGCACCCTCCAGGAACTCATCTTGGAACGTAGGTAACGCAGACATGCTGTTTGGGCATGTCGTCGCCATCTAGTACCACGACGTTGCAACCGTCCCAAGGCTTTATCTTCCTGCAGACACTGGTTATCCACTCCCTGGTGTTTTAATTGTTGCATATTACGGATATCCATCCATCCCTTTGCTACGCTGCAATGAATTGTGGATGAGAATCCACAACTTTATCCATTTCATCCATGATGGCTACTTTGATTTTCCCCCCCTGAACTTCGGATAGCCTTTCCTTTGGATGCAGTTTATGAGTGATGGCCACCTTGACCTGTGCTACTGCATCCCGATAAGAAGTCATTTTCGGGTTTTGTTGAGGAATGTTCCTAGGGACCTTTCCCTCAACATTGCCCTTCATCGACCTCTTTTTGAGGGCCCTGCATCAGGGGTGTTGCTTTCTGACCTTTCACTCTTCTGGGAATTGTCGGCCACAACACCCGACCCGCAGGCCCTCAGCTTTTCTAGTCTTTCCTTCTCATATCTGCGGGCTTCCCCTGGGGACATGCCATCCCTGATATAAGCCGCGATACGACGCTTGGATGCACCAGAGAAATTTTGAGCACCAAGATTTTGAGTAACTCTTTGGATTCTGGTTTTAATAAAATATTTAGTGTTGTTCTTATTAATATCTAGTCCAAAATTAGCCGCGGTTTTAGCGAACATTGTAAAAACTTCTTTCGAAACGTTGGTGTTACGCGCAAGGATGAATATATCGTCCGCAGCATCAAGTTAAAAGTCAAAGTGGATAATGCATCTCCTTGTTCCACGCCACAGTTAAAGGTAAAAGATTCAGTAAATTTGCCTTGAAGTAGCACTTTAGCTTTCATATTTTTCAGTGTAATGCAAGGGAGCCTTATGAGTTTTTCTAGTATACCCAATCTCTGCAATACTCCAAAAATCTTTCCTCTGCTGATTGTGTCGAATGCTTATATTTACGCTATTTTTTCATATATTATGAGATCATTAATTCTCCTGTTAAAGAAGAAAAAAAAAATAACTATTTTAGAATAAAACAAACAATTAATATAAAAGAAAACCAAAAAAAAAAAACTATAAAAGAAAAAATATCATTGGAAATTATAATGTTTAGATAAACTCAATAACTATTTTTCATGTAAATAAAAGTGTTTTTCAGTTTTTCGAAATTATTGTTCTGGAAAACAGTCCCTGAATATTTTAGTAAAATAATGGTGTGATTTCTATTGTGATTTTTGTGTTTTTTCTTAAAAAATACAAAAAACAAAGGTTGAATGTTTATTATTTGATGATATAATTTACTCTTTATTTTTGTCAAACTTTTATATCTCTTAATATTTATTCAATTAGTTCAACTTGGTAACAAATTTTGTGAAGATGAACAATTAAAAACAATTTTGTTTTCATTTTTTATTTTTTTGTCGAAACAAACTTGAAAAATCGAAACTTTTATTAATTCGAAAAAAAAAATTTTAATTATGAATACAATGCGATAATATTGTTACAATTACGGTGTATTTTGACAAAATAAAGGGCTTTTTAAGAAATAATCTAAGGAACAAGAAAAAATTCTTGAAAAATTAAAAATAAATTTAAGACTAAATTTTCAATCAAATACAAATTGCGGTTCTTAAAATCAATGTTTTATTTGTTTCAAGGAGACTTCATAAATTAAGTTTATACACATGCACATATACAGATGTATTGTTAGTAATTATAAAAGATCTTATATTTATTTACAAGGCATACAAAGAAAAATTACGTAAATTTTGGCAAAAAAAAACGCGTTCATTTATTGAAGGAATTTGGGTGTTATTGAAAAAGAAAGTCAAAATGAATGACACATAGGCGGCTCTCTTTTTAAAATTTTTACAAATAAAATTTTAAAAATTTATCAACGCTTGTTTTTTTCTCTTGTTGTTCTTCTGCTTTTTATATGCTGTCATTCTCGTCTAATTCTTAAAAAAAAACAAATTCTTTGGAAATTATAAACAATACAAATGACTTTCATTAAAATCTTACGAATTTTTTTGGAAAAAAAAGAATTTGCGTCAAATGAAAGGATTAATTTACTTAATTTTCTTCACTTTACTCTGAAAGTTTAAATTTCAATGCTTTATAAAATTTTTGCAAAAATAAAAAAAACCCTAGGAATGAGTAGCAGTACCTTAATTACATTTATGAATTTTTTTTGTTGTTAATTCAATAGTTATGTCAAGAAGTTGTTTAAAAGTTGTTTAAAGTTAAGTTTTTGAACATTTCTTAAAGTTTAAGAAATATTAAAAAACTCACCCGCAAAAAATCGTTTTCTATTACCAAACTGTACATTTTCTTCTTACCATTTCGCTTCCACACTATTCTTAATGTAGTAAATCCTTTTTTCTATACGAGTAATGTATGTGTTTTCTAAAATAAAATTTTGAAATTCAAAAACGAATACCTCATGCGAAGCTCTTCGTTCCATCTTGCTCAAGGAAATTTTTCTCAAAGTTACTAGGGTAAAGCGAAATTGCGTTCGTGCTTTTATTGAGTCTATGTGAAATATGATTTTCATAAAATGAGAAAATCAGACCCAATTTCGTATATATTCTAGTAGGACGATGATGAGACAACTATACATATTCTGTGTGGCTGTTTCGCTCTGGCCGTAAGTGTTGCGGAGCCCAATTCTCTGATCCGGTTAATTACTTGTTAATTGTTACAAAATGGCTAGCTGCAGTGCTGGGATGAGATATGTTCGTTTTCCAATATTTCTCTTCAATAATGTGCAAGTTACAATTTACATCATATTTTCCTGTCAAAATGTAAGTGAACCAGTGGAATCTTGTTGTATATAATTATTGTATATATAAATTTGTGTAAAATTAATATTTTTCAATAAATCATGGAAAAATATTTTATATATGATTTTAATGGGAAAATCCAAAAAAATAGAACAATAATACACGTGCCGCAAACAAAACTATTATCCTTGCATATTTTCACAAAAAAAAAAACAACAATATTTAAAGAAAGAAAAGAAAATCAAAATCATTTTTTTTTTTTAAATATTTAAATAAAACCGGGTTAATGTATTTTAAAAATTCGCTTTTTCCATTAAGCGAAAAAAGAACAGAAAAATACATTTCGAGGTTTATTTTTTTTTTTGTGTTTTAGTTTTGGCATCCGCACTTGTGCAAATGCGTTTCAATGTATGATAATAACAAAATTTCATTTTCAATACAAGACACATTAAAAAAATTTTCAGTTAATCAGTTAATCTGTTCTTATATTTAAAAAAAAAACATATGGCATAAAAAACAAAAAAAAAAATTTTTTTTTTTATAAAAAAACAGTGTTCAATTCTTTATTTAAGAATTTCTAAAAATTATTTTATTGAATTAGAAGCAAATATACATAAATATTAATAATTTATTAAATAAATATGTGAACAGTCTCAAACGTCATTCATCACATTATAAGTTGTTTATCTGATTTTTGAAAAAAAAAAAATTAAATAATTTGTGCAAATATACCTACATACCAGAATTTATATATAGATATGTATGTATATATAAAATATAATATGATATATTTCACTAAGCAAAAACGCAACATTGTATTTAAAATATTAAATATGAGTCAAGACTATCAAGAGTAGCCTAGCCTTAACAACTATAGCAAACACTAATTTTGTCGTCATAATAAAATTTAAGTAATTACCCGCTATATTATTTGCGTTCCATTTGCATATTTCAACTACTCAGTCAGTGAGTGCACTACGATATATCTCCCTCTAACATAATACCCGCTACAATATCGCTCTCAATAAACTCACATGTAAATGAAAAGTGAGTGAAAAAAAAAAAACACTTTTCACACTCAGTGAAAACAACAAGTGTTTTGAAAAAAAAAAACAAGAAAGAAAAATGGTTATATCAAAAAAATTAAGGTTATGTTTTACTCAACACCGAACAAGACCATCCTTTTACAAACTACATACATATATAAGATCATGAGTAATTTTAAAATGTACATAAGTGGAACGCAGTGTTGCCACTTTGACCAAAATGAGATAAACTAAGGCTATTACGTATTATCTATTCTAATTCGATTTTATTAACCGCATAACTATGGTAAGGTCACATTTTTGCAAAAGCGATTAAAAATACGTAATATCATAAATGAGACGCAGATTTCTATTTGATTTTAATTTGATAGAATTTTCCAAATCGAATAAATCTTATCAGATGAGAGACCATGATAAAAAACAAAATGTAAACTCTAAATTTCGTATTAAATTATCAATCAAAATATTAAGAAATTTTTTTGAAAACGATATGTAGTCACGTTCTTTCCATATTATTAAAGCGCCCATTTCATAAGACAAAATTTATAATAATAAATTTTTCTCTATACAATTGAAAATTGCAATATGGAATATCATTCAATTCAGCAATCAGTGACTGGTGATCGATTTATCACAATTTAAGTCCTGCTTTTATTACACTCTAAACTTATTTATTAAATTTAATTTAAAATAATTTCAATAAAAGATCGACATTTGTATGTAAAATCCTGGACTCCATATAATAGATCTAGTATTATGCATTAAACATTTGATATTGTTTACTTTCTATATTAATTATTTAATAAAGTTCAATATTTTTGCTTTTTAATCAGTAAACAAAATTGATATTATTTGAGAAAAAAGAAAAACAAAAAAAAATTATTAAATAAAAAATAAATATTTGCAACAATAATAATTTTTTGGAATGTCACTTTTAATTTTTAAAAGTCATTATTTGACATTTTTTTTTTAACTGGTGATGTTTTATCAATAAATTACAAATTTGAGACAATTATTTGACATATTATTGTTTTATTAGTGACAAAAATTTCCATTTCTTTTGTAGTTACTCACATAATTATTTTTAAATAAATTTAACAATAAAAATTATACAATTTGGTAACAATGACTCCGAGTTCCAGCCACCGCATATAGATTTTAAAATTGTGATGATAAATTAAAATAAACTTTTTGTTGATCAAATTAAAATTCAGACTAAATAAATTTAGAAATTTACTGGTCGACATCAACATTCGCAGAATGAACCTTATTGACAAAGAGTTCAAAATTGATTTTTCATAAAATTCATTATGGTAGTCATAAAATTGCGCCTGGAAATATACACTTCTATTTATTTCGGAGTTTAAGAATTAGGACATATTTCTGTACACGATTTTAATACCCAAAATTAATAAAATTTTAATTTGCCATATAGAATTCAATACTATATTCTTGATACAGATTCCAAATTAATAAATTAATCAATGCCAAAAGGTTATTTTTCAATTTAATTATAAGAAGCTGGGACTTTTCCAAAGGCAAATCATTGCATCCCAGATTATTCTAAATACGGTTTAATTTTCAAAGCATCCTAAAATTTTCATATTACTACTTTTTCTTATTTCATTTCTTTACAATATTAAATATTCAAATCATATACTTTACAAAAAAAAAATATGTTTTATTTATTAAGCTGCACACAATTTACTAGATTATTTACAAAATGTAAATATTAGCGGAAAACGTGGTATTTTTTAAAGTATTTACATGTGATACACAAATTTTATACTTATACTTATGTTTACCTAAAATACTTACTTGTAAATGATGTAGGTAGGTTACCAGCAACCAAAAAAAGAAGTAAAAACAGTTACAAATATGAACAATCAAACCAGGCATAAGTAATATTGATTCAAGTGTCTCTTGTTGAAGAAAAAAATCTTTTATTGTTATTAATTCTTTTATAAAATATGTGCATACAAATATATATATTAACGTATATATTCAAATATATTAATATTGTATGATTGCATATATGAGAAAGGTGGTCGGCCCCAAATATAAAAATGTTATGAAGAATAAAAGAATTTTTTTTGTTATGTTGTTCATCTTAGTTTTTCAAATATTTTATTTAAACTATTATTTTTCTCCATCTACAAAACATATCTAATAAAGTTGTGACATGCGACTATAAGTACGTCCAGTTTATTAAAACGCTTTATAATCAACAATCGAACGATTTTTGTTGTAAAGTGCTTAATTGAAATATTTCATAAATTTTATATCAGAAATTAAATGAATGCGGTATTTAAATTATTTTGAAATTTATTTGAAATTTATTTGACATATGTCATATATGACAACAAATGTCATATGTTTATGATTTAAAAATATAATACAACAAGTTCGATGAAGACGGTGGTAACAGTAATAATTTCAAAGTTGCAATGAGTAATAGTCTTCTATTTGGGGCACATACAATATTCAAGGTTTGTAATACAGATTCAAAACCACACCAGCCTATACACAGTGTTTACAAAGTAGTTTCTAAGTGAGTATTTTCGCACATTATTCCGGTGGATGTCTTACAGAACTTACACTCAATCTTATATTTTTTATTGAAAAATTATTATTTGAAATTAAATCTCATTTTAAAGAAAAACAAAGTTCATACGAATAGAATTTGTTCTTCGATAATTCTAAACGAAAACATCTTCAAAACAGATTTTATACACTACTTTGTAAAAACAGATTTTTCTAAAAAAAAAAATTCATTACTGAACACGCATCTATTCATTGTAGATTTTTTAGACCTTATTGAATAAGGTCTCACAGACCAAACAAAACGATATATGAAAAGAATATCTAACAAATCATTAGTGATCTTTATGACAAACAATAAAAATGTGGAAGGACAAACAAAAAAAGAACAAAAAACCAATAATAATAAGAAAACGGAAAGAGCGAGTAATTCAAGTAGCTAAATATTAAAATTATATACATGTATACAAACACATGTTATACAAACATAATAAAAAGTTGTCAAAATTCCGGATGTAATACATATTTATTTTGAAACAAAGTATAGATTCAAAATTTTATGTATGTACTCGTACTTGTTATACTTGTAGGTATGTATAAATGTATGCAAATAAAGACTAATAAATAATAATATGTGCATATGTGTATATTTTATGATGATGACAGCTATTTTCTTTTAAACTGGTTTCCTTTTTTTTTAGATAATAACAGTATATAGTACAGCTAATTAATAGATTTATTGTGTTTTTATAGTTTATTACAAAAAAAAAAGAGTCTTTAGAACAGAAAATAAAATATAGGAACATTTCGAAACGGAACAAACATTAATACGTGTGCGATATTTTAACTTTAAAAATCTTCATTTATAATAAAATTGAATTATTTAAGCTGATATGCAACAAGTATATTATGTACATAATTTCCGATTAAGTGATTCGTTTTCATATAGTGTTAACTCTCAAATAAAAATATAGTAAATTTATTATATTAAGTTGCGTGACATATACAAATTGTTAAAACAATATGGCAATAACAATGAAATGAAAATTCTATATGTTTTTATCAAATTATGTCACATATAAAAAATAAATTTAACATAACCAAATTTATACACTTGAATATTAATTATTATGGTCTCAATTTTCAGTTATTTTCGAAATAAAATCAAAATTACAGCAATGTAAAAATGGCAGCTCGATAAGCTATTATTCACTTAAAATTCGCTAAAATGATAAGAAATTAAGTTTGATTATTATTAGATCGGAATATTATTGGTTTCTTTCTGGTATACTGAGTGATATAATTGAAAATATAATTTTATTTTTAATCACACTCATTATTTGAGAAATTTATCTGACGGCAACACTATTCCAATACAATAACAAGTACCTAGTAAAATATCCATGCACATTAATATATCATATTATGCAAATAAATACCATATTTAAGCTGGGATTTCCAACTGATTGTATTGTTTATGTACACAAATATATATATATATGCACATATATACATATATGGATAGTGGTGATGATTGTAATAATCAAATAATGATGATCTAGTTTTTGTTTTTCATTTTATTTTCTTCTTTTTTTTTGCAAGGAAATTTTGCTTTGTCTCTCATATCATTATAATGATGATTAATAGCATTTGTGATCTTTTGAAGTTTTTGCGTTCGATATTTTTTTTTGGATTCGTAAATGAAAATTAGCAATAGATTAAATTTTGTATTTGTATAATAAGTAGCATATAATTAATCTAAAGAAATTGCTAATATTAAATTGAGTGACTGTGATATTTGTATAAATGATTTTTTTTCTCTCAAACTATTTGTACGAACTCAACACGAATACGAACTCAATGCGAATTTTCTGACAACACGTTCGAATAATCATAACTAACACCAATTTCACGCCGCATAATGTTAATTTAAATCAATCAAAGTTAAATGTTAGACAAATTTTTGTTAGATTTGTTGCTTGTGGAACATTTATTACCGTCATCAGAAGTGTGTTTTGTAAAATGGTTGTCAATTTTTAATAAACTGAATAAGTTGCAAATATTTAATTTGTTAGCATACCACTTTGACAAATGACATTTCCGATTACGGACTATGTTTATATTTAAATTTCAACTTTCAATATTTTAATACAATCCAAATTAATAGTTAAAATTGATGTTAGATTTATTTGTATTTATAGGCAATAATTAATTTCCAATATTTAAATTTTAATCTAACCATACGATTATATAATATCAATAGTTAATATACGCAAACTTATAACTATAAAATATAAGTATTTGAAAATATTTTAATCAATTTCTAAAATAATTTGTACAATTTTCAAACCAAATTATTAAATATAATACTAACTTAAATTTATTATTTATTCAAATGTACTTTATATTTACCCACTTATAAATTATACAAATATTTTAATAAATATATTACTATTAAAATTATATTCTATGTATATAAAATTATAATATTATGTTTTTACAGTGTAAACAATGTGGTAAAACATTCAAAAGATCATCAACATTATCAACACATTTATTAATTCATAGTGACACAAGACCATATCCGTGCCAATATTGTGGTAAACGTTTTCATCAAAAATCTGATATGAAAAAACATACGTACATTCATACAGGTAAGTTTAAACAAATTATAATTTAATTATTTACATACATATAGTATTATTATATACAAATATATACTTAAGAAAATAAGAAAAAAGACACAAGAAAACAAAAAATAAAATTCTTACAAATTGGGTATAATTGTTCCATGTTGATTTAAAAAATAAAATGAGGGAAAATTTCCCCCATTTATTACAATTTAAGATCAGTCACGGATTTCATATTATTATGATTTTCCCCTCTTATTATATTGTATATAATAAAATTTTTATTATATTTTACTTTATAACTTTAAGTGATTTGTTGTTATTCTTTGCTTGAATTACATATACATAGTAATGCCAAAAAGAATACAATATAAATACACATGTATATGTGAATGTGTAAATGTGATTTGTTGTTAACAAATGTATGTATACAAATCCTTGTTTGAAACCTTTTAGTAATCAAAACATGATATGTTAATGTTAATATACAATTATATAATTGACATATCTGACATTTTACACACTATTGAACATTTAAAATATAACAATTTAGAACAGTGTATTTTCGATCAATTTTATTATTTTTTCACACTTGCTTTTAAAGAACCAGATGATTATTAAAATTGTAATTAGAATTCGTAAAATTATGAAAGCAATGATAACTGTAAACAGGTTAAACATTTTGATAACCGGTCGATATGTTTGAGACGCCCTCCGTTTTTAACATCAGACCAGATCTGTCAAAAAATTTAATTCATGTTCGCTTTTTTAAAGAGTAACGTTCAGAGCAAGAAATTCGTTCTCACCGTCAGAAAAAAAAATTTCGAAATTCATTTAATTTATAACATTATTTTGACACTTCAAATAAAGATGGCAGAACAATGACATATTTATTCTTTATATTTTAAAATGACAGAATTATCTTTATCGTTTCCGTTTTTAAAAGTAGAGTTTTAACTGATGGTTCAAATTTTAGAACAATAAAAATTTCTATAAATTTTTAACAAAAAGTGGTCGTTTATTGAGCGAATTCGAGTTTCATATAAAATGACATAAGACTCAAAGAGAAAAGTAGTGATTGACAAATGAGTGACTTAATATTTTTATTGGTAAAAATTTCTGAAAAAATTATTTGCCTTTACTTTTTTTTTTGTTATTGCTGGATTTAGCTCAAAATAATTTTTATCTGAGAAAAGTAAATTAATAGACTACAAGATTGTTATTAGCCTCAAAGTATGCAATTTTTCAAATTATAAATTTACTAACTGTTCCATCAAAATTTTTCTTAAAACTAGAATCTTCAAAAAAATATTAGTATTGCACCGAATTTAAAAATATTCACAATATTCAACAATTTTTTCAAAAAGTGAAGTAAGTATAACTAACTTACTTTTAATAAATTTTCGTTTTATAATTATATCATGCACTTCCCAATTTTTCATTTGTAACATATTTACATTTCAAAATCATTAACAAAAACAATCTATAATAAAAAAGAAAATCACTTCAAAACTTAACAACTCTAAATTCAACAAATTACATATTTATTATCCTTGTATCGTAAATCCCTTCCGCTTTTTAATGTAAATTAAAGTAATTATTATTGTCCTTGCATAATAGCCATGTCCCTTAATATATTTACATACTGTTAATACGTTAATATCCTGAAAAAGGAAAAAAAATATAAAGTTATTAAAATAAGAAAAAAAAGGGTTGAATACAAAGGCATACAGGTGGAATATTTTATTTTTTAATATTTTAATTTTTTCAAACATGAAATTTGAGTAGTTTCGAAGGGGGCAAGACACATTTAAGTAATGAAAAGTAAAAGAAACTTGTTAATAAATAGTTATAATTAATTTTAAAAATCAAAAACAAAAATACAAATTTTATTTTGTATTAAAAATCATTAAAAAAAATCATTATTAAGTTTTACGATTCAAATCAAAGGTCTCATAAATTATATAAGAAACTTTGTCTACTGAAAAAAAACTTTATTTTTTTAATTACAATTTAATATGAGATTTTTAACAACTGTTTTATATTGAAAATTTTAATATTTTCATGATTTCTCTAGAAATTCTCTAACAATTCATTAAAATTTTTGAAGTACATTAATAGTAAAATTAAATTTTCTGAATCATAAGCTGTACGTATAGTACATTTTACTTTAGTACATTTCGAATTCGCTATTGAATCAAAAATTTAAGTACCTTAAATGTTATTAGATTGAATCAAAACTTTTAATAATTCAAAAAAATCAAATTCCTTGTTTTATACTGATGATATGACCCCAACTTATTTAAAAACAATTCAAGCGATAACTGCCACTGCAGCAACAAGTTTAAATAAATAATGCATTTTAATAATATGGGAATTAAATTACGAAGACAATAAAGCAAAAAAAAAAACATTTTATATAAATTAGGGAATTTTTTTTCTTCTAATTATGCTCAAACATTAAAATCGCGGCGAAATAATTTTTATAAAAGGATTTTGAAATTAATCATAAAAATTACATTCTTATACATATATGGCGTCATATAGATTGTAATAATTGAAATATGAAAATTGAATATTGTAAAATTTTTCAGAATATTCTAGAAATATAATAAATTTTATAAGGACATCTTTAAATGAGGCAATTTTAACTATTTCTTATAACTTATGACATTTTTTAACAAATTACGACATTTACGACATTTTTAATAAATTCAAATAAATTGTCAGAGTTGACATAGTTATAGCATTAAACTGGCCAAAATACTTTTTCAAACAATTAATGGACCACATTAATATTGTTATAACACCAACCAAATTCAACAATCAGCCGTCGGCAAAATACGGCCCACTTCATTGTACTTCAAAATGTTGCCCATTATACTGCTTGCAAGAGAAAAATATATTCGATTGCGACTATTGAAAGTTTTCAAAAAAAAATTTAAGAATTAAATCATAGAATTGATTAAAATTTCATACGTATTTATTATGTGTCAAAACAAATAATCAATAATGTCAGTTGAAAATGTCATATTTCTTGTAAGTAAGTCATATTTCTTGTATGTAATGTAAAAAACTTCAATGGCCTATACTCACACTCACATAGTACATATTTGTCTATAACCCACAAAAATTTGCCGACGGTTGATATATACTGTTTTACTTAATAAGGTATATAACACACTAAAACCAATGCCAAATGCTGCAAAACGTTCAGAGCAAAATTGTATTTAGAAATACACGGAAATTCCGTTTCATCTAAAACAATATTAACTAAAAACTACTTCGGAGAAGTTGGAAAGTGCAAACTTTATAAATGGAATGTTATTTTGTACATAAATTTTGTATAGAACAAATAAGAACCAACCTAAATTATAAAAAATTTGATATTTATCTTCTACCGGAAAAAATGCGCATAGCTAACTCTTTATCTTTCTCAATTCTCGAGTACTCCTTTATATAAACGGGTGTAATTAAGGTCCTTTATAAAGCAAATGAATATTAAACACCTAAAGTGTTATACGGTTAAAATGTTTCTATGTCTTTAAATGGAACACTTCAATTTACTGCCACGTCGTTTAATAGTTTAACATATGTATATATGTATGTATATGAATTTGAATTACTACAATCAAATTTCAATAAAAATCACTCAATCGTTTTAAATTACTTCCAAACGCGAAGAACACTAATGTATATGTCATTTTGCGTGTATTTCTATAATTTATATTCGTTTTTGAATTAAAATGATTAAAGCTGTATATATGTAGATAGGAGGGTTAATAATAATAAAATAACGATGATAGATAACAAAAATCACATTAAGTGTTATAATTTTAATCACTGATTTAATTACATTAATTGAAGCATTAAAGTTATACGTTACTAAATATTAATTTTTTTTTTAATTTTTGATTTGCATTTTGAATTGCAATAATATATTATGAAATTTTTGTTGTAATAAATGTTATACAAATTGTAATATAACTGTTATATTGCAATTTGTATAACAGTTTTTTATATAACAGTTTTATACAAGATCGATATTTTTCTTTACATTGTGAATTGTCAAAATGTCACATTGGAAATTTCAATTAATATTTTTATAATTTTTTATTAAAATAAATCTGTTGACAGTTTTTATTCATTTGCCGTACTTCAATTCAATCGGCAATAAACATAAAATATTTGAATTTAGTAATGTATGATTAGTTAAAGAAAACAAAAACTCTGCAGATATGAACAGCACATGACCGACGTCGTTGAATATTTTCCAGTCATATTTTAAACATTTTTTATATCGTTCTTTCGAAGAATATAGCTCATGCAAGCAAATCCGTTGACTCTTCCTTAAATTTCATTCCATAATTTAAAGGGGGCGTACGTTACAATAATCCAGCTTTAACAGTTATAATTACCTAAAGTAATCTGAACTACCTTTGAAATTCAAATTCTTTTGACACAAAACTTCACTCAATCATAAATGTGAAGCAAATCGATTCAAATAAAACTGGAACACCAAAATTTACAAAAATCATTAAAAACAATTTAGTACGATCACAATACCATTTCATATTGCATGCTACAAATGGTCTACGAAAATTATTGTTCTTTTAATTTCAATTTTCATTTAATTTCTCTTTTTACAAAATTTCTTGTTTTTTTTTTACAGGTGAGAAACCTCACAAATGTACAGTTTGTTTGAAAGCATTTAGCCAAAGTTCTAATTTAATAACACATATGAGAAAGCATACTGGATATAAACCATTTGCATGCGGATTATGTGATCAATCATTTCAACGTAAAGTCGATTTAAGACGACACCGTGAAAGCCGTCACGAAGAAAATTTTTCTGGTTTAAGTTTAGATGATAATAAATATAATATGGTTACAAAAATTGAAGTGACAAGTAGTTGCTGAATATGACAATTTTGTTATGTGACAATTAAATAAAATGTCATAATATTTTTATTAATTTACCTATAAATTTATCAAAATGTTTGTACATATAAAATTATATTCATTAAACAAAATTTGAAAGAAAATTATAAAAACAAATTAAATCTCATAATTCAGATATTTTTTTTTTTAATTTTGTATAGAAAACTTTGATAAATGGAGTATATAAAAATAAAAATAACAATTAATTCCGTAATATAAAAAAAAAATAAAAATTTATGGAACTTTTTTCGTTATCACTAATATTAAACCACAAATATTTATTAATTAAAACACCAAAGAATTAATTTTTGGAATAAAAACAAAAAAAAAATACAGAATGTTACCACATTTTATGTGAGTTTTGAGAAAAATAGAAAAAATTCCCAAAGAGATTTTACAAAAACAAAAAAAAGTTTTAATAAACAAATATTACAATATTCAATTAACAAATTTCACATTAGATGGCAATTTAGAAACAAAAACATTATTGTAACACTTGCCCAACTAAAAGTAATCCTGATACTACATGATTGCGTTTATCATTGTAAAGTTACACTAAATTTTAATATGACAGCACTGAAAAGTTTATTCTCTTAATTGAACTAAAATATCATACTTTCACTTGGACAAGTGAATTAAAATTAAGAAAATTTACAGTTAACAAATTCACATCTGACAATATATTGATAAATTTCAATTTTGACAAATACAAACTAAATTAACACAACAAAATAATATTGAGAAATTAAGACAATATTATGCCGAACGCAATACTTAAATACAAGAATAAAATTAACGTAACATTACAAAATGCCATTAATTTTTAATAAAAATATTATTTGCTCTTCAAAATCAAAAATTAATTTACAATTATTTCGTTAAAAACACACAGATTATTTTACACAACTTCAAATAGATTTTTAAATAAAATTTTAATTTAATAATATATTAGTTATAAAATTATTAAGTATGTAGTCTTTATAACCAAAGTTTTAAAAAATAAATTATTAAAATTATAATTATAAATACAAATATAAAATTAGAATTAATAATTTGATTTTGTAAAATAAAATCTTAATTTAATACTTTTTTGTTCTAAATTATTAAGCTTATTATAAATTGATTAATTCACATTTAGGAAACAAAAATAAAAAAAAAAAAATTAAATACAATGTTATTCAAGATAAAAATTTTTTAATTTTAGAAATAACAAAATTAAAACAAGAATTTAATGAAATTTAAAACATTTGACTTTTGATGATTAACAAAAATAAAATAAAATTTAACTTCTAACGATCACCGACAGATGATGTCGGCCGTCACACGAGAAAAAAAAAAATTGAAAAATTATCTGGAAAAAAAATCTTGTATGAAAAAAATTTTTTCCTTAATTTTACTAAGTTTCTCATTTGAAACGCTTTATGTTCACTACACTAAATAAAAATAAGCGCACAAAATTTAAAAAATTTTAATTTTAAAAAAAAAGCCACATTTGATTGAGAAAACAAACGTCAAATATAAATAAAATTTTTGAATTTACCCAAGTAATTTCTAATTCATTTCTTAACGATTAAAATTTTTTTTCTACTTCTAATTATTCCTGATTTGACATTGTGTTATTAAAATTATTGCAACTATTTAAATCTCGTTCTTGTCACAAAAAAAATTCCAACTTCAAAAATATTAAATTTCTATAAAAAATTTTTGTCTTGAAATTGTTAATTGTTATAATCAAAATTTGCATTCACAATATTATTTCAATATTTGTTTAAAAATTAAACACAAAAAAAATTAAAAAAAAAACAAGCGTAAACACATAGACATTAAATATAAATAATTTATTTTATTTTTTTAAGTTAAAATTGTAATAAATAAAATTATAAAAAGCAGTAAACCAATTATGTAAACATCATAAAAAAAAAACAAAATATAAATTTCAAAAGAAAAATTTTTCTATGGTTTCGATTTTCTCCCACAAATTCAAAAAGTTTGTTGAAGTAAAAATTGACATAATATGTCAAAACAAATCTTCAAATTAAATTGTTTTTTTTTTTTTTATATATTTCAAATTAATGAAAATATTTAATAAATTTACCAAAAAGAAAATATTATGTGCAAATTTTACTTCAAATAAGTATTGAATTAAAAATTTAGAGTTTAATTACCTCACAGTTTCGAAATTGAGTACTGCATCACTTTTCCCATGACGGTTCTATATTTCTCTTTCTCTCTCTCTCTTTCATAAACTTACTTCGACGTTTGTAAATAAAATATGCTCTGACAAGATATTTCCATTGAATTTATATTACTAAATAGAAATTTAAAAAAAGAATTAGAAAAATTTAATAAAATCAAAAATTTTAAGGGTAAAAATAGAAGTAAAGCGGTGAGCGACAAGTACTGACGATTTCCGTTTTTACCCAGAACAACAACGGAACGATAAAATCAATTGCTCCATATTTTGCATGCAACATACACATGGATGTCAAAAAAAAACCACAAACTGCTAAATATAATTTTATGGTATTTTACTTCCGGCGGTAAAGTACGGGTCGGTACTTTCATTTCATTCTGAACAGTTTCATTTATTTTATATACTATGTTCGTATTTTAAATTCATTTCGATATTTTGCAGCGGAAAATCGCTGTTAATCTGTCACTTGTTACTTAACAGATTTAATTGAGAAAAATCAAACAAATTTTTTGACTACATTTTTGACACATAACACTGCGAAATTTAAAAAAATTATAATAGGATACTTAAAATATTTTGTGTTAAAATTAAGTACATAAAATCGAAATCAAAAAAAAAAATTTTTTTCTATTTGACATTTTTATTTTATATACTGAAAATAAAATTAAAAAAAAAAATTATAATGAAAACAGCTAAGTACCAAAGAAATTGTTTTCTTTTTTTTTTTCTTCCTTTTTAACAAAAAAGGTTTTCAATTAAAATTTTCAATTAAAACCTGCTAAAAAATTTAAAATTGCATAAAACTAGGTGCAAAAATTAACTTTTTTGTTTTTAGAATGAACTCGATTTAATTTACAAAAGATCCTAAAACAATTAAAAAATAACAAAAGAGTTTTCATAACTTGTTAAAATTTCAAGATTTTATTTAAATTTTTTTAAATAGAAAACGTAAAATAATCAAATATTTTTATTTTAATTTGCAATATAATGGTTAATATTGCATGCCTGCGACAAATGGAATTGTGGCAGGAATTCAGAAAGTTTAATTTATATTGGTTGAAAATTAGATCGCTTCTTTTCGAAAAGTATGGTTTTGAAATTCAACAATTTTTAGTAATTTCCACGTAGCTGTGCATTGTTCTTAAATTGACAACAGTTCACTTCAAAAATTCTTTAATTAGTACGGGATATAAAAAATTTTTAAAGCCAAAATTTTTAAGTTTCTTTAATTTTTTTTTGTAAATAAATAATTACTGCAATTAATGAATATTGTGAATTACGATAAAAACAAAACAAACATTATACAACTTGAATTTGGTTGCTATTGTTATCCTTATTTTGAAAATTCTTATTTTCATTTTATTTTTAAAGTCTACCTCAATCATATTTACATTGATATTTATAGCATACTTCACTTAATATCCATAAAAATCAAATTAATCCTGCCAACACCCTCTCTGTAAATTTCAACAAATCAAACAAAAAGATTTTCTAAATTACACAATTATTTTGTACATAATTAAATTTTACAATTATGAAAATAATTTAATTAGTTTTAGTAAAATTACAATTATTGTAAAAGAAATTTAAAAATTGTTTAGTTTTTAATAATTTAATTAAATTTTAAAAATAAAAAGAAAAATAAAAATAGTAAAAAATATTTTCAGTTTTTTAGAAATAATTTTTTTTTTTAAATAATTATTCTAAATATGTTGCTTAAGATTTTGAGTCTGCTATAATTTATAAGGAAAAAAACAAGTTGAAATAAATTAAATTTTCGATTTTAGAAAAAAATAGTTAAAATTTAATGAAAAAAAAAAAATCCTTTTTTTCTTGAACTTGTCCCCGTCTACCAAAATAAAAGATCTCCAGTCAATTTTACGTCAATTCTTAATTTTGGTACAATCTGAATTTTTAACGAAAGTAAGAATGTACTAAAATCACTTTGTATCATTATGTCAACCAGCGAAATTGACACCAACTTGACATATTTATGCAGACAAAAATTTCATTATGCATTAAAAAAAGAAAAGGAGGGAAACATCAAAATGTAAGTGAAAAATTATTTTTGTTTTGTAATTAAAGGTATGCAGCTGACTAAAGTAGATTTGCAAGTCTACACCATACTACATATTCTGCGCAAAAATTTTGCATTTTTGGTAAACGTCCTGTGTCCATGAACCTTGTATGTTATAAAAGGCAGAAGACAATTTAAGGAAAAATCAGCAAGGAACAATAAATAAAAAATTAAATTTTTATGTGTCAAAATTGAAACGCCCGCCTATTTCAAATGTCTTCAATACAAAACACATAAAAAACAGAAACTCAATATCTTTTTCGAAACATCTAAAGAGACAACTGAATAAATTCTTAAATGAGATGAAATTGAACCATGTATTTTTAAGTTTGTCTGGACCTTTAAGTTAAATGTAATATAAGCTTAGAAATTTTTTAAGACTTTCTTTCAAGAAATCTTCTGCAAACAAAGACGGCGTAACTAGGTCTATATTTTTGGAAAAGTTTCCTAACAAAAGCTTTTTTAATAATATGCAGCACGACCATATTATATAGCTTAAATTTTCCAGAGATCTTCCCCAGATTCTTACGAAATCTTTTAAAAAAAGTAAAAATCAAAATTTTTGGAGATATTTTCGGTGATATACATGTTTGAATAATCATCACATTTGTATCATCACAGTAAAAGTAAATATTTGTGGTATATTTCAAATCTACAACTCTTTTCTTTCTTAAATAAACACATAAACAACAAATGGAGAAAAGAGCGGATATAACTAGAAGAGTAAGATATAGATTCTGAACAAAAATATTACAAAATTTATTGCTTTCTTCTTGATGTTTCAATATGGAATGTCATAAGAATATAATATTATCCTAATATTTTATAATACACCCGTATAAATATAAGATTTATCATCTTCATTTTTCCAAAAAAAAACAATTTTAACATTATGTCTACTTCTTCAGTATGGTGTTCAAATACTAAAATTAATATTATTGTTGTATTCTGCCCCATAATTAAGTTGACAAACGATGACCTTATTAACCTTTTCAAGAAGGAAATATGACCATTTTCTAGAAGCAAATATAATTGAAATTTTCGGATTTATCAGTGATTTTCGTACATTCCAGTGTATATTGAAAACAAAAATGATAGATTTATATTTTCATAATTTCAGAATTGTTCCCCTAAGACCTAAAAGTAAGTCGTTTGTTTGCAAAAAAAAAGCATAAAAACTTGTTCAACTACTCACCAAAAGCCACGATTTGGCTTAAATACATGAGCTACGACTTTCTAGTGCATTAACAGATTATGATGACGTAATCAAAGGAACGAGTCAAGACAAAAAATTAAAAAAATTTTTTTCACCTCGATTTAAACTCGAACCAGTAACTTACCGCTTTCTAGGCGGACTTTTCTTTACATTGCTTTACAGTACATGATGACGTATTAACTGGTTAAATTTTATAGCTTAAATAAAAACTATACTTTGAAATACCTATAGTCATTACCGTTTTACAAGTCCAAAATCAGGAGCTTCCGTCTAGCGTTTTAACGCTTAGAAAAATTCCATCAAAAATTAATGTTTCATAATGAAAAGAGAAAATTAATTTAATATGCAATCTTATATACTAACACTTGACATTTTGGAATCGCAGGGTCCCGCGAATTACAATTGCCTTAATGACCAGTAAATTTTCAATAAACCAATATTATTATTAATGAAAATAAATAAACAATTTTTTTACATATGAATCGCCTTTAGTAAAATGATCCCTGACTTTTTCATATATAAAATGGCAACAGGTCAATATTCTATTTGATCTAATAAATCTTTAAAATTGCAACCGCACCAAAATAAAAAACAGGAATAAACAAAATTTAATTTTCAAAATGAATGCATTAATTAAATTCTACTCTCTTTAACCGTGCTTTATATCTTTTCATATCCCCCTTTTGAGTTCACCGATTAATGATTAATACCGAATAAGGCTTAATACGAAAGAAACATTTTAAAACACGGTTATTCAACTTTCTAATTATATAGGAAAAAAATTATTCGGTCTTTTTCTACTTTAAATGATAAAAATCAAATTTTTTCTCTTTTTACAAAGTTTACAACTAAGGCAACTTTGTTTTTCTTAAGTTCTTTAAACTTTCCTCGGATAGAAAACAACAAAAAAATCATGAAACAAAATTTAAATTTAAATTTTTAAATAAACATTTTAATGTCAATGTTCTTATATTTTTATTTTTTTATTTATTTATATAATAACAAACCGAATTATATTTATTCCGATTCGATGACATTTTAAAATATTCCTTTAAATTCGTCCTTTTACTCTGTTTTGATAATTGGAAATCCTTTCGGACATTAACATTTGATACATTCACAATATATATATGTACATACATAGAAATTTGAATTTACATTTTGAAGTTCAACTACACCACTTTATAGTGAATTTAAAAAAAAAAATTGAAAAAAATATGCTGCTATCAGTTTTATTCTGTCCGTTTGTTTATATCTAGGCTTACAGATCTTCTATAGAATACATTGTATACAATGATCGAATGTACGCGAGTGGATCTTATTGAAAACATTATTTCTCTAAAACAAAAATATTTTCACGCTTTCTCCCATTTTCATCTCTATCTCAAAAACGTAAACTTTTGACAAGTAAATGTGTTCACATCTATGGCAATTTGTTAATTCAGATAAAAGCAGTAAGACCAGGAATTAGTTCTTCTGCTATAAATAAATGTCAGAATATAAATGAATGTCAGGCTATTGAATTGATCTTTCAAATTAATTAAATATGACAAACTAGTTTCACGCTCATTTTCGTAATTATTTTCCTTCTATTTTCAAACTCGAATCAGGTTTCGATTGCAATAGTTTCCGAGTTATTGTCTTTCGATAATTGTCCTTTCAAAACTCCATGACCTAACAAACTTGTATAAGGGCACAAATATCGAAATTTCTGTAAAAATAAATTATTATTTTAAGATTTTACCTAAATTTATGCAAGTTTTATTGTAATACAAAAAAAAAGAGATTTGCAATTTTAAAGAGACGTGATTAAATAAAGAGAAGTGTGCTGTTCTATAAGCTATGACTTTGATCAACTAATATTTTTAATGTTATATATACCACATATTATTATACGTTATACGTAGATAATATTTGTTTCAATAACATATATGTAGATATTATTTAAAAATATTGAAAAATCGTTCAAGCGAGCAATGACACCATTTAAAATTCCGAAAAGGAAAAAAAGTGCCTAAAATATCGGAAAGTTGTTAACATATGTTAAAATATTGCACTGATGACTACTTTTTGGATGAACTTCAAAGATGATATTATTATATAAAGAAGTAGGAGTAAAAAAAAAAGTCAAAGGAATAAATCCTTTTGCTTTCTGTTTTTATATAGGAATTGATCCTTTTTTAGCAAAAGAAAAACAAAATTTTTTTAAATACCCTTATCTTTAATATCTTGTAATTTTTCTTATATTTGGCTTCCAGATCACTAACATTTTTTTTTTCAATATTAGAACTTTTTTTCTCGTTTTTCGCTCCTTAAAACTTTTTTGATCAACTGTATTTTTTTTATGCGTGTTTTATTTTGCCACTGTTCTTTCTTCTTAATCAAGCCAACTTTATTGTATAGGAATATTATTAAAATAAAAAACAAAAAAAAAAGAAGAATTAAAATGAAAACAAAAAGACAAAATTTATGACACACCGTCAGAAAACCCAGCTGTTCCAAAAAAAAAAAAATTGTTTTTCTTTTTTTTTCGTTTTTACCAAAATCCTTCTTTTAAACTTACACAATATACCCATATGCAATTTTAAATTGTGAATGAACTCGCAAATGAAAAGAAAAAAAAAATTGAAAGATGTGAGCGTAAGGAATTTGAAAAAAAATTTTAAAACTTATTAGGATGACATATTTATAAATTTGTCAGAGTTTTGAACTGCAAGTCCTTTTTTTTCAATCCAAATTATTGTATTGTTTTTACATTTTTATATGTAAACTTTTGTAAGCCCTCTAATATATAATGAGGTCTTTAACTCCTTTTTAACTCTCAAATCAAAAATATAAATAACTAATGCAGTTATTTATATTTTTAATTTCTCGACTGTTCAATTTTATTTTACAATTTTCCTTAGAATTTTCGATTAAGAATAGTTTGACTATTCGAGATTGTATGTCTAAGATCAAACTAGGGCTCGTCATCACATGTATAGTAAAGATACATGATATGAGTTGTGGGTTCATTCATTAATATGTACAATTCATACCCAATTTAAACCTTTTCATTTTAATGACTCCGAATAGCTTACATTTTGTTTCTTTGCTTTACTTTCCTTGGGAATATAAGGCTTCCAAAAAGTTTCTTTACACTGTTCTCTGTTATTCCTATATATGTATGTCCGAAAAAAGAATATAAAGGCCAGAAATCTTTATTGCTTATTCGTCTCTCGCTTCTATTTATGAAGACCCGTATTTTATTTGTGTATTCATCTTTTGCTAGCCATGTTTTAGAGTCATACAACAGGAACAATTTCAAATATGTGTTTTGAATATTCTTAGTTTTGTATTCCTGGATAAATGTGGGAATTTGCAAATGGTTCATTATCTGCAAAGCGCCACCAGCGCTATTTTCGGTGTCTCATTGATCCATCCGGTTGTCGATATTATACTGCTGAGATAATTGAATTGTTCGAACTGTTGTATTGAGCTTGTGTTTATGAAGAAAACGATAGGAAGTAATTATGTTAATTACTAATTATGAAGTAATTAGAGTTTTTCTCGTGTTAGCTTTCAGACCTACTTCTTTTACATGTATTTGAAGCTCATTCAGTTTTACTTACATGTCTGAATGAGTCTAAGTCAACAGAACGATATCTTTTGCGTACTGCAAATCTTGCACGTGACCTTTTAATGTCCATTTGTATGCTCCTTGAAATGGATGTTGACTTCCGCATAGTTTCATCTAGTGCTATAGCTTACATCAATAAAATATTTTTATTGTTTTCATTTTAATATTTTCTATTAAAAACCTTTTTCCCACTCAAAACAGTCGAGAAATATAATTAGAAATATATGAAGATCTAAAGATCAATTTTATTATATTTCGAAAGAAGTTCAAAACAAAGGTCAATGACAATATTTTATAAAGAAAATTAGTTAAACATAGGTTGAACTATATTTTTGTGGAAAGGTTTTTAAACTTTAATTTGAAAAGGACTTTAACATTTAAGAAATTTTGCAAAATATTATAAAAAACACAATGAGTGGCAAAAGATTAAAATAGCAAATACGGAAGAACTTTTAGAAGTTCTAATCAATTTAAAATTTTTACTTTTACGGTTTTTGAAGCAATAGCATGACGATTACTCTTTTCCTGCCGGCAGCATATGAATCAAAAGAAATTTTGTAGGAAAATGAAAAAGACTCGTTTCGCCTCCATTTAAGTGTAGTACTAAATCTTATGCCTATAGTTTATGTTTCCAAATACCTTAGATTCTAAATAAAGTAATATTTTTTTATCGTTATTTGAATTACATTCCATTTACCCTTTAAATGCATTCAAAAATTAATGTGTTCATATCTCAAGAAATGTGAAAATTGTAGTGTCAATAATTGGATTTAATCACTTATATCTTCTCAAATTCTTATCTTTAATTTTTAGAGCTCTTCCACGCAAAAAAGGCTTCTTACTTAGCAACCATTTGTTCTCATTTAATTATTTTTTAATTCATCACATACACACATACACAATTTGTTCAATTATTTTATACTCAAGACTAATTTTAATCCTGTCATATATGTATGGCGTATACAGGAATAACAAAAATTTTTGAAACGAAAAAAAAAATATATTTTTAATGAATTTATTAAAAAGAATACCTTAATGACCAAATCAAACGCTATGTAATTTTTAATTTAATACGAACACACACTTTTACAATTTAATTTAAAATATTTTATTATATACAATAACAATGAATGCATAAATCAAAGTCAACACTCATATTGTGATAACTGATAACTGATTTCATGTTAAAACATGTCATAAATGAAAAATTACATTTAAAATCAGAGCAAATTAAATTTAAAGAAAAAGAAAAAAAAAAGTTAAAAGAGAACCCTATTATTAATATTATTTAACCAGACATTGTTGTTAACTAGTGGAGTCAAAAATGACAATTATTAATTGAGATTTCTTTTTAAGAGATCTCCAGCGTGTTCTTCTCTTCTTTAATATTTGTAATATTTTTGCAACCGCATACACAATAAAAACTGAAAATTTTTATTCGTATAAAATTTCTTCCACCTACACACTATCCTTCTGTTTTAGGACGCACTAAAAACATAACACGAATATATTGTAAGTTTCTTTGGCATTTTAAAGAATAATAAAACTTTCCAACAATTTAATTTTTTCAAATTAAAGATAAGAAAAATATTACACAACATACACAAAATATACAATGCTATATACAATAAAAATAAAACAATTTGACAATGTACAATTTGAATTGGGTCCTAATTTATGTAACAATACGAAAATTTTTATATTTACTTATTCTGAAATGTACACTATATACAAGTATAGTTAAACTATATACACAATATACCTAGATATCTACATTTATATACATACAAGTAATTATTTATCAAAGAATTTCCTAAAAAGGAACACAAAAGATCGTACAATAGAATCTCATGTTACCCCTGATCGTAAATGTCACTTAATTTAGTGATAAGATATATGTAGATTATATGTATGTATATAAAAATACATGTATTCAAATGTTATTTTTTTAGATACTGAAAGTGTTTGATTATAAGCTATAATTTTACTAAACTACAAATTATATTTAAGTTAACAGATTTTTGCAATTAACATAGAAATTTTAATAACTATTATGAAAATCAAATCATTCGAATTCCAAAAATTAAATTTTCTAATTACTATTACAGTATCTAATATTTTAATAAATCTGTAATGGTTCATGTCTAAACTTTTAATTTATTTCATA
The DNA here is from genome assembly GCF_029603195.1 of Condylostylus longicornis. Taxonomy (NCBI): domain Eukaryota; kingdom Metazoa; phylum Arthropoda; class Insecta; order Diptera; family Dolichopodidae; genus Condylostylus; species Condylostylus longicornis. The sequence goes on along the minus strand of NW_026578052.1, from coordinate 1,534,035 downwards.
TAAATGTCGTTACAATAAATTTTGACAATTAATTAATCGATTACTCATTTTATTCGATTATTATTAAATTAATTAAACGCTTTACTTACTCCCAATTCACAAAACTATTCGTAAATATATTATTGAAATTTTGTCAAATATTTAAAAACTTTCACCCAAAAAAGATTTCAATAGAGAATAAGTCGTATTATAGAAGATGTTATTGAAAGTGAGGATACTGACCATTAACTACCGAGGATGATTTTAATAAGTATCTAAAAGAGATCAACCGGAAAAATTAAGCTTTTTGCAAATCAATCTTCAAATTAAAGAGCAAAACTAAATTAAAAAATTTAACCTGGTTCACTAAAAGAAATATTCCAATTAATTAATAATCAAATGTTAATTTTATGTAAAGGTTTTCAAATACATACTGTAAATAAGAATTTTATCTTTATCTTATTTCATCAAGTATATCTTTGTTATATTTTTAGATCAAGTATGTTAAAAATTGTACAGTAAAAATTAATCAATTGTCATGTTGTGATTCAATTTTATCATACTTAATGAATTCAATTTGATATTTTAGGATTATGCTCCAATGTTAATATATTCAACTAAGATAAATCTTATAGTTGTTGAAACGTTAATACATCAAAAAATTTTTAAACTTCAAAACTGCGTATTGTTACATACATATGTATGCGCGTATGTATACTCTTACTGTAACTTGTACTCGTAATTGAATCATTCTTAAAAATCAAACTCAAACTGTAATCAATCATCAAAAATTTTTTATATTTATACATACGTTTTTGCATACATAATATATATATACATATATTTAACATATTATTATGTATTTATATCACATGTCTGTATAATAAAAATATTGCAAAACTTTTATCTAATCTCAATTTAAGATATAATTTTCATCTCCTTTTTTAAACTAAGATTTCAAAAATCAAAACTTTAATGACATTTTTACCCAATCATATCAATATTTCTTAAAAAAATAGTATACGAGTATATGTATATTTACATATATGTACAAATAAAAAATAACGAAGATTTTTTCATAGAATTGCAGAACAAATGGATGAATAATGGGCAAAAAGGTAAAATTTAAGATCAAAAATTAAGAAAAAAGTTCTGCCTCTGTAGTAGCACGAATTAGATTTGTAAGAGCAAAGAAAAATGACATGGCAAATATGCAGCACCAAGTGTTAAATTATTAAAAACCGGTTAAAATAAAAATATTCCTAAACTACTGCAAAATTACAAAGTGGTTGGTCAAGTCCAATTGCTTCAGTGCTTAGTCTATAGATAACAAAAATTATTCCTTCAAATAAATCTTTAACAGACATAATTAAAAAATTTTTAAGCAAAATTTTTCCATATAGAGAACGGGATTTTTCCTAGAGAATAAGAAGGCTTTCTTATTTATGCGACCGAGGCGGATTTAAATATACATCTAAATCCTTTCAAAACTTCCGTTTAAATCCATAATATCATCCACACGGGAGGTTTATTCTTTTGATCAAACCGTATATTATTGTATAATTTAAAAAATATGTGCGGTATAAAAAACAATTCATCATATATGATGATGATAAAGAGATTACGATAAATTACGGGATTCAATGATTGACTTTCGAGCATAATAAAAAAAATTTCTTGAAACTAGTTCACATATTTTTCAATTGAAAATAAAATTTTGATTTAAAAATAAAAACCTGAAAAAATTTAATTGAAAACAAATTAAAATACAAAAATTACTGCAAAATTTTTCAATTAATTCAATTGAATTTTCAGTAATAAGATTTCAGTAAAAATAAAGAATTAAATTTAAAATTAAAATATAAATCATTTTTTTATCTTTTATTCGCGTTACCATTGTACTTTTATTAAATAAATTAAATTATATAACAATTTGAAAACAATTGAAATTTCCATAGATCCAAAATTTTTTTCATATGAAAAATTATTTTGCAATTTTGTATCTTTCACTTTAAATTTCCTACACTGCACAATTGTATGTATATATACATATATATAAGTATACATATGAATACAACATAAATTTTACATATAAAAGAAAATAATTTTAAAACAATACCCGACGACTTGTATACTAAAACAGCCACATACAATGAATCTAAATTGAAATGAATTTAAAACTGAAGAACATATAAAAAAATCGACCAAGAACACAAATATAATAAAATAGGAAATAAAATCTCCAAATTGATGACGAAAGAATCGAAATACCACCCTGTTAACAGAAAACGGCATGTTCAAAAACATAAAAAATTAAATATAAAACCAAACAACGGATAAAATACCAAACCATAACCGCATACAGAATTCAATTGTAAATTCTAACATATCCCCATTTTAGGTTTTTACTTCTTATTCTACTTTATTTTTTTTTTTTTTTGTTGGCGTTTTAAATATACGCGAAAATATTTTACTAGTTCGATTTTGTTTTTTGGTTATTCTTTTCTTTCAATCCTTATAACAATCCCGAAAAAGAAAATAACACATAAGAATAAAATCCTATTCAAATCAGCGCTTCTAATAGAAGCGCGCGGCGCAATATAACAGTAGTGAAGTTAAAGGCATAAAATACGCGTGTTTACATTCCTAAAAATAGACAAATGTCATCATGTATTAAATGTAAAACGATTATAAAATTATATATGCACATATGCACATAATATACGTTACATATATACATACCTATATATTAACGAATATGTAACATGGTTAGATACACCAACAAATGCAGAGCAAACAGTACATCATTGAGGAAAACCTAACCTAACATTATACTAAATATAACTTATAAACAAAATAACAAACGAAAATTTTTATTATAATCGAAAAATCAAAAAAAAAAAACATAAAACGAAGTTAAACAACCAACCATTTTATTGAAATCACACAATTCGTAAAACCGACAACGTATATCACATATACATGTACTTACAAAATGTCAAACTACCTACCAATTTACAATAAACATGTAAAAAAGAAACGAAAAACAATTGCAAATACTATAATTGTAACTTAAAAAAAAAAAAAAAAATAAGCCGTAAGCGCATCGCAAACACAGAACAAAACAATAATAAATTCAAACAAATAGAACAAAAACTAAAATACTACATACACAAACGAAAGTAATCTAATATGAGGAAAATTTAACAAAACTTTAAGGAACTAATTTTTTAACTTTAATGTATATGTACATATGAATATGTACATGACAATGTACAGACTTAAATCACTGGCCATACGAAAATTTAATAATATTATGCTAAGTCTATTTACAGAGTGCACACAAAATAATAAAAATAAAACTCCGATTGGAAATTTTAGTAAATCAAATAATAGTATACCTAATTAATTAAATTTAAAATTAAAGGTTTAGGTTTTGTGTATTTAATTGATGTTGGACCGCTTACACTGTTTTAGATTTATTCGACACCTTTGATTAAATAAAAAGGTAGCGTTTCTACCACGCAGTAGAGGTTTCGCTACGTTTAATTGACAGCACCTTAAGCTATTTCTGATGTGTTTTAAATTATAGTACGGCGCTAGTAGTAAAATGAGACATATTGTTTATTATTTTGGTAACAGTTCTATTTCTATTTTAATGATCAAAACTTTTATATTGTTTACTGTGTCCTTAGGAAAATTATTAAACATATTGAACCAATCAATTATTTTCGGATTTAATGAAATCGTAATAACAATTTTGACGTAATAACAACTGTCACAGAACAATTTGTATAAATAATAAATAAGTTTAAAATATTTATTCCAAATGCTCTCTTTATATTATAAATATACATAATTATATTACCTATATCTCTTTTAAAATTAAGAGTGTATACAAAATTCAATATAAAATACACAATATTATTTTTTCTCTCTTTTCGAATTTTAAGATACCCAAAACAACAACTAGAGTGTTTTTATACTAAACTTTAAAATCTATGTGATATATAGACATTAGAAGAACAACCGAATAAGTAAAAAGACAAAAAAAAATTAGTTACCAAATTTATAAGTTGCGATGCGATTTAATGGCGCTCTCTTTGCTTTTTATTTTTGTTTTTGTGAATTTTTATGAACGCGAACACAAGAATTTGCGATTTATTTGTTCACTTTGCATAAATTTTCTCTTCTTTTATTTTCGCTTTTCTTAACTCTTTTAAATTTTTTATTTATTTCTTATTTTCTTATTTTTCATTCTTAAATTCAGCTTTCTTTAAGTATAAGATTTTCTATATCTAATCCTTGCTTTTTATTGTTAAGCGAAGAAAAAGAGTTTTATACTTGTATGAACGTATGAACATAACATAAAATCATCCCATTTTATTGGAATAGAGTCAAATTAGATAACAAGGGGAGCATTCAGAATTTTTATTTTAAAATTTAATTTGTTTTTATTCATTAAAATACGAATCAACTTCATTAAAATGAAGTTGTTATAAATTTAAAGAATTAGCCAAGTACTAGTTCTTAGTCGGATTAAATTTGGTTGTTGGTAGGGTTTTACCTTTTGAAGCCGAATTATTCCGAAAAATTTGTCAATTCATTTAGCTAATAAATGTAACGATTTCGAACACGCATTAAAAACTCTGTTCCTAAGGTCTGACACACGCAACAATTCAACAAGTCGCCCAGAAAAACTTATATTTGATTTTTCAATAAAATCAGTTCAGTTCAAATAAGATATAAGATTTTACAGATCAATAGACAGACCGATACTCCCGACATCTTGTTAAAAATAGTTTAACTACGTTTCTGTTCACGGTCTATTATACAATCCTGTTGAAAAATAAAACTCATATCAAAAGCTTTTTTATAGAAAAAATTGCCAGAGTTACCGACCCCCTCTTTTTGTATTAGTTTTCTTATCTTTCTTTTAATATAAATTCACATTTCTACAACTTCAATTTACTCTATTTCAACTTATTTCATTGTTAAAATTTTCTTATTTATCTGAGCTTAAGAATTATTGTCCGTTCAATACGAAACGCAAAGATTTTTTTTGAAAAAAAAAAAATTAAAGAAAAAAAAGCAATTCCGTTGTTAGAACTGAGAACACACAGCTTCAAAAAGAAAAGCAAAAAGATGGTTAAAAACAAAACCAAAAATAGGAATGAATAATTTTGGAACATTGCCGCGGTACCAAATAAAGCGAATCACTAGCTAGTAAGGAACTACTCAAACATTGTACGTACACATATCAGTATAGAATTATATACATTCAGATGTACCTCTGCATATATTGGGAAAATGAATGAAATATATATAAACAAGTATGTAGGCATACTCCTTAAGGAATACCATATACATAAAATCAAATAGAAGTGTAAACGAAAGTGTTACCAACAGGTTTTTAAAAAGCAAACTATATTTGAATGCACATTTATTCAAAACTTCCTTGGTTATAATTCTCGGAAAGATCTTATAAATTTTCGAAAATATTTTTACGATTTAACAAAAGAGATTAATATAAAATGGAAATATGTAAAATTTAAAAATTTTGATTTCATGTTCAAAAAAAATCCCAAAAATTTGGGATATTTATTATATTATATAATTAAACGGGGGTACTCACTCCCAGAAATTAACATTAAACCATTTTTCATTACAATAATAATAAGTCACATTCACAATAATATTAAGCGCACATATGATAATTTATAACATGTGCGCCATTTGTTGAAAGCCTGTCATTTGATGATACGAAGTTATAACTCTCTTAACTGTTAATTATATTCAATAATACTTAAAATCTATTAATTATGAATAAAATTATTAAAATTATTAAAAAGTTAAAGACAACATACCTTAAAAACTCTGCTTGACGTTGTACTACCAATTTATTTTTCATTTATCATTTATAGTTCTTTAATTTTACTTATATTATAACATATAAAATATTATATTTACATATATATTTATATATATATATATACAGTTATTTTATTACCACAACTCGGCATCATGCCACCCATAATAAATGTTTGTTGCCTTGTCCTCAGATATTTTATAATACTTTAGAGGAGAGTGGAGAGTAGAGTCCACAGAATACTTTCTCAAAGAAGAGAGTGTGGAAAAAATGATTTTATTTATAATTTTCTTATTTTTCAGACGTGAAAAACATATGATATATGTATATGTAATGTGTAAAATACACAGTTAAACAATAATAAAATTATATACGTATATACATATAAAAGAAAACATACATACATTCCTATAAAAAAAAACAAAATCAAAAATTGGGTCATTGAAATGCCAACAGGTGCATTTTGATTTCTTTTTTTGTTTTTTTTTTTTTTGTTTTTGAACAATCAAGTCAATATGCAGCATGGCATACGTTAAATGTAATCAAATCACTTCATATATGTATATACACTAAAACATATAAAAAATAAATCTATATATAAATAATCTTGTAATATAAAATATTAATTAGATTTTTTAATACATACTTATATTATATTTGTAAGAATGTGATGCTTGTTTATACACCCTGATCATCCTTTAGATCAAACAAAACAAAAGAGAGAAAAGATTTGAAAAAATCAAAAATACAAAAAAAAATTTTAATAATAAAAGTAAGAGAAGATTTTTAACATCTGAATCAAAAACTCTTGCACACACATATGTGCATATGTAAGTATGAATGTGAATGATACCACACTTAATGATATGCAGTTAACCTGACGTCCTGACCGAACGAGTCAGTTTTATGCCGGCCGGTACATTTACAAATTTTCTTTTGATTGTTTCTTCTTATTTTTTTACTTTTTTATTTTTTTTATTCCTCCTATTATATAAAAAAAAAATTTACAGATTTTAAATTTTAACCTTTAACATTTAATATATGTGTTGGTCACTTAATACTCTAGGATATTTTAAGTTTAAGAAATATTGTATGCATTTGCATGATATTTTAAATTTATGATTATTTCAGTATTATGTTTCATAAAAAAAAGTAAACTTTGACAGTTGTGTCATTGTGAATAAAATGTTTTTTTTTGAAACGCAAAGAAAATCTAATATTCTGATTTATTCTGAGTATCGAAACACTAAGTGATTATTATATTTGTCGTAACAATTTCAAAATCTTTATTATAGACACGAATAATTTGTACAATTTGGTTTGTGTTTACAATAATTTTTAAATGTTTTACGATAATTATCACGACCAATCAGTGATTCGACACTCATAATAAGCCTCAATATTTCAGTAGCTTGTATCATCTTGTATTGCTTGAAAACACAAATTGAAGGAAAAATTTAATAATCACTTTAACGTACTTATTGTTTACAGAATTGAATTTTTTAGAAACAAAGTTTCTCGCCTAATTCATTTGTTTTGAAAATTTAATATATAATTTTTAAAAGCAGGCATGATCTGAAAATTTTGTCATGTGATACTGCTCGAAATTATTTTGTAAAAGAAATTGACTAAATCCTTATAAAATTACAAATTTTTACACGTTTTATTATGTACAATATCCCGAATAATCTCACAAGAGTCATATGTTTTACAACTTTGCTATTAAAAGTCATCAATAATTTAATTCAAATAATGTTATAAATGAAATATTAAATTAATACGAAAAGAATTACAATTTTTTTACAAAAAACAAAAAAAATTTTAAAATCACAACTTTATACGTTCATAATAATCCCAATAAAAGGTGTCCTTTGATGAATCAAAAGATGAGAAAAAACGTTTATATACAAGAAAACAAAAAAAAAAAAACAAAACAAACCAAAAATTCCTAAATAACATACGGTTGCATGCTTCCCATTTTAGTTGTATTGTTACACACATTCATACTGAAATATGTTATATTAAGCATATCAGGTGCATTTATCTATATATACATACATATATTATTATCATGATTGTATAAAATATTTTATCATTTTACATGAAGCATGCGCTTTAAATTTTATATAGCAACTTAATCACAGCGACCGCATCATATTATTTTCATTCCCTTACGTCACATATGTACGAGTAAGATAATTATTATGTTCATACTTCTTTAGAACACGCCAATGTATATATATATTTATAGATTGTGTGTATATTTGTATATCATATTAGCGGTTAATGACAATTTCAAAAGAATATGAAAACAAAAGAAAAAAGAAGTTTTTTTTTGCTTACTATTTTTATTATACCTGAAAAATTTTGTTCAATTGAATTTTCGGAGCATTAAAACAAAACATAAATATTCAAAAATCCTTAAAAAATATTTAAAAACAATTTTATATAATTTGGAATTAAAATTGTTCTAATTGGAAATATTAAATAATTAAAAATCTATTAAAAAAAATAAAATTTATTTTATTAAATACAAAATTCTTAAACTAAATGCTTTAAATTTTATTGCTGCAATAGTAAATTAACAGCTTATTCATAATATACTGAAATCACAAAAAATTTAGCTACTTTATTTATATGGCTACAAATCATATAAAAAAAAATGTATGTAATCGTTGATAAAATCAAAATTAGACTAAGTGTAGAAACAGATCCAGAGCGGTGAATGGCATGACGGACAATTTCCGTTATTAACGAAAAACATCGAATTGACAAAATCAAATATTCAGTATACTTTGCATAGAACTCGCATACAAAAAGATGATGACATTACAAAAAAAAGCCGCCAGCAAAAATAGGTTTTTAAGAAATTTTATTATTAATTTCTGTCCATTCTGGCCAGTCTTAGTTATATATGTATATTCTATATGAATTTTGACATTTCCACCAGCTATAATTTGCAACAAAGTGAAAACGCAATATTTTCAGAAAATTCATTTGCCATCTACATTGTAAAAAATTGCAAATAATCGTAAAAAATAAGTCTACTACTACTACTAGAAAGATTTATGAAACAAAACTTCAAAATAAATTGTTATACATGCAACGCAACCAAAATAATATTCTGTGTCAGACACTAAAAATACTACACTAAAAAATTTTATAAATTTTAACACAAATATGCTATAAAATGTTACAATAGAAATTAAAACGGTAACACTTAATTATTAATATAAATTTAAAAGGACTTTAAGTTCGTATGAAAACAAAAGATGTTGATATTAACGAATCCAACAATATATTATAGTGGCCGTTGTACATATTAATAATATAATTGTTAATAAAAATTATAATTTTTTAATGTAATATATATACCTATATATAGATTGTGTACCTACCAAATTCGTTTTTCATATTCAAATATTATAAACCAACCAGCATAATATTGCATATACATGAACCAGATGGACATTTTTTAATCATATATATGTACATACATATATATAGTGCATATATATAGAGTAATTTATGTGGTTTTAAAGGATTAAATTTAATAATGGTATAAGGTAATTTTAACCGATAATATTATTGTTTTTTTTTTTTTTTGTGAAAGTAACACCACTTAATATGGTTAATAATGCAAAATTTTTAAGTGATGCCAAGATATTATGTTTTATGGCTATGTACAGAATGCAACAAACATAATGTTAATATTCAAATTTAATATTCTTACAAAAAAATATACATACACATTCATATATACATATGTGGCACGTGGCTTTGCATTATATTTTGATTTTTAGTAAAATAATTAATAAGAATTGTGAAAATTTTTCATGAAATTTTTCATTCTGAAAGTAAAATATTTTTAATTTCAAAATATGTAGCACGGCCATGTCATTATACAAACTGTCAATTTTGTCAAACAAAAGCAGTAGCAAGAATTTTCATCAATATATATATATTTGTTATATGACAAATAACGAAAACTATAGCGATAACTACAATGCTTAAAAAATGACATGTGTAATTGCGAGCATTTCGATTTGAATAATTTTTTTCGTACTCGTATAATGTGTTTTACACCAAAACTTCACTTTGACTATATACGACTTTTATTTTCGTCTACACATTCGTATTGAACTCCGCTTACTTGTCAAACTTTTCAGCCAATAAAATTTAATTAAAAAATAAAATCTTTCAATAAATTTTTCAATAAAAACTATAAAAACTCAAAAATTTATTTTATTTTTACCTTAAAAATCATTAAAAATTAAACGCTTATATCCTTTTTTTAACATCCAAACCAAAAATTATTCTTCTCAACTCGATATATGAAAAATATATAATACAAAAAAAAAAATTCCAAATTAATTTTTTCAATACATTTAAAAATTTAATACATAATATTTTCAATTAAAATTAAAAAATATAAAAATTATGATAAAAAAGCAGATGTCACCAAAGCATCAACACTCAAATTTATATACATACAAATAAAAAAAACTGCTTTTTAATATTCCGATTTCTGGATTCTGCATTTTTATATTAAAAAAAGATACAATGTTGCTCAAAATGGGTGTTAATAATCATTGTGGTACATAATAATTATATTTTTATGCTTCTCTTTTCTGGTTCACTACTATAAAATATCAATTTCAAAACTAAAAGCATATAATTAAGAATAACTCAAAAATAAATTCTTTCATTTTATAATACATATACGAGTAACATCCATCGTGTTTAAAATAATTAAATTGTAAGCTAAGGGATTTAAGATATATATATATGTATAAAATCATAAGTAAGGGTATAAAAAGAAAAAAAATATCTGGCATATCACGCGTTGATATTTATACGAAATATTTGACAACTCAATTTAATCAAAAATCTGAGATTTAAAAACTGTTACTGTTATTATTCTATATTTGCTTACATTTACAAGATCCTCATTTTTCATAACTGACTATTTTGAAATTAAAATAAAATTTTTAAAAATTGCTGACTTACTACGTCAGCAATTTAAAATGGAATAAATGTAGGATCTCTTTTCTCATTTTGTCAATAATTTCAGTATATTTCATATTATTTTGGCATTTATTTGAGTAGTGTAAACCAAGCTTAACTTTTGTAGACTTTTTATTTGTAACTGTAAATTTTAAACATCTCATATGAATTATAACTTTTCTAAAATCAAAAATGTCATTTTGTAATTGCCTTTTGCAAGAAATAGTACCCCTTACTAGTGAAATATAAAAATTGAGAATTAAATTCTGTTTAAGGTACCTGAAAAAATTAAATAAAAAATTGTTGTTTAAAGCTACTTATTAAAAAATAAATCAGTGAAAAATTATTAACTTTAAAAGTTTAAATATAGTTGCTCTGTTTTTTCACTATTATAATTCCGAAATTTGAAAAGTGCCATAAATTCAACTACTAACCAGGAAGTTCCTACATAAATCATAGATAAAAGTCAAAATAGAAAATTAAAATTGATTGTTATTTTGAACTCTTTTTTCTCAGACAGTGTTAAATTGCAGTTATCAAAAAATTCATTACTTTGCAGATATGGCAGACTTTCCGCTTCGAATTATCAGTACGCAAAACTTTAATTTTCGGTAATTCATTTAGATGAAACTAGAACATACACTTATTCTTATTTCAAATTTTTGTTTTTACTTTTTGTTCTTCAGGTAATATCAAACGACTCAATTAAATTTGCCATTTGAAAATTGAGAGCCTGACCTTCAATTAAACTTTTCAAATTATTAAAATTTAACAAATATTAATTGAAAATAATTTCGACGAGAAAATAATTACACATTTTGGATGGGTAAATTGACCGCCTAATTGATAGCCTAATATGGTTCGATTCGTCTGTATGATTTCCTTTGGGGACTTTTTAATAAAAACTTTAAAATATATTTTTTTTTATCTTTTTTTTTTATCATGAACTCCTGAAAGCAAAATAATCAATTTTCCTTTTCTTTTTTGAGATTGCTCGTTTTTGCTACAAGTATGGTATGAGTCACAATAAAATAAAAATTTTGTAGCAACAAATTTAATAATAAATTTGATCTATAGGAAATAATAAGCTGAAATCTGAAATCAATAAAAGTCAAAGCTTTAAAAAAATACAAAAAAGTTTTCTTTCCTTTTAATTACGATTATGCATTAGATTACCACTGTCAGTTACTGAAGTTTATACGATAGATGTGTGTATAATATAAATGTATATGTGTACTTTATACAATATATCAGTGCCAATATAATAACGTATATGTTTTGTATTGTGTGTGTACATAAAAATGGATTAAATCTTCGTATATTTTACGTTTAATATATGACTGAAGCTATGAACAAAAATAATGGAGGCTAATCCGATATATTGAACGATCTATATATATATATACACAATAGAATTTCTAATTAAGTTTATACCTTCATAACTTTTTTTTCTTAATCTATTATTGTTTTAAGTGCATAATATCTAATAAAAGTCAACCATTAAAACATAAAAGCTAGATATTTTATAAAATACAGGGTATTTTTTAACTGAAAAATAGAAAATTCCAAATATCTTATAATTTAAGTGCATAAATGTAAATAATGAAAACGATTTCTTTAAATAAATCTGATACTAGCTATAACAATAGAAGAAATTTTTGCGTAAATTTTAAAATAATTTTAAATAATTATTGAAGGACGCGCAAACAAATATTTTTTTTAGTATAATAAAATATTTTTTCAATTATTAATTATTAAAATTTGAAAATCATTTGGAGTTTTTTACAAAATGTCTCGAAATCAACATCAATCTTTAATCTGTTTGTGCAGATCAATATCTGAAGTTTTGCAAAATCGATTTTCACGAAAATTTATACCTGAATTTACTTCGGTTATCTGAAACATCTAATTTTGAACATGAAATTTTACATATAAGCTCCGCTTGACAATAACACAGGTCACATAATTTTCTGAGGAAATCCGGTATCAGCAAGTGAACTTTTACTATGGCCGAATTTATATTTATGCCTGATTTAAAGCGAAATAATAAATCAATTTACTTGAAATTTCATATTGAAAATCTGTTAATAATAAAGTGATGAATCAATAAGTTTTTCACGAATATCAGAACTGGGAAACAAAACTTTCATTAAGGGCCAATATTTGATAACTATAATATTTGAAGAACTATAATTGAAGAATTTTTTTTTTTTTTCAAATTTAATATTAAATTTCTGGTCACTCTGGAAATCTGGTCAAAATGACCCTTAGCTAAGAACAAAATTTATATTTTTCTAAGCACATTAATTAAAGACTACTTTCTATCTTTCATAGAATTTAAAATAAATATTTGAAGAAAATTTTCATAGTCTTATGCAACACTTTAACAATGCAGTCGATTATGTGCTCTCCACATCAGTTTTTTCTTAATGAACTAAATTCTTTTGAATATAAGCATTCCTCTATATTTGATTCATCCTGTAAAAAGTTTTACTTTAAGAAATTCTAATAAAATTCACCATTTAAAAAAGCAATGTTTAAAATATATGTATAAAATCAAAATTCACAATATATGTACACATAAATGAACAAAATGATTTTGTATATATGTATATGTACAAGGAAAATTCAATGAACCGTAAATAACAGAACAAAAATAATAAAAAATAGAAAAAATCAATCATTAAATGATTGCTATTTGCTTAAATATTGTAAAAGCCATGTGTGTTGTCTCAAAAAAACAAAAATTACTATTACAATTAAAACATAATATAGAATATAAGAAATTTAAAACAAAAATAATTGTAAATAATAAATGAAAAGGAAACATGAAAATTTTGCCATATTTGAAAATAAATCCGAACAGAAGACGGACGTTTCAACCCTTTGAGAGCTTAAAAAAATTCATTTATATGCTTATAGTTGTATGTATATATGTATGTGCATAAAAAAGACAAGTAGTGATTTTAAAGGGCTTCAATATTAGATTCAATTGTTATAAATGCGTACATATGTAAATGACAAATCGATAAAGATATTTTTCTTGAATTTTTAGATTTTACACGATTTGTTTTAATTTGTAATTTTACGATTTGCTGTATACTCTTTTTTACATTTCTCTTTTTACATTTTATCTCTTAAAAATTTTTATTATTTTATTTATACAATTGTAATCCCTTACTTATTATAGGGTAATCGTACGATTTTAATTAGATTTAGTATTGAATTTTATAAAATAGCCCTTATTTATACGTGCATATATAGAACATTGAAAAATATTTATAGAGCTACAAAAGAATAAAAAAAGAAAAAAAGAAAATGAAGTTTTTTTCAAATTATCACATTTAGTGAAAGTTTTAAAACTTGAAAATTTAAAAAATATCTTTTTGCAAAATTGTACACCCTGTAAGACTGAGAACTGAAATTTTTTATATAAAAATGATAGGTTCTCGCCTACTTAAAGTTGGCTTTAACGTCCTTAAAATTCCAATTTTTAACAATTTTTTGTAACGAAACGACAAACATTTTTTAAACTCTGCAAACGTTGAAAATTAGTGAATGACCTCTTTAACCATAGGGCATAGCATAGTATAAAATTTAGGAAAACAATTAAACCCGTTTTTTGTTTTAAATTTTTGATAACGTTTTCTATACAATAAACTATAGGATCTGAAATTTTAGCAGCTTTTAGATATAAATAAATGGTTTATTTCGCTGAAAAAATTTCGCTTCCACTTCCATCGTACCACAAACTATCACCTCTCGAAAATTGTTACATTTTAATTTTCGGCACCTTATATTTTCAAAATATCTACAAAAGGAGTAAGTTATCAAAAAGTATAATCATTTATTTTAATTTACGCAATTAGTTAATTAAGTTCACTATTCCGTTTAACGAATTTTTAAATTTTTTTCTTTTGCCAATCCTAAAAGTATGCAAAAATTTAAAATATTTGAGTGATATCTGTTTATGAAAGTAATTTAAATAATGTAATAGATTGTTTCTAAAAACAGTACATTTTTTGTGCTGTGCTTTCAATATTAAAAACACAGTACTGAAAATTTGCATAAATTAATATGGTAATACGGCAACTTAATGTCATAGTCTGTCCCATAATCAACTATGGTATATTTATTCGCACATACATATGATAACAAATTCGTACGAGTATCACAGAGTTGACCCGGTTCAACTCTATTTTTTCTCGTTTAATTTCAAAAATGTTCCCTTCTGATGGTCAAAATATTAATTATTATGAATATATACGTAATTTTCATATTAAGTTGTAAATAAATATAATGTATAACATGTATTTGAAAAAATTTATATGACTGTTCATATAACGGAAAAAATTAAATTAAATTAATTGGATTTATTTAGTTTTATTTGTTATTTTTTTTTTTTTAATTGAAAAGCGTTTGATATATTTAATTATATTTAAGTTATGTAATATAAGCATGAAAATTTTTATAAGCCATATATTTAAATCACTCAATATATTACAAAGTCAAACTATATATAGCATTTATATGATATATCTAATATATCTAATATATATATGTATATGTATACGTATGTATATATATATAGATAATATATATATATATATATATATAAATATATAAATATATATATATAAATATATATATATATACATATATATATACATATGTATATATATATATATTTATTTTCGTTTTAAAATCATTAATGCTTGCTTTTGTTTATTAAAATATTTTAAAACAAAAATAAAACTAACACAGAAGTAATACACATAATTTTTAAGATCACCTTAAAAGGTTAACGATTTATCACTTAATTACATTTAAGGAATACAAAGTAACGGGAAGAAAAACAACTGTTAATATACCCTAAAGTTAAATTTTTATTAATTTATTTAATAAAAGTAAATATAAAATTTTGTTTTGTATTAGTAAATGGGCAGGATTGCCAATTTTTTTCATATTTCTTATATTTAAACGCTGATTTGTATATTGTGAAATAATTTAAAATTATAATAAAACTCATATTGTGACTTATTCGCAAGAACATGCATAAATAAAATAAAATCTAACGATTCATTGTAATACGGTTTTTGAATTTAATTAAAAATTTTATATTTATATTGAATTGAGCAATTAATGTCCAAAATTGAATGTAAACGGTGAACAAGTACACCTTTCTACGACCAAGTACATTTAAGTAAACTTCAATAAAAGTGCCAATGTAAAAGGGTAAATGACATGAGTAGTTACAAATATTTTTTCCAGTAGATGGTTTTAACTAAATTTCCGATATAAGATGAAATTTTATATTTTTTTTTTTAATTGAGTATAGATACGGTGTGTTAAGATATAAAAGTTATATAAATAAGACATTTGGATGTATTATGGCTAAAATACTTAAAGGTATATAGTTAAAAGAAATATTTATTTTATATTTTTCATTTTATTGTTTTAAATGCCAATTAGTCATAAATAACTTTCACGTTTAAAATTAATGTTATATAGTTTTTACCACTAAAACTCAAAATTAGGGTTTCATTTACCAATTAAACGCTCAGCTACGCCTGTAACTACTTTTTTCTTTAAAAGGAACGATCGCATTATATAATTGAATACTAATGCATATTATAGAACAGTAATTACAGATTTTTAAAGCAAAACCAATTTTACGTGGCAACAATTTTTTATATCGTAAGATATGTATATGTGGTCGAATTTGTATGACGCATGTATTTTATTATAAAATAATACATATTCGCATGTATGTGTATAAATTTGTAAACTATTATACAATCCAATTCTAATGTCATTCATTACATTATCCTATTTCAAATAAGAAGGCATACAATTTTTATATTTTTCGATGGTATAATTTTCACATATAAATTTCCACATCTATTTAATTAATAGAAAATACTGCTATAAATATATTTTTACATAAATATTTAAAACAGTATTAATAAATATACCGACTTTAAAAATAAAAAATAATAAAAGTTTTTTAAAAATGTTAAACCACAATGATAAAACAAATTACACTTTTATTTTCTTTTAGTTTCTCTACTGGATGCCATTTTCGCTATAAAATAAGAAAAGAAAATACTCAAAATATATTCTATAAAGGAAAAAGACGCTGGGCTTTATTAAATTTTTTTGGTTATGTACAATTTATCTTAAAAACTGAAAAATTTTTTGGTTTTTTTCTTCTTAATTTAAAAATTTTTTTATACTCTTGTAGTACTTTCATACCTACATATATAAACGGAATATAAATTTTTTATCTATTTTCAAATTCATTTGACTCACCTTACAACACGAACATTCTTTACAAATAGAGTGTATTTGCTTTTGAAATATGATACGAATTTTGACAAAAATATCACAACAACTATGCTTTCAATATTCCTTTCAAAAACTGTAATTGATGGCAGCATTGTCAACATTAATGAGAGATTTCACCCAAACACCTAAAATAGAGAAGTAATAGAGTTCCATATATCGTATCTTAATATAACATCGACCTTTCAATATTTTAATAAACTGAAAACGGTTCAGCCGAAATATGAAAGCATTATAAGGGCGTCAAAACCCGAATATTATTATTTTATGCATATTTTATGCGTATTCTCTTTTTAGAAACAATTCAACTTTTTTATAGTAATTTAGAAGATGCAACTAACTTGTTAAGTTTTTTGCACATAAAGACTCTAGTCGGGCCTAGTAGTCATTAAATCATCAATGGATTTTTGTTTTTTTTTAAAATAAGTTTTTGTGTAATTGTACATATATATATATAAATATTGTAATACACACACTTATTATAAGTCATATGATAAATATTGTTTATTAAAATGATAAAACGTAAGTGCGCAATAATGGCTAAAATTATATTTAAAATTCATTGTTGTCACATTTTATAAATCGTAACTAAATATAAATAAAATATTACATATGTTACCAGTAACGCAGTATGTTCTTACATATATATAAAATGATTGCATGACTGTTTAATGAATTTAAAAATATTATTTGAATTTATAAAAATATTATTTGAATTGAATTGAACTTAAAATTTTCTTTTTTAGGACAATGGGGATTCCTATATGACTTTAAATTTAATAAAAACAAAAAAAAAGGGAAAGATAATTAATAATTTTCATATTATATTTTTAAAATATAAAAATCATAGAGAAAAACAAATTTTAAATTCCTTTTTTTAAAATCCGAAAATTAATTATAAAACATAGACTTTAAAATTTTAAGAAAATATGTATAGCTTAGTCTGTCATATAATTAAATTATTGAATTTTGCGAAGTAATATAAGTATACTTAGAATCCAAAAATTATGTCAAAAAAGTAACCAAATAAATTCAATTTTATTATTTTAATTTTTCACTACAATGATATCCGAAATCTGCTAAATAAATATACTGCGCCTAAATAAATGTGGCATTGATACAAGTTCTATAGCGACCGTATGCCGCATAAAATAGAGTTGGTAAAATATATAATATAAATGTGAGCTTTCTATGTGGTTACAGGCATTTTGGAAAAAGGAGTAAAATTATAGACACAAATTAGTTTTAAAACTATACACTTTAATACAAAAAAAGAAGTTCTCAATTCCAGGATTATACTAAATTTTAAAAGGACAAATAAACTTTTGATGCAAAAGAAGAATTTATTTTTAGAATTTGTTTTGCATATCAAATCAAATGGAAAAAAAGTTACAGTAGTTTATTCAAATAAAATTTCTGCCACTTTATACTAAAATTGATTTTGCACCACTTAAAAAATATCTTTTGATAAAAACTCATTCCTTTTCATAATAATTTTAATACAATATTAAAACAAAATAAAATTGTATATACACAATATTTCCATGAATAAATTATTTTCTAAAAATAGATTAAAAAATCTATAAAAAATTTCCTTGTAATGTTTAGATGTTTGTTAAACAGTGTAACAAAATTTTTATATTGTTATTTTTTCTATAGTAATAAATATATGGGATGAAAATAAAAATCATGGCTTATAGAGATTTTGAAATTCTCTTTATCATTTTTATTTTTTGATTTTTTTCATAAGTTTATTTTTTAATTCAAATAGGTATTTGCCCCATAATACTGCATCCGCATTTAATTCATTCTATCTATATATCTGTACAAGAATGCAAAAGAAGAAATCTAGAAAATGGTATAAAATTAAAATATGTACTTATTTTTAAAAGTGCATTTCCTGAAAATATTATTTTATTGTTGCATGCTAAACTTATCTAATAATTAATAAAATATTATTTGTTGATTATAATATTTTTATGGAATCAGCTACCACCGAAATTTGTACATAATAGATATGGCATTTGCAAATACATAAATGACAAATGATTTAGAAATGTCAGAAAGTAAACTACTGTCAGTCTACCTATTCATACTTAATTTTTTAAAAATATAAAATTATTGTTTTATTATGTTGTGTATGTATAAATATGCACAAATGGTCGAACATTTCTATTTCAATAAGAAATAAATTTTACTTGTATGTATAAGTACTTCAAATTTTATTTTATAATTATATATGTACAGTATATTTATATATACATCTAAGAAAATTAATTTAACACACACATTCCGTTTTATTAAAGAAATTTTAGCATAATTGAAATCATACTGAGCTTACGCGACGGCGCAGTTATTTTATCCATATTTTCTTTGTACAATTGATTTAGTGTTATTCGATTCAATTTCTTTTATTTTCATTTTATTTGATTACGTTTCTTCCATGTAGGTGGATATCTAAGAAAAAAATTAGAATATAGTATACATTTACACAAACAATATTACTATTTTTCTTAACACAAAAAGATAGCTTCCCTTTTTACCGAATGCATTGAATATAATAAGGTAGGTTATGTGATAGCAAAAAATTTTGCATATCGAGTATTCAGTAGGAATGCACTCCTCCATGGTATAAGGAAGTGTAAATAAACTATTTTTAGCAACCTATCGGTCTGTCTGTTTGTGTATGCACGCGTGTGTCTCAAGTTTGGTTGAACCGATTTTCATAAAATTTTATATGTAAATCTACTTCGACTATGGCACGGGTTGATCAACTTTTGGGATATATCAGGCTTTGGGAACTGGTTTTTTTTGTTGGCCAATTTTTTATTTTTGCCCATATAAAAAGAAAAAATCAACCAATTTCCTTGAAATTTAATATTTAAATTAGGAGTGTTAAAACTATGAGCATATAAATTTTTTGGAACAATCAGGGCTCTGAAACCGAACTAGGGGCGAATTTACACGATATGTGAAATATAAATTTGATATTTGAGTTCTAGTTGTTACCGAAATTAACTGGCGAGTATTTCAGGAAATTCGGATGACACAAAATGAAACTCTACTAAGAGCCAAATTAACATTTTTTTATAGGTATGTTAACTGTAAGCTTACTAATGTTCTAAAAATTGAAAAGAAGTATGTAGCAGACATTTTTATAATATTCTGTAACTTTCACTTAACTAGACACCACACAATGCGGTCGGTTATGTTATGTGCTGATCACATCAGATGTTTTTTTATTTTTGGTCTGCGTTTGCATAAAAATAAAAACCTTTATTATTTAACTACTATAATAATTATTGTTTAATCATTTATTTTATAATTCGTTCATTCATTCGATATAATAAAGTGAATTTATCGTTTAGCAAAATTATTCAAACTGGACGACCATTTAAATAATGCTAAATTTCATAATGCTTAATCCTGTAATATACATTATTTATGCGCTAAAAAATTAATACAATTTACATAAATATGTACATATGTACGCAATATAACTTTTTACAAATTAAATTCCTAATTTACGGATAGGATAAATATACAATAGAGGCGTTGTAAATTGCTTTTTTAATTTGTCGAATTTTCAACAAAAATGTATTTTTCAAAGTATTTTTAGTAAGATACCGATCCTGTCAGTATATTTGAATTTCGCTAAAATAGATGTACAAGTTTAAAATAATAAACTAAAAAATGTTTTGTATATCAATTTCTATACGAAAACTAAATTTTCACTATGCTTGAATTTTATACTTTTCATCAAATAATTAATGGTAAAGAAATTAACTACAATAAATTTTTCGGGAAAACTAAATTCCTGTACGGCAGTTTGTACTAAGAACTAAAACTAAATTTTTAGGGCTAAGCGGGGCATACTTAGGGTCTTGTTCAATCTCGATTGCTTATTATTTTTTATTATGAAAAATTCAATATTTAATTAATGGAACATTTCTTAAATTACACGGAAATTTTATAATATTTTAAAATATTTAACAATTTTGTTGAAACTCTTCGAATATTTTTAATTTATTTCTAGTTTTTATCCTATGACACTCCGACATTACAATTAATATGTAATAATGGATATACAAACTAACATAGTATTAATCTTATAAACGCTAAGCCTTGCTATAGTTGCTACTGGTTTTTATTTTCCAATATCAATTTTATAAGTATAATAATTTTATATTTTTTTATTAATTTTTTCTTTATAGATAATATTAAAAGAGCTTTGAAAATTGAATATAAAATCAAATTAATAAAAAATCTAAATTTTATCATTATATAAATATTCATAGTTAACGTATAGTCAACAATTGCTATGCAGTTCTCATAAGGAGAAAAAATTAATTTCTCTGATGCTATTTACAAACAAAAAAAATAATAATTATTAAAATTTATTATAATAACTAATGTTTTTCATTAATAGAACATGAAGAATTTTAATTAGAATAAAATGTTGAAGTATTGAAATTTTATTCAATTATGTAATGTAATACATAGCTATAATTTTGATATTACTATATAATTTTGCATAAATTTAGGAGAAATATGAAAAATTAATATTAAATTTTCAATTATTTTGGGTATTGTATATGCAAAGTGACTAGGAGATGCCTATAGATCGGAGTTCTATCTCCCCTAATGTGAAATTTGGTGGTTCTTGGTGGGTTACTTTATCAAGGAATGATCAAGTTTATGCTAATTATTATAATGTTATCAATATTTGTAGGGCTTAGACTTAACCCGAACAATAGAAGCTTTTGTACCCTTCATTAGCAAAAGGAAATTAAAACATCTGCAAAAAATTCATTAACATGGGTAGGCCGTACAGAGGAAATCGGAAATCAAATATCTGGCGATGATATTCAATTACTTATGAAATATATTTACCGTTAATGATGATTAGACAATAGAAATTATTATTTTTAAAATCACTTCTTTTTCGGATATACAAAATTATAGTTAGGCGTTCAAATGCCATGATTTTTTTTTATAAAGTAGAGCTTTATGAAACAAAATATAAGAGTAGAGCTTTATGAAACAAGATATAAGAGTAGAGCTTTATGAAACAAGATATAAGATGCTTTTAATGGAACTGTTTTAACAAAATTTAATGAAATTTCAAACTCTTAAAATATTGAAGAAATATGTTATTTTTCATATAAAAATCTTAATATGAAAACGCAAAACATTTTTTAAACATTCATTAATACATATATGTGCATATGTACATATTTAAATATATATTGCTAACATTAACATGTTGAAATAAGTTTCTATATAATCACATATTCCTTTTACATATGTATGTATTTATGTGCATTCAATTTTTGTAATAGCTCTAAGCATTTTTCTCTCATTTATTTCATAATACACATCTGTCTTTCATGATACCCATATTTGTTGTTTTCTATTCTTTAACTTGCTATCTCTTACACAATTATCTATATACGTATATATTGTGTACCCTGTAACATAGGTGGAAGTTCAAATTGATAGCCAATAACTGATAGCCAGATTTGTAGAAAAAAGGAAAACTTTTATTTATTTTTACGTTGCTTTTGTTTTTTTATGTGTTTGTTTCAATTTTATTCCTTTCCAAATTATTTTTTTTTTTAGTTTTTTTTTTCTAATACATTTTTATGACAATAATGATTATTTAAACGACTAACCAAACGTTCACTAAAGTATTAAATTATAGGAAATATTACTAAAGGTTAAATACTTAAAAGTTGTTTGTTTTTTTTACCTTATTATTTTATTTTTCGCTTTGAAAGGACAGTGCAACAACAAAGCTTCGCCATCTGATTTTTTTTTTTTCGAAAGATTACGTCATTAGGGTGCTCTTCATTTTATTTTTATACTGATCTGCGCATTGTTTTTTTGGTCTGCTCTCTGGTTTATTTTACGTTATAGGGTATCAATTAGAGAGCTCTCCGAGAGACTTTATTTGGTGGCCTTCATAGATCCAACTTAATTTTCTACATTTGGATGCAATTTTCCCAAAAATCTTTTATGATAATTCTTTTATGTATTACTACGGTTGACACAAGTTTGTCCTTTCCTGAGTACGACCAGTCCTTCTTTAATTCTCATTGCTTAAATGAGAATAGTTACATAAAAAAATATTAAAAGCTGTACAAGATTCTCTGTCCACCTTAATACATTTTTATTTCATTTATTCCAATTGTATTTATCTCTCTTCTTCTTGTACTTCTTACAATTGCAATAATAATATGTTAATAACTAAAACGATTAACAACGTATTAATAATAATTGCAAAAAGGAGAAAATTTAAAAATGATTTTGTATTTTTTAATAATCTTTGATTTTAGATCGCATAATTGAATGGGTCATATTGAAACATATAAAAACCTAATAAAAAAAAATCAAGAACTTGATGACGTACATGATTATAATTTGCCCATTGATATACACTACTGCTCATACAAGAAAAAACTGCAGTAAGATAAAAATAAAGAAAAATTTTCTTATTGCAATATTAAAAACATTTCTATGAAAACAATATTAAAATTCATTATGAATGCCACCGTAATCATGATTTTCATGTAAAATTTTCTTTATTCTAACAAGCCAAATTTGTTTGCCGTTTAAACGTACATCGAAATATTACTTATATATGTATAGAATTGAATGTGTATGTATGCATGTGTATATATATGCATATATATAAAATCGAAAATCTTAAATTATTATTTTAAGAGGCAAAATGCAATTTAGAACAATGAAAAAGCGTCCGTAGGTAATACTACGATCACCAAATGAACGCAATAAGAAAACAATACCAGTAGCATAAAAATTATACGAAATCCAAACAAAATTATTAAAAAAAAAACGAATTGTTTAATTTTTTCATTTTTTTATCATCATTTTCATTTTTTATCATGATGCTTTTTTTTGTTTTCAGAGCAAAATGAAGAAACAAAAATGCGTTTCTTTCCCGATATTTATTTTTAATATGTATGTATGTAAGTACACATGTATAAATAAATGGGAATTTTCGAATTGAAAATTTTTTAAATAGAGAATGTACAACACACATACATACATACACCCATGTAATGTTCATTACATTAACATTTAAGACTTAAAGCACTAAATTTTCTAAACGCCAATTTAGCATTTCACAGATTCAACATCATACTCTCTAGGAACTAAGTATATTAAACTAAGAAAAATATACGTACATATACGCAACTAACTGAATGGAAGGGGAATATCAAAAATAAGTTCCTGTGACATCGAAACACCCTATTTCAATTTGTATCTTATTCTTCCAGAATTTTACCATCCATTTGAAAAAAAGCTTTCGTCAGACCGATTTATAAGAAAGACAGTAAAAACGAAATGACAGCGATATGATTAATAAGCTCTCCACGGCCATTAGAAAAATTGTTGAACTATGGTGTATTCTGTTTCTTAACAAAATGTCAACACGGTTTGAATTCACGCTTTTTAGTTTTGACTGCAAGAGATCTTTTTAGTTAAATCTACACTGCAATGTAATAGAACTACTAAAACAGCGCTTCAAACTAAAACTCTGGTACAGTGTTGCCAGAATGGTCTAGAAAATATGCTAATTTTGCACAAAAAAATTTCTTTTATATTCCACTAATGTAAAAAAAATGAAAATACAGTGGAGTCCGCTTATAGTCACACAAAAAATTACATAAAAATGTGTGACTATAAGCATCATATGCCTATAAGCGTTAGTAGAAAAAAAAATTTATAAATAAAACTCAAAACTTTATTTTTTTTTTATTTAATTTTAAATTAAGTACACAAATGTGACAGAAAAAAATATTTAAGTTACAAAATTTGCCGCTACAAATTCGACAACAAATATTGTAATTAAACTATTTGCCGCAAAGTAGGTAGTAAAACTACTTACCGCTTTAAAAAAAAAAAGGCGTTCAGAGTATGTGACTATAAGCGACGTCAAATATATGAATTAAGCAATATGGTTCACAAAAAATACGATCCAATAACCGTATGTGACTATAAACGTTTGTGACTATAAGCAAATGAAAATACATGAAAATATAATAAAAAAGATGTTGACAACGAAATTGTTGACTGTAACCGAATTATGACTATAAACAGTAGTGACTATAAGCGGATTCCACTGTAGCTTCTTCCAGGGCTAAATAAACAAAAAAACATATCATATAAGTTTCTATACACTAATTAAGTTATAAGTTTTATAAACTAAATTAATAGTACTGAATTTGAAGTATTTCTAAACTTTTTCAGTAAATTTATTTCCTGAAGAGAGTGCTTCCTCGATTCCCATTTAACCAATCGAAAATATATTAAGAGGACAAATTTTTTTAAAAGGGTGAACAATGACATTTTTTAAAGATAAAAACATTATTTAGAAAAAAGAAAGCCTTTTATGACAACAAAAATTCCTGTTATGAGTGACAGGCAAAAGCAAAATATTTAATTTTTTTGTAGAATAAAATTTCAAATAAATATGTTGCGACTAAAGATATTTATTTTACTTTATGCTTATGATACTAAAACATTAAATTATATATCAATGTAAATAGATTACTTAATTTGTTAATTCTATACTTAAACTTTTAATTTATTTAATGAACGGGAATATAACTGCAAATTGAATTTGTACCTAGTAATCCCATAAAACATTCATGTTTTTTCTTTTCCATTCGAAGAAGAAAAATTCAATATTCACACATTTAACCCTTAATACAAGAAATAATCATTTAAGCAGAAAAAATGAGAAACAAGGAATTTCAAACATTTTTCTCAGATTTTATTCCAATGTTTCATATAAAACGACCAAATAATTGAGAGAAGTAAGATATTCTAACAAATTAGTAATTGCCAATATTAAAACATAATACATATGTATGTACATAAAATTATAAGTGTGTCCAAAATAAAATTGTCCTGTAAATTTTTTACATTGTTTTACTCCTGTGAAAAAATTACTAATAACTCACATATTTCTCTCAATTTTATGATGTCACATTACTATCTAGGTTTCATTATAATGTATTATTAAAAATTATCTATCTTGGACAGAACTTATATTAAAACAATTGACAGTAATTATGTTATTTGTATGTGAATGTTGATGTCGCATTGAAAATTCTAGATTGAATTATTTGTAAGAAAATAATGACATTCTCATTTTCTCAATGTCTAAAGTTTTTTCAAGTTTTGTAAAGTAAAATTTATGGTTTTAAAAGTTTTTAAAATCTTACAGTTTACACTAGAAACAAATTTTGCATCAAAAATAAAATTTTCAATTAAAAATAAAATAACCAAAATGGGTTCATACATGGTTTTTTCTAAGTTTCACACTTTTATAATCCAAAATCAAAATCTTCGGTTTTTGGTATAACCAAAAAATATTTCTTTATGTTTGATAAATACTTTAAAATTTGACAATTATCACATATTTTTAAAGTTTATAAAAATTTTTTCAAGTTTTCCGTCTGGTTTATATTTTTTTAAATGAGAATTTTTTTTTCTTTTTGCGAAAAATTTCGTCATTTTTTCTCTTTTTAAAGTTTTTTTAAGTTTTATCCCAGACGGTCTATTATAAATTTAGAAAACGTATTATACCCAGGGCTATCGTTTGGCTCCAATTTGAAAGGTTATTTCCCCGGTTCCTCCTTTTGCACTTTTGTTCCGATTTTGTTTTTTCCTCAGTCAGACCCAAAAACAATACATATTTATAATTATTCGTGAAACAATTATTTTTCAGTTGAAAAATATAATTTCTAAGTAAAAACAAACTTTTTTTACAATATTTAAAAATTTATTAACAAAACCTTGGCTAACGAAATTATGTACATACACCTTTTTCTGCTAATTCAAAGCCACCACCTACTTTTTTAAGTCAAGTTAATCAATTAGCCAATTAAAGTTTCAAATAACCAAACTTAGGAAAATTCGTCGACGTTAGCAGATGAAATATGTTTGTATAGAATTTTTCCAATAGATGATAATATTGCAGTTTTGACATTTTAGTTGAAGACTTGAAAAATTTATTCGAAGCTCCCTCAGTTTAGCGCATTGTAGTGCAACAGCTGAAAGAGTATTTCTTCTGTTAATTTGATTAAAACTAAATTGAAAAACTCCTTTTGTCTTAAAATGGTAAGCAACATTTTAAATTCAAAAGAATTATTAAAAAATATTTATGAGAATAGCTAGGAATCAAATTGTGGTCTTTTTTAAACTTAAAGTAAGAAAATTTGAAGTACACATTTTTTTCATTTGAAGTACGGTTTTTCAACACCATTTTAATCTACATATATCATCAATAAGGCGAACGATAATAAATTGTTTTTTTTGATGAAATATAGGAATTGGCTCCACTTTTTTAAAAATGGCTCCCTTTTTTGAATATTCCTTCTCCCCATCCAAAAAACCAAACGACAATCCTTATTGTACCATACGGTTTGCATGCTAAAACTCTTTAAAACTGTTTGAAGTTTTATAAAGCTTTTTAAAACTTTCTAATACCAGACAGACTAAATAATTCATGAAAGTATGTAACCGTTAAAGTATTTTCTCTAAATACCTTTTAAAAAATTCACTTTTGTATATCGTGAACAACAAGATAGAACTTCAAAATAAAATGAAATTCAGACAGACAAAACAATACATAAAACAAAAATAGAAATTTCAATAAAAATACTATTTTCCGAATACAATGTTTACAAAGTTAAATTTTAATGAGTAGGTAAATCGACATACAACGCCTGAAGGAATATAGTATTTGTTTTGCAGAAGTTAAATATTTCAATTCAATATTGTCTTTGGACTCTTTCCTTTCGTTCTATACTAATCTGAGAAATTCTTCAATATACTTACGCACAAAAACAGTATATGTACAGTATGTACATATTCATGTATGTATTTTAATCTTGCTTATGTAAAATTTATAATAAATGTAGAATGGGTACATTAACATAGGTACATATGTATGTTTGTACATATTATTTTACTACGCGTTTTTGTAACTATTGAACATAACCCATTTGCACAAACCGAGTTTTCTAAGCAACATATCAAAAAATTCAAATTTTAACTTTAATTTTGATTAAATATATTTTCGAGCTTTTTCGGCATTATTTTGAAACCGCCAAGTCAGGTCACAGGTCCGGAGAATTGAGAGTAAGAAATAAAATACACTAAATAAAAAAAAATTTAGTGCTACATTTTTTAGGCTAGAATACACGACATAAAATAAAGTTTATTAAAATTATTATAAATTAAATTAGATTACAAATCAGATTTTGAGTTTTAATCATTATTTTAATTATTATTATTGTGCTTTTGTAATTTTAATATCATTGTAAAAAATATGATGTCCCCTACATGAAAACGAATATAAAAACATTGTAAGATACTTGTAAGATAAGTTTTTAAAGTTTCTTGATGCGGTAGTTTAGGTAAATCAGTGAATTAGGCTTACTAACAATGTAAAAATATTTCCTAATCTAACTGAAATCACATAGGTACCTAAAAAGAATTATATGGACTTTTAATATAAGAATACACATTTGCAATAATTTTTATGAATTATGAAGCGTATTAATTTAACTAATATAGTATACACATGAAAAATACATATGTATATTTGCTATACATATATTATATAAGAAGGCATTCATTGTAGACATATCATTCATAATTAGCAAACTTATTAATGTCAGATGTACATTTTCTCAAATTTGAAAATATACACAAAAATCATCTTAATACTTTGAAAAAATAATTTGCATTATTATTTTTCCGGCAATTTATTGAAAAATTAAAAAATTTGAAAATGATTTTGATGTCTCTTCACAACTTCCATAAGAATACGTGTAAATTCGTAAGCTGTGAATTGTTACTCTATCTTAGGGTCCAGGCCAACCAAAATATCTTGATTTTGAAGATTCCCTAAAAAAAAAATCTTCACGAATCCTTCAAGTCTTCAATTGAAGTTAAATTGAAAGAAGTAGGAAGCCAAAATATGACGATTTCAATTCGAACTAAATTAGACATCAAAAAGAAACTTTATGACATATAAAGTAGAATTAAATAAAGCGGAAAATATCAAAAAAAAATTGTCATGGAAGTAGCGTTACTATGCGTTGCCTATTAAATTGACTTTTTGATCAGAATGTTTTTTGTGAAGCTTTAAAAAATATAGAAAAATGTGAAGCTTTAAAAAATAAAAAAAAAATTCCAATTCATTAAAAAAACAAAACTTCATTAGCATTAAAAAGTCTTAATTTTGAAAATATTTCTGTATGTAAAATTAAAAAATTTTAAAGATTTTATTTTGAAATTTTTTATACAGAACTTGACAAAATAAGATTTTTAAGACCAAAAATTTAATTTTGAACATAAATCTTCACTATTTGCAGTGCTGGGTCCAGACCAATATTTCTGTCCGGCTGTGTTGCAATTCGTCTGATACACGGCTGATAGAAATACAGAGCTGGCCTGAGCCCTAAGAGAAAATGACAGTTCACAGCTGACGAATTATTGTATTCTTATGGGATCTGGCCCTTTTTAACATCATAAATCTCCCACTAGATCACCTTTTTTCAAATATTTAATTAGAAAAAGTTAAAATTCAATCTTTTTCTACTTTACTAGTGCTTACTTTCTTAAAGTTTTGTGTAATTAAAACATTAAAAAATTTATTTAAAAAAAACTTCCAGGCTCAGTTAATTTTCAAGATTTCAATAAAATGCTACACTACAAGAAAAAAAAATAGTGCAATTTTTTTTTTCGAAGTGTTTAGGTGATTTTAGTGTATTCTTTCAGTTTTGAAAAAATGTACATTTTATATTAACAAGTGTGCTAATTTTGTATCTATACCCAATATTGTCTCCCAAAATTCATACTTATATAATCACATATATATTAAATGAAATGATTTTCTGTAATGTCAAGGTCTGATATATTACATTTTAAGAAAAAGTGAGAGGATAATATGTGATTACATCGTTTTCTCAATGTTTAAAATTTTTTTCAAATTTTGTAAAATAAAATTTAGTGCTTTAAAAACTTTTAAAATCATAAAGCTGTCAAAACAATTGTTCTTTATGTATGTACCGTTTATATTTAATAAATATTTTGAAATTTATTATATTTTTAAAAAGGTTTTTAAAGTTCCTTCAACTTTTCCGTTTGGTTTATTTTTTTTTTCAAATCACAATTTTTTGTTCTTTGAAAAAAGTGACGTCACTGTTTTCTCTTTTCAACTTTTTTCGAGTTTTATACCAGAAAGAAAAAGGACTATTTTTTATGAAAAAAAAAATTATTTGACAACAAACTTATATTTTCGATTGTACAATTTTCTGGATTGAGAAAGGGATTTACGATTTACCCTTAATTTTTGTTTTCATTGTGTTTATTTTCGGTATTATATGTTCGTTTAATAAGGCAATGACAGCAGCAAAAATAATCTTTGCTTTAGTATTTCTAATTTATCAATATGGGACTTTTTGTTTTCACTTTCTTTTGTGTGGAATATAACAATCTCAGTTTTATAAAAGAACGATAAACCAACTAGCTGTCAGTAATTAAAATGTAACTGAGTTATTTTAAATTTTTGTATCGTACTTAATATACATAAGTTTAATACAATAATATACATAATACAATAATATACAATAAGTTTAATACAATAATATACATAAGTTTGCTGATCCATTTTTGAAATCTTTTCTCGAGCACGTAAAGTGGTAGCATCCTGGATCGTAAAAGAGAACGCAAAGCTTTAGCCCTGAATGCTCTGAGGTTAAAGAAACCACTAATCTATTTTTTGACAGTTATGAACTTGTTCTCTAAAATGACATCCTTAAAAAAGAAAAAGCTCCAAATGTTCGAAAAATGATTCTGGCATAAGTGATTGCTACCATTTTAAATTCACCTCTGTTTGACAGTATATACTGCTTACAAATTTTAAAATTTTTGTTTTTTTTATGAAACGGAAGCACTGCCTATATGTCACAACATTTAACACTTCATTAATTAAAAAAAAAACCTGGTTGGTAAATGATAGTGTTTTCTTCGAAAATAAAGCGAGTACGAATTACGAAAGGTATTTTATATTTTTAATAAAATTCTTTCAAAGGACCCATTTTACTACTACTTGTATCAAAATCGAAATGTTTAGAACAACTTTTGAATAACTAAAAGTTTATAATGAATTCTATGTTTTGTTTAATACTACTTTACTTAACTTCGACCAAATTTCATACTGCCGGCGATCCAATAATAAATAGTACTGACACAATCATCATCAAGAGATCCCCAATTTTAGATAATTTACTAATAGAAAATCCAGATTGTCAGGATTTAAAGTCAGTTTGCTCATTTTTAAAATTTCAAGATGATTTATCAATTTTAGTAGATTGCATACAAACAATGCCGTCATCCAAAGTTGAGTATTTAGATGATAAGTGTCAGCACGTAATTTTCGAAGCAACAAGAAATATTCTTAAAGATAGCCAAGTTAAAAAAATAACCGACAAACCTTGCAGCAGACACAAAGATAAATTTAATGATTGTCAACCAAAAGGAAACCAAATTGGATATTATTTATCTTGTCTTGTAGAAAAAGTGGATAATTTTAATGATATATCTATATGTCGTGACATAATTCAAAAAGTAAGGAAACAGTAAATATTTTCAAAAATAATTTTTTTTTGCTTTTAGCTTGAATCTATAGCATTCACTGATTATCGTTTAGTAACAAATTTTATTAAAGATTGTGGCACAGAAATTTCAAATCACAAATGTGGGAGAATCAGTTTAGAAGAAGGAAAAGTATCACAGGGAGAAACAATAGCATGCATGCAAGAAAAAATTAACGAACTTAGTTCGGATTGTCAAAAACGAATATTGAAATTATCTGAATTACAAGCGTCCAATTTTAAATTAGATCATCAATTTTTTATTTCATGTGAGAAAGATTACCAAAGATTTTGCCCTAATGATAGACCTGGTAGTGGAGAAATTTTGAAATGCTTAATAAAACAAAAAAATAATCCAGAATTGAGTGTCAAGTGTCGAGAACAAGTAATGAGAAGAGATAAATTATTGGCTCACGATTATCGCTTAAGCAAAGGTCTGGCTAAAAAGTGTAAAGATGACATAAAAAATAATCACTGTCGACGTAATGTGTCTGAAGACAAAAGTATTAGATTAGCACAAATACTTCTTTGCTTAGAATCGGTTATTAAAAATGGTACAAAAGTTGCTGAAGAATGTCGATCTGAAATAGATGATCACAGGAGAATGCTTATGATGGACTACCAATTGTCACCAGAAATTCTATCAGGTTATATGACATATGTATAAACATACCTTAATTATTATAAAAATACGTTATACTGCAGGGTGTTCTGATGATATACCCAAATTTTGTGGTGAAATTGAAGTTCAAAATTCTGCTGGAGGAGAAATAATCCACTGTTTGATGGAGCATGCACGTTCAAAGAGAAAAAGAGATCGACATGTTTCTTTTACTTGTATGAGAGCTATTGAAGATCTTATTAAAGTTTCTGACGTAGGTGAAGATTGGCGTGTTGATCCTGTGCTTCGTAGAAACTGCAAGTCGGTCGTCGATATAGCATGTCGCGACACAGATGGTGGGGATGCTCGTGTGATGTCATGTTTGATGAACAATATAGGATCTCAAGTTATGACGAACAATTGTGAGCAGTCTTTACTTCTTATTCAATATTTTGTGGCAAGAGATTTTAAATTAGATCCTCAACTCTATAGACTTTGTAGAGACGATGCCATAAAATATTGTCATGGTAAGAAAATCAAACAAATAATTATTTAAAAAACATATACATATTAAGTTATTGTCTTTAAGCGAAAAAAGATTGGGATGGCGACGGTGAAGGAGGGCAAATGGATCCAGAGAGAGGACCTTTAGTTCTTCCATGCTTGCATAGAATCGCTTATAGCGAAGTTACTGGAGAGCAACTGAGACCCATATGTTTACAACAAGTTAGAAGAGTAATGCGCCAGAGAGCCATTTCGGTAGAGCTTATACCAGAAGTTGAAGACAAATGTTTGGATGATTTGGCTGCACTTTGCTCCGATAAAACAAAAAAAGGTGAAGAAATGCAATGTTTACAAGATAACTTAGAGAAATTACAACCAGAATGTCGAGTAAGTGCATAAATATATAAAATCAAAAATTGTTATTTTTCGTGTTTTAAATTTTTAGAAAGCCGTGACAAAATACACAGAAGAAGAAGCGGGGCATATTGAATTAAATCCAATAATAATGAATGTATGCCAAGAGGCAATGAAAAATCATTGTGATCACATTCTAAAAAAAGGCAATGAACAAGGTCAGTTGATTAAAAAATAAAAAAATAAAAACTAACTAAGCTTCAAAATTTTTAAAAGGTGATATGATGGAATGCTTGATTTCGCATAAAAATGATCCAGATCTAAGACAAGATTTAAAGTGTCGAGCAGCTATAGAACATTTCCAAATTATATCATTAAAAAACTATCATTTCACATACAAATTTAAGCAAGCATGCCAACCTCATGTTATACGTTTTTGTTCTTCAAGTACTACAAAGTACGAAGTCGTCGCCTGCCTAAGCGAAGTAATGCGTAATGACACAATTCGGGGACAACGTCACATTATACCAAAAGAATGTCGGCAACAAGTCAAAGCACAACTTTATCAACAAAGAGAAAACTTAATATTTGACCCAAAATTAAAAAGTGCTTGCAGGAGAGAAATTTTGGAATATTGTCTAGATGCTCAAGGACCTGGCCAGGTTAGTAAACGCGAATTTTGTTAGTAAACGCAAACTAAAAATAAACGAAAACGTTTTCTCAAACATTTCGTATCGCGATTACTTGCGATCAATTTTTAAAGAACAAAATTAAAAAAAAGTTTCTTATTAATCTACTAGTACAAGGGTTGCATCCATATTCCAACAGGTTTACAGTTCTTACTCCCAAATCTTAAATTTTGCATATAAGTAAAAGTAATAACAATACCTATGAATTTCTATTTGTGCGAAATCAATGAAGTTTTATTATAAATTGCGAATACATAAAATTTTTATATTATTTGAACTTCATATTAGGAAAACAAAATTTTACAATATATAAGAAGCTTAAGTAAATCAATCTTCATTTTAAAATTTGTACAAACAAAAATTAAAAATTTGCCCTAATTATCATATATGCAACGAATAAAAAAATGTACATATTTTAAATTTTAGAAATTTTAATTATCGTACTAGAATGTGTTCGTATGTATTTATATTATTTTCCTTTATGTATTATATATTACAATTTTAGGCGCTTGAATGTCTTCAAATCAATACACCTCATTTAGGTTCATCCTGTCGTCATACCTTGTTTTCAATTAAAAAATCAGAACTAGATGACAGTTCAACAGACTATGTTCTTGTGAACACTTGTAAAGAGATGACATATAAATATTGCCAAAACTCAGACTTGGCTAAATTATTAGACTGTCTTAAAAATTTTAAGGATGAACCCAATTTTGATCAAAGATGTCACCTTGTAATTGTAAACAGAATGATTGAGCAAAATACAGATTTTCGTTTCAACCCAACATTGCAAAATGCTTGCGGTAAAAATATTGATCAGTTTTGTTCTCATATAGTAAGTGAAGCCAAACCAAACGAAGAGTTGAATGGAAAGGTTATAAATTGCCTTAAACAAAAATTCCGTGAGGCAAAACTAGAACGCCAGTGTCAGCAAAAAATGATTGAAATATTACAAGAACAAGCGCTTAATTATAAGTTAAACCCATTATTACAAAACTTTTGTAAATCCGAAATAAAAGTTCTTTGTAAAATCAATTCAAATGATAATGATGAACAAGGTGAAGTTGAAGAATGTTTGAAAAATGCTTTCCTTCAACAAAAAATTATTAATCAAGACTGCCGTATAGAGGTAGCAAATTTGATTTCTGAAAGTAAAGCCGATATTCACGTAGATCCCTTGTTACATAGAGCATGCACGGTGGATTTGTTAAAATATTGCTCTAATGTAAAAAGCGGAGATGGTAGACGTAAGTTAAAATTTTAATTGTAATACAATTCATTCATATATTGCAACAATTTTTATTTACATGCTTTATAATAGAGCTAAAATGTCTACAAATTATTTTACAAGATGAATCAAAAGCAATGGAGGAGGATTGTCGAAATAAGCTACGGAAGAGAATGGAAATGTTTCGAAATGCAGAAAATGTAAGTAAAGAAAACAAAGCATTTGTATTTTCTTTAAATTCCATTGATCTTACAGACACTTCAAATGCCACCAGAAAATATGGAGCAACTTATGAATCAAGTCGTAACGTCTCCAGCGAAAAAATTTTTCTTGGTCGTCTTGTTATCATTTGTTGGTATGATATTTATTTTGGGAATGTTTATGGGGCGGATTACTAAAAAAGCATATATATCAAAAAGCAAATAGAATTTTAAAATAGATATTAGAGAAAATACAATATTAGAACTAATTAAAATTTAACAGATTTAATTTTTGTTTCGAAAGAAAAATTTTTCAGGATTCGGTATAAAAAGCATTACATCTTAAAAAATTGTCATAGTTGCTTACAAAAACAATTTTTTAGTTAGTTTTCTATTTTACAAGACATTTAAAAATTACATATATTTTATATAAATATGTATGTGTTTGATGTACATACTTACATATATACGTATAAAATAAAATTTAAATCCAATAAATATTTTATAAGTTTTTCATGACTTTTATTCATCCAAATTTACGAAAGCAGAAAATTTATACCTAATTATGTATATATATACAAACAAACATATATAAAAATAATATTAAAATTTTTAATTTTATGAAAATATTTTAAACAAAAAACATAGGATTTCTTTGATCAAGGTTAAATTTTATTCGTCGCTTGTCATATTCCATGTCTAGCTTTGATAAATTAATTCTTTCACTAAAAATAAGGACGTTTTCTGTTAATTAACTAAATTACATATTATATCAAACTCACTTTTCAATATAAACTCTTCCTCGATAAGCAACCAAATGCGCATAATAAGCTGGAGCTGGATATGAAACAGCACGAGTGCATCTTGTATATACATGACATAAATTGTTTGTTAAAGATTGTAAATCATCAATATTATATTTCGAATCATCCCGTATAACTGCGTACTTTGTTGGCTTAGCTGTTCCTTGTATAGATTGATGAGACACCATAAAGAATTGGCATTCATTTGGATGTGTTATAACCGTATCAACTACAGTTCCTGGTGGAACATTGTTGAATTTTCCCACTCCCTGCTGCGGGAAAAATCTTGTACGATGACGCTTTTGTACTATAACACAAGTTATAGCAGGGCGAATTTTCAACTAATATTTATTGTTTTAGTTTCAGCATAATCAATAATTAAAAAATAGTTACCTTATAGCAAGCTTTGTCCATTTCTAATAATTCATACTTTTTAATTTGGGGAAATTGTCCATCTGAAACACCATCACGGTAGTAAATAATTTTTTTCGGATAGCATTTGTTATTTTTATGGTATATTTGCAAATGTGCCTCCAAGATTTCACTCATATTTGAAATCATTTCCTTTTTGGGATCTTGTAATCGATATTGTATATTATACTTAACACCATCAAGATCATGCGAGGCTGCAACTCCAACAACACTTGGTATTGATCGTTGATCGGGCGAAGGATGTGTGACATCTGCTCCAATAAACATTACATCTCTGTTTTTTAATATATTTGTAACACATGACTGATCGACTACATGCGCTGAGCCATTCAGTTTTGCATTAACTTTTAACAATATATTTTGTATAGTAGACATATTACATCTCTCAATCGTTCTTTTTTTTATGCATTGCGTCAGTAACCCAAATTTCGTTTCAGCTAACTGTTTAACTTTAGAATAACTATCTTGATTAAATTCACTGAGAATAACAAATACAAGTTCAATTTGGTCACTTTTAAATCTTTCAAAACAATTTTCGACATTTCGCATATCAGATGTGCGAATTATTGGAAATTCAAGCTGGACACCAATGTTGGAACCTTTCTTCAACTATAAAATTAAAAATATAAGTGACGAAAATTTTGTATAAAGTAAAAAATTTACAAAGTCTGCAAATTTTTTCGCATCTCCTTCATTAACATATCTTTCAAGACTTAACACTGCACATTTCATTGCTTTAGTCGGATTTATAAATTTTAAATTTTTGCGAAAGGGATCCCACACTCCTTCGGAGG
The DNA here is from genome assembly GCF_029603195.1 of Condylostylus longicornis. NCBI lineage: Eukaryota > Metazoa > Arthropoda > Insecta > Diptera > Dolichopodidae > Condylostylus > Condylostylus longicornis. The sequence continues at coordinate 1,496,528 of NW_026578052.1, read as the reverse complement.
GCTGACACTTTCTAAAAGAATAATTAAATTAAGGCATGAAAAAATAATATTATAAATATTACCCGTTCGCGTATTGCAAAGATGGTGCGTCAATAATTCGTCCCTCTAGTTTAATAAAATCTTTTCCAATTTCAATTTGAAATGATTTGATAGTTGGATCGGAGTTATGCTTGAACCTATCGAACTCTCTCATTGTTTTTTGTTTGCGCTCATTAGTTGTTGTGGCAGCGAATCGTATCATTTTTTGAACTTGTGCAGGACCAGCTTTTTTTAAAGTATATTGCCCTTTTTCTATCCTTAAAAATTCAGCGGGTATGTAAATAGTTTTCTGAGGATTTCCGACCCAAATACATGGCATTTTTGGATATTTTAATGGATAGTTACGTGAAGCAAAATATTGAGCAACAGTTATAATTCGGTTATTTTCATCTTTAAATTTTTCTGTATCTGACGACTGCTTTATTTCGTTTACTTTGTACGGTTTGTCTTTACTAGAAAAACATGCTGGTGGTCTATAAATTACCTTTAAACCACGTAAGGTATCATCAAGTTTTAATATCCATTTTCTATCAAGTACTTCATTGAGATTTATGTTAAAACGACCGCCTGGCAATTCACTTATCAGATCCAGAACCTGCATTTCCGATGGAAATGATCGATGACAAATATCAATGTTAAGCAACGGTCTTTCACCTAAAACCGCAGCTTGAAATAAACCAAACCATAATTCATATCCATCTCCTAAATCAATCCTTGAATTTGGCGGATTATAAAATGCTCTTCCACCAAAAACTGCTTTGTCGTAGCAAGGAGATCTCAAAACGATATCTAAACATTGCAACGCACGCATCGGTTTATCATAAATCGGCAAATTCCTATAGCTGCAATCAAATACAAGTAATTAAAAAATTTAATATATTAAAAAGTCTTGTCCTTTTTTTGATTTGCAAAAAAAAGTTATCAGATAATAATAGTGAGAGTGAAGTTTTGAAAATACATTTTAAATTTAAATAAAGTATTTTTTTTTTAATTAAAATAATACATTATGTAGTTATCTTACTCTTCCTTCAAGCATTTCAAATCAATTTCCAATGACTCGGTTTCCTTTAAAGTGACAGTCACTTCTTTCCCACCTCCATACTGGTCTGTAACTATTACCTAAACAAACATTTTTTTAATATAAAAATTTAATTAATAATATCTCTATAATTACTTTACAAGTTTTAACGTAATCATCGCTTAAGCGCAATGGACTATATACGTTACACCTCCCGTCAAACGCCAGCTTAATATTAGGAGGAAGATGTACTGCTTTGCAGTATTCCAAAAATGCGGGACGAAGAATACGTTTTGGTTTATCGGGTTCCATCCTAATGTCGTAATGATAAGCACAATCAATCATTTTTTTAATAATTAAATCCAAATAGTTAGTTTCAAGTAATATTTTACGCCCTTTCGTTCCTCTATCTAAATTAATATCAGTTCTTTTATACTGTTCAGTTGAAGAAATAGATGAAGAACTTTCTCGTGAAAATACGCTCTCTGACTTTACAGAAATAACACTTCCTGCTCTGGATTCACGTTGTTGTTCAAGTTTTTGCTGTTGTTGTTGTTTTTTTGGGAACTGCTGTTGTTGCTGTTGTTGCTGTTGTTGCTGTTGTGGCTGTTGTTGTCGTTGTTGTTGTTGCTCTTTTGGGTACTGCTGTTTTTGCCGTTGTTGTTGCTCTTTTGGGTACTGCTGTTTTTGCCGTTGTTGTTGCTGTTGTTGTTGCTGTTGTTGTTGCTGTTGTTGTTGCTGTTGTTTTGGATACTGCTGTTGTTGCTTTGGGAGGGAAGCCCAAAAAGCATTCGCGTCTTGTTGCTGCTCTTTTTGATTCCGCTGGTCTTGCTGTTGTTGTTGTTGTTGTTTTTGCTGTTGCTGTTGTTGTTGTTGTTGTTTTTGCTGTTGCTGTTGTTGTTGCTGTTGTTTTGGATACTGCTGTTGTTGCTTTGGGAGGGAAGCCCAAAAAGCATTCGGGTCTTGTTGCTGCTCTTTTTGATTCCGCTGGTCTTGCTGTTGTTGTTGTTGTTGTTGTTGCTGTTGTTTTGGAAGTTGCTGCTGTTGTGGCTCTTGGTTTTGCTGATCTTTTCTTTCTTTTTTTTTCCATGCGTCTTTTTCTTTTTTCTTATATGGTTGCTCATGTTTCTGCTGTGGGTTTTGTTGTTGTTGCATTAAACTTTGTTCTTTTCTCAAAATTTGGGGCTCTCTTTGCTGTTGCTGTTGCGGGGGATCGGTAACCTTCAGTTCTCTGAAATCATCAGCAACTTTTTTGATACCTGAAAATTAAACGTGCAATTAAAAAAAAAAAAAAAGACAATTTAAAAATATCTAAACTTTTACAACCGCGCTATAGCTTTACTATTGTTTTATAGCCTGTAAGTCACAGCCTACTATAGTTTTAAACGTTTTATACTTATATGTTCCATATAGTAAGTAGTAATTATGGCCTTATATTTTTTTTCGGCGTAAAGTTATTTGGTTTCTCATATTTTCTACATTATCGTAAATTTTTAAAAATAACGCGATGAAAAATTTTAAGCACTTTTAAGTTGTTTTGTTAAAAACTATTATTACTAATTATTTATATTATTTATTATTTTATATTATTTAATATTACTAATATTAATTATTAATATCATATTAATAAAAATATATTTTATAACTATTTAATATGTCAATCAAAATTTAAAATCAGGAATTTTCTTCTTTTTTAACCTCTGGGAGCCATTTTCTTCGTTTTAATCTCCGGGAACCGTTTCTAACTTATATTATTATTGTTGTTATGTAAATTTTCACCCTGTGTGCTCGTTTCACCCAGTGTTCTCAAATGTTAACATAAACAATGGTAATTTAGTAATATATTCTTCAATCATTCAATTTTCTTTTTACTATATTCATTTATTACATTCATTATTTGATATTCTCTTTCCAGCAATTCCTTTATAATATCATCTGGATCATATGACAGATGAAGATGCCTGACCATTACCCTTATAGATCTGGTCTGCTTGTTTTCGTATGAGTGCCACTCCATCTTACCACTGCTTGCGTAATTCGTGAACTCTCTGTGTTCTATTTCCGTATTTACATTGATCTTGACCTGATTGTACTAGCACCGTTCTTACATTGATCTTGTGATGTTTTTGTTCCTGACTTTTTTCAATTACGTTTTTATTGTTCTGTGTAAGTGTACTGAATCCAATTGAAAATCAGTGTTAAAAATCCAAGTGCAAAATTTTATATAAAATTTTCAAAAAAAAAAAAAGAATTTTGAAGTAAAAGAAATTCATCGAGAAAATACTAACTATCAGAAAAATCATGCAAAAATGTGGCAGCAACTAATATAAGTATTTCAAGTGATCGATCTTCTTGACAGATCTTTTATCAAGATAAAAATCAAATCTCGCATGACTGATAGGGCCATTACTAATAAATTACACATAAGCAAAACTATTTATAGAGGAAGAAATGCCAATTCTTGGAGTTATTTTTTAGCAAGGTATTGCTCGTCCACATGTTCCTCAAAGAACTTTGTAATATTTTGTGTAACGTGCATACCAGATGTATTATAGAAAACAGCGTATCGAAAAAAATCCTAGTACTGTAGAATAGCTCAAAGATTTTTTAAAATAACAGTGATCCGAACTTCCTGCAGAAATTTTACAAAACCTACTTAAGTCAATGCCTAGAAGAATAAATTTCTGTATAATCATGAAAGATTATTATTTTAGGGGATATTATAATGGTCTTAAATTTATACTCAGCTAATATTTTAACTTTTTTCTATATTCTTTTAACCGTTACATTTTTATTTTTTCATTTCTTGTAAAAAACCCAATATAAAATAGGTACGTTTTTTTAATATTTAATAAATAAGAGCAAATTTAAAATAAGAAAATCAAATGCTTCTGATTTTTTTGTCTCAATATTTATGCATAACTGTATATATCAAGTAAAATACATTTTATTTTAAAAAAAGATTGGATTTTTTAGTTTCGTTATTATATTTTGTTGTTTTTCCGTTTCTGTTTGTTAATTGTTTGTGTTATTCACTTTTTGTTTTTACACATTTTTTTTCTCAAGCGACAATTCGAGTTACAAATTTCTTGGAATCAAAAACGCAGTACCCCGGGGACTTTAATACTTTTTAAAACTTGTCAACTTAAGTTATACTTAATGTAAAAAAAAATAATAATCTAAAACTGTAATTCTTAATAATTGATCCAAAAAATTAAATTTTTATTTAAAAGATTTGAAATATTTACGCTAAACTATTTATACATAGTGTATGTTTGTATATTTGAAAACATTGTTTTTGAAATACGACGGGTATTATTTTTATGTACATACATATTTACATACAATAATAAGCATTCCACAAAATTAAAATGTATATATGTAAATATTGTGTCCATAATATATTTATTTTAAAAAAGCAAGTTATTTACTTTTCAAACCAAAAATTTTAAATCTTCAGTTGAGTATATAATTGCTGTACAATCAAATACGAGTATATATAAATACATAAGTATATTACATACATATGTACGTAATGAAACCTCACAAATAATGGGAATTCCCCTTATTTATGCAATTAAACAACCAACCTTATTTAGAAAAAGAATATTTTTAATTATTAAAATTATAGTTTTTTTCGAAGGCAAAGTTTATCAATTTTGCTTTTTAGTATCTTATAAAATGACGTCCATTTCATTAAAAATAAACTTTTTATATTTTTAAATTATTAAATACATGTACATAAAGTATGTATGTACATATGTAATTACCTGAAGTTCCAGGTTTGTTATCTTGTTCATTCAACGTTTTTTTTTCGGCCTCCTATATGTAAAAAATTTATTTAAATTGAAATTACTTAATTTTCATTTTTAATTTGCAAAATCGTATATACCTTCACATTTTTAGAGTCATCTTTTTGTACATCTTCCTTTTCTTTTTTATCTTTATTACCTCCTTAAAATTAAAACATTATGAATAATTATGAAGTTAAAATTTTTATTTGAATAAATACTTTTTCTTCCCATTTTATCAATTTAGTTGTTTTTATTTTTACAAATATGCACAATATTACTAGTACTTTCCAGAATATCAAGTAAAATTCCTATGATGAGTAAAATGGTTTCTAAAGTGCACTCCACGTATTTCACAATGCTAGGGATGCGCTTTTTTTTCAAGCTGTCAGTCAAAAGCCAAATATTGATCATTGTCTTGAATCGATAATCGATTCGTTTATCGAAAGCAAATCGAAAATTTAAACCAAAAATATTAGTTCATATTCATTAAAATTAGTTCATACGTAAATTTATTTAATACATATATATTTAATAAATAAATCAAAACAAAAACTAATTATCACTTAGAATATTTACATAGTGCTATGCTTATGCAGAATTTTATTTATCTAATTTTTATTCATAATTTACAAAAATAATGATATATCTCGATTTAATGCCAATAGAAATTCACAGTTTACCCTTATAACTTTAATATTGAACATTAATATCTAACCCATTTACACATACAAGTTACTTGCAAGCAAGTTTGTATAATATTAATTGTCAATTAGTTTTTCGAAATGTCAAATTACTTGCTATTATGACGTAGGCGTTTAGCAAGTTAATTTTTGAAAATGTTTTTGAGAAGAAAACAACTAGCAATATATATACATAATTGTTTATAAATTTTAGAAACCATAAAACAAAATTCAAAAATTTTAAATTAAAAAAAAAAAAATCAAAACAACAAATTTTTTTTTGTGAATTTCTCAATATGTCAAATTACTTGCTCAAATTACTGGCAGCAAAATTTTCTTGCAAGTTGAACTGCAAGTAAACAAGCAAGTAGAAATATTTCAATGTGTTAGTAAAATTTGCAAAACACAACTTGCAGCAGCAAACATATTTTTCGAATACGAATAAGAAATGTCATAGTAACTAAATTCTCGAGATACGACATCTTCTAATACGACATTTCAAGTTACGACATAATATAAATTTGGACTATTTTTATTCGACTTGCAACATTGTTCCTGACACGAATTAAAAATTTTTTAATTTTTTTTTTTATAGATTGTAGTGGTTTTTAAATAAAAATCTATACCTAATTTAATAATAAGGCAAAAGTAAAGCACATACTTTAATAATATACTCTTTCAAGTTAAAAAATACTAGTCAGTGGTTAAAAATACGAATTAAAGTGATATATATATCAACTTAATGAGATTTTGTTTTATTTATTTTTGTTACAAAATTGATTTTTTTCGGTTTTGTTATTATATTTTGTGTTTTTTTTTTGCAAAACTGGAATTATAATATAAAATAGTTCGTCTAATTCTAATTTGTTTCTATACCTTTTTTCCTTCTCAAACGACAATGCGAGTTGCGACATAATTTTCTGGAACCAAAATTGTCGTATTTTGAGGACTTAATGTATGACACATTCCGAATTAAGGCTTATTATCGATCTGTTTGTTTTGGTTGCGAAGCTTTTTTGCTGTTCAAATATTTTGAATAAATAATACCTTTTTAAAAATAATCAGTTTTTCATTTGTCAAAAAAACTTTATTTACTTTATTTGATGTTGAACAAAACTTTAGAATTATTTGTGAGCGCCATCTCATATTTTGGAATCATTTTGACAGCCGTTTTTTAGCGTTACCGTGAATTATAGCTAAAAATCCATTCATAATTACAATATGCAATATTAAAGTGGGGAATTTTTGTTTTTCTTGGAATTCGTATTAAGAACTTCCTAAATGAAAATTAAAAAATAAGTTTCGCTTTAAAAACTATCAACAAAAGAAAAAAATAAGTGACATTACCAAAAACTTTTATTTTCTGAGTCTTAGTCCTTGCAAAATGGAAATTGAGGAATCAAATGCTAGAGGTGAAAAAATTCGCAAAGGATTTCAAATGTAAAATGAATAACTTTTAAAAGCAAATTTTTAGTTGAATTTTTAATTCTTTAATCATTTCAGAAATTGGATGATATTGAGGGACGTAGATACTGGTGCTATCATATGGCAAGAAAATAAAGATTTTTCTTCATCAGATGAGGAACATGAAGCTAGAGTAACATTAAAAATTTTGGATTTGAGAGCGGTTTCTAGAGAAATCAATTTTAGCACAGTAGAAATGATGGAAAATTTTAGATTAGATCAGAAAGTTCTTTTCAAGGGTCGTATAATGGAGGAATGGTTTTTTGAAATGGGTTTTGTAGGACCAAATACTACCAATACGTGGCAATCTACAATAGAAGCAGCTCCAGAATCTCAAATGATGCCAGCAAAAGTATTAAAGTATGTTAACAGGTTTAAAATGTTACATCATTTTAATTTTTATTTTTTATTTAAACGCGTAGGTGTTTTTGTTTTAGTAATGTTATTTTAGTTCTTCCTATACATTGTTATTTTATTTTTTAGTGGGAACGTTACTATTGAGACAAGTTTTTTCGATGGAGATACTTTTATTACGAAGTCGGTTGTGAGGTTATATTATGTGTAGAGTATCATTTAATGAACAATTTTATTATTTATTTTAAGAAAGCAATTCGAAACATTTTTACAAAAGAATTTAATGAAAGTTCAATTTTTAGAGCAATTGACCAGTAGATAAAGAAGTTAAAATTGAGTGTCATATGGTCATTAGTTTTTTATTAATTATTTTCACTTAATTTTTTATATTAAACTAAAAAAATTCTTTCAATACTTAAAGCTTGTCATGCAGCATTTATTTTCTAATATTTATTAAGTTTTAATTGAAAAATCAGTACGTTATAAACTATAAAAACATGATATACATGTATATCTATCAAAATTTTTGAGTACATATGAAATCATTTTAACAATTTTTTGTATTTTGTCACATACATACATACATAATAATATAAATTAATGAAATTTAATATTTAATTTTTTACTCATAATTAAATGATGTTATAACAGTCTTAAATTCTTTTTGGTTCGCAATATATAATATTATTGTAATATATAGCTTTAAAAAGTTTAATAATATAGTGTTATAAAACGGTTCAAATTCAAACTTGCTGTCTAAAAACTAATGTTTTAAAAATTTTTGAAATATTTAATAAGTTGCTGATTGAAAATACCTAATCAAGTTGGTATTTTTAAGTACCTATATAAATCATTTATTTTAGACTGATATTTTTATCACCAAACAAGATTAAGAAGATTATTATATGTTGCAGAACTTCACTTTTAAACGCATTTGTTTTTTATTATTTATTTTTAAAATATGTACATAAATACTTATCACCAAGTAGATACGTAAATTTTAAAATAACCATATAAATCAATAAATGTGATTTATATTTAAAATTGTTTATAATTTTAATAAAGTAATATCTTAAGCTAAGCAGTCATGTATGGTAGTTATTATGATTTATTCAATGCTTATGTGTAAATATACATTTACATTGTATATGATGTTTGTATATTTGCATTGTCCAAAATTGTAGTTAAATGAAGTAATAATAAAACAAGTAAACATAAAATTATTCAAATAACTCTATCCAAAAACTACATACTAGTACAATAATATATTAATTTTTTTATGTACGACCTATGTAATACGAAAATTGTCCCCAGAATAACTAAATCCTTATATTTGAGTAAATTATTATCTTAAAGTTTATATTTATATGGACGTAATATGAACAATTTGAAAAATGCTTGTTTTTATTTCGCCAAACCACCATTTTATGTACTACCTACCTACGTTGTTTTAAAAAAAACTTCATTTCATGTAGGTATTGTTAATTCCTTTGAATATACATATATGAATTATTTTGCGTAATGCGTTATATATCTATTATCAAATTTATATAAAGTTTAAATAGAAGGGGTTTCGGAAATTCGTGTGAAGGAAATTGATCAATATTCAGCAATATGAAGAATCAGCTGTACTGATTCTACATATTTTTTTAAATTAAAAAATTACGTTTGGTAAATTCTTCTGAAAAATGCATTTAAAAAAAAAATTGCAATTTTTAGCGTAGAAATTCTTGTCTTCCAAATGAAAGGATACTGAATTACAGAGTAAAGTTCTTGAATAAGAAATTAAATTTAAAATGAAATTGAAAAAAAAAACAAAAAAATAATTATAATATTATAGGTGGTTTTTAAAACTGTGCTCAGTCACAAAGAATACTAAAATTTCACAAAAAAAAAAAATAAAAAAATATTTTAATCAGCATACTACGAAAACATAAAAGATTAAAAATTGTTTTTCAAAAATTCGGAAAATAATTTCAGCTTGGTGGCCTTATAGATATATATGGCATTAATTTTGCGTTTTCACTTATTTAATGAAAGAGAAAATTTATGTATGTAACTTGTACTATATATGTATAAAATTATATTTTTTATGCATACACTTTCCTGCCAATACTGTTTAATTTTCTGATAATCTTCTAACATTTAACTGAGATGGTTTATACAATAATACTCATAGTTTTATTTTCAAATATATTTTGCATTATTTTTATTTTAATAAAATGCTTGTATACCTAGTTAAATTTTTAATTTAAATTAAAAGTTCTAATAATTGAAAATATTGCATTGTTACATCAGATATTTGCATTGTTTACAAATGGGCTCATCAAATGTTCCACATTCACTAAAATAAAAAATGTATATTACAAGATTATACTAAAACAAAAATATTTGAACTTGCAATAATGTAATGCAAGTAGTACATAACACGGCCCCGCAGAGGTTTACACACGAAAATCCACAATGTTCGCATAGGCACAAATTACCTAGAAAAAACGATTATACATACATATACACATACGAGAAAAACATGTTATAATTGAACTTACAATTTGAACAATCTGACGCTATATAAGATATTTTATTACAACAATTTGAGTTTTTTAATATTTTTAAAGTTTTTATACCATTTTCATATTTGATGTTTCCTGTTCCATTTAAAAAAATATTCATAAAGTCGTAGCTTTTTTCCAAGTTAGCATTCATATCTTTCGCTCCCCTAAAAAGCAGTTCCCTAGTTTTATCTGAAAAAGTGGAAGAGTAAAGACCGCACATTTTACTTTCTAATTATAAATTTATACTGTAATCTCTTCAAACTGTAAATCTGTTTTGTAAATTAATTTAAGTCTTTCTTTGAAACTTACTGTAAATTTCTTTCATTCTCTTAGGATCGCTCAAATCTAAAATTTTCTGATTTACATGTACCTTAGACTGCAAAATGTAATAACTTTCGTCTGAATTTAAACGTTTTCTTGGGCAAATACCCAATTCCATGATTTCGGTCATCAAAAGACTACCTACCTAAAATACCACTTTTCACATTCATTTAAAGCGTATTATTTAAATTGAACTACCTTGAATTGAATTTAAAATATTATTTTAATCTTTAAAAAAATTTCACATAAAACTTCTTCAAATTTTAAACGAATACTTTTTGCAAATATGTAAATAATGAAGAAATTGTCATTAGATACAATATCTAAATATGAAAATTTCTAAGATGATTATCACGAAATTAACATATTATTCTTATCTTTCTCTCTACTTGTAGTTTATTATAAAAAAATGTTAAAAGTTAAGACCTCGACTAATCGACAACTAAATAAACTAAAAAATGTTTCGAATTAGGGATGTATCCAGCGTCAATTACGAACGACTCGTGTGTATTAAACGCGCTAACTGAAGTTTACTCATTAGTCGTTACAGGTTAAAATCAGGCCCACATACTCAGGTTAATTGCTTATATGTGTCAACTCAAGCTAAATGACAAAAGAATAAGGTGTCAAAACTTCACCCATTAAAATTCATTCCCTCCTCACATTTTCGTTTCTTATTCGAAATAGTTAAAAAATAATTCATTTGAAAAAAAACGATGAATTTTTCAACAAACAGTTTTCTTTTCATGGACTTTGAATAACTAATTGTCAGAAATTAAAATTTAACTGTTTGACTCATGACCTATTACTGTCGCAGTTAATTTTATGTCAATTCTTGAATTGATATTTTTGTTAAAGTGTCAACATATAAACATATGCGATATGTCCTTGGTATATCAAAAACTGCTGTCAGCCGTGGATATATTATATATATTTACTATATATAGTTGTATGTGTAATTATTCTTTGGTAAAACATTAAAATGGACATATAAGAAATAGAAAAGTGGTTTCATTAAATTTATTTAAAAAATTTATTTTGTATTAAGAATAAATTTTTACCATTTCGAGATATTAAAACCACTTGCACATAATATTCTAAATAAAGTGCAACAGTATGAGCTCTAAAGATAAAGACAATGCTTTGAACAAGCTTCGTCATTTCTTCAAAGCTTCTAAGACTGGAGGTAAGTTAAAACTTTGGAGTATGTACCTATTTAAACAATACAGAAGAATAAATAAAATTCAAACAGTTGGTGTTAAAGAAAGAGAACTTGGTCCAGAACTTGAACGTGAACTACGACCCGAAAATCCGGTTGCGCAAAGATGTAAAACTTTAAAAGACTTAGGTGAAATGGTTTTAACCACGAAATTAGAAGATGTAAAAAATTAATTTATAATTAAAATTGAAAATAATTTGGTCATTTTCCAGGCTGCTATATGTAAACTTTGGGAATTGACAAAAGATCTGATTGTGGATAATAAATCGACAGAGCATCGACAAATAACGTTAACTTTTTACAAAAAATTGATACAAGGGCAATATGCGAACTTGTCCTTAATGAGGGAACACTTTTTCTTAGTGATACAAGTGCAATAACTATATAATTATACACGATATCTTACTATTTTATTGAAATCACTATATTTTTAGAAGCATGAAGTGATGGAGGATTTACGACATCGTCTGGATTTATTAATTGCTCTTACAGAAAATGGCAAAGACATAACAAATTTTGAAGAAAAAGTACTTAGAATATATAAATAAAAGCCACCTTGAAATTGTACAGTAAATGCCTTTCAGATTGGAAAACTAATGCTTCAGTGGGCCCCTTTAATGATTGGAGAATTGATGGAACCCTACTTAGAAGTACTTGAGAATATTGTAAAATTTAACGCAGCTCATTTGGATAATGAAATAATAGTAGGAATCGTTAAGTAATGTAAATTTTATTCGAATAAAATTTTAATATTAATTTAGACACATTTAGTCATGTATGTAATCTTAGCTGCAATACCGAAGTTGATGAAATAGGATTACAATGTTTAAAAGTACTAGATGCAGTAATATGTTATACAATTTTCCCCAATGAAACATTAGCATTATGTGTAGTTACTTTATGTAGAACTATCAATGTGCATAACTATTGTCAAACATCATGGAAGGTGCTTAAATTTTTTTTAATGAAACAAATCGTCTTTTATAAGATATGGTTTACAGAACATGAAAAAACTACTGGGGACGAACTTAGGTTATGCTTCCTTATTGATAATGTGCAGCATATTAAAAGACAAAAATTTTTATGGTGATGAGTTTTTGCTCCGTGGTGCAGTTTTCCATATTACGATGGGAGTGTTTGTATATCCAGCTGTTACAATGACATCAATGTCACCGGTTTTAACAAGCTTTTATCATGTAATTATACTGCTAAAATCATATATGTAGCTATGTTGGTTAAATTTATTTAATTTCAGGCTTTAAATAGTCAAAAAGTCCATGTAACTTATGAAGTAATCTTAAGTATATCCCTCTTCGTCGACAAATTCGGCAAAGATTTATCTGAGCATGTTTGGGATGTCGTATGCGATATTTTATTATCAATTGCTGACAACATATATTTTTATGGTATATATTTTGTTATTTTTTGGCATTGCAAATTCTTGTATTATTTATTTTTTTATTTGTTTATTTATTCATTCTGGATTATTCTCGAATTGTAGAGTGCAACGGGATGTCCAAGGAAAACGCATTGAAAACCAAATATCACGAAGCAATTGATAAAATTGAAGATATGCTACACAGTAATGAAATTTGTATCAATACAGAAGTAATTTATGACCTAATTGAAAAAATAGCAGAAAGTAGGCCGATCCAATCGGTCCTTAATCTAATAGAATATCGCTCTTTAAAAATATCAGCTACGCGACCAGAATGGTTACAAATCTTGCGCGAATTCATTCAAAGATTTTATCATATACCGAATACAGAAATTCGAGTGGAAACTGTTTATGCATTGATTAAGATAATGGACACAAATCGTGCTGGGTATGAGGAGGAAATACTTGAAAGAGTTGTAATACCAGAATTTCATAATATATCTTCGGAAGAAGACTTAAAAGTACGTAATGCCGTGGCCAAAGCTTTAACTGATTTTTCATTGCATTGCGAAACAAAAAGATGTGGAGAACTGCTTGACATTCTAGAAAAAATTTTAAATAGGCCTTTTGAAGTTTTTGGAGAAGATGGTACAGTTTTACAATCCGAAACAGAACTAGATGTTCTCACGGTAGTTGAAGGTCTTATTGAAGTTTTCATGGTGAAATTATATAAGTTACCCTCTTGTCATGCTATTCGAATTTTTAAAATGCTCATAGAACATTTAGAAAAACATTATAAGATGCCAAAAGTGTTTGAGCAATCAAATGCTATCAGAGAAAAGGTAAAATATCATATTTTATTAAGGTTTTTCTTAACAACATATTGTGTTTAAGATATTTTCTTGGATGCTTAAAGCGCGTGCAAGTCATACTTATCATATAGGATTTCCTGATCCTTCCAACAATGGGACCATACGATATAGTCATTATCTAGGCATAGATTCAAAATTGTCACTATCTGATGTTACTTATCAACACCAAATATCAACACAAAGTAATCTCGACACAATACCGCCTATCAACTTTACGGCCATATCAATACGTCCTGCTTGTAAATTAATAGTGATTTGCCTGGAAAAAGAAAAAGGTATAAAGGAGATTGATTAATTTTAAAATAAAAAAATAATAATATCTGTTTTAGATTATCAAGTTTTCCAAATGGTTCTTAAAGAGCTACCTAATATTTTGCAAAACAAAGCTATTATTCAAGGCAATGACATTGAATCATTAGCAAATGCTCTTTGGTTACTATTTTGTTCAAAGAAAGATAGAAAGTTTTTGAAAGCAGTTAAACCTTCCTCAGACGATTTGAGTTATTTAATTCTTCCCGCCATGGCTTCTTTAGTTATATATCATCAGTTCTTAAGATCCAAATGGCAAAACTATATTATTGAAACCTTGAAGATTGGAGTTTTCCAAAGAGTCGCCAATATCTGCATTAATACATTGACCATAATGATATTAGAAATGCCGGAGGTCCTTATGCGAAAATTACCAGATGTGTTGTTAGAAATGAGTAAAATGTCCGATAACGTTCAAGTGGCTATACCTGTGTTAGAATTTCTTTCAAGTTAGTTCATTTAGACTTGACATTACGATAATGTTTTATAAAATACTCTTTTTTAGTATTAAGTCGATTACCAAATAACTTGTTTACAAATTTTGTACCCCTTCAGTATATGTATGTTTTTGCAATTACTTTACCTTACACAAAACCCCAAAAATACGATCATTATGTCGTCTCATTGGCATATCATGTAATAGCTGGATGGTTTTTAAAATGTAAACTTACGTTCAGGAAAAATTTTGTTAACTATATTATATCGGTATGTACATTAATTATATTGATTTAATTTATCTAAAGAAATAAATTTTTTTCATATACAGTCTATACAGTCAAATCTTCAGCTTTTTGAAGAAAATAAAATAACATCGCGTTCAGATTTCCAAGTCTTAAATGAGGATTCCTCTAGTCGAAAACGTAGTACAAGCCTAACGGAACGCAGTAGCCATGGTCGTAATATCAAAGCTGGCGAAAGCTCTTCAAGTAACTTACGCCCTTTAATGAATGAAGGTCTTAAACATTTTCATACTGAATTAGCGGAAACATGCATAGATTTTTTAGCAAGACACACATTTTCTCCATGCTCAGCTTTGCCAAAACGATTACCTGCAGTTCAGATGCTGCTTAAAGATGGAATATCGCAGCATTGGATTGTAGGGCAAAACATAGTTACAATTACAACTAGTGGTTGCGGATCTGCTCCTACTCGAAATGGGCTCTGCGAAAGATGTCAAATAGATAAAAACGCATCAGTTCATTCCGTTAATAAATTAGATTCAAATAGTATTAATTCATTTGGTGTCGCACCAAGTTCTCCAGAAGTTTTGATTGCGCAAACAAAGGATACTTCGGAATTTCAAAACAAAAGGTACACCAAGGCAAGTCTGCAATACAGTAGTGGTACAGATTCTGGTGGAAGTATTGATTTAACTTCGTCAACTTCCTCTTCATCACAACACCCAACATCTTTAGATGGTGGCATTAATAAGTTACGTCAAACTTCTAACAGTTCTTCTGGATCTTTGGAAACTTTACCAAGACGAGGCAGCAATCCTGATTCAATTGAAAACAGAGTGGAAAATAATAGAGATGGTATAGTAAGTCAACATCCCTTTCAGCAACATGTTAGCACAGCAACGACAATTCAACAGCCAGTTTGTGCTAGAAGTTGTACCGGTTGGGCTGAAATACTTATAAGACGTGCAACAGGGAATATCTCCTGGATAATGAGAATTCAAAATCCTATTGCAAATGATTGTTTGGGAAATGATATACCCTTTAATGACTTAATAGGTCTTTTCATGCCTAGTCACTACGGCGGGGTTTTTGGACCTAAATTTTTAAATGAAAATAAATCATTTACATCGATTGCAAATGCTGACATAATTGATAAAGCTGTAGAAACTAGTTTAAGTAAGGAAACAGGTGAAACTTTTAGCAAAGAAAAAAAAATGGAACAAAATGAGCACTCTACTGCGAAAGCTGTAGCTAAATTAAAACTTAAAAGGCAAGAAGAAATAACGTCTTCTTTAACTGGAACATCGGGTCCCATTGATATTCCAAAAAAGATAATTTCGAATAAAGAATCAGCGGGAAGCTTTAGTGATGTTGAGCCTGATGAAGACGAAAATAACGATGATTTGCCTTTTGATGATTGTGGTAGAAAATATTCAGAGGGATCAAGATCAAGAAACCCAGTGAGACGAGTTAACTCGAGCCCAGAAATGAGTTCAAGCTGGAGAAGCCCGTTCACGCATACAAAAGGTAGTTCCAAATCAGAATCCAGTAAACAATGGACAGACGGCATTGTCGCCACTGTCGTAACAGTTGCTGCCCACCAATCTGAGGCAGACGAAATAAATAGTGAAAATATAATTGCAGAGCAACTGCAAAAGAAAAAAATGAGCAATAGCAGTGGTTTTTCTAAGGACATGAGAGTAAGCTGCGAAGCTATACCTGAAGAAATTCCTGGTTCAACTCCTCCGAGTCACTCTGATTTAATAAAAAGTCATATAGTTAAAAACACTGAAAATAATAAATCACCATTAACTATTACATCCAATTGCGAAAAAAATGATAGAAAAAGTGACTCTTTAAATACCAATGACATACCTGTACTTCCACCAAAACAACATTCAGCTGACGATGTGACGAGTCAACCAGCTACTTACAATGTAACAACTTCGGCATCTACGACCAGTCTTAAAATACCATTAGATATTCAAAAGCTTTCAACTAAACCACCCCAATCGCCAATTCCCCTTTCTCCTCGCCTTTTAGCGAAAAACGCAGCAAATAAAATAGCGTCTTTTGCACCAAATGTTGGAGACTCAAGCGGTGGGGATAACGGAGATATGCCCCGAGTACGTTCAAAAACAATTTCTGTAGTACGGGAAGTGAATCGAAATTCAGTTATACGCAGCACACCCACATTCAGGCAAAGAGGTCCACACACGCCACCATCAAATTTAAGGCTTGGAATTGATCCCAGCTTCATTTTTTTGCAACTTTTTCATACAGGACAATTACAGTGTATTGAAACTCCTATAAAAATAAACCAGGAAAATACAAATGCTGTGAAGTTGCTGGATCTAATTCCACCATTTGAAACTCATAAAATAGGAGTGTTATACGTTGGACCAGGTCAATGCAATAACGAAACAGAAATTTTAAAAAATCGCTATGGAAGTTTACGTTATTTTGAATTTCTAAGAAATATAGGAACTTTAATAAGCTTAAAAGAGGGAAAGGAGCATAATTTTTTTGTGGGCATGGAAGAAAATGGCAAAGATGGTTTATTTACATACGTTTGGAAAGATGATACTGTACATGTCACTTTCCATGTTGCAACTTTGATGCCGAACAAAGAGAACGATCCTAATTGCAATCAGAAAAAATTACATATTGGAAACGACTACGTCAGCATAGTTTATAATGAAAGTGGTGAAGAATATAATTTACAAACAATAAAAGTAAATACATACTTAGTTTAAGCATGATTGATAGACATTAAAAATTCGAACTTTTATAAATTCTAGGGTCAATTTAACTATGCGTGCGTTGTGGTGCAACCACTGGAACTAAACGCTAATAAAGTTTTTGTTAAAGCTCGGAAAGAAATCGCTAATTTCGTTTGTCACCCAGATCCGAAAATTGTTTCAGATCGCAGTGCACCATTGTTGGCACGGCAATTAGCTTTACATGCAAATGTAATATTTACCAATATAAAAATGATTTATAATATATATGTGACATTGTATATTTTAGCTTGCATCTCATGTATATCAAAGTTTGAAGAGCAAAAATCCTTATGCATCGAATTGGCTTGAAAGATTAAGAAAAATAAAAAATATTCGAGCAAAGGTAATGTTTATCAATATTCGTGTAAAAATTCAACATTTGTCAATTTTCTTTCAGTTACTTAGAGAATCGCACACTTCGACAATGGATCAAGATACAGCAACCAGCGCTAGTGGGGGAGTGGGTACATCAGGTTCATCGGGAGATGTTTCAAAAATTCACAGACCAAATATGCACGATTTTACAAAATATACATAATTTGGTTTTCTGTTACAAAAATTTGTTTTACAATTTTCTAAAAATTTCTTTGTAAATGTTTAGATTTAACAAAATATTTTAAAAGTGTTCGTTACATATATACAAAAATATACTTATCCACACAAAAATACAAACCAATATTTTATTTTTTTAAATTACCTAAAAAAGAAAGGTTATATATAAACAAAACTTATTTATACATAAATTTACATACATATATAAACAATTTTAAAGTATAATTTAAAAATCGCAAAACTGTAAATCATTTTGCATTTTATCCCGAATTTTTGGACGTGGGTCTTCTTTTAAATCAGTATTAATAGCTCCTGATTGCCCAAGCATCCATTCTAATTCGTCCTTTGTCAATTTGTCTCCTCTTAATTCTACTGATCCTATATATTGCTTTTTTAAATTGCCTTCATAATATATAAAAATACTTGGACAATTTTTTTCAGGGAAATCTGCAATGCATGTTGTAGCGACCGACTTCAGGAATTTTGTTTGAGGATACTTTTGTGCTAAGGATGCCATATAATGATTTATTATATTACATAAAGGAACCCCATTTGCATATAAATGTAAAACGACCCAAATCCCCTCTCCAGCTTTGTTCACTTCGTCCACATAGTCTTGAGCGCTAATGGAACAAACTACACCAAATTTTGATTTTTCTGCAATAGCTTTCATTTCAGCTATTCTCTTACGTCTATACTCCTCCAAAACATATTCATCTTCAGAATCTTCTAACTCATCTAGCTCATCTAAATTCATTTGATCTAATTCTTTTTTACCATCATTTTGTGTCTTTTGTTTAATAGTTTTTTCTACTATCGAAACAATTTCCTCTTCTGTTATTTCAGTCTCTTTAGGTTTTGGAGGGAGAATACCCTTAGATCGTAAAATATCATTCCATTCTGTATCTTCGTCAGGATTCTAAAATGTTAAAATTCTCATTAAAGTTTTTACCTTATATGGTCATGAACAGCTGATGTAAAATTTAGAACATAATATGGATATAAGCACACGTGCTTAAAAAAAATAACTTACAAGCATTGCGTAGATTCAAATCCTCAAAAAAATAAAATATATAAAATGCTACTTTTAAAAAAAACTTAAAAAGTCTGAAATTAATTTTTGAAGTAATTAATTTCGAATTTCGATATACTTCTCTTTTAATTTATGATAGATGATGTATCAACCGTCCCCTTGCCATTCTTATTTGACTTTTGAGCAAGGCTGTCGTTTTACAATTTTACAGAGTAGCCGATTTTACGAAAAAAATGGAGCTTTCAATTGTGGAACGTCAACACGACTACCCGATGTTGTAATATTATAAAATAATATACAACTTTAATGTTTTAACTATACTTAATTCGTTTAGAAATATTTTTAAATTATTACTAAAGAATATCCAGTCTTACATGTCATGTACCTATCTCACACATCACATACATATACATTTATCTAAATGTAATATACATTTAGCCTTCGATCATCATGATATATAAAATATATTTAGAATCTGTATTTCCAATTTTGCCTATACAGACAGTGGCATTATTAGCAAAATTTTCAAAACAATATTGGTAGATGGATTTTTTTTTTTTTTTTTTTTCCTTTGTTCACTCCTAGAAGGAGCATAGGGCTAGTGCATGATTTCTCATGCACTAGTTTCATAGCGTCATAGGGTTTAACTAGGTAGGTGACTAGCCTGCCGTAGAGTAGATGGATAATTTTTGTTAAAAAAATACAAATATGGAAACAAATTTATTATTCACAGTTACATAAAAATACAAACGTTTTAGTTGAAGTCTCTCAGAGTAGACATTTCACCACAAATAAAGAAACGTATTTCATCAATAACCAACATATTTTCAAGTTTTTTTAGAAATCCGAAAAGTTGTGACAAAACACAAAAAAAATTACACGAGGAAGTTTTAAATTTGGCTTCTTATGATTCTGTGTTTAGGACTATTTAAGTAAGTACATGTGAAATTCATTTTTGTATGGAGTTGTTATTTTTGTGTTTTGAGGTTGATTTTCTTTATATAATGTACATAGAATTATAGAGCTACATATTATTATTGAATAGCTCAGAATATTATTTTTGTATATTTTTATATTTAATAAAATTCAAAATCAAAGTAAGTGATATCTACATATTATGTTAAAAAACCAAAAACAAAATCACTTAAGTAATGAGTTCAAAAATGTTCAAATTATTCTTAGAAAGGGGTTTTTTGTATCCATAATTTACAAATCGGAACAAGTGGATCTAGTTTAATAGACTAGTGGAGCATCGGAGCATAAGTAAACAAAAGGTAAAAAGAAGTTCGGTTCGGAGCCCAAAATAACAGCTCTGCTTTTGAGTTGCAGAGCCAGTGCTGCCTAGTCTTTACTGTAACATATTTCTCTGTTTTACTACTTTTATATTCGCCGTACTAATTCCTGACTGGTACCAATTGGTAATTTTAAGACATCAAGTGCCGTTTAGTGAAACTTTTAAAGGTATAAAAAATTTTTAAATTTATATACTGTGCAGGATTAAATAGCAGTAAGAACTGTCATAGCAGTTGAAGTATTAGTAAGGAGATTTGTTTTGTACAAAAGCACTAAAGCGAACTTAATTTAGCCTTAAGTGCCTTCTTTTACTTACGGAATGTAGACACAAAAACACGATATAGAAAAACTAATGGCTAGTCAGTTTGACTAGTTTTGGAAATTTATGACTATCCATTTGCGTTTTAGTTGGGTTAAAGTTTAATAGGTCCCTTAAAGTTTTGAATAGTAAAAACCAATTGTAAATGAGATATTATTTTAATTAATTTACTTTCAAAACAAATAATAGCCTAAATAAATTACAATTGCGCCATTTTTGTCAAATATATTTTATTATTCATTTATTAATATTTTCAAACTTTGTAACTATATAATAAATTTTATGTACGTGCTAAAACTAAAATATAAATAAATATGATGAAAATAATATAATATGCTATTATTATTAATTTTAGCCATTTACAGATTTTTTACAATTTTGTATTAGTATAAGAGTACTAGACAGCTGTTGAATAGGGGTAGTACCTTGATTCTACAATGTTTTTCTTTAATTTAAAGTTTTCTGGATCATTTATTGCAGCAAAAAATTCATCACTATAATCGTTTCCAATTGTAATATTTTCATTTATTTTTATATATGGCCCAATACCTTTATTAAAACGAAGAGTTTAATTTAATTTAATTCAATCTGAATTTTATAGTAATGATAAAAAGTATTTGCGAATAGGTAGTAGAAGTGTCTATATTGTATGATAACTACATATTAAAAAATTATATTCAACATTTAGGTATATAGGTACATATGTACAATTAATTTTATCATCGACTCCAAGGTCATATCAACTGAATAGATTTTAATTTTCCACATAATATTTAGTGGATAGAACAAAAAACTTAAAAATCTGTTTCGAGCAAAATTTGTAAATGCACATTATTTATGTTTTTTTATGGTCCATTCCTATGTAAATACATATACACACATATGCATTATTATGTATACCCTATGCACCTCCGATACCATGTACGAAATAACAAAAAAAAATTCACTCGAGGTGAAACAAAGAGCTCAACTTTCGAAAAAATTTCACATATTACATTTTGGGATACGTTCGGATCTCGTGACCAGATTTCAGTATATGGCAATTGCGATGGGTTTATTTAAGATATCGCGCAATGCATTTTAGCTGTGTGTACTTTATTTATCAAATATTTAAAAATAATTATAAGTGTCAAGTATTTAAAAATAATTAAAACGTTATTATATAATTTTATACTTTATAATATGCCTTACCATTCATTGGCGATAATTCTACATTATCAGAATAAGTTGGAATGCCCTTAATAGCAAATGACGTCCATATATTTACCATCTTTTGAATGATCTTGGTGTCATGTTCATTCACATTTTTATAATGATATGGAAATAAATAAATATAATCATCAGAATGATGAACCCCACCATTAAATGGATAGTGATCCGTACTTAATTCATAACCAAATCTAGTATTTGCACCTTCGTAATCGAAAGTATATAAAAATGTTTTATTATTTTTATAAGGTGAATTCATTTGTGCGAATGTTAGTGCTGGTGATTTAAAATATAATACACTGCAAAGCTGAAATGTAAATTAAATTTTAAACAAAGAAAAATATATTAAAAAATTAATAGAATTTAAACAGAAATTTTAATACTGTTTTGAATTTAAAACTTTCCCGTATTTCCATTGAATCTGAACGTTTTACGAAGATAAGCAAAAATGTTCTGTTTAAATTTTGATTTTACAAAAATAAGGCCTTTAATGCATTCTCAAAGAAGTCAACTCAAAAGGCTTATGGACATTTTTTCAAAAACAATTAATGCCGCCAGAATTTTCACGTTATTCATGATTTTGGTCGATTGAAAGTATTGAGCATTGAAAAATTGCTTACTCTAGAGAAATTTAAACCGGAAGTTAAACATTAAAATATTTTTACTTACATCAATGAATTCTGGTATCAAATCCTCAAACGACTTATCTATTTGATTTTTATTTGAAAAAATATCTCTGTAGAGTAAATTTTTAATAATGCCTGTATTATCATCATTAGCATTTTCTACAATTAAATTAAATAAAGATTTTGCATCTATATTTCCTTTCATATGGTTCATCCATTTATCAAAAATCACTAAAATTAAATAAGAAAAATATGAATCAAAAAAATTTAAATTATAAAATTATAACATTTTAAATTTAAATTATAAATTTATAACTGCGATTATTCGAATTCTTACCGCTGAGAATAAACGATCCATCATGTTTTGTGAATCCTGTCAATGCAGTGTATTTTTGTTTAATATTGCTAGCTAAAATTTTTGGCAATTTTGGTAATATTCCTCCTAAATCACCTAATGTTATACATAAATCATTTGAACTAATTAGTAGCAGATCTTTAATATCGGCACTCAATAGACATTTGTTAACATTTTCAACTGTAGAGCAATCCATTTTTTCAGGTTCACAAATTTTTTTGCAAATATCTTTTGCAGTTTTAATTGGATTTTCATTTATCGCCCATGGCGCGAATATTGATCCTGATTGTGCAATGACTTGATGAAATAATTTATGATTTTGTATTGATGGTGTTAATGTTAATAAGGTTACCATTGCAGCACCAGACGATTGACCAAATATAGTTATTTTATTTGAATCACCACCAAAAAATTGTATATATTTTTGAATCCACTTCAATGCTAGAATAACGTCATGCATCCCAGCATTTCCAGGTATAAGATCAGATTGAGTTGAAATAAATCCAACAACACCCAGTCTATATTGTATAACAGCTAATATTACATCTTTTTCTAAAAGAAAATTTGGTTGATATTCTGCTGCGGACCCATTTGAAAAACCACCACCATGAATGTAGACCATAACAGGTAATTTTAGTTTCTTCTAAAATTTAATTTTTAACAGAAATTAAATGATTCAATACATAAATTATTTATTGCGAAAAAATAAAATTGTAAGAGGTATTTTAGTAGTACTACTAGAAATTTTATATAACCTACATATTCTATTTTTAAATTAAATAATATGTATGCCTTTAAATTAACATAATTTTCTGCATAACAACATTTACTTACATTTTTTGTGAATATATTGAGAGTTAAACAATCTTCTACATTATAACTTTTGTCACTAGTTTTATTTAACTTTGTAATTTCTGGACAAGGACGTCCATATTGAGATGCATCTAATATACCTGCCCATGGATATTTTGGAATTGGAGGCTACATTACGAAAAATTAAATAATTTAAAAAATTTATTTTAAATTAAAAAATTAAGTAAATTTCTTTTAGTATTTTAAAATTATTTAAGTTCATTTGATATTGTTAGCCAAAACCTACGTATGTAAGTTTTGTAGTTATAAGTTCATACATATTTTATATTATTCAGAATTATCTTAAGAATATGCATAAAATGCATATACGTGTACATATGGATGTATGTACATGTATATAAAGAGTTGAAAATCTTGTTTTAAAATCAAGTGTTCATTTATTCATAATATAAGGCATAATCATGTTTACTGTTATAAGTATAAGTACCTAGCACAAAAAAAATAAGTACGATCAACGACGTCATAAAGATTTTATTGTTTAAAGATGCATGTACATATATGTATACAGACATATTAATATTGATTGCAAGTTTTTTAGAATACTTATTATTTTTATTATGTTGCACTTTTTTATACCTAATTAAATTCATATGAACTTATGTAAGTAGGTCATTAGATATGATTTAAAATTACCTTGAATCTTTGTATGCCACTTGGTGCTTCTGCATATGGTATACCCAAAAATTGTAAAATGGTTTTATTTGTCCATGATGTAGTCGTTCTCGACCCTAATAAAAATCCTTGCCCTGGTAATCCAATTAAAAGGTCATTTTGCTGTGCTGTTGGAACAGGTGATGATTTTTCAGTAATTAATACACTTGTTGTTTCAACATAAACTATTAAACCAATTGTAAATATCAATGTACTTGTTAATAGTAAGCCGGCTGCTATCATTTTGAATTTGAGTGATTTTTTATTATGTTTTGAATTTGATGTTAACAAATCATTTACGGCTTTGTTTTTTGTTGTATTTTTCAAAAGATCAAGAGCTGAGTGTTCTGTTTGTTCAACTGAATATTGAATATTTTCTGTCATATTTATGATACATTCCACTATTATATATAGGGTAGCGCGAATTAACAAAAATTATTTAGACAAAAGAAAAAAAAAAGAAAGTAGGTATGAAATTTGAATAAAATTTTTAGAAAAATAAAACAACTTCATTTTTAAGTACCTATGACTCGAAAAATAAAACTGTATAAAATATAATATTCGTAGTTGCCTGAATATGTATATACATAATATGTGTATAAGCATAGACCCAAAGAAAATATTAATCTAATCAAAAAAAGTTGATCTACACATTTTAAATTTACAACAGTATCTTTTGAAAGTATTGAATCCTGTCAAGTAAATTATCAGCAACAAAAATTTTTAGTAGAGGCATACATTTAGATACATATGTATGTAGGTATGTATGTAGCCAACAATTTATAAAAAAAGATTAATACCTACCTAAGTAAATACATTATAACTATTCTTTACACATAAATTACATAATTCATGGTTGTAAAATATTCAACTGCATTTTTTACACAATAAGTACGATATGTAAATTCAAAATAAATTATTTTTGTATAAAAATTTTCATTCCTCGAAAAAAAAATTTTCAAAATTTTTTCGATCCAACATCATTTAAAATGATTTTAAATAAAGCAATTTTTTTAAATTAAAAATTATGAGTGTAAAAGATTTCGTCTTGTACTGTATGCTAATTATTATTTACATTGCAATCAAAGTTGAAAAAAAGATAACAGCAAAACTCAAGCCGTTTAATGGATTTCATTTTGGATGTTTCAATATTAAATAGGGTGTTTAAAATTATTTTTTCTAAAATACATATATCATTTTAAAATTAAACTTAACAATATTTAATACTCTCTAATGCAACGTGAATATATGCGTTGCATTAGGTATCCATTAGATGTCCATTTGCACAAATAGTTTAAAGAATTAATGTAAATATATTAAATGGTTAGTTATATATAATATTAACGTTTGTTTCTTAATTATCGTAATTTTCGTCAAAGTTGTATATTCAATAAATTAAAAAACGTGCGTACACACATCTATTTTAACATATACATATGTATGTATGTAAGTATCTCGGTATACATATCTATAACTATTGAGCTGCCTTTTTAGAAAATCTTTGCCCTCTTAATCCAATATAATACTATTGAATTAAAAAATTTACTTTTGAAAGAACAAAGTTAAATCGGATTTGAAAACCATAGTTTACTGCAATATGGGACATGAGAAATGTTATAATAAGATCAAAAGCAATGTTATAACAAGATTTCAGACTCGTAATTTGTAGGCATGAATAAGGGGCTGAACTTTTCCATTTTTTTTATTATACATATTTAAGTTCTTCGACAAGTATTAAGAATATTTACATACAAACATATTTTAAATAAAGTCAGTCCGACTTCAGTTTCCGAATACACCCTTACTATGTTCGCTTTCATACAAGCTGTTATTACGTACATATTATGTATATTATGTTTTGTATAATCATGTGTAAAATTAATTTAAATTTATGTTTATTTCATTAACATCGAGAAATTAAAAGACACATACTTTTCGTGATAGTTTGGATAATATTTAAAACATTTGAATTATCTAAAATAATGTTTCCTATACAATATTAATATTAGAAAAATTACTATCAAAAACTAAATCTTTTGCTCAAAATCTGTAACGTTTCACTCTATGTACTTTAACATATTATTATTATGTACATACTTGAAATGAATAATGAATTTAATACGCATTCAAAATACATTAACTCTTGCTGTCAGGTTAAACTGGAATAAAATAAGAATAAAAACTTAAAAAATAATCCACTACAATATGCAGTTTTAAAAAGCGTTATAAAAAATAATGGTAGAAATCTACGTATAAAAAGTTTAACTTACTCACTATATTAGTTTTAAATCTTTAATCCATCGTGAATTATATGTAATGGTGTGTGTTAAAAATACATCACTTACATGTGCTTATTTTTTTGTTTCGTTTCAAATAAATTACTTTAAAAGTAATCACAACTGGTCCATCTTACGGGAATTACGTTATCCTAACAACCTAACCTAACATAAATCTCTAAAGAAAATATCTTTATCAATAAGGGATAATGATAGCATCTGGGCTCTATATTCTTAATTGAATATTTTGAAAGAACTTAATATTATAAGCATGTAAGATTTTGAAAACTTGTTGAATTTATTTTAATATACATATACATATTTATGTAAATATGTGTACATATGTCTTTGAAAATGCTTAAGTATAAATATCGATGTACATCTATGCGATGTGTATGTGTATATATGTATGAACATACGAAGCATTATAAAGCCTCTAACTTTAAATTTGCAATATCGTAGATATGAAACTAAGGGCGTTTTCGGTTATGCACGCTGCGCTGAAAGTCCAACATTAGAACTAAAATTTCTAAGTTGCAGCGTTAAACAGTACGCAAAAAATTTAGCTAACTTTTTTTGTTTACGCAGGCTATAAATTCTGAAACTTCTAAATAATCTCTCGTTAGAAAATAACATAAATGACATTGTTTATGAAATTGTATCCTAACTTTTTGCCTCCCAATTTGCTTCAAAATAAGAAAATTTTAACTAGATTTAAAAACTTAAAGAAAACTTACTTTAAAACCCTTTGATATCTGAATCTGCAATTTTAAAATTTAAATTTTTATTTGAATTTTAAATTAAAATAGAAAAAAAATTTTGTGAGTTAGCGACAAATTTCATACTAGAGGTGCGCTACATATTTAACATTTCTTTATTGCATAGTGAATTTCCGAACGCACTTTATTGCAGCCAGTAATTTCCGAACGATCTATATTTTAAGTGTGTGTAGTCTGTTTTTTCGAATATACTAGAAGTTAGAACTATTCTAGAACTGAATAAACGAAAACCCCCTTAGGCTTTAAAAATTAAAATACATGTCTTTCTTATAAAAAAGTATTAAGTTGGAAGTAATAAAAAAATACAAGTGCACCCTAAAGTTAATTTTATTAAATATTTGCTAAAAATGTTTTTGAAATAAACAAACACAAATAAGTGTATTTTTCTTTAATTACACCTATTATTTTCACATTGCTTTACTTTACTACGATCGCAAATAATATAATAAACAAACATATACATACATATGTATGTATGAATGGATTGATCTGTGCACAGCTTAAATCGTATTCGTAATTCTACACATAAGTATGTATAAGGTTGTAGAGTTCAAGCTTTCATTCTAAATTAAAATACTTAAGTTTTCAAATTTTTCACATTTTTCGTAAAAAAGTCGTTATATTTTTTTACAAGGGATTTTCGATAATTCAGTAATAACTTAGATATTAACATAGAACACGTGAGATAAATTCAAACTGAAAAATCTGCAAAACTAGCAAACTGTTATTGTTCGAAAATAACAATTTAAATTCAGCGTACTAACTGCATTATGAAAGTTGTTGAAGCGTATAGAAAATATTTTAAATACATAATATGTTTGTGCTCATCTGTTTATACAGTTTAGTCAGTCCATATAGATCATAGTCCAATAAGGGTCAGCTGGTAGATTTTTAGGGAAGAGGATTTGTAAAATACACATATACTTGTATCATAACTGCAGGAACTTCATTTATATCCTTTAACTGCTGGAGCACAGTTAAGGATGACTATTGTCATTTCCTTATTAATAATGTTTTTCCGATGCGATAAAATTGCATTTCTCGTAACGGAGGGATCTTTTTTTGGCAGTTTTTAATTACAACATTACAAAAAAAAATTATGTTTTGAAGATAATAAATAATATTAACAAAATTACTGTAAAAATGCATTTTAAAAAAATATTAAAATTAGAACAAAAATGAACAAAAAAAAAATCTAATAAGAATTAGCTTTGTGTTTTGGTAAAAACTGAAAACCATCTGGAACCTTTCCTAGCAACATTTCACTAATTTTTATCCAATCACTACAATTAGGCGAAGACATTAGAGTTTCAAGTTCATCCCGTCCACAATACTTTTGGGGCCTTTGATTAATTTTTTGGGGCGGATGTTCAATTAAATTGTATGGCACGTACCGATATAAAAAGGATAACCATTCTAACAAAAACCTCCTTGTTGTCTCAACTCCTCTAGTATCAGAACCCCAATGCTCAAGCCCATAATTTGTATAACGTTTTAATATCTCAAATCGGTCCGAACTTGTTATGTCGAAATGTTTTTGCTCTTTAATTTCCTTGAATATCCATGGTTTGATTAAGGCGCCTCTTCCTATCATTATTGAGGACACATGTGGAGCCAATTCTTTTTTTTCATTGTAATCTAAAAAATTTATTATGTCGCCATTTCCAATTACTGGAATATTAACTTTTTGAGCACACTCTTCGATATATTCCCAATTCGCCAATTTAGTATATCTTTGCTCCCTTGAGCGTCCATGTAAAGTTATGGCAGCTGCACCCCAATTTTCAAGTTTCGGTAACAATTCGTGAGCCACGCTTTTATCGGCATAAATACCGGTTCGGGTTTTCACTGTAAATGGTATATCTTCTAATAGTGTGCTGCAACTTCTGGTAATAGTTTCTAAAAGTTTAGTTCTTCTTATTAAAGCGCTACCCCCGCCAGACTTGTAAATCAAATCAATTGGGCAACCAATATTGAGATCAATAAAATCAACGTCAACATTCTCGCTAACAAGTTGAACTGACTGTGCTATTATTTGAGCAGAATTTCCACATACTTGCACACCAAAAATATCTTCGGATTCGTGACGTTTTGTCAATGCCCACTCTTGCGATAATCCTTTGACTAGAGGAACTGAACAAGCCATTTCGCCACATGTTATATCAGCACCATATTCTTTGCATATTCTCCTAAATGGTAAATTTCCTACTGTTGTAAGTGGACTTAAAAACAATTTGTTACGAAACTTCTCACTTTTGCATTTTCTTTTTTCGTCTTCAACGATGCATCCAACCAATTTATTTGTATCACGTACATTGTCTTTTTCTGAGTGATCTCCAACTGCCTGATCATCGTTTTTATCAAATACTTTTACTAAGCTTTTAGCTTTTGAAAAATCATAACTATATTTCCGCAATTTCACTTGAAGGTCACTAGTTAATCCATTTTTTGATCTAATATTTGAAGGTTCAACAAAGAATTCACTTTTTTTGTTGTTAAAGTTTTCATCTATGTGTGACTTTGAAAATCTACATGTAAGTCCTCTTGGACAAAACCCTTTAACTGAATAAACATAACAAACTTCGGAAATATCTTCTGGCTTATTTTTCATATATTCTTCTATATTATGGGAATAAACGCAATTTTTAAATTCGCAGATATCATTTGTTGGCCCATTAACATAAACTTTACATAAGGCGGTACTTCTATCTTCTTTGAATACAGGACGACTTTTGTTCATACCTTTGCTTTTTAATTTTTTAGGATGTTCCCGTTTTTGAATTTTGGTCTCTGTTGTGCCATTTGAATTCGCATCTAAATCTAAGCATCTTTTTAAACTTGTTTTTTCGTTTTCGTAAGATTCATTTTCTGAAAGAAATTGCTTTTTTATATAGCAAATGCCAGGATCCATCCTTATGAGGATAAATCTACAAAGATATAATTTAATTATGTATAACGAATTAAATTGCACAAATTATTACTTATCAAAATTTAGAATAATAGGAGCAGTATTTTGTTATTTAACAAAATTACCACGTGCAGTATTTACAAACAATAAACTTTTCGAACAAATAGTTGTCAAACTGATCTTAGAATGACAGAATGACAATCATGCGTGAGAACAATACAATTCTTGTCCTAACAATAGACGTATTAATCTTAGACTGGCAGTAAAAAAAAATATTTTTCGACCAAAATTTGAAAACAGTACTTTTCTAAAAACCATTTTTATTTTTGCGGTGGTAGGTATTTTGTAAGTCAACTTTAATAAACTATTACTCAAAAGGTACTGTTTACATATACAGCAAAATCTAAGATATAATATACGCCCAGGTTTGATTACTGTAATATGTATATCAAAGTGAAATTATCTCATTTTCGAAGAAAAATTTAACAATTTGTTACGAATTGTTAAATTTTAAATTAATAAGACGAAAATTATAAAAAAAACAATAAGTAACCTTGGTATTACCTATACTACTGCCATCACACTATAAGATTAAACCGTAAATTTTGCCGTTTCATTTATTATAATAATTCATGTTATATATTCATATAACAGTAAAAGAGACACTAAATTTAAGCATATGTATGTGCATACATATGTATTTAATGTAACTGAAAGTGTATTACGTATGAGGAAAATATAATATACATTTCATATATGAATATATAAATATGAAAATACATATATACATGCATGCGTATAAATTAGTGAATTTTGAAATTTTCCAAGAAAAAATTCAAATAAGGTCGATTTTTTTGAAATTGAATAAGGTCGATAAATCTAGAACTTACCAAAATTAATTACAGAAATACTTATATAACTCCTTCTTTAATTAAAAAATAACCTAAAGGATATGTATGTTTTTGACTAGATCCCGAGTAACAATTTGTAACCAATAATAACATTTAATATTAAAGTAATAAGGTACAATTACATAAAATATAATATATGTAGATAAATTTGAAATTACTTTACATATGTACAATGTACGACACGCAGAAATATTTAAATAAATATTAAAAATATTTATAACGAATAAAATATAAATTTTATTCGTTATACAACATTTTTTGATAGAAATTATTAAGGGAAATAAATTTATTAAAAGAAAAAAACCATTGATCGTGTTTTATTTTTAAATTTATAAACTAAGTTTTTTTAAAATTTAGCACGAAGCGACCTCGTGTTCGATCCCGTTTCTTGCTAAACTTAGTAAATTTTTGGTTAGAAATGGTGATATTTTATGTTAATCTCATAAGGCATAGGAAATTATTGTACAAAAATTAAAAGATACTGAAACAGTTTTGTTGCGGTAACTGTCGACTGAGCAATTACAACCACCGTGGGCACCGGTAACTTTTGAATTTTTGTTTTTTTTTTTTGCGAAAAAACGAATGAAATGTTATTCGGGATATACGTATGTATGTAAAATAACTTATGTATCCGACACATACACGCATCAATCATAATATGTGCACTTATCTAACATAACATAAAAAATTTGTGTTGGCTACAATAAACCTACTTTATATAATATAAAAATCGATTAAGTTTAATGAAAAATAATAATTTTAAAAAGCAAAGAAAAAAAAAAATAATTGATTGATGTATGCAAATAGGTAGCACCTTTTCATTCCTAGACACTAAGTCAAAACTCATTATCAAATTAATTTCATTTTCTTTTTTAATATTTAATAAAGTTAAAATAATTTAACATTGGAATATGTTTTTAAAACTACATAATAGTTTTAATTTCTTATTAGCTTGAACAAATATTCAAAATATGACGGATACTCAAAAAATGAATTCTATCGTTTTTAACATACCAATTTTTCTCATTATATTGAAAATATTCGGTTTTTCACCTTTTTCAGTTCATCACAAAATTCAGACTATTCTTAATTTTCATTCTATATTTTTAATAATTTTAATCACGTTTATTTTTATAATAGCATTTTTCGTTAAAAATGTTTTTGAAGATAGTAAATTGTCAAGTTTAGTTAGTGGTCTAGTATTTGTATCTCAAAGTGTTGCACATATTACAACTATAATTCAATCCATTCTAACAAAAGAAAAACAATTTCAAATTTTTACAAGTTATAACGAAATTGATAATGATTTTAAAACAAAATTAAATCGTACCGTGAATTTGCGAAATATTCGAGTTCATTTACTAAATAAAATATCAATAATTTTAACTATATTAATTCTAAATATGTTAATTTTAATTAATTTTATTATAGGAACGAATTTTAACACGGTTTACTGGTATTCCTTTTTTACAGTACAATCATTAAGATTACGTGTTATTCAATGTTTTTCATATATAATATTAGTAAATGAACGATTTGATATTTTAAATGAAATTTTATTAAATTTCATTAAAGAACAGTATAATTACAAAAAAAGAATTTTCACTATTGATAGTGTGAATTCTTTGATTGAAAACAATAATAATATGAAATCTAATAAAAATATAGAAACTATTTTGGCATTGAAGCATATTTATAATGGACTATGGGATACGGTTAATTTGATTAACGAATGCTTTGGTTGGTCATTACTATCTATTATTACATCGTATTTTTTGGATTTTACGAGTAATGCGTATTGGTTATTTATGGCAATTGAAAATATGGCAGAACCAGAAACGATATGGAAATGTTTGGGTACAATGCTACCGTTAATTTTAATTATAGGCTATTTGTCGTGGGGATGTCAAGAATGCTCAAATAAGGTATAAACTATAACATGAAATAATTTTTATAGATACCTACTTATGTATAAATTTTTATTTATTACACATAGGTGTACTTACTTTTTATAATCTACATATTTAAATTGTGTTTTTTTTTTATTTTCCTATACAAAATTTTGAGTAGTAAAATAATCGTTCTAACAGTATACTTATTTTATAATTTATAGAAGATAAATTTTTAATTTTGACCTGTACATAATTTTTTATTTGTAACGCGAATTTAGGCAAGTGTGATTCGAAAAAATATTCTTGAATTTTGTTGAAGATTAAAAAGTATAGAAGCCTCTTATTAAATTCATTACATTTTCAGAGCTCGGAATTCTTATGTCTTTATTAAATAAAAATAAATTATTTAAATAAAAATTTAAGGTTCGACCTAATTGTTTTTATTTTTGGTGTATTCTTTTCTTTTACAATATTTTTTTACGTATGATATTTATATTTCTTGTAATTTCTTGAAATGAAGCTAAAAAATTCAGTGTTCTAATTAAACATTAATAAAAATTTGAAAAAAAGATGTTTTAAAGTAAAAAATACAGTATATACATTCATATAAAGTTTCGCCAAAAAAGATACAAGTTTTTTTTTTCTAGGCCGACTATATTCCATATAATATGTAGAAAATTTGATGACAATATTAAGGCTTTTTTTTATAAATATAGGGAGAGCGGACAGGAAATTTAGTTAACAAATTGGAAAAAAGCAATGAAAACGAGAAATATAATGCTTTAATAAGTGAATTTTCTTTACAAATAATTCATGAGCCAATCTCTATAACAGCAAACGGATTTTTTAACATTAATTTTAACTTGTTGGGAAGTGTAAGAAGGAAATTTTTGTCTTATACATGCATACATACATAACTTTAACATGCTGTAATGTTTTTTAATGTAAAACTTTTGTTTATTTCAGATGGCTGCTGCTACTGTGACATATTTAGTAATTTTGATTCAATTTTTATTAAGTGAAAGAACAATGTAAAAAAAAAACAGTTGAACTCTTCTTTGGTAATGTTTTAAATTAAAATGCACGATGTCCATTAATTTACACTCAGGCGTACTGACAGACATACATACATACGTATGTAATTTTGGTTTTTACTAGCCTTTGTTATGTAAATACCATATTTATTCCAAATAATAAAAAATTTTAAAATAACAAATATGTTTGATTTGAAATAACATTTTCAAATAATCCTATCCATAATAAAACTGTTTGCACGTCCATATTTATTGTGTGTGACTAATCTGTTGGTACAAAATTTAATTTTAACATCAGGTTTGTATAATATCGATGCAAATCGCTACCGTTTCAATCGTTAATCGCTATTGCAGTTTAAAATTCTTATGGAGCTTTTACTTTCATTGTAAAATTTAAACTCTCGTATACAGTTTAAAAACGGCATTAAAATGATGTAAATATTATAATAGTTTTTATAATTGGCATTATATTTTATTTTCCTATTTTAACAAAAATACAATTCAGTATTGCCATATTATGATATTAATCAAATTCATTAAAAAAAATTATCAGCATGCCTGTTAATATACAAATTTAATTTATTAAATATATTACATTATGTAAATTGTACTTTTTAATGAAAATAAATAATGAAAAATATAAACTAATGATAAAATATAAAAATATGAAAGTATTGTACATATTTCAAAATTTGTTATCACTAAATAGCAAACCTGGTGTACCTAGTCATCTCTATTTTCTATAAACTAGTGTCAATAAATTTTTCATTGCAACTATCTCAAATGTTTAATTTTGTAATCGCTTACAACAACTTTGGTTTCGTTGCATTTTAAATGTTTTATAACGGTAGGCACATTTGAATACTTTTCTCTAACTAATTTTGGAAGATTTTCAACATTTGCATAATGCGTACTAGAACCATTTGAGTTCGTAAAAGTAATGCCACCACCTATGCTTGTTGGAATAACTGATAATTTTGTTGAATCATAGAATTGTATTTCCACAACTCCTTGCGACAACTAAATTAAAAACGACTTATCATTAAAAATCATAATCCTAAAAAAAATAATCAAAATATAAAACGATTTATACCTGTACTGCCCTTCCAATTCCTGGAATGTTCGAACTTTTGATTGGTATGTTTGAATTGAAAGGCTTCCGGCTTGTTGATACCGTTGACTGGAGAGATGACGATGCACTCATTGTAAAATCAATTGATGATATCTATATTTGATAAATTGAGTTAAAATGCTTTAAAAAATTATATGATAAAATTACGTCACGTGATTTGGGTGTTTGATATATATTTGAATTTTCTTTTACATTTCCAGATGATCCCCTTAGTTCCACATATGTTTTCCTACCAATAATTACAGGAAAGCACGCTCCAGTCCCGGGTATTTGACTTAAAACTCTTTCGATATATTTGCAGTGATTAAAACACGTGTTATACTGTTTAAGTAACCGTTTTATATCAGGATTATGTATATGCGTATAATCAATATTAAAGTCCAATCCATGCTCATCAGTTAATTTTATTACATCATTTTCTGATCGTATTATCTTAGCACCATTGCAAAAAAACATCTCAAAAGTTTCCAAATTTTCCATAAGCTGACATTTGGCTTCAGAATTGTAGAAAGTTACTTTTGGAGTTTTTCTTTTGACGAGATTTACAAATCGTGCAGCATAAATGTATTTTTTCCAATGCTTTGATGGTAATTCATTGTAGTTATAAGTTTCTTTTGTACCATTTGAAAATGATTTCGGAGGAGGTTTATCCAACACAGGTATACCCCTTAAAACAATACGTATATTTAGTTTGCAAGAAAATAATCTTGTATATGAACTATATTTATATAATACTTTATTATACAATTTTAATAGCAATTTATTCAAATGAAATATAGATTCACTACCTTCCTTCGTTCGGTTGATAAATAATTATCCTCATTCCATCACTTGATATCCAGCAAACATCTATTACCCTTTCTTCATGAATGTTACGTTTATATTTCAAAAATTCAATAACAACTTCACCGTCCTCTGTTATACTCATAACAGCATTTTTAGTTTTATGCCTTGTTTGCTGCAGTCGTTCTGTTGATAAATGTGGAACTGGTATTTTCGCCTCAAAGTTTTCTTTAAGTCCTCTAAAAGCTGGACCACTTATTAAAAAATTATGATTATCTATTTGATCAGCATCAGAAACCTTGTTGTCATGATTTATTTCACATAGATTTTTTTTAAACAAGTTATCTTCACATAGAACTTGAATATTATCCAACTGGTTTTCATATTTCTTTAATAAGAATGATAAAAAAATTCCTGAAACAGTCATAAAAATCATAAATATTTAAACTTACATGGAAAAGGTTCTCCTTATATTCCTCTTCTTTAAATGTAAATAATTTGTGATTTATACTATTGCTACTGTAACCATCGTCAAGAATACTTTTTTGATATTTTACGTCTTCTAAGAACTTATAGGAGTTTTGTGAAGAATTACTGTTAGGAATATCAAATAAAAGTTTAGAACTCTGTTCTGTACAAAACTGATGATCCATTGTTTGTTTCGTTGTAGTGCAACATTCATTATGCAATGAATTAAGAATGAAATCTTGGGTCTCTTTTTTGTCCTGATGAAGTTGGTGATCCAACCCAAAACTTGGATGGATATGTCTTGGGTGAACTTCTTTCTCGTTTCTATAATCGCCTTTTAAGTCCCCGAATCTGTCTGCTGATCTGGACCTAGTAGAGCGATGACTTCTTTCTAAGATACAGAATTTTTAATTAAATTAAAAAATTGTTATTTACAAAAAATTAAATACGTACCACTGGAGAAAGTATTGATTCCACTATCACTCAAAGCTACGGAATTTTTGAAAGTGTCACAGCTTTGAAGTTTTTGATGCTTTAAAAAAAAGGGGTGACGCAGTACATGTTCTAATTTAATTCTTTCAGCAGGGTTCTTCTTTAAAAACTTGTCAATTAAATCTCGAGCTTCATTTGATAAAAAGTTCGGAATATCGTATTCGGCTAAAACAACCTTATTTAACGTGGACTTTATTCCTTCAGTATCAAACGGAGGTCGGCCAACAAGTAAAGTGTAAAACATACAACCTAAGCCCCAAATGTCGGCTGGCAAGCTATGTGATGATCTTGATGCAACTTCTGGTGAGATGTAATTTGGGGTACCACACATTGTCATATGCTTTTCGTCAGGTCGTGCAAGCTGTGTGGCTAATCCAAAATCAGCAATTTTTACTTGCATGTCTTTAGTAAGAAGTAAATTAGATAATGACATATCTCTATGTAATATTTTATGAGAATGCAAATAGAGAAGACCAGAAACAACCTGCTGCATAATTTCGGCAGCTTCAGACTCTGTTAAGACCTTTTTATGATCTTTTAAAAATCGCTGTAGCTCGCCGTTATGAGCTAATTCCAGAACTAAATAAACGTGATTGAAATCCTCAAAAAATGTGTAAAGCTCCAAAATAGAAGAATGTTTCAGTCGAGAGTGTATTGATACTTCCTGACGTACACGATCTACCATGCCAGCTGCTTGCATCAGTTTTTTGTTGATCTATTTTCATGAAAAGAATGAAATTGTGTGCAACATACATGGGTTATTAAATTATTTTTTACCATTTTTATAGCAACGAACAGATTAGTATTTTTGCATCTTGCTTTGTAAACACAAGCAAAGCCTCCCTTACCAAGCAAGTTTAAAATTTCATATTCCTTAAAATTTACAAAATTAGTTATCTATTTAATATAAAAAATATAAAAGCAAAGGTTTATAAACCTCTATCGTTTCACCAAAGGAGTCTTTAAAAGACATTATTATAATTTAGAGCTTTAAAGTTTGGAAATAATACTTTGAAACAACTTTTTTTCATTAAAAAATAAATAAATAATAATTAGGTTGTTTACGAGCTATTACATTACCCAGTAAACTGTCAACCGACCAATTTTAAAAGAAAATAGCATTTAACGAAACAACTCGTTCAATAATTATATTAGCATTCCACCGGTTACATTTTGTGACATTTGCCAGTTTACGGTCACTTTGGAACAAAAGGATAAATTTTTCAAATTTAAGTTTAGAAAGAACAAAATTTTTTATTGCACTCTTTTTCAATAAAAATAAAATTACATTTGTTGTATTTTTGAAAATTTCATTTGAAAATAAACACATTTTTTGTTATTGTGTAACTACGATTATTCATTCTTCAAACTAATTTAATTAGTATAATAATTTTATCTCAATTAATTATTTAATTAATTCTTATTAAGCTTATTTAATTAAGCTTATTTAATTATCTTATTCTTAATTCTTTTTGTAATTCTTAATTAACTATGTTGTCCATATCCATTTCAAAAAGAAAATTTATATTACCATTAAAATTTTTAATTACCATTGAAAAATAAACGAAATAAAACTATATCCTTATACAAAACATCTCTGTAGAATTTGTAGCAATAACTTGACATGAAAAAAAAATTAAACAAAAAGTTTTTTGTACGCGTTTTAAAAGTGATGCGTGTTTGTCGTGTATTTCGCGTGCTGTAATTTAAAAACTTGCTAAAATATTTTGACATAAAGTATATGCGACATGCATTTTTTTAGGACGAAATATCAGCTGTTTTTCGTTGTATACTGCAACGTTTACATTAATATTATTAGACTGAATAAATTAAACATCGAATAACAAAATTTTATATTTTCACTTATATGTATTCAATTTTCTATTTTTCGCTGAGTTGTGTTCAATTCGGAAAAAAGAAGAACCAATACAAATTTTAAAAATATTAGGAATCAGTTATGCTGGCACAATTTGTATGTTCGACATAATCTAACCTCAAATATGACCTCAAAATTAGAAATTACTCTATTCTATTACTACATATATGTTGTTCAATTCTTCTCTAAACTCAAAATAAGAGCATCTAGTTCATTTTTTGAAGAAAATAAAAAATATTTTGCTAACAAATTTATATTCGATAATTTGTAATAAAAGAGATTTGAAAGAAGTTTTTTATTTCCGAGTTTCCTCTTTAAATAAAACTCAAATTTTCTTCGAAAACAAGCATTTTCTTGCAAAAATTTAATAAATTTCCGGAAACAAACAAACGTATTCTAAAAAACTTCAAAAATTGTTTAATAGCTATTTTGACAAACGAAATTTTCAATCATCTCTTTCTTGCTAGTAACTTTACTATATAATAGTTCTATACATAAAACTTAAAAATAGATACATATTAATACATATCTCTATAAAAATTTGACATAGCTTGAGTATTGCCAAATTTTAAAATTTTTCTTCCATATTTGTTATGCTTGTGTAATCCCAATTATTTATTAAAAATATTATCCTATATTAATAATTAAGAAAAAACTTAACACATGGAAAAAAAATTTATAAACTTTTTATTTGTGATTAATATAAATTTCATTGAAATCCTTTTCTTCTCTATTCAATTTTCTGGAAGAATGGCAAGACTGTAGATGACATTTTATACTTTTGATTGATTTTGATCGTGACCATACGAATTATACAGCACGGCATCCATCGCAGAAATTGCATATTACTCGTAATATAAAAAGAAATTCTGTTCATATATGATTAAAAATCTTTTTATTTTCATGTAAAATATAAGAAAAGCTACCTTTTCTTAAAATGTAATGTTTTTTCATTAGAAAGATTTTCAATTATGCACTACACAAATGTATCAATAAGTAATAATAATTACGTTATAATGCTGAAATAGTCAAAGATATCGCAATATAACTATAAAAATAAAAAAAAATTGATCAGATTACAATGAGGTAAAAAAGAAAAAATTTAACTTTAAAAAAGATTTTATTAAGACAATGAATTTTGTGCGAATAATACGAAAGTGAATTTTAAAGAATTTTTGGGTAAATATAAAAGTTGTTCGACTGACGAAAAAAAAATTGCCCTCATTTAGAACAAATGTCTAGTGTGTCGGTAGTACATATTGGAAAGTGTGTGATTAAATATCGAATTCAATGAAAAAGTGCCAAAAAAATATTGTTTTAAATATATTAAAACTTTAAAAAATTTATTTGAAAAGAGTTTTGATAATACGAGTTTTATATTTACATTAAATAAAATTCATTTTTTGTAAATAAAAAAGCTGAATTCAATTTTTGATTTATTTGAATTGAAAACTGGAACTCTGAATAGGTATGTAAAGGTTTCAACAAGGTAAAAAATTATAAAAATTTTAAATCAAAATTATTTTATTTTGATATCATTATTTTGTGTTTTTTTTAAAGGAAACTTTGGTAAACTCCAAAATTTAAACAGTTTCTTAACATTAAGGACTAATTTATAGTTATGTCATTTACCACATAGATTTTTTCATTGAAAGTTTCAATCGTAATTAAATCGAAGAGGTATGTTAAAACAAATTCATCACTTTGTGAATTGTTACTTTGTTTGATGACTTGTGTAAAAAACTTAATTTTCTTTATTTTAGATTGAAAATTTTAAGCAAAATTACAATTAAAAAATAATGGATAAATATAATAGAAATCATAAAAACTTACAAAGGAATATTAAAAAATCAAAGAAGTTTAAAAGAAATCGCGACATACCACCACCACCAATACATCCAATTGTTGAATATTCTGATGTTAGTTCAGAAGACTTTTCTGATCCAGAAGCGGGTGAAATACATACTGAAGAAAGTGACACAGCCTTAGAAAGACTATCAAATCGTTCGAATTTGATGACAGCAAATATTAATAATCCTAATAATATGACAGGACATCATAATATGGGTTCTTCTACGTCAACGATTGTGCAAAATTCATTTTCACAAATTAGTAATAGTACAGGATCTTGTAATATAACATTACGAAGAACACCATCAAGTTTACAGGAAAATGAAGATGATGAAGAAGAACAACATTTTGACGAAAATAGCATTGCGAAAATGTCACCTAGTGAGATACGTAGAATCATTGGAGTAGTAGGATCTCCCATAAATTCTTCATCAAACTCATCTACATTGCAAAGTGGGGAAAGAATTATTATTGGAGCACAATACAAATCAAATAAGTCTATCCAAATTTTGAACGAAAAAAGTGTTATTAGTTTAAGCACAAACAAAAGTATTGAAAGAAACAATAGAAATATAAATATTGCTGGAAATGGTAACATTATAAACAATAAAGGTTCTAGTCTGACAAATAGTGCAGATCATTCCAGTAATGCTGACATGTCTAGTGGAAATGGATGCATGCTAGATGATGATTTCAGTATTTCTGAAGCCAGCATTGATTTAGACGATGAGGATGAAGAAGAATTAGAAGAAATCAGCCGAAAGCGTAAAAAAAGAAAGAAGGACAAAAAAATGAAACATAAAAAAAAGAAATCAAAAAAGAGCAAGAAAAAGCGACAAAAATCAATTTCAAGCATCGAAAGCATATCTGATAACGATTCAATTTTAGATCAAAATTTTACTCCGCCCCCTTTAAGCAAAAGAATGAGTTGTGGTCCTAAGTCTCCATCATATTCTACTTATACTCCAACTAAAGACGTGAGTCCAGTTTCTATTGGTACGCCTCCTCCTCCACTGCGGCCCAATAGTAATATAAGTTATTATCAAGAATCTTCTTCAATAGGCGGTGGTAGTAGCTCTTCTCATCATCACCGAAGTGCAAATAGTGTTAGTAATGTTGGAGGTATAGGGCGGCCCACAACGCCGCCTTTACATATGCATTCGCACCATATGCATCATCATAGGACACCACCAATGAGAAATCTAATTGCATCTGGTGGTAATAATCAATCCGTTGGTGGAGGAAAATTGCGAGGCAGTTATGGTATTGCTTCTCCTCATACGCCTCCCCCTCCTATGGGTCACCACAGTGGATCAGCAGGAAAAAGTTCCAAAAGTTACCTAAGTCCTATTAATGATCATTACACACGACATTCTTTAGGAGGAGGGTCGGGTGTAACGTCGACATCTCGTCACCATGGAAATCATGGAAGCAGTAGCAGCAATAATAACTCACACTATCATCACACGCAAGTTGAAATTGGTAATTCAAGTAGGCGTGTTAATCCTGAGCCGATTTCTCCTGGTATTATTTAAAATTCATAACAAATTAATTTAACATACAAACTTTTTTTGTAGATCGTAGCAGTTATCATCAAAATTCGCCGCCACATAAACGTCGAAAAAGGGATATGACTTACGAGAGAGTAGAACAATCTTCATCTAAATATCACTATACTAGTAGCAAAAGGGAAAAGGAATATCGCAGCAGTGGTTATGATAAGTACAAAGAACCTAAACATTCTCGACGTTATTCAAGGTATATTGCAAAAGCAATTTTATTTAATTAAAGTATTTTTCTGCTAGTTTAATTAAAAATATTATTGCTAAGATTTTTCTTATCGAAAATATTGTGTAGTTGAACCAAAAAAATGAATATCAGTAGATGAACTGAATCTTCAGTCTATCGATATCTTCTATAGGTTTTTCGTGAAACAAACAATTTATATATTTTTAAAAACATACGAAATCTAATTAATTTGTTGCATTTAATTTATACTCAATCATAAAAATTTCTTAAATAATGTAACAACATTTAAGTAAATTGGTTTTGATTCACAAAAATATGTTATATATCGTATAAATAATTACTTGTTCAATGTATTTAAAATCATATTTCGTTTAAGATAAAAGAAATTTGTTTTTGTATATTGAATTGAAACATATTTAGAAAATCCCAAATCGGCTTTTTTATGTTTGTTTTACTAAGTAAAAAGAGTTTTGAGTTTAAAGTGTAAAAAAATCATAATGTTATCTTCTAACTTACAGGAGTCCAAGTTCGAGCAATTCTCATCGAAAAAGATCTAAATCTAAATCAAAGCATAGTAAACGTCAGCATATCATAAGTAGCACATCACCAGATCACCGTTCAAAATCAGGCAAACGAATTTCCCGCAGTAGGTCGCCACGTTCACGTTATTCAAGTAATTTAATATCACCATCCCCACCACCGTCACGGTATCGGAGGTCGAAAAGTTATTCACCAACTACTCCACCGGCAAATAATAGTAGCTGCAGTGCAGAAATGAAGAAAAAGCGATTAGAATATAATAAAAAAATCAGTGAAACAAGCTTATTTGCTGAGTTAGTCAAAGACAAACATAAAAGAGAAAAAGCTCTGCAAGTAAATTTTTTCATTATTATTAGTGGATTGATTCTTTTTAAATCTTGAAAATTCGATTTATTTTTAGGAAATTCTTGAGAAACAAGAAGAAAGCAATAGCAATGGTCCTAGCAATACCGAAAACAATTCAATTCATGGTGATCTGATTGATTTAACAGGTTCAAAAGCTACAATACCGACCTTAGTTAATGGTTTAAATATAAATGAATCATCTGAAAACCCCAAAACTGAATCATCCGAAATTATTAATGTTCATATTTCAAGCCAAGTGAACGAGGATAAATCTGAAACAAGTAACCCGCAAATCACATCTAATATCGAGAGCCTTAAAGATGTGACTGATTCATCATTTTCCACCACAATTAAAATATCCACAAATATTGTGGATTATCCAAATTGTGCTGGTACTAATAGTTCAAACATAAATATAAATAACAATAGCAAAGTTGTACATTCTGTAGAAAATAATAATAATGAA
Source organism: Condylostylus longicornis (assembly GCF_029603195.1). Taxonomy (NCBI): domain Eukaryota; kingdom Metazoa; phylum Arthropoda; class Insecta; order Diptera; family Dolichopodidae; genus Condylostylus; species Condylostylus longicornis. The sequence continues at coordinate 1,452,649 of NW_026578052.1, read as the reverse complement.
ACCAAAGCAAAAATTTTGAAAGGTAGTCTTACAACTTTACCTATGCCACCAGGTGTAAATGTAGAAGACTTTGTTAATGCGCCTACACCAAGTCCTCCTCATCAAGATGATGATTTTAAAGAAAATGCAAAAGAAATTTTGTCAAAAGTTAGTTCAATAGCAATTAATAACAATATATCAACGAATCCAGCAAAAAAAGGTCTCTTAAATTTACCAATGCCGCCTGTGGTACCAGGCGGAGAAGATTTAAGTGGCGACGATTATGAATTCATTGGTAGTCCAGATGATTTAGGCCAATCCAGCGGAGTGAAAAGTAATGATTGCAAATCAATTGTTTGTAGCGGCAACAACAGCGCAAACAACAAGCAAAATACATCTGCAATGATTAGGAAAAAGCGACCAACAATTTTAAACAGGCGATCATCAAGAGCTGCTGTACGCGATTGGGGAGAAAGGTGTGTAGATGTTTTTGAAGTAATTGCCCAGATTGGTGAAGGTACTTACGGCCAGGTAAGAAATTTTGAAAATTTGTGGTTATTTTATAAAATGCAAGTATGTTTATTATGTAAAAAAATAGGTGTACAAGGCTCGTGACAATCATACGAATGAAATGGTTGCTTTAAAAAAAGTGCGTTTAGAGCATGAAAAGGAAGGCTTTCCTATTACAGCTGTGCGTGAGATAAAAATTTTACGTCAACTTAATCACAAAAATATTGTTAATTTGCGGGAGATCGTTACCGATAAACAAGATGCCTTAGAATTTCGAAAGGATAAAGGTTCCTTTTATTTAGTTTTCGAATATATGGACCATGATTTGATGGGTCTATTGGAATCTGGTATGGTTGACTTCACAGAAGATAACAATGCCAGTATAATGCGTCAGTTATTAGATGGACTAAACTATTGTCACAGAAAAAATTTTTTGCATAGAGATATTAAATGCTCAAATATATTAATGAACAACAAGTAAGTTTGAAAAAATTGCGAACTAATTTAACCTTAAAGTAAATATTTTTACTCACATTCTTTGACATAAGAATGTGAGTAAAAATATTTACTTTAATCTAAGCTTATATGTATAATTATTGTAAGAGCTTTAATTAAAAATGAATAACTTTTATATTTTTTAGGGGTGAAGTTAAATTAGCTGACTTTGGATTAGCCCGCCTTTATAACGCTGAAGACAGAGAACGGCCATATACTAATAAAGTTATCACATTATGGTATAGGCCACCCGAACTTTTATTGGGTGAAGAACGTTATGGACCATCAATAGATGTTTGGAGTTGTGGTTGCATATTAGGTGAATTATTTTTGAAAAGACCATTGTTCCAAGCGAATGCTGAAATGGCACAATTAGAAACAATATCCAAAGTATGTGGTACACCTGTGCCTGCAGTTTGGCCAAATATTATTAAATTACCGTTATTCCATACATTAAAACCTAAAAAACAATACCGAAGGCGTTTGAGGGAAGATTTTGATTTTATGCCAAATTCAGCATTAGATTTGTTAGATAAAATGCTAGATTTGGATCCAGATAAAAGAATAACAGCAGAAGACGCTTTAAAATCTCCATGGCTTAAAAATGTTCGACCTGAAGAGTGAGTTAATGAAATCACATTAGCTTTTAAACATAAACTTACATTTTTGAATTATTTTATTTATTTATTTTAATAGAATGCCTATTCCAAAATTGCCAACGTGGCAAGATTGTCATGAATTATGGAGTAAGAAAAGGCGACGTTTATTAAGGGAACAAGAATCAGCTAGTGCAGTCGTTGGTAGTGTCAACAATAACTAATTGAAAATTAATAATTAATATTAATTTAAACTCTAAGTTAAGAATTATAATTATTATTATAAAACAAACAAAAAAAAACTAAAAAAAAAGTGATATGGATTCCATAATAAGACAAAAGAAAAATAATAAATAAAGATTTAAAAACTCTTTATAAAAAATTTTTCCACAAGCAAAAGGAGTAATCAATTTTGTTTAAGAATTTCTTCTTTTTTTATTTCTTTTGATAAATCTAGAGGTAATATACTTTAGCTATAAAATAGTTTTATTCTCTATATAAATAAATTATAACAGAAATATATTTGAAAAAAGAAAAAAAAATTGAAAAACAAAAATTATTTTTTTTTCCCTTATAATGCGACATTTCAATGTAAAAATTAAAAAAGTAAAAGGTATAGCTTAAAAAATTAAAAAAAATTAAAATATTCCCATTTGACTTACAATCTTTTAAACTACTGAAGTTTTAATTAAAAAATTTAGGACTTTTTATTCAAATAAATTCATAAGCTATTAAATCAGTTGTAGTAATTTTAGCACTAACAAAAACTTAAAAATCAACACACATATAATATGGATCAATTGCAATTTTACCACATGGAGAGAGACGGCCAATCAAGTAAAAATTTTAAATTTGCGTATGGTGTTCAAAAATTTTTTACTGTTTTATCCATATAAATTTGAGGTAGTTTATTTAAATAAACATTAAGATAATTTTATGCGAGTTTTATTTCTTAATTATTTTTTAATAATCCTCTTAAATAGTGTTTGTTTTTTTTTCTTTTTTGCTGTTTTTGTTATAATTTATAAAACAATTCAATTGTATAAAAATATGAAACTAATAATTGAATTATATTAAGAAACACAAACAAAAACTTTAAAATAAAAAAAAAAAAAAAACAGATTTCATGAATAATTTAGTTTTGTTATTAAATTATTTAAAATTTATATTTACTTATATGATTATGTATTGAAAATAGAGCAATAAATTTTTAGTTATTTATAGAGAATAAATAAACTAGAAAAACATGTAATAATTCTTTTCAAAATTTTATAAAACTAATAAAAAAAAATTAAGTTTTTTGTTTCAATAACTTCTGAAATAACTTAGTGATATTATTCGAAATTCTTTGGTAGGAAATTTTAGATATTTAAATAGAAAGACGAAAATTGATAAAAAAAAATCGAATTGTTTTAATAAACTGACTTACAAGAGAATTTACTTTTCAAAATAAAATTTATACTAGTGCACGTAAAAGCCATAAGTAGTCCTTTATGAAAATTTTAAGGAGCATCACGTTCATAAAATTTAAAAAGAAAAAGATTTTCTAAAAATATTTTTCATAGCTGTTTAACGGGGTTAAATCTAACATTTCAATATTATGAAATTCAAAAAAAATATTTTATAATTTCAAAATTACAAACCTTGTATATAATTCCAAAAAGAATTACATATTTTAATTCGATTACCTTATCATTTTAATTCCTTTTTTAAAAATTATAATTTTATTTTTTGTATTGGACAATGAATATCTAAAAAAATTCACATATTTTCTAATTACTTATATCTGCTTTCAAATGGAAAACAAACCTTTGTAAAAAATCTTATTTGTATTTAGTGATATAAAGCTATATTTATCATTATAAAAAATTAACTAAAAATTAATTCATTATAAATGGAGACCACATAGTAATTTTCCAGGTTTAACAAAAATTCCTTTATGATAAAATATAAACACTTGTATATGCATTATTAGACCGAGGGTTTCGAAATAATCAGTATTCTTATTTTCTTAAAAAAAAAAATTGATTTATCATATTTTTTTTTTGATTTAATAACAAAATCATTAAAACTAGGAGAAAAGTAAGTGCTAATTTGATATTCGAGCGAGACTGAAAAACTTTCAAAAAATAAATAAAACAATAACAGACAAAAAAATTAATGCATTCAAATTTCCATTTTAGTTAGGACGGTTTAGGAAAACTTAAATAAATAGTTAAACATAAAAAAAAAAATATAATCTTTAATTTTAAAAAATACATGAAAAATGTATAACTTAGGTAAAAAAATTTAAATTCATACATAAATATTTTTAATTTTTGTTTTGTTCAAAAATTAATAATATTATTTCAAAATTTCTTAAAAAATTACATATAAAAAAATATAATAAATATAAAAGAACATAAACAATATTGTATATACATAAATTCATACGCAATACACATGTATGTAAATGAAACAGGAACTAAATCTTGTATAATAAATTTGTAGAATTGTATAAAATAAATCTTAGAAATAAATTCAATAAAAAATGAATTAAAAATACACAAAATAATTATGTTTGAAACTTAATGAAATTTCATATTAAATTAATTTACTTTAGCAGTATAAGTAAATAATACAAAAATTATATTTATAAACTAAAATCAAAAAAAAAAAAAATTATAAATACCATTTAAATAAAAATTAAAAGAAAAGTAATTACGTAAAAATATAAAATATATTTTATTTTTTTCTTTTACTCGTACCATCTTCAGTATTTGTAGACGCAGATATTTCATAACTAAAATTAAAACTTTTAATAGATCCACCATTATAAAAGTGAATGGCCTGTAATGAAAACCAACGAAGTATTTAATCTCTGACGAAAAAAATGAACTTCTTAAATTAAGCAAAATTCACTCATTACGATACAAATAAATACATATACATATTTAACAATCAAAAATATTTATTTTCATTTATTAGTATAATATGTACATATTACAAATATTATATTTTGCGTAAATTATCGTAACTTTCTCATTAAACGATAATATGCAGATGAGTTACCTTTATTTTGTAAAAAATTGTAATTTTTGTTCCGATATTGATTTGTTAGCGTTTGATGATGTAGTAGATTATGAACATCATAGACAGAGTTATAATATCCCATATCAATGTTTCTTATGTAATTGTTACCAAAACCAATTGTTGTCATTAAATTTAACAAGATGTTTAATGAAATTGAATTTGAAATCGATAATAAACTTAATATAGTATTTAATTCATATAATTCGGGATGTTTATTGATTGTAGAATGAGAATAAGTATTGCCGCCATATAAAATGCTTTTTTCTTCAGAACTACTTTCTTTTAAACTGTTCTGCTTTTGATCAAATTGTTCCTTTGAAATATAGTTTGATTGATTGCCACCGATGTGATATAACTTCTGATCCAAATTTATTGGATTCTCCCCGACAAGTGACCATGCACAAAAAATTTTATTTGGAAATAGAGTGAAAATAAATAAAATGCCTAAAATTAAACTAGATAAATTTCTATTATTCATCGTTGTTTTTTTTTTTCCTGCTTGGAAAATAAATTTTTTCGTTTTTTAGCATTCGTTATTTAAACAATTACTACCTGAATATCCAATTTTACATGTTATTTTTATATTTTAATGCTAGTGAAAAAGAAAATAGAAATCAATTATCGTATTCATTGAAGATGTCATCATAATAACGAATTCTATAATTTTTGCATCAAATTGAAATGGTTTTATTTTAAAATTTTTAACAAATAGAAAGTTTAATACTTATAATGAACCTTCTAGATCAATAGAAATAATAGAAGTAATTCGTGAAAAAATTTAATATAAGTAACATGTATTCACATTTTGATAATGTGTGGAAAAGAATAAGAACAATGAAATGTGTATTTTTACAAATCAAACTTGTTTTCGAAGACTATTGTTTCATAATCATAGACCTAATACTATTAAAAGAGAAATCTTTAATCATTTTCTTATTTCAACCCCCTAATTTGTGCATACACGTATATTTATGCATGTATATGTATTTTCTAGTTTTTTCAGATCATTTTCCAAATTTATAATAATAATTTTAGTGCAATCTAAATATTTACATTAGTGAAGTTGAAATAAAACACAAATCATACAATATCTACGAAAATACTGGTCTAACGTTAATTTATGTTATTTAGCCATTGAAATTGTATTGCTGAATAAATCAAATTGATGCTAGGTCTGGATTTTCGTAGATGCCCATGTATACATAATAAGAAAAAAGAAGACCATAAACTACTATAAAAGACATTGAGCCATTAAAAACAACTAATTTATATGAAATGAATAAAATATATTAACATTAAGCATACTTGTTTAGTATTAAAAATATTTTTTTTTTTTAATTTTTCTTATGTATGTTTTATATGTATATAACGTACTGTCTTATGTAATTTTACATTTTTTTTTTATTTTATGCTTATTTCATGTAAAAAACCTTAATTTATCTTATTTATATTTTATTTACATCGGCATCAAAATTCGACCATTAGTGATATTGATTAGGGCCATGTTTTTATATTATAATCAAAAACTTTTTATTTTATTTCATTTTATATTCTTTTTGAAATCATTTGAATTTAATTTTTGTTAAATTTTGTTATTATGAACATTTTTTGATTATTCTATTTTCTAATATGTCTGATTTTGATAACAATGTAAATTAATATGTTGTAAAAAATTTTTTGTATTAAAAATATGGACTTACATTTATAATATACGTTTGCAAAATTATTTTAATTTCATTATTTTTGTTTTTTCTTTATATTATAAAAATACATATTATCAATTTACTTGTATGTAATTTCTAAAAATTGGAATGATTTGTAAAAATATTCAATTTGGTAAATTAACTTGTATAAACTAAATAACTAATTTTTGGAGTTTTAATTTTCAAGTTTGAAAAAACAAATTTGGTAGAGTTTTAATTTCAAGAATAAAATAAAAAAAGTTCCTTTTCATATTTTTTATATTATTATTTAAAATTGGTAATACTTTTTATTGTGATGAATTTTTTATTAAAGCCTTTTTTGAAAGCAAAATTTTTTATAGCAGTTTATTAAATGACAAAAATCGTATATATGTGAAAATGAATTCATTCAACATATAAAGTCAATTTGAATATATTTAAAAATAGAAAAAAAAAAAGAATTATGTTAACTAAAGGGTACAAGTAAAATTATATTATTTATACATAAAATTATTTAATTTCAATTTGTACTAAATAGAAAAGTTTTCTTTTACGAGTAGAATTTTATATTGACTGAAATTTTTTATTGGAAAATTAAAAATTGGAAACTGATCTATGTATGTGCATATACATACATTGTAATTCACCAACATAAATTAATTATAGTCAATTTGAATTGTACAATAAATTTTCAATCTAGTTATGTTACAACTATATTTGCGCCTTTTTTGCAATCAAACACAAAAAAAAAAAATGAACTGATACAAAATATAATCCAATCAATAATTTGCTTAAACAACCAAGCAAAATGATTATGAACAGGTAAATTCATATCTTATGTAAATATTATTAAATCACGCAATCATCTGTTCTTGCAGTTAAAATTTTTTACATTTTATAAAAAGATTTTTAAATGTTTTCAATTTTTTTAGTTTTCCTTACATGAACGCAAATTTGAATGTTTAATTATGCTATATTTTATAATATAATTTACATTTTCATTGGTGTGATGCTTATTCCAAAATAATTATAAAAATATAATACATGAAAATTCTATCAAAAAAATTAATGATTTTTTATTAAAAACGAATAAATATTTTCAGTTCTTTTTTAAGATCATTAAAAAAAATTGAAAAATATTACAATTATTCACACTTTTGTGTGTTTATTTACATTTAAATAAGTTTGCGACTAAAAAAGAAATTTCAATGTAAAATTAATATTCAGTGAAATAGAATTTTATATTTCATTTTTAATTTTACAATTTCATTTAAAAAATTTGCAATTTCTATAATGAAACCATTGCTTAATTTATATTTTAAAATTAATAAATATCCATTTTATTTACATACAATAGATATTCATTTATGATAATGAAATAACTCAAAGAATCGCTACTTCAAATATCTAATAATGGAATATGTCAACATTGTTTGATTCATATTTAAACTATATTTTAATATTAAGCGATAATGTATATTTTAAAGTTCGACTTTTATTTGTTTAGCTCTTTTTAAAACATTTGAAATTTTCGAATTCATCCAATAAAATTGAAATACAATTTCGATTTTATAATATTTTTTTTTACACTGGAATTTTTTTTCCTAAATATGACACCTGCTTTATATTGGCGTACATAATACTTAAAAGGTAATATTTTAAGTATTTTTTAATTTGGTTTATATACTAAATTTTGTTACGATTTACATTATAACTATAGTAAATAGTATAACGTAATATTGTAATTTTTAATTTGAATGTGCGTATTGAATACGAAATAATCTTAGTTCTTTTTTTTTCTCATTATTTGTTTATAATCAAAATTAATGAACACTTAACAAGTCTAATACATAGAACTTCATATTATTTCCAAAAATAATTATTAAAAATTTTATGTTGTAAATGTGTTGTTTAAAACACAACAAGTAAATTCTATAAGTAAATAAATATTAAGGTATACATGTAAAATATATATATATATTATGTATGTACTAAGATTGGCTTATAATTTTACTTTAATAATTTTATTATGTAAAATCGTACATAAAAAAAATTGTGTCATATGTATGTATATAAATATAAAGGATACTTTTTATTTATATTAAGAGATAATCAAAGTTATTGCACATCACAAATAATAATAATTTATTTCCAGCTACTTTCGAAATATTGAAAACAGATGAGCCAAGTTCTTATGAAACAGCCCAACTGACCATGCAATAACATTGATCAGCAATGCATCGAAAAGCACCACTTAAAGTTTATATTAACTATAAGTTTACAATTTTAATTATTTGAATCGTTATTTTTTAGGCCTAAATTTATAAAAATATTTTTGATATTTTTAATTATTTTTTGTATACATACATATATGTTGGTTTATATATTATATAATATATTATGAATTGCTTCAAATAAATAATTGATGCAATTTAAAAGATAATTTATATTGTTACGTAAAAATGGTTAATTAATCTCTTAAAGTAATTATGGAATGTCTCTTAATTTCCGAAAAATAAATTTCTTTATTTAAGCAAAATTAAAATTATTTATGCAAAATAAAAACAAATCATGTAACACTTTGAACTAATATTATGCATACGTGAAAAATTTAAGTTTGAAATTTGTTTTTTAAATTTTGATGTTGGAAATGAAAGAGATTTAATAAAAAACAAAAAAATGAGATATTAAAAATGCTTGGCACATGTTACAAAAAGCGAATAATAATTAGATTACATTATAATTAATTTTCACGATTTTCTATCAGAATATGATAACCTAGATTTAATTTAGATATCAAAAATTTAGATTTAATTAAAAAATATCATAGAAAATGAAATTTAACTTAGTTTAACTCAAATAAATAAATTACTTGAAATTTGAATTAATTTCAAATTGCTAAAATCACTCGAAATTTAAATTTATCTAAATTGAGCAGAAAATTTGGTATTAAAAATATGTTCGTTTCGTTTATAAATACATATTTTAAAAGAAATTTTTTAGTGGTACATTTATGATAAATCTTTTTTGTTTCGACTTAATAGCACTAATTAACAAATATAGTACAAAATTAATTTATAGTCTTATTTCTTTCTTAAAAATAATCTTCGCCATGTCCTAGAATCTATCCTTCGATGACGCGCTGTATTCAATTTCATTTAAGACATGTAAGTCATCTAATTCTTGAAATTTTTCGTGATCCCTAATATGCGCATAATTAGCTGACAAGCACATCAAATAATGAATCAGACTTAAAATCACTAAAAGTGCTGATAAAGTCGCCAATACAAACATAGCTTCTGCATTCTCAACTGAATCTTTACAAAATGCTTTAATCTCATAGTTCTCACATATTTTCAATTCCTCTTGTTTCGTATTTGAGGGGAACATAAAATCTAAAAGTAATAAGTAGATTAAATTTTGTTAAAAAAGAAAGTGAATTATGAATTGTCAATACAATAAAAATAGATTTGATTAATCACTTACGAAACTGAGTTAAATCAATACAAGTTCGAGACTTTTCAACGCTGGAACACAGATTCCAAAACATTGTGTATATAAAAGTGACGATAATCAAAAAAGCTAAAATCAACATCCAAATAAAATTCAAAAAATACGTTATACCAATGAGCTAAAAAAAAATTTTTTTAAATGATTAACACAAATGTATTTATAATTAAGTTACATACCACAGCACATGATATTCTTCCTCCAACTCTTGATTTTGTTCCTCTATAAACTTTATGTCTTGTTGCACCAGTTGCTAGAAATCCAACGAAAAGGATAAGAAATCCAAGAGCACCCATAGTGGCAGCTGTTATTACAAAAACCATTTGCACTGCTTCAATCCTTTTCAAATCAATTAATTTTAAGTAGAAAAAAAACGAAAAGCTAAAAATAAACTCACCATAATAATCGTATATGAAAAACCTGATCCAACATAATAATCGTTAATGTAGCCCCTCTATACATTGTTCCACAAAAAATGCCTCCCCCAAGAAGGCACATTAGAGTTGCAATCACGGTAGCATGTGGAACCCTCGTAATAAATGATTGAAAACATTCACCTGATTCATTAAAACATTTTATAAAATATATTTGAAATTATAAACGCTTCTCTTATTCTTATACTATCAAAGCATTTTGAAAATAAGCAACATAATAAACACATAATAATAATAATTGTGTAACATAAAAGTAATAATCACAATATATTTGTTTAATATAACTCTATTTTAAATCTTAAACACTAAACCTAAAGAATAATTACATAGGCTAAAAATGTGTAAGAAAAATAATTGAATCAGTTCTGTAACATAAAAAAAAATTATTTGAAATACACACACACATACATATATGTAATTTTTTAAAATTTTTACTTATGTTTTTAACATTTCTTGCCAGATTATCAAAGCGTCACATTAATTCATATATAAAAGGTCAATAATGGTTTATGATTGCAGTTAATATAGATCAATTAATCATAATTGACTATAATTAAAATAAATTTTTTTAATGCATTTAAACGGGCTTATATAGATAGATTTAATTGCATAGGAATGGAATTGTGCAATTGTGATTAAATGTTAAAACTTAAATTTTGTAAACAAAAAATTCCAAATGAAAAAATACCAAGTTTTTCCTAAAGGATGATAAATTTGCATATTTTTGTAGTTACTCAATTTAATAAATGCTTAGAAGTTTTTGACAATATTATTATTATTATTATTATTTACAAGAAACAAAACAAAGCATATAGCAAACATAACGCCTAAGTATAATTGTAACAACAGATTTTTCATTGTTGTAAAATACTTCACCTTGTTTAGGAAGTCCGTGAAGGGTGTGATCTGAATATCTATCCAAGGAATTATCTGAACGAAAAATACTTCTTCTTTTATTTGAAGGTAGAGGATTATTTGCATAGGCTTTTGTCAAAATTCCATCATCATCAAAATTTGTTTCAAGCAATATTTCTTCACGAAGATCAGCCCTTTTGTCGCGTTGAAAGCTTCCACCATTTTTCAACATTTTACCAGTTTCTTCTTCGATATTATACATAATTTAATATATTAACCTTTAAAACTGCCTACAAACATTTAGAAATCCTACGTTATCCTACCATACGCTTAAGTTATTAGAAATATCGAAAACAAAATAAAATGAATGAATCATTCTACATCTGTACAGAATACCAAGATTATTGTCGTGAGTAAAATGCAAAATACAATTGAACACTTTTTGAATTAAAGTTTATAGTTTTAGGCTCTTTATCAAAATGACAAATTTATGTGTGTTACATACATATGTAAGACTGTATCTTCTTTCTTATCACTTATAAATCATAAACAAGTGTGTCGTTGTCGTTCCATTCATCTGAAACCACTGTACATACTATTAAAATAGTTAATAATGTGTCTTATACATATCCATACCATTTCTTGCATCTTTGCAGTTTACCATGTTTTTATGTTTTCATATATAATATTAATAATATACGCAAATATTACACATATATTTCGTATAGGTAACATGTAGCTTATCTATAAAAGTAACGATTAATCGAGCTTTGAAAATGCATTACCCATGAAGTGTCGCAGTATCAGAGTAATTAAAGATTTTTCTATTTTTTAAAACAATACCTAATAAGTTAGAAAAGATCCAAGTATATACATACCCAACCTATAATAATTTCAATTTTTTTTTTTGTCGACCCACACTATGCATATTATACACACGTTCTAATGAGCGGCTCTGATAGTAACTTTAAATTTTGCAACGGAAATAACGGTATAATATTACTTAAAAAGTTATTGCAAAAACTTTAAATAGTTGATACAAATTTTAACCGAAAATAGTGGCATATTTGCTGATTTGTATTCGTTTTGTAATTTTACAAAAAGTCAATTCCAATTTTCGAGAATTATATACCTACATTGATTTTATATTGCGAAAAAATTTGGAATAGTCAGCACATAACCGATCGCAATGCGTATTATTACATTATATTATAAAAATGTCTGTTAAATACTTCTTTCCACTTTTTAGGACATTAGTAAGCTAATAGTTAACATACCTAGAAAAATGTAAATTTGGCTCTTAGAAGAATTTCGCTTTGTGCTACCCGAATTCCCTGAAAAGCTCGCTAGTTAATTTCGGTAACAACTAGAACTCAAATACCAAATTTCAAGAAACACCATCAATCCGTTCCGTAGATATAATAAAAATTGTAAAATCAGGCCGCAGATCAGTTTTCGAGCCCTCATCTTTCCAAAAAATTGAAAAAATTATATGTTCATTGTTTTAGTACGAAGAATTCAAATATTAAATTTCAATGAAATAATTCAAATTCGGTTGATTATTTATCTTTATATACGCAAAAATGTATAAATTGCCCGTAGTAAACGTCCAGTTGCTAACACCTGATTTCTTCCAAAAGTTATGAGGTTTCGCAGACGGTCGAGCGGAGCTTATATATAAAATTTCAAGTAAATTGGTTGAATATTTTCTTCAAAATGGTCAAAAATGTAAAACAGACCTGCTAAAAAGTGCAGTTCCCGAGGCCTGATATATCCCAAAACTTGATCAATCCGTGCCATGGTCGAAATAAACTTACATATAAAATTTCATCGAAATCGGTTCAGCCGAACTTGAGATACACACAGACCGAAAGACCGACAGGTTGCTAAAAATAGTTTACTTACACTTCCTTACAATGGAGAAGTGCATTCCAACCGAAAACTCCATATGCAAAATTTGTTGCCATCACCTAACATACGTATTGTATATTTGTATACACAATACGGTCGGTAAATATTGAGTAATCAAAATTTTATATCTAAAGCAAAGTATTATAGTTTCCTAATAAATGACAAGTACTTTAAGCGACAGAAATACATACTTATATAGTCTCTCTAATACTGCATTGCTACACTACATATTATATGAACTAATTTAAATAAACTTATTTAAGTAAATTTTACTATATTCAAGTAAATTTTTCTAATTTTTCTTTTAAAACATGCCAAATTATTAATTAGGTTTTTACAAAAATAATTTTCAAACTCAAAATAAAATAAATTTATTTGAATAATTCAATTATTTAGTTTTTGACTTACCCATAGCTTAGGCCAATAATTCTTTTGTTCTTCTGCTTCACTTTTTTTATTTTTTGTTTTATATTGCTAAAACGTGAATTTTAACCTTATTTTAAGTGGCTCGATTTATATAGTATGTAAATATAATAGTTTTATTTATTTATAAATGTATTAAACAGTTTTAATAATCAAAAATTAAAACTTTTATAAATTTGTATACCTTTTGTTTTATAAAGTCGATTCTTAATTTCACTTTCTGACAGTAGAAAAAATGGTTCAGCATCAATTTTGACATTTAACTTCATAAACAGTGTTGGATATAATTTGAACCAAGATGTTTACATTTATTTTACACAAAAAAATTTCCCTAAAGATTTTTCTTTTGGCAAATGTATCATAAAACAAAACAAGTCTAGAAATAAATTTTCGATACAAATTATTCTTAAATGTATCGGCGATTCGGTAATTTCGGCGAAGGGATCCTATTATCGAATTAAGCATTTAATATGAATCATGTAAAGAATGATTTTTACTCAACTCAACCTCCTAAAATCGCAACAAATTTTAGATAGTTGAAATAATAATGGATTTCCACTTAATATCCGGAATAAATTGTGCTCTTTAAAAACCCAGCTAATCGCCTTGAAAATTTGTAAAAAATTTAGTTTGCGCCATATTTTTGTCGTCAATAAAGTCTAATTTAGCATTCCTTAAAAAATTTTTAACATTTTTTTGCATAGACTTTATATGGAAAAAAAAAATTATGTGTAAGTAATATCCATAATCCGAAAAATTTACGAAGATGTTCAGTTCACAAAAAAAAATTTAAAATTTAAAGGGAATACATAAAGCAAGAAGGAGTACCGTAGTACGAGTACCAAATAGGAATACAAATACTCGGATCGGAGCGGAACGGCAGTCATGCGTCAAACTAAATCGTAAATTTTGTAGAATAAGTAGGAGAAATACGTTAGGCTGGTCTTGTCATCTTTAAAATTACCACATTTGACATTTTCATTTCATCTCCCCATCCTTACTCTTAAAGGTTAAAGCTGTTATTCACATGTTATTTTTTTTAATAATTTCTGAAATTAAGATAAATTGAATATTATAAATTGTTAAATTTGGAAGATTTTGCAAATATTGTTTTTATACAAAACTATGGGATCAAAACGTGAAGTAGAAAGAGAAGTATTTTTAAACCTTAATTTATTTGATTGAAAATTGTAAACAGTTTATTCTTTAAGGATTTTAGAAATGATTTTCTCGTTAAAATTTATGATGAGGTTTATTCAGATAATTTAGCAAATGACTCTGGAGATGATTCTTCATCAGATTATTCTGATGAAAATGTTAATTTTGAGGAAACCGACAATTTCAATAAAAAGAAAATAGATGTGTCCAAAATAAAGTCATCTGAAAGAAGAAACAAGCAAGAAGAAAGCAAAAAACTATCTTCATTTCAGCCCAAGGGACAATTGTTTAAACAATTTGAAGATAAAATAAATTTCGGGTTCCACGATCACTACGAAAATTTTAATAGAGCTGCAAATGAATTAAAAGCGTTTGATCGAAAGAAAGAAACAAATCGTGTTCGGAATAAAGATAAACATGATAGAGCTACAGCAGAACAAGTAATGGATCCCCGTACTCGAATGATATTGTTTAAACTATTGAATCGTGGGATTATTACGGAAATTAATGGTTGCATATCAACAGGAAAAGAAGCAAATGTTTACCACTGTATCACAAAATCTGATGAGGAATATGCCATAAAAATTTATAAAACATCTATTCTTATATTTAAGGATAGAGACAAATACGTTACGGGTGAATTTCGATTTCGTCATGGATATAGTCGACACAATCCAAGAAAAATGGTTCAAACTTGGGCTGAAAAAGAAATGAGAAATTTATTGAGACTATGTAATAACAACATTCCATGTCCTAAACCTATAATTTTGCGAAGTCATGTTCTTGTTATGGAATTTATTGGAAAAAATGGCTGGCCTGCACCGAAATTAAAAGATATTAATGTTAACATTGATAAATTCGGTGAACTATATAGAGATTGTGTTGTAATAATGTGGAAAATTTATAACTTGTGCAAATTAGTACATGCAGATTTATCAGAATATAATATTTTATATTATAACAGTACATTGATTATAATTGATGTCAGTCAATCCGTTGAGCATGATCATCCTTCAGCGCTAGAGTTTCTTAAAAAAGATTGTATTAATATTAACGACTTTTTCAAAAAAAAAGGAGTGGGAACTATGACAGTTAAGGCGTTATTTGAATTTATCACAAACCCTTTGATTACGATTCAAAATATAAATGAACATTTAGATGCGATAGCGAAAAATATTGAAACAGAAAAAGAAAGTAATTTTTCGAAAGAGGTGGATGAAAAAGTTTTTGAAAATATTTTCATTCCAAAACGATTGGATGAGGTGAGTATTACGGTTTTAATGTTTGTAAGTGCATGACTTATTCAAGTTATTTTCAGGTTAAAACTACCGCAAATATTGATTCTGGAATTGAAATTACATCCATAATAAATAAAATGGTTAATTTATCAACTAATAATAACATGCCAAAGTCTGGCGACACATCAGCATTTTGTGATACAGATCAGAGTGAATTAGAAAGTGACAATGATGAAACAGAAAATAATGATGACACAAGTCAAAATGAGAAAAAGTTCAAGAGTAGCGCGCGACCACGGGATGAGTCTCCCAACAGTAAAAAAGCAAGAAAACAAAAGGTGAAAGAAATTCAAGCAGAAAAAAGGAAGACAAAAATAAAGAAGCATTTAAAACGTAAAAGTTGCTCTAGTAATAAATGAAATAAAGTCATAATTTATATCATTCAATTGATTTGATCTTACAAATAATGAGGTGTTAACTATGTATGTATGTATGTATGTATATGAATCGTTTTGCGATGTCATAGGGTGTAATCGGGAAGTAATCGATGCACCATCAAAGTGTAATCTAATCATGTGAAAATTACACTAAGTCCTCGAGATACGACATTTTTGGTTCCAGAAATTTATGTCGTAACTCGAATTGTCGTTTGAGGAGGGAAAAAATTGTATGGAAACAAAAAGTGAACTAGACAAACTGTTTTATAAAACAAGTGATCTTTTTTTTTTAAAAAAGGTAACAAAGTTTGAAAAAAACAACAAAATATAATAACAA
This sequence comes from Condylostylus longicornis, assembly GCF_029603195.1. Classification (NCBI taxonomy): domain Eukaryota; kingdom Metazoa; phylum Arthropoda; class Insecta; order Diptera; family Dolichopodidae; genus Condylostylus; species Condylostylus longicornis. The sequence continues at coordinate 1,436,012 of NW_026578052.1, read as the reverse complement.
AACCAAAAAAATTCAATTTTGTAATAAAAATAAATAAAACAAAATCTGATTAAGTTGATATTTTATCACTTCAATTCATAATCTTAACTACTAACTAGAATTTTTAACAAAAAAGAATTCATTATTGAAGTATGTGCTTTAGTTTTGTCTTATAACTAGATTCTGTATAGATTTTTATTCAAAAAACAGTAAAATTTGTCAAAAAAAAACAATTTTTTTTTTAAATTTTCAATATCGTATTAGGAACAATGTCGTAAGCCGAATAAAAATTATCCAAATTTATATCATGTCGTAACTCGAAAAGTCGTATTAGAAGATGTCGTATCTCGAGGACTTAGTGTATGTGCGAAAATGCATCAATGCGGTAATACTTTAAGTTTGGTGTCAACGAATGTCAAAAATACGCATCATATTAAATCAGCTGTGCATCAATTTTTTTTGTAATTTTGTGTTAATACTTATTATTTTAACTCAATAACTAATACAGTTAATTATTTCGTTATGCACGGTATTAATATTTTTAAATATTCCATTATATTAAAATTTCCGAAACTTAAAAAATTTTGATAGATTTTCAGTTGTTAATTATTATAATACGTTAACACAAAATAAACGCTAAAAAAACATGTTTTAGAAAGTTCATCGGCTTTTTTTCGCATTGCGTTGATGCACATTTTTGATTACTTTCGTATTATACCCATACATTTTTTATGTCCCGTCTTTTTTTTATGAAACCTCTTAAGACGAACAAACGGATGGAAAGTAAAGTAAATAGCGTAGTTGTGACACCTTCAAACCGTATGTAGATACAATTTATTATGTGCTTTTGTGCAGATTTTCGTCATAAGAGGTTAAATTTATTGTCATGTACTTTGAGTGACAGTCTAAACAAAAAGAGCAGAAACTAATGCCTTTAGATCGAGAACTTAGTTGGTACCTCGACTCGTATTTTTGTTCCATTTTTACATTGTTTCTAATAGCATATGCATGTACACAAATTACGTAAGTAGGTGGGTGAGTCCTATTATTTTCGATAGAATTAGAAAACTCAATTATATTTTTTCTGCCTATCAAATGGAAATAACCCTATAAGTGTCCACAGAAATTAAATAAATGAAGATTTTATGACAATGAAAAAGTTAAAGATATGTATGTATTTGTGCAAAATATCAAGTCCAGCTCTTTGGGTTCTTGTATTAGTCTTTAACAGCAGACTGACAGACGAACATAGCTAGACCAATTTAGAATTTGTTTCTAAGAAAAATAAACATTGATGTGTCTTGTCGCAAAAATCTTATTCTTGGACAATGGACACGAATTGCATGAAAAAATATGTTACCATGTGGCAACCGCAACGTATATAATATACATGGGGCTCGAATTTCTAATCGAGTTTTTTTTTTAATTAAAAGGTTTCTGTTCCGGGTATCAATAAATGAGGAGGATATCGTAACATAAAAGTTTTAGAATACCTAACCTTTCGAGATACGACATTTTCCAATACGGCATGATCTGAATTCGGCCATTTTTAATTTTTTTTTGACATATTATATTGATTTTTGAATAAAAATCTATATCGAATTTAGTTAAACGATGGGTCTAAAGCAACTATTTGAACAATTATTTTAGTTAAAAATACTAGTCAGTAGTTAAAAATACGTGAAATGATATATTAACGGTGATGCATGTAAGTGTTATCAAATAAATAACATTTTATTTTATTTGTTTTTGTAAAAAAACTAAATTTTTAGGTTTCGTCATGATATTTTATTGATTTGATACTTTTTTTTAAAAAACATGTGAATTATAATAAAAATATAGTTTACCTAATTCACTTTTTGTGACAATTTTTCCTCCTTAGCGACAATTCGAGTAACGATTTTTAGTATTTGCTGTATATAAGAGTCATTGTATGAATTTGCGTGTGTTTACAATAAAATTATCATACTTTTTACGATAAACATCAAAACTACTTAGTGATTCGATAATAAAATTAAGCCGTAATATAAAATGGTTTGCAATGCACTGAAAATGCGCAACATATAAAAGTTTCTTAAAAAATGTCATGTATGTTATGCTTATATGACGACTTTTGTATAATGGTTGATATAAATTTCGTATATTTTAACATATATTTGTAAAAATAATAATCTTTACCACGTGAGTGTGTTTTTTTCATTAAGAATCATTATTTTATGTGTTGACAAGTCGGATTAATTTGAACTTTAATATATACATACATACTTTGTCGCTATCTTTTAATTTTTATCTTGTGAAGAGACCTGTTGTTTCCTTACACAGGGAATGAAACGAATATGCCAACTAATTGATGCAGGAGACGTCGTTCAAACAAATTTAATATTTAAATGAATAAATTTTCTCTTTGATAATTATATATATTGAAACGTAAAAAAAAACTAATTTCAATTTTTTATTATTTTTGATGTTTATACTAACGACCACGATAAAAATGCTTTGAAACGTAAGGCTTTTGCTGTAGTAGAAATTCATAAGTACTGATTTTGGTGGAATTTGACAGGTTACACTTTCGAAATAAATTCTATGTTTCGTATGTTTCGAATGTTGTGTGTGTATGTACCCAATTTCTTATTTCCATTTTTTCGTCTATTTTTATTAATTTCATAATTTTCTTCACATGCATCACATCCGACATCTTATGTATTTTCACGTTATTTAAACATTTTTTACGTAAAAAACACTCCCTTTGGTTTAGGCGGTGAGAAGATTAGTTTGCAGCACTGGTGTATTATTTTGATTTCACTCTGTTCCTTTCAAAATATACTATTAATTGGCAGAAAGCTGAAAGTCAGAAATAATTTTTTTTTTTAATAAAACTTTCTGTATTTAAAATTTTTATGGTGAGTAAAATTTTAGCTTTCCATAATTTATTTTGGTGTACTTATATAGGTTTATGGAAAAAATAATTACAAAAATTTTAATTTTAAAAATTTTGAGCTAAATTTGGATTTTGGAAATTAGTAGGTATAAAGAATTTTTGTGAAACAAAATAAAACAGTTTGTTAAGTTTTTTAAAGAATTTTATTTTGGCCTATCGTTTTTTTATGTTATAATAGACAATTAAACATAGTTTGTAAAAAAAAATGATTTGAATTATATAAACCAGGTGTTTATTATTAGAGTATGACAAAAAATTTTTTGCGAAGTTTACGTATTTTGACGTTAAATTTTTATAATTTTTTATACGCCCCGTGTAGCATATTATACAAAAAACTAAAGCTTCAGACAATATTTTTTTTCATAAAAGAAAAGTTTAGCTGCTTATTTCAAACTTATCTTTTAAAATTTAGATCATATTGTTATCTTAAATTTATAACCTTGAAAAAAATATGCAATAATCATTAAAAACTGCTAGTTTTAAAAAAGCAATTACTATATGTACATATTTTCAATTTAGGGTGGTTTTTTACCTTAGAAACCAAAACAAATTATCTAGATGGTCTCTGGGCAAATTTAATAAGCTGTTCCTAAAAAGTTTCTGCATTATTTAGAAGACAATAGCAATTCGAAACAGAAAAAAGGATAATACGAAAATTTTTTTTTTATTTTGCTGCTGCCAAGTTCGTAAAATACCTAAATAAGCAATAAAAATGGCTACAAGGTCACCTATTGTTTGTCGTTTTTATACAAGAGGAATATGTCGCTTTGGTGATTTATGCCGATTTTCCCATCCTGGAGAAGTTACTGACGGGATAAGTACCGATGAAGATCGAGCAATATCAATTTTAGCTACAACATCAACTTCAAATCAATTTGATGAAAATCAACAAGCACAAGCCTTGCAACCTCTACAAAACACAAATCAGCAAAATGATTGGGCAATGGCACCAGTATTCGTACCAAAAAATCAAAGTTCGCAACATGCTAATAATATAGATTTTTGTGATTCAAATCTAAATAAAAATTTTGGCACACATTCCTATGCAGAAATCGCAGGTGGAAGTAATGGTAATGCAAAAGTATACAGTGAAGAAGTAATGTGCCCATTTGCAATCAGCTGTCCTTATGGAAATTATTGTTCCATGATTCACGGGGAATTATGCGATATGTGCGGGCATTATTGCTTACATCCAACCGATAAAGTACAAAGAAAAAAGCATATTAATGAATGTCTTCAGCAACATGAAAAGGATATGGAATTATCATTTGCAATTGCAAGATCTAAAAATAAAACTTGCGGAATATGTTTTGATATTATTATGGAGAAAAATGGAAAGGAAAAACGCTTTGGAATATTACCAAATTGCAATCATATATTTTGCTTAGAGTGTATACGCAAATGGCGACAAGCGAAACAATTTGAAAATAAAATAACAAGGTATCTATTGTAAACTCGAAAGCACATATTTGTATTTTAATAAATGTAAACTTTAGGTCATGTCCAGAATGCCGAATTTCTTCAGATTTTGTGTGTCCGAGTGCCTTTTGGGTCGAAAATAAAGATGACAAAGATAAGGTGATAAACGAATATAAAAATGCGCTTGGTGACAAAGACTGCAAATATTTCAATAAAGTACGTTGTATTGTATTGTGTTGTGTATACATTTTGCATATAGGGTGATTAAGAAATAAATAGGAACCTACATATGTATAAGGTTGTGGATACATAAATCCTGTGGGGAGCTGTTTTATTAGAGTCGGGCATGGTTTAATAGAATTTCGTTGAATTTCAATTTTCTTAAATTTTTTACTTTTAAACGTAATTAAAAAATAGTGTCTCATAAAAGGAGAACTAAACAAAACTTTGAAGGATTTAATGCCGAATTTTTTTTACGCTATGTGATTTCAGAATGTTAGACATTAGAAATTAATGTGACTTTTTATAAGGAAAATTTTCTAAAGAGTTTTATTGAAGGGCAATAAAATATATTTTCAATTCATTTTAATGCCATTTAACATTTTTTTAAACTATAATTCTTAAAGTTTTATTTAAATAAATTGTACTTATTTCTAAATTACCTTGTATTGTTAACGTGCAATAACAAATTTTGTATAAACAAGTTTATTGAATATTTATTTTTTAAATATTTTGAAGGGCGAAGGAAAATGCCCCTTTGGAAACAAATGCTTCTACAAGCACGCTCTCCCAAATGGTATAAAAGTCGATGTCGGTGTTCCACAAAAGAGAAAAGTATATCATCATTTGGGTCTTATGGAGATTTTTTCAGATGTAAGTAACTAGTTAAATATTTGTAAAATGCAGTTTTAATGAAATAATAGTGCAAATTAAAGTAATTTCAAAGGTTTTTGAATATATTATAAATTTTATAACCAGTGAGTTGATCAAAGTGGCTTTCTTCACATAAAATTTTGTATGACAGCCATTTCTTGAAAATCACTGACTTATTCAGCAAAAACTTTAAAAATACTATTTTAATTTTTATTTTACAGTTTTCATTTTATGAACTCATTACAAATCGTGATGTTCCATCTCTAATTGAGTATTGGTCAAATTTTGAAATAGATTCAAGTGATGACTCAGATTGGCCAGATGAAACGAATTAATTATTTTTTTAAAATTTAAAATCGAAATTCAGATATATTTTTGCTTTAGAAGTAATCAAACAATATTTTCGAATATATGTACATAAAACTAAAATTAAGTATACATGTATCTGTAAAATTAATGCCTCTTGTGATCATTTTTATAGGTATTAGCTTTCACATTTATTATTTGTTGTTATATCAGCAGCAGTAATTTTAGTGAAGCATAATGCTAAATAAGGTCGCAGATGAACATTTTAATAGTTGGTTGGTTCTAGTAAGAGTGAAAAAATTGTTTATCACTTAAAATCCACGGTTTTATCTTGTCTTATTTGCTAAAATGAGGAAGTTTCACAATCATTTTTCGGTTAATTACGTTATTAAATATATAAAGAGCGATATTATAATTTCCTATATAGTAAAGTCAAGCCTCCTTATTTTCACTTTTCTGGATGGATACAGGAATTTTCCTTTTATTTAATAAAATATCACACTCTGAAATAGTTATTTGAATGTAAATAATTTATTGTTTGTTCTTGAACTTATTTTTTGTACAATTTATTTCTCTTTGTATGAAATGTAAAAGTTAGAAAACTGTGAGAAGATATAATTGCCTTTAAATAAATCATTTTCAAGATTTTATAATGAGCTAGGCAAAAGTTGATTGTTGAAAAAAATTAAGAAAAAAATTGTAAAATATTCTGGTAATCCGGATATTTCTATAATGAATTGTGGTTTTTAAAATTACGTGAAAATATTAAATGAAATATTGGACATTTTCTTTTGAAATTATTTTGAAATTCTTATCAATCTTATATCTATTTCTCATTTTCATATAGAATGTGTCTCCTAAAGTTTTGTGTCGACAGACTTAGTTTAAAGTTAATTTTATTGTTGTACATTTGAAATGACAGAATTTTTTTGTGCTATAACTAACAATATCTTTCATTTTGCTGACCTAATTATCTTCTACAAGTGCGCTGTGAAAAAAAATACGATAAAGTAAGAATTCACAACAAAATTGTATAAATTTTTATAGTATGTTAGATTGAAAATCATTTAAGTTTTTACTAGCTTTTGTATAGAATGAAGGCACTAAAGTTGAAAAATGGTTTTAAGAAATCTTTTCTTTTAAATAAATTCAAATATAAATCACATTTTATTAAAGAAATTATAACTTGTTTTGAACTCAATAATTGAATTTTTTGTTAAATTTAATGCAGTATTTGTAATTAAAATAATAATTAATTATAATATACGAATGTCGTCATTCATTTACTTCTTTTTAACTCTATATTCGATTGTTTTTTCCAAATTGAAGAAAAATCATTTTAAGGTAAACTGTTTGCGTTTGTTTAATATAAAAATTAAATTAATCATATATTGTTAAAAGGGTTTGTAGTGTTAAACAGAATATTCATTATTATGTTGATTTGTACTTTTTTTTAATTCATTTAAACCAAACTAGTTTATATTAATTTGCAAAAAAACAAAAAAGAAGAATTAAATATTTTTCAAAATTATTTCTTTGTACTTTGTAATTAAAAGTAGTTTTTTAAAAATTTGTTCTTAAATAATTTACTGTAATATTATAAAAAGTTACGTGATAAAATATACATACATAATTGTTATATACAATTCAAAAGTATAAATAATAGATATTTACATATTTGATGAACACATAATATATTGGTTTTACATAAGTAATTATATATATTTATACAAATTAATAATCAATATAACTATGCTTAAATCTATATAAAATACCAAAAAAAAAAAAAACAAAACAAAAAAACGTTATTATGAAAACACTATTATTTTTATAAAATATGAAAATGGAATTGTTATAAATTTAGCTTACACTATGTTCAGAGTCTTCTTAAATTCAAAATCAATTTAAGAGGTTGCTTTGTAGTTCAATTTATTGTAAAATAATTAAAAATACTGTCATATTAAATTATTATAGAATTATATGGTTTTTGAAATTCATCTGATTTTATAAAATTCCAGTTTGATTGCTTCTTTTCTTTTGTAATTAGCTGTACTGCTGAAAGGGTTTCATTATTAATAAAATATTTAAAATTAAGTCAATTGAAATAACTTTTCCATTTTCATTTAAAATTATCATTTAATTTTTTAAACATTTTCATACGCTTTATACCTTAGAAACGATATAGATATTTATTAAGTATTAAAAAATAACAAAACAAAAAATGCATAATTCATTTATATGTAATTATTATTTATAAGTAAAATAAAAAGAAAAATAAAACAATTTTAGAAGACCAGAGTTTAAATAATTAATTATTGTAGAATATTAGATCGGAAATGGAAATTTTATTAACTTAAATTTATTTTAAGAAATTGTTACAACTTGTTTCATTAAATTTTGTAATTGTAATTTAATTGAATCATGTACTATTTAGGTATTTACTTTTCCATATTGAAAATTTATTGATCTAATTACATAAATATATTCTCGAGAGTATCTTGATCTGAATATTGGCAACTTGTAAAAAACAAATAATTTTTTTTTTAATTTTATTGTTTTAAATGTTAATCCCACCTAAAAATAGAAACCCATCCGTTTTGAATGATCTTCTAGTTAAATTGATAAAGGCAATATTTATTATTCATTACTGATTAAATTAATGTTTGTCATTATTTATATATGTTTTAATGTAATATTACTGTAATTTGTTAAAAAAATGCGTATATATTACATCTTCCAATATGGTTAAGTAATACTTTTTTTCAAAATAAATTTTCAACTCTATTAAGAAACACAACAAAAAAATTAAAAATTTTTGGGTTTTAAAAAATGAAATAAATAATTGAGCAATGTTTGGATACATTGATTAATAAGAAATTCTGAAATTGTTTTAAAAATAATGAATTCTATTCGATCAGCTTAATATAAATATGATTTTTATAAGTAATATTTCAAGTAACTTAAAATTTTTAATCAAAATTAGACATTTTCTTTTTTCGTACTGTACACTTTTTACAGTACACATTTGAATTTTTTTCTATTGGTAACAAAATTTTATATAATTTGATTTTTAAATTTTTATAACTATTATTTTGTCATTTAATTTTTTTTTTACCTATTTTTTCATAATATACTTATTTACATAGTTACTTTATATTTTGATATATAATTTTACATAACTTTTTGTTTTTTTAATTAATACATAATTCATATTACATAAATAAAAAGGTTGAATATTATATAATAAAAATCTGTGAAATGAAATAAAATATAATCATTATTTTTAAAAAATAAACATTGTACCTATTTATTTTATTTTATAATATTTATCATTATTTGAAGTGAGTTCAATGAACAATTGAATTATTGGTCCTGAAACTATTAATGAAAATTTTATAATTTTATATAATAGGAGAAAAAATTGCATAGGTTTTTCTTTGTTTAGAACATCTTTGGGTTTTATCACGTCATTTTCAAATATTTTTTCAAATATTGAATTATTTTAATTTTTAAATAATATATTATTAAGTTAGTTATTTTGAACAAAAAATGATCATATAAATTGTTTTTGATCAATACTCAATCAATATTATAATTATTTTCGTTTATAATAATGATAATGTTAAATTTTTTTTTTTAAATTTCATAAAGCATTAAAATTGGTAAAGAAATTTTGAATAAGTTTAAATAGAGGTAAATATTAATAATAACAAATTAAAAATAAAAAATACTATGTTCTTAGAAACTAATTTTACAATATAAATGAATGGTATTGAAGAATTTTGCTTTATGAATTTTTGTTAATTTTTCTTATTATTAAACTTAAAATTAAATATTTATATCCTGTCGGTTTTTCTTATCCAATTAAGATATAATTACGTATTATATAATATTTTAAATGTTACGTTTCGGTAAGGGACTTATAAAGAATCGGATATGACTTTTTTAAATGCTCATAATTTTTTTTCACATTTTAATATATTATATTTTATATAACCAAAAATTTGAATTAATATCTAATAAGGTTTCAAATTTATTAAATTTGAAATACGAGCACAATTTGTAGCTCCTATTACATATATAATGTACGAATATATTTGTACATATGTATAAATTTTAATTGAATTCCTAAAACATTTTATCTGCTAATTTTATTTTAAAATTAATAAAAATAGCTTTTAGATTGGAAAAAGAAATACTACGTACTAATATCGGGAACAGTTTATTTGAATTATTTTGCATACTCTACTTCTTTTACAGTAAATGCTCTGTATGTAAATGATCAAAAATGATTAAGCTCCCATGTGGAGTAAAATGTGATTTTGCTGATTTCGAAAGAAATACAGAAAAAATCAATTTTTTATACTAGTAGCTTTTAGATTAGAATATTGTTAAATTCATTTGAATAAACATTAATACTTCTCTTACATCTCTTATGATAATCATTTTTCTAAAATAAAAACTTCTATACCGATGAAGTGCTAGTATTTTGAATTTCAAAATCGACTCTCGATTATTCTTTGATATTTTTTTAGCTATTCTGAACACCAAAATACAAAAATAGGATATGTTATATTATAAATATGTTACCATTACACTTTCGTAAACTAATGTATAAAATGTTAGAGTATATAATATATTATTATTATAATAAACTGCAGTTTTTTTTTTTTTTAATTTCTGCAGCAATGAAAAAATGAGTGGGGTGGCGCATTTCAAACCTTAAATTACATTCATTATTCCAAAATTTTCAGGAATTTTTTTTTTTTTTCTCTAGATTTTTTTTTTTTTTTAATGTTAATGAAAAAATTTTATATTTATATGATTATTTGAATTTTTGTGTATATATAAATACATATACATATTATAATATGTATATATGCCTATTTTATAATGAATAAAGATGATAACTATATATTAAATATGTACGTATTTGTATATGCAAAATATAACTATACATATTGTAATTTTGTAATTTTGTTCATTATTATAAAAAAAAAAAAAAAAAACAAAAAAAAAATATTGTATTTAAATCAAAATGTGTGATCTAATAATATTTTTAGTATTTGCACTCCTTTATAAAATAAATAAGACTATAGAAAATAATATAAAGTAATCATAATATTACAACAATATTGTAAAAGTTTTGAAATTTCTACGAAAAAAATATTGAAATTGTAAAGATAATATTTATAAGAATAAAAATGAAAATATTCTTAATTAAAATATAATTTAAAAGACCTAAAATATAGACTTATATATATATATATATATATATATATATATTAAGAAAGTAAGCGAAGTTTTTTGGCTAAATAGATATTGAAAAATTAATTATAAACGAGAAGTTTATTTTTGTGGTAAGAGTCAAGAACTATGTATGTATGTATATATTATAATTATATATAATATATGTATATGTATACGTAAATTATAACGTAATTTAATATGTATGAGAATTTTCGCTCACAATTTCACATAAAATAAAAATTAAACAATTAATTTTTTTTATTTATATTTATTAACCTTAAATTGAAATTTTGTTATTTTAAAACTTTTAACATTTATAAATTATCATTTACCAACTAATAATTAATATTTCCTTTATTATATATGTATGTAAAACTCAACTTTTTATTATTGAATTGAAGTACATTTTTTGTTATGTTGAAATACTATAATTATGTATATGTGAATATATATATATATTAAGCCAAATTCTAATATAAATTCTAATTTAATATATATTAATTTTGGATTTTTTTTTTTAAATTTTTTTTTAAAAATACGAAATTTCTCGGAAAGTATTTTTTTTTTTTTGATGTGCTTTAACAGACTGTACGATTACCTACTGGAAATTTGATTAAAGAATCAATCCTAAAATTACTTGCATCCTTATGTGAAACACCTTGTATGTGTATTTTAATTTACATTGAGAAGTTATTGAACCCCCATAAATTGTGTACATGGAATATGATTCTTTTACAGTTATAAATATTTATAAAACATATTACCTTATATTATTTACTTTATTCTTTGGTTCATTCAAAAAACAAAATCTTGGCTTTGTCATCGAAAAATTGCAAATTTAATTAAAAAAATAAATTATGCTTAAATATGGAAAGTCTCGTTAAAAATAATATAATTAATTACATACATACATTGTTTTTATATCTAATAAATTAATATTTTATATAAACTTCAGAAAAGTTTCATAACTGGCATAAGAGCCCAATATATACAGACGGTTTTATTGATGATCTTCTTATTTTTCGCTGCAGGTTTCGGTTTTTTTTTTAACAATAAATCTACGTACCTCATGTAAATTTTTTTTTTTACAGTAAATAAGAAAAATAAAAAATAAAAGAAACAATAATTATGAAAAGTAAAAAATAATTTTCATTTTTTTTTTATAATATAGACGGAAAAATAGAAAGTGGTAAAAAGTTAAAAAAGAAATACAAAAAAATATATACATTCATACATTATATAAACATACTTAAATATATTTTTGTAGTGAAAATAAATATTACTAAAATTTAATCTTTTAAATAATTTAAAAATTAAAATAAAATTAATAAAACTTAATATTTTTCCTTTTTAAATTCTTTTTTATATTTCTGTACAGTTCAATTGTAATTCAATTGTAATAATTTTGGGGCCATAAAATAAAATTTATTTTATTCATAATTGAAAATAAAATTAAGTAAATTTTTAGTAAAACGACCGGATCAATCGGTTTGGCGAAGTACTATTTATTATTGTGAATTTTAATTCGGCAATATTGTGAATTTTTTTAGTACTGATTTGTCTAATTTGCAATACTAGAAAATAGAGTATTATTGCTGTTTTAAAATCAAGATATTTTTTTTTGTTAAAAATTAAAAAAAAATTCCATTAAATACGTTTATTTAAATTATATTTTAAAATAAATATGTATGCATGTACATATCTATTTATATTTATTTATTATTTATTTATTAATTAATTAATTTTCTCATAAGACCAATATATGAGAAAAATTATATAAGTATTAAATAAAATATAAAATTCATAATTAAATTTATATTTTATTTAATACTAATATACTAATTAATTAATGTACAATATCTTTAAAACTAATATGTATAAAATAAATTTTTATTAAAAGGTAAATAAAAAAATTCAAAAAATTTTAGAATTTGCAAAAAAATTTGAACAACAAATCTTTTCTATATATATATATATATTTTTTTTTTTTCTTTCAAAATAGGAAATATGTATTATTAACAATAAAAAGAGATGAAGAATATAAAAAAAAAAAAACAAAATAATATTATTGATAAATAAATAACAAAATACATGGAATAAATTTTATTCAGCTGTTTGTCATTTATATCTAGAATTTGATGTCATTAACTTACCTATTACTACTAATAATAAAAAAAAGTGAAAAAAAAAAATTGTGAAAAGAAAATTATTTGAAAATATTAAAAAAAAAAATTAAGAAAAAATACAAAAAAAAAAGCAAACAGAAAAATTGATAAATAAAGTAATTAATGAGCAATTAGATAAATTTTTTTGTTTTTTTTTTATAATATTACTTATATAATTATATCTGTATATTTTAATTAATGGTTATGTATTTATAGTATAGGTTTATTAGATAAAAATTTTTCAAAATACCAAAAAAAAAATCAGATTTGGAAATTAAAAATCGTTTTGCTTCACCGGTGTCTTTCAAATTCACATTGTACTGTGAATGAATTGTTTATTTCTATAACATCTTTTATTACTCGTAGTCTCGTACTATAAAAACAAGGAAAAACAAAAAAAAAAAATTAAGACGTATGTATTCACGGTCCTTCTTTTTCGTGAACAAAATGTTTGAAATTATTCAAAAACAAATCACTTAAATATTTATTTATACTCCATTAGAAATTTACAAAATTTTTAATTGTATTTTTCGTTTAATTTTAATTTTTTTATTGATTCGACATTTGTTGACTCTAACCTAAAATTGTAATTATGTTTAACGAGAATTTTTGCTTCCATATTTTGATTCAATGTGTCTCTCATCTCTTCAAGTATGAAATAATAAACTAAATAACCTTTTGCATATTGCATTTGAATGTATATGGTATAGTAAAGATAAATTGAGCAATTTTTTCCATATATTAATATTCGATGTTAAAATTTTTTAAAATACATCTAAAGTTCGATTTGCATATACATATGTATTTTAGAATTCGAAAAAATCCATACCTCACTAAATTTAAGTGTACCTATTAAATACATATACCTAACAACGCCAACTTGTAGAAACACAACATCGGAAATTGGTCACATAATGGTAATTTACAAAATAATTTTACCCTACAAGACCTGTTAGAGTACTACATATTTTGAATCAAACATGTTGAGTAAGTAAGTCGATATTTTCAAATTTTTGTATAATATATATATATATATATATACTAAAAATAATAAAATTTCTCATAAAATTCATTAAAATTTTCGATTTCAAGAATATATTTTAGCTTATTGATTCATCATGAGCGATGACATCACAAAGCACAAATCAATAAGTTCGAACAACCTACATAATGCAATGTCAATATGATTTTTTATAGGTTATGGTTATAATGTAATAAATACATTAATTTGTATATTATGAGTTTGTTAACATTACTGTCACGGATCTTAATTTTTCAATGCAAAATAATGACATTATAATTGGCAACTTTATGATATTAATCTTTATAATGTGTATAGTACGTATGCATATATTTATGTAAGTATGTATATGTAATAAAATTTTATTTTTATTTTATTGATTCGCTAATATTCAACAAGTCTTGTACTATTTATTTATATTAGAAATATTAAGTAAATTTTCGTTGAATCTGTATGTGCGTATATCATATGAATAAAAACATTGTGCTTTCTTTAAATTTTTGACATATTTACAAAAAAAAAAAGAATAAATGAGGGACATGCGCTAATAATATAAAAAAGCATTTATTTATTTTATTTTTATTTTGTTAAAGTTAAAATATTCTTCTAATATGGTAATCGTACCCTTGACCCTCGTTTAACGTGAGTTTTATATTCTTTAGGATTTGCATGACTAACGACTAGTTACATATGTCTATATATTCAATTAAATAATAAATTATAAGCATAAGGAAATATTTACAATTATAGACAATTTGCATTTTTCTTTTAATGCATAATTATTGTTATAGAAATACCACGTTACATGAGTGTAAGGTGTATTTTAATGTACAAGTTGTACAATTATTAATTTCGTTTTAAACAAGTATTTAAATAAAAAATAAATATGAAACTTATTTTTATGTATAGGTGTCTATTTAAACGGTTAAACAATGCTGTCACATCAAACGATATTTTCAAATTAGCAAAATAATATCGCAAATACATACAATCTTAATGTTTGTACAATTTTTTCTCAGAATTATTTCTTTGAGATTTCTCCTGAATTTATGCAATTTAGAATTTTTTTACAAATAAATTATGATCAAAAAAATTATTTCAATAAAATGTTGTTTTGTAAATTTTTAAAATATAACTTACATAATATGTACATACATATATGAATACAATTTCTAGTTTCAAATTATTAAAGAGAAATGTTGGGTTTTGTTTGACTAAATGACAAAGAAATAAATTCCAAATTTATGTATAAAGAGTTTAAAGGGAAAGTGTTATCGGAAATTGAATAATGTTTTTAGCTTTACTGATTCTACATATTTTACTTTAACTTAAAATATAAATTTCAGAAAAATCCATCCATTGGTAAATTCCATGTGAAAAATGCATTTAAAAAAAATTACAATTTTTAAAGCAAGTCAACCTTTCTTGTCTTGCCAAGTAGAGAGGTACTGAATTAAAGAGTAAAATTTTTTAATATAAGAAATTAAATTTAAAAAGAAATTAAAAAAAGTAAAACGAAAAATATAAACAGATTTTAGAACCATACTAAATAAAGTTAGACTTGGGAGTTACAAAGAATACATAAAAAATATTTTACAAAACATAAAACATTAAGAATTTTTTTTGTAATTTTTTCCAATTGCAAAATTTCGGAAAATAATTTCATCTTGGTGACAGCCTGATTATGGCATTAGGACGATCATATAAATTCATTAAAATAATGTTATACAACACAGTCATTTAATTTGGTGTAGGACTGTATATCAAAATACTGTACATTATTTTTTTTGTTTTGTGTTTTCGCCCACTCTTTCCTTTATCATCCTTAAATATATTTTGAATAATATGAAAGAAAGCTTTCATTTTCATTTACTTTTGACAATACACATAATAATGTAATTTTAAAAGAAGAAAAACAAAAAAACAAAAAAATAAAAACAAAATCATTTTTATTTTTATTTTTGCCACGGAATCAAAGTGTACAAATAATGAGTGGGTGAAGTTTGTGTTAAGAAATAAAGGAAAAAAAAAAAAAATTTAAGGAAAAATCGAAAATATAAGGAATTGAAGGCTTCTAATATAAAATAAAAGAAAAATTGAATTTATTAAGTTTTTTTAAATTTCTATTTAAAGTGCGATTTATTAAAGTTTTAAAATATTTTTTATGTTTTGTGTTTTTTTTTTCTAATTTAATATTCAATGATAATTTACGCAAGAATAGGAAATTTCGTATGGTAAATTTTATAGTAAAAAATTTTTTTTATTAAAAACATTCATTAATTTTCAAAATGAAATGAATTTTATGTAATTTTATAGTTTTGAATTTGTGCACCAAATTAAACTTAACTCAGTTGTGTATTAAATGTTTTATGTAAGGAAGATTAAATCATTAAATTTTAAGATTAAATCATGTTAAAATTTTCTTAGAATTTCTTAGAATTTTCATTGTTGAGGTTTTGTTAATTTTATCAAATATCCAGAAATATTTCTTTGAAATTTTTTCTATTTTTTTTAAATTTTATATTAAATTTCCTTTTTTGTATTTTTTAATAACGAAAATTCAAGATGCAGAAATAATATGGCAATTTTTTTTAAATAATTCAATTCTATAATACTCAATTGTTATGAAAAATATATGTAAATGAAAATTTAGGGAATATTAAAATAATTATTCGTATTTCTTATATCTTTTCATTAATAAATATGTATTAATTGTATATTTTTGTACAGGAAATAAACATTAAACAAATACAAATGCAAATATCTATGCTAATTATTATGTAAAATAACCAAATTTTATTTGTCTTATACCTATAACAAAGATGATCTTTTATAAAGAAATTTCAGTTTAATTTAAGAAAGATTGAGGTAATTTGGATATAAAAACAATATTTATATAATTTTTCTTGTTTTGAAAAAATCCAAAATAATTGATGTTTAAAAAAAATTACAGTAATTTTTTTTTTCTTTTGCAGAAATTAAAAATTTGGAACAGATTGCCATAGAGCCGAAGTACAGGTATTATAATTAAGAAAGAACTGAGAAACAATAAAGGGAAATATGCCTGGAACAAGACGTTTAATTTTAGGACATGTTATGTCAGGTTTATGCTCGAGAATGAATCGAACAAAACCAGTTCCAGCCGATGTTATGGAAACACCACTTAGTCGTTGTTTAAATACATTTGATATAACAATGCTAGGTACAAGATTCTACAAAAATAAATATACATATATTATATAATATATATGTATTATATAATATATGTATATATATATATGTATATATATGCAATTTTTAAGTTTTACTATTTGAAAAAAAAAAAAAAAAATAAATTATTTTTTTTTTTTTTAGGAATTGGTCATATGGTTGGAGCTGGAATTTACGTTCTTACTGGTACTGTTGCAAAAGATATGGCTGGTCCTGGTATTGTTTTATCATTTGTATTAGCTGGTATGGTTTCAATGTTAGCAGCATTATGTTATGCTGAATTTGGTACACGTGTACCAAAAGCTGGTTCAGCTTATGTTTATACATACATATCAATTGGTGAATTTTGGGCATTTGTTATTGGTTGGAATATTATTTTGGAGCATATGTTGGGAGCAGCATCAGTTGCAAGAGCATGGAGCGGTTATGTTGATTCAATATTAGATGGTAAAATTGCTAATAAGACAATTGAAATAACTGGTGAAATGCATGAACAACTTTTTGCTAAATATCCAGATATATTAGCATTTTTAGTATGTCTAATGTATGCATCAGCTTTAGGTGTTGGTGTTAAAGCTACTGCAATTTTTAATGGTTTTTTAACATTAGTTAATATTGGTGTTATGGGTTTAGCAATATTTTTGGGTTTCTTTTATGCAGATATTAAAAATTGGTCTGAAAGTGAAGGTGGTTTTTTACCATATGGTTTTGGAGGTGTTATTGCTGGTGCAGCAACATGTTTCTATGCATTTGTTGGTTTTGATAGTATTGCAACATCATCTGAAGAAGCTAAAAATCCAAGCTTTTCAATACCTATTGCAACTATACTTTCTTTATGTGCTGTAACAGTTGGATATGTTCTTGTTAGTGCAGCTTTAACTTTAATGATACCAATTCGAGATATAAATCCAGCTGCTGCATTACCTGAAGCTTTTGGGGCATTAAATATTCCATGGGCAAAATATGTTATTTCAATTGGTGCTCTGTGCGGAATGACAACAACATTATTAGGATCTCTATTTGCGTTACCAAGATGCATGTATGCAATGGCGACAGATGGTCTATTATTTTCATGTTTTGGGAAAATTAATGCAACCACTCAAGTTCCGCTTTTAAATTTGGCAGTAGCTGGATTTTTGAGCGCATTGTTAGCTTTACTATTTGATTTAGAAAAACTTGTAGAATTTATGTCAATTGGCACATTGTTAGCCTATACAATTGTCAGCGCAAGTGTTATTATCTTACGATATAGACCACCACCAACAGAATCTAATGTTGTTTATGCACCTGATACACCAGATGAGGATGATGATAACACATCGCAATCTAGTATTGATACGGCATCACCAACATCAGATTTAATTGAAATTGCTTTAGCTGGTCGCCTAAGACCACAATTTAGATGGTTGGAACCACTTTTAGGACGCTTTGAACCTGGAGTTGCTTGCTCTGCTTCTGTTTTACTTTTCACAGTTTTATGTTTTGCAATTTGTTTTCAATTAGAAGTTTCTTGGATGGAATTATATCATGGAACCTGGTGGGCATTAGGTTTATATGGTTTTATGATATTTAGTGCTGGTGCATGTGTTGCTGTTATTGCTGTTCATCATCAAAATACAAGAGGATTACAATTTAAAGTACCATTAGTACCATATTTACCAGCTTTATCAATATTTTGTAATATTGAATTAATGGTACATTTAAGTGCATTAACTTGGTTAAGATTTTTTATATGGGTTTCAATTGGTATGTTAGTATATTTCCTATATGGTATACATAATAGTAAAGAAGGTGAAATTTGTTCAACATATTCAATGTTAATGACATCATCGGAAGCAACTAAAGGTTATTGGGGTTCAACAACTGGTGCGGTATCTGTTCTAAGAAGATTTACAGGTAGGAAAAAATCAGAAGATAAAAAACCAATTGTTATACAGGAAGTTGATGAAGAACCATAGAAATTTGGTAGATCTAAAGAAATTTTAATTTGATTTATTTAAATTGTTATTATTACCATCTTATACACCGTTATCAGTATAAGTAATAATTTGTTAAGATAATTTTTAAAATTTTAATAAATTTACTTTTTTGTTTTAAGAATTAAACAAACTTACAACAATGCTCGAAATAATTTTAATACAATAAATTTCTCTAAATTGCCAAATATTTGCAATTTGCAATCAAAAAATGCATTAATTTTAAAATTGAAAAATTTCTAACTAAAAACAAACACATAAAAATTGTATATTAATTAGATAATTTTTTTTTTAAAATTAAATTTATGGTATAAATGAAACTGAAATACACTAGAAAATCTATATTTGACCATATTTAATTTTTAATACGAATTACTAAAGCTAATATAATTGTACAAAATGCTTATTTTTTTAACGACAATAAAATAGATTATAAATTTAAAAATTAAATGTTTAGTAGAAATTAATCAATTTAGAACTTAATGAAATTTTTTAAATCAATTTCAAACTACTAATTTATAAGTTGTGTCTTTTAATAAGAGTTTCATTTAATCAAATATCAATTTGTATTAATCCAATTATTTTTTTTGAAATTTCACAACGCACTTAAAAAGAGTAAGATTTAGTTCAGGTCGATTATGTATGTAATTATAAGTGCAGTGCGACATAACTAAAAAAATTTAGTTTTAATAAAATAAGGCAAATATTGTCAAAACAAAAATAAATATACAGCTGAACCAAATTGTAACATTTATTTTTCTGCTGCAAAATCTGTAGCAGAATTTTTACAAAACCACTAATAAAAATGAACAGTAACAAAAAGTGAGCTGTAGTGTGGCTGCAGTTTTAGTTTAGTTTTAGTTAGTTTGTTGCAAACATGTTGCAGTCTTAGTTAGTTGAAGTAATCGGGGTTGAGCATTTTCGAAATCTAAAAATTGTTGTGCTTATTGTTTGTTACTGTTAACTTTTAAATAGTATCTTTGTACGTAAATACGTTGTACCGCAAAATAGTAATAATCTGATTGCAGCATTTCATTTTTTTGTAACTACACGAAGTTTTGCGTTTTTTTTGTAATCACCTGATAGTTCTATGTTATTTTTTTTTTTATAAAGGAAATTAAAATAAATCAAACAAACTCACTGAATATTAATGTTCATATAATTAATATTTTATTTAGTTTTAAAGAGATTCCACCGTTATCTTTTAGAATTATTATTTCTTGAGGGACAAAACAGTTTTTGTTTAAATTATAATTAAATTGTTTAAAGAAATTTTGTATATAAAATAAAATTCATTTAACTTATCATTTTTTTTTAAATTAGTTTATTTTTTAAATTAAAATGTATTAAAAATTTCTATTGAGAAAACAAAATTAATTATTTATTTTAAAAGGTCATCCTCCTCCGATGATATAATATAAATAATTGACTTATTCGGCTATACAAATTTTAATTGGTTGTTAAAGTAAATTGTGGATTTATTTGTTTATTAGATGATTAATTAAATTTGTATTAAAGTTGTTAAAAACTGTATTTACTACCACATTTTCATTGAATCTTAATCCCTGTCCAAATTTTACGTTTTTTTTTTTTTTTTGGTTTGGGGGGCCCAACGTGTTACTATGTACTATTCAACAGATGGCTTTGAAAATATAATAATAAGAAAAATTTTAAACTGTATAACAGAATATTTTTAATATAATATTTTAAATTTATTATATTATATTAAAAATAGAAGAAAATGCAATTTATTCAGAATTAAAAGTCAATTTTTTAAATAAAAATTATACATATGTGTGTACATAAGTATATTAATAAATACGTATGTAAAATTATTTATATAAAATTGTAAAAATTCAAAATTACACTTACATTTAATTAATGTGATTTATAATCTTGTATACCAGAATTATTTATTTTGTTATAAGTTTTTTTAATTCTAAAACATTTTTTATTTTTATTCTTTTGAAATAACTAAAGGAAAAAGTATTAATTTATACATCACCATATTCTTTTAGATGCATCCCTTGAATTGATGGGATATTTTTCAAAAATTTTGTAATTATCAAAACAAAAGACAATTATGACATTTATGACATTCTGTATTAAAAAACTCAATATTTTTCAATTCAAGCAATTGAGTAAGCACCACTAGAATTAATTTAAAAAAGAAATTCAAATAAAATAGTTTCTATTTTTATGTATATACAATATACATACATACCTTATTATTGGCATTGTTATGGTAAAATTTTATTATAATATTTTATTTGAAAATCAATAAAATGTTAATGAAAGTTTATAGTTAAATATATGCAATAAAGACTGCAAGACATAGTATCTTTAGGCCGGTAGAAATTCTTAAATCTCATTCTTATACTCATAAATCAAAATTAGCATGCTTGGCATCCATCCAAATTGTTTCAAATGTAATCATTCAACTTGTACCAGCAAGAATATTAAAATGTATATAAAATTATAGATATTTTTTTTTATTTTTTTAATTTTTGAATTTTGTATAATTTTGTATATATATACATAATATGTTATACATATTTTAAAATAAATCGGTAGAATTGTTCTTCAAAATTGTTTTTGAAACGAATTTGTATACCTCAATTATCGTTTTATTTTGTACTCTGAATTTGAAAAGAAATCAATGAAAAATTTTTCTGGTCAAATTTAATGAAAACTAAGTTATCAGCACAAAAAAATATAAAATTATATAATTATAAATAAAAAGATAAAAAACAAAATTTATTATTAATTTAAAAAATTAATTAAATTCAAAATGTAGATTATAAATCTTTGTGTAATTTAAACAAATTTTAATTATTTAATTAAATTTTGTCAGTATTAATTCAATACAATAAACTTTTTTGCAAATATTTTAAATTTTATGTATTCTAACAGAAATCCAATTATATTAATTATTAGTTATTGTTATTACGACATTAATACGACATTATATTAATTATTAGAAGAAATGGTGTATATGTCGTATTAGTTTAAAACTGTGGTTAACGTTACATTACAATTGTAGCGAAAGATGAAGGATTTAGCGATTGTGACTCAATTAAACTTTGTCAAATTATAAAGATTTGATAAAAAAATGAAATTTTCAAAAAAAAAAAAATAAAATTTTGATTTTAATATATTCGATTTTTAGTTATTTAGTTAGAGTGATTATAATTTATGCCGCAATCTACTGGTAGATCGCGATCTGCTAGGTTAAATAGCTCTGATATATTTTATTTAAATACAATTCTGTTCGGAAGATGTTTTGATAATATTATAATACTGCAATTTTGAAATCAGGGAAAGGGTTTATTATTCTTATGGATTTATTTTATATTAATTTTGTAGGGATTAAGAAATTAAATTTATTTTTGAAAAATCATACATAAATGCACATTAAAGTTAAAATATTAAATAGAATATATTAAAAAATATTTTATGTATTTAATTGCAGTATTTATTAAATAAATAATGAAACTCAAAAAAAAAAAAAGAACAATTATTCGTAATCTTCTATACCTTTGTATTATTTAATTTTGAAATAATTTGAAAAAAAAATTCAAAAATATTATTTCACTGCTAACTCAATCCAAATACGAGGATTGTAAGTTAAAAGAAATATATTTTATTTCCAAAAATATTACAGTAAAAATTCCTTGTTAATATGAATTTGATATATTTTTATATTAATTGCAAAATATTTTAAAATATTTTCTTTTATTGGATAGAGAGTTTTCCTCTCTAACCTCTTGATATATTTTATTTATAGTTGTTGTCTAAACAACAAAAAAAAAAACAAACTTATTGTTACTTATAAATTATTTGTGGCAATTTACAATTTTTACCCAAAAAAAACACAAAAAATTTTCTAAAAACAAGAAAAATTATTAAAAAAAAATTGTGTAATTTTAAAAATAAAATGAATAAAATTAACAAATGAAAAAAAAAAGAAAATTTCCAAAAACTTTTATTATCAAAATATTTTTGCATCAGTCGTGCAATTAATGATTTCTTTTAAAATCTAAATCTTTAACCAGCCCTAAAGATTTGATTTAAAGAAATCACTTTATAAAATTCAACAATTTTTTGAATTTTATTGAAAATTTAAAATTCAATTTTTAATAATTAATTTGTTGATTTAATTCTTTTTTTGTTTTTGGTTAAAATTATGAACTTTGCGTTTTTATTTATTAAATTCAATATTGCAATTCTTCATGGATTTGCAATAAAAAGAAAAAGAATAAGTTGACTGAATTATAAATGATTATTGAAAATAATATTTATTAAAAATTTTATTTATTTATTTCAATGCCTACAATTCCTCCGGAGATAGTCTCTTGCGATAAGACTTTACAAATAATTTTTTGTATTAATTTATAAATTTCCATTGAACTATTTCAAGAAACTTATACATTATTCATATTATTATTTAAATATATATGCATATACTATATTTTCTATTTAATTATTAACTTTTATAATTAAGATTTTTTGTTTTAATTAAAAGTTTTTGGAAATATTTAAAATTTCAAAATTAAAAAATTAAGTTATTTCAATAAAGAATAACAAACAATTTATTGAAAATATATTTTAATGTAAAAACAATAATTCAAACAAATAAAAATATATGTAATTAATATGAAAGAAAAAATACACCTACATACCTTTTAAATTTACAAAAAAAAAAATAAAAAAAAACTTAATAATAATTGTCTAATTATATGTCAATACTAAAATTATGAATATGTACACACATATTATGTAGATGCATAATGTAAATAATACATGTACATATATGAAAATTAATTAAAAACATAAAAATAAAAATAATTAATCAAAACATTATATAATTGTTGAAGTACTTATATGTCGTTATAAAAAAACAATAAGAACGCATATATTTACATACATAAATTATATAGAAATACTAAAAGATACATATATATTTATATATTATATACATACGCAACCATTTACTTAATATAAATGAAAAAAAATAAAAAAATTGTTTGAAAAAATACTTATATAATATAAATGTTAGTTATATAAAAATATTCTTTATATATATTTGATAAATATTTGCGTTAAAAATGCATTATATAAAAAAATTCCTCTGACAAAAAAAAAAACAAATTAAAAAAATTAAAAATATGTAATATGATATCAAAATATGTTTATATATATATATTTATGATGCATATATATATATATATATATATACATATTTTATGAATATTTATTTATAGATCCTATAATATTATATATTATAAATATGTACACTATAAAATTATTGTGAGACAAAAGTACCTATTAAGCTAAAAAAAACAAAAAAAAAACAGATTAAATTATAAATTAAAGAAATATACTTATATATATACATATATATTTAAAATAATAAAAAAGACACTGTAAAAAATGATACAAAGTTTTTTGATTAAAAAATATTATTTAATTAAAAATTCTAATATTACAACAGATAAACAAAATATCTCAGTCAAATTATTATATACGGTGTACCGAGACTCAATGAAATTAACAAACCCGAATGAAATAATAATGATTTTTATTTGAATTTAATATTTTTATAAAAATTCTATAAAATATTTGAATTAACTATTATGTGAAAACTATTATATGTAGTTTATTTAATTAGTTTTTTATAGATTTGAAATCATAGAATAAGAATAAAACAAAAAATTAATTTGATCTGTTCATTTAAATCACCTAATTTTGATAATATCCGTGATTCAAAATTAAAATTTCTAATGTAAATCCTCGGTCATTTACATAGAATCTATATAACATTCTCGTTTGTTAGCTCTATTAATACTGCTGTTGTAGAATTCATGAAATTTGTGTTAATTGCAAATAGCTGAAAGTAACACAAACACAAAATCTAAAAAAAAAACTGAATGATCATAAATTTATTAAAATATTTTTGTTTCAAATTTTTTAATTATTTATTTATATAATTTGTTTGAAATAAATAAAAACATTGACTTATTCAATATATAAAAGATTGATAATGATATTTAAAATCTTTGTTTTTCAGATTCTTTTTTTTCTTAAAATTATTACTAATTAAACTATTTTTCTTTTAATTTTAATATTTAATATTTATAAATACATTTTTATTTAAAACAATCATATCTAACACAACAACATTCTTTATTTAAATCTTATATAACAATTTTCTATGAAGTCATCCCTTTGTGTCCGTCGTTTTCATAGATTCGTTATAGTATCATTTCCTTCCTTGCTTGAATTTACTGAAGTATTTGAATAACTTTTCATATTTGATTCCATTGAAGATAGTGCACTTGAAACGTGATATAAATTTTCTGATAATATTGAATAGACTTCTGATAATTCAGGTTCAGTCTTTGAGAATATAAAAGTATCTGAAAGAAAATATATATATATATATATATATATATATATATTTGTTCAAAATATATTTTTATTAAATAATAATAAAAATTAATATTAAAATTAGAATTATAGCTTTAAATGCAAAATTTTTTTTCTTACCATTCCTATCGTTAATAATTTTATGTGAATATATGTTTAATATTATCGAGAGTTCATCAGCTACACGATTGTCAAAATTACCAGCAGTTAGAATATTTATATTTGGGTTTGAAGCAGTTAACTGAGAAATTCTTTTAAACTGTCTTACATGCTTTATAGCCAATGACCATTTTTGTCCATCTATCAATTCGTTTAGCGATGTTTCAAATTCTGAATTACTCATTGGTAATCCTGGAGAGGGAATCGGGGTATGTTCACCCTCTGTTGATGTCGATGTATCAAGTGATTCTAATTCAGCATCATCTATACAACGTAATAGTGCTCCCCTTACCAACATATACAATTCTGACATATCTTGCATCTATATAAGTAAATAGAAAAAAATTGATTTTCAATTAATATATATATATGTATAACTTTAACTAAATGTAATACTTTAATATGACCAAACTAAAAAAAATATTTGGTTGGTTGAATACAAATATTTGTTTTGAATTTAAAGTACCTTTTCATTTTGTCTGAAATTGTTGACAACACTTAAAGAAATTTTATGGTGTGATTCAATCAATAATAAAAGTTGAAACATTAATTTGTATAAAGAACGTCCTAAATCTAATAAAAGTTCTGTTGTAGCTGGATCAAATGTCATAAAACTATTACCAGAACCAGATACACTTTCGACGGCATTGCTTGGATCCACATCGCTGAATAAAGCCAATTTACATGATGTTTTTACAGAGTCTAAACACTAAAAATTTTTTTTTTTTTAATAAAAAATATTTTCACTCAATTAATTTTAGTAATTTAATATTTTACCTCTAAGGCGTGATCTTTGCGATAGAAAAATGTTTCCAAATGCTCTTGTATTTCAAGTACATTAAATTTCAATGCTTCGAATAGTCTGGGTGTTGTTGGATATGATTGATTACACCATATACGTGGTGGTTCAGATTTTGATGTTAATAATTCAGACAAAATTGATATTCGATTACCCAATGGTGCTCCCATACCAGTAAAATATTTACGTGAATCTTTTGCTATTGATACAGATTTACTTGTTAGCTCTCGTATTAATTTAAATAAATTTTGTAACAATTCGACGGCATGTGCAGATGGTTGATTAATTAAGAGCGTTTGTAATTGTTTTCTCCAATTTTCTTCGCCTTCATCACGAATTGGTGCACGAAATGATATTAAGCCTTGTAAGTGAGGTGATGCGTTACATGGTGTAATATCACCTAGATCTCCGGCACTTGAACCACTTGTATCGCTTCTTGAGACTGAATCTCGGCGTGGTCTTTCACGTAAACTTAATGATGTTGGTGGACCAACTATAAAAGTTGATTTTAAAAATGGTTGACGATGGTGATCTTCATCAATTGGAGATTCAGATTCGACTTCTTCATCAGAAGAATCATCAGCGGTATGACGTTTTCTTTTACGTAATATTGGAGTCTTTTCGCTTAAACTTTCTTCATGAGTTGAATGTCCACCTTTTGAACCAGTAACTGGTTCACTATCACCACCCTCAGATAATGGACGTCGACGTACACCCCAATTAAAGTTATCGGTAGATTCGCCTTCAATACTTTCACTTTCATATTCTAAGAAATCAAAATCTTTGAATACACCAAAATCAGGCTGACCATCATCACGTCTTGAACCACCGCTTAAATCACCTTGTGGACCAGAAGTTTCTTCTGTACTTGAAGCAGCCGATGATTGTCTTTCCAATAAATCAGAGGATTGACTGAATATTACCTAATATCACAAAGAAAAATAAACAGACAAGAACAAAAAATAAAATCATTTTTAGTTTTGAAATAATAAATCAAAATTTTTCCTTTTAAAATTATTTTTGTTTTTTTTTGTTTATATCTAACTAACTAAACATTTTTTAACAAAATACTTCTAGCTTAAACACACAACTACATATCGACAGTGCATTAGCTATTTTTTTTTTTAATTGGCTTAAATTGGCATTTGAAACAAGCAAGTATGTAAGTTCATTTTTTGACTAAATCTTTAAACGAAAATCAAATCTTACAGATTGCCGATATGATTGGTTAGTAGATCCAGAAAGAAACGATGTGCTAAATGTCTGGAAATATATTGTGTTTTTTTTTTGTATTTTAAATTGCAATAAATATTAATTAATTACAAATTAAAATTAAATAACTAAATGAATTGATTTTCGAATTGAATTTCGCATTTCGTGATGAAAATTAAAAATTTCCAATTCCAAATTTTAAATTATAATTAAAATTTAAATGTAGTTTTGATTTTAAAATCTTAATTTTGAACGTTTTTAAGGTAAACATTTAATTTTAAACTACATAATTTGGTTAGTTATACTAAGTTTTCTGAAGAAATTTTAGTAATCAAATATAGAATATAAAAAATTCATGTAAAATTAGTTTTTGAAGTTGTTATTAAATTGGAAGTAAAGGAAATATCGGTGTAAAGATTTTTTTAATTGATTTTGGTATAAATAGTTTAGTGCATATTTTACTGATCTCTTAAAATAAATGGATTGAATATGTTTTTTGATCTCTTAAAGAATTTCGAATTAATGTTAGGTGGCACGACTTCCCGATATGTCAAATCTTATGCCAAATGTTTTAGGGCAAATTATTTGTTATAAAAATGGTGTTAATATTATAACATCTCATATATTATAAGAGATCTGTTAATAATTATGTCTGTTAATAATTAGATCTGCTTATAAGAGTTCTTATAATTATTATGAATGAAAATCTTCTTTTTGTAAGATAGTAAATATGCTATTCTGTGTTTACATTTTGCTGCTGACTGTGATATTGCTGTTTCTAAGAATTACATAATTATATGTGACCCAACTAATAAATATTTAAAAAAGTTGGTCCACACGGAAAATATGTGAATTTAATGATTTTGTATAAGAACTTTAGAAAATTAAAAATTATAACCATGTGTAAAATTTAAAAAATATATTGTGTTTCTGATTTATTATAAGTTTTGTTTTTATTAAAAATTGGCCTTTTTATGTTTAATATTAGATTCTTTAATTTAAATTTTAATTTAATTTAAATTTAAACAATTAGATTCAACAGCATTTGGTTGTTTGAATTTATAAACGATTTAAAGAAACTGCAATAATTAACAATTGCATTTTGTTACAAGTTTCATTTATAGAAACGAATATAAATTCGTTAGTTTAAGGCTTAGGTTAAATTTACACTGTTTAGCATTTAGTAGAATTATTAAAAATTTTTATAGAAAATTTGGATAATACAGACTATTATAGAAACATTTACGATTACGGATATGAATTTTTTGTTATCTAAAGGAGTTACGAAACTTATAAAATCGAAAAATCATCTTTTGTGTTCCTAAATTACATTTTATGTACATATAAGCAGTTCTGTATCTTCTTATTTATCTTTTTTTTAGTGCATAAAAACGAAATATTATAAAAAGCCTTGTGAAAAAAAAAATTGTTAATATTATAATTAAATGGCAATTTTACAAAAAAATAAAAAATTAAAATTGTTGGTGCATTGGTTTTAGTACAACTCTTTGTTGTTATTTCAAAAAATTTTATTTTTATGTGTTCTGTGGCATTAGAATTGTGTTTGTTAATTTTTTAAAAGGAAGTGTGATTTTAGTTTCTTTGCTGAATATTGTAAAATTTGGTTTACCTTGGAGCAAATGGAATTAATGTAATCATCCTAATTTTAATATTAAATGTAAATTTAGAAAGAAAAAAATGTTTTGGTTTTAATTATTTGTTAATATTATTTGAAAAAAAAAAAATAAAACGTTTAATTAATAATTTAATAATAGTATTTAAAAAAAAAAGGAAACATGCAAAGGAAATTTATATTTTATATTTTTTTGATTAAGGATTTATATTTAAATACTTAATGGGCATTAAGCTGTTAAAGCTTAAAAATCCCTTAAATTTAACAAAAATAAATACGTAGTTATGTAAAATATATAAAACGAATTATATTACTTTTATAAAAATCGAAACTTACAGATGGGCTCTTTGGTAATCCAACTCTTTGTCCACATGTCGTTAATAAATTAACTAAACATTCACGAACACGGCTTTGACACATCCAAGGACGTTTCCATCCACTTAATGGAACTGTATCAGCAGGTGATAAACTTGCACTTCGTCTTGGTGAATTTGGTGTACCTGAATGCTGTTGTTGTTGTTGAAGTTGTTGACTATTAATACCATTACTATTAATGTTATTATTGTTTTGTAATTGTTGCTGATGTTGTTGTGAATTTGATACTGCAGAGGATGATGATGATATCATATTAACATTATTACGGTTTTGATTTGTAATTGCAGAATTTGATATTAAAGATTGTTGTACATTCCCTGATATTAATGTATTAGTTGTTGATACTGTTGATCCTAAACTAGAATTAGTTATTGTAGTTGAAGCAGTATTTACTGGTGAAGATGATGTTAAATCATTTTCATTTTTAAGTAGAATTCTTCGTCCAATTAATGGTGTTTGCGATACATCAAATGTAAACTCCATTGTTCTACCAGCTAATTCTTTTTTACAAAATACTTCTGAATCAGAATAACTACCATAAAAACTAAATGAAAAACCACTACTACTGCACATTTCTGATGGTGGTACAACTTGTAAGCTAGAACTTCGTGTTACAACTAATTTTAATATTTTTAATGCTTCCTTATATTGTGGTGCCTAACATAATGGAAAATAAATGAATCGTTAATTAATTATAAATTAAGTTTATTATATTTGAGCAAATAATAAAACTAATTCGTATCCTATTATTTTATTTAAGTATACAATTTCTTGTATCAATAATAAGAATAATTGTTTATTTAATTGGTTTCATAATAATTTACCTCTAAATATTTGCCTATAACTCGTAAAAGATCACTATTAATTGTCTGTGCTTGTGGGGATGATAAATCAACATAATGTAGCATACAATGTATGACATTTAATACTGGAATTTGAATTTGTTGTGGTCCTTTTTCAAGTATTTCAATCAAAAATGCTAACATATGCAATCCCATATGTGCATATGTATCATATAAGTATTTTACTACACATTTTGTCCATTGAAACGATTCTTTACTAAATGTTTTTCGGCTATACAATGTCATTACTGTACCTAAATTTTCTAATTTAGCACCTAATTCTGATGAAACTTGTGCAATATTTTCAGCACTTCGTATACAAACTTCATTTGCATCTTCATAATGTAAAAGCATATATGGTAGCAATGCGATTACATTCATAGGAAATGCACAACTTTGTGTTGGATCACACACTGGAAGACTAGATAATGGTGACAATTGTGATAGTAAAGTTATTGTTTGCTCATAGGTACTCGAATGTGTACATCCCTAAACGAAAAATAAAGAGTTTAGACTTATCAAAAACAAAAAAATTTTTTGATTGTTATAGATCTTAAATTAACTGGATTTTTCTTACTTTTAGTAATAGTGCGTGTACACCCGGATAACCAGCCCATTTCAATTGTTGTTGAAGCTTTTCGACTTTATCTCGAGCATCTGGTCTATCTAATGGTAAACGATGTAACACTCTCCCTAATAGCCTTAGCGCTAATAAAAATTCATGTTCGTAATCACTCTCAAGAAGCGATACAGCCAACCAAAATAATTGAGCTAAAATTGTCATTTTGTCGTCCTTGGCAAAAAAAATGTTAAAATATAAATGCTTAAAGTATTATCAACTTTAAAAAATTTTATCTTACTTGTGTTGCAGTGTCACCTAGCATTTTAAGACTTTGTGCACTCCTTGAACGAGATAAAGCAGAACGAAATTGAATACCATTACGTTCTATTTCTAATACGGTAGCTGATGCTCGATTACGAAGATCAACTGAAACAGAGTTTATATATATTTTTAAAATGTTTCAAATCTTCAAAATTTAAACTGATAATAACCACATTTTTAAAAGGAAAATATTATACATATTAATATAACAT
Organism: Condylostylus longicornis; assembly: GCF_029603195.1. Classification (NCBI taxonomy): domain Eukaryota; kingdom Metazoa; phylum Arthropoda; class Insecta; order Diptera; family Dolichopodidae; genus Condylostylus; species Condylostylus longicornis. The sequence goes on along the minus strand of NW_026578052.1, from coordinate 1,404,331 downwards.
GCAAATGTGAAAAAATCTTACCTTGCTTATCGCAAGGTGAATTTGTTGATTTTCTGGTACAATAAGAAACTGAATAACTTGTGCTTCTTGCATGACTTGGAATAGCAAAACTAGGAGATTGCGGTGCAGCACCAGACGGTGATTTTTTACCTGGTAAAACCGAGCCTTGTCCATCTTTATTGTTCAGATTTGGCGTGCTTTTGAAGATATCTTTCATAACGTCTAATGGTCTAAAATCTGAATCTAAACTGTCAACTGCCGCTTCTAGTGTTAACAACAATTCTGTTACATATCCTTGCATATCTTCACCTTGCTCAGCAACAGTTTCCACTAAACGTGATAAAATATCTGATAACATTCGAGAATTAATAGGAACATTTAGGGCACGAAAGATTTGTAAACATCTGCCTGCATAATGTCTGGATGAGCAACTTAAACCTAGTTGTAGGGCAGTTTGAGCCCAACGTTCAGCAATTCTTGCATGTGGATAACTATCAGCGAAAACTTTTACCATATGTTTCAAAAAGCACGATAACTGTTCAGCTGATTTAACAGCCCAAACTATAATAACATATGAAAACAATTCAGATTTGAATGATGATTTCTATATTTTTTTTACCTTTCGCTGTAATGTCTTCATAGTTCCAAAGAGGTTGAGAATTATCTTGTGATAAGAATTTAATTAATCCTTTAATAACATGTGAAATAGGCATGGTCGGTCCGGGTTGTGGAGGACTATTCTCCTCTGTTACAATTAAGGGTACTTCATTGTTTTCAGTTGTGTTAGGATTTGTTGGAACAGGCGAAGTGATACTCAACTGAGGCTGGTTTTGTATTTGCTGTTGCTGATTTTGTTGTGGTTGCAGTTGATGTTGCTGTGTTGATTGCTGTTGTGTTTGTTGAACTTGTTGTTGTTGCGGTGGTTGTAATGTAGTAGTAGACAAATTATTATTTGGTGCCCCAAATAAATAACTGTCAAATTCTTGGCTAGGCTCTTATATAAATATAGATTAAATTACATAGTATATTGTTAAATATTAAAAATATATAACTAATTATTATTTTATATACCAGTAAAAACATTGCTGATTACAGGTAGAGGTGGTATTGATAATCCTAAATTTAACTTAGCTGTATCGCTATTTAATAATATCCTTGCTACAATTAAATGGTCATTATGTTCGGCCAAAACCATCTTCGTTTATAAGGAAAAAAAAAATTTGAATCTTATTACATTTTTTTCTACTCGGGAATAAAAATAATTTACCAAGAGATTCAAACAAAGTTGCTTGCAATGATCTCTAACAATAATTCTATTATGATCTAAGCCTAAGAACATTATGTGAAGCATAAGAGGTAAATGCAATGTCCAATCAATTCCTGGTATACCATCGACAACAATGTCAGTTAATAACATCACAGCAACGTTACATCTGAAACAATTTTTTATTTATATTAAATAAATTTAGGAATCTTTTATGTATTTTAGAAAAAATAATATTTTTAAACAATAAGAAAAATTGTAGCGGCGGCAGAATAACACACAATTATGCTTATTAAGAAAAACTCTGGTTGATTGATACGAATATTGATACCTGTTTACTTTATTTATTGATTGTTTAATATCAAAGAATAAATTTAAAACAGGAAAATAATTTTTTGAAAAAATTTTTACCTATGAAATCCGCTTATTGGCAAACTAACATCTGGCAAGAATTCTGTTAATGGTGCAAAAAAACCACCATATTCTGGCATTGGTAATGGATGTGGGGCTAATGGAGGATCGGAACGCAATTCAACATTTTCTTCTTGTTGCATCTAATCAAAAAAAAAATATGTTAAATCAATGAAATATTATAATTATATATATTTACATCTTGATCATTTATTAGGATATCTTCTGGTCTTGGTAAAATTGTTGGTCCGGATGCTGCTCGTATTTTTTCACAACCACGAGGTGGTCTTGTTCCCTGAGAAAATGCTCTAATACCACTGTCTGATTTACATGTACTGGAGAAAAGAGTATTTAAACATTATGTGAGATTTTATTAAAAATTAAAAATAATATAATGTAAGGATTTAACAATTTATGAGCTTCAAATTTAGCAAAAGATTTATTAAAATATCACGAATTACAAATATTTAGTTTAAAATTATTGAAATTCTTTAAAATTATTCAATATTATTTAATTTATAAAACCAAATACCCAGTTTTAATAGGATCTTCACCACTATGACGTTTTGTATGTATCGTTCCTTTTTCAACAGTTAAATCTTGTATTCTTGAATCATTAATACCACCAGCTGTTTGACCTATATATTTATTTATTGTATTTATAAAATTATTATTTTATCAAATAATTTCGTTTTATATTCAATTGAGCATTTTAATTTTCATAGTGCATATTTACCATCAGAATGACTTGAAGCTTTTCTCATACTAGTTAATCTATAAAATGGTGGGGTTTCAGTACGTTCAATTAAACAATTTAATGTTTCAACCGTTTGCAATTCTGTCATTAATTCATCTAATAAACGGTCTGGACATGTTCTTGCTAAATAGAGAGCAACACGTTTTGCCTTAATAAACAAAAGTAATATTAAATTAAATGGCTAGTATTAATCAGGAATAAAATTAAATTTTATGAAGAACAAAAAAAAATATGATTATTATTATCGTATACATAAAATGTGACTTAATATTATATTTGATAATATTAAAAGATTCATACAAACATTTTTGTTAAGAAATATAAGAGTTTGTTTAAGTAGACCACCAAAACTTACATAAGGTAAAAGTTCATTTGGTGCCATTCCAGACATAATAACCAAATATCGTAAGATTACTTTTAAATTATTTGGCCAAAATTGACATAATGTTCCCCAAAGCTCTTCAATATCACGAGGATGGGAGTCGGCGAACTGTAAAGCAAACATAATTGATTTCAAGAAATTAAGTAAAGAAGTAAAAATTAAATTAAATAAATATTAAATATTTATGTTTTAAAAAAAAAATTTTCAATTCACTTTTGCTGTTATGTAGAATAAATTATTTAAAATCATTTCTGTAGCTTCAGTTGAACCAGATCCTTCACGTCTGCCTCTTGTTCCAGAATCCGGAAAATACTATTTATTAAAATAAAATAAGGAAGAGAGAGAGAGAAAAAAAATACATATTAATATCCTATAAAATGTAAGAAAATATTATTGAAATTATTTTACCATTATGTACGATAAAGGTGTTGCTGGTGGAACACTAGTTGCTATCAATTCCATATTTTCTAACCATGGTAAAAGGCATTGTAATAATAACGAACGTACTTCATCACGGGAAGTTTGTAAACGATAAGTGATTTCTGAAAAATAAAAAGATAATAAAATATTTGATAATTAATAAATTAGAAATTTTTGTTGTATTAAAAAAACGATAACATTTATTGCTGTTTACGCCTATAAATTAAGAAATTTCACTACAGTGATATTTTTATTACTATTTTTAGGCATTTACATGCTTAACATATTATTGAAAAGTGTTATGAAAGAACAAAACTACTTTGTTCATCTTAATTATTTCTTTTCGGTTAAATCAAAGAAACTCCTTTCTAACTTTTACAATAATGTTGGTGCCGATTTCGGAATTAGTGCTCGTGAATGAAAGTGTAAAATTGTATTAGATTTACAATACGAAATATGTACATATTTAAACATTTTACAGCGTGACTTTGTAAAAAAATTCAATATTAAGTATTTTTGTTGAGTAGAACAAAAACAGATAAAGTTTTTGTATAGAATTAGGTTTCGATAATAAAAAGTAATCTAAATAAAGGCATTTTTGTCGAAACAAGAAACATGTTAAATACAATTAAGGGTTTAAAACTAAATTTTTACTAAATTTTGTTTCTTGTGTTTAAAATAATTTTTAAAATATTCTGAAAAAATAAATGTATTAAAAATACCAACTTTTAAATTTGTTTTTCTACTTACCAGAGAACATAGACATTGTTAATTCTGGTCTTAATTGGGCAATAGTTTTTGATAAAAATCTTTGAGATCGACAATATGCATTACTAAGTAAAGCATCTAAAGTACCAGCTTTTTCATCTTCTGTAAAAATAAAAATGTAAGAAAAATGTAATTATTAAAAAAATTTAAAATAAAGAAAAATTAATTTAATTAAATTTATATAAAAATCTGACACCTTAAGAGCTAACCTAAAGACCACATTATTGGGTTTTGGCGTTTCCCAAGGTTCTAGTAAAATTAATTCATAAATTAAAACACATTTAGAGCATAGACAGTTCGAAACTCCGCTAAAAATAACTACAGTTATATTTCTCTAATACTGAGAAATAAATTTCTGTCTTGAACTTGATATTTGAAATTTTGTGTCATCACATAGTACCTACCATCATTTCTGTGCACAATGCGGTTGGTAATAAATAAAAAAAAGTTTAACAAAAACAAAAGAAAAAAGCATTTGCAAAAATTAATGAAGAAGTAAAAATGCAACGCAAGATAAATGTAAAAGAGAAACGAAGTGCTCTTTCTCTTCGCATCAACTTCATCACAATTCACAATATTATTTTATTATTGTTTTAGGAAGATTCAACAAGTTTTTTTATTCTCTTCTTTAACTCTATAATTTTCTATGTTCTCTTTTTCTGAATTGAAAACTTTTACCGATTCGTGGCAGCAAAAAAAAACCAAAAGGATAATATTTGCTGACATATAAAGTTTGTTATCCTTAATTTTACTTAAAGAATTCAGCTATTACGAGTACTTTATTAAAGCATCTTATTATTATTCTTATTAAAATATTATTTATTTACACAGTATCAGTAAAATATGAATTTAGAGAAGAATATATAAATTTATAATTGAATAAAATTAAATAAATATGGATAAGATTTGCCATTAAACTATTAAATTGAATGGAAAACTTTAAAAATATTAATAATATTAAATAACTGAAACAAAATTCAACAGGTTAGACCTATATAATTAAAAACTTTAACAGGATTTTAAGAGCAAAATTTTAATATTTCTTTTAAAAGAATAATTTAATACTACATTTAGTTTTAATGATTCATATTAAGTACCAAGTTTAAGAGAAATTTCTAATTCAAATCGAAGAGATTAAATTAGAGAAAAAGCTTTTTTATAAAATCAAATATTTTTGAATTTCTAAAAAAGCTTTTCAATTTAATTTCAATTTCAAATGAAATAAACTTTTAACAAAATATTTTATCATAACATTAAAATTAGAGAAAATGATAAGGAGAAAGCATAATACAAGAATTTACCGTAAATTGCAAATAAATTTTTTCTACCTTAATCCATAACGTGCGGTCCCAAAACTCTTGTACTCGTATTGTGGAAAAAAAAATTAAATTTTCAATTAATCAAAAAACAAAATAAAAATTTTCACCGGAAAGAGAGGAATTTAGATAAATAAATAATTTTATAGATTATTGATTTTTAGTGTTTTCAATAAAACATAAAAAAAACGTGGAGCTCTGATTTAAATTTTAGTGTCTGGAAGGTAGTAAAACATGTATTATGCAGAAAATTGAATGGAAAAACTTACACAAAAAAAAAATTTTCTTGTTAAATTTTTCTATTAAATTGGAAATGCTCAATTAACGATGGTTTTCTTGTTAATTTTAATTTCGAAATAGTTTTAAATATTTGGCTATTTTGTTTTTATAAAGCTAATTTTAAAAATTTTCAATGAATTATTTCTTATGCACATTTTGTTTAAAAAAGTTTTTGCATTTCACAGTTCTTTTATTTTTTTTTTTTTGGAAATTTAAAGAAAAAAAATGTTTACCAAAAAAACAAAAATTTATTCAAATATTCTGGAAACTACATTTAAAATATTTTGGGATTTTCATTTATTGTTGGATCAGTGCGCAATTAAACAAAAAAAAGGTAAAAAGAAAAATTTCCCTCCAAATAATGAACGGGCCCGTAGGAAATTTTTAATGAAAATTATTAATGATACATCGACAGACCTTTGACTAACCAGTGAAGGATCTTTATTATATTTCATTTGTTGTGTATAGCAATTAAATTTTTACAATTTTGGAAAGGAAATTAAATTAGTTACAATAAAGCATCAACATTTTCTTTATCAACTTCTTAAAGAACTGTAAAAAAACATTCGTGTGCTTAATTGATATTTTATAAAAATGAGAATTTATTATCGATTTATATAAGTGATTTTGGAAGTGATAAGAAAATTAAATTTTAAATTTGATTTTTTAATAAAATGTTTTCTAAAAATATTTGCTCTATGTAATTTTGTATACAATTGTGTTAACAATTGAATAATTTTGTATTGAGTTGTGTTAACAATTTGAGTACTAATGTAAGAACTGAACAAATTACAATATTATTAATAAGAGCATTAATAAATTTTTATATAAAAAATTAAATAAATTTTTAATAATATTATGAAAATAAATATTCTCAATTATTATTTTTAACAAAACAAAATCATTCTCTTTTAGTATTTCTCTGCACATCGAAATATTTATGAAAATTATTGTTATAAGAAAAACAAAATTTTATAATAATTTTTTTACTTTCTCATCGAATACATGGAACATTGAATATACTAGATATATACAGTTTCATTATCGTATATCGTATTTAAGGAAACCTGACGCACATGTTAAAAAATTACAAAAATAAATAAAGAAAAAAAAATTTTTTTTTTGTACTTCACCACTTTCTCTAAAATTTTCCTTTTTTTAACAATGAATAACTTCATTAAATTGTATAAGAGTTTCAGTTTCTTTATTTTCAGTTTCGTGATTTTAGTTTAATTTTACTCCTCTTAAATAATAAGAGGAGTAAAATAAATGATATTCCATAAATGCAAATAAAATTTTTAGTCCTACTTAAATTTTATACGTATAATGGTGAAAATGGTGTATTTATATTTACCGTTTGTTAATTAGTAGAAATTGTTTCGTGAAATTTATTATTAATTTATTGGAATGCTCTATCGTAACTCGAATTCCCTCAAAAGTTCGTCAATTATTCCAGATAACAAATCGAGTTGTTTGATTCAACAAAATTTGATCAATTCGTGTCATAGCCAAAATAAACTGTTATATAAACGCATTTCATCGCATAACTTTCCTTATTGTTTGCAATGCGATCGGTAAAAAATTGTTCAATGCCTGGAAACTACTTAAGTTTTATAAACTTGTACAATTTTGCCGTTAAGAGAAAAACGATATTAAAGCGTGAAATGAATTTGTGAATAAAAACACGAGTTCAAGATTATGATTAATCATAACAATATTTAGTAAGTTACACTGAAAAAAAATATAATAAGAACATATTCAATGTTTGGATATTTAATTTGAAGCGCTGAACGAATAGATTCATTTAAATGTAGCAATATAACCAATATATAAATTAATTTACTTGATTAATAAAAATAAATGATAATGCAGTTTTTATGATTTAGGTTCTATAACAAAAAAAAATTGGTTATTTAGGGTTTCCATTCAAGTATATACACAAATTTACACTAGCGGTATGATATAAAATGCAGAAAAGCAAAAATTTATAAATTTTTTTTGGAATAATCATAAAAATTTCTCTTAAATTATTTGTGTACATACAAGTATAAGTGAAAAATACTTATTATTCTTTAAGGACATTTTCCTGTGTTCGCAGTTTTTTATCTTATTTTGAATATAATTTATATACATAAATAATATTTGGGATTTATTAATATATATGTACATATATAAAATTTTTTTTTATATTAAAATTAGCCTTGAATTATCGTTATAAAGCTATAAAACTAAAGTCCGTGTTCAAAATCAATAAATAGATTTTTTTTTTATATATTAAAATTAAAGAATATATTTTACCTTTTTCATTTTCAATGTTTAATGGACCCACAGCACCAAAAAATCTTTTATCCAATATTTGTAATAATTGTAAAGCAGTTGAATGTATTTCAACTCTAGGACAGCCTGTCATTAATAATGTTACATTTATAACTGATGTATAATGATCACATGGATATTCCCTGAAAGTATGCAATGTAAATTATAGTAATTTGACATTTTTCAATGTTGCAAATAATATAGAAATAAAAAAAATGTCAATTAAATTTCGAATATAAAATTTGTAGAACATAAAATTCGGGTATAATACAATTATGTATTATAAAAAATGTTGCTGATTTTCACAAATTCAAAAAAAAATATATTTTTTTTTTTTTTGAGTACCTTCCTATACCAATGAGTATTAATAATTTGATTAGATTTTAGGTAACAAATAAGTTTATGGTAAAATTTAATACACAAGTCGAAGTTTAGTAAGAGTATATACTGCAAAAACAATATTGCAAATACCGTAACTTGATAAATATGCAATACATTTTTTAACTATTTTATAAAATCAAAGCAGTTCTAATGTTTTAACTGGCACTACTCATACTAATTTCGCTAAATTGCGAAAAATTAGCCAAGTTTGTGAACAAATTAACTCCGTTAGCAACATTTGTTTATTAACACAAATATAGTGTAGTTTTCGCTATATTTTATATTTCGCTTACTATATTTTATATGATTCGCTATATATCGCGATATACAGTGAACCTACTATATTTTATACGAAAAAATCTTAATTAAAAGTGCTTTCCGTTGAATGAATAACGTACAAAATTGTGTGTTTTCTAATATAATTTTTTGTTTTATAGCAAATCAACAGAACTATGTCGTTTACGATCAATTTGATATTAAAAAATTCGCTTATATAGATTAATTCCATTTCTTATTGTATATTATAAGCACTCTATTTTGCAATATAATTGAAATTACATATTAGTTTTATAATAATTTACAAATTATTTAAGATTAGTTTCCAAAATAAATGCATGAAAATCTTAATATTCAAATTTTTTAACAATATTAAGAATTTTACATTTATTTTTCAAACAAGAGTATAAGGGCATATATACTAGAATAAATGTGCGTAACTGCTCCTTCAAATATTATACTGATATGTTTAAGAGTATTATACACCTGAAGTGTTATATTATTGTATATATGTATAATAGTCTCATAATATTAAATGGAACGCAAACACTATTGTTATAAACGAGAATTTTTTTTCATGTTTTTGTTATACATGTTATACATGTATGATTTATTCCAACTCTTAATAAATTTTTGCAAATTCTGTGCAAGATAAATGTTAGGAATTTAGGGAGTTTTTTTTTTGCTTTTGCTTTTTGTTGGAAAATAATTTTCTAAAAATAATCCTTTAAATCTGTAGCAAAGATTATTTACGTAAATTCATATTCCATGCTACAAATATGTGTGTAATCTCATGAGAATTTTAAATATTTAGTGGAGCAGAAATATTATGTATGGGTGCATATTTCAGGTTTTTTTTTTATTAAAATATTTGCTTTCAATTATGGTATACAATCCTATAGTAAATTTTTCTAAATAAAAAAAAATTAACAATCAATTTTTAGCCACTGACCTTTTAACTTCAAAATTTATATATGTATATATAGGTATTAATCATTGACTTCATATATATAGACCTTTTCCGATATTCAATTCAGTTTTTGTTGTTGTTTTTTTTTTTTATGTACTATTAAAATTTATTATTCCATAGTGGAATAGTTTTTTGTTTTTCCTCTTATTTTTGTTAGTGACTGCTTTCGTAAATTATATTTTATGTAACGGTATAAAATATAATTTTAGAATCACGAATTTACTTCCATATCGTATGAGGAGATTTAAAGGATTTACAAATTCAACCATATGGGAAAGAGTCTAGACTTAATAGTAAATAAAACAAAAAAAGAGAATTCTCATTGTTTAATGGAACAATTTTTTAATTTGGTATCATGTGTAAATATATTTTTTAAATTTGTATGACAATTACGTATGCAGTAGCTCATTTTATAGCTTATGTCTTATATAGTATCATTAGCTTGCTATTATAGAAGCAAAAATATTGTAATAAAGAAGAATTAAATAGCAAATTAAAGACGGGAAATTGTTTTTTTTTTTTAAGAATAACTTTGAATTGGCGAAATTGTAATTCTGGTCTTAAAACTAGAATGCAACTTTTCAGGTTGGTTATAAAACTGAATTGGTTGTAATTTAAGCATAACATATCAAATTCTAGAACTTCTTCTTATTCGTATTTTTTAATTTAATGTTGAAATTAATTAAGAGAACATTAAAAATTTCACGATTTTTTTCATTTATATCCATTTTGTCTCTTATGTGAAGTGAGTGCATTTAACATTTGCTTCTAAATTCACTAACTTTTACTCAAAATAATTAAAATTGCCATTAATGTGATCTCAATTAAATAAAAAGTTACAACTGAACTAACATCAGAATTGAGTTCTAAAAATTCAAAATTAATTAGATTTATAAAATTTGTTTAAAATTTTGGTCCTTCAATAGAAAATCATTTAAATTGAAGTTCGATTCGTACGAGACTAACGGTATTTTATTATTATATATGTTTATTTCTTACTAGGAATATGAAATGTTTTAGTAAAAATAAGTTTGTTTTAGTGCAAATTAAATTATCAAAACCAGCTTATTTGCCCCACAGCAAATGCATGAATTTATTCATCAAACCTGTTACTTCCTTTATTATTCTGGTCTAATCTTTTTTGATATACCAACACATTCATTTAGAAATTTTATTTTAATATTAAATATTTTTAGTTTGTATTTAATTAATTTTGAAACGTTTTAATTTATTATACTTTATTTTATTAAAATTAAAAGAGGGAATCCTTAATTTATTTATTTATTTATTTTTATCTCCTCATATAATTCAATTAAAGTCCTTTTGATGTTTTCTTATCTATATTTTATTATTGAATTTTCTATTTTAGGGAATTCTTTATGAATACTTTTAAATATTATCATAGATAAAATTAATAAAAAAAAATAAGCATAAATTCTGAACATACAAAATAACTTTATATATAAAGTGGTGTAAGAGTTAGATTAAGATGTTAAAGATAATAGAATTGATAAGGAATATAAAAAAAAATGAGACATGATGTCAAGGCTCTTTCTCTTTTAATAAGATTGCCAAAACTTATACATATACATAGGTAAATTTTATATTTTTATTAATCTCCAAGAATTTTATCACGTCTATTTGGAAATTTTGTAATTTTATGGAAATCAATATGCAAACATTTCTTCAACTTAGATTTTAAAAGAAATTCGGATATAAAATATAAAAGAGATATAAAAATTTAAGTAAATCCGTTCAATATATAGATTTTGTAAAATATCTAAAATTAGCCCAATTAATTCCTCAGTTGAATTCGGATAAAATATAAACACAATGGGTCAAATGGTAGTTTATTTATACGTTTCTCTTACATAGAGAAATTTCCATTGAAATTTCCATTGAAAAACCAAAATGTGAGGAAATTAATTTTGTAGTAAAAATTCATTAGGAAAATATTTAAAAAAATTCTTATTTACAATTTTAATATTAAATTTTAATAACACATGAAAATTTTGTAGTTTTAGGAGTGCATAACTCCGTAAAAATTCTTATAGCTCAATACTTATCAAATCTTAAAAAAATACTTTTGGCAACTTGCAGCAAAGAACATATTTTTATTTTCTACAAAAATATTATAAGAAAGGGCTATTCTAATTTTCAGATATTTGAGGGCCTCTTTTTGTTTCAATAACATTTGAAGGGTTCTAATTTTTTTTGTTGCAAAAATTTTTAATTCTCTTATTAATGTAAATAATTTTCGTATTGAAGCAAATAATATTGTAGGGTGATGAAATACACACATACTTAAAGCAGTGTAATGAAGTGCAAACATTTTGTTAAAACAGTTTGTTATAAAAAATGTGTTCCGAAATTGCAGTGTATACACAGTGCTACATGCAGTGTAGTCGATAAATGAAAAAATTTCTCAGTCCCCAGTAATTATGAGAAATTATTAAAAATGCTCTATCCCTTCTTATTTAACCAGAAAACGTGTTTAAAATTTTTCAAATGATTTTTTTCAAATATCTTTAAAAAAATATTTTTGCTATAGAACATTATCGTAAAGCGCTGAATATAAAAGTTTAATATAAGAATTTTTTCCAAGGAAATTATTATTGTAAATAAGGAAAAATAATTATAATAGAAAAGTTTTTGTTTTTGATTCTTAGAAAAGTATTTTATTAATGAAAGATGTATAACAACACGTAAAAAGTAAATTTTTTGTTTTATACCAAATTTTATACTTGAAATAACTTAAGTCCTTTTTCTGTTATACATATATGAGATTTGTAAGTGTAAAAATTTTCTTAGAAACTTTTTTGTTTATTTTTTTTTTTATTTTCTTTTTAAGTAAAAGTAAATTAATTCTTATGAATTTTTTTTTTATAATTTTATTATTATTATTGATGTCAATTTGTCAAATTATAACTCTTGTTAAGTTTAGATTTAAAAAGATTTATCAAAAAAGAATTCTTGAGTTTTATGAAACTCAGTTTACATATTGTTCTACTAAACAAATAAACAGAATAGTCTCGATTTCATTAATAAGTTATTTTGATTTTGGTGTAATAAGAATATACAAGAAAATAAAAATACCTACTGTTATATATAATGTTATATAACAGGTAATATATAATGTTATATATGTAAAAATTATTAAAATATTGCGTGTTTTCAATTCTTTAGAGTATAAAACATTTTATAGATGTAATCGGTAAATTCAAAATGCCGGCCGACAACATTTTTGCTTCTGACAGTCACCAACCGGTATTCAACATTAAATTGCTGAAATTTTTTTCTTGCATATCTACTTTTGTATACAACTTTTTCATGAAACCGGTTGGCAATTGCTTTAGTCAAAGTATCGATTTTGGTATTTTACTTAAATGTTATTTCATTAAATAAAATTAGCTTATCCTTTTCAAAATTTTCCAAATTTTTAAAAAATTTTAATAATACGACAAGCAACTGCCATTACTAATTATGCAATATTTACTTTTTACATTATTATTATGGTTACACTATAAAAATATAGACATCTGTTGAAAATATTAAAAGTTACAATGCTCTTGTTAACTGCAATATCGATTAAAATTAATAATATCAAATGAATCTGATGCGCATCTTACATTATGGATTACACCTTATTACTTTAGAATAGTTTAATAGTTTGTGTACATTAAAAACTGTTCATATTCATTCCATATATATTGGAATATAACGCAATCTCTAAACGTTCATAACAATACTTGACTCCTAGATTTGTGTAGTTTGGAATGTTATATATACTTGGAGTTGTATAACACATTCACAGTGTTATATACTCGGGAAATGACTCGTAAGCATTAGATCAGCAATTATCATTTCAATAAAAATTAAAAAAAAAAAAAACCAATTTTAATATACAATTTAATATACAAATAAAATAAAATTAAAATTATGATAAAAATAAATTAATTTATTTATTCAATACTAAAATTTGTTCCCAATATTCAAAACATTTTGAACTTCTACTATAATAACACGAATTGAAAGAAAAGTAACTATATGATTTCAGTGGCTTCAAGCACAAACGACTTAAGTCTGTTTTAGTGATTTCGAGATAAATGCATTTTAAACTTTAAATTAAATTTTGAAAAAAGTTGTGAAGTTTTTTGAACCAATTTTTTTTTTGATTGAAAGATAATTAAAAAATTAAGCGATTAACTCACAATCTGAAGTAAAACAACTAATAGTATTCTCATAATTATGAAAAAAGTGAGATAGGCGGTTATACAAAATTTATAAAAAGCACTTTGCAAAGCATAACTCGACTTAGGCGATTTGTGAAAAATTACTTTTGCATTTTCGTCAAACTTAAGTCGACTTAAGCTGTTGTTGCAAAACTGAAGGTATGGTTTTAGGTGACTTAAGTTATACTAAAAAGGGAAGAAATATATATATTATTTTTAGGTTATTTGATTTTTCACTCTTTTTTCAAATCATTGTCATTAAAAACATAAATTGAGGTAAAAAATGAATAAACTTCAAGTAAAAATTATTTCTAAAAGTTTAAAAATAATTTTTTCATTAAATTTAAGAAAGGTGACAGTATCTTTTATTCTCTCTCGGATTCTCCAACTAAATATGGATGAGTATCTGCTAAATCTCCAGTCTTAATCTTTTTGTAAAATTTGTGAACCAAAGGATCAATAAATTGCATCAAGTACTCTAAGTTTTTCTTTTTTGGTACTAATTTTCTCTTCTTCTTCAATTTGGAGCATGTCTTGAAAATCTAACTAGTTAACACCTCGTCTTAAAATATAAAAAATCTTTGTATAAACTGCTCTTGTAAAATATTTTTGGAAGTCAATTTTTTGAAATCTGTGGTGCGACTCTTTCCACTTAAGAGAATTTCAAAAGGTAATTCAATTACAAAAAGGCTTCATTGTGCAACGGATCTGACAAAGTTGTTACATTATTGTAAAAATGAGCACATAAAGTAATCTCTAAAATGAGTTTATGAGTTTTGTGTTTGTTATTTTATTTATGTACTATAGTCCATATGACTTCCTTACTTGTTCATAATGATACTAAATGCGAATTAATTAAAATTTTTAAATCGAAAGCAAACTGAAATCGAGTGTGAGTCATTACAACTACTGTAATGAAAAGTCAAATTTGATAGTGAACTCGAACTAGTATAGAAAATAATAATTCGATACTTGTGACAATTAAATCTTGGAGACGTATTATTAATTACATATAGAGAATGGTTTGTGAGTCAGTTTTTCTCTAAGTTCTGCCGTAAAAAGTATATAGATCTCCGTAAAAAGTTGTGGCAAAGTAAATTGGTTCGGAATTTGCTCTCCTATCATAGAGTATATGAGTATTTGATTATCAAATAAACAAAGAATATTGTAAGTTTGCTCGACATTTTTATTTTAGTTGTCAGCATTTACTTTTCAATTAAGACTCCATACAAATTGACCACGAGTCAGTTTCGAGCGTTCATGTACTTGAGTGCATTCAGGAAGCCCGGTCGCGAAAGATGAAGCGAATTTTTCTAACCGTTCGGCAAATTGTAAAAGGATTTTTCTTAAAAGAATAAAAGTAGAAAGCCTTTCATATTTTTTTATCTCTACAGATATGTTCACATGCCCAATAGGACTCGAAAACTTGCTTTTGAATGTTGTCAATTTTAAAATCAGGATCGTTAATACAGTCACCACGACCAAAGTCAATTGCGGTTTTCAAAACTGTATTAACTTCGGTTTTCAAAGTAAGATCTGTTGTGTAAATACTTGTTTATTTACTATAGGACCAGTTTCGCTAATTTCTATGCTTTAAAACACTTTGAATCCGTTATGCTAGTTTCAAATATATTGCAATACCTATAACATCCGCCACAATCATCTCAGCTCTCCTAGCAAGTTCCAAATTTTTTAATGTACATTTATTAAGCGTGAATAAAGTTTATATTGGATAATTTTTGCATTATTTAACAATTTCCAACATCAGCACATTTAAAAACAATAATAAATAACTGTCTTTGTAAAAAATACTTCCTTCGAAATAACAAAAATATAATAAATATTTGAAAATCGAAGAAATTTAATCTTACGGAAATGAGTAATAAAAAGTATAACAAAATATTGTTATTCCCAGATGCAACAATTTTATTTATTGAAAACCCTTGCATATTATAATAATTTGAATTTCCTAACAAAATGTGTTTTACTAGTGTATAATAAAAGTATTGCTTTGTAATACAATAATTAAAATAAAAACTCTTGTTAAACACAAAAATTTTATCTTCCTAATAACATGTGTTTTACAAGGGCGTAATAAGACAACACTTTGTTTAATAATACAATTATGTTAGACCACAAAGGCAAAACAATCTACCATCAGGTAGCTAGCCACGTGTCATTTTAACATGGGAACTCCGTCAATTGAAAAAAACATTTGTCGCAGGTAAATCACGAAATGACCTACAAGATTATTATTGTTAAATAAAAAAATTCAAATCTTAAACATGGGATATTTGGGTAATTAGAGCATTAATAATGCAGGTAACTTCTGCAGATGTTTTATATTTTGGGTTAAAAAATACAACTATCTTACTTGTCGCTGAATGTAAGATTTAATTTTAACTATAGTGAACAAGTTTTAAACCATGGACATAAAGTACCTACACTATATATCACATAAAATAATATGTTAAGCGTTATAAAATATTTTTTATTATAAAAAACTAAAAAATATTCTATACTAATTATGTATTATTTCGAACACTAAACGCTTAACTTTGATTTTTGGTTCTTATTTGCACGCGTTATAAAAACCTAACTCAACATAAGAAGCCTTTTGGAATATAATTGTATTTGCAATAATCGCCTAACTCGAGATGAGTTTAAAAAACCACCAATTATTATTTTACACAAATCGCTTATGTCGAGTTAGTATTTAAAAAAACTCAAAATTAATTTTGCAACAAAAGCTTAACTCGAGATAAGCGGTTATAAAAATTCATATATGAAAAAAAAAATGTCACCAATATTGATTTGCAACAATAGCCTATCTCGAAATAAGTGGTTTGTCAAAAACATAAAAAAGATGTTTTCTGCTCCTAACTCGAAATAGGCGGTTAGTGCAAGTGCACATAGCTACCATTTCGAGTTAGGTCATGTGTGAATTCGACAATAACTCCGGCTACAACAGTCGTAGAACCACCAAATTTTGTGAGCATATGAAACTCAAAGCGGAGAATTCGCTGGTAAACATATCTCATTTTTGTCTTAACTCGAGTTAGGCGGTTTGTGTTTGAGGCCACTGATTTCTTTTCGAAGTCCTTATTTTTTTTTTTATTTAATAAGCTAAAATTTCTATGAAAAAAGGATAATAAGGATTTCGTTATACATACCATAATATTTATAAAAATAAATACTTTTGTTATTGTGTTTGTATGCTTATTTTTTGAAATCAAAATGTAAGATATTTGAAGAAAATAGTAGAATAACCTTAATTTAAATGAAAAAAGGCACACTGAACCTCATAATTTTATTAATAGAGAAAATCCTTTTTTCATATATTTAAGAATAATTTAATATTTTGTAAAAGTTAAAAATTAAAATTTTGTTCGATGTTGCTATGTAAGTTTTTCTTTTTATTTTAGTAAAAATATTATTTATTTAGTATTTTAAATATTTATAATTATAGAATAAATAAATTCGAAGTTTGTCAAATAAATTTCACATAATGGGCTTCCATTAAACATTTTTGCCATTGATTCTATGAAAATTTAAAAATTAATTCAGGAGGTTCTAGAAAAGGAGAACAAGAAAATTTACTTTTTTTTTTATTGAACGTACTTTGAAAATTTCTTCAAATAACCTTCTTTTGAATATACATACATAGATAATATTTATTTTGATTTATTTGAGCTTTCTTTGATTATTAGATTTTTTTTTTTTGCAATTTTGGAGTTTTATTTTTCTAGTCCTACTAGATGCAATGCTTCTCCTCTTACGATATCTACTTTTCATCATTTTTTTTTCTTTTTGCCCCCCAAAAATTATATTATTATTATTTTGAATATTTGATATTTTTCTTGTTTATCATATTTCAAACTTTTGCCACTAAATAAAATTTTCTATTGTTTCCGGTTCAAATGTCAAGAAACGAATATAAAAATGTAATTTTAAATGGTCTAGACAGTGGGTTTTTAGACCCCTTTTTTTTCTTTTTATTTTTTTTTTTAATATTAATATATTATTTTACAAAAATGATTGATTTGAAATTTTAGTTTTTTTTTTTTTCAAAAAATTTAATATAAACTTTTTGATTTTATATATGTACAATGTATTTAATGTGTATTGAACTTGAAAATATTTTCTAAATAAATTTTATATTGTATAAGAGCATTAATAATAAATGTGGTAAAATTAAATATAAATATTTTTTTACGGTTCATTAATGGAATAGAAACTGAATGCTTGAAATAATTGTTAACTTACCTTGCACTAAATATTGATGCTAATGAAAGAAAACATGCATCAGCTTCGCGTGGCACAGATGTGTAACATCTATCAATAACCCATTCTAATAATTGACCAATATCAGGATTGGATTCCAATAATACTACAACTGTATCACGAGCCAATTGATAAATCTAAGAGTTTTTTAAAAACCATAATACAAAAAAAAAACAATTAAATAATTTATTATGTTAAAAAGTAATTGACGTTTTTTAGGCAGATTTATAAGGTTAACAAAAATTTACAGATTTTACAATTTACAAAATTTTTAAATTGCACAAAAAAGAAAATAATAAATAATAAAGTATAAGCAAAATAACATTTTACAATAAGAACAAGTGTGGTTATCATTATTTGCAAATCAAATTTTACGTTCAGGTTATTTACAGATAAGAAGATATGAGAACAGAGGCGCACCATCATAAATGAGTTTAATTTATTTTACTCACTTTTTCTTCTCTTGATGTTAATAATAAGTCTAACCATTTATAAATGATACCGTCCTCAGATAAATGATTTGAATTAAATATAGGACCACAACATAGAAGTGCCGACATTGCCTACAAACAAGAAAAAATCAATGATCAATGTATGAATATTTTAACATTTCATTCTACTTTTAAAATTAAACTTAAAATAATAATTCTTGAATAATCAAGAATAATCTAATTGTGTGATTATATCAGTATTATTATATAATATGAGTAATGAATAATGATATAGTATGAGTATATAGTATGAGTAACAAGTAAATTTTTATGAACTTACTTGTAAAGCACTAAATTGTAATTTTTCTTCTTCAGTTGTATTACCGATTTGTGATGATATTCCTAAAGGTTTAGAAAAATTTCCACTCCATGTTGCAAATAAATTAAATAGATTTCGTTTTATATCACGAGATAATAATGTAACACAGGATTCAACTAAAAATGATAAAAATAAAATTAACTTATATGAAAAGATAAAGAAATATTTAAGAAAAAAAATTACTTACGTGAAAAATTTTTTATCATTTTTCTTATAAAATTACAAAAATGTGTTTTAACTTCTCGTATATTTGCATTATCTTTATCAGTTTCAGCTTCTAAATATAATCGAGCACCTTCAATATATTCAACAAAAGTTGGATGTAAAGACATTGTATCACGCTCAAGAACACATGTACTGCAAATAAAATATTGAAAGAATATTAATATCAATGAAATTAATCTAAATTAAAATTTACAAATCGAAAAATAATTTTATCATTCAGCATTCTTAAACTAAAAAGTACAATTTGTTATTAGTAGGTATTTGTCAAAATTTTGTCAAAGGGTTAGAATGTTATTTTTTTTTTAGACATTTAATGCTCCATCTTCTGTGAAATTATGAAATTATAAAATTTTTAAGTACAAGTATTAAGTTTAGAATTTAAAATAAAATTCATTTCTCTAATTTTTTAATTAATGTAAATTGTAATGTAAAATTGAATTTTGAATATAATATTTAAATTAAGAGTTGAATTAATTTAATTATCATATCAGTTTGTTAAAATGATCTTAAATTAATTCAAAATTGTACTTACCTAACACCAAATGTACCATTTTCAGCAATTTTTTCTAATACACGAACCAACTGTAATCGTAATGCATCACGTCTCCTTCTTCTTCTCATATTCTCTTGTTTTCTATCCACAGCCTCTCTAATATATACAACTAATTCCTCCATTAGATCCCTAAAAGCATAAAAAAAATGTTTTTAATAATACATATTAATAATAATGTATAAAATTCTAATTAAACAAAATTAGACACAATAGTATAATAAATAATTAATGCTAAATATTAATTTTCATAATTGAATTATGAAAAATGAATCTGAAATATAAATGATTTCTTCTCAATACCTTTATATTTCCAGGAATTTTTTTAATGTTAAAAGTTCATTTACTTGACTATAATTAATTAACTTGAATAAAAACTATATTTTGAATATTTGTAGCTAGTACATTATCAACTACAGAGACCAATAAAAGATATAAATCTTAACTTAAAACCAGAGAAAAAATATAAATATGATATGGCATAACAGAATATATGTATATTAAGGGGGATCGCATGGTAAGCCACTTCACGGTTTTTCTAATATTTTATAGTTTTTTTTTTCAGTTTTTTACTCTTTTTGTACTTTCATTAAAAAATGGACGCAAAATTACGATAAAAAAAAAAATTAAACGTCAGGGTCAATAAGATATAGAAAAAAGGGAAAAAGAAAAAAGTATTTTGTGTTTTACTTTTAATTACAAACTCATTATCCCTATTTTGCCTCGTTATTGTTATTGTTGCTCTTTTAGTACTTTTCAATATTTTCTTTTTTTTACTAAATTATCCATTAACTTTTCAATATAACAAAAATTACAAACACAAGTTAAACATCATGTTACCTTCAATTATGTCAGAGTTTTTATGATGATATACTT
Source organism: Condylostylus longicornis (assembly GCF_029603195.1). Taxonomy (NCBI): domain Eukaryota; kingdom Metazoa; phylum Arthropoda; class Insecta; order Diptera; family Dolichopodidae; genus Condylostylus; species Condylostylus longicornis. The sequence continues at coordinate 1,383,814 of NW_026578052.1, read as the reverse complement.
TCATTTTTATAATCAAATAAAAATAAGAAATTATAAAAGGTATTATGAATTTCACTCTTTGTTAACTTTGATAAAGATGTGTCAATTCAGAAAATTGTCCTAAAACAATTTCAGTTGTTTAAAAATACTATTTAGAAAGAGTGATTCTTTATTTACATTACTTTTATTAACGTAATTCTCTCTCATTGCATATCTTTTTGGAGGAAACGAAAAAACGATGTTAAAGACGGGATCCTGTATCTGGTTATTTAATTGACTAAGTTAGGAGAAAATAAATGAATATCATATATGTATGTGTATTTGTATAATATAATTTTCGAAAACCAATTTGTATGTAAAATTTTTAGTGAAACTATTTTAACCTGTTAACCGACTAATTTTTCTTAGACAGCTCGATTTACTGTGCTGAATTAATTTCAAGCGAAGACGCATAATTACGAAATTTTATTTACAATTTTCTTTTTCGGCGTGACGCACATATACGACATTAACTGAAAAATGAACTTTTGAAATTGACGCATATATACGACATAATCTCTTAACAGGTTAAATATTGTAGAAATTTCATAAATTTACTTATATCTTATTATTTTCTAGCACAAATTATTTCAATTTCATTTTCTTTGTTATTTTCATTATATAAAAGTAGTTTAGTATTATACAGGTATAATAATTATACAACTAAATTCATTAATGTGGCTAGTTTTATCCATCAAAAATTACATTACCATTTTTTGTTCTTAAAAAGGTAATAAAAAGGATAAGAGTTTTTTTAAAAGTAAAATTTACATAAAATAATGTTTTATTCTTAAAAAAAATTATATTATACTATAATAGTATAATATTCTTGTTTTGATAAAATGAAGTTGTTGTAATAATGGTTTTCGCTTTTTTTGCAATCGAAGTTGGTTTGCTTTTAATAATGTAACGCAATAATATCATAATTACATTGTGTAATTTGGCAACACTAAAATTATTTGAGTATGGTTTGAAGTATGAATTAAAAATTCTTATGTAAATAAAAATTTCTTTATTAAAATAGTTTTAAATTTTAAACTTGCACCATAACGTGTTAAATTGCTATATTGAATATAGTGCAAAAATTTAATGAACACGATATGAGACATGTAATTGTCAAAAATTTCGTATTAGCGCAGCGCCATACACAAATTGTGCCGTGCAACAATATACATTTGTTGTTATAAAAGTAGGGGACTCAAAATTGCACTGTCACCTCCACATGGTGAATTCCGGTAATGGCGGGGAATAGAAAGGTGATTGAAATGACTAAAATTACATTCTTGCCGTAGCCATGTCTTACGGAGAATCCGTTCCAGAATGACATGTCCCCAGAAGAGGCCAGAGAATACAAGAAAATGCTAGAAAAGTTGAGAACCTGCGCAGTTGTTACAACCAAACATTCCCAGAAGAAGGGTCAGAAAGTAACACTCCTGATGCAGGACTCTTAAAGAAGATGTCATTGTAAGATAACGCTGAGAAAAGATTTTGGGAACAATTCTCAACAATGCCCAAAAAAAACTTCTTACTTAGAGGTCCAAAAAAGACTGTACTTCATAGTAGCTCAAATCAATGTAGATATTGCTTATGATTTGCGGTCAAATGAAAAGGTATCCGACGTTTAGATGGGGAAAATAAATGTTATAATAAACTCACATAGAACAAACTTAAATTGTATGAAAATTTTTTATGAGGGCTGTTTAACGAAAAAGAAAAAAACTTAATTTATTTTTTGCATTCTTTTATTTTTGTTTTTCATGCACAAAAAAATTTCTTTGAGCTTTAATGCACAAAAACAAAAACGGGACGACGAGCTTAAACTGATTTCGAAAAAGAAAAAAAGTTTTATCAAAAATCATCCATCAGACAAGTGGAAACAATTTTGGAACTTGGCAATTAAAATTTAATTATAAAATGGCATTTTGCGATTTTAATTTTTTAATAAAATTTTCATATACATATACGTAATTAAAATAACATTAAAAAATCGAGAACGATTCTTTATCATTGACCTTTTATCATTAAAAAAAATTTGACTTTTAATTTCATTGGAAAAGTTTTCACAACGTTTTTTTTTTTTTTTGCTTTTCTTGTACCTATTTTGAATCCAAAAACCTTGTTTCATAGTGTCTATAGTAAATTTATCAATGTCATTTAGAAGTTTTTGTCCTTGACATCGACATAGAAAATGTCATTAAAGGATTATGGCTTTTATTTTGTTTTTTGTTTCTTTCTAAATAGTTTAAACCAAACAAATTTAAGAAAAACTAAAATTTTCCAAAATTTACACGCATATTGAAAGATTAATTTAAAATTATGTATGTATGTATTGAATATTTAAAACAATTTTATTTATATAATATGCAAATGAATTTTCGATTAGTATGTATTTTTAGATCTTAACCTGGATCAAATTAGAACAGGATTTAATTTACATTATTGTATTTAAAAAAAAAAAAAATGGAATTTTGGAATTTTTAAATTTTATAAATTATTATTTAACACTTTTGAAGACTAATACTTTCTTCATGTTATTATTTTTTACATCTAAAAATAAAATTTTAAGGATTATATGGGGCTAGACATACAATACGAGTTATTAGATTTTAGAAGAAAAAAAATTCTAATTTTAAAAAGAAAATAAAAAAGAAATTTTTAAAATCAATTTAATTTTTATCAATTCTTAATTTTGAAAGTGTAAATTTTAAAGCGTAAAAATTTGCTCAAAACTTTGTTGAAAATAAGTTAAGAAATATGTTCTTCACATTTAATTGTAGTTTTACTGTTCAAAATTGAACTTAAAATTATTACGACCGGCTCATATTCTTTCCATTCGCTTTTTAAGCACGCTAAATTGTAATTTGGCAATTCATAATTAAACCGTTTAATAAATATGTTTTCAATTTACGAAAAAAGCAGAAATATATTGACTTGCTTTGTTTAATGTAGTATAATAACTAAATGAATAAATTTCTGTTGTTTTACCAGTGTATGACAAAATAACAAATTAATTGTTCAAACAAAAAAAAACCAAAAACTTTTTATACAAAAAAAACTGTTTCTTCTACAATCATTGCCTTCCAAATTATCGCTAATCAAAATTGGAATAATTTTAACTATGTGTTGACAACTCGTTTCTTGAAAATTATAAGCTTCACTGAATTTTGAAATAAAAGAAAAAAGTAAAGGTTTTTAGACCATTAATTAGAAAAGAAAAATAATAAAAATAATTTCTTTTGAATTTTATCATTCACCTAAAAGTATGCAATAAAAATTTGATCTTCTCAAATTTTAGTATAACAGTAGGTAACTGTTATATTTTTCTCAAAATTTTTATTTTTTAATAGAATATAATAATATAATACATACTCGTATGTCATAATAAAAACTAAAATGTCATAATAATGTCATACTTACTTTAAAGCGTCATGATTTATCATTCCTAAAGCATTTACAGCTGCATCACGTACATCATTTACTTCACATCTTAAAAGATTAACAATTAATTTATATAATGCTACAGGTGATGCTGAACCCATTGCAGATTTATCACTACGATCAGCATTTAATGAGTCCGGTGATGAACTAGAATAATTTTATTAAATATTTTTTTTTGGGTTTATTAAATTAATTAAGTATGTTTTAAGAAAAAAAATTATGATATATGGTATGTTATGTTTTAATGGTATGGTTACAAAAAAAAAAAAAAAATTGAAATATATTAAAAATTATGTAAAATGAATAAAAATTGGGAGATTTTTAATTTTTTCATTTTCATTCATAAATTAATATTGTTAGAGGGCGGGATTCATACATACATTTTACATAATATTTCTATATTATTAATTAAATTTTATACATACATTTCATATATTAAATATATATATATATAAGGTCTTGTTATACACTCATGCTTTCACATACATAATTATTATATTTATTTTGTGTAATTTTTTTTTATTATAAAAAATTATTTTATAAAACTTTTTTTTTAATTAGCTTTTTTTTTTTTAATATTGTTAGAAGAAAAAAATTGTGTTTTTGGAAAGGGGAGATTCTCTAAAAATATTCGGTTTTTTCCCTGGGAAAAAATTAAGTTATAATTGTATTTGTATTAAAAAAAAATTAATTAACAAAAGAACCAAAATATTTATTTGTACAGGAAAAGTTTAAAATTTTTTTTTTGGAAAAAATATTTAACAAGAAACCATTTAAATTTTATTATGTATGTAAAAAAAATAACAAAAATGTTAAAATTAAAAGTAAATTTTTTTTTTACATTATTGGGATATACATACATATAAAAAATATTTTTTAATGTATACAAGTAATATTATAAAAAAAAGGTAGATTATGTAATTGAAAATTCGTAATATTAAATTTCTCTTATAATAATATTGAGATTACGATTTAAAAGTAAGGGGGATAAAATTCTACAAAATCACAATATGATATTTGGGGAAAAAAATTAGAGATTTTAAAATTAATTTATTTAATTTGGCAAAAAAATTAAAGCTTTAAATGTGGTAAAAAATAACATGATTACCGAAATTGCATGAATTTATTAAATTGGGTGCAGTAAATACAAAGTAATATACCCATTTTGACAGTTGGTTTATTATAATTGTATAAAATGATTTCCGTACACCTTACATACTTTAATTTAAATTTATTTTTCTTTTAGGAAAGACTACTTATTGTGCAAATTTTAATGACAAATTTTCGTAATTATGGCTATATTTATAAAAAATTATAATAATTATTGGGAACTAAGTAAATATTATTATTGCACAATTTATTCTTTTTCTAAAGTAATGAAAACGAATATCCAGGAATTTATCATCGTTTAAAAATTTAAAAAAGAAAATGTAATATTTTTTAAAAATCTGTGCATATTTCTTTGATATACACTATAGTATATTTGTTCTTTCTAGAAATTAATCCCATTCAGATTTCGTCAAATCTTCAATAGCAATATCTTCATCATTTGCAATATGATATTGTCTTGCCTCTTAGGGTTTTCCTTTTGTCTATTTGAAAATGAAAATGTTTGTTTTAATTTTTTAGTTTCTTAATCGCTTAATAATTAAATACGATATTACATACAAAATTTATTTTAACAATTCGAATATATAAAATATTTTTAATGAATAAAGTTAATTGCAACTGCTGTATATAGAGGGCGCTAATTTTTAATTTTTCAATTTCAATTAATTTCAATTAATTTTATATATATATTTCATTTACATTATAAAGTAAATTTAAATTCTTTATGAAAAATGATTTAATTTTGAATATTTTATTTATAATGATAAGCTTCCATTTCATGAGAATGAATTATTGAAATAACATAAAAAAAAATAAATAACAAAGAACACAAATGATTTTTTTTTACCAATGACAAGAATTTTTTTTTTTAATTTTTCGAAAATCAATATTCGATTTTTTAATATTCGAAATTCGAAATCATATGTTTATGTATAATTTTCGAAATTAAAAATTTGACAACGATAAATAAATTTTTTATGAATAATGAAAAATATTTTAAGAAATTATTTGATTTTTTTTTTGTTTTTTTTTTTTTTCATTACCCAAGTCTTTTTTGACGTGCTTCTTTTCTACCATAGGATAACGGCAATGTAAATCTTGTTACAATTCCTTCTGGACCAAATACATTGGATGGAATGTTGTCCAATGAATCAGACAAGGAACGTGTATCCGATTGATCTTGTAAACTTTTAGTTTAATTGGATTTTTGTTTTTATTCATAATTTATTTTGATTTTGTGTTTTTTTTTTTCAAGTTCGATTTAATAAATTGATGATAGTTATTTTTTTTTTAAATTATGTTAAGTTACATAATAGTTTTTATGTTATAATAATATAAAAAAAGGGGAAAAAATGAAAAAAAAAAAATAATAAAATAAATTGTATAATTATCAATTAAAATTTTTAAATACCGTTTTATATAATTTATATATACATATATGTATTATATAATCAAATACATATACGTATATATTAAGTGTAAACCCACATAGTGAGTTTAACGTAAAATTTTATTCAGAGACTCGAGGTCAATAAATTTTTTATAATAATTACAAATTAAGAAATTCTTATACTTATAATTAAATTATTTTAAATAATTTAATATAAATAAAATAATAAATCTTTGCCGTACCATTTATAGAATGTTCGGGTTCTTTTTTAAAATATTTGAAATTTTGCATTGCAATCAAAGATTTGTTTTGTTTAAAAATCTTCACAATGAAAAAATAATTATTTCTGTAATAAACTAATTCAAATATAATTTTATAAATTTTTACAAATTTACAATTGAAAATTCTAATAATTTTAAAATGGTATTGTAATTGTCAACTTACATACATTTGTATGTATGTTATAAGTATGTATAAATAAAATCGAGTCTCTGATTCTGATTTTCTTTTTGTTAGTTTATAAAAACTTTCTTGTTGATAAATGTATTTATAAAATCTATATTTATATAAATCTGATTTAAATAAAAATGTAATAACAAAAAAAAAAAAGACCTCAAAACATAACATTAAAAGAAGCAAAAAACAACACAAAAAAAGAAAATTTTTGAAATTTTACAATAAATTTGAGCTGCCAGTAAAATTGTTAAATTCAACAAAATGATAAAATGACAATAGTGACATTGTGTAAAGTGTGTTGTATAGAAGTTTAATGTTATGGCATCAATAAGCACGCATGTATGTATGTATTCGTAAAACAGTAACAAAAAATGTAAATGTTTAAAACGAGGCTTCATTTTTTTAAATTTCGCTATTTTGAAAACCAAGTACTTTTTCAAGATGAAACAAATTTTTAAATTCTTTTTTTTTTTTCGTAAATAGCTATGTACAAACAAACATAAAAAATTTTTTAACACATTTATACAAAACCGTATTTATTAAAATATGAAATGAATCGTGCAAAAATAATTAACAAAACCAAATTTAAAAAAAAAAATAGACTTTGTTGTGATGGTAGAAAATTTTTTAATTTAAAAAAAAAGTTGCTAGTATTTTTTAATTTCTAATATCTTAAAGCTTATAAAAATTTTTAAAGTGTAATTAAATCAGAATCTTAGAGTCACAGAAAATGTAACCTCCTCTGGTTATCCCTCTAACATAGTGATGAGCAACTTTTTTTTAAATTGGGCTAAATGAGAAAAAGTAATCGTTTCCCGGGCCGCAGTTATAGCAGTTTTATTTTCTATTTTCAGTAATAAGTAAGTAATCTTAGATATTATAATTATTTTCTTAAACTTAAACATGTTATTATTAAAAAAGGGATTGAAAAATTATTATAAGAAAAAATAAAAATAAGTATTAAAAGTTTTAATGAGAAATTTGACACTGCTTCTTGTTGACAAGTTTATAGAAATATTTGCTTGGTGAGAATTATATAAGCGTGGTTTTTAAATTTTTTAAAATTTTATCAAACTTATTTTATTATTTTGTTTGTATTGATGAAAATTAACCGATTCAAACCATGCTAAAGTTAAAAATTCGTATAAGAAATAGATATGTATGTATATTGAATTAAATGTTTTAGACTGTTTTAAAATAAAACGTTGTACAAAAGATCTGAGTACGTATTAAGCATGCTACGAAAAGCCAACATTTAACCAAAAAAAATATTGTCATTGGGAAATTTTTTTTTTTAAACAATAAGTAAAAAAGTGAATAAGTGAAACAAACTTAATTTTTTTAATTTAAGTCGCAAAAAAAAAAATTTGTTGGGCCGCAAAAAAAAACATTTGTCGGGAGAAGGTTGCTCATCACTGCTCTAACACATTCCTTTCAAAAAATAAACTTTATATTTGATTTGTATGGTAAAAATTAAGGAACAATAAATAAAATAAATAATTTGGAATAAAATTTTCTTTAAAAATTCATTTTCTTAAATTTATTTAGGATTTTTTTAAGATTTGTGTATGCATAATTAAAATCATGTTTGTATGTATGTACATATATAAAATGTTAAAAACAATTACTTTTAGATGCTTTGGTTAACAAAAATCTCATAATACCACGCATTAATCTAGTAATTGACTATTTTTTTTTTTGATACATTTGCAAATAAATACAAGAGCTATAAATAAACTGTTTATTCTGTCTGCACTATTACGATATCTTTTACTGTTTCTGTTTTTATACCCTGCACTTCGTGAAGGGTATATTAACTTTGGTATGGAGTTTGTAACTACTTGAAGGAGTCATCTGCGGTATGGACATATATATATATTCTTGCTCAGCGTAAAATTCTGCGTCGATTTAGACATGTCCGTCCGTCCGTCCGTCCGTCCGTCCGTTCGTCCGATCGCACGATAACTCAAAAACGAATAATGCAATCGACACCAAACTTTCACAAGTTTTTTCTTTTGTGCCAAGGACGAACCCTATTGTTATTGGACTAAGTCGGACAACGGGTTCGGGTAGCTGCCATACAACTCCAAGAGTTTATTTTAAATATTTCAAAAACTAATAAAGCTATAAATATAAAATTTTGTATACGTGTGTCCAATTATATTCTACACATGCTTGAAAAATTATAATGGGATAGCTGCACCGGTTCGGGTGGCTGCCATACAACTCCAACGGCAAATTTTTTATATTCGGCAAAATAATAAAGTCAGATTCATGAAACTTGGCAGTCATGTGTCCAATTATAGGTCAAATATATTTCTGAAATTTTAGAGGAATTGCTTGACAGGTTCGGGTATCTGCCATACAACTCCAGAAGCTAATTTTAAACATTTGGAAAAATAATAAAGTCAGATTCATGAAACTTGGCAGTCATGTGTCCAATTACAGGTCAAATATATTTCTAAAGTTTTGGTGGAATTGCTTGACAGGTTCGAGTAGCTCCCATACAAGTCTAAAAGCTTATTTTAAATATTTGGAAAAATAATAAAGTCAAATTCATGAGACTTGGCAGTCGTGTGTCCAATTATAGGTCAAACATATTTCTAAAGTTTTGGTGGGATTGCTTGACAGGTTCGAGTAGCTCCCATACAAGTTTAAAAGCTTATTCTTAATATTTGGAAAAATAATAAAGTCAGATTCATGAAACTTGGCAGTTGTGTGTCCGATTATAAATCAGATATATTTGTGAAGTTTTTATGGAACTGCTTGACAGGTTCGAGTAGCCCCCATACAAGTCTAAAAGCTTACTTTAAATATTTGGAAAAATAATAAAGTCAGATTCATGAAACTTGGCAGTCGGATGTCTAATTATAGGTCAGACATGTCCGTGAACTTTCTATAGAATGATTTCACAGGTTCGAGTAATTGCTATACAATAACGAAAGGTGCAGGGTATAATTCAATCGGCTTATACCGATTGAAACGTTTTTACTTGTTTTTGTTTAACCTTGGAAATAAAAAAATTAATTCAATGAAAAATCCTTACGGTTAATTTTTTATTTTATTTCAGTTTTTGTTTTTTTTGTTTTCGGAACAGAATGTTGTGATTATATTCTGTAAATGTTGTACATTATTTTTGTATATATACTCGTATATACTCATCGATTATTATAATGGGAAACAAGTGTATCGAAATAAAAGCTATGTATATTAGAAGGTACGCATTTTCGATTATTCAAAGATATTATTTTAGTTTTAGAACTTAACATTGCTATAGTTCTTTTTTGTTTCTATTAATGTATCTCTCATATAATATAATTTATACATATATGTACATATATATAGAGTGATTCTGGAAGGAGGAAAATATTATATACATAGTATTTATTTAAGTGAGTTAATCGAAAATTATTAAAAATTATTAAAATTTTTGTTAAGAATTTGATGTCAAAACTCAAGTGTTTTCGAGGTAAAATAATTTTAAGAAAATTTTATGAAACATGTTGAAGCGTAAAGCGCTACATATTTTTAGCGAAAACATCCGCTTGGTATAAAAATATGGTCTACAAATAAAAGATTTTTGAAGACTGCAATCAAGAGTTTGAATTCAAAGTATTGCTTTCGAGTCTGACATAGTTTTATAAGTATTATAAGTTTATTGAGTAGAGGCAAAATATCAAATTTGCAATTTAAAATTTTAAAAGTTTTGATAGAATCGCAAAAAACTGATTCAAAAAAATTTTTGTTAGTAATGAAATTTTGAAATAAATTGATTTTTTAAACAGTGTCACTGAAATCTAACAAATTTTTTAGTAATATTTTAATATTTTCTATAATTTTTGAGTAAAAATATATTTTTTAAGTTTGTTCTAACTCGAGGAAGCTCATACTAAAAAAAAAAGTGTTATTCAATTTTCAAAACTATGATGAATGTTATATTGTATAATCTTTATATGCAAAGTCACCCTGTATTTGTTGAAATAATATATTTAAAAGGTGTATACGTATGTATACATACATTCTTTTCTCTTTATTTCTATAGACACGTTTTGTGTTAATAAATTAGAAGACACGCGTAAATCCAAAATTTTTAACTCATCTTTTTTAACCTTATTTTAACATTTTTTTATTATAAGGTTTCTCTTATACATAATATATAGAAAGTGGGAAAAAAATTTTTTGTTTTTACAATATTGCAGAATTTCTAATTATAATAAAAAAAAACGGCTTATTAGGATAATCTTAATTTTCTTGTACTTATTTTAAATGTAATTTTAATTTATATCACACTTAATACTAAATAAAAATAAAAAGAACATCTAAGGGTTTTGAAAATAATTAATTTTTTTCATATAATTTTGATTATCATAATGAAATGAAAAATTTCTATTAAAAATTAATTGAGTTGCGGTATGGTTTAGTAGTATGAAATTGTAATCTAATTGTAATCGAATTTACTATAAACGAAAATTCCTATAGGTAATTTGAAAATTTTAAAGGGATTCCGATAATTTTTAATTTATTTCTAAACAATTTTTTTAGTTTTACTATCTTAATGAATTTGAAATGGGATTCGATTAGGTAAATAAGATTTCAAAATAAGGGGGCAAACATATTAAAGGACTGAATTTTGTATCTCAATTTTTCTGTCATCGATTTCAGTTTCGAATACGTAAAATATCACGTAAAAATATTAAAAATTTTCCAAACAAAATCATTAAATGATGACTAAATTTTATATATTTAAAAAAAAAAATTAAAAACATAATATTCTTTACATATTAAAATGGAGAGTAAAAAGAAGAGATGATAATATAATATTTGGAGCTTCTTCAAATTTACGAACATACTTCTGAAAACGAGTGTATTTCGAGTATAACATAATTGCTTTTTTAATATACTAAAAGAAAACAAAAAATAAACGACAAGCCTTTAACAATTCCTTCATCCCTTACTTACGTCATTATTTAAAATTCTAAGATTAAAATATATTTTAAACGCATAGCTTATGTGCATATATATATATATATATATGTATATATATGCACAAAGTATATTAATATATACGAAAAAATTTATAAATAATATAATAATTTAGTTCAAGTTCAAGGATAACATTTTACTTTGTTTTGTTTTTCAAACGAGGATAATAGAAAATAAATTGATTTTAATAGGCATAGAATAAAATTTTATTTAAGTATGTGTATTGTTTTTTATTAGGCTAAATACCTGTACGATGTTCATGATATTGGTAACTGTTGACTATATACAAATATTAAATAAAATTGAGATAAAACAAAAAAAACAGCAAAATTTAAATATTTATTGCTTTTACTGCTTGAGATTGGCTTGAGATACCATCCAATTCAAGAAAAAAAAAGAAAAAAAAATCTCCTTTATTGATTCATTAAAAAACACACTGACATTCACGTATATAAAAATATATTTGCTTGGTGTGTAATTTTATACATTTTAACAACAACGTTATGAATAAAAAGTTTTTATTTAAAAAGGGAAATTTTTTGGTATACATGAAAGTCCTTTTTCCTTTTTTAAGGCAATAAATGAAAATTATTATTATTTTTGAAAATTGTCAACTTGGGATGAAATCTCTTTCTCTATTTGTATTTTGAGATGAATATGACAGAAAATTAAATCATAAAATTTTCGGGGAAAAATTTTGGGAAATTTTTAATTTTTGTATATTAGTTTTTGATTGTTTTATAAAATTAAGTTAATAAGAGATTGTATAACATAGAATGATTTACAATATTACAAAAAATAAAAAAAATTTGTAATACACAATTAATTTAATGAAAAAGATGTAATTTTTGGTTTGTATAATAGAAACAAATTTATAATAAATTTATCATTATTCACGAAATATGTGTATATTTTCAAAAATCACAAAATAGGTCGTAATATATCGCGATATATACCGAAAAATGTGCAGTATTAATGTTCACAAGCAAATGTTGCAAATAAAATGTGTTCAGAAACATTTCTAACTTATCAAAAAAATATTTAAATATTATTATGGCTAGCGCAGTTAAATCGCCTGAATTGCTTTTAAAAAATTGTAACAACTTTAAAAAATGCTAACTACTTGCCTGAACTGTTTTACATTTTTAAAATGTCTGATACGATTGATAGTGAATTAACGGTAAGAAAATATAATCTTAATTAAAAATTACAGGAATGAGAAAATGACATAAACATAACACTGTGAATTCAAAAAATAGCATCAGTTTTTATACAACTGTCAAAAATGTATTGCACATGTATGACAATACTGTTTCGCAGTATGTACTCGTATTACGTTTATAAAAATTTCTAATGTTACAAAAACTTGGTTAAAATTTGAAATTTTAGGAAATGATTTAATTGTTTTTTTTTTTTTTCAAATTTTTTATTTAAAAATGAGAAAATTTCTAATGAGAATTCCTTTTTTTATAGTGAAAAGTGTGTTACCAACATAATTACGTTATGGAGGTTAGTATTAAATCAAAGAGCAACTTTCATTTTCCTTTTCTAGTTTTTTAAAAAAAAAGTATAAAGTTTACATAAAGGAAATGAAATCTTTTATATTTTAAGACATCTGCATACTGATCCGGGCAGTTTTAAGACCATAAAAATTTAATTTTTAATGAAAAACAAATAATCTGAAACATAGTTACTACAAAATACATATACATTACATATTTTTACCGTTCTATAATTAATTTCATATTCAATTGGTTAAAAACAAGCTTATTATATTAATTATCTTTATTAATTTTAAATTTCTTCAATTTTTTCAAAATATCAATCAGAAATATAACAATGAAATTAATAAAAAAAAATAATTCTACAAGTTAAAGATGATACAGAACTCTTATCTAACATACTAAATAACTAAACTCATCAAACAAAAACATAACATTGAATTTAAATTTACACAAAAACATAAAAGTGCACAACATTATATTTGATTTTTATGTATGTATGTATAAATTTTATTTTATCAGTAAAATAATTAACATAGATATTACATACTTATATGAAATAAATGAGTATATACAAACTGAATATTTCATTTTTGTGTATATTTTAGGTGTTTGTAAAATAAGATTGTATGATATTTTCATTATTTAAATTTATATGAAATGAATAGCACGATTTAATTTTGAAATAATTTAACGTAACATTAACGAATAAACTTTTAGCAAGGTGAGTAAACTATAAATTGTATGGAATTAGAAATAGTAAACTTTGTTTTGTAAAAAAAACACAAAATAAAGTTTACAATTTAATTAAAGAAATTCGAAATGTAAATTATAATAGTAAAAATTGTAATTGCGAATTAAATTAAATTCGAAAAATATATTTGAAATAAAAAAATATCATTCAATCTTTTATGAATTTATTATGGAGTGAAGAGACACAAAAAAACAAACAAAGTTTAATAGTTTTTAGACTACTTTCAGTAATTTGAAACATTATTTTAATGGAAAATTTATGGGATAGTATACAAGATGTTATTAGAGGAAAACGATTACTTTAATTTTTAGTTTTTTCGTTTACTATAAAGTTTTAATCGCCTTACCTTAAACTCAAATCTGGTGAAGCACAACGTACTGCTACACTTGGTATTTGTGGTACAACTCTCATTGCTAATGCAACTTGATTACGCCATAATTTCAAATATAAATCTTTTTGACTTTCTGTTGGTAATTTTTTTGTTGGTGCTGAACTACGTAAAAGTGAAGCACGATTATCGCTAACAGGACTGTAAAGAAAAAAAAAAAAAAGAACAACCATGAAAATGTTTTCCAAGCTACATATACATATATCAAATTGTATTTTGCAAATACATGTATGTAAAACAAATTTAAATTTTGCCGATACTTACGTAGGATCAATAACATTAAATAATGTGGTGAGCCGAGCATAACAAATAGGCCATGCTTGTGCTACAGCAGAGGGACAATGTTGTAAAATATTTTGCCGTTCCATGAAACCGAATAATAATACTGACCAAGGATCAACTTGTTGTTGCTGTGGACTACTTGATTGTGATAAATTCAATGTTGAGGTAGAAGATTTTGAAGAATCTTTTTAAAACCAACAACAAACAAAGAATAATAATTAAAATATACATATGTCCGTACATATTTTATAATTTCTTATTAAATAATTCAGAAAGAACTTTTACCATCTGTATATCCAGAGGCCCATACTCCACTAGATCTTTCTGTAATCCATTGCAAATCAACTGTTGTGGCATTCATTATTGCAATTTTCTCTGTTTGAGGTAGATGTGGTATACACTTTTCCAAAACCTTTGTGAAAAACAAAAAAAATTGTCAAACAATAAGCATATAGACACATAAGAGTATTGTAGTATTACTTGTGGCAAACATTTATCAATGGCATCTAATAAAGGTGGTTCTGTTTCGGGTATACCTAAAGCTCTCATTAGCATTTTTACTTCTTTTAAAATCATTACAGCTAGTTTTCTTAAAAATGGTTTAGAATTACAAAGTTGTACTAAAGCAAAGCCTTCTACGTAATGCAAAGTCGTAATCAAAGGGATTTCATTTTTTTTATTGCCGCATGTTGTTTCAGTAGCATTGATAACTGTTGTTTGTGTCATACTTGATACACCGCTTGAATTTACACTTGAGCTACCACTAGATGTAGTATTTGAAATGGACGGTTTCTGTATTATTTGGGATGTTTGATTTGATGATGTTTGCTGAGGAACTGAATTATCTTTACCACCAGGTCCTATATTATTTGGTCCGTTATTGTTAGTATTTACGCCATTCATATTTTGTGTGAAAATTACAGTCTTCGTAGAACCAGTATTGCTTCCAATTGTTGTATTTAAGTTTGTTACTGATGATCTCCAAGTATTTAAAAATACTAAAAGTACTCTGGTACAATTTTCCAATAACTGAGGGAAAGTGTCAGTAACGTCTCTGACAAGGAATTGTACATATCCATGTATAATATCTTGCCGCCAGTCTGGAAAATCGATAACCAAAGTTTGTAAAGATTGATGTGTTAACATGCGAAGCTCTTCATCCATATGAACAGTGAGTCGAGATAACATATCAACCAATTCTTGAGATGTCATAGTATCCGGAATTAAACGGGGCACAGCCGCAACACATGTTCTAAATAAATCTATACGAGGTTTCCGTTCACCTGTTAGCATTTCATCAGGCTCTTTATTTTGATTTTGCGTATTTGTCATCATTAGCGGACGTCCATAGTGAACATCAAGAGCTCTTAAGATATCAACAAAAACCCTTCGCACATGTGGAAAATAAGTTGACATGCCTATGCTGCGTGCTGTGTCATCGGTTAACATTTTGTTTAAATAAGTTTTCTTTACCCGAAGCGTATTTCCCGATGGTAAAACACCTACAGTTCTCGGCATAGGTGGTTCGCCATCTTTTTGTTGTAAAGAATCCGCTACTACAAGAAATGCTCTTAATCCAATACTCATTCTTTCCGGTGTCATAATAATCTTAAATAATAAAAATAACAAATAAAGCAACATATTTTGTGTGTAAGTAAATTTAGTATTGTACCTTAATTGAGCGTCCAACGCATAGTAAATCATATACAATTTCACGCATTGCAAAATCCAATCTTTCTTGTGCAATAAATTGAATTATTTTGACAAAAATATTTAATGGTGTATCACGTGGAATAACACCTTTTGAACCTTTTGGAAATAAAGAATTTACAATGCTTTGCAATCTTGAATGAGTAGCTGAATTCGATTCACATTTAATCCTAATCATGTAAACCCAAAGTAAGCGATAAAGTGATTCTAAAGCTACACGGCTCATTTTTGGATCACGATTTTTTAAATTACTTAAACACATAGCTAAGAAACAATGCCAATTACTTAAGAAAAAATTTTTCTGTGAGACACACAACAAGCACGTAACGAGTGGAAACAATGCCAAACGATGCTTAGATTTGGTTGAAGCATCCAAAGTTTGTACGTATAAGAGATCCACGAAATTTTTAACACATGGTACATTTACTTCATTTTTTACTGCTGCGGCTACGGGTACTAAAATTTCGACAAACAAGCCAGCTAGAGCATGTTTAATGTCCTTATCTTTTACTTCTAAAAAATACTGTGCACATTCATGCATAAATTGAAATGACGCTTCAAATTCTTCGATTGGCACCATTTTAACACGGAAAAATTTCATTCCCATTAATAAACTAATAATACTTTGTGTTGTAGTAGGACTTGATTCCTTTGCTCTAAGATCCTTTAATTCGCTCATAAATCGCTTTCTTACGGATGAAAAACGACTTTGTGCTAAGACTCCTATAACCTCAGCATACAAATCAGCTATCATATGTATATTATGAGCGTTTGGATTATTTTGTAGTCCTTCTTTATATTTAAAATGTTTAAAAGCTAAATTTTCGATATTTTTTATTAAATCCTCATGACCTGGATGAAATGGAAGCTGTTTAAGAATTTCTATTAGCGCTAAACAAAAAATGAATTCCACAGCGGCTTCACGTCTTTGCAACTGAAAATCTAAATCAATATTATTTGGTTTTGGTGAAATTTTTTCGACCCTCTTTAGATCATTTTTAATTTCGGTGTCGGATAATTGTCGTCTATGCCAGGCAAGCAGTGTATGAAGTAATGACGGCAGACAATGTTCTGACATTGATCCAAAAGCGCAAATCAACTGATCGAATTGTGGATCTTCACCACGTTGTAATAATTTTGCTAAGTTTTTATCAGCACTTTCTATCATAACTGATTCAATTTTCTTTTCAGCTTGTTGAGTAAAATCACTAAAGAGATTTCGCATAACAATTTCACCTGGTCTTAGACCCATGTCGCCACTCGTTTGTAAATCTACTATAGATGTTCTAGATGGTATACCCCAGGGTAACAGGGCCTGTCTACTGGAATTTTGAACAACTAATCTAGAAGCATCAGAACCTAAAATATATAAGTTATTTCAAGGATTTTATATTATAAACAATTTTTTTGTTGTTTTATACCTATATTATTGGCATTAGCTTGGAAATCATTGTAAATTGCTTCGGAATTGGTGTTAATTGTTTTTGGTGGTTGTATAGATCCAACATTGGTATTTTTTGCAAATACTTTTGGTGTATTAGCTAACTGATCATTAAGTACTGAATTACGATTACTTAAAGGTTGTAATACCTGTTGGTTGTCATTTAAGGGAACTTGTTGATTTTCATCTAATTGCAACAAGGTTGCAGGTAAATTAGAGCCGGATGCATGCAATTCATTTGGTTGGCTTGAATCTGTAAATAAAAATAGTTGTGTTTTAAATAAATGGTTAAATTTAAAAATATAAATTAAGAATGCTTATAATTATTGGAGCAAGTAATTATCCAATAACATCTTCATTAAAAGAAATTGAAATTCGATCAAAAAATATTTAATTTTTTAGATTTTCAGTTTTTCTGTTAACTTCATGTAAGCATACATACTTAAAATATAAAAGCCTGATGATTTTGTCAGCATTTAAGTATGTGTAATGAGCCAACAATAGTGAAAAAATAAAGAAATATGTGAACTAAAATGAATAATGTACGTTAAATCCAAATAAATACTATTTATTTGTATTTAAGATACATAATTATAACAGAGAAATAACAGAGAAATTTGAGAAATGCTAAATATCTTTCTAGCAAATGTTATTTCCTTCCTTTGTTACTCATCTACTAATTATAATTCAATCTTTCTATTTTATTTGCAATAAACTGTGTATGTATTTGTTATGACAATCATAACAGTTAAAATATTTTTTTATTAAAATCGGTGTTACCATTTTACTACAATTATAGTATGCCTTAATGCCTATTAACATCGAAGAGTAAATTTAGAAATTTATTATAATTGTACTCATATGCATATCAAAAGACCTTCCCAAATAAATTAAATCTGTAAATTTTTTTTTTTTTTATTTATTTTCTTTGACAATAAATCATTTTCTGTCTATTAAATTGATTATTGGCTTTAATATAAAATATCGAATTTTTTAGTTTATAAAACTAAACTATTAAAATTATGACAAAATTATTTGAGCAAATACATAAGTTGATAAGAATTTCCGTTAGTTCAATGTCGAATCAGTCGAATAAATTGAAAAAGTTTATTTCTTATTTTTGATTAATCTTCTGAATATAATTTTAAAAGGGTGTTTGTAATACAAATAGTACAATATGGATGTTGACATAGAGAATATGAAAAAAATTTGTTCTTTAACCTTTAAATCTTTATACACCTTTACTTATATTGCATACACATATTCATTCATATCCAATATGTGTGTATGTATAAGGAATAAACTATCCGCCAAAAGCTTCTTAAACACCACGTTTTTTAATCATATACCTACATATTAGAATTTTTTCTTTATTTTTACATAATTTGTTTATTTATATGCAAGGTAGATAAACCGTCATAATGCAATTATAAAAAAAAAAAAAATTAAAGAATATCAGCACAAAAAAAGAAAAATGAAAATATTTAATATTTTTAATAAATTCTATACTATAAGGTACGTGAAAAATCTTCATACGAAATATTTGAAAAAAAAAATATATATCCAAATTTTTAATATTATAAATTGCAGATTTGTAATTTTTAATATTATATATTGATGATTGATAATGCACGACTTGAAAGATCAGTTGGTCATCTCTAGCTCTACCCAAACGCCCAATGAAAACAACTCTCCGAGACCGATATTTCTGCTAAATCCGAACAACATTTTCGGGAAAATATCCCACAACGATATACCCTCAAACGAATGTCAACTTAAGCTGTCCCTTCTCTTATAAATCAAAGGTTCACCATCATTCCGAAGACGCGTTTCCCTTTTCTCACAGAACACGTAAGATCAATTAATTTAATTAATAAAAAAAATTGTGAGAATTATATTGACCAAAATAAAAATTTGGTTCTAAATTGAACACTTCCGTATATCAGTTAAAATTGAATATATGTATATAAAACATATATTATTAGATATAAATTAAATAACATCAATCATAATTCTTATTTATAAACGATTTTAAACATAACATTTAACAATATGAATATTAAAATATATTATAAACGAAAATTTTATTTTATAACAGCATTTGCTAATCTTATAAATTTAAGAAAAAATTAAAAGGAACTAATATTATGTATAAATAAATTCTAAAGATTTTTTTACTTACATTTTTACAAAAAAAAAGAAATACGTGCCTAGAAAACAAGTGCCTACGTATGCTACTCGCATTATTTTATAAGTTACGAAAGAATTAAAAATAGGAAACAAATTACAAATGAGTTTTACATTTTTACCTTTCCATCTTCTAAATCCTTGAAAATTCCATAACATTAAAATATTTAAATTATATTTTTACTGTTATACTTTTTACTGTTATATTTTTTTTTTTTAACAAAATTTTCTCTTTTAGTTCTTTTCAAAAAATAAATTCTTTTATTTTAATTTTAATCTTTTTTCTATATTTAATAAAAAATCTTTTCCGGTTTAATACTACTCTTCTTAAAGATCACTGAACTAAAAATTTATAAGTGCACAAAAAAACAAAAAAAAAAAAACAAAATTAATATTTAAAAATAATAAAAATTTTTTAATAATTTTTGTACAAAGATTTTCTTATTTTTTCCATATTTCATGAGGCCCCGACGTGCGACAAAACTTGAACTTCAACTGAAGATATTTTTAACCTTGAATCATTTTTCCTAGCCAATTAGCATTAATTATTATTATTGAATTTTATAGTTTATTTAATTTTATTATAAATTTTATATGTTTGTTTTTTATTTTGCTTTCTTTTCATAATATTTTTTCGCAAAGCGTTTGTTGTACCTTTAAAATATTTTTTTTTTTTTTTTTTAGTGTTGAAATTAAAGGTAATATGTACAACATTATATATAAAAATATTATAGTGTTCTGCTTTTAATATATTTTTGCATAAATGTGATAAATAATAATTTTATTTAATAATATGTTACAATTGATGTTCGAATTTGATTTATTAAAGAATTACAGATTATTTCTAATTAAATGTATATTTAATAATAAATGTATCGTGTGTCCAATGTGATGATTTGGTTAATATTGTAATATAGACTAATTGGTAGAGATTGAATTTTAAGGTATCGACATTTGGAAGCAAATAGTGTTGGCCTACTAAAAGTTGGAAGGAAGATGATAGTAATTTATCATTATAAATAAATCAAAGCGAAAAGCTTAGTTATGCTCTCTTATGAGGGTGATATTGCTATGAATCTGATTTTAATTAAAATTCTGTAAATTAAATTGAGGATTTAAATAGCAATATTTTAAAAAAAAAAAATTTTAATATGCTGCAGTCAACATTTGAATTTAAAATTGAATTTGAATTTGACTAAAATATTTGAGATTGGATATTAAGTTAATAGAGAACAAAAAAAAAATATAGGTAAAAAATTTAGTTAAAATATTTTAATAAAATAATTCTCTAATAAAATTCAATATTTCATATTTGATTTTATAATATTTTTAATTTATTTAATTGTGTTTAGTAAATATAAAAATTTTAATTTATAATAAAAAAAAAAAAAAACAAATTGCAAATCGTATTTTTATGACAAATAAAATTAACCAATTTCTAAGCTTTTTAAAAATAATTTTTCTGACCACAATTAATAAGCATTGAATTTTATACAACACTTAAGTGTTATTAAAAAATTAGTGTGTTATCGAAATTTTAAATACTTAAAACAGTGCCAATATGTTATGAAGATTATAATAAATTTCACTTTCACGCAGTAACACAATTAATGTGATAGTGTTCTAAAAAAGAAAAAAAAAAACAAAATGGATTCAAAATGCATATAAATTTATTGTAAATGTATTATGAAAATCAAATTTCTGAATAGTACACATATCAAAAAATTGATATTGAATACTTTGTTATAATAGTAATAATAAATGCATTTTTGATAATAAATTATCTTATATTTTTTTTTCAAAAAGATTAAAGTTATTATTAAAATTTATTTGTATTTAAGTGATAAAATAAAATTTCTATTTATTATTTAAATTTATATGTAATTTTGTTCAGTTAATATTAAAATTGAATTTAATTATTCAACATTTAATAAAAAATACTTTGAAATCAAATGATTTTCGAATAATTAATTGATATTTTAATTAAGAATATTTTGTAATACTATAAAACTTGAATATTTGATTACATTTTATTTTTACTGAGGTTTTTTAAATTGAATTCCAGAGAACAATATTGTTATTCAAGTAAGTATGATAGTAATATATAAAATAATTTGATTCTGAAATTTAATTTAAAATATTTAATAAATATTAATTTACATTAAATTTATATTTAAATAGATTTGTTAATTTATTTTGAATTAGATTTTAGTGTTTTTATATAATTAATTCTATTAATCTTTAATTGAAAAATAAAATAAAACATATTTAAGATGGAATAAATTATGAATAATAATAAATATTATAAAACATTTTATTAGTTAATAATTAATCATTAAGGCAAGTTAATATTAAATTTACAATTATGCTTGTTTGTTGCATATCAAAAATAATTTTATGTTTATTAGAATTATTCAAATATTATGTGGAATTATAATCAATATAATATTAACTAATATTTTATTTATTAAGATAGTTATTTAAAATATAATTTTCAATAATTAAAATTTCATTCTTATTTGAAATTTTAAAGTATATGACAAAACAGTGCTGTATGACGAAATTTTTTTCACATATATTTTATACAAGAAATATTTATTTAAAATTTTTATTAAATTTTTCATATTGAAAATTATTTTATGAGTAATTTAAAAAAAAAATACAATACAAAAACCTCAAACAATTAATAAAAAATTTTAATGTATTTATGTATGACAGTGCTTGTTAAATATTATTTTTATTAAAAAAAAAAACCAATATTATTTTTTTTTTAATTTTCCTATGAATCATTGTTTTAATATTATTCTGATTGGGTACACCCATATAACTGTTATATTAAATATATATTAAATTTTCATTTCATTTCAACAATCCTTATAGTTAAAATTTCAAACATCAAACGTAACATATTTTTTGGCGTATATATATAATTGTATATTTAAAAATACAATAAGTATATATATAGAATTAAAAATTAAATAAATTCCCAAAATATTTTAATTCATAAATTCACTAACACAAAATAAACATTTAAATACAAAATTATTTTCAAATTTTATATTAAAAATGTACAATAAAATATCCAAATAGGTACAATATAAAATTATAATAGTATAACAAATTTCTTTGACATCACATTTGAAAATTGTCCATTGCCATATATTTCAAATTAAAATAAATATAAATTGTTTTTAATATTATTGTACATTAAAAATATTTTTATTATTTATTATTATTATTTTTTTATTATTCTTGTTTCTGCTTATTAAATAAATACATTGATCTATCTGTATAACAGAATAATAAAAAAAAAAAAAACGATTAAAAGAAAATTATTTGTTCAACAATAATTTTCTTAAAATATTCTGAATAAAATCTAAACATACCAAGAAAAACGCGATTTTCGCTTGAAAAGCGAAAAAACACTGTGAAAAAATGCAAATACAAAATAATATATTTTGTAATTAAGAGAGAATAAAATAAAATTGGAATACAACGTAAAATAAAGAAAAAAATATTTATTTTTATATATATAAAGATATTTAAAGCTTTTTTACACCACCATTCATATGTAATAGAGCATACGTTTTCACTCCCTAATAAACGCTTAAAAAAATATATTTTTTTTACCACCCTGTAAAACTATACAAAAGAAAACATGCAAAGCAAAAAAAAAGAAAAATTTAAATACGTTAGAATGAAAATACGAACAAAAAATTAATAAATTAGATAATATGTATTAAAATATTAGTTGAACTTGTTAACTATAGGAATGTCTTTTTAATATAAATAAAATTTTTCCAAAAAAAAAAAACCAATTTGAAATTTCAATTGTTAAAGTCGCATGTTTTGACATCATTACATATGATTCTAAAATTTGACATTTTATCTTCAAACTAACCACAAACTCTTACAGAAAATTATGCAGGATATTATGCAGAAAATAGCAAAAAAAAAAAATACGTAGTTTATGGCTGAAAAATATGAAATAAGTCAAATGCGTTATCAACTTGTAAAATTGAATAGAGAGGTTCGTGCTACATAGTGTTCAGTTACAACAGTTTTTTTAACTTAGAATGAGCTAAAATTTTTTTTTTAAAAAAAAGATGAATAATTTTAAAATTTAATTTTTAAATGTATACAACATTAGTATTCTTCTGCTCAAATTGAATTCAGATATTTAAAAAAAATTTACAAACCGCTGACATAATTAAAAATTCATTATCTTTTTTTTTAAACTTGTAAAATAACTTTCTTCCTAATTTAAATTATGCACCCTTATTGTAAATCTCATTCGTACTACTGAAATTCAGAAATATTACGAATTTCATATTGTGAATTCCGAAGAAATAAAATTGTATTCAGAAATTCATAATAGAGTAATTATGAATTACACTTGTAATGAAAATAAATGTTAAAATTTTACAAATGAAATTTTTAAACGTAGATAGCCAGTATTCAAGAGTGGTCTGTTAATTTTTGTTTATTTGTTTTAAATACTTGTTTATTATCCAATCGCAAATTCCTTTCTCGATTTTCTCCTTCTTCTAAAACAACTACAGTAAAGGAAAACAAGTTCAAATTAATTATTAATTTTTTGTCAATTTAAATAAAATGTCTATTATTATTTTTAAATATCTACTATGAAATTTGAAAAATTTAAATGTTGGCACTTGATTGATCGATTTCGACACGCCAAAAAATAATGTAGCCATTGCAGATTCCTAATCTCACAAGTGAAATTTATAATTACTTAAAAGCCAACGTGCGTAAACTAGTTTGAAATTCATGGAATTCTACGAGTCAGATTTACAATAAGGGTGATGATATTTGTATTTTCGTTTTAAATATTTATTGGAATCGTTTGAAATATATATATATATATATATATATATATATGGAAATCGGCATTACAAATAAATGAAACAGTTTTAAATTTCTGTTATCATAATATTGGTTTACTACTAATTCTAAACAAAGAATTATTATAATTATCATAAAGAAATTGAAAATATTATTAATATTTATTTATTTATTGGTGTATCTTTAATAGTCAAAAATAAAATACTAAATAGTATTTTCAATATTTTATGAACTAATCAATTACAATATAATTTAAAATAATCTTACCTAATTTTCTACAACATACGTTATAAATCATTAATAACCACTATAATACTATTTACAAAAAAAAGAAAAAAATGCGAATAAGAAGAGTCAAATAATAATCGATTTGATTTATATATCCATAATAAATATTATCCACATAATATCTATAACTATAATAACTTTTATACAATTTAATAAACATTTAAAGCTCATTTAGTTTTCCAATTTTTTCACTAAGTGATTAAACAAATTTCTGATATAAATTCGTTAATTTCACTAAAACTATATTTATATAATATTTGTTTAACAAATATAATTGGAAGAAAATTTATAAAAATCATATTTATTTGTTACATTGTTATTTACTCCAAAATATTATAATTTTAATAGTTACAATTATGTAAGAAAATAATATTTGAATAATGCAATAAATACAAATAAAAAGAATTACACCGTGAGGAAAAAAAAAAAAAGAATTACAATAAACAAAGTAAATAAGTTTCTCAATCGTTTTATAATATAAATAAATAAAATTTGGAAAGCTTTCATTTATTTTCACCCTTTGTGTAAATATATTACCACTATAAATTACAATACAACAAATTATTAAGGCAATTGAACAGAATATTGTTATCATAAAGGTTCTGGTTGTTTTTTTATTATTATTATTATTATTTTGTGATTCTTTCTTTAATTTTAATGCGACCATTAAGTTAACATTAATTATTGTGATAAAGCGATAACATGTGTTGTGATAAGAATGCGTCTTTCCCTACTTAAAAAAAAATATGAAATAGCTTATTTATTTTATACTGGCCGTATTGTAAACTTATTTGAATTTCAAATAAATTCCAAATTACGTTCCAAAATCCGTAAAAACATGCTTAAAGTTTTCAAAGATTTTTTAAATATTTTTTTATTTTGAAATGCTGCAAAAATGTTTTAAATTTAAAAGGATTTACATATAGAAAAATGTGACATATACAAAATCTGGAAAAACAAAAATAGGGGGAATTATCGATAATTCAGATATGCAATGAAAGTTCTAAACTAAATTTTTAAAATTTTCTTGCATTGTGAACTTATAAATCTGCAAAAACTGAATATTTTACTTTCGTAGCTGAGCCGAAAAATTACAAACAAAAAAAAACGAATTTTTTTTTAACCAAAATTGTCGATTTTTTTTTTAGCAGAAATTTATCCAACATGATATTTCTGCACATTATGAATTTTTTAATCTATCGAACGTGGTTTTTATTAAGGCCTAAGTTATAGTTAAAGAAATATCAAAAATCCCCTAGTCAGTTCCTTCCCACTTATGATGCATGAAAAGAGTTTCAATATTAAAGGTAGCACTTTACGTGCTTGTCTGAATTAAAGAATATCATCTTGTTTTTCGCTGAGTATCTACTATGCGTAATAATTTAATACGTGCCTATATACAAAAAAAAATTAAATAGTTTATGATACGAAGTATTGAAGGAGTTCGGGAAGTACCATAAGGAAATCAGCTTTTTACAAATACTAATTAAATTTTAGTATTAAAATTTTCTAAATTTGATTTTTAAGTTTAAATATTTTGTACATACTAATTGTTTGTAGTATTTAATTTTTATATTTTGGTTTTTTTATCGAAAAAAGATATGATCAATTTTTGTGTTATCAAAAATGTTCATAGGTATTGAATAAAAAAAAAAAAAATTAACCATTATTAATTTTATCATTAAAATTTTCACTTTGTTTAAAATTATCAGCTGGAAGAACCTTCAACTTCTTTGAAATTTACAAAGAACAATGGATTGTTGATGCAAAAATCTTTTAAAATATTCCAATTTTTTTCTATAAAACAATTATATTAAAATTAAACAGTTTATTAAGGAATAATTTTGAATATGAAATGAAGTAAGCTATTAAATATACTTGAAATGATTAATTTAATAAGTTTTTAATATAAATTCAGTTAAATTTTAAATAAAATTTCAATATAAATGCCTTGATATTCCCAATATCAAGAGCAAATAAAAAATAATCTTCAATAATTAAATCTTGTAAGTAGTAATGTAGTATAGATAGTAACATATATATACGTATCTAATAAATTGGATGGGCATACCTAACTATACCTACTCACGTATCTATCTAATTGTAAAATAAATTTCGTTTTCCTGTGTATATCAAGTGTGTATAAAAATCTGGAGTTATCCAAGTATACCTATATATATATATTATTATTATTATTATGTACATATATATAGGGCCATGTATATCAAAATAAAAACATTAAGTGCATATCACCAGAAATTGCACTAAAATCTACCAGGTGTTTAGATTTTATAAATAGAATTTATAAGCGAAAATATTAAGTATACAATAAAAATATTGATTTTTTTGCCGGCTTTATTTTTCCTTTTTTTTTTGTTTTCATATTATGAAACATTCATATATATTTTATCTTATGGGTATTTAAAATAAAATATACTTATAGGACCTTTTTTTTGGAATTAAAGTTAAAAATTCTTTTCAATGAAGATGCCGTCTACACCCTAATTGTTCTTTCGTTTTGTTTTTTTTTATATAAGTACCTATAACATATAATCGATTAAATATGTGGAGTCGCAATTGAAAATCTTTATAGAGAAATTGAAAATTTTGAGTTTAAATTTTAATATATTTCAAGTTTTTTAATTAAAATTGCCAATTATATTTTAAATAAAGAAACACCATTGTTTTTGATACTTGATATTCTTTTCCGGAAGATTTTCTAAAAAAAAGAAAAAAATGGATGGTAGGTGGTAATTTATCTTACCAGTTTGAGTTTCATCGTCTGTTATTTCTTCAATATTCTCTTGAACGTTTTCCATTATAGAAATTTTATTAACTTAACTAATTTCCAATAATTTAATCATTTAAATTATTAATCGTTTTTATTTATAAAAGCATTATTTTAAAAAATAATTTCTTTTTATAATATTAACACTTTTTCAGTTATCACTAAAATTTTATAAATTTCTCGATTGTCAAATAAGATCAGCTGTTCTATTTTCTCCTTCATATTTTGTACTAAAATTGTTCTAAACTCGATTAATTCTCATTTTAATCAGTTTACATTCAGCAAATTACTTAGTGAATTTGATTTTTCATTGCTTGTCATGGGGATTTTAATAAAATTAAAATAAAAAACTCCAGATTTTAAGAATTACTAAAAAAATAAAAATTAAAATCACAAAAATTTAAAGAAATTTTATATTTTTCATTTGAAATTCAAGAACAAAAATTTGTATTGATTGTTTCATCATATTTGTATTGCCCTCAAAATTTTATAGGAAATTAGATTAGTTTGGATTGAGCAAATACATTTAGGTATGTAAAATAGTGAGTTCAACCTTATTACGGCGGCGCGGTAAATCTACTTTTTCAACAAAACAAAAGTTTTTCTTAATTCTCAGTAGTTCTCTGTAGTCAATTTATTATAAAAATGTAATTATTTGCATACTGCAGTACTATTCTTGCATTTTAAAATATGTATAAAAATCTTGATCGCCATTATGCAACGGAATATATTTTTACAAAAAAAGTATAAAAATTATCATTAATTAATTCTTTTTGAATTATTCTTAAGAAAATTTACTTTTAGTTCCCTAAACTTCTGTTGAAAAACTTTGTTGCATACAAATTTTTTTGATAAGTGTTATTGTAGATTCACCTTTAAAACATGTGTACTAAAAATTAATGCATGCGTATTTCATTTTAGGTAGAATAATAACAAAAATCATATGATTGCTTGTTGTCACGGCAACAATATTCTTACTTCAAAATTTGACATTACTTGATGAGGAGGAGAAATTATTTATATTTTATTATTTTCCTGGTTGATATTTTGGTTCCGCAAAAAATAAAACATTCTTTTCCGTATTTTAAGAAAATAGTACAATGGAAGTTCAAGTTCATCCATTAACAAATGATCCGACTGCGGCTTGGAAGGAACTTTCACGTACACAGAGAGTGATTAAAGGTAATGAAGGTTATATATTTAAAAAATAAAATACATTTGAATTCTAAGTTATGAAATATGAAAATAAATCATTGATAGCAATATTGAAATTGAGAATAAATTGAAAAGTGTTAATCCATTCTCGAAAAATTTATAGTAAATGTATATTCACATTCAATTGAATAATATGGTTAATGTGACAAATATTTAAAAACGATATTACCTAAGAGGGGCTTAAAAAGGTTAATGTTCTATAGCCATGTGTTTGTAATAAATGATTCATGTAACAAGAATCGTTCATCACTTTTTGTCAATAAACTTTTACTTTTATATTCAAAAATATTTTGCACATTACCATTTCTATTTCAGTCACAATGAAACCACCATCAACCACTTGCCCTTACAATAAACTTCGGATAGTATGTATGTCTGATACACATTCGCTTACACCTTATATTAAGGTAATAAACTACCTACATAGATATATACTTGAGAATAAATGTGCAAAATGCAATAATTTGTAATATAATTTTTAGTTTGATATACCTGATGGCGATATATTCATTCATGCAGGAGATTTTACAAAATGTGGAAGATTACAAGAAGTTACAGAATTTAATGAATGGATAGGTCGTTTACCTCATAAGTAAATTATATATTTACATACATACCTAGCTATATTTTACTGATTTTAATTTATTTAAAAAAAGGCACAAACTGGTGATAGCAGGAAATCATGAACTTAGTTTTGATAACAGTTTTACACATCCATTTCAAAATAAACAATCATTAGAACGGTATGTAAAACTTAAAAATTTGCAAGAAATTGTATATGCTTACATATGTCCAAGTGTGTATAATTTATATAACATTTTAGAACAAAAGGTGCTGGTCTTTCAATATTGGACGAAATACCTACATTGGGGAATGAAAAAAAGAATTTAGAGGAGGCAGTACAAACCCAAAATATTAAAGATTATCTTACAAATTGTTATTATATCGAAGATGAAATGATTGAAATAAATGGTATCAAAATATATGGTACACCATGGCAGCCAGAATTTTGTAAATGGGCTTTTAACGTTCCACGTGGAAGGCATTGTCTTGATATGTGGAATAAAATTCCAGCAGGAGTCGACATACTTATAACCCATACACCACCTGTTGGCCATGGTGATCTATGTTGCTCTGGAGTTAGAGCTGGTTGCGTTGAATTACTATCAACCGTACAACAAAGAGTAAGAAAATGCTACTTCATTTTTATAATTATTATTAGTGTTTTCATGAAACTAAAAAAATTTAAGGTTAAACCAAAGTATCATGTTTTTGGACATATACATGAAGGTTATGGTATAACATCAGATGGTAGAATTATCTTTGTAAATGCTTCAACTTGTGACATCAATTATTATCCAAATAATCCCCCAATTGTATTTGATATTGCTTTACCAAAAGGCTATGAAAAAAACTAAAAGAAGTGTTCATTGAAAATTTCGTTAATTTATAACTTCAAATTTTGCAGATTACAGCTCATTGTAAATAGAAAAGAAAATTTATAAAAAATGTGAAATATTTATAGAAAATAATTGTATTCAAATTTTTAAAATGCATGCGCTTATTAGTTAAGTGTCTCGTTAAATTTTAAAACGAGAAAATATTTAATAATTACCATAACAATATTTAATTAAATCCCTTATTTTTTGAAAATAAATTATTTATGCATATGTATTTTGTAAGTATTGTATTTTTTGATTGAATTTTTATGTAACTTTTTTTTTTTTAATTTTTTTTGGGAATTTATTGTTAGAACGATATAAAAAAAATATTGCAACCAAAATGATTTTATTTAATAATAAAAATATATATATTTAAAATTTTATAATTAGAAAAAAATATGAGCATGTATAATTATAATAGGATGATTTCATTAATTCGTATGATTCGAAAAATTAAACACTTTTTAAAATTATATGCATTTAAATAAACATGTATATCATAAAATATTAAAAAATTGATTGTGAAATATAGATTTCAAAAATAAATTGCCACAATTTAAATATTAAAAAGAATTTCTTAATATATATTATTATATCGTAGAAATCTAGTCAACTTCGAATTTGTGAAATCAAAATTTTTAATTACAATATAAGTTTAAATTAATAAAAAAAAACTTTTGATAGTAATATAAATATAAGTATGTTTTAATTCAATCAATTATTTGTCAATTTCAATCAACAATTGCGTAACTATTATAATATTATGGTGGTTTAGTATAAACTTTTATTTAATACAAGGTCGTTAAGCGTGTTAAGGAAGGTAGGTGTGGGTGATAACTGATAAGTAACACACGCTTTTAATTTCTTTGCTTATCTACAGAACGAACGATTTTAGAAATCAATTCCATCTTCAACACATGCAAAGTTACGATCTATGGCTTTTTCGATATTTAAAGAATTAACTTTTAACTCTTCTAAGAAACTCTCTATTACAAATAACTTGCCGCAGTTTTAAGGAATAACGAAAAAACTGCGATTTAAAACATGAGCATCCCTATAATTTTATTCAATAATTTTATTATATTAATTCCTTTTTGTAATTATAAATAAAAATAAATTTATTATATCCTTAAAAAATAATTATGGTTTTACGAAGCAAAATATTTATAACAATATTTTATAACTTAATTAAATGCTACTTGTTTTACCAAATTTTTGTAAAAGATTCATACATTTTTTTTTTTTATAAATTTTATAATACAATTTAATTAAATTTCATATAATATAACACATCATTTAAAATTTATAATTCTATGAATTTAATTTTATAATGGATAAATTTTTTTCTACTTAATTATAGAGATTTTATTTTGTAAAGAATGAAATTTATTATTAAAAATTGAAATAATTTATAAATTAATTTGGAGTTTCTTTATAAAATTTAAATTTAAAATCTTTGAATCACAATTATTAATATTAAAAATATTGAAAAATTTCTATATATTTTTCCACTCAGTTCTTGTATAGTTAAGAATTACACTTTAATATCATTAATAATTAAAATTCCCTTTTTTTTTTCATATTTATATTTACATATGATTACGTGAAAATTATCAAGGAATTCTGAATTTTATATTTTTTAAATACATTTTACAAAACAATATACACAATATAAGTAGGCATTTTAAACCTCAGTATCGTTTATAATGAATTTTCCTTTCATAATATATTTCTCAATTTTGATTTTTAATGGCATGAGTACATTCAAAATTATAAAATTAACATTTTTCTTTCTGCAGACAAATTTCTGCAACATTATACCATTAAAAAATATAAAATTCACACAATTTATTGTATATTAAAATTTTCTAATATAATTTTAATATACAATAAATTCATAATGTTCAATCATTTTTTAAAGATTGTTTTATTCTATTCCAAAACATTAATTTTAGTTCGTTATCCTTTTGGAAATTACCAGTTGTTGCCGGCCACTTAATATAAGTTCGTAAGTCCATTAAATGTTGCAATGCCCTTGGTCTAATATTATTTGGTATTTCTTCTAATAAAACTAATACTAGTGGATTACCTTGAGGATCAAATAACCTAAAAATAAAAATTAAATAAATAGTCTGAAATTATGTAAATTTTGATATAACAGTAATGAAATTATATATTTAAGAAACTATAGTAAAAAAAAAATATATCGGTAGGTATTTAAATAAAAATAATACAAACTTTAACAAAAATATAACAAATTCTATTTTCTTTTTATTATAAATTATTTTATTTACCTTTTTTGAGCAAATTGCATTTCAAATTTACACCAATTACTTTGTAAAAAACTATTTGATATAACTAATAATAAACTTCTTGATTTATCCATATGAAATATTATATTTTCCCAAATAGTTAAGCCCACCTAAAAATTTTCAATATAAAATTTAATTAATATTTTTTTAATTAATTTATAAAAATTGTGATTTTATACCTTAAATTCACGTTCATGTAAGCAAATTTTTAATTCTTTATCAGAATCCATATTTGGTATTAATTCTTCTAAAATCCATTCTCTATCATGATCCGAATAACTTACAAATACATCATATTTATAATTTTCATTATTATTTAATTCTGAATTATAATTTATATTTTTTCCATTTATAAAACCAAAATATTTTTTAATTTTATGTATTATTTTTTTAATTTTCTCTTTTTTAAAATAACCAATTGCAAAAATTGTTGATACGGCAACAAATACAACAACACCACATATTAAAATTTTTGCTGTTTCATTTAATTCTTCATAAGTTATATCTTTACTTTTGCAATGTGAAATATCATTTAATTTGAAATATTTTGTACCACTAAAACACCAATAATCTTCTTCATTATAATCTAATAATTGAAATGTATATTCATGTTCATAATTTACATCATTTGAATGAAAATTTTCAATAGATGTAGAATTTTTTAAATTTTCTAAACTTTCAATATATTGATTATAGTATTGTTCTATTAAAACTTGATTCATTAAATGATCCCAAGCACCAGATGGTACTTTTTTATATAAATAATTTACAAAATCTTCACCTTTATTATTACTATTTCCATTTTTGTCAGCATGATCAATAAGTGATCTTAGATAACATTTACAAACGAAATTATTTTTACCTAAAATAAAAATAAAAATTAATAATGTTAAATGATATTTTATATTTTATATAAAAAGATAAATCTTTAAATTTTAAATTCTTGTCCTATTAATACGGATACCTAAACTTAAATATTGTGTACTTTACAATCGATTCTAACTTAATGAGTAATTTGCAACGAAAATTAAAATTTTTGAACTTTTATGTATGGGTTTAAAATAGAGTTGCCAACATAGTTATAAGTACGAAATAAAAATTTCTCGAAACATTCCGTGAAAGCTTTGATTTCATGCACATATCATTCGATCTGATTTAAAAGTGATAAAATTTAAATCGTTTCATATTTTCAAAATAAAGATTAAAAATCAAGGTTGCCTCTTCGCAAAGATACTATTTTTTCGTAATTTTCTCAACATTGTAAAGGAATTAGTTTTGCACTCTAAATTGCTATACTAATATAATAATATTAGTCATAAGAATAAAATTTTAACAAATTCTTATCACAAAACTATACATGCATACCTACATACATACATATATAATAAAATATTTGGTCAGAAGTATAATATACATATGAAAAAACAAGTATGATAAGATGTACATATAATTGTTTACAGGTGTTAGAACAATTTGATGTGGGGTAAAAACACACAATTGTCAATCAATTAAATTATTTTGCTTTATATTTTAAAGTACTTATTTTTCAAACATTATTATTATTAATATTTAATACTAAGTGTTGTTGTTGTTATTAAATAAATATTTTAAAGAAATAGAAAAATGTATATGAATGTGTCTTATTATGAAAAATGTTATTCTGTACAATATAAGTATGAGCAGAAAGAGGTTAAATTAAATATAATTACTTACTTAATGCCATAAAATCCATTTTCTTAAAATCTTTATACATTTCCGGTGTAATCATATTAATATTATTTTCTTGTATATTTAATATTTTTAAAGCAGTATTATTTTTAAATATTTGATAATACCAATTTCCAATATGATTTGCACTTAAATCTAAATATCGTAATTTTCTTAAAGTTGAAAATGTTTCATTTGTTAATGAATTTATATTATTTACTGATAAATTTAAATATTCTAATTTTTTTAATTTTCCCAACCAAAAAATTTTTTTAATTGCTGAATCAGATAACCATAAAACTTTTAAACTATTCTCTAATCCTTGAAATGAATTATTATTTAAATTAATTGCAACATATGGATTACCAGATAAATCTAAAACTTCAATTGATTCTCTTGAAAATATTTGATTATCTAACATTTGAATTGATGATAAACATAAACCTAAATATTTTAAATTATTATTAAAATGATGAAATGCTTTTGTTTTTGGTGATATTCTTGTTCTTGAAAAATTAATATATTCTAATTTTGTTAAATTTTTAAATGTATTTTCATCTATTGACATACCACCAATTTCTAATAATTCAATATATGATTCAAATGATAAAAATTCATCATTATTATATAAATGTAAATTCATTGATGATAAATCTAAATTATTTAGATTTGGTAAAATTGAGAATGTATCATCTGTTATTCTTATTATATTATTTTTAGATAAATTTAATGTATGTAAATTAGTTAAATTTACAAACATATTTTTTACAATATATTGAATATTACAATTTGCAAGATTTAAATGTTCTAAATCAATCATTTTTGGAAATCGAGCCCATCCAATCATTGAGTAAATATTATCTAAAATGACAAAATAAAAAATAAATAATTAATTTGAAATTTTAAAATATAAGATTTATTAAAATTAAAAAAATTGTAATTCTTTTTTAGAATTGTTTTATATTTCCCTAACTATCCTAAGTAACCTAACTTGACTGATTAAAATCTTGCTCAGCAGCTAATTTTAATAATGTTTACAAGTTTATTAGAATCTTAAAACAATAAGAATTTGTCTTGTCCTAGAGTGTTTTAGGCAAGAATTTTTTAAGTTATATTTTTCTAATTGTATTTAAGAAAGCTTTATTTATAGCTATATTACAAAAAAGAAAAAAATAACTTGTGTAATTAAATTTAATACTGGAATATTGTATTCGAAAATTGTTTACTTAATTTTCATTTTTATATTTTCTTATCGAAATTCACTATAAATATTTTTAATATTAATTTTATCTATTATAATTTTTATAGTACATATACAATAGTCTGAAATTTAAATTTTTAGGTTAATTAAACTTGATATATATAATAAATGATAAAGTGAAATAATGAAATTAATATATTTATATGTATATACGTTATTCATAATTATAATAATTTATTATAGAAGTTATGACCTAGTTCCTGGCTTTTAGGTGTATATATACTTTAAAATCTTGTTACTAAATTAATTTACTAAATTAAACTTAGGTTATTATTATTAGAGTAATTTTTAATCTGAAGACGTACATGCTATGATGTAATTATAATAACATCCTAAAATACAATTTAATCTCTCATGAAATTGGGTTTGAATTTAGTTTGGCATCCTTTTGATTTAAAGAATTAAAAATTCGTTGTATTAAATTGTATGAAAATCCTAAAAGAAAAGAAATTTTCAATATTTAGCTACTTATACTTTTAAAACTCAAATTTACTTCAAAATATAAAAGTTATCTAAGCAATTTAGTATAATCCTTTTATTTTTATATAGGATTATTGAAATTGTCTCGACCTGGTTACAAAAAAGAAAAAAAAAGTAAAATGTACTACTATTATTCTTTGTAGAAAAATAAAAGAATAAGAATGATTGCTATACTGATTAATAGTGATTTCTAATGAATTAATGTATGAACATTTTGTATAATCAGTCATTAATATTAATTAGCAAGTATTTATATAAGACATACACATATGTATATATTTTAAATTTAAACGTGTATGTGTAAAAAGAGGGAAAGTAATTAAAGATTTTTCTTATCATAGTCACGAAATTCAAATTATTTTTTTTTTTATTATTATTCTTTATCAGTTAATACTAGTTACTAATTTGATACTGAAAATATATGCATACAAATAAAATTGAGTTAGTGAGTAAAATGACAAAGTAAATCATTTGAGTTTATATGGCAAGACTTGAATATGGGTGAATAATATAATAAATATATATTAATATAATAAGTATGATTAAGTATATAATTGCAATCAATAATGGAAAATTTTTAACCTGCACTTTGGATGACAATGTAAGTATATTCCAAGTTATTTTTATATAAGCTCTCTTTTATTGTAAAAATAATTTCTTTTAATTGGGATATAGTTTTGCACTACATAGTTTTTTTACGACTTTTTGAAGAAATGGTTCTTATAAATAGCAATTTATCATAATATAAGAGCAATCAGTTTACAGCAAAGCATTTTATATGAATATGTGTGGGAATGAAAATTTAATTTTTTATATTTACCATTGTGATTTTGCATTGCATTATAATTTACAAAGAAATTATTTCCATGTAAATCCAAATATTTTAATGTATATTTCATTAGGCTCAATGAAATATATGGTACTACTGTTAAATTATTTTCAGCTAATTTTAATGCTTTAACACCATCCAATCGATGTGAAAGATTTTTTAATGTTCGAAGAATTTCTTCCTCTTCACAGATACTCATATTTGATAAATCCAATTCTGATCCTAAAAAAAAAAATAAAAAAAAAAAATAAATAAATAAATTTAATTTACTATTCCAGATTTAAAAATATTTTAAAAATGTTTACACAAATACATAAAAGATAAAATTCAAAAGCTTTAAAACTATTATTAAAATTATGACATTTTTAAGTGGTGGGCTCTTAAATAAAAATGTATGATTAGTGTGCTCGATAAGAAATTTAAATCGAATTTAATTTGGTTAAAAATTATAGATAATCGATTATCTATAATTAAAAGTTGTGTATCATTCATAAAAAATTACTAATGATAATTTTTTATATAAGATGAGAGCGTGCCTTCGATTAATTGAAAAAGAAAAATATAATAAAAATCATAAACAGAAGTTCATGCATAATAGGTTTTTGATTAAAAGTAAAGTGTCTTTTAAATCGAAATTTTATTTTAAGTGAAAGTTTCTTTTTACATATATAATCATTGTGTAAAATGTAAATAATATAAAATGGCACCCATTTACCTTTTGCACCCCAAAGCAAAGATCTTTACAATTTTACGAAAGATTGATGGATTTAGTAAAGAAGCTATGAGAACCAATAAATGAAAACCACATAAAAGACTGAAATTTGCTTAAATATTAATTTTTTTGTTTTTTATATTCCTTTTATCTTGATTCAAAGTTTTATCTTTTAATTTCAGACTTTTCTTTTAAAATATTAAAATATTTTAACAAGGAATATTCAAAATTTTCCATATAAAAAATTTCAATTCTTATGAATCAAACGAATCAAACTTAACGAATACGTTGTGGTCTGCAAGTATTTTGCCTTCTCTAATATTTTCAACAAAGAGGGTTGTAAAAATAAATATATAAATAATCATTATCATTTTTATTAAAAATAAAAATTTTATCATATTATATCGTAACATTTATTGACATACGAGTATAAGATAATATTACTCAATTAAATTTTTTATTATTGTCTCTTGATATTTTAAATTTCATAAGAAATTCTTTCGGAAAAAAATAAACAGGTCTAAATTTATTTAATATTTTTATCTTGATTATGTGGCCATTTATTATTTTTACATTATATGCTATACCACGAAGTCAATGGTTTATAAAATAGGTTATTTCGTTAAAACAATTCAAAAAATGAATGTTTTTAGGGAACAAACTATTTCATTTACATTATAAAGTGATATTATAAAGAGATCACAATACGTTAAGTATATTCTTTTATTTCATACTTTTGGGAGATGAAATTGTACAAATAAGAATTCTAAAGTTACAAGGTAAGAACACATTACTACCGTCACCTTTCTACTGTTATTTGTAGATGTATTTTATGTAAATTTATTTAGAGATAGGAAAAAAATTCCTTCTAGAAAAAGAGGATGGTTGCGAGATTCTGTACTTGTGCAAAATATTCATTTTGCTGACATTTGTAAACACATATCTTTTTAGGAGAATATTCACCTTCGATGTTCTTGCTCATTTTATTCTGTCAAAAAGTTCATTAGACCTGGTTTTATTATGAGTTTATCAGAATGGTGAAATGTTTTCATAGTTCCGTCAAGTAAAATTATGTTTTATATTGGCATTTAATATTTTAATTAGAATGACTCTACTATAATATATTAATTGTTTTTATGTTTTTGCACTTTAACGTGATGTAAAATTTGCTAAAGTTTTTTTTATTCCAATTAATAAGAGATAAGTTAACAATCGATATGTCGATATAGATATCGATAATTTTTCTTTTGTTGATTTTTAATTATTATACATAAATAAATATTTTTTAATGCGTATATTTCGAAATTTAAAAACAAGTCAAATAATTATATGCGAGCATGTTAAATTAAGGTGTAAGACTTAATAACCGAAAATTACCGGAACATTTTAATCAAAATTAAATAAAAGAAGAAAAAAACAAAACGAAATTTATGAGGCGACGCCGTATTAATGATTAATCAAATTTGCTTTTTTTAATTATAGAAATTCAAAAAATTTTTCTCATATTATAAGATGACTGGAGCACAAAAAAAACATTATCATGGCGAAAACATGTTAACATGGCTGAGATTGTAAATAATATTTTGACACTTTTATTAAATATAAATTTTAAACAATAATCTAGTTACAATAAAATTAGATTATTTTAATTGATTTCTGTATTAAATTTTAATCTATTTTATTGTACATTATTTATTTGAAAAACGAAGAACGTTTTTTTTACCATAACAAAACAAATGGTTTCTTCCTTGATTTATATGCGTTTTATCTCGATGACTATGTATTTTTATGTCGCACAAAATTGAAACAATAATATTTTTTAAAAGAAAATTGAAATACATACATCTGGTAACTATTTTCCTAAATCAAGAGTAGGTTCAGCTTAATTTAGATTTGATTTAAAAAATCTTATATCTTTATCCATAATGTTACAAGATTAGAATCTTATACTTTTATTCATGAATTAGATATATTAACCAAATTTTGAATGAACATAGGTAAGACAAAGAGGAACTCAAATCAATGAGAAAATGTTATTCGAATTAATGATTTAAATTACCTTTTCGAGATTTGCACGGCAATAAAGTCGGAATAAGATATTGAGAAAATGTTATTAACGCCTTTTATAATAGGCTTAAATGCATTAAAAATTGACATAAACCACATTTTATAATTATTTTCAAATATAACACTTGATTATTTTATTGGTAACACCATGACAGTGTCTTAATCTGCAGGTATCGTCATTAAGAAATTAAGTAGGTAACATTATTTTTTTTTTTGATAACTTTAAGATTCAAAAAAAATTCTAATGACGTTTGTTGATAACATTATGATTTGGTTTTAAATATTTTATGTCACTTGAGAGCAAGATCGTTTCTTCTCCATTATTTTGTTTTTTGAAGTATTATTTAAAAGTGTGCGTATGATAAACACCTCGTTTATCAGTTGATATTTTTTGGACTATGAACTTGAATAAGGTGAAGATAAGGTTTTGTAAAAGTATATGTGCTTTGTAAGTTTTTACTGTGTATCATATATCAAGTTCTAGAGTTAAAGTGCATATATATATATATATATGATATATTTGTAACAATCTGTCTGCAAATGTTTTGCTCATTTATTTAGAAACTTTTGAAAAATTTAAAAATAAAAATTAATTGTAAAATACTACAGTAATTTGCGAAATATTTACAATAAAGAGAGGGTAAAGTAAACAATACTCGCACTTTTTTGATAAGTGTGCTAATTTCTAGAAATCTGAAATTTTAGCATTGCATAATTATGAAAATTTTCTTTTGTCAAAATGAAGTTTTTTTCTCACTATCATTCTTTCTTAAATTTTGACATCTCAAAGTGAGCTCAATTTCGATTTTGTGTATACCACTTTGCAACCACTAACTTGATCCAAGTTTTTATTTGTCATTTGATTAATCCTCGAAATAAAAAATTTTTATTTTGTTTCTAAAACCTGCATGTAAATATTTTGCTAAAAACAGTTTTTTTTTTCTAATCAATTATTTTATCATATCAATTGTTTTATAAATAAATAATGATAATCGAAATATTGGATTACCAAACATGTAATTAATATCAATTATACTTACTTATATTATTCAATGAGAATTATTACTGTCGATTTTGAAAGTTCTTTAGGTTCATTCATAATTGTACATAAAAGTTTATTTCGTTAATGAATTTGAAATACGCAATTTAAATATGTATTTGTTATGTGTTATTTTTTTATTATTGTTTTAGTGTTGTAACATAATTGTGTTTTAATAATAACATGTTTTATATGTAATATTAATGTTGTTTATGTGTACAAACCTGCATTAAGAAATGTTATCCAATTATAATCTTCTGGCTTAAAATTATCCATTAAACAATTTATATTTTCAGTGACAGATGATGTTTCATCAGTGCTATATGACGTTTTCTCTTGTAAATATCTTACACCTACATTATTTATATTTAATTTACTTTTTTTATTTATTAAATACTTTGGTATCCAACCATTTTCGCTATTATCATTATTATTATTCATTTTATTTTCTTTTTTATCATATATTTTAAATTTTTTATTAGGAATTAATTTTTTCTGATCAAAATCTATATTAAAATTTTGTAATAAATTTAATTGATTTTCTGAATTTTGATGTTCTAATTGATATTTATTATTATTATTAATGTAAACACTTTTACCTTCATTACAAAATATTTGTGTAACTATTGTAATAATTATTATTTGAACTAAAATTTTAATTGTTAAACAATTCATTTTTAATTGATTTTATTGAAAATTATTTTATATTAAAATTATAAAATTATATTATAATTTGTGTTATTTTCACTTTTATGCTACTTTCAAAGTTAAAGTTATGTAATTAATTAAAATTTTAAGTACACGTATAATGAACATATGTATTATATATTTTCGGAAAAATGCACAAAAAAATATTTATAAAATTTACGGGTTTGTCGAATTAGATTTCACTTTCCGACGAATTGCGCTTAACTAAAAAGAAAATAAAAAGTCAATAAATAGATTTATTAAATGAATTTATTTATTGAATATTTTTTTTATATATTTAACTTGAATAGATTTCAATCATATCGAATTCTTATCGGGCAGGTTGTATTGATAAGAATAAAAAAAAGTGTATAATAAAAAAAGATATAGGAGGAAAAATAAAAAAAAAAAAAACAGCGAAATCGCTATGTAGGTATTTGTATGTAGGACTATAATTTTTTTTTTATATATCGCGCGAGCAATATACTTGATAACGTTTTTGTTTTTTAGCCTGTAACTCTTATGTTTTGTTTAATTTAAAGAAGGAAAGTGGCTTAAATTGCTATTTTTTCTTGCAAGACAGTTATTCCTTCAATACTGGGAAAATTTGTATAAGCTGTCATTAACGAATTTCTTAAAACAAATTCTTTTTATAGATTTAAAAAGGATAACAAATCCTTTTGAAAGATTTAGTTAGATAATTCTGAAATTTTTGCGCGGATATGTAACGAATTTCCTATATAAAATCGTTTATTTGTCCTTCTAATTAAATACATGTATGTATGTCAATTACTTGGCAGATTTGTCAATTTTATCTTAAAGAGGATTTCGCAAAAAAAAAAAAGAACAATATTTTTAAATATAATGAAAGACTAGAAGTATGTATGTTTTTTATATATAGAATTGTTCTACAACACAACAAGAACAGAAGTTTCTAACTTCATATAAACTATCACATAAAGTATAAATCAATTTGCACGAGAATTCCTTTTTTTAGAAAGTTTATTGAAACTTTTAAGTACCTACATACGAGTATGTGTACATGAAAAATAAACTTACAATAAACTTCAGATATAAGAATAAATAAATATTTTGTTTTGTTTTTAAAATATTTCAATATATTATCGTTATTTTATCTTAATCTTTATTAAATAAATTGTAAATTTACTAAAGCAAACACAATAATAATAACTTAAACTACCTATTAGACTGATTAATTGAATGGGTCGTGCTTATATGTTTAGTATGTCAGTATTAAAATGAAATAAATATTTATAGCATAATAAAAGTTACCTATATTTTTTGTTTAAAAATATTATTTCTTTTAAGACAATTAACGTTTTCATTTGTTCTAATTAATAACAATAAATAGAATTTTAAAAATAGAATATTATAAAAGTATAAGTAAAAACAAAGTTTATATATAAGTAAATATATTGATGTATTATGTCAACACACGATGAAAGTTCACGGACTTTAAATTTAGATATAAAATATTTTACAAATTCTTTGTAAACAAAGGGTTAAGAAAGTGTAAAAGTAAGAGGTGCTTCGTCATTCTAAGTTCATTTGAAGAATAAAACTAGAATTTCGGATTTGATATATTTCGGACAAGGAGAACCCGTAAATTGTGAACAAAAATATAAAATTATTCTGACAAAAAATAAATTGATCAAATAAAATAATTTTGTGAAATCAAATTAATTAAGTCAAAATAAATTTTATTTTTATTATTAACAAAATTTTTTTCTTTAAA
The DNA here is from genome assembly GCF_029603195.1 of Condylostylus longicornis. Lineage (NCBI taxonomy): Eukaryota > Metazoa > Arthropoda > Insecta > Diptera > Dolichopodidae > Condylostylus > Condylostylus longicornis. The sequence goes on along the minus strand of NW_026578052.1, from coordinate 1,340,709 downwards.
TGAACGATGAATTTCAATATAAACTAGTTAATTTTATTTGGCGGTTATTTTTTCTAATCAGTATAAAATATTAGTAAAACGACAGTTGTTTTCCGTTAAAAGGCAATATGTTTATTATATTTGACGACAGAGGCGCTTTAATCGAAAATAAAATGTCAGTATTTGGCTGTTGGTTGAAATGACATTTATCTTGCAAATCAATCCCAACAACAAATCAAACAAAAACAATAAATAAAGATAAATAAACAACATTTTGCCGACTATAGTTATCAGGAAAAAAGAATTAAAATTATAAAGATATTAAAAGTGAGAAATAAATTAATATGTCGCAAGAAAATAAGGGACAGCAAATAGAATATGTTACTTTAATTAGTGATGACTCCGATAATGATGTTGAGGTTACAAATGTTTCAAAAATTGATAATGGAGGGAATGAAAGATCTTCGAAAGATGAAAACTCCGAGGAAGCTGAAGGTAGACGTGTAAGTCGCAGAAAAAAACCAAGAGTTGATTATGCCAATACAAAACAAGGTGATCCAATCGATACGAAGCCATCAACATCAACTACACCGGCACCCGGTGTTGCAAGTATAAATCCTGACCGGAAATTTGATAATAACGTAAAGAATCGGAAAAGGGAGCATTCCAGGTCACCATCTGATCGTAAGGATCCCGAAGTAAAAGAATTACCTCCAACTAATCCAAACGAGTACAAAGAAATTTTAACTGGTCTTGAAGGAGCTGCTTTTCAGTCAAGATTACCTTTTGATAAGATGACATCGGCTGAGGCCGCTTGTTTCACTGAAATCACAAAAAATGGTTTGATTGCGCAAAGGGTTTTTCTTAATATTCGTAATAGATTACTTCAAATGTGGATTGAAAATCCCAAATTGCAATTAACTGTTGAAAATGCATTAAGAGATATTGAGACTCCTTTTGATAGTGATGATGTTTTATTAAAAAAAATACATGCTTTTCTTGAAAGACATGGTTTCATTAATTTTGGAATATTTAAACGTTTAAAACCACTGCCACTAAAGAAGTTGGGGAAAGTTATTGTTATTGGTGCAGGCATATCAGGACTTTCTGCAGCTCAACAATTGCAACAATTTGGTATGGATGTGATTGTTCTAGAAGCTAGAGATCGAGTCGGTGGACGTATCGCTACTTTTAGAAAAAATAATTACATTGCCGATTTGGGAGCAATGGTAGTGACAGGTATTTTTTAGAAACTTATTTCTTTATTCATGTACAAAGATACTCGTATTCAAATATCTATTGATTTTTAGGTATTTGGGGCAATCCTATGACAATTTTAAGCAAACAAACAGGAATGGAAATGGTTCCAATAAGACCATCTTGTCCTTTGTATGGTGCTGGAGGAAAACCCGTTCCAAAGCATAAAGATGATATGGTATTGAATTTAAGTATTTTATTAGTATGTTCATACAAATTATTTTGATCATTACAGGTCGAAAGAGAATTTAATCGACTTCTTGAATCTGCCAGTTATTTATCTCACCAACTTGATTTTAATTATGCTGGTAATAATCCTGTTTCTCTAGGTCAGGCTCTTGAATGGATAATTAAATTACAAGAGAAACATGTTAAAGAAAAACAAGTTCAGCACTTGAATAATGTGACATCAATTCAAAAAAGCATTATACAGAATAAAGAAAGACATTTAAAATTAATTGACAAATTAAAAGGACTAAGAGCAACATATCAAGATCTAATAAAAACTCGACCAGTAAAGACTCCTGAAAATGAGCAAGTTGTAATTGCTCATGAATTCCAAATAAAATATGTTATATATGAGTATAATAAGGCTTTTAATGAATTTCAAGCTTTGAAAGAGGATGAAAAAATTTTGTCAGCAAAATTAAAAGAAATAGAATCAAACCCGCCAAGGTAACTCAGTTAATTTAAAGCATATTCACATCAACAACTTTTCTTTCTTGGTTTTTAGTGATGTTTATTTGTCGTCCAAGGATAGGCAAATCTTAGATTGGCACTTTGCAAATTTGGAATTTGCTAATGCAACACCTTTAAGTAATTTATCTTTGAAGCATTGGGATCAAGACGATGATTTTGAATTTATAGGGAATCACACTACAGGTTAGTAGTTTTAATATTATATAAATATATTATTAAAATTATATGCTACAAAAAAACACAATGGTTTACCATTTTGAATCTCAAAGTGTATTCATCATCATAATATATTCTTATATATCAAAAATAAAACATTCCAACATAAAAAGTAAAAAATAGTTCCCGTAACAGCCTCGTTATTATTTTTCATATTTGTGATTTCTCTCTTGAAATAAATACCATCTTAACATAAGAACATAAATCATTTGTGTATTAAATAGAAGTACGTAGTGCTATTAATATGTATTTTTTTTAATTAAATAAATTTTAAAACTAAAAACATAAATCGATGTGCTAAAAAAATCATAGTATCCAGCTATATGTTATTACTTCTAATTTGAGTTAAATATTTAACACATTGTTTGTTTTTTTGTTTTAGAATCAGAATTTTTAGCGATTTTTTTTTGTTGTTTTTAAAATTATATTTATATAGAATTGTTGTAAACTTGTATTAATTACATTTCCAAAAACTCATTAATAAATTTATATATCCGTTCTGGATTAACTAAATGTATATGATGTGTTCCGGGTACTTTATGCATTATAACAACTTCAGCACTAGTTTTAATATGATCAATTATTTCATCATATACATCAAATTTCATACCAGGTTCTGCTCTAATATTTAGTACTTTACATTTAATACGTTCAGCATAGCTTAATACTTGCTCCTTTGAAAACATACCTAAACCACTGACTTTAAGTCTGAGATCTCTAGCGAATGCATAACCTTCTCTGTCTAAATGTTGTGGTACAGGATTCATACCACGTTTCATTAAAATTTCAACACCTTGCTTGTCAACTGATCCATCGTATGCATGTAAAACTAATTCTATAACTTCATTATAAGTATAAGATGGTATCTTTGATTCAGGTAATTCTTCATAATCCAAAAATTTATCAATAGAATGACCAGTAATAGCTGCTTGTTTTTTTAAGCAACGTACAGATGGACCGGGTATATCAATACTTATATATTTATCAACTTCATTTGGAAAACATGCTGCATACATAAATGCTAAAGCACCACCTAAAATTTAAATAGAAATGATAACTTAATTAAAACTAGTACTTATAATGCTATTATGTTACAAAATTTGAATAACAAAGAAAAAATTTTTCTCACTACAGAAACTAGGATTCCAAATTACATGAATATGAACGATGTTTATATGTCTTTTGTTTGTGCTAAGCTTTTAATTAATACATATTACGCAGTTTCGTTATAATTTAACCAGAGAAAATTCCAAATTTGATTACAATTTTTCATTCAGAAATAGATATGATTAGTTTCAGTTATGGACTTTACATGATTTAAAGTTTTTCCGTTTGCGGTAATGTTGGTTGCATATTGAATATTAATATATAAAGTTTTATGTTTTTATAAAATTATTTATCTACATTACTCAATTCCTAATCATAAGTAATTATTTGAAATTATAAAATAAATATTTATTTAATCCAGTCGGTTCCTGCAAAATGTGATTATTGATTTTTGTTTGGAAAAGCTGCCTATTATTATCTTTTTTATCTATCGTTATCTTGTACTAATAAATTACTCATCCTAGTGATTTGCAAAAAAATTATATTAAACATAATTTCATATTTTACTTGTAATTTTGAAAAATCTATATTTAATTATTTTATCTAAATGTTTCCTATCAACTTATTAAAGTAAAAACTATTAATATATTATCAATTTAATTTTACCTAATGAATGACCAAGTAATATAACATTTTTCCATTGATGTTTTCTAACAATACGCCGAATTAATGATATACCATCCCAAAATAAATAATAATGCATTCCCTGTGGGTATTTTGATGATTTACCGTGACCGGGTAAATCTATACATAGAACTGGATGTTTTGGTGTTAATAATGGTATCAGGCGATCAAATGTACCAGCATTATCTTGCCAACCATGTATAGCAATTATTGGCTGTTTGTTACGAGGACCCCACCATTTACCGCATACTAAACCCCATGGTACAGATATAGATACTTCTTCCCATGTTTTCATGTCTGAATCAGGATGATTTTGTTCGATTGTGCTATTATTAGTAGATGAAGATTCATTGGATGTAGGTATTGCTCCTTCGTTTTTTAGTATTACATTTCCATTTGATTGTAAATGAAGTTTTCCGTTTAAAGTGTTATTTTCTGTTGTGTTGTTTTCCATTTTCGTTTTTTTTTAATTCTAAATTTAATAGCTTCTCAAAGAATTAAAATAAAACATAAATTTTTGCAGCAATTCGTTGATGTTAACTTTCTTTCCCGACTCAATTATGTAATAATATTAATTTTTTAATATTTCAAAAAAAAAAAAACTTTTTTAAAATTATTTTAAATTTATTTAAAACTGTTGAAGGAATGTAAATACTAAAAACCGAAAATAATACAATAGATCCGTTGTCTACTAAAACATTGTTTTTTTGTAGTTACTTAACATCTGATTTCTTTGAAAAACAAATTATACTGTAAAGAAAAATAAGCTTGATTTGCAAATGCGATGTGAATTATACTTGACACATATTACGATTTACGAAACAATTTCAATTAAAAAACATATGTTTAAGTAGTTCGTGTTTGTGCATTTGTGCACTTGAAAACTTCACAATTTTTCAAAGGTAAAAAAAGCAAAGCAATACTAAATTTTTGATAAACAGCTGTAATTTATAAAAGCTTGTTTATACCATAATGAAAAATCAGTTCACAATAGAAAATAAAAAACGTTTTAAAATCTTTTCTTATTGCCAGAGATAGAAAACTGTTATGCTAAACGTCAAATAGAATACTCGTTTCAATAGTAGTTTTTTTGAACACAGATTTTGTGTGAATTAAAAGTTATTTGTATTAAATTTAAATAAAAGCGTGAAAAATAAAATCTTACAAAATAAATTTTCAAAAGTTTTTAAATACTTATTAGAAAAAAACCAATCTTGGAGGAATAAAAACATTCAAACCACTTTTTTATCTAATTGTGTCTATGAAAACTTTAAAAAAACTTATTTAGATTAGTGATGATAACGTAAAAAAGCTTGTTTTTGTCGTGAAAGCAGTTACAGTTGTCACAGGGTTGTGTATTTTTATTTTTTTGCTTTACTACTTTATTTTTTGAAATAATTTGTTTGGTTATAAAATATTTTTTAAACAGTTGAAAACCCGGCTGAACAAAATTTTCAATACGAATAATTTACAATCTATATATAAACACTTGGATATCCAAAATTTATGCAAGGTTTTACCTAAAACGAAAAAGTTACATATTACCAGGAGTAGATATATAATGTAATTTAAAATGATTTGTATGCAACGTGTTATCATCTGTCTAACGTGATATTTTTCGTAAACAGAAATGAACATATATTTGGTTCGTGTCTTTAATATAGTTTTTTAATGTTTTTTGAATTCTTGAATTTATCGTCAAGAATTTATCTTTCAGATTTAGTGTGCAAGTGAGTTTCTTATACGTACACCTTTGTTAGGTATTCGTAACAAAGTATGAATGCATTTTATCTTAATGAAAATTTCTTCATGCAACTGCAGAACAGATGGATGACGTAATCAAAGGAACGAGTTAAAGGCAGAAAAATTATTCATTAAAAAAATTTTTGGACTCGAACTGGACTCGAACCAGTGACCTCCCGCTTTCTAGGCGGACGCTCTACCAACTGAGCTACAGAGGCATGAAGAAATTGCATACTTTTGTTTACTGCAACATATAACGTAAATGACACAAATTTTATTAATTAAATTAATCTTATTTCCTGCCGAGAAAAGTAGAAACCACTTACTTTAGAGATATATTTTAAGGTTTTAAAATGTAATAAAATTCTATACGTTAGTCCGTATAGAATAAAATTCACGTTTTTTTTTTTTTTTTTTTTATTTATATATATATACTGCAACTAAGCCCAAAGGGTTTATCTAGCAATTTAGTTTTCGTAAAATTATATCACGGTTTGTGGGATTCCATCCATTGATGAGTTGTCCCAATGTAGATAAGTTGTTAAACTTTCATTTAGTTAAAGCGCTAAGTCCAGTGGCTTTGTTCTTTTTAGTCTTCTCATAGTTTCATTGTTCTCATTGATAATCTGGATCATATTAATGTTTTGATGATTTTGAAGTCTATTTCGGTGCTTTGTAGCATTGATTTTAATTTCTTCTTCTACTGTGGTTATTCCAAGGTCTCTATGTAAAGTATCGTTACGGATAAACCATGGTGCATTGGTGATGGTTCTTAAAATTTTGTTTTGGCATCGTTGGATGATATGTGTGTTTGTTTTTTTCGCGCATCCCCACAGTTGAATACCATAGGTTCAAATGGGTTTGATTACTTGTTTATATATCAAAAGTTTATTATGTAGATTGACTTCTGAATTTCTTCCAATTAGCCAGTTTAGTTGTCGTGCTTTTAAGTTTATTTGTTCTTTTTTCTTTTTTATATGTTCTTTCCATTTTAACTTTGCATCTAAATTCATGCCTAGGTATTTAGCGTTGTTGGAAATAGGAATTATTACATTGCTTAAGTGTACGTTTATCGGTTGAAACTCTCGATTAGTAAAAAATACATGCATTGACTTATTTCCATTTAATTTAATTCTCCACTTCTTGGTCCATAGCTCAATTTTGTCTAGGCTTGATTGCAGCTTTTCTACACACTCAGCAGAGGTGATGCCAGTAGCCATGATAGCTGTGTCGTCTGCAAATTATCCCATGGGAGTGGTATCATCTCTTGGAATGTCATTGGTGTATAATAAATATAATATAGGACCTAGGACGCTACCCTGGGGCACTCCTGCCTTTATTTCTTTGAAAGCCGAAAATTCATTATTTTGCTTCACTCTGAAATGTCTTTCTGTTAAATAGGAGGCTAGGATTTCATAATACGGCTTCGGTATTAATTCACGTAAAAATTCACGTAAACAATTTATTGTTTTCTAGGTCTAAATAATTGTTTTCTGCTGTCTAAAAAAGGTCTAAATATCGAAAATTAGCATTAAATTTTATTTTTTATTAAAAATATTCATATATCTACGTGTATATTATATATATAATAATTGTGAATATATGGGCGACATAGGGTCTCTGTTGTAGTAAATTCCTCTAAAATTGTACTGTGAAATTGACGAGTTTGATGTAAATGATTTTGCATCTTAAACGCTACTAATTTAATTAAACTAACTAATTTAATTCAATTTGATTTTTACATTATTATGAATGGTGTTAGATCTTGTTATAATATATATAAATTATTTATACTAGCAGCTTATGTATGTATGTATGTACATATATAAAAGTAATATACTGCTCTATTCCTATCTATATTTGATTATTTCAAATATTTTAAATTAGATGCAAAGTATTATACGAGTATAATTTGAAGTCTTTCATTTATGTACTTTAAATTTCGAAAGGGATCGCAAGGTTTTTTTTTATAATGTTAAAAAAAAATTAACCCTTACATTTTCAAATTAAACAATAATTTATCATTACATTTCTTTAATTATTTTTCAAGAAAAACACATGTTGCATCAGAGAAAAATTTTTTATAATGGTATCCTATAAAAGCAAAATATTTCCAATGAAATTTTAGATTACAACAGAATTAGAAAGAGCATTCGTTTTTTTTCATAAATATTTTAAACTATAAAAATGAATTTTAAACGCTCCTTTCTATAATTTTGACATACGAGTATTCAATGTTTTTTTTTCTAAAAAATGTTTCAAACGCCACCTTAACTATTAATAAGCAATTAAAAACCTTGCAGATGTAGTTATTAAAAAATATTCATTTCATCAAACCCCTATTTTTCATGTTTTCATCTTTTATATTTTTATTTTCGATTTAATCCTTTTACAAAATCCTTTTATTTAATTTGATATTTGGGTTTTAGAACAGACGAATTCATTTTGGATTTTTTTGCTCTTACTTTTATTCTAAATATAAGCCATTTGGTTTTGTTTTTGATCTTGAATTTTTTTTATAAATTTTGAGGCAGTAAAATTACTTTTTTTTTGTTTTCGTACATGATACTTATGAAAAAATCAGCGTACTTAAACCTTTAAGGAAACATTTAAGTGTAGGTTCTTCAAAAATTGCAATTCATTAGTTAAAAAAAATTATTTTTAATTTTTGTTTTTTCAATGATCATTGAAAAAAATTAATTTTTTTTTGTATTTTTTTCTTTTAATATTTTATATCTTTAGATTTTTGAGTATTTTTTAATTGACACAACGTTTAGAATTCATTCTGATAAATTTATTATTAGCATCTTTCTTAATACGATTTCAAAGGTCTGCAATTAGAATTTGCATTAATTTTAAATCTATTTAAGATAATAAAATGTTTTAAATTCGTATATGCGTACATATGTGTGTATGTGTGTATGGAAAGTCAAATAAGTTTTAGAACATTTTAGACACCTGTAGATCAGTTTGTATAATATTGAAATTAGTATGTGTACTCTAGCTTTATTATATGTGGTCCTAGCTTTATTAGTAAAATATTTTTTTTGCAATTTGAATCTTAAAAATTTATATTGCTAGTTGAATATATTTCATTTCTGTCAAAAATGGCATTTAAAAAAATGAGATTATAGAAAAATGTATTTCGATCGGGTCAGGCTACACATCAAACAATGTGAATTTGCATAATATGAAAAGTTGGCTTTACAATTTCGATATTGTTCTACGTTAAAAACGGAAATCAACCGCCGTTGTCGTTCATCGCCTTGGTTCTGTTTAAACAATTAAAATTATATTGTTTAAACAAAAATGATTTAAATCGTTTTCGATCTTATAATATTAAGGTCGATTATATTAGGGCCTTGTAATTGTAGTTGATTTAGTGAGTTGCATACAAATTTTCAGATTTCGTTATTTAATTTTTTCTCTTTCAATTTAAAATTAATACGATCTTTATTTGGTCCTTTTTTTTTACTATTTTGTATTTCGAATTGTTTAAATTCTTTTCCTTATTTTTTTTGTGATATTAAGAAAAGAAAAAAAAGGTAATAAAAAAAAAATCATTTTTTTTTTCGCTTGTTGATGTCTGAAATTGATCCGCAGAATTTTGTCAAAAGAAAAAAAGGAAGAAAATGAAAGACGGTAACTAAAGCTGATATTCTTAGAAATTGAGAGCGTTTAATAAAAAATGTATATAAGTGTATAATAATAAGGAATGATGATTTTTTTTTTGTTGATATGGGGTTGATTTCATTCCAGTTGATGAAGTTAAAGCGGAATCCTTTTTTATTTTACGATGAGAACGTTTTGTTTTTTCTTCTTTTTTTTGAGTTTCATGGTTGTTAATGAATAAAAAAGGACAAGACAAGCCTTTTTTTTCCTTTTTATTTCTATTTTAAGTATTTATTATTATTGTTATTACTATTTTTGTATTTATATAATTCCGTTTTTAAATTAAATTAAGAATTTTTTCTTTACTGTTTTTCACCTTATGGCTGAAATTTTTTTTTGTTAGATGGTTTTTATTAGATTGTTACATTATGATAACATATGCTTTTTAATAAAAATATATATGTGTATGCATATTAAATTAATTTCTAAAAAAAACAATATTTATATATACATATAAAAAAAAGTAAATTTTGTAGAACGACGTTTAAAGGTGGAAAAGGTTTGTAAAGTAAAAGCGGTATAATTATTTGAGCACTTGTTAGTTTTTGTTTTTTGTGAATTAAATTCGAATTGAAGATTTTATATTTCTTATGTAGCAGTTTGCTACATGAAAATATCGAATTTTTGCTTAAATTGTACATTAACCCACTACGATCCCAAATGGTGAATAAAATTTGGAAGAATTCGGTAATATCATTTTAAATTATGAATTGTCTAATTGCTTTGTTTTGGAAGTAGGTGAAATTTTTGTGATATGCAGATTTAGTTTTGATGTTAGATAAATGGCAAATAGTTTACGTATATTATATTTACTACGATTCATTATAATTTTTAAGTGACAACAACTTGATCTTTCATATGAAAAATTGGCCTCAAATTTTAAGTAATGTATTTAATTGTCCGTTTAAATTTGTTTATTAGATATAGTATTGGTCTATATTTCGTTGAGCATTGTATTGTAAAAAAATAAAAGTATATAACAAATCAACAAAGGGTATAAGGAAGGAGATCAGAAATTTTTTGTATAATTTATATTAGAAAATATCCTTTTAAATATATAAATAAAAATTTATAAATTAAAAAAAAAGTGTTAGCTCAGCATATGGTCTTTATATAAATGCCGATAATATTTTTTTAATACTTGTAAATTACATTTTAAACGTTCTGTTACTGATATTCATAATTTTTGATAATTTCTTTGTTCTTTTACACAAATTCTTATTTAAAAAGATTAACCGATTGATAATGTCTTCATTGGAATGTGGGGGGTAATATATTAATAATTTTAAATTTTCTGTTACTGTTTTAATGTAATTATCTTTAAAGGTGTTAATATTCGTAATGCTTTTATACCTGCATATATAGTATTATCCAACTGAGAATATTAATAAGTCGTCCTTTATTATCTAAATATTATCACTGCCATTGATGATTTCTTTTATTTTTTATGATTTTCCAATAATTATGTACGTATACAATGTATGAAAGTACCTTACTTATATATATATACATTTTTTTTTATCAGAAAACAAAAGTAAAATTGTGACATGTTGTGATTTTTAATGTATTTAATATGCCATTTAATATTCGGATTCGAATTACGTACGTACATGTGTGATTGTTGTATTCATTTATATAATACGTACATATATATATATAATTGTACCTGTTACGGAGTATTAATTTTTTTTTGGTATAATGGCCTATTACACCTTCTTCTTTTATATTTCGTATTAACAATAATTCGTTGACATTATCGCAAATGTGTGCAAAAATTAATGTTGCGAATATTTCTGTCATCTATACGAGTTTTATTTTTTTTTGAAATTCAATCGTTTATGTGTGCCTGTTGCAAATTTTGTGGTTTCTTTTATCATTTTATAAGTATACATACATAATATTTTATTAATTCGGACCGATATTAGTAATAATAAAGGGTGGGTCAATAAGTTGAATTTTTAAAATATGAATGACTTACAACACTTGAGCAGGGCTTTGTCTAAAATTTTTATCAACGTGTAATTCGGAATTCCAGATAATGTTGAACTACAAAAATAGTGCTGGTTGTTGTTAGAAACTTAAAAAAGAGTTCAATTCGAAATAATACTTTGCTTAATAATGAAAACGGTTAAATAAAAAGAAATACGAAATTAATAGATAAATTTTGACCTCAGTTAATAACTGGCATTGTATAGTGTGGTAATATTATGCCACCATTCTGATGTCACGTTATATAAGAAAAAATATTAAAAATAATTGGGAATTAAAATTGGCTAAGTTCAGTACAGATGCATTACATCGCTTCAATTGTTATAGATGTGCAATTTCACGGTTTCCATTCCATTTTAAAAGTTAAATATGACATTCGTTTAAGTCTAAGCAGTAAAAGCTCCTATGTGTATTTTACATATTTCTTGTCAAATACCTAAATGTCAAATGATGTATTGCGTCAAAATAACAATCGCTGTATGATTAAATTGTTTTAAAGCGTTTTACTCAACTGAACTTCATTTATTATAATTTTTCAATATTACTCTTCTAACTACATACTGAAGAACTCATTTCGTGTTTACCTTTTATAATATTTAATTTTGATTGTTTTCTTAAATGTTTATTCTGCTATCCACTTGTGTAAATATAAGTACCGATATATATCTAAATGCGTGTCTAAAATGATCTTTTTAACCGCGTTGTGGATGGTTACGATGGTGTTACAAATGGCGTGAAATTTTAATATTGCAAATTTAATATCCATATACAAACATTAATAGTTTATTTTGGACCAGTGGGTTTTGTGATGGTGAGTAATGTAAAAAATTGTCGCAAAAAATATTTATAATAATCAAAGAAAGATGATTTCATCACCCTTAAGGAATGTGATTTTGAAAATAAAAATGAAAAACAATCGCAATACAAGAACGTGAAGAAACAAAGTAACGAACAAAAAGACAAAAACAAATAAAAATAATTTTATTGTTGACATAATTGGAAAATTGAATATTGAACGGCATTTTACATTTAACTGATTCAATGAATTTATAAAATTCCACTCCTTCGAACATTTTTTTGTTCTTGCTTTTATGTTCGCGTATAACATTTTTTAATTCTTTTCATTTTAAAATTTTGGTGACCATTAAAAAATTTTTATAATTTTTTCAAATTATTAATTGAAATTCGAGAAGTGTGATTTTTAAAAATTTTTTAAAAAATACTAAAATTTTAGTTAAAAATAGCAGTTCATACATTTCAAAATATTTGTGCCGTCTTCCAGTGAAGTCCGAATTAAAATTGAAATTTATGACAAATATTTTGTTTAACAAGAGTGTTAAGACGATTAATAAAATTAAAATAGCATACAAAATTATGTTATTAAATGGCAACGTTGATAAAAAGGAAGAATTTCGAAAAATCAAAACTTTAAATTTAGGTGCTTCCGAGCAAGTTTTCGAAAGTGTCAATTAAAAGTGCTACTATAGTCGGTAGTTTTTCTTTGTTTTACAAATCGAGTTTTGCAGCTCTTTTCTTAATTGAATTTTAAATTTTATGTACATATAGTTTATTTCACATTCTGTCAAAATTCTAAAAGTTTCATGGTTTTGCTGTCAAAATTTAGTGCGTTATTTAGCTTCAAGGTTTTGCTTTTAAATTGCATGTTAACTTTGAAAGTAATTTGCTTAAAACTTATCTTGTTGGTAAGTTGTCATTGTCAATAAATTTCGTAAATTTGAATACGAATGTAATTATTGACAAAATACGTGCTACTTTTACGTTGACGTTAACTTCATTTTTGAATAAAATTTTTGTATACACCACGGATTTTTGTTACATATTTCTGTCAGCCGTGGAAAAAATTTAAATAACAGTTTCTAAGAATTTTACTGTGTCAGTTAATTAAACAAGGTTTGAGGGAAAAAAATTAAACGTTTTATTAAATTACGTTAAAAAGTTAATTTTCTTTTTATTCTAAAATAGAAACTTTCTAATTTTTAAATCGATTGGTCAAATAAATTAACCATTATGAATGTAACTATATATGTATACATATATAAAAATTTGATTAGTTGATAAATTCACTGATGGTGGTATAAATAAAAATAATTGCACAAGAAATTTTCTAGGTTATGTTTTTGTATACTAAAAAAAAAAATACTCAATAGTTTGTAGAAAGTAAATTTAGTTGCTTTTGTTTTGATAAATTTACTAAAATTTTATAGAAAACTTTAATTTAGTTCATTACCAACTTGAATCTTTATAAAATGTATATGAATTACTAGCTGCTACGATTGTAAGGATGATTTTTCATGCAGCTAAATGAAATGTTTATATGATGTAATTTTTATAAAAATATTTAACAAAGATTAGATCGAGAATAATGGATCTTGACGAAACATATAACCAATGTACCAGTTTTGAGAACAGAGTGATGTTCAATTAGCGGCATTCTAAGATTATCATAAATAGTATTGTCGCAATATTATGGAAAACAAATGTTGTGAAACAAACAATTAACTTGAAAGAGGACACTTGGAGTGATCATTAAAATTTGGTAAGGAATTAAACGAATTGTACAAATTATGTGAACACTCTATATTCCAATTGAATGAATTAAAATTATCACATTTCAATGTACGAAATTCAATATTTGCAATCCTATGATTGCTAAGAAGACATATGAGCTAATAAATTAGTATATAAATAACAAGAAATGGTACCGTAATTTCTTGCCAATTTGTTGAAATTATTATAGTAGTTTTTCTTTCCAAAGAATTTCTTTTAAACTAAAATTTCTATACCATGTCGGGGTAATGAAAATTAATCTTTCAGACATGTAATAATAATGTACGAACCCATGTATATGTATATATGTGTGTTGAATATATATATACAAAATAGAATGACTAACTAGATATGCAAGTTATAAAATAAATGCTGGTTACAATCAAATCATATCAATTTTTCATTTTTGATTCGTTTTTATTTTGGATAAAATTTTAAATCTATTGTTTTTTAGATGAATATTATGGATAAAAAGAAATAAACAAATGGAATAGAAAATTACTATTTTTTTTTGTTCCGAAACCAAAAATCCATTAAAAAAATTGAAGAGCAGAAAGAAAATAAAAATGAAGAAAAAAAGAAAACTAGCTTTAGGGCTCATTATAGTTTTACCCTTTTCTTTAAAATATTTTTTTTTTTTTGATTTAAAGTAGAGGAAAGAAAAAAAAAAACTTTTGGAAATTTGGAACTTTTCTTTTTCTTTATAATAATTACTGTAATTAAATTTAATCAGATTTGATTTTCAAGTTTAAAAGAGACTTCTTAAGTTCCAGAGAGATCTCGGATTCTTTAATATTTTTAACTACAATTCAATTATTGAATTGAATTTTATTCAAGTTTTATGAATTCTTTTCAACAAAATAAAACACATAAATTGTTTACACATTCATTAGACAGTGATGTAGAATTGAAAATCGGACAAATAAATGTACAATGTGTAATAATCAGGCTTCTAATCGCTAATTTACCCAGTAGAAAAAAGCTAAGAAAACATTGTAGTCTCAAATAATATCTAAGAAAACTCTGCTTTGAGATTGCCGGGTCTCGTAGAAAGATGGCAATGAAGGCATAGGTAGCATGTTCTCAGGAATTGTGGAGAACTAATATTTCACATTTGTTGGAGCTTTCGTTAGTAAAGCACATCGTTCTCGAGTATTGAATAATCGTAAAATTTACTTAGAATCATTACTGTTAATTTGTAAAAGTGTCATAAATGTAGAATATAATATTTGAGCTCGTGATGCACCGTCAGTAATAAAACCTTTTCGAAATAAGTAATAAAAATCAAATGAGTATACGAATTTACCGCTTCACTCTTTCATCTTACTTTTTAATTTACTTTCTGTAGTAGATAATTATTAAAAAAATAGTTAAGTGTCCGATTAAGATATTGAATTGAATTTAATTTAAATATTGTGTACATGCGTTCAATAACCCTTGCGTGTATATAATAAAATTATAATTCAATATTTGGATTAAATTTGAACAGAAATAAAAGAAAAAATTAAAATCAATAAAATATAATTTTGATAAGATTTTATCGGGGCGGTGAAATATGGAAACGATTATAATGATGATGTTAATGTTGATGATTATTATTATGATAAAACATTATGATAATTGCATTGATGATTATGTTAATAAATATGAAAAATGTTAGAATCAATCATGATTAAAATTATTTTATTGGTAATAATGTAGTATAATGTATGCTGGCGTAATAATTATTGGGTTATGTGATGTAGGTACGAGTATAAAGAATAAAGTACATTTCGGTATTTTTACCTCTTTATTTTTTGTTTTGTGTTGTAAAGAAAATCTAATAAATCTCATCATCATCCAATATATGATAATGTAAAAAGATCTTCTTTTCATTTTATCCCTGATGATTTGAATCGAAAACATTAATTATTATGATTGGATTTATGTAGTCATTAATAAAAAAAAAAAAAGTAAAGGAACAGAAAAACAAAAATATGGGAAATGAAAATTAATGAGCGGAATTAATGTAGAGCGGTAAGACTTTTACTTCTATTATTATTTTATACTTTGTAAACCGCTATGAAAATTTTTTAAAAAATTTTAATTGTGAGAAAATGAAATTTTTTTTTATAAAAATTTATTTGAGTATTATGTTTAAAAAACTCTACAAAAGGTGGAAATGTCTGTACAATATTCATAAACTTTGATTTGAAATTTAAGATTTTTTTAGTATTCGATATAAAGGGTTCCTGCAATTAAGCGAATATTCTAACTATTGTTTACGGTTCTAGCTAGTTAAAATGGCGAATACTGAGCGGAAGTTGTATTAATAATTTACAAAATTAATATTAAAAATTATTAAAACAATTTTAATACGTTAAAATAAATAGTAAATATAGTTTGTCGTAATTTAATTTTTGGTTGATGTGATCATTTGTTAAGCATGTTTCAATAACATCTGCTTCCGTAGAACCATCTGTTACGTTAATATAGTACATACATATATGGTTTACTGTTCTTGAATATGAACAAATTTTTAAAGTTTTAAGATTTTGCTATACTTTTGGAAGAATCAAAACTTAGGCATTTACGAACCAATTTCTTTTTCCAGATGTCCGAATTGATGATTTAATATGAGGATTTAATTGGCACAGCCAGATTTATTGCATATAATTAAACGTATTCAAGATCTTTTAGTACTTGATCTTTTTTTTTCTAGTACATATCTAGCAATCTTACATAGACTTGATCTTACATAAAATAGTGTTGAAATTGTCCACTATTCTGAATTATGTCTTGTTCTTTGCGTTGGTTGTTACTGAAAAGTCTGTTACAAGATAACTGATTATGATAAGTTCTTGAATATGAACAAGTTCGATTGAATCACTTTGTTTAACTGCCTTCCGACTGGTATTCACTATTTAGTCTTTCGCAAGATTCTCGACAAATGTTTTCCTTTCTCGCAGGTAGCATCATTTGAATATGCTTTATGTGGTAGACGATTTTTCCCAATAAGGACATAATGTTCTGGTAACTCTCTAAAACTTATTTTAAATTAATTTTTTTTTAATTAAAGTGAGAAATCTATATAAATTAACATAATTTTGATCACCTCTTAGTATTTTTCGTAATTTATGTGAATTCATAAAACAACTTTCCTATTAAATAATCTACACACAATCAATTTCAAATAAATTTAAAATCTTTAAATCTAAATGAAATCTTAAACTCTTAAAATATTAAAAAAATTAATTTTAAAAATTTTCAAATCGGAAATGATGAATAATTTAAATTCATTTAAGTTTTATTGCCTTCTCTTTTTTTTTTTAATTTTATTATTTCTTTTCTATATCTTAAGTACTTGATTGGTGATGCTGTTATCAAGCTCATTATACTCATCATATTTAATTCAGTTAACTTGTTGACAAAAAAAAAAACGAAAAACGAGGAAAAAAGATCACTTATCTTTCGTTCCATCCTAGGTTTGCTTTTTAATCTTCATCTCTTCTTCTATAAATACAATAATAATAATAAAAGAAAAATAAAAATCAAATTAAATTTAATTCGATAGCTAAGTAAAAAAAAAATAAGAAACCATTTATAAAATGTAATCACCGTGAATAGGCTGGTAATCAGAGATTGGCTTAAAAAATCTCTTTTAGTTCTTTTTTTCTTTATTGTAATTTTTATATTGAATACTTCAGTTCAGCTGCTTCTGGTCTTCAACATAAAAGAAGAAGACTAAAAAGAAATTAAATTTACACAAAAATAAAGAAAAAGAAAAGAATGACAAAAAATAAAAGCAAAAGAAAAGGAAGATCTTAAGACAAAAACTCTCATTTTCTTTTTTTTTTTCGGAGCAAATTCTCAAATCTAATTTTTTCTTTAAACCGAAAAATCAACAAAAAAAAAAGAGAGCAAAAATAGAAAAAGAATAATGAAAATTGAAAATAATAGAATTGAATAAAAAAAATAAAAAATGTACAAAGTTTCTATTCTGCTGTCGAAGTGCAGGGATTTACTCTTCAGTATCGAAATAAATAAGACCAGCAAAATTTTCATTAAAGTTCAAATTAACTTGTTCTAAATGTACAATAGCGGCATGAACAGTATGACAAATTTGACATTTGAACGAATTTTGTTTGGTACAAAATTGAAAAAATACTCAAAGCAATAATCTCATTGTTGTCATTCTGATTTCTCAACGACAGCAATTTGTACTCTCATTTTCCATTTAGTTTCTAAATTTCATTAAATGGAAAATGACTATCCGTGAATTTGTTGTCTTCATCTGTCCAACTGGCGAACTTTCATTTCTAAAGTTTTATTATCTATTTGTATTGTTTAAAAAATTTCAGTGTTTATGTGGAAAGATATCCCATAATCCATACCATAAAGATATCCATATCTTAGTCGAAAATTTATTGCCAAAATTTTGAAGACTTTTCTTTATTCGAAACAAAAAAAAAGTGTCATTGTCCAAATGCCAAAAACCATCAAAGTCGTTTTTAGTGCTATTCATTTAGTGAAAGTAACTTAAATTTTATAATGTCCTACACGAAATTTGGATTATTTTAAAAATTGTACTAGAAGAGTATCGTTTTATGTTACTCAACATACATTCTGCTCTTTCCGTCAACATAAGAGCAAAACGGTATGCAACTGCAGCTCTTTCCGAAAAATATTAGTTCACATACATTATACACAATTTAACTCAGCACAAAAAAAAATCAGTTCTTAAAATAATTTTAAATATGAAATATCAAGTCATCTAGCTATTCACAAACAAATATTATAGATGAAGATGAAAACAGGCAAAAAAAAAAATGTGCAACAGAATAAAAAAACACAACAATAATGCAATATAATTGAGAAAAAAAAACTGAGAGAACATAAATTGAAAAGAGATAAGTTTTTATTGTGACAAATTTTATGTATAAACACACGTTATTGTTATCAAATGAAAATACCTTTCAAGTAAGATTAACCGAATCCTTAAGTCTTTTTGTCATTTCGGTTCAATTTTTTTTTTACTTTGCTTTCATTTGGTTTTTATTATAATTTATTTTTCTTTCAAGTTCGGTTAAAACATACACATACATACATAAATACATAAATTTCAACATATTTATTCGAACCTAATTTTTCTTTTTATTTTATTGTCAATTTTCGATGACATTTTAAACACCAATACAATGTAGAGCTGAAAATAAGGGAAAAGTAAAATGTATACAAGAACTAAATAAATATAAAAATGCAAAAGTACAACTATATAAGCGAACATATTGCAAAAAAAAAGAGAAGAGTTGGGTAATCCAATATTATGAATTCGTGGGATTCTCCTGATTCAACATTCATTTATTTATCAATAAATTCACCGAATAATAAGAGCAGGTATGAACAAGTTTCGGAGAAAAATTTGGTTTACGTCTTAATTTTCATGTACGTATATAACATTAGAAAATGGGATTGTGTCAGTGCTCAGTCGATATCGCAACTAGTTTTTGTCGCTTTATTTTCAATTGTAATTTTATAAAACAAGTAAAAATGCTAGAAATGAGCAAAATTTCTAAAAATTCGATTTTTAGAACCGAAAATAAGAAGAAGATTTCCCAATTTAATTTATTTTTAATTTAATATTTTCAATTCAATTGAAATATTAAAAAAAAAAAATAATAATAATATCGATTTAACAGTGATGGCAATGTGATGATGATCAGCGAAAATTGTCAAGTTTTCTCTTAAAAATTTTTATCTGAATATGTTTCGTAGTTCGATATTTTCATTTTCATTGCTGTTTTCGGTTTCTTTTTGTCATAATGTGAAACATTTGATGAACAATATTTTGCAGTAGTGGTTTTATGCTTTATTCTAAATTATAAAAATGTTAAATTAAGTCCTCGCTTACATCTTTTTATACATAGTAATTTACATTATAAACAAAACATGTGCCTATAATAATATATTCGTGTATTTGTCGCAAAAAATAAACTAGCAAAGAACTGCAATTCAAGTCAAATCACATATAAAATATATTTTGAATATGAAATGTGATTGCAAGAGGGTAAAAAAGGGCAATAATAAACGCAGAAAAAAAGAATCAAAGAAAGAAAAAAATTTATATAAAAAAAAAATTCTCAGACATTATTGTCGGTTTCTATTGTAATAATTCCCAATACAACCGACCGATTTCACATATGTTAAAGGTAAAGTTATATTTTGATTGCTTTTTTATTATTTTGTTGTATATTACGCACACACGTATGCACATACAATATTTCCATAAAGAAGAAGAACAATCTTATTTGTTAAGGGCCACATTATTATACATTTATAGAAAAAGTAGCAAAAAAGAAAGGTGGAAACCGGGACCAGTCAAATATGATTAACTGTGTAACATTAATATATTGAGAAGTAAGTTCTTTATGGATAATTGCCGACATTTGGACATCAATAACAAACATACAGACATATGGTTTTATATTTGTATATGTGTAGTATATGTTTACTATTTGTGTATAAGGATCATGATCTTTTCAGGTACAAAAATATTATTGCACATCTTTTAGGTTCCATCGGATTGAAATAAAAAATAATAAAACGGAATTTGATTATGAAGAACGTTTTTAGTTTCCCATGAAAATTAAAAATGAAATTATTTAACCTTGAAAATTTTATACGATAGCAATTATTTTTGCAGGTTAAACCGCTATCTACCCTGTTCTTTTGCTTTTTTAAATTGCACCAAAACATTCGTAGTGGTGAATGCAAATTATAATTAAATCAAAGAAGAATTTTTATGTGTAGTTTTGAAAAGGGGTGATTTAATAACGAAGGGAATCAAGATTTTACGAGTATTAGACGGCAATTATTCAACTCTATATGAATGAATGATCAGGGATATTGGAATAAAAAACGATATTGAATTTCCAAGAAATTTGTCTATTTAACCTTTTAATAAGACTAAAATTCGACTTTGGCTCGTAAGTTATTAAATAACTTAGTCGATCCGATAAAATAAAATATTGTCCCTTGCCCTTCTGAGTAAGTGTCAGGTATGGCACCTAATTACTCACACAAGCTCCACCAACTCGATGAATTCGGGTCTCATACGTGTGACAAATCTTCCCTCTGCACCTAAAAAGTATCAGAGATTGCCTTCTGTTCAAAGTTTTATATTCTAAAGAAGTGGATTTGAAGCCCCTTTCTCTTTTGCGCAGAATGCAACGATTTCTATTTTCTTTTCGGACAAATTTCTTTTCAGATGCCCTGAATGGACAATGTTGAAAAAACAGACTCATAAGAATTAATCAAGCGTCAAATGAATTTCGTGTCAACGTAGTGTACCGCTTTTATAGTTTTTTAATTTTTAATATTACTGGTGACGTCTCTGAAAATAGATTTCATAAAGAGTATATAGAAGTATTAAAATTCTTTTTTATGTTTTAACTTTTCTATTATTAATTTGCATATTTTTAATATAGCCTTTAGACATAACAAGAACCTTAAGTTGTTTACTTTATACTATAATTATTTAAATAAATATAGAAAATATTATGCAAATAATATTCTGAGAAATAACATAAGTGTTATTGTTGTACTTAGTTTAACGATCCTACTTATATTTTATATTCGTTAAAGAAGCAGATGTCGAGTATAAAATATTTTAATATTATGGAATAAAGTAAACGAATCTAATTTAAATATAATTTTTAAAGAGATTGTTAATAATAGTTGCTAATTTTTGTACATTTTGCAATTTGATGACATTGTAATTTTCAAGTATATTGTAAATTACCTTGATAATTTTAACTTAAATGATTTTAATTTAGAAAATTAATACATGTTGAGATCATGTTTATAGAATAGAATGGAAAGCATTTAACATTAAAGGCAGTTAATACAGTATATTCGATCAAGGTTAATTAGTGTATATTATTTTTTGTTCTTTCTTTTCTTAGTTCACTAAATGATTGAAATTTTTAATTGATTCGAATTGTTAAACCATCGCTACCGAAGTAAAAATCGCTTTGTTTGAAGACAGTGTTTACATTAGGCTTGCATACTCTTCCAATTTCTCCCAATTAAGGTTGGCGAGAATTTGCGTGATATTTAAATTTAGTAGTTAATCTGACCTTGCCTACGATCAACCCAAATGTTTAGGAAAAGTAATTGTCACTATTAGCATCTCTTCTTTTTTAAATTGCGCTGCGTTGTGCCAGCCCGATAATTTTACTCTTTTTGGAGGAAGTCTGCTGACACACCCCAATTCCATACAATACAATATTACTCAGTGGCTCATTAGTAAAGCAAAATATTTTATAACACTTATGCAGTTCCCTGCGGGCACTCTAGCTGTTATTTATTTACTTTTTTAGCTGTTGTGTTTTGTGATCCCCAGTAGATACTCCATTTTGCTAAGGTGAGGTCGTTTTTAGCACTTTTCCAAAAAAATTTTGAAAAAAAGTGCTTATTAGTTTCACTCTGTCCGTCCGTCCGTCCGTCCGTCCGTCCGTCCGTCCGTCTGTCCGTGTGTCTGTTTACAAAACTTCTACATTCTTAAAGATAGAAAGCTGAAATTTAATACGTACATAGATCTTTACTAGAAACTTATTTTTGTAGAACAAAATTTTTACCTATCTCCCCCCCTTTAGAAGTTATACCCCCCCAAAGCACTAAAAATAGCCTATTTTAACTATTTGTTGCAATGAAACCATAAGCATTTTTGAAATTTTGCAAACGCAGAAAGGCAGTGGCTTGCTTCCCCTACCGCGGTATACTATAGTTAAACTTTAGAAAAACAAAATGGCCGTTCAAATTTACCGTTATCTAAAGTCCTTTTTTTCCAAATTTTTGATGTCGTTTTGCTTCTAGACCCCATCCTGTAAAAGCTTGAAATTTTAGGGGCTTTTAGACACTAATAAATTCTTCATTTCGTTAGAAGAAAATTTTTTTCCATCTCCACCCCCTCTCAAGTTATGGCCTCTTGAAATTTGTAAAATTTTAAATTTTTACATCTTATATTTCCGAAACCGCAATCTTTTTCAAATTTCTATAAACGCAAAAAGCTAACGGTAAATTCCATGACATTAAAAAATATAATTATTTTTCTTAACTCACACAATTAAACCTTAAAATCGAGCATTATGTTAACCCCTCTTTATATTAATTTTTGCTTTATTTCAAAGACTGCATGTATGCATCATCCTAAATATATGCAATCCTAGAAATAGCATTGTATATGAATGAAAATAATTTTAATAGTGTGATAGGTACATAGACTACATAGACTGTACTTAAAAGCAGAATTTTCACTTGTTGAAGGGAAAAGTGCTACAATACAAACCATTGGTTTGACCCAACTTTATTTAGATTTGATGTAGCTAATGAAATTATTTTCAACAGTTACTGTACATCATTTGCTGTAACGTTCTTTGATTTTTCCTTATATTTATTAATTTTCTAGATTTTCTAAAATTGAAACAATATTCTTAGCCATTAATTTTATTGAATTAAGAGTCTTTTTTTTTAATTTTTATCAACAAAATAAAATATGTTATTTGACATGGAATTTTAAACGATCATAAATAATTTCATTTAATTAATTTAAAAATTTTAAATATAAAAAATTTCTCTTAAATTGACACGTTAAAATTAAAACTGTTCGAATAATTTATATATGAAAATTTTTAAAAAATTTCTCACAAATTTTAAAATGCTGATTTTAAAATATTTCATTTTATCTTTTAGAATAATATTTAAATTTATATAATACTTATTAATCATGACCTCGTTAATAAATGATTTATTAACAAGCTAATCTTATGAAGATTAAGCAACAAAATTTTGAAAATTTTTCTTTTGAATTATTTACTTTACTTTTTTGTGCTTACATATGTATGCGAACATATATTATGTGATATTTGTTTGTGTGAATATCATACTAAAAAAATATTTTGAAATTTCGATCCGAGGAGACCACATGTTCGGGGCGTTAATTAAGAAAAAGGAATTCTATGGTTCAATAATTATATTTTTTGTTAATTAAATTATAAAAAAATCTAAGAACTCAACAAACCATAAATGAAATATTAAATTGCTATTTTTATTGTACATATGTATGTATGTAATTTTAAATGAGTATTTATTAAATAATTGAAGTATGGTTTACAGCTACCACTATGTCAAATTTTCGTAACAGTGATTTACGACTCAGGCCGAGATTTAAGGTCTGAAATATTTGAAAATATCTCCAAATTTAGTTGAGCAATACTGTAATGCGCGTTACAAAATTGTGTTAAGTTACTTCAAATCCCAATGCATAATTAGAGACGGCGCGACTACGGGATATTCCAGATGTCAACGAATTAGAAGGGACACTCGCAACTCTATTACGATTTGTCAAAATTATTAATTCGTATACAATAATTGACGAAGATTAAACTCATTTCATTACGCACATATTTAAACTTTACAATTCAAAAATATAAAATTTATTTATAAGGAATTAACAAATTGTGATAACAAACAAGAAAAAAAGTACAACAAAAAAGAAAGGGAAATTAAGTTAATAAACATTTTCTTTGTATACTTTCATTAGTTGTCAAATATTTGACAGCTATGTCAAAAATTTACAAAATGATCAATTGTGAAATTTTAATAATATTGTTTTGTTGTATGAATATGGGAAAAGGGGTTGAAAAAAAATTCTCCGGTGCCTAATTATTTTCGTATTATAAAATCTAGCATTTCATAAAAAAAAATTAAATCCAGTATTATCCTCTTATATATATATATATATGGACAGGATATATAAAAAGTCCCTATATTTTTCTGCTTCATATTTCTATTGTATATTAAATAATTGTTAACAGTAAATAAGAACTTCTGCAGTTTTGCTTTTTCTATTATAAGTTTTTCTTTTTTATATTAAATTTTATTACAAAATATTTTTATTGAAATTTTAAACTTAAATAGCAGGCAGCGCCATTAAAGAACGAATTTGCTATATGAAACTTTAAATATATCTACATATGTATGTACTTTTATTCAATGTTTCAATTGATTTGTTCTGTAAATACATACTAGGGGACTTGAAAAAAAAGAAAAGAAATAATAGAAAAAAGGATCAAAAATAACAAAATTCGCTATTTTCTTTTCGCTTGTGTACCTTTCATGCGTAAAATACCTGTGATTTTTTAATTTATAATAATTTTTTTTTCGCATTGACAGAATTAATTGCAATTTCTGATAACAAATGACATTTGAAATTTGCTTAAAAAAATTATTTTTATTTGATTTTTTGTTTAGGTCTGTAGAAGTATTAAATAATAGCAGAGCCTTGCATGTGTCTATTATTTTCTTTTTTTTTTGTTACATCAATACTACTGTAGTCCCAATACCCAGCCTTTACTTTCTTGAATTTGACATCTGTTCTTTTTTTTTGTCTTAATATTTGGTTTGGTTTCTTGTGATTTCTTGATGAGATTTTCTTTATGATCCTTTATTTAGGTTTTAAATTTTTTTTTTAATTTTTTATTTAAACTGACATGTAGAACAAAAATATACCTTTTTGGATAAAAAAGCTTGGTATGGTGAATTTGTTTGTTTATTTAGAATGCTTATATATGTGGTGTCGAACAAAGGAACAATGTAAAGCAAAACTTCAAGTGGCATGTTATAAGATTTGAGCCACAAATTCCACGTACACCAACGGAAATTTCGGTAAAATAACAAACCAAACTGAATCGATTTGATGTTGACAACTGCAATGAATAATAGCAAAATTTGTTACATCGGCATTTGTTACTGGCAAAGGTTTTTATTTATTGATTATTTTAGAGTTCTATTAAAAACTAAGTTGTTCCGTATATTTGAATTTTCATTACCGATTAAATTATGATATAAGAATGTTTCTAAGAAAAACCTCTCTTAAATATACTTTTTTTTAAGATTAAATTTTTTTTTGTCAAACACGCCCAACAAATTCCCGTTTCAAATACCTTATTTCAATATCCTATAGATTGAGAGCCTTCTACCTTTGATCTGCTGTCATCTATGTTTTTTTTTTTTATTAATTTTTTAAAAATCTTATTTAAAATTACAAAACAAGGATATTTTATTGAAAAAGGATAAGTCTTGTAATATTAAGGATGTTCCCTTAAAAGTTAATTTATTTCTTGTGTAAAAAAATGATTGTAATTCGATTTTTGGGAAAAAAAGAACTAAGTTAGACCTTATGTTTCTTCAAATTTTTTTAAATTTTGAAAATGTTTTTTTTTTTGTTGTTTTGGGATCAGAAAGAGTTTTAATTTTTTTGTTGTAATTTAATTTTTATTAGGAAAAGATGATGAAGAAAACAAAAGATTAACAAAACCGTCATTTGTTCTTTTATTTATGAACCCCAGTAGGTGGATTTATTGCTTTACGAATTACAGTTTTTTATTTTTTTGTTTTGTGTCTTGTAATATGTAACTTAGTTAAAAAAAATTAATGAAGATGACGTGCGTATCAGTTTTATGGGAGAGTTTAAGAGTAGGGTAAGGTGGGTTGAATTTGTTTTGTTTAGTTAAATGTCTAGAAATGATGATTTACAGTTCCGAATAAGATCTAATATTATGTGCAGTCAATAGATCTCTTTTCGATAATAAGGAACAATATAAAGAGTTGTCACATAACTGTAAATGTTTTGAGTAAATTCAAATCAAAGTGAACAATTAAGAGGGTCTCCACGAACATCTCATATTTTATAGGTAATTTTAAGCTGTAACTGGTCAAGTTTATTTACTAACGAAAACAGTCAAGTGAAATTCATATAGTCGCTATAGGAAAATAGGTGAAATATTTTAAAATTATATGAATTTCCCATGTTTACTAGTTTATTTCTTACCAGAGCTGTTGTTGCAGTTCAAAAAAGTCTCAGAGATGATTTTTGAATATGACAGGTTATTTGTTGACCTTGTCATCGTTCAGAGTTCGATTTAATAAATTTTTATTGAGTTTTATTGAATTATTATATTGAAGTCATTTAAATTAAGGGAACAGAAGACATTTATCCCAACCTTTATAGACTGAATGCTTTTCAACTGATTTATGAAAGTTATTTTTTTAACAAGTCTTCTAGGTAGAAATATAGGTAAAAAATAACTAAAAATTACCTAGTTATAAATGTTACGAGAAAAATAAGATAAAAAAAAAATAAAATATGGGTAAAACACAAGAAGAACAAAAAAAAAAAAAAAAAAAAAAATAAATCTAGAAAGTCACTGCTATTTAATTATTTCTAGATTTATAAAAAATTTAAAAAAAATTCTAAAACAAAAAAAAAATAGTTACACATTATTTGTGTAACTACATTGAGTGGCCCTTTATTGTATGTAAGAAGAAAACTTGTGTTGAGGACCCGTAAAAAATGAATTTGAAAGGCAACATTTAAAATCATGAGTATAAAATGGATTTGAATTGAAATTAAATAAAGAGCAAATATAACTATAGTTGGATGGCTGACTGGTTGGATGGACAATAATTGTGAAATTCAAAAAAAAAAAAGAGATGGGAATATAAATGTTGATTATTTTGTTCTCCCTTTTTTTTTAAATAAGAAATGGTTAACAAAATTTTGAGTAACAAAATAATGTCCGCCAATTTATAATAATAAAAATAACAAAAGAAATCTGAACCAAAATAAAGAAAGGAGAATTTTTAGAGTATAAGAGATTTCGGTTGACGTCTGACCTTAAATGATAATATTTTTGTATACCTGTTGAAATTTTTTAGAAAATGAAGCTCTTCAAAAATCATTTTTTATTTATTTATTATTTTGTTGCTGGTTTTTTTTTTTTAATATATACCGTATGGCGTATGGTATATTTATCTTCGTCATCATCATCATTTTAACAGTCATCGTTATCGTAAAGAATTTTGAGTACAAAAAGGTAGAATATAAAGATTTAAGGCAAAATTATCATTGTTATATTTATTTTGTGTTACCTTTAAATTATTAAATTTTATGAAATTTATTTTATAAAAAATTTGTCAATGAATTATTCTCCATAAATTTTCGTTAATTTCATCATTTAGTTTCTCGTTCTCGGGTTGTGTGTTTTGTATTAAATTAAATTTTGGAAAACAGCAACAATAATTTGTAACTTATAGTAACAATATATTCTTCTACAAACAAAATTCTTGTATTGCGAGGTAAGATTCTTAATATTTTCATAAAATCTGTTATGCCACTGTTATAAAACACTAGAAGTGACCGTATACTCTTTGAAAAATTTCAGATATTGCTTTGATCTTCAATAAGACCTTGATATAGTGCTGATTTTTTAACGATACAGCTAGTGATAGTAAATTTCACTGCAAATATACTTAATAACGCTACTAAAGTGTACCGTATAAAATGTTATGACCGTCAGTTCTGTCTCCACAATTACAATTGAATATCACAAAATTTTATCAAATTTACAATACAATGGAGCTCATGTATATGATCGAGAAAATTACGGTATTTACTCACTAATATCACGAAAATCTGGTTCATTAACATGGTTATCATAATATAAATGATAAGAACCATCACCATCATAATTTTAAATTTAATGAAATTTTAATGAAATTTTGATTCTATTTTTATTGTAAGGGTATTACTCGTATATAAAGTAGAACCAATTTTAATTTTTGATGAATTTATTCCCAACGAAAAATTAAGGCGGACAACATTACGATCGTCGTATTTTAGGAATACACTTTTACTTACATGCCTGCCTGTTCTGTATAATATATAATTAAAATTAACTTTGTAACTGGGTTCTGCCATAATAATTTCTTTGTTTTATAAAATGAAAATTTACTTACATATTTATTAATTTATCTATGTTCTTATGTGATACATATAGTAAGCAATAAATCAGTTTTAAAAGGAGAATTAATAAAAATCATAGTAACATTTTGCCTTTTTGTTGTATTTTTTGATCTACATAAAATTATATATTAGTGCATGGCGGATAGTAGAATATTAATGTGTGTATATTGTGTGTTATACGTATTAATTACAGAAATTTGTAATTTTGTAATGCGGGCGAGTGAAAATTTCATATACGCTTGCCTATTTTTTTTTTTTTATTAAGTGTAACGAAATAAATGTTATTATCGTGACATTTTAAATTTTTATTCAAATTTTATATTGTAAAACAAGTATTGTGTATCGGCTGATTCCAATTTTTTGAATATTAATGAGCTGGTGGTGTACTCTATACAAGATTTATGGTTTGAATACTTTATAATTTTAGTTGAAGAGAAGACAATTATAAAAATTTATTAAAAAATTGGTTATTGTGTTGCTGGAAAAACTTTAAGAGAATCTTATATTCAGACTTTGCACCGCTTTCCTCAAATTCTAATCAAAAATTGACATTATCCTTGACAAAACGGAATATTTGATTTTTGCTATGATATTATTTTATTGTCAGAAAACAATGTGTCAGATTTTTTTATGTTCAGGCGGCTGTATAGATATTTTCTGTGTCATAAAATTTCAGTCTGATGACTTTTCTACTTATAATCATTTTTTAAACTATGAACATGTAGATTACAGTTTGTACAGTTGAGTAAAGAATAAGGAAGCAACACGACTCGCATAAATGAGTTGTTTTGCATCTCTGAGTGAAAACGTTTAATAGAAACCTGCCACAATTTTGAATGAAAGCTATATGTCGAAAATTTGACAGTTTGCAATTAAGATGCAATAATCGTCCTGTGTTTGTTCTTCGAACTAAGATTTCACATTCACCTTATGTGATTACTAAAAGATTTAATTATGCCTACATTAAATATTTAAATTATTATTACACCGTTATGATGAGAATGAAATTAATGGAAATCTTGCATATCACTTCAAATCATACACGTAATAGGCCAGAAGTTGACAATCTAAATTATATGTAAGCCAAATTCAGGTGCAAACGAATGATTTATAACCAGATGACGTCAAATTTGAGACCATATAGTTAGTTTACATACAGAAGAACATGTTCCTGAGTCTAAACGAAATTTCACATACATACATTAAGAGGAAAAATGGAAAATTTTTGAAATGTCATTTAAAGTACTTTCTTAGCGAGCCATAATGTCATGTTTTAAGAGCCATAAATTGTGAATCAATGTAAAAGAAATTGCAATCATTAGAATCAAAACTTTAAGCGTAAAACTATATCAGGATCTAATCTAGTTTATATGTAATTCATGTTAGATGCTGATCAAATATAATAAGTATTTAGAAAAGTGCATAATCTATAAATGATACCATTTTGAATTGGGGCAAATATTAAATCTTGTATATAATACATATTAATAGAAACTTGATTTATCTATACTGAAAGACTAGAAGAAAAAATACTGGAATTCTTCGTTAATGGGATAATTATAGTAACATAAATATTCTGTTTACAATTTGTACGGCAATGCATTCTTATAAAAAAATATCTATATACTGGAGTTTGTCTTGAGAGCAAACAAAGTTAAAAAAATTTTAAAAATTTTAGAAAAGCAAAAAAGAAAAAATAACAACAGTTAGCCCCGAGCCAAATTTTTTTTATTATTATTGTTATTCTTTTTCTACGTTAATTTTTTCAACGATAAACTATTCAGAGTGTTGATTACATCAAATATCAAATATGATGATTTTGTGATTATTTTAAATAATAAAGAAAAAAAAAAACAAGAAAATTATTTCAATTTCAATATCGTGCATAACACGTATAATTTTCTTTGTTTTTCCACAAAAACAATGAAAAATAAAAAGAAAATATTTTGTCCGGCTTTTTTGTTTTGTTTGATTCTTTGATTATAAATTTTTTTTTTTTTGATCAGCTTTCAAATTTTTGATCTGAGAATTGATTGAAGATCAAGAGGTCATAATACCAGTATAATAATGGTGGTAAGACAAAAATTACTTGTTACTTTTTTTTTTTTTCTTTTTGGAAAAATTTTTTCTATGTTCGCGCAATACAAGAGTTGAAATACATGTGAAATAGTGTGATTAAGTAAAAAAATTTCTGTACTTAACATTTATAATAATGAACAGTGTTGCTGTTTCAAAGTACTCGTATATATATACTATTTATAAACATTTGAAAATTAAGGTGCGTTGAAATTATTTTATTATCAGCTATAATTTTCAGTTGGGTTTTGAGGCATATCCCTGTGCTCAAGGAATGAACAAGGTCATAAAATGTTGCAATATTCGAAGGTGTCTCCAATACATATATAGAATATTTACTCTACGAGCTCTTTTCTGAAGAGCTTGTGGATTGTAGAAAGTGTATTGGATTAACAAGGCGACCCACATGGATGTGTCAGGCATAGCTCACAATACCCTCTCATATGTTTTTGGTTCAAAACTCTGTCGCAATGAGTATACCAAGCGTTTGACTTCTTCCTTTGATTGCAGATTCATACTCTCCGAGAAGGTATAACAAGGTTTTCTATGCTATGCCCCACAGAAAGTGTCATCGCTTGCTACGCCTGAAATATCCTCTTAGAAAATTATTTGTTTAAGCTTTTTTGAACTGTTCTCTTCTGAGTGTTTTTACCTGGTTCTTTCCAATTTCAGTGATCTTAAAAAGTTTTTAGGTACAATCTCTCTAAAGAATTATAACATAACCTGTCAAAGCTTTGGAAGATTTCTAGAGTGCTCCGCTGTGTCGTTTTTTCTTCTTTAATTCACCCTGTTCCGCATCAGGCCCGATTTCGCAAAATTTAAACCTTTTCCCGAAACGAGTTTAAATCCTAACTGAAAATTTTACTGAATTTGTAGCAGATTTATTTTGAGGAGTTTATTTACGTCGGCAACACTAAAAACAATTTGTCATTTTTTAATTTTTGATGAGTAATATAATGGGCAAAAATATTTTTGAAAAAGAAAGAGATAAAAAATATAATGTTAATTTTTTTCGTTTTTTTCTTTCTTCTCCATCACAATGAAAATATAATAAGCACTATGGGTGCTGCAAACTTGTTATATTGTATTTTTTTTTTAATACAATTTATAATTTCGATAAATTGATTGATGATCATAGTGTAAACGATGTGATGGTTGTGATTTATGGAGAAATTAGGGAAATAATTTTAATATTTTTCTCTGTTCTCGACTTAAAATGTAATCAACGAAAGAAAATAACAACGAAATAACTAAGTAGAATACCCTTACTTACACTTTATTTTTCTACTATAATCAATTTTTTTTACATTGGATAATGATAATTATATGTTGTTAAAGTTTTAAGTAAATAAAAAAATTTTCAATAATTTTTTTTAATATTCTTATATTATGTACGAAGACTAAATAAACAGAGAATAAAATATTTATAAAAAGTGAGGGAGATTTTGTGAATTTGAAATGAAAAATTCGTGTGAAGAATTTTTAATAATTTTTTTTCCATAACTAGGTATATTTTTAATACATACATACTTACATTTATAATAAATAATAAGTGCATAATCTTGTGTAAACACATATGTCTATATTATTATGTTCCAGTCGTATGTTATATAAAATCTATACTTGATTGGATTAAAGATGATTAAGTGAAAAATTTTTCGATTCATATTGGCAAATTTGTAATCATGTTGTTAGATGCACATTGTATATTATTTGATTTGAGTGTAATAAATCAAAATTATTCCCATAAATTTTTTATATCGAGTGATGAAATAAGTGCTCAAGTATTTCGAATTAATAAACGAATGGTCGATATTTTTCAATTTAAAGGAATAGATATTTTGCTCTTATAATAGTTTTGCATCGCCATAACGCAATTTAACTTTCATCAGCAGGATATTGCGAAAATCTATCTTGATTTAACATTTTAAATTTGATTATATGTATATTATTACATAATACGATCTGACCATTGGTGCAGTGGTTATGGCACCGGTCCTTTAACCGAAGGGTCTCGGGTTCAAACCCCGGTCAGGTCACTATAAAAATTATATTCAATATTATTATAACTTAATATACAATACTAATAAATATTATACAAGTAATTTTCAAATATTCGTAATATTCGATATTAAAAAACTAAGAAAAATAAACAGTAAATATTAATAACCTCAAATAATTAATATAAATAAAAACTACGGCAGGCTAGTCACCTACCTAGTTAACCTCTATGACGCTATGAAACTAGTGCATGAGAAATCATGCACTAGCCCTATGCAAGGAGCATAGGAGTGAATAAGGAAAAAAAAAAAAAAATTACATAATATGACATCTATTTGGAGCTAAGCATCTTCAAGGCCGCATTATTGTCCAATATTTTTTGGTGCTGTATAGCACTTCCGATCATCTATCAATTCATTAAAATTAAATTGAATGGTTGAAAAAAAATGCTTGAATACATTTATATAGGTTCGAAGTCTTGGTTCTTGGTTGTGAATCATGTTCTAATAGACGTGTTTATCGATCCCTTCGATTAATTATTACGGTTCGCTTCGCTACTATACTATTAAATTTCAGGATGATCAAACGCCGATACAATGATCATTTCCTCTTCCGTTACATACTAAGAATCCTCGAAATTTACTTTTGTAAAAATGCAGTTGGCATTTAAGTTAACAATGATCTCCACCTTAAAGTATACATACACACAATTTTACATTTAATCTTCTTCTTTTGGAGTCACTTGCGTAACTATCGGATCACTCTTTATGTTACAAAGAATAATATCATTTTCCATTAACACTAAGATTAATAAGGATTGCAGAAATAGGATCTTCTTTCAGTAAACAAAAAAACAAATTGAATATTAAATTGAATATTGATTACATACATATATCATGTACATACTTACATTAACAATCTCAATTACATATTATGAGCAATGCTAGGTTCAACAAATTTGCTGTAAAAATTTTTTCCAAGTCATTCAACTCATCAATCTTAATGCATAATAATGCAGAAAAAAAAAAATAATTCAAATATAAAATTTTGCAAACAAATTGCATTTTGAAGGTGGATTTTAATAAATGATAACGATCAGTTAATAATTATTATGAAATGTGCCTATGTATGTGCATGTAGAAAAATGGATATAGAAAAATGCAAAAAAAAAATTATTAAAGAATTCTTCCACAAATGACATTTCACCTTAAAAATTAAGGGCGCCAATTTAAAATTGTCAATAGAATAGAAATGCATAAATCATTTATGCATCACAGCTAAATATCTAGCATTCTTTAATAATCCGGATTAACTTAAAGTGGATTGTACAAGATTACAATGTATTTAATTCAAGATTTGATTAGATGACCATCTGTGACATTTTTTTTTTAAAGTGAATGTTTAAACAGAAATTCGTTGAGAGTTGCTATTCATTCTAAACTTTTACAAAAAATTTAAGTAAATTATTAATAGTTTGAATTTAAAATTAATTAATTTTTAAGCAAAAATAAAAATTTTCTACAAAAAGAAAAATTTATTTGTAATTTGAAACTTTTAAATCCAAAAAATTTTTTGGGTTCACATTAATTAAGTCTTGGTTAAAATTAAAAAAAAGAGAAGGTGAAATCGTATAGTTAATTAATCAGTTATATAATGAATGTTTGTTAAAACAAAACAAAAATTTCTTAAATTAAATTAATTTTTAAAATTTTCTTAACATTAATATTAGTGTTTTACTTAGACATAACAAACCACATTGATTTCGTTTATAATATTCTTGTAAAATTTCAATTGCATGGAATTTTATTTTGAAATTTTTGAGTACTCAGAGATTGTTTGCGGTAAAAACTGCTGAAATCAAATTATTAATTTTAGTTACCCGGTTTTTTATTCATAATTAATTGTGTTGTGAGCTCAAAACGATCGGATCATTTTAAATTTTATCCAATGATGTCTAGCTTAATATTCGATAGTAAAAAGAAAAAACTTAATACGAAACATTATTGAAAAATTAATTCAATAAATCAAACATTTAAAGTGTCACTTTTAAAATGGCTCATGGACATCTAAATTGCCAACGACATCTTGCGGAAAACAATTTTTTAATCTACTAATTGCAGAGACTCGCATGCGTCTGAATCACAGGGGCTATGAGAAATTGTCTAACGGCGGCAATGGAGGTGATTTTGGGACTAACCCTTTTGCATCTCGTTTCAGGTTGGGGAGAAATGGAGCCGGAATAATCGGAATGAGAGGTCGATGTCATCTTCTCGAGGAGGTTCCGTTCCTATCGATGCCTCGGGACGAAATGGTAAAGAGGTAGAGCTTCGAGAAAAATTTTGCCTCGTTGCTGAGTAACAGAAGGGACTAAGAGCGTGACTTTTCAAGCCGCCCAGTGGGAACACATTTTATCAGATGGTACGTAGATGGGTCAAAGACCAGTATTGGGACGGGTGCGGCGGTAGTTGGGCCAAGAACCAAATTTTCCGAACCTATGGGAACTTTTCCGAGTGTATTTCAGGCTGAGTTGCACGCCATTGAAATATGCGTGCGGGGCAGCCTGGAAAGGGGGGTACCGAGGACAGGAGAGAATGATTATGTCTTATAACCGGGCTGCGATCGGAGCGCTGAACTAGTTTTTAGTATCCTCCGCGGCAGTATGGGGCTGTCTTGAGAAGCTCAATGAGTTAGGCAGATGCAACCGGGTCACACTGTGTTGAGTGCCGGGCCATGTGGGCGTGGAAGGAAATGAGACCGCTGATGGGCTTGCAAGGAAGCGAGCAAACACACCTCTTCTTGGGCCGGAGCCCTTCTGCGGAATCGAACCACATACTATTCGTTGGGAATTAAGGAAGGAATCAAAAAGAAGAGATTTAAGAAAATTATAGGGATGGGCAAGAACTGGGTGAGAGTCTTCACCGGCATTTTGACGGGTCACTGCAGGCTTAGAGGACACCTCAGGCGGCTGGGCCTGGAAAATGAAGATACTTGCAGATTCCGTGGGTAGTATGGAGAGACCTGTGCACCTCCTGGGGGAGTGTGATGCTCTTGCTCATAGGAGGGGTGAGGTACTGGGAGGCTTTGCCCTAACGGTGGCGGAGTTACGGTCTTCTGGTCCTCACAAGTTGCTTGAGTTCACAAGGAGGGTGTTCTAGGGCATATCCCGCACTCGTATGGTGCAGTGCGGTGCACTGTTGCCCCCATTGTACAAATAAATCTACAATCTAACCCCACAGGACGATAAAGAAAACGATATAAAGTAGATCATGTAGATGGCTATAAGGCATAATTACTTAATAAAAAAATTCAATGACGTCCGAAACTCAGTAATAGTGATGTAGTTGGCATCAAAAATTACGCAAAAACTCTATGCGACGAGGAGAGACCAAGAAAAATACTTCATTTGCCGTACTAATTTAAATCAAAATTTAAGATAAAAATCCTGGACTTATTTAAACAAAAATTGTTAAACATTTTTCATAGTAAAGTCAAAAAAATTAACAAGGTCGTTTTATGATACGAAAATGAAATAGAAATCACTTTATTAATTAATTAAATATTCTCTTTTTTTTCTTCTTTTATTTAAAAATTATACCGTGAGAAGTATTAATTATTTACGCAGATGAAAGAAAAGATTGAAAATAAAATTCAAAACTGAGTGAATGAAAAACAACAATTCTTTGAATTTTCTTTCAACGGTATAAACAATATAAAGAAAATCAAAGAAAAACGTGGAACACGTCTTTAGAAAATCTGATCTCAACATTTTCTTTGTTAGTTTTATAATTTTCATCTGCAATAATTCGCGGCTAGTACATATATAATATTCTTCCCTATATTACAGTTCAAAAAAATTATATAAGAAGGAAATTATATTGAGAGAGAATCAATATATGTATGTTCATATATTAAAAAGAAACAAAAGAGAAACAAACCGAAGCTAATTTCAATAATTCTATAGTTGTGGAAAATTTTCAATAAATTAATATAATACTCGTACATACCACCTTTTCGCGTCATCAACTTGTATTATTTCCTCATTTAATATACCCTTGCAATACCATACACGTTCTGAATATAATAGCTGCTATATAAGCATCATCATAATATCCACAGAACAACCATACTCAATTAGCATGAAATTATAATTTCACATACAATACAACCCAATCTAAGTAGTATAAAAGTAGTTATAGTATAAGAATTGAAATTAAACAAGAGAGTATCGAAAAAATCCAAGACGCATACCAAAAAGACCATATCAAATAACAAAAAAAAAATAATAGTTTATTATCGGCAAATAACCCGAACATAACAATTCATCGACAAAACATGAACGTAACAAATCCATGCGGAGATCATCATTAAAAATGAAGTTAAGAAAAAGAAATAACAAAAAAAAAAGAGCGAATAATATCAAAAAAGTTAACAAATTTAGGCGCCATTGGCGGTAAATATTTTACTCTTTTACAAAACATATTTTTTAGGCAAATATTTTATATATTATTTTTTACGATACGATTTTAAAAAAAGAAATTAGTACAAAAACAACAAATATAAAATGCTTATAATTTAACTTTACGGTAGAAATTTTTTTAATTTTATAAATTGTACACGCACGTTCAAACAAATTCTCCTACATAATAAATATCATGCGTAAAATGAACGGAACACAAAAGTGAATCTCGATTGTATAACATTTTTCATTGTATCAATCAATTATAGTTTATATTTGTATAGATCTACAAACTATTAAATACAGGTTCATTTACAAATTTAAAAACAATATTGAATCTCGTGAACTAGTTGTAAACAAACAAAAAAATAATCACTTAAATCGTCTTTTATTTCAAAATTTCATTGTTAATTTTCAAACAAAAAATCATCTTCAAGGTTATTCAAACAATTAATGTGAGTATAATTCCAGGAAAAAGTAAACTAAATTAAATATTGTTGAATATTTAAATATTTTAAAGTTAAACAAATAGGAGTAAGAAATTTAATAAATTTGAATCAGAGCAGTACAAGGTTTTTTGGCAAATAAAAACACTAGTTTTTCGAAAGTGTGATATTCTTTTTTTGGTGATACCATAAAAAGTAGTTTAATTGCATACTTTTAGGGAACAGATATTTTAGAGAACAGATATAGGGAATTGCAACAGATGGTTTGATTGATCATTTTCGCCGTAAAAGTAAGAACCTGATTGGGTTAGGTTTGTTCTTTACCAAGTAGTTGAGCAGTTGTAGATTGGGTATCGAATAAGGCGCTGCGACACCCACTGATCTGTTGTGCCCCCTACCCTTTGGGTGCTAGGCTTACTCTACAACACCTCCCCGAGACACACCACCCTGACGAATTCAAGCAACTTATGGGAATCGATAGACCGAATCACCGCCCCACTAAAGTCTTCTCCACTTTATCACAAAGTCTACAATCGTCTTCTATGCCCAGCTTCCAGACACTCTTAAGCATTCTAACTTAATCCATTTCAATATTCATCTTAAAAGGTTTTTGGTTATAACCTCTCAAAACACACGTACCCAATCGAAGTCCTGGAACATTCTACCGTGATTTCGATCATGCCACCTCTATCTCGTTCCTTAGTTCACGTCGCACCGTTTATAGTCCGATTCCATAGAAGGGCTCTGGTTTGATCAAAGAAGTACTAGCTCCTTTCCTTGCCAGAATGCCAGTTACAGAAGTTGACCAAAAAATAAATTTTTTCTACATCATCCAACGATTAATTATTTTTTACAAATTATTTACTTTTCCCATTTAAAATCTAGCATAATTACTATTTAAATTCACAATTACTTTTTTTTATTAAAAAAAAATCAATTGCTGTAATATTGCAATAAATTATTCATTAGGGAGATTTGTTTACGAGAAAAAATTATAACATGTTTAGAGACTCTTAGACTGCGCAAGCTTTGAGCATTTAAAAAGAATTCCCAGTAGATAAAAATATTTTTGCTCTTTCAATTGTAAATTCATAACTGCATTGTGGTTTAAATAATATATATGGGAATATTAGTTTTTATTTAATTAAAATGTTTTAATATAGAAAACTTATGTGTGTATAATTAAATGTAATATTTAACAAATTTGTAATGAGAGTAAATAATAGTAAAATAATAAGAGTAAATAAGAGTTTTTCCTGGTTGTTTGTAAATGAGCGTGAATTTTTATTATAATTATTAAGTGTAATTTCTGAAATTCGAAAACCTCAATTGAAATCAATTAGCTAATTAATATACGTTATCAACATCTTATAATATAAAAAATTACTTTAATAAAAGTTTTGAAATTCGATTTCATTAAAAAATCTTAAATCGTACCAAGTGTTACCAGTACCAATTTTATTGATTATTTTGAACCTATATGAGCATAAATACTTTGATAAAATATGATTGACATTCGTACATTTGTCCGCGGTAATTCAAAATGTTCAGTTTTAGTCCACCTTTAAATTACTTAATACAATTAATTCGATATTTATCGCGTAATAGTTATAAATTTTAGCCGTCCGATGGCTCTATATATATTTTCGTCAGTTCACAATTTTATATTCCGATCTTACTTTTTATTTCTGATATAAACTACTAACTTCCCATTTTTGTGTTGGGTTCAAACTACACACTGTTATCTACCTGCCTCACTCACTCTATTTATCACATAACATCTCTTTCGATTAAAATAATGTAAATTCAATTTTTTTTAAATTTTATATTCTCTTTGTTTTTGTTTGTTCTGTTTTAATTTTAAAATATGAAATTAATTTGTTTTGATAAAAATCGAAAGCGAGTAAAATCAAGATTAATTGGCGAAGAAAGTTCTCTGACATATTGTAATTAATTTTTTTTTTTAACAAATCTTTCAATATCAAACGGTTATTATGTTTGATAAATGTACAACATACACTCATACATATTTATAATATGTTCATTTATTTAAAAAAAATAAATTTATAAATAAATATTTCATTCTTCCCTCATTTTCAAATATTGATTTATTATACACTATTTTTATGTACACACAGAAATATGTGTGTATATGAAAACGTTTAAAAGGAAAAAAAATATTGTTGAATTAACAGAAAATTTGTTATTATAATTACAATATTCAAAAATACAAATAAACCCCGAAAAATATTTATATATGTATATGAGAGAGAAGAAAATAAAAAAATATTTGGACAGGTACAATAAAACAGGTAAAAATTTGATGAAATTTCTCTTATACAAACAAAATATATTCATTCGATTTTTCATTGATGAAAATTAAAAATAAGTAATGGTAAAGGGAAAATGGAATTTATCAAAATCGACAATATATGAATAGAGTCATCGATAATATTGTGGCGTCGTTGGAGTAATTGAAATGTCATTCATTTTACACAAGCCTAATTTGTTTGTATGTTTGAACAAATAAAAAAAAAAAAAACAAATTTCATGTGAAAAATTGTATGTAAACCCACGGTTTTATTTTTATTTCCGTATATCGGTGAAATTGAATAAATTTTATATTTATTAATTTAAGTGAAAACAAGGAATTACTAGCCCAAATATGTGCTTAGAATTGAATATAATGAAGTTTTCTTAAGAAAAATAAAATCCCCGTCGTGACAAGTGGCAAGGTAAATGAGAAAATTGCATGAAAATTTGCTTATTAAAAGTTGAGTTGAAAGAAAAGTCAGCCTTCTCAGTCAAACATAAACCTGTGAAAATGGATATTTGAGAGGAGTAATTTGCATATTTATTCCGATAGATGGGTTTATATTTTTATATACGAAATAAATCTCAAATCCTTATGGTAATAAAACTGTATGTAGATTATTTTTTAGCTATAACAGAATCTTTGGGATAATAACTTTTAAATCAATTTCTAGATTACTATCTAAAGAGCACTGTATTCCTTCTCTTCTGAAAGGTCTCGATGGTACGTGGGTGGAGCCGTAACGTCTTTAAAAACCATGGGACGAACTGCAATCCTTTATTACTGATAAGAAGATCGTCTGTGCTGTTAACAATTTCTCACCACATATGGCGGCTGGAATAGATGGCATAGTTTCGTCAATGCTGTAAAACACTAGGGAATTTATGGTTTCGTGGCTTCTATTAAAAGTTTTTACAAGCTTCCTCTCACATTCGAGGTCGTTCGGATGGTGGAATATTCCATTCAATACAAGCCATATACTCCGGCGGTCTTCCTAGATATGGAGAAAGCCTTCAATAATATTGGCGACCATTCATGAGTCCTTGGTCAAGTTAGGTGTGGAGATGCCAGAGTTTTAAGTTGGCTTTATTCACAGATGGATAGATTATTTCCCATTGGCGCATGGGGTGTCTGAATCGTTTCGGGCTCCTGGCCAATTCAGTGTCTTTCACGAGATGGTAGAGATTTTCGCTCGCCATAATGTTACACTCCTTTGGGTCCCGAGCCACCATAATATAGCAGGAAATGAACGAGCGGATGAGTTGGCTAAGTGTGGCTACGTGAAGCAGAGCATGTGTGACGGAGCTGGATGAGACATCAAACATTAGCATCGGGGTAGTACAAGCAAAATGATACATTTGTGTTAATGGGGGTGCGGTGCACATGCTGCAACGCCCACGTCAACCAACCAGTCAGCGACCTCATTAATTTCTATATATCTACATGACATTATGTATTTAATGGTTCTTAAGTTCTTATAATTTACTGAGTCTGCCATATGTATATTGCAGATACAGATCAAAGTGTATTCCATATTTTAATATTGTCATATAACATATAATACGAGTACTTATGAGTATATTTTTAAATATTTTACAAAAGGGAATATAAAAATGCCAAATGTTTTTAAAATCTTTTAGTAATTTTTTCGAATTTTAGAAAAAATATTGCATTTGATTTATTTGTAAACTAATTATGTATATTTTAAGAAGTAGGAAAATAATAATTTTCGGAAATAATAATTACTTACATACTTAAAAATAATATTTATTATCTTGTCAACTGAACATGTACATAAATCAGAAAAAATAGAATTTGAAAATTTATCGATTGCCTATATATTTTAATAAAAATTCTTGTTCCCCTTTTTATTATATATTGTAAAAACATATGGTATTCTAAAAACTAAATTTAACTTAAAATGATAATGGTATACTTTTCATAGTCGTTAACAGTTTGACGTTCATGTGCTGATAATTTTTGTTATTAATTGTCGCTTTAGTTATTGATTATTATGAAAAACATTATCTACTAACTTCCACACCTAAACAATTGCAACGATGGAGGGAATACTTTGAAGAAGTTGGCTACCCCGCAGAAATTGGGCAACAAGAAACGCAAGATGCACCCGAACCCCCGCATAGTCAGCATCATCGAATAAATACGGGCCCTCCCACAAAGCAGGAGGTATCCCCGCAGAATTACTACTAGTCGATATAAGTAGTATTGCCAGGATTCTTCAGCACATACTGCAAAACATGTGGGAGAGTGAAAGAATCCCGGAATCCTGGAAGCAAGGGATAATTATCAAAATCCCGAAGAAGGGCAACCTCAGGGAGTGCTGGAGAGGAGAGGTATAACTGTCCTGAACACAGCCAATAAGATGCTGGCACTTATAATTCTGTCCAGAACTGAAATGAAAATTGAGGAAACTATGCGGGAAGAGCAAGCTGTGTTCAGGAAACAAAGAGGATGCATATACCACTCAAACACTCTGAGATTATTTGTGTAGCAGTCGATTGAATGGAAATCCCCACTATACATAGCATTCGTCGACTTTGAGAGAGCATTTGACACAGTAAAGCGAGAGGCCATATAGAGAGTATTAACTAGTATAGGAATATCACAAAATATAACGAACCTCATACGAGCTCTATACAAAGATGCCGAAGTTAAAGTCGTTTATAATGGTAAATTGGGTGAGCCACTACGCATCGAAGTATGTGTAAAACAGGGGTGTCAGTTTTCTCCGCTACTATTCAACATAGCCCTAGACGAAATAATGTAGAAGTCAACAACCACTCCAAGGGCCTACAGTGGACTTTAACGAGCCGCCTGGAGGAATACGCAGATGACATCGCTCTGCTGTCCCACACACATTCAGACATGTAAGCAAAATTGAAAGAGCTGCGTATAAAAGCAGCAGCGGTCGGTCTGAAAATAAATAGGAGAAAAACACTCTGAAATCACTCTGAATCAACGCGGCAAACACTATCCTTCGTCATAAATGCAACCGCTATACAAGATGTTGAACAATGCAACTACCTCGGTCAAAGAAGACGTTGAAAATAGAATAAAACTTGCTGAGGTGGCATTCGGCAGATTATGGACCATACGGAAATCCTCACACTTATCCAGGAATACAAAACTGAGAATATTCAACACATGTGTGAAGCCGGTCCTGTTGTATGACTCCGAAACATGGCTAGTGAAAAATGAATACACAAATAAAATGCAGGTATTCATAAATAGAATCCTAAGGATCATCTGCCGTGTATTCTGGCCCAGACGAATCAGCAACACAGACATCTGGGTTTTAATCCACCAAGGGTTAAACCAATCGCAAGGGTTATAAAGAAGAAAATATGGGGATGGATGGGCCATACATTGTGACGCCCGCCTAGCACCATCGCAAGACAGATATTGGAGTTGAATCCGCAGGGTAGAAGAAGTGTTGGATGGCCAAAGAATACGTGGTAAAGAACAATAAAGAAAGAAATCGCCACGGCTAACATGACATGGGCAGAAGTAAAAAGAATGGCCCCTAACAGAGTTCGTTGGAGAAGCTTTGTGGAAGCTCTATGCTCTCAAGGGGAGTAAAGCAGGAACAAAAAAATAAACCAAAAGCATTATTTTTAAATTCTACAATCTGATATATTATTGTAAGCAAGTAGTAGTTTTGGAACAAATTTTTCCACTGCCGTAACATTTTTTTTATGAGCATTCATTATATTGTTTTCTTATATGTAAGTTATTGATTTTAACCCTGATTCATTAACTTATTTCCTTTCAAAAACACTACTATTGCAAGATAATAATACAATAGCAAGTTTCTATAGAGATCATCAATACAAAATAATTAACACAAAGAGAAAAATTCGATCAAAAACAAACGGGAATTTTTCAAAACAAAATAATGTATTGAGTCTGTCAAAATAATTCTATGTTGTCATTTGAATAATGATTTTAAAATATTTTGTCGAAATATTTTCCAAAAAAAAAAAATTTATGTTCACTCAAACTACATTGTTATTAAAAATATATGCACGTAATAATAGTAGGCGTTAAAAGAACGTTATGATTCTCATAAATATCCAATAATTTCCATAAATTCCCACACATTAGAATACTCTATATCATGTACAACAAAGCAATAAATTCAAATTTTTATAGATTATGAATTTGCTTATACACACACATATGTACATTAATAATAAAAATAAAATTCTCATAATAAATTCATTTCTCTTTAGTATTCTTGTATATAAAGTATTTAAAATTCTGTCAACATCTATATAATTATTGAAATGTTAAATGATTTTATTACAATAAAAAAAATGACCTGCTCGGATTTTTTAATATGCATCGTAATTATTATTAAAACTGACATTTAGGAACACACCAAAAACAAAAGCATATTACATAGATAATCACAATTCCCTAATAATAATAATAATGAAATTCTTCTTTAATAGGTAATCAAAATTCTTTGAAATCAAAATTCCCATCACATTCACCATCACCATTCACATTATATGAAAGAGAAATGAGAACCGAAAAAAAACAAAACAGAAAAAAAAAACAAAAGGCAATACCGAAAACATTATAAAATGTATAGGAAAAACAAAAAACAATAGGAAATTCATGAAGAGGGACAAAGAAAATAATAATTATTATTTTTTTTTTTTTAAACTCAAACTGTGTTGTACACTCACAGTTGGGTGCAAAATTCTTAAGTAGCCACCATTTCACATTATGTTCTATATATTTTATTTTTTCGCTCCCTCTCTGTCTTGTTTGTCTCTTGTGCTATCATT
Source organism: Condylostylus longicornis (assembly GCF_029603195.1). NCBI lineage: Eukaryota > Metazoa > Arthropoda > Insecta > Diptera > Dolichopodidae > Condylostylus > Condylostylus longicornis. Next base: position 1,295,900 of record NW_026578052.1, on the reverse strand, counting down.
CTTTGAACCACCTCTGGAGTCTTAAGACATTTTTTTTTTTTTTGTTCTACCAAGGAACCTAATATGCAATATTTTATCGAATCGCGCCTCATTAGAATTTTTTTCTTTTTGTGTTCTTTAATGAGATTCTTTTCACTCTGTTTTAAATAAAAATTAAGAATTTTAATATACTTATACCTACATAAATATATTTTGTATAAGCATATCACTTTTTTTTTCATTAAATTTTTAAAATTTCAAATATTTTTATGTGTTTATTATTAAAAAAAGAAAAAGAGAGACGAAAATATTTTATTTCTTTTGTTTCTTTTGTTTTTTGTCTTAAATTTTATTAAATGTTTTACAAATACAATAAATAATAATAATTTTTTTGATTATAAATTTGATCACGCATATATAAATGCGAATACGAGATATACTTAGCTTTTAAAAAGGTTATATACAAACAAGAATGTAAAGGGGAATTTAGCAGGCGCAATAAGCAAGATAGCAGACAACAATAACCAAGATATTAGAGAGTAAAAGTAAGAGATAACGTTATAAATGAAAGGGGTTTCCTAGTTTTTTTTTCATTTTTTTCGTTTTGGTGTTATTTTTTTTTTTTTGAGTCACATGTATAATTGACAGATCTCTCCGTGGAGATGATTATGGTGTTGATTGGATTGAATTGTTTTTACTTTTATTCGGGATATTATATAAGAACAAATTAAGTTTATATATTATATAAATTTTGAGTATAAATTATATTTTGTTGATATGTTGGTATTTTTTTATGCAAGTATATTCATTTTGTTATATAACTGTGTTATGTTTTAATTAAAAATGTCATTTGAACAGTTGGCGGTATTAACGTAGACGAGAGTAGAAGTGATAAATTCTAAAATAATATGTGACAGTAAATTTATTGTGTGGTAGTGAATGCATAGTGAGTATGGTATAGAAATAAATTAATTGATATATAAAAAATTATAATAATTTGCACGAATGATAAATAAATAAAAATAAATCTTACGAAATTTTATTATACCTTTAACTTATAACTTAACTCCTAACTTATAGACTGGAAACTGGTTTCGAATAGTATTCGAATAAATTGGAAAGAAAGATGTCAATGATATTTAGAAACGTCCTTAAATATTAAAGAAACTCGTGTTACTTTTTAAAAAATGATCAGCTAAAAATAGAATTTATTCCAAATAAAAAAGTAATATATGCCATACAGGTGATACTTAACCTTCTCACCGTAAAGAGGATCTCTGCCAAAATATTCTTAGGCTTCATTATATCGAATCATGCTTAGGCACACGTACATAGTAAATCCTATTTAGTTATCAATGTTGAGTTTATTTCATATGCAAGTGTCGTTTTCTGAATACCATCATAGGCAATCTTTAAATTTCTAATTTGTTTGACGGTTATAAGAATGGAATATGCCTCTTTTATTTCCCTGCAGTGCCTCAAATCGTATGGGGTTTCGTACAACGGAAGAATTTCTAAAAAAACGGAGAAGTGAGAGATATTTGATGATGAATTATAATAAATTCCAACAGTTAATATTTGACATCAATATGACAAGTATTACATAAAATATACTCGATCGATGATTTTTTTTTTTTGAGTTTTCAATCATTTTCAAACATCAGCAATCAAACTTGTCAACCAAAATTAACAAGAATGTCAAAGAGATAAAGTTCATATCGGATATTAAGTGCCACTCCTTAGTCTCTGTACATTCTCTTTCCTTTAAAAAATATCTATATTTGCCAATCGATCTAAGTAGCGATCTATTTTAAGTAGATTATCTTAAAAAATGAATTAATTTTAATCAAGAATAAAAATCAAATAAAAATAAAAATAGAAATGTTCCCATTTTACATAATTTTTGTGTTTTTGAAAGGAAGGAACTTACCTGTTTTGCATTGATTATACTTTATATGTACAGGTGATCAATTAAGGAGGAAATTTTTCAATTATTTCGTATATATTTTTAAGGTAAATAATAAAAACCATATTAAAATATAAGAATCAGAAGAAAAAATGAGATTTTTTTTTAACAGATTTAGATCACGTTTTTCGCGTGCTTTAATTTTTTTTTTTTATTTTATAATTTTAGCTGAGAGGAGTTAAAACGTCGTGCAGAGTTTATAACAACACTTTAACAATTTTTTTCTTTCCTATTCTCAATTAAGTTTTTTCCCTGTTTTAATTTTTGTGTATTTTTTCTTGTTTTTGTGAAATGAAGAGGTCTTACCATATACTTACGGATAGTCCTTATTTTTAAAGTTTTGTTGTTGTTGTTTTTTTTAACTATATATAATTATTTTGTTGATTTTTGATTTAATCAAGTATTAATCACATATAAGTATTCTTAAAATTTTTCTTTCTTATATTTTTATTTTGATTTTTTTAGTTGTTTTATTTTAAAATTCTTTCTATTTAAAGTGCATGTGTACATTTTAGTTATACACATAGAGTAAAAACAGAAAAAAAAGCGAGGGAATAAAAAATTGACGCCAATAACGATCACTAGTTGATAGTTAAAAGAAGGTCCAAAAAATTTTTATTACTATTTATTATTGTTATTGTTATTATTTTTATTTTTACCTTCGATAATTTTAAAAATTATGTGAGACATTACTAAAAAACAAAGTACAAAATACACTTACAAGGCCAATGTTATTCTCTCTAGAACAAAAACAAAAAGAGTAACAAAATAATAAAGAGAATTGGAACAAGAACGAAAGAATCGACCGGAAGGGGGAGAATGAGGTGGTGATCAAAAATGATAAAAACAATAATGTTAAAAAACATTTCACATGATCATCGTTATTTTAGACAAAACTGGGAAAACTGAAATTATAAAGGAAAAATCGGGGAAAAATCACAAGAAACTCAAAAAAAAAAATAAGAAAAATAAAAATCGAAAAACAGCGTGTCATCTCTATACGTTCTTCCTAAATGATATCTTTAACGTATATTTTATACCTCCATTAATAAAATAAAAACAAAAAAAAGAGAAAGAAAATTAAAAAAAAAAAATTATTTTATTTTCATTGTTTTGTTTTCTCTTTATACTTTTTTTCTTGTTATATTTTGTTTCTCTCTTAAAATGAGTTTATTTTAAGAAAATAATCTCAATTACCTCCTCGCGACGACGTTCTTATAATATTTACACAAAATGAACAAAAAAAAAAAAACAAAATTAAACAAGTACATACCTGTCTACGATTTCATTAAAAAATCTCATTTTACTTATTATTTACTTATTTTTAAAATACAAAAAATAAATAAAAATAATAGCAAAAAGAGCCGATGTTACATTTTTCAATCTTTTGAAATTGATATAATCAGTAAAAAGCAATCAAATAGCAGTAATAGTACGAAAAAAAAAATTCAAAATAAAAAATAAACAATAAAAATATTCAATAGAAGGGAAAAATAGTTACTATAAATACTTTTCCAACAGGCAAAAATAGTAAAAAATCTTAAATATAGACAAAATTCGAACAAAAATAATTGCTCCTTAAGAGGAATCGGGAAATATTCATGTGAAATTATTCAAGAATAGCAGTAAAAACGAATATACGTGATGTTGTACTGTGATATATGGAAAATTTGAATTTCAATATACAAATAGGAAAGAAAATTGCAGCGGTGATAAATTACAGAGAATAAATAAGACAGGAAACACTAATAAAGAGAGAACATGCTCGTTGCATTGCTTTTTGAAGTTATACGTTAATAATGTTGATTGAAAAGCTATCATGTATATTATTTAAGTAATATTGTGATGGGTTTGTTATATTATTATGCTCTCAATTCTTATTTTTATACCTAATATCACTTATTCAAAATTATTACTTAAATTGTGAATGATTACGTTTGATACACACTTCTGGTAGGCAGGCATAATATTTGTGACAGGCATGTGACAATTAATAAAAATTAAAAAAAATTAATTGAAATTTTTAAATTTTATAAAAAAAAAACAGCTACGTTAACGCAATTAATTTAATCAAAAATAAAATTAAATACAAATTAAATACAGTAGTAAAACATTTAAAATTAAATTTTGCATATTTCTAGGGGTTTGAAAAATTTCGAAATTTTTACCGTCGAAATAATTGTTACGAACAAATTTTAATAAGTACCTTATTACAATTTTTTCTTTTGCTTTTTTTTTCCAATTTTGCTAAAGTTGTTGAAAGAAATGACAAGGAAATATCAAAAAAAAAAAAAAAATAAATAAATAAAATATAAAATAAACTAAAAGCACGAACAAAAAACTTAAAAATACCAAAACTTTTTCTGAAACGAAATGAAACAAAAATAAAATAATGCAAGTACAGAAAAACTCCAATTACTCTACTCTTCTTATACCAAGTATATTTATGCAATAGTATATGTACATATATTTATTCTGTTATAAATGCACTAAAGTACAATATGTATGTAAGTATGTATCTCTACATATAATTTCAAAGTCAAAAAACGTACAACGATAGTTTTGGTTTTTTTTTCCTTTTTTTTTATTTATTTTGTTTTCTGTATTGAGAAAAGCAAAATGAAATCGTGCTTTACTGTTGACAAGTCATTATAGAGATCGCACAGATCATTCTGATATCGATCGATATTGAACACCAGCAGCGTTTATTGTTTCGACTTCATAATCACAAGAGATTTTTTTCTCTTTTTCGTTTCGATATTTTTTTTTTGTTTTGTTTTTATTTTTCCGTTTATTATTGTTGTTGTTATTGTGTTTTTGCTTCTGCTGCTGCTGTTACAGTCACTGTCATGGCTGCTGTTATTCCTTTTTATATTCTTTTTTCCTATTATCATTTTCCTTGTTTTTCTCTTATTTTTGTTTTTTTTTTTTGTTTTAAAAATACTTTTTACTTTCAATTAAAGTTTGTTTGATTTTTTTTTTTTCAATTTTAATAATATTGTCTCTTATATTGTAGGTATGCTTAGTTACATGATTTTTTTCTTGTTTTACTTACTTGTTTTATTGAATGTCTAAACAGGATGTCTAAAAAATCTGCAAGTAAAAAATAATAAGAATTTTTAATGGCAGTAAAAATTTCAAAATAAAAAGAGAGAGAGAGTCTTAAAATATAGGATGCAATTTGCGAAAATTGTCAAAAAAACTAAATTTCAATTTTTTTAAATTTGAAAATATAAATGGCGGATTTTTCGGTCCAATTTAGCGATATCTCACATAAAATTGATTGTCAGAATTGCCATTTTGCAAATGATGGTTTGATGCTTCAATACAATTTTGAGCGAAAAATTGTGTTGTGATTCCGAATCAATGAAATTTTGGCCGAAAGCGGTAAATGGATAATTTAATCTCTATAATTCATTTAATGGCAATTTTCTGAATCAATTCAAACAGAGTTGCCAGGAAACATAAAAAAATATATAGGCTAAACTCTTAAAATTCTATCATTCAATTCGTAATTTAGTATAGTTTCTGAGACATCTTATAATAATTAAAAAATTCCTTTAAATAATATTGAAGAAGAAAATATTGCCTGAATAATAAAGTATATAGCATGTACGAGTACAAGTTAAAAGATTTACTTTAAACTATAATACTTAATATAAATACATATACTATAAAATTTATATACAATTTTGGGTAACCATAATATCATCGATCACCTTTTATATAACAATATTAAATTATTTTTCTATTATACATTAAAAATGTTTACTTTCCTCTTTAGAAATTAAAAATAACTATATAATAGAAATTATTTCTGTATGTTTGGGTATACATATATAATAGTTTTAGTTATGCAACTTATAAAATTGCATTATCATCTTCATCAAAATTATAATGGTCAACAAACATCATCATTATATAATAGTGATCTTCATCAAATATCATAAAAATGATGATGATTATTGCTCCCTATACAATCATTTAACTATATGTACATATAATTTTATATATACTACATTAAATATATATTAAATATATAGTAATGTACATAATTATATATTTATTGTTATTTATTAAATGAACAAAAATAAAAAAAAAAAAAAGAAATATTTCTTAAAAATAAAATTTATTATAAGTCACTTTTATAAGAAGAAGGAAGATGAAAATATTGAAAAAAGAAATACAAAAAAAAAAGGGAATTAAAAGATAGGGATCATTTATCTTCCTAAAAGTCAAATGGGAATTGAATTACTTTTCAATATTCCAATCAATGAAAAATAATTTCATATATAAAAATATTATTTTAGTACATCTTAAAGTACAGTCGAATAATAATGTAAAAAAAAAAAGAAAGAAATTCTGAAATTTTGCAAAATTACTCTTGTAATTGTAAATAAATTTTATATCAGAATTGACATATTTGACATAAGAATATTATGTCAAAAATTATTTGAATTTTTCATTTAAAATTTATGAATGAAATTTGATAAAGTGTTGAATTCAAAATGGGGCCATTTCAACAGTTCTAATTAAAATTCATTTATAATCAAGCTGAGAATTGGAAACGATCAAATTTCGCTAAAATCAATTCGAATAAACTCCTGTTCGAGTTTAGTGAATTTTCTCTCAAATGTCAAATTTAAAAATTGATTTTGCTATAATTTCGTTAAATTTGAGGAATTTCTTATAAAATTTTATTAATGCTCTTTGTAGATTTGTAAGTGGGCTTGACTTTTTTCTTAATTTAGTTCAATGGTATACAGTAAAATTTTAATTTCTTCTAATTACTCAACATTATCTTAGTAAGAGAGTACGTTCTTGTTGTAATAGTGGCAGCAATTGTATTGGAAAATTCCATTCAAAATTCAAGTTTACGGTATTTCAAGAGCATGTCATCTGTCTTAATGTTCTGAGAAATGGAGTTCTACTGTATTCTTGTATATACTTATAATGTTAGCAATATACAATTGACAGGGCAAACAAAAAACACAAAATAAAATAACAAATTGTTTTTTTTTTGCAATACCGGAAATCAAAATAAACGCAATTCAGGAAAAACACTGAGATTTTTTAATTTTTTTTCTTTTATAAATTTTTATTTACTTTTGGCATTCTGTTGCGTTTTAATACTGTTTTTTGTATATAACAAAAAAAAAACTGAACGCACAATTTATTGGTCCTCTCTTATTATAATTGTGGTCCTTATTGTCTACCCATCGTTCTTATTCTTTTAATTTGCTTCTTATTCTTTCGAATGGCTCTGATGAATTATTTCCTTTTTCAATTATATTGGCATTATTTTTGTGCGAGGATTTAAAAGAAGACAAAAAAATTGGAATTGGGAAGCAAGAACACAAAAAAAATAGAAGGAACTTCTGATAAACCATTAATCGTTCATCATCATCGATCTCTTCAAAAAATATAAGAAAAAGAGAGAAAAAAGAATTGAATATTAAATTTTTAAAACTTACTTTTTATAGGTATTTCAAATAAAAGACCTTGGCCAGGAAACTCTCCTGGGTTTTGTTTATGAAAAAATTTTTTTTTCATTTTTCTTCAACAGAAACTTATAAATAATAAAAATATAATAAAGGACAAAAAGTCTGTTCAATCAAAAAAAAAATTTCGTTTGTATTTTTAAAATTACAAAATATAAAAATAAATTATAAGCAACGAAAAAAAAAAAGGTAACAAAAAATTTGACATAAAGGTCAAAACAGTAAGAAATTTGCCCTCCAGGAAGGGATTCAGATTTTGTTGTTGTTTTATTTTGTTTTTTTGAAATATTTTTAAAATTTTTTGATTTGTATTTCGTAATTTATTTATTTGTTATAAAATGTATTTTTGTGTTTAATATAGAGTGAAATTAAAATGGATTAATCCTTACTAATGTTTCGATACTTTGTTTATAAATCTTGTAATTTTAAACAAAAAAAAACTGTAGATCGTAACTTTATGATCGTAAATAGAATTGACTTTTATTTACAAATATTTGTAATTGATTTTAGCGAATTATTTTAAGTATTGACAAGAAAATTTTTGGAAAATATCACTAAGTGTCAATTAAATGTCATATATTTGTTTACATTAATTATAAAAATTTTCAGAATTCGAAATTGATTAGGAATTGATTCTGACCATTTGTTAATGGAATTTAAAATTAAAATTTTATAAAACTCTTCAAATGAAGGGTATAAAGAGAGAAAAAGTAAACATTTTCAAATTTCGAGTAAAAAAAAAAGTATGGACGCATTATTTTTTGCAACAATTTGTCAGATTTCCATAAAATCAATTTTTTCTGTTTCAAGTTATTTTCAAAACATCAACAAGAAGAGGAAAACTGCTATTAAAATTGCTTCAATAAATTTTCGAGAATTCCCACGAATATTTGACATTTTAAGAAGCTGCTTCTTTCTCTCTTTCTTCTCTCTTTTTTTTTAAATTAAAAATATTTATCGAAAATTTGGGAGAACACATCAAAACTGTTTGAAATAATGAGGTTAATAAGTCTCAGTTCGGATTTGCAGCCCAATGCTTAAAGAAAGCCAAAGAATAATTCGTACATAGACGGACAATATCATTTTGACAAGCATAATTGTCAATAATTTTTTTTTACCAATTGAAATTTTTGAAGGAGTAAATAAATAATAAAAACGTTTTTTTTTTATAAATATAGATTTATTACAAATAAATAATGAATATTACGGCAAAAAAAAAAAAAAAACAAAATGAATAGAAAATGCCACAGGGATGCTGGTGTGAGAATAAAAGTTCGAAAATCATCAAAAATTAAAATTTTTTAAAAATTAAACAAATTTGTAAGCGCTCAAGAATGACTCATAATAAAAATTGTTTAGTAAAAAAATTCCTTTCTATTTTTTTTTAAATTTTATTTTTATTGAAAAGAAAACCTCATATTTTTTATTTTTTTTAAGTTAAGGAATTTCATTATTTAAGTGGGTAAACAAAATTTGAAAACTTAAATAAATTTCTTGCAGTTCTCATTTCCTTTTTTAATTGTAATACTCAAAAAAAAAATGAAAAACGATTGAACAGTGATTATCACAAATAAATCGGATTCTAGTCTTCTCGCGGTATAATAGAGAGAGAGAGTGCAGCTTGCGTTGCAATTATAAATATTGAATGGCTGGCTACTCTATAATTACTGTTGTCCAACTGTTTTTACGTTTTTTTTTATAGAATTGAATTTAGAAGTAGGAGAGAAGAGAAGAGACCGTAATAATCACAGTTTGAAATTACAATAATTTTGAAATTTAATTTTTTTTTGTTCTCTTATAAATTTTATGATTTTCCCATTAAGTTTTTTTAATTTCAGAAACATATAGAGTTTAGTTAATAGGGTAAAAAGTTATAAACTTTCTTTAAATTTTTTTCTTATGAGCTGTTTTGGTAACTTTGGATGATTTTCTTTTAGTTTAACGCACATAAAAAATATTTAATATAAAAATAAATTGCAATATTAAATTCTCGTTAAATTTTTTATTTGCTAAGCTATTACTGAATTTCAAAATGGAGCCTGATCTGAGTTTAAACATACAGTAATGTTCATAAAAATCGGGACCCCTAAAAGTTAAAAACTAAAAGACCTTTAAAAGGGTGACGTGGAGGTAGACTACATCTTTGCTATAGATTAAAGTTAGGTATGCTTTTGTGCATGTATAAAAGTAGGACACATGCGTCATATTAAGTTAGTATTAATTTAAAAGTTATAAAATTAAAATAAAGTAGAAAATGTGAAATATAAGCAGTACAGAACGAACTGTGCGAAAGACCGCTAGAAGCATTAGTTGTAGAGGATAAATTTTTCGCTTCACGTGCCGAGCGAAATACATTCATTACTTCAACAAAACTAAGAGCCGAGCTGGAAGCACGCACAAAGAACCAAAATTATAGCTATTGCAGCACGTAGAATAATGTAGCTCTATTCAAAATTTTATTATTTTGAAACTTTCTAGTAATATCGTAAGATTAAAATGGGCAAAAGCATACAGATCCAAAATTGAGGGTAGAAAATTGACGAACGATTTAAAGCATAATGCACTCTTAAGAAGTAATTAATAAAACTATTTTATATATAAGTACGAGTTTAGGGATGCCTGGGTCGTGACACCACTTTTTTATTTTCAATGAATATATTTGCAACCAATATTGCGAAACAACTCCAGACCGTATCACTTTTGTTTTAACAACAGTAACCATTTTTAATGTGTTCCGATTTTTATGAACATTAAATACTGTACATATATTTGCTATGAAAGAGAGCTATGTAGTGTAGGAATTTGAGAGAAAAGAAGAGATTTCACAGTATTGCTTTTATTAACTAATTACATATTTTTTTTTATTTAAAATGTCATATAAATTTTTCATAAATTCGAAAATTTTATGCGAATTTTTTAAAAATTATTTTCTGTATTTAATGCTACTTATTTTTTTTACAGCTTAATAAAAAATTAATTGTGTGCATTCCTTTTTGAAGTACTTTCGATAAACATGATTACACTAAAAAAATATTTTTTGTTATTTTTCAACTGGGTCCTAATTGCGGGCATTAGGAACTTCCATCTGATTTTTTAAAGTCAAGCTTTAGTTTCACAAGTCAATGAATCAACTAGATCAGCCTGCGGTAATTTTTTCTTTATATATAATATTGAGGGCCATTTATATTTATTGCTTATTTTGGTTAGAATTCATTATCGAATATTATAGATATAAGCTTAATTACTTTTATATCAACATTTTACTTTATAACATTGCATACTAAGTTGTGTACATTTTAGTGTGGCCTATTCATTAAAACGACGTGGGCTATAACCAGTGAATAACTGGTACAATCCGATTATTGTATAAAGCCACAGATTTTAGAAAAAGTATCGAAAAACTCTACATATTTTTAAAATTGTTTTGAATATGAGTTCTGCGTGGTCCGAAACGGTTTAGTATGGCACTTTAAGGTCTACTGCTTTTCATGCTTTCGGAAAATGTAAAAACTTTATTTCTTTTAAATTTTTGATTTCATAGAAAGTAATCCAATAAAAACAATTCATTTAGGCTATGCTCAAAATTCAATAAATTTTAGTAAGATCTAAGTAGTTTTTCTACATGTTTTTCCCCAACCATAGAGATTAGATTGTTTAAAGAACAATATCTTACAATTTATAAGAATGCTTCTGACATCGGAATTATAATTAAGGTGATTTCACGAACGAGGCCATTAAAAAAATTTGAAATACGAAAAAAAGCCAGATATTTTAATAATTTTGCTGAAACGCTCCCAAATAATTTTTAAAATAAGCTAAGAGTTTTGAATTTCTTAACTCGCTTATATCCAATTTTAAAATAAAATGGATTACAACATTTTTCCTGTGATTATTATTACGAAGGTATAGTGAGCGAATCATAAAGGAAAATATTTTAACCAAAAATTGAAAATATTTTTTTAATATAAAAAAAAACACTACCTTAAACTGCCTTCAGGGCATACTTATATATCATATAGTTTCATTAGTAGTAAATAAATAAATAAATAAATTAATAAATAAATTCACTATATACTAAAAATGTTTTACACCTGGATTCAAAGCGAATCAAAAAAATAAAAACAAGGAAACTATGAAAACACTACCAATCATTTTTAATGTTAGAAATTGACAGATGAAAATTTTAGTTGATTTTTAGAGTTGGTTTGAAATTTTTAATTGCATCAAAACACGATCTTTTATTGTACTTACGTCTTTCAGAAAAAAAAAAAAATTGTTAATATTTTTTTGTTTTTAAATGTCTATAAATTTTATTTAAGGTTGCATAGAACGAAAAACCAAAAAAATCGAACCCTTTATTTTTGCTTTAATTTTGGTGGGAACATCTTCTACCGGTTTTTTTTTTTACATTTTCTAGATTTTATGGTTCTTCAATAATATTAAATGAAGGAATGAGTACATTGAGTTTATTACCATTTTTTTATATTTGATAGATTAATATGCACCCCTTTTTAACTTGTAAACGAAAACCAAAAAATAAAGGCCTTTTCTTGCCTTCAAATATTTTTTATTTTTGGGAAAATACTGGTTGGGTTGGAATACGTATAAGCCAATATCTATATTGTAATCTATCATATGTAATTACCAAAATTATGACAAAACGTTTTTCAGGTCTTTTACAATTTTCAAAAAAAAAAAATGAACTTAAAACGGCGCTGCATAATTTTTTTCAATACGATTTTAATAAATTGTCATGAATTTATAATTTCGTTTATGAAGTTGAAATTGGCGTTGAAATCGTTCGAGTATCAAGTTTTCGGGTACTATCAGTTTTCGGGGTAAGTTTACAATTGACATTTTTTTGATTACATCTCTGCCCCTTTTAAAATTATTGATATTAAATGTTCCCGGAATCTAAATCTATTTTCGATTGTTTTGCTGTCACATCCTCTCTTTTTCGGCTCAAAAAAATTTTGACACACAAATTTTTTGACAGGATATTTTTTGATTCCGTTTTCTTTCACCATTGATGTTCACGGAATATGTTTTTTGTACATGCTATCGAATAAAGTGGTCATGAAGATTTGTAAAACTTTTATTCGCAATTTATTTCTGTGAATCACTTTATCGAGTCAACATTTATCTAAAAGTTTTTCGTGGAGAGACTGAAAAGCGAGATTTAGAATGTCTTCATATCCCTGAATAATCCTTTAGAGCTCTATAGCCTATATTGATGTTATAATATAGAACTTTTACTTTTTCCTGTTACTCTTTTATTTTTTGCAAAAGATTTTGCAACTCATACTTACACGTGTATGTATGTAAATGCAAAAAAAAAAGGGATCCTCAATCTCATACACGGTACTAATCTTTTGTTTATATTTTATTGAGAAAAAGAGGCGTGTAAAAAAATAATTTTTTTTTTATCATAAATTATGAGAGCTAAGAGATTCATCACATTATGTTGTAAAATATTTTCCACATATATTTTGTAAATGATAACTAACAAAAGGAAGATACTAAATGACGCATGTTTTACTATTTTGCGAATTTAAAAATAAGTCGAAAAGACCAGTATAACAAATGATTCCAATTCATTTCAAAATTTTATGCATTTAATCTTCTGTGTGTGCTGTTGATAAAATTTTGTTGATTGAAACTGTTGAAATTTGTAATAAATTTATCTTAGAACAATATGTTTTTAAGGGGAGACTAATGTTGTTTTGTCAAAATCTAGTTAAAAATTAGTAAAACACGTGTCTTTTGTGTGTCTCCTTTCTTGACTTTTTTCACATTTCTTGTACACTAGAACACGCGATGAATTTTTTTAAATATTTTTAAAATTTCTGTAATATTTTCAAGATTGTAATATTACAATATTGTAAGTTTTATGAAAGTTACTTACGATCACTTCTTATATATTCTTGTTCAAGACTTGCCGTGTAGGAGAACTTGCCGAAGAACTAATATTTCCAATATTTTTAACGTCTTCACCTTCCAAGTAAAGGAAATAGTTATGAGAGGAGTTCTATTTAATGAATTATTTCATGAGTAATAATCATGAATGCCTGTAAGTAAGGTACTTGATCGTCGTTCAAGAAAAGCAGGGTCAACTATTTTTGTCACTCTAACAAACAATCCAATTTTGGGATAGAATTTTCCATATTTTTTTGTTGCTTTTTTTCTTATAAAATTATATTTTATTTAATTTTTAATTTATCGGCTATAAAATTTGCGGTTATTTTTCCACATCGAAAATTTTTATAATATCAACAATAATAATTTAATAATAAAAACAATTAAATTTTATATTGTATTTTTATTTTGAAACATCAAAGTGAAAAAAAAAATACTAAATATTAAGAATAAGAGCTCTAATGGACATTTATTTCTGTCAAATATAAACAAAAAAAAAAACCTACAATACTCACAATTAAATTTATAACAGTACATATAAAAATTCTCTCATTTCTCAAACTATTATAAAAACGGAATTTTATATAAGAACTCTCATTTAAAATTCTACACTATTATATGATTGGTATATAAGCGTTATTTTTTGACATTTTAATTGTCAAAAGAAACGTAAATAAACAGAAATTAAAATAAATCATTAAACGATGACCGTCAACACAATAACAATGGCCGATGACACGAATGGCAATAAAATTGTTTTTATTTATAGAAAATCGTATATGTTTAAAATTAAATGATACTTTAAGAATTAAAATTTTATAAAAGTAAACATTAATGTTTTAAAGAATTAAAACCTGGCGGTAATAAAATCATGGATGCATTAAATTATTCTTTGTAAATTGGTCTTTTCATAAAGGTACACCTAAATAAGTTTTTTTTATTTTTATTATTGATGGTATTTTGTTATTTATTTTACTATTTTAAATGTGTTATATAATGGATGGAACGTTGAAAATAATAAAATTTTTGTTATGTTTATGTATAAAAATTAGTTTTTAAGCTTTTAAAATTTATCAAAATAATGTTTTATGACTTGCATGATAGTATTTAATTCGATTACGAAATATCCACACGTTTTACAATTTTTAGTTTAATTTGTTATTTATTCCGTTTTTGTATTGCTTTTTTACTTTAAGAAAGAGTAAAATAGATTTGAGTGTTTATAATTTGAATGGGGACAGAATGTGTGTAAAATGGTTACGTCATTAAAGTAAAAATCATGCAATGCGTCTTCTTAGCTATATTAAAAATTATCAACTCGATTTATTACTAGTTTAACAAATTTCATTATTATGTAATTAAGGCCTAACAATTTCTCTAAAATATATAAATTACATCTAATTCTTCCTTCAATTTTATCCAGACGAAAGTAATTTCGAAATAATACCAAAAATTTAGAAATTTCAATTTTTGAGAAAATTGTTCATTTACTAACTGGTATTGCTATCACATTCTGTTCGACAACCATAGATGTCACTCCTAAAGGATAGTGGTTATAGGGCGAAAACTTAAAAGCAAAGCAATCCTCACAAAGAAGGGTGACGTGGAATCTAAAACGCTAGCAACCGAAAAGACCCATTCAAAATTATTTTATCCTTTAGATAATCAGGAAAATCCTCATTGATAATTCTGTTGAAGAATTTGATATAGCGGTAGTTAAGGAACTCATCAAAAGAACCCGCCCCGGCTGTTTATCAAAAAATATCCCGTTTTCTTTAAAAAAACGAAATTATCAAACTCTTCAGGCATATTTCTAAACTAACTACATAATTAAAAATTTTATAATTATTCTGAATGCCAAAAGTGGAGAATTAGAAATAACTTAGTGAAATTTTGATCACGTCTTCAGATTTTAATGAATTTTCAATACTGGTTGTACTGAAAATTCAAATTAAATACTGAAATTATTCAATTCACAATTAATTCTATACAATGTTTAAACCACTGGGTTTCAAACATTTGAAACATATTGAACTAATATACCAAACCAATACTGCCGAGCATATATGATTCTTTCGGTCATATTTTAAGTTTTAGAAAATATTAAAAAATTTTTCAGAAAATTTAACAAATTTTTTCACGTTGAATTGCTTAACATGTTTAAATAAAATGTGATCATTGTGTATAATTTTTAATTAATTGCTTTATAAGAGTTAAAAGTTTGAAAATTAAAATAGTTAAAAATAAAATAAACACCATTTTGTAACTTTTATATAGTAATAAAAATTTATTATTAAAAATTTTATTTCGGGTATTTTTTTTTTTCATATTCTTATACCTAGTAATAATAAAAAAACAAAAAAATGTTAATAAATTTCGATTGTAAAGGTGTTAAACGCGTCACGTTCTTCATTAACCTATTCTCTATATGATTTTTAAAATGGACAATAATTAAATTTGTTTGAACATTCAAAGCTATTGTTTAAATATGTCGCCGAACAAAATCATTAACATATGAACAATGTTGTTTTATAGTGTTAAATTGAGTCTACAATTAAAAAGAATTTTAAATAATTTTTAATATTACTTCATCATTTAAGAAGCATTGACGCCAAGTTTAATTATAAAATATTTTATAATAGTCGTTCATGGAAAATTTTGTATTGTTTAAAGTTAGAAGGTGGATATTTCATATTATTCAAAATGTTCCCCCGCTCGGGCGTCAGGAATTTTCTACCATTTACAAACTGAAGAAATTTGTTAAGTTTGATACATTAAAGTTTCGCTGTAGTGAATGGATAATTATCAAAAGTTTTAAATTTGAACAATTTCCCGATAATATCATTGTGGTTTTCGAATCTAAGTTCCTAAACAGTTTTTTCAATTTGCAATCTGATGTGAAGAGACTTTAGTGAGAAATATCGGCTGGTTCGTCGATAATACAATTATTTTTTAAAAATTTTTATGGTTCCAATTTTCCTGAAGACATTTTGGGTAATCGTACTTCTACAAAATTTCTTCAGTATTTTGTGTGTGCCTCTTTAATAATTTTATTGTCGGTTTTAATTTAAACCGAGACAAAAAAACCGATGGGAACGCAAATATCGTCGAATTTGCAAGAACGTGTATTTTATCTAGATGTAAATTTAATTACGAGAATTCGATTTGCAAAAACAAAAGTGTACTGTTGCATCATATTTTTAATATGTTGAATTTGCAGGAACGTGTGTTTAAAGAAAATAAATATCATTCTAATTATATATGCAAATATTATTGAAGAGAATTGTTATTAATATCGGGGATTTCATTAGTGTTTATAACACATCATCTCGTCAGATCTCGTTCACGCCCTATCAAAAATATGTGCCAATATTATAGAGACATAAATTAAGTTGTAAAATTCATATTGTTATGATTTTGTTGGAAATTTCTCTTTGAAATGAAAGAAGAAGAGGCAGATGCAGGCAATTTTCCTCATATAATTAAACTGTTATTACATTAAAATGTTCAATGTTCTCTTGTTTTTTAAGTCTTCCTTACTTCACATTAAAATTAATAAGCAGTCAATTGTTATTCTGAAAACGTCAAAATGCTAAAATTTAAAACAAAGAATTTTTTTTTGATTTTTTCAAATTTTTTTTTTTTTGCAAATTGTAATGAATATCAAGAAGTTCATGACTTCAGTGGCATTGAATTGATCAATCATAAAATTCTGTCATTGTATCCGTTCCTTTTTTTTTCTTTTATTGCATTTTATTTTATTTTTTTTCTTGTTGCATTTTTGAATATTTTATTAATTACTTTAATTGTAGTTCATTTCTTTAAGTTTTTTTTGGTTTCATTTATTTTATTTGAAAATTTAATTTACATATGTGCGCAGGCCATTTACAAAAATTTCATTTCGAAACTGTTAAATGTCAACATTTTAATTTTAATTTGATTTAAAAGTTGAAAAAATACAATGTACTTAAAATATTTATTAAAAGTTAAATATGTAATTTTTTTGATTTTGTTGTTTTTTTTCCGCGAAAATAATAAAAACTTGTTAAAATCATTAATTTTCAAATTTGTAAGAAATGAAGATTACAATTCGTATACCAATGAAGTTTTTGAAAATAAGAAGAATATAAAGAGGAAGAAGAACAAGGAGACAGAGAGAGAGAGAGAGAGGGACAGAGAGGAATAAGTGACATCCCGAACTATGTAATTACTTTTCGCCAATTATTATAAATTTTTATATACAAAGCACGTACCTTAATAATATTATTTTTACCTTTAAGTTTACTTTTAAAATATTACCATTGAAATCCAATTTTGAAATTCGAGCGTAACTCAGAGGTTCTGTTAAAAAACAAAAAAACAAAAAAATTAACAAATGCAATATACCATTTATTCTTTTCTGTTTTTCCTGTTTTGTTTTCGCTCAAGTTTGTTCTTCTGTTCTGTTCTCAACTCTATAATTCGCATTCTCTTTCACATTTGTATTATAAAACGCAAAGGGAGGAAAAGAACTTCTACTTTTTTTTTTCTTGCTCTCAACAATAAAAAGAGAAAAGAAAAGAAAATATTTTTGCGCTAGCTTTGTGGCTTAGTTATTTTTGTACTTCTTTATTTTTTTTCAACATTAATTTTAAAGAAGAATTTTATGATCAAGAAAATATTTTCAATATAACTAAATTACAATTTTTTTTTTCTTGCTGTTCTTAACCATTTTATAAAACAAAAAAAAATTTAATACAGAAAAAAAAATTAATTTTACAACCTTTAATTGGTAGTTTTTAACCAAAAAAAAAAAAAAAAAAAAATAACTAGAGGGAAGACAATAAATAAACAAAAAAAAACGAAAAAACAGAAAACGTTTTACTTTTTAAGACATCAAATTTTACAATTCAAACATTTAATAACAATCGAGTAAAATGAGTTGTGATACAGTCACAGATATCATATACAATTGCTCCCATATACTTAAAATTATAAGTAGGTATACGAGTCGTTATTAAAAATATTTGTACAGTTGTTTTTTTTTGGCAATAGATGGATTTTGTTATCTATATTGACGTGATTTCACCTAATGATTATTCATGACTATTGGACTACAGGACGTTTTAACAAATTAAGGCAATAAGCTGATTTGATATATTTGTATAACTGCTGGGTAAAAATCTATTCTGTAAGCTTACGAATGCACTAGTCTGAAAGGTTTTCGAGTTGTAGAACTGTAAATGAACTTGAAGAGATTAAATGTAAAAAGTCTAACAATAACCAATAATTCAATTCAAACAAGCCGAAGGTTTTGGTGATAATCACAATACAAGTAACATAAACTGCCGAAAACCGAGCTATAATTTAAGAAAGGGACGTGTAAAATAGTCAGTGCAACATCACTAATTTATAATAACAATGTAAGATGCAAGTCAACATATTTTTTATTATTGTAATTGCATAAGAACTCTTTTGTATTTAAGGTTGTACACCTACAGTAATCAAGGAAAGCAACATAAAACCAATAAAAGTAATGAAAATTCCTCCTATAACAAGAGGACTAAAAAGACTTTTAAAATGTAACAAAAACAACAACAAAAATAATAATAATAATAAATCTTTTATATACATAATCAATCCAATCTCTTAAGTCATCCATCCATCCAGTTAACACTCAAAATAGCGAATACACATATTTTTTTTCTTTTCTTTCTTATTGTTTTTATTTTTTAATTTTATTTATTTTCCTTATTTTTTTGTTTTTTGCTTTTTGTTGTTTTTGAAACTCATCCTACATAATTAACAAGTATATTCTCACAAAATTCATTTTAAGAAACTGTTAATGGTAAAATTATAGCCAAAAGATATGCTTTTGGATCTTGGATGCTATATAGGAATTTATTGCAGTAACTCAAAATATGTACGCCTGTACTTATATAGAGTGGGTACGAGATGCATCAAAAATCAAGTAAAACGAAAACAAGAGAAAAAAAACAAAAAATGAAAATAAATAGAGGGCCCTAAGAATAATGAAGAGTTGAAAATCAAGCGCTATAAAGAAGAAAAAAAAAACAATAAAAGCACAAAAAAGGAAAAATGCAAAAGAGTTGAAAACACAAATCGCATTTTTTTTTTTAAAAAGTAATCAGTTTTCTGGCTATAATACTGCCGGTGATGATGATTATATTAATATTGATGACTATTGCATTGATAATAATGTTAATGAATGATGGTGTTGATGAGCAAGTCATTTTTACTGAAGAAAAATTTAAGCTATAAAAAAATTTAAAATCTTATCAAATAGCGTCATTTCAATAAACCCATATTAAAATGTTTTAGAAAAAGAAAACTACTGAGCAACTGAGTAAACAAGTTAGCAACTAAGGGGAACTCAGAGCAAACCAGAGAGCGAGGTCTGCATCTTTACCTGGAAGAGATCGAAGCGGTACAGCACTTCTATGTCACAGGCCTAGAAATAGTGCTAATGTAGGTTGAGGCGTAAATTCCAAAAGGTACCATGGGTCGACGTGAGAAGTGTTTAAGAATCTCTGTGCTCTGCGGGGGGGGAGGGGAGCAATTTGTCAGGGACGTATATATAGTATTAATGTAGGTTCGTTGGTTGGGATGAGAATCTCAAAAGATTCTATGAGTTGAAACGAGAATGATCTAAGGGCCTCTGTCCCCTACAGATCATTTTAAAAAAAAAAGCCGAAATGAAAAGAATGCTAACAGGCATCTTGATAAAATGTGGTTAAATGGTGAAGCTATTTGCATGAGATCTTCATCTACTGCAGAAGAGAATTTCTAAGTAAACGCGCTCTGTTCTAGCAGCACGCCGCTCTATATCTTGAAATTTGTAGGGGAGGAATGGAAATCTTCAGGCTGCGCTTCCTAATAAGCATGAAAACGAACACTTTATATTTAATTATAGCGGCAACAGTAGAATTCAAAAAGTTTTTCTTCAAAATATTTAGGCAATTCAATATATGGTCTTAGATTCGGGTAGCCTCCCCTTTAATTTGAGACTATGACTACCTAGTATAAATTTGATGAATTCTAAAATGATTTTTTTTATTTATTTCATTTTTCCTTTTTGTATGTTATAGCTTTCGGTTTATTCGCTAGCTGGTTTGGTTGATGGACTGATGATGAATGCTTTAAAGAAAAACTAAAAAAAAAACTTCTATTCGCGTTTATTTCTATTGATACATACATTTGTACAAACACAATTGTATATACATGTATGATTATATATACGAGTATTACTGATATGTAGATTTTCCGTGAGCATAAATGTGTATAAGTTGTACGTATAAGCACGTCTATATATTGTGTATATGTAAGTTATTCATACATTGCTTTTTTTTGCTATGCATATACTTTAAAAAGTAAAGATAGTTTGGTTGTAGATTACAATGGTTAAAAGTAAATTTATATATATATATATATACATGTATGTAAATGTTTAAAAGAGAGTATGTTTGTAAATATGTACTTCTTTAGAATGAGAATAATATTTAACTCGTTCGATTTAATTTCATTTATAAGTAAGTGCATTTGTATATTATTATTTTATTTTGTATTTTCACTAGGGCTATTATAAATTTGTACGTATACATGTTTGTATGTATGAATGTAACATCCATTGTAGGGTTTTGTGTCTTCCTCTTTAGGTTTTCCATCATCATAAACAGTTTCTTCTTGTAAATGGTAGATAATTTCTACCTTGTTATAAGAATATGAAATGGTTAAATTTAATTTCAAGTTTTAGAATTCTGTTATACTTATGTACGTTGTTTCTATCATTGTTAGAAATGATTATTTAAAGCAGTGATTCTTAAGGGCAAAGATTTCTAAACGAAAGTTAATTTATTGTTTAGATATAAATCAATTGAGGCTCGAAAAAGAACGGAAAACTTTTTTATTCGCTTCGTGATGGCTGTATTTAGGGTTTCTTACTTTTATCACATTGCAATCCTTTCATCAGGTTTGCATTAGATGTAAATACAAAATTTGAATTATTTTTAAAATATTTAAAAACCTTTCCTCCTCCCCTTCGTCAGAGTAACTCCTACAAAGATCGTTTCCGGGGCGGCCAATCCTCCTTGCATGTTTGCCAATCTGACAATGGCCAGCTTTGGTTACAAATTCCTTGTCGCGTTACACGTTGTTCCATTAGCCCATCTAAGGTTGGTGGGCTGCACTGCCGCGTTGCGCAGCAGCAACCCTGGGGTTGTTAGAGGCATGCCTAAGTTCTCCTTTTCAGGTGGAATCCCCAGAGTAGTTTCATGCCTCGCAAGTCAATGAAAATACTGACGCCACCAGCCGATACGACATTGCAACCAAGCCAGCGTAGAGCCACCCCAATTGCGGCCTGAAATACACTACAGTAAACCGGCAGACGGAAGGATGGTTCAATATCTAATTGCTCAGCATAAACTCCCCCACCCACCTTGCCATTGAGTTTGGATCCGTCCGTGTAAAAATGGACCAATCCGTCGTCAGAAACTCCCTCGTTCAGCCAGGCTTCCCTCAGCGGGAACATAATAAATTGCCCCCACAGCATGTTCACAGTCCATAAGAACGGAAGCATGCCCCCTAGGGACACAAAACCGCTGAGATCTAATGGCGGCAGATGAAAGATAATCTCGAGAGCCTGACTAGGTGTGGAGCGTAATACCCCACCAATACACATCATCACCATTCTTTGAATTTTGCTTATCAGCCTGAGGTTCCCAGCTGTGTGGAGTGCCAATGAATCATGCTTAGTTTCGAGCCCCACTTCTTCGCGGCGGCCTTCTTACATGAGCAAAGCGCAATAGTTGTTACATGCACATGAGTAAAGCGCAATAGTTCTTACATGAGTAAAGCGCAATAGTTGCCTTCCTTACTGTCTCCAGAACGTTGGACCTCCAGTTCAACTTTGAATCAAGAATTAGACTCAGGAATCTAGCCTCCCTGCTAAAGGATAAGCGAATTCCATTGAGTGTTGGTGGAGTTATTGCTGGTATCTTATATCTCCTACTGAAAATAATCAGTTCCATCTTTTGTGGGTTGATAGTCAGCCCACAAGCAGCAGCCAGCAGCCGAACCAGAAACTAGGCTTAGGGCCCTCTGCATCAGCCCATATAGGGCGTGAATGTGCTTTCCAGACTCCGCGACAGTCAAGTCATTAGCGTAAGGTGTCACCTTGTAGCTCTCCTCCTCCAGGCATACCAGTAATTGATTAATTACGAGGTTTCAAAGAAAAGAAGAAAGCACACCTCGTTGCGTAAGGGGTGACCTCCCCTTACAATACGCATTTTGTGCCGGCGATGTAAGCCTTGGATTAAGGTTACTCCTTATGTATACGTTCATCAACTTTTCCAATATCTTTAATAGAAACACAGATCTAAGATCCCTTGGGCAGCTGTGAGAATTTCTCCCAGCCTTAGGGATAAAAACCACCCTAGTAACATTCCACGTTTTCGAAGTGTAGGTTAAATCTATACAGCACTCATAGATGATGTTAAACCAAGGAAGGACGACCTTCGCACCGTATTGTAGTTCTGCTGGCACTATGTCATCAGGGCCAGCCGACTTAAATGGATCAAAGCCGCGAATGGTCCAGAGTATTCTCCTCTCAGTGATTACTGCTCCTGCGCAGGACTCGCCTAGAAATGACTATTCTAAGCATGCTCTCCTCGATCTTCAGGAAAGTGCGTATACAAGAGCAGCTCTAGAGATCCCGAAGCGAAATTGGTCCAGGAGCCGCCAGCAGCCATCAAGTAGCTTGGCATAGTTGGGTCACTTGCCAAGACCCGCCAAAGCCTGGAGACCTCCGCAGTCTCTCAAATCCTACCGCAAAACATCTTCCAGGAAGACCTCTGAGCCCTCCTCAACTCCCTCCCTCTTGTACTTTCTTAGGTCATCCCTATAAGCGCATCAATCAGATGTTGCTCCGGGGAACTTCGCCTTGTTAAACTGAGTTCTACATTTTTTACGAAGGGCATTTAATCCATCGGGTTATTATTGTGGTTTCCTGTTGCAGTAAGTATGCAAACCATACTGTCGAGGTGCGCAGGCGTCCCAGGATGTAAAGGTACCCCCGGATCCAAAGAGATCGCTTAGCGCGTCAAAGGAGAATTCTGTTTAGCAACGAATTCAAATTCTATAAAGCGATGGTCCGAAAAGGAACGCTCTTGCGATACTTTCCAATTCGTAACCGAGCCAAAAATAATTTGTGAGGCAATGGTTATGTCTGTAACCTCCTGCCTATTTTTAGTAACGAAAGTGGGCTGAGCCTCTATAACATAGTGTGAGGTTAGTACTCAAGATAAAATCAAAAAGTGACTCATCTCTAGTGTTAGTATCCGAACTTCCCCAGATCACGTGATGTGCGTTAGTATCGATCGCAATGGTGAGGCCAATGCTAAGAGACCGTGCCTTCTCCACCAGGTCTCTCAGATTACTAGGTGAAAGCATCCCCTGGGAATCATAGGGCAGGTATACTGAGGTCCACCAGGAGATCCTGCCACCAACCTTGAGACTGACTGCAGTCAAATCTTCATTGCTGTAAAAAGGCAAGAGAAAAGCATTTAAGTTACTTTTAATTATTATGTATAACCTTACCTTTCCGCCGCTGTTGCTATAAAACAGCCGATACTGCTTTAGAGTGGTGGAGGTTGATCTGGGTTATTCGAAGCATTACTACTTTCGTCAAACTCCACCAACGTTTTCTCTGCATTATCGTTGAGATCCAGGTCTAACAGGACCCCTCCAGATCAACATGCATGACTTCGTCGTCTGTCAGATCCGCCCCATCCAGCATTTCTGCTTCTTTCATAGATGTTCTGAGGCCGAATTTTGTACAATGACGACGCAATTTGCAGATAAAGAGCATATGTTTGTTTTTTTATTAAACGTCTGTGCTGACAACGAAAAAATTGTTGAGAATCACTTCTTTAATGTTATATAGAATCTGTTGTTCTGCCATATATACACGTAAATGATTGTTTTTTAAAAGAATGAATAAAATAGGTGGATGGATAGATGGATGGATGGATAGGTTGAATGGTTAGATGGATGGATAGTTGGTTGGATGAACGATATATACCTTTACAATTGGATAAATAGTGTTTGTTGGTTTGTTTTAAAATTTTTTTTGTTAAGTTTGAATTCCAGTTAGTTGTTATAAGTTGAAGTTGGTGAGTTTTTTAGCTGTTCGAATGGATAGATGGCTTGTTAATTTGACTTTGAAAATTTTCATTTTATACTCTTTGCGCGATTTTTTCATTTTTTGTTTTTTTCCAATTTTTTTATTTTTATTTTTGAAAATGATTAAAGCACGGCACAAAAATGTTGAAAGCACAAAAAAGAAAAAATGTTTTGTTTTAGTTTTTTCTGCCTTGATTCTTCATATTTATTTGTTTAAGGTCTAAGATGATTATATACTTGGTATAGGTTGTTCTTTTGTTTTTTTTTGTTCTTCGTTTTTTAGTATACTTAAAGTATACATACATTTGTAATGTGCCTTAAGTATATCTTAGCTTTTAAGATTCTAAAAGAAAAATTGGTAGAAGGCAAAAAGGGAATAAAATGAAAATTTACATATTTGATGATTTCTTTAAAGTTGAAAATTACACAGGTACTTATAATGCACAAGTTTTTCGATTTTTTTTTTGATTCAACCTTATACTTGTTTTTTTTTTTTGAATTTTCACACTAAAATAATGTGCACCACAATATATTTAGTTTTCATATACAAATTTTACCTTGAATTTAAAAAACAAAGAATGGTTTTTCTTTTTATTTAAATTTGAAGTGCATTTTAAATGCAATACTGAATTGATAAGGATTTCTTGTGAAAAAAACAAGGATATTAGCATTTAATTTTACTTGGATAATTTTAAATTTACTCGAATAAATTGTGCTTCTGCCCACTTTGCTAATTCACTGAATTTTAAATGAAAAAAAAAATATTTTATTTACCTTAAAATATTCGAAAATAGCATCGTAAAAATCTCCCAAAACTCATCACAAAGTACGAAAAAACTCACCATATTCATCCGTGTGGGAGAATAATACTTCACAAATTTCAAAATTTTTAATTTTATGATTTTTAATTTCAAATTAACAATTTTTCGGATATTGGGAATTGCTGTAACTTTAACAAATTACTAGACTTCAAAATTCTGATTGAGTTGTAATTGCTTAAATTAATGTCTGAAGTTAAAAACAGTGTCATTCTTAAAACCCTTCGTAACAATTAGTAGGGCAAAAATTCATAAAATATAAAATGATTTTATGTTACAATTTGACGTACGAATTTTACATATGGGATGTTTTACACTGAAAGCCAGACAATTTATTTATTTGGCTTTAGCCCTGTTTTGTGGCACCGAAAATGATATATTAGTTTCTGTGGCCTTTAAGATTTTGGAAACAAAATTGAAAAATTCAAATGATTTTATCTTTGGGCAGGAAAACAACTTTTTTGAAATATGTATTTTATTGATTTAATACAGCTATAAAAGTCATAAATCCTACTCATTCTATTTGTACGTGAATCAAAGAAATGAAATCGGGCTATTTGAATTAAATTGTAAATTTTTATATTAAAATAAAAATTTAATTTCTCAAATCTTCAAAATAAAATAAATTCTTTGTTTATTTAACAAAAAAATTGTAAATTTAACAATGTTGTTGTTGATTTAACAGTAAACGTGTATAGTATATCGTTAAGGAAAATGACAATAGACTACAAACAAAAATAAATATTGCTGTCTGGTCTTTCTAGTTCTAGCTTAAGGTTTATTATATTCGGAGTTGCTTTGATTTTCTTTCTTGAAATAAAAAAATTTTAATTCTATTTTCTGATTTTTATTTTTATTTCCAATATTCTTTTATTTTTAATTTTTCGAATTTTATTTTGGATTTCAAGATTAATTTAAAAAAAAAAAAATTTTGTTTCTTTCTAAGTACAACACATTTTCTTCCCACTTTATAAATTTTAACAAGTTCGTGCTCTTCATACTTTTTAAAGTATATAATTATAGTTTATTTTAAAATTGGACCTAAAATATTTGAGTGCCACTTAAGATTTAAGAGTAAAGAATAAAAAAAAATTCTTTTATTTCAATTTTACAATATCATTTTTATTTATTGAAATCACCAAATCACTACTTAAAATTCACTTTTTCTTTTATCTTTTTTTTTTTTTTATTTCACCACTTTTTCTTCATCTCACTTCGAACATCAAAGTATTATGTACATACATATATATTTCTCTTCCCCATAAGCATATTAAATGCTATATATAGTCGACTTCAACAAATTGGAAATTGAAATTTGACACACTAATCTGTTATTTAACGGTAGGTTAAGTACTTAAATGATATGTCAAATAATGAAAGAGTTAAAAAAAAAATTGGAATCATAACAAAATTCACATGAGAAACGAAATGAAATGAAGGGAATTGAATTGAATTGAGTGGAATAAGCAGTGGTGGTGTGGTGTGATGTGGTGTAGTGTTATACAGTGTGTATTTTGAATGAATTTTTTGTTTTTAGATTAAAGAAGTCCGTAAATTTCATTTAAAAAATTGTTTTATTTTTTTTTGTTTTATTTTGTTTGTACTTTCTGTATGCAGAGGCGCTTGTAATCAATGAAAATTATTTTGTTTGCTTTTTCTAATTTTTATTCAAATAAAATATTATGAATGTACATAAAGGTTTGTAACTATTATACTATGTATACATACTATTTATTACGATAATTATTTATTGATATATAATTTTTGATTCGGTTGAATGTTTTTCTTAATTTTTTTTATATTATTTTTTGTTTATTCAATTAATTTATTTATTTTTCACTTTTTTTTTTGCTTTGTAATTCAAAATTTGTTATTTTAGTGTTTCTATTTTTGTTATTTGTGAATTAAATTCCATATTAATATCTGTTATACACATGTATTTAGGTATATATGGTATAAGTGTAGTATCAATAAAACATGATTGTAGTGCAGCTGTTTTTAATTATTTTCCGCATCTTTGATCACATTTTTTTTTCCACAACAAAAAAAAAAAGAAGAATGAATAAAAGGAAAGAAAATTTGTTATATTTTTTGACATAATTTACATATGTAGAATATTTTTACAAAAACACTATTTTCAGATATTTATTTCACTATACATACATATATGGGTATACTATTCGGAAATTGGGAAAAACAAAAAATGAAAAAAAAGTCTAAAATCAAAATTATGAAATTTTAAAAAGCACATTTCAGCTAGTATTTTCTTATGCAGAAATTAAAATTTAAATGTCATGTGAGAGACAGCTTGAATGTACTGAATTAAAACTTGTAAAAATTGAACTGAATATTGTGTTCCCATCGCTGATATTTCAATACTCTCAAATGCATCTGATGTACGATTATGTGTTCTGTGCACGTTCAAGTTCGACAATTTTAGGTTTTAGAAGACGTACAAACTTTTTTTGCCTAATTTCATAAATTCAACACATTTCCCTCTTTAAAGCAAGCTCTTTGAAGCTTTAGAAATTTGTGACTTCTGTTTGTGTGAGAA
Organism: Condylostylus longicornis; assembly: GCF_029603195.1. Taxonomy (NCBI): domain Eukaryota; kingdom Metazoa; phylum Arthropoda; class Insecta; order Diptera; family Dolichopodidae; genus Condylostylus; species Condylostylus longicornis. Next base: position 1,267,988 of record NW_026578052.1, on the reverse strand, counting down.
TTTTTAGATAATTTGAACACTTTTTACGGCTGGAAATTAATCAAGCGCTTGTCAAGTTAGTAATTGGCGATTAAAAATATTTTTATTTTACAATTTCATATAATTTGACAGACATATTGAACATGTTCTAGATGGTTTGATTGTCATAAAACAAAACAGTATAGTAGATTTTTTTTTACCAATTATGCAGAAATACACAAATTATATATTAAGAGAGTAAAAAAAGAAAAAATGGATAGATGGAAGGAGAAAAGAGTGTAAAGAAAAATTCACGGGCAATTTGTTCGTCCGTTTCATAAATATTTTTTCCAGTCAACCGTAATTTTAAGGTTTCATACAGTATGAATTATGTATATAACAGTATATTTATGTGTCTGTATGTACAATTAAGTTTTAAAAAAAAGAATAAAAATGAAAAAAAAATAAAGAGTTAAAAAAGAAAAGCACAAATAGGAACAAAAAGAAAAAGAGCAAAAAACAAAGAGGAAAGAGAATTTTTTTGTTCATCTTTTTCTTTTCTTCCTTTGCGGCTATGTGAAAATTCATCAAAAACAAACAGTGTAATTAATATGTTGTTTTTATTTTTTATTATTTTTTTTTTGTTCTTGTATTTTGTATTATGAAGAGTGCAGCAATAATTCGTCATGTTTTCACCAAATTCATTTTTTTTGTTTTTTTTTAATTTTAGTGTTTAATTCTTGTTTTTGTATAAATGTTTTTTTTTTGCATTCTGTTTTTTTATTTGATTAATTTTAAATCTTGGCATTCACGTTATTTTGTTAGTAGAATTAAATTAGTTTAAGTAAGACTTAAGATTGTTTTACTTACAAATTAGGATTGAAAATTGTTTTGAGAGAAAATGTGAAGAAATTCAAGAATTAAAGCAAATTAGAGAGAAAAATTTGTATTCACCAATCGCCAGCAAATACTTCCAAAATATAGTAAGCGTTTAATCTGGCCAAACCGATTTGGAATGAGTCCTGTCTTGTTGTGGACAATGGGGACTCTTCAGTTTCTATTCCAACTGCAGTCCAGCCTCCCCACCCCCTTTATTTAGTATTAGAGATTCGCTTGAGTGAAATTTTCATACTCATTTATATGAGTCCGATATTGTTATAATAAATTATGTTTATTATGAACCAGTTTAATTTTGCTCGATGATTTGTTTGTTATTCGTGAAAATTTGCGTTTAATTGGTTCTTGAGAAATAATTATTAATAATAATTCGGTAGTTGAAATTTCGCTGAAATTTCAATTAGCGAATTTTTTATTTCAAATAGTGTTATGCAAATGTTTACCTCATTTCATGGCTTTAGCCCTTCAAATATATTTAAATTAATTTTTGTTTCTCATAAAATATTTCCTTCGTATGTGATAAAAATTCAGTTGCAATGGGAATTCAGTCGTATTTGTATAATTTTCTCCAAATTAAATGATTCTTTAATTCCAGTTTTACTAAAATTGGAATTTATTTTATTCTTTACTTTTATTTAGATTTACTTTGAAATTTGGTTGAACATAATAAAATATTTACGAATGGAAAAGATTGATGGTTGCATATTAAAATATAAGGTGTGCTCATTTTCTTACCTTTAAAATTGAATGCTTTGTAAGAGACCAAAAAAATGTTTTTTATACTTTTAAAATTTGTAACCATTAATATAATTAAAATAATTTATTACAACTTGTTTTTAGATTTATGAACATAAAAAAATTTTTTTTCTTAAAACAGGACAAATTAATTTTGAATTTTTCGTTTTTTCTTAGTAACAATTAAGTAACATAAACTTAAACTTACAGAAATATTCAAATTGTCATTTAAATATATAGAAAATTGCTGAACAAGAGTGAAATCCAACTTTTAAATGTCAATCTGGTCAACTTTTAGCTCATTCACAATAATTAGTTTTGCACTTAGTTTTAAACGCATGGAAAATTTTCAATTAATTTACTGAATTTAGAATATTTTAAGAAAAGTGTTCTTTCATTTGAACTGTATTAGAATCTGAAATTCTAAAGTTATTTTACCACAATAACTTGGGAAGTCTGCATCATAGAGTGGTTGACGAATGAAGTGTTACTACAAAATAACTGTGATTTATGCTTTTATTATTTTAAATTTATTTTTTTGTGTGAAAATTTTAAATCTTAAATATACAAACAAGAAAATGCAATATGACTCTGGACATGAAAGAAAAGATTTGTTTAGAAATGTTGTATAGTATAGAGAAAGTAACCATAAAACAACGTTTGCAAATCTGTATTTGATCATATTGTAAATGCCCTATTTTCTATACAAATTTTCTTTTTTCCCATTTTTATTATTATCTTAAATTTATTTGCTTTTTTTCCTTGTCACATTGAAAGTATATTGTTAAGGCAGCTGTATATAGTTATCTATCCCATTAGCATTCAAAATATTTGCTTTTAATGCATTGTTGTAGTTATTGTAATATACAAAATGTATGCGCACTTATATATAAATATATAATTATATAAAAGTTGTATTGCATTCTTGTTAAAATGTTGAATGTTTCACATGGATAAGAATTTCCATTATATTTATATGCATTAATAGATATGGTTTGAATTTTTCAATTGGATTCGAACTCGACTATGGCTGGACCATTGATTTTTCAATTTTATTATTTTTTCTCTTTTCTGCTATTTTTTAACTGGGCGGAATAATAATAATTTATGTTATGACGAGCTAGATGAATGAATTGTAGTGTTTATGATTGTTAATAACCACTGTGAATTTATTAAAAAAAGAAAAAAAAAATAAAAACAATAATTGCAATTTTCTTGTATAAGAGAACAAGAAAATTCACAAAAAGTTAAAAAGAGAGAAAAAAAATGCTATAGCATTAGCAGTTCAAAATTGTTGGTTTTTCAATTTTGTGTTCTTATATTTTTAATGTATGTATATTAAAGTGAAAATTGGAAAATTGCATTAACAGTTGCATATATTATAATATATGCATATATTTATTGGATTTTTTAAATAAATTATAAATATTGGAACAACTAATGGTGGTTATGTGTACATATATAAGTTTCTTACTTTATGATTGGGATTAGGAATGCTCTCAATAATTATTAATTTTCGAATTTTATTTATGATTTTAACAAGGAAAACAATGAGAAAATATATTATTACAATTACTATAGTTATTTTTAACCAATTAATTTAAATTAAAAATAAATTTTTTTTTTTAAACATAAATTAGGAAGTGAATTGGAATCGCGTGGAACTGATAATGATTGGTGAGCATATAGTAGTTCGAACTTTACCGAATTAAATATTGTGAATTGATTTTGTTTGATCTGATGTATTATAAAGTATTATGTAAGTTTGACGTTTATGAGTGTTCGGCAGTAAATTTTGTTTCATACAAAAAATTGAAAGCCATCAAATTATCATAAAGTTTTTTTTAAATTAAAAGTGTAAGAAATATTATTTCAAAATTTACAATAAATCCTAAATATGGTCGTTTAAAGCAAAGGCGGGCAACTGACGTTAGTCATGAACTCTAACGTGCATGACGTACATCTCCATGGCATGACGTATTTGTTACAAATTCTTATATGCGTTGCCATCAAGGCAATTGATTATTATTTTAGTTTTTTTTTTGCATTTCTTTAAAGGTTGATGGATGAACAAGTGATTATTAAATAGAAAAATATGATTCTTAAATTGTGAGTGAAAATTGCTTAATTGCAGGTGAATGTGATCTGCAAAATTAAGTGGTGGACGTGATTGACGCGTTCGTTAAATTTTGGCATACTGGGAAACGGCATATGTATTTGCAGCAGGTGCACGTCCAAGTTTTAAAATTGTAAATGTGAGGAGTTGTAGTTCCTCATTCCGAATCATTTCTATTATAGAGCGTGGACTGTTAATAGTAAGTAATTATTATTATTTCATAATTTCTTACACACACGTGTATGAAATTATATAATAATTGAATTTTACATTCTTTGGAACAAGGATTGTTGTTGAAGAATGTAAAATATTAGATGAGAGTAGGAAACTTATATACGATATTAGATTTTCCAGTTCAATAGACCAAAGAATTCAAGAAAATACTTTATTCACCTACACATTTATCAATATTACTTTAAATCTCAAATTACAATCTGTAAAAGTAGATAATATGTAAGCAAATTAAAAATTTTCTTAATATTTATAAAGTACAACAACTGTACATTCCAACAACAAAATTATATTACAATTAGAGAATATTGAAAAACTGAAAAGTCCAGCGTTTTTCATGCGCCGTAAATTTTTTCTCGTCTTACATTTTTTTTTTTATAAATGGCACCCACACTGAAGTGAAAAAATGAAAAACCGATAGAAAATGTTAAATTTTGCGAAGGTGCTAATTTTTTTTTTTCTTTTTGAGTAAAGAATTAATCGAATTTTGTTGATCGGTACCAGTAACATTACAACAAACATTTGAAATTTTGTTTTTTTCGTAATGTTTACGACAAAAAAAATTTCAATAAGGCCATAAGTATAAAAAAGTGAAGGATTTGTATTTGATTGTGATTCACTTGAAAAGATTTGTTGTAAATTTTCTTTTTTATTTTGTCGCTACTTTTAATTTTATTCTCAAGTTTTTTTTTAGGAGTATTAAAATTTTTTGTGTTGTTTTTCCACGATTATTATCATCGTCGTCGTCGTCATCATCATCATATTGTATAATATAGAATTGCATATAGTAATTGACTATAGTGTATGTATAACACAATTTAAATTCAAAGGAATTTGAACTAAAAAGTAAAAAAACCAATCGCCGAAAAAAAAATACAAAAAAGCGAGTTGGTTAGTTGTTATTCTGTTGCTTTGAGAGCATGACTTGAATTCAAACAATTTATCGTTTTATTCAATCTGTAAAAATGGGGAAAAAAAAGCAACAGCAAAGTAAGAAAAATATAAGAAAACGGCGGGCTAGTTTTTATTGATACTCTAGCAAAAAACAAAACATAAGAAGTAAGCAACAAGTTATAAAAATTCAATCGGCAGCAACAAAAATAATAAAAAGAAAAGAGCATGAAGCAATAAATCCTGTGCCATAATTTTGTTGTTGTAGTAGTTGTTGTACTTACATTTTCCTATTGTACTTTTTTCCTTTTTTTTGTTTTCCGAACGTTCAATGCAATGCAAGTATTGCAAGTCCATCCTAAACTATAATGTTCTTTTTTAATAAAGCATATTTTTTTTTGGTTTCTAAGCCATTTTCAACTGTTCACTCTCTCTCTCTCTTCATTTATTCCGTTGAAGTAAGTTGGTACCTACAAAAAACATAAAGAAAATAAATAAACGAATTTAACAAAAATTTATAATTATTTTTCTTGATTAAAATTATTATTTAAGGATCAGTTTCATAAAATCTAATTGTATAACAATAAGCAGTTTTTTTCTATATGTGTAGGTTTTTTACTCTGGTTAATGCGTTAGAAAAGGTCTTTCTTTTATATGTTTGCTAAAGTTCTTGTCTTCATACATTATTTTTGACTTCACATAGGATAGTTTACTTATGAGGCGAAATTAGAAATTTGTAAACGTAAGGAGCTAACTGTTAAAGAGCTGGAAATCCATTTGGGTTCTACAAAAACAAAAAACCATTTACAATTGGTTTTAAAAACAAAATTTTGAGCTATTGAACTTACCATATCTACTTGACTTATCCATTCGAATTTCCATTCGATTTTTAATTAGAAAATTTCTCTTCGAAATTCTATTTAAATTTTTGAATTATTTCATAAAATTAGATTTTGAAATAATCTAAATTCTAAATGTTACCTTCAAATTCAAAATATTGAATTATTGGTTTTATTATTAAATGCGCATTAAACATTTATTAAGTAATGCGTTTGGTTTTTGCTTATTGTGACTAATGCAAAAAGTCAAAAAATATAAACTGATATTTGAAATTTGATTTTTAAACTAATTAATACTATTATGCCACCTAACGGAAAAATTAAAAAAATCATAATTCTTTTAATAAAAAATTTAATTAAAATAAAATGTTGGTATTATAAATCTTTAAAATAAAAAAAATTTGGTATTATAACTCTGTATTATAAATCTGTATCTAATGTTTTATATAGGTATGTGTATATATTTTCAGTCCCAATAATTTTAATATAACAGTAAATATAAAATATATATCTTAAAAATTGCTAAAGAAAATAAATGAAACAATTTACGAAAATATTCAAGGTAGTTATAAGAAGTTGAAAGAAAGTGGAAACTCTACTTTTCTTAAATATTTTTGAATAAACGTGAAATTGTCAAAACTAAAAATATTTTTTAAAGTTATTTTGAATCAATTGCGTATTATATGTCATTATTTACAATGTCAATTAAAATTACCTAATTTTCAATTGAAATCATCAAACTTGAATTTGTCTTTAGCAACTAAAGAAAGTTTTAACCCTTTTTTTCATTTATTTAATTGTTTTTGCCTTTTTAGTTTTACAAGAATATCGTTATTGTGAACGGTGGTGTTATAAAATTCGTTTAATAAGAAAAAAAAATTTTTCAATTTTCAATAACTTTGGTTCTACTTATGTACGAGTATACTTGCCTCCTTTTCATTAAAACTAAATTGAATATAGAATTTTTCGTGTAAATAAAGTACATATAAAAAATAAGTCGAGTTGTAAACGTTTTTGTTGTTTTTGGTTGTCTTCATAATTTTTTTTTTCGCTCATGTCCAATTGTAACAAATAAAAATATCCCTTTAGATTTTTAGTAAGTTCTATCTGTTTTTTTTTCGTTGAGACTCTCAATCTTGTTCGTGAAAATGTTTTAAAATGTTATTTAAAAGAACAAAAATAAAAAAAAGCCAAATAATAATAACGCGCGCTCCATAAAACTTAGCGGAATCGATAGAATGCAATAATTTCAATTTTTCCTTTTGTTGAATGTTTAAAGTCAAAATTATTGAAAGGTATAGGTAGTGTAGAAGAAAATAATAAAAATTGGAACAAGAACACTAAGAATAAAAAATTTGCTGATGACTACACCATTTTCGTTGTTGGTTTTGATGAATTTGTTTTTTTTTTTTGCAATTGATGTTGACGATGGTCGGTTGTTAGTTCAAGCTACTTTATTGAACATTGCGTTTTGTATTTAAGTTTAAATTTATTTTAATTCAATTGTTTTGATAAAGAAGTTATGATTGATCAAATTGCGAGTGATTATCAAACTTGAAGGCCAGACGATATTGAATCTTACCAGCTCCGTATAAACATTAAGAGTTAAGTAAAAATTTCAAAAATTTTGGCGTTAAACAATTTTCATAAATATTGAGCGGAATCTAAATTAATTATTGATTAATTGTAATTGAAATAAATTCAAAATTTTAATTAATAAATTGTTAAAATTAAAACTAGAAAAGACTAAAAAAGTTGGCTCTAAATTGAAAAGTACGTTTTGCTTGAACGAAAGCTTGGAGAAAATGGCTGTATTGGTTGTTTATTTAAAATTAATTTAATTGGATTTGAAAAAGCTATGTTTTCCTTACGAAAGAGGTCGCTGCACCTATTCAAAACTAAACTTCAAAATTAGAACGCGAATTAAAAATTTAAGTAGGATTAAAAATAATTCTTGACATTTTTATGACCATTATGAATTTATTTTTTATCATAATTTTTGATTTTCTTTTAACTGCTATTAGTTTAGTTAATATTTTTTTCGTTTTGATTTTTGCTTTTTTGTTTAAAATGTAAAAATTTAAATGTTAAGGTTTAAAACCATCATCAATGGGGGGATAAAAATAAAGGCGACCTAAAAATGTTAAAAAAAAATAAAAAATATAACAGCAAATTTTACAATCTTAGTAACAATTTCTCGTAAAATAATTTTTTATATGCTCAGTGTTGCTTGTACATCCTACTATGTACGTATGCATAGATATATACAACTATATATAGGTATGTACATAAGAACATACGATGAATGCTTATTATATATTATGGATAAGGGCAAAAATTTATCCTTCTCATAAGTTTTTTGAAACCCTATTATTAACTTGTCGACTCGAAAACAAGATTGAGGACGATTAATGCTTGTGGCACATTTTCTCAATGCCTATAAACATATTATACATACTATCCAATCCAATTCATATAATCAACAACTTGCATGTCTTTATGCATAAAGTGAATAAGAACATTATAAGTATAAGAAAATAATATAAAAAATGAAATAACAAATATTAAAGGCAGCAGCATAAGCAGCAGCAGCCAACAACATTAACAGCTAGTATAGAATGCAAAATAACGCAGAAAAAAAAAGGTAATAAAAAATTGGAATAAGGTAAAACAAAAGAAGGAAAAATCTACCTACTACATCATATAATGTCGAATTGGGTATAAAAGAAGCACTAAAGATCAATTCATAATGCTGTTCTGGATCTGGCTGGATGATGTTGCTGACGCAGGTTCTTTTCTTTTTTTCTATAGTTACTTTTTCTTTTTTGTTTTTTAGGTACATTGGCTGTTATTATATTGTTGATTTTTCATTACATTTATTGTTATTGATAATGATTATAATAATGCTTACAATGTTGATGATTAAAATAGTGATGATTATAATGATGCTGATGTATCGATGATGAAATCATTATTGTTGAAAATAATTTTCATCCTATGGAATTCTTAGAGGAGGACTGCCTTATGAGTTTTGTTTATATTTTTATATTTGTATGTTACATATAGGTACATGTATAACTTTTGTTGATTTAAGATTTATACAAAAAAAAAATTTTATTAAACGAAAAAGCGTAACTCTCCGGGAATATTCTGGTGCTGATATTCCTAATCCTATGAATATCCTAATGTATATTTTTGTTAATTTTGTAAACTATGTAAATTTTTGTAATTATGTAGCATCTTGTTTGGTGCAAATTAAAATAAAAATAAAATGAAATATTAAAAAGAATCGAAAGATGGCTGTAGTTGTAACAAAAGTGACGTTTAGTAATGTAATCCAACACTCTAAATTTATTTTGTAATTTATTTTTGATTTTTGACTTTATTTGATTTTTCTTTTACTCCATGCATTATAAAGAAAGTGATTTATTAAAATTCATCAGTTGATTGATTCTTCATCTGAAAACCTTTTCACCAAATTTTTTAAAGATGTCAAAATATGAATTTGATTTTTCTAATTTTAAAATATTATTTTGAATCCTAATGAACTGCAATTGGACAAGTAAGCGTTATGATAAAACACTTGTTTAAAATCTTCTCGATATTCCCATGATCGGGAATTTTTTAATAAGATCAATTTTATTTAAAAATGTAATATGGGAATCTATGGTTGCAGAAAACCAATGAAAAGTTTTGGAAGGGCAAAAAAATATCTACTACAATATAAACAAAAAACTATGAAATCAAACTAAAGAAATTTTAAAGGGAAAATTAAAATAAATCTCAAAACAAGAAAAAAATGAAAAAAAAAAACAAAAAAGGAAACACTTTTCGTTATAAATTTAGTCGTCGCTTAAAACGGACGGCTATATAGACAACGGCGGGCATACGATTTATATTCACAGCAAGCAAATCAACAAAAAACAAATTTTTTTGCAAAAAAAAATAAAAATGTTTTTTTTTTTAAATTTATTTTTTTTTTTATTTTATACTTTTGCTCAAAAAGTTGATGGCAAAATAAATATTTTACGCGACAGGCAGTTTCTTTTTAAATTATTACTTTACATTTAGATATTTTGTTTAAAAAAAAAAATAACAAAAAAAATCCTTTCTTTTTTAATATTATATGGCAAGGATAAATTTTTAAAGAGTTCAATATCAAAATATATTAAAAGAGAAAAAGAATGATGAAAAAGCGAGAAGAGAATGAAGCAAGGTAATTGTTATACGAGGTTATGAATGTTGCGATAGAGATTTACTAGTGAATTTCATTGCTTATGGCCTTTTCATCTCTTATTTGTTGGAAAATGCATTTTTAAGTTGTTTCATTTAGCAAATACATTTTACTTATATATACATATATATTTAAATTTTGGAATTTTTGCAGAAGCAGGGGTTGTTTGTAAATAATGTGATTAAAAAGTACTTTTTTGCATAACTCACGTCTTAATAATGGAGTTTTACCAATTTTAATGCTTCTATCTTCTTTTCTGTTGTTTTGTTTTCAAATGCAATTGAAATAACAGTCAGAGCCACCCGGAGTTCTGTATATAACTGAATTTGTACAAGCAAAAAAATTTTATTTGGAAAGTTATTTCTCTAAAACGAAATATTCACCTTTTTTTCCTTCCTCCTGCTATGAAAAACCAAGGTCCTAGAAACGATAGTTTTTGACAGCTTAAGGAATAAGGATTCAAATAACGCAAAAAGTTTTCTTCTAACATCTTTCCCTTCTGAGTTATTGTCTCTTAACATTTAATTTACTTTTTAACTAACCTTAATATGAATTCCATTTTATGTGCTCCTAAAAATATGCAATAAAATTAATTTATAAATAGATATGCAATTTTATAATAAAACATTTTTTTGAAATGTTCGCTCTTAAAATTGTAAAAGAGCTAAACAAATTGAATCGAGCAACTTAAACAAATTGAGTTGAAGTTGTGTGAAAATTTTTACATTTTGTTAAACGAACATAATAAATCGATACTCCCCATAGATCGTTTATTTAAGATCTTTAATTTTACTTTTTATAACTTAACCATAGCGTTTTTATTTTCTCTCTTTTTTGTTGGACGTTCAAATACAAAATATTTTTTTTTTTATATGATGACTTTTAGATTAACCAAATAGCAATCATCAACATGATGGTTTTTGGGCATTTTTAAAAACGAATCAAAAATATCAAAAAAATAAAAAAATAAATAAATAAATAACTCCTAGTAAATATACAAATGTCAGAGGTGGAACAGTTAAGGTAAAAATATATTCAAGTAATAAATACATAATATGTATATATGCATATTATGTACAGGCATGTACGAGTATATCATATGTATATATATATATATATATATGCAAAAAAGCATACACTTTATTATTTTATAATATATTAATATTATTTTATTATTTAAAAAAAATGGTTTTCTGTTTGAAGTTTGAAACTTTCATGATGGGTTATTCCCTTATAAATAACCTTTAAAATATAATATATGTTTTATAGTAGGATAAAAATCATATATAATAAGAACAATAACGAGAGAGAAGCAACAAAAAAAAACAAACAAATCAAAAAGAGCCAAAGAAACATTAACTGTCAAAATGTCAAGAATGTCAAGACTGTCAAATATTATACAGGCTATTTACATTGTTTTAAAAAGAAAAACAAAAAAAAAAGTAACGCTTAAGTAAAAAATTAAATTTATTTTTCTTTACATTAATTTTTTATTTTTCTGTAATCAATATTTCACCTCCCCATTTTAATTTAATTTTACTATCATTATAATAATAAGTATTATAAGTATTTACAGAAAAAAAAACACCAAAGCAATAATAACAAAATACAAAAAATTAAATTTGACAATTAAATGTCAGTAATGTCACAAGTGATTTTATAAAGTTAATAGGGTATACTCCTAAAACAATTTTTGATTAATAACGTGCTCTTAACAAATCAGATGAATTTAATCGATTATTACAAAATCGTAATGATCAATTCACAGTAAAATAGTGGTGACTTTTTTTTTTCGTATGTTTAAAATTGGCAAATTTTTTAATTAAATATAGAACAAAATATTTTCGATTCTATACCTTCCTGTTATTGTTTACGTGCAAATAAAAATGACGTGCATGAATAGCCCTTAACTTAAACTTACTTCCTTTTTAAATATTTTATATTATTGTTGCTAATCCTAAGAGAACAGAATTATATTAAAAGAATAGCTTTGAAAACAAAAAAAAAAACAATTTAAAACTGAATGATCTTAAGTGAGCGTGCAGTATTGAAGAGAATTTTAAAACACGCAAGGTTCTATGTTTTTTTTATTTTATTTCAATTTTGTTTCCTTTAATACCTTAATTATCGCTTCATCTTTATATTTTCTGAGTTTTTACTTACACACTGTTAAATTGAATTTGTTGACTGTCGTCATGATGATCGTTTAAGGATCTCATTTTCTTTTTGTTTGTATTTTGCTTTTCCAAAAATCAATTTAATTATTTCAATTCGAAGTTTTTGCTTTTGAATTCCATTATTATTTATTCTCATTTTCAATTGAAATAAACAAAATCAATCAGATAGGATTATTGTAGACTATATAGAATGACATTTCTATTAAATATTGTTTTGAAATTTAAATTTTAGAAGAATCTTTGAAGTGCTCTAAGAAAAATAAGAATTCTCTATAAAATTTTTTTTTTTTTTTAAATATCAATAACAACATTGTTGTAACTGATATTTCGTCAACTTGCAAAGCGTCAAATGGGATGAGAATTTTTTTACTCTTACAAGTAATTTGATGGCGCTGTCCTTGGTATGACATGATGGGAGAGAGTGCAATCATTTGGTACTCTAAAGTAATGATACGAGCTGAAATTACTTTCCTTTTAATCGTAGTTCTCATGCATTATTAAAAAACAAATTGTGAGTATAACAAACGTAGTTCTCATGCGTAAACCAATTGTGAGTGTAACAACTAAAGTTGATTTAAATTGATTGTTAGTGTAACAACTTAAATTGATTTAAATTAATAAAAAAATTTAAAAATTTTACTGGAAAATAAAATACCAAAACCACTGATTGTGACATCTATATGTATGAAAAACAAAAATTAATTCGAAAAAGTTCTATGTGTAAAATTATTTGCTTTTTGTCAAATTTATCTGCCAAATTAGTACATTCTTATTGTCACTTTTGCTATAGTTTTGCCACCACTATAAGTTTGCTATTTAAAAAATTCTAATTTGTTTTACAGTGTAAAAAATATTAAAGTGTGCATACGAATTTTTATAATTTAAATTACAAAACGAATAATAAAGAATTTTCGTGAAATTTTAAAAATTAAACTGTATTTCATTTTCAAATAATATCGCATTCATAATAACGATCTATAATAATTTTGCATATAACATCACAACATTATAGAAACATTTATAAGCAGGTTAATCAAATTGTAATTGTTTAAATAGTGTAATATAACTTAGCTTAGTAAACTATTTGCAATCCACTTTATTATAGTAAAAATTACAAAGTCATTTCAAATATATTATATGAGTATATAATAGCCATAGATCAAATGCCATAGGTCATATTAAAAAATGAATTTTTCTTCCTCTTATGGGATGGGACAAGAAAAAAATTCAATTTCTTTAATTGAAAATAAGAAGAAATAAAAGAAAAGTAGTGTCTTTTTTTCCTGCAAATTAATAAAGCACGCAAACAATTAATTTCTAGCAATTAATTGGCATGGGAGCTGTGAAGTATTTAAAAAATTTCTTAATTATTATTTAGAGTAAAAGAGCTAATTTTAATGTCTTTTCATATTATTACAATAATATTTATTGTTCATGTGAGTCAGAATTTTTATTGTATGGCTTTTGAGTAATATACTAGCGAAAAATTCATAGATTATGGCAATTGGAAAGCATAACAAAAGTCAAATAAATAAAACAAATTGTATTCGAAGTAGGCAAAATAAAATTGACATCTGCTTTGTTTTGAATATAAGAAACTATATATTTTGTCATTTTTATTGAATAGAGTTGTTTGGAAGTTATTCACGTTGAATTTTATATTGTGCGTGTTTTCTTATATACCATAGTGCTCAAAATAACATGGCTATGAATATTTATTTGACTAAGAGTTCGAAAACTATTTATACATTTAAATGCGGCAAAATCCATGAATTAATATCAATTTGAATAGCAGACGGATTGTATGTTTTGATATGTCACGTAAGCGTCCTAATTTTTGTTTTCTTACTTAAATATACTTAAAATGTATATTCGTAATTTATATTACTTGTTGATATTGTTATTGGTACGACGATGTCAACAAATTATATTTGTACCGATTGCATTGCCTACACAATATGCTTGCAATGAGAGGCATATTGTAGGCAATGCAATGCAAAATGTGCCTATAATACGGGGAGGTATTGCGATAGTAATAAATTTGACATGTCATTTATATTTAGCAGAAATGCACTTCTTTATATATTAAAGAAAATAAACTATTTTGCTGGAGATATCGACCAATTAATTTTATTTTGAGGTTGTTATTTTCGTTTCGTTATAATTTAGAAAATATTTATAAGACCCAAAAGTTATAACAGTTTAGCTACAATAATTAGAACTGATTTGCTAGAATTCGTAAATACTACATATTATAAAAATTTCAAAATTCGATCGATAATGTGCTGGTCATATCAGATTTGTTTTCGAAATTGCAATCATAAAAATTACTTAGAAAAATATTTAATTTTTTAATTATATTCTATGCGCATCATATTCTTATAATGGTATTTTAATATTATGTTTTAAATTTTTAATATTATAGATTGTTATTTACGCTCCATAATTTTATTTTTCATATCTGCATCGAGGAATTTTAATATTTTACTTTACCGAACCATGTGTCACTCAAAGAAAACAGCGTGATACAAATTCTTAATCAAAATTAACATTTTGTGATCTAATAAATTCATAATATTAGAAATTGAATTCGCTTGCCAAACTCTCTGAACTTGCCCATTTTTATATCAAAATCAATTATTATAGAAGTTAATATAAAATTGAAAAAAAGTTGATAAAATTCAGTTGGTATCAATAATCGAAAATTCCGAAAATAATCTGTATAGGTAAATAAATAATAATTTCGCATGAAATAAATTAACAAATGTAGATGTCACTGCTGTATTTATGTTGTAAATCAGAGTGTTGACTTTGTTAAAAGTAAATCTGAAAATTAAAACTAAGCGAAATCGAATTTCGCTTTTCGCTTTAAAAATAAACAGATCAATTTGTAATTATCAAAGTACCCTCTGTTTGCGTTACAGTTTGCCAGTTAAATGCAAGAAAATAAAATTAAAAAACAAAAAAAAAAATTGTCGCTTCGCCATTGAATTAGCAAAAATCAACAAGTGTATGCGCATATCAGCAATAATCCTTCATATGCTCATATACGAATATATACATGCAAATCTACATAAATTCTTGCATTTATAAATTCACCTCGTTAACAGTATAATCATCAAATAAAAATTTATATAATTATTCAATATTTAAACTGAAATTCTACAGGGCAGGGTAAAGGCGAAAATATAAATAAAACAAAGTGAAAGAGAAAAATTTATAATGTTGAAGAATATAAAAAGAAATGCATATACCTAAACGTATAAAATAAAACACAATAATATAATAAAACAATCCACCGATTTAAATCAACGAAGACCGCGAAAAATCGCGAAATCTTATTTTAACCAGCGAATTGTTTTATTACTTCAAAATAATATATTACACGCACTTTTAATTCTTGGAAGCAATAATGAAATGTTTTGTGATTCCGCAAGATATTATTTTTATAAGCGCATATAAAATTTATATTAGCGAAATCACATTATACACATTGGTACGTGTATCGTAATGGAAGCAAACATACAAAGGAACGTAAAACAATGTATTCGTATATGTACAATTATATAAACATAATATAATTCACGCTTTTTACAATTTACACAATCTTTATGTGCATTTTATTTTTTTTTATTGGACTCCATTGCATAGAATAAGGGAAGAATTGTGATCGTAACAAATCTGATATTTGGAGATTTCGACAGAAAAATTCTTCTCCGTAAAATTGCAATAAGTTTATAAACTTTAGGTGTATGCCAAATTTTGAATATTTGAACTGATGAAGAGCGGATAATCAGCGGATTCTGATTCTGAGTCATGTTAGAGAAAGTAATCTGTGTTACAATATGGCAATATTTTCGTGAAAGTCAAGTGTACACAGCTCATCGGAAAATACACACTGCGGTCGGTTATGTGTTGACCATATTAAATTTTGTTATTCATTATTTTTACAGCTTGATTTGTTCGATTCGATTTGGGAATCGAGTCATTTTACTTATTCATTTGACTATTGTTGATTTGCTTACATTTACCATTTGGTTTCATTTAGTTTCATTTTCAGATATGTAGGTATATAATTTTATAGGCAGCGATATAATACAATATTTTGGTACAGAAAATAATGATTATTACGGTGATAATGCGCCAATTCCATTGTTTTACGTTTTCGTAATTGAACTTTTTGCATGTTCTTTTGAAAATTAGAGTTTTTTTTTTGTAAAAAGGGAGTAGATTTTATCTGTGTAACTTCATACAAAGTCACGTCATGTAGTTTTGCATAAAATTTTAAAAAATTATTATGTTTGTTATTTTAGTCTTATGTTACGAGTACAATTCAATTTCAGAACAAAAACGTAGATTCTTTTAAATATTTTATAAATTAAAGTAAGATGTATTAAATCATTTTTGGTTCTGCTATTCGCAACTTGGGTTCGTTTAAACTTGTGAATTGAAAAACAAATTTGGCGAAAACTTCGAACATGAAAAATTCAGTTTTAGAAATTTTAATTTAATCCAAAATGTTGTTCCTTTCTTAACTGCATATAATAAAAGAAACCTGAAAAGTATAGTCGTCATTTGAATGCTACTCACTTTTTGCTATCATGGTGTTCACTTAAAACAAACATAAAAACTAGTATTATATTATTGGTGCAGATCATAGAACTTATTTGTTTCTGTATGACGTGATAACATGCAGATGTATAAGTATTTTCACGGACAGTCAAGCTGCGATAAGAGCGTTGGTAGCGGAGACTTCCTCTTTAAGAACGGTCCGGGACTGCAGATAATTTCTTAACGAGATGGCGCAATCGTTCGAAATAGACCTGGTTTGGGTTCCGAGCGATAGCGGAATGCAAGTTAACTGCAGGGCGGATGAATTCGCGAGACATAGAACGACTCTTGGAGCTCTATCTGAAAAGGAAAACTTTGGTATGCGTCTGAGCATGTGCAAGCTGTTTCTACGTAATGCTGCAATACATCAAACCAATAGACTGAATCTGCGTTGCACGGCGGACCTGTTATCTCTTCCTCGGCGGGACATTGGCGCGGTGATAGGATTGTTATAACTGAGAAATGTCTAATTGATGAACAGGCCAGGGGGATGGAACGCCTCGTTAACGACTTCTGCAGGAGCTGTTGAGACGATTAGAAAGAGGAGACGGTGGCTCATTTTTTGTGCCCACGCCCAGCTTTGGCATGGAAAAGGTGGAGGTTCCCTGGGTTGCATTTGCTTTTGCGATCTAAACCGATTTATAAAGGACTCGAGCTGATTCAACTGAGGGTGGGGATATGGAGATTCAGCGGTATCACAACGGGCCCAAGTGGCCTAAGTGTACTCTTGAATGGCCGCGTCAATAAAATCTGACTAAACCTGACATCATTCGAATATCAGAGCAAAAATGAAAATACTTCATTATTCTTCAAACACTGCATTACTAATTGAACGGCAAGTCAGAATTTTATTATTAGTTTATTTTGCAGATGCTTTACATAATATACACATAGTTTTATTTATTGTACATGTGAATATTTATAGAGTAATGTGGCAAATAAAAAAGTTGAAAATAAATAAAATTTAGAGATGAAATTCTCCTCGAAGTCTACTATCACACCACATCGTTTAATATATTTTGTGCCTTGTTGGATTTATTGAGGATTTATGGATTCTTTTTTCTTCAATTTTATTGGAGCCCTCTTTTTTTTCTTTTTTTTGTTTCAATTTTTTTAATTTGCAAGATTCTTGGAGTTTTTCCAATTTTTTAACCAAGTGTTTTTTTTTCTCCATATCGGTCCCAGCCAGTCATAATGTGTGTGTGTATATATGAATTACACGTTTTCCTTTTGATCTTCTATTTTTTATTTATTTATTTTTTATTTTATTTGATTACAAGCTAGGCAACCACTATTTTTTCATTTATTTTAAATTTTTATGTACACACTAAATATGTGATGTCAGAAATTTATGATTCGCGAAAATGATTCTTAGGTTTTTTTTTTGTTTTTTTTTTTTTTTGAAAAAAAAAAAAAAAATCGTTCGTTTTAAATTCGCTTTACTTTAGATTGAAAGCTTTGATAAATGAGCTCTTCAATATAAAAAAAAAAATTTATGAATTTTTTTTTTCCTCTTTTCGATTGAGGAGATTGAGATGAACTTGTGTTGTTGTATGATTCACACATATTAATGGGATGAATGCTTCTTCTTGTACTTGTACTCAATAACGCTCACTTTTACCCTATATAAATATTTTATTGATGTTTCTTTTTTACAAAATTTATGAAATGCTAGATTGCTAGTTTACTAGAAAATATCTAGCTATACGACAACATCTAGCTCTTATTGTTTTTGTTGCTATTGTTTTTCTTTTTGTAAAATATTGTTGATGGCAATTTATGGATGATGAGAAGGGCGTCACGTCACATCATGACTATAAAATTATGACTATATAGTAAAATGATCTTTTGTACTTAGAAACAGCAATAAGTAAAGATGTAAGTATTGGATATTGTGTTCGGTTCTAAGTAATAAAGAACAAAAAAAAGGAGGCTTCAATAATAGAAAATGAACTGATAAGACCATAAAAAAATAAAAAATATAAAAATTGAATTGAAAGTGATAGACTTTTAAGTGGATTTTAGAATTTTATATAGAAAATTTGTAATAAAAGCAAAAAAAAAAAAAATTAAAATTATAATTCAACTCATTAAGTACTTAGCTTCAACATACATTTATACATACATAAAGCATTAATAAATTTTTATGATATAAAAATTCTTCTTTTCCGGAATAACATAAAAATTTTTATAAATTGTTTTAGATTTCAAATTAAAGATAAAATTGTATAAAAGTGTTAAAAATGAAATATTTCAAATGTTCTCTAATAAAATAGATAACAACTTTGTTCTTATATAATTTGAAATTGTTATAAAGTAGAGGAATTTCAATTCAAGACCAAATTATATAAAAGAAATTATGAATTTTAACTTTATTGACACCTGTCATAATGAATTGTCATAAAAATTAATACGATACTTGGCCGGTAGGTTTATTGTTAGTATAAATATTGAAAATTGTGTTCTATTTTAGAAAGAATTCAGATATTTTAGGAATGTGTCCTATGATCGTAAGTATATCGTATTGAGGGTGCGTAGAGTCGTTACTTTCATTTTGCTCGTCGTGGTGTGGATTGTGGAAAGTAGATCTCAGCTTTTGGACTGAAGGTTGCTTCGGAGGGTAGTTTCTGATATAGTTTTCATTCATCAGCTTGCTTTGAATAATGTTGATGCTCCGATTTTATAGGCCCGAATTTCATATAGGGAGGATCCCATTTATTTAAGGTCGGCCGAGCTTTTGTTCCGTGTTATAGAACGGACTCTGGAATGCATTGTCTAATAAAGGGTTATGTTGCGCTAAATTGACTTATATTCGTCTGGTTTTTTGTATAGATATAAGTATAGAGGATGCTTAAGCCCAAACTCTAAGATAATTTTGTTTAATTATAGTCTTGGCTTATCTGATGATTTGTTTCGTCGTGCTATTAACTCACCGTGCAGTGGTTGTTGTATACGTTTGATATTGGTTGTTTAGTTTATAATTTATAACATTTCACACAATTATGTTAAGTTTCCGTTCCATCTCTTATTTATGGCGATTTTAGGTACAGTAAAAAAGTCCCATATTGTCTAAATGTAGTTTATTTTGCTATACTACATGTTTGTACTAAGCAATCGTATAATATAAATTAAAATAAAATTAATATTAGAATGTGTTACGTTGGAAAGTTACTTTTTCAATAGCTTATAATGTGCGTCTGTAGTTAAATAATTTGCTTTAATTTCTTTTTCAACAACAATATTGAAAATGTCCGCCACACAACAAATTTAAAAATTCTTAAAATATTTAACCCAATAGCGGCTAGAGTTCATATTTCTTTATCGTAATTTTTTTGACATTAAACGTATAGAAAACCAAGTAATTTGCGTGTTTAATTGGTTTATTTAAACAATATCGTGGCTTCAAAATTGTAGCATAATGCGGTAATAATACAGATTTCAGATTATGGTTTCTAATAATAGAGTTCAATTTAAATATCTTGTTGGAGTAAATTGAAATCATGGCTAATTTAAAAAAAAAAATAAAACCATAAATGCTTCGGTTAATAGTGGTCTTCCTATCTTTAAAGATTGAATTACAATAGTAGTTATGTTTGTTCATCAATGGGTTAATGAAAAACAAAAACGAAAGAAAAAAGATAAGAACTAAAAATCGTTCAGAATTACATGATGGGCAAAATTTTGAAAAAAATTTTAATTATAATTTCATATTTGGCAACACCCCCAATCAAAAATAAAAACAGAAACATACTAATTTACACAATTGTAAATTGTGAATAGGTGGAAATTAAGAAAAACAAATATTTCATTTACTTTTTGGAGAATTCCCGGGGTATTCTGATGATTTAACATAATTTTTGAAGTATTTTAATTATAAGTTTTTTGATTTTTAATTTAATTATAATTCTGTTTTGAATAATTTTCATCTTTTATATTCTTTTTTTTTCATAAAGATTTATATCAAATACTTGAACTTGAAAAAAGGAAATAACTTTATGAATTTTGTTTAAAACGGTCTACATAACCTCAATATTTATAAAGTATCATTTCAATATGTCAATAATTCTACTCATAAATCACTTTTTACTGAACGAAAAGGTGAATGAATGCTTCAATACACTGTAAAATTAAAAACTTTAAATTAAATATTTTGTTTTATTATAAAGCATTGTTCAGAAATTATGTGACTAATTATTTATAGCCAACACAATGAATTCATTGAATATGAATTCAGCACAAAAAAAAATCGTTTGTTCCGCGAAAATGATAAACTGCGGGAAGTCTGCAGACACTCATAGTTTTTTTTTTGGTTTTTTTTACTAATAGAATAACACTAATTTTAATTTTATACAAAGTATTTTGAACTTTAACAATAAAATTTCATCAACGTATAAATTATAAATTAAAGATTGAAAGATTTATTGCAAATTCTCAAAAAATTGTCAAAATTCATGTCAATCCATCATTTGTCCTAAAATGACTCATTTAAAAAATGGTTGTAAAGAGTTGTGTGGTCTTTGTGTGTGTAGGATTAATTTAATGCAATTTTTGACTGCGAGTTTTTTCATTCACAATGGATACGATCATTTTTGAACTATAAAATTTTGAAATTTGTTTAATTTTATATGGAATTGTTAAATTTCTTTGAAATTAGAGCAATAAAACATGCGATGATATTTTTGAGAATAAATTGAAAAATTTTTTTAAAAAAACTTTCATTAACTTCTGAACTCGAAGACGTAATCATAGTGATAAATTTCCCATTTGATAAATATTAAAATATGAAAGAACTTGAGATTGAGGTGAGTTCCAATACATTCTGACAAAGGCACTTTCCAAATAAAAAAAAAAGTCCGTCAAATCCATTTAGTTATTATTGAAGGTCGTTTTTATAGCACTAACGGAGGACTTTACAATTTTTGTTGGGGGGATATTTTTGAGAATCAAAAATCGCGGCTCCAAAGAACATAAAAAATGAATCTAAAAATTTTTGTGTAGTCTGGTGTAGGACAAATAAAACAATGTTCTTTTAACTTTTCACCAACGTTTCGATTTAATTTTAAATCTTCATCAGGGCTAAAAATAATATTTATATGATAATAATGCTTTTACAATATGTCATACATTTCTTATATGTATACTTACATTAAGTTATTGAACAAATTTTAATTTGATTTTAACATAATTAATTAACTTAATAGTTTCCATAAACTAATTTAATAAAATTTTTTTTAAAAATCGTCAATTAATATTTTTAATAAATAACATATATATAAATAAATAAATAAAATAAATTAACACAAAATTGTAAATGGTTAAATTATTTAATAATTGCAACGGTTAAAAAATTAAAATTTAAAATTCCTATAATGAAAATATATGTAGATGATCTATTAATGGCAATACCGAAAGACAAGGTAGAGGCAGTGTTAGAGGTTTTTAACGGTTTTCACAACAGAATAAAATTCACATCGGAATCCGAAAAAAACAATAGGCTTCCATTTTTAGATGTGTTATTAATTAGAAATGATGATGGAACGATCTCCACAGATTGGTACTTGAAACCTTCTGCTTCCGGCAGAATATTAAATTTTCTGTCGCAACATCAAGTGCAACAAAAAAGAAATGTAGTAATAAATATGTTAGATAAAATTTATTCATTGAGCTCTGAGGAATACATAGAAAAGAATATACAAAAAATGAAAGAAATATTAAACAACAATAATTACCCAAAATTTTTCATACATCAAATAATTAGGGAATACAAAAACAGGGACAATAAAAACAACATACAAGAAACATTCTTTCCAAATTTACACAACACCAAATTTTTAAAATTTCAACATATTCCGGAAATAGCATACAAAATCAAAAATGTCTTTAAACCATATATGCAAAATAACAAATTCATTTTCTATAACAGAAACGTGGTACGCAAACTATACACAAAACTTAAAGATCAAGAGGACAAAATGACGCAATCACACTTAATATATAAAATAAATTGCCAAGAGTGTGAAGCGTGCTATGTAGGACAAACAAAACAATATCTTAAAAACAGACTAAATCAACATAAATATGATTGTAAAATACAAAACATTAATAAAACAGATAAAACAGCATTAGCGCAACATAATTTTAACCATGATCACACTTTTGATTTCAATGAAACACAAGTAGTAGACAGGGAGAAAAATTGGTTTAAGAGGAATATAAGTGAAATGATACACTAGAATTAAACAAAAACAACATAAATTACAAAACAGATACAAATAATTTAAATTCATTTTACAAATCTGTTATTATGAAATTTCAAAAATTAAAACAAGCGGTAACCCCAATAGAGCGAACAATAGATGAAAACAATAAACAGCTGATTTGTGATTTTTTTTATTATAGTTTAAGTTTTGTAAGAGTCTAGTTTTTGTCCCATTTACAATTTTGTGTTAATTTATTTTATTTATTTATTTATATATATGTTATTTATTAAAAATATTAATTGACGATTTTTAAAAAAAAATTTTATTAAATTAGTTTATGGAAGCTATTGAGTTAATTAATTATGTTAAAATCAAATTAAAATTTATTCAATAACTTAATGTAAGTATACATATAAGAAATGTATGACATATTGTAAAAGCATTATTATCATATAAATATTATTTTTAGCCCTGATGAAGATTTAAAATTAAATCGAAACGTTGGTGAAAAGTTAAAAGAACATTGTTTTATTTGTCCTACACCAGACTACACAAAAATTTTTAGATACTAAAAATAAAGGACGCTACAATTAGAACTTCAATAAAAAATGAATTCTTAAAAAGCACTATATAAACCTGTTTTGTTACGGAAAACATTTCAAAATTGACCGAATCTTTAAGAATTTGAAGAATTTGTTTATATATTCTAAAAACGTATATGTTCTGAAAAAAAAACTACTTGAAACATCGGAGGGTACGCTTCCCAATTTCCTCTAGGTATTGAAGTAAAATTTTTTTTGTCATCATTTCAACTCAGTACCTAGTCTTTCCCATCTAATTATCCAAAATTCCGAAAAAACATTGTGAAAATTTGCAATTATCGAAATTCTGAACTTTCATAAAAAATTCCCATAAAATATTTTTAATTTTTAAATATTTTTATTTTTTCACTAATCGACAAAGAAATCAATCATAATCAATTTTTAAAATCGCACAGAGTTAATTACTGCATACATACTTATATACGCTTAAATTATTGACTTGTAATTAATTGAAAAATTATTCATAATTCTTTTAATCTTCAAAAGATTTAAAACCGATTTTTAAATTTGCCGATTGTTTATTTTCTATAAAATAATTAATCTTAATCTTCTTTTTTCTTTTCGTTTCAGGTGAGTCAAAAGTTTAAGAGTATTGAAAAAAAAATTTTTGCTTTAAAAGAGAGAATTAGAATTTTAAAATTAAAAAAGGTAAAATTCTAAAAGGTATAATTTATGATTCTTAAATATTGATTAAAATTAAATAAATTCAAATTTTTTTCAGTAATATTTTTACAAATTGTTAAGATTTTGCGAGTTTTTGTCTAAAATTCCAGAAAAAATTGTTGTATTTGTGGAAAAAGGCCGAAGTTTGCTTGAATTTCAAAAAATATTGTTAAAGTAATGTAAGTTGTTCATAGATGGCGGAATGAGTTAAAGTAAAAAGATGAATTTATTGATTCATCTTACGAACACCGAAGTAATTTCCTCGCATATATTTTGAATTTCTCTCATTTTTTATAAATTTTCTGCAAATATTTTATTCTCTCTCTGAAAAAAGTTGATTGAACTTCAATTTTGGGTTTCGGAGATTTTTGAAAATGCGTCTTGAAGAGTAGATCATCTTAATGCGACGTATCAATTTATTCACCTTAAAGTAGTCATAGATGGCGCCACGGTACTTGTATGACCGGCAATTATAATGAAATTTATGAATTCAAATTATTTGACTGTTGCATTACTGATTTCCCACTGAATTAAATTAACCAAAGACTTTAAAATACAATGTAAATTTTATGAAAATATTTCATGTAGAGTATAGAATTAAATAATATGAGGGTTTTCGTTGTCCTGACGACTCTTCTTATTGTCTCCTCCTAAACACCTTACTTTTTAAACTAAAGTTTAATTCACGATCATGTAAAACTTTTTTTTATTGTTTTTTTTTTTTATTTCACCATAAAACCTTATGAAAATAGAATCAGACTGCTAGCCAACCGACTAAACTAATTATATTTTAATTTTTTATCATCATGTTTGATTATTCATTATTCCTTTTTACTTGTTTTTACTTTCCGTTCTTGTTAGTGGTCATCGGTTATTCGTTTGGAACCAGATGCGATGTCAACATAATTACATGTTTCATTATTACGTAACACACATACTATGTGCGTATCGTATATTCTATGCACTTATTATTCTACTACACATATGCAATCTAATCGTGAATGTCAGTTAGAAATATGTGTGTGGGTAGATTCAATTTTTCTTTTATATTATTTTTTTCTTCCTATTTATCTGTTAAAGAAAATCACTATGATCATGTGTATATGCGTGTTGTTAACATATTTACACCTGGTTAGTAATTATTAGTCTTATATAGTTTTGGAAAAAAAAATATTAATTTAGAATTAACATGGTTCAAAAATAATAATGAAAAGAAAAAAAATAAAAGTCGTTCTCTTAAAATTTATGTTCTCTCATAAATAACAAGGTTCTAATTGGTTTGTGGTTCATTTTAATTGATATGCATAAAACGTACCCTTACTGCGTACTGCAAATACGTTCAACGGAAATGAATTGTAGGATGAAATTATTTTTGCAAAAGTATTTAAGGCCACAAATGAATTGTAAAACATTTTTGTTTTTACTTTTCTTTTTTCTTTAAGTGCGATTTTTGGTGCCTTGTTTCGCGTTTTTTTTTTTATCGTGCGTTCATCATATTATAAAATTATCATGTAATAAAATTATAACAAGCAAGTTATTATATTAGTGTAATCAAATTATGAAAATATCTTTTGAAATTTCAAGAAAACAGCTTGCTTGATCCTCTTTCTCTTTGCCTCTGGGTTTTGTGTAATATTAAAAATTATAATTTGGAGTACAATTGGTGAACTATTAAATTGCAATGAAGTTTGTAAATTCTGTTTTTTTCTTTCTTCATATTTGAATTTGGAGAGGCTATTCGCCAGCCAATTAATTAAAGACTCATTAAATAATGCTTGAAAGATAAAATGGATATTTTTATATACATTAGCTGTGGTATCAATATTCGTGTTTCAGCCATCAAAGTATATTTGTGAATTGAGTTGCCGTTTCTGTTTACAAAATTCAAGAATAAAACTGACACTATGAATAATTTATAAACGTCATGTAATAAAGAGATTCTCTGCCCCTCATTAGTCAGATAACAGAGAATATGAAATTTAAGAAAACTTATTATGACAAAATACATATTGTCATATTATTTATTGTCAGAATGATTTTCAATTCAATTTATTAAAAATATATCGAAAATTATCAGCAAACAAGCCCAATTGCCAACATAATCTAAATGAAGTTACTTCCGGTTGGATTCTTACGCCTTTAAAGTATATACAAAAGTAATGCAATTAAGATTTTATTTATTCCTGGTTGACATGAGATAAAATATTTATCCGTTTTAACAATTACTTAAAAGCATTAAAATTAAACAGGAAAATCTAAAATGCGTGGCAATTTTTGTTTTGCGTCTCATTTTTTTTTCTTAAATTGATTTTCATTGCATATTCTATAAAATATTTGAATAAAAATTTTTCGTGAGCTCAGACATGTTCATTAATTTTGCACTTTTCTTATAGTAAAATAAAACAAAATCGAAAAAAAAATGAAAATATTTGCGATAACATGAAGTTTTTAATTTATTTAATTTTTGCATTAATAATTTGTATTATAAGCAGGTTATATAACACGCCGCCGATAAAACCTATATAGGCACATTTTACTTACAAAAAAAAAAAAAAAAGAAATATAAAAATAAAGATGAAGCGTGTTAAGCATACAAATTTTTTCACGGTATCGGCAATTTAAAAAGAAAATCATAAAATTTTGAATTTAAATTCTTTGTTTTTGATTTTTATAAGCACATTTTTTAAATAAAATGTACTTATTGATTTTGTGCTATGTCAACTCCGTTTCTCATTACGTTAAAAAATCAAATCTTTTAAGGGAAATTAAGGGAAATTTGATTATTAACTCAAGTATGACAACAATCTAGTGAGAGATCAACTGAGAGATTTCCGTTAATAAAATAGAACTCAACTGTAAGAGAGAAAAGTGAAAATCAAAGTTGCTTGTCAAAAATCGTGGCAGTTTTTCTCAAATTAA
Source organism: Condylostylus longicornis (assembly GCF_029603195.1). Taxonomy (NCBI): domain Eukaryota; kingdom Metazoa; phylum Arthropoda; class Insecta; order Diptera; family Dolichopodidae; genus Condylostylus; species Condylostylus longicornis. The sequence goes on along the minus strand of NW_026578052.1, from coordinate 1,240,915 downwards.
TGTCAAAGGATTGAAATATTTTTGTAGAAAAAAAACGTGCTGGTCATATATCCTAAAAAATCTAGAAAAATTTTTTTGCTTTGCAGTAAGTTTTACAATTAATGTAAAAACAAAGGGTTACTAGCCCGCTTTATGTCAATTATTTTATTTTAATTCTAACTTATTTTTACATTCACGTTTCATAGATAAATTTTATTAATTGTAAATTTTAAAAGCTTAAATTTTTTTTATCGCTAAATATTTTGAATCTATTTTCCATTATTTTGCAAGTTTTCGTGTTCGGTTTTTCCGTGTACGATCTACAATAGACATTTTCAATGTGGTTTTTTAACTTTTTTGTTTACTATTAAAAATAATTTTGATATTAAAATGTGATTCTTGAATTTTTTTTTAAAATGTTTTTATGTTTTTTGATTACAAATAAAATGCACATTTCTCTATGATTATTAGACGAAATTTAACTATATGGTCGTTTTAATGTCCTTCGCTTGAAACAATTTTGCAAATTAATGCACTGATTAATTTTTGAAGCAAATGTTCATAATTGAATAGTTTTCTTAAAGACTCTGCCTTTTCTTGCAAATATACCGTTCAGTGATCATAAATATCAAAAACCGTAGTTGACAATTCATAATCATAACCGTAGTATGGCAATTCGTTTGACAGTTAACACTTTCGCGAGTTCTATCTAAGAAAAAAGGTAACAGTCTAACTCTATTCTATAGAGAACTCTATTTATCAAATTGTGAAATTTTACTGTTTTCTAAGAAAAGAAATTTATTGTCAAAACTTAAATTCATCATTGTCAATACAAGTGCTGCTACTCATTTTATTTAAACAAACCAAATAATTATTTACAAAATGTCACGAAAACTTCGATATTTAAGGAACTATCAAAAATTTTGTCCTTTTTTTAATCTCATCTTTATATTTTTGTTAATAAATGACAAATTACTTTCAAATTATTTTTGTTATATAAAAAATATAAGAATCAAATTTGTATAAGAAAAACTGAACAATTCAATTTCTTTTTGTAAGAAATGCGCGTCATATAAATATTCCAAAAAGAAACATTTTCGAAATTAATTGAAAATCAATTTAAATATTTATATAGAAATGTCAGAAAAACTAAAAATCAATCTTTATTTGATATCAATATCATAACAATAAAAAAAACTGGAAAAAAAGAACAACAATCCTCTAAAATCCTTTTAATTTTATAAAAATTCCAAAGTCAATTTTTATACCATCGGCATAAAATCTTATTGAAAAACAACCTGTTGTTTCCATTTCTTTAATGCATTCTTTAGATAAAATATGACTGTTTTTTTTTATCTATTTATATTTACATAATATCCTTCGGATACAAGGTGTGTTACAAAAATTAATTACGATCTTATCGTTAAAATCATTTCAAGTTACAGTGCAAATAAAACTGAATTATTTAATTTATTTGTGTGAAAAAATCAATTTCTTTCATAATAACTTAGAAAACCGGTTTCTTGAAAGACGAACTGTCAAATTTTAGGAAAATGTCAATGTTCACATATTGAAAATTCAGAAAAGTTCAACTTGCACTACATTTATTTATTAAAACTACTTACATATTTGAGGAAATCTTTTGACTTTTTGTGATATTTCATATTTAAATTTTTGACACGACATTTTTCAAATTCTGTTTGACATTTTGTTATTTTTATGTATTTTGACATAAATGTTAAATTTTAATTTCATTTATGAATATCATGTGTTAATTTCGTTAACACTTGTCACAAACCCCCTGTTCGTATTCCTTAAATTATATACAGCTGACATATCCATTAATATTCATATATTTGTTCACATGCTGTCATGAAAATTCAAATTAAATTTTTAATAAAAATTTATTCACCTAGTAAACCTATACAGTAAAAGTGTGATTTTTAATATTAATACCATGACGACTTCATCATAAACACTAATATTCTTTTCACAAATACACATACACACACGGATTTTAAAATAGTGTTTATATATCAAAAGAAATACCTATGCATATCTATTTGGCATCAAGTCTATCATAAATTATATAAAAGGTATATTCTTTAAGAACAACCTAGGCACTATAAATAAAAGCACTTCAAAATTAGTTATACATTTCATGCATACCATATATGTATATTGCAATGTTATTTCCATCTACCCAATTTAAGAATAAATGAATAAACTAAAGAGAAAAAAAAACAAAATACAAAGGACATCACACCTGATATGAAAACGGTACATATATGAAATCAAAATAATTTTAATTTCATTCATCTTGTTTCATTCTAAAGTGATCGCACTGAGCTGATTGTTAGTTTAAAATGTTTTACAGGTAAAAATATGAATTCAAAAAAAGAGAAAGAAAAATTTCATGTCGTGTTACAGAAAAACAGAAAATGTAAAGAATAATTTCCAAAATGAAAAATTGACAGGCCATTTAACAATGTTGTATATGCATACATGCTATATTGTACTGTACTTTACCTGTGTGATTTTATAATGACGGACAAACGAATTTAAATCTAGAAAAATTATAATGAAATTATATTCATATTATTTTAGATATACCTAGTGTTATAGATATACATACAGAGCCGGCAGTACGTTATAGTCGTCATGTATTTCTATGTTATAGAATTAACATGTCAGAACATTCCATTTATACTTTCAAACGAAAAATCATTGATGCAGCTATGGCGATTTGCATATACAAGTATGTGAGCTATACGATGTGAATGAAATCAGACAAAATTTAACTTCGCCACTGATCACAATCTTGCAATAAATTGATGAGTCAGTTTGCAAATTCTCCAGAGTCCAATTGAGAAAGAAAATAGTAATCTTATAGCTGATCCATATCAGTCCGTATGTCAGTTACCTATTTTATGCAATCTATAGTATATATATTATAAATAATCTTCTTGATTAGCCAAAAATGCTTTTAAAGTTTTTAAAAGATTTTTGCTCAAGCTTATTAATGTTCTGAATTCTTCATAAATTCAAAAATTTGTTGCTATAGCTTTTTAATGTCATATATTAACGAATAGTGTGAATTCTTGGTAATCACGAAAAACGATTAAAAATGCCCAATCTCTTCTAGTTCAGTTCCTGATTTTAACATTCCAGTTTGGCATTTTCTTGAGTTCCTCAAGACTTTCAAATCATACTCTCTTTACGTTTATATTGGCCCAATTTCTAGGAAAATCATTTAAGTCCAAGCATAATATTTTGTGAATTATTAGCTCTCGTGCAGAATTTTTAAATCTTATGGAAAGAATGGGGTCAGCGTGAATACTCTATATTCTGCTTATTACATTTTAACTTCGCTTAAGATTGGTTGCATAGGTGGTAATTGACAATATCCCTTCTTAGTAAAGTTAAATTGTCCCTATTACTTTTGAATTCATTGTATAGATCAGAAAATCAAAACAGGATAGAAAATTATTTAAAAGTTCCAAAAGTATTTGAATTTAGAAAATTTTATTTAGATTATCTTTTTACTATTTTCACGAATTTCTACCTAAAACTTTTGATTTAGGGCGCATATTCAAAGATATTTTAATTTTACACTCAACAACTGACTCTGGAATCTATGCTGTCATTGCAATACAAATGTGGTTTGTGTGTGTGTAAAATAAACGAGTACTAAGTAAGTTTAAGAAAAATAATGTGATGCCTTGCAGTGAAATCATAAATTTACTTCAGTTTTTTTTTTTTTTTTTTTTTTACAAAAAAATCGTTATTCTTTTGTTACCACTCGTGTTCTTCACCTCAATTTTACATCGTTATTTTCCTCTTTTGTCCTCATTTTAAATTTTTTTTTTTTTTTTCATATTCAAAAGAACAAAATTAAAAACTTTTTAAAAATTTTATGATCATTCTAATTTTATATAATAAAGAATATAAGAAGAAAATTAGAAATTTTTTTTTTTGAAGACAAATGGCAGAACAACAGGAGAAGAACAGAGAAAAGAAAAAATTCATTATAATTTTCCAGAAAATTTTTATTTTAACACCAAAACAAAAGAAGTTTTGTCCGAAAAAAATTATTGTTTTTTTGGGTTCTATCATCCAGAATGGTCCAAATTTCTACAATAATGTAAAAAGAATATAGAATGAGGAAAATAATTCTTAGAATTACAAATGAAATGAAATAAGTGAGAAAAACATAATTTTTTCGCCAGATGAGAATTACCTTTGATTTTCCTCATTTTTTCTTACACAAGATCAACTTTTTTGATTAAAGTTGAACAAAATGTTAATTACGAAATGTTACCATCCGGCTTAAAAAAGTAGAAATGGAAATTATGTAAGATTTAAGTGTTTAAGCAACCGCCCCCGTAAGTAAATTGTCTAGGATATTTTTCCTAACAATTTGAATTGTTCAACTGTTTGTTAGTTCTTGAAATTCTTGCTTAAGCTGTGTGTCAGAATTCCACTTAATTTCACGCTTCGCTTGTTTACTGCGAATTACTTCTCTAGTCGCTCGCAGACAGGAATTAGACAGCTTAAGCCATATGTGGCTTTTAAGGATGGATTGCTGCTTTCTATACGTTCAAAATATCTTAATGCATAAAGCCAAGTCCTATACAGTTTGCCTTAGTGAGAATCCAATCTATCAAAGATACTTGAAACAATTGATTGTAAAAATGATTGTTTTCCTATTATTTCATTGCTTATGGCATCACCATTTCTGAAGAACTCTTTTTAAACTAATTTTTCTGACTTATTCTCTAGTTATTCTAATTTTCAAACCTGTCTATATATTCATTTACATATTTAATTTTGATGATTGGTGTTCTAATTTCAGAAAATGAAAATTTTTAATTTTATTGTAACGTTAGATTACATTTTTTTTTATTAAAAAAAACAACAAAAAAAATATTTTTAAAAGAATTAAGAAAACGTTACAAAGCGATTTTCATACACCCGTAATTTTTTTTACAATCATTCAAATAGTTTTTGTGTTATGATTGTACAACACGTTTTTAATACTTTAATTACAAAGAGCAAACCAAGAGGTAGGTGATTATTTCCCTCTGCTGCTACGAGACATAAGATAATTATGTCTCAATCAGTCGACGAACCGTACCTTAATTTGGTAAATCCAGAAGAAAATCCAGACGAATCTTAAGAACTCCGTTTGAAAACACCGAATAACAGTAACACCTGATATTCTCTTCAAATCAACAATAAAGAACCTCCCTAAATTTTCTATCTACATGAGAAACACACACTCATTGCGAAAGTGATCAATGCCCTCCATCGCCGTTGCGTTTGGTTTGATGGCCGTTGGCAAACTTTCGGCAACTTAATACAGTTTTTTGATTATTTTATCAAAGGTACGTCAAAAACCTTTAATCCGCTATTATATTATTATTATTAATTATTATGTCCGATTTTTAGGAATGCATGCCGAGGGACATCACCCCCTTCTATTTTTCTTATTTCTATTATTCGCACGTTTCCGTTCGGCCAATTTATCAGAAAGTCATGAGTACTTTCCTTTATTTGAACACATCACAACGTGCCAATATTCTCAAAATACACTGTCTTTTTGTCAGAACAAACAGTAAAATTAGAACAAGAGTTTGTTCAATTGGGAAAGAGCTAGTTATTGTGTGCGATCTTATTCTGTAGCGATCAGCAAATTGCATACTCTGCGTAAAATTTGCCCTTTTATTGGAGTCTGTTTCTTAATTTCAAGCAATGCATTAGTTCAACTAACTACCTATCAATTATTAAGATGTAAAATAGAATCACACCAACACTCGTTTCTTTATCCCGTTCGTAATACCTTTAATTGAGAATGTTCGTAATACCTTTAATTCTCATTTTAAAATAAACTAATAAATCCCATTGGTTGCGGGTGAAAGTCAAATTGAATTTAAATTTTGACTCATTTGAGTGCGTAATATAATTTTTTTTTTAAAATTTCGATTTTTTCTAATTTTTGAATTTATAATTTTATTGTTTTATAATATCTTCATAAAGTGTACACTTTTACTCACATACATACATTTTTACGTGGAACAAAAGGTAACAATTATATTAATAACAAAAAAAAAAGTTGAAGAAAAGAAATGATCTTTTGGTCAATTAATAAAAGAATAGATGAAATTATTAATTTTCGGCTTTTTGGTACTCGTATTTTATTGGATTTTGTAAAAGATCCAATACTCTTGTTCTCTTGTTCTTCTATATTTCACCTTTATACACATAATTTTATGATCATGCCATAACCGCAGTTGAAAATCTTGATTTTTTTTTATAATTACAACTGCTTTTTGTTTTTTAATTTTAATTTTTGAAGTTTCACGGAATAAAAAAATGCTTGTATTTTATAATCACATTTGCCTTAATAATATTAATTTTTTTGTTTTTTGTTAATGTTACAATTATTATAATGAAGTTATTCCATTATTAACAAGCTTAGGTTTAAAAGAGTTAATTAATTTGTATAGTAAGATTAGAACTTAAAGTATACTATTGTGAATGTCATGAATTATTGAATGTTTTCGTGTAATAGATTTATTTTCTTTAATAGCTTCCTTGAACAACCGTTATTCAGGATTCTGTTCGTGTTTGCTCTTTAGAATTCCCAATGATATCTATATATTATAACTATTTGTAGTGCATAGTCAACCTAAAAAGGATGGGCAAGATGGAAAGCATATTGTGCCGTTTCTGCCTAGAGGAGGAATGATACAGCCACCACAAACCACCTACTATATGAATGTGAGGCGGTGGCTCGCTTGAAACTGAGGTGCTTTGAAGCACGCCTTGTCGAAATTCTGATTGAATTTAAGCAAGAAGAAGTCTAATTTACTCTTTTTGAGTGGATGATATTTTAATAAATTTTGTCCAAATGTTTATAATAGCCTGAACCTAATTTTTATTCTTTCAAAAACTTCAAAATTTTAGATATTCCATCACAAGCATGAGCATCCACAACAGCTCTTGTACTTGTTCCATAGTTCTATATGATTCACTATCAAAGTAGATATTTAGAATCGAGGTTCCGGAAATTCAAGACCTCGAAACGGAGTAATTTCGTAAATTCTAAATTTTTCAATTAATAAAGAATAATAACAGGTTTTTCCCTACTGTACATACATCCAACCATTCTTGCGTCAAAGCTCGTATGGCAACATTCATGATTGCCAAAGAGGTTGTAAGGTTAAGTTATAGAAATTCATTTATTATTTTTTTGTTTTAATTTCATTTGAATTTTTTATTTTGGGTATTTTTTTTAAATTCCTTAATATTTTTTTAATGATTTTCATTTAAAATGGAAAAAATTCTAAATTTTTATTCTAAAAACTTAGGAACTGTTTTTATTATGCTGGTTGCCGGAGGTTTGTTTTTTCTCATTTAATTTAAATAACCTTTATTTGAATAATGTTTGGCGAAATAAAGGAAATTCTATTGGAACTTATTTGAGCCACTTTCTATTTTTCTCTCCTTTTATTTTTTTTTAATATTAATGTCATTTTTGACATATTTGTGGGTACCGTTTTGAAATAAGTAAGAAATTTCCTTATTCATCGTGGTGGTTCACATATGTCTAGTCAATATTTTGAATTTAATGAAAGAAGAAAAAAAAGTATATTTTTTAAAAACAATTTAAAAAAAAATTTTTACTTTCACCCTAAATATTTTTCTCTCTCTATAATTTAACTCCTTTTATAACCATGATATTCAGGAATTTATTGCAGCATTTTTTAAATGCCCTGGTTTTGAAGGCTCTTAATTATTCCTTTTATATTTTATTTCCCATTTCCTTAATGATTTTCAAATTTTTTCATTTAAATTTAAATTTTTATAAAATAATTTTTTTTTTAAACAAAATTTACATTTTATAAATTGAGTGATTTTTGAAAATTTATGTACATATGCTAAGTGATCATTATTCATACTTAAGTTGTTTCTTTGGTTGGACATATTGAAGTAGGTATTGAATTTGAGAGGTTCTTTAATTCACCTGAAGTAAAAGATTTAATTATAATTAAAATGTAAAATTGTTTTTCAATTTAAACCTAAAAACATATGGTAAACAATTTCTTTTTGAAATGTTAAGGAGAATAGTTTCAAACTGTTGGATTCCACTCTAAGCTCATTCTGGCTATGTAACTTATAGATTTCATTAGAGTATGTTCTATACAGCTCCACTTTTTTCTACGTATTTGCTTGTCGATAGGTGTTTTGCGTGTTAATCAAATTTTCTGATTGCTAATAGTTTTCGGCCAGAATATTCTGAGAAATGTGATGATGACGACTTGAAGTTCTGTCCGATAAATTTTGGTGTTAGCCAGGTATGAGAAACTGTTAACGTATTCTACCTGTTTACCATTGAGCTGGAGACTCGTCGTTTCCATGCTTGGAAAATTGTTTAAAATGCTTTAATTTGCTTGCGTGTCGCTGACTTTTTCCGAAAGAAGAAAAATGTCATTTGCAAAATCATAAAGGATTTCGCTTCTTCATACAACACTTGGCTTTTTGTTTTCAGATATTCCTTAGTACAACACGCTTCATTATATCGAAAGCCTTTCGGAAGTCGATAGCCCTGATCTGTGCTCTATTGACAGTTCGTCTATGATTCGAAGTGTATTTGCTTGATCGAGGAACACTGCTTGTTTTTCACGTATTGTTGTTTCAAATTTTTCTCTCAACCGGTTCTGTAAAATTGTTGCCAAGACTTTGTATAGTATGTTTAATAGTGTGGTATCATCATTAATGACTCTACAACCCGGTCTTGGTTGTACTGGGTCTTGGCCTCCTCTAAAATTTGCCTCCATCGGTCTCGTTCTTGCGCCAGAGTTCGCCAGTTTCGTGCGCCTATTCGTCTGTCATCGTTATCCACGCAGTCGCTCCATGTTAATTTAGGTCTCCCTAGTCTTTTGGTCCCTTTTATTTATGGAGGTATTTGTAAAAGGTATGGAGGTTTTTGTAAAAATATCTTCTTTGTGGGGTGGGTCCCTTCACGTCGGATGATATGTCCTGCCCATCTCAGTCGTCCAACTTAATCTTTTTCACAAGATCCGGCTCTTTATACAAGCTACAACTCATTGTTGCACCTTCTTCTCCATACTTGGTTTTCTTGCTTTGCTTCATAAATCATGCGGAAAACCTTTCTTTTAAAAATATTTAAATTGTTTTCTTGTTCTTTAGTTAATACCCATGTTTCAGAGCCATACAATAATACTGGAAGTATCAAAATTTCATATAATTTTATTTTTACTTGTTTTTCAAGTAGGGGTGAAGATAATTGCTTGTATAGGCCACAATAACATCTGTTTGCCCGGATCAGTCTTCTCGATACTTCGTCTGCGACATTATTTTGATATTTAACTAGGGAATCTAAGTAAACAAAATCTTGAACCACTTCAAAATTATAATCATTTACTCTTATATTTTGGTCATTTCTTTCTCTGCGTGTTGATATCATAAATTTCATCTTAGATTCATTGATACTTAGTCCAACTTCTTTTGCTTCTTTTTCAATTTTTTATAAATGCTTCTTTGGAGGCCATTATTGTTTTCCCAACTATATCTATATCGTCCGCACATCCCAATATTTGAACAGATTCATTAATTATAGTACCGGAAGTCTCTACTCCTGCTTTTCTTATGATTCTTTCTAGCGCAATATTAAACAGTTGACAGGACAGAGATATCTCTCCAATTATCGCAGTAAGTAGAGTTGCCTTTCTTTGGTAATTTGATGATTAGGCCTTTTTCCACAACTGCGCAACCCTATTTTTACTCCATTCTTCTGCTTTGTGTATTTATAACAGCTGGGTCATAGTTGTGCGTGGTTACGTGCTACTTACAGACGATACTAAAATACTCCCCCATTTATTTCTCACATCTATCACGCAATTCCTCCACCTGCTGCTGATACACATATAGTCAATCTGGAATCTAGTTTTACCATTGGGCGAGGACTACGTATATTTTGTGTATCTTTTTTGAAGGAAGTTGGTACCATCAACGCTGAATTCAAAGGTCTGGGATAGCTTGATTAATCTTTTTAGATTAATAATCCAAATCTTCCCACTATTTCCATAAAAGGTATCTTTAAGAACATTTCAGCCATTTTGTTATCATAATCGGTCAAGATTATCAGGCGCTATCAACGATTAAAAAAAAAAATTTAAAATATTGTTATTCTTATTTTAAATAGCATAAAAACACCTATAACATAATTTATTTAAAAAAAAACTTTAAAATATTAAAAACAATAAGTGTAATAAAATTTAAAAAAAATATGAAAATTATTACTAATAAAAAATAACAAAATGGGAACAAAAATAACGTGTATAAAATAATAAAGCGACAATCATTAAAAGAAATATTCAATATTAAAAGACAAATCATTATAATATTTCACCCAGCATGTCCTCTTATCTTCGATCCTGATCAAAATTAATAAAATCTATATTTATGTATATGAAAAATGTTTAATCATATATAAAAGCACTCTTTAAAGTGATATTCAACGTTGGAATCCACAAAAGAAAAAAAAAATACGAATAAAAAGGGAATTTTTTTTTTTTAAATATAAGAAGCGTCGGATAATTTTTGGAGATTTATCATAACACAGTTGATATTATTATAACCAATTCTGGAGTATACCACTGAGGCACAGACAAATTAATATAATCTAATTGGAAAAAATTATGATCTTTTATGGTTTAAATTAGTTAAGTGACATTTTTATTTTCGATTCATTAAAAATTCAGCTAAAATATTTCTGGATATTTTTTTTTACAAGATTATGGAGCTATTAAAAAATTTAAATCGTGATTATATGTAAAGATTGTAGTAATAAGTTAATATGGACCATTAATTTTTGTTTTGTGAAGATTTGTGAAATTGGGAAGTGAAAAATGTGTTATTGAAAAAACTGATCAACAAGGCATGAAAATTTCAAAATGTTATATAACATTGAAGGAGTTGGAATGTCGAAGTTATTATTATAATAAGAATTTTAGATGACTGCATTTGAAGAGAGGGAGGAGGGAGACGTGTTAGGAGCAGTCTACTATCAAGAGTCTACTCTCATACTATCGTACGAGAAGGAATTTGTTCTATATGATATTCTTCGGATAAAAATGCTTACCTTTATTCACTCGCTTAACTCGCAAATTTTTAAATTTTAAATTTTACTCTACTGTCGGTCTTCGTCTCCAAAACTTCGCTCCGTAAATTTTATCATCCTACCGACCTATAATTTCTTATAATTAGCTAAAATTGAATTTTCAGCAACTTATTCCTAAGTTTTACTAGTTTTCTCTTCTGCCTTCCCCATTCAGATTAATGATTTTTTGTCAAATTTTTGTTCGTATCCCAAAAGTATGCAATAATGTGACATATTACAAATGGTTTTAAGTGAATAATGTTTTTAAAGTAACATATTTAGGTTGGATCTTACGTTATTTATTTTTCCACAGAATCATGTAAATAATTGCCATTATTTGATAATTTTGGTGAACAAATGCAGAATAATACAAGAGAGCAGCTTTAGTTGGATGTATTTTTATTACATTTTATTGTTGATTAGAGGTTGTTTTGTCTTATCTTTGTACAAGCTGCAATTTAAAATTCCATTTTAATTTGAAACAATTGCATGTTAATAACTACAATAACATTTTTGTCTTCAAAAATGAAAAATAAGAAAAAAGTTTTTAAAGTGGCAGAAGTCCTTTGTCCTGTTTTCTTTCGTATAATGTGAAAGAATGAAATGCTATTAATAAAACACGCCTTCTGTTAAATTGTTACAAATTTTTTCAAGTGTGTACTTCTTTAAGGAATAATAGTAACAAGATTTCAAATTTATTTATCTTTAATCGGGATCTTTTGTTAAAACATAATTCTGATTATAAATGCATTTTATCCTTAAATATCCTTAAATTGCCTGTAAATATAGATAAAATTTATGTTATGTTTTTTTTGTTTAGCACCTGCAATTCTTTTATTTTTTGCAATTCTTTGTCTTTTTCATTTTTTTCAAAATTTTTTCAAATAATTTAAATTATATTTATTTCTTATTGTTTAAGAATTCTTATTTAATATGCTGTAAATTACTTACTTATCCTCCTTTTTTCCTTAAATGTGCTGCAGTTTTTAAAATTGAATTAAAAATTTTGATTTGTGTGCATAGTTTCTCTTTCTACTTCATTAAAACTTTTTTTCCAAAGAGAATCGATTTCTTTTATCCGAAAACTCATTCTGTACAAAATAAGAGCTAAATTAAAATTGCAGAAAATAAAGAAAATTTGTTGTTTGACTTTTAACAATAGGAACAGCATGATTACTAATGTACACGCTTATACATGTAGTTTTGAATTTTTTTTTTAAAGAATTGCCATATATGTATACTTATTGTACATTTTAGTTTTATTTCAGTAATAAATATACAGTTATGATTGTAATTTTGAAACTCTTTTTCTTATTTGTTTTTGTTTTGCATTCTTTGTTCACCACTTGAAAATTTCATTTATTTTGTATTTAGTACAGAAATATTAGATCAATATGATTATTGTTTGCTTAATATTTAAGTTAAAGAAAATAAAATTTTTCACAGTGTGTTGAAAAAATACTCGTATATTTTAAAAAAATAAAGCGAGAACGAAAGGAAATGAAGCAGAAAAGCATCTGAGAATGAAACTGAGATACGAAAGTAATGGTATGGCAGTTCGTCTAATAAAATAGACTAATGGCAACTTCCAGTGAGCCCATGCTTTCGAATAAATGTCTTTATAAAACAATCTGATCTGTCTTTTTTGATTATAAAACGATAATGCTGTATATAGGATATGCTTATCGGCTCCTATTGCTAGATCTCAGAAAGTAAACTGATTTATGTAAACGTTAGCGGAATCCTAATTGATAGTTAGCACTAGAAAAAAGAGAATGTATATGCAAAGTTAAGGCATCCGGAAGGAATAAGAAATAACGAGAGACAATTTAGTTAAGGTGTTATGTTGGATTAATTACTGTGACACGTGGACGTCGAAAGTGATTATTGTACATGACATTTATTTTTGATATAGATATGTAAGATTAGATGACATACAACATCGCACAGTTTGCCGATCCACGGATATTTTGGGGCCGATTTATTACCACGAAGAATAGAGTCAAGAATGTAGAATACAACGCGAGGAGATTTGGGAACAGAATCACAATAGCATAGAATATGATCAAAATAATTCAAGAGGACGTATATAAAAACAGTGTTACAGAGCAAGAAGAGGTTCAACTACTTAGGCAGCCTCAAGGAATTGAAACGGTTTAAAAGAGAATCTCATAAGAACTGATGTAGGAAGTGTATTTTGAAGTTTTTCGATGGAACAGAGAGGCAATTCTTCATATTGTCTATTTGAATAAAAAATAATGAGAAAATTTTTATGCACCATTGTTGTTACACAAAAACATTTTTAGAAAATTTCACTTCAATTTCAAATGTATTGCCCTTGTTTTTTTTTTCCCCTAAATATCACCTGGATAATTTGTTACTCTTTAACAAAAATGATTGCAATATTTAAAATTAAAGATAAATCTTAAAAAAAAACCAAAATAAAAAAATTTTTTTCTTATTCAAAAGATTCAAAAAAAAATCTCGTGCATTTTTTCTTTGTTTGTGTTTGTTTCTTTTTGTGTCGTCGTTCTCTTGTGACTTTAAGAAATGTGTGTGTTTACTGACCTATAAAATAGCAAAAGGTAACAAATCTTAAATAAAAGATAAAGAAAAAAAATTATAATATTGAGAAGAGAGAATAAGGAACAGCAAAAAAAAAAGTCTCAAGGTCGGATTCAAAATATTAGGAAATTTCTTCTTAAAAGGTCTCTCTGCATCTATAGTAAAAGTATGGAAACAACAAGGCAAATTTTTTTTTTTTGGGTGAAACAACACTACACATTGATCTCGTGCCGTTTATGACTATGAATGCGGGGTGCCAAGATTAAGAAAACAAAAAAAAATTTCTTATATTTTTCTTTTGTATTTTTCCTGATTATTTTTATTTTTTTTATCAAAACAAAAAAATGCAAAGCAACTAAAATTAAAAGAAAAATTAAGAAAACAAAAAGTTCAAAATCGGATAAAAACAATGTCGACCAGCTGTTAATGCGCTGCTGTTATAATGTTTTAAATATTGTCGAAGAAAATAATAAGAAAAAATAACAGTAACAACAACAACAACGACAAATCACAAAAGCAATAAGAAATTGCTAACAGCAACAAAAGACCTAAAGTTGCAAAAAAAAAAAAAATTATAATATTTTTGTTGTTGTTGTTAATTTTTGAGTTCCCATTTTTCTCTCTTTTGACTAAATACTTTTAATATACCTGTTGATTTGTATAAATCGGATTTACCTGTGAACCGGAGTTTACCAAAAGAAAATTTGATGTTTAATTTGACATTTGCTCAATAAATTGGCTGTTGCACTGAAGTAACGTTTATAATGTTTTTGTGAATTAAATGTGAATATGGCTGTCATCGTGTTCTCGAAAGAGAATAATTTTGAATAAAAATGACAAAAGAGAGAGAGAGAGTATAGAAAATTTAAGACGGGTGAGGTCATTTGCTAAGTGCTTTTTATGACTTGAAAAACAATTAAAACTTCAAAGAATTGTAATTAGCGACCTTTGATTCCAAAACGCATGAATCAGTTAGGAAATTTAGTTTTGGGACTTTTTCAAAACCTGACTTTGTGACTCTTTAAGTTCAAAGAAAGTTAAAATTAAAATCCTTAAAAAAAGCCGACATAACATCGAAAAGTATCGGAAAGTTTTACAATTTTTTTTTAAGAAAAATTTTAGAAATCTGTTCTGTCAAAGCCTTAAGGTCGTGCTATCGTCGCAGATGCTAAAAATGTTCGGTAAATTCATTTTAAAAGCAGATGGAATTCATTGGAATTTGTAGGATTTTGTTTAAGTTAAAAAGTGTTTTGACTCGAGTTTCGGAAAAATGTATTCACCGGGAACATAAAATGATTTCTATGATAAATAAAAAGCCTTGTGGACTACTGGTTATGGGGTCAACTTTACGTGAAATTTTGTGACCGACGTCCTATAGTCATCCGTCCAACTAAATTTAGTGAAATCACACAACTGATACTCATATTATTCAAATTAACTCAAAAAGAATAACCGTTCTTACATACATACTGACATTTTATCAGTCGAATAAAGATTTATGAGAAAAAGGATATAATTTTCTTAGTCTTTCTTACAAAATTTTCCAGGAATTTTACAGATTTTTTTTATGTTTTTCTTTTGTTTTAAAATCAGTTTTTGTTAAGTTTTACCTAACAAGGTTAACTTTTTAGTAAAATTTGCATTCCCTTCTCTTAACTTCCCTTCGAATTTGAACAACTCTATATAAAAATCTTAAAAAAAAAAATGTTTTTAACTGACATGAACTGAATATGCCATCCCGCGAGGAATTATGATTTGTATATAAGTAGGTACATGCGATTTTTAAATTTGGGATGCAACAAAATAGTTACATAGATCTTTTTTTAGATGATGTTTTATTGTCGAAAAAAAAAAAAATACAAAAATTTATCATCAAGATGACCTTACAGGTGATGATGAAGTTAAATGTAAAATGTTTTACAAAAAATTAACAAAATTAAAAAAGAGAAAAAAAAAAATAGAAATTAAATTAACTTGTTAAGGTCAGACGACTAAATAGTTGACTTGTTGTTAAACAAGCTGTCATAAAAATTAACATGATGACTAAAAAGGTTCTTATTCTATGTATGTTTGTAAGTAATTTTTAGCACAATAAAATAATAAAAATAGACACGAGAGTTTATTCTTGTTTTAAACTTGGAAGAAGACCTAATTTAGAAAGTAAGAAAAACAAAAAGGGATGACTGACGGTGTGTTTGTGACAGTTGATATTTATACAATTGCCTTGTGTAATTGATTCGAAATATTTTATAAATTTATGCCATTTCCAGCATTGTTTTAGTCTTAATGAATAAATGTACGAGTATAATTTATGATTTTACTTGTGTAATAATTTATTTTTGTTTTTTTGTATCCTGCATGCTGCTAGGTACACACTGTTTAGATTTTAAAACATTTATTATTAAAACTTAAACAGTAGCATTTTTAAATTTCGGTGATTTTTGTATTATGATTTGTTGATAAAAGAGAGTTTATATTCAATTACTTGTATTGCTTTTAAGTCAAGTCACACTTACATATTGCAAATAATTGATATTTATTACGTTTTTAAAGAAGTTTTAAAGGTAATCAACAAAGAATCTGAGAAACATTTTACGATAGAAATTTTCGCAACAATATGTTAAAATATATCTGCTTTTCATATTTGTTTGACTCAAAGTAATATTTCAACTGCTGGACTGGGAAGCATCATGAATGCAATTATTGCGGTTTCATTAGAGTTTCTTTTTTTTCATTTTATTGCTCCCATTTAGGAGCATAAGTTTTCCACAAAGCGTCACCATCTTACTCTACTTTGGACTAACGCTTTATCCTGGGCCCATGTTTTTCCTACTTCTGCAATTTCTTTCAACACACTTCTCTTCCAAGTATTTCTTGGTCCCTCTACACTTCTTGATATCTGGGGGTTCCATTTTATTGCCAGTTTTGCTATGGAGTTTTCAGGTCTTCTTAAAATGTGGCCGATCCATCTGTATTTTCTTTTTTTAATTTCTTTCTCTATTGACTCCTGCTAGCATACTGTCCACGAGTTAATGTTTGATATTGTATTTGGCAAGAACACTCTACATATGCCAGAACACTCGCCTAGCCAGGTCTCTCTGCCATATAGCATGATGAACTTAACACAGGCATTGAAAACTCTAATTTTCCATAGGCTTGTAAATGCTATCCTGGCTTTGTTCAGCTTGTCTTCAATATCAACTTATGTGTCTCCATTCAAACTAAGTATGCTTCCCAAGTAATTGTTTTTCTCCACATTTTCTATTAGTGGGTTCTCCCTCTATTTGAAACATTGACATATTCGTAGAGTTAATTCGCAATATTCGTGTTTCATTTGGGTTGAACTTTCAATATTAATATAAAGAAAATACTATGACAGAGTAGTAAGAAAAATAAGTGGAAGGTTTTAATACTTCCAAGTGGGGTAACTTAAGAATAAATATGATTTGTCGCAATTTGTCGTAATATGTCGCAATTAGTAAATATCAATTGTTTGCAACTAATAACATAGTTTGGTCTGATTTATTTGTTGTCATAAACAACTAAATTACAGCTTGTTTGTGCTTGAGATTTATTCACTTAAGAAACTATTCCTTCCTCTACACAAAATCCTTACCTGCATTGTTATATCGTTACCTGCACATTTATTAACTGTCTTATATTCTTTACTTTATTTTTCATTATTTCTAATATCTTAGATATACATACATAGATAATAATTTTTTTCTCTGTAAATTAAAATTAATTATATGCTCGTTTAACCTATATAAATCATAATTTTTTATTTATAATAAAAACTTAATTAAATTTAAATTTGAGGAAGTAAATTGAGTAGAAAATATTATTTGGCATATTATGTGCTTAGTTGGCTAAGCAATAATTAAGAAAAATGCCACCCATTCAATAAACCTCTTGTATAAAATAAAATAATACAACGCTATACATACATTCGTGTATCAATATACTAAGAGTTTTATTCAGTACTTAGTTAAATACGAGTAAATATACTTACTATAAAAATATCAATAACTGTCATCTAATATAACAACCCTGATGTCACGAAAATATTGTTGTTTTTTCTGTTGTGAAATATTTGACTATTTTTAGTAATTTGATTTTATTTTGTTTTTTTATTTTATTTTCTTTCTCTATTTCTTTATTATTAAAATAACCAACACTTTATCATAATAATAGACACATAAAAAAACTTTTAGTGTCATGGTAGTCCAATGCAATCACTACTCTCTCAGAAGTGTTGTAAATTTTTAATTTTAAATTAAATTTTTGCTCAAGTTTACAATTCTGCACTTTGTATTGCTCTCAAAAATTTAGCTTTTTGCTTCGATTCCGTTATGATGACGAATAAATAGGTATAGAAAATCTTCTGTTACAGCAACAAAATGAGAACTGAAAGAGACTTTTTGTAGCTACTTGAGCATTACTTACAGAATTGGTTTCCGCTAGTTGCAATTAATATTGCAGATTGAGTTAACATACTTGTATTCACTATATCTTAGGGGAAGTCGACTGATTATATTTGATATTACTTGGAAGTAGCGAAGTAAGTGGTAAAAATGTAAACAATATGACGCAAGTGGGATGATAATAATTAAATAAAATAATTAAAAAATTTCTTACATATTCAATTATTTTTTTCACAATTTGCGAATTCACTTTTGCAAGTTTATAAATTTATCTTAAGAAATGAGAGTTGAAATCTTAAGAATTTTAAGAAATAAGAGAGCACTGAAGCCACAAATGCTCCATAGACTGTCAGTCATATAAAATCGCATAAGAGAAAACAAACGCAGTTATGTCGTTACCTCTTCGTTTACTTTTTTCAATAATGTAATCATGAAGGGAACTTGAATACACGCGTTTAGAAATTTTTAACAAAATTGAGTTATTGATTGTTCAACCAATTTCGGGAATTCAGTTTAGTATTTAAGGAATTAAGATTTTTCGGCAATTGGCAATCATTTAAAAAATATTTTGAAGCTATTTAATTTATTTCAAACGATTGATCAATTTAAATATAGATTAAATTACATTCCCTTTGAAAATTACAATTAATAACAATAAATGACAGATTTTAATACCTTTTATTTTTTTCTCACTAACCAAAATTAACTTTCGGAATATTATAACCGCTGTGAAAGAATATTGATCATTAATAATTTTGCCGTAAACATAAAAAAAAAATTTGTGATATGCATAAAAAACACAAACTTGTGTGTATGAATGTAACATTGTTCCGAAAGGATTTTTCAATATGCATAAGCATTTTGATTGATTATCGAAATCATATCAGTTAATCTTTGTTAATGGACCGCGCATAAAAATTTTTTACATGAATCTTGTATAATGCAAAAATTTCCGATTTCAGATGATTTCAGAACAACGTTAGTCAATTTCACTTGTACCGCCGCTTTTCTACAAAAAAAAATTTTTATAATATTTCAGTGTAATGGCAATAATATGCGAATAATGAGAAGGAAAACAAAAACAAGAAAAAAAAAATTATATAAAATTAAATTTGATATCAAAGATAAAAAAGTTCATTTTTTATGAGTAAATTTTTTTTTTTCATTCCTTGAATATTTTTTTTTGTTTTTTTGTATTTTATTGTAGTTTAATTAAAATATTTTGATGAAAAATCATGTTTGAAGTGAGCGTGCAGATTTTTGTTGTTTTTCTTATGATTTCTATGCTTTCTATAAGTTTATGTTTTATTATTGCTATTTTTTTTGATTATTATTTTATTAAAAGAATTATTTATTCATATAGATTTTAAAAAAAATTGAAAAATTAAGCAATTATACCTAGTTAATCTACATACCATTGTTGAATATTATGAACGGATCATTATCGTATATACAGCGATTTTGCGAAAGCGAAAATTGCCATAAGCAAAATATTGTACATAGTTGGTGGTATTGGCTGGCTGGTGTTACTATATTTTGGTATATTTATACCAGTACCCGATGCAAGGAAATATTATAAAATAATCATTCCGTTTGCAACACTAAAGTGATAACCAAAATTAACACGTCGGAACGTACGTTACATTAAAAATACCAACATGAAAAAAAAATAAATGTATTCAACTAAAACGAACACGTCATAGAAGAGTAGATAACTTGGTTAAGTTTTGAATTGTCATTTTAAATTAAGAGTTTATCAAGACACCCCAATACGATTTCATTTGTACTGAAGGGTACTTTAAAATAACAAATATACTGAAAGAAAGTATGAGGTAATCTAAAATTTTAAACAATGTGGACGCGTTTATTGTGGTCGGTATGACGAAATTTAATACAAAATGTCAAAACTTAGGTTCCAGACAAGTTTGGGAGTGGTCTTAACATTTTTATTTGGTTTAGCACTTGTATAAGATTTTGACATATGTATGTATGTTGTTTACCTCAGTTTTGAGTTTTGATTGATTTAAATATTTGGGTTATACCCGTCCTTCACTGTATTGAGAAATTTACCAACTTCCGACGATGATAACAACGCATTAAAGTAGGTATATCAAGACTTTATTTATTTCGATGATAATAGCGTTACCGTACAATATGAATTCTATTTTATTTGAATTTGATTGCTTTCTATATCTGTCATATAATCCATGTAACTTCAAAAATGACATACTCATATTTCGAAAACTCTATAAGCTACATACATAGATCAAATTTTGCATAAATAAGTTTAGTAATAGGGTAAATTATTATAGGGTAAATTTTGATTTGGGTTCTGTATGTTCTTCCAAATACCTGACTCAGTAGTGCTTATTTTTCGAACTTTCAGGAAACAAAGTACTTTTCGAAAAAAAAAATAATTGCGTTATAAATCATCTTATTTGATATCTGTGTTGAATAATAATGGAGTCAAGTCCCGGTATTTTTTGTGAAATTGATAGTCCACGTTCATAAGAGCAAGTTTAGTAAAAAGACTGCCATTTCAAAACCAATTGCTCATATTGCTCATATAGCTGTCACAAAACTCTCACATTTAACTGTCATTATAGTTATTGAGAAACATTCGCGCTGTTCACAGAATTGACACGGTCAACTCTATATTTTTTTCTTCTGTTGTTTCTTTTCATAATCGACTATCATTATAAAGGTTATAATATAAATTTTCAATTATGTTCCATAAGTCAAGTTATATAATAATATTAAAATAAAAAACAAGTACCTACATATAAAAATATCAATTTAAAAATATTATAAAAAAAAATTTAGAGCGAATGAATGAACCAACATTTTTTTGTGTATGTAGCAATGACGTGTTGTAATATGTGCAGTGCGGGTACACAGCGCACCTTACTTATTATTTTGTATCCAGTGCATATGAATATTTAATGTACTAACTTTTAAAATATAAATATATATATTTTTGTTAAATTAACGTAATATAACAATGTAGGTATGTATGGCAGTGTAAGTACAAAAGCACAATAAAACAAAAAACAAAATGGAAAAAAACGCTAAAATATCTTTTTAAAATGATCTTTTTAGCGATAATAAACGAAAAAGTTTGTTATAGGATTTGCTATTTTTATATTCATACACACATAGGTAAATAGGAAAATTAAATTACTATATAAAATATAACAGCAACAATAATAACAATATTAAAGTAAATTTTAAGTATTTTATTAATGTTTGTAAATTGTTAAAGTTTGTTTATGAATTTATTTATGTGTTGCCGTTTTGTATTTATTTATATATAGAATTTAATTTTATAAGTATATAAAAAAAAAGTTTTTGAAGCGTGGGAGTTATTTTTTTCGTTTTTTGTATTCCAAGTCATTTTATTATCTTTAAATCCTGCTCTATTCTATTCATTAAAAATGAAAATTATAGCAAATTTATATATAAGTACCTAAGCGTTATACTAGATGGCATAATGATAGATATACATACATGCATAAGTATGATTGTGTGTAAAGCAAATTAAATATTGAATTAGCCATTGAGATCGCGATCGCGCACAAACATTCTGTACTATAATATTATTTTTAGAAAAAATACCTAATTTTAAATTTTATCTATGAATGGAATTTTTAGAAACTCATTATTGTCATGTCGTAGACGTGAATATTGCCATTATGTAGGTATTTATGTAGATAAGTAGATATACATAAATGTTTAGTATTTAGTATGAGATAATTGTAAAGAGATAGTATAAAAGATATAGTTTGTAATCGCAGAATAACTTGCACATTTTGATATCGCATAGTAAAATGGTGATATTTTTTATTTTTCATTGCTTTTCATTTATGTTATTTGGATTTTGGACTTTTTTGAATGGCATAAGAATTTTCATTTTAATTTGATTATTATTGTTGTTATTGTTATATAGGGTTGACGTTGTGATAATTAAAAGTATATTGTTAATGAAATAGAACGTTAACAAGCACAAATAATTGCTATTTGGTTTGTTGAAGTGATTAGTGTTGCTTAGTGGTCATATATTAGTAAGTATGATTGTGTCCTTTTTCTTTCACTATCCGTGTATGTCATATAATTCTAGTTTTATATGAGATTGTAGCTTATTCATTCGAATATTTTAGTTCCTTTCAGGAATCTGTTAAATTTCTGATATTATTTATGAACAGAACCATCCAAGTAATCGGTTTGTGCCTTTCATGATACGTTTCTGTGACTTGTGCATTATCATACTGTTCTAATGCACCAGTCACAGTATGATAGTGTGACGAACATATACATGGTTGTGAATATAGTCCTATATTCACAACCAGATTTTAGAATATTTTTAGCAATTTGTCACCTGGCTACACGTTACTATTGTAGTACGGCAATATGGTATAACTTCCAAATATTGAGCACTTTTGGTTGAAAAACACCCCCCGAGGCGGGGAGTCGATGATATCCCATGTGTTTGAATGAAGCCACGTCAAAATTTCTCAGCGAAATTTTTCTTTGCATTGACCATGAAAAGAAAACTCGATAAAAAGGTTTTTACCGAAATCCAATCTAAGAATGCAACAGTCCGTGAGCATATAAGCTGTTCCTTTGAGAAATGATTCAAAAATATTTTTGCCGTTGCAAATTTTGCATTTCAGCATTAAATTTCGCTCAGTTTGACAATACAAATCGTCGTCACCAATATGAAATTCCGTGCGAAGTAAAGTTTCAGAAGAAAAAATTTAAAGAAAGCAAAAATTCAATTGACTAATATTTAAATTTTTGGGACTAATAATAATTCGCTAATTAATTCAAATATAATGCGTTTTAATTTTATAAATAGCCAAATTTTCCTAAAATTTTTCAAATGAATTTTCTTTGAAGTTAATGCTTTGTAAAATAATAAGGTTAACTTAAATAACTTTTATTAAGTTTGCTTGTCCTACAAGGTGTGTGTATTAACTAATCTGTAAACGTAAGTGCACAAGTATTGTTCTACTGCAAATGTTGAATTGTAAAGCGAGCTAGTAAAAAAATTTCAATTACTTTCAATTTTTACCACTACTCTTTATCTCTCTCTCTCTTTCCTTTTTCATCTTTCTGATTTCCATTTAAAAATTTAAAATCATGTAGATTTTGGTAATCTTTAACATTAATGAATTGTAAATGAAAATTGTAAAAATGAATTTAAAACAAATTTAAATTTGATTTTTCACTAAAGATATTACAAAAAAATATATGTATATATATTTTTTCAATTGAAGATTTTTCAATACGAAATCCCACATTTCTTATTCTCCCTCCTTTTTCCTCAAAGATTAAAATCGTTTTCATTGTAAAATGAATTTATGAAATGAAGATTATCTTTTGAAAGAAAGTTAAATTATGTTTGTAACTGTGCATAATTGTGTTCACATCAATTAAGTCAACTATTATACAAAAAGTAAACTATAAAGTATTATACAAATTGTTATATGAAATTAATTTTTTTTTTTTTTTTTGGAAAATTAAATAAAAATTTTCTTATCTTAGAAAAATTTTATTAAAAGTTTTCTTTTTTTAAATTCAAATAGAATTTAAGTGAGTACTTTATGTGTGTGTGGGATTTGTTTTTATTTTATACTATATAATTAATGTGACCATTTGCACATTTTTGTCAAAGTGTGTCCCCTTTCTTGGTTTATTAATTTTTTTTTAGAAGATTATAAATACACCCGTGAATTACAACTTTCCAAAAATATGTTTGTATAATTTTCGTAATTAAAGTTTACATTTTGTATTAAAAATAGCGTATAATAGAGTTGGATGCAAAGTATATTTTGCAGCCTTTAAAAATAAAACGTGAAATTGAAGAGTGTTAAGCAATTCAATTCTAGAATTCTAATGTGATGTGAAAACGGCAGCAATATAAAAAATGGTTTGAATTGAATTTCATTTTTAGTACCAGTTATGTTCTTAATAATGTATATTGTCACCATAATTTGAAATTAAAATGTTGTTGGGACATTTTTTCTACTAATTGTTTTCAAAATAAATTTTAAATAACAAAATGAATAACAAAAGAAGCCAAAATGAAGATTTTCTGATTTTCAGTAAAAGTTGGTACTTATGTGAGTATGAGTTCTACTACTGTTTTGACCGGATATAAATTGGTCACGATTAGTCCTTTAAAATCTCATTAAAGCATTTCTTTAAGATTTTCGGAGTTATTATATTTATTCAAGGAAGAGCTAATTATGCGTATTGCTGTTTGGACGGCATTTATTGAAAACGTATTTAGGATTCGGACTCGCACATTCACAATTTATTTACTCTCTTTTGGAAGTTGTGAACCCCAGTTGAAATTCAAATATTCTTAGAAAAAATTAGAATAACGTCGTTATAATATTGCGGAAATTTTCTCAATTAATAAAAGTATTTTCTCAATTCCCGAAAGGAAATTTTTTTTTAAATTTCCTTTTTCTTTCCGAAAATTTATATTTCCTCCTTTCAATTTTTTTTTTAATTTACGATGATAGTTTTAAGTTTTATGACACATTTATAATTAAAAATAAAAAATTTTGTGTTCCATAAAAATTTTCTTCTATCCCAATCAAGTTATGCACTTTAAAAATTTTACCAAGTTTTCGAGAGGAGTCCATTTTCCAAATGTGAAAGATAACAAAAATTTTTGATATTTTTTTTTTTATTTTTTATTATTTAATTAAAGTTACTATATTCTTTAAAATTCTTTAAACTTTTCTCTTTCCTTTAATTTTATTTAGAAAAAAATTAAATTTATAACAAAATCCTGATAAGAAACACGATTTCGCTTACAACATAAATTCAATATTTGAACTAGCTATGGTTAACTAACTAACTAGCTAGTTAAGCTATCAATATAGATGTATGTACAAGAGTATAATATGGGGGAAGCGTTATT
The DNA here is from genome assembly GCF_029603195.1 of Condylostylus longicornis. Lineage (NCBI taxonomy): Eukaryota > Metazoa > Arthropoda > Insecta > Diptera > Dolichopodidae > Condylostylus > Condylostylus longicornis. Next base: position 1,215,825 of record NW_026578052.1, on the reverse strand, counting down.
ATTGATTACAATGTGTATACATTCATACATACTTTGTATTAAGCAAGGATATAATCAAAAAAATGATCTTTATGGGAGCTCATCTTTATTAAAAAATAAAAAAAAATTCATTTTTCATTTTATCATTAACATTATTGTATGTATGTATGCATGTCTGTTGTATTTGTTTTTATAAATGTTCACTTAATCGCTCATACAAATAATTTCTTAACTTATATAATATAAAATATATTGTATTTCCGTTTATTATTAACAAAAAAAAAACAAAAACAAAAGTAATCAGAAAAAAAAAACTATAAAACTAATAGCGGCTGTCGGTCGATGTAACTCTATCAATAACGCCGGCAAATACCCTTATAATTTATATTATTATTATTATTAATATATGTATGTATACACGTCTGTAGTCAGCGCATGTGTATATAACAGTTGTAATAAAACATAATGTACACAGTCGAACTTGAATATTAAGGATTCTCTTAAAATTTTCTGAACGCATTCTAAAATCAAGTTAAAATGCAGCTCTTTTTGTTAAAAATTAATTTCTGTCTAAATTGCTATGTTCAAAAAACTCAAATTGACATTTCACCTAAATGACAAGGAACGACAATAATCACAGAAAACGAACATTTTGTCGGCAATTTGTCAACGACAACTAATTACTACAAGGAGGCGGGAAACAAGATATTTAACTGACCACTCAAATTTGTTCGGAAAATTTTTTTGAACCGCTTTTACACCACAACAATCAGTGGTTCAATCAAATATTCTATAAATTAAATTTAAATGGAAATTGTATGTACCTCCTTATCTCTGCTTCTAAACTGAAATGTTTGAATTACCCGCAAAGATCTCTTACAGATGGATTTTACTGTATATCTCCGCGTATATTTAAAAACCGCGTATACTTACATCTAGATGCGCGATTAATCCCGAGAAAAAGATAGCGCAGAAATGAAAAAAGAAAGAATAGAATTAAAAAAAAAATTAAATTGAACCGCGATAGATAAGTATTCGGATATTTTTTTTTACAGTTTCATCCTCTCAACCATATACAATAATAATGTAAAAAAAAAAAAGTAATAAAAAACCGCGGAAAAAAAAATTCCTTTTACAATCTTTTTTTAGCTCCTTCTTTATTATTATTACTTCGCTTGTTCATTTTTTTTTTATTGTATATTCTAGTTATAATTGTGTGTGCATTTGTAGCTGAAAAAGCAAACAATAATAATAAAAATAAAGAACAATAATAAATAGTTGCGGCTTCTTGTTATCAACTCCCTCCATATGAAACGGAGAATATTCATTTTACCATAAATCTCCTCTCTTTTATATTACATTTTTTTTTCCTCTTCTGCTTTTCTTTCTGAAATCTAACCAGATAAATCCTTCATTGTTATAAAAATATAAAAATAAAATATACTTATTAATAGTTGCACGCGGAATGAAAAATAATCTCTAGTTCTTCTAGTCTTTTAATATAAAAATAGATAGAAATTTATTATAAATGTAGAGAATCGAATTCGTATATCTTTTGATATCGCAATTAAAAAGGAACGCGAATTATAAACGAATTAACAAACAAACAAAAAGAGAAAAAAGTAGGAAAAAACAAAAAGAAAAGGAAAATATCAAAATAAATGAAAATGAAAAATTAAAAACAATTTCAAATATTACAGTTCAGTTCTACCGATTTGTAAAATATGACCACCTAACTGTTATACATATGTATATAGTTAGGCAAGCGCATCTCACTTACATTGTATAACAAATTGCTTTATGACCATAAAAAGAGAAAATATTTAATTATGATTTGAAAATTCTCAGACTTGCTTCATTTCTCATATTTTTTCGATTGAATAAATATTTGAGTCGTTCTGATACGTACCTCTTCATTCTCCTTCGTTACTGAAATGGAAAAAGCGCCGTATTGCCATAAGGAACTTCGAAAATATAAAATGCAAGATTGTCATTACTCATTATCTTATGTGAACAATTGCTCGGTTGCTCTTTTGTTGTTAAACTTATGATTACCATTTTTCTCTTGTTTTCAGTGACCTGTAATATGTTATAATTTTGTCGTTCAAAATTGAGGAGAACCTTTACATCAAACTGAAAAGTTAGGACTAGTTTTACGATGACAAATCTTTAGGTTTTTAAACCTGAAAGCAGTTGGCTTGGCCGAAAAAAGTTGAAAAGAAGTAAAAGATGCAAACTAGATTGTTCCATTGAAAATATGCTTTCCTGTGTAATGGAAGTTTTAAGACAAGTATGTACGGTTATATAGAAAAAATTGCCGAATACCGCCATATTTTGAGCAACTTTATATAACAATTACAAATTTTAAGTCAATCCAACTTTTAATGACTTTATGGGTTACTAATAGTTTATGGGCCAAAATAGTTTTTACAAAATAATCTTAAAATAATTGTTTGAACAAACATTTACCTTAAATTGCACAGCGCAATTATAGTCTTTCTTTTTATAAATACTTAACAATGCCAATATTAATTAGTAGTTATAGGAGGTTGATCATGTTCAATATTGACTTTGAAATTTTAGAAAGGAAAATGTTCTAAAAATTTGTTTTGAAAATTTCTTGAAAAAATATTTCAAATTTATTTTTTAAAAAAGAAAAATATTTATTGTTCTTGTAGTGAAAATTTTATGTTTCATAATAAATATTAAATGTAATCTTTAAGAAATATCAGAAATTTTTCATATTTCTCAGGAAAATATCAGAAAAAGTTCTCATTCAGAAATTATTATTTTACTCACTTTCTATTTGTAGCGCGGTAGTGTATTAAATTTCAGAAAAAATAGCAAAATGTCAAAATTATTGTTGTAATATTGTCAAAAAATCTGACATATTTTATATTTAGCACATTTTGACATTTGATTACTTTTAAAAAGTAATCAAAAATTTTGTTAAACAGAATTTTAATGCACAAAACTTTAGTAATTTTATATTTTGTTGTCCCGTTTCGCGATTTTAAAATGCTTCTGTTTTGAAAAAAAAATGTGCAATATAGAAAAACGCGAATTGTTTTCATAAAATTTGAAAAGCAAGAAGAAGCAGAAGAGCAAGAAAATAATCGCAATATCTTTTGATTTACGTGAGCATCTATTAAAACATTTACAATTACTTGTTTATACTTATTTAAGTACCAATTTATAAAAATTTTAATCATAGATCATAAGAAGTAGATTTTTAATTTATATTTTACGTTGACGATGTTTTTCAAACGCTCGCATACTAACAATTTTACATACTAACGAAGTGCAATTATATATTTTATTTTTTACCAAAATCATTCAGTAAAATAAGGGAGGTATTGTGATAGTATCAAATTTCAAATGTCGATTTTTCTTCGTAATAGGGAAACGAAAACAAGAGATGTAGTTTGCTCTTTTGGAGAGATTTCGTTCTGTCTATTTGTCTGAGTATTCGTGTATTCAACTCGATGGATGTGATTTTCTATGTGATTTCGTATGTCAGATTTCAACCAATTTTAATTAGACTACGGGCCAATTTTGTGATTTCTTATTATTTCGCCGAAAATAACGAACGGATTTTGTTGAAATTTTATTTACAACCTGACGTACAACCAGTACGACGTATCAAATAGGAAATCAGATTCCAGCAACTGCAGTTTTACAACGTATTTGCATTTTTGTCCATATATAGAGATATAATTAACCGACTTCGTTGCAATGTTTAGATTGTGTTTGGTTGAACAACGCATCAGTGAATTTTTTGTTATCATGATGTTAAGGCGCTGGCTTATAAATTTTTTAGAAAACTTGTACACTACAATGAATTTGCGGGAGTTTTCATCACAACCTCGTTCAACGGTTTCGTCAAATTATACATTCTAGTATAAGTTCATAGGGGTTTGTCAACAATATTTAGAAAATATTAATTGCGGTCGATTCTATGCTGTTCACATCCACATAAGACTTTTTTTTTAAATCTTTTAAATTGATTCTCTTATATTTTTCTTAAATAAAAAAAAAAAAATTTATTATCATTTTTATTTTATTGTAGAAGTAGAACTCGTTGCGTACGCGATTAAATTTCAAACTCTAGCGAAATTATTCAGAAGAGGAAAAGAAAAAATAGAAGACGAAAAATCAAGTAGAAAAAAAGCGCGTCTTCGTTTATTTTTGTTTTTGTGGTACCAAACCTATTCGATTTTTTTCTCTCCTTACATAACATGATTTCTATACGAAAGCTATTCTTGGGTACGAGAGAATGTGTGCTATATTTAAGACCATCATTGTTTTTTTTTTGTTCTTCAAACATTCTTTCTCATATTTTTTCAACTAATTTTTTTTTTTCGTTTTTTTTTGTTATCTTTTAACTGTGCGCGGCTATCTTAAAATCTAATTAATTAACTCGCGATGGGAATCTTTATAGGTTCTTTATTACATTATAGAGTATTTAATTCATTGATGATAAAGGCAGGCAGGCGCATGGTAAATGATCAGTATTAATTTGTGTATTATATTTAAAAAAAAAAATGTTAGGGAAATTAAAAACAAAAGAAGAAAAGCAAAAAAAAATGAAAGAGATCAATTCCAACTTAAAGTTCTAAAGTTAAAAAAATTTTTTTGTGAAAAAGATGTGGGTTGGTAGTGCCGAAACAAAACATTAGCCTAATATTGATAATCAAATGAACAACGATGAAAAAAAAAAAATAGGCAAAGAAAAGGACCAATGAATTACGAGTTGCGATATATGCGTAGTCTTACAGTCATATATTTAAATAACTTGAATATATTAGTATTAATATATGTGAATTAAGGTATAAAGTTTGAATTTAATAGAGTTGTTGCATCACGGGCAAAAAAAGCCGAAATTTATGAAGAATTAGAAAACCGAAGATGTGGCAACTTAGTTTCTTATAATTGGTAGGATCAGCTTATATAATAGTTTTTGATATATAACACTTTTGACGTATAACAGTTTTTGACATATAACAGTTTTTGATATATATAACAATTTTTGACATATAACAGTTTTTGATATATAACACTTTTCCAATATAAAAATGTTTCTGAAATCTTTTGTACTTTTATTTTTACAAAAGTAAGTTTTCTGTACGTTTTTCGCACAAATGAAATTATAATACTCTGAGAAGAGACATGCTTTAGAAGAGGTATTTTTTGCTGAGAATTTCGTGACTCTCTTTTTTAAAAACCCGGAAAATTTTTTTTCGAATTAATTTTTAATTTGAAATTTACCCAATTTTTTAAGTAATTATTAATATTTGTAATTTATTAAGGCAGTCTGTTAACCTTAACATTTTTCTCGTTTCTATGCTAATAAAAAAAAACTCAAAAAAAACAAAATTAAAAAATGGTCGCGCGCGTTTTGCTATTCCTAAAAAAAAAAAGACTTCGTAAAAAATTGAAAGAATTGTAGGAATAAAAACGAAAAATTCACAAAAAATATAACGAAAAAACTAAAAAGTATAATAAAGATAAAAAATTATGATAATGATACCTAATTAAGTTAAACAAAATGTAGGGAAAAAAATAAGAAGAAAAAGGCAAAAAGCAGAAATGATTAAAATAAACGCAGGCGAATTTGTTTACGAGAAAAGAAAAAAATCATTTTTTATTCGTTAAAAAATAGAAAGAGAAGAAAATAAAATTTTTATATCATTTTAATTTTAATTTTTTTTTTATTTTTAACATTTTGGGTTTGTTGCTTTAACATAGACCATAACAATCATCCAATAAATAGTGTAAAGTGATATTTTATTAACCCATTTAAAGATAAAGAGACAATTTTTGTTTTAAGTACCCTTCGTATGTACACTAAAGCATAAAGATAATTTGAAAGAGAGAAAAACATAGTATAACAATAATTTTTTTCTAATCTTAAAGGAGATCTCATTCACGATATTCAAAAAAAAAAACAAACTTTGGGGATTGTTTTAATCTTATAAGAGTAAGTATAGGAGAGTGAAATATAAATTGAATATTTACACAAACACACATACAAAATACATAGGTGTAGATTTGGATTATACATGTTGTATGCTTGCATGTAAATGTATGAATAAATTGGCGTATATTTATTATAAAGTTCATGTTAATGTTGTGATAACTTTTTAAGTCTCTATGAAAACAAATTGATATTTTTATCAATTGATTACCTATATGACATTTTTATCACAGTCACTTTTAATGATAAATTTTTTGAAAATTTATTTTTTTTAAAGATTTCTTTGGCAAACCAATGATTTTTTTTTTTTTAATTACAGTTTTTGATAATGGGAAATTATTTAAGAGATTATGTGTTATTTAAACGTATTTTGGAATTGAAATTGAAGAACAGAATTTGAAATTATTTATTGAGGGGGGACGTGTCCAATAGTGTATTGGTTTTAGCAATGGTTCATCAACTGTAGAGTCTTTGTTTCAAATCCGGGTCTAGTTAATAAAAAAAGTTATATTTAATACTTTATAGTTTAACATACAATATGAAAGTACAATATATCTAAATTATTTGATATTAATAGGGAAGTTCCTATCATTTTGTTTTGTCCTATTGTAACAATTTTTTCCACCAAGCACACACAGAAAAATATTTTGTCATTTTTAGTTACGGTAAACTTTCATAATTTTAACGTAGTTGTTTTAATTTAAATATAACTGTTGAAGTTTTATATAGAACTGTTACAATTTTAATATAACTGTTATAATTTTAATATAACTGTTATAATTTTAATATAACTGTTATAATTTTATAATAACTGTTATAATTTTAATATAACTGTTATAATTTTAATATACCTGTTATAATTTTAATGTAATTGTTGTGATTTGAATGTAACTGTTATAATTTTAATATAACTGTTATAATTTTAATATAACTTTTATAATTTTAATGTAACTGTTATAATTTTAATGTAACTGTTATAATTTCAATTAATGCTAAATTTTTTGAACGAGTTTCTTACTTGAGTCTTTTGAATAGAATAATTCTATTAATAATGACGTTCTACAACAAAATTTACTGTGTGTGGTTTACTGTGTTAGTCTCATCCTTCACAATAAATTAAAATATTATAAAATACCAAAATCACACCTTTTATATTGCCTATAATTATTATTGAATTCTGTGCACCTATCTCAAAAAATTTTGGACATCTGTTGGAACTAACATGATATATTGAATACCAAATGTTTTCCTATAATAAAAGTGTAGAAGATTTACTTTTAATACGAATTTTAATATTTGTTTAGTTGATTAAATATTGGGTATTTTATTAATTTCACTTCAAAATCCTTTTGCTTTCTTTTATTTATTCTACTACATCACAATTATTGTATTTATTCTACTAACCCATTGATAATATTCAAAAGGGAAACAATAAAATTCCACTCAAAAATTTTAAATACAATAAAAAAAAAGCAATATTTTGTCTGATGACCCCTTTAATTTTATATTCACACAATAAATTCAGTTATTTTAGCACAATAATTATAAAAATACTTAAAATTTATTTGAGAAAATCTATGATTACACTTATACAAACATTGTATTACAAATATATATTAAATGAGATTTTATTTTTTCAAATTTGTCTGGGAAATTTTTTTTATTTTGGAAAAGATTTTTGCATTTTTTAAATTTCCCATAAAATAAATGAAAAGTAAATTTTTTAGTGAAATTCAATGAAATTTTTTTTTACAATTCCTAAATGAAAGTGGACTGTAAAACCTTAATATATATATATATATATACGAGTATATATATGCTTATGGAGATACAAGGGGAAAACTCATTCAGCAGATCAGATTTATTGAGTATATAAGATCAGAAGGAAAGTTGAAATTTCGCTGAAGTTTTGCAATAATTTCTTTATAAAAAATAGTTTTCATTTTTATATCATTTAGAAAAATCGTATTGAACCTTATTCGAATTTCTTATTTTTTTTAAATAATTCAGGTACAGAGTATTCCAAATTCTCTGCCTGACATTTAAAAATATCAGAGGATTCCACTTATCTTATCACACTCATTTACACTCGAAATCACAAGCATTTTCAAATTTTCAATCACAATGATGAAAATAACTTCATTTCTAATATTTTTAGCACTCGTATTTCAGTATGCAATCAGGAGATTTTCATTTTTATTTGATACACTCTGTGTATTTTTCATTTTAGAATTTCATTTTGGGATTTAAATTCTCAGTTGTGATTGCATTGCTAGAACATTTTTTTTCCGGTATTGAAGATTATTAAATGCACATGTCTGTTTAATAGCTCCGGTCTTGGAACTTTTTATAATATTTTGAAAGAATTTAGATGACAAAAATTGAAGAAAAGAAATTTATTACATTACATAAGAATCTGTCAAAAGACAACTACTTACCATTTATGGCCTTTCGTGTAGGTTTTTTTATTTCGTCTTTTTAGATAACTTTTATTTTAACTTTTATTTCAAGAAGAAAAAAAGCATTTTTAACTTAATCATTTACTTATTTTGCCATCGGAATTTTCTTTTATGATGTTTTTTTTGAAAGAAATTTAAGATTAGAATTTATGACATTTTCACAAATAATATAATTAAGATTTCAAAATAGAAATGATATTGAATTTTTGCGGATTTTTTTTTTTATTGCATTTTCAACAAAAAAAAAAAAGTGAAATTTTTATGTGAAGGCATAAAATTTATATTTAAAAATAAAATTATATTTATCTCGAAAGTTCTTTTATAACATTCTGGACGCTCGATATCATAATTTTTCATACGACTTATGGCTGCAGTCTATCACGCTTACAGGATTTACAGGACAACTAGGCGTTCACACTTCCCCTATTGTAATATGTAAAAAAAAAGAAATTCGCCTCGTATACGCATTCTACAATATAATTTCAAGCAGTTATCTCCCTTTATCTTTAAGCTGACGCTTATCTTGTTCTTTTCCTCTATTCTCGAGTTTTCAATCTTTTCGGGTTATACATGGTATTACAATAGCATTTAGCTTACAATATAAATTTTTGAATTAAATGATTATAATAGTGCGTGCTATTTGGGAGTAAGCGCTTGTGTTGAATTTCCAGATTCATAGCCGTTATAAAAACAAGGAAAATATGATAAAAGTAATATAATTTAATATTATCCATCAAAAGCAATGTAATCTATTCAACCCTCTACTGGTAAAAATAGCATTTTTGACATTTTGAATTTTTACATTGTGACAAAATTTTCACTCTTGTTACATAACAAAATTTTAAACAGGATGACTGTCTCTTTATTATAATAAGATAATGGAACCTTAAACAATAAAATTATTTTATGATCACTTTTTGACATTTGAATGAAAATTTTTTTTTTATGTATTTCTCCTTTACATACTCCTGCACATAATGACAATAATTAAAAGTTATCGCATGCTTTATATCCCCTTTTGTTATATAAACGCGTATAAAATTATTACATAAACTATAACTATCAACCAGTATGACAAATAATATGAGTCAATTGAGTACGAAAAGACCATCCAAGTAAAACAAGAAAAACAATAAGAGCCAATAAACAACAATAATAAATTGGTATATGAAAGAGAAAAATACCACCTAATAAAAATACCACAAATTGAGGAGCAAAAAAATAATAAAAATAAAACTTATAAGAGGAGAGACCAAAAAAAAATGACAATATTAAAATTATTACTTAATAAATTTTCTAAATATAAAAATATTAAAAATAAAAAAAAAAACGCTCACATTATTCTCCGTTTTTTCTTCTCATTTAAAATATTTAACAAGGTTAAAATTTACAATTTATACACAGAGAAAATATTACGAATTGATACGCCTAACTTATGACTTAAAAAATGCGGACATTAAGAATATTGTGGTAAAATGCAGAACAACAAGGCAACACATAAAAAAATACAAAAAAAAAAAAATTTAGCAATAAAAAACAGTGATAAAACGGAAAAAGTCTGCACAAAATATATGAAAGAATGAAATATAATCTTTTGGTCAATATGTAGAGTGCGCGCTCATATAGGGCACATATTTAGTGAGGGTATCAAAATGTAATAACATCGCGCGCGTCGACATATTTTATGTGCTCATTGAAAATTTATAACTTTAAGATAAACATTAGAAGATAACGAAAATAAAAAAAAATAAAAGTAAGAAAAAATTTTCGGGGGGAGGGGGAAATTATTAAAAAAAGAAGTGTTTAAAAAAGAGAACTGTTTTGAATTTAATTCTTGTGTCGTTCTTGTTTCTTTGAAACAGAAGATGAAGAAAATGACTGAGAGGAAAAAAAAATTGAAAGAAATGTAAGAATTTTAGGATCAACAGTATTAAAGTATTGCAGTTTATCGAATAATTGATTTGCAAAGGAAACTAGCACATTTCTGTTAAAAAAATTCTTTTAAATAAATGTGGAACCGAACACTTTAAAAACTTCAAAAGTCGGGGGCTTAAACTCAATGCAATAAAATCTCAGCCATATATTGCCCATATGCTCTTATTATTGTATCTCGTTGCATACTTTTGGGCGAAATTGATGTCAAATGAGAATTTGATAACGATTAGAGCTTCTATTTTGCTTAGACATACAAATGTGATTGTAATTAAGCCGATTTCCGTGCTCCTCCAGTACAATTATTTGGAAATTAATAGAAGGTAGAAAAACTTAATTTGCTCACATAGTCAAATTTATTTGTTGACATCTATGTATAAGCGATTGAATTTCAATTTTCCCCAATATATTCTTTAGCAAAAATTTAAATAATCTAAAGTTTAAGGTGAGATTTCAATGTCAAAATCAAACATTTTTTGCATTTTTAAATTTTTCATAAAAATTTTGCGTTGGCAATGTAATAAGTTGTCAAAAATTGACATTTTTAGGACTTGGTGAGACGTACCGTAACTGGAATGGGTTGAAGTAATATGAAGTAAAATTTGTTGGCATAGAGAAATAATTTTTTCGCTAAACTTTAATTAACCATAAAATTTTAATTTCAGATGATATGTGTCGAAACGGACGAACGGATCGAAGTTCAGAGCAATTTCCCAAGACTTTTTTTTTTTAAATTGGATTAAACACACATTGAATACAAACTCATATGTGTATACGATCACAACATATAAAAATTGTTTTATTTTCAAAAGCGATAAATTCCAATTCATTGCACTTCCATTTTAATTTAATTTCTTCGATTGTTAATGTCTGTCCTCCTCTTCCTTGAATTATTGCGGTTTTATCTTTATTGTTTTTTTAATGTTTTTCTTTTTTTTTTTAATTTTATATACATACATTAATTTTTTTTTTTATATTTTTGCGATACATTTTAAATGAAACTGAATATGTTTTCAATTTTTTATTGCCAATTCGGAAATGAAATTTTGGGGATTGTTATGGTATTGAGAATTCGATCTTTATTTCGGTTCTTATTTCTTCATATTTAGTGTTTAATTGCGTAAATTTTTGAAAATCTGAAGATCAAATTTTTTTTATATCGAATTTTAAAACTCGTAATTATTCAATACTTCGCCAATTTGCATAAAATATAGGAAAAGATGTAAAAGCCATCTATAATTTTCTGTTGAAATTAGAAAAACAACTGTCAATTTTTCTGAGTGGTCAGAATTTTCGGTAGTTTTTCTTCAGTATTACCCAATTGAAAGTTGAATTGTAAATTGAATTCTTGACATGCTAAAATTTTTATTATTAGCAAATGTACTTTCAAACTTGCCATTGATGTTGGATACCAGAATGTTCCGTTGTTATCATATTATTAAACTAATTCCAACCAAGTTTTAATACTCCTATATTGTACATAAACTCACATTTCCTCTAATATTTCTTCCGAATTTCTGATATGCTCTATTATTTAGTTGGACAACGTAATTGTTAAACATAATCATTTCTTTACGTCGTTACATTTTATTGATTTTTTTGTTTCGTATTCCTACCAATAATCTCAACTCTTTCTTTCTCTCTTTTTCTTATTTGTACAATTATATGAGCTATCTCTCTCTTTAAAATAATAATATATTTATATTAATAAAAATTGATAAAAAGAAACAGAAAAAAAATTAATTCTTTCTTAAATACTTTGATAATTTAAGTGCTAATCACCTTCTCTTAACTTTAGTCGCACCAAATAAAGATAAAAACGACAAAATCCAAAAAACAAAAGTAAAATGATACGATGAAATAATCGCGAGACTTTGTCTTCATTTGATATAATCATAATTGTTATAAACTTGGTTTATACATGCATATGCATGCACAAATATACAGGTATATACTCGTTCATTCGAGAATATGTTGTGTGCGATTTAATCTTCCCTTGCGTTACGTTTCATTTCGATCATCGTCGTCGTCATCATCAGCGGTTCTAATATATTCTTCCGTTGTCTTTATTTTTTCATATTCTTTACTTTGTATATTTTTTTGTTGCTACTTTTGAAAAAATTGTATACAAGAATGGAAATTGTCTTGCATAGAGTGCTGCAGTGAAGTTAGACTTAGTTTTTAAGAACGTTAGTAAAAGGAATAGAAACTGAATAGAGAAATAAATTTTATTTGATTGAAAATGGAAAATATGCTAAAATTTTTGAATCATTTTATGAAGATTCATTTAATAAAAAAAATTTGACAATATATCGATTGTCAAGTTTTTGACAGATCATCACTGTAAGACAAAGTAGAGTTTAACTAAATAAGGCGGGCTAAAATTTTGTTGTATGAGAATTTCTCTCTTCGTTTTGCCTATATAAAATACTCTTAGTGGATAATACTCCCAATTTAAGGCGGCCCTCATCTTGTTCAACAGGAATAGCTGCACGCTGATTCCGCTAGATGGCTTTAAGTTTTTATAGGAAGTGATAGCCAAGTGTTTGCTTTTATTAGTGATTCGTTCAAAAGCTACTTTTAATTACTCTGGGAGCTGTTAGTGCTCTTAATCAAAGAACTATAATCCTATAGCAACTTCTTACGTTTTCGAAAATACGGTTAGAAAAAGCATAATTTTTCACGAAATTTTATTAATATCCAATTTATTCGATTTTGAGCAGATCACATTGTACGTATGTACTTATTCACACATTATACATGCATATAAATGTATATAGAAAAGGTAAAATGATTTCCCAATAAAAATTATGTTAAAGTAAATTAAAGAAATAACGAGCTTTAAGACAAAAAATAACCAAAAAGCGCTTAGAATACGAAACAGAGACACCAAAAACACAAAAAATTAATAACAAAAAAAAAACAGAGCAAAATTAATAAATTATTTCAAACAAGATTTGAGGTTAGGATTAAATCTACATCTTGTAATAAAATGAAATTGGAACGATGGAAAAACATTTGTTTCGTTTTCTTATTTTTCTTTTCTCTCTCCTTTTTGTTATTATTGTAGTTTTCTCTTCATTTTGAGTGAACAGTGATCAAAGACAAACACTTCCCTACTGATTATGATGACGTTGAATGCAATTCAAATGAATGTTGCTAAAAAGAGACACAGGGAAAAAAAAGGGATCAAAAATTTTTGTTGTTGTAATATTGAAAGGAATATTTGAATTAAATTAAGAAAAATTAAGAAAAACAAAATGAAAAGATAGAGAAAACGGAAGAACGGAAAAGATACGTAAGTAGGATGGAAATTATGTACGTACTAAAGAAATTATAACATATAAGAAATAAGAAACTCCTCAAAACCCATATAATTTTGAATGTTAACAACAGTGATGATTATTATATTTTACAGATATAACGAGGTAGGTAGGAAGGTAGACCAAAAAGGTAGATGATACTGTAAATTTCATTTATAATATGCTGGTACCTGTACTTCAATAAATTATGTTTCCCCTTTAGTTTTTGCTTATAAGAGAATTTTTGCATCATCCGTCAAGAAGAGCAAAAAAGAAACAAAGCACTTGTTAAAATTCGTACGTACTTGTTTTAATAAATTTTTCTTTGAAAACAAAAAAAAGAAACTGATAATCACAAAATGAATGAAAGAAAATTAAATTTTTTTTTTAAATGAAAAAATTTTCTGTTTAACAAAAAAGTAGGTTTGAAAAAATCCACTGATCATAAATTAAAAAATTTCAAGTTTTTTGAAAGTTTTTATTGAAATTTTTTTTATGTAAGGACAATGAAACTTAAATTTCTCTTAAGAATTTCAAATTCAGATTTCGGTTTAATTACTAACTATGTTATAGTGTGAGTTGAATTTAGTACAACTTGAGAGTAATCAGATAAGCCTGTAAGAAACATTACCTTAAAATATGAGCTTTTCTCAAATTTCTCTCAAAATTAAAAGGCACTCAAATATTTTTGACACTTTCTATAGATCAATTGTCTAATAGCGATATTAGAGCTCTTAAATTTAAATAAATCAAGTGATTAAATCACAATTACAGTTCTTGTAAAGGAATTGAATATTATATCATAACCTTTTTATAGTGACCGGAGTTTATTAACACATAAAAACCTTAATTTATTCATATAAAATAATTTAGGAAAAATAAGTAAACGCCTTATAAAATGGAACTATTTTACCGTTTATATAGATATCTAACACTTAATATTGAACACCTTATAACACCCTCTTTAATCTCCCAATTTTGATGTTAATAGCTTTATTACACAATTTTAAATTGCCATTATTCGATGACAAATTTAGTCATATTTAATTTATAGAAAAATCCAAATTTATTTTTTTAACTAGATATTTGATTTATGAGAAATTTAGTATTTTGACTCAAATTTATTGAGACTCAATTATCAAAAGGTGAAAATTTTAGAGTTGATCATGCTAACTATAGTATAATTAGGAGAATCAAACTAATTACGAAAATATTGTTGTGATTTTTCATAATAAAATTGGGGTTTGCCTAAAAATATGCAATTTATGCTTATTTTAAGAATTCATTTTATTGTGGACCGCTTTGTAAATAATAAAGGTATTATTATTAGACCACATTTCAACCAGCAGTTCTTCAACAAAAATACTTTTTTCCGGGTTACAGCAATCCTAAAAAATCTCATTTAACAAAATTTATGTTGATCTGTCGGCTCATATTTTGAACAAATTGAACAGGATGATTTTCAACTCTCAGATATCAATTTGATAAAATTATGATAAATTTTCGTGATGTTCTGTAGATATTTTGTGATTTTTGTGAATTAGTTTCGTAATGCAATTAAAATGCAACATGATCAGAATTGGGGCCTCATTTCTACATTCCCTTTTCTAAACTGAATATGTTGAAATTTAGTGTAATTGTATTTTAGTTCTGTTTGCAAACAGAACTAAATGATAACTTTCCCAGGAAAATTCATATTTTATAATTTGAAATAAGTGTAGAAATTTTGCATGTTGGAAAGTCAAATTAAAACTCATTCCTCGTTAATTCTCTCAATAATCCTTCCCGTCGTATTATAAGTGAATATTCAACATTATTGCTAAGTTACAAATCGGCTACAACATTCATCTTATGAAATAATAAAAAAGAATATTAAATTGCTATAATTGAAATAAAAAGAAAAAAATTTCTACTCATTTAAAATTTTATTAAATCGTTTAGTAATAAAATTTTTAATAGGATTACTTACATATGCATTTTAATTTAATATATACTTACATTATGCAACAATATACAATTTACATATAAATATATACCTACATCATATGTCCATTTAATATTAAAATGTACGCATAATATTATTCAGAGAACTAGACTCGACATAATTGACAATATGAATGATGCTATAAAATATGTTATGGGTTGACTTCTCATATTTAAATTAAATTAAGAAAAAAAAAATGCTAAAAGCTTTTGCATGTTTTCTACCATTTCTCACCAATAAAATTGGTTCATTTAAAAATAAAAAAGTCGAAAATAATGATCATGCAAGCATTTTTATAATGAGCAATATGCACGGTTTTCCTTACATACATTTCTTACTTGAATCCATGTGTTTGTGTGTGTGTTTGTATAATTTATTAATAAATGCAAATTAGTTGTGCATATATATGTGTATGTATGTGCAGTGGTAAAAGTTTTTACCATATTATGTCATGAATTGCAAAAAGTTGCTTGATTAGAAACTGTTTTTTTTAATATTCGCGAAAAGTCCTTCTAGGTGAATTTTGTGTATATGCTTGTAATTTGAATAAATTGCCATTTAGAGAATTTTAAATCAACTTAAAATCTGACACACCTTATATATTATATATTGTATGTAGATATGTGTGTGTTGTAAATTATTATTATTATCAGTCAATTATCAATATTAGATAAGTGACTTGGTTTATCTTATTCATTTTTTTTTCTTAATAATGTTGTGATAATTTTAATGTATTTGACATCGTTTTTAATATTTTTTATGATCGCATTTTGTTGAAATATGACATTTGACAGATTTAGTAGGTTAATAAAAGTGTTTACATGTTATGATGAATAAGAATAGTGAGAAATAAGAGTTATTAAATTGTTTTGAAATTTTAAATATAAAATTTAAACTATTTTATATAATAATTTGTAATAAGTGTTGCAGCATAGTGTTTAACATTTTTGTCAGTGACACTTTTAATAAAGAATTGTAAAACAATTTGTCTGTATGGAAAACAAAATAAAGTTGACATAAAATTTGGAATTCCGCCACTAAGCACCAAAACTGAAGTTCTTTTATCTCGAGGATAGTGTTTTTCATAAAAATTTTAGATGACAACTTTAATGTGTTAAGAGGATCCGAAGCTTAATATGGAACCTATCCAGCGGCTATTCAAATCCTGACTTTCCTCCCACAAAACTTTATAGATCCACTTGTGTCAACTGCTGGTCGTATGATGAAAAAAGCTGTTGAGGTTGGAGACAGTGCAAACATCTTGTTCCGCTTCAGAGATAAGGTTGTCTTTGAAAATATTAAGCAATACCTAGCCTATTTACACGATACAGTAGATAAGGTGTATCATGACCTTAAGACTATCATTTGTACAAAAAATTCCGTTGGGAGTGAAGGTCTCCTCTCTGATTAAAATGTTCTCTTAAAATTATGTCTAAAAGTATCTATAGAGACTTATCGTAATTTTATGAAAAGGATTTGTTGAACGATTCTTTCAAGAATGAAATAATACTTGATAACACTTGATCTGTATATAGAAAGGATTACGACTATAATTCTACAGGTCAGTCTAATGCCGGAAGAGTTTTAATCGTTATCAAGAGTAACTTAGTAAGTTAATACTTACCTGTTTATGCACTTAGGTGTGGCACACTTTTCTTCAAATTCTGATGAATCCTCTTACATTAATACAATGCACCACATTGAACGCACGTCGTTCTCAACAGCACCGACGCATTTTTCTCTCAATTTCTTAAGTGTTTCCATATTTGTTTAAACTTAAATGTCATCTAACGTGTCATGATAGTTAGATACGTCAATGTTGTCACTTAAAAACAACACTTTATAAATTTGAAAAGAACTTCACTTAAAAATTTAATTACAAAATAATTTTGTAATAAGACATTTAAGATTTATCACGCATATTTGAAAGCCGTGTATTTAAAATTTTTTATTTTAAAATAGAAAAGTAAATTTTTTTTTATTATGGTCGTTATTTTATATCAAATCTTTATTAATGTTTACATATTATGTGTCAATATGTATGTGCACACACGTATATATTTTAATAATGTACGTAAATATGTTACAAATCCTAAAATTTATTTCCTCAATTTAGACATAACTTCAAATTATCTTGGATAAACTGTTTGGATATTAAAATTATACTGGTATCGTGTATGTTTGTATGAATGTGTAAATAAATTTGCATCTCTATTAAAGAAAATTTAAGAACCGAAAAGTAACAAATACGAAACTCATTAATTTTACTTTCGAGATTTTTTATTTTTTATATTTTTCGTTTTAAATTTAAAATTCCAATTTATTTTAAACATTTTTGTTACTTTTTATATTTCGTATGGATATCAAAAAACCATTTATATTTTCATTTTATTTTTTTTTTCATTTTATTTTCATATTATTTCTATAAAAATTAACTCACCTTTTTATCTTTTAAATTTAAACTCTTTGATTATTATAATATTCTGTGTATTATAAGTACATACATATGTGATTTATCAGGGTCGGCTTTCATGATTGTATTTTAGGATTTTGTGCGAGGCAACATTTGCAGAATTTTCAGTCAGGTCAAGTAATTCATTTGCACAGTATCTGACTCAACTGTTCGTTAACAAAATGTTCTTTCACTTACTTTCGGTTTGAAATGACACATGGCTCATCAAAATTTCACCTTTCCCAAATAGAGAGACATGAGGGCTTGAATTGTGAACTATTTGCGAGATTTTTCTGACTCTGTAGTATTTAATAAATTTTAAATAGACAACACTGTTGAAAATTTTCAAAAGAAACCTATGGCTCCAGCTATGCCTGAATGCTGTTATGAAATTTATTCAAAGAAAACTTTTGTCTTCAAAATAATCACTTCATTTTAAACTCTTCTCATAATTGAATGCTTGCTTATAACAAAAATTTGCAATATAAACAAAATTGGGCGGCATTTCTGAAAAATTTGACATTTGTCAAAAAACAAAGTAGCGTCTAGTTTATAAAATCGCATACAGTGAAAACTGCAAGCGCAAAATGCAACTTCAAAACCATTTTCTATTTCTGTGCAGTTGTTGTCTGCCGTTTTTTATTAATTTTGATAGGAATGTTAAAATTTGACAGCTATCATCTTTGTAGGATTCAGTTTCTAGTAATTTTGAACTAGGGTTTCGATGTATTCAGTATTAGGGGTGGGTAATGAGCAAGTTAGAAGGTGCAAACTTTTGATTTGTTTAGAAGCTGTCGCTTGTATATTAAAAACTGTAAAACCCATCTCTGGATGTGATTGTGCATTATATGCTTGTTTATATGTTTGTATTTGTTTGAATCTTTAGGTTAAATATGAAGAAAAACATATCCGTATTTTTACAGTGTTCTCTACAGTTTTTTTTCTCTTTTTCGTTTTTATTTCAATTTTATTTTCTTTTCCGTTTTAATTTTCTTTTAACTGCGATATTTTTCTTTTTACCAACATCATCGCACATAATAAGGAAGGTTATGTGATGGCACTAAATTTCGTATGTCGAATTTTCGGTGGGACCGCAGTTCTCTATAATAGGGAAACGTAAATAAACTGTTTTTAGAGAGATGTCGGTTTGCCTCTGTTTCGGTCTCTTGGTCTGTCTGTCTGTCAATCTGCCGGTCAGTAAATGTACGCGTCTGCCTCCAGCTTAGCTAAATCAATTTTGATAAAATTTTATACGAGTTTATTTCGGCCTCATCACCTTTTGGGATTTGTCGTGCCCCGGGAACTGGACCTTTCTGCGGGCCGATTTTACCTCTTTTACGCATATGAACACAAATAATCAATCAATTTCCCAAAGTTTAGTGTTTAAATTCAGGGTGTTAAAAAAATTAACCTACAAATTTTTTTCGGAAAGCATGGCAAACCGAACTACGGGTCGATTTTACTTCTTTTTTACTATATCTGTGAAATTAATAATTGAAATTTCTTGGAATTTAATATTTGAGTTCTGGTTGTTAGCGAAACTAAGAGGCGAAATTTTCAGTCGGATATGTGCTTACCACATCAGATTTTTTGAGTTTGGGAATTTAATGTTTTCTTATTATTTTTCTTTCTATTCTTTTACTTACTTATATTTTTATAATTTTTTATTCCCGCGACGCTCATAACAACTTTAAATGGTATTACAATAATCGCGAAATGAGAGCTTATTTATACACACATGCATGTTATACGAAACATAATATGCACACATACGTGATTATGTAGTTATGGATACACAATAATATTTTTGTAATTTTTGGTTTTCTTTTTATCAAAAATATCAGGTAGTAAAGGTAGTAAAATGTAACATCTCCACTTTTTTTTTTTTATTTTTCTTGTTAAGTATTTTTAATTCTTGCAGTTTATCCAATATCCGTACATAACTTCTAAATACCCGTACTTACCTACCATGATTTCATTTAATTTTCTTCTCTTTTACTCGCATATATGTATGTATATGCATGTATGTTCATATGTGTATATTCATTTTATATTTTCATCTTGTATAAAATGTCGTTCATTCGTTTTACGTAATTCAATGATAATAACAATAATAATAATGTTAGTTATATGATAGTTATGATGATATTTATAATGACTGTAATGATGATGATTATAATATTGATATTGATAATTTACAAACGTTTACATTTATAGGATACAGGTACTTGTTGCACGTACATATAAAAATCTATACAAAAATATAAAACAAAAACAAAAAAAAAAAATTATAGGAAATAAAGAGTAAAAATTTTATAATCAGGGAGAAAAAAATTGAAAATTTTTTTTTTTGTTTTTAGCTTTTTAGTTTAAGTACACATTCATCGATCGATCGAAATTATCTACTAAATTCAGAAACAAATACGTACAATTAGTTGCCAATTTGTTGAAAATTCACCTACCAGTTCCTGAGACTAGGTCTGGTTTTGAATCCCAGTAAATTTTGTGTGACAATCGAAGAATTCGGTAACAGTTTTAAGAACTCGATTTCCTTGTTCCATCACTGAGATACCTTATACCCTTGTTAAGTTGAAAACAGAACCAAAACGATTTTCCGTGGCTGAAATGTCAAAATTCATATTGAATACCCATATTTAAATGGGACTATACAGAATCAAGCAAAATTACCGTCGCGAATTTAACCGCCAAGGTTAAAATAACCGGCATTCATCGCTTTTGTTCTGCTTTTACAATTGAATTTATTTGTATGCGTAGTCAAAAGGTTGTATAATGCTAAAAGAGGACTAATATTTTAAATTTTCGGTTCATTTAACTCTTTTTCACTACTAAAAATGAAAAGAATCGCTACTGAGTAGGGAACTCATTAATTTGACATTATTATGCATCAATAACTTCAAACCCATCTAATACAATAAAACATGAAACAAAATGTCAAAACAATTTCTTTCTACAATTTTTTGTTCCAATATTTTGAGTATGACAAGTTTTTCAAATTTAAAAAATAAGAACAAATTTTTTGTTTTAATTTTACACTCTCCAGTCTCGCAATAATCAAATATAACAATTTTTTTGTTTAAATGACATTTACTTGTGTCAAATCTAGACATTCCTACACATAATGACAGCTGGCAAAAAAAAAAGAACTGGTATGTTTACACTTACCGAAAATTTTTTGTGTACTGCGGTTAAATTTTTATTAGAGATAACGTTGAGCGCATGATAAAAATCTGCATAACTAAATGAACGTTCAAAATTGCAATCTAATCGTTAAAAATACGTAAAAGATTTTTCAGTTGATTGACGATTTTTGTTCTTTTTTGTTTTCTCTATACGAGATCGAACTTATTTTAGAAAAAGAAAAAAATAGTGAAAAAAAACAACAAAAATAAATTTTTTCTAAATCGCGAAAATAAAAAAAAAAGCGCATTTCATGTTAGCGATGCATACAAGTTTTTTTTACCTTTCATTTCAATGTTTTTAGTAGTTTTTACTTTTATTTTAACATTTCTATCTTAAGAATGACTAAACCATTTAACTACACTTTGTTTTCTTGTTGTTGTTGTGTATTTTTTTGTTGAAGTTTCTTTAACAACTTCTGTGACGTTCTAAGCTACTTTTGTTTCTTTTTTTTTTTCTTGTATAGCTTAATTCTTCACGTGTGTTTTTTATTTTCTTCTTATACCAAAGATTCAAGATTTGAGAAGCAGATAGGTCATTCACTTGTTAAAGATTCTGTTTGTAAAAAAAATTTTTTTTTCTTAATTTCGTTTTTTTCTCCATGTTTATTATTGTTGGTTTGGATTTGAAACATTGGTTCAATTTGATGGTTAAATCTGTTACTTTGTTTTTTTTTCTTCATTTTTGTTGGATTTTGGTCTAGAAATGAATGTAAGAACGAATGTAAGAAAGGTAAAGAAATGAAGCGAACAAACGATTGAATCATGGGTGATGAAGGCGACGGAAGGTTGCATCGTAAATTATGTATCATGTACAAGAAAATTGAACCTCCAAACATACATAAACTCATATAATATACATATACGTACATACATATATGTATGTTACATGTATTTAAAGAAATAATTTTTGTATGCATGTTTGTATGGGTATGCATGTTAATATGACAATCATTTTGGTTTAAGGAAATTAAAGAGATATGCAAGTATAGAAAGTGTTTAAAATTTATCTTTAGATATTATTTTTGGGCATATATACGAGTACATTATATAGCATTGGTATAGAGAGGAGATATTATATTGAATGAATAAAAAAAAAATATTCAAGACAAATAATAACATTCATTTGCCATAAATTTTGAATCACATTGAATTAATTTATGGAAAGACTATTCTTTTTTTGGCGAATATAAAAAAAAAATAATTTTACTTGTACTTTCTCTGAATTTAATTTTATGTATGAAATGTGATTAACACTAATTAATTAAAGTTTAAGGGTTCCTGTTTATTAAATTGTTATTATATTGCAGCGACACGAGACTGATTTTCTCTCACAACATATCGTATACTACACAAATTGTCAAATAATTTATTCTCCCTGTAACAGAAATGACATTTTGTTGTGGTATCAGTTTTGGTCAGTGAAAAAGGGTTAAAAACAACAAATATCTATTGATAGTATTGCAGATTAACTCATTGAAGAAGTCAATCTGTCAAATTGTGTTTTCACAATTCTACATTCATCGAATGAACGATTTGATTTACTGTCTTTTTCTAAACATTTGTTATCAAACCAACTTGCTTTTCAAGATCTACATTTGTACTGTAAAAAATGTAGCCTGTTAGCATATCATTCGGTATGGCCGTGTGACACTCTTTACAGCAACATTTTTTCCAAATGGGTAAAAAACAACTTTGCAAAAATATTTTATGCTTGTACTGTACATAATTTTTGACCGTATTACTGTAGGTATGTGATGATGCCTACGTACTTATATGCTTCATGATCTTTTGGAGATTTAAAAATTTTTGTGTTGCTTTTTGTTTCTTTTTTCTTAACTTTTATACAACATTTTTAAACATTAGCCCATTTAAAGTTATAAATTTTTTTTTTCATTTTTTTTTGGTTTTCTTTTTCTCTTTCTTGTTTTCTTGCATTTCTTTCGCTCTTCTTAATTTATCGTAAAAAGAACGTAATCTTGTTATTTAACCAATTGTGTGCCATGAGAATGACATTAATTTTAAATGGGTAATAAATTATGAAAATTTGTTATATTGAAAATTGAAAAATTAATAAAAAAAGAAAAAAAAAAATATTGATAATAAAAATTTATTTTCTCTTTCTTTTTATTTTTCTTTTTGTACTTATTTAATTCATGTTGTTCATTCTTATTTTAGGTTAGTAAAATTTCTACTATTGGGTAACTTCAAGAATTTTATTTGAGGATCATTAATTGTGCAATTTTATTTTGGAGAAAATATGTATATATAAATAAATCGAAATGCGTAAGTAGAGAAATTTTAGTACAAAAATTCATAGGTTACCATATTAAAATTTGTACTTAACAATTCGAAAATCCATTCGAAATGCTTACCAAATCATTAAGTAGTACACATATCAAACAATGTTGTCGGATTTAGTTTAATTTGTCAAAAAATCGGGAAAAACTTCGATGTGTAAATGCTCATTAAATTTGTTTATTAGGAGAAATACAATGCCATCCAATTCTTATCAAACAAAATTCATAAAACATGTTTGATGGGTCTATATTTCAAAATAATCAATTTTTTAAATTTTTTACAAAATGTTGCAATCAAATACATAATCTCGATAAATAAAAAATGTATTGGCTATTATAATGTTAATTTTATTATAATTCACAATTTCAAAGACATTTCAATTTAAATTTTTTCAAAACAATCAAACATGTTGTAATTTGTTGCATATCAAAATTGAATCTCTCAATTAAAATTTTTAGATCATGAAATGCAATTATTATAATAAATTATTGTATTAAACAAGAAATCGATAATATCAGAATTACAAGAAAATCAAATTTAATTATGTAACAATGCATAAATTTACTGTTCATCGTATTTTATATGTAGATGCGATAATAAAAATTGCAAAAAATTGAGATTGTTTCGATTTTCTATTGTTTTTTCATTCAATCATTCGTGATTTTCGATTCGACAATTCAGATTTTCTGTTCAATTCAATTATTATCGAAAAATTAAAAGGAAAAAATTGTATTTTTTTTTTAATTGATTACGTAAATATTTTGCTGTGTCAAACGAAACGTGTTCAACGTGATCATACATTATAGCTTTCAATATTACGGATTTCAAACATGGTTGTTTTTTTTTTTCAAACTTTCTGTATTTTTCTGTACGTTTATTTTGTTTGATATCTTATTGTGTATCTGTAATGAGAATTGCACCTAATAAATTTGTCGAAATTTTTCATTACATGTACACGCACACACGTAGTCACATATATAATACAACATTTATATAAAATATAGAGAAAAAAAATGAAAAAAGGAAGAAAAAAAATTTAAAATTGAGAATTAGAATTCGAATTTAAAGAAACAAAAAGAAAGCACAAACCACAAGAATAAGAAAGAATAGTTTATAAAATGATAAAAAATAAGAAAAAGAAGAAAAGATAAGCAAGGAAAAAAAATGAATAAAAAATTTTTAATATGTTCGATTGTAAAAAATTACTTTTTGATTAGACTGATCAAAAGGGTGAAAAATGAGAATGGTAGAAAAGAGAAAGAAGATGAAAAATAAAAATAATTTTATTTTTCTTCAACTCTTTTTCAATTCCAAAATGAATTCTATGATGCTTTTTTTTTGAAACTTTGAATTTATTGTTCTTCTAATAGAATTTTGGAAGACAATAAATCCCTTTTGTAGCTCTAAACAGTAAAAGAGTTCGTGAACAAAAATTCACTTACAAGACAAATTCAATTTTTTTTTTTTGTTTGATTGTACCAAAAATTCCAATATTTAATAGTCGTGTGGTTTTTTATTTTTCTTTTACGAAATTTTAATAAAAGTGGACAACAATGACGATCGTTGATGATGACGAACGACTTCACATTTAATTTCTTTTCATTTTTTGTTCGCATATACGTTTAATTTCCGATTTTATTGTAAAAATTTTTTTATTCAATACTAAAATAAATTCTATAACGGTACCTAAATAAAATTAATAATTGCCAAAATTATTTTGGTAATGTAACTATGTTGAAAACAAATTACCATGTTTTGTAAGAAAAATTCTATAAGGTTCTAATTCATATGTCTTAATACTAAAGAATCTTTACAATTTTAATACGCGCTGTTAGGAAAAATTTAAAATTTTAATGAGAAGTTTTGAGAGATAGAAAAATATTACGTTCTAAGAAAATTGATCGTTTTCTAGAATTATTAATTCTAGAAGCTGTTCAAATTTTAAAAATTCTATTGTATACCATCTAAGAGCAAAATCATGTTACGAGCGAAATGAACTCAATATAGTCGTAGATTTGAACGGCCATTTTGTGATTGTGCCCTTTACTCATATAAAATTTTACGTTAAAAGAGACAAGTGCCTGCCTAGGTTTTTATATTTGCGCTTACCAAAAAGTATAGAATTTTCAGAATTTCGAGCGGGTATAATAATTTACTAAGGGTTATCCGCTCACTAAGAGTTACGAATAACGAAGAAAGAGAGCGGATAACTCTTAGCGAAAGAGAGAGAGAGCTCCTATATCTCTTAAAGAGGTAGAGTATTAGGAAAAAATTAAATACGTATATTTTTTTTTTTAAAAAATTAGTTTTTTGCTCTAATATTTATTTGTGTATTAAATTTCAGCTTTCTATTTTGAAATGAATAACAATTAATAAGTTTCTAATTCAAGATTTGTAAGCTATACCTTTTTTTTCTTAATTGGGCTTCTAACAAAACGATCGTCAACCTAAATATCGACTGACATTTTTGATTTAATTGCATCTTACATAATGTTAACGGAAAAAATTTCCTTACACAAATCTGCTGTTCTTATATGCAACAGTCTCTTATTCTTAATGCGAATAGAAATTCACTACAATTAAGCAATTTAACAAATTCTAGCAGCACGTCTTTTACTGCATTTAAAGCACACCTCCATAATTAACTTCGTTCAACATTAAATGCTCTTGCAGATTTTAATTCTTAATCATTTATTGCAAATTGAAACCTAAGATTCATTTGGACACTAATTTTCTTTCGTCTCAATAGTTAAAATAATTGGAAAATGATCAAAATAATGAGACAAGCAAACGAGTCCAAAAAAAAAAAGTGTTATTTCCATTATTTTTTTTATTTTTTCTTCTGCTCTTGTTTTTTTTTTTTTGGAAATTTTTGTTGAATGATTGATTCCGACACCTAAAACGTGCCAAACGTACCATGCTATTAAATTCGGATTTATGTATTTTTTTTTTAAAGAGCTTTTTTTTTTATTACTTAAAAAGAAAAAAAAAATTTTTTTTCCTATTAATTTTTTTTTTTGTTTTTGATTTTCTAAAGCGTCGTGACAAAACGGGAAAAAGAAGCGCGTCGTTGTCGTCGTCATCGTCTCAAGAGATCATATTGAATTTTTTTTTTCTGAGAGAAAAAAAATTACAAAAGACAATAAAATAAAAACAAAAAAAAAAAATTTGTGTGAGATAAAGAAATTATTAAATGAAAAGCTATTGACGGCGCCCTAAGAATCGTGTTAAAAGTTAATAAAACATTTCATATACAAAAATACACACACACATACAATTAAAATAAAACAAAAAATTCCAAAATTTGGAATTTCATGCTATGGTCAAATAATAATATAAAAATCAAATGTTATACAAAAAAAATTAGTACAAAAAAAAAAGTTTTTTTTTGTCTTATTACCTAGTTTTAATACTTGTCCTACAATATAGTTTGGTTTCATTGCTACATGCTCATATGGGGGGTATTTAAATTTATAAAGAAGTAATAAAAATTTCTAGTAATAAAAATGAAAATTTCCTCAATTCAAATTAATAATGTGCTTGAATAAGCTAAAAATAATGATCTTTTGCTGAAAATTTTGTGCTGAAAAAAAAAACTCATTTACATGTTATCCAATTTGTAAGTCAGGATTTACACATCAAACTTTGTTGGTGGATTTAGTTTATGATTTAATTTTGATTTAAATTTGATGAAAGTTTGGCAGGTTTCAAAAATTCATGGATTTTAATGAATAGGAAAAAAAGAAAGTCATTCAATTTTCAGCAAACAAAATTCATGAACAATGTTTGATATCATAAAGCTCATACAAGAGATTTTTGTTACCTTTTGTATTAATAATTTGTTATAAGGCACCTATGTATTTTAAAAATGTAGATCAACCATAATCATATAACACTGAAACGACATCTACCATCAAATTATTTAATGTTTTTATATAACATATGTATGTTTTGATTATATGTATATGAAACTTTTTCCGTTTCCTATATTATTATTGTAAGGTAATTATTGCATTGAAAAGTACGTTTCTGCTTAGAATAACTGTGGGTGTTAATTATTTTATTAATTCTAAAAGATCTATAATCAGCAACAATTTTTACGCTACATTTACGCGCATTATATGTCCATTCGTAAGTTTTTTATAGTCTTCGATATTCTTAAATTTAATTGTTAAGATTACAAAACGAACCCTTGGTCGAACATTTTCTAATTTTCTCGGAACAAATTCTTTCATATCATTCTTATTTTCTATAATAATTTCGAATTTCTTCCTATCTACATATTTCAAGTTTCCCTTCGCAATTTTGAACTTTCTTTCTTCAATTTTGAGCTTCCTTCTCTCTATTTCGAGCAAAATAACTGTTTAGTCTATTATATTGTCTAACTTTGTATTCGAATATTCAAGACGTTCCTTTTATTCGTATTAATATAGCTTTACATTCTCGCAAGTCCCAAAAACGAGTAAGTTATGTTGAATTGAGGCCCTTATTTTATTTACAATTAAATGCAAAAAAGTTGAAATTGTTTGGATAGTATTTGAAGTTAATGTTGAAGTTCATTATAATTAAGTATTCAACCATTTTTAAATAGTGCGTCGATGTCCGATAGTGTTTCGACTTATTCTGCTATTCAGTTTGGTCTTCGAATAATATTTCTATAATTTCCTTTCATACAAACGGTTAATTCTCTCGGTTTGATTACTTTTAATACTCGTGTAATAAAATTGATGTGAACTGAAAATAATCAAAAATCACTGGTAAATAAATACGAAAAAAATTCAAATGTGCATTCAAAGATTTGTTCAAAATTGCTTTTGTCTTTTTTGCTTAAAAAAAAAAATCGAATAATAAAAAACTAACACTAAACATTAAACTATTTAAATTTTTGTCCATTTAAAGATGAAGATTTTCTTTTCTAAAAAAGGCAAAAAATAGTTAAAAAAAAATTTTTAATAGTTTTTTAAATGGCATAACAAGCATAAATAAGCATTAAAGAAAGTAGAAAAAAAAATCGAAAGAATTTTCAAGTTTTCCTGCACGACAAAATACTAAAGCTCACCATCATCTCATTTTTTTTGTTGTTGTTGTATTGTTTTTGTTTTGTTTGAATTCTTATTGTTTAAAAGTGTTGTTCGAACGTCATATTTATTGTTTGGTTGAAAATTTGGAATGTTTTCTTTGTTGCTATTATTACTATTATTGCTATTATTATTATTACTGTTGTAGTACTGCTATTCATGAATTTTATTGAATTATTTCGTTGCTTTTTCTTCCGCTCTACAAGAATTTTTGATATTCTCTTTTTTTTAATAATAGCTTTTACAATTCAACTCTTCTTCTCAATAGTATGTTGACTTGATTGTGTTGTGTTGATGTTGCTCATCTGAGTATCAATCTAAAAACAAATGTTGTTGTTAGTATAAAAAGTGTCATTCCATATAGTGCAGAAAATCTGAAAAGAAAGCATTAACACGAAAAAAATTTTATTTTTTTTTAAAACTCCCCTTGCTTCTCTTCTCTATCTGTAAGATGAATTTTCAGTAATTTTTTTGGTGAAAATTGAAAATGAAATTTGCATTATTGTATACTTAAGGTTTTTGTTTTTTTTTTTCGTGTAAAAATTTATGTTTTAAATGTCACTTAATAGATGGAGTTATGTTATTTTTTATTGTCAAAATTTTTTTTTTCTTCTCTTTTACATAATTTAGTTTGATTTTTTTTTTTTTTATTTTATATTTTTTCCGTTTTATTTTTTTTTTTTGTAAAAATTGGGTGTTAAATAGTATTATACTAATTTAAGAACTTGATGTTTATGATTTTGTTTTGGGAATTAAGAGATTTTTTTTTTAGTTTTTGTAGTTTTGTGTCAAAAAGCAATAATAAAAAAAGTACAGAAATTGAATATTTTTGAAATATTTTTTTTTGTTTTTTTTTTTGACATAAAAAATAACATACCATTAGAGTAGGTTTGGAATGTTTATGCCATAAAAGTAAATATGATTTTAATGTGAGCTTAAAGGGGAAAATTTCTGGCATATTAAAAATTTTTGTTTTTTGTTTTTTATAATATTACGTTACATTACTCTACTGTATATGAATAGCCGAACCGTACATTTTGTATATGAAAACTATGTGAAAAATTACTTATAATCAGAGACTATTTTAAAAAACCTATACTACATACGTTCATGTGCCGCTATATGTTCGCATTCACCATTCACAAACGTGTAATATTCATAAAATTTTAGGAAAAATAAATTTTTTTTAATATATCAATTTGAATGAAATGATATGAGATATTAATGTCTAATTTGTAAATTTATGAGATAAGAGGAAAAATATATTTATTCTTTTTCCAAAATTAAGATGGTGTTATTTTTCTTACATCATGAATAATAGGTGATCATTATATTTTTTCTTTAATATTTATTCTTTATCTTCTTCATTTTCAATTTGTATCAAAATTCAATCATTTGATATGGGATTTATTTTATTTATATACGTTAATTAATTTTAAATGAACAAAAGCTCATTTTATTTAATAATAATTATGAGAGAAAAATGAGTAGAAAAAGGTTTTGGGTTTGATGTTATTTTATAATATTAGGAATTATTTTATACTTTTAAATAGAATATTTTTGTCTTATTAATTGAGCACTTTAGAACTTTCTATTTATTAAATTTTTTAAATATATTCTATAAAATTCTATTAACAGATGCTTATATAGAAATTTTATTGGTGTTATCAGGGATTATGAATTATTTTCAAATGAAAAATTATTTTTAGATAAAATAAAATTTTTTTTTAAAGTTCAAAATGAAATTAATATTTGTGTCAAATTTATAGAAATACGAAAAATAAAAAAAAAATTACAAATTTTTCAATAGATCCAATAAATTCCCTAAGAGAGTGTTGAAAAATCCGTTAAATTACAGACCAGAAGCTGGTTAATATACCCTGGAAGCTACTAAAAACAACCCAAAGCTGCTGGAAAATTTCGGTTTACATAGTTGGGAAAATTGGAAGAGGAAACAGGACGTTTGATAGGAAGTGTGGAAGGAATTTCGGGGAGATTATGATTAACTGTAAAAGAATGGAATAATGAAATGAAATCATTTGACAATTTGCACGGATCATTTGATGAGATATTGTTGGCTGAGAGGGGCACGTGAGGAAATTATACTTGTTAAACAAATGCAATTTTCTGTTTTATACATAGGCGAGGTTTCAGTGCACCATCTCATGGAGCGCCCGTTCTACCACAGAAAAAGGAAAGAATTGCGATTAATTGAACTCCATTTGAATCATATTCTAATTTCGACTTGAATATGTCAAAGAGTCTCTTTAAGGGTCACAATTTATTAAGAGCCTCAGTAGATTTTTTCTTGAGCCGGTTCTGTTTAGTTATATATAATATAGTAATTTTACATTTCCAAATCTGTTGTAAGTAAAATGAATTTGTATCAGCGTTTTAATTCTTAATATAAAATTTATATTGCTTAACAGAACACAACGGAATCAAAGGTCTAAAAATAATGTGAATGTATTAATTGAAACGCGAAAGAAGAATAATAATTTTGAAAATTTCAAAATTTTTAATTCACAAAAAATTTCATTAATATTCGAAATTCAATTTAAGAAGATTCTACAAGATTTATGTATTTATTCTCATAAACATAACCTAAAAATTAAGAAAAATTAAAATACATTAACATAAGTAAATATTTGTAATTTCACAAATTCTGCATATGAACAATTCATAAAAATGAAATTTGATCACACGACATCTAATGTTTACTTTAGGAAACGTACTAACTAATTGTTCACTTAACAAAATAACAAATTTCTATGTTTACAATTTCATTTAATACGCCGATTTTTTCTAAATTTTTATTATTTTTTTTTTGTTAAATTAAATATTTGTTTTTAATAAAAACCGATTTTCTATTTAAAAAAGACTCATTTTTTTTTATATATTTTGTGTATTTAAGGAAAATAATACAAAGTTGTTAAAAAACCTTAAAAAAATATTTATAAACTTTTCTCATATTTCAAGTCTCTTATGTTGTTTACACACAGTGCTTATGCTGATTATGTGTTTTTTCATTATTGTTGGTTTGTTTGTTTGTTTGTTTACTCTTTCGTTCGTTTTAGCATATTAAAACACACCTTAAGATGCTCATTTTAAGTTTTTCTTTTTGAAATAACCAAAACCGAAATTTTAACTTTTAGAAATACAAAGTTTATTTTAATGGCCAAAACTCGAAAAAAGGCAATTTTTTTGTGTTTTATTCTTTGTCTTTTCTTTGATTTTTCAAAATGACCAAATAAACTATAAAATGCGCTCTAAATATTTTCGATTTTTATTATTTTCACGCAGCAGCTTTGCTTTTTTTTCTCCTTTAATTTTTTCTCGTTAAAAAATAAATACAAAGTATTTAGATTTTAGTTAATTTTTGTTTTCTTTTTAAATGATTGTAAGTTAAGTCAATACCAGAACCCATAAATACCTAAATTTAACTACCATTAAATTACATAAAAATACAAGAATAATATAAAAAAAAGCAAGAAAGTAACATACTTGTATTCACAAGGTATAAAAGACCGATTGTCATTTTAAAAATGTCTCGTTTTTTTTTTTTTGTTTTTCTTATTTTAATTTAAAATTATGCAAAAATAGAAATGTTTTTTTTTTTTATTTAAAGGGAACCAAAAAAAAAAAAACTTTAAAATCAAACTAACAAATAAAACACCAAGCCAAACTCTATTCACATTCAAATTCAATCCGTCCGTAAACATCATGACTAAGAAAGAAAATAATCAGAATTAAAAGGAAAGAAAGAGAAAATAGAAAAAAAAATTCACTAAAAATTTACTGTCAATATAATAAATTAAATTCAACTTAAATATATGTATGTATATGTAAGTATATGTATAAGAGTGTATATACATATATGTAAATTTACTTTTTACGACAAAACCATACAAGAATTCAGACGCACGAAAATCTTGTTGTGAAGTTTATACTCATATACAATGCAAATGTCATTTTTTTAAAGCTCATTTAGTTATTTAAATATTTTTTTTTTGTAATTTTTTATTTTGTTCGTAACTAAAGTTGATAATACACTGGCAGTGATTAGAATTTTTTTTATATGCCTTTGTACACACTGTTCGCGAAAGATTCCTCATAGATTCTCCCATAATACTCTGTTTATTGCTCATTTTTGTTGTGTCCAGATTTGTGCCCAGGGTGTGACCCCAGGTCATTTTTGGCCTTCTGTCCGCGTTTATGTCTGAAATTTATTGTGATTTCCGCGATTGTATGTCTATAAAATAGTTAAATATCCTTAATTTTGTTCCGTGTCCAAATCGAGTGATCTCAATGCCGACCAAACTCTTCTGAATGCTAAACCAATTCCATTCAAAAGGTTTTCTCCCGTGGTTTAACCTGCAGTCGTTTTACGTTCAAGTCAAAGGTAAATTAATCTTGTTATGTTTTCTACAGTATTGTGCTAATAGAAATTTGAAAATTGTAGAGTACGGCCTGACCTTTAAAGAATTACTAAATTGTTGTTTTATAAATTCTAACTGTAATAATTTGTGGCAATACACTATTAATATTCCATTCTACTGAAATGTATTGAACTCTTAAGAACATTATACTATACTGTTTTGCTAAAGGCAAAAAATAATAAAATTAAAAAAAATATAGAAAAAAAAACCATAATACAAATTTTAAATCTAAGTTGGTTATAATGGGCTAATAAAAATGATAATTTTGAACTCTTTTAAGCATTAAATTTAAGATTTTTAATGTGTCATTTTAGTAATTCTTTAGAAACATTGAATTCGAATATCCACTCCAAATCATTTCCACCTGCACTGCATTCGAAAAATAACAAAAGAAAAGAGCAATTCTTTTTTATTTATATTATAATTTTTATATTCTGGAAAAGAATTAAAATAAATTTTATTTTAATAAAATAATCAAAAAGAAAAAAAAATAAAATGAATAAAAATTTTTTAAGTTAAAGTTTTTTTTTTTAATTTAGAATCATGAAATTTTAAACTTTGCATGCATGCACAATAATTCTTTGTTTACTACCGTATATATGAAATGTGTCGTTTTGAAGTTGAAAGGCGTTATAATAATGTCAATTCGTTTTAAAACACTTATAAATAGCGATTGTTGATTATAGATTACTGAAAAGAGATATGTGATATGTGTAATATTCACAGAACTGTCACATTATAAACGTGACAGCGGCAAAATTCACTCTGCCATAAAATTTTTGCGGCTGAAGTTGAAAAACCTGCCCATTTCTTCTCAGACAATGCCAATATTTTATTTCTTCTCATCATGCGAAGATTTTGTTATGTTTTCGGAAGTGTCGGAATTGCGAATTTTTAGACGATGCAATAATAAAAATGTTAGAGCAATTAATACTGTTAGAACGTCAGTAACACTTTAATCAATGCTTATTAATTTTAAAAACGTGTTAAATAGTGCTCAAGAAATTCTCACCAATAAATCAAAAATTAGCGGGAACCGTCTAATAATACGTACCCAGATGTTGCGTTTTAGCTGTATTGTTTTCTACAAGACATCAAATTATTAATATGCGGCTTTAATAAACTCTCCTCATAACTTTGATATTAAATTCTTTTTCAATATCCTAAGATTAACAAAATCAAACCTTCTCAATCCTCGTTTCGTTTCTTGTTTTTTTTTTATAGCTTCTGAATAATTGATGAAATTCAAATTCATTCCTTATACCTTGTCGTTCTTTCTTTCCTTTTTTTTTTTTAAATTACTCAAAGGTAGAAAAAATCTAAAAAGAAAAGAGAGAAAAAAAAAGAGAAATAAATAAGAATTTATGGCGTTACTAAATGCATTCTAATTTACACATTTTATACCAGTTAAAATACTTGGACATTACTGTAATGACAAGTAAATTGTGGCGTATGTGAACGGCATTTTAATTTTTATTTAATAAAAAGAAGTTTAAATTGAAAGAGAGAAACACATGAATTAATTAGAATTAAAAAAAAAAAACACTCGATTTTTTTTCTATTATTATTAAAAATACAGTAAAATTTCTACTTTATAAGACAAACACTTTTTAAGTATAATTTTACACAACTACTTTACTTTTTCTTATTACAAAAATTTTATGAGAGAATTTTAATCAAGGTCTTTTGAAAAAAAAAAACTGGGTACGTCAATAGTGTTATTTTTAAAAAGATTTATTATTGAAAATGAATTTAATTTAGAGATCAATTATAGTTGTGTTCCAATATACCATATAATAAGAAAATGTGGATTATTTTATCGTTATATAATCACGAGGTGATAATTATATTTGTTGTTGTGGCGATTATTTTTTTAGAGATTTTTAAAATTGATTATAAGTGTAGTGGATCTCGTATAAATAATTATAATTTCAAGGTTTCTCATTGATTATATAGCCACATAGATTGCAAAAATATATTATTTGTGCAGCTAGTTTTAATATATCTACTTATAGTATATTTTTTTTACTGAATTTTAAATAAATTTTAAAATATAATTGTATTTTTTAGTAAGAAGATGCAAGAACAAACTGTTATAATATGCAATTATCGATGGTATATTAGACCGCTCAATGCCAATTGTATATTAGTCGATGATACGAATCTATACTGCAATTGTGTGTTTCGTTTGGAAACTGACTAATAATGTATTTGTTATGACATCTGTCACAAATTTGTGAGCTGTGTTAACTTTGTGTCATGAAATTTTACTGTAGCAGAGAAAGATTGATTTTCTCCAAAAATGTTAAAAAAAATTTTAAATGAGCAGGCTGAAATACACTTTTTTTGTTTTTGGTTTATTTTACGTATTTGACAGTTCTATTTTAAAATTTCGATAAAAGTATAAATTATTACGAAAACAGGATTTTTGCTTAAAATTTTACACACATATTTTTGAGTGAGTGATATTTTTGAGTGCAATTATATCCGTGATGTTACCTAAATGTTTCTGTTTCATGACACAAAACTGTTGATTTTGTATCAGTAATGACAAAGCTCTTTTAAAAAAAAGAGAAATCTTGTATACAACATTAGAATAAAATACGATATGGTTTTGATTATTCAATTTTCTGGCATTTTTCAATTTGTTCACAAAATTTTATATAAAAATTTTTATAAATTTTTGTTAATAAGATATCTTTTGTTTGCTATAATATTTGACAAGAAGATTATATTTAATTTGTATTAAAATAAATCTATTGAGCACGATATAACAGTTACGATATAAGATGAAAAAATTATTACAATTGTTATAAAATTCCGAAAAACAAGTAATATTTGACAATGTTATGATTTTAACATAAAAAATATTTATGTGCGTAATGTCGACAAAATCAAATTATTTATCACCAAAAAATAAAGAAGTACTTATCTATTGTGTTGGTAATGTGATCCATTTAATGGTATTTTTATATTGTTTTGAAAATTTTAATTTATAATTTTCAATTTGTAAAGTGATGAAATCATTTATATTATATTTTGATTATTAACAAATATATAATCTTGAATTTAAAACAGTTTGATTAACAATTTATTGAAATTCAATTCAAATCATTCACATATAAGTCCAATTATTACAAATTTCAGAGAAAAAAAAAAAATTGACATAAAATAAATAATTTATTGTTTTTGAAATTTAATATAGTCTACATAATAAAAGAAAAATTTAAAAGAAATTTACTTAATCCGACTTTTTGTGTACAAATTTATATTCTACTATTACAAAAAACTGTTATACAATTTTAAACAGTGTTAAATATCTTTAAAATATAGAAGATGTAGGCTGAAATTTTTCACCAATAAAATGTATGGAATGCCTATATACACGTAATATCTTTAATTTAAACACCTAATTTATTTTTACCTTCTATTTTAATATTAATTTAATTGAATCTAATGAGCTTAAATTTTTATTTTGTTGCAATATATGGAATATTTAACTTTTATATATGACCAGTGTAATTGATAGTTAACGACATCTACCACCAAATTCATGAAGTAGTTGAGTTATTACCAAGGCTGAAAATAAATTCATTATCTAAAAATAAAAAAAAATCAATATAACGAACCAAACTCTTATACTCACTCTAAAGTTTGCATTCCAAAGGAATATCAAATTTTTTTATTAATAAAAATTTCATTTTCTTATTGCATCTTTTACAATTTATTTGACATGTGCTTGGAAAATCTAGGTTTGAAAATCACTTCGCCCTTCATTATAAGAATAAACGGCTTTAACGGATGTGATAGCTGATTTGTCAAAATATCGGTACATTTTGAGTGCTATTGGAAGTCTACAGTGGCCCTCATTATATTACACGAACTGGAATTCTGTTAATACAAAATCCCGTTAAGGATCGATTTTGATGATAGTCCGATAACGATCGATCTATTAACGACTTCAATGTCGTGAAGAAACAAGATGTAACTATGTCGCTACAACTCATTGTCTTTATAAGTTCTGTCCAAGCAAAAGCTAAACCTGTATAGTATGAAAGAAAAATTAAGTTTAGTTAACTTTCACCTAGAATATTTTATTCAATCAAAACCTATTGTTATATTAATTGTCATAGTTCGGTGTATCACAAATAGAAAATTATAGTGTCGAAAATAAAAAATAAAATTCGAAATAGTCGATAAATATTTCTTGTTATTCACTTTATTACTATGTTAATCCAATAAAACATCATTTTCTAAAAAAATTTTTATCTAGTATTTGCAAACATTCCACTCATATTTAAAATTAATTAATTCATATTGAAATCAATGAACTATTCAAATTAATGAAATTCTTATTTTAAAAAAAAAAAAAACACATAAATTATTAAAGTTTGATTTATAATAGGTTTACTGTAACATTTTTATGTCATTTAAATGTCTTCGTTTTTGTATGTATGTATATAAGAGAACCGACAATAAAAATGATACCTACATAATAATAAATTTTTATTTATGTATGTATAATGTTGTATGTACTATTTTGAATTCTGATTGAAAAATATCAAAAAAAAAAATTCATAAAAAAATTTTTATATTCTTGTTTAATTCGCGTTTTGTGGGAATTTTTATACGCTTTTAATTAATACATTATTTTAATATTCCTATATTTATATTTAAAAAAAAATATTATAATAAATAAAGAATAACACGAAATTCTCAGATATTTTAATATTAAAATTTCACATTTTTTCTATTTTTATTTGATTTTCTATGTATCGTATGAATAAATACAATGAAACGCCAGCCAGGATGATTTATTCATCAT
This sequence comes from Condylostylus longicornis, assembly GCF_029603195.1. Classification (NCBI taxonomy): domain Eukaryota; kingdom Metazoa; phylum Arthropoda; class Insecta; order Diptera; family Dolichopodidae; genus Condylostylus; species Condylostylus longicornis. The sequence goes on along the minus strand of NW_026578052.1, from coordinate 1,177,900 downwards.
AATATTTATTCATAAATCATATTATTGTATTGAAGACATAAAAATCCAATTATGTAGAAGTAGGTACTTCTATAAAAAATATTATTTTCTAAAGGAGAAAATAAAATATACCGATGACACAAATTTATTGATATCCTTCTCGTCAGTGCGTCTATGATGTTAAAATTTTCATGATTTTAGTTTAAACGCATTTTGATTTTATAATTGAGCTATAGTAAATTGTTCCTGTAATTCGTTTGTATTCAAGTTGTATCTATTTTAAATGTTGTCTATATGTGTTTACAAGAGTACATATGTGTAATTAATAATGTCTGTTTAAGGATTTGTATGAAAAGTAAAAGTATGGTTATTGATATATATTCAGTATAGGAAGGAAACTATAAATTGTGTTTCTGAGATTATGTTCTTGATTAAAAACGACCATTAGTTTGGGAGTTGTTGAATTGAATAAGATATATTGAAATTATAAATCGAGTTTTTTATATATACAAATAATAAATTTTTATGACTGCGAAATTTGACGACTATATAATTCGAGCAGTCAAATTTGCTTACTCAGTAAGTCAAGTAAACTTATCATATAAAACAGTTTAAGTGCGATAAACACATTTTTCGCAAGACTCGAAGTTTCAATTTTATGTAAGTAATTTGTAAGTGATGTTCGGGCGCCAGTATTTTTTTTTCCAATTCATTAAATGCAACAATAGTTTCAATAAATGCTTAAATTTAATGAGTACCTTTGATTATGCACTCACTTAACAAATCACATATATACTGTTTGGCGTTTCTCCGATGTTTCTGATATAGTGCATTTATTTGTGAATTGTAATACATTTAATTGTAAATTTTTATAAACACGAAATGTTATACTTATTTATGTCAATTATCTGATTAATAAAAAAATACAATTTAATCATTGTTTTTTCTACAAGTACGAAGCTTGAAGCTGGTTTTCAACAAGTAGTGATGAAGCTGATAACACTTGCGACTCGTTTGGTTTAAAATATTAAATTTTTGTTTTTGACATTTTTATTACCATGAAAATTCACCGACACTTTAATTATAGGTAGATAATTAGAATTAAATATTCTTTTATACGCTTCTCTATTACGATTTGTTTGTGATTTAATTAAAGCAATTTCTTCCATTTTGTTTATTTTGTTAATTTTCGAGAATCGAAATCATTTTTGTTTTCCTTTCTTTGTCCTTGCGTGCCCATCAAAACAATTTTATGTTTTACAATTATTATGTCATTCAGAAATCACTTTTATCAAATCATTTGAACTGATGGTTCACAAACAGACAAAGAGAGATTTTGTATAATTTTATTTGCCATCATAAAATCAATCTTTATATCGGATTTAGTATTCATAATATGTAAGAGTGTGTACATCATGTACACAATCGAGTAGCATGTCTTTAATTATCATAAAAACTTGATGAATAATTGGTTTATATTTAGCTGGACCCTTAGGCATTTCATCCTAGTTAGATTATATGATAGTCCAAAAAAATTAATTAAGATGCCATCGTCAAGGCAAAAATACTGGAATTATTTTCTGACATAATGAAAAATTACAATATTTTTATAATGAAATGAGTAACCTTTGACAAACGTAACCCTGCTTACATAATATTGTGATTAAGCAGAAAAGCAAAGAAAAATCATCATTTTTTTTAAGTATTTTAATTAAATTTTTATTTTTGTTTAATTTTTTTGTTTTAATTTTTGTTTTTTTGTTTCTTTTATGATATAATAAAATTTTTGTTTTGTTTTTTCGTTATTTTTTAATATAACAATTTTTTTTGTGTGTGTTTGTTCAAATTTTTTCTCTATATCCAAACTTTTTATAAAATAATATCAGTCACTATAAATGATTTACATAAATTCATTTAATTGTTTAAGATTTCCTTTGATTTTTTTTTTGTTTTAATAAATATTTACATAAAATATAATTTAAATTTATTATTTCTTCTTCTACTTAATATAAAAATTTTATAGACAACGTTTTTTTTTTAATTATAATAAATCTTATAATAAATTCATTTAATTTTTATTAATTTTTTTTTTTTAATTTTTTTTTGTATTTTTTATAATTTTATTAAATTAATTAAGACAAAAGAGTTTATGACTTCAGATAATATAAATTATTAATGTAAAAAGTGTGTATTTTAATTAGAAATTTCCTCAATAATTTTTCACATATCAAATTTGAATTCCAAATGAGTTTTTGTTTTATTTTCTATTAATATTTTTTTTTTGGTATTTTTACCATTGATTTGATTTTATTTGTTAAAGATATTATGTATTTAAAATGTAACAATAAATAATGGGTGATTTCTACTTTTATTTGTAACATCCCTGTCATTTTTGACGATTCTTTACTGTTGTTAATCGATTCAATTTGATTTTCAATGCTCTCAAGTTGTTATTACTTAACTGGCGCCTGAATAAGGGTCTCAAATAGCATTTAACTATTAATAATAGTGTTTTGGGTTCTGTTTCAAACTTTATACATATTTCTGTCGAAATCGTAGCCGAAAATCTGTCAAAATCTGAATTACATATATTCGCTGATTCGATGAATCGATTGATTTGGATCGATTAATTTACCGCACAAAAAAATACAATTAAATTTTTGAAAATTATCTGATGTTTTTCTTAAAATTTCAACAAACCCAATGCTTGGAAAATCACCTATTTTATTTGAAATAAAAATTTTTATTGCATATATATTGGCGTTCTATATATGGAATTTTAATCTTTTTTAAATGAAATTATGTATGTTAATATGGTGTTGAATATTTTGTATTAATGTTTCCTGTCTTTCGAATTGCACGTATACGAATATAAAATGCCTTATGCATAGGCACATCTATACATAATTATTATAAATGCTATATATTTTGAATTAAAATTTAGATTTTTATATAAAAGGGTATAGAGGTCAAATTATTGTATAATAATTTAATTAAAATGTAATAATTTATAAATGTGATCTACCTACTGATTTTGTCACTACTATATACGAATAAGTGTTTAATATAGTAGTAGCATTATGTAAATTTTTATAAATTTGAAATAAAAGAGAAAATAACATATATTTTTTTTTTCAAATTCGTGTATAACACACACAAAATTGTGCGTTATAGGAATATTTTAATTTTTATATAAAATAATTGGATATTTTTGATATGTCAAAGTTTTTAACATTAAAAAAATTATTCAAATATTAAATTTTGTGTTATAAGATTGAAATTAAGACACAAAATAAGTATGTTGGTAATGTAACAACTAACGAAATGTCAAAACCCCAATATGGTTTTGAAAAAAATGACGATCAATACTATCTAACAAAATTAATATTAATTGAATTGTACTGAAAATTTTGTATGTATTTCAGTGTTATTTAGAGCATTTTAATAAGTAAGATTCAAATGCTCATTTTTTAGTTTGACTTGTACTTAATTTGACATATTTTTTTATTTTGACGGTTGTATGTTCTTTTATAAAGTGATTGTGAACGTGCATAACAGACAAAATATCAAATTTGACATGAGGAATAATATTGAAGAATAATTTAATTTTTAAATTTTTTATTATTTTTATTTTTCTCTTACATTTTTGTTTTTCATTTAATATTTATTTACATTTTTTAAATTTTTAATTATCATTTTCATGAGTATTTTATGCAGAATTTTGTTATTTTTTTTGTAGTAAATAAACATTACTTATTTACAATTGAATTTAAGTTTAAATTTCATTCTTTTGTTTGTTTTTTGTTATTCTGTTTAATTTAAATTTAATTGCTAATTAAGTATTTTAGTATATTTATATAATTTTTATATCACAAATCTTATTTTTATTAATATTTTATTTACTATAGTTTATAGTGATTTTTAATTCTAGTTTTATGAAATTTTTTTTTTCAATAAACAAACAATTTAAAACATTTTTATTATTAATGTCAGTTTATAATGTCAATTAAATATATAGTAATTGTTGATTTAATTGTGAAATGAAGACTTCATATAAGTGTGATTTGAATCCTTCAATATTAATTGAAGGAAACGTAATAAATTTTTGACATATAAATAAAAATACAATGTCAAATTTTATAAAAATATAATATTTAATTTTGACAAATAAATTTTCACTTTAAAATAATCTTGAGTTCCATAATGCAATTATATGATTTTCAATTCAATTTAAAAATTAATTTTGACACCGAATATATTTAAAGTTATTTTACTTCCATATACAGCTTTGGAAAATCTATAAAATTACTAACTATTTTTAAAACCGGAACCCAAATACAAGCTATAATCGAAAATGCGAAATAATTGTTTTTCGGTAGCAAAAATAATTTAAAATAAATTTTAAACAAATGTCTAATATTATTACGTTGCATATACATACAGTTCACGTTACAATGAGTGAAATCATTTCGGAATGCAAATAAGCATAAGCAACCTCTCAAAACTTATGTAGGTAATTATTTTTTTTTATTTAAACATTAATAATGTGTTCAAAATATCTAATTGTTTTCACTAAAATAAATAAAAATTGAACTTCTATGCATGCATCTGTATAAAGGAGAAATAATTACATCAAATTTTAAATTGTAATTGACATTTCACTGACATTTATTTTGTCAAAAAAAAAAATCATTCACAGTTTGCTTTCTTTTTAATTTATTTTCTAAATAAGTGAAAATTGCCTACACTATGAATAATTTTTTTCTTGTTTAGATCGAAGGAATAACAAAAATTGTTTCAATTTGTTCTTTTTGTTTTCATAAATAAATCTTATGTGTCTTTTCTCTTTATTTACAAAATAGTTTACATTTAAAATAAATGTTTTTTCTTTTAATATTTACATAAATTAATTTTCCTACATTTTAAAAATATACAAAAATCGAATGAAAAAAAACAAAGAAAAAAATCACTTTTTTCTTTTTGTTTTTGAAAAAAGAAAATTGAAAAATTCAATATTCATTTTCATCTTAAACTTATACAATAGGAAGCTAGCGCCTAAAAAGTCTTTTGTTTTATTTCTTTTCTTATTGAAATTTACATAAATTCCTCCATTGTTATTATTTCTTTTTAAATAAGATTATAACGTATGAAAAATTGTAAAAATTTCTACAATAAATATTTTTCGTTTCTTTTCTTAAATTTTAATTTAATTCTATTTACATACCAAAGGAAAAAAAATTTTATGGATATAAGAAAATTTTAAAAATAAATTTTCCTAAAAATAATTTTCCCTTCGTTTTCACAAAAGAAAATAACAGAAATGTCCCCCGTTCTTTCTTTCTGGTATTCCTGTCTTTATAATTTTGTTTTTATATATGAATGGCAACTGTCCTGGGTGATGATCTTGTTGTATTATTTGTTGTCCCCCTATTTCCGCCTACTAAAAGAGGCTCTTGTTGTGGCTGCTGTTGTTGTTGTTGTTGTTGTTGTTGTGACTGTTGCTGATGCTGTTGTGATGAATGCTGTTGTTGTTGCTGCTGATGCTGCTGTTGTTGTTGATTTGTTGGATTATTTATATTACGATTAATACTACGACGTACTGATGCAGAAGGAACATTAATTAAATTTGATATAAGTGGTGGTCTATTTGTTATCGGTGGTACTGCTGGTGGTATAATTTGTCCTCCACCTCCTCCTAAATTACTATTTAATTGTGTTGTTGTATTGTTACATTGAACTGGACTAGTAACATGTTGTTGCGAATGTTGCATATGTAAATGATTATGATGTTGATGTACATTATGATGGTGATGTATATTGTTATGATGTTGATTTATATGTGAATGATGTTGTATCATTGGAAACATATTTAAACTATTATTTACATTTGGATTACAATTAATTGGTATACGTTCATGATTACTTTGTACATCGGGTAATGCAAAACGTAATTTCTCCCAAAATAATTTATCACCCCATTGCAAATATGTATTAGTTTTTAAATATAATCTTAAATCGGGATCTAAATCTTTTAATGGTGGTAATTCACCAATTAATATTACAATTAAACGACGTTTACGATCTCTTAATACTTGATGATGTGCTGTTTTAAATTCATAACGTGACCATTCGGTTTTTATAAAATTTTCCGATAATATCATTATTGTACGCCTTGAATTATCAATTGCATGTGTTAAAGTATCAGGTAATGAATAAACACCATTTATAGGAAAATCTCTATAATGTAAACATAATTTATAACGTAAATCACCGGTTTCTTCTAAAATTGGTGCCAATTCCTCTAAAACAAAATGTTCATCTTTATTACTATATGAAACGAATGCATCGAAAATTTTTTCTTTTTCATTTTTGTCAACATCCAAACTTGCATTATAAAATAAACGAATACCGAAACGTGAATGAAACCAAACACGCATTTCTTGTCGAAATATAAATATGAATAATATTCCAATAATAATTAATAGGAAACTACCTGCTATCATAAAAGGTATATATCCTTGAACTCCTCCTGTATACGGAGTTAAAATTAATTTTTTTCTTATGGTATTATTATAAAAATTCTCATTACCATAAAACATATTTTCATCGTTACCATCGTAGACAACATTGTTATTACCAATTATATTATTATCATGATCGTTACCATCTATGTTAACATTCAATTCATGCTTGCATATTAATGTTCTATGACTATTATTCCCAGTTGCATTTATCGTTTTTGGTGGATACAATAATGCATCTATCGGTTCAATTTTATTAACAATTGTTTGTAATTGTTTTGGATCTTCTGGAGTTAATGTTATTGTACAATAGATTTCTTTAATATCTTTAATATTATTTTTTATTTTACTATATTCTCGGAATATTGAAATAAATTTACAATCACATTGTAATGGATTACCAGCTAAATGTAAATCATTAATATATGGTGGTAGAAATTCCCATAATGTAAATTGATTCATTTCATTATTATCTAAACGTAATACTTTCAAATTATGTAAATTTGTGAATGCATAATTATTTATATATGAAATTTTATTATTTTGTAAATATAATTCTTTTAAATTTTCCAGACCATGAAATTCATTACCATTTAATTTTTGTAATTTATTTTCATTTAATTGTAATATTTCCAATTCTAATAGACCGTAAAATGTACGATTTAATATTGTTTCAATATGCGAATTATTTAAATATAAAAGTTTTAAACGTTTACGTCCCAAAAATATATGACTAGTTAATTCAGGAAACTTATTACCATCCAAATATAATTGTGTTGAATCCATTGGTATATGATTTGGTAATTGATTCGTATAACCAGATTTTGAACAATCTACAACATTTGTTGTCCATGTTTGATCATGAAAACATTTACATTTACTTGGACATTCCATTTTACAATCACATGTACTAAATTCACAGCATTGGCATAAGGCAAAACAATGTGATTCATATTTGCATAAAAATTCATTTGATTTTGTTTCAATCAATGGTACATGCATACGATCACGTTTATATGATAATTTACATTGTATATTCTGTAAATCCATTAATTTTGGTTGAGTTCTACTAGTATCACCAATATTTGATGTCTTTTGTAACCAATCTAAATTGCAATCACATTTAAATGGATTACCACCAATATAAAATTCAGGAATTTTTTTATCATCTTGTATTGGAGATAAACGTAATGCATTCGGTTCCAATGTTGTTAATTTATTACCAAATAAATCTACTCGTGTTAAATTGGTTTTCTTAAAGAATGTATACGGTTGTATTTTTGATATTAAATTATCATTTAAATATAATAATGAGACACTATTTGGTATTGATGTTGTTGTTATTTCGGTTAAACTATTTGAGCTAGCATCAAATGTACTTAAAGAAAGCTCCGATTCAATTTCAAAGTAATTTCCTAATTGGGATATTTTATTTGCATGTACATCAAGCCATTGTAAATTTGTTGGTATGGTTGAGTATTCAAATTTTTCTAAATTATTATCAGATATATTCAACCAAACTAAATTAGGTAATTCCAAAAATAATCCGTTTATTGACTCTATAAAATTACCATCTAAGCGTATCGCTTGTAATTGTTTATTTTTATCAAATGAACCCGGTTCAATGAATTTTATTTTGTTTTCTGATAAATTTAAAATTTGTAATGATTGCATTTTATCGAAATAACCTTTCTTAATACGTGTTATTTGATTTTCAGTTAATCGTAATCCATATAATTTTTCCATATATAAAAGACTTGTATTTTCAATAGTTGAAATAGTGTTTTCACCGATATCAAGCGTTTTTAACCATGGTACAAATTGTAAAGCAGTCGGTATACTTGCCAGTTTATTACCATTTATATGAAGATCTTGTAAACTAGAGCAGTTTTTAAATGCTAATAAACTTATAGTTGATATTTTATTGTAATCCAATGATAACACTAATATCCCATATAATCCACTGAAGGTAAAATCACTAATATGTGTGATACGATTATTTGATAAAGTTAAAGTATGAAGATTTGATAATTCTGAAAAAGTTTCTTCTGGTATATGATCTATGAAATTATCTTGTAATCGTAATACTTGTAAACTTCTTAAGCTTCTAAATATAAATGGTTCCAATTTATTTAATCGATTATTCGATAAATTTAAGAGCATTAAACGTTTTAATCCAAGAAATGTATGTGAATTAACCCATTGTGAAGTTAACTCATTATTTGATAGATCCAAAACTAAAAGTTCTGCCAAATCAACAAATAGGCCGGGTGCAATAACGTTCATACTATTATTTTGCAAATATATTTCCCGGATATATCTTGTTTCAGAAAATAAATCTGGTGGCAAATTTTGTAATTTGTTTTGACTTAAATCAACAAAACTGAGTGACATAAGACCTTCAAAAGCTCGATCAGCAATAAAATTTAATTCATTGTGTTTTAAATTAAGCCGTCTTAAGCGGCTCAAAGCTGACAAAATAGAAGTTTGTAAACTAGCAATTTTATTATAAGATAAATCAATTTCTAACATTGATTCACCGCATATTTTTGATTTTCGCATTGTATTAACATTTCTCGAACTGAAACGAAAATTTGTGATATCTTGAATTAAATTATTTGATATATTCAAATTATTAAGAATTTTTAATGGACAAAATACACCGTCTGGTATTGTCCAAATATTATTTTCGCTCAAATCCAATACTTGTAACTGACGGAAATCATTAAATACATTTGCTGACATTTCCATGTTCATTGATGACCAATCAGAATTATGAGTTTTTACAGTTAAATTTCTTAAGTCAGATAATCCACGGAATGAACCTTCAACCAAATTACCCAATTTACAATATTCGATTGTTAACGCACGTAATTCAACTAAATTTTTGAAGCTTCCCGGATTCAAACTACTTTGAAAAAACAGCGTATCGTTACATTCTAAACGTAAACGTACCGTGTTTTGCGGTTGTATAACACTAAAATTCGTATTTTCAAGTTCACTATTTATTGTTCGTAATTGACAAATTAGTGTTATATCTGTTTCAAAATCACCGGCCCAACGACATTCATCCGGCGCTTGATATAAAACGACTTTACTTAATGCGGCGCCGAGTACTGTCCACGCCACCGTTAAAATTATGGTTAAAACGGAATATTTTTTACCAGAAAACATTGTCGCTTTTTTTTATAACAGTTTCTTATGTTAAAATTTATTTTTTACTAAATTTATACTTATTTGTTTTTATGAAATTTTTAAAATATATTCCATTTGAATTATCGAAAAAATCGTGTTTTTTTTTTATTTTTATTAAAATAATATTTTTTCTCGATATTTTTACTTTTTATTTTCAAATCATTTTATAACTTTTTTCCTTATATTGCCACTTTATATTTTTCAAAATATTTTCAATTTTTTTCTTTTCAAATTTATTTAAAATATTTTTTCTTCATTTTAATATTTTTTTTAATTTATTTTTAAAGAAACTTTAATTTTCCAAAAAATTTTATATGGATAAAATTAATTTACAACCATTCTTATTATTTTATATGAATAATATTAAAGTATTAAGTTATCCATTAACTTAAAATGAAAATAAAAAAAAATTGTAATCCAATTTTGGTAGCGAGCGCATGCGTCCCATTCGAATGTTTCTCAGTGACTGAAGAAAATTATGGATGATCGCTCTTGAAATATACCGCAATACAACTGTAAAAATGAAGAAAAAAAAACATGGAGTTTGATCGATTTTGTTATTGCTACGTTTTTCTTAATGTTTTCTTCATCATTTCTCTCTTCGCTTTAAATAAAGTAACGAAAATTCATGAAATAGAGAGAGCATTTTTGGATTAATATTTTTTGAGTGTTTTTACCTGAAGTAAAAGGCATTAAAATTATTGCTGATGAAGAACGGAAGGTGCTACCGTTTTTATTCGGTTGTAGTTTCATTCAACTTCCCTTTGGAAATATAAATTATTATCCGCTTGTTGTATTGTTAAAAATTTAAAAAACGTGTTATGTAATATCTCATACGAATCATTTTCATCTTAATTTTTAAATTACGCAAAAAAATACTTTTTTATTTGAGAGTGTCATCTCTCACTTAACCAGTGAGAGATCATGCCATTCTTTTTTTTGAGCAAACAAGGACAGGAGACCACTGGAAATGTTAGATAATCCCTACGTAAATAAGCAGTTCATCCAAACCCATAAAACTGTTGGAAGTTATTTATACTACTCGCGGGTCTCAATGGTTTTCCTAAAGCAATTAATATGGGCATCTACAATGTTGAAGTGCAAGTAATAGTAAGCTTTTCATTTAGATACATATGTAGGAGTTTCAGAAACCCATATTTTATACACGAGTTTATGTTTTTACGATTTTATGTTTTAATTTTTCTAACCCTACCTTAACAACGTTACCGATTCTAGTTAAGTTTTTATTTGTTTTAATTTGGCTGTTGTTTTATAAAAATCTATAAAAATTTTGTTTCTCTTATGAAAATGACGTTGAAATCAATTGCTTTAATTTACAAAGTCGAAAGTATGTAAGTTGAAAATGCAAATTGAAAATCTAAAACCACAAAAATGGAAGAATTTTCAAAACTTCATTGCATCTATCCGTTTTGTGCTACACCTTTTAAGGTAGAACTTTTGATTGTTATAATTTGTAGTACTTGAACTTTTGTCAACTCCATATCCGGTCATGTGTAAACTCCCTTTTATTAAATTCAAACGACAACATTCGTACCTGTCCAGATAAATAGTAAATAAATGAATTAAAAAAACATAAAAGGAAAATATCAGAAGAGAGAATGAGAAAAAAAACTATGCTTAAGCAAAAAATGCTACGGGCTTAAACTTTGTTTTTTTTTATACAATATTGTTAATTAGAAATCTAACTCAGTTCTAAAAAACTTAATAATGAGAGAGAGAGAGAGCATTTTTTTTAAAGAGAATAATTACATTTTCACTTATACAAGCATAATTTACCATCGCGGTCATCAATGGTTGCACAAATTTGTTGCGTTTATTTTAAAAGAATTTTGATTAAAAAAAAAAAATTTTTTTTAACTAAAGACAACAGTTGTTAATTTTTAACCATGTTCTTTTTCTGTTATTGTGGTAGTATTTATACTCATTGGTTTTTATTTCATCTGTTGATAGTAAAAAAAAGTAAAATATAAATTACTAAATGAATAATATTGAGTGAGAGAGAGTAAATTTTATTAAGTTGTGCTGTTAAAATTGGAGAGAAAAAAAAAATAAACAAGAAATTTAAGTAAAGGAAAAAAAAAAGAGAACTAACTGAAGAATTTGTTTTTTATTTGTTGTTGTTGTTTTTGTTATTTTTATAACTGAGCAATTATTATATTTTTTACATATGTTTGTATATAACTTTAAAAAAATTAGGTGATTTTTTCCTTAACAATGCACAAAAGGGTTAAAGGTAAAAAGTTCTAAATTAAAATTTTCTGCAAAATTAAGGAAATTTTTTACTGAAATGTCAAAAAATTTAACAGATCACGTAACACATTCATTATTAAGGAACAGAAATCAATTGAAACTATTAAAAAGTTGTAAATTAGAAGGCCAATTTTCATTGTAGAGTGCAATGAACTTTCTATTAGTGACATGACAGCTGTCATTGATTGTAGTATATCCAAAGTGCCTGCACTTTAAGCTTATATATAGTATATCAAACATTATCAAATTACCTGTAATGATTCAAGAGCTGCTGAATAAAATAAAATAAACCAATTTTGGCCAAATATATATTTGCAAATGTTTAAGATCCGGAACGTATCACATGGTATCCTCTATTGTAATGCACCAATACATCTTATTTTGTGGACCGTATTATTGTTCCTTCTCTTCAAGCTTATACTAGTTTGAAATTTAAATCTAAGTACGAGTATGTATATATTTTAAAAAATTTTTGAACTAACCGATATTACGAATCCCGCGACCCCGAGTGGGTAATGATATTTGTTTGTGAATTCCCCTTAATTTCGAAACTTTTATGTGTACTTGTAAAATGTAGATAAAAAAAATTTTTATTAAGATTTTTAATTTTTGATAATTTAAACCTTCTCCGACCATCGTTTATCATAATCAGTTGCGCGATTCCTTACGTAGATTGGTAAGATACTTTTCACACACATAAAAAGAGTTATGAGGAGAATTTTTGTTATTATAGTTTTTGTTTTTTTTTTTTTGTCTACCGCCTTTGGGTATTTTTTCATAAATTTTATTTACTTCAATTTTAATACAACATTTGTTCTTTTACGTTAACGTTAACGTTGTTAAGTTACATACATGCATATGATATTGTTTGTTGTTATATTGTTATTGAAAAAAAGAAGAATGACGGCTGCAGTTGCTAAAAGCAGGTTGAGATTTTTTTCTCTTTTTTTTTTTTTCTTTTTTAATTTTTTAAAGTTGTTTTGAACGCTTATTGTTGTCAATTTTTTTGATTTTTAAGTTTTTCTTCTTGTATGTTTTATTTACAGATGATGGAAGTAGAGCTATCATACCTGTTAATAGGGTTTCTTAAAATTATTCTTGTTTTTTTTATTTTAAATAAAAAATTACCTTTTTTTATTAATCTCTCCTGGTTTAGAGCAATAACAACCCATGTGTATGTTATAATTTTTTATGTACTTTCAATGCAATTATTATACAAACGTGCATATTTGAGTTTTCACAAAAAAAAAAAATGAGATATGAAAACTCTTTCGGAATAAATCGTGTTCGTATTTAATTCAAAAATTATATTTTAGTGAGATTTTATTTTGAGATTTACAGAAAGAAAAGAAAGCAAAAAAAGAGAGTCGACTCGATGATATTAAGAAGTAAAAAATTTCTAATTTTTATTTTATTCTCAATTACAGTGAACGGGATCTTAATTGAGAGTATGAAAAAAAGTGCTCTGTCCGTGTACTTATTTAAGTTCTACTGTACTGTAAAGTTAAAGTAAACTTTATTGTGTCTCGTTATAATAAATTTTAAAAATTAAATTTTTTAATTTTTCCAAAAAAAAAAAATTGCATACACAATTTCCCGAATTAATTTCTTGTACCTAAATTCTCTCAATATTAAAATTATTACTGTTCACTAAATGTGTTGATTTGTATGCATGTATGTATGTATGTATGTATGTATGCATGTACGTAAGTAATAAACAAAATTGTTGATTAATTTTCTAAATTTTTTAAACAGCTGTTGCTTTTTTTAATTCATTTTTCTTTACAATTTTATTTGGTTTTTTGAAAAAATCATACACACATACTTACATGTACATATGTGCTTCTCTATTACATAATACGCACAAACACATATGAAGCGAAAAGAAAATGTTTCATGTTTAATTTTCATGTTTTCTTGATGAGTATAGAATTGAGAGTCGTCCCTCTTCAGAAAAACTTCTACAACAAAACCATTATGAATTGGTTTAGTACCTAGAATTTCATTTCATCAATAGATTAAGTATTCCGTTGGTTCTTTTTCTGTTTTTGTTTTTTTTTTTTAATCAACATTACAGCATTTTTGTTGCTGTTGTTGTAACTGCTCGCTGCTGCTGCTGTTGTTATTGCTCCCGTACTACTATGACTTGGTAAAAATATTGAAAATTTCTTTTTTTTTTTTATTCTAAGAAAAGAAAAGAAAAAACTATAAAAATTTTGAAACAAAAAAAAAACAAAATTAAAAACAGTAAAAGAATCTGTTATATAAAATTAAAAAACAAAAAAAAACAAAACTTAAGAATAAAGAAAAGCAAATCAGTTAACGAGGATAAGAAAAAGAAAGAAAAGAGAAATGTCGCAATAAAACATAAAGAATCTGTGGGAGAGTTTATGACCAATTTGGAGAGTTTTAATGATGCAAAAATATTATTAGGCGGAACATGTCATGAATATAAATTAGGAGAAAACTAGATGTAGTTAAATTTTAACTATAAAAAAATAAAAAAAGAACAGAATAAATTTTAAGAAAAATCTGAAAATAGAAGAAGAAGGAAAGAGCACAAAATTATTTTAGGTGAAATTATTATTGTGGGGTACGCGTTTTTTTTTTAAATTTATACATTTGATGGGTGGCATTTGATTTTGATTTGTTTATATAGTGTTGGCTATTGAGATTTTAATAAAATACTACTTATATTTTGTAGAAAATTTTTTATACTCGTGATTTTATAAATTACGTTACGTTTTACCCATTACGTTTTGTTAACACATGCGATTGTGTAGAAAATTAATTATTTTTAGATCAAATTTGCAAATTTTTCAATTATGAAGAAAATTATCTAATACTTAAATTCAGAAAAGCTTTAATTTTCTAAATCTGATCAAATATACTATAAATTTAATAAGAATATGCTCTCGTACGTATCAACTTTTGCGGCGCTACAGTATTGCGGTTGCGGTGATAAACCTTTGATGAAAATTATATTTAAACATTATACTCGTATGTACGTTTTTCTACAACAGTCCTTGCCCCTATATCCCCTTTCAATTGATTAAAATCAAAAAAATCTTAAATACCTATATCATTTTTTAATTTTAATTAAATTTTATTTGAAATTATTTTTAAAATTTAATTGTTTCACTTATACCATTCATTAAATTATACGAGTATATTTTATTCAAAAACCTTAGAATTAAGGGCAATTAAAGCAATCGAAGATCTTATTCCCGTTTTTTCAAATTTTATGCAATTGAATTAAAAATTTAATCTTATCTCTCAATATTAAGGTTAATTTTAAAAACCGAGATTGAAATATTTCCGCATACTTACCGCATACCTGTACAAACATAAAATATAATAACAAGCTTAATTGTATAATTAATTAATTTCTTTTAATGAATTTTTAAATTGAAAATCTCATAATGTTCAATTTAAATTTTAATTTTTTCGTTGATTGAAATTTTTTCCTATATAATTACAATAAAAATTTATTAATTTTAAAAATGTTAACGATTCATTTACTTTGGTATTTCATTTTAATTTAAATATCACGTAAATTCATAATTATATTCTTAAATCATTATTATCCTTTTCTGTTAAACATTAAGACCGTGTTAAATTACACACTTATTCAAAGTATTAAAGTTGTTTTCCACGTCTGTAATAGATCGCTCACAAAATGTTGGTAACCAACTATAAAATACCTAGTATTTTAGAATCAGAAATCAAAAAATTATAAGAGTTGTAAGTGAAAGAATAAAAATATTCAAAAACTGAGTTAACGGACGGAAGGGAATCAGAAAAATTAAAATATAAAAAAAAATACATTAATTTTTTTCCAACTTTTTGGAAAAAAAAAAAATAAACACAAAATGAAAATATCATAAAAATTTGTAAATTTTAAAAGTAAATCACGTTTCACAAATGTTTACTGGTTTTACAGTGATTTATTTAGAGTGATTTTATCGTTTTTATTTCGAAAAAAAAATTTTTTTTATGTGTATACCCATTTATGTGCTATTATTATATATATATACAAGTACATTTATATTGTATTGTTATGCTTATATGTTAAAATAAACACAAGCTTTATTTGAAGTGATTTTCCCGACTTACTTATTCGGCTTCGTATTAAAAATATTTTTAATGTTTTGTTTGAATTGATTTACGTGATTTTTCTTGCAAGATCACTGAAAAAATTTAAGCATAATTAAAAAATTCTAAATTTTAAAAATATGCAAACTATAGGCAAAATTTTAATTATACTACATTATTAGAACTGAGTGCGTTCAATATGTAAGATAGTGTAACACTCAAAAACTGCTATTCATTAAATTTACGAAGAGTTCGTATAAAATGAAGTGTTGTAAACGTGTAAAATCTAACCTGTAAATTAAATAGTTCAAATATTAGTTTTTCACAAAAAATGTAGAGCCATCTGTCAGAGAATTAATGAGAGTAATTTTTAGCTACTGCATACTGCTTTTTATATAGTAGATAATGTTATAGACGTTGAAGTGTTATACACATGCATTTTTATATGTTTGAAGTTTTAAATACTCAGGCTATAAGCATATTTAATCGGAATTCATTTCAGAACTTGACAAATACAAAATTTTGAATGACTTTTCCTACTGAATCATAATCAAAATGCAAAGCAATGCTTCAAAATTTAACAATATTATTTATGAAATATTATATAGTGAACTAACTATATTTTATATCTACTGTACAATCGTCCAGACAACAGATGCAAAACTTTTGACAGCCAATATATTTTAAAATTAGAAAATATACAGTGCTACTTTGTAGTTGAATCTTTATTTTTTCCTCTTCTCCCGATCTTAATCGAAAATGAAGCGTATTTTATTTTTTGCGGCTGTCAAATTTTGAAGTTCTTAAACCGAACGCATAATTTATTTAATTTTCATTCTCTACTATAATTAACAAATTTTTATTTAATTGCTTTTAAAATTTTTATTATTTGTGTTTGCGGACCCGATCACACAATTTTCTATTTATTATCGGGACAGTAACTATAATTAGTATTATACAAAATAATATTTATAACTTTTGTATTGTAGTAAATTTGCCGCAATTTCTGTTCAACTTACCGCTCAACTAACCAAATATTATACTTAGGTACACCGCTCTCAAAAAAAAAAAAAAAGAATACATTATAATTTTATGTAAATCACGTTATAGAAATAAAACGAAATTGTTTAAATAAAAGCGAGTATTAAAAATCATAAAAAATTTTTAAGTAGCTGTTAGAGTACTCCAATTTTGTGTTTTTCATAAAATTTACTTAGTATTGTGACTAGTATATAGAAGTAGTAAGTATAAAAGGTAAAAAAGAACAGAATAATAGAAGAAAAAAAGTGTATGAATGAATTTTAAAAATTTTTAATGTTTTTCTTGTTTTCTACCGTTTTTGGAATTTTAAAATTTGTAATTTTTTTTTATTTGGAATTTAAATTTGGTTTTTCTTCATTTTTGTGTATAAATTTTGTGTAAAATGATCACGTCAATTTCAAATTTCTTAGATCTTAAATCATGATCTGTTTGTATATTGGATGTTTTTAATTTGTTAATATTTTATTCATTTTATATTCTTGAATTTTCTTATTATTCTTCAAAAATAAAAAACATGAATTGAATATATTTTTTTTTAAAATGAATTGTGAAAGATTTATTTGTAAAAAAAATTACATAAACCTATTATGAAATTTAATTAAATCTTTTTTGAAAAATGACTGTGTAAAAGGTTTTGTTTAATTATTCACAAAATATTTTTATAATTGCACGAATTTAAAAAAAAAAAACATTAAGCAATTACAGAAAAATAAATTTTCATTATGCAATTTAGAATGTAAAATTGTTTTCAAATTGAACGCAAAACCTGATTTGCCAAAAAAATTTAGTTTGAAATTCTGGTAACACTATGATGCCACGTTCAGAAGTTATTAAATTAAGAAGACTTGCAATATTTTTCTAAATTTTCCAGAAATTTTTAAAATTTCGAATATAGTTAAAATATTACTATCAAAATTTGGCAGCACAAAAATTTCTAACTCAGCAGTTACCAAAAAGCTTTCAAAATGAAGTGACATCCGGGAATAATGTCAACGAATTTTAAAGAATAACACTCACAAATAATAATAGTGAGCAACTAAACAGTAGAAAACGTCAAAGATGACATCACCACATCAGGAATTTTCAAAATTGGAAGAAATAAAGGTGGGCATTGTTAAGTAGTGGAATAGATAGTTGGAATAGTTCGCCGATAGAGGAATAGTTGGCCAAATATTAATCGAATCATAAGCCGGCCAACTATAAAGCAAAACATCTGTCGACTAACTATCAGTCGAACATTTATAAGCCTCGAAAAGAGGGAATGTAAAATAATGAATGTAATGGAGTCGCATTGCACTATTCTAAGCACCAGGATTTGATCATAATATTTTGTTCAATAAAATTTCAATGTAAACTTTTTCAAAAGGATTAACATCCGAAAAACCTATGTAAATTTAAATCTAGCAAATCAGAATTATTTTTAGTTGAATCAGTCAATTGTTAAAAATAAAAATAAATTTATACACTAAAAGATAAAGCATAAGTATGAACGATCGTATAGAAGTGTTTCATCTTCACAAAAAAATTTTTAATTCAAATTCGTATATGTAGGTATGATTTATCTAAATGAATTCATAATGAAGTTCATAGTTCGCTAATTATAATATAAAATAGATTAATTATATGGATAATAAATTGCTTATTTCAACCAGGATTTTCTTCTTTTCAACAATTTCCGTTTTTCTTTTGTTTTCTAATTATCATTCAACTTGTATGTACATGTGCATGTGTAATAATAAAAGTCAACTATATACTGATTTTAAAAGAGACAGAAATTAGTTCATACAATATGTGTGTATGCATGTAGCAGGCATTAACATACTTCATTATTGTGCATTATTTAACAACACCGTCATGTATGTATTTAGTTTAGTTCACCCTCAGGAATTTGATTTCTACATGTTAGAATTGTTTTTTTTTTCTAAAAATTAATTAACTTCCAAAAATGACATAAGTGAAAATGAATTTCCGTATAGTAAAAGCTCCCCAACCCATTAAACACCCCATATACATGTATGACGTTTTACAAATACATGTGTGTCATAATATTCAAGATTATTTATGTGTATTATATAGGTATATTAATTACTTTTAAATATACTTACATTCATATTAGATATGTGTACAAGTTAATGTTCTGCGTATAAATATGTTTAAAATTAATTTACTCAAATTCACCTGCCAGATAATTTACCTTAATTAATTTGGTATAATTTATGACTTTTATGCCCTAAAAGCAAAAATAGTTTTTCGTTTAACAAAAAAAATTCATACTAAACAAAATTTTACAAAGGCTCATAAAAAAAAAAATACAAAAATAAAAAATCTTAGAAGAAAACAAAAACAGAATAGAATGACGTGAAGCATGACGGTTCAAAATGTCACAAATGAGATAAAGTTTGACTGGTTGGTTGAAGTTTTGAGTTATTTTGAGAGTTTTTTTTGTTCTGTTGTCCGTCTTCTCAACATTGTTTTTATTTTTAAGAACATTGTTTCAATTTTTTTGCTAAAGCTAGAGTAATTCAGAAAATTTTTTGATAAATGCGAAATAATTTCATCGCTTTTAGGCATTTAGGTTATTATTTTGGCCGCGTTTATTGACAAGCAAATTATTATTGTTCTCTCTTTTTCTATATCCAAAAAAAAAAAAAAATTTAATTGTGATTTCATTAAAAAAGGTAATTATTTAGAATTTCGTTTTTTATTTTTTGTTGTTATGCCATTTTTGTAAAATTATTCAATTTTGCTTTTTCATAGGAAATCAATTTTCAATAATTTAATTTTGAAATTTAAAAATGATCAATTACAGTGACTTTGTATATGGTTTGTTTAATAATTTAAACTAGAAAAAAGATTATTCATCGTTTTAGAACCATTATTATTACAATTTCAAAGTTATTAATAAAGTGGGGGAAAAAAATTAATTTACAAAAGAAATTTAATAATGAATTTTTAAATTATTTGTAGTACTGACAGCAATCAAGAACTGAAATAATTTAGTGTAAGAAATCGAATATAGAGTGTTAGAAATATTAATTGGTTTGCAACTTATTAAATTAATTTGCTAACAGCATGTATGAAAGAGAAGAATTAATAGAACAGCAAAAATCGAAATTTTGCAAAACTATTAAAAATCGACTAACTTCGATTTCGATTTTAGTAATTTGTTTCTTATAGAATTAATGATATCGCCGTAAATGCTATTAAATAATAATCTGAATAAAATTCGAAAAATAGAAATTTGATTTTTTCAAATTTTATTTCCAACTTAATAAATTTTGATTATATAATAAAAGTGAAAAAATAAATTTCGAAAATGACTGACTACGATTTTTCAAAAACTACTAATTCATGTGGTATTTAATTTTAATTCGTACAATTCTACTAGTCACCAGGCTTCTTTTTATTTAAAATAAATTTAATAAGAAGTCACATTAAAAATTTGACATTTCATTGAAAATAAATTCGCAATTTTCGAAAATATAAGCTTGTCTTTTTCTTATTGGACAAAGATATGACATAAATAGTATTTAGTGTGGTCTTTTTGACTTTAATATGAAGTATTCAGTGTGGACTTATTTATTACGTTATTACATGAAAATAACACATTGATTTCATTCAAAGGTCTATTATTATAAATTAAAAAAGATCATAAAGATTACACAAAATCGGTGTTTGAAAGAAGGTGAATTCATGACATATGCGCGCCTTCGATACGGTTTTAATCGTTAAATACATTGCTGGAATTACATTCTAGTGGCGATGGTATATTTGAAAATTACGAAAACCAAATCAATAATTAGGCATACAAGATATTCCTTTATTTAAGATATTCTTTTAAAACAGAAAATAAATATGAGTTCTGCCGTTCTACCATTTTTATAATGTTTCAAAATTAGTTCCCCTAGCATTAAATTTATTATATAATCATTTCTAATATTAATCTTAAATTTTAAATTTAAACTTCATGCCATCAACTACAGAAATGTGATCCATTTTTTATTTTTTAAAATCATGTCATAAATTTTCTATTGTACATACAAAGAACCATAAGCGCCTCCTTGTTCTAATGTCCTTTTTTATTTTTAATATCCATGTTTAATTTGTATAGATTTGTATTTCTACTTAATGTTAAAATTATTGTACTTATAAATAAAAATTTTATATTCATTTTCACAATATAGAACACTATACCATGCACAATCGCATGTCGCCAACTTAAAGAAAATATCGAAAAAAACACAATTTTTTTTAATGATTCTTTTCGCTTTAATTTTTATTAACGATTCTATTCATAATGTGTAACCAAAAACAAAATCCCAATCCCAATTCCAATCCCAATCCCATCATCTGGTAAACTAAAATGTTTTTTGTTATTTGATATCCTAGAGAAATAAAAAAATAAAAATAAAAATCTATCATAAATTATTAACAGAGTTTTTAACAAAACAAGACCAGAACCTTTTATTTTAAAATAAACACATGGTACAAACACACATCAATACTTACGAAATATTCACGAGTACATAAAGATAGGTGTATCCTTTAATTTTGACACTTACAAAGTTACTTTTAATATCATGTATCAAATATTTTACAAAGGATATAGATAAAAGAAAAAAATTAAATTAAAAGGAATGTTAGTTAAAAAACAAAATTAGAACTCGGCATTTTAAGTATAAGAGTCATTTAGAATGAAAACAACTATAAAATATTAGCTAGCCTTACTAAGGGATACTAGAGTGCTTAATTCAAATTTGAAATTTTAAAGTTGTTGAATAATATTGAATTTTAAAGAAAAATTTGATACCTATTTGGCAAGGTTTTGGCAAGAAGGCGCGGTAATTGTCGGTACTAGAGCCTGCCCTACGATGAAGAGTTATTGCAAAATGCACGTGATCTGGAATCTCGGTACGCAACAAAAGAATATGTGATATGAACTAAAAAATATGTGATATTGTCGCATGGTTCAATTTCAGAAACCTGCGACTCTTATATAAAACTTATTCTGGCCGCATACCGCTTACGTGTCGGGTAAATAAAATTTAATAACTTTTAATTCAAATACCTTTTATCCTTTTCACTATTACAAAAGAATTCATAATTTTATAACACTTTTTAACGAAACTATTTCGTACCGGCAATAATAAGCAAAAATAATAATAAAATAAAAACAACTTCATAATTTTCAGGGTTCAAATAATTAATATACGCACATATGGTGTACTATGTGTGGTGAACCACTTGATACACTCATTAATGCATGATTGTGTGCATGCACACATTAGATATTCTTGTTATCATGCCTATGCCTTTGAGTATATATAAGATACTATATATAGAGTATAGCATTATGTAAGTGTATAAAATGTGTTATATCCCTCTGTTGCGCGTAATATGGTAGAAAAGGTCCTTTTTTTTTCTTGATAATGTTATACAAATTTAAATAATTAAAAGAAAAATTTTTCGTTTTGGGTAAGGCCTCTTAACAAAATGTTACCTATATTATATTATAACTTATGGTGCATCTTTATTTTAAATTTATGTATACGTGTAAACAGATAATAAAGAGGAAACAATTATTGTTTAACGTAATTTTCCCGACCTGGTACATTTCGGCTGAATTCTGATGTGGTGCCAGTTCATTTTATCATAGATGATTTTCTCCTGTTAAAACAAGAATAATAACAATGTATTCATGTACGAGTATCAGAAAAAGTTTTTCTTCTTTGACATTTGAATGATTATGCAGCTGAAAACTGCCTTTTGAAAAATGCCAGCTGAAAAATCTTTTGCTTAATGGAGTTGCAACATCTACGATGCATCTTCATCTTATTACCTGTTCTCAAATTCTCACTATACTGAACCCAAATTTTAAATCATTGTATCACATGCTGCTGCATTTGTTTCATTGTGTGATCGGGAAAATTTAGATTTTAGGTCTTCGAGGGTTTTCAAGTGCCTTTTCTTTAACATAACATGAACCGTTTTAATGATGTAATCATTTTTATTTTGAAATTTTGTGGAATGTTATTCTTAGATTATATAGGTTTTATCCTTATTTTTCTCCTTTTTATATTAATTTTTGTTACAGTTATTATTGTTGCGCACTCTTCTCCTTCTTAACAATGAGTAGAGCGCGGCTGTTTATTATAAAATTTTTGTTTATGGAATGCAAAAAGGGTTCTCTTGTTTTTTTTTGTCTTATTCTTGTTGTTGTATTTTCAATGTTTTCTTTTTGTTATAATCGAAAATTGGAACGAACGTCAGGATTTTTAAAAAATCCTTAAATTTATTTAAGTGGCAGTTGATTGTTAAATTTTTGACAAGAAATCCAGAAAGAAAAAAATTTTATTTTAAAAATTTTCAAATTTTTTTTGAAGTGGATTTATTTGAAAATATTTTGAAAGTAAAAAGTTTCTCTCATTTCAAGTGATATAAGAGACACTTTAGATTTTTGTTGTTTTTTTGTGATTTCTAACATGGTTGCGCATAAGTTGTAACCCGTTTTTTAATATAAAAAGAAATCGTATAAGGATAATGTCCGTCCTTAAATAATCTTTGATGTAAAAATCAAACTATAAAAATATCGTAATAGATCTTTGTTATCTTAATTCCCCATTTAATATCGAAAAGATCTTAAAAACGATGATTTGAATTTAAAAATAATTTTTTTTCTTTACTTATTGGCGTAAGTTATTAATGGGTAGATCATACGAAATGAAAAATGTTACGGGAAATAAAGTAAAATATTTTATGAGAATTTTTTAAAATCAGAAAAGAGTTAAGTATAATGACGTAACGACAATTGCCGCTAACGTTCCGAAAAAAATTTCGGAACTAATGTTTTTTCGCAAGACCCAAAGTTCTGTGCCAAATCATACCATTAACAAATGCCGCATATTATACAAAGCTGATCAAAATGAATCGTCCAAACTTGAAATTAATTATTGGATTACTTACTGTACCTTCTAAGCCTGGGTAAAGAAGAGACGGTAGATCACCTACGGTGGAAATGTGAACCCGCTTAAGACTAACGAACTTCGAAAGGGCCTTTGTTGCGCCTTTTCAGTTAACACAACTCCGCGCAGATGCAATACTTAAATTCGTCCGGGGCCGAAAAGCCGAAATGAGATGAGGCCATCAAAACATCGTACGATCGCAAAATATCGTACGAGGCCAAGGTCATAAGGAAAGATAGGTCCCGGTTCTTCAGAAAAAAGAAGTGTGGGGTTTGTTATGAGGAGAGCTAGGATATTTACCGATTTTAGATAATGTTTTGAAGATTTGAAAATCGTGCAACGATTGCTATTGATGAGTTCGATTTTATTTGATCTTTGTTTTTTGCGTCAATAAAGTTTTTTCTAATGGAGTTAGAGAGATTACATTAGCATAGTATTATTGCAGATATTGGATTTATGCATTAGCAGCAAACTTCTAGGTTATTGTTATTTGAATGTGCAGTCGAATCAGTTGTTCAATGGTTGTCATCGAATCAGCAATTATGAGACAAACTAACTATTAAATATCGGATGCAATCAAAAATCGTTTTTCAGTTGGGCTTTCCAGAAATTTGCTATTAATCCCGATTCATCATTTCTCCTATTAAAATGACGTTGCTGCTTAATAAGTAACTATAGTTGTAGGCACATTACTTATTAATTAACAACTACATGTTGTATTGGTAATTCCATGTGCTAGTGTAATAGACACAATATCTATTTATTTATATATGTTCTTGTGATTTTGTGTTTCAAATAGTAGATTACATGTAGCTTTTCAAAGTAAACAATACTTAGTAATGATGTGGATTACAGTATAAAGCAATGTGAATACCATTTCGTCGGGAATTGCTTCATAATTTTGTAGCTCAGTTGGTAGAGCGTCCGCCTAGAAAGCGGTAGGTCACTGGTTCGAGTCCAGTTCAAGGAGAAATTTTCTGCCTTTAACTCGTTCCTTTGATTACGTGATGCATCTGTTCTGTAGTTGTATGAAGAAATTTCTATTAAGTTAATATAAACTTGTTGTAACTTTAACTATTTACAAGTACTCGTATTATCCGAAATTTACGCCTCTTAAAAATTTGATCTAACTTAAAGAAAGAGTAGTTCGACAGTATTGAGACAACAAAGTTACAGAAGAGTATTACTCTCATCTCGTTTTGTCGCTGAGTTAAAAATGAATTTTAAAATGTGAAAGTAACTTTACCCTTATTTTAAAAATAATTCCAATTTTTATAATGCCGGTCAGACTGATCCACACTTATTTTTATTAAAATAAAAAAAAATTTTTAATTTATAATAAGAAAAAATTCCTTTTTCTATGAAGCACGTAATTTTATATAAAAAAAAGAACTAAAAACAGAAAGTAAAACGCATTTAAAAAGGCGTTCAGTATACAAAAATACAATAATTGGCACGAACATTAATTGGAAGTATATAATAGCGTATAAGTAGTGTATAGGAGGACGGTTTTAAATTTATATGATAGGTTATGCGCCACATAATAAATTCCACACTCTCTCTCTATACTCTATTTAATTTATTTATTTATTTACAAAAAAAAACAAAACTGAATAAATGGTAAGAGGGTTGTTTGTGAATTGATTAAAGACCTATATAACATGCCAAATGTTTTGCATATGGGTTAATTGCTATATTGTATTTAATATTGCATTCTAAAAATATAAATTATAATAAATGAAAAGGGTGTGTAGGTTGAGAATTTTTTTTATTTATTCTAAAATTATATTTAAAGTTTTTTTTTGTTTTCCTTTGATTCACATCCAGATTTTAAGGATCCTTCTTCGTTTATTATCACAAATAGACTATATATAAATATACGGTTGGTTGCAATAAACCTCGTTTATTAAAATGAATAAGATTTTTTTTGTTTTTGTTATTTTAATAATCAAACTCTATAAAGTGATCCTTTTTAATTTATTCTGGTGCTACTTTATTCATATGCTAATTAAAGTGAACGATAATTGACGCAAATGTTTAAAATATTCGCTTTTATTATAAAATTAAAGATCATGGATTATTATTCGTTTATTACTTTTTATTTCGATTAAAATTTTATTTTAAGAGAAAACAAAAATGTTAATGAATTTCACGCAATATGGTGTAGAAGTAGCAGAAGCTATATAAATTTAAATGACTATAAGTTTCACTAAACGTTTTTCAAAATAAAATTCGTAATTTGTGGGTAGGTTATTAATCTTATATTTTACCGGAAGTTAAAATTTCGCTTTTCTATATTTCTGTTTTTACAATATAAGCTTGTAAAGTAGCATTTTATATATATATACGAAAAGTTAATTAGTTTCTTTTAAAAGTGTGTGATTATGAACGTTTATAAGCTGCCCAAAAAGATAAATTCATATATGTATGCCCTCAGGAGGAAAATTTAATTTGAAACCATAAAATTATAATATTCAATGTTGTAGCGATTAACCACAAATTTTTTAGTATATTTATATAAAGGTTATCCATTAATTTGGATAATTATTTTTAATACCATAATATTTTTTTGAAATAGAAATTAATATAAGTGTATAAGAGAAATTTAATACTAGTATAGAGTCATAGATTTTGAAAATTCCGTTTTATATTTGTTATAAAACGAAAATTTGTTGACGAAGTAGTGAAGGTGAAATTGTTTAGATAGAATCTATGACATATGTCTTATTTTACAATGATCGTATGACTGTTTACACGTTCTAAAAGGAAACTATCTTCAAACTGAAAATATATTGAAGAGAAAATGTGTTTGAAGAATCGGCATTCGGATAGATTTACGCTTTCCCCGATATTTTAAGAATTTTTTAATTACTTTTTTTTATATAAAATATAAAAGACACAAGCATTTTTAATTATTTTGAAAGTCAGGTAACTTCGAATTTGAAGACTTTATAGAGCTGACACCCCTAAACTGTGTCCGAATAATTGTATCGTAGAGCTCGATTTAACGTTTTTTCACATAAAAATATTTTTTTTTATAATATTTTGACGAGAAAAACGCATCTTCCGCCTTTTTAGGGTATTTCGTGCTTTTTCGGCTATTTCGGCCTTTTTCGGGCATTTCGGGCTAATTTTCAAAATACAACAGCTTTTTCTTCTTTTTTAAAAACCATGTCAGAAATTGGTATGACGGTTATAGATGGTGATTATACCCACATGTAATTTTATTAATTACACTTCTGTTAATTTTAATCTATTTTATATAAATTCGGTTATTATTTTAATTATAATTTTTACATCACAAATTTATTTATATTAAAATTAATTATTTATTAGAATTAGAATCGTAATAACTGGTGGCACTTCACGCTAAAATGTTGCACAAATAATGAGAAGGATAAGAACGAAGCATATAAGTAGAAATTAGCATAGGCAGTCGTATTAGCAGGGATGAAACAAGAATATGATTAGGATATTAATTACAATAATGATCACTAAATTATTCTCCTATGAGTAAAATACACAATTTAGTAACGAAGAATATCGAAAATAAGAATACTGTACAGATATCCAAATTTAAATGTTGTACGAATTCAGTGAGTGTTGATAAAGTGTGCGTATTTATGCACGATTTAGTGCAAATGTTATATGGTTGACCTAGTAATGTAAACTCTATGTGCGAACTATTTGGAATTTTTTAACAGTTTTTGGTCAACAACATCTCCTTATGAGTTATTCTAATGTTTGTTATTTTAATGTTAAAGTGTGTTCCAGTTAAATATTCACATCACTCATATTAAAAAAAAAGTATTATTATCTCCGAATACTAGAATAGTAATCGATAAATTTTATAATTTTGTACACCAGACTCTTTATTGCCAAAAATTTTTGTTTTTCTCAATTATTATTTTGTTGTTCACTTATATATAGAATAAACCTCATGTACACAACACACTAATAATATGATTCTTCACCATTGTTGCTATTTTCTATTTGCATTCATTGACATTATACTTTTACATTGTATACTTAACTACTTAACTACTTAACATTAGACTACTTGTTCTCACTGCCTTACTTAATATACAAAAAGAATAACCGAATCATTATAATTGAATGAAAGCATTTTTTGTTCTAGTTATACCACAAGAATGAATCTTAAAATTTTCAATTGTACAATAGGTGCACAAAAGGAAAATTTTTTTCATTTTTGAAAAATATTATGAAAACAGAAGCCGATTACAATGAAAATTTTTAATAATAAACAAAGAGAAAGGAAGTTTCTAAACCATCATATACAAAAAACTGCTAGCGGCATTCTAGAAAAGATACAAGAAAATAAAAATTACTCCAAATTTCTAAATTTATGGGATCATGTTCTGAAGCTGTTTTTTTTTTTTTTTTAAATGTCCAAAAAAAACAAAAAACTTAAACAAATTTTTATTGAAATTCAAAAATTTTATAATTTATGTTATGCACCTGTTTAGCCAAAAATGGTTTGAAAATTCCAAAATAAATGCTTTGTGTTTCTTTTCTTTTTTTTTTTCAATTACCTTTAGGTTAACTGCAATTTTTATTTCCAATTTCCTTAATATTTCTGATTTAAATTTCTAACCAATATTCAAAAAATTACAGTTAAATTGCATACCACCAATAAAGTAATAACAATTTTATTATTTTTTTTTTTTTGCCATAAAAATCATATTAAAAATTTTTATTTGAATGTTTGCTTTGTTTTTGTGTGTGTTTGATGTTCGAACAATGAATTTTATGTGTTTTGTGTTTTTTTTGGTGAATAATAAATTTATTGTTCCGTTAATAATGTTAAGAGCATGACATGGGGGAAAAGAAAGATGTGGGCGAAATGTAAAATATTACTTTGTGTCTCAAATTAAATACAAAAGTATTGCATATATTTTTATAGTTGAAAATTAAAGAAAATTTATTTTTGGATGTTTTATTCGAAAAATTGTTTAATTTTTCTGAATTTGTAGTTTTGTGTGTTTTAAATTACAAAGTAATAAACCTGAATTTTCCTTGACAATGTAAGAAATTCTTAGTACTTAAAAGTGACCAATTTTCCTTAATATTTTAGTAAACAGTAAAATGTCAATTTTAGATATAAGTAGTTCAAAAAGTACGATACATTCAATAAAGTCCCATATTACATGGCAACTAAACTCTTGTTAAAATATTTAATATTAGTTGTGTTGTGTTCAAAATGATTTTGTTCATTAAAATACTTCGTAGTTCCTTACGAAGAAAGGATGAATAGGAAAGCTAAAGTAATTGTAGCCATAAAGACGCCATAAAAGGAATTATAAAGTTCTTGTTTTAACACGGCGATAAAATTTCCCAATTTACGAACAAGTTCGGCTCTAATCTTACATCTATGCCAACAATAAATGTAAATTTTTCGTTCAATTCGTTAAATTTTAATTGTGTCTTTTTTGTTTAACGTATTCGGTTCAAAGAAGACATTTCAAGTTTGATATTTGACATTAAAATATGACATTTCAAATGTTTTCTTTTTCGGTTTGTTTTAATTTGAAATTTTCATTTTTGCCATTTATGTCGCTGCGGACGCTTAATACTCATATTAACGAGTAGATTATGGCTGTTAATAGTAAAAGTTGTATTGTTCAGAATAATGTCAAGTTACTTTTGTACAATTATAAAATATTGCACTTCAGTTACCATACTACATATACATCAAGTCGGAACAAAAAGAAAATTTAAAAAAACGCTACCATAATATTGAAAGGTTGTCAAGTTGAGACTGAAATTTCATGATTTTCTAATAAAAAGAGAAAAGACCTTTGAGATTCTTATCAAAATCTTTATGAAGCGGTTGCTGTTATCCTATAAAGTTGCGACTAAAATATTTTTCATATATTTCTTTATTTTTGCTGTGATTTAATTTTCTTGTTTTCCTGCAGTATAGAAAAAAAAAATTAATAAAATAAAAGTAAATGGTCTGTCCTAATTTTTCTCATTTTCCAATTTAAAATAGTTATAAAAACCAATTGAATATTAACTATTTTCTATATAGAATGGCTGTACATATATACATATGTATAAACATGAGTGTTTCTATTATGGAAACAACAATAAATAAATATATATTCTATTGCAACAATTGCTTATTGCAACACTTTCATCAAAAAGAAAAAAAATTGCATTAAAAATCTTTTTGAATATTGCAAAAATTTTATTATAGTTATGAAATAATCATTTTTGTTCTCTCTCTCTCTCTCTTATTGTTTGAGACCACATAAAGTTGGGCAGCTTATAATGTTAAGCATATATGATAACAAGGTACCAATAATGTACCTACATAAGTACACACATAGGCAAAATTCCAGCATAAAAATCAAACCATTTCAATTGTAAGAAAATGGTTAGAAAATATTTTTATGAGGCCATAAGAAAATAAGAACAACAACAACAAAACGAAAAGTTATAAAAATGGGGAGTAAAGGTAAAAATGTGAGAAAATTTATGAATCATTCAAGGCTGGAGTACTTGTGTCTTTTATTTTTTATCGAATTTAATTTTATTTTTTTTTATATGTCATTATTTTTAATTCAAATATTATTATTATTTTTTTTCTCCCTCAGTCTCTCTCCTTGCCTGTATGTGTCCCTCATTGTAGTTTCGTTTGATTAAAATCAAAATCTATTAAAAATATTTGGCGGAATAACGAACTGCAATGCAACGCAACGAAGTAATGTTTTCGTTGTTTTTGTCGTTTTTCTTTTTTCTGAAGTCTCATATAACACACCACACATTTTTTTATGGCGATAAAATTGTTGCTTTTCCTTTTTCTTTTTTTGATTATTGCAAAGGAATTTTAAGAAAAAAAATTTTTTTTTTTTTTGACCAAAATTTAATTTTTTGATTTTCCTCAAATTACTGTCAGTCCAATTTGTTTTTTGATTTGGAATTTTTAAATTTAAATTGTTGAATTACGGAAAATTTAGTATTTGTGGAACTCTAAAAATAATGAGAAAAAATATTTTAACAAATTTTAATTTTATTATTCGAATTCGTAATACGGTAAATATCTGTATGTAAATAACGTAAGAAACGTAACGTAAATTTTTATATGATAAAGAATTGTATAATCTATTTGCATTTATTTAAATATGAAACAACAAATTATAGATAAAGTCAAGAGAGTACAGTAATACCTGCCTAAGATGGAATGAAACGGGGCAAAAGAAAACTATTCTTTCTAAGACATTTTTACGTCTTAAACAAGTTCGTGACAAACCTTTGACATGTTGGTGACAGTAAAAAAAAATTTTTTATTTATTTCATTTGAAAATTGCACATAACGGAAACTAAAATTACTAATTGTTATGTAAGTACACTCCAGGCTGCATATAGATAAATACGTATAATGCATTGCATAGATGTCTATTTATAAATTTAATTTATCATTTCTAAATTATTTTGTTGAAGACCGAAACTTTTTAAATTAACTAATGAATCAACTGCATTACTATGCATCATGGTTGGTTCTTCAAAGTTATCTATATTATCTACTGCTTTATCAACTTCCATATCATCCATTCTGTATTCGCGGCAGGTCATCACTATCCTCATAGTATACACTTCTTTCTCCATATTTAAAAAGTCTGATTGGCTAAATATTAGCAAAATTCGTTTACACCATTACAATGGTACTATTGTTACAAACTTGGGGCAAAAATCAAAACAAATTTCTATTTTTAATAGTTATTCGATAAACGTTGAATTCGTGTTTGCAGTTCTAACAAAGATCTGCATTGGCAACAAGTTTTTGTAGGTTACTATACGAAAAGCATTCTGTTTTTATTGGTAGAACTGCAAAAAATTGACACCATCAAATTTTTTCTCGTTTTATATTTATAGCCCCAAATTATTAAAGAATTCATTATAGAGAGAGAGAGAGAGAGAGAGAGCAGTTTAGCGCTTTGTTGGCAACGCTGCTTTAGAAGTTCGATTGCTGTGCAGAACTGCAAACAAGAATTCAATCGAATACTGCTATTTTAAGTACTTTTAGTAAGTGATGGGCTAATTGGAATGCTCAATAAAATTTTAAGTGTCATTTCGGACAATTTTGAAATTGTTATAAAAATTTTTTTAACACAGTCGTTATTTAAATTTTATATTTTGTGTTTCTAACTATTATGTCCATAAAATTGTAAGCGTTTTTTTTTTTTGTTGCTGTTTTTGTTCTTATTTTTGTTATACTTACTTTATTTAAAAATTTTGTTTGTATGTTTTTTCTTTTCTCTTATATTTTATCATTATTTTTGTGCATTTGATTGTGTTTTGTTTTTCTGAAAAAGTTGCGAGAAAAAATATTTATTTTTATTATTTTTTATTTTTATATACAAAATAAGAATAAAATAAAAGGCATAAATAAATAAATTGTATAAAAGAAAAAAATAAAATAAAATAAAAGGTACGAAAAATAAATAAATTTTTTTTTTCTGTTTTTTTTTTTTATTATTTTTGAAAATGCGTTTTTCTTTAAACTTCACACCTTTATCTATATGGTGTCGTTTTTAGTTGCGACTCCCTACAACGATCATAAATTTCGCCGGCAATTTGAATTCAAATTTGTATTCTTCCTGTGCAGTGCTCATTCGTTCGTTCATACTATTAATCTCTATTCCATCTTAACATAGATAAGCATAGTTAAAAAAAAAACAAAAAAAAAAACAGTACTTTTTTTTTTTGTTGTTTTGTCTTTTTCTTACATATCGATGTATTTTTGTTGTATATGCGGTTACGTAATTTAAATTGTAAATATGTAGGCACGTACATACAATTTTTACATAAATATTATATTGAATATGCAAGTTGTTGTGTATACATTTGGCTACAAGAATATACGGTTGTGTATATCTCGGTTGTTTTTTGATTGTTGGTTAGTTAGTAAGTAAGTTGATTTGTTTTGGTTAGTTGGTTGGCTGCTTATAGTTTTTCGAGTTGATTCGAATTGAATAACTTAGTTGGATGTTAGCTAATTTTTTTTTTTTTGATAAAATGTTTGCAATGAATAACTTTTAAAATTTTGTTTGGAATTCTTATGTATAAGTATGTAAAATAGAATTTTTTTTTTTTAAAAACTCGCATAAGTCTAGTTTTTGTATACATGTATTTATTTTTAAGTTGTTGTTTTTGTGTTCTTATACTATACTTATTTTCTTAGCATAATATTATCTTTTAATGTTTTTCATCTTCTTCTTCTTCGTTTCGCCCTCACACTTCAATTTTTCATTCTTTTTCTCTATTATTTTTGAAATATCACGTATGTTAACGATTTATAATAAATTGTGGTAACACTATTTTTTTTTTTTTGTTATTTTCAGAATAAAAATTCTACTCTAATAAAAGTTATATTGTGTATCTTTAAGAAGAAGTACACTGTATAACAAACTACTTATGTATATAGGAACAAATAGATTCTCTTAAGATAGAAGAATAAATAAGTATGTAAGTTGAATATGTGAGGTACACAATAAATGGCATAAAAAGTGAATCTAAATGAAAATTCTATTGAAATTAAATTTGATATAGAAGAATATTGTAAGTAAAGGTTCTTTTTGATTCGAAACAAAAATAGTATAGAAATAGAAAAAACACCATATAAAATTATTTTTTATTTTTCTTTTTGTATTTTTTTTAAATTGATTCAAATTTACGCGGAAATAAAAAAATTTTTTTTTCGGGTAAATTCCATATATTGTATAGGTACTTTATAAATGTTTATTTTAAGAGAGAAGGTGTTAAAATTTTGTGCAAACGATTAGAAATACTAAATAAATAATTGTAATGTTTATGTAGGTTAATTCAAAGATATTTTTTAATACGTGTTTTCGAAAATTATTTGGATAAATCGGGTTGTATGTGACCGGGCAAATTGATATTTGGAAATAAAAATTTACGCATTGTGCATACAATAATGTGCATGAATAAACAAATATTTTATGAGTTTGTTACCAGATTTTAATAGATTTCTAATTTTGTTATTGAAAATTGCTTTCAAATTTTTAATTTTTCTATTATATGCAGTAGATCTAACATAGATCCTTTTAGATTTTCTATTTTGTAAGTATTTAGTTCAAATTCTCGCAAAATTAATCTTCTTCAGGAAGATCAGTAAAAAAAGAATTTATAATTAAAAATTATTTATGAAATTTTCAAAATGTCATCGGAAAACTCACATCATACTGGAAGAACTGCAGTTAATGTTGAAGATTCCTGTTGGAGTCGTAATTTTACTGCTATACATTACAATAGGCCTACAATTACTAGTAAACATTTGATGTAATTTTGCTATATTCAGAGTTTTGAAAGATTAAAGCCTCCCTGAACGTTTGGTATTACACTCAGTTTAGCCAGTTAGTTCTTTAAGAGCTTACCCAGTTCGCTGCAAAGGGAGTGACAATCCCGCACTGACAAAATTTAGTTAAATTTTACCGAAAATTTTAATTTTTACTGGTTATTGATGGAGATAATAAAGACCTGTATTTTTTGTTTACACTTCATAACAGCAACAGCAAAATCGTAGTAGTAGCAACAGCAAAAGAAGTAGTTTTAATCTATATAGCTACAGAATCTTTCCACAAGTTTTTTTCCATGTGCTATGCACATATTGTCAACAAACTGGCTATATTTTTTGAAAACATTGCCAATTATTTTGGAAATGCACCTCTATTAAAAATTTTGTTATATTTATAAGTATAAATTTCATATTTCAACCTGTATAAGATTAGAACTCTTTCTATTGTGAATTAATATGACAATTCTACTGTGAAACTTAATTATGACAGTTTTCGAAGATTTATTACCTTACTAAAGAACAATAATTTTTGCAAAATATGAGATCTTCTCATCAATTCCATCATGAGATCAAAATGTTTCCACCATTTTTTTTTAAAACAATCATTGAATTTTGAAATTCTCACCGATATTTCAAATAATTTCGATGTTTTTCAATCTGTTTATATAAAAAGTATGGGGTGCAAAGTACTGAAATACTGAAAATTTTCAAAATTTATTAATAAACTACACAATTAATATTTAAAGTTTCAGTTTTACTATATTTCAAACTTTTGCAGTATAATTTGCTAAAACTCACCACCATTACCTTCTGGGTAAATTTTCCCCTAGAAATAATAAACAATTTTACATTTAAAATTTTTTGATAAAATTTCTCATACCCTTACAAAATAAGTACTTATGAACTGAAAAATTTATTTCATTAATAATTTACAATTTAATTCCCTTGATCTTTTTTGTAATTTTTAACCCTTTAGAATTTGGTAAATAAAAAATTTTAAGTAACAATTTTTCTTTTGTCAATTTTATTTTTGTTTTTTTCTTTCAAAAATTTTTCCCTTTTATTTTTATTTCAATATAGTCACTTATTTCTCATCCATATATGAGAAGCGCGGTAACAAAAGATCCATTGCTTACATTCAACTCAATTTAACATATTCCAGAAAAGAAAAAGCAAATTTTAAGAAAAAAAAGTACAACTTTGAAAATTTGATAAAATTGAACAAAAAAAAAAAATTAAAGTAAAATAAATTGTAAATGTACGTAAAAACTGTAGAATCGCGATATAGACGAACAACAACAAAAAAAAAATAACCAACATTGAAAAAATGAAAACAACAACACAATTCGCGGTTGTTAAGTTTTTGTACATGAACCGCAGTTACAAGAACAGAAAAAAAAATAAAACAAACGACACACATACAAAAATTTTAGAATAAAAATTTAAAAAAAAATGTTCTAATTCATAAGGTTGTGACGGCCATGTGATCAAAATTTTTGTATCAAATACGCATGTGAGTAATTGTGAATTTCAGCGTATTGTAAAAAAATTCGGAGTACTTTAATTTTTTATTATTAAGAACTCTAAGCATACTTTTGAAATATCATATGTGATGCAGATGCCGTGGCACAGATCAAATCAAACATAGCCAATTTTTTCACCAAAATTTATAAAATTTTATATAAAAACTCTGGGTTTTTACAAAATTTTGTGTAAAATTTCCAAATAAAATCAACAAGTCTACTAAAAAAAAAAACAGCAATATTTTTTATATGACAAATGACGTATTAGACCATACGTCATTTTAATCAATATTATACTAATACTATATTTAGTGTAATATGTCAAATATGTGACATATATATGCGTGTATATATTGGAATATGAAATATCAAATTACACATAATCCCGGTGATGTAGGTGGCATTTTTACTCAATATTACTTATAGGTAGTAAATTGTTTTGTTCTGCAATTTTTTTTTGTTTAAAATCCAGGAGAATATCAAATTAACAGGTGATCCTTGGTCTGGAATAATCGAAAAAAAATAATGAACCACATAAAAATTGTATGTTTATAAAAAAAAAAAAATTTGTTTGAATGTTGCTGCAGTAACCGCAAGGTGCCAGTTTGTTTCAAGTTTTTTGTAACAAAGTAACCGGAAAAAAATACTTGTTGTATTTTGTAAACAATGTGGTGATAATTACTGTTATATATATTATGTAAATGTGATCAACGTACACACATGTACGATGATTGATAAATGATGAGAAGAAAAAATCAAAAAATGACATGAAAGAAAACTTTTATGTTTTTTGTTTTTATTTTTATGGAGGATAACATTCGTACTACTGTGATAAAAACCTGATTTCTACTGTATTTGCTTTTAGAATTTAAAAAAGGGAGAGTTATTGGATTAAAGGAAATAATATTCCATAAATTTCTTGTGTCTATAGTAGCTAGTACGACGGGAGTGACATCTAATCTCATTTAGTATAATTGTAAAAAGATGTCAATTTTTAATGGGGTTTCCATTTAAAATTTCCAAAATCAGTTTTTCATAAGCTTTAATAGAAATTCGAATAAATACCGAAAATTATTGTGTTACACACCAATGTAAATCTTATTTATACGGGACAGTGGTATTCCAAAATGCAGTGCAAGTGATAAGGTGTTGAAAAATTACCGTTCTGACATTCCGAAATGAATGTCAATATAAAATGTCCAACAATATGCAGGATACAATTCAACAACTAAATTCGAATTGCAGTTAGCATTATGTCATTTTGACAATTGTTTGTATAAAATTTATAACTGAACTTTTTTTGACAATCTCACATTGACAATCATCATTCACAATTCAATTATTCGATTTATATTGTAAAATCGCAACTTTTACAATTTTATCATTTCAAACAACTTGCGTTTTATGCAATTTCAAATTACGGAATATAAAAATTTTAAATTTAATAAAAAAAAAAAACAAGAAAAACAAAAAAAAAATATTTATATACATACGAACAAACAAACTTTTTTTTTTAATAGTTTTTTTTATTTTAACATTGCGCTCCAATGATCGCTGGTTATTGAGAGAAAATTTAACGAATGGAAAACAAAAAAACCGAACAGAATAACTACTTTAAAATAACAAAAAATAACAGAAATAATAACAGTAACAAACAAAAAATGAAAAATAAGAGAAAAACAAATGAATTGAAAGAAAAACAAGAGTAAGATAAATTTTTTATTTTCTCATTTTTTCTTTTCATTTTTTCAACATTATTCTTCGTGTCGCCGATGGTTGAAATTTAATTTTTCGTTTCGGTTTTTCTTATTTTAAATTTGAGTTGTGTTTTTTTTTTCTCATTTACCTTTAAATAAATCTACTATGGTCTTTTTTGTTTTTTTTTGTATATACTTTTAACTCTAAGTAGAAATTTTTGTATTAAACGCTCTGGTTCGCGTTTATTTTGTTACTTTGCTTTCCCTCAATAATTCTTTTTTACAATAATATTTTCCTTCCCGTAAGTTTGTTATGTGTGTGTGCGTGTGTGCAAATAAAATTATTTACCTACCGGAGTAACCTACCAGTATCGTTGTTTTATGTTTTTACTTCGTACTTATATGAAGTTCGTATGTTTTGAATGTTTGTGTTGTATTGTGTGTTGTGTGCTGGTAACAATTTTATTTTATTCAATATTTTTTTTCCTTTTTATTTGTTCTTACTTTTAATACTAACTAACTTAAAAGTCTTATACAAATCTTGTTGTTATTTTTTTGTTCTTTAGTTAGTTTGATTATATTTTCTCTCTTCTCTCTCTCTTATTTTTTTTCTTTAAACGAAATAATTTTTTTTCTCTTTCTTTCTTAAAAATTTATTTTTGTTAATTTTTCTTGGTTTTTTTTTTTTTATTAAATTTATAACTAGTTGTTGATAGGAATATTGATATGCCCATTTTGCATGGAAATTTAAATAATAATAACAAGCCTGCTAATTGTTTAACAATTTTAAGCTTGTTAAAGGTAACTACATGAAAAAATATGTTGGTAAAAAGGCAAACAGAAAAAATAAACAAAAACAGAAAGAAAGAAGAAGAAAATGCTAAACAAAAGTAGAAAATAAAGAAGTACACTACAAAAAAAGAAAAATCAGAAAAAAATAAAATTTCAAAGGAATCAAAGATGAAAAACAGAAGAAGAATCAGAAAAAAAAAATAACAGCCGAAAAACAGTAAAATTCGCATAGCAAGTTATAAAAACCAAAAAAAAAAAATATTGATGATGAAAAACAGTGAGTGGTGCGAAGATCTAAAAATTTTTTCGTATAGAATTTTAATTCTGAATTTTTTTTTTTTTTCTGTGTATATTTTTAGAAAAAATAATTTACATTTTAGGTCGTATATTTTAATCTTCAATTGTTTTTGATTATTTGTACATGTGAATACTTGTTAACAATATAAATATGTGTATGTATGTATGTATGTACCTCTAGAGTTCTTGTACATATCCATAATAAAGTACCATCATGTATAACATACGAGTATTTCCTAGGTATGCGCGCATATATTACAAGAAATAACAGAAAAAACAGAAAGCCAACAAACAAGCATAATAAGCAATGGTCATCGTCGTTGTCGATTTAAGAGGATGTTATTGAATTTATTTTTTCTGTTTTCCTTTTTCTCCTTGACTATTCAAATTAATCGAAATAAATAAATATCCTGTTTATTTAAAATCGAAAAAAAAAATATTTGTAAGTAATTTCTTTGCATAATTTTATATTGTGTAACATTAAAATAAAAAAGAAAAAAAACAATTCTTCCTGATTTAAGGTAAACATTAAATTGGTTTTTTTTTTATTTAAAAATTTTTTTTTATTCCTATTATTCAAAGGAAAAAAATACGGCCATTATTCAACCATTTCCATAAGAATAATTTCAATTAAAAAAAAAAAAATAAACACAAAATGACAGAAAAAGATAATAGAAGCAGAAAAACAAAAACAAAAACAAAAAATGCAGACTTAAGGCATTTTTGTGACAGCCAAAAATATTTTTTTTTGTATTCAGTTTTTGCACTTTGCAAAATTTTCCGAACATACGATTTTTAATAGCAGGTTGATTTTTTTTTTTTTACTGATCAAATTAATTACGTAAGTGGATTTAATTTGGAGCCAATTAAATATTTTTCTTTAATTATAAAATTTAATTTAAAATTTAAATGTTGATGAAAATTCTCTAAAGAATCCTGTGAAATTATTTCTTTTGCTTGTTTTTGTTTCAAATTGTTACTAATTGTAAGAAATGTGACGAACTTGAACAAAAGACTTAAATGAGAAACTTAAGTGAATTATTTATGGCCATCTATTATTATAAGCATATGACAATTCTGTGTTAATTTGATTTCCATTTGACTTCAGAAGAGCCCGGTTGAAAACAAAGCACCGATCGAAGAGCTTTACTTTTAAAGAGATGAAAGACACCACATCTTATCCGCTCCCAAGCAAAGACGACACAATTCCCCGTATACCTTGGTTATCCTTTTCAGGTAAATCATGAACAGACAATATCCAGTGAGTACTGCAACCGCCATCTACAAATATAGACGACTCAATCCTTATGTTACTGTAGTCACAAAATTTCTTTCCTTAGACTACTAACCTCGCCATCGAGGACCGTCGTCCTTGTCTATTTCAAAGCAAAACTCACGCCTAACATATGGGATTTCCGCTCCCCTAACGAGTAAGTTCATCAACTTTCTCTCTTTGCTTTCCGATTCAATATAAAGTCTTTTAATACACTCATGACCACATAAGTTAATGACGTGAGCTTTTGCCTGCAAAATCAATGCTAAGCGTCCGGGGGTAATTGATACTGATACCTCTTGAAATATTTACATCTTTGCTATACCTCCCAACAACGATTCTACTGTTCAGTTTCGACCCGTCGGTATACTAGTTTCGTTCTTATCGGTATACTAATTCTGCTCTTATCGGTATACTAGTTCTGATTGCTGTTTTTTGAGTACTATTCATTTATTATTACGACATCTGGAGCTTCTGTTTATAGGCTAACTCCCTGGCTTTTGGAAATAGTCTAATTTTCTGATCCAGAGACACGATCTATTTCTAACCTCCCCATTTTAATTTTGTGACAAAAAGGCGTATTTCAGATTCTGTTTAAAATTTTTCGCATTCCTTGATTTAATTTTTATTTAAATAACACTATCACACAGTAATTAAATTAAGAACAGGAAAAATTATGTTCTTCAGTTGCAATATATTAATAAAGTAATTGTATAAGTTGCTAGATGTCATGTTTACTATTATTTTTCTAATTTTTCTTGTATTAAAATAAACTATAATTAAAATCTATTTAAAATTTATTAAATTCTAATGTAAAATTACTGGTGAAATAAAAATGTTTTGCTCGCGTTTCTTCCCGCGTTCAGATTAAAAGTTTCCGAATTAGGTATGTAATAAATGCTTTAATTTGAAAATTTATCAATTTAGATTAAAGCAATGAAAAAAAAATATTGAATAATAATGAAAAATTGAACATGTTAAAAATTCCTAATAAAATGTTTTTCACTTTTAATAAAAAAAGAAAATATTTTATTTTTTTGTATTCTAGTATCACTGCGCTAAGAATTAATTTTTCTTGTTTTACATACACGTACACATAATAAAATAAATTTTAAAAAATTGTGAATATTACAGGATGGGCTATAAATAATAGAATAAATTTGATATTCTAGAATCTAGTTCATAGTAGAGCGGACAGATCAGTGAAGTGACGATTTACAAAAAATAAATATGTAGATGAATATTCCACAATTATTATGTAATATTTTTATTTTATTTTCCAGCTCAATTAAGGAAGTTAATTCAGAATTGACGTTATTCGTCAATTAGATCCAAAGATCTTTTCCAAAGGATTCGAGGCATTTCTTAATTGTCTTCTATATCAATTGATTTGCGATGTTATAACTCTTCATATTCGTCCTCTAGCATTTCAAAGAAAAATCATTTTCTTTCAACTTATCCTTTTCATTCAAACGAATTAATTTGTAAATAATAACAAAAATTTTAATATGACAGTTAGTTGACATTTTGACAGTGAAGATTTTTTTTGGATATGGTATTTCTTATTCATGTCGGTTAATATTTTCGGACTCCTGCGATAGCGAAACTTTATTTGAACGACTTTAAAAAGCCGAGTCGGTTAAAATTACCCTATTGTTTAGGCCAATAAGGGTTAAGTCTATAAGGGGTGCTAGAGGCTCCCATACATTTGCAATTTCTATATTGTCAATTTTGAATACTTCATTGTAGAGGTAGAGAATTGGAAATCTATTAAGCAAATCTATTGAGCCTTTCACAATTACACGGCTGTTTTGAATCGATTTTGAAAGACAAATCGATTTAATTACGATCGACTTCCTTAGTTGAGCCATTATTGTTTGCTTTGAGTAAACATTTTTTTTGCAGTTATTTTATGGTCCACCCTCTCTCTCTCTCTCTCTCTCTCTCTATTTATTTATGTTACGACTTACAAGAATAGTATAAATATTTAGGAAAAAAAAAGATAATAAAATAAAATTAAAAAAAAAAATTCAAATTTCAAAACAAAGAAATGAAAAATAAAATCTATAAAAGTTGGATATAGCGAGTAATAAAATAGAAAACGTGTAGACTTGCTCAATTCATACCAAAATACCATAAAAAAAAATGCGACAAAAATTGTATTTAATTTTTTTTTTTTGTTTCATTTTCATACCACCAACAATGCAAAAAGGGTGGAAGATAAATTATTCTTTAAATATAAAATGAAAATATAAAAATCGAATAATAACAATAATAATCTACTTTTTCGAATACAAGTAAGTTTTTGCCGATAATTTTTTGTTACACAACATAAGAAAAGGTGCTTTCGTTTCTAAAATTTATTCTGGGTACTGTGATGACTTGTGGTGTGCGCTGCGCGACTTTATATTTTTTCTTCTTTTCATTTTATTTGCATTGTTTTCATGTTTTTGTGTTTTTATTATTCTTTTTTTCGCGATATATTTCAGCAATTAATCAACGTTGTAATTATCTATCATCCTTTTAGATATTATTGTGAATATATATGTGTGTCCGTATTTGTACATTTATTTATACATAAATAAATAACATATTTGTATTTTAAAATTTTTTTTTTTTTTGCTTGTTAATTTCAAAACAAGAGCGCTAATTTTAGAGTTTAACGACGACGAAGATTGTTGTTACAATCTGGATTGGTTTGCTGTGTTTTTTTTTTTAACTCTTTGGTTGAATTTGATTTTTGTTCTTGTTTTGGCTTGTTAGCTGGTTGGCTGGTTGACTGTTTTCTTACATTATTTTGTTATTTAATCTTTAATTCTTAATTTATTTTATTTTTATTCAGAATTTTTTACTTTTTAAATATACTTTATTTTTATTGGAATAATTTTTCATTTATTAAAATTTTACAATTCTTAACTAATAAAAAGGCAAAAAAAAAAAAGAATGGTTTTATTATTCACCCATAGGGTATTTTTATACAATGACGTCTTTATCAATGACAGTTAAGTTGTAGAAAATGTTTGAAAAAAAACTTACATATATATTTTTAATTGTTACATTTTTTCTACATAGTTGAGTTGTGAAATTAATTATTAGAAATCTTTTTCTAACCAATAAATGTGTGCTGGCATACACATGATCTCGAGGTAAATACTTCAAGTTATTTGATGGGTCATTTTGTAAAATGATATGTAATTAAAAAGTCGGAAACTTCCATTAAAAATTCTTTTAAAAAGGTTGGATTCATTTTTGCATAAATTTAAAAAAAAAAAAAACACGAAAATTCATACTTTTCTGGTTCTGGTTTGTAGTATTAACATTTGTAGAATTTTGACATAACTGATGATTTGACAGCTTCTTGACGTTTTCTGTTTTTTCTCAATTTTTTATATTACAATATTTAAATATACCGCAAATTATTATTAAATTCTTGTAATTGACTTGGAATTTTATAATATAAGTTTTTAATTAATAAATTAATTAAAGTAATTGTTAACCCTTGACAAGTGCCGAAGGATCTTCAGCAAGACTTGAAATTTTCATGTTATATTTGCCATGCTGTTCGATAAATTTCAAAGTTGATGAACTCATTTATTTAAAAAAAAAAAGACATGAAACTTAGTAAAA
The DNA here is from genome assembly GCF_029603195.1 of Condylostylus longicornis. Taxonomy (NCBI): domain Eukaryota; kingdom Metazoa; phylum Arthropoda; class Insecta; order Diptera; family Dolichopodidae; genus Condylostylus; species Condylostylus longicornis. The sequence continues at coordinate 1,134,285 of NW_026578052.1, read as the reverse complement.
AACATTATGCATATTTTTTTTATAAAACAAGTGTAGGGTTAAAAAAATTTATGAAAGATTTAAGAGAAAAACTTTTTTTTCTTCTAAAATCTTACCAATATGATTTTGAGAATTTTGAAATATTTTAAACTCAATTCTTATTTTCATATCCTGAATTGAATTTTGTGCAAATTTCTCCGTTAGAGACTGCCTTTAACTCGTTCCTTTGATTACGTCATCCATTTGTTCCGCTTTTTGGTTACATGCTTCGGAACAGATGGGTTCGGAGGTATGAAATACTCCTAACACTTCATACTTGTACATTTTATTCCGGCAGATGGCTCTTCATTTTTGTATTGAAAACAATTGTCAGATAAAAAATATTTCAGTTTATAGGTTATTTTTCGCAAACACTCCCAACTACCTCATGTCTTGGTTATAGCCCTTTTAAAGAATCACTTTAGCATTTTTCTCTCTCAAATAGAGAAGAAGTCCTCTCTCTCAATTATTATTTCATTTCAAATGAATATTTGAAATCATAATACGTCTGTCTGCAACAAAAAAATTCAAAAATTAACATTTTAATAATAATTGAAAATAAAAAAAAGAAAAACAAATGAAATAAGTTGCCTACAGCAGTATTGATTATGACGACGACGAATTGAGTTAGGTGTTTAGTAGTTGCATATTAAGTGCAACTTGAATTAAGACATCGTTTTCAGACTATCGATTGCCGTTTAAAAAAGAAAAAATTTTTATTTCGATTTTATTTTCCCGTTTTTGTTTTTCTGTTATCTTTCTCTTTTTAACCATCTTTTTTTTTTTAATTCTCTTTCTTATTAATTCTTTAAATATTTTATTTTTATTTTAATTTCTTTATTTATTTTGTTGTTGTTTTTTTTTTTGTACTTGGTGTAGCGTGTAAGCATGTGATTTGAGTTGCTTTTAATGAAAACATTGAACATCTTTTTCAATTAGAGAATTTGCCATTTTATTTTAAACTCATTGCTCTTCGTTGTTGTTGTTGTCGTTGTTATGTAAAATAATTATTAATTCATCATCATATTCAATAGTTATTCACATTCATACATACATTCATTTATATGTATAAATTAAAATGTTACAAGCTTCTGATTTTTTAAAAGAGAGAAAAAGAAAAAAATAATTAAAATTAATGGGAAAAAATTAAATAGAAAAATTTAAATTAAAAGAAAAAAATCGTTCATGTGTGGCTTTTGTTGCATTTTTTTTTTTATTATTGAAAAAATTTTTTTTTGATTAAGTTGTTTTGAATTTTTATAGAAAATTTAAAGAAACAAGAAAATCATTTAAAATATTTAAACGACTAGAACTATTTTGCAATTTTGTCATTTTAATGTAAAAATCTTAAACCTGTAGGTATTTTAAGTTTAATTTTAAGCAATTCAAATGAAATTTTATGTATTAATTTTTTAGGTATGGAAACATTCTAAAATTCTAAAAAACATTCTAAAAAACTAAATTTAAATATACGATGGAAAATATGGAAGACTATAAAGATTACATGAAGGCACTCACGGCTAAATCAATGAAGTAGCGCGAAAACACAAAGAATCTTCATTTGTAGTTATGCAGAAGATCATCTAAAATATTTGAGAATTTAAAATGGGAGATACCAGGGTGGCGATTAGTTTTTTTACTGAACATTGCCGACTTGCCTATTATATACACTTTTCTGTATAGATTTTGCCATGACTGAAAATATTGCAGTGAATTAAACGAAAATCGATTCGTACATCAAGAAGGGATATTTGTTATTACCTTTGAATTTGTTGGAATTTCAGTAAATCAAGGGCTGTAAATGAGGAATGGAAAGGTTTTATAACTGGTAGAACACGCATTAGGAAAATTTTTTAGCTAGCTGAACGTCATAATAGGCAAATACAATGGGTTTTGCTGTGGCTTGTTTTGTGGTCGCGCCCCCCCCCCCCCCCCCCGCACCGTCCCACAACTATAATGAGTATCTAACATAAGTTAATAGCAATATTACCACCATTCCAGCTCTAACCCGTTCTACTACTCAATTACTTTCAATTCATTTGTGAAAGTATTATAAATTCATATTTATAATTTAATTATTTCCATAATTTTTAAAATTTTTTCTAAACATAACGTGCGTATAAAGCGTCAAGCAACAAAAACAAAAACGCTTCCCATCTTCAACTTTATTTTTTATGAAATGTCATTAAAAAAATTTTTATTCTTGAACTTTTAATGGCAATCCAAAAAAAAAAAAACAAATATTTTTTCTACATAAAATTTAATTTTATAGAAGTCTGCCTTGTACTCTTTTAAAAAACCATAAATCGTTATTTTTTTTATAAATTGTTTTTCTTCTCTTTTGTAAAGTCTAGTAGATTTGAAACCTTTTTACCATAATTTTTTTTCCTATCGCGATTTAATAACATTAACGAATTCATACCTACCTGTAATTACCTGTTTACATCAATATAAATGCAATGGAATATTGTCAAAATTCATTAGATTGCTTCAAAATACAAAAACAAAAAAAAGAAAACTATTTTTCCAGTTTTTGAATTCTTACAGTTTTTGTTCTCTGTTTTTGTTTTTGCTTAATGTTTTGTGATATCTGAAAAACAATATTTTGACAAACGATCTGCTAACAAAAAACTTTACTCCATAATTCACAAGAGAATGCGCCTATGTCAAACTACTTTATGATCGACTAAATGGACATTTTTTCTCGTTAAAATATAAAGCAAAATAACAACAACAAAAAAAAAAACTTAAAGTCTAGTAAAAAAATATTCAAGTTAAAAATAGAACCACAACTTTAATTGCATACAATTCCAAAAAAAAGAGCAAAAACTATAAGACAGAATGACATTTTAACGACTGAAAGCTATACAATTACAAATAAAAGTTGACATGTGTTTCACTTTGAGTATATTTTTTCGAAAATTCACTATTCGAAAGAGTGTTCGAAAAATGAGCAATGGAATGGAATAAATGAATTTGAATACACATATTCTCTGAAAAGAGAACCTCTCCAATTTATCATCTCTATGTGGGACGACAATTGAGATTTTTGAGTGCAAGAAGCCGAGCTGCCAAATAAAAATTGCTTTAAATATTATAAATCTTTATTCTACTGCTATATGTCAGTGATCTGTCAAAAAAAAAATTTTTATTACTTGTTATGTGTGGGATTCGAATGTCTTTTTTAAATTCGAATATTTCTATTTTAAAATTTTTCATGAATTTTTCAATTTTTTAATCTGAAATATTGGGGTTAATAAAAATTTAGACGGAATATTTTTTTTTTAAGTTCATTTAATTTTAAAAAAATTTTTAACTACTATTTATTAATTTACTAAAGATATCATATCGCAGTTAACATTCAATTAAATTAACCAACATTTCGGAACATGAATCCATCGTGCGATGACAAAAATGAGAAAAAAAAAATTAAAATATTAACAGGAAAAAAACAAAAACTTGTAATAAAAAAACAAATTCTTTTTCATGAGAGGGCAGCGCCATCTTCATGTTAATGTCAAATTTAATCATAAAAATGAAAGAAAAACAGAAAAAACAAAAATGCAGACAACAACAATTTTTGATGCTTGATGGATTTTATGATTTAGGTTTACAGATTTTATTATAATTTTTGTTTTTTTTTTTTGTTATTTTTGTATATACATACATGGGCAGTTAACAGTTTTAAATTATGGTGCCTGTTGACGTTTAATGGTGATTGTGGATAGATAGTGGTGGAGAAAACTTTATTTATAAACTATTGCTATATTAGTGATATGCAATGCAGAAAAAAAAAATATTTCTTAAGCAAGTTGAATGGGTTTAAAAAGATCATAAAATATTTTTTTTTTTTTTAATGAAAAGATTCAAATTTGCGATAATTTCAAAGTGATTATGAGCGAATAATTTACGTTTATAATAATTTTTATGAAGTGTTACCATATAGTGCATACGGGTTCCCGGTTACAATGGGATCTCAGGGAATTAGAAGGCGGATGAGCTTGCGAGACATGGAACGACCCTCGGAATTCTACCTGAAAAGGAGAACCTGGGCATGCCTCTAAGCACTCACAGCTACGCAGTGCAGCGGTGGAATGTACCAATCACAGATGGGCGAATAGAACTACGTGTAACGCGTCAAGGAAGTTGTGGCCAAAGCTAGACTTGCGTCGCGGGATATTGGCGCGGTGATAGAGGTTTTAAGTGGACACTGTCTCATTGGCGATCATGCCAGGAAGATAGGCCGCCCCACAAACAATCCCTGTAGGAGTTGCTGTGACGAGGAGGAGGAGGAGGAAACGGTAACCCACCTGCTATGCTCGTGTTCGGCTTTGGCGATCTCCAGGGATCTGATATCTCTCCGACGGCGTTGGCGAACTCCAGGTGGAGGTTTCTGGGGTCCCACTTTTTTGGGCGAGCTACGGACCTAGCGAATGTAAATGCTAGGGATCTTGGCCGGTTTCTTAATTTAATACAATTCGGGGTTTCTGTACTTTAGTTTACACATTTTGTCTAAATTTTGTTAATAAACTTCAACTTCAAGGTATATGCTTCCAGAATTATGGGCACAATAATGTAAAAATTTACAATATTGTGTTTTATTGGAATTAAATATAAAATTTGATTTACACGAAGCAAGTTTTTTGAAAACAATACATTTTTTTCTTACAACTGCAAAATTGCCTAAAATAAGTTATTCACACGTGTTATCTTATGCCTGGTTAATTAACAATTGTCGAAATTTCTGATTTTTCAGTGTTGCCGTTTAGTATTTTTGCGATGTGACATGCGTAGTACTCCAATTTTTGATTAATGTTCACGAAAATTACGCTTCCACAAAATATGCCAGATTACGTCAAATCAAATTTTTATGTCAAATTATTAATTTTTTGAAATGCATTTTCGAAAATCATAGACTGTTCTTTGTATGCATATCCCAGAGTTAACAGAATCATTGTTTTATTTTTATTTAATTTTAATTTATTTTATTATTTAATAGCTCTTTTTCAAAAAAAAAAAATATGGAATTCTGGTATCATCAATTTCTTGTTATAATATTTAGCTACTGTTTTTTTTGCCTTTCCTTTTCTTTTACTCCTCTCTCTCTCTCTACTCCTCATTTGTTTTCATTTTCATTTTTTTTCAACTAATATTCATACAAACTGAAACATATCATGTTTTAATCATTATTAAGAGTTATTATTTATTTTTATTAACATTTTGATGAGTTCTTCTTCTTTTTATAATATATTTTGTATATATAGTAATACAAACAAACAAACATACAACAAAATTAAATCAAGAAGAAAAAAAATTATTAAATTGGAGATTGGAAGATGAGAGATCGAGTAGAAAATAAAAAATTATTTAAATAATTTCAATAATATTGGGTGTAATTAAGTGCATATTATGAGTTTAAAGTTTAAAAAACTACTCTGGACAACTAAAACATAAAAAACCAAAGAAAAAATTCCAGATTTATGATTAGATATGCATCGAATTTATGAATTTTTGTGCGTTCATTATTATTAGCAGGTATATGTAGATTATATTTAAAGGTATAGGCAATGATAAGGCCCATATCATCGACTATAAAATTATAAGTTTATTTAAGTTTTTTTTTTTGGCTCTTTTTTAATTTTAGATTTTGGATCCGTTTTAATTTTCATTGTGAATTCAAGAAGCTGTAAATTGCCTCAAGAGTAAATTCCAAATATTTTATTTTGTTTATTTTTTTTCTCTTGTTTTGGTTTTAAAAAAATTTTTGCCCCGTTTTATTATCCAAAAAGGTTCGTTTTTGTTTTTTTTTCTGGTAAAGTTTTGGAGGTCATATTTTGTTTTTTTTTTTTTAACTTTTATTTATAGGAATGTGTAATTCAGGGGTTTTTGCTTAATTTACATTCAGAGACAACATCAATTATAAGAATTTTATAGTCCGACCACAGAAAAAAATAAATAGAGTTGGTAATTAAAACCATCATTATTAGAGGCTATACCTTAAAAATTATCACCGTTATTTTTATTATATTAAAATATTTTGACCTTTTTTTTTGGAATTATAATTAATATAAAATCGATGTTACATAACTTCGATTGATTTTAACACTTTTTTTTCTTATATAAAGGTTCGCTTATTAATATTAAATAAATTAATTACAATCGAAAATAGGCAGTCCTAAAAAAGTTTGATGAAGAAATAGAGAATTTTGGAAAAGAAATTAAATTTTCAGATTTATTAAAAGATTATGTAATTGTGGCATTTGGAATAGTTCTGTCTGGAAAATTCATGATTCCGCCCCCGTACAACTTTTGATGTTTATCACGAAAAACTAAACAATTTTATTGTCTCGTCATACTTAATAACTTATACGGGGATGTAACATTCAATCCCAACTAAGCTCCAACATTTTTTAGCGATTTACCAATTCCAATTTTAGTCTATCATTACCGTGATAAAAAAATTTAAACCTTTGCTATTCACCAATTCTAGACATTTTTCGTTAATTGCTTCATTCAATTTGTCTAGTTGTTGATAGTAAATATCTGAATTGATCATTTAGTAGCATGTGAGCACTTCAAAATATACCACACCCTTCCAATCCCCTCAAACTGACAGCAAAATCCTGTTATGGTGAATATTAGCCTTTGATGTGATTTATAGTGATTCATTATATGTGATACCCTCGGTACCTTTCAATTCATATGCTTGTATGATCAACAGCACCATTTAGGGACACCTTATTCTAGATTCTAGATTCTAAGAGAACCGAGTGGGACAGGAGTAACCCCCCAAGCCACGGCAGCCATTTTTGACTTATTGTAGCCCCCCGACTCTCCCGTCTATAATATCCCCGTCCCAATCACAAAGCCGGAGATATCCCTAAGGGAGTTGGACAACAGTTCCCGAACACTTAGGGACCCATGTCCAAGACAATTGCGGCGCTGAACAGAAAGTGCCGAACAGTCGCAGAGAATGTGCACGGCGGTCTCATCGCCACCCCCACAAAATCTGCACAGGGGGGAGCCCGCCTTCCAAGCTATGCAGATGGTACTTCACTGGGCAGTGCCCTGGAAAGAAATTCGCAATAGTACGAACCCGACTCATCCCCAGCAACTCTGCGGTGAATCCGCTGGAGCACGCCGAAAGAAACACTTTCGCATCACGGCACCCTTTCGTGTCCCGCCAATGACGGCCGCATTCCGCCGCGAGCAGGCAGGCAAGCCTGGCCCCCACGGCGGAAGAAGGCAAACCGCAGAAAGGCAGCGGCTGCACAAAGTCAGCCCCAGATCCCCTCCGCGCCAGCTCATGGGCAACTTTGTTGCCCGTATGGCCACTATGGCCCGGCACCCAAATGAGCATCACTCTGTTCTCCTATGCCAATTCCATAAGTGCAGCAAGGCAGCTCCAGACCAGCTTGGATGTAGCCTGAGCTGAACGAAGCGCCAGCAGTGCAGCCCTGCTGTCTGAGAACACATAGATGGTGCGGTTTCTATACCCCCTTTCTAAATTGATTCTCAGACAGATCTCTATTGCATGTATTTCGGCCTGGAACACTGTGCAATACGGGTCAAGGGTTGCATATACACGCGTATCCGGGCGGACACCGTATACGCCCGAACCCACACCCGACTCCGTTTTGGACCCGTCCGCATACCACACGCTCGAACCCGACCTAAGCACCGGACCACCCCGATCCCACATCCATCGATGGGGAAACAGAACCCCGTACCTGTGGTCGAAGTTGTACCGCGGCAGACAGGTATCCGACATGGTTATTCTTAGAATCGGATCGCTCTCAACCAGCTTGCTTAGCAGGTAGCTTTTCCAGCTTGGCCCGCACACCCGCCTGCTGAGCCTTACGGCACCATACAATCGACGCATAGGTGGAAATGGGCCTAGCAGGGGCGATAAATCTATCTATATGGGTATTCCAAGAGAGACGATCATCCAGGGTTACTCCCAGATACTTCACCTCCGTAGAGTAACTGTTATGTTCACCAAACAGACTTGGGCTTGTTAATGTGTCCCTGCTTCTGCGTTTGGTGAAGGCGACTAAAGTGCTCTTGCTTGGATTTATATTTAACTCAACGCCTTTGCACCACTTTTCCACAACACGTTAATTTTGTTGTAGAAGATCAGAAATAGCGCTCTCAAATTTTCCCCGCACGACGAAGGCCACATCGTCGGCGTATCCCCAGACACGCGCCCCGGAGGACCTGAGAGCAGCGATTAGATCATCCACTACAATGGACCACAGGAGGGGCGAAAGAACCCCGCCCTGCGGACATCCTTTTGCAGCGGAGATGAAGAGTATATCGTCAGCTGTGCTGGACTTAATAATCCTATCCTGTAGCATCCGATTAACCCATCTGCTAGTTGTCGCATCAATCCCTCGTTTGTGCAACGACTCACAGATGACATGATATGAGGTGTTGTCAAAAGCTCCCTCTATATCAAGGAAGCAGCCAACTGCCACCTCCCGCACCTCCAGTGAGTTTTCGAGGACCCCACCAGACTCTGCAGAGCGAGTACAGTAGACCTTCCCGACTGATAGGCGTACTGAGATTCATGCAAGGGATTGCTTCCCAGTGCATCGTCCCGTATAAATGTATCAATCACTTTTTCCATTGCTTTCAATAGAAAAGAAGTAAGGCTGATTGGTCGCTTACCCACCTTCGGAATATACGTCACTTTAGCCACCCTTCATGCCTGAGGGATGTAACCCCACGCATAGCTGGCACGAAAAATTTCCAACAGTGCTCTGGCGATATGTTGGAAACTCTCTGCAAAAATGCAGGATATATCCCGTCATCAGCTGGAGATTTGAAGGGCCTGAAAGAGAAAACAGCCCATCTAATCCTGCCCATCGTGAAGACTAGACGGGATCGTTGCTAGTCATCCCTCCTGGGCCAGGATGCCCTCGGTTCAATGACCGCATTTGAGTGATTCCGAAGAATCTCCGAGTCAGGAAAGTGCGTTGACGCCATAAGCTCCAACGTCTGCTTTCCGTTCTCAGCCATGGAGCCATCAGGACGTTCCATTAGGCCCAACCCGCTAGCATACGTTTTGGAAAGCACCCTGTAAAGACGCGCACTGCTGGAGAGTTCATCAATGCCCTTGCAGAACGCCCTCCACGAGATTCTCTTCGCTTTCCTAATTTCTTTATTGTATTTTGTGAATGAGTGTTTACACTTCTCCCACGAACCCGACGCCTTGGCCTTATTGGGTACCTTTCTGGTCTTTAGCCTTGAAAGCTCTTCATTCCACCACGGGCACTTCCTATTGCTCCGCCTCGGCTTAGCGCGGCAGCTCCCTTTGATAGGCATTAGTAATAGACGCTGTCAGGGCCTCGCTGGCCAGTTCGATATCCATCACCGTTCTGACAGAAGCAGGAACGAATCCAATCCCATCCATGAGGAGCATTTCGAATTGACTCCAATCTGTGGATTGGGGTACCCGATATATTTCTTCTGCCAGGCCCCCGGAGACCTTGATATCAAACCTAATCTGCCTATGATCGGACATGGATGTCTCATTTGAGACATGCCATCCACCAACCCTACTGACGATAAATTTAGTGCAAAGGGTGATGTCAAGGACCTCTTCCCTAATTGCATTTATGAATGTCGGCCTATTGCCCTCATTCATAACCATTAATTTATTGCTATATATAAATTCAAGTAGGCACTCACCTCTTTTGTTTATATTGCTGCTTCCCCAGACGGTGTGGTGGGCATTGGCATCACTTCCTATTACAAGTCAGAAGTTCCTCCTTCCACAAAAGTCCACTAGATCCTTCAATTGCTTGTCCGGGTGGGCACAGTCCCCCGGGAGGTAGGATGAGCACACAATGAACTCTGTCCAGCCCCCGGAGGACTTCACCTTCACCAACGCAGCTATCTGATTCTTAGAATAGTAATCTGGAATGGGAAAATACGTTAGCCTTTTAATAAACAAAATGCAAGCCCTAGGCCTGTCCCCAATTCTATTATCATACAATAGCTCATCTGTTAGGCCCTTAACCTGATCCTTCACTATGTAAGGCTCTTGGATAAAGGCAATATCGAGGTGATCCTTCATAAATCTATGAGCTAGAACATCAGTAGATGCCCTAGCATGCTGTAGATTTATTTGGATGCACCTCACAGCCATATCATTTCCTCCGGCTCTTGTCTGTGGGCTTTTGCCCTTTAGACAAGGCTTTACATGAGCCTTACCTCCCATTGCCGCCTTTTTACATATCTTGGTGGGCGCCTGCCCTGCCACAGCCTCTTTTGCCGTCCCAGGTGCCACGCTAGCCCCTCCAACAGCAAATACCGAAGCAGTTCCGGGCTTCCCAATGGGGTTGAGCCCTTTTGGTTCACCCGGGACGCTTGTATTCGGCGTGCTGGTCGATGGTCCTTCCGTTTCCCTTGCCGCCATTTTCGGAGCGACTTCAGACTTTCCAATGAGTTTTGGCTCTTTTGATTGGCCTGAAATGCTCGTCGTTGTCGCGGTGGGCATTGGTTTTTTATTTTGTCCTGCCCTGCCGCCAGCACCTTGAGAGGATTTTCTTCCTTTAAACCGAACGGTAACACGAAAGAAATTCAGGAAAAGTCGGAACTCCGCTTTCCGTAGATCTTCCAATCCGGAATCATCCACGGAAAAAGTGATGGAGCAGCCCCCGTCCTTTTCCTTATCCATCCTCAGCACCCTCCAGGAACTTATCTTGAGGCCGGGATTTTGCTTCCCTACCCTACTTTGAAATTTGTCTCTGGAGAGACTGATGGTTGTCTCGTCCTTTGGAACGTAGGTGACGCAGACATGCTGTTTGGGTATGTCGTCGCTATCTAGTACCACGACGTCGCAACCGTCCCAAGGCTTTATCTTCCTGCAGATACCGGTTATCCACTCCCTGGTGTTTTGATTGTTGCATGTTACGGATATCCATCCGTCCCTTTGCAGCGCTGTAGTGAATTGTGGATGAGAGTCCACAACTTTATCCATTTCATCCATGATGGCTACTTTGATTTTCCCCATCTGAACTTCGGATAGCCTTTCCTCTGGACGCAGTCTATGAGTGATGGCCACCTTGACCTGTGCTACTGCATCCCGATAAGAAATCATTTTCGGGTTTTGTTGAGGAATGTTCCCAGGGACCCTTTCCTCAACACTGCCCTTCATCGACATCTTTTTTGAGGGCCCTGCATCAGGGGTGTTGCTTTCCGATCTTTCCCTCTTCTGGGGATGGTCGGCCACAACACCCGATCCGCAGGCCTTCAGCTTTTCCAGCCTTTCCTTCTCATATCTGCGAGCTTCCTCTGGGGATATGCCATCCCTGATGTAAGCCGCGATACACACCTTATTCTAAATTGCTTAACCATTATTCACCTGTGAATTTATTTTTCAAACAGTCGATTTTTTGTCAAAATACTTATTTATTAATTTAAAATTAGCAAAAACAAAATTATAATTTATATTTGCTGCCACCAATCTTAACGTAGTTCATTATGCGATCAATCATTTATAATTGCATTTAGAAAGTGTCTACACTTGATATGCAACTTTTTGCAATTATCCTTTTTGCTTTAATATAATTGTAACTTTGTAACAATTGGAACAAACAAGCTTTGATGTACGTGGAGTTGACATAAGCTCAAATATCTTTAAAAATTTTCCCAATCATTATTGAGAATTATAAAAGTGATCACATTTTGTACTTAATCAATTTATTTTAAAAAACCGAATTTTTCATTTTTCTGAATTAATCAGGCGATGAAATTCAATAAATTCCACAAAATTGGTTAAACAAAATCAATAATTCCAATTTTTTTTCTTTAGTTTTCCTTCACTAATCCTAAACTATATTCATTTTTTTGGTTTTTGCAATTTAATTCCAAAAATGATGCAAAATTATGCAATATATTTTGTGTACAAGTGTTTAGTGCCCGTTTAAAGGTAAAATTGAATTCTTTAGATGCATAAAAATATTTTCAATTGCTTACTGAATGTAATCATTTCACTACACTTGCTTTAAACTTTTTTAATAAACTCTGATTTGTTTTTTATTTCGCACGCTCATTTTGTTTCTTTTTTTTTGCAATGTTTGCCTGTTGCCTTTAAAGTAAGAAGTACCCAAATATGGTGCTTTGTAATTTTTATTTTTTCAATTCATTAAGCAATTCACTTGCATTTTTAATAATTGTTAGTAAATAAATAATGGAAGTATAAAAGTAGTTAAAATTACTTTATGACTATATTTGTAATATTGCAATTGTAAAAATTGCAATGAATTGTAAACATTGTTGTTGTTATTTCTCTAATTTAGTTTTTCAACATTATTTGTTACAAATTGCTATATAAAATGTTGAAGATTTGATTTAAAAAAACAAGTAATCTTGAAAATTTACTCATTTAATAGTAAAGTGCTTACATACGATTGGTGATAATTTCTGTAATTAACTGCTTCAGTATACTACAGTGTTCATTATACTGAAGTGATTTTATTCAGCTTGTATAACTTATAAGTAGCATAAGCAAACTAAAATAAAAATATTTTGTGTATAGTTGATCAAATTGTTAAAATTGTGTTAGATCTTATGATAATCACTTTCTTTTGAAATGACAGAATAGCAAAGTAACAAGCTTCCTGAGACCCGTTCATCTTGAGTTATACGCAAATTAATTTTCAGGTAATCGTTCAGTACCAGCTATATAAACTATGTATGTGATCAAGAAAAGTAGGAACTTGTGCATATAGACGCCTTGGTAGATGTTGAGAAGGACATTTTATGAGAGTTATCGGAGCAACTGTATATGATAAAGAGAAACTTTATACGTTCCCATTTACCTAAAATATCTCACGTCCTAAAAAATGTTTTACAGTATTGAAATTGCTCATGGCTACAAAAATTCATTTAGCCATCTAGAGTTAAAACCTTATGAGTTTCCTTTTGCGACTGGATGTTAGTGGCACTGATACCACAAAGTAAACACTCAATTTTTGTTTCAAGTACACTCTTCCCTTGTTCGGAGAAAATCAATCATTAATTGTTCGAGTTGTTCAACGATTTTGTGAGAGCATAGATTTTTCTTACATTTTGTAGCCGATTTGTTCTAATATTCATTGCTGCTTTTTTTGAAAAGCAAATCTAACCTATCCTGTGCGTAATCTTAAAATGATTTATTTGATAACGAAATTTCATATTATGATTCAAGCTCACCTGTACAAATTGTCAACTATTTTTGCTAAATTCCTCATACAGTTTCCTTATATTACGAATATTATAATATTATTCCCATTCCCGGTATTTAAATTTTATATAGTTCTTAAGTAATTCTTCCTTTCGAAGAAAATTGTAATTGTATTCCTGCTGATAATCTTCTTATAAACTGACAAATAACCCATATAACTTAAAAATTTCGAAAATTTTATTTAAAACCAAAGGGCGTTTTTCAAAATAAACTTTATTATTTTCATAAATTGCCCCCTTATAATACCAATGATTTATTCAAATATTTTCCAACAATATTTTTACATACGCATACAAAGTTACTCGTCTAAATCTTTTGAAATTCTTCCCTTCAAAGGTTTCTGTTTTCAATTCATAAATTTCAAATTAAAAAAAAAATTTAGATTCTAAGAGATTTGAGCAAAAAATATAAAATTTTAGTGTCGATTTTTTTTAATGCTATTAACAATTTTACGGTAGTAGAGAAAAAAATTGAAAGGTATAAAAATTTAGATCAAAAATTTTAATCCTACCCACAATGTCATCACATTATTTAATTTATTTTCATCACTCTACATACTGTCTACATATTATAATTATTTAGACATACCAAATGTTATGCTCTTTTTTTTTGTTCTCTCTCTGTATTCTTTGCAAAATCATATCTTTAGTTACAAATTAATTAACCCGTATCATACAACCATTTCAAATGTATATTGCTAACTAAATGATAATTTAACACAATAAACAAGAACCTACAATTTCCCTTTTTTTTTTTTTTTTTGAAAACTTAATTTTTTAAATTTCACCTGGTTCTGAGAAACTAATAACGATAATCATTACCTTCGATTGAAGTTGAAGAATTTTTGCATTTTGCTTTATTTGTTACCTTTATGCTCGTTGCTTCTTATTTCTTTTTTAATCCTATAATCTCTTGTATTTATTTTTTTGTTTGTTGGTTTGCTTTCTTCAATTTTGATTGCAAATTTCAGAAGCCAAAAATACTGGAAAAAGAATAAAATAAGGGAAAAACCAGAAAATTAAAAGAAATTTGCATTAACGAAAAAAAAAGCAAAGGAAAAACCTACACTAAAAAATTTGCATTTACCCACATATAAAAAAAAAAATAACAAAACAAGAGAGAAAAATAAAAATAAAAAGAGAAAAGAAAAATAAATCCCTTTTTAAAAGAATTCCTCCCAATTTGATTTTTATGCTTTTTTTGTTTCTCTGTGATTTTGATGAATTTCTACATAAGAAAACACAAGAATTTTAAAATTTATTTGCATTTTTAAATTATTTGTTTGCCTTTATAGTGTAGCATAGCATATAGCATTTACTGATCCTTTAATCTTTAATTTTTACAAGTTAAAAAAAAAATAAGAGAAAAATTTGAATAAAAACTCAGAAATTTGTTTATTTTTTTTTCTCTTCACAATTCACTTTTATTTATTTAAAAAAAAAAAACAAAAAAACATGTAAATCATCCAAAGTTCCGAGATAAAATGGCAATAAAAATAAGTATAAAAATTTATATAAATAAAATATATAAAAATAATTGTAATTCCGTCAAATAAATTGCATAAAATATGAAAAAACAAATCGTACAGAATCGGTGCAATAATCAAAAATAAACCCGAAATCTATAAGCAATAATAACTTTGAGTGACATTGACAAATGCATCTCTTTTCAAGACAATATCACTCTCACTTACTCTCAAGTCCATTATTCTCAAAATCGCAACTCAACAAAACAGTAATTTAGAAAAATTAAATTAGAGAGAATAATTTGGAAACAATTATTCCGTTCCGATCCGCTAGATGTCCTTAATATTTTTTTTTATTAAAAATAAAAGTAAAATTCTTCTCATTTAAAATTTGTAGGTTAGCTTTTTATTTCTATATCTAAAATGAAATTTATGGTCTATGTACGAATTACGTATGAAAGCGAAACTACTCTTTGTTGCTTCATTGTTACAGTGTTTGTGATTTAAACTTACGAAATATTTGCTGGCAACAAAATTGAAAGCTTATTGTCATTTACCATTGCCAAGGAACTTTTATTTCTATATTAATTTTTCTAAAAATACCGTTCGATTTTTATGACAGAGACAGTAGTTTTGCCATTTCTCTACAACAATATCAACTGTTCGGTTATTTGACAGAGAGAGCTAAAATTAACTATGACATATTCGATGATATTATTTTTAAACCAAAATATAGCTAAATTTTGAAAATATGCTAAAAATAGAAAAATAAATTTGATTTATACATTTATTTTTTTTTTGTGAAAATCCTAAAAGAAAAACCATTCGTTAGGCCTACATTGGCTTGAAACGATCAAAATCAAAAACTAACCACATATCAATGATTACACAGTCATAATGATGATCAACTTTAAGTTGAAAACGTGGACAATAGAAGGATTAAAAATTTATAAAAATAACCGTAATGTAGCGTGTTCCTTTTTTTGATTTTATTGTGAATTTTTTTTTTTTTAACTTTAACTCAATTTTAAATCTCTTTTTCTGTTTTCTTTTTTTTTTTCATTTCTTTTAAAATTCAACAATGAGAAAGAAATGTAAGAAAAGCAAAAACAGAAAAATAAAAAGTTGATCCCTATATCTTACAACAATAGGGATTAATTATTTTTATTCTACTTTTTATTTTCGAAAAAATAAAAAAAATTTTTAAAGAAGAATTCACAATGAATTCACAATTTTCAGAGAAAAAAAAAATATTTTTTTTTTTCTTTATTTTTGTCGCTCCTTCTTTATTCACTTGATGATTTTTATTGTTGTTGTTTTTGCGTTAGGTTGATGATGTGACTCCGATGACTGCCTTATGATTTGACAGATCTGCATTTTCTATTATTAGAATTTTTTTTCTACTTTTTCATTTTAATATAATAAAGGAGAAAACATTTTTTTTTGTGTTATTTTCTTTTTTTTCTATTTTTAATACAATTTTAATGTCTTTAGTTTTGATTGCAGCTTGAAACTGCAACATTCAAAAATGATAATAACAATCATAATAGTAAAATACAATTGTTTACAACAATAATAATCATAACAATAATGGTAACAATAATAATAATAACAAGAAAAAAAATGTTTGTCATAATAGTAACAATAATTTTTACAATCAAAACAAATTCTATTGTGTACGAAATTTTTATTTTATTGATTCATTTAAATGCAAATGTAAGTCACTTACATTTTATTTAGATAGCATTTTAATGATAATTTTCATGACAATTATGGGATACTATTTATATATAATTTAAATATTATGTTAATTTTGATTTACTTTTTTTTTTTTGCTGATTTACATATTATATACAAATTTTTAGAGAATTATAGAAATGTGAATTAATAAAAAATAATATAAAATTTATGATAAAAGTGAAATTTTGAAAAATAAATTCGAAACAAATAGATCGTGACTAAAATATGAAATATATATTTGTAGCATTAATGACTTATTTATAAAAAATGGAAAGGAAATTTTTATATTTAATAAGGAAGAAAGAGCTTGATTTTATCACTTATTCATAAATTGAGCATCTAAGATCAAAGAGTTACGTATCAAAAATAAGCACTGAATGAATAATTGAGTAAAGTGAGTATGATAACAAATAATAATTGTAAATAGTATCATACCATAAAGCTTTCAATATTACCATATTCAAGCTTTTAGTGTTACCGTATAATATTGCATTTCATCATGAAGCAGGATTACCTTTGATCTTTGGGGTCAGGCAGACATGCAAGTTTTTAATTTTGCACTTACTGCATGATTGTAGAATCGTTGCGCGCACATCTAACCAACAAAACTATTGGGTTAATTCAAATCGAACGTGTTTGATTGCTTAATTCCATGCGACCAAACCATTGTATGTGCGCGAGCTTGAATATAAACGAATGGAATACAAACAAGCAATTAAACGGTTGCAAAACTGTCAAGCACGCGATATCTTAGCACTGCATAAATGTCACAACAATCTTAATTTTGAATTTCAATCAAGTTTTATTTTCTATAAGTAAGAAGGGTTATTGGAGCCTCCATTCCCTTTGGAAAAAAAAGAGTTTCTCTTAAAAGAGTTTACGTCGTTTTATAATTTTCAAGAAAATAAATTTTTTCACAATAAAATAAAAGATTTCTCTGTTTCTTTCTCTATTTTCGTTCTTATTTTATTTGGTGTATAAATAATTTAAAAAAAAAATCAATTTAAAAAATCTTCTAGTCATATTTTTAATCTTTCATCTGGATCTTGTCAATATTTTTGACAGCAATGACTAACCACATTCCTTTCATATTTCGAAATATTTATTGTTCTTAAAGTGGTGTTGCTTTTCTTCACACTTTTCTTTAATAACAATAACATTATAAATAATAATAATAAAAATATTGATGAAAGGATTATTTTAAATATGCATTAAAAAAGAAAGAAAAATTCAAAAGAAAAATGATATCCTGGCGTTAGAATTTAATGAAAAAATGATTTGGGTATTAATTTAAAGAATAAGAGATGAAGATCGGTGTGTTTTTATTTTTAAATTTTGAATTTTTTTATAAATTTATTAATTATTCCATAGATTATGGTTATCTCTTTTGATCACATTAAAATATTTTTTACCGGCATTTAAAATCCATTGTAGTTCGAAAATTTTAATGAAAACCGAAAAAAATAGCAAAGACCTCCAGTATTGCGTACACATTCTTAGTGTATATTGTTCGAGATTTATAAAGTAATTTTTAAAGGGAAATCGAAAACACATTTGCAATTAATTCGAAAAAAACATTCGCTTGTACAACAATGGATCTACTTTTCGTCAAAGCACGTCTACTTTCAATTTCTTTAAATTATTTTACGATTTTATTCGAAACATAATTTTTCTTTTCTAAATCTTGTTTAATTGAAATCCTATTGAATGAAAATACTTCCTTAAATAACGAACACAAAAATTATATTTAAGAAATGAGCTTTAGTTTCAGATCAACAGTTTTAATAGAGTTTTTTCCAAATTTACGAGGACCACCAAAATTGCTAATAAAATGTATTTTTTCAAAATAAAATTTTTATTACTTTTCATTCTGCAATTTTTATTTTATTATGTCCGGCTCACTTAAAAATAAAAAGTCGATTTCTGAGAAAAAGCGCCATTTATATTTCAAGAATACCAAAAGAGTAAAACTATATTGCTATATTAGAGGAAATTTAACTGCTCCTCTCATAATTGGGGAATTCCGTTCTTATTTTCTTTATTTGTATATAACGGTACCTGTTAAAAATTAAATATGTAATCATAAAATTGTTAATATTCTTTAAAAAAAAAACCAGTAGGGAATTCACCTATATACGATAATAATTATAAACTTTATATGGCAGCATGTAAAAATTTAAAAAAATTCAAATAATTTTTATTATTTTCGAAATAAATTTGTACTTAATATTTTAACTACTTCTCTTACGATTATTATGCAATAATAATTTAATGACTAGACAATTATTTCTTTTTTTAATTTTTTCTCTAATTATATTTTAAAAACCTAATTACTTTATATAATATGCCTTAACTAAAAACCTTAGTAATATTAAATTTTTAATGATATCTTGTGCATTTATCTATGTAAAGTGCAATTGGCATTTTGAAAATTCCTTAGGCAATTGTACTAAATATTTGCTTGTAGATTTTATTTTACCCTTTTTTGTATTAAAATATGAAATTGTGTAATTAGAAGGAGAAAGGCATATATTTGAACATTTTCTTTGTTATTTAAGATTTTTAAATTAAAAATTAAATTTAATAAGACTTAATTTTTTGAAATAGTTAATATGTAGAAGTTTTAGTACATATATTATAAATTTGTTATGTAAAAATATTCATAGGTACTAGAATACATTTATTATAGTATATTATGTGATATAAGGAAATAATATTTAAAAATGTAATTCGAAATTTTATTTATATTAGATTTCCTTTTCCGGTATAACTGGGCTACATACATATATAACAGTAATTATTTTAGTACAAAAGCAATTAGAAATATATTTGAAAAATTACATTTTGAATTTAAATGGCAAAGGAATTTCAAATTAAAAAATAAAAACATTGAATCTTACACCTTAGTCAAACTAAATTTTTAAATAATGCCAGTATAACTATTTTTTTTTTTAAATATTTTTACTCGGTAGTATAGTGGTCAGTATCTCCATCTCTCTTTTAATTTTCGTCGATCATCATAAACTATTTATTGTTAATTAATATTTACCAAAAGAAGAAGAAAAAAACAATAATACTTAAAAATTAACAATTACACGACAACTCAATTAATTCTACTTAAATTTTTCACACCTGTCAAAATCCATTGAATTAATTAATTCTCATCAAAAATGATTTTTTCTCTTTTTGTTCTTTTTTATTGATACAGAAAAATAAATAAGAGAAAATTTTACCACACAAATAAAAATTATCAAATTAACAGTTAAATCTCTGTACTTCAATATCAATTACAATCAAAATGGAAAAAGTTAAAGAGTAAAAATAAAATGAGAAAAAAAAAACATAAAACAACACTAATTTTCTCTGATTTTTTTTTTCTCATTTTTGTCGTCTGAATTTTTTTCGTCTCTGCGTCATTGCTGACATTTCTGATGCGGTAAATTTTCTTCATGCCATCTGAATTGACATTAAAACTATAGCAAAGCAACTTTACTTACCTCTTTTGATTTGTTGTTTTTATTTTTTAATATATAATTGAGGTGATATGGTAATAAGATCTGAGATCTAAAAGAAATAAAATAGAAAAATTAGAATTGATATCATTAAATTCTAATAACATTTGACATGTTCTTTATAGATTTATTTTATTTAATCTTAAAAAAAAAAACCAACTGACACAGGAAAAATAGAAAATATTTTATTTTTTTTTCTTGTTGATTTTTGATTTAAAGATTAAAGTCTTATTTCTTTTTTTTTATCCGAAACATTTTATATTCTAACACACCCACCATCATTTTTTGGTTAACTTCGAAGATTTTTGGAAAATTTTTATTTTATTTATTACATAAAATGTTCTAAAACACTAATCGGCCTATCATCATGTTAATTTGGACCTGTCACCAAAATAGGCATATTATCCATCAACGTAAAAATTTATGATCAAATACTGTGTATGTATGTACATACATACGTACATCTTCCATGTATGTACCTGCATTATCGTTATATGTTTTCAATTTCCAAGTATTTTCAATAAGAGTTTTAAGTATATGAGCATAAGGTTAGGCACTTAATAATAATATAGGCACACATATAGATGATTTTATTATAATTTTGGGTGCTAAATTAATTCCCGTGAACAATTTTCAACAGAACATTAAAGATCATCAGAGCAGGTACTCTACTTGTTAAAAAAATAATAATAAAAATCAAAATCGATCTTAACAATTCTCATTCAAATTATTTTCGTTTTGTTATGTGATTTTTTTTCCTTCTTAATATTATGGTGGTAACTGGTAACTTATTGTAGGTTATATAAATTTTATAATTAGAAAAAAAAATACAAAAAAAAATTCAAGTGAAAAAATTTTAAGATTTAAAGGAATCTAAAATAATAAGAAGAGAAAATCTATTTAAAATGCATTAAAAGGAGAAAGAAGAAAAAAAATTAAAACAAAAAATTTCAATAAATTTAATTTTACGTTCTTTACACAATTTCATTCGAGTTTGTTTCTTTTTGTTGTTTTTCTTATTTTTTGTTCATTATGATTATAAATAAAGTTAAACCGTGTTTTATACGCCTTTATTATTATGTTTTTTATTATTTTTGTTGTATTTTCTTTTTTTTTATTTATAAAATTTAAATATGTTACTTGTTCATATATGAACTTTTTTTTTTAAAATGAATGCGTAGTAATTTGAGGTTGCCATCTCTTACGAGAAATTAAGATTGCATTTTATAAAAAAGGCAAGGCCTAATGTGAAATATAGAATTTGTGGCCTTTTAACAAAAACTGAATACTTAACGGTTTTTTTTTTTGAGTTTGTGTCAAATGTTGTAAATGAGCGAGGTGGTCAGATCGGCGTCATTTTCACTGATTTTATTAAGGCTTTTTATAGGATGCCTTATAGAATAATAAGTCTGAAATTAGCGGAAGTTGGATTCGGTATCTGTAGTTTAAAGTGAATTTAATTGTACTTGAAGGATAGGAAATATCTTCGCAGGGTAGCCATTTGATCTATTAGAACGTATCAACAAACGATATACCGAATTCTGCAGCTGACTATAGACTAAGTAGTTTTGTAGAGTGATTGTTTTTCGTTACAGGACGATTTGGACGGTCTCAATTTGTGGTCACACAGTAAGGGTTTAGAAATGAATGAGTTAAGTAATAGCAGTTCGTGTTGCTTTAAAAAAAACTAATAATACCAGAACTTTGAATTTATAAAAGGTGTTTTTCTTCCTTCCAATCTTAAAATTCTTTTTTAAGATTTAAATAAAATTTTATCTATTTTTTTTGATAATCCACATTTTGATAAACATATTAATTTCCAAACTGGCAATATTTCTTTTGTCATCCTCTCTAAGGATTCGGACTGCAAATATTAGGCATGTCTTCGCTTGTTTAAGCATATGAATCATTTTATGTAAAATGGTGATTGGAACGTTTTATTGTCTATTGTTTATGGATGTCGAATCTTTTAAAATTTTTTCAATGGGTGATACCAGAGCAGTCTCTAGACAGTTTTTGCAACGTATTCACATTATAGGTTTCCAATATTTTCTTATTTCAAGTGTTTTTACAAAAGAGTATTCGCCCACTGGAATTGTTATGAATTAGATGCTAATCTATTTTAAATTTTCATAACAAGTTGAGTTCTTTTATTGGGTCTGCAAGTATTATAAGTTGTAATTTTTTTTCATTTTTATCCAAACATAGCAATATTAAACTCCAATATAAATTTTATGATTCACATTTCTTGAGTCACAATATTTTCAAATTTAATAATCTTCTTGGTAACATAGAATGGTAACCCTTTTAATTGAATATGTAAACAATTTTTTTTTTTTACATTTTCTTAGTTACCTTGTTTCGATTTCATTTCTTATTACACAATTTTATTCCCGTTCAAGTATACATTCAGATTTATATCTTAGAAGGTAATTTGTCCTGTGTTTATGGTTCTAAACATACAATATCTTTGCTTTTCAATGCATACGCAAATATGTAGGGTTTTTTTTTCTATACTCGTAAGTTAAAGTGAATGTGTTGAATTTTATTGTTTGTAACATTTCTTATTTTGTTTTTTTTTTTTTGTTCGATTTATGGTTACACAATATAACACAATTTGAGGGCTATTTTTTATTCTCATTTTTTTTTAACTAAGTTTACCTTACTATTTATTTTGTATTATTAAAGGTCCATTCTTCAATCCTTTTCTAAAAAATTTAAGAAAATAAAAAAAAAGAGAAAAGAGAGAAATATTATAACGATTCATTCTGTTATACGAGATGTAATTATGTATATATATAAAACTCAGTCTATACAGTTACATTAAATTAATAAGGGGTATGGTAACGAAAAAAAACTTTGTTGAAACTTTCGATTGGGGCAACATTAAAATCGACATTATTAATTAAAATCGACAGTTATTGAAGAAATGTAAAAGATGTTACACAGAATTTGGTGTCTGAGTTGAATTTGGGTATTAATAAACATAATAAATAAGCACAAATTTTTCATATTTTGAAACTGTTTAAACTTAAAAGGGTTCAAATTTTGAGTTACGGCAAAGTTCTGGAAAAAACTTAAACAAATTAATTCTTATACCAAACCATCAATAGGTTAAGGTGGACCAATTAACCTGTTGAAAAATCATCCTTCATAGATTTCTCTCGATTCGACTGCACACCTTTTACAATTGGTAACTCCAACTTTTCTCAAGTCCTGTTCAGTATATTATCGTTCCATTTGAGCCTAGGACTGCCTTTGCTGCGCGTGTTCATAAGTGTAGCTCTCATTATTGATTTTAGTAGTCTTTCTTTCGACATTCTATACGCCCAGCCCACTTGATTTTCTTTTGACAAAGAATATAAGAAACAAATACTTCAAATTAGTTTCTAAGCTAAATTTATCACATAGTTTTCAAAATATATGAACAAAAGTGTGAAAAACTAAAATTTATTCTTAAATTTTCACTGAAAACATATACACTTTTCCGATTTAGTTGTATGTCGTGCAAAATCACACAAATGCAACACTAACCAAAGAACTTTGTATTGTGTATTGTACATTTAATACAGTTACAACAAAATTTTTCAGTGTTACTTGAAAATAACTTTTCGGAATTAATAACTTTTCGGAATTCGGAATAACTTTTCGGAATACATGAATAACTTTTCGGAATTAATAAATTTTAAAGAATAATTTTATATTTCACTCATATAGGAGGTACTTAAAAAATCTTATTCTAACTGAAATCAAGGAGTGTTGCTCATAATTCACCTTGTGTGCTTGCTTATTTTTAATATATGTACATGAATAATCCACCAAAAACTCTGGTGAATTTTTCTTTTTTTTTCTGATTCTAAATCGAAATAATAATGTCAATGTATAAGTTTAACACATTTGAGACTCTTTCATTTTTTTTTTAATTTATTTTTTTATTTTCATTCTGTTTTTTTTTTCAACTATTACGATTTTAAATTAGATATAAAAGTGTACAAAAGAAATAAAAATTTTTTTATAAGTTGAAAAATTCAACATGTAAATGGATCTCCCGTCGGATATACTGGTTAAGAAAAAATTTATTTCCTCTAGAAAATTACACAAAAAATGTTTTTTTTTTTTCTTTTTATTTTAATTTTTTTTTTTTAATTCATTTCGAATATTTTATCAATTTTAAATCAAACTTCATGTTAAAAAAAATTCTAAAGATCAAATTTTATTCTTTTTTTTTTTTATTTTATTCTTGAAATGTGTACGATACGATAAAGAAAAAAAAATTACTACCAGGATCGATATATGGTTCCAATAATGGTCACTTTTACTTACTTTATTACATATGCACATACATACGTACATAAATTGCAAGTGAGTTAAGCGAGCGAAATAAACTGTTGTTCAACATATTAAAGGGTTTGGTTTCACATGTGTACTATGAATGTAGATGTGTTTATGTTTTTTGTTATGTTTCATACATAAGTAGGTGTTTTTCGACATATGGTCAAGGAACATATTTTTTTTAGAACATATTTTTATGTATGTATGTATTTTAAAATTAAAATTCCTTTTCAAAAAAAAAAATTTAAAATTCCAATGTTAAATTATTTGTAACATTTGGGCTTTTTGGAAAAAAAATATTAGTTTTTTTAATTAAAAATTTTTTTTTTAAATCAAATGGAAGTTTATTATAATATCCGGGCTAACATCCGCCGCTATAGCTCTTTTCCTTTTAAAAAAAATATTTTCAGCAAAAAAAATCATAACTCTCTCTTAATCTCATATTCAGTAGCTATACGAGAGCGTGCTGCTCTTATGTCATTATATAATACGAAATGTCAAATATCTTTTTGCGATGTAGGTGGCATTTTTTGTATCATTAGAGTGTTCTTTAATAAAAATAAAACCGCGACTGGTAAATAAAAATTAATTACCAAAAACAAAAATAAATAAAAAATTGATTGCAAAAAATACTGCATCTGTCAAATAAGTGGCATTTTATTTTGCAGCTTTTACAATTTTTAAAATAATTTGTTTGTATTGTAAAATATGTAAATTTTAAAATTTCAAGAGAACCATTCGGAGACAAAAAGAGGACATTACCGCCGGGTCACCGCAGTCATTCGTGATTTATTTTGTTCGCCTCGTCCCCCCGCCCGCTCTATACGCCAGTAACATTTTACAACCGTTTCTGAATACTTAGAAAATTTCATCCAAAACAATGGCAACGGCGGATAGCTAGTAACAGGTAGTCATAAAGGTTAGTACGGCAATTAACTGTCCCTATAAAAACAACACCAGGGACTACACCTATATTCGATTTTCCCATCCTATGAAGGTGGTATTTTACTTGGTAGTGCCCCTATAGTAAAGAAATTCGCAATACTATGAATCCGGTTTCTATTTATGTCACCCACGGTAGAAGAAAGCAGTCAACAATGACACCGGTTGCACAAAGTCAGTTCCAGATCTTTAATCTGTTTCAAATTCAATTTACAAAATCAATCTGCCAAAACGTTGTGAAATGTTCAAGCAACTCATCATTTATGTTAAAAATTCGCCATATTATCTGATAATTATAATTTTATCTATGGATTTATTATCGATTTCATTGATTACTGATCTGAGTGTCTATTTAAATTCCATATAAATGTCTTCCAAACTCTAATATACATATATATTCACAATTTTTACATGTTATACCTAACACATTCTTTAAAATTCTAACTAATAAATTAAATAAAAACAAAAATTCTTTAAAATTCAATAAAAAAAAAAATAAAACTGAAATTTAATCAACATTTTCATGTAATTAACGTTTTTTTCATCCATGTTTTTCCAAAGAGAGAATAAACGAAAGGAAGAAATTCTTTGTAATTTATTTCAAAAAAAAAAATATATAAAATAGGGAATAGAGGAAATCATTAATTTTTAGTTAATTTCATTTTAATTAATTAAAACTCAAATTATAATAAAAATCAAGAAACACTAAAAAAAAATTTTAAATTTCAAATTTTTTTCGAATGAATCTAAAAAAGGTGTTGTAAATTAGTTTTAAAATTACATTTTATATACTATGCCCAAAGATTTTCAATATTATAATTTCTATGTCTATAATAATCAACATAAGTTCCTAGTTTTTAAAGATTTTTATGACCTTAAAATGAACATAAGTTAAACTATTGAATTTGAATAAAAAAATATTGAAAAAAAAAAGAGGGCTAAAGAGGAGATGAAAAAAAATCAAATGGAAATCCTTATTTACATAGAAATCAAATAAAATGGTGTAGTGTCTTTAAGATTAATTGATGAAATTCATTAGAAAAACACAAAATTAACTCTTTAACTATTATTTTTTATTTTTGCTTTCTTTATTTTTCTTATATTTTTATTAAGCTTGCGTATGCCTCAGAATGAAATTCTATAAATTTCGTTTAATATTTAAAAAATTTTGAAGAAATACCAGTATAGATGTACGGGCCTTGGGGTTTAACAACATTGTAAATAGTAAGAATATTGGATATTTTTTAAAACTCATTATCCAAAATGATATTCGATTTCAAAAAAATTTCTTAAAAAATTTTCATCTATAATTGAGAAGAACATTATAAAATCGAAAATTATAATATTTATGTGAATAAATACAAAAAAAAAAGCAAAAAAAAATTTGGGTAAAATACCCATTTGGTGCAATGATTTATGTTCTTTTCATTTTAATTTCAAAAAGTTCTGAACAGTTGTTTTAAGAATTTTTTGGTGCTTGAATTTTCGATTTCACCTTCAATTTTTTTTTTGTTTTAAACTTGAAATTCTCATATATACGAAATTAATGAATAATTTTAGGGATTTGTTTTTATTCTTTTTTTTCTCTTAAATTTTATTCAATGAATTTATTTTATTTTTATTGTTAATTTTGTCTTCCAAATTTGATCGTTTTTTTATTTGGCTGTGTTTCATTCATAACTAATTAGAAATGCTTATTAGTTATGTGGTTTTTTTCCAGCTTTCTTCTTCTTCTAAATTTGTTTAGGCTTAAATTAAATATAAAAAATATTTGAAAAAAGGAAATGCTTACATATACATGTTTGTGTGTATATTATTGTATAAGCACCATATATTAAATAATAATTTTGAAAAGGAGGAACTTTTGGGTGTGTTCAATCGGAGTTTGTTTTATTTTATATAAAAATTTTATTTTTTTATTTTTTTTGTTTACAAAATTTATGCGAAAAAAATAAATGGAAATGTTGTTCCAAACAATCCTAAGGTTAACTGTTACTGGCAAACAATATTTTAGTATTGATAAGACCAAGAGCTGATTAGATTGTAGATTGTAGATTTGTGCAACGGGGGCAACAATGCACCGCGACCACGTATAAGGGTCATTGTGCGCCCCCACCCGAGTGTGGGACATGCCCTACAACACACGCTCGAGACCCATCTCCTTATCATGTCGTCCCTAGGCTTCGATAGGAGCGGAACCTCCCCGACAAGACGACCCCGATTTCTCACACCGATTATTCCGGCTCCATTTCTCCCCAACCTGAAAATGGCAGCCTTCGCTGCCATCTCCACAACAAGGTGCAAGGGGGCTAGTCCCAAAATCACCTCCATTGCCGGCGTTGGACAAGTTCTCATAGCCCCTGTGATGCAGACGCATGCGAGCCTTGCCCATGCCACTGCTCCATAAGTTAGGAGCGGCACGACCATCATGGTATACAGCTTCCTCGTGACTTCGCCAAAGAAGCTTGAAATCAAACACCACTCCTAAGTATTTGACCTCCGATTTTCTCTCCTGAGAAGTCTGAGCCTGAGGATTAAGCCTGAGGCCCACTGTATCGCACCAGGTCCGGGCCACCCGTAATCCCCTTTGGACTATATCACAAAGAGTTCCCTCAAACTTACCTCTAGCGATGATGACTATATCATCGGCATAAGCCTGGACACCGATTCCCTGACGAAGCAGCTCATTAAGGAGTTCATCCACCACCAAACTCCACATTAGCGGGGACAGAACCCCACCCTGTCGACATCCCCTGGCCACGCGCATTCTTAGGGTGCTCTGCCCCACAGCAGTCTCTGCTACCCTCGTAGCCAACATATTGGACATCCATAGAGAGGTGCCATCATCCACGTCTCTACGCCTCAGGGCGCCCGCAATCGTCTCATGAAAGCTGATTAGATTTTTAACGATCTAGTATACTTGTTTTGTAAAAAATGGAAATTTATAAATTTGAGGCAAATTTCAAACTAATGGGTGCTGGTGTGACTCCACCTATCTCTGTGATCCCTGTTCGAGCGTTACTTCAATATTTGAATTGCGACTATCCTCATTTCTAATCTTGTCCTGCTGTTTGCCTGTGCGGATGGCTGAATATCGTTTATTAATTGCTTCCTTTTTTACTAGGAAGTTCAACGAAATTTTGCTCGAAATTCCTAAGTATGTAATGCTATTAGAAAAAGCCCGTAAAATTTTTCTTACGATTTACTATAATGGCAAACGCTTTCTAAATTATTTCTTATCTGTCAGTTTATCTGGCTACACCTCCAAACAATATTGACTGAATAACAAACAATTAAAGACGCCTCGATGAGATATACCTATGATATTGGTTTCATGTTAACTGTTATTAAAATCAATTTTCATAATTAATGGCAATAAAATCTTTACCTTTTATTTTCTTTTTTTTCTTGATTACCTTTCCATAACTTGCTTATAACGAAAAGCTAATTTGCAATATTATTTTTATACGCTACATAAATATAATCCTATTCCCTCAATCAAATTTGGAAGCTCCATTTATCATTATTTTAAATATTTAACTGCCGAACTCGACGAATATTATTGAAACCAACGCCGAATCAACGAAACCTTATCTTCATAACACACTACCAAATTTTAATTTTTACAAAAGTTATATAATTTTTTACATATTACTTATACATATACATATACATAGATCCTTTCGTAAGAATTCTTTTTAATTCAGGTATAAATTTCATCTGAATATTATAATAGGTTGGCAATATGTCATCTTTTTATTATTTTTAAAGGTTTTTAATTAAAAATAAATTATATTGTATAAAAAAAAAAATAACAATATTCTAAAATAAATAAACCAATTAATAAAATTTTGAGGTGGATTTAAAAAAAAAATATGATCCAAATTTATAAATTAAATATTATGATGTAGGTTCCTTACATACCTACATACTTACCTACAGATTGTGGAAGAAAATTAATTATAAATAAAATTATCTGTCTTTATATTTTTTGAAATTTTAATTTATCTAATTGGACGGGATTTGATATCTTTTTCTTGCGATTTGTTTAATATTGAAAAGAATTATGGCGTCTATAATCATAAATTTTTTGACTAAAATATAAGCTTGTTATCCAAGAAATGAATTGGTAGGCGAGATGTAATAAACAAAAAATTTACAAGAAATTTTTATGTTAATTGTAATTTTTGAAGGTTATAATTATTTTTACAAAGTCGAATGTGATTACCTAAATTGTCAGACGTTTTGAAATTGCAGCTGGCTAGTGTTGAATTTATATTACATGCATATTGTTACTGTTCAAAAATAGATACAAGTATGTATTTCAGCCTCCAGTGCTATAAAATCTTCGGTAGTTGTAAATGTATTCCGGGGCTAAATGGTTACGACACCTTTAACTGAAGGGTCTCAGGTTCAAGGTTCTTGGTTTCGATTCAGTATTGAATACCAACTAAAAAAAATAATACCATAAATATCAATAACCTTCAATAAATAAACGACATTACGAAAGTGGACTGCTCTATCCTTTTGTGGTTTGAAAAACTAGATAAGGAAACTAAAATGTGGAGGAATTAGCTTTGAGACGGCATGCGAACTTATGCAAAGACAACGACTCTGCGAGCGAAGGAAAATTGGGTAATAACGACAGATCTGGTGGCATTGAGCCGGAGGGAAATCAGTGTTGGCATTTTGATGGATACCGTTTATTGGGAATGATGGCAAAGAGGCTGAGAAATTCCTCATCGAATGTTTGCCGGGAATAACGAAGCATCGGAACAACACATGCTCTGCGACTGTCCCGCTCTAATGCGAAGGAAAAGACTGTTTTTGGAAGATATCGATTTATTGGATTGAAGAGGCTTTCGGGGTGCACATGATCTGCTACACTTGAAGGCCTGCTATTGAACTAGTGCTAAATGACAAAGTCAAATGAAATCAACAAAAATTCACGTTTCCTTCTTTAAGATCCAGTAGAGCTTCAGAACCTGAAACTTTTAAGTATCTATACAAGTTTCGCATTGAATTTCATACACGGCAACACTAATATTCTAAATTAACATTCATATAAAAATTTTACGATTATCGTATAATCTGACTTTATTTTTCAACTAATTGCTATCATTTAATACATAATATTAATTTATTTATCGTAAAAAGTCTTCAACAAATATACAAATGGCAGTAAATCACCTTAAATAAATTCTAATATCAAATGAAATTGAATAGATGACTCATAAATTTTGATATTAAACAAAAAATAGCCATTAAGTTATCGCAAAAGCTGTATCGTAAATATAATGACAGCTTTATCTTCATATATTAAAAATGAATTTTTACAGCTTGTTGAATAAATTGAGAAAAAAAAAATTATTGCAACCCAAATACATAATAAAAACTTTCAAATTAATTGTTAAAATTTATACGAATTAAGGTGACAATTTACAAAAAGAAAAAAAACTAGAAATAAAAAAAAAACACATTTAAGACAAAAACAAAAAAAAAATCTAATCATCACTTTTAT
Source organism: Condylostylus longicornis (assembly GCF_029603195.1). Taxonomy (NCBI): domain Eukaryota; kingdom Metazoa; phylum Arthropoda; class Insecta; order Diptera; family Dolichopodidae; genus Condylostylus; species Condylostylus longicornis. The sequence goes on along the minus strand of NW_026578052.1, from coordinate 1,103,521 downwards.
CCGATCAAAATTTTTATTGATGAAAGCGATCTTAACGCTTTTCTTCAATCACATTTAAAAAAAATCGTGTGTGGTAAGACATTTTATACATACTTACATACATAACGTATATAGACTTGCTTTGAATTAAATTTCAAACAAAAATATAAAATTGAAATTAATTTTTCATTATGGTATTCTTTTCTATACTTTTAAAATACAAAGTTTTCTATTTTATAACCATAACAAATTGGAGAAATTTTCATGATACTTTGGAATTTTTATGTTATAAAGCGTTATGTTAAAGATGGTTTACATTGGTAAGAATGGATGAATGGTATGAAATAAAGTTTTCGTTTATTTTACTAAAATAATAAAAATTTGGAATTGCTTAAGCAGCAGTTCGAATATTAATAATCGAATCAAAAGTTGTAAATGATGAACGTAGTTAAGTTAAAAGTACGTAAATAAGGCTTAATTTTTCCAAAATTTCAGACCCTCATAATATCCGACTAATTGTACAGTAAAGTTGTATATAATTTATGGAGCAGGAGGGCGGGAAAAAGCATCAAGTTTGATTTCATCTTGAGACAAAATCAGTGAAGGGTTCTGTTATTATAGAATAGAATTCGGACTCTTTTTGAGGTAATATCGAATTTACCGAAATTACGAATCGAAAATTAGTTAAATTTGGTTTTTCAATTTTTCGGATCCGATGTCCGGGCTTAGATTCAACTGTTCAAACATAAAACAAGTTTTTATATGCAAAGAACTGTGTTTTAAAATATGGTACTCCGACCACGAGTTTAGATTTTTGAAGTTCGAAATGAGGTACGAAAAAATTAGAATTAACCGACATTATTTTGTTTTTTTTGTTTCAGACTTAGAACCCAGAATCCAAAAATTCTATATCATTAAAAATTTGGGCCGTAATTTCACTTCTATTTCAATAGTTCATCATAGCGAAAATTATTTCTGCGAGAGGAGAGAATTTGAGGAATAGGAAGAGGGGGGAGTGTTTTTAAAAACTGTAAAAAACATATTTATTCTAACATTTTCTAATAGCCATGAAGCTTGGAGTAGATGGGATCAAAAATTTTTTTACTAATACTTTTTCGGTTCTTTTTACATGAATTCTTGACTCTATTATACAACGTTGCAATACACAAGCACACACATATATGCATATATCTATATGAAAATGATATTCTAGGAATTTATTTAACAAAAAAAAGACAAAACAAAAAAGTGTAAAATAGGAGATAAAAAATGAAAAAACAAAAAAAAAAAACCGAATAAGACGAAAAATGGCTTTAATCAGCTCTAATAAATTTCTGTTGCTCATAAAATCCCCAAAAGGCTATAAATTAATTTAACAAAAATGCAAATTTAATTCATTTATCAACAGCTCCATAAAATATAGATGAAGATAATTCTCCATTTTGCTATTTTTTTTTTTTGTAATATTTTTTAAACAATTTATTTTAAAATAAATCGCTTACATCATAAAATTTAGCCAAAAGTATTAATTTTTGTTTTCGTACTTAAGTTTTGTTTTTTTTTTAGTTAAAATTTATTAATTCCAAAAATTTCTGACATTAAAAATTAATTTTATTTCCATGTTTCTTTATTATCTGTGTGCCTTTAACTTGCATTCTATTATCTGTTTCATAATATCAGTGTAACAAAAATATTTAAGTATGCAACTAAGTATTATTAGTTATTTGAATTCAATTACTGTATATTTGCACTTTTGTAAAAATGAATGTGTATTCAATAATGGATGGCCAACCAATTACTAATTTCATATTGAGAGCCAGAATATATGAACACTGTATTTCAAAATCAAAGATTCTTTAGCTTTAGTATTTTAAGAGTGTGCAATAGAACAGTGTAAACTTGACAGTTTTTTCAGAAATATGAAAAATGCGAGTAATAAGAAACTTAATTATTGTTAGTAATGAGAAATCATCAATGAAAACATATACAGAAATATACATATTTCATTTAAAATTGAAAACTGTTCAAAATTTTATCAAAAACAAGTGGCGAATTGCTCTAAAAACATCTCGTTACAATTTATATAGAGTCGAAAACAAGTATAAATTTTCCTGCTCTATACGATAAAATTAAGCAAACAAATAATCTAATGCGGTATTTAAATATAATCAAATCAATTACGGAAGTCTTTTTTTGCATAATATTATTAAAAACTGAAATCAATTTAAGAGTCAAATCGAGTTACAGTGTCATTTACTTGCTATTAATCAATGATCACATTAATCAAAAACGAACACCTTAAAATTTATTTATCAAAATTTATTTAATTATTTTTGCATTTTATGAGCTTTATTCCTGGAATTTTTGATTTTAATTAACATTAAATTGTTGGAGAAGGTCATTAAAAGTAGTAATAATTAATAATTAATTTGCCGGATCTTACACTATATAAGGTGTTATAAGTTTAAAAAAAATTTATTAGTGATACTCTTGTGTATAAAATTCTCAGTTCTCCCAATAAATATCAAAGTATCGAAGACATTTTTTACTTTTTTTTTTTACCTTTCGTATTCACAGTTCTTAATTTATTAGAATAGATCATAAATCTTATTATAAGGTCTCTTTTACATGGTATACCTTAGCTATTATATTATCCTACGTTCAACTAGGCAACTTATTATTTTAAATTGTTATTGGGTTTTTTTTCTACTTTTTGTGTTAGCTCTATTTAAAAATCGCCAATAAATTTTTAAGGCTCCTACTTACTCTTTGCATTATTTTATTTTTTTTATTGAATGATTTAATAATATTTTTTAAGAGAAAAATATTTACAACCTAACCTCAATTATGAATAATATTTTTTAAAAAATATTTTCTCTTTTTTTTTTTTCTGATTTTCTTTTAAAAAATTTGATTTTCATCTGATTTTTTTTCTTATTTTATTTTAACAGTTCGTAATGGATATTCATGCGTACCAATTGCATTAACTGAAGGTTTAGATATTCGCGTAAATACAGCGGTTAAAAAAATTAAATATTTTCCCGGAGGAGTTGAAATTACAACAGAAAATTTAAAGACAAATAATTCATCTGTAACATATAAAGGTATGTAATTTAGATTATGAAAGCAAAATATTTACAAATAAAAAAAAAAAAGAAATTTGTTATTAATTTATAAGAATTTTGATATAAAATAAAGTTAATAGTGGTAGCTCGACTTGTTTTGAAAAATTTGTATATGTATATATGAAGAGGTATACTATTCCATGCACGCGTCTATATCGCCATCTATTTTGAAAAATAAAAATTAATAATTTTATTTTGTTATTTAATTTATACTTCGTTTTTGCAGTTTGCAATGATTTCTCGGATAAAAATTTTTAGAAAATATTTTTTCCATTATTCGCGATTTTGAAGCCTTAATCTTATACCGAAATCGACTTAATTCAGCAATTTTGCATTGTAATAGCGTCTTTGATTGTTGTATTTATTTATTTCATCAAATCTAATATAATTAAACGACGGAAGAACATACGCGCATCACTTACATTGTATGTAAGTTTAGTTAAGTTTAACTAAAGATGTGGTACATCTGCCGTTCTTGCGATTTATGTTTAGTAGGCAAACTAATACGGTGTATACACTGATCTCCATTTATAATAATATTAAAAAATTTTGGACTTTCTAAAAGTTCCTTTCGTTCTTTGTATATCTATAACATTGATATAATGTTCAGTTAATGATAAACACAAGAAACTACCTTAAGATTCGTCCGTTCTCGGTCTCTATCATGTAAAAATATTTAAAATTTAAAGTTTTATCTACTTTTTCAATTAATTGAGTTGAATTTTTTTTATACCATGAAATTTTATATGCAAGAATAAACAAGTAACAAAACCCGCCCAATTTGAAATAATGGTGGAATTTCTGAACAGCTAAAAGTAACTTACCAAGGGCTACTATCGAACTGCTGATGCAAAACTGAAGGCAAATAATTTAAATGAAACATTGTTAACTTATATTTATGCTTCGTTTTTCTTACAAATACAAATGGTCATCTTCAACAGGTCTAATTATTTGGGTTTGTGTTTCATCTATAGCTCTTATGACCACTGGAAATTTTTATTTTTAATAAAAATTTTATTTTGCTTTCCTTTGTTCAGTTACTGACATTTTTAGTTTTATTTCTATTGGACATATATGTATTTTCTTCTGTAACACTGTACTCTTCTGTAATAACGTTGAATATTGTTTGTTGTGTAAGTGTTACGTCCATATCTTCCCCGATTCCAAGTCGGTAGCGTCCTTATACCAGAAATCATAGTGTTCCCGGTAGTTTAATAGTTTCCGGTACACACATTGACCGCCTTGATATCTTTGACTCGCTTTTGAGAGAATTCAAACCGTATAGAAAATTTTGTTTTGATAGCTGGTAATTTTTATTAAATCTAAAAAAGAAATTTATCAGAAATAAGCATTTATCGTTTTAAAAAGAAAAGTTGTACTTACATTTTTTGCATTTCTAAAATATTTGATTTGTCCCTTAATACCTTCCGTTTAATGGTAATGTAAAACCGATTTTGCTCCTTACTAACGCTACTGTTGAAGTAAATAAATTATTCAAACAAACTTGAATTGAACGAAAACAAAAAAATATGAAAATGGCAGCTGAACTTTCAAAATGTTTATGCAGTAACTAAAGTGACATCTCGAATTTGATAGGTGGTACCAATCAATTTCACATTCGAATGGTAGACACTATTTCACATTCGAATAGTACCCTGTCAAACAAGTAAAATTAAAAAATTTGCAATGTCCATAAACACCGGCACATCGAAAAGTTTAAGAATGAATGGCCCTCAACAAGTAATTTAGAAGGGTTAGACGATACATTTGCCAATGTAGTAATGTTATATATCCTTTAATGCAAGTATAAAAGTAGGGCACATGTATCGTATTAAGTCAGTATTCATTAAGAAGTTAAAAAGGTGAGACGAAGTAGAAAAATATCAAAATTAACATCGGAAAAAAATCAGTTGTTATAGCTTTGAATAAGGAAAGACTGTCATTACGAGAAGTTGGAAAAAAAATTAAAAAAGAGACAGGAATACTATTGCGCATTAATTTAAAAAAATATCAACTTACGGACAGTACAAACTGAACTGCAGGGTTTTGAAGACCGAGAAAAACATTAGTTGTAGCGGATAAATTTTTGGCTATAACAAGCTTAATAGACATATCACGTTAATAAAACTAAGAGCCGAAATGCAGTATGCATTTTGAAAATAAAATATCAACTCTTACAGTAGTAAACGACTTCACGAGCAAGAGCATACATTAGCATTACAGCGGTAGACGATTCCTAGAGCAAGGATATACATCACGCCGCTCTATATCATATTTATCCGTTCTATTTCTACTTTACTCCATGCTTTGGTGTGCTTTGGTTGATATATGAGCTAAATATGTCAGTTAAATCGTCAGCAAATACTTTCACTCTCCCTCCGCCGCTTTTTATATTCACCGTTCTTATATGTAGCTAACCGAATTTTTCGAAGTAGTTACTTTGTTTTTCAGCAATTTAATGTCGCTATCACAATTAATTAACTTCTATATTTATGTAAGATTAAAGGAAATTTTTATCGCTCTACGATTTCATCCGACCATCATCACACTATACGATATAATTACATTACGTCTTCTGATACATGTGTGCACAAAACTGTGAGCTTATTTTCACGAATGTTACCATTTTTATTTAAAATTATCAATTAATTACAGAATGTTGTACAAATGAATAACTTTATAAATAATATTTGAAAAATTTCAAGAAAAAAATAAAAGAAACTTACATAGACCCGCAATTTTTCACGAATCTTTTCATATGAACAAATATTACAAAATATCTACATACAATAAATTATTAGGTAATTTATAAATTCAGTATTTCTCACTCTCACTAGCTAAAAACTTAAAGAGCATGAAAAATATGTGTAAAATGTAATCGCGATATTTCATTTTTTTGTTTTTCAAAATTACAATAATTAAAAATATTTGTTTTCATCCTAAGTATGTTATTATCGTTGGTATTTCGTAAAAGATATCTCCAAACTGAAAATCACGCGATCTCAATATAGTTTGGCTTTGGATACTGTCAAGAAAATTGTTTTATTGTGAGAGGATTATGTATTTTTTTAGAAAGGTTAAAATATTTTCATATACCCTTAAAATGTTATGAATTTTTTTTTTGGTTATAGATGGTAAAATTTTATAGAAAATAAAAAGTGAGGTTATGAAATATGCAATCAGATTGATAAATGAGTTTAAGGTTAAAGAAAAAGAATAGTTTTGGGTTGAACTTTATTAATGCCAAAAAATATTTTTAAAATATTAATTTTTTCATGTTTAAATATAATTGTTACCTTAGTGGGTTGCTGTTAAAATTTTAGAAATTTCATTTTAACAACTGAAAGTACCCCCATTACTTTCTCATTTAAGTGATAACCGAGCATAAATTATTTTAAAAAATCAAGTTAAACAAAACTCCCACGGCGGCATTTTAAATCTTGCATTTGCTTTTACTTTATCAAATTAAAACAGAAAGTCCCAATGGAATAAATTAATTGCTAAGATCATTTATTATTAATGGCACATCCTTTAATTATTTTGAAATTTTTAGACGATTTAGATTTTAAATTTATGCTTTTAAAATAATATTTCAAGTCAATTAAATGCTTGTTTGTAATTAATATTTTTCTTTTTTTTTTTTTTAATAATTCTATAAATAATTATTAAATTTCATATTTATTTTTTTTTAAAAGTTTTCTAAATAAATTTCTTTTTTGATTTATAATTTACAGCTGATCTTGCCTTATGTACATTAACACTTGGTGTTCTTAAAGTAGCTACCTCATCAGCATCAACAAATCAAGCAAATACTGTTAAATTTGATCCACCATTACCAGAATGGAAACAAGCTGCCATACAACGTTTAGGTTTTGGTAATTTAAATAAAGTTGTCCTTTGTTTTGATCGTATATTTTGGGATCCAAATTCAAATCTATTTGGTCATGTTGGAACAACAACAGCAAGTCGAGGTATACACTTATAAAATTTCCTTTAATAATTTAATATTATTTTCTCGTTGTTTTTAATTAATAATTAAGAGGAAAATTTGAAATGAGAAGTATAAATAAATAATAATGATCATAAATGGGGGAAAGAGGCAAACTAGCAAAGGAATAAAAAACATTAAAATTAAAAAACACCCAAAAAAAAAAAAAAATTGGTTTTTTTTAGTTCTGTTGGAGAAAAAAAGGAAAGCAATATTTTAAACATCACAGTATTTAAAAATACAAAAAAAAAAACATTTAAAAAAAAAAAATTATAATAAAAAATTTGGGAACAACTTGACTTAAGTGCACTATTATGCTTTGCACATTTACGTACAATTAATCAAGTGAAACTTTAGTTATATCAGATTATCATAAGATACGATTTAATTCTTGAAATTTGACTATTGTGTAGTAAAATCAGTGCATGAACAGTATAAACCAGCCTGTTTCGCTCTTTTCAAAAGTGGAATCTAAGGGAGGCCAAACCTTGGAAGTGTTGAGTTATATTTAAACCAATTGCCGGAACTTAATTTTGAAATTTAATTTCGAACCAAATTACAATTTTCATGTTCAATTTTAAAGGATCAAATGTACACCGATCGAATATTTTCTTTTAAATGTTTAATCGATGTCGGCTAACCGATATTACGAAAAGCTTTTTACTCACACTCAACAAAAGTAATCTATAATGATATTGAATCGCGTGATCTAGCCTGATAATTTTCCAGTTTAAAACATGAAATAAATGATTCATCGAACAAATTTTAAATTTAAATATTTTGAGTATTAACAATTTAGAAATGTTGTTAGGGGCCAGTCCTATTAATATCAATGACAAACCAAAATTAGTTGATACAACTAAAATGCAATCCTTAATATTTGCAAGTCTGAATCCAAATTATTAAAGAACACCAACTGATTGTCATTCCACTATAAAATTCATTTTGTTTTAACTTTGAATTATTTAATACCTTAGCGTAAATGCTATAATACAAGTCAGCTTACAACAATATATACGCATTTAAGTGAATAAAAAGGATTAAATAAATCGAATTTTGCATTAATCCGCTAATGTATTAAAATTCCTTAAAATAATTTTTTATTTTCTTCATTTTTTTTGTAATTCTTCTTCTGGTTTTTTTTTTTTTTAAATTGTGTTGTTATTTTAAAATGATTTTGACCTAAGTTGCGTTGAATTAAGCCGAATTATACAATGAGTATAGCTAATCTGAGCTGAAAGCGCGGCACATTCATATGTAGATGTTTTTTATTCTCGTTGTATAATTTTTCTTTTCTTGTTTTGTTTTTCTTCTTTTTTTTTTTTTTTTGAAAGAATTATTGGCACTTAAATTATAGCTGGAATTTTATTAACGGCTTTTTAGCGCTCCTTTTTGGACTAAATAGTACGTATGAATACAAAAAAAAAGTAAAAGAGAAAATATAAAAAAAAAATTACCAGATATATAAAATGTTGGTTACTTTGTGTAATTCGCTACTCACTTCTCATTAAATTTGTTTAACTGAAAACGCGATGATTTTTCTTTTTTTTTTGCGTTTTGTTGTTGTTGTCTTACTTGTTGTTTGCTTTTTTATTACTCTCATACGATATGCTCTTCATGCTCATTGACTTTTAAGGTATTATAATTTTGTTTTTAAGTACCCTTACAATAATAAAAAGGAATATTGTATAAATAAAAAAAAATTATGAGATTATTTATATTTTGGGATTTTTAATAATCTACAATAATTATATATATACGTATGTACATATATGAAAATTCGAAAGGGGTGGGCTAAATTACACTCAATTCCAAAAAGTGTATTCTTGAACTGACCAATTAAAAAGGAACAGGAGAGAATTTTTTTGAGAAATTAAATAAAATTTAATTGAAATAAATTAAATTTTATTAATTTTTTGTATTAAGAGGGAAAATATTATAAATTTCCTTGAAAGAAGAAGGGAAATTTAACTAAATGAGAGAGGGGAGCCCCCTAAAAATTTAGCGAACTAATTTCATTTTTTTTAATTTTGTTTTTAAAAACGCTTTTAAAACGAACGCAGATCCCCAAATTGTAATAACATGGTTTTAATACAGAATTTGAAACATAGGACTGGTGCATAATATTGTAGATAACTTAGAACCAGTTTCTTGTGTCATTTACTAAGTAGGTGACTAGTCTGACGATATTTTTACCGCATGTTGTGTGTACATATTAAATTTTATTTAAATTAGTGGATTTGTTTTGTAATTTTCTTAAGTACGTGTACATAAATTTGTTGATTGCAACTGAAATTATCAAGAATTTAACAACTACTGTAAGTTTCAATTAAAATAAATAAAATGGAATTCATACATATTTTGAGTATTAATTCAGGTGTTTTGTTCCCAAATACAATTTTCTGTTTTTGGGATCACCAGATTTCGCATATATATGATCGACATTCTCGGTTCCAGAAAGAAAAAACTAATCATTTTTTGGAGTCAGGAAAACGTAAACTTGCTCTTCTTTAAGAAAATTTTAGAATTTTGATTGTCTGGTATTGTTAATTTATTGTTAACGACAATATTGAGTTGAAAAATTGTTGCTGCGCTGAACAAGCTAAAAAGAAAGATTAACAATAAAATTCTAGTATTATTCAATTCGGTCAATAATCTGTTTTTGAAATTACCTTAAAGCTAACTGGATCTATTTTAATTCTTTTATTATTTTTTTTTTATTTTATAATATGAAATTCGTTCGCGTTTTAAACGGACATAACATTTCAATCCTTTTGAAAGAAACTTTTATTGCAAAAACATTTTTATTGGAATTTTTTTTCTGTTTCTTATTTTGTTCTTCTCTTTTCTTAATTTTTATAAATTTATTTATTTATTTTGTTGTTATTGTTGCTTTATTTTTTTGCTAAAGCACTTTTGTATGTTCAAAAAGTCATCATTTAATTTTTTAACAAGGAGAAGAAAATTGTTTGGATTTTGTGTTGTTTTCCTTTTCATTTTGTTGTTCTTATTGTTTTTCTTTTGGTTTTTAAAGAATATATAAAATGAAAACGTTTTTCAATTCATTGTACTCTTGTTTTTTTTTTGAAAAGAGTTCAAAGATTTTAAATAATTTAAGTTTTTATAAATTTTGGCAAATTTGTTATAGAAAAATTTTCGGGGATCTTTTTAAATACGAATTTTCTTTTGTTTTATTTTTTTTTTATTTTTTGGTTTGGTTTTGACTCTTAAATGAAAAAAATTCCGCGTTCATGAATTTTTATTTTTATTATTTTTAATTTTGTTGTTTCATTTGAAATATAAATGAATAAATACAAATGCCAAAGGATGTTAAAAAAGAAATATTTTCTCCGTTTTATTCTTTTTTTTTTAATTTTAACAATAAAATACATTTTTTAATGAAATTTAAAGGTTAATGAACAATTATATTGGGGAAAAAAAAAAAATATAAAAATAATTTTGAATTTGGTTCACCTAATAAACTAAAATAATATTGGATTTGGATTTTGGATAAAAAAAAAAATTTAAATGGTTTTTGAATGGCGTATTGTCGGTGAATTTTGTTTATAATCTAATTTAATTTTCAAAGTTCTCGGCGATTTGAAAATTAAGGATTTGTAATGGTAAAATTGAGAATCATATATAGCTACAATCTTCTATGAGCGATATTGTTCCATATTGAGCGGGCTCCGTATTGAGCGGACTTCATATTGAGCGTGGTCCCTATTGAGCGGGCTACATATTGAGGGGGCTCCGTGTTGAGCGATATTATTTTAACATTTTATTAACATAAACTGGGCTTAATTGGTAATTAACGCAGTATGTACATTATGTGAGGCAAGAACGGCTGGATTTGGTATTAACTCTAACAAAACTGTTAGGAATATGTAGACAGATTTCTTATAGGAAAACGGAATGACGCGGAAAGAAGGCCTATAGTATACGAGAAAATTATAACGAAATTGCACATCTGTGATATCTACAGTGACGTCCAAACTGGTTTGCAGTTTAATCGCGTAAACCAGCCAACCAACCAATTTATATTATGCTGCAACAGAAAAAATAAAACTAGAGTTTCTATATTATATTGGTATATGGGTATATGCCTTATACATTGTGAATCTTAAATCTTATTTCATATATTTTAGAAAATTTAAAAAAAAAACTTTTTAATTTCCAATAGCATATTTTAAGCACGCGACATTTTCTTTTACTGTATACACGAATTTGAAAAATATTGTATTCAGGTGGACGTGCTCCGTTGATTGAATGTGAGATATTATGTTTGAAAATTCTCATACATGCATATTTATTAACTTTAAAGGATTCAATACAATAAACGATTACATTTTTACTTCTATTTTTTAATTTTTTTTTCCTCAGGAACTGAGGCTCTTAAGCTCGACCCATAAGATATTGTGAGTCCCATCCCCATCTTCATTAAACCGCAAACAAACAAACCGCAGTATGGCAGCGACATCAAGCCCAGAGGCCTGCCACAGGGCTATAAGACCACTGATCCCCCCGAGGTATCACAGTCATAGTTCAGCAACTGCCTCGCATTCACACAAGAAATGTTCCACCGTTTCGTAGATATAAATGGCAGACCCCGTCCCCCACCCTGCTCATTCCCTACAGGGCGGGGACGGGGTTTGCCTTTCAATTTTTCTTCTTAGTTTTAATTTTAATTTAGAATTTGAGTGAAATGTTTTCCTTTTAGTTAAGCCTCAAAGTTTATTCAGTTCAATAAAATCTCATCATCACCTCTTCACAATTAAAAGCCTATAATAATCAAGCCTTTAGAAATAGAATAAAGTCATAAAATGATCATTTTTGACAATAGGTCTTTAATCAATTTTCCGATCAAGAATTTATAAATTTCTTAACAGACGTCTTTTACAAAATTTCTTTTTTTCAGCTTACATTTCTACACTTTCATATACAAATTCATAAATTAATTGGAAATTAAGTAAAAGTTTTACATTTTAATTAAATTAACAATGAAAATTTCCAAAAAAAAAGTCTTTTATACTTTCGAAAGCACATTTAAAATGCAAATTTCCGCCCACATGCATGACAAAAATGAAACATGAAAAATTAATTTAACACGAATAGCAATTAATCTAGTTTAACACTTCCATTTTAGTCAAAAAAAACAAGAGCTATATTATAAGTGTATCAGTAATTAATTCACCAACTCGGTTTCTTTGATTTTCATAAACAAATTTTTAATTTTATTTTCAATACAATTGAATTTAATTTGAATAAAAATAATTTAAAACCATTTTTATTTAATTTTATTTGAAAAGGAAATTATTCTCTCTAATGATTTTTATATTTTTTAATATAATAAAAATCTGTTGACATAAAAAAAGAACAGTCAACAGATAAAAAACAAATTTAATTGATTTCCGTTTCCGGTATTTTCTTAAATGCCTCACATATGCTGAAGACATGTAAATGAAAATTCTGCCTAAAAAATGACAATAATATTTTTTTCATAGTTTTTTTTTTAAATTTACAAAAAAAAGAAGATATTCTTTTTATCGTAAGTATTTACGAGGGGTAAAAACATGATTTCTTCATTATCCTAAAATTGGGTTCTCTTTTTTTTTAAAATTCTAATAAAAATGAAATTTATATGAAAGTTTGGTTTACCCATACGCACTTATATATGTATATAAAAAAAATAAGTGTTCACTTTCAAAAGTGTGTCACCTATACTAATAATTCATTAGTCAATGAAGGGATCCTTTTATACTTTAATAGTTATAAAGTATAGAATTAAAGAGGAATGGGAGAGGGAGAAATTAACATACTTTTTTTTAAGAATCTCAAAAGAAATAGGAGAGAAAATTGGTTGTTCTTGTTAATTTTTTTTTAATATTTATAGATTTTTGAATGTGATGAAATAAATTTTGTGTCATTAATGAAAATTCTAATGAACTTTTCTAATATGTTAATAAAATGTTTGTTATAAGTGTAATGTTTTAAGAAATAAGTTTACTTGAACGACTAAATCAAAAATATTTGAACTACTTTTACTAGAAAGCGATCATAAGGTTTATTAACGTTGTTTCAATTATAATTTTCAACTACATACAGGAACTCATATGTAAAATAGCCAATTTTACACATCTAGACATTACATGAATAAATTATAGAAATATTTGTCGATTTTTACAGGATGTACAAGATTTAACAGTACTCCCGCAGTAGGATAATAGAACGACTCGAGACGATCAAGAAATAATTACTCACATTTTGCATTTTGAGCCCACCATCTTCCATATTAGCTATACTTTTGAGCCATTAACTGAATTTTTGGAATAATAACAAAATACGCAGAAAGGTCACCAAAACTTGGGTTATAAATAATTTGTTGCGAAAAAGCTTGTTTTTGTTGTTTTGTTTTTATCGGGCACACTGTAAGCCAAGGAACAATATGAGTACCAAAATAGCAGTACAACTATGTATATAACATCACAAAAGGGTTGATTATTTCTGCCTCTTAGATCCAGTTATTTTACCCCATTGCTGTAACATTGATGTTCTTGTCTATAAAAATGGTGCACTTTCCAGTACATATAAATTGTGTAGTTGCGAGGTTGTTAATATCTGAAGTTATTTATAAATTATAAATTCGGCATCATAGTTTTTGCAGAACTTTGATTAAGAGAGTGTTAGTGAGAGGCACATTAATTTTTTTTTTAATAATAAAACCAAGCACATAGCACCATTATCTCAAATATTAAAGCTCAATTTTAATATCTCATTAAAAATTTAACTTTTTCAATATTATACTGCTATTTTATTAAAATTCTAATTTATTTTAATATTTCGTGTAAAAATTTTAATTAATTAATTTTCTATATTTTATATCGGGTTTTATTATGTTTTTATTATCATAAAACAGATGTAAATTAGAAAGTTTAAAGGAGACAGCAAAAAAATAAAAATAGCCATAAAAAGAGAAAAAAATTATTTATTTTTTGACATTATGACATTTCAAGTGGAGAGTAGCGCTATCAACTATACACAATATTACCATAATAACAATTCTTTTTTTTTTTTTTTGTATAATAATAATTTGTAGAGAAAGAAAAGCGTTCAAATTTGGGACACAATAGGTACGTATACATGTATGTATGCGAGTATGTATATGTTTTATGTTATTGGACTTAATTCTAAATTCAATTGTTGAGATGATGAAGTTTGTTTGTTACGTCAAGTTTACAAATTATATTTTCTATTATCATAATTTTCCTTATTTGAATATTCACATACAAATATACAGCAGTCTTCTCCCACATTACAAGATTTTTTTTTTGTGTCGATTGATGCCCACATATAAACTTTATCTACATACATTGGTATATAAACTTCCATGTTTGAGACACCTGTCTTATCAATAATATTGTATTCATAATTTTTTTTTTTTACCTGTTTTCTTTCACTTTTTAATAAAGTTTTGAGTGAAAAAAAAGGTTATTGTTTTTTTTTTTAATTTTTTGACATTTTGGTACTAAATTTATTTATAGCTAACTAACAATAGTTTAATTCCATAAACAAGTTTCTTGGATTGGGATGGATGCGCTTATAAGAAAAAGATTATGATAACCTTTTTTTTTATATTTAATGTTTTTTTAATTCACAATAGACCCAAAAAAAAATAATGATGAAACATATGATTTTTATTATTATTTACGCTTGTTTTTCTTTCTTATTCAAAATATAAAATAAAGAAATTTTCTTTATTATTAAATTTATGAGATTAAAAGGGTAATTTTTTTCACTATTATATTTCATAAAGAAATTGTTTTTATTTATTAAAAATTATTTATTAGTTTATTATTTATAATTTTTTTTTTTTGTATAAAATGTAATCTTGAATTTACACGAGAAGTGGTTGAGTTTATAGCATGTTAAATCTATAATACTTGTTTGGATTATGTGCATTGATTTTATGTAGTACAAACTGTTAAATGGTTCTTTTTACTTTATTTAGGTACCCAAATTAGAGTTTTGCAGTAGAAGTGCATTTAAAGTAGTTAGCAACATTCAAATCACTTTCTTAGTCGTTTGTGGAAGCTATCACAATAACAAAGCACTTTTAAAAATTTTGTGAGCTCAGCTCAATTTTTTGAGTTTTCGGTAAGACGGACGGTGAGGTATATAGTGCAATAAGATTGAATTTCGACGCTGAACAATAATATGCATATAATGTCTCACGGCATATTTTATAAATAGCGCTTTAAACGAATGATAGAGCATTTTATAATATTTATGTTGTAATTTATATATTTTCGCTAAAAATATTTTACATTCGAACTTAAAATAGTAGTTTTGCAATTATTATAACATATTTCCACATAAACTTCATTTACATCAATAACTATAATAAAATAATTAGATAAAATTAATAAAAATTGTAATTAAAACAAATTACAATGTGACATATAGAGTTTATCGACATGTATGACATACCTATATATTTTATAAAAAGCACTGGAATAAAAACTAGTACAATTTGCATATTAAATGTTATACAGTTGATATTGTTATACTTGAATTAAAAATATATTATAATGTTAATCTATTGATTTAATAACTACAAAACTGATAATGACAACATGTCTATGCTTCCTTTAAAATGACAACAACTTGTTAGTTTCACCAAATTACCAGGAGAAATTCTATCTTATATCTTGAATTATTATAACATATTGGAAATCATGCAAATACGGGTATGAATCGAACACCTTGTATAAACATATAAAACTATTATTTTTATCAATTTAAGACACCTATAAACACGCAAATATCAAAAATCTTAAAATCTTTAAAAAAATTCAATAACATCAAATCGTTAATCAAAATAAAATCTATTAAATTTACGTCGATTTATGTCAAATTGTCAACGCATTATTTCAAATATACATAAGAAGAAAAATAGAGAAAACTGATGCAATCTATCGCATAAGATTACGAAACACAAGTGTTATATAAAATTTATGTTAGAATATTTTAAATATTTTATTCACCTGTCAACAGTAAAAATACACACAACATTATTTACATACTTTGTTAATTTATAGGCACATTTTTCAAATTTTAATTTTAACTTACGATACTTACATGAGATTGCTCTGAAATCAGATGCCATAATTTGCCTATATATGAAACTTCCTGCTTTCATATACGTTCATATAAAGTGCAATGTTTATCTTTTTATATGGAATCTCTTTAATTTTATTTTACTATAATTGTAATATATAAATGTATGTCGTATATATATACCACCTACTACATAGTTAATCATATTATAAAGAGAAGCAAGAAATGCAAGAAATTTGTGATAAATATGTGATAAATATGGTATGTGAATCGATTAGGTCACCACTTCATTAAAATATTTGCCTTATTTAATTTTTTTTTTTATTTTTCTATAATCACCGCACGAAGAAAATTCATCTTCATTTTTATAAAATGTTCGTATTATAAAAAAGAAAAGAAAGATTTTATTTTCGTTTTTAATGTTCGGTATAGAAAATTTCTAGTTCCACTCGTGAAATACGTATGTATACAATTGTGGAGTACAAAGATTATTTACGTTTGAATTTCAGTTATTGATTAAAAACCAATTGAAAGGCTTATACTTGCAGGCTTATGTCATGCCAGAATTCTAATAAATTTCTAGAATATTCTTCAATTTGCAATTTTGAAATTAGTTATAAATTAGAATAATCAGCAAATTTGTTTCAAATATCATTTTTGACATTTCGAGATTTATAGACGTTTGTCAAAAGTCTATATCTGACAGGTAATGGTGCAGTCTTTCGTTTTATTGTGAATCTTCATGCAATTTTTTTTTTTAATTTCATTAAATATTTTTTTCTCACTTCTCCTTATTTACAATATAATTAAAATTTGATAACTCAAAACTGTCTTAATTCACTATAATGCGCACGTATGTCTAATTATTGTCAATAAATACTTTTGACAACTTTGTAACAAATTATTAATAATGAATTAAAATAAAACGATTATGACCGAACCGTATTTAATAACCATCACCTACATTTACACCTAAATTTTAATCATTGATTAATAAGAATAATCATAAATCAATCAATATAATCAACATTTTACAAGCTGTGAAAAGAAAAAAGGTTAACACAGAAAACCAATTTATTTCCTATAAATAAAAAAAATTTCATAAAATTTTTGCAATAAAACACAAAAGACGCACTATAAAAAAAACCATACAATTTCTAACCATAAAAAATGGCCACCAGAGGGAGACTTTATACTTTATTTTCCATGTTTTTATATTATGGTTATTATTATTATTTTTTTGTTAATAGAATTTTAATTTTATGACATTTAATAAATTCTTAACATTTTTCATAATTCTCGTCCCATTCATATAATATGAAAAAAAAAAGAGTGAAGGAACGCGATAAAAATCTATTTAACGCATAGAATTTTTTTGTAAACAAAACACAAAAAAAAGAGAACAACAGGCACAAACCAGAGAATAATAATTATCATCACAGTAGCTGCTGCGGCTAATATGGTACGGGATGATGTTATTTTGTTTGCTGTTTTGCTACCAGCAATGGTGGTTTGTGTATAACTTTTCTTTTTTGCTTGTGTACATATATGATGTAGAGACGGGCAGTGTATTTATTGTATACCTTCTATGCAAATTTTAATATTTTGTCAGTTTGGTTGCTTGACTTTTTTTTGTTGTTGTCTTTTACCATATTTTTTTCCATTTTTAATCTTAACTTCAAATCAACCTGTTAATCTCACATCATCATTTTAAAAGCACCATATAATATTAAAACTAAAATAATCAAAAAACAGGCAATATTAAAACCGGCAAATTATGTATATGGCATATACATAGATAGATTGGAAATATTTAAAACAGTATGTATGTGTACATATGTGTATATGGTTGAAATGGCTGAACCCATACCGACGAGATGTTAATCTTAATCTCATTTATTTTTATATTTTATTAATTTTATTTTTTTTTGTCTCTCGATTTTTTTTTGTTTTGATATTTTTCTTGATTCTTCTTGATTTTTTCATGTTTATCGAATCACTATCATCATTATCATTTTGGTCCAGTTGATTACGAATGACCCATAATTTATTTAATTTTATGCTTATGTTATTAATTTAATAAAAAAAATATAAGCAAAATAATACAAGAGACAAGAGAAAAATCAAATGAAATTGTCTTATTAGAATAAAGAGGGTCCTTTCTACTTATATTACCTACATTATGTATATTGTTTACTTTTTTGTTTTAAGTCTCCAAAAGTCTGAAATTCGCGAATTTCCCTGCAAAATAAAAAAAAAAGCAAATGCACAAGAATGTGAAATGTTTGTATTTGCGTAAAGTAGAAGAAATATAGGTCCGATGTCGTATGTTAAAGATTGGTGCATTACTGTACATAACTTTAGTGAAATCGAAACGAAATTAGGGAAAGAAAATTTTTTTTTAAATTTTGTTAAATTATAAGGTATTAACAAAATTAAGGTTTTGAAAAAAGGACAGTTTTTAAATAATTTCTAAAAATTTGTGTGTGTATGTATGCGAGCATATTAATTAATGAAGTTCTAGATTTGCTGTACATCCGTCATAACCCCTAGATTTACCATCTGTTTATACCCTGCAATACTCTCCTTGGGTTTTCTTTAGAAGTGGGAATCAATCGTAAACTGAAAAAATTGGCGTAGAGTCGATCCTGACGTTTTATTATTCTGTAACTATACTTCGGATGAGTCAAAGCTCACGAAATCCTTGCCTTCGGTGGTTACCAGATGCTTCACTCAGATTTCCAACAATTTCACCTTTACTTTGCACCACAGATGATCTATCCTGGCAGAACAGACATCCAGGATGAGACACGTATTAGTCTTACCTGTTGAGTTGTAACTAGCTCTTAAGAATGAGAAGGAAAAAATAAGCAGGCCTGAAAGCCTTTTAACTCCTTCTCCCATCCCCAGAAGGTGACTGTACCAATGAACTTTCTTAACCTTAGATTTCCTATTCCACCTTATCGGGAAAGTTAAACCTACCAGATACTGCCGAATGGCTATATCAACCGACATTGCTCTCGAGTTCATCGATCTCACTCAACCTCCTCACCACGGCATGGTAGATGTTGCCCGAGTTATGACAAACAGTTATATAACAGTTAAATCGGAAAACCTTACAGTTAGACGAAGAGAAAACAAAATTAGAAAATTAATATAAAATACGAATTTGTTTTTTCTTTAAAATAAAAGTGCATTCTTTAAGCAAAATGTAATATGATATTTCTTAAATTTTACATTTAAAGTCTCGTGGATTTTTGTAGCCGTGTATGTATAAAAAAAGACTGCTTATTTTTTTTTTATACATAAATAAAGCAAAAAACTGCACATATACGTAAGTAAAAGAATTATGTGTTTCATGTTCTCCCATATTCTACATAATAAACTCAATAAACTAACGAAAACATAAAATATAATGCAATTTAAGGTTGCCTCTATAGTTTGTATAACATATTTGAAACTTACTCTCACATTACACTAAAAAAAAAAAACCGAAATCGGCAGAAAAAATTATAACAAAAAAAAAAATAAGAACAAGCCACAAAATATATAAATTTTTTTTTGAGAAGCTAAAATAAACTGAAATTTTATGTTAATTAATTAATTTAAATGACTTAAAATATAAAGAAACGAAAACTGAAATACACACACGTAAAATAATATTACGATATTAATGTCTCCCCTTCATTTACCGTCTCTCTTATAAAAAATTCTCATCATCCATATACGCGTATAACTTTTACGTAGAATTCCGTATATAATTTCATCACAAAAAAAAACACATATAACAAAGTTAGAAAAAAAAAGTTCTTCAACTGAAAGGAGAGGTTCGTATAATGTCACCATCATTCCAACTTCTTCCTTTATTTTTCAATTTTCTTCTTATTATTTTTTTTTTCTGTAAAAAGTAAGCTTGCTTACGCATTTTAATTCGTTATATGATCAGAGATACAAAAAATTACGAGATTTTCGTAAAACATAAAAACAGAAAAAAAAATTGTTTTTTTTTTTGTACAGGCTTTTGTACGCGGATTGAATATCCCATGAGATTAAATTTCCTAATTTTGAAAATCTTTAAAATGTAAATAATGCACTTGAGTAAGATCTACACAATATTTGTAAGTATATACGAGTATAAAAGGAAAAGTGAATAAAAGTAGGATTTAATTTTTTTGTATGTACTTTATATAGAGTACTACTCGTATATTATATGGTTGGTGCTCTTATAGAAAACATGATTAACATAAAATGTAAAAATATTAAAAAAAATTGTTGGTATTTATATACTCAAAGGATTAATAATTTATAAATTGACTTAGAAATAATTCGACCATGAAACACCAATAATAAAAACAAGGATATTTAATATGTATATGTGCATGTATGCATGTAGATCAATTAAAAAATTCAATTATTTGTTTTCTTAAAATCACAAATAAATAACAAGAATATTTGATTTTATTTATTAAAACAATAGTAAATAATTTAAGAGAACAACAGCGTCGAAGTGTAAGCATTGACGAAAGAGAGCACAAAAATTTGATTAGAAACAATTTAAGAATCTGAAAAATTTCTGGTTTTTTTAACAATAACAAAATTTTTTTTAACATTTTTAGCATTTCTCTGTCTACAATTTAGATTTATGTATATAATTTAATTATACTTAATTTAGTTAATTAATTATTTGCGAACAGTAATGTGCTAAGTGCAAATCCCACATAATATCAAAGATTCAATTTGATTTTTATATAGATTTAAATCTGTTTTCGGCCACAATTTCTCCGTCATATTAAACATTTAACTCCTGATTCATGTATCATCGCAGAATATTTCGCCACAACATTTTATAATTGCTAAAAGCCAAAATCCGCAATCCTTCTTTCGTATAGACAAAATTTATGGAATGATCACTTAAAGCTTAACAATACCATTAATATTTTGAAACCAAGACTAAATTAATACTTCAAACAATCTAATTTTCCCATTAAGATTATTGCTTAATACACTCTCAAATAGCTTTGTTGTTGGTTATGTGAACATAGTCAATTGAATTGTGTAACATTCTTCCACAATTTCTTTGAATTAATTTTAATACATTGTGTATGTGTCCTACTACACAACTTTTTATACATTTATTGAAGGCATATTACAAACTTGTATACTTTTTAATTAACCTTAATTTTCTGTTATAAAATTAAGATATGAAAAATTTTTTTTTTCCTTCACATATTGTCCCAGTCTTTCTGTTTAATTATGTAATTATTCTGTTTAATTATGTATAATAAAATGTAAATTATTTTAATTTCATTATCTATATAATTTGATAATTTTACTGTTCTCTACTGTTAAAAAATATTTCCAAAAAAATTTTTACTTTAAAAATGAAACCAGTTTTAATTAAGAATTTATTGTTCTACGCGTTTGCGTTCGCGCTATATAAAAGTAGCGTTTCTCATTGAAAAAAACAACAACAGAGAATACCAAATAGTGTTCCCACTCAATAAAAACAAAATGTATCCAATTTCGAGAAATAAATGTATCAAAAATGTATCCAGCCTCCTAAAGTAGAATTATTATACTAAATCGTCTTATTTTATACCAATAAACTTGTAAATAATATTAATTTGCTTTATTCAACAATGTGAGTTTCGTTATTTATAGTAAATTCTTTTTTTTAGAAATCACACAAAATTTTAAAATGTAGCCAATTTCGGCATTTTAGCAGATTTGAGTATCTTTGTATCCAAGCTAAATTTTAAAGCAAAAATGTATCCAAATGGATACAATTGTATCCAAGTGGGAACGCTGAGTCCAAACAAAATCCAAGCAAACAGAAATCTTCAATTTAATTTTAAAAGAAAGAAGAAAATGTAAAAATCTTTTGATTTCCATTTAATTTTTATTTTTAAATATTTTGAATTCGACAAAAAAATTTTTTTTTTTAAATCTTAAATATCTTTTTAAATTAGATTGGATGAGAATAAATTTTTTTTTTGAATTTTGTCGCCTGTTTTTCGTCGATTATGATACGAAGAACGATAGTATCAATTACAGAGCAATAAAATTGAAAAACAAAATTTAAATTTAATGAAAAGAGAGAGAGAAAGAGAAAAAAAATTTAAACACCTTTGTCATTTCGACAAGCCACCATACTTATATGCGAGAATAAGAGAAAACAACCAGAGCCTATTCACAATATTTTTTTTATAAAGAATCAAATTAAATTTTGAATAATTTTATTTATTATAAGAAAATGTAAATTTAAACAACCTTATTTATTTCAATAATAATAAATGTAAGTGAAAATATATGTATGAATGTATGTAAGTGTTTATATGGTGCATCCACATGCATTACAAATATAGGATATTTAAAAAAAAAAAAAAAATTTATTTTAAAAAAGGAATTATAAGAAAAAAAGAAACAAAATTAAAAGGCGAAAAATAAATATTCATTTACTTGTCAACATATTGTTCTTGACAAATTTTATTTATGACCAACCAAAAGGCTCGAGACTTTTATATATACTTAAATAAAACTATAATACAATAATATACAAACATATAAACATGAAGAGAATAATACAATAACAAATTTTAGGTACGCGTTGGATCAAAATTGAATTCACAATTTATTATAAGAAATGAAAATTATATAAAAGAGAATTTTTTTTTAAAATCGTATAACAGATTGGCTTATTTTACAAAATATAATCAATAATAATAATTTTATAATATAAATAAATAATTTGGATCTAAAACTTTGTATATTTGAATCTTTATATTATTAAATTTTTTGCATATTTATAGGGGTTTTGTGTAAGCATAAAATAGGTTGTGAGGTTACAGTCTCCAAAATAACATAATATGCATTTGTTAAATTTTGTAAAACTTAAGAAAATTAGAAATTTAATTAAATAAGGAATATGAAATTAAAATGCATTTTATTTGTATAAAATGAGACAACTCCAACAATAACTGTTCTTTCTAAGTCGTTCCTTGTCTATATCACGTAAAACAGATCAAATACTATATCCAACTAAAACTGTTATTGTATTACTTTAATAATCACGTAAAATAGTAAGAGAATCTTAGGTTAAACTCACAACACATAACACGTATTGCACGATGCACTATAATAATAGTGGCCACGTCTATACCATGCTCCTATTTTCTCCCACTTATTTATTCCTACTTCCTTCCCATTTATTTTTAGTTCTGCCAGGTGTACCTAAAATACATGATTAATATTTATTAAAATTCTTATTATTAGATAAATATGGTCTTGTATAGACAGACTATTTAAAACATTTAAAAGCATTTAATAAACCTAAAAACAAAAGTAAAAACATAAAAAAAAAAGAAACTCAAATTCTCCGCGACTGTATGAATATGTGTGATTACATTACATACACTTAACATTAAAAACGATCCCGATTTGTCTGTCACTTCCCAATGTCACAATGAAAGAAATACCATTAACTTTTGGTGCTGATGCAAACGCAAGTAGCAAAGAAAAAAAAAATATCTAAAAAAAAGGAATACAAAAAATAAAAATAAATAACAAAAAAGTAAAAGCAGAGGAAATGAAAATTCATCAGTTTTTACCATTCGCAGCTCACAATAAATTCGGTGTACGTCTGTGCTGTTAATCCTCCTAATCCTTTGTTTTGATATTGGGTTTAAAAATATATTTTGTTTTTTTTTTTTTTTAGAAGAACAATAATAATTTTGTTATTTTTGTTCTTCTTCTTTCTCTCTCTCTTTCTATATTTTATTGTTTCCTATTCTTTCTTTTTCTCTTGTGACTTTTTTCTTTTTCGCTTATTTCTTGAGTTTGAGACCAATTTATTAACCAAATATTTATATATATAGAGAAGAGGGGAAATATAAAATTCAATATTGTGTATAATTTTTATATTCAATTCCCATGTTCTGCTGATCAGAGATATTTAAATATTTTAATGTACATATTTATAAACATATTTATTTATTTATTTATTTATTTATATACATATAATATAAATATATTTATATAATGATGGATCAATAGGATTTAAATTAACAATGACAGATGGTTGAGTTTTGGTGGTGCTTATTGCGCGTTGCGTTTTATATCTTGTACTCTTACCATATAGTCTGCTGAGTGAGAAAAGATTTAAATCAGGTGATAAAGTTATCGGCATTTTTATTTAAAAAAAAAAAAGTACAAAAAAACAAAAGAATTAAAGTGAAAATATAAAAATTAAAAAAATGATTATTATTCATTCAAAATGATGCTCCCAATTGATTTATAACGTGTCTTTACTTTAATTATGATGAATTTAATGATTTTAAAATGTTTTTCTATTAAAAATAAATTTTTGGTTTTCTTTTAATGGAGTTTTTTAAGCCGCGTTATTTTAAAAATTAAAATAAAACATAAATTTGATACAAGTACATTTGTATATGTACATGACATTAATGTGACAGTGAGAATTTCACTGCGAGTGCTGATGCTGGCGTGACATTCATTCTAAACAAAAAGCGAATATGGTCCGAACGTAGATGATCAATTTTATAATTAGGCAATATTGTTTTAGCGTACGCCTTAAAATTAAATTATAAATGTGGTGTTAATTATAAAGCAGGTTGCTGTGTGAGCCCTATATGACTCACTGTTGAGTTTATAGTTGAGTTGCAGTTTTCACAACACATCCTGTAAATGACTTCATACTGCGTTTTATACTAATTGCCGATTGAGACATAATACAAACAGCCTTTAACTAATTTTTAAACCTCTGCATCATTTGTATATAACATTTTGTATAACATTTTACGTATTGCAATAAATTTGTATCATCTTCATTTCAACTTTCTTTTCCGTAATCCCATCATTTTTGATTTTCCCGGGAGCAAAAAATTCAAGCTCCTTTATATGTCCGACTGTTATGCTATTTGGTTGTTATACTACAAAATCCAGTAAAATTAAAATAGTAAAATACGCTCCAAGGGCAAACATGAAAATTTAAGACCAGAATTTAAAAGCTGCATTAAAGCCTCACTATAATTTCAAATTTTATACGAAAATATTGCAAAATTTAAATAAACTTCTTAAACAAATTTCTTGAAATGTAATTTTTGATTTAAAACAAAATTATTTGATTAAATTTTACATTTTATAAATTTTTCCATTCTATATTTCTATTTATGCAGTAATGTAAATATGAAGCATAAATTATTCTAATAAAAGAAATTATTAATTGTCGAGAACAACAACTGCACTGATTCACTTTAAAATCATCCTGTAAAATTATATTATTAAAAGGAATTACGAAAATAAATTTTATCCTTCGGTTAAAATAATTCCCTAGAGATGTTGGTATGGAAGACTTAAAGCCCCCTCTATAATATTGTTTTGAGTTCTTTGAATGCTTATGCACTAAAAAATTAAACGTCAAGAATCATTAAAAGTATCCATTTTAGACAAATGCAAAATAACACATAAAACTCTTGGTAATTGTATTTATTGTATAAATAATTTTACGGTAATAAAATTATGAGGCAATAAAAATTTGAAAACCAGGACTACCTCGATTAAAGGAAAATGTTAGAAATTCTATAGAAAATCATTCGTTCAAGTTAAATTTCCCATTAATGATTGAATAATCACATTGTATAAGTTCGCATCAGCTATCAAATTTGATATCACCTATACTATTTATATTCTATTTGCTAAAATTATCTATATTTTTATATTTTTCTTACATTAATCCACATACCCATTTTTCTCTTATAGGTGAACTCTTTTTATTTTGGAGTATATCACAATCACCAGTATTATTAGCTTTAGTAGCTGGTCAATCAGCAGCTATAATGGAAAGTGTATCTGATGATGTAATTGTTGGAAGATGTATTGCTGTATTGAAAGGAATTTTTGGTAATACTTCTGTACCACAACCAAAAGAGACTGTTGTCACAAGGTACACATTTAAATAATCTAAAACAAAAAATATAAAATAACTTAAATTACACATATTCAAAATGAATTTAAATATTTTTAAAAGATGGCGAGCCGATCCATGGGCCAGAGGTTCATATAGTTTTGTTTCAGTTGGCTCATCTGGAAGTGATTATGATTTGCTAGCAGCTCCAGTTACACCAAATGGTAGTGAAACAGAACCAACATTAGCATCAGAAGAAGATAGTAAAGAAATGCCAAGATTATTTTTTGCTGGTAATAAATTTAAAATACAATTTAGATCAATTTTCAATTTTAAACTTCAATATTGTTTTTGAAATTGTTTTGTTCTCAAATTTTCTAAATACTTATGTACATATGTTTCATTTTTAGGAGAACACACCATTAGAAATTATCCTGCAACTGTTCATGGGGCTTTTTTAAGTGGTCTTAGAGAAGCTGGACGTATTGCTGATTATTATCTTGGTTTTCCATCAAATTCTGAAAATAATTCTCCAAAAGAATAGTTTTAAATTAAAATATGGATTTTATTTTTAATTTTATCTGTAATAATAGTTTTATACCTACAAAACATTTAATTTAATGCGTAATATTATTATCTGATACCGTAATATTTGCATTTTGGAAATACGTTCATACATAAGTACTTACGACATTACGATATTATCGATATAAATGTATGTAATTTTAAGAAGTTTTCAATATATTTATAACAATTTTGTAATTTTCTTTTATAACCTATGTAATTTCATCACAATTACTTGTTCAACCGTATTTTTTATCAAAATTTACATAAATCGAAAATAGTACAAACTAATTCATTTGATAAACTACTAATAAAGATAATTTTTAAATAAAATTTTAATAAAATTGTAAACTTTCATTTTTCTTTTTTACCATATAAATTTCAAATATATTCCGTAATTCACAATAATTTATTTCAAATATAAAATAAGGTTTGTGTATATAATACTGGAAAATTTATGTTGTTCTAAATATTCACAATGTGCAAATGTAAAATTGGCATATCTTTGTCCAGAAAGTTCATACATTATTTCATTATTCAGTGATTTAAACGAAAATCGGTGTTTCATTTAATTTGACGAAAATTTTGTACAAAAATTTTGACGAAATAATACAAATAATTTTGAATGAGCTAAGAAAAAGTAAAGCTCACTCAGCACTGAACTTCAATTTCGAAAACATATCGAATTTTTTGGTCTACTGAAATCAATTGTCATTTTGGGTATCATTGTGAATTTCAAAATTAAAGAAAAATATACTTAAAAAAATTTTTTATGTTCCACTCTGCTTGATGTGGAATGTATATAGATATTATGAAGTATACACATAACCTAAAATTTTATATTGTTTTTAATTTGAGAACCTTTTATAGACTGGATCAATAGAATTACTTATATATTTTGTTTTATTTTAAATTAAGTGAATAGTTAACTTGAAATGGTATTTTTATCAATCGTTAATTTTGTCCGCAGTCGAGGGCCGGATGAGTTTTGGAGAAAAAGAAAGATTTTCAAAATGTCAGCGCATTTTGTTGGTCGACGAAGAAATTGTTATTCTGTTGCAATACGAAACGTTCACCATGCTCTAGTTTATGCAACAAAAGGCAGAAAATTAAAAAAAAGTGATATGTCAGAGGTTGATTCTTTTCAAAACCTTCAATAGAAAATAGTATTAATGAGATATTTATTTTAGTTATGGCAAACTAGGGTGGAATCCGGTTGCGCTCAGTATGGTGTGCCATACTGGACATTTAAAGAAGCTCTTTATCGTCAAGATATTTTATTAAACAAGTATGTATTTGAAATTTTTTAAATATATTAAAGGTAGATGACCTTATTTAAGGTAAATAATTTTAAATTTACCAGCTTACATTATAATTATTCATACTTAACTGGAAATCTTTCTAAACTATTCCATCGTAACACTAAATGCATTTTTCAATTAAACAATGTTTATCTTTTTCACAGGAAAACTTTATCCGATTTAGCAATTTGGGAACCAAAATCTTTCGAAGCCATTATTAATATTGCTAGGAATTATGCCTTAACAAATGATTTGCCTTTAACAAGAGGTTATTCCGCTATGGAACAAATATACAACTTGGAACCAGATAAAAAATAATGATCGTCTTCATTTGAAGATACATAAGTAAAATCCTGTATATTTATAATAGCAAATAAACACAAATTTAAAAATATCTAAAGTATTATTTATTGAAGAATAACTGTGTGAAGCTTCATACAATTGTAAAGTCTACGCTATTGTTTTACAAAAACAATATAAAATCTATTGTGTTTTCGATTAAATTTAAAAATCTATTCTAACTTAGCCAAAATATCCGACTCCTTAAACAAATAATATTCACTTTTATCTTCTAACTCCACCTAAAAAAAAAAAAATCAAATTTATTAAAATTATTTTTTTTTAATTTAGTAAAGGTTAAATTTTGAAGATAGAGATTATTGAAAAAAACTTAAAATATGTTTCATCATCCAAAAATTTTTGGAACGAAAACCAGATAAGAGTTTAACCACATGTTTGTAATACAAATTCATTTACATACATATTTTGTTTTAATTCTTACAACTCTTTTTTAATTAAATACTCCTGGTCATTTTTTTCTTCTTTTTTATTAATTGATAAGCTGTCTTTAATGACAGATAACCTCTATTAAATTTAACCTCAAGAATAAATCATACCTTAGTGCCACCGAATTCTGGTAATAAAACTTTGTCTCCCACACTTATTCCTATAGGAATGCTTGCTCCTTCCTATTAATAATAATTAAAATTAGATTGATTGTTATATAACTTAATTTTTTCATGTATGTACCTTATTTCTACCGCCCGGACCAACTGCTACTACTTGTCCTTGTAAAACTTTAGATTGTGCTTTTTCTGGAATAAGTATTCCACCTTTTGTGGCAGTAACAGGATCAAATCTCTTAACAAGTACTCTATCCAACAATGGGATCAATTTTCTAATTGAACTTGCCTAAAAAATTTAGCAATTAGTCTTGGATAAAAACATGAGATAAGAATATTCTCGAAAAACCGCATATCAATTTTAACAATTAAACATTAATTGTTTATTTAAAATAACTACTTTTTCTTATTATAAAAAAATTTGAGCTTAAAACATACCATTTTCTTAAATTATATATGTAATTTCCAAATGCAAAGCACAAAAATTAAATTAATATTTAAAAATTATTGTATCCTAAAGAGAACACGTGAAAAAATGGATTTAACCGAACTGACTATTCTGACAGCAATCCAATTGATAAGTGATTTTCAAAGTTTTTCATATATTCTTCTTGAACTATTTTCGAAATTTCGAAATTCAATTGACAAATGACAACTTTGTCATAACGAAAAAAACCAAATCTTATCGTATTAGATTTTGAAATTTTAATTAATGCTTTACCGTTATTTTTAAAAAATGTGTAAATAACTAATTTAAAACTAAGGATTAAGGTAAGACGTTCTTTATTTATTTACCAAAATAAAAAATTATGTATGTGTACATGGAAATTTAGGCCAGCAGAAAAGCAGTATTTCAGTACTATCTAGCGATTAGCCTCTATTTATCATGTAATACCATTTAAACGGTACTTCAAATTTCAAGAAAATTAAAGTTTTAAGGAAATAGAAATTGGACAGTCACGGGAAACTGTAAGTCGAAAGAATTTGGCAAATAGAGAAAGCATTACGTAGAGCATATACAACATATGCTCCAAGCTTATGATGCGAAAATGAATTTTTTTAAGAATTTTTGTTTATTTTTTTGTATTATTAGTTATATATGTATGTATCTACGCATGTACTTCATGTATGAATTCAGGGTAAAGAAAGCAATTCGGTAGAATTGTCTGGATTTTAAATCATTAGTGTGATTGCGGATTTTCACATTGGTGGCAGATTTGTTTATCCTTGTTAATTTTTCTCAGGCACTTATTAACGCTATAAGCCTACGACCGCACACATGCTTTGCGAAAGTGCTACATGGTTCCAGATCTCTGTATTATCTCTCATAACATCCTTGGCTTCAAAGGAAGAAATAAATAGATTTTAGATGTCAAACGACTACGAATTTATAAGAAAGTGGCTTAAATAAATAAGATAAAACGTTTGTTTAATGAATTTTTTATTTGAAACTCTTAATAAATACTTTAAATAACTTGTAATTTTTATTTTTGTTTTTATCTTTAAAAATATTTTATTATTAATTTTAGATTCTATTTTTTAACGTTACAAAAAGTAACATTTATTTAATAAAATAGATATATCCTAAGTATGATAAACTTTTTGTTACTTAATTTTTAATTTTTTAATTGTAATAAAAAAAAAGTCACTAAAAGTAATAATATATTTTATTACTAAATACTAATGTGATAAAGTTTTGATAAACAATTACAGCTTGCGAATTTTCCATTGGTAAATATATTACAAGATTCACTTTATGCGAAATTTTTATTCCCTCATACGTTTCATTCTAATAAAATGTGGAAAGATCAAATTGAAATTTAAACCACCCAAATTATGGGCTACCAAGTTTATAAACATTTACATAAATAATAAGCTTACAATGCAATTTTCCATACATATTTGAAATTTCAATTTAATAAAAATAACAAATTTGTTGAAAAATAAGTTAAAGGCTAAATTATAATATACTATTTATAAACTTTAAATATTTGATCTATAACATGCCGAAATTCGATCAAAACTTCACCTTTTCATTTTATTTGTGTCTACGGATTTGTAGTTTTTTTTTTCTTTTAAATTTCTACACTAACATTAAAAATTGCATTAACTTGAATTTAAACTTAAATTTAATTTTTCTTATAAAAATTAATAAATTCTAATTAAAGATTACAATAAAAATAAATTTGACACATTATTTTATAATTAGAGCTTCATTAAAAATACGAACAAAACTTGACAATATTATTTGTCATTTAGAGTTAACACCTAGTAAACCTTCGTCCATAATTTCATCTTCTGTTGATAAACATGGTGAATTGGTTATTCTTATGTTGGAGGCAACGGGTAATGCAGCTGAAACTGAAGAAGGCACTGGTGATTTTAATAAACGAACTGAAATTCCAGGTGTCCTGGCAAAACTTTGATTCATTTTGTCTAAAAGTTTTGTCGATGTAGTTGCAGATGCCGTCAACGGAGGGGAAGTTTTTTGCAAATTATTTACAAAAATATCTGAAAAATTTTGTTGCGGATTTGGTTTTCGTGTAATTTTTAAATCTTTTCTCATTAAATCTGATGGTATATGATTAAATTCTGACAGATTACTCGGTTTATCTAAATTTGTTTTCTTTTTGTCAATTTTCTGGAAAGTTATATTAGAAGCTGAATTATTCATAACATTATTTGGAAGATTCTTAACAGGATCCTGCCCATTGTTCCGTTTTGAAGAATTTTCTCCGGATACAGTAGCAGCGATATTTTGTGATGGGAGAGCAACAGGTAATGAATTGATCGTTGTAGTAGAAGTGGTAGAAGGTACGGTTACTTTTTGTGATAATTTTGGAATTTGGAAATTTGTGTCTAATGATTTTATAAAACCTTCCATTATATTTTTGTTGGATGAAAATTGTAGTAATTTCATTGTCGTCGAATCTTGTTGATCACTGATTGATCGATTGGAATTAGTGCTATTGTTAAAAGATTTATTTTTACTGCTATAAGTTTTTTCTTTACGTACTGAACTACTACTGCTACCTACACTACTTACTGAAGAATCGCTACTAAGGGAATTTGAGCTCAAGCTTTTTGATAGAAGATTAGACTTAGGAGTAGAATTGCCAGATGGCTTAGCAGTCAGACAATCTGAAGAGTTAGACTTAGATAGTCCCGTGTTTTTTGATTTAGGATTTTGTAATTTTTCTAATGATTTTTTTGATGCAGGTCCCGAACTTACTCCTGGTTTTAAACCAGTGTGCTTTTTAGGAGAACTACTACCAGGGTTGCTGTTGCTGCCTCCGCTAAGAATACCAAAATGTTTTTTGATGTTAGGCGAAGAATTACCACTTCTAGGTGAATCGGAAGGTTTGTCCCTTTTATAAGATGAATCTGTTTTAGTTTTATTTATTGTGAGCTTCATTCCATCTGAACTAGGTTTAATCATATATTCTGGATTGGATTTCGAATTTATTTCTTCAATATTAAGATTTGTCGGTTGCAAATGATGAGCTTCTTTGTGCATTTTTTCTAGTTTTTCTCCAATTTCATCCGTAACACAATTTTTCACTTGTTTATTCAGTTTGTCAATGACTGCTGTCAAAGAACTTTTTCGTATTCTGCTTTGCGGACTAGGAAATGAAGACATATAATCTGCGGAAGTTGTAAAATCAAAGACATCACTTTCTTCAATATCAAATATATCATATGGATTCTGTTGGTTTGTATCTGATATTTGTTGGTTAAGTTTAATTAAAGAAAAAGATTCCTTACTATCAGAAACATTTGTGGCACTTTTCAATGTGGTTAAACTTGGTTTACCAGATGTCAAATTATGTTTATTCTTCGGACTACCGCTGCTTGATCCAAATGACAAAGGGCTTTTAGAGTTAGAGCTGTTAGGATATGATTTTGTACTTATTTTTTTTGAAGATGAGGAAGAGCTATTCTGGTTATTGCTACTAGAACTTGGAATATTACTTAGAGATTGTTTCTTTTGAGAAGTACTTGTAGTTTTTGACGAGTCTGACAGTTTCCTATAAGTTGACGTATTTCCGTCTCCAGTAATTTCTATGATTTTAAGTTCTATATTATCATATGTCTTACTATTTGTTGAATGACTTGATGAGGACCCATCCTTTTTTCGTCTTTTCTTTTCTATCTTTAAGGAATCTTTCTCATCCACTTTTTTCTTTGTGCCGGTGGAGGTAGCTGCGGCAGTATTATTGCTATTCCCGCTTCCAGCGAGAGTTTGAAAAAGACTTTTGGAACTTTCAGAAATATTTGCTGAATTTTTTGTTTGAATCGGTGTAATAGAAATAGTGTTACTAACTGCATTATTTTTTATTGGTATTATTTCAATAACAGATTTTTTATCACTTTTAAGAGTGTTATTGCTATTGCTTCCTACTCCAGCTTTAACATTAACTAAATCAGTTGACTGAGAATTTGTAAGTACAGGGGTTATGCTAACAGTATTTTTACTGTCACTTCCACTTTGTTTTTTCCAAGACTCCGTTGATTGTACTTTTTCTGCTTTACTATTTGCGACATTATTACTACATCCGGAATTTTTGTTGCCAGAAGTACTAATTTTTTCAATAATTAAACTACTGTTATTCAAAGGCTTTGACACAGTGACTTTAGATACTGAATCATTCTCGCCCAAAGAGGTGTCACTGCCTGAAATTTTAAAATTTTGTGCATCTTTATTAAGTTTGAAAACTTTTTCGTCTACATCTGACGCTTTAATTTGATTATCACTCTTTGGGCTTTCACAAAAATCCTCCTTTTTGATATTTTCAGATTTTAAATGAAATTGATTTACTAATCCACTTGTAACATTACTTATATTCTTACTATTTGTCATTCCATCACCCATATTACTTAGATCATTAGAAACTAAATTTAAATTCGATCCTGAATTAATTGAATGAAAAAATTGCCTATTTTGTCCTTGAGAAAATGTAGAATTTGTGTCGGAAAAACCAGATCCACCACCATTTCTGCTTAATTTATTGCTTTGAAAATCATTTCCAATTAGATTGCCGCTGGGCCCTCTACTTATTTGCCCATTTAGATGATCCATTGCACCCGATAAAGATCCAGACTCAAAACTACTATTGTCCTGACTACTGCGATTAAAGCCTTTTATTTGTTCTTGGTTCCATAATTTTAATAAATATCTAATGGTAATTGGAATAGATAAAGATGTTTGCACAATTTTTGTAAGTCTTGCATTGGCAGATTCATAATTATTAGATAATGAATAAATTTGAACTTTAATATTTCCAATATCACTTAAATCGAACTCTACTGAGACCATACACTCATCATAAGGGTGTTGCAAAGCTACAGAAATCATGTATATTGACAATGCGTTAACTTCCAAAATTGTTGTTGATTCTAAATCTGAAATTTAAAAATAATCGCATCCAAAATATTATTGGTTACAATTTTTAACTTACTACATTGCTTATCTCCGGTTCGAATGCAACTCGATAATAGAGAGAAAAACAAAGCCTGATGTTTTAATGCTGTTAAAATTTTCGGTACCTGGGATGGTTCGGTATATGGAACATTTGTTATAACTGACCCCTGAAAACGAGCTTTTTAATATTTCTGTTTAAATTTGGTTTTGTACTAACCGTTATTTTTTTATTTTCGGTAAAATAATAACAATGATTTTGGTCAGGTAGTGTAACAAATAAACCTTTTGCAGTATTTTTAATAACTCCTTTAGATGCCACCTGGACGGCTAAACTCATCAAATATTGCGATTCTTCAGATTTTGTAGATACACCTATTATTGACATTAATGCATCGGACACAGGAAGTGGTTTGTTGAGTTTTAAAACAAATGTGGCTGGTAGTAAGGTTGAGTTATTTTGATTTAATGGCGAATATATCGGACAATTATTTTCTGATGAAAATGTCACACTTGGCAGTATTTGTAATTTATTTGTTGATGAAGCTTCTAAATTGACAGTCACACTCATTCCAATATCTTTGCCTTTCAAATATTCCAGTGTAAGTGGAATAATTGATTTTGTTTCTAGGTTTATTAAGTCATATGGTGAAATAAAATATATCAGTTTCATTGGATGACCACCACGACGTTTTTGTGCCAAACCGACTGGAGACTCAATAACTAAAGATGCAATATCTTTGTTATAGCTTTTCCATTTAAACAGATTGTATAAATCTATTTCCATTGCTTGTAAAGCCACAAAAGCTTTGCTTTTAACTTTTGGTTCAGCATTTAACTGATATATAGATGATAAACCTTCTAACTGATTTGTAAAATCAGCGAAGTCTCCATTTATAAGGCAAGTAACTAATTCACTACAAGATTGCTGCTCAATTTTACACTCGTGATGCACTTTCACATCCTTTAATTTACCATCATTAGGATCTAAAATTATTTCTAGAAAAAACATATCTGAATATATAAATAATCCTGCCGCATCTTCCATAAATTTTAAACCAAGTTGACGCGACAAACTATCTAAACGCTCGATTAAACCTTGTCGTGTAGTAACTTTAATGCAATGTTGCATGCTGTCAAGACATTTTTGTAAATTTGACTTCTCAACGGCATCTAAAGCATATCGTTTTTCCAGCATAGACATTCGCATGGCTTTTGATAATTCAGGAAAAGTTTTATGTTGCGCGCAGTGGGAACGTAAACGTTCCATTAAAAATTCTCTTTGCCATTGTTTATTTTTTTCATCTGGATGAGGATGTAGTGATCCATCAGAAGCTAAATATTTAACAAATTATTTAGCCTTTTAAAATAAACTTTAACAAAGTGTATTATCTTACCACTTATCTTAGTCGAATATGAACTCATTTGTATCCAAATATTGATTTATACAATATTTTATTTAAAGTAAATGGCTATATTTTATAGAGTCTGCCATCTTTGCTTCCGATTTTTTTCTTAATTTTGTTAGGTGCTTTTGACATCGCTGACAATTGACGGCCTGACAATTATTATGTGCTGCCGTTCAACAATATTTGAAGTTTTTATTCTGACAATTTGAAAGGGTCCAAGCGGAATATTTTCAAAGCATTTCGATGTAAAAATTTGTAAATTGAGTTTTTGTAAAAGAAATATAATGGGTATACTGGGACAAAATCTTTATCGTCTACCAAAACCAAATGAAAGTTTTGTAAGAAAACAAAAGCCTAGGAAGAAAAAAGAGCAAGTAAAATATATGTACAGGTTTTTGAAATTATAAAAAAAAATTATTTTAATTCAAGACTTTATTATATCAGTAAAATTTACGAAATAACATATACATATATATCATTTTTTATTACATGGTACAATATATTCTAAATTATGTTCTAAACTAAATACACACTTTTACTTAATACCGCGTTTCAACTCTAGTCGGAACTTACATTATAATTGTAAACTGCTGTGAAGATTTGACTAAAAATTTGTATGCTTACTTTGTTTAGTTTTCGATCCGCCAAAACTTGACTCGTAAGTTCAATTTGAGTATATAATGTACAGATTGAAATAATATTTTTTAAAATCGATATGAGTTTGGCATTAGCTAATAATCATTTTGTTTTGCCAATTGATTTACGTATATACAATAGATTTTCAAGTTAAACTAATAATGTTATCGGATTGATATGATTTGAAAATTTCAAGTCAAGTAGCGTTTATATGAGCTCGAAATCGGCTTAAAGTCGGCTTGAAGCTGCATGTAAACGCAATGTATGGAGAATAGTATTACACCAATAATTTTTTTGCTTATAGTTTTTGCAGTGACAGATCTTGTGATAACATTATCCTTCACAAGAAAATTATTGTTTTAAGAAACAAAGAAATTATTGTTAAAATAAAATTAAGTGAGAATGTAAAAATTTTTAAAATTTAATATAATGGATTCCAAGAAAATATTTGTGATAATTTTAAAAAATGCGACGAAGGATGTTTTTGTTAGAACGAGCATAATTGTAATAGTATTATTGTCAGTATTTATGAGTTTCGTTTTAGGGTAATCATTACAATTTTATTTTGTTAAATGTTATTAATTTCTTAATACTTTTAGTTGTAAAGTTGGTTTTCTAATTCTCATTTCTTTTGCAACTGGCTGTGCTGTTGCTGTTGCATTGATAGTTAAAAAGGAAAATATAAAAAAATTTGTTTTAAAACTCAAGCAGATATATCAGCAATCACAGCCCAAGGTTGGTAACGATTACTTGAATAAATGAAATAATTGCACTTAAAAAATTTATTTTTCAGTTGGATGGTACAAAAAATAGTTGTGATATTTGTAAAGCAAAGGATTGCAAAAGGCATATTACACAACAAAAAACGCAAAGGGAGCCTTGGTCAGAGATTTACATTGATTCAAATTTAGATGCAGCTATTGAAAGCGTAAATTATACTTTTACTTAAATTTCACTTTTTAATTTTATAGAACTCGCAAAAATTTTTAGTTTTACTCAAAGATAATTGGGAGTTTTATTCAGAGTTGGTTCGTTTTAGTAAGTTCCGATTCTGACTTCGTCAAGACATTAAAACAAGGGTTAAGACAAGCCACGGCGAACTTGATTGATAAGGTTAGTAAATTGGATGCCCCCTTGTTTATTACCCAGAAATTATTACCCATACTATTTCAACATACGGAAGTTATTACACA
Organism: Condylostylus longicornis; assembly: GCF_029603195.1. Lineage (NCBI taxonomy): Eukaryota > Metazoa > Arthropoda > Insecta > Diptera > Dolichopodidae > Condylostylus > Condylostylus longicornis. Next base: position 1,065,966 of record NW_026578052.1, on the reverse strand, counting down.
AATGTTGGAAGACGGTACTACTCTTGACAAGTTGCCAAATCAATTTGTTTTGAAAGATCAAAATATTCATCCAGCTGTTTGTTCAAGGCAATCTGAAAAAGATTATTTAAGAGCAGTAGCAAAATGTTTAATTCCAAAAATATTTCATAGTGAAAATTTCGACAGCAAGATATTTTTTAGTTTAATCCGTGAAATTTTAGCATGCTGGGTTTTATTGCCATTGATGGATGTACTATGCGATCCAAATCTATTAAATTTGATGGTTATTAATATAATAAGTAAAGGTCAAAACGAAAAATTAAAAGTCAGGGGCCCTGGAACTAAAGTTGAGTTTCTGAAGCATTTTGTTGAGGATAGTGAAGCTAATATTATCTTAAAAGATCCAAGCATATTAACAAATAGCGATAAATTATACGCTTTTATGCAGTATCTAAAAAAAATTGAAGTCGTTGATGCTTTAAGGTTTTATTTGGATGTTGGTAAATTTTAATAAAATTTTCTTAACCATATCTATACATAAAATTTTTGGAATTCAGAAAATTTGAATAAAGAGCTGCAAGACGCAAAAACAATATCTGATCCTGCAAAATTATCAGCTCTGTATCAGGAATCCGAAAAATTAATGAAAGACTATAGAAGTTTAGTAACCACTGACAAGCTGGCAGAATTGACTGAAGCCAAAACTTTGAGCGAAGCTCATGAAAATATAAAAAATTTACTAGAAGGTGAATGGAGAAAATCATTTAGCAAAACTCCAGAATATTTCAAATTAATATATGGATCTAGACAAATTGATTTCGCTGAGGATAGTAGGTGTGTATTAGCTTGAATCAAATTTGCTTAATTAATGTAATAGTTAATACTTCTATTTAAAGAAATATGGATCAAAACTGGGGTGTAGCAAGACTCCGTTCAAAAATTAAGGGAGCTTTTAAAGGAACCGTGGATGGTACCTCATTTGAAGCAACTGAAATTCCTACTGTATGGGATGCGCTGGCTGAACCTAACGTATTTATATTTATTGCATTTTATAAATTTTTATAAATTAAAAAAAAATGAAATTTTTATATACATATTTTTTATCAGCTTCCATCTTCGAGCACAGTTATTAATAGCAATTCAACTCAGAAATTAAAAAGAGAACGTGGTCAAAATTTAGATTCATTTCTATTGGTATTTCTACAGTCTCTGGAACAAAGGTAATAATTCTATACTTGTTTTGGAACTATATTTTGTAAGTAATTTTTAAAAGTACCGATGTGGGCGAAGATGTCATTAAAGTCAATGAAAAAAAATTAATTGGTAAGAGCCACTATTCTACAGGATTTAATCCTGTGTTTGGAAATTTATTTTGTTTAAACAAAGCCTCAAAAAATTTCCAAATGTCTTCGTATATTTCATTTGAAACAATTGGCCCTTCTAGATCACTTTTATATATAGGTAAATTTCAAATTAAATATAGTACATATTCTTTTACAATTTGATCTATTTCTAGTTAATAATTTATTGAGAACATCAAAAATTATTGTAAAATTCATATACTCAATGATAAAATTGTCACAAGATGCAATTGATTTTCTTATATACCATGGAATCAATAAATTAATCAGTTTAGGATTATATCAGCCACGTTTAGGTGCTTTAATAAGACTATTGGAAGAGCATATATTTGAAGATGAGCGTGTAGATGTAACACCAGAAGAACTATTAGAAAGACAAAGAAAAGCTAGAAAAATGCTGGAAAATCTGTTGAATGGATCTGGATATTTATTGGACATGTTGCAATCTCCTCCATTGAATAAGCATTTAATGTATTGTGCATTTGATTCTTTATTATCTGAGTTGTATCCAGAATTCAAGGGATAAATAAATTTTATGCATTTAGAATTAATTAAACTTTTTTATTGCTGATAATTTTTGAAATCCTTCACTTTAAGCTTGTTATAAGAAATTTTGTTTTAAGAAACGTAAAAGAGAGAGACAAAATATATAGGAGCGAAACTTTCAAAATGTAACTATGTGTAAGCCTCGTAGAATAAATCTCAGAAAATACATTTATTTTTTTTTTAAATGACATTTTATTAGAATACACTTATAATCATTATTATTACCATTATTATAATAATTTACAGAAGATTACAATACATTAAATAAAAATTTGTTAATATATTTTTTAATACATTTTTTAACTAATTATTTCATTTTAGTTATAAATATTGCATAAACACACTTTAATTTAAAAATTTCTCCATTAAAATTCAATTTTTATTTTTTTATTTTATTCTTGTTAAGTTCAAAATATTTAAATGACTTTGTTTGGTGTGTTAATAATTTTTTATTTTGCTTTATTTAATATTTACTAATTTAAATTCATATCGCATGGCCGTTTTTTTTTATGTAATATCTGATTAAATTTATCTAAAATTAATAAAATCATCACCGTCCTTAAGCATGAGTACAACAAGGATGAAATAGTGGTTTAACACCAGGTGTATTAGAATGTCTTGTACCTTAAATTATAATTATTCAAATAAAATTATTCCAATAATATTTAGATGAAGTATTTTTTGATCTGTTATTCTTACACATAAAACATTTGTAATCCTCATTTTCAGCCTTTTCCTTTATACTATTGGGATTGTCAATTTTTGGTATTTTTGAAACTGGTTCCTCAATAATCGGTGAATCACGAACATTTTCAGCTTCTTCAGAACTAGTAACCTGTGGTTCGGATTGCACATCATCGGGTGGTGTAACTGTTGTATGCCTATAAAAATATGACCAATAACTTTAAAATTACGATAAATTTTAAATTTAAATTGTATAAATAACTGTAAAAATTTAAATTTCGCAAAAAATATTTTTCTTAGTACCTGATTTCTTCGCTTCTTGTTGGTTTTGGCTTTATTATTGGTTTACTAATATCATCATCGACAATAATATCTTCATCACTATCATTATTATTTGATTGATCATAATTATTTTCTTCACATGAATCCGCCATATAAAGTGTTTGAGTAGTAGATGGTTGTTCTAACTTTGTTTTATCTGTATTCAGATTTACAATTTAAAAAACTTATATTTTTAGTTTGAGAAAAAAATGAAAAAACTTACCATGGTTGTATATATGATGTATGTCCCAAATATTATTTGAATTCGATACACAGTCTTCTCTTTCAACAGCTGCTGTTGTATAATTATTTTCAATTTTTCTATGTGGATTTGAATCAGATCCAGTTACACATTCACAATTTCCTTCAACATCAATTGTTTCAGATTGATTATCTTTCGATTGATTCTCTTCCTAATTGAATATTTAAAATAATTAATTTTCTTAGATTAAAAGGACATTATTAAAGAAATTCCTGTTATTTTTTATCTTACGTCATCTTTATCAGGATCCAAGGCAAATTTTCTTCTGCAAATTGGGCAGGATCGACAAAATAAATTTTCCATAAAAAATAAATCTTTTCCATGTTTACGTTTTCTTACTTTGATTTTAAAACGACCTTGTCGGTTTTGTTGTATTCGTTGGAAAGTCTATTTGAAAATTTGAATAAAATTTTTTTGAGAATAAGTTTTTAAATTTTAAAATAAATATTCAATTTTAATATATGTGTATGTATATAAATTAGAGCTTAAAATTTTACTTACTTCCCATCTGTTATGCTTAGATCTTATTAATTCATCATGACTTTGATATGGCTCATTACTAAAATGGGGTCTTTCAACTCCACTGCTCAGTTTATATAATCGATCTAATTCAGTTAAAAAATGTGAATTCCAATCATCTGATGATAACTGTATTCCACATACTGGACAGTGTTTACTTGGTTGCAAATGAAATTCTATAGGAAAGAGAAGAAAAGAAATTTATATTAGACCTTAAATAAGTTTATACTAGATCTAAATTTTTTTAAGAATATATATTTTAGACCCTATAAAGCTGTTTATTTCTCCATTTCTATAAAATACACATTAAAAAATATTAAATGCTTAATCTTGCGTACTTTATAAAATATTTAATTCATAAAAGCTTTCAACATAGTTTTAAATTAGTAATGAAACACTTTATTAATGTCAACATCATTTTTTGTATCAAAAGTTTTTTTGCAAGCTGTTAACATATTTATCCCCCATTACTTTAAGTATACACAAATTTTAGTTCGTATAATAATGTGGAAGTGCACAATACTTACAATAAAATTTTACCATTTAAAATAGCTGGCAAGAAAACATTATTTATATAAAAATTTATTGATTTAAACCAAAAATAGTAGAAAAGTCCATAAGAAATAGGGATTATTTTTAAAATACCGAAGAGGAGAAAACATGTTGTGTTTAGGCTTCAATTCTTGCATGCATGTATAAATGTAGAAATTATTTAAAGATTATAACTGTGATACATTAAATATTAAGACGCTTCTAGATCGCAATACATTTAGTAGAAGGTATGATATAAGTATTTGTCACTGGCATATACCAAATTAGAATTTTACAAGCAAATCAATTGTGTCGGAAATTAAGTGTAAAAGAAGAATCAAAGCGGTTAACGGTGAATGATTTCCGTTGTTAATATAGAACAACAAAAGAACGGGAAAATTGACTTTTCAGTATTTTGCATATATTGTCATACACACATCGGAATAGGAACAGAATATTATGCTATTCTATAACACCGTCGGTTAAATTCGCGGCGATAATTTCGCTTCATTCTGATGGCCAGTTCCATTTATATTCTCATATCCACTGTTGTACAGTTTTTGAAACTTACTTTAAACAAGCTTGGTTAGATATTAGATATTTGTATTTAAATTTGTACATATAAAATATATACGTATATATATTCCAATTATACCGTAATGTAAGTACACCGAAATCTCTTTAGTTAAAATGTACCATACAATTTTCTTTATGAAATTTTTCCAAATATAATAAAGTAATTATACGTACATTATGTATTTATAAGATATTAGCTACGATTCATGGATTTAGTTACGTATACTTTTTTTTAATAACTAATTTCCTTCTATCACAAAACCACAAAACTTTATCATTTTCCTTCCCCCTAATTGAATTACAATTCTTTGAAATTATATTCATTTATTTAATCTTATAAACATAATATAATTTTGTTAAAATGTTACCATTATTAAATTAGTTCAATTAAAATAAATTGAATCCTATAAAATCACTTATATCTATGTATGTACACAAGTATTTATTTTGTTTTCTCTAAATTTAACCCTTTTTTTGTGTCATTTTGAAGGATGTTTAATTATTTTGTAATTTTTAGTTTTACTTCTTCTTATGTGTGTTATTCTCCATCTCTTTTTCTTTGCGGTAATTGATCTTTAATAAAGGGTATACAATTGTAATTAGTAGAAATAAAGTGTAAAAATCAAAATACTATATACACATCACGTATATATTATGTACGTCAGCTCAATTCTATATAAGTATTCATATTGTTGAATAACATTAATATACAAATAAGTATGTATGTATATATCTTCTAAAGTACAATAATGTATTTTGTAAAATAATTAAGACCGCACATATAAACAGATTTATTTTTAAAAGGATTAACATTTAAACTTTTTATTTTATTTTTTCATTTTGAATTTTAGTTAAGAAAATATACAAAAAAAAAATTTGTTTCCGTCATCTTAATGGTATAAAATAATAATTTTTGTTTATAAAATGTGTTTTTATTTTTCTATTTAAGAAAAAAATTTTTTATAATTTTCTAAATTTGGAAAAATCAACAAATATTTTTTATAAAACAATAGAATTTTATTTCATGCTACTCTATAGCAATAAAATGAAATATAGGAATGAAACATGCATGAAAAGAAAAAATTATGTTTGACGAACTTTAGGATATTGGATATTTGCGTATACGGGCGTAAATTTACTATCAGGATAAAATTTACTGTTATTCTTATGGTATATCCTATCTAATGCCTTTTGTCGCAAGTCTCTAGCCCTTATAGAAGCACAAGTGCTTTTTCACACTTTGGAAGTAGCCTATGTATATTTATACATTGTATATTATAATATGTATTATAATGATTCACTTGTATATGAAATGTTATAACAACCCCTTTGTATGGAGCTGATGTATTTAAGTGTTATATACATAAGTGTTATACATATAAAGTGGAAAAGTGTTATACACGTAAAGTGTTATACGCATAAAGTGTTATACACATAAAGTGTTATACGCGTAAAGTGTTATACAAATGAATTGGTATTCAAATAAATTGTTAGACACATAAACTGTTATACACATAAAGTTTTATACTTTTATAGCGTTTTTATACGATTTACTTTTCAATACAACTCAATTAAAGTGATGTGAGTGAAATCAGAAATTTTGAATGTTTTTTTTTCTTTTGCAATAACGTAAATGTAGTTACAATAAAACAAAACCCAAAAAATAAAAATTCATATTTTTTGTTTAAACAATTATACTATATACATTCGTAACGTATGTATTAATTAATGTAGGCCTATACAAATAAACGTGTTTATATAAATGTGTGTATATATAAAAACAATTTAAAGAAAATTTTAAATTTGTGTCCATATGGATTCATTTGTGTGTATTTTTACAAGACGATTTAATGGTTAAATAAAAAACACATAAAAAGATGATTATTATTTCTAAAATTATTGAAGCTATCAAAACTATCTTTGTCTTTAAATATGCATAGTTTTACAATATTTTCCTTGAATCATCAGAAATGCCATCTCTTGTAGCAAATTTTATAATGATATCATTATTGAGTATTCAGGAGAAGAAAAAAAAAGAAAACAAAAGCAAAATTTTTTTTATTTATTTTCAGCTCCTTCCGACTTTTATTTTATTTTGGCTATTGTCTTTATATTAAACAATTTTTATTTTTTTTTTGGTATTATTATAGTATATACAAAGTGTAGAATATTTGCGGTTAATTTTTGGGATATTTAAATATAAGAAAATAAAATTTCATCTATACCTATACTCTTTCTTATAAATTTTTAAGATTTATATCAATGACAAAGAGTTATAAATTAAGTATGCCTGATGAACATTATGTTCTTGTATGTCTTCCACACTCTACGATTATGCACATACGCTTTATACTATGCCATTCTATATAGATATAGCCATTTATGTTCAGCGTTGTACAAATTGAATAAGTTAAGATGGCAAGAACTTTATGTGCTAAGATATCTTAATAAAATAAGATTATAGTTGTATAGAATTATGCATAATGGTCTTTAAAAGAATTTCATCCAAATATTTGTATATGGCATAAAATATTTAAAAATTTTCTTTTTTTTTTTTTCCTTCCTCATTTTCGTTTGGGTATAAAGTGTGAATTTTTTCATTTCTTTTTGATTTTATAATTTTTCTCATTATTATTTTATTCTTTTATATATTATAGATATATATATTAAAAAATTATGAATGAGCAAGAAAAAAAAAAGAAGGCCAATTTATTGATCTAAAGGGTTAAAAGAAAAACATTCTTTTTGTATACTTTGGCACTTTGTATAAACACAAATACGATAATATTAAGAGCACTCAGAAATCTTATTATAAATTGATTGTATGTATATGTTATTATATTAGGAAAATTTCTATGGTTCTTTTACATAATATTGATGCAATTAGTTTTATGTTATTTATTGGTATTTTATGGTATTATTTTTATTGTTTTTACTTGCTCTTTGAAAAGAATAAAATATTCTTGGGTTTATCGTTTTAGGAGTAAATTCTTTTAGTTTTTAGCTTCCAACTTTTAATAAAAAGAATTTTAGATATTTAAGGTTCAAAATATTTCTATATGGATGAATTTGTGTACGTACATATTATGTATATAAGAATGCATACTTGTGCAGGCGTCTATTTATTGAATTAGTATAGCTAATGAACAAAAAAAAAAGAAGTGATTTTTAATATGCAGTATTATGAATTTAAAATTGCATCAATAATATATTTATAAACCGTATAGTGCTTTGCAGGTTTTGAGATGTTTATAAGTTATTAATTCTATGTTTATGTTGAATTATCGGATTTGATGAAACGAATACTTTTAATCATGTACACTTTTTGTACTCTAAACAAATAAAAATTATTTTCAAGAGCAATAAACATTGAAATGACCAATAAAGATTGAAATATACAAAAATAACTATAAAATGTACAGATTCACAATAATTAAAATATAAATTTCAATTTGTCATTCAAATAAACATTTTTTTATGATTCCTATAGTTGAAGGATTAAATTAAAGTTTTGTTATTTTTTTAATATTAATGGGAAAATAATAAGACGATAATAGACAAATTATTTATGTTTGCATTAATTTAAGGATTGTTTGTTTATTCTTAAATTGAGATGCGGATGCGGTATGATTTTTTATTTTGAATCTTGTTGAACACGTGATGTGATTTAATGATGAATATGAAAATTTGAATATATATCCATACATATATGTATATGTATATACTTAAAATTTTGTAATAAATGTCATTTTAAGTAGTTTACATAAAAATTATAGTATGATTAAATTTTAATTTGAAAATAATTAAGATTGAAAGGTATTTTTTTTTTCTTTAACATAAATTTTTTAGAATCAATAAAATTTGTTAATATAGGATTGTAATAAGATCATAATTCTTAAATTAGGATTATAGAAATGATTAAAATTTATTTTAATGTAATTTTGTATAGAGGTGAAAAATGAAAATTAATGAATTAAGAAATTTACTATCAAATTTATTTGATTGCATTGAATTACTTAAAATTTTATAGGAATGGGGCTTTAAAAATTTAAAATTTATTTATGTATAATCTTTGTTTTAAAATTTATTGTATAATAAAATAAATTAAAATTTTAATGGAATCGGAAAAAGCATTTTCATAATAAATAAAAATTTTTTATTTCTCCCTATAAATATGCAATAATTCTTTTAAAAAATTCAACTCTATCACATATCAAATTTGGATATACAGTTATGTTGTATGTATGCAAATAAGAAATTTCAAATTTCACAAATTTCTTACTGAAATCTCTTCGTGTGTTTCCTTCATAATCCTTTATAAAAGAGATTATGCTAATTTTGTATAACACGATTTATTCCAAAAAGTTATTAAAATATGAAAACTTGTCTATTTGGAACACGATTTATTCAAAAAACGACAAAAAATATATATCCGTCTAGGACGTGATTGTATATGGAATTCGAACAAAATATGAAAATATACTTATCTATTTGAAATGCATATAGCTAATATGGAAAAATTATAAAATTCAAATATATTTTTACCCAAATCGGAGTTCATACAGGACTGAATTGAACTACAACCGAAAAAATGGAAATTTTATTGTAAACAAGTTACTTAATACCTGTGACACCTACAGAATAGATCTAGCTAATAATAGGTCGAGCTTCATTGTTGTACATTACAATCTACAATATTGTCACAGGGTGTTCATAAAATGTGAGACAAATTGGGGTATGCACTCTATATTTAAGTTCAATTTTAAAATTTTATGTTGTGTACAACATTATGTCCATTCAAAAAAAAATTTTTTTTTTTGTTTAAAAATTTCAAGAGCCATTGTTTTATAATTAAGTTAACTAGAACACAATTTTTTAAAAATTTTCACATTATTTAAACGCCTCTCTGTATAACAAAATTCTGGATGGTAATTTATTTTAATTTTACATTGTATTTATTTTGTTCATTTTTTTTTTACTTACGCCTAATGTCTTTTGGATCTGAATTATTACTTCTAGGACTACCACTTTTATCTTCATTGTATTCATTTGATTCTTCTAATGAATCTTGTGATGTACAAGCTGGACTTGTTGATGTTGTACGAAGTGATTCACAACTGTTGAAAAAATTCTAAATAAAATGAAAAAAAAAAAGCCCATAAAAGTAAATTAATACAAAAATGAAAAAATAAAACACAATATTGAATTGCTTTTTCATATAAAATTGAAAATTCAGAGTTGATAAACATCAAATCAATCAATCAAACAATTCACAATCGAAAATATTTTTTTTGTTGTTTTTTTTTTTAATTTTAAATTTAATACAAACTAAAACAAAAAACTAAATGTATTTATGTATTAAACAATGAAACTATATGTTTGTGCATATGTAAAAGAGAATATAATAATTCAATATATACACATACATACATTGAACAGAGTAAAACACGAATAAAAAAAAATATATAATAAATTTATAACAATAAAAATATTTTAAGTTCATACTTGATCGATTCCTATGTATTTTGGTGGTGAAAAAGCTGATGAAAATTGAAAATTTGATAACATAGACTTTGATACTAATCTGTCATTTGAAAAAAAGTTCCCAGCAGCTGCTGCACTGTTTGCTAATAATGTTGGATTGAATTGCAAAAATTGCGGTGGGAAATTACTTAAAAGATGACTTCCATAACCAGACATTAACGACATATTATGTAAATCTTTGGCATCTGGAAGCTAAAAGAAAAAAAAAATATACAAAAACAATAAGAAAATAAAATTACAAATATATGTACATATTATTAAATGTTATATGTGTTCATTGATAGCCTAATATTTATCATAAATTTTATAAATTATTTTTTGTAATTTTAATAAAAATTTGTAATTCTTAAAGTTTACATAAATTTTATTTGTAAAAGTAATTTATTTCTTTAAAAGTTATTTTCGTTTTCATATTTCATTCGTTTTGAAAAGTGAAGTTTTGAATTTTTTTTTAAAAGTGTCAAAATTGTCGCCTCTTGTTGTCTCTAAAATAGAAGCATGAAAAAGCTCAATTTTTAAAAAATACTCTCAGGTATATAGCCTGTTGAGAGCAAATCTATCTTGAGTCCATTGCTTTTAAAAATACTAAAGCAATACTCTTAAAAAAATTTTAAGAAATATCCTACCTTAGTTGCACGCTGAACGCGAGAGTGTGTACCTCCCTAATACACTATATGTATAATTCGGTATAAAAGTAATTCACGTGTAAAAATTATACAATATTTTATTTGAGTGAACATGGGATTGTCATCAGAAACTGCCTTTTATAAATTTGAATCGAAATTAAACTTCGACTTTAAATTTGTTCCGCTCAACAATTTGCAAATTGTGACTTACGATAGTATCGCACTAGACAGGGGACATGTAAGTTTGAATCTTAACCTACAAACTGGAATAATAATAATTTGACTTTTACTTTTCATACAAATATTTACAGAAATCTATTGCAATAAATAAGTGTCACTCACAATTATTCCTTCATATATATAGACTTGTGAGTTTTGGAAGAACGCAAACATCATAAGTGCATTCCTTTTTCAAGAACATTAGGCTTCAAACAATTAATGAGTAGTTGGAAAGACATTTTAAATGAAACGATGTTCTTTCTGGAAATCCCGTTATGTAAGAGTAAAATTTTAGTTGAGTACCTATTTGACATTTATTTTTAACATTAAAATTCAATGCCATCTACAGTAAAATATGTGAGTCAGCCTTTATATACATGTATACAATTTATAGAATTTTTTCAATTCAATTTTGACCCATTCTTTTTAATAATATCGAAGAAATTCCAGAATATTAATAAATGCAATATAATTTTATTTGTCAATATTATAGATAGACGATTAAAATTTATTTTATACGTTTTATTTTCTAATATTTACAAAATTATGTATATACAATGTGTGTTTAAAAATAACAATGTCGGTTTTCAATATAATATTAGAAAGTTAATTTTTGATTAATTTTACAAGTATGCATTAAATACATGCTTATACTTACGATCAATAATATATATGTATATGTATATAGAAATGTACTTCAATGTATGGTATGTATATTACATTATAATTTCCTTTTCTTAAATGTCACTAAATATCACTATCAAAATGTAAGAAGGTGACAGTTTGAAAAATAATTTTTTTTCTTTACATTTTAATTTTTTTTTTTTTGTATTTAAAATGCTTGTAATATACAAGTACTATTATTGTACTATTTGTATACAAAATATTGAAAATACTCCTATTTTTAACTTCAAAATGAAAATAAGAAATAAAAAATTTACAGAAAAAAAAAAACAAGACAGTAAAAATTTTCCAAAGAATTTCACATGAATGTTAAAAGGAAATTTTCATTGTCAGTTTTTAAAATTCATAGACAAAGAGATAATTTACGGACATTTTTACATTTTTCTGTCTTATTTTGTTTGTGTTCTTTTTCTCTATTTAAGAATTACAACAACACGATTTCCTCTATATATATAGAATCCTTTTTGGTTATCAAATATGTTTTTGTTTCTTTTTTCACTATTTATCATTATATTTTGGTTTTTAAAGTTGTGGATTACCCTCATCCATATAGATCTCTCTCCAATCCTTAAAAATTAACATGCTTAAATACAAGTAATTTTAATAATATAAACGGCCGAATGTGTGCAATACAACCATATATGTAAATGTATTTGTGTAATATAAGTAAGTTTTTGCTTTTTTTTTTTGATTTTCTATTTTGGAATTGTTTATCGGATAGAAAATTATTTTTATTTTTCAAAAATAAAGAGAATAGATCTCAAACGTTCTACATTTTTATGTAGATATTATAAATATACGAGTATTTTCCCATTTTTAGTCAAAAAATTTTACATATTTTGTCAAAGCATTTTTTATAATCTTTTTCATGAAATCTGAATTTTTGCGCTTGTCTTTTTTGTTCTTTTTCCATACGGTATACTTTGCCTTATCTTAAATATTATAGTGCATTTCCCCTTCTCCTTTCTCTTGTAAATTTTAAAAATATGTAAATCTACATAATATCGAATAGATTGTTGTATATGCCAAAAAAAAAAACAGAAACTATTCGAAAATCCCATTGTATAGTGAAAACAATTTAAAATTTTTATTGCTATTCAATTTTAAATTTATATACGTGTAATGCAAATTTCAAGTATAATTTTTTTTAAATATATAATATATATATATATACATACTGTATATAATAAATAAATAAACAAAATATAATATAACAGTTTAAAAGATTTAAAGTTAAATATGAAAAAAAAAAACATTAACAATAACTATAAAAATAATATCAGTAGAAAAACGAAAACCGAGAAAAAAAAAATTACATTTGAATACATAAAATTAACATTATGTAGCAACATATGTACAATGCACACTTCAAGTGACTAAACTTACAACTCTCTTCTTACTATTCAAATTGTTGCACTCTGTTTCTCTTTCTTCTTGTATTTGTTGTTTTTTTTTAATATTTAAATACTAAATATATCTTTAGCGATCAACTTGTACCTTCTCCCCTTGAGATTTGATACAAAAAGAAAAAAAAAACGAGTAGCTTTAGATGAAGTTTGTACATGTTTTTGGTTTTCAAATTGAAAAATGTTTAATTGCAATCATAAGGTATATAAAATAGATTGTAATCACGTGTTCACATTATTGCATATGATTTCAATTAAATTTTAATTATTAATTTTAATAAAGTTGTATAGTTCCGTGACTGTGTATATCACTAAAAAGATAACACATATGTACATCAATTGTTAGGTCTTTGAGATTTATATGAGTTTCAAACTCGCATAAATAAAACAATTATCTGCAATTACTAATTGTTCTTTTAATGTATTAAAAATTTTTTCAATTTAATTGTTATTTAAATTTTGCATAAGTGAAGCAGAATAAAATTTATATAAAAATTATGTTTTCATTTAAAATATTTTTTTAATTAAGATTGTACAAATTGATGTTAGAAAGGGGAATATAGTTAATTATCAGGTATATAGTTGTTAATTATAATTAGATTTAGTAAATTAAAATTGTACAAACGAACTATAAAATATTTCAATTTACTTCAATCTAATGCATTTTAATTGCACGAAATCCGCATTATAAAATTTTCAACTTTAAGTTTTTATAATTATACAAATGTTTAACGTATGTGTTAGAAATTAAACTATAGAATTAAATTATTTTTAAGATGCATACTCTTTGATATTTTATCAGCTATTAAGATGTATATTAATCTATTCTGTTTTTTACTTTCAGTGTTATAGACATGTGGTAAGTGTGGAAGGCAAACAAAGCAAGAAGGCAGGAAGAAATAGTAGTGTAAGCGCAAGAAAGTTATTGATTCTGCTTCAGATTTTATGTAATTTAATTTCGAACAGTTTATTCGAAATGCTTGAAAATATTCAATTTTAATACAGCGCGACAAGCCAGGAGAACCACAAATCAGGTTGAATGTAAAACAGAGAATTGTCGCCATAATAAAATGAGTAATGAATAATTCAAGCAAAGTCTTTATAAAATATTAAGGAACAATATGAGACGCAATATTTTCGTTCCAGCAAAAAAACACAGAAAATTGCATTAGTTGAGAAAAAATATCCGAAGCGATGGTTTTGATAGATAATTGTGTTTATTGTCTTCATAGACCTGTAAAATAATTAAAAATTTAAAACCGGCAAAAATGCAAACAATGTAAATATAAAAACATCCTCGGAGCAATGGCCTAGATAGGCAAATTGACGAAAAAATTTATTCTCAACATCATTGGAGAGTAAGGAAGGTAAGATAATTATATAGTTACATAAATACAATATGTTGGAATTATCTTATGTGTAAACACCTTACACAGAAGACCGACGAAAGAACGTCAAAGCAAATATTGTAAAGAATAACGTGGTGAATGTCGGAATGACGGTGGCGGTAAGAAGATACACAAATGCAAAAGCACCTGTTATGTGCAGTATTGAAATGTGTGTTCTAGCAAATAAAAAAATTACACGATAAAATAGAACATGAAAATCATGGTCTGACTGACAGTAATACAAACTGTAGTCCTTGCTTAAATTCTCCATGGCTCAAAGGTTTAGCAAATATGCATAGACGAAATAGTTCCCGCTATATTTTGTATTGTTCGGTTCCACTTCCATCTGCATTAAAAATTCTTGTCCATGTGGCTAAAAACAAAACAAAAATATTATAAACGAACGATTAGATTAAAAAATTTCATGATTTTTTCCTTCTTGCAACCATTCCATTCAGTGTAGAAAGATCAGCGGTTTATAAAACCTCTTTTTTTTTTTCTTGTTCTTTTATAAACTTAAAGAAACAATAGGGAACGTATCGATTTAAATATTATTATATATTCATAAGATAAATATCTTGGAATTGTTGATACTATTATATCCAGAGGAAAACATTGAAGATTCAAGAAGATCAATTTGTTTGAGTAATAAATCCATAAGTCTTTATAGTGTTCATAATTTTATATGTCGTCCAGATTATCATTTTTTTTTTTTTGCATTATTTTTTTATACTAAATTTAATTTTTACTTTTTTTTTGTTTTTTGAATTTATTTTAAGTATTTTCTTTAACTATTTCTACTAAAAGAAAATTTCTATATTAATTCAGTAGTTATAACAGTAGTCGAGCGAATATCACTTAGGTCACGCGGTAAGAAAAACAAAAATAATATATTCTTTTTGTTTTTTAATAGAAAAATTATAGATCGTTTAAAAACCTGAAAAATTCTAGGAAGTCAAGTTTGGTTTAAATATATATATATGAATAATTTAATAACAATTTTGGAATATCATGCAAATTTTATGAAGAAATAGTTTTATTGTTATGCGATATGTGCACCGAAAAGTTGAGTATTGAAAATTATAGCGAAAATATTATGAATTTTATTTTTCCATTCTCTTAAATTTTATATAACGCTGGTTCAATATATTAGAAGAAAGATGAAAATCGACTTATACATTGGTCCCGTATTGTGACTTTCTTTTTCAATAGAACGATTTGTAGGTTGAATAATATTATTGCTCTAAGGCAAGGCAATTCATTTAATTACAGCCGCGAAAGCTACATCGCAATACAAGCATTAAAATTATGTTTTGGCATTATTTCGATTATTAAATTTATTTTGAATTTATTCTGAAAGGTGCAGCATCCCGGCAAAAAAATTCATTATTCTTCATAAAATTTCTTTTGTAGATTTACATTAAAGAAAATTTCTGATGAATGGGTTTGTCTCAATGTGAAAATGTATTCACCCTAAACTGGTAGTAGAATAATAATTTCAAGAAAAAATATAACACTCAACAACATGTATTGTTTTATATCATAAACTCCTCAATGCTTTATAAAATATTTCGTTCATCATTAGTGAAAATATTCTATATAACACAATAAGGTATGCAGACAGTTAATTTTTCTCAATTTTTTCATAATGCATTTTTTGCAAAATTAAAAAAAAAAATTGAAGTCCAATTTAAAAGGGTTTTATCAAAATATTGTATATAATAATTTTTCTCGTATTTTAAAGAATACGCAATAATTTGTCTATTCAAAGTTTACTAACGTTAAGTGATTGTGTTGAAAAAATCACTGATCTGCTACAGATTTTCAAGAACAATACAAAAATATAGCCATTTAAATTGTCTCTCCAGTTTCAATTTGTTGTTTTATTTCAATTTTTTTATGTTTTAGTTTTGCCATTTATGATTTAAACAGTTTAAGTTTTGAGTTCGCTTTGTATAACAAGAAAATGATGATAAAATATGACAAAAGTATAAAATTTAAGGAAACAAAAAACAACAGAAAGAATTTCAACTTATATTTGAAATAAAATTTATTAAAAATTTTAAATGTTTTTCAAAATGTACTTTTATTAGATTTCTAATAATACAAGATATTCTAGAGAAATTTTAATATTACGGAAATTCTAAGTAAATTATTGTAGACAGTAGCCATATTTGCTTTAAAAGGTTTACATTATTATGTTTAAATAGGAACAAAAAAAAAATAAAAATAAAAATGTTAAAAATAGTATAAGAGATTCTTGTGATTAATAATTTAATTAAAATAAAACCTTGACTCAGAATTTCAATTTATGGAATAGGAAATTCTTAATCAAAACTCACCAATTGTTTAGGTACAAAAAGACTGCAAAATGAGGAATTCTGGAAATGAAACATGATTTGAATGTTAATTAATTAGAATTATTTTAATTGATTAATGTATGTTTGATGTAGGTATGTATACCTTTTTTTTTAAAGCTAAAGTTAATTTTCAATTTTATTTTTTTATAGGGCTATTTGTTCAGGATGTAAAAACCTTATAAATCTACAATACTTATTTAAATTTGTTAAGAAAAAAGTTGATGCAATCAAAAAATTCGTAGTAAATATTCTGACAATTGAGTTTTGATAAAATAAAAATGTCAATTTGATAAAAAAAAAAATAAAATCAAAAAATTGTAGCATAACGCCATCTATACTGTATGAAAAAGTAGTATCAGTGTTACTGATGGATTGATTAAAAGCCTTCAAGACCGTTGATCATACCATTTTACTAAAAAAATTCAAAGATATGGTATATAAGAATTGGCTTTTAAATGGCTCAATTCATATTTAAATAGTCGTTCGCAATTCACGAAAATTGGAGTAGTGCTCTGGGTCCTTTGCTCTTTAAAATATTTATGGACAATTTGGTTGACGTAAGAATTATGATGAAGTTATACTTTTCGCAGATGACGATTGCTTACGTTTCAAAAAAAATGAATTTTGAGATCAAAAAAATTGAATCATGGATGGAAACGTCAAAACCATTAACATAAAAAAAAAAACATAATATATGGTGATAAATACATCTTCACTTCTGTTGAATATCAAAATTTCTAAAGAATTGCTAGAGCAAGTGAATGAGTTTAAATATCTTGGAATTTGGATCGACTTCAAGTTAAAATGGAATATACACACACTCTTCACTCTGCAACAAACTCTAATCCATTGTTGCTGTTTTTAGTAAAATCTCGCTTTTATTGCCAGCAATTGTCAAAAAATGTATCTACAATGCACTTTTTTTATAGTCGCGTTAGCTATCTATGGTCTTAAAAAAATTTATGCGGTCTTAATACGTTCCTAAATGTATGCTATACGGTTAATAATAGTATCCCTAAAAGTATGCAAATTATTTTCATATTTTATGGCCTTAAATTGTAATTTTATAATTTAATGAATTTAATACACATCTCAAAAGACAAGCTGATTATGATGTGATCCCGTTCCCCTATAAAATTAGCATAGTTAATTTTGAAAATTCTTACAAAATTTTTACTATTCTGACATATAATTATGTCAAAATATAATTCTTAACACGTAAAGTCAAAAGTTTCAATAAAAAAAATTTTTAACAAGAATCTCTTCCATTAATACTTTAACGGATTTTCTTTTCAAAGAAAAAAAAAATATTTATTAACTTAAAAAGTTTTTTTCTTTCATTTTTATTTTTTATTATTATATTTTCGATATTTTTTCAAAAAATCGACCGCAATTCTTATTAAGAACTATTAAGTTTCTGATATTTTTTTTACTATTCTTGTTATTGTTGTTTTTCACAAGTTCATCGTCGTTGTTTTAAGAAAATTTCTTTATTCTCTATTTGCTCTTTTTTTTTTTTGTTCGCTTGTTTTGTTTCAAAATGTTCCATTGATGACAACAATAGTCATTGTAACTCAATGATCAAGAATAATATAAGAAGAACAACTAAAAAAAAGAAAAGAAGAAAGAGACAAAAAAAATTTTCTTTTTCTTATTTTTTTTTTTCTTTCGATGGAATTCTTTACTGTTTTTACTCCTTAATTTTTTTCTTGTGATGTTTTCGATTGATTTTTTCTTATCGCACAGGGCAATATTTTTCTTCTCATATCTTCCATATTTTTTCATATATATATAATATACGAGTATGTGTGTGTGTACTGTATTGTATATCTATACAAAATAATGTATAACATTGAATTCGTAATATAGTTGAGTGACACCATTGTGTTATAATTCGGAAATTACACCAAAATATTCTTGTTTATTGAATTCAATGAATTTTTTTTTTTGTCGATCGTGAAAAATTACCTTTTATATATTTAAAGTTATCAAAAATAAAAAAAAAAACATTTAATGGGAATAAATATGTACAAAATATTGAAACTTAAAATATTATTAGGGCTAAAGGGAGAACACAAAAGCAGAATAAAGCGGGTAAGCAGGAGCAAAAAAACTTACAGAGAGGAGACATTTTGTATGCGTAGATATATGTACACATATATATTTTAAGTATATGAAGACAAGTAATATCTATTTTTAGTAATTTTTGACAGGTGATTTTGTCAGGATTAATAACATATTTTTGTTGTTTATTCTTTACTTTTAACTTACTGACTATAAGTAAATAAGTAAGTAAGTAAGTAAGCGTGTATAATAAGAGAACAGCGATAATTTTGATCATTCCTCTTTCAAAATAAAGAAAAAACAAAAAAATTATGCGTTATTGTCTTTTGATCATAAAATTTTTCTCAAAAAAAAAAAAAATTTTTTTTTTTTTTGCGTCTTTGTCGTTTTGATCACATTTGACAATTTTAACGCATGTAAAAATTGTGCGTTTTAAAATCAATTTATATTCTATAAAAATTCACATTTTCCAATATTACGCTTTTTTGCTCTCACAACAATATTTCGGTATGATAAGAATGAAACAAAAATATTAAAAGTTGTTTTACTTCTGAAGGTACCATGTACTTGAAGCTTACACACGTATGGAGAGAAGCTTGCAAATGTATGGAGAGAAATAAAAAAAAAAACTGCTTATGATGATGAGACAATGTGTCGTCTTTTTTTTAGTTTTTGTGTTCCCATAAGTATATTTTTAAAAGTATTTTGTATAAATGTTAGTTTTATTGTATAAATGGACTTCAGGTAATAAAAAATTAAGAGATTTTTGATTTAAAAATTGAGCAATTTTCAATTTTCATACAATTTTTTTTTTTGTTTTGTTTTCGCGGCATATTTGTTTTAAATTTTTCTTATATTTTTTATTTTTATTGTATATTTTAGGAATTTATAAATAAAGGAGTTATTCAAGTAAATTATATACAGAATGGTGTCAAATTATCGATGATGATTTAAAGGAGTTAAAAGAAAACCAATGCCGTAGAATATGAAATGAAAAAAGAAATTCTTGTTTCGGAAGGAAACTGTGAAAAAAAAATTCATAAAATATTTTTTTTCTTAATTTAATTTTGTGTAAAAGTTTGCTCTTTTTTTTATTTAATAATATTTTTTAATGAAACAATTCAATTAAATTTTATATTAAATTCTGTATTGTATATTTGTATGACACTTTAGTGTATAGTGTTATATATATGTGTTATATATGAGTTGGATTTTATTATCACACTATCTCTTCACACATATTATACACACATTACCAGACTTTATTTTTAATTATAATTGAAATGAGCATACTGAATTTATTCATCAATATGGTATATTGGTTTATTGAAGATCTAATAAAAATAAAGCCTCATGAATTGGAAACTTCAAGTTTTCATTCGATAACCGTGTTAACTAAAGGTGAAAGTGAAATGTATTTAGTAAATACGAGAAACAAAAATTTAACAAATGTGAATCGAAAAAACGCTGTGCATTATGCCACATCAACTTCAATGAGTCTTTATATAAAATGGTATAACAGTTTTGACATTGAATTTAAATTACTTATAGTACTGTTCGTATAACACTATTTATTTTTTTATATTTCCATTTATTTCAAACATTTTAACAAAATTTATTATAAATTGTTAAGCTTGTGTAGGCGCGTTCCTTGTTTTTTTTAAATCTAAATTATTTTTATATTTAATTCAAAGACGTAATATTCTGTTTGCCGGTTCGTGCATACATCATCATCTTTTGGCGCTACAGCCTGGGGTAGGCTTTGGCCTTCTGCACGATTTGCCTCCAAGTAGTTCTATCTTGCGCTGCCGCTTTCCAATTGTCTATTCTCAGCGTTTGAACGTCATTTTCTACGTTGTCAAGCCATCTTGTTCTTGGTCTTCCTCTTGCTCGATTGAGGTACGGCCGGCTGTTAAATATTTTGTATTGCGCTCTATCACTGCTCATTCGCGCCACATGTCCTGCCCACCGTAGTCTCTGCGATTTTATAAATCTAACGATGTCTTCACCTTCTATTAGCTGCTCTAACTCATCATTACTTCGCCTTTCGTATTCACCATTTTCTAATCTTCTGGCTTTAAAAATTTTTCTTAATATTTTTCTTTCAAATATGCGCAGGCTCTGCATATCACTATTTTTCATTGACCATGTTTCACTGCTATATGTTACGACAGGACGTATAATTGTTTTATATATAATTAGCTTCGTGTGTCGTGATATTATGTTTGAATGTAATAATTTTTTGTTTGCGTGATAGCTTCTATTACCTGCTTGAATTCTGTCGTTTATCGTATAGTGCATATTATTGTCATTGCGAATTATAGTTCCCAGGTAGTTAAAACTTGTAACATTTTCGAAATTGTATTCGCCGATGGTTATATTTTGCAGCTGTTGCCTTGGTGCCCTAGACATTTCCAAATACTTGGTTTTGGCTTCGTTAATTTTAAGACCAACTTTTGATGTTTCTTTTTCAATAGCTATAAAAGTTTCGCATATTGCACTGACACTTCTTCCAATTATAACTATATCATCTGCATATGCCAATATTTGCGATGTTCTTATAAAAATATGGCCACCGGTATTAATTTTTGCTAAAGCATTCTGCAGAAGTAGGTTAAACATTAATGCGGACAGCGCGTCTCCTTGTCGTACTCCGGTTTCAATATTAAAGGCACCTGAGGTTTGCCCCTGCAATTGCACTTTTGCTTTTGAAAATTTTATAGTCATCATCATTAAATTTACTAACTTTTTCGGTATACCTTGTCTTTTTAGTGCCATTTCCAGTTGCTTTCGATCTATGCTATCAAATGCTTGTTTATAATCGATGAAGAGTATATGTAGATTTACATTATGCTCATAACATTTCTCCATGCTTTGTTTTAATAAAAATATTTGGTCTATTGTTGACCTATCGTTCCTGAATCCACATTGGTATTCATCGATTATTTCCTCTGCCAGCGGTTTTATTCGTTCATAAATTACATTTGATAGGACTTTTTACATAGTATTTAATAATGTAATACCTCGGTAATTATTGCAATCTGTTTTGTCACCCTTTTTGTGTATAGGACAAATTAAACCTGTGTTCCAATTTGAGGGAATATGTTCCTGCTGCCATATGTTACATATTAAATTATGTAGACTCCTTAGCAGAGTGTCTCCTCCCATTTTCAACAGCTCAGCTGTTACATTATCCTCACCAGGTGCCCTATTATTTTTCAGTTTAAAGATTGCAGTTTTAATTTCGTCAAGTGTTGGTAATGTATCTAACGGTTCTGCCGTCATTCTATCGTATTCATCATTTTGTTGGATTTCTTGTGGTATGTTCAATAATTCTTTGAAATACTCAACCCAACGCGACATTACCCCATTTTCGTCCGATATCATGTTGCCCGCCTTATCCTTGCAAACATTTAACCTTGGCTGATACCCATTTGTAATTTTCTTTACATTCCTATAAAATTTTCTTATATCGTTTCTGTTGTGCTCTTCTTGAATATTTTGAATTTTACTTTGTAGCATTTGTTTTTTCTTTTTCCTGCATATTTTAGTAGCGAGGATTCTCTTTTGTTTGTATTGTTCTCTATTTGCTCTAGTATTCCTTTGTAACATTTTCTTCCTTGCCTCGTTTTTAGTTTCGATTGCCGCCTTGCATTCTATATCAAACCACTCGCTATTGCGTTGTGATGGTATTTTACCCACTACTTCAGTTGCAGCTGTTATTATAGCTTTCTCGATGTTCTCTGCAACATTATCGATAGAATTTTGTTGGGTTCCCACATTGTGAGTCAAGTATTGTTTTATTTTTTCTTGATACTGTTCTTTGGTAGTGGGTTGTGTAAGTTTGGCTGTGTTCCATTTTGTTTTTCTTTTACCTCTTTGTTTTGTGACATTTGATATTCGCTGCCTCAAAATCACTTTAACGAGATAGTGGTCACTGTCGCAATTCGCACCTCGGCAAGACCTCACATCCATTATAGACGAAGCTTTTCGTGTTGTTATTAATACATGGTCAATTTGATTCACTACGCCACTACCTGGCATTTTCCATGTTCCTTTATAGATGTTTTTTCTCTCGAAAGAGGTGCTTTTAATTTTCATCGACATTTCATCTGCGAACTGGCATAACCGCTGACCATTATTGTTACAAAGTGCATACAATAATTAATATATTACGAGTATATGAAATGGTACCACAAAATTAGCTGGCGAGTAAGATCTCCTATTAGTGTGTTAATGATAATTTTGTTTAGAATGTTGGGTTATATGTCGACTTCCGCGGTCTTTTTTTCACAGTAGAGAAAAGGTCAATGAGACTAATTTAATCAATTCTATAAAATTACTATAATTTCACATTTAATTTCGTTTTTTAAATATTAATTTTTGATTTCTATTAATGTATACATTATAAATTAAATATAAAATAATTTTCATATTGCCATTAATATTAATTTTTAAAAGATAATTTCGATAGTTAATTTCAATTACAAATGAAAATAAATGAAAATTTAATTGAATAATTATTTTTAATAATTGATGTTTGCTCATATGTTTATGTGTGTTTTATTTCATTCACTACATATTCGTATATACACAAGAAGATTTTAAATTCATAAATTCATTTTATAAAAATTAAAGTGATAATTCCTATATGACAGTAAAATATTCTCACCTATAATCATTCAAAAAATACAAAATTTTAAAAAAAAAAAACATAGATAAATTTTGGTATGTTATTTTTTAAAATTGTAATTCCATGTCCGTCCGGTCCATTCGTTTTAAGATTTTAAACCGTCAAAAGCAATTTTATTATTTAATGAAATGAATTTACTGACATCACATTTATGTTTCATACAAAAAACCAGTAGCATTGAATCACATTGTTCACATTTCGTACCAAAAACAATCGTACATAAAATGACCATAACAGTCAAAAAGAAATAATGGAGAAAAAACGTGAAAAATAAAATGCTAGCCAAAAGGTAAAAGCAAAAAAAAAAAGAGAGACTGAAAAACACACTATTTTACACGATTTATGTTCGATTCAGATTTTCAAAACCTCAAAAAAAAAAATAAGTGAAAAAAAAATTTGAAAAGTCACTTTTTTTGGTATGCAGTTTTTGATGGTTGTTTTTCAATTTTTGTTTTTTTTTTGTTGTTAGCTTGAGTGTTTGTGCCTGAAATTTAAACGTTTTATATGGTTTTTTGTTTGTTTTTTATTTTAAATGGTTTTTATTAGAGAATTGAGAAGTTAAAGTCGAGATGGCTGTTGTTTTTAAGATGAAATGACCGTTTATGGAAGTTTTAGGTATTCAATTTTTTTGCTCTAGTATTTAACTTATAAGAACAGAATAAATTTTTGGGATATACATTTGGAGATCTTCCGTTAATAACGATTTTTGTTATAAATATTATAGGCTTTGAGGTATAGAAGTTGTGCCACAATTATAAAAATTATTGATTATTTTCCCTGTAGAGAGGGAAGGCAGTGAATCACATATTCTATGCGTAGTTATAGAGAATTATATCAGAAACAGCTTACATACATTTTAGTGAGCGTAAGAGTGTTATCGTGCCCTCCAAATTATGGGGTGTGGGATTTCGGCAGATTTTTGACTTTATTCGGTTTGTTTTTGGATGGCTCTTTTGTTGTGTGATTATATGTAATCAGTCTCAAATAGCTGCGGTATAATTCGGACAATCTAGTTGATCTCAGGTGAGTTAATTTTCACTGAATTTTTTTTTTTTTTTTTTAATGTTTTATTTATTTTTTTTTCTTTTTTTATAATAGTACAATTCAAAACAAAACTAAAGAATATTTTTTTTCTGTAATTATTAATTTAAATGTGCAATAGCCCAAGAGGCTCTCCCATTTATAAAAATATGTTTGTAATAGCTAATAATTATTTTTTTTTAATAAATTTAATTTACAAATTTTATTTACAAAATGTTAGAATTCGGATATTATTTATCTAGTGTTGCTAAAAAGTTTTCATAAAAAAGCAACTTTTATATTATGTTTAATAACTAAAATAAACTTACCCTAAACTTATACATATACTAGAATAAAATTACCTTATACCTAACTTACCCTAATTTCTCCAAAAATATGTTTCATTATAATTAATAAGTTTGTTTAAATTTGGAATATATTTGTCATATATAAAATATTCATTATTTTCTAAGCTAAGGTTATTTAAATCTAAAGGTATTTTTTTATTTGCTGCATTTCTAATGAAATGGTAAAGTATTGACTCAGGCGTTCTGTTCAGACCCGTGCAAGCTCTTAAACAGTTACGCTCAAACAATCTAAATTTTTCCAGTGTTGAAGCACTTATGGTAAACCAAACTGGACAACCATATGTAAGAATAGGTCTAATAAAGCTCACGTAGCAAATAATTTTCACTCTATTACAGAAAACCTTCGAGTAGAACAACTTAGCTAAACTCATAAATGACTTACTAGCTTTAGATAATTGATTCTGACAATGCGTATTAAACTTGTATAAATAGTGGTAATTAACCCCTAAGTATTTGAAGGATTTACAATTTTTTATATAAGTATTATCTGGAGCCTTTAACAAAACGTTTTTCCAATCCCTTCTAATTTTGGAGTTTGCCTTGTTTGTAGTATTTCTAAAAAGAACGGTTACACACTTACTGATTTTTAATTTCCAATCATAGCAGTATGAGACAAGCTTGTCAAACAGTTTTTGCAACATATATCGTGCAATATTTGGATCGTGATTAACTGAGTAAATTGCTAGGTCATCCGCGAAAGCTATACTGTGATTTAGCCCTAAACTGTTGTTTAAGGAATCCGGTAGTCCGCATGAAAATATATTAAATAAAATGGATGAGTTTACAGTGCCCTGCTGGAGACCGTTTAAAACTGCAAACTCTTTTGAGCACTTTCCTCTACTGGAAACTACTCTAAAAGTTTTATTGCGAATCATATTGTTTATTAATATGATCAGGTATAAGGGAAAACCATATTTTATCAATTTATATATTAGGCTATCCAACCAAACCGTGTCGAAGGCTTTTTCCAGGTCCACGAAACATGCCGCCACGCATCGTTGATATGCCAACAAATATCGGAAGATAATTTAGTCATTGCATGGATTGTACTATGCCTGTTTCTGAAGCCTCATTTCTGAATTTTCACTGAATTAATACTGAATACCCTATAGCATTACCGCCCACTAAATTGAATTCTTATACTTTAACAATGTTAAAAATTTTCTTTTTTTAAATTCTTATATTTATTGTTCATATACTCGTGGACTTCTAAATTGAATTTAATTTAAAGTTTAAACAGACTAAAATCTTTTTTTTTCTTTTCTTTGAATCAATTCCATCCCCATATAAAGGATAAAAATAAAGATATCAACATTTTAGAGTAATAAACAGACGCGAAATATTGCAGTATTTTGCTATGACATTTTTTTTTAACATATTTTTACAGTTTTTTTTTTTCGTTGTTTATTGTTATAAAATTATACGTCAAATATGACAGTTACATATACCAATAACATTAAAGGTGTTTTGTTTTATACTTAGATATAAGGATGGCAGGCGGTGGTTCAATGCTGCTGAAAAAATTTAGAAGAAAGACGAAGTGAAAACGGCATAAGAACAAAAAATAAATTATTTGTTTTTTTTAATATCATAATTTAATTTTATTACAATATGAAATATAAATGTATATGTAAGTGTGTGTAGTACGTAAACACGTAGATACATATGTGTGTAACATACTACACGTTTTTTAATAAAATTATATATAAAGTCCATAATAGTAGGTAATAAAATTGTAACAAAAATTAATGGTTTCAATCTTGATTTTTTCTTTTCTACATAATTTTTTAATTCACATTTTATTCTTATGTTCTTGTTTTTATAATAAGTTATGAATAACATAATATTAGAACAGTATAATTCACATTTTGTCAAGCGACCTTGTTCAAATTTTATTTTTTTTTTCAGAGTTTTAAGCGTTAATATTTGCCACATTCGACTATCGAGAAAGAAAAGATGAACATAAGCAACAACAGTCTTTTGATCAACAATGAATTGAATAAATATACTAACTCCGTTGTCAAATCAACGACCTAAAATACATTTTACTTACAGCATTTACAACAAGTTAGCATTATAGTTTACGATTTGTGTTTAAATTATATTTTAATTATAAGCTTATAAGATATGAAACTAAAAAATCTTATTTTTTAGCAAAGATTACATTAAAACTGATTGGTAAGCATAATACGAGATACCTGAAATTTGGAATATAACCTATTAGTCATATGCAGAGAAAGAATTAAAGTATAGTTTTGTACAAGTGAACTATATTAATAACGGCGTTACAACTGACACACGTCATTCGTTCACCGCATTCTAACCTATATGTTGAAATGATTGGCAATGACTGTCAAAATCGGCAAACTTTTTTTTTATGATAAATTTTTTGATTTTGTGTTATTTGAGGTTTGTTTTTTCGATGATTTGAAATTCAACGATGATGTATGAATATTACGAGGACAGTAATATTTCGTAAGTATTATCTTAGAAAAAAAAAGTGTTCACGTATGCAAAAATAAAAAATTTAATAAAAATATTTTAGGTGGAGCCATTTATTTATTTTAATTAATCACACACTAGTTATAATAGTAAATAACAACGAAATAATTTTGATTTTTAAATGTTAATTTTCTACAAATCGTCTGCCATCTGTCGAATGGAGTTCATTTTGACTATGCTGAAAGCAGCCAGCGATAGTGTAAAATTTATTTATTACTTGCAAAATTATGAATGGTTTAATATAAGATTTTTTAATATTAAGTGCTCAATTACTAGACTTACAAATTTATGTAAGAATCGAGTAACTCTTTTAAGATTTTTGAAAAATAATTATTTTGTACATACCACATTTTATTACTTAAGATATTTGTTACATATTAATAGTAACTACAAAAATAGTTTTTAAAAAAAAAACAGCATAAATGTAAAATAAATTCTCATATTACATCTAAACCATAATTGGAAATTTTTATCAAATGTATTTACTGCAAGTACGTTAAATTAAAACGTAATATGTCGATTTATTTACAGTATAAGTAACAATATACATAAACATAAACTAGTATGTACGTATATATAATGTGAATATATTACATTACTAAGAAGTTAAGCCTAAGTAAATTAGAGCCAATAAGAATAATATAAATTTAAAATGGTCATGTACACCTATAAAATTTCTATATTACGACTATAGGGTACTTATTGTATTAAAAAACTATAAAAATTAAATATTATTAAATTCATGTGTACATATGTATAAATATAACTTTATTTTTAATGAGCAAATACTTTATTTTGGAATTTTTATTTCTAAAAATTTCATTTTATTAAATTCCAATTAATGTTGTAAAACATAAAAATTAAAATGCATTATAGGTATTCGAAAAGGTGATGAAGAATTTTTATGATGAAATGAATTGAATGATATGTTTTTATAAAGATTTTAGTTTATAAATCTTTTTTAAAAATAAAAATTAATAAAACGAAAGTATTGATATTAAATTTAAGAAATTTAACCATATATATAGAATACTAGAAAAATTGTGAAAATTGGAAATTTATACATGGTACTTATGTGTGTACTGTAGAATAATATAAACAAAATTATAGCAATTACTGTATATCTATATGTATAATGTATCGTTGGTGCTTCTATAAAATTATAAAAAATTCAATATATCACTGCAAGGGGTGATGCTGCTCCTATATAATATATAATAAGACACAAGCTGAATACACAACAAAATATAGGCACTGCCAGAGACAGGACCACTTATTTCTTTCGAATGCAACGCGGAAAAAGTACAGCAGAGAAATTTTAAGATATTGGAGCCAGAATAAGAAAGCACAACACCATTGTGGGAGTAAAACAGAAAATTTCATAAAATTAAGCTTATGAAAATAAAAAGAAATGCAAATTTATAGAACATATCGTCGGTATTATGGAAGAGTCACGAAACTGTTTAAATCGAGAAAAACGCATATACACAAAAAAGTCAATTTTCAGAAACATGCAAAATTTACAACATTATTTTTCCGAAAATAATAACGTGGGTTTTTTATAAAGATAGTTTAGAAAATTCTGAATTTTTCTGTAATTATGTTTCAAAAATCTCAAAAAAGCAGTTTCGTGACTCTTCCATAATATCCACAACAGACAGTATAAGTGCAACACAGAAAAAAAAGTAAAATATTTGAAGAAAACAGAAACAGAATATGAGTTCCAAGACGAATCACAAGAACAAGAGAAAAATATGAATTTCAAATATCGCTCTTTGGCTGGAATTATCGGATGGTGGTGAGTCGTGTAGAAGGTATATTTTAGATAATAAACTCTTTTAATACAAATAAATTTTTTTTCCTGTACAAAAATATATAAAATTTAAATATTTGATTGACATTATGCGAAAAGTAAATTCAACTATTCTATTATGGTGATTTTTCAATTTTGTATCCTTCCATTTTTAATTAAAAATAATATTTTGCATTTCCTTGTAACATGATGCTATTAAAATTATTAATTAGATTAAATAATTGCTATTAATATATAAAATAAACACGAGTATATGGTATTTTGAAAAGAATTTTAAAATTTCAAACAAAAAAAAAACATTTGTTTCCTCCCTTGGATAACATTTTTATGTTCTACAGTTATGCAATATGTAAATTCCATAATTTCATATGCAATATTTTATCAAATTGGATAATATTTTCTTATACATATATAAACAATAAAATGTAAAAAAATACATTCTAACATTCAAAAAAAATATTTAAATTTAATTGAATAGAAAAATTAATAAAATCAACAATTCAGTATATGTGTGCTACGAGTATATACTTGGGTGTACACATATTATGTGGTTATATTTACACAATATTTATGCATATACGTCCATATATACATATGTATAATTATGAGTATATTATATACAGAATCAGATAAAAATGAAATTATATTTATTTTCGACATCAAAGAAATTACACATATATTAAAAAAATCTCCAATAATTTTAAACAAAAATTAGATACAATTTTTGTTTAAACAAAAATTTGTTTTTTTTTTTTTTGCTACATAGATATTTTTGCAATGTAGAAAAAATTTAATTTTTGATAAAAAATAACTCATGCGTGAGATAAATTTTACACCTGGTTGAGCAGAATTTTTTTTTCTTTCAGATTTTATATGTTATACATACTGTTATGTACAAGTATACTACAAAAAATATACCTATATTTTGCGGAAACATGTTATAGTAATTTAACTAAATTTAAGTGAAAAAAATTAGGATTACCAGTTGTTAAAAAATAAAAAATTTAAAATGTTGGATGACATATTTTTGTTCCGGTTTATGTGATGGGTATAGACAAAATTTAGTCATAAGAAATGAGTCAAAGCAGAAAAATTAAAAAAAAAAAAAAATTTCTCCAACTTCATTCGAACCGCAACCACCTACTTCTTTTTATACACTCTACCCGTAAAACTCTCTAACTAAACTACAGAACAAATTGATCATAAATGCAGTGCAGTTCTACAAATGCAGTGCGTTTTTGTATTTATACTGCAAAAAGTAGCGCGTTTTTGCTTGTAGAACTTGAAAAGAGCTTATCAGCAGCATTTGCAGCATTAAATTTGTGCTGTCATTAATAAGAAAAAAATATAACCTTAAATTTTAATAGTATGAAATAAGACCGCGTAATAACACCGCTTAAAAATTTTTAATTTCTTTAAAAAAATTTAACTTTGTTCAAAAATTTCCAATAAATTTCAATAGTTTCTTCTATAAAAAAACTTGCTAATTTTCAAAATTGTATAATGTCTGAAAGACTCGAGACTAGTGAGGACATGTAAGTACGTATCTACATTATCAAAATTAAATTTTTCAATAAATTTGAAATGGTTTTCTTATTATGTAGATTTGAGGATGAAGAAAATAGCATAAAAAGATTAAAAATAAATTAATAATATTAACATACCAACACCAAGGTTTAAAACTAAAATGACAAAATAAAATTGACATGTCAAAAACAGATGGTTGCAGTGGGACGTTTTTATTTTCAGAACTTTTTTTTTCAGTTTTTGAATTTTCTTTTGCAGAATAGCGCTGAAAACATAAGTACTACCTTTTAAGATCTGCAAACTTGAACTCAATCATTATATGCTATGGATTACTCTATAAGAATAATATTCCGATATTTTCATACCCCTGTAGCTCAGTTGGTAGGGCGCGTTATCTTTTGATCTGCATATTATATTTGAATAATTTTTGCATTTTTTTTATATTGAATTAATTATTGTACATATATTACTCTATCTCATTTCTTAAATTTATTACAAAACCTAAAAAAAAAATTTAAAATCTGGGAACTCTAATCAGTATAGTAAGAACAAACATCTAAATATAAAATATGTTATAAATCTCTTGTGTTACCCATATCATTTCTTCTTATAACATCAAAATGTTCTTTATATGTTATGATATACTCTTGGTGTATAACTACAATGTACAAGGGTATTTACAACCACTTATATGCAATATAAATATTGTCCAATGTAAAACACACTAAGTAAGGAAAAGCTCTGTTTTTCCTTTTTTTTTTTTGCAAAAATAAAAAAAAAGGAGATAAAATAAAATAAAAAATTTAAATTGCAAATTTTTGCACAATTTAGTTTTAAATCAAACATGAATTTAAAAATATACAAAAAAACTTGATGAATCTATGAGCATATGTAAAAATGAGTATACATGAGTAAAGGGTGTGTCAAAATTTATTCGACATTAAAAATACTAGAAAATTATCCAATTGGTTTGAATAATTAAATGCTTAATATTTACACAATATTATAAATTTTAATATGTAATATTGCAAATCTATATTTATACTCGTATAACGAAACGTGGCAATTAAATATAGAATTTTTTTTAAATTTTCTTTTAAGGTTTTGTTCACAAGGGAACACAGAAAATATTCGCGATATTCATTTTATGGCTATTTTAATTTGTGTTCTTTGTCCCATATATAATGTATGTTAAGAATTCATGAGCTATTAACACATGCAATTTATTATAACAAATTTATAAGTTGCCGAAATGCAGCCATATTTACGGCCCAGGATTCATATAATTTGTATACACCTTGAAATTTTGTATAAATAATGGAATTCTTTGTTATCTTCTTTTAAATAATTTCTTTAAGAATTGGAACACTTGATACCATCCCATATGTACATATTCCATATCTATATACGTATATGTAGTTTCTGCACAATATGATGATAAAAATCATGCACAAAATGTACATATGTATATGCAAAATAATATTATAACCATATAAATAAGAAAAATATCGCCTAACAAAAAGAAAATCAAATGAAAAATGTTACCGACATTATAGAATAACAGAATAAATTTTAAAATTGAAGAAATAAACTAATTTATACGTACATATATATGAGTCTATATATTTCTATATGTATATATACAAAATGTGAATAAAGGCAGATAATATCTCACATATGACTATCTAATAATATATATGTATATACAGTTATAAACATATAATTTTAAACATATAATTTTATGTTTGTAAATGTACTTACTATTTATCTAGAACCAAATAAATCCAATTTTAAACCCTTCAAAAAATTGTCTACCCACAAAATTTTCCCAAGTTTAAAAAGAGCGAAAAAAAAACAAACAAACAATACAAAACAATAAAAAACTAAACGATAATAACAATATACATAACATTAAATTTAACTGTAAATGTTAAAATATCTATTAACGGTATCTACCAAAATGTGATATACTATGTGGTATAGAGTTATATATTTCTCTCTATATATATAATCATAAATATATATGTGTTTATATATATATATATTCGCAAATATAAATGAATATTCAACACATTTATAATATCGTAATACAAATACAATGAAAAATATGAAAATATTATTTTTATTATTTATATATATACATACATACCTACACACATGTGTTTTTTTACTATACAATATAGAAAAGTGCCTTATGAAACAAAAAAAAAAAAAAAAAACAGGAACGTATGTTGTGAACACAACGACGACACAAGCAGTGGCATATTGATTTTCGTTATAAATGAGCTTTTAATTTGAGGTTTAAATTAAATAAGGACACAAAATTCGTCACACACTGTTTTTTGTTTTTTTTAGAGTCTGCTTGAATATGAATGCAAAATATATATAGATATGTGCGTGTATGTGTGTTGCATTTAATTTAAAAGTTAGTTTTGTTGAATAAATATTTTGATTTTAATATAGAAATTTTTTGCAGCATATTAAATTTCATAATTTCATAAACTTGCTATTGCATATTGTTTTTCAGAATTTTAGAGGACCTTTATGTGTTTTCGACCTTTATGTGAGAAAAATTTCATCGAAAATGTAAAATTATTTTTCAAGTTTGCAAAAATTTTCTTTTTCTTTTGAATATTTCTGCTGTTAATACAACAAACATTTTTTTGAAACAGCAAAATGTTAAATGAATTAATTGCTACAAAATATCCTTAATTTAAATTTTAAAGTTTTAATAACAAGCTGTTTGTTAAAATTATTAAATTTTCAATTAAAAACAAAGATAAAATACTAAAAATTGTTAATAATGAAAACATTTGAGAATAAAAAGCATTTAATTTTAGTATTCTTAGTTCATATATGAAAAAATGCAGAAAGAAAAAACAAAATTAAATATAAAAGAATGGAGTTTGCGCAAAAAAGAACCGTTATATTCATTTAATACCGTTATATCCGAAAATTTTAAGATAACAGAGAATTTTTTTTTTGTTTGAATTTTTTCTTATTTCATTTTTTTTATTTAAATTAACTTCTAGGAGCTGTTAAATTCCCTGGGATACTTTGCGTATCACAATAAAAACCACTACCATTACTACTACTATCACTACTGCTACTACTACTACTACTATTACTGTTGCTTTTTTGCATATTTTCAACGACATTCGTTATAGCTTCATTCAAATTCGGTGTTTCGTTTTTGTTTTTCCTTTTGTTTATTTAAAAATGTAGCAATTTTAAATAATATAATCTTTAAACTGTTAACAGTGTCTTTTGAATTTAAAAATTGTATATGGAAAGGAAATAAATAAAAAAAAAAGACAAAATTACCGTCTTTTAACTTTTTTTTTGAGAGTTTTATGTCTCTGTCTTTGTTTTTTATTGATTTTCCGAGCTATTAAGAATATCTTCAACCAAATGGACAATTGTAAAGATAATTGTGAAATGGATGGAGGGAAAAAAACAAACAAAAAAAAAGGAATAGAAATTTTTTTTCCTTATTGAAAAAAAACTGCTTTTTTCTGGTGCAAATGATTTTATTTTTTTTTTATTACAGCGATGAGTACATAAAAAAAAATTTTTTTTTTTATGGAAAAATTTTGTCTTTAGTTTTTTGTTTCATTAAAAAATTTAGAGGGTACTTATTATTATTGAGCTTTGGGTATGGAATAGAATTAAAAAAGTTTTTAGACGTTTTGAAAATTCTTTTAGAATAGAAAATTGAGAAATTAATATTACAATGCAGGTAAACAAGTTGGTGCTTGCCAAAATTGTTAGTACTCTAAGTTAACTTAATCTTAACTCAAAACTTTCGAATTTTTGTACTCGATAAACTTGGAAATAAATATCTCATTGGTGCTTGTATATATACATATTTTATATGTACATATGCAAACACTATAATATCAAAAATTAATTGTCTTCTATGTAGGCAACAATAATAACAATTTCTTTATATCTAAAACAGTTAACTGTTATCCTATCCCGACATTAACCTTAATATACATAATTAGCATAAAGCTGCGGCTGTTGAAAACTTGTCTTGATATTAGGCTTGTCGTCTGTTCTTGTGAATTTCTCTCCTAGATCTTTCTTTTACTTCTTTTATAAAATTTAATCCACTGAGATCTAAAACTAAAATCCGAATCCCTAGTTTACTTGTTTAATTCTTCATTTAAATCAGAGGTCGACAAAAATTTTCGGACGGCCGAGTTTGTTTGTGGTATGAACATTGCAGTAGTAAATTGGAGAATTGAAATAATGCTACAATTGCTAAATGAACCGTAGTACTCGTTAAGAAATGGGGACAATAAATTAATCCAGCATTAAAATAGGCTTCCCACTATGCGTCTGTTAGTAGTCTTTTTTTTTCGCCGAGATCTTTTCGGTTTATTTTTCTTAAAATTGTAATGTGTTTTGGCGAACAATTCAAAATGCTGTAGAGAACTGACTCCTGATTTCCGACTTCTGATTTAAATGCTTTTTCAAACTTGTTGTCGTTAGACCTATCAATTGTGAGGGATTTTAACCCAATCTAAAATGCACCTGGGTAGTCATAACTTCTTAAAACTAATCAAACAGACTAATCATTAGTTTTGCTCTATCGCATTTAAGTATATAAGTTCGCATATAAGTTCTAGTTTTTATGTCTGCATTCCGTAAAGGAAGATATCTAATGGCTGTCCAAACGTTTTAGGTATAAAAAGGTATATAGGCCTTTCTATTTTAATTGTCTCCTTTAAAAGTCGAGACGCCTCAATATTTACATGCTGTTCCAAACGTGCCTTCTGTTTCATATGTCACAGTAACTTATTTTATCGCCTATACACTGTTCGCACATACTATCAAGCATACCCTCCATATTACGAAGGGCCTTGTTCTAAAAAATTTGTATTTGTTGGATATTTGTTTGCTTGGCATAACCCAATAAATGTATATTTATAACCAACTTAGTGTTTTAGTAATATACATATAGGAGAAAATTACATAAAACTCGACGAGTATTATTCTATTTGAAGTCGAATCTTAATCGTCCGTAATATAAAACTATGATTTTTCAGAATTTATAGCTTACCTCTGAAAAATCATAGTTTTATATTTTTTTTATAATCATTTACATATATGTATACATGTATATATTTATTAACAGCCAGCCATTTTATAAAAATTTCAATTTATGTAAATTAAATTTAACAAAACAAAAAAAAAAATTGTTCAAGTTTTTTTATTCTAATTTTAATTTTGTTTTTTTTTTAAACAACTAGATCAAGCGGAGCAAAAAATAAACCAAAAAAAAGAAAAATTTTTTTTTTGATATTGTTAAAAATCATGTTGATGTCAGTTTTATAACTGTTAAACACCCACAACTTATTATGTACATATATTAAAATTTTTATTGTTACAATCATGTACCAACATTGTTATATGTGTGTAGTCATGTAGCCATATACAAATTTTATGTATAACGATACCTATAAGAAAATAATATTGAAAGCATAGGGAAATATTATCTAAGAAATTGGTATTTATATAGATTTGTATATACATTAATATATACATATACATACTTATATACATATATGTGTATGTTTATTAAAAACTATAAATTTTTTTCGTTGGCTGCACCTACCTATCCAATTTAATTTATAGACTTTTTGTTTTTCTTATGCTTATATTTTTTTTTATTTTGTTTGTTTGTTATATTGAATAGAACCCCGCCTCATGCTTTAATTTAAAAGAGAAACAAGACTAAAAAAATGTACATATATATGTATATATATAATCTAAA
The DNA here is from genome assembly GCF_029603195.1 of Condylostylus longicornis. Lineage (NCBI taxonomy): Eukaryota > Metazoa > Arthropoda > Insecta > Diptera > Dolichopodidae > Condylostylus > Condylostylus longicornis. The sequence continues at coordinate 1,029,191 of NW_026578052.1, read as the reverse complement.
TAAATGTAAAAAATTGTACAATATTTCTTTCTATATATGTATCTATATCTATGTAATTCTATACTATCTACACTACATTACAGAAATATATGTACATAGATTTTATAACCATCGAGTTATTCTTGCCATTTGTACACAATATCAAGTCAGTCCATATATAGAGAATTTCAGTTGTTTCGGTTTTTTGCTTTTCTTTTTGTTTAATATTATGTACACAATGTGTAGGGAATGTTTTATTAAAGCTAGACTATAAAATGAAAGAGAAAGAAAAAAAAAATACGATTTTCCATTAAATATAGGGAGAATGTGAGTGTGTGTGTGTGCATATAATATGGTAGGTATATTTATATATTATGTTCGGATATATTAACATTATATACATATATTTAAAAATTATAATTGTATTTGTGAGTTTGTCATTTTTATAGTTACTAAAAAAGTCTTTGTTTAAGATAAAGTAAGTATAAAAGAAAAAAAAAAAAAATTATAAAATATTTTTTTTTCTTTTATATTTTTTACTATTTATACTTTTTGCTACTCTCGGTTTCGGATCACTTCGGTTCTTATATTTAAATATGTATGCATGTGTGAGTGGAAAATTAATTACTATATACAACAATGTAGGTGTATTCTAACATTATTAAAAACACAAAAAGAAAAAAAATGAAAGAAAATGGAAGATGTACTTACATAAATATGTACATACATCAAGTATATCGTATATGCATATACACGTATGTATGAATGTACATAAATAATTTGAAAAACTAGAAAGGAAAATTGTTTATTTCTTTGAAATTTATGAACCTATAATAAAGGAAAAATAATTTACAAAAGAACTTATTTTAATTTTTTTTTTCTTTGGTATTAAGATTGAAAAGTCTTACAGTTGATTATTTTCTTAAGAAATCATTTTTTTTTTATTTTTTTGGAAAATTATTCATAATTTGTATATATGAGAATATTTACATACATACGAGTATATGTATGCTTATGGATAAACAGCGATAAGTAAACAATTACATACGTTATTTAAAAATTTATCGTATACTTGCGTCATAATGCGTATAACACATGTGATCATTATTGTTATAAATGAATGTTATGTATAATGCTTGAGTATAAACTAAATTTAAAATTAGAAATTTTTTTTTTTGGAAAGAATAATAATATTAATGTACAAAAGATTATAATGTTAGTATTTAAATTTTATTTTTAAAAATTTTCTTAGAAAATTTTAAAATTTCAAAAAGTTTTTTTTAATATTTCTGGAAAAAAACAAAAAAAAATTTATTGCATAAATTTTTTATATTTAAAAATGTTTCCCAAGTAAATTTTTTATTTAATAATTTTTTGATCTAATTTAGGTCATTAAAATAAAGTATATTAAAATAAAGAACAAAAATTTAATTTTAAATTAGAATATTTTATCAGTAACTTCAGATTCCCCACCAAGATCGGTAGAACCAGAAGTCTGAGTAGATGGAAACAAATCACTGATTTCCTCGAAATTGAAATCGCTCCTCGGCAAAGTCTCTTTTCCCCGGATAATTCCAAGTTTTTTAACGCCTTTCAAAAAAGGCTTATTATCATTACCCGACCTGGTTCTCGGTCCCCTGCTACTTTCGCTATTCTTAAATGACTTAACGGTTGTCTTAGATACTCGGTTCGCCATCATTTTGCGGATGATTTTCAGCTCTGGTTGCGTGGCCCATCGCACGAGCATTAGTCAATCAATGTCGAAAAATGTCAGATTATGGTTATCTTGAATAGGCCCATTGATACAGCCAGCATGGCTTGCATGGTCCTATCTTTGAAGAGAACTTACATTGACTTCTCTGGAAGGGTACGCACAATTTTGATGCCATCTTTAATAGTGGTTTTTATTTATCATATTCATTTATCATTTTAATTTAATTATCATATTCAGTTGGATGAATGTGGTTGGTTCGAAGGTTTCTATTTTTTTGAATATTCTTTGGAAATTTGCCAATTTTCTGACTAAAGAAAACAGGGTTATAATTCACTGGTTACCGTTTCTATCTTATATTGTGATATTGTCCTTTCTTATGGGTGTTAACGAACTGATTAAACTGAGAGTAATTTTCAATACCTGTACTAGGTTTGCAGCTGAAAACCATTTTTTGAGATTTTGTGCTCAAAATGGCACCTCTTCATATTGACTGTATCTAACCCAGCATTTACACGTACAAGTTACTTGCAAGAAAGTTGCAATACATACAAAAATTTTACTAACACATTGAAATATTTCTACTTGCTTGTTTACTTGCAGTTCAACTTGCAAGAAAATTTTGCTGCCAGTAATTTGAGGAAGTAATTTGACATATTAAGAAAATCACAAAAAAAAAATTGTTGTTTTGATTTTTTTTTTTTTTTTAATTTAAAATTTTTGAATTTTGTTTTGAAAAAATTAAACTTAGCAAGCTTATGGTTTCTAAAATTTATAAACAATTATATATATTGCTAGTTGTTTTCTTCTCAAAGACATTTTCAAAAATTAACTTGCTAAACGCCTACGTCATAATAGCAAGTAATTTGACATTTCGAAAAACTAATTGAGAATTAATATTATACAAACTTGCTTGCAAGTAACTTGTATGTGTAAATGCTGGGTAAATTAATTTAATTATACTTTTTATATATCGTTTTTAGAATAATTAATATTTGCGACAGTTTTTATGAAGTTACACTAATTATTTTACAAAATAGTTGATAATTTATTTGTTACAATAATATTGACAATTAATTTACACAATTTGTTAATTAAGGAAAATTGATAATTAAAGAAATTTTATTCAAAATATTGACAAAATACAAATTTAAAAATAAAATTTAATTCATTTTATTATTTTTAATATTTAAATTTTAAAATATTTACAAAAGTCATTTTCGTGTGTTTTTCAACTACTCCTAGATTTTTTTTGAAAAATAAGAATAACAATAGGTGCAGCGTAAGTAGTGCAAAGTAAGCATATGCAATGAGCTCAAGAAATTAGGGGCGTACTTATTATATGCAATATTCAATGTTTGTTGCATATTGTTCACTGTTTGGAAAGCGGTAGGGCACACTTTTTGAGAACCGCGTAGTGCGTCGAACAGCTCAGAACCGAGCCTGAATAGGTGCATTCCCACTAATAAAACTAATTAGTATCTTAATCACTTATGATGATAAAATTTCAAAATCACTATAGCTCATCTCCGATTATTAATGCCTCTACAACACAAGGAATGTATTTTTGGTGAAAAAAAAAAACTATTTAATATAAAACAAAATTTTTAATCTAAAGTTACAATTTCTAAATTTGAATATCAGAAAATAAATAGCTACCCATTCCAAAATTTTAAGCAAAAAATGTGATTAAAATTAAATTAATATGATTTGATCAAAAGATAAATATGGTCGTGTGGTTATAAGATTATCACAATTAATCATTGAATATAATGTTACACATTATATTTTCATCTGCTGGCGTCTATACTGAACTAAAATAAATTGATGATTCATCAATTATAAGATTTTTTTTTATATTTGAACTTAATTATATAAATAGCGTAAAATTCACGCAAATTATATGATATGACAAAATTAACACACTTAATTTTAAAAATTAATCTTAAGCAAATAAAAAATAAATGTTTTAAATAAATTTAAATTTTATAAACTATAACCCTATTAATAAAAAAATATTATTTTAAATATAAATTTTTTTGTATATTTATTCGCAATCACTCTTAATGTGTGGTCTATCGAAAGCAAATAAAAAATTTATTTTGCATACGTTAGACTCCCACATGAAATTTTATTAAAATTTCAATATTTTTTTTTTAAATATTTCCTTGAAATTTGTGTTTGTTTTTCTCTTTTCTACGAATCTTTAATTTTAATATTATTTCTACAAGTATAAAACAGTTTTTATAAGTTCTTATTATCAAATCCACTTATACTTCCATTTTATTAAGTTAAATATAAAATTTTATTTTATTATTACACTTTCTTGAAAATTTTAAATTATAAAAAATAAATCGCTTGTTATATTATTGTATAAATGTCCACCTATGCGTAAAATTTATTATATGGGAAGTTTATAAAATTTTTAAATTTCATAAATTTCTTAAGAAAATAAATGAACTTTATATTAAAACTAAAAAAAAATAACAAAAATTGTCCTTATTTTTGGGGAGAAATAGGGTGGTGGATTTTACTGTATTGTATAAAGAATAAAATGGAATATATTAAATGTTGCCCATAATATGATATTTAAGTATAATCAAGCTACTTGACTCAAACAGCGCTTATGTAGTTTTAGAACCGAATTTTATAATCAGATAATTTATAAAAATCCGGAGTTCATGAATCCGGCGAAAAATTTATTCAATATTGCATATATTATCGGTTAATATACTAAAAAAATAAATTATGATGTCAGTCTAAAATGAGTAGAAAATTAATTACTATAATATTATATAGAGCACAATAACCCGAAAAATATTAAAAATCTATTTCAAAATAATTAATAATTTTAAAATATTTAAGTTATCAACTAACATGAACCGCCCAACATCTTAATACGCCGTAAGAAATCGTTAAAACTATTGAAATCCGCCACGACATCTTGTGAAAAAGTTTTCTAAAGAATAAGTACACTTTTAAATATAAATGACAATGCGGCACGCGGTTTTCAAATATTCCACCTTAAGCATTTCCATTTATTACATTATAAAATATGATCGAATTTCGTGCAAAACCAATCAATTAATTTTTTAGTTCTAGCGTTTTGAATCAGCGAACTTCAAACCACATGTAGTAGCCGGCTGACTGTTTCTGTAGTTTATATTTAAATGAATAATACGAATTTTTTTTGAGAATCGCATGCCGCACGTATTTATAGGAATTATACTTAGCGAAAAACTAACAGTAAGACGTAGCGAATAGTTACACCTAGCGTAAGCTCAGCTAGACCAGAGAGAAACAATCAAAATGGAAAAAAAAATTGATTTTTTAGTAAACAAAATAAAAGTTTTGTACATCTGTTCCTAATAAGCAGCCAAAATTTATTTAACGTACACCTGTCAAAATATATGTGGTACCTTACACATTTTTGAGAAATAACAAAATGAAGAGTGTTTTCGATACAGCCAACTTAAACTTGACTTTCATGACAGGATTTGTACGAATACATAAGTCAAATAAAATGAAATTTCTATTGGTTTAGAAATATTTAAAATTTGCATATATTTAGGAAACTTTATCATATTCTCTTAGGAGCTCAATGCATTTTATTTACAATAGTATGTAATAAGTTGAAAACTATCTTGAATGATCTAAAGTAGGGCTTAAAAAATAACTTTATTTATTTTGGAATATAAATTGGATTCCGAGTATTAATATGCGTATATTACATCTATCAAATTCCATCAATAATTTTATATTAAGTGTAAGACTCAATTCTGATATTATGACGTTGTGGAACCCAAAAACCAAATAAAATTTTCCCATAACATATAAAGAGTTTCCCATATAATGATGACGATAAAATAAAATCATATGAGGTGGAAAAACATCAATAAATATCGTTTTCAATGAATATATTTTCCTATATATAAAAATAAAGTTTAAGGCTTTGTAAAAATATTTTTGACAAAGGGATTTTTTTCCTTTCAAATTATAAAGAGATCAAAGTGACAATTTAAGTTTAATTCAAAAATGAATTAACAGAACAAAATTCTTGTTGTTTTTGAAAATTCAATAAAAATAGCTTTAAAAAATTTCCCAATTTTTGATATAAAAAAAAATTCAAACTTAAGTTATACTTGAATAACAGTTTGGAGAAAATTCAAAATATTAAAAGCGTAAAAAATTTTAAATTTTTATTAAACTAAATTATTGATCACAAATAATTTTAAAACTAAATTAAATAATAATATTGAACCTGTGTATAACACAATAAGTTCCGCATATTATGTGTACGTGCCAATTTACATTTTATTTGAACAGTTATTAAAAAAAAATTTTGTTATTTATTGTTATACTTAATTTGAATTATTATAACAGAAAAAAAAAATAAACATAAAGTTCAAATTATAATAACTATCCACTTTACATTATTGTATTTTATTGGTAAAGGATGTGGTATAGTATAAAATGGAAATTATACCAAAAAAAAAAATAATCTTTCACAGTTGTAACCAAAAATTCACCAACAGAGACAACGTTTTTGAATAAATTGAAAGTTTTTTATAACCACAAACAATAATATATAAATTACAAAATATTTTAATAATTTTTATGTTAAAATAAACAGTTTTTAAATTATTAAAAAAATATGTATTTTAAAAAATTGAATATCAGTCTGTACTGCTTTGTATGAAAATATGCTACTGTATTACAATTTGCTCAATGCTTCGACATCATATCCAATAAAAATTTAGGGAAATACCTATAATAAATATATAACACGTCTTCAGAAGAGATTACAGAACAAAGAAATTAAAAAGCGTTTTGGATACCATTGCAAAACTATAGCGTATTGTATTAGAACAAAATACGCTATAGAATCCAAAAATTCTAATAATTCAAGTCCAATTAATATGCTAACAAAAAAATTAACAACAATACGGAAAACGTACTTAACAAAGAAGTTCACAACCATATGCGACTAGAATTGTTTTGTTCGCAAAACGTTTCTGAGGTCATCACTCAATTTATAAGACAGCTAGCAGTTTTTCTATAGTTAAGACTATTAATTGTTCGCTTGCATAGATTTATCCATTTTAGATTTTTTTGTACATTTTTTAACCATGTTATCTAAAATTTTAGATAACATGGTTAAAATCTCTACATGAGCTATTATGAGCCGTCTTAATATAAATAAATAAATATTAAATATGGAAAAGCTTAAGCAATATTGTTGCAATTTCATTAATTAAATTAGATTAAATTACATAATTTTGTCATACTATAATCAGCTGTAATTTATTATAGAATTAATCGTTCCATAATTTATATGCAAGAATATGGCCAACATATTCCATAAAAAAACAGTTTTTTAGTGAGCTATGGAACATTTCTTCGCTTTTCAAGTAAAAGTTAAAAATTAGTTCTTGTATTTTTTCTCAAAGATTGTGAAAAATATTTAAAATAATCTCACTTGATTTGTACCAAACTTGCAATTTTGCCACCTCGTCTTCTTAATAAGTTTTTATTTAAAATACATGAAATTTTACCATTTTTTTTGTATTTATGTATATGTATACATATATAAATTATTATATTTACAATTCTAATAACAAAAAGCCGAATATATAGTTAATGTATATAGAAAATCTACTATCAAAAAATTCAATAACTACTATAATATTATAATAAACTTGAAATAAATTAGATTATAACAATATGTTCAAAAATTAAATTTGTAGTTTAGAATATAAGTACCTATTACAAAACAAATAATTTCTAAACATTTCTAATTTAATTGTCTGATTTTTGATATTCTTTTTTTTCCAAAATTTATACAGACAATACATATTCATATATTTGAAAATAACTACATAAATTTAAAATAATAAAATATATGAAAAACAAAAAAAAAATTTAGTTTAGATAAAAGTAAAGCTGCCACTAATCCACACTGATATTGGCGATAACACAAAAAAAAAAAAAAATAGAAAAAAAGTCATCAATAACATCCCTGGGATATCGAAATTTCGGTTTAGTATTTTTATTTTTTCCCCATATCCATGCTTACATGCGTATATTATATGCATGTGTGTATAGTATAATAATTATAACAGCAGCTATTTATACAATGAAAACCACATATCATTGTAGTAAATTATTTTTTTTTCTGTAGCTGTTGCAAAAAAATTTTTTTTGGTAAGAAAAAATGATAATGATAAACCAACAATGAAATCACTGCAACGAATACAAACATAAGCATACGACCACAATATAGATATTTCTCATTTCTCTAATATACAGTAGAAATTCGTTATAACGACGTATACTCAATCTATCATTAGATCGTAGACGTAACCATTGAATACGCAACATATTTCCGTTATAACCGGTACGCAAGTAATAAAAAATCATGATATCGTACTGAAGTAACTGACAGTATATTATTTATTTTCTATACATTATATACCGAAATTCGACACTATGTCATTTATGTTAAGTTATACTATGTGCATTATATAAGTTCGTGAGAATGTATTTTTTTTTTTTTTTTATTTATTTTCAAAAATCTCAAGTGAGCAAAAGCAGAGTGTTATAATTTAATATTTTATGATACAAATTACAATTTACAATTTTAATAGTTAGTACATAGAATTATTGTATATTGTGGAAATCGAGAAGCTAGTAAAAAGGTTGGTTTTATTTCAATCTATAAATAAATCTATCTTTTTTTTAAAAAACGAAGGGCTTGCAGTATGAAGCCACGATGGTAACTTGTTGAACTCACATATTGCTTTGTTATAGATATTACTTGAACCTGTTTTAATCGTCCTTAAGTTTGAAGCGTATCTAGTGTTGTAACTGTGTGTTTCCGTTCCTTGTAAAAAATTTGTGCTTGAAATTAGTAAACCATTTCGAACTTTTGTATATATGATCAACTTGTGCTATTTTAATCTGACGTTGAATTGCATTTATATTATATTCTTTGTAGAGGTAAGTAGAGCTTGTCCTTTTATTTAGATTATATAAATTTTTTATTGCCTTGTTTTGCAAAGTTTGAAGTTTTTTTAAATTTTGTAGTGAGCTCACTCCCCAGATCAATAATTCATATGTTATGTTAGAATGAAACAGGCTGTAATAAATTGATCTTTTTATCTTATTTGGGACCAGACTTGATATCCTTTTTGATGCCCCCGTTACTTTTCTACACTTTACAGCAATTTCATCCACATGTTGATTCCAATTTAGATCTTTGTCAATTATAAGACCCAAATATTTGTAATGGTTTACACTGTCAATTCTAATATTGTTGAATCTTATGTTTAGTTTTTCTTTATGTTGTGTTCTTAATAGTAGATATTTAGTTTTCGAAACATTAATAGTCAATTTAAATTCATTGATTTTCTTCAGTACTTCCACATTGTCTGCATTTATCTTATTTTGTATATTACTATAATTTATGTCGCTATAAACTATCGCCAAGTCATCAGCATACATATATATCTGTCCATTAATATTCATATTTGCTATTTCGTTTACATAAATCAAAAATAATGTGGGTCTTAGGGAGCTGCCTTGTACCACGCCGTATTTAACCGGTTTCGTATTGCTCCTAGTTTTTTCCATTTCAGAATATTGCATTCTATCTTTTAAGTAATTTTCAAACCATTTGTATGCCGCGCCAACTATTTCAATACTATTCAGTACTTCAAGTAAAATTTTTTTGTCCACTGTATCAAACGCTTTGGAGAAATTTTATGGATGAATTTAAAATTTTTAAAAAATTAACGACCTTTCCATTGGTATACCTTAAAGAATGTGAACATGAATCTAATTACACATTCACTTTCATATATAGGTTCCGATTTTGTTGATTACATTTTGTCAGTTACAGTTCTGTTAATAACATTAAATTTCGGCAAATTCTCTATATATTTATGCTGTCTTAAATAAAGTTGCAGTTCAGTTGATAGAAATTTTCTTGGAAACCGGTTCAGTTGAACTTGAAATACAGGATTTTAATAAACTGACCGGAACTGATTGCTAAACAATGTCGTATTGCTCTTCGAAGATCAAGTAGAAACTTTTCTTAATAAACTAAAATTTTTTTGTTTCTGTGTATTATAACCGATATATACGATATAATCGATATCTACTGTAAACATATATGTTTACATAATATGTATAGACTCATATACCTAATTATAAATATGTTTATGCATATGGTATCCCTATTAAATGACCATATATTAAAAGTATAAATGCTTCAAATGTAGAATTTTTAATGAATGATTGTATATCAATACATTATTATAATTACACATATTTAGGTATATAATTGTACTGGTACCTATATACTCGTGCAATCGTATATGTACATTATTGTCATGTAGAGTTTTATAAAAGGTGATTTTTATCGTTAACAACCAAAATGTCAACACTATATACCATTATTGTTCGTGACTGAATTAATAAATCAAAATAATAAGGAGCAAAATACCATCATTGAATAAGTATAGAGCAAAAACAAAGAACAGCAAGAAAAAGCAGAAATGTCCCCAAACTATATATTATATACTTTTGTTATATTTATAACAAAATGCAGTATTACTAATTTGTAAAATAAAATAAAATAAAAAGAAAAAATAATTCACACTAACAATTTGTATAAAAATCGTTTAAATAATAAATTAAATATTCATGTTTGGCATTTATTTATATATGTATACATACATATATGGTATTTATATTATACTTACATACAAAAATATTCAAAATATTTTACAACATTAAATATTACAAATTAATGTACAACAAATTTATCATAATATTATTTATATTTGAATTTTTTTCCTATAATATGTCAATTATTATTATACAATACATATGTACTCGTATACGAGTACCCTATAAAATATACCGTAATTTATACGAACATAGCATATGTATAATATAGCGGGTACGAAAATTTTATTATATTAAATTTCAAATGGAGTGCAATGTTGCATAAAATTGTCACTTTGTGGCATAGATATACCTAACAATGTATAACAAATAAAAGATGCATATCTCTTAATTTTAACAAATAAAGTACATAATTGTTTACCAATTGGGTTGCCACCCTCTCTTGTTTCACGATTTTGTTTTTCATTCCTATTTATTGAAGTATGTATATAGTGTATAAGGGAAATGAGAAATATTTTTTTTTATTTTTCCTTTTTTTAAATTTGAATTATAAAAAAAAATTGTAGTTAAATAAATTTATTCAAAATTAAAAAAAATATACTTTCGTGTTTTGTTTGGAATTGTTATAAACTTTTATTAATTTTTATTAATTTTTCGAAAAGAGAATGAAAGAAGGAAAAATTTTATAAAACTATTTAGACGTCGGCTGTTTTATGCAACTGAATTTTTGTATTATGACAAATTGCTAGTATAATAAAAGTTTATGCCAACACAATTGAAAAAATTACGCGTCATCTGGCGGAAAAATATTTACTTTCAATATGTTTGCGCACAAATATAGCATGAAATATTTGATTGCTCGATATGCTTACTTTCATAAAATTTTACCATAAAGCGATTGCGGAGTGCAGTCAATAATATTTTAATACAACATTAATAAGCAAAAAAATCATGTAGAAAAATATTATATTAATTATTTGCCAAAATATTTGTAAAGTCATCATGCAGCTAGAAAATTAAAATTGAAAGCAAGTGTTAAAAGAGACGTTCAAATACCGCCACAGTCCAATATAATATTAACCTGTGTTAAAAAGCTGACTGATTTCGGAAGAAAGAGTGGGATCCTGAAAATTGCTTAAAACAAAGTACGCAGTACGCAGAATAAAATAACACTAAAAAATAAAATAAAGTCAAATTTAATACAATCAATATACAGCAGAAACAGAATAAACAAAGTGCATACCTTACTGATTGCCTAATTTTCTTCTTCCAATGTCGCTACAGTTCGGGTTGAACTTTGGTCTTCTGTATAATCAATCTCCAGCTATCACAATTCTTTGTGAAAGTTTTCCAAATTTATGACTCCTAATTTTGCTGCAAAACTTTCAATATTATCTTTCCATCGTTCTTCAGGGTCTTCCTCTGTTTGTTTTACTTGCATGATTTTACTTTGTGATCTATCCGCGTCCATTCTTATTATGTTTCCTGCCCATCTTAAACTTTGCGACTTACTTAATTTTATTATATCTTCATCTTTAATTAAGTCATTTAGCTCTTCATTTGTTCTTCTTCTATATTCTACTGATTGCCTTATATTATAGTGAAATAAAAATGGACATCTTTTTAAAGGATTGTAACACTATTTGTCAACCAGCTGAAAAATATCAATCTAATTTATATAAAAGCAATTTTAAAATTACTCATATTATATTTAACTTACTCTGATACTCCTGTATATTTTTCACTTATTTAAAGTTTTCATAGTAAGATAAAATTTTATAAATTATTTTATTATTTTACATTATATTTCATACATACCCTCCTTTAAACAAATATAAAATATTGATAACTTGGCAACTCATTATCGTATACAATATAAATCATGATAAGTGTATGTATTTCATAATGGTCATTTAATATAATATGACATATATTGCCAATATTATTACGTAAACGATTATTTTACAAAGATTACGGATATCTTAGATGTCATCTCTTTAAGTATAAATCCTTATATTATACTCTCATTTATTTTTGCCAATATTTTCTTATAACACAACTAATACTTATAAAATCCAATATATAAAATACAATAATCACTTCATCAAAAATGTGGATCATGTCCTGTGACTTTCATGTCCTTTTTATAAAATATAAGCAACAAAAAAATAAGATATATAAGATTTTATCCATATAGAAGAGTGACTATAATAAGTTATCTAAATTGATGTATCACAATAGTTATACATTATTTTCAAAAAAATTAAAGGTCAATATTGTGTTAGTTTTTTTGTGTCTTTATACACTTAGTTTTACTATTATAACATTCTAAATAGATAAAACAGAAGAAAAGAAAAAAAAATGTGGTAAACCTATAGATTTAATCCAAAAAAATTTAATACCATACACACATTTTTCTATATCGTACTTATATACTCAGACTTTGAAGAACTTCCGACAATTTTCAACACTATTTCAAATTATATATGTACATACGTATGTGCTCGTGTAAATAGATAAATAGTATCTATATAAAATAAAGAGACAACATTATTCATAAAATATAAAATTAATATATGAAAATAATTTTTATTAAGAGATTATTCTAAATAATTAAATTAAATTTCTGTAAGAGAATTCAAACACACACACAAATGTAATTGAATGAAACTGTAATGTTGGTGATATCAACAATCAGAGTTAAATAACACCTTATGAGTGTCTATCTATAGTATACTATATACCAATTTTATGAGTTTTTTCTTTCTTTTATACTTCTGTTAGTGGTTTTTTCACCTGACATTCCTTTGGGTTTATAACATTATCATTATTATAAGTATAAAATATAATAGAAAGTTTTCATAATATTGCTGTTCATTTAACATAGGTAAAGTTATTCTATAAATGTACGACTTGGTATAATCGTTCCACATATCATATATTAAACAGTTACAATTCTCTACAGGAGTTAAATAGTTAAATGTAAGTTATACGTAACACGTTCACAGCATGGATTTTATTGCATAAATTATATTTACTATATGGTCACAAAGAATTATTATCCCAAAATACTTATATTTATTAAGTATACTATATGTTATATGGTATCTTTATATAACTGTATAATGTTTACTTACAATAGTGCATATATATAAGTAGTTATTAAATTGTCATATTATAAGTAAAATATGGTTAAAAATTATAATTGATATTATTCTTGAAAATTTCGTTTAAATGAAAATTTTTATTAATTGCTAAATATTAAATAGTGTTATACTAGGACACTAGGTATATAAGCTGCAGAATTTCATGTTATTTCCTTTGATATTTTCTCATATCATATTAAAATATTATTTTTATTATAGCTTATATTCTTTTTTAAAAAAATCCCGTAGAACTTTCATTTTAATTTTCATTAACAATTTTCAATTTAACATTAAAATTAAACAACAAAATAATTACAGCAAAATTTCACGAAAGACACGAAAAAAAAGAGAATGAGTAGCTCCAACTGAGCAAAACTACATTACCTCTAGATAGGAATATATAGTATTTTTTCTATATATTTTTTCTATATATAGCTTTCGGAGTTATTAAAGCAAATCTTTTGCAAATATTAAATACCTACTGCAGTTCGGAAAGTACAGAACGGAGATATTATAGGTGGAAGCGTGGGATGGCTACAATAAGTCAGGAATGGCTGCGGTAACTTAGGGGGTTCTCCTGCCCCACTCGGTTCCCTTAAAAATCTACAATCTACTACAGTTTCATACCTTGTTTTACACCCAAATGTTTTCAAAATTTCATTATTGAAGAAAGTTCTAATGATAAAATTGCTTATTGCTTATGTATAGAAATTTTTGATTCCTTGAAAATTTTGTTTATATGTTTTTTTATTTATACACACCAAATCACATAACACTAAATTTATTCTCTAATATTACTTTATTACACAGATTTTAAATTTCCAATTTAATGAATACATTTCTCGGTAAACAACATTTAAAATATATACAATCATTATAATGGCATATACATGGTTATATTTGTTATACTTAACGTATATAATTTTTTTTTATCAAATTTTTATAATCAAAAACAACATTATTCGCATATATGTACAGAATATATATAAAGCACATTTGCTTCCCATGATTATGTTTTAAATAAATTTAACATAAATTATCAAATTTCTTTTAAACGATTTATTTTAAATAAATATTCACCAAAATTATACAATAAACACATGAAAAGCAAAAAAAAAAAAAAACCAAAATATTTAGATTCGATCAAGGAAGAAATATTTTCTCATAATTGAACAAATAAATTTGATTTTTCCGTAGATTTTCTTCATAACTTTAGTATGTGAAAATGTATAAAACAGTAAAACGTTTACCTCCGCATGCTTTATAGATATTATGCGAATATGGCAAAAAAATTTAATTTTACTCTTACCCTTTCCAGTATTATATAAACATCCTCTTAAAAAATTATGAGCATTATTGTTTTAAAATTTGGTACATAATGTTGAAATTTGTTTACTCTTTATAAGACGTTCGATTAATTATTTTAGAACGTATATGGGGCTATAATATCCATCAATTGAAAAATTAATTTGAGAACAAAAAAATGGGAAGGCGAAAAGTCGAGGAATAGAGGAGTAGGATGATTTCGAAAAACCGGAGCTAAAGAGTAGTAGTCGATCAAGAGTCGGAGTAAAGAGTCGGAGTCGAAGAGTGATAGTCGAAAAATCGGAGTTGAAGTTAATGAGCCGGAAACGACAAGTCAAAGTAGAAAAGTGGGAACTGAAGAATAAAAGTTAAAGAGTTGTAGTCGAAGAATCAAAGTTAAAAGGCTGAGTCGATGAGCCGGAAATGATAAATCAAAATAGAAGAGTCGGAGTCGAAGAATTAAAGTAAAAGAGTCGGAGTCAAAGAGTCAGAGTCACAAAATCAAAGTTGAAGAGTCAGAGTTTGTGAATCGGAGTTGGTGAGACGGAAATGATAAATCTAAATAGAAGAGTCGCAGTCAAAGAATTAAAGTTGAAGAGTCAGAGTCAAAGAGTCAGAGTCACAAAGTCAAAGTTGAAGAGTCGGAGTTTGTGAATCAGTGTTGGTGAGCTGCAAATGATAAATTAAAATAGAAGAGTCGGAGTCGAATAATCAAAGTTAAAGAATTGGAGTTGAAGAGTCCGAGTCGAAGAATCTAAGTTGAAATGTCGTATTTGATGAATCGGAAGTGAAAAATCTAAATGATAAAGTATGATAGATATGACGAAAACATTAAAAAATCTTACTTAACTATAGGCAGACTCCGAGTTTTTAGGTTATCTTGTTACCTGCAATTGGGATCGGAATTGGAAATCAGAATTTGAAAATTTTAATTTCTGAATTCGTGCCAAGTTAGAGTTTGCGTCTCATCCCAGTCAAATATAATCAAAAACGGTTATTTAAATGGAAGTGAGGACTCATACATTATTGTCATATTTGAAAACCCAATACAAATTGAAAAAAAACATTGAATTTAAAAAAAATATCTTATGTTTGACGAGACCCGAATTTAGTTCTCTTTAAAGTTCTTCATATTTTTTATTGTTATTTTTTTTAAAATCCTTTCAATTTTTTCACAATACACAATGTGTGCACTGTGTGCATATTATAGAACATAAAATAATATTATATATATATGTAAATTTATTATCATATCACATATAACATCTATATATATATATTACACACATATTATAATTTGCACAATATTTGAAAGTCATCATTATCCTCATCATCTTTATAATACCTACAAAAAAAAAAAAAAAAAAAACAATCTTTAGTTCTTAATCAGAAAAGATGATCCCCCCAATTTATAGATGAATAATGTACATATACACATACCTACGTATATATAAAAGCCGAAAAGAAGTGTAATCCAATTTAAATGAAAATTTGTATGCGAAAATACCAGAACATAAAAAAAAAATAGAAGAAAAGAAAAACAAGAATCGAAGGAAAAATGAGCAAAAGTATGGCAAGTTGAAAAAAAAAGAACAAAAACAAAGAAGAAATAGAAGAGCAAATAACATAAAAATTATCAACAATTTAACAAGGACAACAAGAGTGACAACAATAAAAAAAAATTAAAAAACGAAAATTGTCTAAATAAATATACAAACAATATATATATATATATATATATATATATACAAATTAAATAGATATAACTATACACATATACAATAGTATATATACGTATTTCTCTCTATTCATTCATTCTTAATAAGTATTATATACAAACATAAAAACAGCAAAAAAAAAACAAACAAAAATACACCAGTAAAGCCTATATTGGAATTATCCTGTCAATAAGGATGTTAAATTTAACACATATACGTTACAGAGCAAAAGACAGCACAGTAAAAAAAAAATAAAGTTAGAAAAAGGATCATCTGTTAAATAAACACCATATAATACTGTTATATACCTTCTATATATATACCCTTGTATTCCTTTAACATGTATATATGTATGCATATATAAATTTGTACACACATACTCGTATATGAATAATATCGAATATTATTTTTATATCCTTCCAAAAAAGAAAAATTTGTTTTTGTTTGCTAATATTAAAAGTATACTAAAACTTATTATTGTATAAATTTATATATATAAAAACATTTTACATACACATGTACGAATATACCAAATAAAAAATAAAACATTTAACATAGACACAATCAGTGTAATATTGCAAATAATATATACGGGTGCAGATGATAATGATAAACACTTATAAAATCACATCCTTTTATAAATACCTACTTAATTTTATATTTAAATATAGGAACACATATGTAGTGTATAACATGTTTAAAAAAATGAAACAATTACTTTGTTATATTATCCTTTTCTTCAATATTTTTGCAATACACACGTACACACACAATACACAATTGCTGCATTTTTGTTATATATGAAAGAAAATCATAACCAAACGAAATGATTGTATTAGAATCAATGGTTTTAATTTTTTTTTTTCATGTTCCCATTGCTTCCAATATAAATCCATTTCAAAAAAAGAACAAAACAAAATAAGAAAGTCAAAATTATGATAATATAAAATTTAAATAAGAAATTGATCCTTTTACACTTCTTCCCCTAAAATCATTTTTTTTGTCCTTGTTTTCTTATTTTTATAACTAATTTTTTAGCATAGAAATCTAAAACTTTTGACACGGCTTTTCACTGAATTCCACAGGGATGAAGGAAAAAAAAATTTTTTTTTTTTTTTGATTTTTTCTTTGTTTTTATATTTTCACTAGGATTTTCATCTCATTATTATCATTGGATTTTTACTTTGATGGTGAAAATCTTTGCATATCATTGACTTTAATAAAAAAAAAACAAAAAATAAGAACAAGAGGAAAAACGAAAATGATTTTTTTACATTTTTTCTGTTTTTCTTGTTTTTTTTTTCTGTTGAATTTAAAATTTATATCTTTACAAATTAATAAAAGAAACGTGGTAATTATATATGATTAGGTTATTTTTGATGTGAGTACGTTTGTAAGGGAATAATTGCTAAGAAAATTAGGGAAAATTAAGCAATTAAAGAAATTTTTTTAAATTTTCAAGTGTACACTTAATGCAAAGCGGAATAATTTTATTGAATGTATAGACCTTAAATTTGCGAGAACTTCAAACCGTAGTTATTTCAGAATTCTATTCCAGAATTTGTAATTATAAAACTTAAAGATATTTGGATCTTTAACAATTGATTGATTACAAAACGAATTTAACAATTCCAGTAATATTGCTAGAATATGGAGCTGAACTTGTAGCGGTTCAAACTTTTCATTTCAGATTTACTTGGAAAATACAAGCGATAGATGTTTTTTTAATTTAAATTAAATGAATAATAAAATTCATCAGTTGGCACTTTCAGAAATCACTGAAATCCTATAAATATTACAAGAACAATTTCGAATCGATTGCTGTTTTTTTTGCAGATTTTGCTGCGCAGATGAGGGAATGGCAGAATGTTTTCTCTGCAATTACAGTGATTTGAAGCAAAAGTATACTTTTCCTAAAATACTTGAAACTGGGAGTTATTGATATATATTGAAAAACCACTTAAATTTGAGTGATATACCAAAATGAGATTTTATGGTTTGCAAACTGTAATGTTCAACGAGTTTAGTGCTACGTTATAATATCAAATGTAATCAACTCTTAGTATATTAATAATTAAATGTTATAAAGCAAAATTTATTCGGTTTTAGCGAAATTTATGAGACAGGTAAAAATTCTGTTCAAAGACGTACATTTTATGATGGATAAGAAATGAAATTTAAGAGAAAATTAAAATTGCATACCAATAGGCGAATTTAGTTTACAAGTATATTAAACAATATTCATTCAGAACGAATTGAGAATGATGTTCGAAATGAAGTAATAAAGGATATTATTTGGGCTTTATTTGTGAGTATACATATATAATACTCTTAACTATACCGCTGAATATTTGGAAATAGTTCTTAAATTTGAGGTCGTACATTATTATACCCGCATATTTGTAGGTACTCTGCTCTTCAGAATTACACGTATCAACTACTTCGCTTGGAAACAGGTATATTTTACACACAGAGTTCTATAGTTATTTAGATCGCCTTTTTGTGAACCAAATTGATTGCCATTGGTTTTTCCCATTAAAAATATCAAAACAATTGTAAATCAAAGCCAGAAATTTATTTTAAATAGAATTTCGTTGCATAACTTTTTTATTCACGAAGCCTAATTTGAACTATATTGATGGGGTGTTCTATGATTATTCAGTTCTATTGCATTTTTCGACATAAAATTAATATTTTTCTATTGTTTTCGATAATTTTCAAAATTTTTCAATTAAGCTAACGAAATCAAATTGAATAATGTGGGTAAAAAGTATATAAAATATAATTTTCTCTTATTCTAAGTCAATTACTTTTTTTTATTGGTCTCACTTGTCAAGAAATTGTAATAAATACATATTATATGTATGTATGAGTGAATATATACATTTTTGTCGAAAATTAATATTCAAATCTTTTGTATAACTATTCAAAATTTTCTAATTTATAATAAATATAACAAAAAATATAACAATTTTTTCTTTATATTTTTACGCACTCGATTAATATTGTCACATCTTTTTTATTTGATTTACCTACTAAATACTAATAATTTTATGTATGTACACATGTATGTGGGAAGATACATATTATATATATATATATATATAGGTAGTTATGATTAATAGCATAAGTTTCTTAAATCACAATTGACCCCTTGTTATAATTTCGTTATATGTTCCTCGCTATTTATAAAAATGTTTTACACTTGTTATACGGTTATAATATCCTTGCGGTTGTTATTTTCATAATCTCCCCTTATATTTTTTTCCTACTCTATACTTAAATGTTATATTATATTAGTAGTACGCGTGTATATGGGTTTATGTGTTTACTCATCATATATAATATTAGAGTAAGAATAATGCGTTTATATATAATAACTTATAAATTGCAAACATCTGAGATCTAAGAATTAATAAAAACAAGAATATTTCATGTATAAATATGTATATATAAAGTTTTAAGGGGAAAAATACATAGATGGAGGAAAATTATAGAAGAAGCAATGAAAATCATTTTTTTTTTTCAACTTTTTTATTTTTATAATTTTTTTTGCTATATTTGTTTTTTTGTTTGTGTTCATAATTCTTTTAAGAAAATAATTTCAAGTCATTGGAATTTCTTTTAATATTAAAATTAATATAACATTAATTTATTATAATAATGCAATAATATACTATATTTGTATATATGCTGATATGTATACAGATTACAAAATAAATAGGAAAGTGACAGGAATTATGATTTGTAAACAAATATTGTAGAAGACGTAAGAACTTCATCATTGATCCCTGCAATATTTGAAGGTAGAAATTGGTATATAAAATTGTGAATTTTTTGCGCTACAAATTATTTTGTGAATTTCTTAAATTTTAAATTTAATTTTTACAATAAAACTATTCTACAGCTATTCCTTATTTTTATTCAGTTGGAATATAGTAAATTTAAATAAGAAATTGAAACTGAGATTTCCGTCATATTATGCTGGTGTATAATAAAAGGTGTTATATACTTGTTTGAAGAAGTAGTTTGGTAGCATCAAACTTTTAGAAATTGTTTATTTTCTACCTGGAACGGAATATTGTAATAGAACGAATAGAGACAACGGGTTCGGATGACTACCATGCAACTCCAAAAAGATTATATTATCACCTGGTAAACGTCCCGAACGTTTACAAAATAAAACGTAATGAAATGCCCATTAACTGTAGAACAGGAGAATGACGTAGCCAAAGAAACAAATCAAGACAAAAAAATTAAAAACTTTTCTCCCCGAAATGGAGTTAAATCATCTACGGCTTTCTAGGCGGTTGATCTACCAACTAAGCTAGGGTATAAAGACAACAAATTTGTTTTTTTACTTTTAATCAATTTCCGCCCAAAAATTATTATAAACAATAAATATTCACATACAATAAGGGAGGTTATGTGATGGAACCAAATTTCGACTGTCGAGTTTTCGGAGGGAATGCACTAATCCATATTAAGGAAACGCAAATAAACTATTTTTAGGCAGATACTGGTCTGTCGATGTTTCGGTCTGTGTGTGCGTGTGTGTATCTCAAGTTTGGCCGAACCGATTTTGATGATATTTTATATCTGAGTTTATTTCGGCTACTTCACAGATTAATCAATTTTTGGGATATGTCAGAACACAGGAACTGGACCTTTCTGCTGTACAGTCAATTTTACAATTTTTATCATATCTGCCGATCGAACTGATGAAATTTCTTGAAATTTGGTATTTAAGTTCTGTTTGTTACCGAAACTAAATGGGCAACTTTCAATGGAATTCAGGTGGAATAAAGCGAAGTTCTAGTATATGAGTCAAATTTACACTTTTCTAAGTATTTTAACTAAAAGCTTGCCAACTTCCTCAAAATTGAAAGGAATATGTTCAAAAGGTATTTTCATAAACTTCTGTAACACTTTCAGTACCTATTGCAGTCGGCTATGTGCTGATCACATCCGATTTTTTTAATATGTTTGCCCTTGTAAATTTTACTTTTTACAGTTTTTAATAACCACATAAATTCACCACATAAATCGAGTATACAATTTTTCTTAAATTCCCTGTATCTAAATTCTGAACATTTTGTTGTATATACCCTTTCGTTTAAGAAATTATTACAAAAAAAAAACAAAAAAAAAAACCGAGTCACAATAATATAAGCTAAATTGAAAATATTTTTATAACATTATTACAAATGTGAAATGAAAACAAATAATTTTACCAATTTTCATACTTTTTTATACACCCATTCATTCTATTTATTTTATATTTGCTTTCATAATTTTTAACATAAATCTAACTAAAGTAAAATTTAATATAGTATAATATGCACATAATATATATATATATATATATATAAGGCCCAGCATATCGCCGTGATATTACCATCGCACTGTGAAAAGCAAAAACTCTTCTTTTGCCAAATAAAGCATGCACATATCCCTAACTCTGTACACTATAATAATCGTATGTATACTCTGTTTGTATGCACAGTGTAAAGCAATCAACAGCACAAAAATTTTGTTACGTACAACTTATAACCAGTTAAGTGTATAAATGATGTGAAATTTTATCTACTACCCTAACGCCTATAATTTTTAATAAAAAAAAACAAAAACAAAAACGCACCCAAAAAGGAAAATTGTTTTTCTTTTTCATTATATTTTTTTTTGCGTTTCCATTGTTGCGAAAATTTATTAAAAAACCACAAAATTTGTTTTTGAAAGGGTGCGTGCAAAAAAATTGTTATTTTTTTTTTCTTCTCATCTTTTTTTTTTTATTTTATCCTTGGTTTTTTTATTTTGCTGCCTTTAACAATCCGACCTTCGAAAATTTCCACAAGAATCAGTCAAAATAGAGAATGAAAATGAGAAAACAAAACCAGAGAACAAAAAAATACAAAAAAAAAAAAATTAATAATTGAATATTAAAATTCCAAGATGAAAAGGAAATTAAAAAGAAAATCTAAGAAAAGTGGAGAAATTTAAATTTATATCATTGCCATAATAAGAAGGCCAGATGATGTCCTTTTTTTCTTGTTTTATTTCTTTTCTTGATTCCTTTAACAAACCATAAAAGAAAATTAAAATTTTTCATTAAATGAGAAAAAAAAAAAACAATTATTTTTTTTTTATTTCTTCTTTTAATTAAATTAACCATTATTTTATCGTTAAGTAAGTGTGATATTATCTTTGAAGTTTATTGCTGAATTAAAATTCAAATAAAATTATTTTTGCCTACGTAATTTTATAAAATTCTATTCTCTAAGATTCCACGTAATTTTATAAGATTATTGAGACTATAAAATGATCTTCAAGTTGAATACTAAAATTTTTAACATCATCTTAAAAATATTTTAAGAATACAGATCACAAAATGTTGTCACTAAAGAAAAAAAATTGCGATGCACTCATCATGTCTGGATAGACGATATAATTTTGATAATCTCAAAAGTTCCATAACTGTTATAACAATCTTATAACTTGCATATGAGTTCACGTATTTCAAAAACAACATAAAACAATTCAGTATAGAGCCATCTGTTACGGTTATTATAAAACTTTTTCAATTTTATTCACTTGTGTTATAAAGTGTGTAACTATACACTATTATTTTACTTTGCTCATGAGAATCTTGAACATATCATTTATAATTTTTCTTGTAAAATAGAAATAAATTTTACCACAGAATATGGAAACAACAAGATGAAAACTGCATACATAAATATTTTTAGTTTTTCCGAAACATTTTGTGGAAAATGGAAAATAAAAGCTTAAATTGGCTTACATTCTCTTGAAATTTTTCTATAATTGAAATCAGCAAAGTCACTTTGAATCGTCATTATTGCACTCTAAGAGAATTGCATACAACTTACCTGTTACTAACGAGGCATTTGTTTTTACAATTTAATTTTAGTTTATATTTTGTGAACTTGCCAATAAATTGTAAGTAATTTATAAAAGAGAATTAATACCAAATGGTGAAGTAATATAATAATTTGACAAAAAAAAACTAATACAAAAGATTGCGGTTTTTTTGTGTAAAAGCATTAATTTTGTTCCCATTTTTGTGTGACTGTGTGCGATATGTGAATAATGTTATCTTCTACCTGTAAAATTGCAATTATATAGACCGTTAATATTTAGAAATCACGAATTATGTTGCTTAAAACCGGGAAAATTCACAAACCAAAAAAGTCTTAATCTTATTTGCGATATGTAATCATAAAATGCAAAATTTTGCCTGAAAATATGCAATATTCAATGAAAACAAAGTTTTTAACAATTTTAATCAATTATTTCACTACCCTACTTACAATATTCAATTTATTCTATGTTTCAAATTCGTAAAAGCATATTTTATAGTCAACAAAAAAAAATATTCCATAGTGCGATCAAATTTTCCCAATTGAGTACATTTTAAATTTAATATTTTTTTATTGTATCACTGACGTCACTGTTAAAAAGTGCATTTATTCACTGTTTCGTCGCTTTTAAGTTAAACTATTTGATGTATATCTACATATATTTTTTTTTCTGGTTCGTTCACAATTGGTCGCTTAACACGTTCACTACCGGAGCGAGAAGAAAAGCTTGTACCACAGACAATGAAATTTTTCTTATGAAATGACTATAAATAGCATTGGATTTTAAAATATTATATTTATAGCGCATTAGAATAAAAAAATGTTATTATCTTCAGACCATAAGAACACTTTGCAGTTATTTCATTGTCCTATAACCTATTCAATCTGTGTTTTTGCCACAAAAATAGTGCAACACCGTAGCAAAAACTGATAAGATAGTCACGCCACACATTTGCGACGCCGCTCTGAAAATCAAAGACCGATGCGTCGCATATATGCGACACTGGTAGCGAACGTTTTTAAGTTAACCTGATTGGATTTTTTTGTTTATAACACTTTGTTTGACATTTTTTTATGTTCTGATTGTAGTAGTACAGTGTATAATTTAATAATAAAATGACGTTTTGAAAACATTTTTCACAATAAAGTTGAAAATTAGCTTGGACTTTTTTAGAGAAACTGCAACAAAACTAAAAAGAATGTCTTTTTGACACAAGGTACATCAGTTCATTACGAAACAGACTGCTGGAACCTATATATCTTAAGTGCCGAGAATTCTTTGAGAGACTGAATGAAATTTATAACAGAATGAAATTTAGTTAGAGAACAGAATAATTGAAGCTCTTTATTTTCTGGTTTGGAAAATTACCGACGAAACAAAAGAAATATTTTTTTTTTAAATTAATTTAAAAAATTTTTAATAATAATGTATTTTATTTTAGAATATGCTCTACCAGCAGATAAAGAGAGAACCATGTAATTTTTGAGCTAGTTTGAGATGCCGATACTAAAACCAATTGAGAAACTGTGCGGTTTAGACTAAAATAATATATTTGTTTTTAAATTTAATTGAAAAGCTAAATACTTTCAATACCAACTTATATGTATTTATATATATATTATACATACATTATTCTTATATATAGTTTATATGTATATCAAATATGATTTTCAAATTAATTTTCTAACAATATGTTACGGTGGTCTTAATGAGAGATCATTTAAAAATATGAAACAATATGTTGTCATTTTCAAACAAATTTATTCAAATAACACACACATGTACAATGTTATACTGAATATAATATCATTTTTTAAAAGTTTCGCCCCTATTTGCACCAAATAACTCTATATGTATATATATATAAATTATTTATTTATTAAAAATTAAATTCATAAAAATAAATTTTGTATATTTTTTATATATATACACAAATATATAGATTCTTACCCTATGTTGAATGGGCCTTTGATTTCTTAAAACTTCATGTAATCCAGAAGCTGCCTCCGATAGAACAACCAATGCCTCATTTGACATTGGATTTTGTGTAAATGTAGCATTTTCCATATTTTTTTTTTTTCTTTTATTATACAGTTTAGTTTTAGATAATATTTTTTTTTTAAAATATTTTGAATAATAATTATAAATAATAATTAAATTTTATTTTTATTATTATTACTGTTATAATTTATGCATGTAGTTATATGTATGTGTAGTTAATATTAAATATTTTTATTATTTTTTTTTATTTAATTTTAATAATTTAATTTATTTAATAATTATTGCACTGAATTCCGTTAATTATATATGTATACTATATAAAAAAAAAAGAAAAAAAATTCCTGTAACAATTTACTGTTATACAATTATTTCTAATATCTGCACACATAAGTATATATATATTTATATTTATAGATAGGCGTAATGAACAATATCATAATATAATCGTAAGTGGGAGAGGATGTCAAAGTGCCATTGTTGTCAATTTTTTTTAAAATTTAAGTGTTTACTACACCCGGGGGTATTTGTCAATTTACACTGTAAAAACAACGGTGAAAGAACAAAGAAATGTTTCCAAAAATAAAATTTATAAAACAAATTTTATTTAAAAAAATCCAATATATTTTATTGATATAACAGTTAATACATCTAATCATAATATGTTCCATAGAATTCAGTGTTTGCACATTGTATTTACGGTATATAGTAGTTAATAATAACAGTATATGTTTGTTTGTAATATCAAAAATAATAAACGTAACTTAATAATTTTACTAGCCTAAAAAAAAAATTATTCTCTTTCTACTTTTTGTTTTTTATTATTTTTTATTATTTATAAAAAAAAAACAACACAAACAAGAAAACTGAACTAACAAAAACACAAATAGATCAAAAAGCACAATCAAATTAAAAAAAAAAATATAGATCTGTGGAAAATACACCTGGACAACGCGTATTTTATCTTAAAAGACTCGACAACAACTGAATCAAATTTTTTAAAAAAATTTTCTTATTATTTTTTTTTTCTTCCCCATACAAATATATATAAAAATATATTGTTAATCTATACAAAATGATTCGTTTAAAAATATTCGCTACCGCACCCAAATTTTTAACCAATCAAATTCAATTACACTCAATTGGATCAGAAAATCCAGTAAGATGAAAGCATTTTCATATAAAATTGGATTGGCTTTAAAAATGAAGGAAAATAAAATATTTTTTTAAGTAATTTTAACCAATCGGATAACATTATAACATTAACATTACAGTAATAACATGAAAATTGTGTTTTTGTATAAATTTCTATAAAATTTTATTCTTACATAAGTATGTGTGTATGAAGAGAACAAATACGTAGACATAAAAATTTTATCTGCCACTGTTAAAAATTTTTTTTTCATAATTTTATTTTGTATTAAAATAATGTCTGTAATTATATTATTGTGAATGTTAAAAAAAAAAAATAAAATGTAATAAAAGGAATACTGTTAAAAATTATCTGTTAAATCTCAAATAAAATGTAATGTTAAATTACTGATAACAAATGAATTACGGTAGTGTTAAAATGTAAAGGATATTTCTTGTGCTGTTATTCTATATATATACGTACATGTCAAAGGATATAACAGTTGTTTTGCTTTTCAAGTGTGTTAAAGAGCTCGTTTAAAAAAAAAAATAAAATAAAAAAAAAACAAGGGGTTGAAGGGTTTTAAAACAAATTTCAGTGAAAGATGCTGTTAACATATTTTCAGAATTTTTTGATTTCATTTAGAAAAGATGTTAAGAGATTTTTTCCCTTTTTGTTTTTGTTTTAGTGTTTGTTCTTAATTTTGTTTGAATATAATTTTATTGTACGAAAGGAAAGTTTTGTATTGCGCACACAAAAAATATTTTGTGCACAAAAAATTTTTAACTCGGAAAAAACGTGTAGAATTTTTAGTTGATTTTTTGTGCACAAAAAAATATTCATGAACAAATTTTATTTTTCTTATATTGTGAAAAATTGATTTTACTGAAGAAAGAAGGTGTTAATTTTAATTTAAATTTAGAAAATTTTGAAATGATGAAATTTGATTTTGTAAAATATTTTAAATATAAATAAAAATTAAATTTGTTATATTCTGTTATACTGTTCTGCATATATTAAGTTTTAAGTAAAAATAAAGTTTTCTGAACTGTATGTATACTGTGAATATTAATTTTATGGAAGATGTTATAGCATTAATATTAGTGAAATTAAATCTTTAAATTAAAAATTTGTCCCTGTTCTTTTCTTAAATATTACATTATTAAATATAGAGAATTGCTATGTATCATTTTTAGTACAAAATATGCGTCGTATACTTTTCCGAAGTTTTAATTTTTAAATGGAAAATTTAAAATGGCCGCATATTCTAACATATTAAAATGTTAAGAATTACGAGTATATTTTATAAACGCACCCTTATATACCATTTACAAAATTATAAATAAAGAAAATTAATATTTGTGTTGCACATTCTTTTGTTATACATTCTACTTGTTATACATCCAATCTCTTAGGTTACTATTTAAGGTAACCTAAGTGAATACACATTGCTGGTGAAAGTATAATTTCAGAATATTGGCCGAGAAAAGTTGTTCGGATTGAGTAGTATTTGATGCACGAATCTATATTAAGTACTCTAGGCAAGATACTAAGAATCTACACGTAGAGTGTACAATAGATATTCTAAATTGCACTTCATTATCACCATAATGGATCTAGAAGTTTTATATAGAGTAGAATCAAAACTCTAATATTTAAATGGTACAAGACAATTCGAAAACAAATGAAAATTAACAATGGGTTGAATATTAGCGAATCCGAAAAAGCTAGTTTGATCCCAGCTAGTTCTGAATTAAAATCCGGTTCGGTTTAATTAAATTGAAATTAAAATTTTATATTGTCGCTTATTATGGTAAGCCCTAATTATATTTTGGTCTTAAATGAAATAAACGCTGATTTGAGTATAAAATCTTCTTCCAAATAAGTCAAAAAACAATTTTGCCAAATACACAAATTCCTTGCAATCACCTTGATAATTTCAAAAAAAAAATTTTTTTTTTGTACAAATAATTTTTTTTTAACTTATAATTTTTTCAAAGTAGGAAAATTTTTTTTTTTTATCAAACAATTTTATATTCTCAAAAGATAAAGAGATGTACTTAAGAGAAGAGTATAAATAACAAAAAAAAAAATAAAAATAAAAAAAAATTTACTATAAGAATCAAACCATCAACCCCATATTATCAATATTAAGAATGGTCTGTTGAATTGATGATTCCTACATAAATATAATATATATATATATATAGAGATTCTTGATGGCGATGAAAAATATTATAGAGGCACAAAATATATGTATGTATATGAATGTAAGCGCTGTATCAGAGAGTATATAATATAAGAGTTCAAAGTGAAAACAAGTCAAGGGCGATTAAATTAATTTCGTGATTTTTTTTTTTGGTTTTTTTTTTTCATGTTCCTTCAATAATTTTTAAGTTTCTACTCAGTCGCTTGTAAATAAGAGGAGTACACAGTATTAAGAGTATAAGGCAAATGAAAAAAAAAAATCCAAAAAAAAAACGGAATAGGTAAAGAAAGGACATACACACAGGTTTCGTCGTAGAAGAGCTTTGAAGTAGAAATTGTATATTTTTTTTTTTTTTTTTTTTTTTTTTTTTTCCTTTGTTCACTCCTAGAAGGAGCATAGGGCTAGTGCATGATTTCTCATGCACTAGTTTCATAGCGTCATAGGGTTTTAACTAGGTAGGTGACTAGCCTACCGTAGTTTTTATTTATATATTAATTATTTGAGGTTATTAATATTTACTATTTATTTTTCTTAGTTTTTTTTTTTTAATATCGATATTAGGAATATTTGAAAATTACTTGTATAATATTTTTATTAGTATTGTATATTAAGTTATAATAATATTGAATATAATTTTTATAGTGACCTGACCGGGGTTTGAACCCGAGACCCTTCGGTTAAAGGACCGGTGCCATAACCACTGCACCAATGGTCAGATGAAATTGTATATACCTTTTCGTATATATATATATATATATATAAAATTCTTGTTACGTTATTGTGAGGGTTTTGGATTTTTTTCTTTTTCTGCTTCTTTTCGGTATCTTTTTCTCCTAATAAACGTCTATGAATTTCATTTTTTTTTTTTGTTTCAATTTTATTTCACTTTAATTTTTTATTTTTTTTTATTTTGCTTTATACCGTTTTGCTCTTTTAAGTGTTAACCACTGTGACAACAAGAAGGATAAAAAAATTATTTTTTCACAGGATATTTATAGCGCTATCTGTGAACATTGCTATATACACGCATAAATATATACAGGTACATACCTACTTATAAAATATATTTTACGAGGATTTCATTATATTAACGGTTAGTAGATGATTTGGTTTTTTTTGTTTTTTGGTTTGTTTCTTGCTTCTTCTGATGTATTTTTAGGGTTTTTTTTTCTTCATTTTATAATATTATGAACGGAAAATTATATAAAGACTTAAAAAACGGATGTTATTGCTTGTTTAATGTAATTTAAAGGTTATGGATATGAAAAAGCCTTTAAACTAGATGAAATCAAAAAAAAAAAAACCATAAAGAATAAAAAAAGCAAGGCACAGTATGCTTTTAGCAATATAAAAATATTCTATTTCTAGTTGAAAATTTGTCATCAAGGTACAGAAAAACACAAATATAAAAGATTGAGCAATAGTATAGCCACTGAGGTATTATCATTATTAAGCATCACCATCATCATCATCATCATCATCATTTTAGCAATATCATAAAATAATTTTTATCATCATCAACACTATGTAATGATTATTAAAGAATACTTAGTTTTTGTATGTTGGTAGGTAATTTTATAGAAGATAAATTTTATTAGTGTCATTACGTAACTTGTGTACATTTATAAATGTTACAATTTTATAATGGTTTTTTTCTATAATGGTAAAAAAAAAATATATTTATGTAGGTATATAATATTATATTATATAAGTAGGTGTATGTAGAATGATGATTGTAATAATATTGTGATGATGTTAACATAAATGATAATATGAGGGTGTTTTGTTATTATTATACAAATTATATAATTTAATATATTGTATTATATATATGTACTATATATTTACAATTATAGAAATTGGTTGAATTTTTATATATCTATTTGAATGTATGTATATGCACAATATGCAACTTAAATTTATTGATATGAGCTTTTTAAATGGAATTTTTTTATTTAAAATTAATTTCATTTTATTGTATTCGTTTATTTTATTTCACATAATCATAGTTATACTCGTAAGTATATATTGTAGATATATTGCTGTAATTTTATAATAATTATTGTAACAGTCAAAATATAAATAGAGAGCTTAAAAAAATTTTGGTTCACAATTGTTTAATTCTAATTGACTTTTTTCCTTCTGTTTTTTTAACATTTCCTCTATTATACTTAATTCCGAATTCCTATAATGAAATAAGATTACATTTCAATTCGTATTGTATATATTAGGTATATATCATATACAGAGCCGGATTTTTACTATTGCCAAAATTTATTATAATCCGTAAAATCTTTGAATTAATCTTTACCTAATCTTTATTACTGTATTCTCAGTACTGAAATGGTTTGGAATAAATATGTAGTTTACAATATAATTGATAATTTCTTCAGGTTTTCTTTGTCAAACTAGAAATACGATGGCAATTTAATACATATTAATCCATATACAGTACAAATAATAAAAATAATTTCTATTGTATGTAATAAGATAGTATAAAATAAAATGGAAGGACTTTAATATGCAGCATTTTATTATTTTTTACACAATTGAATTTTCGCAAGTACTGTGTAAATATTGTCAGCAAAAACGTTTCAATGGATGTATAATAGCTACCTATTATTTTTTTCTTATTCCTTTGCATGTACAGGTGGTTTATAAAATTAAACAATTATTTTGGTTCTAAATTTTCCAAAAAAAAATTTTTTTTTTTTTATTTTTATTTAATTTAATACTTGTTTTAAAACTAAAGGACTTACATAATAAAAATTTTTGAATTTTAAAATATTTCTACTTTAAGTTCATTTTTCATTTAATTTTCACGGATTAATGAATCTGATACAAATATTTTTTAGATTAACTACGCACAGATTATATTTCTTTATTAAAATGTCATTTAATTTATAAAACGAATTATGTATC
Source organism: Condylostylus longicornis (assembly GCF_029603195.1). Lineage (NCBI taxonomy): Eukaryota > Metazoa > Arthropoda > Insecta > Diptera > Dolichopodidae > Condylostylus > Condylostylus longicornis. The sequence continues at coordinate 997,501 of NW_026578052.1, read as the reverse complement.
TTTTTATTGTTTCCACTCATTTGAAATTTGTGTTTATTTGGAATGAAAATTTTCTATTTTATCTTTTTTTTTTTTTGCTTTTTTCCTTGTGTTGAAAATTTTAATACATATTACAATTATAATAATATGAAATTTTATATTAAAGCAAAAAATATATCAATATGTAATGTGTTAATACAAATTTGATTTTTGTTAAAATATTTAAACTAATTTTTTAAAATTAAATTGTGAAATAATATATATTATAAATCTTTATAAATTAATGCGAAAATTCCCTTAAAAACTGAAAATATATGCATACAATTACATATAACAACATATTATCAATATATTATAATTAATTCAATTTTAAAGTAAATTATAATTTCAATTAGATGAATTAGTATTTGCGTTAGGGAAATTGTTAGATGTATTCTGCCCTGGTACTGAAAATGTTGGTCTAAATGAAGAAAAATTGCCTGCCGGACCTCCAACAAAAGCAGGTAATGTTGAACCTTGAAAACCAGCTGGAAATTGTGGCATTGTTTGCACTGAAAAAATTAATCAAATTCAAATAATTTATATAAAATATATATAACAAAAATTTTTACATAACAAACCAGGATTGTGTGCATTTCCAGCTGTAGCTGCTAATCTAGACAATATAGATCTTTCTGACATTTGTAAACGCTGGGCAACTGGTGGAATTCTCGCTAATGTAGCTGGTAATCTTGATACATCACTTTTCATATCAGATAGGAGTTCTTCTAATTGATTAAGGACTTTGTGTAAAACAGCATTAGCAGGTTTATTCCCAGCTAAAGATTCCTTACTTAAATGTTGATGAGATTCAGCTAAGCATTCAACTTCAGCAAATCTAGCATTCAATGACATAGCAGGATGATTTGGATCTTGTGACAAATTCAAATATGCTGCGCGCCTTAACTGCTCTTCTATAACTAAGGCTTGTTCTAACAGTTTAAACCGCCTTGCGAGAAATTTATTTTTGATTTCAAGAAAATTGCCTTTACCAACATCCATTTTAAACGGCTCATTTATTATAGCAAATCTTATGTCATTCTGAATATCTTGCCAACGACCGTACCCATGTGTAACAATTCCAGCTAAAAGCCAATAATCGTGACGGCGGTGCCATATTTCGTATTCTCTGCCAGGAACCGCAGCTTTTTCTTCGTTAAGCCAAAGTGTATGAAGTTCAGTAAAACCACCATCAGCAATATTGAACATAAAATTCCTTTTATGTACTTCCAAAGTTTCTTCAGTTTTTACATCTTTGCGCTCTTTGGGTTTTTCGATTTCTCCATCGTCTTTTATTATAACAACATCGTCGTCATCATCTTGATCAACCGGTACGGGAAAAGTTTTTTCTGATTTATTTGCATCCATATTAGAATCTTTTACATCTTTTTTATCGTCTTCAGTTTTCGCTTTGCTTGCCTCAGAATCTCTCACCTCTTTTTTTAAAGAGAGTGGTTCGTTCGAATTTATTTCATTCTCCTCTTTAGATCTATCTTTATTAGATTTTTCGAGTTCTGACTTTTCGTCTTTAATAGCAAAATTTTCAGTCTTAACAACATCAGTAGTTTTATCAGGATCGTCTTGAACAGTTTTATCATCTTCTTTTTCAGATTGTGGAGCTGGACTTGCTGCTGCACTTGTCGATGGTGTCACAACGGTACTTGGTGTTGTACTTTTTTCGCCACCTAAATTTAGTAAATTTAAAAAATAGACATGAAGAAAAATATATACTTAAAATAAGAAAAAAGTATACGCTTACTTTCGTTAGAGTTATTATGATTTTGATTTTGATTTGATCTCACGGGTTCACAAGGTTTTCTTATAAGTTCTGGCATACTGTAATATCCATTTATGTGCTCAAATTCTTGCACCTTTTTTCTTATTAAAGACATAACACCAATACGAGTTAAAACATGTTGCCTGCTTAAACCTTCTCTAGGAACACCATCCGCATACGTCTCGGAATTGTCAGCTCCAGGCTCACAAAGGTGTCGCATGAATAACGAAACGTAGGCCTTAAAATTTCTTTCCGATTTTCCTCTTAAATCACGAACTAACCATTGTGAATTAAAAGCATCCTGTGGTGGCATACCGTAGCGCATTATAGCGTTCAGGAAACTCTTGCGTTGTCGGGCATTAAATCCTAAGATTTCAATATTACCTCCAACCCTAGCTAAGAGTGGTGGAAGTGGTCGATCGCGGTCTTCTCTTCTTTCCAATCGACGTTTTGCACGACGACTTATATCGCCATTCTCATTACGCTCATCGAAATCATCATCTTCACCTTCTTGATCTGATCCAGAATAATCGGAATTATAATCTGATACATTTTCCTGCCAATTTGCGTCATCTCTAGACTCAGTAGTAACCACGCCACCGTCTGTATAATTCACCTGCTTACGGACACGTTTACCTTTGCCAAGGGTTCTACCAACATCTTCTTGATGTTGTTCGTAATGGTGGCGTAATAATTTGACCCAATAAGCAGGATCAGAGTTTTCGGCTTCTTGCTTAATAACTTCAGTCTCTTCTTCTTGATTTTCTTCTTTTGTAGCATATGAGGCAACCTGGTTAAAATATTTTATAAAAATAAAGTTTTTAAACTATTAGATCAATATGTAATAAGCAGCTTTTTACCTTGAAAGATGACAAATATTCATTTGCCCAGCTTTCTTTTTCCTCTATTCCTCTATTGGAACGATCTAAAAGTTCAGCCACCGCCTTATCATCATAATGTATAGCTTCATCTTCTTTTTGATCTTCTTTGAAAAGTTCTTCAGTACCAAATCTTAAAATATCGTCTAACTCTTGTTTTGTGAAATTGGCACCTTTGCCTCCTATTCCTGGTCGAACAACCAAATGTGTTAACATCATTTTCCGTTTAGCTACTTGAGTAACTCTCTCTTCAACTGAGTTACGAGTAACAAAACGATAAATCATTACTTTATTGGCTTGACCAATTCGATGAGCTCTAGAAAATGCTTGAATATCGTTATGAGGATTCCAATCTGAATCATAAATTATAACAGTATCCGCTGTGGCTAAATTAATTCCTAAACCGCCAGCTCGAGTACTTAAAAGAAATGCAAATTGAGGAGCTCCAGGTGCATTGAAGCGATCGATGGCTTCTTGTCGTAAATTTCCTGTAATTGATCCATCGATTCTTTCATATTTATATCCCTCACCCTCCAGAAAATCTTCTAAAATATCCAACATTTTCGTCATTTGAGAGAAAATTAAAACACGATGACCGGTTTCTTTGAGTTGTTTAAGCATTTTAGCTAAAAGTATTAATTTTCCAGAGGCTTTCGTCATCGCCTGTAGTTCGTATCCTCCACCAGATGTCAGCGGGGCTTCTTCTGAAGCAGCTGGAAACAGGTATGGGTGATTGCAACATTTTTTAAGGTCCATCATTATGTTAATGAGCGAGCAGGAGTTCCCACCAGACTTGGAGTTGAGAGCTTCAAAATTTCTTGTTAATATATATTTATAAAATTTCTTTTGCATAGGCGACAATTCTACGCGAACTATGAATTCCGATTTTGAAGGCATATTTTTTAACACATCAGCTTTCAAACGACGCAGCATGTGTGGTCCTAACATATCATGCAATCTCTTCACTTGTTCCTCTTTTGCAACATCTGCAAATTCACTCTGAAAAGCTTGGAGGTCATTGAATTTTTCGCGATTCAAAAAGTTTAATAAGTGGAAAAGTTCCTCCAAGTTATTTTGCAGTGGTGTACCAGTTAACAGTAATTTGTAAGCGATACTGTAACTGTTCAACACTCTGAAAAATTTACTCTGGTTACTTTTTAATCTATGTGCCTCATCAACTACAAGTACAGCCCAATCTATTGACCCTAAACAAGCTGAGTCCATTGAAACTAATTCATAACTCGTCAGCAAAACATGAAATTTTATTGTATTAGATCTGATACGCGAGGCTTTGCCACCAGCTCTAACAGCGTTTTCTTCAAAAGATAATTCATTCTCTCTTATCACAATTCTTGATTCCTTCAATCCAACGTAAGTAATCACATAAAATTCTGGTGCCCATGTTTCGAATTCTCTTTCCCAATTAATAATTGTTGATAATGGAACCGCTACCAAAAACGGCCCTTTACAATGCCCTTCTTTGTAAAGAGAATAAAGGAACGTAACTGTCTGTATTGTTTTTCCAAGACCCATTTCGTCTGCCAAAATAGTATCTATATTATTAGCCCATGAATATCGTAACCAATTTAATCCCTCCATTTGATATTGATGCAACTGCATACCGGTCTCGTCTAAATATTTTGGTTGAACTTCTAATTTTTTTGACAAATTAGTGACTGGTTTTTCTGGAGGTGGAGTAAATCGTTTTATTGTTCTGTCTTCATCCTCATCTTTATTTTTTGATTTGCGACCTTTTTTTCCTTTCCGACGTATATTTGCCTCATTTAGGCAAGCTGCTCTTAGATCGTGATAATATTCAATGGCATTTTTTAAGCCAGGAATATCTTCAGTTTCTTCCTCCCAAGTAGCCATATCATATCCCAATTCTCGCCATTTGACAAGATAAACGTTGCTACCTAAAATTAAAAGCAAAATTCAGTTTTAATATATTATTTCAAATATAAATTTACCATCTCTTGCTGTTCTATGATTAATAACACGATGTACAATTAGCCATTCTGGTTTGACTCCATATCGATAATAATTTTCTTCCAAGTACGTTTCATCGCAAAGTTTGCTATCACCTTCTCCTCCAAGGGTTTTGTGTTTTTGGATTCGCAAATATCTATTGTCAGCTTCATCAAGAGATTCTTCAAATTTAGGGGGTTCCTCCATGTCAAATTTGCGAACAAACATTCTTAACATGAGTGAATGATGTACGTCAAGTTGCAATTCTGAAACCCATTCACAGTTCCAATAAGAACGATCTTTCATTTTTACAAAATATTCTCTTTCTCTCGGAGGTTTTTTCTTTGATGAGCCCTCACCTCCTTTAGATTCTTTCCATCGCCATGTTAAAATTTTAACCGCTTTACCAGATAAAGGCGGGCAACTGCAGCGTGGACAACGCCAGTCGCCGTCTGGTATAGTATCAAGAGGAGGATTTAAACAAAATGTGTGATAGGCTGATGGGCAAGAGTCACAACATAAAAGTTCACCACCATCCTTACATACTCTGCAAAATTCCTGATGCTCATCGTCGTCATCAGCCTCCATAGGACCTTCAGCTTCGCACTGTGGACATGACCACTTACCTTCAGGTGCCTCTTCAAGTTCAGGCTCTAGGCAAACTAAATGATAAGCACGGGGGCAAGTATCGCAAAGAATAATTTCACCACCTTGCTGACAAACTTCGCAGTAATCTTGGTGTTCAATATCTTCTGGTTCAATTTTGCTTTTATTAGTTTTCTTCTTACGTTTGTATTTATTGCCAATTTTAGTTTTGGCTTTTTTGACAACAGCAGGAGCTTCTGTTGAATTTTCATCACTTTTTGTGTTTGCTTCCCTAGCACTTTCTTCTGATTTTTGAAGCATTTTTTCAAATTCTAAATCAGAGTCTCGTTCAGATGCACTAGCCTCTTGATCATCGTCAGAACTGTTTCTTCTGCGTTTAGCTCCAAATTTTATTTTTAAAGTTGGTATTCTACCAGAACCTTTCCTTCCTTTTTTTCCTCTACCTCTTTTCTTTCTTGATACCCTTTGTTCTGGTTCTGGCTCTCTTTCAGGTTCTGGCTCCTCTTCCTCACCTTCTTCTTCTTCATCGGACTAAAATAACATAATGCATAAATAAGTTTTTTAGAATTTATGTACCTAGTCCGTTTTAAAATTGCTTACCTTAGAAGATCTTGATTTAGCAGTTTTATTCTGCTCATTTTCTTCTTTTCCAAATTCGTCATCCTCTTCTTCTTTTCCTGCAGAATTCTCCAAATTGGGGTTATCTTCTGTGAATTCACGCCACTTAGCGGCAACAAGCATCATCAATTTTGGCATTGGTACCTTTGGATTTTCTTTTTGTAGAATAGGACGAACATGCTGTTGAAACAATTTGTATGAAGTTAAGCTTTGATATTCACTTTCAGTAAAATCAATTGAAACATCATTAAGTCCAAAAGCCGAACAAACATCCTCTACACCAGGCATGCCTAAGAAAAGGAAAATATATATCCAATTAATACAAAATATTATTTGATGATTATATTGCGCTAACCCGCATTTGAAGAATCTTTTGAATCTTTAGCAGGTTCCTGATCTTTTTTTCTTCTGCTTTTTCTGGAGTAGGAGCTACCTTCACCTTCTTCCGCATGAAAGTCGCTTTCTTCTTCAGAATCATTCTTCTTTCTTCTCTTTTTTTTACGAGTTTTTTCTTTGTCATTTTTTCCACGACGTCTTTTATTTTTCTTTCGTTTCTTATTTTCATCTGGCTCGTAATCATCATCGTCATCATCCTGCTGCAAAATTTATAAGAGAGCAACATTAAGCATACTTTGCTTTAAAACAAATTCTTTACTTACATTTACTTTAAGAGGGGTCTCATCAGAATCAGCAGAAACTTCAGCAGATCCTGCAGGTTGTTCATCTTGGAATTCCTTTCCTGTAGTATAAAAAATATATACATATAAATAAACCACATTATATACATATATTTGAACCAGATTTCGTTGCAATTTTTTTTTCTTTAGAAACTTTTGCTTTCAAATAACTGCCCTTAAAGGTAAAAGATACTCTTTTTTTTTCATTGGAAATATACTTAAATGAAATTCGATAAATTTTTTTTATTGAAGCAGAATAATTTTTGGGCTAAAAATGGCGACTAAATTTTAGAACTCCTTTCATATTTCTTCCCCCTTAACCCCTTAAAATTACAATTTTAAAACTTAATTTTATACAACCTATTTGGAATTTTTTGCATTCAATTTGAAAAATTAGAAGGATGGACTTATTCAAATGTTTTCAAATAAATAACATTCCAGAATAAAGATCAAAATTATTATTTATAAAAATACTTTTTCGCCCCCTTTTCCTATCTTATTAAACAAGAAAGCTAAATGTCACTATATCAAAGACTATTTTTTACCTTGAAAAGAATCATCGTTCTCATCATCTGTAGCCATAGTTCTTCTTTATTGTTCAACTAATTAAATGAACGCAAACTAATGAAATAGATAAATATTCAATTTTATTTATTTATAATTTTTACAATTATTTCACACTGATATCAATGCCGCTTTTTTATCAATGGCGGCTACAAATAAAAAATTTACGGAGAGTTTAATGTCTTTTTGTCTGTAACAGTGTTACCGTCTTTGCAAATTTCGAAATATATAGAGCCATCTGTATCCGTCATGATGACTGGTAAACGAAAAAAATTTTATATTTTTATCGATAGAGTATTTTTACATCCATAGCAAGCTAATTGGTTATTTTTATATAGTATTCATTATGCAACCTTGGTTCAATATTGAGTTAAAACTTGCCAGTTTTAGCACATTTAGAATACGAGTATTCAAAATGGCTTTTGTAAAATGCTCTCATATTGTGAAAACTGCGTTAACTGAAAAAAGTATCGTTCTTTACTGTATATTATTTATAAAAATATTGACGAAGTATTTTACATTACTTCAAAATCGTTTGTAATGAAAGTTTTTATATTAGTGTCGGTTATAAATAAAAAATTAAATAAATAAAAAATATTTAATACCAATATTTTAACGTTGAGAAAATAGAAAACTATTTAGAAACTTAGGTGTTTTCACGGTAGAGAATGAAATTTTAACATTATATTATTGAAAAATAAGAAATTTTGACTCGTAAATGTGTTTTTTTCTTAATAGAAATCAATATTTAATTTTTTTTTGACAGGTTGCGTTAGTTTTGACTTGTGCATACTTTACTCTCTTTAGTATAACTGAGTCATTTTTAATCAAGTTATTTATTTCAAATAATTTTCATAGAACAACCAGCTTGAATTTAACCGCCGGCGATAAAATAACTTAAAATCCTTCTTTACAAGAAGGTGGTTTTTTTTCGACTTCATCTTTTTGATTTTACAATTCCGCTCTTATTCTAGGTTATCAACGGAATTTGTCCGCCGTTGCCGTTCACCACTTTAGTTCTATTTTTACAATAATTGTAATGTATTCTTTAAGTTTTATCTCCTGAAGGGATTCTTATGGTTTCCGTTAATTCTTGTGATTATTTAAAAAGAAATTATTTTTGATAACACAAACAAGGTGTAGCATTAAAAATGTAGATATTATTTAGACTTGACGTGTGAAAAACAATTGTATGTAAAATCGGAAAGTCTCCAGTGGTATTGAAATGACATGTTTTTATTTTGAAAGTTTTATACACAATTATAATTATTTAGTCAAATTTATTACAAATATTTGCAAAAGAGCATTTAGATACTATATTATTGCTGTAATAGAAAAATGTGCAAATATTGAATTTATTTTTAAATTAAGTTAAATCAAATCAATATGCTTTGCTTTGAAGGGAAATTAAGTTTAGTTTGTTTTTCTGTTACTGCCATTACAATATTTACTTTACTAGCACCACAATTATTTTTTCAAATAGTTCCAAATAAATACAATGCTATATTTTGGGGACCGGCTTTTTATTATGCTCTCATCAATATGATTTTGAGATATAAATTAAAAGGAGATTCATATCAAGTAGGTTCATTTAATTTTTTATTAATTGTCATATATTTTTTTTACAAGTACCTATTTAAGATATATTATGTATTTTAGATTGGAATACGTGCATCATTTTTAGGATTTACTTTTACAGTTAGTGCCCTAATTTTGTGCTATGCTCCTTTTCAATATAAAAGTTTTGGAATATATGGAATGACTATGTCATTATTCCATTACACAGAATTCTTAACGTTAGCTTGGTCAAACCCAGAAAATTTATCAGTTAGTAGCTTCATTTTAAATCATTCAGTTCAGTATGCTATTGCTGCCATTTCAAGTTGGATAGAATTCATAGTAGAAATATATTTTTGGCCGAATATGAAATGTTATTGGATATTATGGGTTATCGGTTTCACTATATGCTTTATTGGTGAATTTCTAAGAAAATTGGCTATGATAACAGCAAAACGCAATTTTACTCATTTGGTAAACATGGAAATTCGGTGTTTTTATTTATTTGCTTATAAACCATTATTTTATCTATTTGAAGGTACAATTTGAGAAAAGAAAAGGCCATAAATTAATTACACATGGTATATACAGGATTATGAGACACCCATCATATGTAGGATGGTTCTGGTGGTCAATTGGCACTCAGGTTGTAATATAAATTCAGCACTCATATAAACTTATTAAATTTCTTATGAATTTAGATAATATTATGCAATCCTATTTGCACCATACTTTATACAATTGTAAGTTGGAAATTTTTCAGTGAGAGAATTTATATAGAAGAAATAACATTAATAAACTTTTTCGGAAAACAATATTTCGATTATCAAAAGAAGGTTGGCATAGGAATACCATTTATTAAAGGATATCAACTGGAATAAATTTTTAAAATGAAAAAAAAAAATTGTATTTTGTACTAAATTTTTTTATTTTATATATCTACATTATGTATTATAAATTTGTAAAAATGTATTCCAAAATAATTTTTTAATAGAAGATTGTATATAAATTCCATTTTTTATACTAGAAATCGAATTAATTTTAATATTTTAAATGGATTAAAAATTCTGTTAAAATAAAATATATATAATGCAGTTATTTATCAAGTTATTAAAATGAATTAATGCTAGTCTTTGTAGTAACTTATAAAGTACCTATTTAAAATTTTACTAATTTAAGCTAATAAAATATAAGTTTCTTGTGAAAAATATCATTATAAATAACTTAAAAAACTTTTTAAGCTAATTGTAAAATAAAATTGCACAAATTACTTATTAATTAATGAAATTTGAAGAAAAGAATAAAATAAAATTTTTCTAAGTTCAGTATGTATGTATAAAAGTTATTACATATAAAATAATTCAAAAGTATTAAATCTAGAAGATACAAGTAAAATTTTTCCTTCGTCCATGGTCCCTTGATTCGAAAACATTTATTAAAAACTTAAAATTGGAATATGTTTTCAAGAGAAAATAACTTTTAACACTTTTAAACTTCAAAAATTTAATAATGAAAATTAAATGTGATTTAGTAATTAATGGTAAAAAACAAGTTTTTCTAAGATTTGCCTTTTACTGAATCTTTAATATTGAATTTAGGAATACGATCCTTTTTAGATAATATTTTCGTTGATATATCTTCAGTGTTAATATTACTTATAAGACCATTAATTCGACGATCAATAATCCCAAGAAATAATTTTGCATTGTGAACGGATATAAAATGTTTAGCACTTAAAACATTTAATATCGGGATATCTTCACATTGAATTAACCTATCAAAATAAATAAGAATAATTATTTTCAACAGTTTTGAATGTAATTATTAAAAAATTTACTTAAATAAATCTTCAATTCCCTCCAATAATAAATTAAGTTCATTATCAATAGTTTGTCTTCTGTTAGTAGATTCTTCATAATCTTTTTGAAACGAATTTTTCATATTAGTTAAATAATCTACAGCTTCAGTTTTTTTCTTTTGAGCAATTTCAATACTTTCAGCCTTTTGTTTTTCTATTTGAATGTTTTAAAAAAAAAAAAATGTGTTAGTTAAATATAATAAAAACTATGTATACATATTAAATTATGTTGAAATAAACCAACCTATGTCTTCATTCAAAGTCATAACAGTCTCATTCAAAGTTTCTACTTCATAACTTAATTCGTTAACATAATTAAAGAGTGCAAAATTTTCTTCTTCTTGTGTAGTAAATTGTGAGGCTACTTTATCAAGATTATCTTCTTTACATGTTTCCTACAATAAACTTAAACTTAAAAACTAATAAAATAAATACTTTTAAGTTAAAATTTCACCTTTATACAAGATATTAATTCATTATAATTTTCTAATTGTTTTTCGAATTCCTCTCTTAACTGAATTTTCTTTTGAATTTCACGTTCTTCTAAATCAGAATTTATTCGTTTTTGGCCTTTAATATTATAAAATTGTTGGAGTTTGTCATCGTGTTCTAATTTTCGTTGAACTTCACGCATTTCCTACAATTTTAAATTATAATTTCCTATAATTTTAAATTATAATTTTATTACTTGTATGTGAAGCATTTTATCAGTTTCATTTCGATCCTTCAATGCTTGTAATTTTGTGCAAAGCTCTTCTCTTTGGTCAAAAGCTAAAGTTGATTGATCAACTAGTTCCATTATATATTTTTTACCTTGATTAAATTGTGTAACCATTGACTGCCACATTACATTAAAGTGAGAACTATAATTATAGTGTTAGATTATAAATTTATTACTAAAAAATTATAGTCACATTAATATTTAGATACCGATCTTGTAAAATATGATTGATTGATTCTCTTAATTTAAATATTTCTGTTAATACATCACTGCTTTTTTTATTTACAACATCCAAACGATTTTCAAGTTTAACAACATTTTTTTTAACTTTTTTAATTGTTTCCTTATAAATACTGTCCGTAACTTCATTCTTTCGTAAAGATTCAATTTCCTTTTCAAGCTGAAATATAAGATGCTAAGGAAATTACATATGTTGAATTAAATATTTCATTTATCTTACCTTTCTAATATGCCCATTTAATTCTTTTATGGAAAATTTTTCATTTTTCAATTTTTTTTGTTCTTCCGCTAAAACATCATAAATTTTCAATAAGCGCATTTCTTCCTGTAAACGTTTTTTAATAATTAACACTTGACTTATTTTTCATTTAGGATATAAGGTAAGAGATTTTGTTAATATTAAATAAATTTTTTAAGAGTATGTAGCCTCTACTAATATCTACCAAGCCGCTACTTAATATCTACATTTTGTTCTAAATCAAATTGATCTAGCAAAAACGGTTTTTCGAAAAAAATTTGATGTTTAATAATTAAGAAAAGTAAACTCAATAAAATTATAATTTTTATAATAAATTGTCTTTATGTTATAGAAGGATTTGGAACTTCGTCAACAAATTACTTGATTTTCTTTTTTTGAATGAACACCATCTTCAATGAAATGAATTTCAGTTTTGATATTTTCATGTTCTTTTTGCAGCAGTTTTATTAGCTTTTCCTGTTTAATAAGTAGTGTTTTCTTATCTTCCAATAAGCTTTTTAATTCTAAATTTAATTTTCGCAACTAAAAATATTTTTTAAAATTATTTTAATAAATTATTCACAATGAGGAAAATTAATGTGTACTTGTTGTTGCAGTCGTAATAATTCATTTTCGGCCAATTGGTCAAGTTCTGCTTGCTCCGTAGCCATGTCTTTCTACAGTTTTTGATTTCACTCAAATCAAAACAAAAATTTCAATTAATTTCTTTTAGTATTTTTTAGTAAGAGAAAATTAAATAAAATAATCCAACGAATTTTACAGAATTAAATTTACAATGTCCACACATTTTCATTAATTGTCTTGTTTGTTAGAAGAAACTTTGTTTTTTTATTTTAGAAGTTGTCTTAGTGATGGAATTCGTTACTAACTCATTTTCATTAGTTATAGATTATAATCATCATGCTGTTTTGTTAAATAATTAATGTTTATTGAAGGTATGGTAGTTAATTCTTATATACATATAAACTAGATTTTTTTGATATGGGGGCAGAAATTAAATAGTGTGATATTAATGATTTCGTTACTTAATATATTTATATGATTACAATTTTAGAAATTTAATTTTCTTTTACTATTTCATTACAATAATTAAATCAAATACTGAAAGTAAAGAAAGAATTATACTATCAATATTTTATATAAAAACAAAACTCGCAAGATTTTTGTAAAAAAAATTCAGCGTATTTTATTAAAAAACAATATTTTGTAAACATATCCTAAAACAGTAACAAATAAAAAACACTTTTAATCCTTCTTGGAATTTTCGAATGCAATGTTATATACTTCATCGTAGTGTGATACAAAATGAACATCAATATCTGACACAATGTATTTTGCAAGCTCTGTGTAATCTCTTTTATTTTCGCTGGGTAGAATAATTGTATTAACACCACTTCGTTTTGCCTGAAAAAAAAAATACAAAGATAAATTTAATAATTATGTAATTGCATTTTTCTAGAATTTAAGTTTTAAATGGAGTAAAATATACCGCAATTATTTTTTCTTTGATTCCTCCTACAGGTAACACCTTTCCCTTAAGTGAAACTTCCCCTGTCATTGCAATATCGGGTCGTAGTGGTTTATTTGTTGCTAAACTCAACAAGGCCGTTACTATTGTTATACCAGCACTTGGTCCGTCTTTTGGTGTTGCACCTTCCGGCACATGTAAATGAATATGCCCGGTATTTAAGAAATTATTTTTGGGATCAATTGAATTTAGGAAATTTCTTGCCACCGTTAATGATATTTGTGCAGATTCTTTCATAACATCTCCTAAGTTTCCAGTTACAAAAATTGAGCCATCACTTTCTTTTTTATCTGCTTTTGTATCTGGTATACGACGTTTTTCAGTTTCAATATATAATGTTGATCCACCCATAGAAGTCCAAGCCAATCCCATAGCGACACCAGGTGGCGTTTTTTCATACATTCGTTCGTTGGAGAACCTGGGTTTTCCCAAGTAATCAGATAACGAGTCAGAAGTGATTATTGCGTTTTCAATTTCTTTGTTCACAATCTTATAAGCTACCTTCCGTACCAACTAAAAAAATTGTGGTAATTATTATGTGTTTAACAATGATTAAAATATATTACTTTTTCAATATGCTTCATCAAATTTCTTACTCCTGATTCCCTACAATATAATTTAATTAAACTAGTTAAGGCTTCATCTTCTACTGTAACTTGTTCTTTGGTAAGACCGGAATCTTTGAGGGCATGAGGAAGAAGATATTGATTCCCTATAGCTAGTTTTTCTTCAGCCACATATCCTAATATTTTTTATGAATTTAAAACAACTATAGTAGAAAATGAAAATAAAGGCTTTACCTGACATTTCAATCAATTCCATTCGATCTCTTAATGGTTCAGGAATCGTATCAATAACATTAGCCGTGCATATGAAAAGAACATGTGATAAATCCACAGGTACATCTAAATAATGATCTAAGAAGTTTGCGTTTTGCTCAGGATCTAATAGTTCTAACAATGCAGAGCTCGGATCGCCTTGATAACCCCTTTAAAATATTTTTGAAACTTCTTGATACTCTGTTTTACGACAATATACTTTTAAAACTTACTTTCCTATTTTGTCTACTTCGTCAATTAAAACGAGAGGATTCTCAGTTTGTGTCTTTTTTAAACATTGTATAATTTTGCCAGGCATTGCTCCTATATAAGTTCTACGGTGACCTTTGATTTCAGCGACGTCGGTCATACCACCGACACTAAATCGAAAGTATTCTCGATTAAGAGCTCTTGCTATTGATTTAGCTAAAAATATAAATTATTATGTTTTTTAAATTTCTAAATAACTTTTTAAGTCTAATCTTTTATACCTATACTGGTTTTACCAACACCGGGAGGACCATGAAAACATAAAATTTTGCCTTGTGTGGATCCCTTCAGTTGGCTGATTGCTATAAATTCTAAAATTCGCTTTTTAATACTTTCCATTCCATAATGATCTTCATCCAATATTTTTGTTGCATCAGCAAGATTTAAATTTTCTGTACTTGTCACGCCCCAGGGTAGTGTTGTAAGCCAGTCCAAGTAATTTCGAGTAACACTGAAAATATAAAATTATATAAGTGCATGCATATGTAATATATATGTAAAGAAAAAATGTTTTTAAAAATTTTCTTACTTAAATTCTGAACTGTGGCTTTCTAAGAAATTTAATTTGTTCAATTCTTCATCAATAACAGTCATAACAGCCGCTGGCACAGTTTTAGCTTTCAATTTTTCCCTATATTTTTCACCCAATGCATCTTTATCTTCTTTTTCAATGCCCAATTCTTTTTTTATAACTTTCAATTGTTCTTGTAAAATATATTTCCGATGCTGTTGCTTCACTTTTTCTTCAACTTCTCGGCCGATTTTCTGTTGAAGTTTTGACAATTCCAATTCTTTTTTTAGAAGATTTAATGATAAATATAATCGCTTTGAAATCTAAAAATAAATTATGAAACAAAGTTAAATAGAACAAATATGTTTTTGTGATTACGCAATACATACATCTGTTTCATCCATAATACCCTGCAGCTCATTGGGTTCTGCTGCAGAAAGAGATGCACCTAAGTCAGCCAAATACACTGGATTATCTATTATTCGTTGATTTTGATGAAGCATTTGTTGCAAACTTTCTCGATATAAAGGATTCAGAGATATGATATCACGTATTGTTTTGATAACTTCTTGAGTCAAAGCCTTGATTTCTTCGTTTTGTTTGAACGGAATATGTTTTACATTTTCAACTTCTACCATTAATACCGGCTGTTCTGTAGGTTTTTGTTCCTCAAGATTTTTTGGCTCTAATGTAATTTTGGGTTTAATGTGGTTGTTCCGTCGTACCTTCCTTCTTGATGATCTCTTTTCATCTGAATCTTCAGCTGATGTATATAGATTAATATTAAAAACAGGAAATTTGATTTTAACCTCTGTAGTATCGTGTATATGAAATTTGATAAATACAGAGATTGACTTCATGATGTGTTTAATATAATAAAACTAAATTGTATATTAGAAAAAATTTGGTAAAACATAAATTCGGAATATATGTATAGCTAGATAGGTAATAATGTATTGGTTTATTCTTTAATAATTTAATTTTCATAATTTACACAATTTTATCGTAGGTACAATAATACCTAGAAAGTTGCATGTTTTAGATGAATTTCCAAATTTATGCATGAGAAATGAATTAACTCGAAGGAAGTGTAATTTATATTTAATGAATTATATTATATTTCAATTTTTTAATCATTCATTATTGCCATACCATATTAAGTGAAGAATTTAAAAAACTTTAAATTTTAAAAAGATATTCGTAACATACTAGAAATACCTACGTTTTTCTTCAGGAGCTATATCTTCTATAAGTTGTTTCAAGACCTTAATTCTACGATGAGCTGTAACTACTAAACGCAGTCTATCTCCTAAATCTTGCATTTCTTGAACTTGTGCGAATGTTCCGGTACTATATACATCACTAATTGATTTTACTAATTCTTCTTCCGAATCACTATCTTTTTTCAAAAACAACCCTATATACGGTTGATTTAATTTGACTTTTCTTCTAATTACGTCTATAAGTAAAGGATTTGTAACCTAAAAACTTGAATCATAATAATTTTTAAAATAAAATATTTATTAATTTTACTTCAATAATTTTCATGAATCTTGGAAAGACGGGTGTTCTTCGAATAGCTACTAAAGGTAAATGTGGCCAAACTTCTGGAATAGCAACAGTTGCAGGAACTTGCCCTTGATTTTCTCCTTCATTTATAGGTTGTTCATCATCTGGTTCCTTTTTGGTGCTAAATGCTCTTATATGATACGGAGCAATTGAGGCAATATTGTATCGTGAATTAAAACTTTGAATATTCCATTTTGATTTAACATTGTTGATTAAACATCTATTAGTGCATTTTCTTGGAGTTAATAATAAACTATTTTTTGAATTAAGTAAGCGGATGCCTCTTAGAAGCAAACTCATATTTTTATATTTTCTATTTTATGATGAAATAATATACTAAAATAAAATTCACAAAAACAAAAGAAACTAAGTTACAATGTCCTTGCTAAATTAAATAACTTTCGAACAAAATATTTTGGGGGTTATGTTGTTTTTTTTTTGTACAGTATGTGAAGTTTTTGACATTCAACGGTGTAAAGTGGTTTTTAGAGACATCTAGGGGTAAGACTAATAATCTACGTGATAATACAGTTTTCCATATTTGTCGTAAAATGTCACTACTGATGATTTTTTTGTTCATATTTTTAATTTATCAGCCCTCATTAAAATTTTTTTTTTTGAAATAAAATTAAATTGATAAAATTGACGAATTGGATTTAAATTTTTTTCCAATAAAGCGTAAAGCTGGTAATGGTATTTGAATTTTCTTTTGAACTGAATATAGGTACTTTCTTTTGAACAGTATAAGTGGATTATCATAGCTTCAGAAGATTCTTTTTGAAATTTTTTCTCAATTGGATCTATTAAATTTAATGTGAGTATGAATTTTGATTTATAAGAAAAAACTTGTTAAAAAACTTCATCATTTTTATTTTAGTTTCAAAAATACAAGGTTTTCTAAAAAAATTGAATAATTTTAATAATTTATAAAGCTTATCGAATGTTTTTTTTTTACACAATGTACAAATTTGTAAAATTTATATTATCATTAGATCAATCAATCTTATTTTATTTTACTAAATTAGTTAAAATATTTTGTATTTACTGCAATATGAAACTATAAAAATTTTTAAATATTAATGGAACAGTTTCATCAGATATGAAATTTCTTTCAGGTTTGCTAGACTTAAAAATATTTACTGATGGAGGCTGTATTATATTAATCGTCCGATTGGAGTAATTTAAGAATCTTTTTAAATCTAAAGGTGACTCATAATGTGTATATGAAGTAATTACGATTGGACAAAATGCTTTTGCTGCTTCTTTAATTGTTAATGGCCATGTATCCATATCTTGGAATCCAGTTGACCTATGTAGTCCAGGATTGTAAAATGATACTAAAAAAAAGAACGAAAAATTAAATAGTAAGTAAACAATTTAATGTTAGAAACTCAAACAGATAAGTATTGCGATTCTCTTACTCAAATTAGGTTTAGTATATGATTTTTCTGCACAAAATTCATGATATAACATTTTCTCAAACTGAAGTGTAACTGTCCGATTACTTTTCTTACATAATTTACATAATCTAAATACAAAATAAATAAGTACATATAGATGTTCATATAAATTTATGTATTAGGTAGGTACTTACTGTAGTTTGACTAAATTATTTGAAAACTGATGTTTATAATTAAGTTCCGGTCCTACGAATTGCAGTGTGAGATGTTTTAAATTTGGTAGAAGATGTAGAAAAAATGATTCCCATTTATTTAACAAATCAAGCTCAAATTCAATTTCGGCACCTATACGACGTATGAGAACAAAATTATTGGAGGCAAAATATTGTAACTATTCAAAATATAAATAAGAAACAATACGTGATATTAGATTAAAAATATTAAATAGGTTAAAATTAAGAATTAAAGTCGATACAATTTTCCTAGAAAGGCGGTCTTTAGTTATAAACTAAGTTATACCTATAAAAAAAACAAAATTTTTTCCGAATTTGAAATCAACCAATACTAGCGAGGATTACAAACAAGAAACCAAAAATTAAAATAATTTACCTATAATATGAATAACTAATTCTTCTTGATTTAGTTTTGTCGTCAATTTTAATGCATACCATGAAGTTAAAGGTCCAGATGCTGCTAAAGTAAGCATTGAATTTGAAGTTTCTTCAATGATATCTAAAAATAATC
Source organism: Condylostylus longicornis (assembly GCF_029603195.1). Taxonomy (NCBI): domain Eukaryota; kingdom Metazoa; phylum Arthropoda; class Insecta; order Diptera; family Dolichopodidae; genus Condylostylus; species Condylostylus longicornis. The sequence goes on along the minus strand of NW_026578052.1, from coordinate 978,920 downwards.
ATATTTTTAACTTAAAGAATTTTAAGTTCGAATTTTAGTGCAATCTGTTTATTTTGTAACCCAGTTTTCTAATAACACATTTTATGTATAATTAGTTCTTACCTAAATTTAAAGCTTTAAATATTTTTCCCATTGTTGGATTTGAAAATTTGCTTTCATTTTCGCTTAATATTTTTGTTGGAAATTTAGGTACGATTATCCCGTTTTTTTCTTGAACAATATGAATTTTTTTCAATAGGGAATAAAAATTACACCATATAAAATGAGATTTGTTAAAATGTTCTAGTTTGCTTCTACAAAATGCAATCTAACAAAAATATACAATAATTAAATTTATTTGCTGATTAAATGATTTCTTAATTATATGTATGAACTTACTTCTCCGCAATAATCACAATTTTTTAAGTTTTCATTTCGGCACTCCCTGCATTTATTGGCTCCACATAATTTAGGGAATAAAATTGCTTCTTTTTCATAAGGTGTTATTTGATTATTAAGCATTGCTTGACACATATTTAGTGTAACTACGCGATATGTTCGAAATTCATCATATGTTAAATTTGATGTACCACTATATAAATGTCCTCCTAAAATAAAAATGGAAAAGGAAAAGTTCTGTGAATAAAATTCTATGTTTAAGATTACAAAGGATATGGAAATTTGTATGAAGCATCAATATTTACTGGTATTAAGGTAAATAATAAGCAGCACTTTTTTGATAAAACTTTCAACTGAAAAAATAAGGTTCGAAATTATTCTTTCGCGTATATCTTATAGCTTACTAAAGTTACGTCAACTGTTTGGCTATTGCATGCATTGCCTATTGCATATCATATAACTGATCTAATTTTCAAAAAATCACTTTTTGAATGAAATTGAATCTTTAGTGCAGTAGTTCTTGTATGTAACAATTTCGTAAAACAATGATGAAATACCGGAAATTTGTACAATAATGTATATTTTCGGTGCTTCTGGAAATGTGCAATTAAACAGGTTTTAGAATTTGCTGAACATTTCAGAAATTGCAAAAAATATGATTATATGTATAATATAATTTTGAAGGGATTGAAAACTTAATCCAACTATCTACATATTCATATGTTCTGTTTGTCCTCTAATAAATTCAATATTAGAGCATGCTAAAACATATTTGGGTAAATTTAACCGTGTATGTTTCTCCTACGCATTAATTTCTTTTATAAGAACGAATAAAACACAATAAATTCTTCATGTTTAATATTCTTATAAAATGAACAAAAAAAAAAAAATAAAGACATCGCATCGCACTCATTTCAAAAATAATGTTTTCTTAGACTTATTAAATTGGTATTTGATTTTATTTCAAATATTTTACAAATAGTATAAGATAAAAATCTGTTCTTCTTTCAAATAAATTTTTTCTAATTTAATTTTCTGCGGTTTTTTTGTTTTGTTTTCGTTAATAAATTAAATTTTATTGAACATTTTTCTTTAGACATTTTTTTCGCCAATTAGATTTTCATTCATTATTCTTAAAGCATATAAGACTCATATTTGTTTTGTTTTTTTCTTTTAGCTTTGACCATGCAAACAAAAATTTGTCATTTTGGGGTAACATGGAACTGTATTCATATAGCATAATTTGCAATATACTTAATATTTTGAGACCATCAAAAATTTTTATTCGAATTTCTATACTCTGCTTGCCGGTTCCGATTTAGAATGGTTAATTTGAAGGAATTGAAATCATCGAATGTCGCGTGGTTATTAATTTTTGAATATGTATAATTCATTAATAAAAATGGTTTAAGCTAAAATATTAATGCATTTAGGTTTCAAATTTGATTATAAAAAAACACATGTCTATTTATGTTATACCCGTAATGATAATGATCATATATCGTCAGAGAAAAATTGATATAAAATTATTTGGCGATAAGCCAATAATTTGCATCGAATTGAATGCGATATTCAGAATATATACGCATATTTTATATATGTATATTTGTATATAAAATAAGAAGAAAATATCCCAACTTTTCTTAAATATATTTCTTTTTAAATTGAAATAAACATAGAGCAACGACATAATAAATTCAATTTTCAGCATCTAGACAAAATTCTATATTTATATACATTGAACATTTTAAAATTTAAATATTAAATAATATATTTTAAGTGAATTATAAAATGCCTATGTAATAATTTTGTTTTTTTATATTTAAGTTTTGCAAAAATAATTTTGTGTACACTAATCTTTGTGGAATAATTATAAAATATGGTAGTATAATAATTGTAATCTAAGTTACATTTTCATAATTCCAAAATCATGAGGATTAAGAGAATTTTGTATTCTATATTTATATTCTATGACTAAAATTATATTAGGAATTTAATCTCTTTATTAAGTTATTACTATTTTATTTTTGTTATTACATTTAACGAATTAAAAGTACTATAATAATGCGTAGCATATTTATTAATAATCTTACGTTCATTAGCAATTTTCAAAGATGCTGTTACTGGCTATAGTTTTGATATTTTAAAGATACTGCTTTGCAGTCTAAGAAATTCTTTTTGAACATAATACACAGTAATCAAGTACATATTAAAGTTTGACTGCATTTTAATTAACACAAATTGTTTTACGGGATATGCAAATTTTTGTAAAAATTAACACGAGTTTTTAATATATTGCTTATAATGTAAGAACATATACATATTATTATGTATATAACATACACATGTAAGCAAAATGTACAAATTTTAAAAAAAGAATTTTAAATATTTTAAAATTGGAAAAATTTAATTAGTGGAATAGAATATTCGCGCTAAAAAATCATTAACATATTATTTTGGTTTGATTTGAGTTGTGACACATTAATGTGTCGATAATGATTCTGTACATTTTGTATAAGTGATCTTGCATCTGCATTCTATATATGTGCCTATATTAATATGTATTTCAAATCTTGTAACCCATAAAATTAATTGGCCCTCAAGTCTACGGGAAAAACAAGAAATATGTAGTATAAAAGAGGAAAATGAAATTAAAAAATAAGGAAATATAAGTAATGTATTTTAATAAATATAATTTATCTAAATGATATTATGGTTCATTAGGCTTCAAAATGCTCTTGGTAATGGTTTGATATATTGTTTATACAATTTGGTATTTTTTTTTTTTAATTTTTTTTTTCAGAAGAAGATTTATAGGTAAAATAATTAGATATTTTTATTTAATTTTATAATATAAAATTTGATTTATTTATTATTAATATTGACATTGATTTTATTCATATTTATGTATACACATACATATGTACACATTTAATAAACGTGTATATTGATTTTTGAAATAAAAAATTGTTATTTTGGAATTGTTATGCATTTGAATTGCATTTGAAATTTTAGAAAATTTTAGAACAGGATCTGAATTGTCGCAAAATTCTATTTCCTTTTTTTTATTTGAAAAAATAATACAAAATAATTAATAATTTAAGTCTTACATTTCTTTAGGGACACAAATCAAAATTATATTTGTTTTTGCATTGAAGTCAAGTTGTAGGCTATTTTGATATTTAGAAAATTATGACTAAAAAGTGTATTTAATTTGCCTGAAATTCATGATATTTTATTGTTAAGTTTAAATGTATATATTTAAAAAATAAGAGAAATCTACACATCTAACCAGTTATAAAAATTTAAGTTCAAAATTTAATGCAAATTTTTGAATACACTTTTTCGTAATTTTTATTTACACAATATTCAGTAGAGCATTGCATTTTTTTAATGGAAACTCTAAAATTATGGAATTTGTGCCGGTTTATAAAGATATTTAGGCTAAATCATATGGCAAAATATGTAACATTGAGCGTATACCTTCTGTACTTGCATAATTTATTCAGCAATTCAAATTGTATATCAGCTGAAGAGATTAGTTGACATTAGATCTGCATTTTTGTATACGCATAGATTATTGATTTCCTGTATAATCATTGTAATTACAATATTGTTCACAAATTATTTTCCATTACCTCTTTTATTAGCAATTTCTTGTATAACATCACAGAATTCTTGGTGTTCATAATCAGCTTTAGCATGCTCCTTTGAGCAATAATATATTATTTTACATTTATCACAATTAAAATTGATTGGAGTAACGCGACAAAGCTAAAAAGAAAAAAAAAATGTTGAAATTTTTTTCATTAATACTTGTTACATAATTAATCTTTTTTAGATATTTAATAATATTTTATGGGAAAACTTGTTTTATCGTGTGTACCACATACATTACAAACAGATGAAAAATAATATTTTCTTCCTTTAATTGTTGGAATTCCAAGAATAATTTCATTTTTATCATTTTTTTCACATTCAATTGTATTTTTTAATTTTTTATTTAATTTTTCTGTTTTATTAATCTTATTAATTTTCATTTTTGTAAATTAAATTTTTATTTTCTTTTAATTATAAAATTTAAGTTTTCATTAAATTTTTAAATTATTTCAACTAAATCAAAATATTTTAGTTCACAAAATGTATTTTTAATGAATTTTACTATTGTCTTCTTTATACTAAATTATAAAAGTAAAGGAAAAAAAATAATTTGGCATATGGCCATTAAAAATTAATCGAATTAATTATGATGAACCGCGTTCTTTTACTATACGTCCGCAGATAGAAAAGTTTCTTTCTAAATGACACTTGAAATTTGTATTTTTATATTTTGTACATTGAAAAGCCAAAGTAATTTTAAAGAAGGAAAATTTTAAAAGATTCGGAAATTGATGGCATAGTATTAAAATATTTTACGAGGTTTTATTATAATTTATTTAAGATCTAATTCTTTGTCAATTTATTCAGAAATAAATGAAATTCGGATATCAAATATGCAAAATTACTTAATTAGAATATAAAATTTAGCTAAATGGGTGCTGATTTTTGTAATGGTACCTGTTAAATTACAGTTATTTTCATGTCAAAATTAATTTATACGGCATAATTCAGAATTTTCAAAAAAGTCTTAAGGCAATAAGGTAATAAAATTTGTCATGACTAAATTACTTTGGCAATAGGTTTTTGTTCTTTCCCGATCTCCATAGGTATTTTATTAGCACATTATAATGCACAAATTCAGCTTGTATGAATTGTAGTTGCTGAATAATGGATTTCTACAATATTAAATTCAGGATTATGTGTACAAATGTATTTCTCAATATTCTTCAATAAAGAATTTTAGTTCATAAATAAATTCATTATATTCTATAACTGTAAGAAATTTTATAAATTTTTAAATACCTAAATTCCTCTATTCTAAAATTTGGACTCGCTTTTATTTAAATTTTACATTAATTTTTATGTTTTTTTAAAATATACGACGTTTTTTGCAGCGAAATGCTATTGTTATATTAATTGTTGTTCATAAAAGCTTTCTAGCTTTAAAATTTTTAATTTTAGAACAACATAATTTGTCGTTTTTTATTCTTAAATTTATTGTATGAGAAACAGAATTCTATGTTTTGGAAAATAAAAAAAAAAAGAGATTAATTATAAAAAGAAATGTCTTTTCATAATACAGGGAGTGCGTCAAGTAGACAATATGAAAAAATAATAAAAATAAATTTTATTTTAAAATAAACTAAAAAGCTATTAGAACAAATAAATTAATGTGCAGAAATAAAAATTGTTCTAAACATGAAATGCTTAAACTTTTATGCAATGTAAGCTTTAACAAAAAAATATAAAAAAAAGAGCAAATAAACATCAGCTATATTTGGAGATTAACGCTTAGATGCTGTCAGATGCAATGAATTCAGCTTAAGCTTTGAAAACCTTCAATCGTTTATTTATTATTCAGGTTTAATTTTGATTCCCCATTTTCCATCAAAATGCAAATTTGCGTCAATTTGACTTCCCTATTAGTGCTACTTAATTGCTGAATAAAGCAAATCGTAAACGTAGATTGATAATGGGGAAGATGGCCACTTTCGAATTTTTTTTTGTTATATTATATAATAAAAAAAAATTTTAATTTTTTGAATATTATTCAGAAATTTTTCATTATATTTTTTATTTATTATACAATTTTTATTTAATAATTGCACATTCAATTTCTAATTTCAAGTATTTATATTGTATTTGTGTATGAATATTGTATATCCTTTTTCACATAATATTATATATATATATATATATTATTGTATATTAAATTTTAAATTATATACTAATTTTATATGGCTGTACAAGTGTAATAAATCTTGACTACAAAATTGTGGTAATACTGCTCTAATACACAATTCAGCTTATGAGTTGCAATTGCTGAATTGTATATTAGTAGCGTATTGTTACAATTTTGAAATCTGGAAATCTATCTTAATTAATTATTATGTATAACTATGCATTTAATATAATTTTTTCAAATTTCATTTTTCTAAATAACAATTTTAGATTAGATTTTTTTTTTTACAAATTTTTTTAATACCTACTTATTTACATTAAAGAATAAAGTAAAATTAAAGAATAATTAAAAATGAAGTTTAAGTTTTATATAGTGTATATCTATGTATCTTGGTTCAGTTTTTGCGAAACAAATGCGTCTCTTTTTAATTTAAAAAAATAGAGTTGTTAAATTACAATAAAAATTCTTCTAAATTAAACCTACTTTATATACTAATTTGCTTATATTAACTTTAACACATAATAAATTTATTGTGCATTAAAAACAGATTCAGGATAATAACTAGGCGCATTGAACATTCTTGGAAAATTTACATGATCCAGTTGATTCATTGGTAATACTGACATAATGTCCCTGAAAATAATAAACATATAAAATATTTTAGTAAGATTTTTAAAATAAATAGTAAATAAATAAAAAAACAATTAAGTAATATATTTAATGACTTCTAAGTACTACTTAAACTCTAAAGTACTACTAAATAATTCAGCAACTGTAACTCATAAGCTGAATTGTACAAAACTACCATATTGTTGCAATTTTGAAGCCCAAAATTGCTAGAACTTATCATTAGTTTATGTAAGTTTAAAGAGGCCGTTAAATTTTTAAGCAATCTTTTTCGTAGTCAAGGGAGTCGAACTGAATGCCAAATCTTACGTTAGCTTGACTTATTAAGCAATAATATATTGATTGCCGAATAAAGAAAGACGCAGATTCGTATTTATTTAGGTCTTAATCTAGTAATCTAGTCCAGCTAATCGTAAATCTAAAAAAATTAATAAAAATTAACGGGGCTAACTAACATCTACAAAACTGATAGCCCATTTCGTATCATGTAGGAAGGGCCCGTTTTTCTCTCACAATTCCAAATTTTCACTTAACGGTATATGTTTAACACTATTTCTATAAGTTAACTTGAATTTTTTGATTGATTAACGAACAAAACTTGGTAATTTTTTATTGATGGAATGCCCAAAAATGTGTTTTTCTTTTGCAATTTTAAAAATAGAAATATAAAAAAATCAATTTAAAAAAAAAGAGCAAGTATAAACTCCTTTGAATAATTTTTTTTTTTAATTTTAATTTGCTGCCTTTTAAGATTTAAATATGTAGCTCTAAATCCTATAAAATTCCAAGATATACAAGAGAAAAAACAATTGCTTTGTAAACATGTGTACGTAAATAATTAGATGAAATTTGATCCACTTGTGCTCTCACACTTCATAGATCCCTAAAAACAATAGGAGGTCCACGTGCGTGTCGCTCTTTCTGAAATATTATATTCTATGAGAAATGGTATATGGTTTTCATTTGAAAAAGTATTTATAAAGTATGTATACATTTAATGAACATATTTTATATTCTTCTATATACAGTAAAATTTAATTATAAAGAACAGTCAAATTTTTCAAGTTGAAAAAATTAAATGTTATACTGCAAAAACCAATTGTTTACCAATATTGTTGAATAGAATTATTCGAATATATTTTACTGTTTCTCAAACAATGTATAAATAAATAAAAGCTTGCTATTTGTTTCAGCCATGTTGACAGTCCGAATAATAGTGAGCTTGAACATTACTTTAAAGTTATTATATAGTATTTGAAAAAATATTAATGGTATATACAAGAAGAATTTCTCATTTAGGGATCTATCCATTGGTTGAAGAGAGGACCCTTGTAGATTATTTTCTTAAGGGTTGCGACAGTGAAATTTCTTGTTTGCATCGACCATCTAGTATTAACTGCTGTTTTGAAAAATAATATTAATTGTGTATTTGGTGATATTTTGGACGACATATTTAAAAACTGGTGTAAAATATAATTTTGTCATGGCGATTTGAAAATCCCCTGTTATAAACCAGTTTTATCTTATATTTGAAAAGTATTGAATTTTAATATCGTAAAGTTCCTGTATTCCGTGAAGAATTTTAGTAAAATATTTGGCAATTACAACATAAGAATTTTAATTGATTAGGATGTTTTTGCAAATTCTTGTAAATAGGTAACTCTGAAAATAGTGTATGTATGCAGTTTTCCTATCACTGCTGTTGAAATTGAGCTGTAATAATTAAGAAACCGAAAGTTTTAATACTTCTATAAATGAATGACAGCCAGTAACAGCAGCATGACAGTATATTAACATATTTTTTAATATATGTACTTGTTGTTTTATGTTTAGGTCTTATATATTTCCCTAATTTTTCTTTATTTCGAATGGATTTATGAGATTTTATTTTTCGTTTCCCAAACAATATGTTCTGGACCATTTAATTTTCTTAGAAAATAATTTAAATGTTTTATTCATGCTTGTTGTCCAAAAATAGTTGCGTTTCGGTCAACCCAATGTTACTCAATAAATTTTATGATTTTTGTAAAAAAAAACAAAAAAATTTCATAAAAAATTTACAATTGGTAGTTCTTAAGTAAAAAATAAGAAAAAATTAAGAAAAGAACAAGTTGATTTTTTTTACTGTAAAAAAAATGTTAAAAAAGTCACGTTTTGTTCCTAAACATTAAAAATTGCATGGGCCACTACTGAAAAAATGAAGAAATAAAAATTATGGATAAGTAAGGATTTGGCAAAATTAAAAAAAAAAAAGAAAATAGCCGCATTGCGTACAAGAAATTTTTTTGTTATTTCTGTTTTAAAATTTCTAATTTTTATGGAATAAGTAATTAAAATTTTATTTTGTATAATTTTTTTTCATTTTTATGAACTTACGGTCTCTGTTGTGGTGTTCGATCTCTTTGTCGTCGATTCTTAAACCAATTCGATACTTGTGTTAATGTTAAACCAGTTTTTTTTGCTAATGTTTTCTTTTCATCTGGTGTCGGATATCGATTTGTTGTATAACAATCTTTTAAAGCATTTCGACTTCTTTCTTTAAAACAATAAACTGTTTCTTCACCATCCCATATTGTTTTCGGTAATGGATATTTTTTTCTTAATCTATATTTATCAACAGCACCTAATGGTCTACCACGAACTTTTTCTGCTTCTTTATAATGTGCTTTAAACCATAGATTTTGTAATTCTGTATGATATTTCATTGAAAATGTATGTGATTCTAATAAATTGTAAAGTTCATGAAATAAACCACGATGATAAGCAACTATAGCACGAGCTCTGTAAATTTAATTTAGAAAAAAAAAAATATTATTTAAGAGTATAGAGTTATCAAAACAAAATAAACAATATTCGGTATATTTCAAATAAAAATTGAAAAAAAAAAAATGTGCTCATTAAAACTTTGCCTGTCCGTTCGTCTATCGGCTGTTTGTTTTATTTGTTTTTAAGCTATACATTGCTCTACATTCTACATATATAATTTCAAGTCTCAGAATTGACTTGATTTATTTGTTATATATGGTCGGTTTTTGATACATTTTTAAAGAAAATTTTCCCTTATACGGTAACGCTGATAAAACTCTATAGAAATATTGATAAACATTTTATTATGTAAAAACAATTTATATCTTGTCCCCCCTCCTATCGCTCAAATTTTGTAAGCTGTCAATTTTCGGTCAACTCTTTATTTGACACTATAAGCTCTATTAAACTTTTATTAAAGTAAAATATAACAATAATCTCTTTTATGGAATTGTATTGCCATAAAAGCAATATGCGTTAACTATATCAACTGCATATGTTGTAACAGCAATGCAATTCCGGCTATAAAAATTCTTGTTCTAAATTCTCCTAAATTTATGCAAATTTATATAGTAAAAAAAGAGAAATATTTCAATATAACTGACCAATATGTTATATATCTGATTTTATATACTAGTACAAACACTCAATTCAAACTATTCACAGGAAATGTGCTATTTTACAAGCCATAAAAGCGCGATCGGTTACATTTTTTGTTTATTTTGATATTAGCAAACTAATATTTACCTTAAAATACTTTCATTTGTTCTTAATAATTCATTATTTGGTAAACTCCATAAAAATGTAGCTAATTTTTCTACATCACCTTTCTGTTGAAGTGCTTCGCACATGCATTGAACCTGAAATTAAATAAAATTTTAGAACTCATTTGGATTTTTATATTATAATTACCATTTACATATTTATATAACATTGTTTTTACATACCTGATCAGGACTAAACATATTTAAACATTTTCTACCGATATCAAAATTAATTGTTGAGTTTTGTAAATTATTTAAAAATTGATGATTATTTGCTGTTCTATTTGTAATTTCTTGCATAATACTACCAGGTGATTTACAGTTATTATTTATATGATTATTATTAATGACTGATGTATTATTGTTATTATTATTATTATTACTATTATTTTGATTATTTCCATTTAAATTTGTTTGATTATGATTATTATTATCATTTATATCATTTTTAATATCACCAACATAATTAATATGATGTTGATGAATATCTGATGATGATGTTGGACTTGATTTATCAAAATCATTTCCATTAATATCATTTGATTGATGCTGATGTTGGTGATTATGTAGATTATTATTATTATTACTAGTATTGTTGTTATTGTTATTGTTATTATTATTGTTATTGTTTATGTTATGTTGATGATGTTGACTATTAAATTTTCTTTCGAATTCATTATTATTTTCAATATTATTCGAAAATGTTTGAAGTTTTTCAGAAAAAAATAATGTTTTACATGAAATATTTCCTCGATAAACTGAAATGAAATAAAATGTAAAAAGAAAATGTAAAAAAAAAATATATATTTTTAATATTTTTTATTTGATTTGTTTATACAAAAAGCACCTATTAATTTTTTGTACATATATGGTGTAGGATTAATTTCAAATTAAAAGTGCATGTTTACTTTTTGATAGTTTTTTTCTGATTAAGTTCTGCAATATTTTGTATTTACTAAAAGGCTGTTTCAAATAGAGAACTCAGAATTGGAGTGGTTTAAAGCAAAATACAAAATTGTTTGAGATTTTACAATTAATTTGATTACAGGTAGGATAAATTTAGCTGGATTTGAAAGTATAATCACTATATTTATCAGTAGATGAGATATTGATCCGATTTTGGTTAGTATGTTTTTATATTATTAATTCTTTCCAATGATTCTAAAAATTCACAAATCATATGTGTTTGTATATTTGTGTGATTAATCATATATTTTTTAGTTCTAAGGTCTAAGTATATAGATTGTAAGAAAAATTCCTGATTAAAACCTATTTTAAGCAAGTACTTTATATACAAATATCAAAATTTTCAGGTTAAATTCTCGACATGGCCCAGACGTTTGAAGTTCGTCACGAAGATTTGTTATTATTTCAATGTAAGAGATTAATACATTTACAATTCGTGGGGATTATTTGAATCATATTAACTAAAAGATTTTTTCAAATTAAGCTAGACCAGAAATCTCTTGTAACTGATCAGTTAAGGGATGCAACTGTGGCTTCATTTGTTGACGATAAAGCTATATTGGCAGTTGGACCTAATGTTCAAATATATACATAAATATTACAAGAACCAATTAAGTAATAATGCAAGTAAATTGACGAATAAATGGAAAATAAAGCTAAATGAAAGTAAATCTGTACATGTAAATTTCCCAAGCTAAAAACTAGTAAACCACAATTAAATTTGAGTGATATTAGAGTAACCCTCCGAAATAGAACAGTATATCTAGGAATGACTTTGAATTTCAAATCCATAGATTGAAGGAACACGTCAAGAAGCAAAAAATAGAATTAGAAAACAAATATAGAGAAAAGTATTGAATCCTAGGTCGAAGGTCTAAACTGACAATGTACAACAAAGGCAGCTATGGAATGTGCCAAGCAAACATTTGTCAAACAAATTTTATATCAATTTAATTTTTTTATTTTTTTGAAAGAATTTCATATTCTAAAAAATTTGTTTTGCTTATGCAAACTCTCGAAGTACAAACTACACATTTTACTCTTGAAAATCTAATATTTCAAAAATGTACGACAGTGTTCTATAGATGCATGTTAATTGACACCTTTTTTTTTAATTATTTTCAAACTTTATGTTAAAGCGCATTCTTCATAAAATGAATCATAAGTCAATTTCTCTTCTTGTAACCAAAAAATTTTGCAAATTAAATAATTTTTATAATTTATATAATTAAATTACAATAAATGAAAATACTTTAAATATTATAGATTTTCAATATTTTTCTTTAAGACACCTACAATAAAGAAGTGTTCAATTAAAACTTGAAATATAATGCTTCAGTTCAATAAAATTAAAAATATTGAATTTCATTAGACAGTTTTTTTTTCTGATCTAAAAATCCACAATGTTTTCATCATTCCAAATTTTAAAAATCTTTTACTCTTTTATTTTTTAAATTAATTCAATGTTAACACGTTAATTAATGAGTCACTTTTAATTGTATACGTAATTTAAAATAAAAAATGCGTTTTTTCTTTTTAATATTAAAGCTGATTGGCAAAAAAATTTTAAATATAATTGTATAATTTTGGTTTCATAATTGAATTATAATACAATTAATATTAAATAAAATCATTTCGGTAAATATACATTTACACAAATGAAAATTTTTGTTGATTCGAAAATGAACAGTATGTTATTTATTATGAGAACTATAACACGGATTTAGTTATGAATAGAAGAGAGGCTTTATAACTTTACAAAAATGAAAGCCTTAAAATCTTAATTCTTTATAATAGAAATTTAAAGGTTTCTTTTAAGAGATTTTACTTAAATATTTCATATTAGATTACTGTAGGTTTTTATTGCTTATTATAAACTTATAGATCAAATTGTTATCAAATTCATATTAGGCTCATATTTTCTTAAAATTTCATGAAAAAATTCTTTGTATCAGAGTTCACATCTCTTGATAGTACATTGATTATATTTAAGCAAATTATAAGTTACTTAATATTAAATTTTTTCTTGCGTTTAGGAACATATTGTGTTTAAAATTTGAATTCAGTGTCACATTAAATCGAAAATTTTTCTAAAGCGCCTATCGAAGTAAGTGTATGTCCTTACGGACTCAAACAATACAGAATATTGACCAGTTTACTATGCAGAATATGCATTTTTATAACACGTTTTGTATAACTTCAATAAAATCAATCTGATGAGTTGGTTTTTGAGCGACATTATTAAAAAAAGAAATAAGTCTGCACTTTGTGAAGTAAGTACATACGTGTATACTAAAAGTATTTCTCAACTATTATCCCTATGGAGGCAAAGAACACATATTCCATAACAATTTTAATATTTAATATTTAAATTACAAATTATGTATGTTACACTAAATTTGTATAATTTGAATTAGTTAAAAAATTTCATTAAAAATTAATTATTATTTTACCATTATTATTTAAAATAAATGTTTGATTAGCTGTTGAATACGGTGATATTCCTTGATTTATTGATGTTGTATCCGATCCTGTACCACCGGAACTCGTTGAATCTAAATCACCTCCAATAGAAGGTGATAAAGTTGTATCCATTTTATTGATAATAATTTTGATGATTTTTTTTTAAACTTAATTTTATAAATTATTTGATTTTAAATTTTTATTTAAATTATGCAAAATATTTTATTTTTTACTTAGCACTTTATTTCAATTTTAAATACTCAATTAAATATTAATAATGCTTTTAATTTAATTATATGTATAACAGTTTCGATGATTATATGCACAATATTCTTCACACTTATTATTCGAAAAATATTCCTTTTTTGTTTTTTAATTACTCTTATTAAAATTTTGCACAGTTTTATTAAAACACAAAAATACTTAATTATGACCATACAAATTTGTTTATTTTTTAAATAAATTTCAATTTTTTATTAATAAAAAAAAAATGTTAGTGCATTACTGGCGGCGATTTTTTAATGCATATAAATAAATTTCCTTTTGTCTAAACTCAATTGAAATCCGATCAGAACTTTACGGACATTCGATAAGAACTAAATTCGAAAAAAAAAAAATTATGAAGAAAAACCTTGACAAAACAAAAAAAAAAAAAAATGTACTTGCTGTTCTTTTTTTTCTCTTGTTGTTTTTTTTTGTTTTTTTTTTGTTTGACCAATTTGTTTGTTTGTTTATTTTAAAAAATTAATACCTATATATATATATAAATATCTGCATATATGTTTATGTATAATAAAAATTTTGAGTATTATATTATATAGCAACGGTAAGATTTATTTAGGATCATGTGCAGACAATCACACATTCACAAGTCATAGCTCATTATAGCGCCTTACTTTACAACTACAATGAAAGTTCTATTTACATTTTATATTGAAATGCATACTTGCATATAGAAAAAGAAATTGAGTTAATGCGTTTTTGAAATATTGTGAAAAAAACGCTCAATTTGAGTGAAAAAACAGTGCCTTTCTGAAAAATGAAATTAAAATTTTAATATCATTTTTAATTTTTATATAATTATTATTTAAATATTTCTATCAATAATTATTATTTAATAAAAGCACTCAAAAACTCAAAATTCCACTCAAAATACTTGTTTGATTGTATTAGTGCACACTTATGAATTTATTTTATTGCTTTGATATCCTTTTTTATTGCGTGTTTGGGTAAAATTTCACCCAAATGTTTTTATAAATAGAAAGGTGTGTCCTTATTTTTGGTAGCCATTTTTATTTTCTTATTTGAAAATAGATTTTTTTTTATTAATAATTTTATTATTATTATAATTATGTGTATATGCATATAATGTATATAGAAAGAGCACATTTATTTCTCATAAAAGGAGAAAAAAAAAGTTTTCAAGGACTTTTTTAAAAATAATATAAAAAAAGAACAATTTCAAGCATCCGGCAAGGACATTCGTAGCAATTAGATTACATTTTTTTTCTTATCTTAAAGTAATTACAGGATTTAAGTGAATTTTTTCGATATTGTATGTTTAATAGTAAAATCGGTGTCAGCTAGTACATGTGTGTATGTCCCTACATTCGTATATGTATGCATAATTAAGTATCTCATGAGAATAAGGTTTTGAAAATATCAGATTGAAAATAATTTGATTCAAATATTCACAGAATAGAATAATTTGATGTTCAAACTTTTGAAAATAAAATTGATTGAAATATTGTGTAACTCAAAAAATTTGTTTTCCAATTAAATATAGCAATATTTGCAGCAATTTTTCCTTCTTCACAAGAGAGCGGATGAGATATTTTTGCCTTATAAAATTTTATTGTTTAAGAAATTTTATTAAATTTTTCATTTATCGCCTCTAGAGTGTGATTTATCTCTTTTTTTAATGAATTGATTTATAGGTAATTTCTTTTATTTGCGATTATTGTCAAAATTAATGAATAAGGTTGAATTCATGTTGGCATATCTTACTTAGAACTGTTTTTAGAAGTAAAGCTGATTCCCTTCAGTTTTTTAATTTTCTACTGTAGAATACCGCTAACAGAAGTAAACTTAAGTTTTAAGATGTGCCAACATGAACTTAACCTAATTTTAGGATATTATCAATGGAACGATTTATTACATAAGTAATAAGATCTTTTATATCCCTCTTTTAGTTTGGTAATACTACTGATCTGTATGTAGCTAAATAATGGAATCATATTACATTTATTATTTAATTTTGAAAAATCTATAATGTGTGCGCTTTATGCCATTATTTCAGTAACCCATTTGGCACATAATAAGTGCCAGCAACCGTATTATTGGATAATATTTTATTTGTTTTAAAATATTCTTGAAAAATATTAAACAAATCTAAATATTTTGATTATAATTAATTAAATACTATTCTAACTTGTATTTTGATTTGAATTGCGCGTGGCTTCAAAATTTATTTTTTTTGTAAATTAAATTTTATTTTCAAATTTTTGATACCTGCGCTATCATTTCGCCATTTGTTTTTCTGTCCTATTGCAATTTTTGAATGAAACATCAAAAAAATTTTCCCACACTTTAAAAATATGTCAACTTTTCATTTTCGAAAATAATAATAAGAAAATATTTTTTTAATATTTTTATTTCTTTTACTTTTTATTTTTTATTATAATTTTATTGCAATCATTTAAAGCATATACAAATAATAACACAAATATATGAAAGACGGGTATCAAATTCCACCTGAACAGCGTAAATTATATGAAATGTCTTTGAAAAAAAATTGGTATATTTTTGTATATATGTACATATGTACATGCATGTGTGTATAGTATATGAATATATGCAATACAAACTCGTGCATTCATAAGTTTAAGCGCAATTTCATTATTTTATACGGTAAATAAGTGTTTTTTTTTTAGTTTAAAAAAAAAATTAGAGGAACAAAAATGCATTGTAGTTGCAATTGATTTTTTTTATTTTTGTTTTTAACATTGTAAAGTACCATAAAGTAGCGAATTTTAATTAATGAATTGAAATTGCTATAATTGTTGTTTATTGTATTTTGTATAGATATAAAAATTAAGATCATACAAAATTTTAAAAGAATATTGACGTAGATAAAAAATGAGTGAATGCCTAAAATCAAAGATTTTATTTTTTAATTCACATTATCCATAAGTTTTAAGAATGAATAAATTTTTTATTAAAAAATTCTGTACGTTTGCAAAAATATTATGCTTTAAATCTGCTAAATATGCAATTATTCTATGCATAGTATGTAAAGTAGACGATACGATTTTTATTTGATACAATCACTTAGAAAGTTTCTAAGAGATTTTGAGAAGAGAAATATTTAATTTGTCACAATATGTGTAAGGATTTAAAATCTTAAAATTGGATTTTTAAATAGCTTTATGTGTTTATCGACCTATTGGCTTGTTTCCTATTGTTGAAACGTTTATTTTATGAACGGGTTTCTGCATGTATTAGATTTGCAGATTGGCAGGAGTCGACCTAAGACCAAGTCAGTGTAGTCATAAGAACTAATTGTAACACCTCATTTATAGAGCGCTTTCTATAGGCTTATAATTCCTGTGTAGTTACACAGTCAAGTAAGCGCGCGCTATCTCGTACAAGCCCGAAAGTGTCACTACTCTAGAAAGTCAATCGCCTCCTTTCCAATGCCTCGCAAAAGCAGAGAATTCTGCTCAGTCAAATAACCGATACCATGCTAAAATCTATACACAAACGGTTAATAGGCTATTTTAATTTATACAAGCGATAACCTAATCTGCTACTCCCAATGAGGAGGTGAAAGTCTTCCTTGCTCTTCTGGAAGGTGGACAAGAAAGGAAGGACTTTGCCTGTCTTTTTTCCAACACCCGATCCAAACCTACTTGCTTCCGCTGTTTCCCCCCACACACTCCTCTCTTTCCGCTTCGCTCCTTCTTACAAACTTTTTTGTGACTCCTCGACGGTCCACAGAGAGGCTCTGCCCCAATAAAAATATTCGGCGTTTCATATTTTGCTTAAGCACCCATCTTTTCATTACCGTATGTACCAGCACATGTGCTGAGACACACGATTAAAAAACTTTATTCCTCCTAACAAGTTCCACTGGCGCCTGTTGACATTCCCACTCCAAATTCGATTTGATTTAATAAGAATTAAGTGCTCGAATCACCGTGGTTTTTTTACTGTGGTTTTTATCACTGTGGTTTTTTTTAACACATTCCTTATGAGAATGTTTTCACGTATGCAAAGGTCCAAGGAAAAAACCGTGCTTTTTAGAGTTGGATCCTTCGATATGTCATTCGATCTCTTACTTGTCTCTCCTTCATGAATATTGGTGTTGCAGTGAACGTCCTAAAATGGATACTGCGTATACTAGTGTTTGAGAAAGTTTGGCTTAGAATGTTTATAAAAACCCCCTGCAAATGTCGTAATGCAATCTATATTGTTGAAAAAGATTGCGAACATGTCTACAATTTTTATTCGTTAACTTTCTTTATGATCGATTCTAACGGATTTTTTAAAGCCTAAAATTTATAAACTAATATAGTTGTACGAAAATTCATTCAAAATTTGTTTCCAAACACAGCAAGTTTCTATGATGCTAGAGTATTTTAATATATCGAAGTTTTTCATATGATAGACGCCGAATTCTACTTTTATCCAACAATATTTCTTTTCATTTTTCACCCTTATATGTACAATTAATATCTTGTTAAAAAAATTGAACTATATTTCATTATTTGTCATCATTTGAAATTCTTTCACTTTTTGTTATATGCGCAAACAATAAAAATTACAAAACTTATTGCAAACATGACATAACAATTACCACAATAGAAAGTGACAGTCTTCTTAGGATTTGAATGGAAATTGAAAACACAATAATAATAAAAAACATTTCGCACATACATTGTGTAAATTGTGTATATCCTTCTTGCCCTTCACAAATAGATTATTTTGCAATATTTAGAGGAGTTTTCAGGAGAGGATCCTTTAAGGTTATTATCCCTACTTTTTTTTTTCTTTTTATTCTCAGACATGAAAATAAAAGGTAAAATGTTTTTAAAAATAAGAAATATTTTTTAAATACACATACTTACGTGCCTATATAATCACATTTAATCATTTTAACCATAACTATATTTGAACAGAATAATAAATGAGGGTAAATATAGTGCTTACAAGCAATTACACAATGTATTAAGTGTTATTATGCTGCGGATTGAAAAATATTGAATTGATGACACAATTGAATAAAACATACAGAAAATTATACTTACGCATACACTCGATTTTATGATCTTTTCTATTTTATGAATTTATGACACTAGAAATAGAGAAGCAGAAGCCTTTTTCTTTTCAAAATTTATAACAATAATCATAGATTTTAATATTAAGAAGGATATTTTTGTTATTTTCTTTTATAGGTGTGAGAGTTCGTAATAATGGAATATTATTAATAGAATATTAGAATATTATTAGATAAGGAAAACAAAATTATCGTAAAATCAATTGCCTTTTAATTTAATTTAACAAAAAAAATTAATAAAAAAGTTAACGTTACCATTCGTATAACTGTATTCGGTTTTCTTGCCGAAGCTTGTTAGCCATAATTTTCTTCAATTCTAACGAAAAACAACAATATCTATATTCTCCCAATATTTTCCGGAATTGCTGATACAACTAAAATAAAAATTTTGGTTGTCAAGACCAAGTATATTCCCAAAAATTTTAAATTTTTATTCAAAATGTTTGATTAAGAGTTCGAAGCAGTGCAAGAGTTATTCTTAACTTATTTTAAAAAAATTCTTGCGGTCTTAGCACACGTGCTGAACTTATTTTTTAACGTTCGCTTAATTATAATTTTTTTGCAATGAGTTCAAATCTAATTAATTCATAAAATAATTTGACATTTAATGTCATTTTTGACATTTGGACTGACAGACAACAAATTTCATAAAAATGTTTTCCTATTACTGCATCAATTCTTTTTTGCGTATAACAATATAGTAAATATTTATCACTGCAATAGTTATTACTTAATGTTGAACTCAACGGGAACTCTGCTTGAGGGAGAATCTATTGAATAGTAAACTCTCTTTTATAACATTTTTGAATAGTACATATTGTATACTATTGTATAAGGTTTGTGTTGTAAACGTTTTATAATGATAGAATAATTGAAAACCAAACAATTTATGTGCCTGCCTAAAAATATATACACTGCAGATTTTTTTCTGTTTATTCATTTTGATACTGTAATTCAACATATTATTTTCAAATGATCTGATTAGTTTGTATAAAAATTATTTTCCACAATATTAAGCAAATGAACATCCAAGATAGAAAACTTTTAAAAATCAGTTGGATATTATTTAAATATTAATATATTATGTATTAAATTATAATAGCACATAATTAGAGTTATTGAAAGGTGATTGCAAGAGGAGTGCAGAAAATATTTTAAAATTCAAAATGTGCTTTGAAGTGGTTTCATATGATAGTGAAGAAGAATTTTAAAGTCGATTGCGAATTCCATTCTTATTAGTGAAAAATAAATATAAAAATTTTCTAAAAATACAAAATAATTTTATGTCAATTACAAATTTGAAATATTTTTAAATCGTGTTGTTAAATGTTAATTAGCGTGATATTTTGAAAATAAAAAAAAATTACGGTTGAATAAAATTAATAATTGCGGCATAAGAACTTTTGCCTTTTATTTCATTTGCCTCCTAAAAAATTGTGGAATTGTGTTCTTAATTTATGAAACGGGCAAACTTTTTGTGATGTTTTTTAAATCTGTGAAACTTGCAAAAAAAAATTCTTTTGTGCGATCATTATTCTATGTGTGTTGTTATCATGCGTTTTGGCACTACAGCAAGGATAAGTGAATTTGGGTGCGTTTGAAAATTCAAATTGTAGTCATGTGATTGTCAAAAGGTCTACATACATATGTATAGTGGCATAACTGCGTAAACGTACATTTTAAATTTATTAGTCATTATGTGAAATAAAATCTTTCTTTACTATTTAATTAAAATAAGTCATAATTTTAATATTGTGTTAAATTACAAGGCATATCCTTTTTTTCTCTTATATAGCCTCTAATAAGCGCCCACAACATTAATATTCTTATATATGTAGCACAGAATTCTAAAATTAAGATAATTATATACGTAAATGCGTGAAATTATTTAAGGACAATATGACATAAGAATAAAGGAAAAAAAAACAAGTAATCAAACATTAATTTTATTCCCCGAAAATCCAATATAACCTCACTTTATTAATATTTTTAAATTTTAATTCAATCCCTTGGAGTGCTATTTAAAAAACAACAGGGAAGAATATAAGAATGCTGTATATAAAAAAAAGGAATAAATATTGGTTTTAAATTGTTGCATTATGATGCGTACTGAAAATATTGCTGATACACAAAATTCGATTCGTGTTACGGTAACAGTGTAGATGTGTTTTTAAATTAGAAATTGGGATTTGGTGGAATTAAACAAACACTCACGGGTTCTATTCGTGGAACTAATAATGTAGATTTCAAGCTATCGATTCTACATGAGTTGACAGTTTCAAATACGGTTGCACTTTTTTGGGTACGGCCTTCATAAGAGTGAAAGAACCTTTCAACAAAGTTATTATGTGCGGATGAGAACGGGATCCATTTAATAATAAACATTCTGACACAGTGAACAAGTACATTCATGCTATCGGTGATCACAGATCACCTTAAGCTGTTTTTGCGGTGCGGTACTTCACATCTTATGCACTTGCGATGACTTAGCTTAGGAAAAGGCTTCTAAATCTCGATACACCATTGGCCACGGTGATATATTGATTTAGATATCGGGCATCAAAGTTTAATCTATACAATCAGCAATCTATTACTCTTATATTTACTTTTGCCGTAACATTATATATGTATATATGTACTATGTTCGTATGCGTTAACATATTGAGGGTTCTTTTTTGTATACATATTAAAAATTTAACTGCATCATTACTTGCTTTCTAAATCTATCATATATATTGTGGATGTAAAACAAATGAACATATTTACGTGTAGCAAGTCCTGATGTAAAAAAACACCAAAATTATCATAAGTATCCTGTTTGTTATATAAATCAAAAATGATACACCGTTAAATAATAATAAAAAACATAAAGGGTGTACTAATTTTAGTGTTATATTGGAAAGGTTATGTTGTTCTTTGTAAGTGGTATTAAATCTAATTTTTTAGTGACAATTTGATGTATTTGTACTTTTGTACATAAAATTTGACAGATTTTTTGCTTGATTAGTTTGATTTTAAAAATATTATAAATTTAAACGTATGTAAGTGTATTACTTAACTGAATCTCATAATTTATAATGTGCATTAATATTATGTGTATATTGGTTATAAATTTGGTTTTTTACTTATAATTATTAAATGTAATTCTTAAATATTAACACAATTTGAAAGCAATGCTGTGCAGGTTACCCTTGGCAATACGACGGTTGGGACTAACCCTCCAAGGATTCGGTTATTATTATCAGGGGAAAATATGGAAAAGTGCTGTCGGATTTCCTACTGACGGCTTGCGATCTTCACTAGGGGAAAAAATTGAACGGGCTGCGGTCGGTATTGCTTTTTAGACAGGAGTGTTTGCTTCTCTGGCAGGGTTAAGTTTCTAGAAGTCACGTTTGATAAAGCACTTGCGAGGAATTCACATCTTGACACTGAGATTGGAAGGCCCCGGTTTTTGACCTTGCAGACATTCCGAGATGTCTCTGTGTCCTAAAATCATGGACTGAATGTAACAGTAACTGTCGATTGTTCGTTCAGTTTTTACACATACTTCTGTGGTCTTGTGTAGGAATACGTCCCACAAGACAACTTAGGATAAGTTCTCAAGACTACAGATAATCGATGTTTGAATATCACTTGTGCAATGGCAACGACGCCGATGTTTGAATATCACTTGTGCAATGGCAACGACGCCGATGTTTGGAATTGAGGACCTGTTATCTTGTCTCCAATGTATCTTGAGGTTAGCATAGTATGGCTGCGCAGAGAATCGCTGGTCTTGATATTCAGGAATGTGGCCGGCTGGCAAACGATCTAGATCATACTCTGGGTATGCCCTTGTAAATGTGTAGGCTAAGATTTAACTTCGACAAACCCTTCAAGGTGATGTTTCCCAGTAAGGAAAACTGGAAGAGGAAAGAACAGAATGTGCGAAAATCGAATGGTATGTGGACGCATCCAAAACTGGAGTAAGGATTGGATCAGGCGTCTTTGGGTTGAAAGTCTTAGCCTATCCAGAAGCTTGGGGCCGTTTTCCAACGTAAAAAAGTTCATGAACAAAACCATTAACTTGAATATTCTTAGATAGTCAGGCGGCGATTCAGGTTCTTGACTCTTACCAAATCAAATCGTATTTGGTGTGAGAATGTCTGCAGGTCCTAGTGGAACTTATAGGAGGAATAAGATTACCCTAAATGGTACATGTATATGTATTTATGAATGCTCTTGCGAGGTCGGGAGCGACGATAGCTTTCTTGAAAATTTTGGTACACACTAGGTATTTTTCATACCTTAAAAATGACGAGATCTCCCAAAATGAACAGCTCCTGTAACAACTGGGTTAAAAACTTAACGTAGAACTAGTGAAATCAAGCACTATGCCAGCGGATACTGCAGTTGCAACAGAAGTTTCGAAAACTAAGGCAATTTCAATCGGTATCTAAATACGGATACATATCCTATGGTACTATGTGTATTTTACTATTTATTATAACGGAGAAAAAAAGAACAAAAAATTCAAGTTTGTTTTTTGAATTTTACCCTTCAGATTTACCACCAAATAATCTCTGGAGATTAAAGTAGAGGAGGCAAGTTTTGTTTTTTGTTTTTTGAAGGGGGTGCGAAATTAACTTGTATTTCCTTAGTGTTAACAGTTTTATTAAATATAATGATAAGATCATTTTACAATTAAATTTGAACATTTCATTGAAAAAAACAACTGCGTTGTTTTTCAGAAAATTATACAACTTTTATTTGATTACAGATTTCATACTTTTCTCTTTTTTTTTCAAATTATTGAAAAATATGCCAATATGTTCAAAAATATTGGTTATGAATTTATTAATATAGTATATAAGAATGAGGATATCAAGTAGCTAATCAAGGTATATATAGAATCACTTAAATTAATTCTCATTACATTGATTAAAATTGATTTATGTTTCCTTTATAACTTAAAATATTTCTTATTCGGAAGTTCAATCATATTAGAATTAGTGAAATCTTTTAACCCCTTTTTAAGAGTTCACCTGTTTTCATGGTTACACATGTATTTAGTTTTGTTGTAACTTTTATAAGAACATTATTCTGGATGACTGCATTTGAAATTTCCATTGTATACATCAGTTATAAATCTGGAACACATGCTATAGATTAGTATAATTAAAAAATAGACTGTGGTTCATTTTATAAAATAATTTTAGTTTATGTATTCAATTTTTGTTTTGTTTTAGAAATACTTTATTTTTAGTTAATTAATTTAATTGACCAATGATGATATTAAATTTCAAAAATAATTATTGCTTTGCATACTATAGTTTTGTAAAATTTTAGGATAGCTATTTCAAATGTTGATATTTGATATTTTGCTCTTTTATTAAATAATTTAATTGAAATAATTGCATTCCTTTGAGAACGGATTTAGTTAAAATTTTATATGTACGAATAGAAAATTATTTTGGTTTATGGTTTTTGATTTTTAAATGTTATTGGTTCTGAATGTGTTTTTGATATGAAAATATTTAAGTTAAAAAGTATATGTTTTATTAGAAACTATTTATGATAAAAATTTATTGATGTTCAAAATGCCAACAATAATAGACTTATCATCACCAAATAACAACAGCAGATTATGTTTTAATTCTGTAAGAACTTCAGATTTCTTTAGATTTATGCATTCGTCGTTTCAATGTCTATGTGCATTGGGTAAATTAAATTCGCTGCTTTCAATTTTTATATCCGCTTACGACCGAATATTTTGAAGAATAATTTTGTAATTTTACCATTATCAACTCCGTTTATAATGCTAAGAGATAGAAATCTGAAGTATATGGTCACTTAAATATAATCTTGTCCCATCTATCTATAATAAATCTAAGGGGATTGTGAAAATTTATCTTCTCGCCATGAATCTTTTAACTTGGATTAGACTATATATAAAATCATTTGTTATAATGTCATATAACATACGTACAGATATCACAGAGTTGACATGATCAACTGCACATTTTTCATCACTTTTACTATAAAATTTGTAAATTTAGAATAATGTGATTTGCAATAAAACAAAAAACATAGGATTAAAAAATATTCTTCTACCTTCTACAACTATATGTATACCGGTTTATAAAATTAGGGTAAAATTTTAATCCTTAAAATAATTGCAGAAAACTAGATCAAGTCTATAATAATCGATTTTCTTATGAAAATTATTTTATCAGCAAATTTTTGATGATATTTTTAAACTATTCTTAAAATTCACTATATTAAAAATGCAATATGGTATTTAGAACTACATTTGTATGTCCCTTTGTATAAAATATTTAATCGTAGGAAAAAATCTTTAGTAAAATTTTTTTTTGTAAACTTTCATTTTTTATCAAAAATCTGTTTCCTCTTAGTCCTGTATATAAATTGACCATAAAGGTATATATTTGTAGTAATTCAGTAGTCCCAGCCTTTATTTATATCTATAGTGTTATTTATTAGAGTGTTGGCAAAGAATTTTAAGAAGAAAAAAGATGATGAGGATGTTTATTGTGTATTTTAACAGATTAATCGGATGAAATCCTTAAGATAACATTATTTTGAATTCTCCTTTCCAATTTTATTAATTATCATAGTTTCCAATCAATTTATTTATAATTATTTTATTAGGCTAGAAAAAAAAATTTATTAGATTAAAAAGAAAAATTCATAACCTAGAAAAAATAATTTCTAAGCGGTTAGATGATGAATACTTTCCCGCATTAAATTTTAATTTTATAATTTATTTAAAAAATTTTAAACTTTCTTAATTTGTACAGATATTTTCTGAAAAGTAATGAAAAATTATACTGGTGGAAAGTTTTACTTAAAATGATAAATTTTTTGGTGTAAACTGTTAAATACAAAAATGATTAGTCAAGGTTTACACTATCAAACTTTGTTCATAGGTTTTGTTGAATTTGATGATTAAAATTTGATGAAAGCTTCATATGTAAACGTTCGTGAATTTTTTTTTGACGGAAGAAATAGAACGCCATCTAACTCGAATCAATTAAAATTCATAATCATTCGCAATCATTAACGAAATGCTAGATAATTGTTCTTTTGTCTAAATTTTTTATGAATTGTCAAGGATGTTATCAGTACCTTAATTTTAAATTAACTACAATTAATTAAAAAATTGTACAAAAAAAAGAAGCTCCCTTATGTGCAAATAAATTTTTTGCTTTATGGAACAAATTTTTTTAAAGAAACCCATGTAAATTTTTGCATTTTCTAAAAGATTCTTGAAATTTGAATACTTTCCATAAAAAAAAAGGTGACAAAATCAAAGATAATCGTTGTGACAAAATTCTTTCTCATTGTCACACAAACAAATCCTAATTTTTATTTTATATTAAAAACATAATGAAAATATGTGAGAAAAGTGAGTGTGACAAAATACTTTAAATTTACTAAATTCTTTGATCCTTTTATGCTTTAGTTTTAATATTGTCCTTATCTAAAGTACATTTTTACTTTTTTTTTAATTTCAAATTACATTTTTGATGATGGCAAATTATTTTTTTTTTGCTGGGATTTACTGAATTGTTTTTATTTTATTTCTTTTTCCATATTATTTTATTTATTCTGTTTTGTTATTCTACTTACGACGACGACGATTTGGTGTCAAATTAGATTTGATGCGTAATTTGATTCCAGGTGGAAACAATGATAATTTTAAATGATGAAAATGATGGGAACTGATGAATCAGTGCAATAAAAAGAAGAAGAAATATTCGTCTGCTTGTAGTTTTAATATTTAATTTTTATTTAGCGTTTGTATGCACATATGTGTATATGTATTTAATGTAAATTAATAATGTAACAAATGGCAGTTCACAATATTATGTTTGCGCTGTACGAGTGAATAAATTGAATTATTGAAAAAAGTTTTTTTCCTGAATGAAATAGTCAGAATAGTTTATATTTTTTAACGCATTTATTGTATGATTGCTTTTACTTATTTGCCGGTAAGAATGTTTAGGAAGGAACGAACTCATATGAATATTCACTTCAGATTCAGGCAGAATTTTACACCGAAAAATTTAATAACATGTAGTTGGAAAATACATTTTAACACAGTTGGACGCTGTGTATACATAATGTAAATAGCCGGAGGATACCGAAAAAAATTCTGAATCAGCAAGCTTAGCCAACAGTTTCTACATGTACAAATAAAAATTAAGTTTAAATATCCGCAGTTAGCTTGAGTCTTCTTGATGGTGAGCTTATATACTGGGAATCGAAAAAGAAGTAATTAAATGAAAGTGGCAATTTGACGAATGATGATAACAAATTGGCCTTTTTAATTGACAAATTCATGAAACAAGTTTCTGAAAACTGTTTTTCAGCGAGCTATTTACCCACAAATAGTATATGAACATATGTATATCTGTTCTAGTTGTAAGGCACTAGGGACAATTTTTAATTTAGTTTACGTTGAAATCAATTTTTTATTTTTTATAAGGTTTCTATAATTTAAGGATAAATTTTTCGTAAAGTACACATCTACGGTATGTTCTGTTCCTATGTGCTTAATTTAAATTTTTTCAATTCTAAACTCCTTAAATTTTATTGCTTCAAAACAAATACTATAAGAAGACGAAATATGTATGTATGAATACAATAATAAAAGTTCGCATAAATCCTACTCAATGCATAAGTATTTTAAATTTTCTTATATAAGAAGAAAAAACTCAAAAATTGAGTGATTTTCAAACACTTGTGGTAGTTAATTTAAAAGGATAAAATGGATACATACATATTTATCTACATATACATACAGATATTTTCAAGAACGGGCGTGTCTTAAGTTTTAAAATTTTATATATAACTGGCTTTTAATATTTTATTTTAATTTGAGTATCTTACGGGATTTGATCGAGTTCAAGTTACTTCAATAATTTGTACTTTTTTTTACATTTACAACCCAGAAAGGGTTCCAATTATGAACTTTATCGTGCCCGTACTCATAGCACATTAGATATTCATATTATGGCGAAACGGTTTTAGTGACTCAAACCTTTGCTTACCGTACTCCGGCTTATAAAGATTGTTATCAAAGTTTTTTTATATAATGCATCCACTTCTAGTGCAGATAAGTTCTGCTCTCCTTTAGCCTTCACTATTGGATGTTTTAGTCTATTTGATTATCCGCAATTGTATTGTAAACTAGGAAAGAGATTAAGAGATTACGAGTGCGTATGAAACCTACTTGATAATAGATAGGGTACCTAGTTGAACTTATTTAGCATTCGTCCGATTTAGCTCAATATCTCCATAACTTTCGAAATAATACAATATGTATGTATATCAATAACACTCCTTCTTCCTTTTCGTTTCTTATTTTATTTTGTTTTATAATTCGAATTAGCTTTGTAGGAATACAACTTCGAAAAATTTAATATTGGAATATTTTGTGCACGAACCAATTATTTTAATGTTCAGATATTTATCGGATGATGTCGCTGTGTATTTATGTATTAACGACAACTGATGACAGTCAATACTCGAAAGTCAAAATTATGTCAAAATATTTTAGTAAAACAAGAAAAGAAAATAAATTCTAATAAAAAATTATTTTGATAAGATATTTAATTACTTTTTGTTAAAGTAAGAAAAATTTAGATGTAAAAATTTCTTTAAATGCATTATTTTTTGTTGAAAAAATATTCCTAGCATTTAAAACTAATCAATTTATAGAAGAAGTGTAAGCTTGAATTTAGTTTAGTTCTTTTCATCTACATCAAGTAGGACATTTTGGTTTTCATTTTTAGTTTTATAGAAAAATTACTTTAAATGTGGTGGAATCGTTTACCAAATAATATTGTATACACTGCAACTGCTATTTACTTTAAAGGTTTGTTTATTTAAGTAATCTTGAAATATGTTTTGTTTGTCCTTAAAGTAGTTGAACATTAGAGATATAATAGCAACATTTATGTATGGATGTATGTACTTATGTAAATTTTCAGAAGCACAAGACACCGGCTGTCACCCACTTGGTTATTAAATTTACTCATTGACTCTATTATATTAAATTTTCAATGCTTAAACAAGATTATTATAAAGCACTTTAGTTTTCTGTTTAAATATTTAGCTATATCGAGTTTTTATATTTTATATTGTAATTAAAAAATTTTTACATATTATTTTGTAGCTCAAAAAATTAAGTCTGTTGGATTTCGAGGAATTCATAGCTCTATAGAAACTATAAAAGCTCGCAATATGGATATTCAAATTATTCCAGCTTTAGAAGATAATTATATGTATTTGGTAAATTTAAAACAATAAAATTTTATTTAAATACAATTTAATTAGGTAGGTACGTACTTTCTTTTAGGTAATTGATAAAGATACAAAAGATGCCGCTATCGTTGATCCAGTTGATCCAGAAGCAGTTTTAAAATCTGTTGCTCAAAATAATGTAAATTTACGTTACGTAATGACAACCCATCATCATTGGGATCATGCTGGGGGAAATGAGAAATTGGTTAAAAGTTTTAATGGACCAAAATTAACCGTTTTTGGTGGAGATGATCGTATTGGTGCTTTAACGAACAAAGTGAAACAAGATGATACATTTAAAATTGGAAATTTAAGTGTTAAATGTTTATTCACCCCCTGTCATACTACTGGGCATATTTGTTATTACATTGAATCAACAGAGGGTGATAAGGTTGTTTTTACTGGTGATACATTATTTCAAGGTGGTTGTGGTAGATTTTTCGAAGGTACAGCTGAACAAATGTATTCGGCTTTAATTGAAAAATTAGGATCATTGCCAGATGAAACAAAAGTATTTTGTGGGCATGAGTATACTTTACAGAATTTGGTAAATAAATAAAGCTTGAAAGAAAACGTGATGTATTTTAAATGATGTATTTTAAAATTTTAATTTTAGGCATATAGCCGACATGTTGAACCAGACAATCAAGCAACATTGAATCGTATCGAATGGGCTAAATTGCGTCGTGCTGAAAAATCACCAACTGTGCCTTCGACAATAGCTGAAGAAAAATCTTGGAATCCATTTATGAGAGTTCATGAAAATTCTGTTCAAAAACATGCAAAAGAAGTTGATCCAATAAGCACAATGCGTAGTCTACGTAAAGAAAAAGATACGTTTAAAGCTTGATTTTAATTTTTGAAAATCTTTATGTATTTAATTTGTTATTTTTTAAAATTGTATTGGGATAAAAGCGCAAATAAAAAATTTTTCTTCTTCTGTGAAATTTTTTAACTTCTTAATTTATTATGAAATTTTAAAGATTCAAAGCAGGAAATTTTATATATGCATCCTTAATTAAAAAAAAAATTAAATCCTTAATTTGGGATTTTTGACTGAATCTACGTAAATTTTAATTTGTTCTCGTGTGTTATAATAAAGAACTTATCTGAGTATGTAATTTAAATGCAAGTTTTGCAGAATTTTGTTTAATATTTAATTTAGAGACATGTCTAATACCTGGATATGTATAGATCTATATATGTAGGTACATACCTACAGTTCCTTGTTTTAAAAATGCATACTATATATGTAGTAAGTCAATAAAATATGTATTTGTTTTTTTTTCTTTATTATTTATTAATATATATTTAATATTATATTGATAATTACATTGGCTTTACAAATACTTTACAATAACATTAATTTGTTTATCTTTAATATTATTGATATTAATATAATTTTTTATGTTATATATTGCATGCACATATTTCTTTTTTTATAATATTCGTACTTATGTACATATGCGTATATAATATGTTTGTTGTATCATGTACGACTTGATTCGAAATAATAAATTTATGTATTAGAAAAAATTTGAAATTAATTTAAAATAATTTTTAGAAATACAAAATTTTCATGATATATTTTGTGTCGTAGTAGCGGGTAGGAATTACGTTTAATAAATTTATAATATTTTTAGAAAATTCTTAAAATTCTCACTTACTCTTTTGAATCGTATATCAAACATAGTAATATTACATATTTTATATCCACATACATAATTTTGTTATTTTAGTAAAATATTTATATAAAAAATAAAATAAAATTTTGTGTTTATTTAAAAAAAAATTCTTATAATTTTTTTCCTTTGTAGATTAAGAATAATCAGAGATCATTTAAAGAATATAAAAAAACATTACAATTTTTTTAAGAATTTTAAATAATTGTTACGTGTGTCTTACATAATATTACAAGAGGTTTGAAGACAATAAATAAATTAATCTCTTATTAGATTTTTGTTTGTCTTCATTTTGTCTTTTTTTTTTTTAAATTATTAAATTTTATTAAAATATCAATTTATTATTAAAATTTAGAGAAAAGTTTTTTTTAAAAATATTACTGCATACAATACAAACGTTACAGATACAATATGAAATGATTAATTTTTTTTTTATCTTTACAAATATAATATAATTAATAATAATAATTCAATAAAACAAATTCACATTACTTAATAATTATAATTATAAGCCAGGCTCTAATTACATAAATTTTTGGCTAAAATTTCTAACTTAAATTTTGATTTTTTTTTTAAATAACATACAATATTTTTTTTTTCCATAAAGTTTTATTAATTTTTTTTTTGTTAATTAATATAATATTATAAATTTAATTTATTGATTAATCTTAATTTTTAATAATATAATAAGTTTTAATACTTTCAATTAAAGATTTTTCTTGTATTTTTTTTAAAATTTACAACAAAATTTTCTAAATTTTTTATATAATTATATAGCATTGATGGTGTTATTTATTCACTCTTAATAATTAATATTTTTAATTACTCTTAATTTTTATGCCAGGAACCACTATAAATAAGTTATATGTATGATTATTCATTTGATGTTTAATATGGTAAGTGGTTTTATTATGGTGATGCTGTTAGGGGTTATTTTTTATTCTCTTATTTTGTAGGCTAATTCAATAATTAATTTTTATTTTCAAATAAACTTATATAATATGTAAAATTATGCATATATATATTTATAATTTTTTAATTTTACATTTAATTATATACATTAAATTGAAACTACTTGTACATATATATAAAGCAATTAGCGCCCGATATATACTATAGAATTTGATATTGTAGGCAAAAACTGGACGTGTTATGGATAAAAAGTTATAATAGGAGACGATTAAGAATTTCATAAATATTAAAAATTTTTGCAATATAAATGGAATTTGATTAGATTGTTATAGTATTCTTGAATAATTCTAAATATTTTATGTAATTGTATGTACTAGGTATATAGAAAATATTAAAAGTACTTTATGAATTAAAGTAGTTCGGGTTTAAACACCGAAAATCATGTTACTGCAATTATTTTCGAAAACAAATTGAAAGTTTTATTAATTTTTAGTTTCAACTGGTGCATTTTATTGAAAATCTTTAAATATTTGCTATTGCAGAAAAAAAAATATTTCATTATGAAATCACGTCTCCCTTATTTATATCTAAGGGTGTTGATGTTTTCATCAAAAAACCCTCTTAAATTATTTAAATAAAAAAATGTCTGATTGCATTTTCTAAGAATAATTGTTTTACAAATAAATATATGTAATTCATTTTTATTATTATTTATATTTGATTTATAAAATTATATAAGAATTTTTCTAATTTTTCATAATAAGCATTAAAACGTTTATACTAATAAATTTTCTTAAATTATTAAAATATTAATTTCGTTATGGTGGATTCGTTTTTTTTTTCTATATTTTTTAAATTGATTTTGTATAGAATATAATTTTTAATTCGGTGTATTTTTATAATTATATTATATAATACCATTTTGTTTTATTTAAATACTTGGAGATTTGGATTATTTCAATTTCGTTTAATTTATAAGATTTATTTATATATATAGTTATATGGTGTGTCGATAATATTAATTTTGAAATTAAATATTTAAATTATTTTAGTTATTCATAAATATAGTAAATAGCTGAAAAAGCAACATTAAAATTATTATAATCTATTTATTTTGTATAGAAATTAAATTTTTTATTTAAATGAGTAAAAAATAAGTGATTTTCCTAATATACATATTAATATAGTTGAATATTATTAAAATAATAATAAAAAAAAATTAACACGATATTAAAACTTTTAGCATAAATTTTAACTATACATATAAAATATTTACTTAATCTATATAATTATAAACAAATTAATATCATAATAAAATTATTATTTTATAAAATATTTTGATATTTAATGATAAACTTAAATATGCATGAAATTAAAATTAAATTTTTAAATTATATGAATATTTAATTATGTAGCTGATAAATAATTGTTTTTTTTTTTCTAAAATATATCGTTATATAATATGGTTCATCTCTTTAATGCAAGTTTAATGTTATTGAAAGGACAAAGAGAAACCTTTTTAATGAAGGTTCCCATGTAGAAAAATCAAACACTTTTTACTTTTATTCCCAAATTATTAAAGCAGCTTTTAAAGAAAATGCTGTAGTTAAGGTTAGAACTGCAAAGCTTTAAAAGCTCTACATTTAATTTATACATGAAGCTTTAAAAACTTTGCAGTTCTAAGCTTAAGAATTGCATTTTGTAAAACACCATTTGCTTTGCAACAAAGAAATTTTTCATTTAAATTGAATAATATTTTTCCTAAATTGATAACTGCTTATACGGGCTTGTACATTAGAATTCAGAACTTTTAGTATTTTTTTTTTAAATTTTTCCAGTAAGTTTCCAATTTCTCTCCCACGGTTTTTACAATTTATAATCTAAAATAAAGAATCAATTGTATTAGTACAAATAATAAATTCATCAGAATCTACAGTAATAATTTAAAAGATAAATTTAGTTTAATATGTGGAAATGTTCTTTTTCAGGCTGTAATATATTACAAACGTATATAACATTCTAAGCTATACCAAGTTATTTGTATGGCCGTAAAGGAGACTCAGCACAATTTCAGCACTTTTGTATGAAGAGTTAGAGTTTTAATTGATAACTGATGAGAATATATTGGTGAAATATACACTCATAACTAAAAGTATTGTTTCGCTTGCAAATCATTGTCAATTATTTTCTCAGGGGTGGGTTTTATTATAATATTGATATACCTAAAATGAATCGGTTCACTGAAAAAATTTAGGTATATATGAATATGTGTCGTTCTTATATATTATAAATTATTTAAATAAAATTATTAATAAAGTAAATTTTTTGTTTTGTTCAATTGAAATAATAAAAAGTAATTTATAATAATAATTTGAAATAATTTTTTTTTGACGATATCACAATAATAATAATAATAACAAAAAAATTTAGTTATTCTCTTTCTTTTTTTGTTTTCGATTTTCATAAAAAAGTTATAATACATAAGTCTTAAATAATATAAAAAGTTGAAAAAAATATTTTAATATGTGTACAAATATCTTAACTAAAACTAATCGATTAATAATATTATGTTCGATTTATAATGTATTACCGTATTTGCCTAAAGAGTAACATAAATCCTATTATAATTATGTGTGTGCCAAAATTGACATTCTTTTGACATTTACTTTTCACTATACGTCATTTTTTTAACAATATTTTTCTGTTCTAAAGTAATACATATTTTAATTTAAATGTGATTTTAATTAATTTTTTTGTAAAATATTTATATAAAAGAAAAATAACCTAAAATTTAAAATAAACTATAAATAATAAAAATTATTTAATTTTTTTCTTAATTTTTAATTATTATTTAATATTATCAATGTATTCAATTTATTTACTTTTCCCTTTTAAATTTTCCAAAACTGTATTTTAATGTTAAGAAATTTGAAAAATAAAAAAATGATAAATGTTTTATTTTAAGGTCACTTGTGATTTATACATATCGATTCATCGATTTTAAAGTCCGATATATTGAAATTATCGGTAAAATCTTAAGTTAGTAAGCCATCAATATTAAAATATCAAGTAAACTTCATAAACAAAAGACTGAATTAGTCTACTTTGCGTTAGTTTTGCATTTAGGAAGGTGCTCTCTTATTTTCGTGCCAGCTTCTTAATATAGATTTATTGCTTTGTTATGTATTTAAGCCGAACTCAAATCGAAATATCTGTAAATTTAAGGATTGCTGACTTTCACATGAAATTTTTAGTTTGACTCAAATATGACGAAACATTGAATTCAACTTATAGTATTAAATGATGTGGTGAATTATTTAGAGGTGTTTTTATAAATGTATCCGATAAAATTTATGTTACTGGTGTATTTTCAAATTCTTAGTATTCCAAAATTCTTTTGATTAGAAAGCTACATCCCTTGATAATCACACTTTAGAACTGATGTATCGATATGAATGCGAGGTTATTTTGAAGATATGTTATTAATTGTTTTTATATTTTGAAAGAAAAATTATTATTGCTTTTGAAATGGGCATGAAAAATTTTAATTAGAATGAACAGACGGAACAAAATAGTTGAAATAATTAATAATTTTTTCAAATTTGAAACTTATTATACAATTTTGTAAAATAAAATATTGGAACACATATGAACTATAATAATAATCTAATGGTGAATATTTTAAAATAAAAAAATTTACATGAAAATAATTAAATATAGAGAATTTTAATTTAAAGAAAAATAAAACAAAATATTCCTAAATATGTAAACATAAATTTGTTCTTAAAAGTAAAAGTATATTGATCATCCATCTTGTTTACATATATCAATTTGAAGATGAATTTGAGTGTTGACTATTATGATGATTATGATGGTTATGATGATGATGATGATGATGATTTCCATTAGTGTTAGGACCATTTTCAATATGATTTTGACTTGAATTCGAATCACCATTCGGAATTGATAAATAATTATTTTTCTTTCCTTTCCTTAATGCTTTTATATAAAGAACAAATACAATGATGATAGCAAGTAAAAGTGCAACAATTGCAACCATTAATAAAGGAACAATATTATCTTGAATAAAATTTGATATTCTTTTGCTTGGTTCTAAATCAGATGAAGAAGTTGGACATGAAGTTACTGTTGATATAGTTGTTAATTCAGTTGTTGTTGTTGTTATTATATCTTCCATTTTAACTGTTGTAATTGGTATTTCAGATGTAGATGATGTTGTTGTTGTTGTTGCTTTTAAATTATCATCATCACAAATTGGACAACATTCACCTGGTAATTTTCTTTGTATTTTACAATTATACATTGCACTACATTGTACTGTAAAACATCTACGAACACCATTTTCACATTCACAATCTGTACAATCATCTTCTTTCCATGTTTCACCTTCCTTAAATAGTTTACGTTCCAATGTATTATCCGAATAACAATTTGATTCAATATAACTATGTTGATTGGGTTGTGGACAAATTTCATGACAGAATTTTATACCATGTATACATTGACACATACGACATTTGCTAGGCCAAAATATTTTTTCAGTTTTCATGTATAAAGAACAATCAGGTTCAGAATCAACACATACATATTCTGGACAACATTGTCCCGGATGACTTGCATTACCTGGTTTTGTTTGTACAAGAATTTGTTTTGTATCGACGCATACGGGTCGTTGACAATCATTACGACAAATACATGTTGGTATTTTTTTCGGGCAACATTCTTTAAAAACTGACATATGATTGTCTGAAGATACTGATGTAGTTGATGAGCTTAACGCCCGTTTTGATCTTAATTCGGATATTGTATCAGATGTTTCTGGGAATGAAATAGAACGTTTCCATTTTTGATTGTAATAGCGACGGAAGTATTCATCAAAATTACGATAATCTCCGGGAACTATTTTAATTGATTCACGATGATGATATCTAAGACTCCTTTTTTTCAATTGTCTT
Source organism: Condylostylus longicornis (assembly GCF_029603195.1). NCBI lineage: Eukaryota > Metazoa > Arthropoda > Insecta > Diptera > Dolichopodidae > Condylostylus > Condylostylus longicornis. The sequence goes on along the minus strand of NW_026578052.1, from coordinate 941,916 downwards.
TCTTCTGGTGGTTCAGTTGTTCTATTTTTTTTGCGATTACGTTTTGGTTTTGGTGTTGTAGTGCTTGTAGTAGTAGATGTTGAAGTTATTGCAGAATCTGTATTATTAAGATTTTCAAGTGATTTTGATACCATTTCTCCATTAGTTTCCAAATCTTCTTCATTATCAAGAGATGATAGCTTTTCAATAGGCAGTGATGAATCAGTTTCACTATGCTTTGTAATCATATTCTCGTCGGGCTCCTCTTCAGATTCCATAATTGTTGATAATGGAGGCGGTACTGTGGTGGTTGTTGTAGTTGTTGTTGTAGTACTTGTTGAAGTTGTTGTTGCTAATGTTGTAGTAACAGTAGTAGTGGGTAAAGTAGTTTCTGGTACCATTGTTAAGATACTATCAGTCGGACAATTTTCCATTACGTCTGGTGGTGGGCATACAACTTTTCTGCAATCAATTTTTTCTGAAAATAAAAAAGGAAAGAGAGAGAGAGTTAATAAATAGTATAAATTGTGCGAATTTAAATTGTCGGATTGCGGTTTTATATTTTCAGAATTTATAAATAGAAATAGTGAATTGAAATTTAGTGTAAACATAAAATAAGAAACTAAATTTCAAAATTATTTCGTTTCCTTGCAACATCGTCGGAAATGAGTGTTCACAAGAATTCTTCGTCTCTCTCGTACCAATAGTAAGTGAATCTATTAAAAATTTTATTTTCTCATGTTTGGTTTAATATTCTCTTTTGATATTTTACTAGATTTTACATTTAAATGCAAAACCTAATTTACTATTAAACGCGTGTTGTTGACACTTTTTGTTTAACTTTTAATAGTCTCTTCAAAATTTTATAGTTTACGTGTCTTTTAGGAGTGTATTTGCTCGTTATTAAATTATGTAATAAAATGAGTCCAAATCGGAATATAAAATTTTGTCGTGGAAGACATTTCGAAATTATCGTAAAAATTTATAAAAATTTTCATTTTAATTGTACGCATTCAAATGTCAAAAATATTTAATGTACAACTTAAATCATCCCGTTATTTATGGTCATATACAACTAAATCATACCAATATACATAGGACTTATATAGCAAAATTACTGTATACTGCGTACAAGGTGGCTCTGTACGAATACAATGTTATACATACAACATGCCTTAAGGTATCGAAAATGGATACAAAATATTTTTTTAAAAATAGTAGAATGTTGGGGTATGAGGTCTCAACGGATTACGGAACAAAGAAATTTTAAGAAAATTTGGGCAAAAAATTAAGCAATCCCGTAGGCTTTTCAGTTTTTAGTTGACGCTCAGTCTTTATTAAAATCTTTTCCATTTCAAAGATTCTTTTACTCTTGGACAATGAGTTTATAGTTAAAAAAGTGTGAATAAGTAAACATTTTAAGGAATTCCTGTATATCGTAAGCTGTTTACCTCTAATATTTATTGCTACATAAAGGTTTCATTTTATATTCCATTTTCCATATTTTGTATTTTTTTTTACAAAACCACCCTATGCAACTCATTTACACTTTAACGTATATATTAAATATTCATAATTCATATTATGTAGGTGTAATATAAATTTCGAGATTCTAATGGGAATCGGCAATTTTAAATCATTTAAATAGAAAAAAATAAAAATATAAACATAATTATATTTTTGATAATATTTTTGTAATTCATATATAATAATTTTATAATCTTTTAAATATTAAAATTTTATGACTATATTTTTAATATTTTTCTTATAATTAATTCGCAGCATTACAAAGAGCGCATTTCATTGTATTCTACGAATGGCAAATAAGAAATTGGTAAAAACAGAGGAGAATAAATTTAGGTTTGAAAAGAGTTTTAAAGGTGGGGGAATTAGAGGTATCCTGAATTCATGTATAGTACGTGGGTATAAGTAAATTTTTTTGAAAAATTTATGCTTAAGAAAACCATTTTGAAAATAATTTCGACAATGTTTAAGAAAAACTGAAGGTAATATTAATTTTATTGTATAAATTTTAAAATTGATCCCGGAAGGGGTTTTAAAATAAAATCAATTAAAAGTGGTCGTATGAAGGTACTGTTTGGGGTAGAGACAATGAAAAGACTATTTTTGTTTCAGAACATTTCGTATAAACAGTAGAGAAAGGTTCTAGCCAATTTGGAAAGCGTGTTTATTCGAAATCTTCCGGGCAACTGCAACGTATAGGGCATTTTCTTTCGTGTCGTTTCTTTTTAATTTAATATTTCAAGTATGTTCTTAAAATTTTTTATTTTTGCTCGTAATTCAAAGAATGGAATTATTTTTATCTCGCTCGTTTTTCAAATAACAATAAAATCTCTTGTATAATTTTTCTCTTTTTTATTTTCTGTCATTTCTTTTAAATTGACTTGAATTTGGCATTGATTTATTTTAAATACACACATAAATCATGTACTTACATACACAAAAATTATATTGAATGTGTTTAATTCTAAGTTCATTCTGACAGACAATTCAAAAATATTTTTTTTTTTTTTATTTTTAGATCAATCATTTATTATTTTATTGCAAAAAGTTTATGTTTTGTTTTTTTTTTGGAAATTTATTTGTTTATATAAAAAATGATTCTTTTATAATAATAAAATCGTAAATAATTTTATTATCCTTTTTGATTATAAAGAAAGTAAGAAAAAAATTTGTACATATGTACATGTGTATAAAAAACAAATAATTTACCATGTACGGGAGTGTATTAAATTACAAATGAGTTTTATTTTACAACCTCCTCTCTTTTTGTTTTTTTTTTTTTTTTTGGTGTTTAAAACACGTAAAATACATTTTGGTTATTACTATTTGTGTATTTAGATTTTATATTTTAGATTTAATGAGAGGAAATTGTAACAAATATTACAATTTCATTAATACATACATACATATATGGAAAATTTATGGGTATGTAATAGAGAATGTTCGATGTTTTACAACAATATCCTTTGGAAACAGCCGCCCTAATAAATACCATTATGTTGTATTTTAATCGAAAACGTGAATAAAATTTTAATATTAAAATTTAATGTGTAGGTAATTGTGCGTTGATCAAATCTCGTACTGGTATTTTTATAGAATTTATGAACTATATCAGTTAGTCTCTCTATTTATGAACTCTTTTATCAATTATATATTCAGTTCATTATAATAATTCAGCGGCTATGTTTTGATAATATTAAATTTTTGGAATTGAATATTAAAAAATTGAAACATTGGGGTTCATTAATCACAAATTTCATTTTTAAATAGTAGATTTTAATTAAAAAAGAGCCTAGGGTGTATAAATTTAAAAGGCTAATTATAAAAAGTATTTCCAAAAATAATCTTTTACCAATTTGAGACCTCACAAATTTCTTAAATTCATTTGTATCGTGAACGTATTAAGACGAACTATTTAACTTTTACTTAAGATTTACCATTAATCTTTGGTTGTAAAAGCGAAATTTCTCCTTCATTAAATTATACACTTCTTTAAAGGTTAAAATCATTGTCGGGGTCGGTTCTATTTAAAGTCGAACTAATTCTTTTTTTGATGGTTCACTGACTCATCTGAAAGAAGTTGACCTCTTTTTTATGATATACATTTATTACTTTTTACAAGACAAGAATACTATATAATTATAGTAGTCGTAACTTTCATGTTTCTTTTGAAGATTCTTCGCACGTTGATGTTGTTTTAATTTTTTGAGATAGGGAGAGAAAAAGCTGTACCAAAAACAAAATAATGTAAATGTCAAAAATCCAAATTTTCATATAAAATACATCAGCTCGTCGTTAAACTGGCATATCATTGAATCTAGATTAAAGGAGTATAATTTTTAAGGGTTTAAGTAACAAAAATGAATTGAAAATTGAAATAAATTCGAAAACGGTATTTTCTATGGTTTTATTTCCCTAAGCCAAAGTGTTAAGGTATTGCCTGTTTTGTATTAATTTATTTTTATTATTTCACTAATTTTATTATCGAATATTATTATTTTTTTATACGTTCTGGGAAATTATTTTTAGTTTTCACATTTTAAATTCATATATTTGAATTTAATTAGAATTTTTTACTTTTTCATTCAAAATATTTGGTTGTTATTTTTTTTTTATAATACCCATATTAAATTTTAAAGAACGGTTTTATAATAGGTTGTTAAAAATATAAATATCACATATATTTTTATATTTAAATATAATAGTCAGAAATTAGGGTAATTAAATTAGTTGGAATTTATTTTAATATTAATTTGTATTTGAGAATCGGCCATATATTTAAGGGTAAATAGCAATTTTTGTATATAATTATTTTTTTATCGTAACAGGGAATGGATGTTACTTTGAAATTAAAATTTATAGTGCAGTTAAGAAGCAAATACCTAAATTAATAAGACCTAACAAATCGCTTGAAAGACTTAGATTATACGGACGACATTGTCGTACTTTTCAATACATAAGAAGAGATCGAAGCCAAACTCGATCTCCTGAACGATAGAGCGAAAAGAGCTGGACTCCGAAACTTTTAACCTTGGTAGTATAATTACTACGTATTGAGGTACAGAACAAGACATGTTGAATAGAATTGGGCTGGCTAGAGTAACATTTAGAAGAAAGTGAGATGCGTGGATATTGATCGGGTTGAGTAAAAAAAACAAATTTAGTCTGTTCGGGACTTGCGTTAAGTCAATGCTGTTGTATGGTAGTGAGACCTGGCACGAAAATCCGGCTAATATTAATAGTGTTCAGGTATTCATAAATAAGTGCCTCAGAAAGATATGCGGAATCTTTTGACCAATCGAATGTTGAGCTGTAGGAGCACGCAGATGAAGATGGCGCTATTTGGGGTATACGTTTAGAAGACTGCGATATCGTGCCAAGGCATTAGTTGGAAAATTGATAAGCGTCGAACAATAGACAAAGAAATTATCGAATGCATCTATCCCGCAACCGAGTGAGATGGGGAGGCTATGTTGAAGTCCTATGCTCTTAAAGGGAGTGAACAAAGGAGAAAAAAAACCTAAATTAAGTATACCGAAAGTATTATAATTTGTTTATCAAATGTGGTATGCTTGCATATGCAGAACTGAGTAAAGAAACTAAAAACGTGTCATTTAATTTAAAAAATTTATCGTAAATTTTGTTTTTGTGCTATTAGAGTGTTCTGATGAGACAATATTCATAATTATCACTATACTTAAAAACAACAATTAAATTGTAATTTTGAATAAAAGAAAATATTTTCAAATTTTTTCTAATTACAAAATTTTACTTAAGAAAAATATTAAAAAATTTTATGAACTCTTTTTAATAAGCTTTTATATAATTAGTTAATTTTTTCATCATTTAAAATTCTTTAATTTTTATTAGACTAAGCGTTATGTTTACACAAAAATATGCAATGTTAACAAAAAATTTTAATTTCAATCACGTGCTCCAGCATTATATCCTTAAGATTTTTTTTTTTTTAGATACAAAAGCTCAATTCACATGCCAATTATTATTTAAAATTTTTTTCGCTTTAATATCAAATACCATTATTATCCTGATCCTTTTCTTTCTGAAGTTAATTTCGAAAATAAATTTCGAAAAATATGTGTTTATTAATTTCGCATTGTCTCTCCATCTGACCTGTCCAGGGAGTCTGTGACGCGTCTCTTGGTATTCTCCAAGGAGGTTGTATTCCGGTAGATATTGTTTGAGGTTTGTATTATATAGCGGATTGTTGAGTATAAATTTGAGGGTTAACGATGTGGCTCTAATTATGCCACATGGGTGGCCGGGCAGAATTCCTTTCTCTTACTACTACTACTACTACTTCTATTACACTATTTTGAAACTCTAATCATTACGATTGATTAATTTTCTGGAAATCTCTGTATCTCGGAAATCTTTAATTTTGGCATCAATTCCAAAAACAAAAATTTACTTACTCATTGTAACATTGTTGCATACCCTTCTGATTCAGCTCGTACAGTTTTTAAAGACAATTATCTCTTTAAGATTTCCCCTAATTTTATGCAAAATTATCTGATATTAGATGAATTATTCTTATATTATATGGATTATTCTTTTAATATCATGTTTTCCCTATTTATGGTACCAGATTATACCAACAAGTTGAGAGCTTCAATTGGTTACAGAAAATGTGCTTTTTAACAAAATATGGGTTTGATCTACATTATATTCACATATAACATACATAAATTTATGTACATATACACACATACTGTTTTTTTTAAATTTTAAACGTTCTTCCTCATATATGAGAAAAAACGGAAAGCAAAAATCTTCAAGCTCAAAATAATTAGGTTAATAATTTTGTTTTTTTTTTAATCTAATTTCGTTTAGACATGAATCCAAGAATTTTTAAGGATATTAAGGATAATCATTATTGAAAGAAGAAAAGTAACGTGTTTTTTTTTTCGTCTTTTCATTTCTTTCTCTTCTCTGGTTTTCTTTTATTTTGTGTCTTGCCTTTGATTTCTTTTTTTCATTTTAAACAAAACTCTGGAGATTTTGTTTCTGTTTTTGGTTTTTTTTTTTTTTTGAAAATATAAAAATAATGATAACAAGATGAAGAAAAATAAAAAAACCAAAAAAAAGAAAGAGAAAAAAGAGATAAAAATTCATTGAAACAATTTTGTAAAAATCAACTCTTTTTTTTCTTCTCCCCCCCACTCCTGCTCTCTCTCTATTCCACTCTTTCTTTATTTTTTCTTAATATAGGGCACTATACCTTGAAAGCTTTGAAAACGCACATTTTTCAGTAAATATTAACTATAAGTTAGTATATCAAAATGATTTTATACTGACATTACATACACGTTTATATATAGAAGTGTATGTAGTATACTATAAGAATTGTACATATATAGAAAGTTGGTCTTTCAAATTAATCCTACGATACGTGTGTACGTGACTCAATAAAATTCTATTGAGTTGAAATTTATTTATGCGATGATGTGAGTTCACATAATATACTAAGTAAGCAGTGTCATATACATATATGTATGTACATATTTACATATGTGTATTATGACAATGACAACATCTTTTAAAAATGAAAATAAAAAATTATTTTGGTTTTGAATTCACAATGGTATACGATTTTTTTTTTCTATTTTTTTGATTTTAAGCAACGAGTCAGTCTTTTATTTTATTTTATTTATAATGAACTTCTCTTTAAAAAAAAAGAGAACAAAAACACAAAATGGCAAAATGAATGAAATTCCGTTTTCTCTAGAGAGAAAATATTAATATTTTTTCTTTTCTTTTTCTACAAAAAAAATAGCAAAACAATCAACATAAAAGTTAAAAAAATTATATGTGAACTAAAAAAGGATAAAGCATTAAGAGAATTTCGCGAAATTTACCAAAGAATAATAGGTACCTAGTGGCAGCGGTTAGAATATTTTATTTTATATACATATGTATTATGTATGTATATACTTATGTTTTTACAATATTCGAAAAGTTACGTATTGCTAGTCACCAGTATCGCAATTTCAATAGTATATGAAATTTTAAAGGATAAAATTTTATGTATTAGCAAAAATATATGTGATATTATAAGAATTACAATGATGCTCCGCTTTTCGATTTATAATAATAAAAAAAAAATCAGAGAGGAAAAAAATATATGTACACCATATTCAATAGTTTTGCATATATGGATATTGTAATCTGTATGAAAACGAAAAAAAAAATATGCACTGTCAAAAAAATTACTAAAAGAAATGTTGAAAAAGTGCTGTCAGATCTAATCGAAATGAAGTTCTGTCTGAGTACGAGTACAACTTAAATTATCTCACCATGAGAGTGTAGGCGTATTTCTAATTGCAAAATTCCTGTGCAGAATTTGTGTTTTTAAACTGTGATCCGAGAAAAATCATTTATACTCAAAAACATGACACTAGCATCTCTAAATTTTAAAAACATAAGTAAAATTTTGTATCTGAAAAAAATTTACTGCTCTGATTGCATGACTCTAAAAAAAATTTTAATTTACGGAGAAGCAAGTGGAAATAAAAATCGGAGTGAAGAAAAGAATAAATTTTTTAATTGATGAAAGATTGGCAATGGAAGATAAATTTTGTTTTTGATTGCGAAATTTTTGTAAAACAATAAGTCAATAGATTCAACACTAACACAGTTGAAAAAAAAGTCTGAAAATAGTGTGGCTTAAATGTGGATAGTGCGAAAAAATTAAAATCTGTTTGATTTACGGATATTTTAGAGTTTTACATAGCGTTTTACACAAAAATTGTATTGAAAACTCTATATTTCACTTTATAGTGTCTGTGTCTATTGAATGTGAAATAATAGTGAACTAACTGAAAAAAACCAAATCCGTGATATTAATCTCAAAAGTGTGATTTTCCTTTTTGTTTTTTTTTTTTACAGTGTATAGAAGTGTACATTTTATTTGTATTTTGAGTTATTCAATATGTCATAATACCATACGATATATATACATATAAAACAAACTGTCGGAATATTGAAAATATATGTACATACATATGTATATCGGTGTATAATAATAAAATAAAACATGAGCATCGATTTGTTAAAGAAAACGTGCTCGACGCGATTTATCTATATTTTTTTTTTTTTTTCATTACTTTACTTTTTTAATTTTGGATTTCTGGTTTCAAACACATACTTATAACATACATATATTAAATACATATAGATATAAAAACCATCTGGGATATATTTGTTCTACAAAACAGAAAAAAAAAGAAAAAGCAGAACAAAAAATGTAAATATTTCCACAAAAAAAAAACACAAGAGTGAAATTTTTTTTCCCTTTCTTTCTCTAGTACAAATAATAAAAGTGTACACAAAATAAAATCAGTTAGAAAAATGTTATACATACATGAATTTATAATAAAATATAAAAAAAATAAAATATAAGTGATTTTTTTTTTAAATTATAAAATCATGTACTTTGTATACTATGATGTATATTGAATTTTATTGATTTAGAAAACAAAAAAAAAAAATCCCGAAATTAAAGGAATTTTTATTAAAATTTACAATGATTTTAAAATTTAAAAATAACCACGTAGTATTCTATATTGTATATGTATTTCAAAATAGAACAGTTTTAGCTTTTTTATACTAGGGAATTTATACCAAAAAAAAGGTTAATAAATTTTAGAAGCATAATCACCCATTTTCCAAAAAATAACAAGAAATGAGGTGAAAATGATAATGAAATTCACATGGGTTCGAAATTAATGCCTCTAATTTCATCTTTCTGTTTAAGGTAACTCAATAATCATTTCCAAAATTATTTAAAATCTAAATTCGATTTTCTGATAGTTAAAAATAAGTTCTACTAAATATTAAGGCTAAAATTTAAATATTTATTAAATCTGTTATCTTGTTTTTGTGAAATTATTGCAACTTTTTACTGAAAAGTATTTGTTAAAATGAATTTGTAATTTGAATAGAAAAATTATAAATACAAAGCACACGAATGAGGGCAATTGAGAATATTCATAGATACCTTCTTAATTATGATTAATATAAGGTCTAAATCATAGGTAAATACATAATATTATATAAATATATACAGAGGAACCCCTATAAAACATCATCTTCATAATATAACAGGTCATCATTACTTGACGAACAATTTTGTTTGGCAGAAGCATTTTTAAAAATTTTTCATAGAAAAAAATCTCTATCTCCTACTATCTATGACTCACCATTTAATATCACTCTTTGTATAACAAACAAATTTAATTTTCCATTTCTAGCAAATAATCCTCTCCATATATAAGAAACAAAAAAAAAATCTTTTCTTAATTCACTTGGAAAATTTTACTTTTCTAATTTAATTGCCATTTGGGTGATATCGAAAATTGATTTGTCCATATTAAATGTGACTCATATAAAAGTGGTATGTATTTTTTTTTTTGAAACTCTATACTATGAATTTTTGTTTGTTATCAAAACGATCTCTTTAAAATATATTATGAATTGTGTTTGTAATATAGAGAGTCTCTATTTAACGAAATCACCATAATACGAACATGAACTCTTGGGATTATTGGAGTTCGTTATACGGAGCATTCACTGTGTGTATATTTCGATGTAGTTCTTTCATTTGCATGTGTACATGTAGAGATTATCGTTATATATTACAATTATATACAATATATTGCTTCTATTATTTAATATAACCTTTTTGAACTAAATTCAGATCGATTAAAATTAAAAAAATATTGAAGCTAGTACAGTTTTAGAAAAAAATTGAACTGTATAATAATTTAAAAAAATTGCATACTTTTTGGGGCAAATTTTTGCGAAAATTTTATATTTCCTAGAAATCACATGTTTTAAGGACTTTTTAGTCTAATTTTAAATCCAATATTGTTTTATATGTACATATAATAATTTTGAAATCAAATCCGTATTGAATTTTGTAATTTTTACACGTTCGTTGTCTATATTCGTAAGCCAAATATTTTTCAATAATATTATTTTGCTCCTCTTATAGTACAGTTGTTATTTATTTTTGATAAAAATGGAGGTATGTTGTAGTATACAAGTTATAATTTTGGTTATATGAGGGAATAATTTTTCATTCTTAAATAAAAACTACAATGAGAACAAAAATTTGATATGCAAATGTTTTGCATTTTGAAATTTTGTAATACAATTTTGAGCCAAAACAAAAAAAAAACCAACGTGATTTTTACTACTCGTATTTTGCATTTAATTTAAAAAAAAAAGGGTAAAAACGTTATAAGGGTAAGGATAAGAAGACCAAATCATAGTTTACAATTTTGTTTTTTTTTTGTAGACGCCAAAATTTTTTAAAGGTGGTTTCTGCTTTTTTTTATCGAAAAAAAAGTTCAAGAACCTGGTGCACATTATTCTATTGCATTAGAATATTTAAAAAAATTTTTTTATTTTTATGGTTTATGCTTGTTGTTTGTTTCAAAATCTAGAAATCCAGTGGAATCCAATAAATATGTGAATCATATGAATTGAATTTAAAATATGTGACTTTGTATAATTTTGTTAAAAGAATTTGGTATAGAAAAATTAAATTTAATTTTAATGCATCACAAACTCGTATATATAGATTATTCAAATACATACATACATAAATAGTTGGAACTGAATTAGAATTCCGAAAAAAATATATTTGAATATTGAGTACATTTAAAATGTTTATATGTATAACTATGTGTTTTGTAACACATGTCTTTGTGTTTGGTAAACTAAATTAATAGAAAGCTTAAATCTTGCGAAATGTTTATATAAAAATTAAATTTAAAAAAAAAATGTCCACTTTCGGCAGCCGTCTTCAACATTGTTATAGATGAAATTATGAGGAAAACAAATGATGTTAGAAATGGGATGAACTGGAACATTTTTAAGACCCTGGATGATCTTGAGTATGCGGATAATTTATTTCTCCTCTCACGTATTACTTATGAAAATATAAAGCAAAAATTAAAGAAATTGATGAATTGCGCAGAAGAAGGCGGCCTACAAATAAATGCAAAGAAAACAAAAACCATCAGGCTGAATACCGCAAAAAACAAAGCGTTTGAGTTTGATGGCGATACTAAGTACTTGAAAAGCATTATAAGTTCAGATGTCGGAACAAGTGCAAATACAGAAGACAAGTTTAAAAAAGCTAGGGCGGTATTCCCTAGACTGTGGAAGGTCTAGAAATCAACATAACTTTCAAGGAATGAAGCTGAGAGTATTCGGCGCCTGCGTCAAGTTAATAATGTCATACGAAAGTGAAACTTGGCTCATGAATAAAAAATACATTAACAGAATGCAGGTCTTCACAAATAAAAAGTGTTGTCGCATCATATACTGAATATTCTGATCCAATAGAATTAGAAACAGCGACCTATGAGACCTATGCAAGCAGAGCCCGATATTTAATCAAATAAGAGAGAAACAGGGTAGAGACAATATCGGTATCAATAGAAATAACAACCGCAGAGAGAGAGGGAGAGAGAGAGAGAGAGAGCAATGGAAAATCCAAAATAGAGAGAGATGAAAAGGTATAATAAAAAATTTTTTGACCGTTCTTAGCTTAGCTACTGGACTAAGCCTAACCAAATCCAAAAGAATTGTGTACAATAAAAATTGTAGAAGTTTTTGAGATAGAAAGCGTTTGTTTGTGACTTTTTGTGCTTGTTCCTTTTAGAAGTGGTTCCAATAAGTGCCTTCGAGTTCTGGTAAATGACTTTATTTCTCTTTAATTTTTTATCGAGTATCTTACATTAAAGTATTACGTTTTTGCAACCATAACATCTTGAGTAAAAAATTTTTTCTTCGAAAAAAAAAAATTTCCATTTTAAATTCGAATAGCTACTTACAATTTTTAAATTTTTTATTTATTTTTTTTTTTAATTTTATATATACATATATATTCGTCAGTATATAATTTAATAAATCACTTTGAATCAAAAAATAAGAGAAAATATCCTGGTATAGCTACCATCATAGTATATGAGAAAAATTGCAATTTATTCATTGGTAAATGCAATAAAACCAAAATTTTGCATCATTTTTCCTTTTCTTTTTAAATTTATTTTACCTTAATATTACTTAAATTTCTGCTACAATTATTTGTGCGCCACATATACATACGAATCATATGCAAATTTATATTATACAGTAAAAATACAAAAAATATCTAATATATTATTATTCATAAATTCAATAAGCAAATGAAGAAAATAAAAGAGAAAAAAAAAACAAAGAGTAAACATCCTGAATGTATCCTGGAGCATATTTTGAAATGGTAATAATGTAGAATTTTATTTATTTTTTTTTTTGTTGATTTTGAAACATACTGTTTGTTAAATTGTAATTTAAAAAAAAAAAGACTAATGGATATTTATTTTGAATATACATATGTGCATACTTTGTAGTTATACAGAGTAACTCACTTGTAAATGATTTGCTATACACACACATTAACAATCCCGATTCTGATTTGTTTGGCGTCCTATGCGCTTCCCAGAAATAGCAGATCCGACGTGGCTAGTTAATTCGTGTAAAATTTTGATTTTTAATCAGAAATGGCTAAAATTTTTGTTTGAAACTTTGAGATATAGGAACTATTCACAAAATTTCTGCTTACCCATATGTTCTGGAGCCTTCGAACAAAAGCTTTATTTTGAAAAATCTAACAAAGTTTGTCATTCTAATATTTTTAAGTTTTTTTTTTTTTGAAATCCAATAACTTTTAATGAAAAATTTTGTAACACGAACTTGCCTGAGAAATTAGAATACAAAATATAATCAAATCATTTATTTCCGAATTTGCTGCTGAACAGTAGTTTTAAGCTTCATTACTTATGATAAAGATGACAATTAATTGTATTGCTATAGTTAAACACAACAAATTTAATTATATAGAATTTTTCTCGAGTTTTACAACAAATTTCCTAGACAATTTTCCAGGAAGCTCCAACAAATTACTTAGACGGTTATTGTGAATTACAATATGTGTGCCTAGACTTGGATAACATTTGGAACCTATTGCTCCAAACAAAATTGCTCTGCTAATTTGGTGCGCTAAACTCGTTTATCACCCTATATGAATGTGCAAATAATTTTTTTTTTTTGAATTTCTGACCTTCAAACATGTACAAATTTTTCAATATTTACTCATGTATGTTGAATGTGCATACATACATGCACATTTAAATAATATTTGTACGTTTTTAAAATAATATATTTGCGTGATCTTATTAATAAAAAACAAAATGTATGTATACATTGTATGTAACTTATACATATTTTGAAAAACTTAAAAAAATGAAATCTAGCATAGACACATAAAGAAAGATTTGAAAAGCTGCAATGTATAAGAGAAAATATTAAAAAATTTTGATCGGAATTACCGCACCCATATGTTATGCATATTGTGGACCCATATGTTATGCATATAGAACTCCAGGATTTTGGAACATTTTTTTTGTTGTACGCATGACATGTTGAGAAAACGAAGCTGAAGTTGAATTCAAAAATGCTCTGGTTAAGACATGTATTAAGAAGTTTAGTCAAATTTTGAATTTTCTGGGGTCAACAACTCAGGACGGGGAATAATTACAAAGTAATTTTTGTTCTATATAGATATCTACATAAAACGTTAACACACTAGAGTTGCCGTGTTGGAGAATAATTGTCTCGAATATGAGCGTAAAATCGGTTGAGTAAACTCGGATAAGTTGAAAGATCAATGTGATAACCTGTTTCAAGGATTAATGCGATAATATTTGTTTATGATTTTCTATTAAATAAGTATAATTCCCTCTCTTTCTGGCTTAGAGATGTTTTCTTTTTTCTAAATTACAAAAATATTAGAAAATTTTTTGAAAAAATTTTATAAAAATTCACAATATTTCTACAAATGTTTGTCTGAAAACTAAAATAATAATTATAGAAGAAAGTATACTGCAATAATAACCATTACATTAAAAAGGGATATTGAAAATAAAATAGAATATTATAAAAGGAACAGATGAAAATATATTTTTTTAATATTTACTGTTGAAAATCTTATTATAGAAAAAAAAAGAACAAATGTTTTCTCCATTATTTTGTCTTAATATCAAAGTAAACGTGATTATATATATATTGATCAGATATAATATTAAATTTCTATATAAGAAATCATATTATTATATAATAAATCCATAAAGAAACTCTCACATTATTAATGGTTTCATATAACATACAAGTAAAATGAACTCTTTAAAAGCAGGTTAAATGAGTTTATTACCAAACTCTTAGAATATGATACCAGTAAGTATATTGTATATGATATAAAAATAATTAAGTATAGGGCAAATTGTAAGTAATATGGTAGGTGGTGGTATAAAGATTAATTATAATATGTTAGAGATCATAATTAATTTCAATATCATTGATTCGATGATTGAAAATGATTTAGTCTTGTATTGATTAATTATAAATAATTATTTGAAAATAAATAAAAGGATTCAATTAAAAGCAATATTTCAAAGTTAATAAATTATAATAATAAATGTTAATCTCCTATATACATGCACATTTGTTGTGGTATTTCCATGAGGCAGCTTCATATGGCAAATATGAGGCCCTATACTGTTAAAATAATGATGAATTTTCAATATACTATGATATTCTAATAATTAGAGTTAGGTGTTAGAGCTAATTATTTTTTTTTTTTTATAAAGAATTTGGACATGTTAATCCGTAATAATTTGTAATATTGAATAAAAAACAACGTTATTTGTAAATTTAACGGGAATTTTAAATAATGTCCAGGATTATTTTATTGAAAATATTTTTAGAAATAATCAAGTTTCTATTTATATAAATAAAGCCCTTGAATATGTAAAATTAAATCCTTTATTTTATGGGTACATTATTGTTGTCAGCGTTAAAAGTGAAGAGAAGAGAGGAAAAGGGACAAAAATATTTTATTGAATTTTATTTGTATATGACAACATTATTTTATTTTTATTATTACATGACATTATTATTAAATTAATTTTGTTTGTAAAATATGTTGGAATGAATTGGAAAATTGTGAAAACCTACATAATTTTAAATACTTTGAAAGCCAGTGATGGATATCTGAAGTTAATTCTAATACCAATGGGACTGATCAAGAATATTCGTCGGACTATTGAGATCAGCCTATTCCCAACTTTAATATTCAACAAGAATTCTCTCTTCTGCAAGAAAAAGTCACTTGTAGAGAACATGATCCAGTTCTTTCATCACTGTGATTTCATGACAACTCCAATTGGGTGAAAATCCTCTGGCCATCTGACAAAGAACCTGGCTTCTGTATAACACTTCTGCGCTTTGTATATGTACGAATATTTAATTTAAAATATTTAATTCTGGAAGATCTTATATATGACCTTTCAATTATGAATTTTTTATTCGCAAATGTTTTAAACGTATATGTATGCATTATAAGTATAGTCGCGAAATTTTCTAATCGATCTATTTTCCGCCAATCGATTTACAAGACAATAATGTCAATCAATATGCCGGTAATTAACTTACAGATGATAGCAAAATCTTTTCCAAGGTTGTAAATGTCATAGTTAATCTCTATTGGAAAAATTGGAAAATAAGCCGATTTAAGCAGCATTTTCGAAACATAGCTATAGAAGTTCGAACAAATACGAATACAATACGTATATAACGTTTACGTCACTGAATTAAATTGTGTGTTCACACAAAGTAATTTCATATATTGCTATGTATACATATATAATATTTATGTGCATGAATTAAAATCAAGGATTTTAATTTTGAGTGCATCAATATTGATGGTATTCATTTATTGGAAATGCATAATATATTAATCTATAATTTTTATTGTTTTCACCTGACATTAAAATGTATATATGTCTTGGTAGATACATGCATATACAAATAGATTCTTATATGCTATTGTCATCCTTTATCTCTACCTACACATATAATATGTAATTTTGAAATGGCATTCTTCTTTATAATGATGAACAATGAAAAATTTTAGTGATTGAAATCCTTTTTTATATTGTACATATATAACGAAGTTTTAAATATTTTATATAGAATGTGTAATGTAATAAATGTAGGTGTTAAATTTACGTGTAAAAAAAAATAAATTGATTGATATGAAATCTAAAAATATAACATTGAATGCAATGAAATTAAATTTTGATTGCATCAGCATCATCATCAAAAATATTATTGTATATAACAATGATAAATAGTAATGATAACAGTAATCAACTTAAATTCATTGCTGTTGTAACATTTCTTCCTATATATGTATGTGTATATAATAAACATGTAGTTGTTTTAAATTGGGGAATAAGTTTTCTTTTATAAATTGCTAAAGTAAAATTGATTGATATTTCTTTTACTTATACCTTTAAAATTATTAAAAATTAGACAACAAAATAAATACGAAAAGAAGAAAGGTGGTTGGTTTCATTATTACATTGTTATATGAAGCGAAAATATTAGTTATACAGATGCAATATTTTTCTCCCTTTCATTGATTTTCGAAATTAAATACTTTCAATTGCATTTTCAATTCAAATATTTGTTATATAGTTTTGTATTACATTTTATTGTTAGCAAAACAAATAACCGATATTCTATTATTACCGATCGGATAATAATGAACAAACACTTTAGACGTATATTAGATTAGATTAATTTAGGTTGACGCGGCTATCGGAAGATGCACTTAGGCCACATAGGTCGGATGTGATACCGACTTCGATCTTCATATAAACCTGCCAGAAGCCCTTGTAAACTGTATTTACATTCACCAATTTGTTAACTCGCATAAAGAAATGCGAACCAAGAAACCTCCGCCTTACATGAGCAAAGAAGTTGAACCATCGTCTACTTTTCGTTCTCGTTACAGCAGCTCCTGCAAAGATTATTAGCGGGGCGTCCCATCCACCTTTCGTGTTCGCCAATCAGACAGTGCCCAGTTATAGCTCCTTTTACAAATACGATGTCATCTTGGGGGAGAAGTTCTCCTTTTCAGTTAGGTCGACAAGAATCGGTCATTCCTTGCGAATGGCCTGCAGTTTCCATGGATTACGCTATGACCAAAATCTGGTGAATTTCGAGTGACTGCGAAATCTCGTTGAGAAATTACCTGCAATCCCGAGCCGTTTTAAGTAGAAAATACAAGAGCAATGTGAGCTCGTAAACCATTTTAAAACCTCGTTTATTACAACCACCACCGCGTGAAAGGCGTTGGAGAGATCTGGAAGGCGAAAATAGATTTTTACACTAAGCTCTTTGTAGTAGAATCCGTGTAGAAGTGGATAGAACCGTCCCATATGTTGCCTTTATCTCCCCAGGTTTGCCTTGCCGCGAAAGAAAGCACAAAAGCGACATAGCCAACGCTCTGTATCACATATCTACAGCAAATTTTAGTATAATGTTAAATATTTAAAATTTTATTATGTAATCTCAACTTTGTAGCTCCTCTAGTAATTCAAGTGTGTTGTACATAATGTTATTTCTTGTTTAACTTTAATAAATAAATAAATGTAGGCATATTAATACAATATCTATGAATTTGCAAACGCACTTATTATTTTTCAAATTCCTGCAATCATTATACAAAGTTGAATTTATAAATATTGAATAGCTCCTGAAAGATAATTATTGTATACGTTTTTATAATAAGCTCATATCTTTTATATACAATTTTTAAATGATTTTACAATTTTATTTACTTTACATAATATAACAAAATTTTATAAGAGAACAAAAGATGAATTCATATTGGTATACGTTATTATATGCGTATATGTATAACAAAATTTTTTATTAATAAGTTTTATGAAATTTTTATTATACTCATTCAACTAAATATCCTGTGATCTTTGTGGTATTTTTTCTCCCATTTTCATTTTCTCGAATAATATGGCGACTGTAAAAAGTACCTAACCTATAATATAACGGAATATAAAGGAACAAAAAAAAAATTGAAAGTTTCATTCTGTTTTTTTTTTCTTCCCTTCTTTTTTTTTATGAAACTTTCTACCTGCTGTGTGCATAAGTTCTTGTGGGTTCGTTAAAAGTGCATAAGGGATATTATATGAGTGCATTCTTTTAATAGAATATATATATATATATATACAGGAAAATTATATGAAAAATCCTTTGTGTTAAAAAATATACAAAAAAAAAATAATAAAAGTTAAAATTGGAAAGAAAAATCGAGGTTTTTTTAAAGGGAGAAAAAATTTTCATCGGAAATTTTTGCTTTTTCGTTTTTGTTTTTTTTGTGCCTTTCCTTGTTTTTGAATCTAAAGGAAACCTTTTTTATTACATCCAATTTTTTTTCTTTAATTATAAGAAAATGTTTTCTTTGTATATTGACTGGAAAAATATAAAGAAAAAATAAATAAATAGAATTTTTTTTTTTTGTTCTCTTAAAATGTAAGCACATATTGTATTAAAAAAAAAAAATTGAGTACAAAATGCGAATGATCAGAGCTTTTCAAGTTTTTATAAGAAAAAAATTAATAAAATCAAAAGTTGAGTTGCTCTTTTGAGTATGAGGATAAATTTTATAAAGAAACCAAAATTACTGTTGCTCGTTTTAAGTACAAAAATCAGAGAAATTATTTTTAAAAAAATTTTGGGTTGGAAGATTAAGTTTACAAAATTTCTCATTAAACAGAAGAGAGTAATTGTTTTGAAAATTGAAAAGAGAGAGAATTTGAATTAAGTTTTAATTAAGAACGACACATGTGCGCCAAAAACGGGAGGTAAATATCATAATGGCATGATAGAGCATACAAATACGACACATAAATTCCACAGTGAAATTGCACAAATCTTTAAAAATCCTAATCACATAAAACCTATAAATTTCCTCTTAACAATTAAGTCCAGATTACGATCCAAATGCCGAGGAAACTGTCTACTAGATAAACCCATCTAAAATTTCGAAAAAAATTATTTTAAAATATGAAACTTGTTTCTAATAAAATTTTAAACTGGAAAAACTCTGAACTGTTTTTGAAATACAACTCGTTAAACTTATCCAAATCGTATAAATGCTTCTTGTGACAGCAAATAATCGTCTTTATAAGAAATTCTCATTCCAAAATGTAAAGCTGTTCAGCCGCTAAATGCGGCATTCATGAAATAAAGAGCAAGCATTCTTACTAATAGTACAGAATCAACTAAATAAATTTTCAATTTTCAAAACTTTGAGAATTTCTGGGTAAGTATATGATTTTAACTTTTCTTTCTTTAAAAATGAAAAAATAATATTTGTTTTTAATACAAAACAATAAAAGAAAGAAAGTATTGTGGTTCTGATTGCATAACTCATATAATGGAAAAATTATATAATAGGGTTTATTTAAGTATCTAAATTACAATTGACTTCTAATTAAAAAAAAAAAATTGCTTTAATCTGATTACATGTGAAAAATTATTAATCTAATTATATGATTTTTAATTTGTTATATAGAGGAAAATTAATCAAATTATAAAATCATTGAATTATAAATTTTAATAATGAACGATTGTCAACAGAATTTTGCAACTTAAAATGATATAAACGGCTGTAAGAGACTGAAATCATCGGCCAGCACCGCCGTATAAGCATTAAGCAATAAAGACCTATTCGATTAATAATATTTTCGTTAATTTTCTAAATTGTTGAAAATTTATGGCGTAAAGCCCACTTTCCAGAAATTTATAATCATAAAAAAATCAACAACAGTAGATATTTGTACGAAATTCAGGAACTTTTATTCGTAAATATCTTCCTGTAATTCTAAAATGCTCCTCTTCATAAAAAACAATCTTAATACAGGTGCCTAATCGGAAGAATTTTTAAATTTCTAAATAGGTCTAACGTGTCATACAGCTGATTTCTACTAGCATATGTTCCTAATAACGCTCTTTTTGCAATACCAATTAATGGTTAATTTTATTTTATTAAGCACGTCCCCAACAGTATAAGGCACACTGAAATTTTGAATAAAATATAAGTACCATAATATAAAATTTTTTAGGGCATTTTCCTTAAGCGATGAACACTGAGTCCAGTATAATGAAAATTAGTTGTCAATTCGGAAGTATAATATGCAAGCTCTCATTCCTATCAGTGATAACACCGAGATTTTTAAATTGAGTAACGATTTCTATGTTAGAGAACAAGATCTTGAAGATACAATTTGAATTATGATCGAAGAAGGGTACTTCGGACAATCAGTCACTATGTGACGATTCAATTTAAAGTTTAGTTTTGTTGCTTACTATTAATTTGTGATACACGAACCATAAAATCACACAAAAGAAGTGATAAAATAACATATAACCTTGTTGTACCCCCAAAATTAGCATTTTTACTACTACTAAAACTATAACCAATCTTAACTTTTTGTGTTCTTTTGGATAGATAAAATTTGAACCAGTCAAAACAAAATCCTAAAACCAATATTATAATACCAAGTTTTTTCAAAAGAATATTATGATTTACCATATCAAATGCTTTGGTAATATCAACGAAGATACCTGCACAGAATTTTCTAACATCCGGTCCACTGTATATGTTAGAATAGAACTGCAGTAAAGCATGTCTTTTAAACATATATATATATATATATTTATGTATACTAATCTAGGTCAGACCAAAGCTCGGAGATTTAGTTATGGTCTTTTGAAAATTTTTTGCGTTTTTTAGACAAATTTTTCGAAAAAAAACAGCCATGTTTTTTTTTTATTTGATAAATTGCCCGATTTTGTTAGTTCCGACTGTAATTTTCGGGTTTCTAATTTTATATACCACATTCTTTGGAATTGTCCTTTTATTGAGGACTTTCGTTTTAAAAGAATCTTTCGCCCTCCGGGAAAAAATCCGGAATTTGTAAATAATCCAAATTTACCTATAGTTATGAACATATTGTATAAATAGGTAAATCTGAATGCTATCCCGAGAATAAATCACATTTCAATCACTTTATTGGTACTTATTGAGATTTTGATAAAAAAATTAAATTTATGCAACCATTTTATCGAAAATAATTTCATTTTTTTTTGACAATAATTCAATTTTGATATTAACATTTTTTTTAATGTAATTTTGAGAAATGTCAAAATTAGATGATAAAAGATTTTTTTTCATGGTAATTTTCACTTTTATTTCCAGAAACAAAACGAAAACATTTATCTTATTTATTATAGAAAATTTCAATTTTATCATTTTATGAAATTTATTAATAAGGTATTTATCAAAAATATCATATTGTATTACAGTTGAAAAATATCATATCAATTTCAAAATTATTTTCAATGTTCTTTCTCTATTGGAAGAATGGATTTCAAAAAATTTTCAAATTTATATTCAGTGTTATTCAGTCAGAGTTGCATACATACATAAAATTTAAAATAATTCATATTACATAACTACGTAATATACAATTCTGTGGTAATAAAGAAAAGGACTTTAGTAGAAATTTTTGGAAGTTTCGAATATAAAAACTAAAAAAAAATTGTGCTCAGCTATTTTTGAAAACATATGAAGGACTGCAAGTTGTTTAATGCTTGTAGAATTAAAATCAATTCCTTTTTATTAACATTTCTTTGAATTTACACATACTAGCTTTGAAATAGCGTGTAGATCGATAAATGTCGTCACGGCTTGAGTTTAATTATCCAAGTAGCGATTTCATGCGACTTTTTTCGGGGAATATCGAGAAACATACATTTATGTTTCAGCTATTTTCCAGTTGCCGTTTTAATGCGACTTATGGCAATGTGAGGCAACGCTTTTATTGAAAAGTATTTAACAAGTGAAAAGCAAAATAGATACACCCAAAATGTAAGAGATCGGAAATTTTATGACAGAGAACGCCACCATAGTAAAAGATCTAAAATTAACAGAAAATAATTGGATAAGTAATTAAGAATTCAAAACCAATTGGGAGTAGTTGACAGAAGAGCTGTTCCTACTGTTAAATTTTTTGATCTTTAATTTTTGTGGTTTTTTAATTTTATCACTATTGGAATTTGATGAATCCGTAAATCAAAATGTAAATGAAGAGACTTTTTATTTAAAAATATAAATAAATACCAATATACTTTTGATGATTTCTTCGAACTCACATCACTCTATAACTGAAATACCAAATTCCAAACGATGTTACAGTGGCAACGACAAATATCTGATACGTGATGGGAAAATCAGAATTAGGCTAATTATATTATCTCGTATTTGAGGTAAGTCGGCTTATAACATAATATCTTGTTTTTCCTTTTTACCACTGAATTAATATTCTATAATTTTATATTTCATACTGTTATACAATATAATTTCCATTTAAAAACATGTTTATTATATAAAATGATTTTTATATTAAATTTTTCTTTTAATATAAATTTTTTTTTTATCTATACATTTGAATAACAAAATTATATCAAATTTTTAGAATATTGTTATTGATGGGCTGATAATATAGGCCTGATAATACATTTTATGTATACTCATACATATGTATGTTCATACTAGAGTATTCATAAATTTTGAAATTGTTTTTCATAAAATATAACAAAAAAATATATTTTTTTTTTTTTGGAAAAATTCTTTGTGTTTATCTAATGGAGAGGAAAATTAAAATCCAATAAAACATTTTGTACTTCTATGTGAAACATAAAATTTGTGTAATATTTTATATTATGTATATATATAACATAATATTATAATTAGCATATAACAATAATGGATTAGCATAATATTTTGCAAAAAAATAAATTCTATATTGATTCAAGATGACTTTTGATCGAAAATTCTATTATAAAATCATATACTCTTTTGTAATATAACAAAATAATATTCGGAAAATATCATTAATAAATATTATTTGTGTTATACGTAGTTTTCATTGATATAAAAATTAATTAAGATATTTTGGTTATTTTATAATAATTAGCTAAAATTTACAAACAAATTTTTATTTATTTTATAAAATCTAAATTAATATTTTTATTTACTTTGAGGTAATTATTTTATAAAAATAAAAAAATATTGATAAATTCAAATTTGATGAAATAAATAGCGAATAAAAATTATAATTAAATTAAATTGTGGTTATGTTACAGGTAATATTATAAAACGCTTTAATTATTAAAGATGGCCGACCAACAATCTTCGATATATAAAATGTGCATGTAGATTATGTAACGATTGAATACATTCTTGGAATAGTAAACTGCAGAAAAAAGATAAATTAAGTGTATAGCACCATAATTTTTAGTGATTAGTTAAAAAATGTATTAAAGTGATTAGTTAGTGTTTGGAACGTTGCGAGAAAATAATATTCAGATAGAAACAAATATGATGGCATAAAGATTTTTAATTTTATTAAATACTCATAATTTATTTGATCTTAAACACGTAATTTTTGAGAAAAAAGCAAGAATTCCACATTTTTTTTTAGTGAGCCGTAAAATTTTCTGTTAAATTAAAATTTTAGTAAAATTTTAGTAAAATTATTTATTCATTTCTATATAATTCTTCGAAAAATGCGGCCATTATTGTCCGAGTAATTCTACAGACATAATGTGATGAATTTAATTTTAGATTGCTCGTTGGCTATTATTACTTTTTAGACGCTCTTCATTTTAATTCATGAAAATCGTTTCAGTAACGTCGCTGGATTAGTAAGTATTTGTTGCTGTAATAGTAAGTAAGTATTTAAGGCATAGCACAATTAATAGACTGTTATGATTATACCTATACGTTAAATACATATTATATATGGTTCTGAAATTTATAATTCTGGAGTTAAGGTTGATTTATTAAGGATTTTTTAACATGATTTGCAAGATTTAAAAAACAATTTCAAAATATGTTCAAAATCGTTTCAAATGATAGAAATGTAATTTGTTTTAGGTCTCTATTACATAAACTATCCATAACAACTACTAGAATATTGGAAAATAAGATCAACTGTATTACAACAATATTGGAAATCTTGTTGCAAAAATCGTCACCATTGTGACATTGAAGACGTGTTTATTCACTTCTGTTCACAAAATTTCACCTTCATATTAATAAGAACTTCTTCATAGTGTCGTTGTCAATATTCAAGATCTTACAATATTACAGAAAAATTACACTAGAAATGTTTAAATTTTATCATTATATCAAATAAGATTATCAGGAAAAGCTTTAAGACAAACAATTTGTTTCATTTCTTCTTATTCATAAAATATTAATGATTTATTCTATAAAACCATCCAATATAATTTTGGAATTTACTTAGAATTTTCATACAACTATATTAAAATCGAGAGAGAGAGCAACTCAAATGTAAAATATTTGTTAACCGAAGCCTTATGAAATTAAGTAAGACATTATTATTGTTGTATATATAGAGAGAGAATAAATATAGAAAAAGAAATTTTCCACTTATATGAATATCAAGTTAAATTAATCAAAATTGTTCTGAATAAAATTAAATTCCTTTTTTGTATTGTTCTTCTTATTTCCTTCCTTTCTGGAAATATGTATTTTTCAAAGGAAACGAACACTGAATCTATATATGCGGGGGGAATAGAAAATAGAATCAAATGAAAAACGAAACAAAAACCATGAATCCTTTTGTATATTTTTATTTGATAGATATTATAATTTTCTTGAAAATGTCTATGTCTCCATCATCCAAATCTAAGATTAACTAATTCATTAATCACATTCACAAGTATAACTTAATGTACATACATATTTACAATGATTTTATAGTGAAAGTGAAGTTGACAATGTTGATCAGGATCACTTTAGGATACTATAAAATTTTTTATATTGGAAAGATTGGAAAATAATTTTAATATTTTTGATATTAACTTTAATTTGGCACACACACTATATTTGTAATAGAAAGTACTAGGGATCTGAGATAAAAATATACGTTCTGGATGTTTCTATTCGGCGTTGAATTCTGAATTGATTTAACCATGTCTGTTTAGTGCTAATTCAAAAACTCATTAAAATGTTCTTAAATTAAAATTTTAATAAATTATTTAGGGCAGTTCTCATATAAATCTCACCGGATTCCGAGTATATGGAAGCAGTTATTCAAATTGCTTTTCAAAATTAATTTAATTATGGTCAGGAACTCTATGTAATCTAAATTGTTTAAATGTAATAGCGATATTTTTCTAATAAAATTTAGTAATGATTTCCTAATTTCTTATATCTTATAATTCCCGCATATCTAGGAAGCTCTAAATGCTGCCATATTTTAGTCTTTGCGTAGGCGAATAATGTAATAAAGCTATAACTTTAATAACCTCGGGCTGCCCTACCGCTCTTTCCGATTTTCTTCGTAATTGTACCACAAATGGATCCACAAAATCTTGCAAATTACGTTCGCATAAAATCTAAAATAAGCGTATTTCAATCTAAAGCACATGTACAAAACGAGTATTAGAACGGAATTTGAGAAATATAAGAACACGTAGGAAAAGTAGAAGAAAATTAAATTTTAGTTTCGATTTTATACATGAGATACTTTCAATTTTCTCTATTATTAAAATGGGAAAACTCTTTTGTATTTCTATTGTCCTGAATGTTGTATTCCTTGAATGTTAATGTTTTTACATCTAACAACAAAAAAAAAAAAGAAAAAACAAAATTAACTTACAGGATATTTTTGTATGTCTTTTGTAGAAAAAAAAAAATTTTCAAGGAGAAGAAAAGAAAAACAAAAAGTGAGAACCACTTTTTATCATTGCCCTCATATTTTCCAAATTTTTATTTTCTATTCTTATTGTGGCTTTTATTTTTTCTATAGTTATTCATATATACTTTATCCTTTAAATAAATGTATTCTCAAAAGGATCCTTATGTGGAATATTTTATTTTTTTTCTTTGAAAATATAAAAATTAACAGATTTTTACTTTTGGAACTTTACAGAAATTGGATGACTTTCTTAACAATTCTATTTTTTTTTTGTGTTATCAAAGGATGTTATTCCATATATATTAAGTAAAATCTGTCGTCTACTTAAATAGATCCAAAAACAGGGTTATACTTATATACACGTAAACAAGTATGAAGACGTACATTTAAATCAAATATTTATATAAGAAGAAGAAGAAGAAGAAGAAGAAGAAGAAAAACGATTTATTTTAAAAGATCTTGATGATGTCCTGTGTAACTTCATTGTCCTTTGTATTTTTGAATTTTGTTTTTTATTTTTTTGTTATTCTTTTGAAGAATTTTTTTGTATTTTTGTTTTTATATAATTTTCTTTTGTATTATGTGGGTGATAATAAAAAAATGAGCTTTTATAAATATAAGAGGATTTAATGCTATCATATATGTACATCCCTAAATGTGTGTTTGTTTGTGTATTTGTAAATCTTAATATGAGAAAGTTGATAATATTATTATTTTCCCGAGACACACATACGCAGGAATATATAATAAAGTGATCGGATTTGAAATATTTTCTTTAAATGTGTGTGCTTTTATACAAATTGTTAATTATTATGTAATCATCTATTATGAAGAAAATCAGCTTTAATATTGCTATAAATTTAAATGTAGGAGGAGATATATTGGTTGGTCTGAATTTACAATAAAGAATAATTTAAATGATTTTTCATAATTGAATTTTAAATAAGACATCTTTTAAATTTTTAATTTAAATTTAAGTTTATATGAGTGTAGACCGCTGATACATTTTGAATTTAAGTCGGAGCGTTGAGGGGAGGTACACTGGATAGACTTTCGCTTGTAGAAATGTCTCAGTCCGTATTTTTCTTTAGAAAAATTGCTCGAATTCTTCAGAAATGTGGGTCTCGGGAAGATTTTCTAGGTAAGACAATAAACTACTTTTATTTGTCGTAAATAAATTTTAAATTCTCGTCTGTTATTCCAATTTCTCCCAGATGATTGTTAGATATTGCTTTAATTGTTCATTTGGTTCAACATTTGCGGAATTCATTATAATCATCGCATTTTGTTTTGTAATTAAACCGCATCTCTCATATCTAGAAATTGATTCTTGGTGTAAAATAAACTGCTGAATAAATATTTACTCTTACTCTTAAATGTCCCGATGTTATGTATTTCATTATTTTATTTACCTATTAAATTGGTTAATTTTTGAACGTACTGGACGGTACTACAATTTTTTATGCTATGAAGTCCTCTTTTTTTCACCGGAATAATGTTGTCAATATTTTGTATATCATATAGAGTCGAACTTCACCTTCTTATGTTGTATATAATTGAACAGTTCGAATTTTTCGTAAAGTTGTCGTTCTCACAATTGTTTTCTCCCTGTAATTTTTAAATATCATGTTTTTCTTTAACCTTCTGTTAATCCATTCACTCACTGAGGGAGGTTGAAATTTCATTATTCTTCATTTGTTTAGGAAGTTTAAAGTTTTTCTGTAATTTATTGGTATAGTTTCAATATGTTCCGAATCCAACTAATTTATTTTTACGAAAAATAGCAGCAACATCATAAAATCGTCGGCTCGTGCAACTTCGGGATGTGAAATACCTCGTAAATCGTTTTTAATATCCTACACCGAATGGAATGGGTGATCTGATGTTATTCTGTTCATTTCTTATTTAAAATAAAAATTGTGCTCCACTAAACTCAATAAAAATTTTCTGACAATCTAAAATAAATTTTGTAAATATGGATCGGGAATGAATATTTTCTAAATTTTTTTCGTGCTAATATTTTTCAATGTAAAATCAAAATTGAATGTAATTTTATCAAAAGTTGGAATTAATATTTGGTCATTTCCGATTTATAAAGACATGAAGAGAACAATATATTTATTTATTTTTTCATTTTTTATACAATCTTCTGATATTTGAGTATTTTCTGGGGGAAGATACAGGAAAATGAAATTTTTTTTTTGCCATTTTTTTTTTCTTCATATAAGAAATCAACTCATCAGTAAGATTTATGGGTATTGAGGACACAAACGATTTATTGATGTGATAAATTGCTTATTATTTTTTTTTGTTTTTTTTTTTTTTCATTCAATAATAAAAATAGTGTTGTAATTCGGAAAATTGGAAAATACGAAAAAAAATGACTTTTGTAAGGAAATTCATTTAATTTTTCATTCAAAATAATATGAAATAATTTTTATTGTGAAATTGTTCTAAAAAAAAAAAAAAAAAAATTCGTGATAAAATAGGTGAGATAATGGATTGAAATGTGTTTACTAACAAAATGAATTTATTTATGGAAAGTAGTTTAGAATTTGATAAGAATGATTAATTCATTGAATTAAACGTTGAAAGGGTAATGGAAATAAGAATGTTCTCTTAAGTTTTAAGAAGAATATAGTCTTATATAAGTTTTATTTATGATTCTCAATACTGACTCTTCTCCTACAACACTTCCATGAAAGCTTTATTGCTGTTATCATTGTACTGTTTAGTTTAGTTTCACTATTTAAATTTTAGCTGCGGAGTATATAATTGGTAATTCCTGCTCCATAGAGCAATTTAGAATTATATAGTTTGTTAAAGCTCTCTCTGTATAAAATGTTCTCTTTAAATGATATCATATTATAATATTAGAGTAAAAATTAACCTTTCAGTTGAGTTATTGAATGTTATTCAAGTACATTATCCATTTACGGATGTGATGCCATTTAGTGGTAAAAAAAGGTGTAATTATATGCTCCTTTTAATTATTTCTTTTGTTATGCGCTAGTGCAATTGGGAATGTTACGTTCTTAAAAAGTCCTACCTTCTTAAATGGAGAGCAAAAATTAAGATTTTCAAAGTTTTTAGTGAAACTCTTTCAGATCCTATTTGTTTTTATAAATATCCAAATAATTTGAATACTCTAAACCTTCTCGATATTGAAATATATTTAAACGGAATTCAATGGCAAGATAATCGTTATAAAGTAGTACACCTTAAAGGTAAATCTAAAGTTGGCAGTTTTTTTAGAAAAAATAAAATAGAATGTTTTTTTTTTAACACAACGATTTAGAAATTTTGTAAGTTCTTTATTTATCCAAAACAAAAAAAAACTTCAAGCCCTATAAAAGAATTTTCTTTAAAGTCCATTTATTTAGTATTTACATTAAGATTTAAGTCAAAAACAAATTTCAATTTTTTAGACAAAGTCGAAAAAAAATATTATTTTTTTTTTTATTATTCCTATATATTGTAGATTAAAATTAAAAAGGAATTTGAAAAAAAAATTTACTTTTAAAGAATAACAAAAATTTTTTGCTATTGTAATAAATTTATTGGTAATTTGATATGAGTGATCTCATGTAGGGATGCTATTTAAATCGGTGGTCTGAAGTGAAATTATTATAGATAATACGTGAAGAACAGCCTGGATTCCGCTACCATCAGAGTTGTGTAATCAAGCGAACATACTCCGAATAATAGTTGAACAGTGAACAGAGTACAGAACATCACTATACATGCTTTTAGTTGACTTCAAGAAGGCTTTCCACACAATTAAGGGCGATACAATATGGAAGGCATTGTAAGACAGGTGAACCCCACAAAAAATAATCCGCATGATTCGAGCGCTGTACGAAGAAGCCGAACTCGCGGTAATACATAAAGGAAAAATAAGCCATTCATCACCTAATCAGGAATCAAACCGGGTTGTCACTTTTGCCGTTGCTCTTTATAATCTTACTAGATAACATACTACCAATCGCCTGCTCACAGAAAAGGGGCATTTCACCCAACATCTAAAAGATCTGAAATGCAAAGCAAATTAAAACACCTTGAAAAATTTACCAGACATGTGTGTCTAGAAATAAACATAGAAAAAACTAAGGTGATGAAAATAAACACCACTAGCACATCCAGTTGGGAACTCAATAGTCAACAAATAGAGTTCTAATCTAGAAAATAATAAGAGAAGAACCTATTGGTAGACAAATAAGTAGAAGAAAATGAAGATGGATTGGACACATTCTAAGAATATTCGAAAATAATGTCGTTAAAATGAAAGATGACCTAAACGCCTTAAGAACGCCTAGTGTGGACTTGCAAAATCAGAACTAGAAAAATCAGATCTAACAGGGGGAAAAATCAAGTGAACAGCAAAAATTAGAACAAGGTGGAGATGTTAAATGGGAGTTTTTCCAATTCCCCCAAGAGGAGTAAAATTATTATGGTATTACTTTGAACCACAGATACTCTCATTTTTCTAATACTTTCTTTTTTTATGACTTACTCGTCCTTCTTGTTATTATTATTATTATTTTTTAAAAAGTAATATGGAACTTTGAACTTCTTCGGATTTTATAGGAAAAAAATTTCCTTGAAATTTAAAAAAAAAAAAAAAAAAACAATATAGAAAATATATTTGAATTTTTTTTTTTGTCTTTTTCTGATATTATTTTTGGATATTATGTAAAAACTTGTTCTATGTACACGTATTTTTCTCTTGTAAATTGAACAACACCCCAGAGAGATTTTTATTGCATGCAATAAATCCTCAGGATAATTCATTTCATATAGATGCTTGCCTACATACATATGTAAGTATAGTGTATACGAAAACAGTGAATTTGTTTGATTTAAAATAAACAAAAAAAAAGAAAAAATCAAAAATAAGAGAGAAAAAAAATGAAAATTTTAAAAGAACAAAAAATCCTTTACTTTGTTCAGATTTGTTCATTTTTTTTTCCACGCTTAAAAATAAATTTTTAGATACATTTTCTGAAATATTTTTTAAAATTCCTTAATAAAATACATAATATAGACACATATATACATTGGGTTACGCATGCATAACTGTATAAAAATATATTAACCAAGGAAAATATTATATAGTATTGGGGTATATATGGGGTATATATTGATGGTTAAATGGAAAAATCGAATTATATTTTATATAGAATCGATTTTTAACAAGAAACATGACAAAATCCTTTCAACTGATATAAACGGGTTAATGTGAACATAGATGAATGAATGGTACCTACATCTATATACAATATCGTATTCAATCTAAGATATCAATCAAGGATATAAAAGGATAATAGATAATAGGTTTATACCTTTATATTTTATATATATGTATACGTATAACATACTCGTATAGATTCATGTAATATATTTTATTTAAACGGTAACATATTTAACTTTAATTTAACGTTTTGTACATACTAACAAGTATAATTTATTATTTTTGAACTCAATCTCTCTCTCTGTTCGCTTGCCATTCTTCTGTCATTGAGCGATACATTAAGAAAATGGCAAATTTATTTTTATGTAAAAAAAAAATTACAAAATGGGTAAAAAAATTTTAATGTATTTTTGTTTGTTCTTATACATTATGTTTTTTTTTTTAATGGAAAATTTGAATAAGGTGTTACTGAAGGTAACAAAAATAGCAGAAATGTTAAATACAAAATGAAATTATTTGTCGTCGACTCAATAATGGAATAGCTAATTTATTTTGTTTTTAATAAATCTATATTTGTTAGCAAAGAGTAAGATAGAATTTTGAAAAATTTTATAATTTATTGGAGAATGATCAAAAGATTTGATCAAATTATAATTTTAATTTATTTAACTTTTCTATGTAAGTATAGCAATCAATTTTGGCACAAAGTATATGAAGTAAAAATTAAGTTTTAGGAAGCAAAATTAAGAAGGAAATTTCTTTTAAAATTTCGAATAAAATTACTATTGAAATTAGATTGTCAAGTTCAAAGAGATGAGACGTACGTAAATACATTTTTTTCTTCTTGTTGTTTTCTCGGTTTTGATGTATTTGTTCTCGGTTAAATTTTAGCACATCACATGCTTAGAGCATAACAGTCCCAAGTCTATTCATCTCAAAAAAAAGATTTTTTTCAAGCAAAATCCTATGACATGGTTGTTGTGAACTGAACACGAGAGTGTATACTCGTTCATGCACTACTAGTAGTTCCGAAGTTCGTATATAAATAATACAAGTGTTTTACTAAATCTGCATACTCAATAAGCCACCTTCAATACATCATCCATAGGCTGGTTATATCAGGCTCTGGTTAAAATTATATGGGATTAAAATTGTAATTTTAGTATATGCAGCGTAAATCTAAGTATTCTTAAAAGTTTCTAAGCAATTTTTATGAGGAAATTTTATTTTTCAAAATAGAAAAGTACAATAGAAAACATAAAGAACAAAAAAATAATGGATTTTTTAATTCATAAATTTTAAAAGAAAATTATTAAATATTTATTTAAAATTGAAGATTAAATACTTTTTAAGGCTTTTTAATTTTAATTAAAAGTTGAACTTAAATTAAATCTTATTTATCCAAAAACAATATTATTCTAGATTATCCTTGAAACTTTAAATTTCTCAGTATACCAGAAATTGCTCAGCAGAAATTTGACAAATTAATTGGAAAAAAGGATAACTATTCATAGAAAATGAAAATTTTTAATTTAATTTTATTTTTAAATAAAGTAAATATTAAAAAAATTTCGTTTTTATTTCAGGATTTCCTCAACTACATTGGAAAAATCGGCGTTTATTTAGTTAAGATTAGGGAAGAAAATTACATTTTTTTTTTCCATTAGCAATTTTAAGATGGTTGAAATGTATAAAAATTGTCATATCGAATTACAGTTGAAAAAAGTGGAGTTATTTAAATAAATAACATAGAAGGTAGGCATTTTAATAATAACACTACAGTATACCGCGACATATGGTGAAAACTGTGCTGTTTTCTGTTTGTGTTCATATGAACAAATGTTGCAAATTAAGTTCATAAACATTGTTGAATTATCAGCAATTTAGTGAAATCAGTTTTGCTTTAAAATTATTATGAAAATTACTCGTATTTTAATATTGTTTCTGAAGAGACTCGGTGTTGTATAAATAAATATACAAAAAATTTTAAATATCTACAATATCATAATGACGAAAAATATTGTAATGCAACTGTTTTAAGCGACAAATGCTAAACTTCCAATTGATCCGAGAGTTTTTATGTTCTTATACATTTTTTCTCTGAGAGTTTTTTATGTTCTTATACACTCTTCTTATACAGGTGATTGTGCTCAAAAACGCTAAAATGAAACATTCGTCCCCAATTATGCTTTCTTCTATCATTAAGTATGACCGTATGTTACGCACAATCTTTAATTAATTTATTTCATTTCAGAATAATTATAATTATATTATTAAATATAACACATTGAAGTCTTCAATGTCAAAAAAAATATATACGACCAAAAAATTATAAAAACCAATGTTTAGGTCAGTGGAATTCAAGGTCACTTAGTGTCATTATCCTTTACAACTAAACACAAAATATGCTTAGCTTTTACTTTTCTCTTTTGAATAAATTTAACCAAATTCTGCCACTGTTATTAAATGAAAACAGCTATTTTGTGTTATTAAATTCATTTATTTTCATAATTAATTTATTAAATTTACTGAAGTTAAATTTATATAAAAAAAGTAAGGAAACATGTCAAAAAATCTAGATATGAAAGAAATGTTGCCATACACACACTCTACACACACCATACACTCTCATACACATGAATATTATAATTAATTAATTTAAATGTTGTATAATATTCATAAGAGAAAAAAAAAATTCATAAATGGGAATTGTAAGAAGGATAAAGTAACAAGAAAAACAACAAAAAAAAAGAGAAAGAAGGAATGAAGGTTATTATAATAATTTCCATCTAATTGTTGCTGAATTTATTTTTTCGACTATATACACGCACACACACTCACACAAAATATTTATAATATTTTATTAAACGTCAGTGTTATGTGATTAATTTTTAATGTCTGTTTTAATTTTTTTTTGTG
Organism: Condylostylus longicornis; assembly: GCF_029603195.1. NCBI lineage: Eukaryota > Metazoa > Arthropoda > Insecta > Diptera > Dolichopodidae > Condylostylus > Condylostylus longicornis. Next base: position 907,572 of record NW_026578052.1, on the reverse strand, counting down.
CAAAGGAACAACAAAAAAAAATATTTTTCTAGAAAAATAAGAAGATTATCATAAAACTCGTCTGTCTGATCTGCTTTCTTTTTAGATTTACAGTTAAGTACAAAAATATTTGTACACCTCATATTAGTACAAAAATTTGCATAATAAAAGAATGACTAATATTTGATACAGACCATCTTTCAATAATTTAATAATTGACATCGTCTGTTCGCCTTAATAGCTGTGTGTGTATGTTTTTCCGGCAATCCAGTTCCTTTGACTTTAACTTTGCCATATACTTAAAATAGAATTTCTTTTTATTGTAAATGAATACTAAATAAAAATTCGGAAGTAGTCTTGAGAACTTTGCAAAAATCCTACAAATATTGCATGCGATTTCAATCGGTAAATTCCGATTGATTGCGGTTAAAGCGCCATAATTTGTTTGCATGCGAATGTTACAAAATTATGTTATTTATTTTTCAACACACTTGAATTATGTAGTATTAGATGATTATCATGTACTGTTGAGAAATATGTCTTTTGTCTTATGTCACTTTTTTAAGTGATCTTATGGATAATTATTTGTACTTATTGTCTCTTAATGTTGGTTGTATTTATTTGTACTCTTGATGTTGGCGAAACTCAATTGTTATTAAATCTAGAATCTAACAATTATCATAACAATGGGAATGCAAAAGAGTGTGCTATTGCAATTTCACTAGTCTTGAAAGGATTCATATTTCGATATTGCTCGATATTGCATGGGAAATTTTATTTAGGAAATGTCCTGTTTATACAATTTTTTAATATTTATGGCGTATATAGAGCAAATTATTACTCATATGTTAAAATTTAAGGAATTGTATTGTACTGTAATAAAGGTAAAAGTAAAAAAAAATGAGAGAGGAAATCCTTTCATTTCTGTTTTGAAGGAGAAATGTTATGTATTAATAATTTTTCCGTTCAGTTTTCTTATTCTCTTATTTTTTTTTTTTGCTTTTTTTTATAAAAAAGAAAAATTGTTTTTTTCCATTTATTTTTTTTTGTGTTGTTTAATTTATTTTGTTATTGTTTTTGTAAAAATTTCTGTTTTAATTTTTGTTATTATTTTTCTTTCTTTTCTTTCTTTCATTTTTACTCTGCATGAGTATGTGTCAAGAGAAATCAGTATTTTCGCGTTGTAATTTCGCGTATATAAAAAAATATTTTTATAACAACAGTTTTAAAGGAATTACGATGACGGCTTAAATAGGAGCCTTTTTGAGTGCCTAAGAAAAGCATAAGAAAAATTCAATGAACATGAGTGAACATAAATAAGTTAAATAGAAATAAAATGAAAGAGTATAAGAAAATATTTTAATAATAAGAAATAAAATGAAATTAAACAAAAAATAGGAAAAAAGAAAAAAATTATTCAAAAAATTTACGAATTTTCGATTACGGTAGCTGCAGGATATTATAAGAAAAATTGTTCTTATACATAGAATATTTTGTTTTTCAATAGAAATTCAATTAAATTGATTAAGTTACACACATAGAGAGCATGAATAGATGTTGCATATTCAATAGAAAAATATTTTTTTTTTTTATGAAAATAATCAAAATTTTTTTTCTTATATTTAAAGAGAATTGGAAAAATATTTTTATATTTTTAAAATATATCTATGTTTCTTTTTTTTATTAACAAGGTTACTAATCGAATCGAAATTTAAAAAATCGATTAAATGAGTTTATTTTTAAAATTCATAAATCGTATAGTGCATTATGGCTGACAGTTTTTTTAGATTTTTATAGTAACAAAAAACGTTGACAAGGCTTAAATGAATAAAATTCTTGTTGCAGTGTAAAAATGTAGAATTAAATTTAAAGGGGAATTTTAGAACTAGTATGATTATATAATCATAGCAAAAATGTGTCAAACATGTAGGCTACTTTAGGTTTATTTTACTACATACAGAGTTTTCAAGAAATGGAAATTTATGTGCTATTTCAATTATTATAAATGAAAAAAACTGTATAACAGCTATTCGGTAAAGGTTTTTTTTAATTTTCTTACTAAAAGAATCAAAATTAGCAGTTATTATAATATGTAGGGCGGCGGCGGTCATAATCAAATATTTCAAATTGACAAATATTCAGTCAATTATGTCATATCATTTTTTCCTTTGTTCACTCCTAGAAGGAGCATAGGGCTAGTGCATGATTTCTCATGCATTAGTTTCATAGCGTCATAGGGTTTACTAGGTAGGTGACTAGCCTGCCGTAGTTTTTATTTATATATTAATTATTTGAGGTTATTAATATTTACTATTTATTTTTCTTAATTTTTTTTTTTTAATATCGAATATTAGGAATATTTGAAAATTACTTGTATAATATTTTTATTAGTATTGTATATTAAGTTATAATAATATTGAATATAATTTTTATAGTGACCTGACCGGGGTTTGAACCCGAGACCCTTCGGTTAAAGGACCGGTGCCATAACCACTGCACCAATGGTCAGATATGTCATTTACAGATTGATAATTCATTACAGATTATGCAATATGATTTACAGATTCTCATTATTTTATTTATACATAATTATTAAAGTATAAATTTGAAATGCATTTTATAGAGAGACAATTAAAATTTAAAATTTATCCAATAGTTGAAACCAAGTCAAATAGCAATCAAATAATTAAATTAAAACTTACTTTTTAATTTTCATTACAGAAATAATGTTATAAAACAATACATATGAACTAACAATATATTTTTATAATTTGAAATATAAAATTGTGTTCCATTTAAAGCTATATGATACGCCAGTTATATAACGCTTAAAATGTATATCACTTTCAATTGAACTAGTCTATAAAAAGAGTGTACTGAATTTGAAATTGAAGAGAAAAAAACAGAAATTATTACATATACTTTGCGGTAGATTGCTTTAAATTTTAGACAGAAAAATAATTGACAAATTTTTAAAAAAGGGATGATCCGCTAAGCAGCTATTACTCCGGAATAGTCTCTCCACTCCCGGATATTTTGGTGAACCATATATACACTTAAAAGAAACTGAATTATTACAATATTTGCCATTCACATATTATGGATACCACATGTCCTCGACACCCTAACCTCTCTTTTGTGACTATTTCATTTCTTTTGTTCTACTTTCTCTCTCTTTTTTTTTTTTCAAATTAAGACCATAATATTATTTAAATATAATAATATAATACACACGTATATTGAAAAATTTTATGCATTTATTGTACAAAAAAATTTTTAACTGTTACAGGAGAATGAAATAATAAAAAAAACCAAAAAACAAAAAAAAAAAAATTAAAAAACTCAAAACTCATTTATCACTTGATGTGAAAGCCGTGGTGAAAATGAACGTACTTGTAACGAGATAAATTTTCCTCACATGAAGGAACCAAGAAACAGAAAAAAAAAAAAAATCGAAAAAACAAAAGATCCTTTATAATGCGAGGTAACATATGATGGAATTTTGAATATTTTTCTCTCTACATCTTCATTTTCATATATACAAATTCATATTTTTATACGGATTATAGAATATTGTGTGAGTGTTAAGTTTAATATGAGAGGATATCCTTGTATATTGTAAAGTCTGCCTGTATTTAAAATGTAATAATTTTTTTTTTGTGTGAAATTTCTTCTCGTATTACAAAATACTTTCATTACTTTTCAGAGAAAATATGCAAAAACAAAAAAAAAAGAAAGATCAGAGTCAAAGTGAAATATAAACTGAAATAGGAAACTGGTTAAAACAAAGAAATATACAGACATAAAAATGTGTAATTTATATCTTAACATGAATGTATGTAAAGACACTGTGTGTGTATGTCTGCAAACACTTGTAATATTTAAAGTTGGTTGCTTGGTTGAACAGTTGATGTGGTATACTTATAAATTTTGTTTTTCGGTAAAACAGAATAAGAAAACACACAATTTTCCATTTTAACATTCATATTATGTAACGCAAGCCGTCCTCCTTCCCACCCCCTCCTCCTTATTATATTTGAAAATAGTTTAAGAAAAAAAATGAATTTAATTTAATTTCAATTTAATATTTTTGTAAAAAGTTGTTATACATTTATAAAGTAGAAAATTTAAGAAGTTTCGAAAACGTTGACTGGTAACTGATGAATGGATGCAAATAAATTGTACAAAATTTTTTAAATGAAAATGTAAAATTGTTTTTTTAATAGTTTTATTATTGAATTATTATTAAATTAAACTTTATAATTTGCTGAAAAATGAATTACAATTTAATTTTAGGTAAGAGGACGTTTACTTATGTGTTACTCTTATTTATACGATAGGAAAACAAATATTGAAAGTATAAGTGCATAATCATAATGGTTACGTACTTAAAACCAGAACCTTCTATTCTCGAACTTTTGCTATATTTTTATAATCTAAAAATTACTAAATTTTGTTACCATTTGTGACGCTAAGAAATAATGGCCTGAGAAATAGGATCAAGTATATGTATGTTTTTGATCAGCGTCGAATTCTGAGTCGATTTAACCATACCTATCCGTCTGCCCGTCCCAAGGATAACTCAAAAACTAAATGGACTAAGTTCACCAAATTTTTATATTATGATTTATAATAGTGCATTCCAGAACCCTATTTAAATTGGATGCAATGGAAGCAGTGCTGTGGGTAACTGAATTACAACTTTAAAAGTTATTTGGCTATATGACAGAAGTTATTGAAGCAATAATATCGAAATTTCGCACAAGCAAATATATTATTATTATTGTTATATGTGATAAAAGTCGTTGAAATTTCTTGACTCCTTGTGGTAGCTACCATACAATTTCAATAGCAGTTTGGCCATATATTAGAAAATATTGAAAACACAGTACTGAAATTTTGCATAATTGATTAAATGATAATACGGCAACTTAAAGTCATAATCTGTCCCATAGTCAAATATAAGGCATATTTACTCGTACTTAGGATAACAAATTCGAATGGGTATCACAGAGTTGACATATGATTTCATCATTAGCTCTTTCTATATAGAAAATGCAATCATATTGGTGAATGCGGGCAATTTTAGTTTATTTTTTGGGCGTTCAACGGAGTATAAGCCCATTTTAGTGCAGAAATAATATTAGATTATTAAAATAGTGAATTATTTGGTTCTTTTCCAATTTTTTATTATAAATGTAATGCAGCCTATCTGCGTAATGCACGTTTATAATATTTTTAATTGTGTTATACAGTTTCAAAGTGATAAAGTAATACATAAGGTTTTTGTATATGAATTTTTAAAATTACTGTAATAAAAATTAAATAATAAAATTTACATGTATGCAAGAAAGAAACTTTATACTGCTATGAAATTGAAAAGTTAAAATTTAATTGATTCAAATATATAAAGGCATGTTGAATTTATTTTCAAATGCTTTTAGTCTTTTAATATAAGAAATAATTAATTTAATGAGAATTTTGTGTTAATTTATGCTTTAAGGTTGAAATGAATATTTTTGCATTTATTATAAATGAAATTAGAAATTGTTTTACAAAGAATTTTTAAGACTTAAGATCTTTAAGATTAACAAATGATTCACTTTAAAGATGAACACGGGATTGCTAATGATAGTAAGCTGAAAATGTAAGAACTCAAACTTAAAATTTGGATAATTGTGGATTTTTCCAAAAAATTTAAAATTTACGTAAAGTTACAAAATTCGTTGTATAGTGCTGCGCGTTCGCATTAGACTGTGCCTTCTCTCTGCCTATATTACTATTAACTACTACTACGACTACAACTACTACTATTGTTGCTATTATTACTTTCGTATTTCTTTGATTTTGTCAGTATCAACAAAGTCAGAATAAATTTTTTTTTTCAATAAAATGAACAATAGTTGCTTTGTCATTTTAAATTATTTTACGAGTATTATTAAAGGTTCTTCGCTTTTATTTCTTCCTGCATATATCAAAAATTCAATAATGTCCTTATATTTTCACATGTTTATGATCTACATTAAATAAAATAAATTTAAATAATGAAAAAACCAAATCCAATCATTAAACAAATTGAATTCATATTTATAATTTTTTAAGTGTACATAGTGGTATTATAAAAAAAAATAATTATTTTGAATTTCTTTTGGAAGCTCAACAAAAATTATGATAATAAAAAATGTCCTTCAAATATATAGGTAATTAGTTGTTGATGTATAAGCAAAAAAAATTTATGTATACAATTTTCGGAAAAATTAAATTAAAAAGTGTTTTTCATTTATTTCGTTACTATGAGTAACTCATTCACATATTCGGGAAAATTTCATTTTAAAATAAATAATTAAGTTATATTGTTAAAAAGCATAATTATGTTAGTATAAATAAATGTAAGTACATAAATGCAGTTATAGCCACAAGGATTTAAATGACTTTATGCAAAAATGTTTACAAATAATTTCATAAGGCAAAATTTTATGAATTTTGATTTAAAAAATTCGTGGCGTGTTGCGCTGCACTTTTATTCAGACTCTTGAGATTCTCTTGCATCTACCGCTTTTAGATAAACTACGCCCGCAGATGGCTGCAGAATCCGCAATATGATTAAGAATTGCATTACTATGTGATTGTGTGACCGCATGGGTCAATTTTCCATTCTTGCGGGCAGAGGCCCCGACATGGAGACAATTGATTTTGTTCTTCTAGTGCTTTCATTTGTGAAGAATTTTGGGACTTCGATTCTGACGAGATGGTGCCGGGGGCGGACCCATCTATTTTTAAACGGATGGATCCAAACTTAATGGAAAGGTATAAGAAGTTGAGTATACTTTGAGCAATTGAATGTTGAGCTCTTTCTCCGTTTGCTGGATCACTGCAATGTATTTCAGGCAAAGGTGGTTGGAACTACATATAATCGGGCGAGTTTGCGAGACATGGATCAACTCGAAAATGGAACAATATGTAACACGACAAGGAAGTTGTGGGGAAAGCTAGACTTGCGTCATATAAATTATTTGTTTCTTCCGATTATTTTTTTTATTATCTCCTTTCCAATAAAAACCGTAAGGGTTAAGGGAAAGCATTAAAAAGTCTAAAATTATGAATTAAAATATTTTAAAATAACTTTAGATATATTCGTGATTTATTACAGAAAACAAAATTGAGGAAAATTAAAACAACAGAAGTTATTATTATTTCAGTCATTGAAATTCTGTAAGTATGTATAAAAGTGTCTCATGTATATTATAAAAATCTCCGTACATATGTACAGGCACATAAATATTAATTTGTAATTTATATATCTCTACTTTAGATTAATATTATTTTTGGATATAGCAATTTTTGAATAGCTTAATAAAACAGGTGTTTAAACAGGAAAAAAATATAAAATTTTCATCTGTTATTGATTTTAATTTTGCAAAATGAGTTGAATATTTCATTCAAAGCCGGAAATTGAAAATTTTACATTGAAATAAATTATTTTTTTTTGTTTAATTTCTTTTCTCCTATTTCTGTTAATGTTCTATGCCTATACGAATATGAGAGCGCACGTTTACTAAAGTTTTACATGTGTATTTGAATTTTTAGAAAATTTTAATAACAAAAATATAATTTCAGTTATTTTTTAAATTATTCGGAAGGTGTTAAATGCAATATTATTTTTGTTATATTAAAAATTTTAGATGAAATTTAAATTTTGTGTGTATAAGTTTAAAATTCAATGGAAGAAGAAATCGATTTTGAATGAAACCTTTAATTTGTGATTCTAGTTAATTTACAATAGAACGAAACCCAGGATGAAATCGAAAGATTAGCTGACATCAGAATGCTATTCTCATTTAATTTTTAGTTTTACTCATATTCAATTGTTATAGCACACGAATACTCTCTAATAAGGCCAAACATCGGAACGAACCAGTCAAGTAAGGACAACGACATTTCGCTAGGAACAGAGAACTACGAATGTTCAACGCCTTCGTAAAATCGATGTAATCTTATATGGAGGTGAGACCTGGCTAATAAAGAAAAACTGTACAAACAAATAACTGAGATACATATGTAGGGTATTCTTTCCAAGAATAATCAATAATTCAGAGCTTGAGGGGTTGACTTTTAGGGCAGGAACTCATTAACATTTAGATAAAGATGGATCATACCCTCAGAAGAATGACCCTAGAATGTAATCTTCATGTTAAAGTGTGGGAAAGTAGGCAAACCGAAAGAAATGTGAATCAGTTAAAAAAGAAATAGTAATATAATATTGCCTTCTTTGTTATACAATAAAATGAGTTGGATGAGGGGAATATTGGAAAATTGTGATATTTGTTAAATCGTGTAATCACTATATGAATTTATTAAAATTAATTGACTCATTTGAAGCGAAGTTAAAGTACGGGGAACCGTTGCATGTGTATTATTATTTTCGAGCATGTGTACCTTTTTCTTTAAATTCACTTCATATCGTGTACTATTTCAAATTTTAGTTATCATTAAACCTTACAAGTTGTTAAGTATTCTATGCTGCCAAAGTCTATGATAATCAATTTACATTAATTATTCAACATATTCACATATTCATTTTACAATAAGGCATTACAATTTTATCGTATGGTAATATTATAATATATGGCCCCTAAAATAGGTTTCAAGAGAAAACAAAAACAAATATTGCATATAGCATGAGAGAAAATTTTGTAATTGAGGAAATTATTTTAAAGATTGATTTCAAATTCTAAATGTAAATTATGGCAATTTTAAGGTAAAAATTTACATATTATGTTATTTTGAACATTTTAAATTTTAAAATTTTCTCATGTGCATGTCTGTATTGAATATTTAAACTTATATAGATGTGCACATATGTATATGTACATTTCATTTACATTTTCAATGAATATACTCGAATGTATATTGTGTTGATTTAATTCTATTTCTCAGTCGAGCAAAATTTACAGAAACCTAAATATAACATCGGCATACTAAAAATATTTTGTTAAAGAAATTTCAAATTTATTTTTTATGCATGCTTGCGTATTTACGTGCGTACTTTTCATATCATTCTTTATATAATATTATAAAGAGTTATATGAAAAATGGAAAATTTGTGGCATTAGTGGCTCGTTGCTATTACATCATTCTATCATGTTGAGTTGAAAGTAGATTGTTAGTTCCATTGGCTTACGTCGACAAAGATATGTAGAAGTGATTGTTTATGGATTTTTTTCTGTATAAAATTTTTGTGTCATGACAAAATATGTAGTTCTTATACAGACGTAGCGGTGTTTAGAGGAGTAGCTTTATATACAGGAATTCCAGTCGATGGCTTCATCTTCAAACGTTTTGCAGCGACGGTTTGCAGCGAATTTAGAGATATATTCGTGTTCTCTTTTTTAGGGAAGAATTCATAGGATTGTTTTATGTGTCGCAAGTTCTTCTGCTTTACATTTCTCCGCAACTCTCTTGGACCCGTGCACCCAAACCAGGTTTACCTTAAACTAGTCGCTATTTTGTTTCTATATGTATCAGATTTTAACTTTAAAAGTATTCCAAATACTCGTATTTCAGGAAAATATACTTGAAATTGAGATATTATAGGCTCCTAAAAAGAACATAAATAATAATTATTAGAAAACGTTTTTGATATTGGAATTCGCAAATTCACTTCTCCATGTAGTTACGATGTAAAATTGATTATTTATGTCATTATATTTCGAATGTTTATTTGAAATATTTTAAGGAGAAATGAATTTAATTTCAATATTTATTTTAGATTATTTAAACAATACTTTAATTAACGATACGTAATTGTTAAAACCCTTTAAATTACTAATAATAGAATTTATTTAATGCTACCATAAACATATTCTATTAGATTCACATTGTTCATGCCTTCTGATATGGAAATTTTCTGAAATTCTAAAAAATGTCACAGAATATTCCGGAACATAATTTCAACTCTATTTGTTCAACTCGTATTTATCATATTTCGAAGAACATCAATTTACCATTTTTATTAAAAAGTTAGAATGTCTTTAATAAATTTATAAAATACCTTAATTAAATATTTTTAGGAAAATTAACCAAAAATTAATATAGAAAGTAGTGAATTATTTAAATTCTCTTAACAGTCTTTAAAGTCTTGGTATATGTACATAAATATTATAAATCGTCGGTTAAAAGGCAAAAAGCACTAAGTGCATTTTTTGAGAATTAGAATTATCCAGATGAATTAAATCAGAAAAATATATTCTTTGTTGTGGCAAAAAATCATGCAAATCAAGAATATAGTTTAGAAATTAAAGAAACCGATCCCATTGCATTAATTGATTAGTTTTACAATTTTACGATTTTTTCAAATTGAATTTACTCAAAACACGGTTTTCTGACTTAATGCTTTCTGCTTCTTAACCGACGAAATTTTCTATATAAACTCTTTCCGTATGTGTAGATGAATGTGTATACACAAGACAAAATAAACATTTTTATTTTTAGAATTTCTCATTTTTAATCTGAATATAATCAAAAGTTTTATTCTCCATATGTATTGTTGATAACAAAAACAAAATGCAAAAAGGATTCATAATTAAAAAATAATTCTAAATGTGAATGGTATACTTTGGTATATAAAAAAGAGCAGTCCTACAAAAAATTCTCCCTGTTGCCTAATTTTTTTCTTCTTATGTTTTTTTTTCACATATATTCCTATACAAATATTATGTGTGTGTGTGTGTTTATTGTTTAGTTACATATCGATTTTTCTTTCAATTCACAAATAATATATGGATAACATACAAACATTTTATAAAAGATTTTGCAAAATTGTTTTATTATCCACTAGCATTCGAAGTTAGATCTAATCGCTGAGGCCTCCTCAAATGCCAATACCATAAGGTATAATTTAAGACAAAGTGTTCAATTTTGATTCGGCTGGAAATCACCAAATCTTGCATAAAACTAGATGAAACAGTTTACAAACCGAGCATAAGCCTTAACATTTGTTTTAGCAAAATGCGTTTTGCTCAAAAATAGGAAATAGAACACAAGAAATTTTTTCTCTATTTTGTTAAAGTAAGGTACGAGCAAAGGGGATGGCTCATCGTCTTGTTGTCGCTCTCGTGACATAAGTTCATTCAGGAATTGTACACACATTGGTCATTTTTGTACTAATCACGCAAGTTTTTCGAATTGCGCCAAGAATGATTTTGCTTTTGCTCGTTTACAGTTGGTTTGTTTTCTTTTCTTGTAAAAATTTTGTTTACCAAAATTATTACACAGGATTTCAAGGATTATCTCGTAAACTCGTCCATTCAACGCAATTTTCTCAAAGTATACTCTTCGATCCGAAATCTTAACGCGATGAATGCTGATTTGAAACTGTTCAGCACTTATGAATGCGGTAGATATTTTTGCTTACGACGCAGTCTGAAATTTTCGTCTGAAGACAATTTCATCTATTGAACGAATGTCCAAAATTTTATCTTGTGAGAAAAATGTATAAAATTTTTTTCTATAGCATCTTCACATTTGTGAAATAAAAAAAGGGTATAACAAACTCTATAGGTATATACAAAATAATATATAACCAAATTCTGCCGGGAATTCCGAAGTTGCAAAACCAACAAAATTTTGTTTTATTTTTATTTTGTTATTTTTTGTTATAAATATTACAGAATAATAAACTCTTTCTCTGATTCGGTTTCAATTCCCAGGTAACGAACTGAAATATAAAACCCAAAAAAAAAATAAAATTAAAAATTTTCTCTTACTTTTCATTTTTTACAATACAGTCAAAAAAAAAATCAATAAAAAATATTTAAAGTTAGTGTGAGAAAATGAAAAAAAATTTAATTTAAAACAAAAGAAAAAATAAAAACTAAAATTGTTGTCTAAAAATTTTTTATTCATAAAAATATTTATGCCTTCTTAAAAAGTTTCTTCCGGCTTGAAATACAACACATTTTCAAATAAGCATATACTTAAGTAAGTGTTATACATAGGGTTTATGTAAGTGTGTGTATTTAATTTATTTAGTGCGGTTTTCCAAAATATAATGATAATAAGATAAAATTTACGCTAAAGCTATTGTAATATTCTGTTATAATTTTGTACAAAATAGTTACCAGACTTGGTTGCTTGTATATGAACGAATGTCTGAAAGAATTTGCATTCAAATGTTTACCTATAAACTCTCCTATATAATTGCCTATTTACACTCATATACTTTTCGTAAATTGTAGTTATCTAGATGATATAAAAATTCTTATTTTTACCATTATAATTTTAAATTTCTCATAAAAAATAAAGTGAAATCATTTAACCGGAAGATTTTAAAATTCTTGTATATATGTACATATATATTGTGTATTTTCATATAAACTCATATCATTAATAGGCATAAAGTTGATTGTAAATAATAGATTGGAATTGGCAGTCGAATCCTTTTTTATATTACTATTATACATATTGCTATTTCAATATATTTCAATATTTCAACAATTACAGAAAATAAACTTGGAGTGCTTCTGGATTCTCAAGCTATGCCAATTAATGACTTAACATTACTTTCCTTCAGGAAATTATCTAAGAGGTGCTAAATCGAATGACCCTGGCGAGATCAACTGGCATTTTTGGTAATCAACTTGTTGTCAAATTTTGATTTCAATAAATTGACGATTGTAATATAGTAAAAGTTGTTGTTCGCGGTTATTTTCCCGACAACTCGGATTAGAAATGACAAATGCGGAAATATAGAACTATTATACAGGATGTTGATGTATGCAGTTGGAAATATAGAACTAATTACAAAAATTACATGAATTTTGCATATAAGTGTACGCATATTGGGAAAACCGTCGACTTAAATTAATTTAATCAAATTTAAAACTATTATACGAATTCTTGAAATTTAAATAATATATGTATATATTTTTAATAAAATATTTGCATATACTACAATTAATTTTCAAATAAGAGACTTAACTGTTATATGAAATAAAACGAATTTGTAAATAATTTACATATTTAAAGATTCTATTCTATATTTTTTTAAAGTATATAATTCATAGAACTGATATAAAAGTGTTTAATAAATATTCGAGAGAGAGAGAGAGAGACAGTAGTAATATTATAATAGTACATAAATATTTGTTATATTTTATGCTTGTTATATTATATATACATACTATGTTTATATTAATAAGGCAAGTACTTTACAAATTTATTGATATGATATACTCGTATATACAAAAAATTTATATATATACCAGTTTTATAACAATAAAATTTAAAATCTATACTAATATAACTATTATATATATACATAAAATATATTTTGTAATTCAAAATAAGGTATTTATATACAAAAAAAATATTATATAGAAAAAAAAAATTGAATATTTAAATTTAAGTAGATGCTGCACTTTAAAATATAGAAAAGAAAATATTTTAAGATTATTTAGAAAATATTTTCAAAAAATAAAAATATTGTATAAAAGTTTATGAACCATTTTACTAGGTGAATAATATAATATCTATTACCTTGAATCTTGAAAATATGTTATTGCATATTGTGTATAATAATATATTTCTTATATACATGCATGTACATACATAATTAATATTATATAGAAATATTGAAATCGAAATATTTTATTATTAATTTTTAAATTTATATATTTAAAAGAAAATATGCTTAGAATTTTTTATTATGTCCAAAATCTTTTTTATAAATTTTTTATTCTGAATTTTTATCTATAATATTTTCGATTTTACAATTTATAATGAAAATTTTTTTAAAATTAAATATTTTATTGTGTGTATATTATTATGAGCAAACCTTAGATAGTATAACAATATTATTATGGTATTGGTATATAATAAAGTAATAATATAATTAAATAAATATTTTTAAATAACAAAATTTATATTATAAAAATGATAATATTTTAGATAACAATTTATTTAAATAACCAGAAAATTAAAATTAAATATAATGGATAAGAAAAAAAAAATTATTTATTATAAATTTTATTGAGTTCTGTATTCAACTGTATATATATATTTGTAATTAGAATTGTAAATACTTATATATGGATTAAATTAAATTAAATTAATTTTTTAATAATATTTATAACTTTAGATTCTTGTAGTAATTAATATAATATAAAAATCGCAATTAATCTTAAATTCTGGGAAGTCATTAAAATTTAGAGAATATAAATTTATATTGGAATTCAATAAATGTTATTAAAAATTAAATTTAATGGTAAATAAAAATTTCAAATTTAAAATTTAAAAGTGTTATAAATTTTGTTGAATTGAAATGGTATAAGATATTGTACATGCAGTATCAATGTATTATGCTATTCATAAAATGTTTAAGTTTAATAAAAATTTGACACCCGAAAATAAATAAGTAAATAAGATTTGTGCAATTATGTTACATAATTCACTATGAATTAGGGCTGATTTAATTTGTACTTTCCATTCATCATAATTATCTTTATCTAATTTTTCAATCTGATGTATAAAAAAGAACTTATCTTATTAAAAAAATTTAATTGTAAGAACTGAATTGTAAATTAATTTATAGCTATAAGTTAATATTACATACACAAGTATATATTATATAATATATACATAGTGATTGTTTATTAATTAAATATATTATGTAAAATTATTTTGTACTTGATAAAAAGAGAAACAAATACGATTAATATTCACATTGAAAAATAAATATGATTAAGTCTTTTACAATAATTTAGTATTGCAACGTACTATTTCCAATATTTATAATATAGCATTCAATTGGTCAAACATAATTCCGAATTTCTGCAAAAGTTAAAAAACTAAATTCGGAATCCGAAATCATCGCAATATATACCAGTAATATAACTAATAAATTTCATTTAAACAACTCAATATAACCATATACTGACATACTTATGTAAATCAATAGAAATATGTATGAAAACTCCAATGTTGTTGGTAGGCATCGTTTTCTAAGTGGTTTAATGGGAAAATTAAAATTAACGGCTCAAAGACTAAGGCGATTTTTTTTTACTTGGAGAAGGAAGAAAAGAATATTTTTTACCAAACCGGACTCTGGGAATTCACTTTGATTAACAATTCCTCTTTAAGTTAGATAGCGCTAGGACTGTCAATAAATTAGATTTTTTTACAAAACTACTTTACCCAGTTGTTAATAGGAAATCTCTGTTCAATAAATAAAATGAAATATTAATAGACTTTTAATTTTTCGACTTAAAAACTGCACGAAATTTTGGAGGAAATCGATACCTCAATAGGAGTCGTGCTACAATTCTATAAATCCATTTAATAGAGTTTAATAAATAATATAAATATCTAGGTTTTCTATATGTAAGAATGCGTAGTGTACTAGTTTTATTTTTATGTATTTTGTCTTAAAATTTTCAAAAGATTTTTTGTTGCCCTCTTTCTTTAACCCTTTCGACCTGGTTTATCGAATAATTGAATGATTTACTGTTATATTATGCAGTGTATAAACCGGGTCCAAACAGCTAAATTAAAATTAATTAAAAAAAATCCTTAATCTTAAGAAACATAATATTCGAAGGTGTCTATATTTTCAAAATATTAAAATTTGCATGAATTCTTAAAATATTTGCAGTATAGCTAATAATGTACAATCTAATATATCCCGGCAATAAATATAATACAACATTGCGTGGTTAAAGAATTTTTAAACTCTTAAAATTTTTGAAAGACATTTGAATTTCACACAATTTTAAAGAAATTAAAAACTAATATTCCATAAGAGTAAGATCTCCTATAAATTTTTTATTATATTATTTATGTATATATATGTAGTATGTAAACTGATGACCAACATATTATTCCAATTCTTTAATAATATTAGAAAATTCCTAAATGTCAATCATATGCACAAATTGACCCAATTTCCTTAATAAATATTAAACTTTGACATTATATATATACAATGTATGTACATTTGTACATATGTACGAGACACTATATGTTAATATTACATGTGAGTGTTCATATAAATTTTTTAATTCAATATTATTGTTGCATTTTATTATTTTTATAAAGGAAATTTTAAATATTATACATGTGAGTGTAATTGAAAAAATTTAATAAATTTATTAGAATTTCTATGTCGAATAAAATATGTTTATATGAACGTGTATATAATGTCATAACACTTATATTTTGCAGAATATATGGTTAGAGTCTATGTAGTTATATTAATAAATCTCGGTTACTTGCCATAATCAATAAAATTTAATATACACATAGAAATCATAAGCATATCTTTTAAAAGGAATTCATTATAGAAATTATTTTCTATATGCACTTTTATTTACATAAATTATTATTAGGAAAAAATTAAAAGAGAAAATTATTTTAAATAGTTTTTTACCATTTTTAAGTGAAATCGATATTTTTTATTTCTTGCAGTACCTGAAAATAAAAAATAAAAATTAAATATTAATTAAAATAAAATTTAAATTTTTTAATAAGTATAGACAATTGTTTTGTTTTTTATATTAATTGGAATTTATTAAATTTATTAAAATAAAAATTCTTTTTTCTAAATCAAATATATAAATTTAAAATAAGCTTATAAGATTTACTCTGTCCATCCCTCCGTGTGTTTGTTTATAAAACTTCTACACTCTTTGTGACAGAGAGCTGAAGTTTTATACACAAATAGATCTTTGTCTGTAGAAAAAACTTTTTACTCATCTCCCTCTCATCTTTCTATATTATAGCTCCAATTATTTCTGAGATAATGTTAAATATATTTTAAACTTGTATGGCTGCTACGAGAAAGAGCCAAGCAATTTCAATGACTTTTATCAAACACAATGGCCTTAATAATATAATTATTTGCGAATGCGAAACTTCAATGCTACAGCTTCTATTTTTCTTAAACAAAGCCAAATAAATTTTGAAGTTGTATAGCAACTTTCCGAACAAGTACCCCGATTATATCAAATTTAAATAGGGTTCTGGAATTTATTATAATACATTATTTGTGAAAATTTGGAAAACTAAACTCAATTAGTTTTTGAGCTATGTTTGGGAATGACGAACGGACGGACAGACAAAGCTAAATCAAATCAGAATTTATTGTAATTGAGTATTAAGTTGAAATATTTTCGGACTACAAGAATTCAACTCCTTTTCCAGTAGTTCAATAAAATTCCAGACATACAAACTAACTACTACTAAATATGTATCTATTTTTAGGGTCATCTTGTAAGAGACAGTAAATATTTAACACTAAATGACCATATGACATCTAAACGCGATTGATATAAGTCTGATTTTTACATATCATGAAAAATCTTACATTTGCTTATTTCATTCTTATATACAAATTTTCTTCCAAACTAAATGTGTGATTTATAAAATTTTAAAAGAAATTTTATTAGAATTTTCTTCTTTTATACATGAAATCCCTTTTTTTTTATTTTTTTTTATGGGTCTCAATAAAGGCAAATGATTTACGAGGAAATTTTGTAAAAAAAAAACTAATATTATTTAAGTATATATTTTTACTTGTTCCATAATGTTTTGTGTGTGTTTTCCATATTCTTGATTAGTATATATTGGAGCTACTTCATACGTGAAAACTTTTATACTATACGAAATGAATGGTCCTCGAACATAAATTTAAATCGTAGTATACAAAGAAAAGGAAAGGAAAATATACTAAATTTTTAAATTCTTAATAAATAAAGGGTGTTGCGGGAGTGTTTGGAAAAAATAATTTAATTGTTCTTTATACCTTTTGGATTTCGTAAGTCTTGCAAGGAATCATATAGTCCTATCTAGGTGCCATTTTGACAAGATGCTGTTCGCGATTTGTTTTCCAATTCTATCAAAGTTTTGTTATGCAACAAGTAGTGTTGCATTCAAATTTATTTTAGTTTGGTTAACCTTGTTATTGTATGATGTTGACTGGACCCAGATTACATACCAGAGAATTTTTAGAAATAACTAATAACATATTGTATATATATAGTGAATTATTGGTCAAAATGTGATATGCTTTAGTATGAGAATGAAATAAGAAAGTATAAATTCAAAAGTTTTCAAGATAATTTATTAAAAAATGGTATCAAATCCTCACGGGATACTTAAATATGTAAGGATAATAAAACTAATTTTTTTTTATATGCTTATGTGCATACTTTCCCTGAAAAAGAAGATAAAAAAATGTGATTTTTCCTTTTTTTTTTTAAACTATAAACTCGAAATGTCAAGAAGTTTTTCTTTAAAAAAAAATATCATGTACTTTGTTTTTGGTTTCTCGATTTTTCTTTTGCTTATTTTTTTACAACTTTTTGTTAAAAAACAAAAAAAAATATGGAAAAAATTCCTTAAGAGCACTTAGACAGTAGTTAAAAAATTGAAAGAAATGTCACTTGTATTTGAAGTAGAAAAAATTATAAAAAATATTGAGTGAACGGACGATGAGTATGAAGGAATGGAGGAGTACTTTTAAATCTGTTTTAAATAATAGGGTATGTAAATACTTAGAGTAATTTAATATAGTAGGTATGTAACGTAAATATGTATATATTATATAATTATATTGTACATAATATTTCAGCCCGTTAAATCGTGGGCTTTCTATCCTGCAGATTTGTAAAACTTACATTTTATATAGTTAGAGTTAACAAGCATAATTCATTTCTCTATTAAATATTATAAAATATTTTCAATGTATTCAAGTATATTTGAAAAAAATGCAAAAACAAAAAAAAAAAAAGGAAATTTCAGTGAATAAAGTCCTACTCTTCTGTTTTTTAATACAAATCTTTTTGTCCTTAATATAAAAGCTAATCTAAATTGTTAGGGTAACTGCAAAAAATTTAATGCATATAACAGTTTATAAGATATATATATAAAAATTTTAGACTAATTGCACAGTTTAGTATTATAAAATATTTTCGTCTTCCCGTTAATGGAATATCATTTTCATTTAATGAGAAAAAGTTTTAGTTGAACTTGCAGTGAAACTTAAAGAATTAGAAAAAATCATTTTTTGTTTTAGTTGCTTTCTTATCTTATAGGAATAATTCATTTACAGTAAATTATAATTTAGAGGAACATTGGTGGATTACATTTTTATTGCATATAACTAGGGGCACAAATATTAGAAAAAAATGTGGAAAAATTAAATATTTTATTTATTATGCATTAGGTTAGGCTATCAAAGAATACATTTTGAAGAACTATCTCAAGTCCTACCGACCCTTCTCCTCCTCCTCACAGCAGTTAGTGCAAGGATCGTTAATGGATGTTCCATTCACTTGGCATGTTCGCCAATAATAGACTCGAATTAAAGTTGTTTTGTAAGTATGCGTTCAACAACCAAAATTTTCAACAGAAATGATGTTGAACTGATCGGTATAGTGTTCCTTTAGTATTTTGAAATGATTAGAGTTTATCCCAATCTTAGGTATGAAGACCACTTTAGCAACATTACAAGTTCTCCGAATGTAAGTTAAGTCTATACAGTACTCATAGATAGTTTTCAGCCAGAAAAGAATGAATTTCGTAGCGCTTTGCGTTCTGCCGGCATAATGTTATTTAAACCCGCCGATTTGAATGCCTGAAATTATTGAACATAACCAAATTTTTTTCTAACATAAAATAATTAAAAGATAAACTAAGATTTTTTAAGACCACCCCATTCTGTAATTACATTTATTAATTTAGTATTATTAAAACTCATACTTTAGGGATTTTATAGTATAAGGGCATAGTTTTTTGTGACTCAAATATTATTTAAGAACTAAATTCATTTGAGTACATCTTCAATAAAAAGAAGTTTGACTGTAATTTCTGTGAAGGGATTTTCTATGAGTAACTCATTATTAAATTTCTTAAAAGCTTTTTAAAGGATAATGTCTTCAAACAAGAAATTTTGTACAAAAAAAAAATAATCTTTTTAAAAAAAATTATTAAAATTTTTGTAAAATACGTTTGTATACCTGAATTTTTTATATAAAAGGTATATACTTAAATTTGAACTTTAATTTTTTCATTAATTAAAAAACTACTTTTAGTTCGTTCATGCACTTGTTAATAATCAAAGAGTGGACTTGCATTTGGTTCAATTAAAAGTTGGTAATTTTTAAAGCTTAAATTCATAATTTAATGGAGTTATTTAAAAATTTAACCAAAAAATTTCAATTTAAAATTTAGAGTGGTTTTGAATTTTCACATGAAATCCATTCAACATGAAGTGCAAAATTCAAGTGAATGCCACAATTTACCACGAACTGTGATTAACTATTTTTGTTTTGTATTTTCCATAATTTATTGTTAAAATTCAATAATTTTCTTTACAAAACCATTAATTACATAATATCTATTAAATTTTTGCCTCATTAAATTTCCACTATAAAAATAATAAGCACATTATAACCTCATTTAATTTCATAAGAATTTCCAAGTAAATCTTTATGTACTGAATTGCTTCTTTGTGTTCTTGACCTTCCCGTTTGTAAAATATTGTTATATTTATAATTATTGAAAAGTGTGAATATGCACATATATGTACACATACGGTTTATTAAATGTTCGAAAAAATAATTGAATATTATGCAATAAGTATGTATGTGTTTAAAATTAATAAGTAAAGCAATTTCCTTAAAGCAATTATTGTTTTTGGTGAAAAAACATTAATAATAATAAATTATTGCATACATTTAGGATAAGCATTTGTAATTATTAAGTAAAGAGAGAGATTTCTTTTTGCTGAATTGAATTAATTCTGAGAAATTTTTAATATATGTGTTTGTTGTATTTTACATTGTTTTTTCGTAAAATACTTCAAATTAAGTGTGTATTGATATTAAACGAATTAATTTAATCTACATTGCAATATTACAATTAATATAATTTAATAACGATTTTGAATTATACGTTCTAAATTTATAATAATAAAATATTTAGAAATTTATTGTGAAAATTCCAAAATTTAAGAACTAACATTCAAAGAGTATATGAAAAGTATATGCAACAGCTTATTAATGTCAAATTTTTACAATTATTACGTGAATCGAATGTAGAAAGTATACAAAAATTTTTAAATTAAATAGTTGAATAAATTCTAGTGAAATATTGGAACATGCAAAGTTAATTTACCAAAAATAAATTTTTTATAATAAATGTTCGGAAAAAAGCATAAATACAACACTTCTAAAATAGAAGGAAGCACAAAAAGATATTAAGTTTTTAGTTGAGCGAAACTGAGCGTCGACACCTCTGCTCCGTTGTCTGAGAGTAAATGAAGATGCTGCTGTTTATACACCCACTTTCTTAGTTCATTCTCAGACAGGTTTCTATTGCATGTATTCCAGTTTGAAACACCGAGCAGTACGGGTTCAGGCTCCGAGTACACAACGTATACGCCCGAGTTAACACACGTTAAAAGTAACAAATCAATAAGTTGTAAGCCGAGTTTCTTGCAAAATGAAGAGTTGTAGTGGCGGCAGTGAAACAAATAACTCCAGCGCAATTTTGGAGCCATCCGGATTGCTCTAGTCACTCCCAAATAAACCAGTCTCTGGAGCATCCCTAACTCGGCCTATATATCTGCCTGTTCCGATTTGCAATCAGCATAGCAAGTGCCATACGTATACGGCACAATCTTAGACAGTGATACTCTTACACACAGTATCACACAGTGATACTCTAAGGCTAATGCCCTAAATTTTCACCGTCACTACTCTTTCGAAGACTTTTTTTTATCTTTCCTGTCTTTCCTGTTTCTTTGTTTTGTGAAGGCACAAATGTTCTCTTGTTTGGATTTATATGTAGCTGCACGCTTTTGCACTACCCCATCAAAACAATTAGATTCTGTTGTAGAAGAATCGTACTATCAAATCTGTCCGGACGACAAAGGTCAAATCATAAGTTTTCGTGTACGTTTTCATGTAATATTATTAGTGTTTCATTTAAGTGTAAATAATGTATAATATAGAACGCAAGTACTTTGTGTACATATCCAAATATTTTTCAATCGTAGGCGCCTTATAAAACAAAAAACAAATTTTTATAATCATGTCAGGACTATCCTTATATTAACACCAATTGTTTATTCTCAATTCAATACACCATTACTTGCTAAATGTGTGAGTATATCTTTATACTGTCACAAGATAACAAATAATAATTGATATTCATTACATGTAAGCAAGATCCTTGAATAAATTATTTTTTTAACTTAAATATATTATGTACATAACCTCAATTATTTTCAAGGACTTCAATTTGCTATCAACAAAATTAAGATTATTTTTATTTAAAACAAAAAAAAAATATTATTCAATATAAATTCTTTTTTCTTTATTTTGATATAAAAATGTACACAAATTGTATGTGTATATATGTACATATATACAATTTTAATATAGTTAAATGTCCGTTTATTAAAATAAAGGTCCTTTTACAAATACACTTAAATAACTTAATATAAAATTCTTATCAAATTGTAGAAAAACAAATAGACAATGAACTCCTCTTCAACTTTAAGTGAATTTTGTTATTTGAACAAATAGAAATTTGTGACAAATTCGAGGTCGTATTAACAAAAAATAAAGGCTAAAAATTATTACATATTTAGACTTAGTGAGAGAACTAGTTCTTATTTTAGTAATAACATTGCAAATTTTAAATTACTTTTTAAAAACAATTACTTAAATTCCTTTGGTTATCGAATTATTTTACCCGAAACCTGGACGTATTCAGAATATCGATTGAATTGATCATTTCAAAACGACATTCCTGCGAATAGCTACTAAGAATTCATTTTTTTTAATTTGAACTGATGAGAAACTTCATTAAAATTATTTGAATATGTTCATGGAAATTATGAAAACCAGTGACTTTTTCAACTATTTTTAACTGAATTATTCAGGAGTTTATAAAAAGCGTTAATTTTTTTTTCAAGTAATTACACTTTACTAATTAATAGTTAAGTGAAGGCACTAATCATTTATCTGGTTTGTTCTGAGTTCTAAACGGTTACTTTTTATTGAGTAACTATTGTATGTATGCAATCATTTGCTTGCATAAAAATTAAAACATTTCAAGTGCCAAATATTTTCACATTATAAACTAAATCAACAGCATATTCAGGATAATCACTTTTTCTCTATGTGAAGCACATACATAACTAAAAGAAAAAGCGTGCACACTAAAAGAATTCATAAAATTTATGATATTGTTCAATTAGAACAAATTATTTCAATGACAATCAATATTTTTTTTCCAAAATTGGTTCACATGTGTTCATAAAAATTCACAATTTCTTTCGACATATTGCACACTTTATTTTCACTGCCTTTTAATTTTAATGTAGGAATAGAGAAATATTTGCTACATGAATTCTTAAATGAATAATTTTTTTCTTCTTTATTTTTACTACATAGACTTAAAACAGAAGAAAAAATGCTGAGAAATGCAATTTTTTTCTTTCATATTAAAAAAAAAAATATCCTTTTTAAAAAGGATGTGAATAAATATGTTTGTACATTGATAATAAAATGATTGAAGTGAAATTTCTTCTCCAAAATATGTAATTTATATTTTCATCACATATATAGTTAACAGTTATATTCTTGTATTTACAAGATTTACATTTAAAATGTTATTGAACTCATCGTTCTCACAAAATAAATTTAATAAAAAACTGTACATATAGTACAGTTTAAGAGGTAATATACCAGTAGTATAAAACGGTACATAATACTGTTATACAAAGTGTGTAAGATTCGATGGTATTCCTCCAATAGAACATAAATCTGTTGGAATAGAAGCGCACGAGCGAAAAGAAATAAGTCATATTTTCCTTTTAATCTTAAGGGTTCATTTTCGAATTACCATGCCTACAAATAGGTTTTCTTGAAAAGCTTCTTCTTATTGTGGAAGTTAGACCAAGCCTTTGTCAATCAAATGTTTTCTTTTTCAGCCAGCGACATTTAAGACTCTTTTACTGTTTGATGTGTTAAGTGCAAAATTTTTGCAAGAAAATGTATGTAAAGCATGCAAAACCACAATAAAACCTGTGAAATTTCATATGGAGTTTAAAATTATATTAAGAAATCTATCCCTTATAAAAAATTTTCTGAGTTGTTCGGGAAAATTAAATAATGGGCCATTTTCAGGAAGGCCATATATACCAAGCAGCAAATTTCTCCTAATATGTTTTATTCGTCTGGTTCAATTTTATTATTATGCTTCGAAAATAGCATCGAATATTGAACACTCTATACAGATATGTACATGTAAATGTTCCACTATGTAGTCATGTAATGCACTTTAGAAATCAAATAAGATCTTGTTCTCCTTCATGTTTTAATATAATATGTCTCTTGAGAAATAAAACTTTCATATTAGATTTTTATTGAATTGACATGAGTTGTCTCGAAAAAATATCAAGAAAAGTGCAAAAAAAGAAAAAGGAAAACGACATGGAACAATTCAAATGCATGAAATTAAGTGATGTAATTATGTGAAAATGTACTTTTGTGGCAATATCATATGTGTATCCTTAGTTTTAGCATTTATAATAATTATCTGTTTAAATTCTAACAATATGGAAAAATTTATATTGAATTTGTGATATTTTAAGGACTTCTTCTTGAAATTTAAACTTTTTATGCAGAGATTGAAAAATTATTGATGGTTTTTTTTTATATGAACTTTCATTCTAAGTTTTAATTGGATATCACGGTTCAATAAAATTATTAAACTTTAGCGGTTTAGGGAATTTAATTTTAAATATTATATAGTTGAATAAACTTAAGGAGTTCATGGACCAAGGAAGCAATATAAATTTGAATTTAAATTTAAAATTGTGGTGTCTTTTTTATCCTCTATATTAAATAGTAGTGATTTTAGTAAGTTATTGTGTGGGAGTGGTGATTGTCTTATTTTTGCGTTGAAGAGAATCTAATAAAATACGCAAAATGCCAACGTATATACGTAAACCTAGAATGATAAGCTCATCGTCGTCGACCTCTTACACCATACTGTTTGTGTGATCTCCAAATTTCGAAACATTTCAATATACATTTTAACAAAAGAAACATGTCACCTTATTTAGCATTTTGTGTATACAATGTTACCCATAATTCTAAGTACAAAGTCAACACAATTGTAATTTCTTTCAACAACAAATTCAGAATTTTTTTTTTCTTTTCAGTTATCAAATGAAATTTAAAACTAAAAAGATTTCAAGAAAAAATTATGGTAAGTTAGAATGTCATCTATAATTTACATTTGCAGGGAAATAAAAGCGGAAAAAAAATATAATCATACTATACAAGAGCAGACTATGTTTTGTCTACGTGTCCGCCAACATAAAACTATAAGAATTTTTTGCTCTGTTATATTTTGTTTTTGTTCTATTCCTCAAATGCTTATATGCAAAAACATATTCTATTGAGATGAGACAGGTATGTGCAATATTTGTAGTACTATGGACCGTCTTAAAAAGTTGAAAGGTTATGCGGATCGAGGTACTTCTTTACTTGTACATATATTTGGACACGTTTTAGATATATTTGGAATAAATTTTAATAATGCCTTTAGAACGTCTTAAAATGTTTTGCTAACTTTATTTATTATAAAAATTATATGATTTTGAACCAGCAATCATGTTAGGGTTAGCATAGGTCCGAACCAACAGAAAAAATGTGGCCATATGAATTTTGTGGCAACGTGTTTGCAAACATATAGGTTGCATATGCCTGTTTTGTTTAATTTAATAATTTTCCTTATTTTTCTTGAATGTCCTCTAAAATATTACTTTGTAAGACTTTTATCTTAAGTTCATTTCCAGAGCACATTCATAGTTTTTCTATATATCCACATAAAATGTAACTAATATGTACCGCACATTTAACATATACACACGTATATATGCCTTATATGTCAATTCAAGCATGAGTGAGCCGTATATATGTAAGTAAAAAACATTCTTAAGGGATTTACTATGTAATGCTGTAATGAAAAATTTATTTGTAAGAGAAAATTAAATAAGGATAAATAAAGTTAATTTTGTCATTCGTCTTAAATGAAAAAAAAAAAATTACATGAATGTGAATGAAATATCAAGTACGCGAATTTGCTGAACTATTTTAATAACACGTGAATATTCCAAAAAAAAAAAAAAAAAAAATATGTGAGCTTTAAAAAGACTTCTTTTATAATTTATTCTTTTAAGAAAATTTTCAAAAATTTTGGTATGAGAGAATTATAGTATGTACCTATTTAGTACATGAAATTTATTCGGTTTTAGAAATGATCTTGCTTTAAAATCTTGTTCTAAAATGGCCTTGATTTATTTAAATTGAATATTAAATCAAAATTCTATTGTTCTAGAACAGTCGTCGGCAAAAAGCGACCAATTGGCAGTCAAAATTCAACTTCAAAATTCGGCCCATCAACATGTTTTCAAGAAAAAAAAATATTCGATTGCGACTAAGTATTAAGAATTGCAAAAATTTTTTTCAAAAAAAGTTTGAGAACTCAATCGCAGGAAAATCAGGTAGGTATCGGTATATGAAATTCCATAGAAATTTATTATTTGTCAAAACGAAACAATCAATAAAGTCAAAAATTTGAGGCAATAGGTGAACTAAAACTTAAATTTTGATGTAATTTTCTCATTCGCATTTATAAGATTTTCATAAATGTCAATAAATTTCACATTTTGCCAATAAATATCACATTTTGTTTTTGAATTTAATTTTTTTTATATGTACATATGTAGGTAATGTAAGAAACTCATGTGGTCCATACTCATGTTCACATAGTTTCCCATAAAACACAAAAGTTTCCCAACGGTTGTTGGGAAGTTTCCCAACGGTTGTCATTAATTTGTAATATGCATTTGAACTAATGAGAGCCCGTTTCCGATTAAAGCTGATTACTTCTGTGTGTTTGTACAATATGAGCGTTTAGTTGACTAAAAAGATTTAAAATTATTCAATTAGTTTAAGCGGTTCAGTTCATTCTCGCACAGCGATTTTTATTTTGAAATTTAATTTCAAAAAGTAGTAAGATTCTACTTTGTGTTTAGTTTAAGGGAAAAATCTTACAATTTCCCTTTTTCGACTCGTTCTTTTATATCACTGTTCTGCTGCAGCTGTACGAAAAAATTTTCTTTCTATGCTTTAATTGAAAAGAATAAGTAATTTGTCACTTAAATAAATGTCACAATAATATGTCAGAATATTGACATAAACCATTCAGTGAAGATTTCCGTTAATAAATATTTATGCACTGTAATGCTTTAGTGCACAGAATGCACTCAATTCGTACGAGATTAATAAAATATTTAATAGTAAATATTTAATTAAATATTCACCTGTAAATATCTGAGCTTTAAAAGACCCAAAAAAAATTTTTTTAAATTTTTTTCTTGCATTAAAATTATTTATGTATGTGTGTATGTATATTTATCTTTCAAAAATAAAGAACCAAAATTTTCATTAAAAAAAAAATATTAAAGTAAATTTATTATGTTAACACGATTATTTATTAAAGTCTTAACTCATTATATTAAAAGCTTAATTAATGTAAAAGGTAAAGTCGTTGATAGATTCAAATTAAGAATGAAAAACACACAAATTTCACTTAAAAATAAATAAAAAATATTTTTTATATAAAAATTTTTAAATTATAGTTTTTTTATGCAAAATACTTTGTCAGTTCTTTTTACTTTTTTTTTTTAATTTTGGGCTCATTAAATAAGTCAACATTCAAAATATTTAGTTTTTTTTTTAAAAAATATAGGTACCATATTTAATATACCAGAAAATTATTCGACACTAATAATTTATTATAATCATAATTAAGATTATTATAGAAATAAAATATTAAAAAAAAAACAAAAAAAATGGAGAATATGAGGAAGTCAACTGTAAGGTAGACTTTTCTAAATATTAGCTTAATACGAGTAATGTTGCTCTAATTAAAGCTTTCAACTAACTGAACGGTTTTATACTAAGTATTATATTTTTCGTATTAAATTAATCTCTCAAAGAGAGAGAGAAACAAAAATACTTTATCATAGAATAATTAAGAGAAACGGATCGGACCGTAAATTGACTAAATGAGCAAATAAAAATTGAATTTTATCTGTTTATTCAAATCAAACATTGGTTAATTAATTCGAGTTCGGGATGGTAAAAAAAAGGTGTGCATATTGTACAATAGCAATCGTCAAAATAATCATTAATAAATAATATGCGAGTAAATTTTCAAAAACTTATAATCATTGTAATCTTATTGAGAATGTTTCGTTTGCAAATCGACAAATTGAATTGAAATGAACTTCATCATTGCAACCTAATTGTGGATGTCTCGTTTGAAACGACAAATGCATATTAACATTAACGAGCACATCATAATTTTAGAACTAATTTCCATATTTGATATTGATTGTTGAAATCAAATGTTGAAAAACTGCAGGTATAAATAATTTTATTTGTAGGAAAATATGTCGGATCGGGATTGTTATACAGGATTTTTCTTATAGATACGCATCATACTCATACATGTTTGAATTAGAATAATTTGTTTAGGTATATGTAGTTCGATTGATATTATTCAAACTAAGATTTCAAAATAATGTAAAAAGTATTAGTGAAAAATTGAAAATTATAAAAAAAAGACAATTTTTAAAAATTAAATTCAAATATGTACAGCCATATCAATTGAATCATACATGTTGTCGATGTATGAACGCATGCATTTATTTCAGAAAATTAAGTTTTTTAGCATTACAAATGTAAAACTAAAGCTGGTATGACTTAAAAAATATGTTTTTGTTGATACCAAAATATTGTGGTCACTTTATGTTTAATGGTTTTTAGGCGATCAAAATATTTAAAAATTTTAAAAAGTCATAAAAAAAATTTTTTTTTTTCAAATAAATTTATAATATGCATACACACATACACATAAATATTATATTTTAATATTATGCCTTAGTTGGTTTGTCAACCGAAGAAAAAAAAAAACCAAAATCATGATAAAAGTATGTTGAATGGTAAATAAGTATCTATACTTTTTTTTTGTATGAATAAATATTTTGACAATGCGTGGGGTCGTTATACTTCGTACGATAATATTAAACCATTAAAAACATATTTTAATAATTTAATAATTTACTTTACACAAGGTATAATAATCATATTTAGGGTTATAAAACCATTTTTTTTTTGTATTTGTATTTTAAAAATTAAATTATTATTGAATAAATTATGGTAAAATGCATTAAGTTACATGTTACATGTTGAATGAGGGAAATAAATGTTATAAAGTCATTATCATTATTGAAATATGATCATAATTTAGTTAATATATGTTCTGTATGATATCATGTCAATATTTTGTATGGTTTGGTGTTAATATTTTGTATGACAAAATGTAAAAATGGCAATTTGCTTTGAAATGATAGCCAAAATTGAGAATTTGGAATTTTTGTTAATGTATTAAATTCACCATATTTACAATTGTGATCTTGTCAATTTTTAATATTTTAGTGTTTAGACAATCTAAATATTTAATAAAAATTTTACAACACATGTATTGGTATGATTGCGGAAAAGAATGATTTGTCTTGTCTTATGTTTGATTATTACTTAAATTATTCGATTTATTTTACTTAACATACCTTTTCAAGGCTCAGTTCCAAAGTACATCAAAAATTCAAAGCTTTAATAGTTGAATATTCTTTCTAATATTATAATAGATTCAAAATTCGAATTAATTTATTGTATTGGCCTTATGAAATAACATCATAATTTAAAGATTTAACTATATATATTTAATAATGTTCGTTTTATTTGAATTCGGATAATAGGAATTACGTATATTAAATTATGAAAAATTAATATTTGATTATAGAATATTAAAAAAAAATAATTTGGTATAATAAATGACAATATTTATAGTCGATAAATAATTGGGTTTCGATTCAACTTGTCTACAATATATTTATTTGGAAGTATTTTTGGTACGGTTTGTTAGCTTTGTATAAATTTAGTTACTTTATTTTTTTAAATATTTATACTTTGTTTTCAAAATTTAATTCTATTTACATAAATATTGTAAATTTGCATGTAAATTTTGTTGGAATGTATAAATAAATTTTTGGTATTTACTTTTAAAATATAATTTCTATTTGGGTGGGCTGCTCGAGTGGTGAAACATGTTGTACAACAGCATTATACATAATTATTGTTTTATTATAATATTAAGATTTAGGGCTAAAGCATACATGCAATTTTTAATTTTTGCAACTGTTTGATTGCTTATTTGTATTCTATTAGTTTACATTGAAGTGAGCACTCATACAACTGTATAAATCGTATGAAATTAAGCAATCAAACAGATTTTAGTTATTTACAAACTGATTGTAATTTTTGGATAACGCAATCGATTTGAATAGTTTAGTTGCTAATATGTGCGCAAAACGATTTTACAAATAATTGCATGTCTGCCTGTGTCTTTAAAGTAAAAATTAATAAATCATACTTGTTAACGCAACACAAGTCTATAAACCAACATGTTCGATATGTAACTGTAAATAAAATATCAAAAAACATGATATTTTCACAATCAATTATTGTTCTTCAAAAATAATTAAGCTACTTGATCTTAATTGAAAATTAATACCCGACTCAATTAATTTATAATTAAATTTTGCAAAGTGTTATTTTCTTTCAAAGAAATTTTTATTCAATTTCTTAAATTCAAATATTTTTTCTAAAAACAAATGAAATTCTTGAAATAATCTCTTTCGAAATTAATTTTCCAATTTGTTACAAAAAAAATCTCAATTTACCAATAGAGCCTATCAATTTTACTTGTTACTAAGTTACTATTTTTATAGACACAAATAATCATAATATAAGAGTTAAGAATGTAAATAATTAATAAAAAAAAATATAGACGTTGAGGGTGGCCATTGATTATTTTATTATAGCACGTCTGCTTCTCAAAGAAATTGATTATAATGGTGTAATGTAGACCAAAAAAAAAAATCAATTTACAATAAAGTGATTTCATTAGAACTAAAGTGAAATTTTAAATCATTAAAATGTAATATGCCTCAATGGAATAAGAATATTAGGAATATTTAAGTCTACAACGTTTTTCTTGTTTTCAAGGCAATTATAGGCCAATATAGCTTTTATTTCTTCCAGTAACATTATGTGAGCTCTGCGGGATGTATTTGTATTATAAAAATAACATTTCCAAATTTTGTACACCAAGATTTATGGGTGTGGATCAACCGAAATATATGTATGTATATAAAATTAGTGAGTTTTATGAATAGTAAGCTTCATATTAAGAAAATTGCTATACTAATTTTTACGCCGCTGCCATGCGAAATAATGAGTGTACCAAAGAAGAATACGAATTAAATACTCTCTTTATTCTCTTTCTGATGAAAGTTCCAAATCATTTCAAAAACTAAAAATTTTCATTAGTATAATTTGACATTTGGATCATATCTGTCAAATTACTTTCTTTATCTGTCAAATTCGTGGCTTCACTTATTGACTTCTATTATTATACTTTCAACATAAACCCTGCTTATCATCCGTTCATTAAAATGTAGCCGTTCATCGTTTTTCACTCTTGTTAGCTCCAAGTCAATTAAAACACTTTTCGATTTAGTACTGCTAATTAACGTAAATTTTGTTGGGGTTCTCTTGTAACGGGTCGTAATTATATTAAATTATTTTCAACATCGAAACTAAATATTAAATTTAGAATACCAATAGTTTTCTATATGCACTGTTTACCTTTTAGTAAAACACAGTTTTTCCTATTTTTATTAGAAAATAAAAACATGTACTAACAACATAATGTACTTAATACCTACATACATACATATATATATATAAGGTAGGTAGGTAGGTAGGTCTACGAGTATAGTTATATAAAATTTTATGCTTAAAAATTTTTAAAATCCTGCTGGGTTGAATTATTACTTTTTTCTCCATCTAACTGTGTTAGATTCAGGGGTATGAGCGAAATAAAGAGAATAATAAGTAACATGAGAAAGGTGAAAAAAACGTCATATTTACTTAAGTTTCATTTCAATCAAATATTGGAAAAAACAACTATCATGGGGATATTTTTGTAACATTATTCGACATTGCATTAAAAATAATTTAAGCATTTTTTTTTATAAAATATTTTGTAGGTATTTATTTTATTGGAAAAGAGAACATGACATTTCATACAAAATGGGTTTATGTTGCTCTTATTTTTAAATTACTATTACTTTGTAATTTGATAGCTGTGCAGTAAAAGATGGCAACATGATATTTTATAATTTATTTCATTTTAATTTATTTTAGTCTATTTATTAAATTGTTTTTGGTACATTTTCAAAAAATAGAATGTTTATTGACCTTATTTTTTAATGTAACTGTAATATGTCAAACGAGTTAAGAGTGAAGAATATTTACAAAATAATGAAATATTAACACCTAACCTGTTATTGCAGAAGTACCGAATACTCATGAACGTGAGAAGGCATTTTTTTATATTTAAAATTTTGTTTTGTACCGTTCTATTGATTTACTTAATATCAATGGAGTCTCAATTACAATTTCACTTTTTTTTAATTGCGAACCTAGAAATTGTTTATCAATATATAATTCTTGACAGGAAATGCGCTTTTTTACAAACTCTTAAGTTTACCTTTTGAACTTTATATCAATATGTTATAAAGTTATTATTTTTAGTCATTTTTTCAGCCATTATGTTGGTTTTTTTTTATTTTTCCGGTTTTTAATAATAATCCATAAGAGCTGCTCCAAAAGAAGAGCTTAGGTTTTGAGCACGTGTAAGCTGTTGATACGCAAGGCGTTAAAAGAGCGATTCAATATACCTCCTGACTGGGAGATACCGGAGTTGTAATACGGGAGGGGGTTGGGTGAGGGGGTAATCATAACGGGACAATGTCCAATTGATATACATGATTAGAGGATGGGTCATTTCATTTTTGTTCATGTTTAGCACTGAGAAGGGGAGACAAAGATTACTTGAGTCATGATTTCTTTCAGTAATTGACGCAAAGGCTAAGCATGGTTTAGAATACGGCGGGGATGTTGAAGTAACCGATATATGTGTTGTAACCTAACATTAATTTGTAAAAAAAATGATTCAATTGTAAATGTTAAACATTAGTTTTACAATATTATCTTGAAAATTTTACGTAAATTTATTGAAATATTTAAATGACGTCTCTACATGTCTTTAGACTCCCTTAGAATTATAAATATAATAAAAAATAAATGAAATTTTTCATTCCATATTTCAAAATAATGAAAGATTTTCAAATTTTCTGAATAATTTAAATTTAATTAGACTAAACAATTAAAAAAATTCAAATAAAGACAGAGAAAGAGCTCAAAGAATAAATAAAAATCGTAAAATAATGAATTTGAAATATTCCATCAAAAGAGGACTAGCTTTTTAATTACTTTATCATTATAGAATGAAAAATCTAATTTTTTAAATCTCTCAATTATGAGACTGGCTTTTTTATAAAAAAAAAATTTGAAATTATTTATGAAATGATGAATTTTCATTTCAAACATAATGAGATTTTAAGAATCTAATTAAAAATGAATTTAATTTCTGAGATTACCAATTTACATGAATTTAATTCGGTGTATTGAACAGAATTATTAGAACACAGCAGAGTAGAGTAGCTGCATACGATGTTCCGAATCACTGTTGAATTTCCAATCAGAAATTATTATTGTATTATACATAAAAGATTTGATGAGAAACTTATGGTGAATGAAATCCCTTAAATTATGAATAAATGGCAGTAGATTCTATAATTCGCATTAAAATACTTGAGTTATATACGAACCAATGGACCCATTTATATCAAAAATCAAGAAACTCGGATATCTTCGTATTTTGCAAAATCTGGAAAGCCTATTTTCATAATCGCCAAAAAAGATTTTGAATTGAAGTGAGATAATTTTCTTGAATATTAGATTTTCGCTTCAATTCAAATCTATTTATGATTTTTCTTTTATATTTCGTTAAATATTATATACATATATATAAATATTCATATTAAAAATACTTCGTATTTCATTATCCTTATACCATCATTTTGTTTTCCTTTTTTTCTAATTCATTCTGCGAATTTCAAAGGAAATCGCTACATTTTTAAGAGATTTTTTTTTTATATTGACTAAATTTGTATCATGTCTATGTCATAGAGACATTTACAATATCATAAACATTTGCACGTATCTCTTATACATTTGAGATACATAATAACACATTTGTATACATAATAAACTATAGTGCATGCAAATAAGAAAATCTATTCATCTACGTCTACTGAACATATATAGGGAAAATGTATTTTTCGCTGCCAATTCTAATTTAACATTTCGATGAACATTATTATATAATTTTCCATTATTAAACAAGAAAACAAATAAAATAAAGAAAAAGAGAGAATATTTGCCTTTCTTCATGTGTTTGTATGAGTAAATGTATTTGACGCGTTATGTTAAGAAAAGATCAAAGTTTTTCTTTCTTATACTTTCTTATATACTTTCTTCTTAAGGATTTCAGGAAAATATGAATTTGAAGAAAAAATGAGAAAAATAAAAATATACTCGTAATATGTGTCTAAATCTATATAAATATGTACTTAAGGGATTTAAGAGTGATGAGTGAAAATGAGCGATTTGAGGAATAATTTTTTTTTTTCGTTTTTCTCAATTTAAATGAATTTTCTACAGAATAAAAATGGTTGCACACGTATATATGTGTGTATAGGTACAATGAATTTATATAAGAGAGAAAGGAAAAGAAAAAATGTGTTAAATTTTATTAAATATGAAATTAAGAAAAGCTTTTAGAATTATTAAAATTAATTACATTACAAAAATATTTGTTCATACATTCATAAACACAGACACATTTTTGTATAACATTAAAAAT
The DNA here is from genome assembly GCF_029603195.1 of Condylostylus longicornis. Taxonomy (NCBI): domain Eukaryota; kingdom Metazoa; phylum Arthropoda; class Insecta; order Diptera; family Dolichopodidae; genus Condylostylus; species Condylostylus longicornis. The sequence goes on along the minus strand of NW_026578052.1, from coordinate 872,550 downwards.
ATTATGAATTCCGGATATATGTGTGTGTGTCTACCTAATAGTATACTTTATTTTATAATAATAAGTACACATATTCAATTCATATTAATATTTCGTATTATAGGTCTACAAAATTTAAATTCCATATTATAGTTTTCTGAAATAAAAGAAATCGATATAAAGAATGATTTTAGAATTCTACAGAAATTTTCTTAAACCCCATTTCACTTTAAATTTGCAATTTTTCTGTATCGTGATTTTTGAAAAGAAGTTTAATGTATTTACTCATTTAATAAATTTTTGACCAATATCCGGTTTTTAAGATAATAAAAAGTTGACAGTTTTGCGTTTAATGTTCATTGCATGTTTTAGAATATCAATTCGGCCATAAATAGGGAAAACGGATCTTTTTAAATTTATTGTTTTGTTTTTTTATCGAGATACTAGTTGAATTTTAAATTCTAATTCAAGTAAAATTGCGGTTAATATTCAATAAGAATAACTGAAACTTCAAAGGCATATAGATAGAAGAGATAGAGCTAGAGTTTAACGGGTTCGTAATCAAATATTTTAAATATCATATATCAATTATGTTTATAGAATATTGCATGTTCTAAAAGGACACTCCCATTAAATATCATTTCGGTATTATAAATGAAATACTCTATACTATGGTTAATGCACTTTTATTCTCATTATAGTTCTCACTACATACGTTTATGAAAAATAAGGATACGATAAAAATATGGTATGTATATAAGACACAATACATAATACATAAAAGTATTTATGTATTAAATAATGTACAAGAATTAAATAATTATTACAGATTATCATAAAGAAAATTACCGTGTACTAAAGTTGATTGACTTTTAAACTCGTTTATTATATTTTAAATATTAAGAAATAGTATAGCTATTTGCTATATTAAAAAGAATATGAAGTATTTAAGTTTGATAATATGCAAAAAAATATAAAATTATACGAGTATATATGAATGTGTTCACAAGTATATATGAAATTAATTAATAATTAGAGGCTATTTTACAGACAATATGTTTAGAAAATTTATTTAATGTTGTAATGAAATTTATATTAAAGTATTAAAATAAGTATTGTACATACGTCATATAATACTATACAATGATTTAAAAAGTTGTGAAAGTTTTTAAACATAAATGCAAATTCTTATTTCCTGGCTTTAGCTTAAAATTTACGGTGATTTTTTCATGCTAAAAGTAAGGTCTTTGTTTCTATATGTTCCCAAAAATAAATTCTTATTATTGCAAAAATAAACGCTACCTTGGCAAAAAAACAAAAATTGAAAATTTTTTAAAATTTTGCACGACCCCCTACCTTGGCAAAAAATTGAAAATTTTGTAAAAATTTGCACGACCCCCTACCTTGGCAAAAAATTGAAAATTTTTTAAAATTTTGCACGACCCCCTACCTTGGCAAAAATTGAAAATTTTTTAATAATTTTGCACGACCCACTCCTTGGCAAAAAATTGAAATTTTTTTAAAATTTTGCACGACACCCTACCTTGGCAAAAAAATTGAAAATTTTGTAAAATTTTGCACGAGCCCCTACCTTGGCAAAAAATTGAAAATTTTTTAAAATTTTGCACGACCCCCTCCCCTACCTTGGCAAAAAATTGAAAATTTTTTAAAATTTTGCACGACCCCCTCCCCTACCTTGGCAAAAAATTGAAAATTTTTTAAAATTTTGCACGACCCCCTACCTTGGCAAAAAATTGAAAATTTTGTAAAATTTTGCACGACCCCCTACCTTGGCAAAAAATTGAAAATTTTTTAAAATTTTGCACGACCCCCTACCTTGGCAAAAAATTGAAAATTTTTTAAAATTTTGCACGACCCCCTACCTTGGCAAAAAATTGAAAATTTTGTAAAATTTTGCACGACCCCCTACCTTGGCAAAAAATTGAAAATTTTTTAAAATTTTGCACGACCCCCTACCTTGGCAAAAAATTGAAAATTTTTTAAAATTTTGCACGACCCCCTACCTTGGCAAAAAATTGAAAACTTTTTAAAATTTTGCACGACCCCCTACCTTGGCAAAAAATTGAAAATTTTTTAAAATTTTGCACGACCCCCTACCTTGGCAAAAAATTGAAAATTTTTCAAAATTTTGCACGACCCCCTACCTTGGCAAAAAATTGAAAATTTTTTAAAATTTTGCACGACCCCCTACCTTGGCAAAAAATTGAAAATTTTTCAAAATTTTGCACGACCCCCTACCTTGGCAAAAAATTGAAAATTTTTTAAAATTTTGCACGACCCCCTACCTTGGCAAAAAATTGAAAATTTTTTAAAATTTTGCACGACCCCCTACCTTGGCAAAAAATTGAAAACTTTTTAAAATTTTGCACGACCCCCTACCTTGGCAAAAAATTGAAAATTTTTTAAAATTTTGCACGACCCCCTACCTTGGCAAAAAATTGAAAATTTTTTAAAATTTTGCACGACCCCCTACCTTGGCAAAAAATTGAAAATTTTTTAAAATTTTGCACGACCCCCTACCTTGGCAAAAAATTGAAAACTTTTTAAAATTTTGCACGACCCCCTACCTTGGCAAAAAATTGAAAATTTTTTAAAATTTTGCACGACCCCCTACCTTGGCAAAAAATTGAAAATTTTTTAACATTTTGCACGACCCCCTACCTTGGCAAAAAATTGAAAATTTTTTAAAATTTTGCACGACCCCCTACCTTGGCAAAAAATTGAAAATTTTTTAAAATTTTGCGCGACCCCCTACCTTGGCAAAAAATTGAAAATTTTTTAAAATTTTGCACGACCCCCTACCTTGGCAAAAAATTGAAAATTTTTTAAAATTTTGCACGACCCCCTACCTTGGCAAAAAATTGAAAATTTTTTAACATTTTGCACGACCCCCTACCTAGGCAAAAAATTGAAAACTTTTTAAAATTTTGCACGACCCCCTACGTTGGCAAAAAATTGAAAATTTTTTAAAATTTTGCACGACCCCCTACCTTGGCAAAAAATTGAAAATTTTTTAACATTTTGCACGACCCCCTACCTAGGCAAAAAATTGAAAACTTTTTAAAATTTTGCACGACCCCCTACGTTGGCAAAAAATTGAAAATTTTTTAAAATTTTGCACGACCCCCTACCTTGGCAAAAAATTGAAAACTTTTTAAAATTTTGCACGACCCCCTACCTTGGCAAGAAATTGAAAATTTTTTAAAATTTTGCACGACCCCCTACCTTGGCAAAAAATTGAAAATTTTGTGAAATTTTGCACGGCCCCCTACCTTGGCAAAAAATTGAAAATTTTTCAAAATTTTGCACGACCCCCTACCTTGGCAAAAAATTGAAAATTTTTTAAAATTTTGCACGACCCCCTACCTTGGCAAAAAATTGAAAATTTTTTAAAATTTTGCACGACCCCCTACCTTGGCAAAAAATTGAATTTTTTTTAAAATTTTGCACGACCCCCTACCTTGGCAAAAAATTGAAAATTTTTTAAAATTTTGCACGACCCCCTACCTTGGCAAAAAATTGAAAATTTTTTAAAATTTTGCACGACCCCCTACCTTGGCAAAAAATTGAAAATTTTTTAAAATTTTGCACGACCCCCTACCTTGGCAAAAAATTGAAAACTTTTTAAAATTTTGCACGACCCCCTACCTTGGCAAAAAATTGAAAATTTTTTAAAATTTTGCACGACCCCCTACCTTGGCAAAAAATTGAAAATTTTTTAAAATTTTGCACGACCCCCTACGTTGGCAAAAAATTGAAAATTTTTTAAAATCTTGCACGACCCCCTACCTTGGCAAAAAATTGAAAATTTTGTAAAATTTTGCACGACCCCCTACCTTGGCAAAAAATTGAAAATTTTTTAAAATTTTGCACGACCCCCTACCTTGGCAAAAAATTGAAAATTTTTTAAAATTTTGCACGACCCCCAACCTTGGCAAAAAATTGAAAATTTTTTAAAATTTTGCACGACCCCCTACCTTGGCAAAAAATTGAAAATTTTTTAAAATTTTGCACGACCCCCTACCTTGGCAAAAAATTGAAAATTTTTTAAAATTTTGCACGACCCCCTACCTTGGCAAAAAATTGAAAATTTTGTAAAATTTTGCACGACCCCCTACCTTGGCAAAAAATTGAAAATTTTTTAAAATTTTGCACGACCCCCTACCTTGGCAAAAAATTCAAAATTTTTTAAAATTTTGCACGACCCCCTACCTTGGCAAAAAATTGAAAATTTTTTAAAATTTTGCACGACCCCCTACCTTGGCAAAAAATTGAAAATTTTTTAAAATTTTGCACGACCCCCTACCTTGGCAAAAAATTGAAAATTTTGTATAATTTTGCACGACCCCCTACCTTGGCAAAAAATTGAAAATTTTTTAAAATTTTGCACGACCCCCTACCTTGGCAAAAAATTGAAAATTTTGTGAAATTTTGCACGGCCCCCTACCTTGGCAAAAAATTGAAAATTTTTTAAAATTTTGCACGACCCCCTACCTTGGCAAAAAATTGAAAATTTTTTAAAATTTTGCACGACCCCCTACCTTGGCAAAAAATTGAAAATTTTTTAAAATTTTGCACGACCCCTTACCTTGGCAAAAAATTGAAAATTTTGTAAAATTTTGCACGACCCCCTACCTTGGCAAAAAATTGAAAATTTTTTAAAATTTTGCACGACCCCCTACCTTGGCAAAAAATTGAAAATTTTTTAAAATTTTGCACGACCCCCTACCTTGGAAAAAAATTGAAAATTTTTTAAAATTTTGCACGACCCCCTACCTTGGCAAAAAATTGAAAATTTTGTAAAATTTTGCACGACCCCCTACCTTGGCAAAAAATTGAAAATTTTTTAAAATTTTGCACGACCCCCTACCTTGGCAAAAAATTGAAAATTTTTTAAAATTTTGCACGACCCCCTACCTTGGCAAAAAATTGAAAATTTTTTAAAATTTTGCACGACCCCCTACCTTGGCAAAAAATTGAAAATTTTTTAAAATTTTGCACGACCCCCTACCTTGGCAAAAAATTGAAAATTTTTTAAAATTTTGCACGACCCCCTACCTTGGCAAAAAATTGAAAATTTTTTAAAATTTTGCACGACCCCCTACCTTGGCAAAAAATTGAAAATTTTGTAAAATTTTGCACGACCCCCTACCTTGGCAAAAAATTGAAAATTTTTTAAAATTTTGCACGACCCCCTACCTTGGCAAAAAATTGAAAATTTTTTAAAATTTTGCACGACCCCCTACCTTGGCAAAAAATTGAAAATTTTGTAAAATTTTGCACGACCCCCTACCTTGGCAAAAAATTGAAAATTTTTTAAAATTTTGCACGACCCCCTACCTTGGCAAAAAATTGAAAATTTTTTAAAATTTTGCACGACCCCCTACCTTGGCAAAAAATTGAAAATTTTTTAAAATTTTGCACGACCCCCTACCTTGGCAAAAAATTGAAAATTTTTCAAAATTTTGCACGACCCCCTACCTTAGCAAAAAATTGAAAATTTTGTAAAATTTTGCACGACCCCCTACCTTGGCAAAAAATTGAAAATTTTTTAAAATTTTGCACGACCCCCTACCTTGGCAAAAAATTGAAAATTTTTTAAAATTTTGCACGACCCCCTACCTTGGCAAAAAATTGAAAATTTTGTAAAATTTTGCACGACCCCCTACCTTGGCAAAAAATTGAAAATTTTTTAAAATTTTGCACGACCCCCTACCTTGGCAAAAAATTGAAAATTTTTTAAAATTTTGCACGACCCCCTACCTTGGCAAAAAATTGAAAATTTTTTAAAATTTTGCACGACCCCCTACCTTGGCAAAAAATTGAAAATTTTTTAAAATTTTGCACGACCCCCTACCTTGGCAAAAAATTGAAAATTTTGTAAATTTTGCACGACCCCCCTACCTTGGCAAAAAATTGAAAATTTTTAAATTTTGCACGACCCCCTACCTTGGCAAAAAATTGAAAATTTTTCAAAATTTTGCACGACCCCCTACCTTGGCAAAAAATTGAAAATTTTTCAAAATTTTGCACGACCCCCTACCTTAGCAAAAAATTGAAAATTTTGTAAAATTTTGCACGACCCCCTACCTTGGCAAAAAATTGAAAATTTTTTAAAATTTTGCACGACCCCCTACCTTGGCAAAAAATTGAAAATTTTGTAAAATTTTGCACGACCCCCTACCTTGGCAAAAAATTGAAAATTTTTTAAAATTTTGCACGACCCCCCTACCCTTGGCAAAAAATTGAAAATTTTTTAAAATTTTGCACGACCCCCCTACCTTGGCAAAAAATTGAAAATTTTCAAAATTTGCACGACCCCCCTACCTTAGCAAAAAATTTGAAAATTTTGTAAAATTTTGCACGACCCCCCTACCTTGGCAAAAAATTGAAAATTTTTTAAAATTTTGCACGACCCCCTACCTTGGCAAAAAATTGAAAATTTTTTAAAATTTTGCACGACCCCCTACCTTGGCAAAAAATTGAAAATTTTTTAAAATTTTGCACGACCCCCTACCTTGGCAAAAAATTGAAAATTTTTTAAAATTTTGCACGACCCCCTACCTTGGCAAAAAATTGAAAATTTTTTAAAATTTTGCACGACCCCCTACCTTGGCAAAAAATTGAAAATTTTTCAAAATTTTGCACGACCCCCTACCTTGGCAAAAAATTGAAAATTTTTTAAAATTTTGCACGACCCCCTACCTTGGCAAAAAATTGAAAATTTTGTAAAATTTTGCACGACCCCCTACCTTGGCAAAAAATTGAAAATTTTGTAAAATTTTGCACGACCCCCTACCTTGGCAAAAAAATTGAAAATTTTTTAAAATTTTGCACGACCCCCCTACCTTGGCAAAAAATTGAAAATTTTTTAAAATTTTGCACGACCCCCTACCTTGGCAAAAAATTGAAAATTTTTTAAAATTTTGCACGACCCCCTACCTTGGCAAAAAATTGAAAATTTTTTAAAATTTTGCACGACCCCCTACCTTGGCAAAAAATTGAAAATTTTTTAAAAATTTTGCACGACCCCCTACCTTGGCAAAAAATTGAAATTTTTTAAAATTTTGCACGACCCCCTACCTTGGCAAAAAATTGAAAATTTTTTAAAATTTTGCACGACCCCCTACCTTGGCAAAAAATTGAAAATTTTTTAAAATTTTGCACGACCCCCTACCTTGGCAAAAAATTGAAAATTTTTTTAAATTTTGCACGACCCCCTACCTTGGCAAAAAATTGAAAATTTTGTAAAATTTTGCACGACCCCCTACCTTGGCAAAAAATTGAAAATTTTTTAAAAATTTTGCACGACCCCCCTACCTTGGCAAAAAATTGAAAATTTTTCAAAATTTTGCACGACCCCCTACCTTAGCAAAAAATTGAAATTTTGTAAAATTTTGCACGACCCCCTACCTTGGCAAAAAATTGAAAATTTTTTAAAATTTTGCACGACCCCCCTACCTTGGCAAAAAATTGAAAATTTTTTAAAATTTTGCACGACCCCCTACCTTGGCAAAAAATTGAAAATTTTTCAAAATTTTGCACGACCCCCTACCTTAGCAAAAAATTGAAAATTTTGTAAAATTTTGCACGACCCCCTACCTTGGCAAAAAATTGAAAATTTTTTAAAAATTTTGCACGACCCCCTACCTTGGCAAAAAATTGAAAATTTTTTAAAATTTTGCACGACCCCCCTACCTTGGCAAAAAATTGAAATTTTTTAAAATTTTGCACGACCCCCTACCTTGGCAAAAAATTGAAAATTTTTTAAAATTTTGCACGACCCCCCTACCTTGGCAAAAACTTGAAAATTTTTTAAAAATTTTGCACGACCCCCTACCTTGGCAAAAAAATTGAAAATTTTGTAAAATTTTGCACGACCCCCTACCTTGGCAAAAAATTGAAAATTTTGTAAAATTTTGCACGACCCCCTACCTTGGCAAAAAATTGAAAATTTTGTAAAATTTTGCACGACCCCCCTACCTTGGCAAAAAATTGAAAATTTTTTAAAAATTTTGCACGACCCCCTACCTTGGCAAAAAATTGAAAATTTTTTAAAATTTTGCACGACCCCCTACCTTGGCAAAAAATTGAAAATTTTTTAAAATTTTGCACGACCCCCTACCTTGGCAAAAAATTGAAAATTTTTTAAAATTTTGCACGACCCCCCTACCTTGGCAAAAAATTGAAAATTTTTTAAAATTTTGCACGACCCCCCTACCTTGGCAAAAAATTGAAAATTTTGTAAAATTTTGCACGACCCCCTACCTTGGCAAAAAGTTGAAAATTTTTTAAAATTTTGCACGACCCCCTACCTTGGCAAAAAATTGAAAATTTTTTTAAATTTTGCACGACCCCCCTACCTTGGCAAAAAATTGAAAATTTTGTAAAATTTTGCACGACCCCCTACCTTGGCAAAAAATTGAAAATTTTTTAAAATTTTGCACGACCCCCCTACCTTGGCAAAAAATTGAAAATTTTTTAAAATTTTGCACGACCCCCTACCTTGGCAAAAAATTGAAAATTTTTCAAAATTTTGCACGACCCCCTACCTTAGCAAAAAATTGAAAATTTTTTAAAATTTTGCACGACCCCCTACCTTGGCAAAAAATTGAAAATTTTGTAAAATTTTGCACGACCCCCTACCTTGGCAAAAAATTGAAAATTTTTTAAAATTTTGCACGACCCCCTACCTTGGCAAAAAATTGAAAATTTTTTAAAATTTTGCACGACCCCCTACCCTTGGCAAAAAATTGAAAATTTTGTAAAATTTTGCACGACCCCCCTACCTTGGCAAAAAATTGAAAATTTTTTAAAATTTTGCACGACCCCCTACCTTGGCAAAAAATTGAAAATTTTTCAAAATTTTGCACGACCCCCTACCTTAGCAAAAAATTGAAAATTTTGTAAAATTTTGCACGACCCCCCTACCTTGGCAAAAAAATTGAAAATTTTTTAAAATTTTGCACGACCCCCTACCTTGGCAAAAAATTGAAAATTTTTTAAAATTTTGCACGACCCCCTACCTTGGCAAAAAATTGAAAATTTTGTAAAATTTTGCACGACCCCCTACCTTGGCAAAAAATTGAAAATTTTTTAAAATTTTGCACGACCCCCTACCTTGGCAAAAAATTGAAAATTTTTTAAAATTTTGCACGACCCCCTACCTTGGCAAAAAATTGAAAATTTTTTAAAATTTTGCACGACCCCCTACCTTGGCAAAAAATTGAAAATTTTTTAAAATTTTGCACGACCCCCTACCTTAGCAAAAAATTGAAAATTTTGTAAAATTTTGCACGACCCCCTACCTTGGCAAAAAATTGAAAATTTTTTAAAATTTTGCACGACCCCCTACCTTGGCAAAAAATTGAAAATTTTTTAAAATTTTGCACGACCCCCCTACCTTGGCAAAAAATTGAAAATTTTGTAAAATTTTGCACGACCCCCTACCTTGGCAAAAAATTGAAAATTTTTTAAAATTTTGCACGACCCCCCTACCTTGGCAAAAAATTGAAAATTTTTCAAAATTTTGCACGACCCCCCTACCTTAGCAAAAAATTGAAAATTTTGTAAAATTTTGCACGACCCCCCTACCTTGGCAAAAAATTGAAAATTTTTTAAAATTTTGCACGACCCCCTACCTTGGCAAAAAATTGAAAATTTTTTAAAATTTTGCACGACCCCCTACCTTGGCAAAAAATTGAAAATTTTGTAAAATTTTGCACGACCCCCTACCTTGGCAAAAAATTGAAAATTTTTTAAAATTTTGCACGACCCCCTACCTTGGCAAAAAATTGAAAATTTTTCAAAATTTTGCACGACCCCCTACCTTAGGCAAAAAATTGAAAATTTTGTAAAATTTTGCACGACCCCCTACCTTGGCAAAAAATTGAAAATTTTTTAAAATTTTGCACGACCCCCTACCTTGGCAAAAAATTGAAAATTTTTTAAAATTTTGCACGACCCCCTACCTTGGCAAAAAATTGAAAATTTTTTAAAATTTTGCACGACCCCCTACCTTGGCAAAAAATTGAAAATTTTGTAAAATTTTGCACGACCCCCTACCTTGGCAAAAAATTGAAAATTTTTTAAAATTTTGCACGACCCCCTACCTTGGCAAAAAATTGAAAATTTTTTAAAATTTTGCACGACCCCCCTACCTTGGCAAAAAATTGAAAATTTTGTAAAATTTTGCACGACCCCCTACCTTGGCAAAAAATTGAAAATTTTGTAAAATTTTGCACGACCCCCTACCTTGGCAAAAAATTGAAAATTTTTTAAAATTTTGCACGACCCCCTACCTTGGCAAAAAATTGAAAATTTTTTTAAATTTTGCACGACCCCCTACCTTGGCAAAAAATTGAAAATTTTGTAAAATTTTGCACCACCCCCTACCTTGGCAAAAAATTGAAAATTTTTTAAAATTTTGCACGACCCCCTACCTTGGCAAAAAATTGAAAATTTTTTAAAATTTTGCACGACCCCCTACCTTGGCAAAAAATTGAAAATTTTTCAAAATTTTGCACGACCCCCTACCTTAGCAAAAAATTGAAAATTTTGTAAAATTTTGCACGACCCCCTACCTTGGCAAAAAATTGAAAATTTTTTAAAATTTTGCACGACCCCCTACCTTGGCAAAAAATTGAAAATTTTTTAAAATTTTGCACGACCCCCTACCTTAGCAAAAAATTGAAAATTTTGTAAAATTTTGCACGACCCCCTACCTTGGCAAAAAATTGAAAATTTTTCAAAATTTTGCACGACCCCCTACCTTGGCAAAAAATTGAAAATTTTTTAAAATTTTGCACGACCCCCTACCTTGGCAAAAAATTGAAAATTTTTCAAAATTTTGCACGACCCCCTACCTTAGCAAAAAATTGAAAATTTTGTAAAATTTTGCACGACCCCCTACCTTGGCAAAAAATTGAAAATTTTTTAAAATTTTGCACGACCCCCTACCTTAGCAAAAAATTGAAAATTTTGTAAAATTTTGCACGACCCCCTACCTTAGCAAAAAATTGAAAATTTTGTAAAATTTTGCACGACCCCCTACCTTAGCAAAAAATTGAAAATTTTGTAAAATTTTGCACGACCCCCTACCTTGGCAAAAAATTGAAAATTTTTCAAAATTTTGCACGACCCCCTACCTTAGCAAAAAATTGAAAATTTTGTAAAATTTTGCACGACCCCCTACCTTGGCAAAAAATTGAAAATTTTTTAAAATTTTGCACGACCCCCTACCTTGGCAAAAAATTGAAAATTTTTTAAAATTTTGCACGACCCCCTACCTTGGCAAAAAATTGAAAATTTTTTAAAATTTTGCACGACCCCCTACCTTGGCAAAAAATTGAAAATTTTTTAAAATTTTGCACGACCCCCTACCTTGGCAAAAAATTGAAAATTTTTTAAAATTTTGCACGACCCCCTACCTTGGCAAAAAATTGAAAATTTTGTAAAATTTTGCACGACCCCCTACCTTGGCAAAAAATTGAAAATTTTTTAAAATTTTGCACGACCCCCTACCTTGGCAAAAAATTGAAAATTTTTTAAAATTTTGCACGACCCCCTACCTTGGCAAAAAATTGAAAATTTTTTAAAATTTTGCACGACCCCCTACCTTGGCAAAAAATTGAAAATTTTGTAAAATTTTGCACGACCCCCTACCTTGGCAAAAAATTGAAAATTTTTTAAAATTTTGCACGACCCCCTACCTTGGCAAAAAATTGAAAATTTTTCAAAATTTTGCACGACCCCCTACCTTGGCAAAAAATTGAAAATTTTTCAAAATTTTGCACGACCCCCTACCTTAGCAAAAAATTGAAAATTTTGTAAAATTTTGCACGACCCCCTACCTTGGCAAAAAATTGAAAATTTTTTAAAATTTTGCACGACCCCCTACCTTGGCAAAAAATTGAAAATTTTGTAAAATTTTGCACGACCCCCTACCTTGGCAAAAAATTGAAAATTTTTTAAAATTTTGCACGACCCCCTACCTTGGCAAAAAATTGAAAATTTTTTAAAATTTTGCACGACCCCCTACCTTGGCAAAAAATTGAAAATTTTTCAAAATTTTGCACGACCCCCTACCTTGGCAAAAAATTGAAAATTTTTCAAAATTTTGCACGACCCCCCTACCTTAGCAAAAAATTGAAAATTTTGTAAAATTTTGCACGACCCCCTACCTTGGCAAAAAATTGAAAATTTTTTAAAATTTTGCACGACCCCCTACCTTGGCAAAAAATTGAAAATTTTTTAAAATTTTGCACGACCCCCTACCTTGGCAAAAAATTGAAAATTTTTTAAAATTTTGCACGACCCCCTACCTTGGCAAAAAATTGAAAATTTTTTAAAATTTTGCACGACCCTCTACCTTGGCAAAAAATTGAAAATTTTTCAAAATTTTGCACGACCCCCTACCTTAGCAAAAAATTGAAAATTTTGTAAAATTTTGCACGACCCCCTACCTTGGCAAAAAATTGAAAATTTTTTAAAATTTTGCACGACCCCCTACCTTGGCAAAAAATTGAAAATTTTTTAAAATTTTGCACGACCCCCTACCTTGGCAAAAAATTGAAAATTTTTTAAAATTTTGCACGACCCCCTACCTTGGCAAAAAATTGAAAATTTTTTAAAATTTTGCACGACCCCCTACCTTGGCAAAAAATTGAAAATTTTTTAAAATTTTGCACGACCCCCTACCTTGGCAAAAAATTGAAAATTTTTTAAAATTTTGCACGACCCCTACCTTGGCAAAAAATTGAAAATTTTTCAAAATTTTGCACGACCCCCTACCTTGGCAACAAATTGAAAATTTTTTAAAATTTTGCACGACCCCCTACCTTGGCAAAAAATTGAAAATTTTTTAAAATTTTGCACGACCCCCTACCTTGGCAAAAAATTGAAAATTTTTTAAAATTTTGCACGACCCCCTACCTTGGCAAAAAATTGAAAATTTTTTAAAATTTTGCACGACCCCCTACCTTGGCAAAAAATCGAAAATTTTTTAAAATTTTGCACGACCCCCTACCTTGGCAAAAAATTGAAAATTTTTTAAAATTTTGCACGACCCCCTACCTTGGCAAAAAATTGAAAATTTTTCAAAATTTTGCACGACCCCCTACCTTAGCAAAAAATTGAAAATTTTGTAAAATTTTGCACGACCCCCTACCTTGGCAAAAAATTGAAAATTTTTTAAAATTTTGCACGACCCCCTACCTTGGCAAAAAATTGAAAATTTTTTAAAATTTTGCACGACCCCCTACCTTGGCAAAAAATTGAAAATTTTTTAAAATTTTGCACGACCCCCTACCTTGGCAAAAAATTGAAAATTTTTTAAAATTTTGCACGACCCCCTACCTTGGCAAAAAATTGAAAATTTTGTAAAATTTTGCACGACCCCCTACCTTGGCAAAAAATTGAAAATTTTTTTAAAATTTTGCACGACCCCCTACCTTGGCAAAAAATTGAAAATTTTTCAAAATTTTGCACGACCCCCTACCTTGGCAAAAAATTGAAAATTTTTTAAAATTTTGCACGACCCCCTACCTTGGCAAAAAATTGAAAATTTTTTAAAATTTTGCACGACCCCCTACCTTGGCAAAAAATTGAAAATTTTTTAAAATTTTGCACGACCCTCTACCTTGGCAAAAAATTGAAAATTTTTCAAAATTTTGCACGACCCCCTACCTTAGCAAAAAATTGAAAATTTTGTAAAATTTTGCACGACCCCCTACCTTGGCAAAAAATTGAAAATTTTTTAAAATTTTGCACGACCCCCTTGGCAAAAAATTGAAAATTTTTTAAAATTTTGCACGACCCCCTACCTTGGCAAAAAATTGAAAATTTTTTAAAATTTTGCACGACCCCCTACCTTGGCAAAAAATTGAAAATTTTTTAAAATTTTGCACGACCCCCTACCTTGGCAAAAAATTGAAAATTTTTTAAAATTTTGCACGACCCCCTACCTTGGCAAAAAATTGAAAATTTTTCAAAATTTTGCACGACCCCCTACCTTGGCAAAAAAATTGAAAATTTTTTAAAATTTTGCACGACCCCCTACCTTGGCAAAAAATTGAAAATTTTTTAAAATTTTGCACGACCCTCTACCTTGGCAAAAAATTGAAAATTTTTTAAAATTTTGCACGACCCCCTACCTTGGCAAAAAATTGAAAATTTTGTAAAATTTTGCACGACCCCCTACCTTGGCAAAAAATTGAAAATTTTTTAAAATTTTGCACGACCCCCTACCTTGGCAAAAAATTGAAAATTTTGTGAAATTTTGCACGGCCCCCTACCTTGGCAAAAAATTGAAAATTTTGTAAAATTTTGCACGACCCTCTACCTTGGCAAAAAATTGAAAATTTTTTAAAATTTTGCACGACCCCCTACCTTGGCAAAAAATTGAAAATTTTTCAAAATTTTGCACGACCCCCTACCTTGGCAAAAAATTGAAAATTTTTCAAAATTTTGCACGACCCCCTACCTTAGCAAAAAATTGAAAATTTTGTAAAATTTTGCACGACCCCCTACCTTGGCAAAAAATTGAAAATTTTTTAAAATTTTGCACGACCCCCTACCTTGGCAAAAAATTGAAAATTTTTTAAAATTTTGCACGACCCCCTACCTTGGCAAAAAATTGAAAATTTTTTAAAATTTTGCACGACCCCCTACCTTGGCAAAAAATTGAAAATTTTTTAAAATTTTGCACGACCCCCTACCTTGGCAAAAAATTGAAAATTTTTTAAAATTTTGCACGACCCTCTACCTTGGCAAAAAATTGAAAATTTTGTAAAATTTTGCACGACCCCCTACCTTGGCAAAAAATTGAAAATTTTTTAAAATTTTGCACGACCCCCTACCTTGGCAAAAAATTGAAAATTTTTTAAAATTTTGCACGACCCCCTACCTTGGCAAAAAATTGAAAATTTTTTAAAATTTTGCACGACCCTCTACCTTGGCAAAAAATTGAAAATTTTGTAAAATTTTGCACGACCCCCTACCTTGGCAAAAAATTGAAAATTTTTTAAAATTTTGCACGACCCTCTACCTTGGCAAAAAATTGAAAATTTTTTAAAATTTTGCACGACCCCCTACCTTGGCAAAAAATTGAAAATTTTGTAAAATTTTGCACGACCCCCTACCTTGGCAAAAAATTGAAAATTTTTTAAAATTTTGCACGACCCCCTACCTTGGCAAAAAATTGAAAATTTTTCAAAATTTTGCACGACCCCCTACCTTGGCAAAAAATTGAAAATTTTTTAAAATTTTGCACGACCCTCTACCTTGGCAAAAAATTGAAAATTTTTTAAAATTTTGCACGACCCCCTACCTTGGCAAAAAATTGAAAATTTTTTAAAATTTTGCACGACCCTCTACCTTGGCAAAAAATTGAAAATTTTGTAAAATTTTGCACGACCCCCTACCTTGGCAAAAAATTGAAAATTTTTCAAAATTTTGCACGACCCCCTACCTTGGCAAAAAAATTGAAAATTTTTTAAAATTTTGCACGACCCCCTACCTTGGCAAAAAATTGAAAATTTTTTAAAATTTTGCACGACCCTCTACCTTGGCAAAAAATTGAAAATTTTTTAAAATTTTGCACGACCCCCTACCTTGGCAAAAAATTGAAAATTTTGTAAAATTTTGCACGACCCCCTACCTTGGCAAAAAATTGAAAATTTTGTAAAATTTTGCACGACCCTCTACCTTGGCAAAAAATTGAAATTTTTTTTAAATTTGGCAAAATTTCACTGGCAAAAGTAATGTAACTGTAGCGTTCCACATAAAGTGTTATGCATCTAGAGTGTTATATATAGAACATATTTCAGTATAGTTTTATACGTTTATACCAGGCGTAAGAATAACACTATTGTATAATATACTCTGTGTTTAACACTTTCAATTACACAAACCTGCATAAAGGAATCGTTCAGAGTTTACACGAATTTATTCTGGTAGATGGATTTGAAATTAAATATGCATTTTATATTATATGAATCAGTGTTTGTATCCCTTCTATTCCTATACAACGTGATTCTTAAACAAAACAAGTTTTCATTCAGAAACTACTCCGAACTCTTCCAGAGTTCCTTATAGTCTTGTATTTCTTTAAAAGGAACAGAAAAATTATTTACAGTTTTTTTTTATTATTATTCAAATTAAATTGAAATTTATTCTAATTAAATAACATGTGTGGGGAATATTTTTTTTTAATTAAAATTAAAAAATAAAGATAATCTTTAAATAAATAAACTAAATTTAAATAACAAAACATAATAAAATCAAATCTGAGAAGCCAATATAAATCAGCATATCAATCACAAGTTTATACTGCTGCTGCTGCCATAAATTACAAAGAATTCACACTTTTTGAATAGAATAAAAGTATTTTTGTTGTTTTTTTAAACAAAACAGGGGGAAAATATTTTTTTTAATATTAACAAATTCAGCCGGATGTAGCTAAATACCAACGACACTTTTAACAATAACAACACTTATTTATTTCATGTACGACTAGAAACCTTCAATTCTTTTATACCATGTATAACTAAACATAAAATTTACCTTAATCTAATTTTATTCATGTAATTCCATGCTAAATTCCCATTAATTTGAATATTTTAATAATATATCTTTTGTAAAATTATAATCAAGTAATCAGTACAAGATTAGATTTTTTTTCTTTGTTATTATTTTTATGTTGGTTATTATCTTTGGCACGATATACGATAATATTTTTAATAATACAATGTTAAGGTAAAAAAGAAATATACAGAAACTGTGCTAAGTTTGGCCAAAAAAGGTTAATAATATTAACGTAGAACGAATGGTTTAAAATATTTAAAATGTTGGTTGTTGAAAGAATCACTTAGAAATTCAAAGCTCGATAATGAATAGTCCATGAAATTCATAAAACAGTTAGGTGCTAATAATTAGTATTTTTTCATTATGAAGGTGTAAGTTTTTTTGGTCAAATAATAATGATAGAAATTGGTATATTTAAATCAGTTCAACTTACATTCAAACTGTATAAACATGAGTAACAGATCTATACTCCAATATTTGTAGCAATATAATTACTTCAATTCACGAAAGGGATACTCATCTTATGAACTTCATTCACTAATTTTTTTGATAACTGAAGAAAATCAACGTGAAAGTAATAAAATTGCAAATCAAGTAACACGGAAAGAACCTGATATCAATTTTCTACAGCTTGTGTTGATCTGCCCTGAATAGTTATATTTAATGTTATGGATATATAAAGTGGAATTTTTCAAGAGCATTCATAGTGGAAAAGTTCTTCATTTGAAAGTTTTGTATTATATGCAAAGAAGTTATTCTCATAGAATGTTTGAGAATAGGCAAAAGTTAAATAAAAGCCGGGACTCGTCAGAAAAATGATTCTTGTCTACAGTTGCACAATATATAACGTACAGATTGCAAGACAACTAGTGGTAATTGCTGGTGGATGCAATGCTGCATAATAGTTTTAGGTAAAACTTATTAACTAAGAGATGTTTATAAGATTTTAAAAGATTCTTTCAACTTCATATATTGAAACGCTGATAATAATATACATATGTAGGTTAGAACGGTGTGACTTCGAGTAGCTAGAAGATTTAAATACAAATTAAAAAATTGAGTCACTCATTGTGTTCATCAAATTATTTTCAAATTATCTACAATTATTATTTCTGCTCTAGCGTTGCAATAATTAGCTTATTTTCTATATCAGGTATATGTGTTCAGTCGACCAACCGCCAAATTTTGTCATAATATACAAGCAATCGCGAGAGATTTCCAATTATTTTCGTTCTTATAAATTAATTTTTTATGAAATTTTCTCTAAATTTTCATGACCGTGAACCATGAAACTCTCATGTTTTGTTTTTGAATTTTTTTCTTCTCTGTTTTTCTTTTGGTTTGTGCAATTATTTTCATTAAATTTTTTATATTTTGTTTTTTAATTTTTAATTTCAATTCGAAACATTATATTAACAATATAAGATGACAATGAATGTCAAACATAATTCTTTTGTCAATAAAATGTAAACGGTATATAATATGTATGAATGCGTAAAGGTAGATTGATTACAGTTATATTTTGTTATATTGTATGAAATATTAAATAAGATAGAGGAAGGAAGGGGGACAGGTAATTAATATCAGAGTGAAAAATGTTACTGTCATTTCTTTTATTTTACAGTTACTTTCATCATTATTACTCATTTGAAATACTGCCATATTCATTGTGTTATTGTTGTTATTATATGAGTTTCATTCTATGTTAAATATATTTTTTATTTGAATTTAATATTTTACAATATGAAAGAGCGTAACTATAGAAAATAGCAAACAAAAAAAAAATGTTAATCAATATTTTTATCTACTAATAATAAAATAATATGTCAAAAATATTCCTTAAGAAAATAGGCTGCTTCTTAAATTTCTCGATTGTTTTTAAGGAACAAATTTCGTAAACAACGGAAACCGCTCTTGTGGTAACATGTCCGCCTCACTTATGGTAATCGCTAACTGTCATTCAAATATATTTCATTTTAAGCGTTGACAAATAGTTTCGGATCGAATATTAGGCTCTAAATCAGTCTAATTTTTATAGTCTCATTGTATAGCTTTAAATTGTTAGTTAGATTAATGAGAATAATATGGTAAGTGTACTCAATGTTGTATGAAAAATCGAACTGAGTATTTTTGACAATGACAATTATGGTGAATAACGCTTATGTCAAAAGTTATTTTTATCACGAAGTATCAAAATATTAGAGAACAAATTATCCGTAATTATTTTGTATTCAATCTAGAATTCGCTTAACTGTAAAAGAAATGAAGAATTACAATAAAATAGCAGATATTTTATACCAATTTCAATAAAATCTTGTTGTGAAACAAGCAAACTATGACGCAAAACATAAAACAATGAAAATGTAACAAAATCCAACATAATTTTTTTTTATTCTATTCTGTTCCAGCTCTTAAAACCTTTTTTATTTTTATTTCTTTTACTGTCTTGTGGCAAAAAGGTAAAGAGAAGATAAAAATACATTTCACTCTATTTTATTCTTTATTTTATAATGTCCCCCGCTTTATTACTTACTTGTCTATAAATAAATATCGTTGTACATATCACATATAAAATGTTATTTTACTGATTCGGTGGATGCAATGTCACCATGATTGCCACAAAATGATGATGATTTTTTTTTTCTTTTTCTATATGAATATTTACGTATTGAATTTGTACACAAATGTTTATATTATGTAGGTACATAATATGTTCTATATAAATATATGTACATATTTATGTACATAATATGTAAATTAATGTATTTACGCGATGTTTTTAACACACTTGAATAGTTATAGTTTCGCATCATTTAGGTGTGTAGGTTGAATATGGTACCATAATAATTGAAAAAATCCATTAAAATAGTAGCGCATACATGTTGTAAAAAAGGTAAATTATGTACCGTCACATAATTATTACTGGTATATATGAAGGTATAAATGCAAACAATAATTTTAATAGAAAAGATCAATATAGGGTAACAACCCACATATGTAACTACATATGTGATGCGTTCAATTGTTTAAAATGTTAAAAGTAAAAACAGAAAAATAAACAGGAGGAAGATAAAAAAAAAAATCGAGTATTCAAGTGTGAAATAACCTTGACCGCCAATCACTCATTTTTCTTTTTTTTTTTTTTTTAATTTTCTGTGAAATTTTTTTAGTATTGAACAAAGGTATTGGAATAATGTAATAGAGATTTTATTATTATTTACGTAGATGGATGTATTTAATTATATATTTAATAAATTGGAGATAAGGAATGACTTATAATGTAATTGAAACTTTTATGTTCATAAATATCGTGTGTGTGAGTACTGAGTAATAGTAGGTACACATGTGAGGAAGTGAATAGAATATAGAAACTGTGGTGAAATAGTGACTTTGAAGATATTGTGGCTTTATTTTTAATCTGTTCTTTTTTTAATGTAATGTTAGAGTGAAATCGGTAAAATTGCTTTTATCACATAATATTTTGGAATAATAAATGCAGCAGAAATAACACTATGGTTTTTTTTTAGACAGCATATTAAATTTTGTTGAATAATTATGGTAAAATTATAAAAAGTGACGGATATAGAAAATAAATCTGACAGTAATAGGCATTATTGTGTATAGAAATGAAAAATAATTATTGAAAATATTTTGCGTATTTGAATTTTACGAATTCGAACATTTGTATATACATAATGTGTAAATAAAGCTCGTAAATAATCTATGAAATTATGAGTTTATTAGAGGGCGTTTTAATTTTTAAAATTATTTTGCGAAAAACAGAACGTAAACAATATAAGAGCCATTATTACTTACGTACGTATACAAGTAGTAATCATAATATTTTCTAATTCTCAATGGTCCACTTTTCAATTTTTGTATGTTCTTTATGCAAAATTTACATATTTCGAACTCTTTTGATATTTTGAGGTAATAATAATAGATTGTTGAGTAAATAACGTCAAAAAGATATAGTTTCAATATATTCGCAAGATATGGTGCTGAAATGAATTACATAATTTCTTAAATTTGTTTAAATAAAACATTGGTAACTGTGATTTACAAATCAAATTCAGTTATAATTGTGAAGATTAATTAACAAAATTTGAACATTGCAAATGCCGACGAATCCCAGTAATGTTGTCGACGAAGGATCTATTTTCTTGGTTTTGTTTTATTCAGTACATTATGAATCTTAAAAGGGGCACACATTTTTTTTTTTATTATATTTACGAGAAAAGTTAATCTTTCTATAGCCATAACAGCACTCATGACGTAATTATAAATAGAAAATACTTAAAAGAGGTAAATTAATTGAATAAATGGTAAGTTCTATATTAATATTTTCGAAATTTCTCATTTTGTAAAAAATCTCTTACCCTTCTTCATTCAGCAATAATTGACTTTTATCATAACCATTTACAATAAATGCCGCTATAAATACTTAAACTAGACTTTTCAGACGTAAAAACAATGACAAATGTTATAAAAATTTTACCAAAAATAACCAGAATAAAACGGTAAAAGAAAAGAAAACAAAATGTTTCCTATATAGGAAAAAAAAAATATTTCGCATATAATAATTTTTTTTCTCCTTTTCTCATTCTATCTACCTCTCTTTAATCTGCTGTCTCTTTTTATCTTTTATTTTTTATTTACTTTTATTTTTTTTTTCTTTGCAATTTTAATATTTGCATAAGTTTTTGATAAAGTAGTAATAGATCCGGTTAGTATTCTGTTAGAATTTTTTGTTTTTTTTTGGAAAAACGTAAAAAATTTCAAGAATAAAAAGTTGAAAGTGAGAACGTAAAAATAGAGTGATAATGATGTGTTAAAAAATAAAATATTTGAAAAGTACAAAAAGAAAAAAATTATTTAACAGTAAAATAACTTTTATTTTATACTCTCAGAAAAAAATTAAAAAATAATATTTATTTATGTAAAAGTTATTAAAACTGAGAGAGAAAAAAAAAATTATAAAAATAAGTTTTTCTTTGAGATTTTTGCAGTACTTTGCATACATTGCAAAAAAACAAAGAAGGAAAATTTGAATAAATACTTAGATAAAATTAAATATATGAGAACTGTTAGTATAACAGTTATAAATGAAATTCTCTTTTGACTTAAACAGAGATTTCACAGAGTTCTTTTGAATTGCACTATTTAACTTGAAAACTTTTGAATAACAATTCATTTATCATATTTGCACTCAAAAAAAAAAAATAAGTAATTTTACTGCAATTTTAATTAATTTTAGTTACACATAATATATGAGATTTTTTTTTTAATTTTCTACTTGAAAATCAAATGACTTTCAAGCAAATAATTTAAAAAAAAAAAAATAGTTAGCTACTTTGTATGTTTGACTGTAAATTAAACATTGCTTCCTTTGCGAACAAGTAGACTGCACTCCGTTTGATAATTTGTGAGTGAATTCATAAAAGTTTTGATTTTCGTATTAAAATATGTAGATATACTCGTATTGAACTCTAATATATAATCTAGAGAAATGCATGTTTTATTTTAAAACAATATTTAGGGGTGACTGAAAAAACGAGTAAAAAAGGTAGAATTGCAGATCGCATTGCATACAATAAGGGAGGTTATATGTAAACGGCTCAAATTTCTTATGTCGAATCGAGTTTTCGGTGAAAAACTAAATAAACTGTTCCGACTAAACCAGATTTTTTTTAATAAAGCAAAACCATTACCAAATTACATTTAATTGCAAGCGCATGATAATTTTTTTGTTCATCACCCTGTACATATTTTTCATTTCACACGAAATGCTCCTAATATTTTTTCTTTGCTTTTCTGACAAAAACCTTTGCATCTGACTATAAAAATTAATTAGAACTATGCAACATAGTTAAAAGCCTCTGTAACTCAATTTGAATACTTAGTAAGTTAAGGCCTATAATAGTTAAGAATTAAAATTTAGTATAAGTAGAGAACCACGTTTTATCTATTTGATTTCAACTATATCTAATGCTAAAATTGCTTTGAACAAAATCTTTGTTCTTTTACCATTTTGTTAAAAAAGAACACCAATTTCTTTATTTTTTATTAAATTATTTTTTTCTCTTTGATTTTTTAAGCACGCGATCTTATTATTGTTTCCGAATCAAAAGAAAACTAAAACACCTAAAAAGCGAAAATAAATTGAAAAGCAGTTTTGACTTTTGACATCTATTTAAGTATAGAAATCGGCAAGAATCGTGTGTATGATGAATTCTTTAATAACTCTTACTTTTTATTTTTTTGCATATTTTTTAACAAGTATGGCTTCATTGTTATGTTAATGATGATAATTTTTCATTTTTTATAAAAACTTTATTATTTTTATATAGAAAACAAAAATTCTAATTAATTTTCTAATTCGATTTTTATATGAAGTTTTTGTTTAATTGATAACGTTGAAGACATTGAATTGAAAGAGTATAAGAAACATGGAGTAAAATTTTTTAGTAATGCTCCGTGAAAGACTGCGTAAGACAAGAGCAAAAGAATCTGTTATTCGGTCGGAAAATTGTTACATTAATAAAAACAATTCAGAATTAATTTTTTGTAGTGTTGTGTGGAAAAAAATATCTTTAAAACAGAAATGTCAATACTGTTAAATTACTCTTTATATTAAAATCATTCTATTTGAGAGAATATCTAATCTAGTAAACCTATTTTATTATTTGTCAAATTTTTTAAAATCAATAAAAATTAGTGAAATAATTTGAAATTTATTTATCTGTCAAAAGAATTTCATCAATAATGCAAAGGCAATGACGTAATATTGAATTTATATGAAATTGTGGATTGTAGACAACTGAAGAGAGGTATGGGCAAAGGAAACCTCTCCGACTCCGACCACTGTAGCCAGCTATGGCTTGTTGTAACTATTCTATATCCCACTTACACAGCCCCGGTCCCAAGTAAATACCTGGAGATATCTCTCAGGAAGTTGCACGAGAGGTAATCTAAGCTAAGAAAATCCCGCCCAAAATTATCTACACCTCCTGACGATCAGAACAAGACAGTAAGACAGAATATATATGGCCGTTTTCTCGTCGTCCCGATGGAATATACACAAAACAGAGTTTAATTTTCCCAGTTTTTTGCAAATTATATTTCACCGGACATTGCGCAGTGAAGAAGCCTGTTATAACATAAATCTGCTTCCAAAGTAGCTCTGGGAGGAACTTTTTTGAGCAAGATCGAAGGAATAGAATTGTAACTCCACGTTTTATATGTTTTTAATGTGAAGTCTCAAGTATTTTTAAGCTCTTTAAAATATTTTAATATTTAGAAAAAATATATAGGAATTAAATTTCAATTTATTGAAGTTTTCATTAGTTTTTTTTCTTTTGATTTTATGACACTACAAAGGTGAAACAAACTTCACTTTTTTGTTTTGCGAATAACTATTAAAAAATTTTATGATTCATTTCAGAAAAGTGTTACAAGTATTTAATTTCAAAAAGTTTTTTGCTTTTTATACCCGTACGAACGTATGTTCGAAGGGTATACTAAATTTGCCTTACCGTTTGTAACGCTAAGAAATAACGGTGTTAGATATAGACTCAAGTGTATGTTTTTGATCAGCGTCAAATTCTGAGTTGATTTAGCTTTGTCTGTCCGTCCGTCCGTCCGTCCGTCCGTCCGAACAATAACTCAAAAACTAATTGAGCTAAGTTCACCAAATTTTCACAAATGATTTATTGTAGTAAGTGCCAGAACCCTATTTAAATTGGACATGATCGGGGTACCGGTTCGGGTAGCTGCCATACAACTTCAAAATTTATTTGGCTATATCTCAGAAACTATAAAAGTTGTGGTATTGAAATTTCACACAAACTAATATATTAGTAGGGCCAATATGTCTCGTAAAAATCGTTGAAATTACTTGGCTCCTTCTGGTACCTGCCATACAACTTCAAAAGTTATTTGACTATATCTCAGAAACTATAAAAGCTGTGATATTGAGATTTCACACAAGTGAATATATTAGTAGGGCCGATGTGCTTGATAAAATTCGCTAAAATTTCTTCGCTCTTTCTGGTAGCTGCCATACAACTTCAATAGTAGTTTGGCACAACCAGTATTTTGAAAAACACATAGTACTGAAACTTTGCATAAATTAATATGGTAATACGGCAACTTAAAGTCATAGTCTGCCCCATAGTTAGTTATGGCACATTAGTTATTCGCACATAGGATAACAAATTCGTACGGGTATCACAGAGTTGACAAAGTCAACTCTACTTTTTTTCTCGTTATTATCTGGGATTTATAATTAAAAAAAAGTTGAAAAAAAATAAAGTTTTAATATTTTTATTTTATTAAATTTTAAATATCAGATTTTATTTTACGAAAATATGCAAACATTGTATGATGCAAAAGATTTGCTTTATATAGGATTTTAGACAATGTAAAAGATAATTTGCATTTTGGATATAACATAGCTACATAAATTGGATGAGAATTAACAAATTGTGGGAAGTGAAGGCTTAATATACTTAATGATTTTTTAGAAAAGTGATAATTAGTAGTTTGCGATTGTAATTTATTACGTAGAATAAATATTAAGTTTGAAGTGCAAATAAATTATTGATTTGTTCTACCGCAATAAAAGTTGTTAAGTTAAAAAATAAAAATTGGAGGCGAATATTGGTAAAAAACAAATTATTATACACTTTTAAAATCTATAATAAAAAGAGAAATTTTCTATAAATTCATTATTATGGGCATAAAAGAATAGACACATAAAGTGTATAAAGTGAACACTTTGTTCCATAAATTTACATAATTTTATGAATATGCGTGGAAAATAGAAGAAGTCGTGAAATTTCTAGTGTGGCGACAGTCCAAAATGCTTAATATTGTAGAATTTGTAGTTTATAATACAGTGTTGTGTGATCTTTAATTCGTATTTTTTAATTCTTCTGTTAAGGCTAGTTATTTTATAAGAGAGAAAAATAGCAACTTCAGTAATATCATCTAACGTAAAGAAAACAAAAGGACTTTAAAGGAAACCTTCTATCACAGATTTTCCCTTCGCTAAAACTATCCATCTCTCATGACGGAATTTAATAAAAGTATCGATATCTCCGGGAATTCCTTTTGATAGCTTAATCCCCGAAATTTGTCAGTGGAAATTCCCAAAAAATTGTCAGTATTCCTTTATCAGATTTGGGTAGTCGCACAGCATACATTCATTATATTCTCCAACGTCCCACCGGCAATTAAAACAAAAATCTCACTACACGGTTTTGGGCTAATTAGTCAAATTACCTAAGAGACAATGTGGCATTCTAACTACATGTTCTTGCCTATCAAACTTACTAACAAATCGTTCTTCCGTTCCCTTCTTCGACTTTTATTTAATTGTCCCATAAAAAGCCTATAATATCTTCCTGTTGGTTTCAATAGACAAAATCTTTTATGTCGGCTTTCATTTTGCCTGCTCGACCTTAATTTTTTAATTGTCTTATATATTTGTCAAGCCTATCTTCTCTTATCTTTGTTTTTAACAACTGAAATATCTCGACTACCCCAACATATTGTGATTTATACTGCAATCCAGATTGTACAAATTTAAATCAGAATTTTTTTTTTTGATTAATATTAAAAATATTTTCAAAATTAATTTGTAAAATTAAATTTTCTTCCGAAATATTTGTACATATAGCACACACAAACTTTATTGTGCATACTTAATGTACTTTGCAATTAAATTAAATATATTATAAACTTATTTCTTCAATAAATTATTTCATTAATATCATTATTTTAGGTTAAAGCATTCAATTGATATCATTTGATCTTTAAGAATATTGGAATAAAATTCAAATTGGAAATTTCTTTGAAAAGATTTTTCATTTATGAAAATAAAAATAAAAATTAAAATAAATTAGAAATTTTCTATATACTTAAAAGTATTAAATTTTATTAAAAAAAAAAATTTCCAAAATGCAATTTGTAAATATAAGCATACTATGTAAGTGGATAACATAACTATTATGTAATTTTGAAAAATTTTATTTGAATATGGAAAAATGTTGAAGAGCTTCCTATTATGAATATTTTATAATACAAATTATTGTATTTCAGATGAAGAATAAAGGAAACAAATTAATAATGAAATTAAATAATTTTCATAAAATGAATATTACAACCTATAACATAAAGAAATTATTAATGATTTTGCTGGAGAACTTCCGATAACTTATACATATACCTCTGTCTTTGTAGCTCAGCTGCTAAATGATAACAACATTTGATCAGTTTCAATTTATTTCAACGCTGAAATGAGTTAAATCGTCTGATAATTTCTTCAAGTTTCTGCAAGTCAGTTTCTGAAGCCACTTCTAGAATGATCCAGTTGATCGGGTTCATTATGCTTCTACAGCCAAATTAATGAAGTATCCTTCGCATTGCAAGAGGTATGTTGGTCAATTGAGTTTAGTTTACTCTGGTGCTTCTACTAATACATTAGTGTACAACAGCACAACGTGAGGAAATTATTCCAAATTTTATTCTCATTGAATCACACTGATAAACAGAATTGTATATTACAAACCGCTAAAACAAAGAATTTTTTGTGCGGGATTATTGCTGTTTAATTATGAGTAATTAAATATTTTCTATATCCTATAACCTAATACTTCAAATTATTGCCCCATAATTTCTAAATTTTATGCATATGCCATATTTGTAAATTATTTTTATTATTATTATAAAAAGAAACAAATTTTTGCAAAAATTTCTAAATAAAAATTTTTCAAATACACGTTATATTGCATATGATGTGCGTACACAACGGTATTTCTAATTTTAATTTACCTTTAAAACAAATATTTTAATATAAAACTGTTTTGATTTCACTCTAACCATGTTGCATAATATATAAACTGTGAAATTTCAAATTCTTTAATATTCTTGTCGATTTTGTTGTTAATTTTGTTATTTTATTTGGAGTTATTTCGATATTAGATAACATAATTATAAATGGAAATTACAAATGAGCTAATCGAATTTTAAATAAATAAGCCTTCTTGATCCAATATGCTACTGGCGAATATTTCATTCTAAGTACACTGATATATTCAATGTAGCATATATTCATCAGAGAGAATCCCTCTACCACTGCAGTTACCCATGTTTTATTGCAGCCACCTTTAGTTCGCAAGAGTAAATACATGGCAATATCTTTATAGGAGTGCAATGTGAATATAAGTTTCTCAACACTGGGAAAGCCTTGTTTTGGAGAGCCGCTCTATTGTCCGAGAACACATAAAAGATACTATTTTTATTCTCCCTTTCTAAATTAACACTCAGGCAGATCTCTATTGCATGTATTTCGGCCTGAAATACCGTATAACACGGTATACCTTCAATGAAGTCTCTGTCAAGTCAACTTTTGCTCTGCCTCATCCTCGTCAGAGGGAAATCGGTAACGTAATAAGCCAGTTTTCTTCACTGTTTTGAGGTGGAACCTAACTATCACTTCCAACGCAGCGGTAGAACCCATCCGTATTGCTCCAGTTACTCTCAGATAGGCTGACCTCTGAAGCTTTAACAGCTTAGTCTGTACACCTATTTTTCTTGTAAAATAAAATTTTACAAGAAAGAAAGTATCGAATATAAAGTGTAAAGCTTACAACATGTAAATTATTGAAGGCCGGCATTAAGAATAAAACACGTCGCATTAAACATTTAATTTACGTACGAGTATAAAGAGCATACGGACACTTTATTTTCACTTTAGTCTAATATTTTAATTTCCGAATTTTTTTTTTTTTTTGTGCAAATATTGTGTGTATTTGGAAAACCATGAAATTTACAATGTAACACAAATATTCAAATAATTTTTTTTATTACAATTTTTGAAATGACAATTAAAATTTTATTCAGAAAAAATTTTATTAGAAAACGATCCTTTTACAAAATATAAAATATTTTTTAATAAAATTTATAATTATGAAATTTTTTTAATGAAAAAGTTATGCTTGTTATGTCGTAAAAAAAATTTTATTTTATTTTTATAATGTAATAATTAAACCGAAAATAGTCGTTGTCAAAGACCCTATTACTCTTTATGCATTTCATAAAGAAAAAAAATTTTGAACTGGAATGTTGTCAAATTTATTTTATTTATTTTTTGAAAAAGTAAAGGATTTCAGTGATATAGAGAGTATTTTTAATTTTTAATATTCTTATTGAGTTATCGGGATTATTCTTTTTCGTATTTTCAAATGCAAGCAGTTTTTGACATTTTTTCGTATAATTTGTTCAACAGAATTTGCATGTGCAAAATAGCAATTAATTGTTATTTTAAAATTTTCCAAAATTTTTTGTTATAAATTCGAATAAAATGTGAATTAGCCTGGTCTATAATTACTTGAATTATTACAACAACATTACAAAATTATTAACACGGGTGCATTAAAACATTTCGCAAATTTACAGAATATTGAAACTGTTCCTTATAATGTAAGTATATAGTAAGTGAAATATGTAATGCAAAAATACCAGGATTTATAGACCCTACATATTAACATAAGGTCACTATTTATATTTCGGGTCTAGCAATAAAAAACAAACATTTATCATTGGAAATGGTTTTATTGTTTTTCAAAATATTCCCCATGAAGATCAATACACTTTTGCATGCGCTGAAACCAATTTTCGTAGCACTTTTTCCACTCCGATTGAGACACCTCCAAAACATGGTTTTTGAACGCATCGACTGCTTCTTCAGGTGTTGAAAATCGTTGTCCACGCATTTTTTTTTTGATGTGAGGGAATAAGAAGAAGTCATTGGGTGCTAAATCAGGACTGTACGGCGGATGACCCATCAATTCGACATTTTGAGTGCTCAAATAGTCCATTGTTTCAGCTGATTTGTGAGAGCTTGCATTGTCATGATGAAGAATGATTCGCCGGCGCTTGTTTGTTTTCCTTATTTCTTCGAAAACTTTCGGCAAACAGATGGTGGTGTACCATTCAGAATTGACCGTCCTACGTTCCACTAAAGGTACTGTGGCCACATGACCGGTTATACCAAAAAAAAACGCGATCATTTGCTTCGATGTGCTTCTTCCACGAACAACTTTTGTTGGATTTGGCTCGTCTTGGAACACCCATACGGTCGATTGCTGTTTCGTTTCGGGCTCATATGCATAGATCCATGATTCATCACCTGTGACTATCTTATAAACGTCTTTTGACGCACCGCGATTGAATTTTGCAACATTTCTTTGCTCCAATCGACACGAGCCTTCTTTTGTGCAATCGTTAAATTTTTTGGGATCCATCGACAACACACCTTTTTCACGGCAAGATGTTCATGCAATATCTTATGTACGCTGGTGGAACTAATGCCCAAGGATGCCTCAATCTCACAGTATGTCACATGCCGGTCCATCATTATCATTTCGCGCACAGCATCGATGGTTTCCGGCAAAACGACCGAAATTGGCCGACCTTCACGAAATTCATCCTGGAGCGAACGGCGTCCGAAACCAAACTCTTGGTACCAGCGATTTACAGTGGTTTTTGATGGTGCTTCATCACCAAAAGTCGAAACAAGTTGATCGAGACACTCTTGTCTCGATAATCCGCGACGAAAATCGTAAAAAATCATCGCACGAAAATTTTCACGGGACAATTCCATTTTTTGACCGAGATGAATTTTTCAAGTCACTGTAAACAAAACAATTCGCGCTCGAATGACAAAACGTTCTGAGTGAAGTTGTCCTAAAAAATGTCAAACTTTCCAATGAAAGTGTCAGATTGCACCTGGCAGCACTAGTATTGCCAGGACCCGAAATATAAATAGTGACCCTCGTAATATTAGTTAAAAAATTAGTCTTACAACTCTTCTAATTTCATTAATCTCGAAAAATTACACCAAAAATTTTTTCTTGTTATATAAATAAATTAATTTGAATTTTGACGCCTTTACGATTAATAAAAATTTCAAAATTTTTTTAATTTTTATGATTAATCCTCATATTTTCATTTTAAAGGATAATCGTTTATCAATTATTTTCTCATTTAAGACGTTGTTCTCAGCTGTGCTGCCTGATGTTTATTTTTTTTTTAATTTAATTTGCAATAATAATTTATCAAAATTTGATGAATGCATAATAATTATGTCTGACTCTTCCCACGAATAATATTTATTATACAGAGTCCAGAAAAAATAACTTAAAAAATTTTGCAATAAAAGTTTTGAAAGATCTTTTAAAAATTAAGAAAAGAATGAAAAGATAGCAAAAATGCTTACCAGATGTAGATAATCATTAATTATTATACAAAAAATTTTTAAAATATTTTCATGTGATATTACGAATTTGCAGCAAATTTTGTAATATTGCATAAAACAGAGATATAAGAATTAAAGTAAAAATCTTTGAATTAAAAGTAATCCCAAATATTATCAAATTCATATTTAAGTTTCGGTAAAATTCAAATTTATGATATACCCATGTTTCAGATGAAATTCTTGGAAATTCAGTGGCATTTGAGGATGCAATTAAAATTTACTGATTATTAGCTACACCTACAGCCCAAAAACTATTACTCTATAGTTTATTTGAATGAATTCTGCTTTAACATTTAGGATAATTTCATTGCCTCTCTTCTAATTTTCGATACCTTAAAGCTGTTCGAATTAATTATACTGTCCATTTGTATTGTACTGAACATTGCATCGCTATGTACATTGTACACTTTCTATATTTATTGAATAGAATTATCTTATAAACTTTACTCTTTAACGAATAATCAATTACCAATTTATTCAAGTGTATAGTTTTTTTTTTTTCTTGTGCTATAGATTACATAAAACAGTTTACAAAAAGAAGATTTCCATTCAATGAAACTGTTGAAACAAAAAGAAAAAAAAATTTGTTTTAAAAATAAAATTTAATGAAAATATGTTGAAAGAGAATTTTCTTTAAGAGTTGTGCATTGTAGCTACAAAGGTAAAATCATAATAGTAAAATAAAATAAGGATTCCTATTCAAAAAAAAAAAAAAAAAAAGAAAAATATTTCTGATTGGATAGACAAGAACAATAATCATATTACAAATTCGATGAAATAAATCTTAATTGAATTTCTGAATTGATTTTATATATAGTATCTACTTAGGTCATAACAAGTTGGAAGTATTGAAACCAAATTCGAATAGTCTTATATGCATATAGGAGGTATAACATAATTATTAATTTTAATATTAATTGTAATTGACATGGTATATTAGGATCCGATTTCATTTTGTTAAATAAATCTGAAACTAATAGCGGCCATGATCACCAGAATTCGTCGTTCTGGGCCTCATCTCAAAAGAATATGCTAGTTGCCTGTTCACTTCCTAGGTCGAAACTAAAGAACATCAATTATGCGAATGTGAGCCGTTGATTCGGCTTAAATTGCGAATTGCGAATAGTAGTTCAGGATTGAAAGTAGTACTTCGATTCTTAAACTGTACTTCGGGAGTCAATTTGTGATATAAATCAATATATTTAAGCTTGTTGCAAATGCAATACAGAAATTTTACAAAAGTCCGGGGTCAAAATTGGTTCCGTTGTTTTTTCAACAAAAAATCTCATATCAAGACTCCAATTAGATTTAATATGGAGTCAAACATTAAACTTCAGTAATTATTTAAAATTTTGCGGAATAACTACTGCCATTAACAACAACTGACTTAAATTTTTAAACGGATTAAAAGTGCAATTAGTTGGTGAGTAAAATTTCAACCAAGTAAATTTTTTTTTTTTTTTTAAATTTAACTGTGAGTAAGGATAATGTTCATTTTTTTTTTCAATTATCTTTGGTTGTACATTATACCTTTAAAGCTAATTACTTTTGCAATTGATTTTATTATGGACTTTACATAAAAAAAATTATTGGATTCATTTATAACTTTCAATATAGTTTTGCAGCAACTTTTCACAATCTTCAACTGACTTTTATGCAAAAAATGAGAATATTTTTTTTTTCAATTTACTTCTTTTAAACTTTCCAAGATCTTATATATGGACAGCACTAATAAATTATTTTACTATCGCAGAAATATTTTTTTTTTTAAATTAACACTTTAGCACTTTAAACGAAATAAAAATTTTTTATTTTTTTTTTTGCAGTGATAATAAAATTTATAGTATATTTTTGTGAACTCATAAATTCTTCATAAAAATATGAAATTTAAAAGAAAATTTTTAATCCATAAATAAATAAAATTTATTATGACTTTCCATCACAATAATAAAGTTCATTTGCAATTGAAAGAAATTGGTATTGAAGTTGAAGGTGTTAAAATTTTTAGTTGAAATTTAAGTAATTTTGAATTTTAGTGATATTGAAATGGTAAATAAATTTTAAAGTTCCTGACATTTAATGTCAAATCCTTGTTGACAAATATTTCTTTTAGAATAAATTGTGATTAATTTGAATTCATCTTCGAGCAGGTTTTTGTAAGCAGGTAAGTCAGTGTGAAATAATTAATTAATTAATATTTTTTTAAGTAATTTCTCTTATTTATATTCGAGAGTAAGCGAATGTGTCGTTTTAAATAATTATTTACAAAATTTTCACAAAAACAACAAATATTCTCTCTAATTTCTCTTTTAAATAAAATGAGAAAAAATAGAGTTGACCGTATCAGTTCTGTGATACCCGTACAAATTTGTTATTCTATGTGTGAATAAATATGCCATAACTGACTATTGGACAGACTATGACTTTAAGTTGCAGTATTACCATATTAATTTATGCAAAATTTCAGTACTGTGTTTTTCAAAATCCTGTGTGTGGCAAACTACTATTGAAGATGTATGGCAGCTTCCAAAAAGAGCTAAGCTATTTTAATGAATTTTATCAAATACATTGGCCCTACTAATATATTCGTTTGTGTGAAATTTCAATATCACAGCTTCTATAGTTTCTGAGATATAGCCAAATAAATTTTGAAGTTGTATGGCAAGTAACCGAACCGGTACTCCGATCATATCCAATTTAAATAGGGTTCTGGAACTTACTACAATAAATCATTTGTGAAAATTTGGTGCACTTAGCTCAATTAGTTTTTGAGTTTTCGCTGGGACGGACGGACAGACAAAGCTAAATCAAATCAAAAGACGCTCATCAAAAACATACACTTGAGTCTATATCTAAGACCGTTATTTCTTAGCGTTACAAATGGTAAGGCAAATTTAGTATACCCTTCGAACATACGTTAGTACGGGTAAAAAAATTACTTGATCACCGTAAATGAGCGCCCTTCTTATGAATGAAAATTTATATGAAACTTTCGAATTACCAAAATTCTTGAATTATTCGTAAACAAACAAACCTTAACTTTTTCTCCTACAATATTCCAATTCAAAATTTTATTGGAAAATTAAAGTAAAATAAAGTTATTTAAAATTAAATTTAAAAACCCATATAAATTTTTCCTAATTTATTTTATAAGAGGGCATTAAAATTGAAATTTGAATAAAACCCTAAAGTTTTATTATTCATAAGTTACTCTTAAATTGAAAATGATTGAAGTTTAAATGAAAATCGTAAATATTTTTATTGAATTGCGGTAAAAATTAAATTTTAATCAATAAATTGGCTCTTATAATTTTATCAATAATTTCCTAATTTATACTTATGTTCTCCACTAACACACAATTTTAATAATAACTTGAAAATTTTTGTAATATTTTGAATATTAAATATATTTAATTTTTTATATAATAATAATTATAATAATAATTCATAATGATTATGGTATGCCTGTATGTAAATAATGTGATGTAGGTATAATTAAAGTAAATTTGAATAATGAAATTTGCAAAAATTTAACCCATGTAGAAAACCACATTAGAGAATTTTTTTGCTGCATATTAAAATATTATATGTATAATAAAATGATTTTAAATACAAAAAAATAATAAATCGGATGTGGTCAGCACATAAGCAGCTGCAAGGCACTGTCTAGTAAGCTTTTAGTTAACATACCAAGGAAAATGTGAATTTGGCTCCTAGTAGAATTTCAGTTTATGCCATCCGAATGCCCTGAAAATATTGCCAGTTACTTACGGTAACAAATTCAACTCAAATAATTATAAAATTTCAGCAAATTACGTCAATTAGTTTCTTATACTAAGAAATGTAAAATCGACTCCTAGTTCGACTCCGAACCTCGATATTCCTAAAAATTTTGTAAATTCATTGTTTTAATTTGATTTTTCCAAAAATGAGGTATTTCCTCGTACTGCCATAACGCGCTTATGTATAAAATTTCAAGTTAATCAGTTTAATGTTTTGTTAAAAATGATCGAGTATGTCAAATTGAATCGTAAAAACGTTCCATTTGCGGTTTCTGACATATACTAAGAAAATGGCAAATCCGTGACATAACCAACTCGTGATATACGTTGATTCATATATAAATTTTCATCAAAATCGGTTCAGCCAAACAACAGACCGAAGTCTCACTAAATATAGATTACTTACGCTTCCATGAAAAAGTGAGTTTTCGCCAAAAAATCGACATGCAAAATTTGGTACCATCACATATTCTCTCTTAGTGTATGAAATGCGGTTCGTAACACAAAATTGTGGGTAATAATAAAAAAATGTGGGTAATACAAAATTTTGTAATATTATGGTATTAATTATATTAGTGCGGTTTTTTAAATTATTTATGAGTATTAAACAAGGTATACAAAAAACAGAACTGATATATTATAATTATCGTAAATAATAGCATATGTAAAATATTAAATCGCTTTAATTGATACCTTTGAAATTCGATTAAATTTCAATCATAAAATATTGAAAATTTTGGAATTTCAATTGCAATTTCTGCGGTACTTTACTGCAATACTTTTCGTAACGGAAGCCGTAAATTATCAATAACGTATAACTCTCGCACTGGATAGAAATTAGAAAATACAAAATTTATAAACAAATCTTAATACAAACTCAATTCAGAATAATTTCCAAATATTCTAAAATACAAAATGAATAATTTAAGTAAAATTGTACAAAAAAACGGAAACCTGTTGTTTCTAATTTGAATATCTTACAACTATATAGATAACCTACAAACTTAACACTCTTTTAAAAAAATATTAATTAATTTGAAATCTAAATCAAATCCCACCTGTGAACTCATACTTTATCAAAGTGGAAATGAAAAAAAAAAACCTGATGTGTGAAGAAATATTTAAAATCAAAAAAAAAAAAATGAAAATGTTTGTTTGTTAACCCATTCAAGTAATTAATTCAACTGCATGTAGCGATTTTTTTTTTCCTTCCTTAAGATTTTGAGAATTTTTATGTTAATCACTTTTTGTTTTGTTTTCGATTTTAGTCACGATATTAACGGTGTATAATTTATGTGCGTAGGATGCGTTATTTTTAATTTATTAAATTTGTGCGAACAGTTCAACAATATTTGAGAATCAATTTAACACTTTTATTTACTAAATACAAATTGTAACTATACGGAATTGCATTTAGATTTTATAATAAAATTTTAAACTTGTAAATTAATTCATGAAAATTTAACACCTTGTCAATTCTAATAAACTAGTTTTAATTGCAAATATGACGTACAGGTAGAAAAATTATGAATTCAGTTTTTGATTTTCTTTTTTTTAGTTTTTATTTTTGACATTTTTTTTTGTAAATTTTTAGGTCAACAAGTGCACTGAACTTTTAAATATTATGAAGTAGGTGAAAAAATTAAAAACAAAGAAAAAATTGTTTTTAATTTAAATATTATTGATTAATTAATTTTTTAATATTGAAACAGAAATTTATTTGATACGCAAGAATGGTGGCCACATTTTGTGTTCACCATCATAGTTACAACAGTTGTGGTATGTCAGACATAGTTGTGCGTTAACAAGCTTACAGTTGATTCGTTGAAATTCAATTAAATCTAATAAAAATGTTTAAATTTGTTTGAAATCTCTATATTCTGTCGGATAGAAGAAAAGAGGTTTTCGGGTCTATCTCGTCCGATGTGATAACATCAAATATAGTAAGGAAGGGCTTCGTTGTCCTCGGGGTTCTGACTACTTACAAAAGTTTAACAATAATGTAGGTGCTCCGACATCAAGGAATTGAAGGAAATGAGAAGGCTATAAAAGATGGATTATCGGGGTTCAGAATGAATGGTGGATTCGGTACCCAGGAATGCCGCATTCCAAAAAGTTTATGAGGTCTTCCAGGGAGCCGAGGAGAAAGCTCATCTCGTTAAGTCATCCAGACCTGAGTCTAGTACTTGGTGTGCTCATTTGACATTGTTTCTCTATGGTTTATCTGAAAATAATGGGTAATAGTGGAAGAGTGTATCGTTTCTGCTTGTAATAAGACCTCACTTCGGATATCTCACAACCCTAAGTGGACGTAATACTAAGATTTATCAGGGGACTAGAAATGTTCCCATGTAACCGCATCGCAAATCACAAAAGATTCTATAGATTGAGATGAGAAAAGTCACTGGACCACGGCGGTAAAAAAAAGAAACAAATTATTATGTTCATTGTTATATGTAAAACACTTGGTTTTTTTCATAACAAGTCGTTGATCTATGCAAAATTCTCAAATTAAAAGCAGTTTGAACCCATTGATCCGTTATTCTGTAGTTATTTCTTTAAAAACATACAAATTAGTTTTTGTTATCCCACAAGTTATTTTATTTTATACTTTCAGCATTTTTCATAAATTATAAAATTTTATTTCAAGGATTTTTCATTGCCATACTCCAAGCTATTAAATTTGCATATGAAAATAAGGATAGCTATATGTTAAAAATATATAGAAATAATGTGAATGTAAAATGAGTGAAAAGAAAAATAGAGAAATTTTGAATGAAAACTTGTACCCTTATGTAATTTATCTGCTGTTGTGAATGAACTGTGATATGCAAATTAATATTAAAATACTTAATAAATAAATAAATAATAATTTAAGTTTTTTTTGATAGCAGGCAAAAATTTACATTCTAAATCAAATTGTACATGGTTTTAAGATTACGAATATTTTATAGAGACAATTCGAATTCTAGAAGTTATAATCAAGTTTCACATGATTAGCTTTTGGCGGATGTACGTGAATAAACTATTTTTAAAGAGATGTCTGTGTTTGACGCTGATCAGCATTTCAATTCCGACTAAAATTTGATTAATTTTTTCTGAGGTGTGTCTGGTCTCTGGAAATAAATCTTTAGTATGGGCCAAATTAACATATTTGCTCATATACAGAGAAATAATTTATAAATTTATTTGTAATCTGATATTTAAAATCCAGCTAAATTCACCAGTAAATTTTTCGCGAATGTCAGGACTCGGGAACTGAGTCTTTCACCCTTCAGTCCGAGAAGTCACTCCGAGAGTGGAGAATATGCAAAATCGGCCTCTTTCAAGGGCCGATGTTACACATTTGATCATATCTCAGAAAATATTTGAGGGAATTCTTAGAAAATTTAATAATTAAATTTTGGTTGTTAACAAAATATTAGGTTTTAAATTTCGACTTTATATAAAATCGCAATACTGCAATTACTGCAAAAATGATTATAACGAAAAGTTCTTTCTAATTCAAGACCGTACAAACTACTAAATCAGTATTTATGTGTAAATAAAATATAAAAGTAATGTGATATACTTTCAAAAGGATAAATAAATTTTTATATCTTTTCTAATAGTTTTTCGACGAATAGATCCCATTTACACTAAAGTACGTGACATATAGAAAAATAATAAGCATATAGGTATAGAAAAAACAAAATTATAAAATCGAAATAAAAAAGCTAATTTTATAATGTTATTCTACTTATATAAAGGTTAAGGATGACAGCTATAAGTTCTTCTTGAACTTATATACAAATTTTATAAGCAGTACACAAATGCACAATTTTGCTATTAGAAATTTCTTCCCTTCTCTCTTGTGCTCAACATAGTATTAGAGTGCACTTGCAGTAATCCATCTAGTGTAGATTAATTTCTAAATGATAAATAGCTATGTACATTCATTTGTACATATATTAACCGTTGTATATTTTAAGGTGATGTTTTCGTTGCATTGCTCTTTACATGTAATTAAAAATGTTTTTAATTATTGCTTAAAGTAAA
Source organism: Condylostylus longicornis (assembly GCF_029603195.1). Classification (NCBI taxonomy): domain Eukaryota; kingdom Metazoa; phylum Arthropoda; class Insecta; order Diptera; family Dolichopodidae; genus Condylostylus; species Condylostylus longicornis. The sequence continues at coordinate 833,823 of NW_026578052.1, read as the reverse complement.
TGTAAAACATGTACAGGTGATGAGCTTTATTTATGCTCTTCTAAAAAAAATATAATTATTTAGAGATGATAAAATTATTAAGTTATAAGTACCCCTTACATATTATATACGAAAAGTTCTAGAAAATTTATCCTATCCCTCCTTTTTTAAATTTCATATGATATTTTTTTTATAAATTCTAAATAAAAATAAAAATAATTTACATTCTGTTTTTTTTTATAGTATGAAAGCTTGAATCAGTTATCTGCAACCAATGGGATTTTAAGTGACTCGCAAGAACTTTTAAAAAAGTACATTGATTTCTCAGATTAAATAGTTGTAATATATCACGAATTACTTCAGTCCTTCGCATGGCGGAACTTAGTCAGTTAGTTAGAGAGGGAAGGTGGTATCCTCAAACCTGTCAGGCCGCATTAGACAAATATCTACCCATCGACACCGCTTCATTACATGCATCTCTTTGTTAAATCGGTTTAAGTCTCTCGTTAAAGAGCTCTTCCTGTCCATCAAAATAGTATTTTCCAAATCTCGTCTGCATCAGAACAGTGCATTCGTAATGTTTTATTTACACAGCACATGTTTTACATTTTCAACATTCTGATATCTCGGCATCTTCGGTGAACGTCCGATAAGGGAATTCCCCATTTTTTTGCCATCTTTCCAATTAAACAGTGTCCCGTCAAAATTTGAACCGCAAAACTGAAATCTCTCCTGCTTATACCTAGCAGATCTCAATTTCTTCTCTCGTATCTTTTCGGCCACATATCTCATACCAAAACAGGTTCTCCTTCTTTTTAGTTTTCTCATCTTAAATGCAGATCAAAAAGGTTGCACACTTCTAGTATAGATATTTTTACATTAAATGGATAAGTACAAAGAAGGTTAAGTACAGATGAGTACTTTTCATAGGAAAACGTAGAAGAAATGATAGAAATAATTATAAAAAATAAAAGTAAATGAAAAAAATTTTGATTTTGCAATTGAAAAGTTTTGAATTTATTATTTCTTGAGTTAAAGATGACTAATTTTACTAGATGAATAAAATTTTTGTTATTCTCATTTATTTTCTCTGTTGCTTTGCACTTATTAATTCATTGGAAAAGTTTTTCTCATCGAAAACTCTTACTCTTGTCTTCACATCTAGATCTACACATACACGAATACATGAAAATTCAATGATGCACAATAGTGAAGGTAGTTATATATAGGAAAAGTTTTCATCACTTTTTGGTATAATCCAAAAATTTATAATTTAGAAAATTAGATAAATTTTATATTGAGTATCTCTTATAAAAGTTTTATTCTTCTTGGCATTCGGGTGTTTTTTAAATGATACTTTTGAAAAGTGAATTAATCAGAAAAGAAAAAAAAAAGATTGTGTAGAGTGGGAAATTGTGAGCGAAATGCATACAAAAATGTGCAAATTATTTGAAAAGTTTTTGTAAAAATTATTATTAAATTATGGTTTGTAATGTTATACAGCAAAATATTATAGAAATAATTAGATGTTTTGTTAGATATGATGATTTTTAAGAGGAATTCTTGATTTATGTAAGAAGAAGTTAAAGTGCGTTTATATAAACATTAAGATTTGAACACACGACGTGAATTGAAAAAAAATTATTCGAAAATTAAAACCAAATTGGTGGAAAAATTTTCTTTGAGATTAGTTGAATTGTAGTTAATTTTGATTTGCCGAGAGAATAATTGATTTTTCATGTGATTGCAATTGAAAGGTTTGATATAGTTAAAACGCTGACAGATGGATCGGAAGGCAGAAATGGCAGGCAACTGGTATGGACGATGTTGTTTTGTGAAGGTGTTGACGAAGCATTGTCTCTTCAGTAGAATGGTAAATAAATTGGTGGTCAGACTCTTATAGATAAGTATTTATTGGGACTATGATGATAAAATTGCAACGGTCGAGGATTTGGAACAATTTCTCTGTGTATACCTGTATGTGATCTGGAAGAGGTTTTGCTTTTTGAGAAAATATATTAAAAGTAACACTTCTTGGGAGCCAAGAGCGTATTTAAGCTATGGGCCATGATTGGTGGATAAATTGTTCCTCTTTGCAGTAGTTTATATGAACATTGTCTATCATTGATCTGACACTCGATAATTGGCTTTATTATTGTTCAGGTTCCAAATCTTGCGTAAACGCCTAAATGGAGCCCTTTTTACTAAGTAAATCTTAGTGTTGACTGACGTATTCTGCAGAAATTTTGACCATCTTATATTGGAAGTATTACAAGATTTTAGGATCACGTATAAATTAAACTACACTTTTATATTCTTTGAGCGAATTCTACTTTGCTTTGTTATTTCAGTTATCATGTTAACCTTAAACATTAAACATTTTTTAATAATATTTATTAAAACAAGAATTACTTAATTAAAATGTTATTTCAATTACGATCTGATACATCAACCATAGCATAGTTGAATATAACAAAATAATTAAAAGTTAAACGTGTTTAATTTATTAAAAACTTTCAATTATAGAAACGCATTACTTAAACTTTTATGTTATTCTTAATTCTAATAAATTTGAATTTGCATTCTCGTCTTTTTCTCTATGCCAATCGTTTAAATTATATGCGTACATCAAGACATCTTTCAGTACAATATGCCATATTTGAAGAATAAATGCAATGAAACAAAGCAATCTTCTCAACCATGCCATTTGTTTAATCTAGCACAACAAAAAAAATTATTCAAAAATTTACAATAAATTTATTATGCAAATTGATCATAATATGCATAAGATATTTAAAAACAATTTTCATCTTTTGAAAGAAATCTCCATAAATGCAGCATCATTTAAGATCACATTTCGATGATAACAATAATTTAAAATACAAAAGGCGTCATAATATGAAAAACAGCTTCAGTGTTCGATAATAAATAAATCAATGATAATATCTTAATTTTAAAATCAGAAAATCGTGATAATGATATAGAAGATAATGGTTGCCACGCAGATCCAACTATGTACCGTTTATACAAAAAAAAAAAATTTAAAAATTTGTTTTCCATATGCTTTTTTATTATGCGTTGTAATTTTTGGAAACATTTTGTTATTGTGAATGTTAGAAGTGCAATATGCCTCTCTTTTTTTCGGAAAGAGATGGCAATGTGGAAAAAAATGCATATTGCTTAGGTGCTTCTAATTTTTTTTCGTATCTTGATCTTACACTTTTTAGAAATTTATTTTTTTGTTGAAATATTAAACATCCAAATTCTTCTCTTTATTTCGTAGAATTTCTTACACCATTAAAATTTAGTAATCGCTGGGTAATTGCGTTGGCCCTTAAATGTACAATATTTAACGCTATTAAATGAAAAATTCAATTATAGTTTTAGAGAATTCAAAAAGGTGGCTCCATACTCGGAGAAATTAAAAAAAAAATTTAAAGCGTCGATATCTATAAATTTTTTAAACTAAAAAACTCATCCAAGTCATCAACAGGCCAAGGTTTACCGTCTTATCCTGTTCAGTTGTTCGCCTTTATTTTGGAACGAGAAACTACAAATTTTTTCTCTCAAATTTTTTAGTTTGATTTTCTGAAATGTAGTTTTATCATTAACTTGTATTTGAAATTATTGTGAAGTAAAATTAATTATATTTGCTATGATTTTTGGTAAAAACGTTTTTACATTTAGGCAATTAATAAGCGAAAACCTTATAACACCTTAATATTTACGTGAATCTACATAAGTTTAGTTGAAATGGTAATTATACAAAATCAAAATGAGTGAAAATCCTCCGCAAACTTCGCCAATATTTATGTAAATCCGCACAACTTATAAAATGAATAAACTAGACACTATAAACTTGTAAAAACCGTGGATATGTTCACAATTATTGTACGGATTCTTGCTTGTTATAATAAATAATATCTAGTTCATTAAATTCCAAATAAGTACATCTATATAAGCTTCAGTATATGCAAATACGAGTATGTACGCTTATAAATTTAATGTAATTTATTTTTTCTTTTAGAAAAAAGAAATCATTCATCTTAAATTCCCCTAAAAAGCGAAAATCATATTATTCATATGGGATTAAATCAATTTCCTAAAAAATTTTTTTGATCTGCAATTCATCGAATTTATTCTCTCAAATTGTTAAATCCTGTCCATATTATGTTCATGTGTATTTACGTATATGCACATATTGCATTCCCATATATCTTCGTACACGGTATTGGACTTTTAAAATTTTTTTTTTTATTCCATATTGAATATGGAGCGCTGATAAAACAAAAAAAAAAAAATTCAATGCAACACAGTATAAAGCGGTACTTAAGGCACTTTAGTTTCTTCTTTTTTAATGTATTAAGAATTTCTCCGAAAAATTCACTTTATTCATTGCTCGTTCCACTTCATAATTCATTTTTATCAATAGTAGATTATCAAAATTGCAGTATATTAAAAACAAAAAATCTTTATTATTTTGTGCTTTTTTGTTTAATTTTAACGATTTGAGTTCATTTTTGTATATTAAGTTGAAGCGGGGTTTCCTTATTTTGGATTTTAATAACATACAATACCGCACATGTTAAAAATTTGTTTAAGATACTCGTAATAAATTGGAAAAAATTGATGTGGCCAGCATACGACTGATCGCGGTGAATATTTTAATGCAAATGATTGTAGAACATTGGCAGCAATTAAATTGTCGGAGCTAAGAGATAGATCTGTTACTGATTGCAAAATTAACTCTACTTGTGTACACGGTATTGTAGAAGCATACATTGAATTTTCAGATTGACAAGCTAACATTTACGGAGTACCTAAAAATCTGAAACAGAAACGTCATAGAAACTCTGTGAAGTGTCACTAAAATTATGTTATTATCTTTTCAACAAATGGAGTACATATATAAACAAAAATTGTTGCCAAGTTAATTACTGGTGAAAATTCGGCGTCAGGTAAACAATGTGGTACAAAAGAAGTTACGTTATCAATTCATCACATTCGCAAAGTAATCTTACATTTGTTTAAAATTTCATCACAAATCGATTCATTATGGAAATTCACAAGCAAATCTGGGGTTGCACATCTCACTTGGAGTCCTTCTTTGCTTCTTTCATTTAAAGAAATTCATTTTCATTGAATATTCGGCGTTGTTGAATTCAACGTGATCACAATACTTTTCTTATTTTGTGAAATGCTATTGCTGTTGGTAGAAAGGATATTCAGAAAAAATGAGATATTGCGAACTGTTTTATGAAATTTTTGCAATTTTGTATTAAACCGAATTTGTAGGCTGACGCCTGGTAAATATTTGTGCAGTATTGAGTAATTTAGTAAGTCAAATTACACAAAGGTAGGTTCGGACATTATGTTTCAGAAAATAAAGTATGTGAGCAGACATTTGTCATGCACATAGATATGACAAATAGGTAACACGTATGTGCAGGTCATACACTCCCTAAGCTAAACGGAGTATTGTCCCTTAATTCTTATTTTTCTCAATTAATTTTTATTGGAATTCTTACATTTCCCTACTAAGTAATCAATTCTTTATTCTAAATTCTTAAAGTTGTAATAAAAATTAAAATATCAAATGTAATTTATGGAAAAATGCGGTTCTTATTTGAATTTACAAGCACAATATACAAATGAAAAATATAAGCAAATTAAACCTGTTTGCCGCTTTTCATATTAAGTTGTCAAATATTCAATTACAAATAATATGCACACATGTATACCCACATAATATGTGACTGTTATATTATACATTTTTTTTATTGCAAACAAGTCTTTAATACCGATTGTTGTTGTTATGTAGTTGTTATATAGAGAGCACGATCAAAGAAGTTTTTAACTTCTTATATATTATTATGCATTTCTTTTCTTCTTGAACTTTTCAAATTCTCATATCAGATCAATAAATACATCGATCATGAAGACCTGATGGCACATAAAATAACATTAAAAGTGCTTTGATTTTTCACCGTTTTCTTTTCCGTTTATTTTAAAGTACCATAATATTCTGTATACATAGATTGCAATCCAGGTGTGATCCACATTAAAATCTAAAAGTATAATGTTTAAAAGATATTGAGATAGGTATGTTAAAAAGTATGCCTTGTCATCATAAAGAGGTATATAAGAAAAATGAAATGAAAAAAAAAGTGGAAAGAGTTGCGATTCCGCGTGACTTGGCTTTTAAATTTTTTTTTTTTTGGTTTTAATGATGCATTTTCAATGCATGTTCAAATCGCACGCTTGTTGGTTTTTTGTTTTCTTCATATTTCGTTCTTATTTTTCAATTGATTATTTTAACATATGAAAAGTATAAAAAATGAGAAAAAAATTTTAAAGTACTTTTCGTTGTACCCGATTTTTATTTTAATATTAAATTTTGCATTTTTCATTTTCATATCAAAAATTACGGAATTAAAAAGAAAATTAATGAGATATTTAAAGAAAAAAAAAGTAAAACAGCGAGATTTTAATATTTTAGTGTTGTATAACACTTTTGAAATTTTGATAATCTAACACGACTCAAATGTTGTTCACATGTAATCATATGTGATCTAATTAAAAGGTGTTGTTGATTCAGGAATAAAAAATTTTCTTTAAAAAAGATAAAGTTGACTACATAACTCGTTTTACAAATTAACAATCCTGAGCAAAGTTCCGGAATAAGTTTTGTTTAATCAACTATACGTTTCGACCAAAAATGAAGCCTCATACATAAAGTCTTATTTGCGACTTATTTATAAATGTCATTAAAAATATTTGCATCGACACTAACAAATTTTCCGGTCATACGTAGGTTCAAGTGGCAAGTGGCAATAATATATCGAGACGGAGCTGGAAACAAGAGCTACATACAAAATTGAATTCGAAAATTTTGGGGAAAGCTTATATAACGCATGGTTTGAATCTCGATTTTTCTTACTAAGACAAGAATCAAAATTATTGGGCTAGAGTTAGAGTTAAAATCTAGACCTGAATTAGTATCGAAAAGCCGAATTTGACTCATCGGATAAGAGAGAAATCTATATTGTTGTCTGAAAAATACTACTTCCAAATCCATATTCCCTTTCACTAATCGCATACAACAAAGTTCCTTAATATAAAATCTTTCACGGCTTTGGGATTCGTATAAACCTCATCCGGCCGACTATATTTTTCAACTGAAGTAAAAATTGAACACGTAAATTTTCTCTTGAAGCGTCCGGGGGTGGAATATTATATTTCACTTCGGACAATATCAATTATGTATATGATCCTGCCCCCTTTTCTTAAATTACTGAAATTTTTAAAAAATTAATTTGGGATTCAAAACCAGATTATAATGCTATAGGTTAAAACAGTAATGTTCTTAAAAATTAATTTTTTTTATCACTCAATTAAATTTAGAAATTTTATTTTTCATTCAACAACTGTGCTCATATTTTCGAGAACATTCACGGTAATGCACAGAACAATAGAACAGTGAACTACAATTTATGTGCATATTATAATATTATATGTTTATATATGTATGTAGTGCCGTTACATGATATACGAGTACCTAATTACGAAACTTCATTATTTTTGTACGCACATTATCATATTTGCTATTCATAATTATTATGCACGCCACATAATTTTTTTTTTCTGCTTGCAGTGCCTAATTAAAGGTTTATTTGTGAAAAAAATTTAATTAAAAAGTACAGTTTAAAAATTCGCTATTTATTTCAAAATAAAACTTTGGAATTTATTAGTCGACAAATTTTTGTTTTTTTCTCTTGTTATAAAATTTTATTATAAAAGTTAAAATTGTATTTACATTCGAATAAAATGCAAATGTTTGCATTTTTATAGAGAAATGAAAAAAAAAACAACATTCTGAGATCAATAAACTTTTTCAATAGGTAAGAAAGAGTAAGTCAAAAAGTTCTATGCGTAAATTTTGTAATAATTTTTATTAATTGCAATTAAAATGATGATCATAAAAATTAGGTTTTACAGTACACCAATGTTTCACACGTTTTTTTAGGTATAAAGTAAGAAAATCGCGAAAATTTAATGAATGGCAAATTGCTCGAATTTATTAGGAAATTATTTTAACGTAGTAATGGCCTAATTTAAATTATTCAAATTTATGAATTAAATGCGATATATAGCTATATAACAGTATAAATGAGTGATTAATTCAAAGAAAACTTAAAAAAAGGTATTTGAGCTTTGCAGTTGTCCGATACTTATGTGTGTAGAAGAACATGATTGCAATATAGAGTACAAATTGGAATTGGCCTCAAAAAAAGCCACTAAAATTATTTCGTATAGATAAATTTATAATTGTCATTTTGGATTTTAATATTTTTATACACACAAATAAAATCTCTTGCAACGGCTGTCGATATTTCTCTTCCAATGCGAATAAACTAATATAAAATCAAAAATTAATCAGTATAACAAAAAAAAAAATAGAAGTTGAATAGAACTTGGAAAAATTCTCAAAATTTTGACCTAGTAAGTGAAATTTAAAAACCCAATTAGTTTATAAGAATTTTGAAAAGATTGAAAAAGAGATAGAACAGAAATAAGCACCTAGTTATATAATCGTATACAAAACTATTTTTTATCTCGTTTTGTAAAAATGTCAGGTGAATTTTAATGGCAAAATAATTATTTTATTTGAATAAAATTAAACACAAATTTTTGTCGTGAAAATAAAGTTTTTCCAAAAATGTCAGTAATTTTACAAATAAAACTTTAGAAAACAAAATATCGAAAGATACCGTAAATTCCCATTCCGAAATTTTTAAAAATACGAGTATCAAATAAAAGAGATGGAATTAAAATTAAACTTAAATGGATGAAATTGAAAACCGCCGGATATTCTTAGAGAATGATAGAAATTTCGATAAAAAACTCTTGACTTTTGTAAAAAATTTTTGTAAAAAACGTTAAAATGCTCTTAATTTTGTTATACATAATGTAACCAATGTTAACAACTGCACTTAATGCTAACAACTCTGTTCAAAAAATGTTAGGATCTCAATATTTTGTGTCGAACGTAAAAAAACTCTATAAGATTCTTGGATTTTGTGCATAATGTAAAAAAATTCGGTATTTTAAGTAAAAAACGTAAAGAATCCTGTATTTTAGTAAAAACCTGTTAGGATCTTGATATTTTGTATATAACGTAAAAAACTGTGTAAAACTCTTGATTTTATACATAATGTAAAAATTTCTATATTTTTCGTAAAAAACGTAAAAAATCCTGTATTTTTAGTAAAAATTGTAAAAAATTCTGTATTTATGTAAAAAACGTGAAAAATCCTGTATTTTTGTAAAAAATGTAAGAAATCCTGTATTTTTGTAAAAAACGTGAAAAATCATGTATTTTTGCAAAAAATGTAAAAAGTCCTGTATTTTTGTAAAAAAAAACCTATTGGGATCTTAAAAACCTATTGGAATAAATTGTAATATTTTGTATACAATTGAAAAACTCTGTAAAACTTTTGGTTTCCAACAAAATGTAAAAAACTCTGTACTTTGCGTAAAAAACTTAATACAGGATTATAACAACAACACTTGGATTTTTGTAAATAGTGTAAACAACTCTGTATTTTTCGTAATGAACGTAAACAATCCCGTATTTTTAAGCATGAAGTAAAAAACTTCGTATTTTTCAATAGAAAATTAAAAAAACGTAAAATACTCGTAATTTTTCGTAATAAGTGAAAAATTTTGCATTTCTCTGTATGAATTTTTCCCCTATTTCCATTTTGCCTTTCATATTTATTGAAAGGTTCGCATTTTTACTAAATCATTTCCCAATATTCTCAAAATAGCACAGAACCTTATGTTTTTGCAAGTTGTTGTGATGAAAAGGACATTATGATTGTAAAATTGTTAGCAAAGTTTCTCTTATTATAAACTTTAAAATTAAATTCAACCAAGGTATTGGAAAATAAATTTCACGAATTTTGTTTTTTTTCTTTTATATACATTTTGAATTTTTAAGGTTTATTGATTTAGACGCTGACATCATTGTTAGATATTTTATTAGTATATCAATTTTTTTGCGATTTCTTTCAATTGAATGAATTTTTAATAGAAGAATAATTGAAAGAAATAAAATAGTAAAAAAAAAAATAATATACTTGGCTACGTTTAAAAGTTTAAAGAAAGAGAAAATTAAATACTAACGATGGCAAAGAGCAAATCAAAACCCTTTCAATCATTTTCAATCATAGTTTTTTAATTAATTTTTGATGTTTTTTTCTTTCTTCTTTCTATATTTATGGTATAAAACATTTTGCGAGAAGTTTATTTAAAGAAAATATTATACAATAAATTTAGAAATTAAAATTGTCTGCAATTATTCCAATCTCAGTAATAAGATGCTATTCGGAATTTTGATTTATTTTAGTTTCTAAATTATTCAATTTAGGGTAAACGTGGGAAAAATTTCTAAAAAGTAATTGTGCAGTGTAATTTCGAGCGAATCAAGCTAATTTTTTGGAAAAATTTATGAATTATCTCGATTTTATACAAAGCAGCCTTAATCCTGTCGTGGAGGTTGTGGAGAAACGAATAATAAGATTTGCTTATTTTTGAATATCAGTGCTTATTTTCAGATCTTCCATAATTTTACCACAATATTAACCTCACTACATCTATTAAGAAAAATATACAATATTTAAATTTTCCCTAAGTTGCTTTTTTTTAAGTGTTTACCATTTTTTTTACAAATATACGAATACATATTGTATCAAGACAGCAAAAGGATGAATTAGAAAATGGATACTAAACACTATTTAAGAAATATTTATTTTATATTGAAACATCACCAAGTTGCTGGCCCAAACATAATTTTGTCATTTTTAATTAAAATGGTGGAGTCTCAACACAATTTTGTTGTTCGTATTCTTCGTTACTTTTGTAATTTTATAGTAATTACCTATCATTGACGGCCGTCATTCAATTTGGTTATTCCAACATATTCTTTTAGTCGGGCGCCAATTTTAATTTACAGTTTTGCATCACTATTAAAGTTTTTATTTTAATTTCGAGTAACAAGATCGCTGCAACTTGGTTTTAGTTTTTTTTTTTTAATTTTTTTTTTGCAATAAATCCCGGGATAAATCATTTTAAAGCAATTTTCAAATTTTCAAATTCACAATAATTATTCACAATAGTAACGAAAATAATTTTTTAATACTTTTCTTTCCATCTGATTTCCTAATTTCTACGTATGATCTATATTAATTAACTATGGACACTTTATTACAATGAAAATTCATTATTATTACTTGGCATTCTTAATATCACTATAAACTCCTTGATATGGTGTTAATCTTCTACTTCTATACGATTTAATAATAAATATGATTATGTTGTTATGATGTTGAAAAAATATTGCTTTTCCAGACGCCGTCCGCAAATGTAACATTTAAATAACAAATATTCAATAATTATTGTAGTGTTATAAATCTTTTGTATATTAGTTTTGATTACTGCATTGATTGATGGATTTTCAATTATTATCTTTACGTATGTCAAATTCAAAGCTTTTATAATCAATGTTTACTTATTATAGGATTTGTTGTATACTATACATATTATTATAAAGATTCATCTTCTCTTTGTGATTTTATCTTGTCGTGTGAGACATACAAATTAGATATACGTACATACATGATATGTATGTATGTGTGTTTAAAAGTGGAGGATTTATTTTTATTAACTTCGAATATAATAATTAAATGACCGACAATCAGAAGTATTTTACTATCGTGGTGTTACTGTGCATATCTAAAGCAATATATGAAATCGGTCGTCCATCATATACCGTGTACTTACTTACACCGGTGATGATCATAGGAGGAGAAAAAAAATCTCAGAATTCTATTCGTTTTTTTTTTTCATTTACAAAAATTTTTGTTTTTTAATTCGAAAATTGAGGTCAAAGTTCCACAATAAATTTTTTATCAATTGATTTTTTTTTTCTCTCGTATTTTGTTTTTGTGTTTTACTGTTGAATTGTGAATGAAATTCGAATAAGTGAGAATGTAAAGTGATGAAGAGTGAGTTGCATGAATCTGTATTCATTGTACTTACACATACATTCATACATATAAAATTTTATTTTATATTTTAGTTTTTATTTATGGATTCAATCCAATTTTATTGCTTTTTCACAAATCTACTCTCTTCAAAATGAATTTGTGTTTTCATTTTCCGTGAAATGGGAATGATTCCTCTTCCTTTTTATTGATCTTTAAAATTTAATTGATTAATTTATTGTTATTCGAAATACAAGTATTACATAATTTGTTTTTTTGAATAAATTGTAGATTTTTATGTAAACTAGTATGATAATTATTATGAAAGAAATAAAAATGAATTTAATTGAGGTTGAAATTATTATAAGGGTTTATTATGGAATTTTAACAATTTTTGAATTTTTATTTTTAAAAAATAATTGAATTAAATTTCAATAGGATATTATTTTTTTAAAATTAATTGTGAATGAAAGCAAAATTTGTATCACGAATATTGGATATTGCGAGAGCTGGAGAAATTGAATTTTGAGCTGGCTGTTTAAATTAAATTTAAAAATATGCTGCTGCGGTTATCATTAAGGGGATATTTTTGAACTATACCGATGCTCTATACCTAAATCTCTATTGCCTTATATATTTACAATTAATATTAAAAATTTTATAAAAATTCCCTTTAATTATTCTGGAAATCATCCAAAAGCGAAAACCAAAGAATACTCCACAATTTGTGATTGATTTTAAAAATTTGATTGGTTGTTATAAAATTCTTACCTGGAAGACGAAAAAATTAAAATATTAATATGTTTTAGATCAATATAAAGTAAAAAATAAAAATTCTAGAATATTTCTGAATTACAGAATAAATTCCAGGAGTCATACCCTATATGGATTTCTAAATAAAATTAAACAACTTAATTATTTCTGGCATATGACAGATATTTAATTGTCATTGCCATAGTTCTGAATAATATTTAAATTCACTTTGAAATTTTCGTTAAATACCTGCAATATTGATTATAGTTACATAAATTTTAAAACAAATAGGCACAGCCGCCCAAACAATGTAAATGTCCCTGACTGGTTTTTTTTTCATCTATAGTATATTTCCGTATTATGCGTAAGCGTAATGTAATTAACTTATTAATTTACAATTATGCAATAATACATAATATCATATTTGTACATTATATACTTATAATTTATAAAAATATAAGTGCTTAGATATTTTGTATAGCAGTTTTATGTTACAAAACTGCTATTATATTTTTTATTAGCTTACAACATTAGAATCGATTAAAAGCACTATTTTTTCATAAATGCTTAATAGAATATTTAACCTCCCAGCATAATTGAAAAACTATTAATAAAAATTCCAATTTTTAAAAGTTGAAGAGGCCAAAATAAAAAAAAAAAGACAAATATTTTATTTAAATTTTAATGTCTAAGAAAAGTAAAAAATGTGTTGGGTTACAAAATTGAAGTCGTGATTGAATTCATCAAAATAGGGCTAAAAAAAAAATTGCTATTATCTTATTATTAAAAAAATTTACTAAAATACTAAGGCCTATTCTTTAAGAACACGTAGCCCGCAATTACAAATTTACGATTTGTAGTTAATTACGCCTTGGTGCTGAGCATGCCTTACAACATTTTCTTTGATGGACAATTAATAAGCTTCATTGGGTCTAAGCAGCCGACTACTTGCTTTGCGAATTAGGGACCTATCTTCTCTTGGAAAGTTTACAAAGTTTATTACTACAATACGAACTTACAAAATCTTCAAGTTCTTATCACTTTTTACACTGAATTTCTTGAGATACTCGTATTCTCACCTGGAGAAGGGCTATGGCTCGATAAAGTTCGATGTGTTTACTCTATTTCACGGGCACATGTTTGTCATCTCATATGCTTATACACTTAAATGCCTTAAAATCGTATAAGCGATTGTGACTACGTAACTCGTTAAATATTTTCAAACAATTCAAAGCACTGAATGCTGAACAAGACTTTAGTGCTCCGATAATCGCGTGAATATCTAATATGGTCACTAATTACTATTTCTGAAAACTCGTTTCGCAATACGTAAATTCCTGGGAAATACGTTCGTAAATTCCCGCACCCGTTCGCTATCTATTCTTTTACCTGACAGTGTACCGTCTGAAAGTTGAAACACAGAAAGATATTTTGAGCATTAATACTCTCCCCGTCTTTCAGTTACAGAAGAAAAGTCATATTTTCGTCGTCTGCCTAGACTAAACCTGATACAATCATTCTCGTTTTATTCTTAATCCCCTGTGTACTATATCGCAAAGAGTACTCTCAAAATTAACTACAATGACAACGAGAATATCTTCAGTGGCGCCTGAACATCTAGCTTGAAACATGTATGGAATATATTAACCCTTGTTCTGTGTGTTATTTGCGTGAATTATATACAGAAATTCGAAGAACTGAAGCTTCTAGTATAATTTTAAGGTTTCACATTTTTCGAACATCTAACGAAATAATACAACTTATGGGATAATAAGAAAATAATTTTAGGATGTTGCCAGCGGAAAGTTACCAATGTATCCTGATTAAAAAATCAAAAATAATAATAATAATAGCAAGGTATAGACAGGCGGACAAAATAACTTTAAACTATAACACTTTAAATTTTTTTAAGAATCATATGTGCTAGATATTTATTTGTCAATATACAGTCAGGGCCGGACGGTTCATATATGCAAAGTATGCATTTGCAGTGGGCGACAGAAAAGCAGGGGCGCCATTAGAAACTTTAAAAAACCATAAATTTAAAAAAAAAAATTTTAATACAAATTTAATTCAATTTACAGCGAAATTTACTTGATAAAATGTACCTACATACAAACATAACATTTTATTCCTAATAATATAAAAAATGTGCATGAAAAAAAACGGTCAGTTACGCAAAACACTTAGTATTGATCTTCATATATTTTCCTTTCGTACAATGAAATGTTCATAGAATGAAAATTATTCACACATTTTCTTACTCTAAACTACTCTTTTATTTTTATTTATTGTACGAATACACAAAATATTTTTTTCAATGTATGAATCATCAGAATTGCAAATATTAATTTTTCCTTTTACATACATACTAGAATAAATTCGCATATTATGCCTATACGCAGAAAATATTATTTCATACAGCTATACACATTCAATCCTACATATGCATAAGTGAAATCATATAATATGCAAGAAGCAAGATACGCAAAAAATAAAAATATTCAAAAATACACATGCACACATAATATTTATATTGTTTAATATGAATAAGATCAACACTCATGCGTACACATATAATTATCTCATAAAGCAAGATTTTTATTTTGCTGAGATTGCTCCCTATCAACACTCGCTCGTACACATATAATTATATCACAAAGCAAAATTTTTATTATGCTTAGTGATCTCACTGGCTACACTCGTTCGTACACATTATATTTAAATTGTTTCATACATGCAAAATTTTATTTTTGCTTAGTTGGCGCTCACTCACCAAACAAACAAACACATTATTATAATGTATTACTTTTCTGTATACTATTGCATTAGTAAACAACAAGAACAAAAAAAAAAAACAAAAATTAAGAATGAGAATAGAAAGAAATTAGAAAAAGAGAATGAGAGCAATATTCTTAAATAATGGAATGCATAGCTTGATATTGAGATTGTGTATACCAATATTTTGTTTTTGTTTAACAACAAAAAATTTTGAATGAATTTTAAAATTACATGATCGTTATGAATTTCTACTACTATGTTTTGCTTTCGTTTTTGAAAAAACTGTTATCAATCACAGAATTAAATATTAATTGGTAATATCTACTACTTATATTGAATTGGAAAAATGTTGTTTAATAAAAAGCTTATTTTTTAAGTCACATGTTTTAGAACGAAACTTTGATTTTCCTTAAATTTTTGAATGCAAGTCGAAACTTTTTTTATACGCTGCTTCATTTCTCAGGCGATTTGTGAAATAAAAAGCCAAATTTTATTTGTAAATTTAAAATTACGAATAAAATTTCGCTATGTACAATCTAATTTAAGTATATGAGTAAATAAATTTTTACTTTTTTTCATATTCAAATAAGCTTTGAAAAAGTTTATTTGATATAATTTTCATAGAACCTTTTACAATAAGTTTCACTAACGTCAAAAAGTAAATTTTTTGGTTGTTAAAATCAAAAAATCAAGTTTAAATGATTGATATAAATCTGATCATAACTTCATAGAAAAACATACAGTTAAATAAATTACCTTGTTTTTGAATTTATAAAACAAAAAATTGAAAAGTTTAGTTCCAGACTTTAATTCTATAATTCAGCATAATAAGGTTACAAGAAAGTGCTTTATGATGCACAATGTGCAATGCCTATTAAATTTTGTTCACAGTAATAAAATAGGTGAAACGGTGGAGGGGGGGGGGGCGCACTTTTTAGGAACCGCTTAGGGCGACGAATACATCAGGACCGTGCCTGTATACAGTATTATATTCTGATTTAGAAATCTATAAAATAAAAAATGAAAGAGTAAACCTTCAATATTTATTAATAAAAAAATAAGAAAAACAAATAAAAAAAAAATTATTATAAAATATGTTGTAGATCACATCAAAATTGTCATCTATGTCATTAATAACATAATTGAAATCGATTCTGATTTCCTATTTTTTGCTGCTATGCTACTATCTATACTTCTTTTATTGACTCTATTGTTATATTTATATAGTGTTAGCATTCAGACACTTTTATAATAAACTTTAGCATATAAGTATGTCTATGAATGGCACACTAACAATTATGTATAAATAGTGTAATGTTCGTATGACAGATATGTCAATTTTATGTGGTTATAAGTATATGTATGTATGTATACAAGAATTTTCTTTATATTTGACTAGACGTCATATAAATTCTTATAATAATTTTATTGTATTTGTCTTTACAGTATTCAATAAAAATAAAAATAAAAGAAACTAGAATTTTTGAATTCTTGTCAAATTATTATTGGAAAAGTTGTAAATCTTTCAATTTTATTGATATCAAATTACAAATAATTCCATACATACATATATGGCTACTACTATAATATTATTGGAATGAAACAAATATGGTTTGAGAAATTTAGTTCAGATCGCCTACCATCATCTCTATTTCATTATTATTACTATTGTTGTTTCTGTTTTTTTTTCTAAATTAAATTTCAATATAAAATTTTTGAGATAGAGATGGTGGATGTTAAATTGAAGTATGAAAAAAAAGAGGTTGTTTTTTATTCACGAGGCAAAAAAAATTTTCAAATCGGGAATATTTGCGGGTTAGAGAAATTATGCGAATTATAACTGTCCTCTTATTTTATTGTGTTTGCTCTGGTTTCTTTTGGCATTCTGTTTTTCTTTTTGGTTTTGTGAAAAGAGGCCCGCTTAATTAAAGAAAGCCATAATTTACTTTTAAAATGTAATAGTTTTTTTTTTATTTTTTTGTTAAATAAAATTTATGAGTTAAAAATTTTAAATAAATCTTATTATTTTTTTTTCGGTCGCGGTTCATTTTATGAGATAGTGTTGTAGATTATTGAACTTTCTCTATATAGAAAATAGGAATCAGAATGCGTGATACGATTTTTGATGGTGTACCCATAAATTATAATCAAATAAAGCAAAAAAAAGGCATTAAAAATTTCAAAAATTAGAACTGTGTAAAATTTAAATTAGTTAAATTGAATTATGAATTAACCTTTATACTTTTTGGGCAATAATTTTAAATAAATTGAAAGAGAAGCAAATATCCTGGAAAGAAATTTTATAATATTTTGTTTATAATAGATTTATTTATTTGGGTGCCACGTAACTATGACCCAATTAATTTGTGAAGGAATAGAAAATTCCTCAAAGACATGTGGCTATTTTAAAATTTTAGTCACCTGCCTAGTTAAAAAAAACGCAATGACTTATGGAACTGAGGCAAGGTAATCTATGATATCATAAATCAGCTCTGTATACCTTCTAGAAGTGAAGAAGACACAAAAAAGAGATTTAAAATTCATTTCATGCAGTTCATTTGTTTATTCATAATATTTGAAATCAGCATCAGTTGTGAAACGAAATGTGTGACATTGACAAAGAAAATGTGTTAATGACAGCTGTCAAATAAAATGTGTGACATTTGTATTAAGTAAATTCGCCACAATTGTATTTAATAGAAATGTCAAATTTAAACTGACCAGTGCTACGGTCCTAACTAGTGATATTTTGATAATTTAGAGAGCATACATAGCGGCAATCAAGACCTATTTGGACGAATTTCATATTGGATTTCAAATTTTCGTTAAATTTTTTGAGCATCTGATTTTATTGTTAAATCCTAAAGTTCAATTAAAATTAGAAATATGACTAAGTACAACTTTTGTTACAAATCCCCAACAGAAATTTGTTATTGAAAACTTTTCAATAAACAATTCTATTATATTTTTATTTATGCCCACCATATATGTATATAAGTAGGTGGTTAAATAATAACATTTAAAGGTACAAGAGTGCATAAAAATATTGTTGATAATTGTGGAAGTAATTATTGTAGATGACATTTACGTTATTGTAACCTCAATTATTAATTGAAAATCGATCAAAAACAAATTGTTTTATTATGACAGCGCGTATACAGAAAATAATTTGCAATTGGCAATTGATCAATAATAATATTATAATTTTTTGTTAAATTAAAAAATGTATATATTTTTATAAATAAAAAGGTGAGAGTGTATGTATGATGTACAATATTAATATATCATTACGTATTTAATAATTGCATATCTGTGCTATTTTTAAATACAGACCTTTAAATCAATATTTCATAATTATTGACAGCAGGCAGGCTAAATATTTAATGATTGAAATTAATATAAAGGATGATTTTAATTGTACAGGGTGTCTCGTTTCTTAATGCACTCCTATATACCGTACATTGTATAGGTCCTCATAAGTAGACAAACCTTTTGTATGGAGACGATGTTCACAGCTTAACATTTTCGGAGTTACAGGTGTTTAAGGTCTATCTCGTCTATCTCGTATCTATAACTCCGTGCCTATGTGCAAGACAGCAGCATTATTAAATATAATTTGGAAACCTCAGAATAAGGGCTTTCTCATGAATATTATTATTTATTATTTGTTCAGATTTCGGAATCGCATGACTTTGAAGTTTGAAAAATTTGAAATTTTAAATTTTCATTTATGAAAAACGTTAATTTTGTGGGTGACATAACATTGGTGTTTTTTCCAATTTTAGCATAGTCGGCAAGTTTTTCAACTGAGCATCAATTTGGTATATCAGTCACCATGCTGCCCAGTCTGATTAACGAATTATTGAGAAAAATAGAGCACCAGGAATGTTATTTTGCAGTGTGAAAATTTGTTAAATGATTCGTGATAATATTTTTAGTATTCAATAAGAACGGAAAATGTTAAACGTTGTACTGTCATGACAATTTCCTGTCCTGTAATAATATTGTCCTGTTACAAACGCCTTTAGGTTTCTTTTTTATATGACATTTATGATTTAATTTATTTCCTATTTAGTGACTATTTAAAAGGTTTAGTAAAATTTAAAAGGTAATTTATAGTTTACATTAATTATTTTATTTTTGTTTTAATTACTATTAATTATTCAATTGAATTATTACAATTGGTTTAAAAATAAAAAATATAATAATTTCATAATTATTTTGTCGCTTTCTATGAATATAGTTGTCACAATGCAAAATTTATATTTTTAACCTTTTATAAACTAAATTTCCGATATTTTAGCATGCTTAATTAATTCTGCATTTGAAATATTAATTTTAAGCATAAGTATTTATTGACGTCAGAACGAAATAAACGGAAATGATGGTACTTTTTTATATCACAGTCGATTATCTTTCACAGTTCAAATTTGTTGACTTTATCAGCAAATACGTCTTAGCTTGGGACAGTCGTGCTAATGACTTTTAAATCAGAAAAGGGCCACCTCCCACTCTCCTTTTACCATGAAATTGATGCGCGCAATGGCGTGTCGTATTATTCACTCATGTCACCGGATACATGTGAGAATAACACGCGGCACGAACAAACGTTCGTACGGCTACTATATTAATCTAATGCTTAAAATAATTAATTTTTCATTTTATTGTTCCTTATTATATTCTGATAATTTGCTCTAAAAAAGTTTCAAATATTTAAAAGAAATTTTATAATTTTTGTTATACATTATTAATAAATAATTAATTTATAAAATTTTTGATAATAAATATTAAGTAAACGTTAAGTAAATATTGCACTGCAACTTTAAAATAATTTGACGAAGGTTATGGTATATTGTAGGTGTAATTTGCAATTTTATTATTGCGAATATCAGTGTATTTGCACAAATGTATTCCAGGGACGGATCTACCATGTATACAATGTAAGCATTTGCAAAGGGCGTCGAAAAACTGGAGCGCCATTGAAAACTTTTATCAATTTGTGTTTCTCAAACATTTTTCTCTTTCCTTTTACAGTCAAATTAATTAAGTCAAAATTTAATTTTTTCCAGTGCAAAAGTAGTCTAGTCCACATATTATGGCAATTTTGAGCATGTCTCATCTTGCACTCAGAATGATAAAGTTACAAGAAAACATGATAAAGTTACAAGAAAGCATGATTTATATTATGCGCAATGGGCAATGTTTTCTAAATATTGTTCATTAGTTTGTAAGCGAGTGGTGGAATGGGAGCATATTTTGAAAACTGCGTACGGCGCCGAACAAGTCTGTATAGGGTCTGTATATGCACGTATATGAACATATGCATAGTATGTATTTGTCCGTATATATTCTACATGTATGAAAAAAACTAATTTCATTTCCCTTATTAAAAATGTGTTATTTTTCATATGCATATATGAATTTCAGGACAATTGAATTAAGGATTCTTTCATATTTTAATGATAGATAAATAGAAAAATGGATAATTTTTTTTCTTATTTGAATCTCAAATAAATTTAAACCTATTAAATTTTATATTGAGAGCATATGTGTATGTAAATGGTATATTTATTCGCCATTATTATTATATGACATATAAAATGTACTTACTAGGAATGTGATTATTTTACATTATGTATACCATATTATTCTATGAAAATAAGTGTATACATGCACATATATACATATATATTATGTGTTGGTTTTCTTATGTCATTTATTATCCAATTCTTTTTCATTTACAAACTCATTTAAAGTCTATTGACATTTAAGAATATTTATTTTTACACATCATTACCACAAATTCCAATTATATTCAAATATATAATTTTATATTTATATAGATATTTATATAGGCATATGAATATACAATATACAATATTCTTTCAATTGTGCTATTTCTTCTTTATATACATACGTATACATATACAAATATTAAATGCCTTTTGTAAAAGAGCTTTGTAAAAGAATTAAAGGCATAACTGATATTATGGTATTAAATCTTCCTTTTAAATACCATGTTATTATACTAAAATATCCGAATATTATATACTGTTATACATGCATACATCTCTTATATAATGTTAAATTGAACATTTGTGCCTATATACATTTATTCATTTATTAAATCATATGAGAATGGGATTAAGGATTCTTATGAAAATCACTGAAATAATTGTTTAGTCGGTCTCTAATATTATATTGAATTTTCTTTAATTTTTCTACTTATTTTTCATTTCTATTTTCCTGGTAGTTAATAAAAATCGAATCTAGTGGGTGTTTATTAAATTTATCTCTTTACGAATCGATTATTTCATGTATTACCTACATTCCAAAATGGAAGCCCCAATGTTCGGTTTAAAATAATTTGGGCAAAAAATAGATATTTTGAATTATCTGCAACTTTTTTAAAATTGTCATACAAATCGGAGAATTTTTCCGAATTTTTTTTTATGTTAGACTAAGTAAAAACTGTATGTATAGAGTGAAGATTAAATACGAATTTAAAATATATATAGAATTAAAATGTGATTTGTATTTAATTTCAGTATTAAAGCTGGTATAGTTTTTGAGATAAATTGCAAAAGTTATTTACAAGTTACAACAAACAAGCGGCAACAAACTTCGGCAACAGCGACTGCTGAGTTGTGAAATTTTTGATGATTACGAAAATTTTATCAAGACAAGAGTACACTGGTTTTTGAATTGAGGTTGGGATGAACGGATGACTGGATTTTCAGATTAACTTGAATGTACATGCTTAGCTAGAATGTATGTAAGTACACATATGTATTCTACCTGTTTTTATAAAACGACTGAAATGTCTAATTTTAAATATCAAACCCCATTTACAGAATTATAACCATATGCGTGAAGAGTTCTTAAAGGGAACTGTCGAATGTTATATAATGGCATAATTTTTTAAAAATTAATAGAAAATTTAATCGGGAAATATTACGTAACATAGTAATTATTTATTACTGTTATTTTTTTTTTCTTTTCATTCAATATATAATAATGTGAATATATAGAAAACAAGGAGAAAATCCTCTAATTGTTACATCAATTTAATAGATTACATCGCAATTGTACAGAACATTAATTTCGTTCCATTTTTACACCTTAATATTACAGATTCACGCACATTTATACACATTTTTAATATAATTTATATATTAATCCTTATGTATAGCACTACTACATAAATATATGCATGTATATATACATATTATAATGATAATAACAATAATAGGCAATAATAGTAAAAATAAGTAAAATATTCATTTGTACGTTTTGAGAATTTTAAGAATTTTTTCTATTGCGACTTTTTATAGACAAATTTTCTACAAAAAAAAAAAAAAAAAATAATAAAAGAGTCTAGAATTTGAATAGAGGCGAAAATGTTGCTGATTGGGATGGGAAGAAAAATTCGTTAAAAACGCTCTGGAAGTAAAATAATTATAGTTCTTTTCACCATTGCTATTGTTTTTCCTCTTAATATCCTTTTAATATAATAATGAAATTGGAAAATTCTCAGGATATGAAATTGAAAATAACAAAATGTACAAAATATTTTCATAATATATTTTCTATATAATTATGTTTTATATGTATATATACATGTTTATGTACATGTACAGGGTGTATCGTATAAACCACATGTTTCCGAATTTATTCCTATGCAGGGAAAATCTGGTACCTTTTTTGCAACAGACTGTTGCTCGAAAAGGAGAATATCCACACCCTTCTCTCTCCATACAATTTGATCCAATTACATGCTGAAGAAATCATCCCTTTATTTGCCACCTCATGCGAAACACCTTGTATAAACAACTATTTTATTTCAACTATGGGAAAAGTAAAGGCATAAAGGCTTTACTCTTATATTCCCTCTTATCCCAACTTTAAAAAATGAGAAAATTTTTGTTTTGTTCTTCTGAGGTCCTTGATTATAAATGTTTGTTTTCCACTTACTTATTGTATTTACGCATATCCTTTTATTATCTTATCAATTTTTTCCTTGCTTTTTTTGATTTTACATTTGTGGTTTTATTAAACAACCATAAAACCAACTATGTGTAGTTTAATAATTATATGATTTTTGTTCTACAATATGTTTCTATTGTTAAGAAAGTGTGTACTTATAGTGAATTTTTTTTCGAATGTTATTTACGTTTACAAAATGGTGTTTAAGTGGGAAAAGTATATACTTTAGTTATTATAAGAATTTCTAGATAATTTCGTGTTACAATTAAATGTAAAATATTGTAAAATACTTATAAGAAAATTTTGTTGTTGACTCTTTGAAGATAAGGAATGGGTGATTTTTCATGATTTTAATAAAATGTCAAATTGACTCAGTTGTACCGGTTTATCACATGGAAATATTAACGTTTTTAAACTATTAAATTTCGTTAAAGAAATTTGTGCTTTGTGAAAAATATTTTTTAGCGAAAAACTGCCTTTAGGAATAAAGTTTTAGCTGAATTATTGTATTTAGTTTAATGAACAACCAATGATATTTGATTTTGTTTAATTAGCAAGTCGCATTCCATGCAAACAAGCGGACACTAACATCAAATTAAACACTAGCGTATAATAGCGATCGGTATTAATTGACATGCCCTCGTAATTCAATAGACGAGCACATTTTAAAACTTTTCAGTATGTTCTTCTTTATTACAAAAACGAAATATTTTAAAATCACCCGATATTATGTTGGTATACAAGGAATACGCACTGCAACACATATAATCTGTATATCCTTATGATTTACACACAAATAGTGGTTAGTTTTTCATCTTTTAAAGGACAACTTTAATAATATACTTTTCAAATTCTATTTGGTTACGTATTAAAAGTATAGAATAGGTCAGTTAGTAGACGGGTAGTTTTTATATTATGATGTTGGTCATGTAGTAATTTCGTTACAAGATTTCGAAACGTAAAATTCTGTATTTATTTTTTAAAATTATTAATTTCGATTTCCAGGTTTATAACTGAACAATAAAGGAAATTTATTTTGAAATAATCTTGCATTAAAATTTTTTCATATCCACATAGAAAATTCCATAAATTTATCTTTCCCACAGAATACATTAAATTGAATTCTAATATATGGAATATTATAATTTAATTATATAAAGTTAATACAAGGGTATGAGCTTGTTTATAGTGAAAATTATAGTTAAAAACCAAGAGGGAAATTATAAAATTATAAAAGTTTTTGTATATTTTAAATTGTTGTAATTATAAATTTTATATTTTTTTCACAATAATCTTAAAATTTATTTAATTACTTTGGTATATTGAATAATATTAAGAATATATTTTAGTATTGCTCTTATGATCCTTTATGGATTTACGCTTTTTGATTATATGAAGAAGAGTTTTTGATATTTCAATTATAAATTTTTAATTATTTTCAGTAAATTTCCACATTTCTCGTGTTGTATGAAAAGAATTTCTTATGAAAACAGCTCTGGGCTAAAAACAAATTAAATTCTCTTATATTTTAAAAAACCAAAATTTTAAATTTAATATTAAATAAAAATTTTAATAGCTTATTTTACGAACTGGAAGGTTATGTTACCAATCAGTATAACAGTTTCCTTGTAATAATATTTAATTAATTTATATATAAGATATTGAGTATATTGCAAATTTGTAATTTCTTTGAAAATTTCGTTGAATTAATCACCATGAATTCGCAGATAATTTAAAATTTATTAAAAAGAATTAATATGATATTAACCTAGAACTTTTACAAGTCCTCAAATTAAAAATAATTTTTATAAATTTTTCATTTTAATGAAAATCAAGAGAAATTTAATATTTTTTTGAAAGCAATTATGTAGTTCGAAAATTTTCAATTCTACTGTATTTCTATATATGTATACTTATTATATAAATATACTGTTATACAATATAATAAGCATAAGTTAACTCATCTATAAAAGAGAAAAAAAAATCAAAAATAATAACAAAATTTAATGAATAAATTTTCATATTCATTTTAAATAGTGCGTGTATATTTAAAATTCATTGTGTATACATATATGTACATAATATAAATAATCGAGCATCTCTTAACTTTCTACCACATTAAAACTTATAACAGGTAAATGAACAAAAATAATGAATATAAATTTACTAAGAAATCGTATGTAATATACATATGTGTAATTGTATGTAATGCATAAAGAGAAAATATATAGTTTGAAGGAGACTAAATACATACACGTATAATAAGTGTATTGTATACAGGATTACAATGTAATATTGTAAGCACAACAAATAAAATTGGGTGAAACCAATGGTTTGTAATGTAGCACTTTTTCCTTCAACAATGAAATATACTGCAATTAAAAACAATCTATGTAACTAGAAAATTATTAAAATTACTTTCATCCATATACGAATATATTTTTTAAAAATTGCATACATTTAGGATGATCACTGTATTCGGTCTTTGAAATAAACCAAAAAAAAATGAAAGACGCGTTAACGTAATGCGTAAATTTAAGGGTTAATTGCGTGAGTTAAGAAAAATAGTTATATTTTCCAATGGCATGACATTTACCGTTAGCTTTCTGCATTTATAGAAATTTGGAAAAGCTTGCAGTTTCGAAAATATAAGATACCAAAATTTCAATTTGTAACTTGAAGATGAGTGGAGGTGGAAAAAGATTTTTTCTAACGAAATGAAGTATTTAGGAGTAACTAAACTATTTGTAACGCATGGATTTTAGATAACGGTTAATTTTAAAGACCATTTTTGAAAAATTAAATATGGTATGTCGCAGTAGATGAAGCCAGCCGCTACCTTTCTACATTTGCAGAATTTAGAAAATGTTTCTGGTTTTGCTACAATAATTATTTAAAAAATGACATTTTCTTGGACTTTAAAAGGCTTTGTGGGTAAAAATTTCCTTTTACGTAAAGATTTAATTACATACGAAATTTCAGCTTTCTATATCTAAGGATATAAAAGTTTGGTAAATATGTCAACGGACGCACGGACGGAGGGACGAACGGACGGACGGAGTGAAACTAACAAGCAAATTTTTTTTTCAAATTTTTTTTTAGAAAAGTGTTAAAAAGCAGCCGAAATTCTTTAATAGATTACATTATGTAATAAATATGTAAATTACAATATTATTATTATACATTTATTTTACACATTACATTGTACATGAGTATATGTATATATATATAAAATTTGTAATTTTCATTATTATTAAAATTTAACATTATTTTCGCTATAAAACAATTAAAAATTAATGAAATTATTTGTAATTTTGACAAAGTATGTATTATTTATTTTAATATGTTGAAAAATGATTAATAATGTTATTTTGTGTACAATGAAGAGTGTGTGTATGTATGTATTTGAAATTAGTTAAGTAAATATTAAGAGCAGTAACACTTTTTCGAAGAACTTTAAATTTTCATATTAAATGCTTACTTAACTCATTCTTGAGTAGTTTCTTTTGATATTTTAATATTTTTTTTTTCATTATTCAATTAAACCCAAAAGAATAACAATTATGTAATTATGAGTAAAAGAAATTGTTACAATTAGAAAAAGAATTTTATTGTTGCTATGAGAATAATTTTCATTTTTAATAATTGAAAAAAAAAATAAATAAAATAACAATTATAAAGAAGAATTATGTACGTGTACATGTATGGAATAGAATGAGAAAGAAATAGAGAATCAAATAGATAAATAGATAAAAATGAGGTAAGAAAAACCATTATCATTTATGGATTTTATGGTGATAAAATGAAAATTAAAATTTAATTGCATACTTTTGGGTGCCATTTAGAAAACAATTTCAAACTAGATTGTTTTAATAAATTTTATAGCTAATTGTGAACTGAATTTGAAAAAAAAATATTTAATTAATAGTTTTGAATTGTAAAATTTGTACCAAAATAAATCTGATAAATTTTTGATTACAATTTGACATAACACAATGGTTGATTTGAAATAATTGATTGAAGATATCTGGATGTGGATAGATTCTACTGGCGTAACAGTTTGAAAAGCCCACATTTCTTTACGTATAGATTTTATCAGAGTCACATTTATTACGAGACCTATAGCGTATAAGAGCCTAATGAAATTAGACCCTTCTTAACTAAGCGAATGTTAAGAATTTCGAATAACTTCTTTTTTTTTTTTACTTTTTCAGCTCCTTTTGGGAGTATAAGGCATCTACAAAGCTTCGTCACCTGATTCTATTCTGCGTTATTTCTTTTATTTCGGACCATGTTTGTCGGGCGCCTGATACTGCCACATGGGAGCACCGATTTGATACACGCATCGAAGATCCTTATTTTGGTGCCCCTTGCCTTTCTGATTCTACGTACATAATTTTTCACCAAACCGCCCATAGCCTTCAAAATGCCATTCTAGCAAGCCTGAGTCTGTATTGTTTCATTACTCCCATCTGTAGTAACTATGATGAAATCTGTAGTTTCTGATGAAATTTTAGAACAAGTGGAAAACTTTAAATATCTTGGTCTATGGATTGATTCGGCACTCAACTGGAAAACACATACAACATTTTTATTTAAAAAACTGTCGTCCGTTGCTGGTGTCTTCAAAAGAATTGCTTACTTTTTGCCAAATAACGTGAAGACGTCCGTCTTTTATTCACTTTTCCACAGTCACGTGAGCTATGCTATAATAATATGGGGTGTTTTTTCTAAAGAAAACAGCGACAAGCTTCAAGTCATTCAAAACAAAGCGTTAAAGAACTTGTTTTTCTATAATAGGCTTGAGCATACCGAATTTATCCATAGCCAGAAGAGGATATTATTGGTACAAGATTTTATTAAATACAAACTGATCTTGTATATTCACAATATCTCTAATGGCGAACTACATTCTACCACTCAACTTACGACAAGAAGTGATCATCATGAAATCAATACAAGAAGCAAACAACAGATTCATCTCGCCAAAAAGAACACAACAAAATTTGGAACATCAACATCAATCTATAAGGCAATTAAATTATATAATGAAATTCCTGAAAATATGAAGACACTCGATAATTATAAACTAAAAAAGAATCTTCGAGAAACATATATTAATAATTATAGTAGAGTATCTACTAACTAATTTCTATTAAAACTAATAATTGAATTTAAGATTAGCTTTTTTTTACAAAATTTTACAACTAATTTAACTTGAACAAAGTCTATAATTTTTTTTTTTTTTAACACTTTTATTTGCACTTTTGTTTGATACTTAAAAGTAAATGAAGGTTTTGTATACTTTATATTGTTTTTATAAAGCCTTTTTATGAGACTTGTCTCTTTAGGCATTTTTGTAGTTGAAATAAAAAAAAAAAAAAAAAAAAAAAACTATACTATCCAGGTAGCGGAACTCAGATACATCTTCTATCTTCTTATTATTTGTTTGCAGAAGAATTGTTGTTCTTGCATTAACTCTTAGACATTTTGTTTTGCTTATATTTATACAAGCACCAATTTCAACAGCGTTTTGCTCCACGCTTCTTAGTTTTTCATGCATAACGTTATATGTGTGTGTTGAAAGAACTTTGTCATCTGCATATTTCACATGTTTCAATCTGTCTGTGAGGATTCATTTTATTCCTTTTGCAATGTTTGTTGTTTTCTTCATAACTTCATTAAGCACATCATTGAACAGAACGGGTGAAAGTAGGCACTCGTGTTTCACTCATGTTCGCTGCTCTAATTCATGAACTACGCGCCTCTAGCTATTATGGTGCTAAATATGTTCCCATTAATGAGGTAAAACACGCAGCGTCTTATATCATAACATTCTATATAATATTTGAAAATTGTCAAAATGTCACTATTTTCGAAATTGCAGTTAATTTTTCTAATTATTATTAATATTAATAGCCCGTTCTAAATATTTAAAATTAAATAAACTGTCGTGTAATTAACCAGTTCTAATTCATACAAATAAATTATTACTTCCATTGCAACTCAAACCAATAGTTTGTCTTGTAAGTACATACAATTTTTTATATATAAATTATGTTCTAAGAGAAAAATTTAGACATCGAATGTTAGAGATTCATAAATAAAAAAATTATTATACATATAAAATGCATTTTTTAAAAAAATTCTTAAGTTCTATGTGGTGTTACGCACCGGATTATCGTCTTACTGTGAAATATTTAGAATGTGTAATAAATTTTATTTTTCATCTTATACAAGATACCATGTACATGTCACATTCATTTTATGATGCATTTTTAACCATTATACATTTTCTATTTTTTATTTTAAATTTCTCCTTGTTATTTTTTAAATTTACACCACATTTATGTATAGGTAATTTAAGTTAAAAAACTAGGAAATTCTTATGCTACACTTAAAACACACAATTCCTGTATGTATAAGTCTATTATGTGTAATATTATATGTATAGTCATTAATTGTAATGGTCACTTTACACAAAAATATTCTGAGCATAGACTTAAACTATTTTTTTTTTTTTTGAAATTTATTTCTTCAGAAGTTTAATTCAACATGTGAGGTCTTCTATACCATACAAGAAATATAAAAGTAATTGAAATTTTGTTACAGTATAAAATTAAAAATATATGAGTTTGAATTTTTGCTATTGACTTTAAAACACAAATCAACTATATCATAATAGAAACAAAATGTTGGAAAATATTTTTGGTGGTTTGTAATAAGTCCATATATAAGTATAGAAATTTTCTAGAATATTTTCTGTATAATACAAGAGAGACTTCAATTGTCATCTGCTTCTTCATTATTTTTCTGATTTTATTTTCATTACGCATTTTCATATTATGAACGTAATTGAATGTTTGTTGAGTCGAAGCGTCCTATGAATTCTTTAAGGAAGCCATAACGAGCCGGTGATTGATTTTGATTTTCTATATAAAACTATAATTATTGTTAATTAGCTGTTTAGGAGCATTTTAAAATCTGGTATTTATTATCAGCCACCCAATAAATCATTAGTTTTTGCTCTACTCTATTTTAATAAATTAATTTTGGAAGTAAGAAGCTACTGCGCAAACAGTTTGTGGAACACTACAAAATTATTATCTTAATGACCAAGAATTTATAGTATTAATTTTGAATTCATGGAAATTGATAAGTTGGTATCTAAATACTCATAATAATTTTGTCGCCTAAGACGTTCTACTCAAAACTAATCTAATAAAATAATCTTCTAATCTAATATTATATGTAGGAGAGAATTAATTTTTAACAATATAATGGCAGATTTTAAATATACCTAATATATCTTATAATTTTTACATAATTCCTGCCTCATATTTCTAAATCATTCTAATAACATCTTTACACCGTCATCCTTCACATTCTTAAGTCACATTATCTCAACTATTTTCCACCTATTTTTAAAATATTCTATTATAAAATAAAATTTAATTCTTTTAAAGAGCCTAGACATTAACATTATCTCTACAATCTATACAACAAAATACCTTTAAGCACTATTATAGATACTATTATGGTTGTTGACGTTTATGGAATAAAAAAAACCGAGAGAGATTGTAATTATTTTAGGAAAAAAAAAATTTCCATTTAAACTTAAAATCTTAAATGATTTTTAATAGAGTTGTAAAATATCACCTTTTCGCAATATAAAAATTAAAATATTCAAACCGTTTGAAAATGAATAAAAAGCAAAATCATTTTGACATTTGCAATTGACTCCTTGGCATCTCTTTATCTATTTGTACACAAATGTACTTTTATATACGGGCACGTTTATTATTTTCATTCATGATCATTTACTTAAAAATGTTAGCTATTATAAACTCCATAGTACACAAAACTGGTAGTTGGTGATTAAAACAAAAAAATGTGAAAAAAATGTGCGTGCTTCATCTTTAACTACCCATTAATAATCTCATACCATAACGTCATAATAATTTAAAACATTATATATGCATATGTATGTAAGTATGTTGATTATATTTCCATTTTCTATAACTAAGATAAAATTCTATTTTAGGAGAAAAAAAAAAGATTGAAATAAGACTACTGTAGGTATATCTAAGATTTGTTGCCTCTGTTGAAGATGAAAAGAATGAAATGAAAACGTACCTATACGAAATAGATTCTGTTCTTGAGTGGATTCGGGTGTATATAGGGGTATATACAGTTACATATGTATATATAATGTTCCCATCTTTATATAGACCATAAATTTATGGTATCTATATTAGATAAGTACATGGTATGATGGTATCATTTTGAATGCGTGAATGAAATTTTAATAGCTACAATTTTCCGTCTTTACTTTTCTGTTTTTTTTTTTTTTACAATTTTTACAATTTTTTTCCATCATAGTTACTTAAACATTTTAATGATAATGTACATTTTTATTTTAATATTATTCTTATTATATAACTAGATGAGAAGCTACTTAAATTTTGCATGCTCTTTAGAAAACAAAAAAAGAAATAGAATCATTAAATATAGTTTGCCATGTAAAGTTGGTTTTAGTTTTAAGAGTGTGTTTTCAAAAATATTTCTAAAATAAATTTGCTTGTTTCACTATGACCGTCCGCCATTCTATATAAAAGTTCGAGAAAAAAGGTGAAATTTTACAAAAAAATTTACCTCAGCTTCCGCCTTAAATTATTGCCAAATCAAGGATGGGATTTGAATATAAACAATTTTTGAAAACGTAGAATGTTTGCGGCTTACCACAGAAATTTAGTGTTTCAAATTATCTTTTCAAACTAACTATTATTCGCTAAATTGAATGAAAAAATTTGCGTTTTAAATATCGGAATGTGAGCAGGCCTACAAAATTTGATTAGAAATCATAACACAGAGAAAATTAGAGATGATTGGTGAAAGCCATACATTCCATACGGGAAAAAAAAATAGAAAAAAAAATTTATATAAAA
Organism: Condylostylus longicornis; assembly: GCF_029603195.1. Taxonomy (NCBI): domain Eukaryota; kingdom Metazoa; phylum Arthropoda; class Insecta; order Diptera; family Dolichopodidae; genus Condylostylus; species Condylostylus longicornis. The sequence continues at coordinate 801,329 of NW_026578052.1, read as the reverse complement.
ATTGCTAGATTTGCCTTAAAAATACTATAATATTCCTTGTATAATGCAAAGCCCTATCCGAAGCACTTCAGCTTTAGTCGGGTCACAGCCTCAAATTCGCATAATAGTAGATGCTCCCCGCTTCCTGGAAGCCAAATTCTTGGAATCATTCTTGAGCAATAACTCCACTAGCCATACAAAGCCCAACCAATTCAGCCATCAGAAGTCTGGAGTTTTCGGCATCCAAAAGCAAGGCTCAGAGGAATGGCCTCGTTTCCTTCAATTCCATGATGTCCAGACACCCACATTAGTGCCAAACTCATATACCTAGCCAGAGCACCAAGGGTTTCGACGCACTCCGTTTTTATATTTGATGTTATCCCACTCACGAGCACATAGCTTCGTTTGTAAGATGGATGCGGAGCGTTCGCTTAGCTTAAATATTAACTTTTCATTCAACTTATTAAAATAAAATGTCCTTCCTTACAAAGCCATTCGTTTGATTTCAACTGAAGTTTTTATTTTCCATTGGTGTTGTAAAATGTAAATGTAAGATGAGATTTACTGGCAATTTTTTTTTTTTGTTAGTTAAAACGTCTATAAAAATTTGAATTTAATTTAAGTTTATAGGTTTGTTTAAAACTCTTAATGTCTATAGACAATTTTATTCTTGTTTTACGTTAAATGTATGGGCTACTTAAATATTATGAGTATGTAAAGAGAATATTGATAAAAAATGAATATGAAAAAAAAAATAGAATAAAAGTTAAGAAAAAAATGGTAGTTAAAATGGAAAATTATGTTCCGTTACAGCAGAGTATGTAGTGAACATGTTTTTTCAAAAGAATATTATAATTCTGAAATTATTTAAATAATAAATAACAATAATGTTTGAATAAATTTTAAGTTTTCTTTTAAATTGAATTTGCATAAGAATTACTTAACATATGCGAAATGACATAAAATGATTGGGATTAATTTTTTAAAGAATTTATGTATGTTACGATATGGTAAAGAGGACAATAGTGTCAATTCATTTGTTAAGAAACTAGTTTAGTGCAACTAGAGCAGTAGTTCAAGTAGTTTGTTAAAACTTGAACTATATTGGTCAGAAATTTGAGCTCGAAATAATTTCAAAATTGTTGAAAACTTTTGAGCTTTGTATTTAAAGTCAATCTTTAGGCTTACAAGTAAACAATTATTCCAATTTGTGAAATTTCGTGTAGATTAGGTTAAATTGACGCGGCTTCCGAAAAGGCACAGCTAAGTCAGTTAAGCCTATTGTGGTATCGCCGGATCTCTTTTTTTCCGTTCCTCATTTACATCAAACTGAACTCCTCGAAAATTTGTTAAGATTTATAACATTTACAATCGCTATGTCCGCAGGTCGCCGGAAGAAGTAAAACCCAGCAAATCCGCCAGCACCGGACATGAGCCTATAGGAAGTGAGTAAACGTTTTTTCTTCTCTTTTTCACAGCAGCTTGTATCGTCAAATCAGAGATCCTTTACGTCGAATTAATGTCATTTTTCAATTTAACTTTCAAAATAGGAATTTATAAAAGGTAGAAAATTTTCTAGAAGCTTTTCTATAAAATTTTCTTAAATGTGGCTAACAGAATTATTAAAGGAGACTAATCAAAGTCACACAAATTATTAACGTATTCATCAAATTCTTTGGAGTACGGAGGACAAAAATTAGTACATAATTGAAAATTTTACAAGATGAGCCTTTAATGAAATAATTAGTATTACATCCAGCTTCAAATGTCAAATAACCATTATTAGCTTGAATCGATTTAACAGATACAATCGCATTCGAAATTGATTTCCATTTATTTGAAGCTTTACTAGTCCATTTTGAATTCTCTAAACGATGGAACTGTTTGCTCATATAATTATGATTCAAAACATCCTAGATGGGTAAATTTCGAAATATTTTAAATAACGTACAAAGTATAATAAATTTCAATAAATCAAATAAATGTGCATGCCAAAGCAAAGTCAAATATGTGTCAAGAGATCTGCTGAGAAAACAATTTTCTCAGTTTTCTCATTTATCTAAGCAATTATCCAAACACGTGCACAACATTTTCTTTTTCTTTTATTGATTTTGTTTTTTTCCTTGTTAATGTGCTAAAATTTTCTTTATCTCTTTTTACATTTAACCTTGATGAAGGTACAACATTTTGCATATTATTCTGTCAAATTTACCTAAACCTATACCTATACTGTTTTCTCTCTCAAGTGTATACCTACTTGAATTCAATTTATTCTATATGGCTATATAAAAGCATGTTTAATGCATAATTCATATTTGAGAAGCAAACCATCAACATCCATTTTATTAAATAAATTTCTAACAGAAAAACAAGATGGAATAATTTCTATACTGTCGCGCATACTATTATTAAAGAATGTTACTTTTTAATTTAAATTTTGTTTTCTTCATTTTTAAATAGTTAATGTCAGCTGTTTATTAAAAAAAAGAGGAATAAAATAAGACATCCTTCACATATTCTTAATGTAATCTGCCTACAAATTTTTACATTAAGATTTAAGAGGAAAAAAAAAAAAACAAAAATCTTGTTATCCCGCTAAGTATTAAAAAAATGTTGAAGTTGAAGGAACAAAAAAAACCAAGAAAACAGAGAAAAATAAGAAAAGTTTTGGGAATTAAAATGAAGGATTTTTTGTTTTCTTAGCTCACGTAATATTTCCCCTGTCGTTTGAATGTTATATTCTCTGTTATAATTACCATAGAGCGGGTTGGGTCGTAACTCAAACTGTTTTTAATTCAAATTTTTGTTCAAAAATTAAACAGAAGAGAAAAAACAAAATTTCATAAAATATGGAAGAAGAAAAAAATTCAAAAATGTTAACATAAATCTTAAGCTGATGTTATTTTTGCATAATGAAACCACAAAAAAAATGTAAAAAAAAAGCAAGCAAAATAGAAAGACCAAACAAATAAGAGGAACTAAAAACAAAAACAGAGGAGAAAAAAAACAAGAAATTCAGAAAATAAATAATTTTGAATGGTTCCCCTTTTTTATGATACGCAAAATAACAGCCTCAGTAATAAACCAACAAGTGATAGGTACTTGTTGGGCTCTCTTTCCGTTTTATTTTTGCTTTTTGTTTTTGGTTAACAATTTTCCGGTATAAAAGTTTCCTACCAGAAGCTGGAAAATTATTATTATTTTTTTTTTTCACTCTTTCATTTCTGAGTTTTGTTTTTATTTTACACGCGGAAACACATGAAGGCGGGCGACATGAATTTATGCTTGAATTTTTTCCTTTTTTTTTTTTTTATTTGATGATTTTGATTTTGAATTTTTTTTTTTTTTGTTTGTTTAATACTTTAGAATTATGTTAATGAATATTGTACAATGGGGAATAAGAAAAAAAAAATGTATGTAAATTTTAATGCGACGTTTATGATAGCTTTGTTAAAAATTTGGGTAACCGTATCTCTTAATTTTTTAAAGAATTTAAAAAAAAAAAAATTTAAACAAATTCCATTTTGTGATTATGCATAAATAAAAATTCGATTTGACGAATTCGGGTGAATTCGGGGTTGGTTTTCAATAAATCGGAAACAAAACTAAGGGTGGCTTTGTAAGAATGCTCTTGTAAAATTATTTTCAGTCAGTTTATTGTTGACCTGCTCAAGTAATCACAAAAGTTTTATCAGCCTTCCTTTTTCGATTCAGGCTCTTAACGGTTTTCCATAGAGGACTTATTTTTTCCTAATTTTGTCCCCTACTCGGTTTTCGATATTATTATAACACCAATTTGACTAATTATGGAGCAGTAAGTAAAGGAGCAGAGATGTGCTGATTGATGTAAGATTTGTATGCTTGTAACGAATTCTTCGTTGCCTTAATCATAAAAATTATAAAATAAGGCAATATTTTGTTTATGCACATGATCATATAGTGAGAGGCTGATCATATAGGAGGTTAATAGTGTGAACTCATTAAAAATTTATTTTATTGACCAGTTAAAGTTGTATTATTGAATAAACTCAAGCGATGATAGTAGATTCTCTGGCTCACTACTCTGAAAATATTGGAATCATAATTATCTCAGTTAACTCTGTTTTACTATAAAATTCAGCTCATAAGTGTTAATTCCTAAATTTTGTTTTGATACTGTTTAAAAGCAACTTCGATATGCAGAATGTTTGGATTTGTTTTTTTTTTTTTGGAAATGACCAAGAGTGAGAATTGCAATAAGCTTAACCTTTTCTATGGTATAAAGTGCAAATTTATTTATTTATTTTCTTTTTTTAAGGTTATGTTTAGCCTTCTGCTTCTCATGGCATAATATTGTGTATATTTTTAATTGCGTTGTTGGTAGGTACGTACTTGGAACACTCATATATTATGTGAATTATTTTCTTCCCCCCAAATTTTTTAAATGGTTGAATTTTATTTGTTATTTTAATGCTAATCAGTATTTCTTTTATGTTATTATTTTCATATAAGTATGTGTGTATGAAAGAAAAACAAACCTGGAAAAATTGTTATTACCTATTCATTTTTATTTTATTCTTTTGCTTTTATTTTTCTGCTTTTCATTTTGGTTTATTTTATTCCGTTACTGTAAAGAGTTACGCTTAACGTATTATGTAATTATACCACTAACTTCATATTAAAATTCACAGATGCGGTTAACTGAGAAAATAACAAAGTAAAAATAGAAAGAGAGAAAAAACAAAAGAAACAAACAAAAATTAGATTCACAGGATTATTAAACTTTATGATGAACGCGAGTATGTAAAGCAAAAAAACAAAATACTCGTATAAGAGGGAGAAAACACGAACAAAAAAAATTAAATTAAACCAAAACCAGAGAGTAAAAGCAAGTGCTTTGGTATATAAAAACACAAAAAATAACAGGCCGACAGCAATATCAGAACAGCAATAAGTAATAACATGTATAAAATAATATTTAATTGTATTTAATGAAGACCACACACAATTAAATATACATACTTACATATATAAATATGATATGTGTCAGTATGTAAGTATGTTTAAGAGAGGGATTTTATAACAAAAAAAAAAAAAAAGAACCACAAATCGTCATCCGCAAGCTGGTAATAATTAAAAAAGTTGACTATTTTCGGCTACCCTTAGCACAGTTTTAAAATTAATTTTTGTTTTTTTTTTTATTTTTGCCACACATCGCTTTCGGCTGAGTCTATTTAAAATGAAATTAAATAAATAAATTTTATTTCTTTTTTTTTTTTTTTTACAAAATTTTTGTTTTTTTTTCTCAATTCTGTTCTGTTTGCTTTTCTCTCTGCTGCTCTTGACACTTTCTACAATAAATTTTGTGTTAATTTCACTGTTGCTAGCAATTTGGAGTTTTTTTTGTTTATTATTCCCAATAATTTTTGAGTCTTATGTTATGATGGGGAGCCAAGCACAAAGTTAAAATTTTATCACGCGGATGAAATTAACCTTGTTCTATATTTAATTTTTTTTTAATATTAATTTTATTAATTTAAATTGTAATTGGAACATGAAAATATTTTAGCTTAAAAAATGTTATTAATATTTTTAATAATTCTTTTTTTGTGACCGCAAGATCATATTAAAAAATATAATTATTTTTATTAAAAAACAAAAGAATTTTAATGAATCGAGATGAAGGTTTTGAGGTACGTGTGTGTTGTATTGTATATTGTATTGTATTGTTTGGGCAGTACTGTTAGTATTAAGTTTGGCTCTTAAAGAAATACCTGTATAGAATTGAGTATATTGCAGCTAGTATTACAGCTGCAATTCCGTTCAAGTACAACGTCATTTAAATATTAAAAAATCTTTGCCTGGATGCCAATTTTTATCGGAACTCGTTAAAATTGAAAAAAATTTCTGTGTGGATTTCCGCTTTGATCGAAACCCGTTAAAACTGGAAAAAATGTCTGTCTGGAACGCTATTTTAATGATAATTATTATTTCAGAATATTTTATATATAAAACTACTAAAATTAGAAACTTAAAGCATTCATTACTCTGCAATATTCGTTTAAATTTCATTTAAAATTTTTAAACTTTAAAAAACTGGATTTTATATATTTAATACTTATAATAGTTGAATAGAAAATAAAATCTAGAAGACATTGAATTAAAAATTTTAATTTTTGGTTTGAATTTCAAGAAAATTTTAAATTTATTTAAATTATTTCGGATTGCACTAGTGCCCTATAATAAAATAAATATTTATTTAAAAAATTCTTCAAGGATATTTTTGGTACTTTAATCTTTAAAATTTTTCCAAAAAAACAAAAAATTTTCAAAAGTAATATCGTATACTCAATTCTTATCGGTTTGCAATAAGGCCTTAAAATATTGTAATAAATGTAAGTGATATGTTTTGATTATTACATATGCAATAAATACATACATACTTACTTCCTAATTAACAACTTTAATTCAAAACCAAATATAAAGTTACTTTCAAAAATGGTATTCACACATATTAACCAAAACTAAATGGTAGTCACCGCATGTTAGTAACTTTCGTTTGTAATTGTTTTCAAAAATGTTAATAAAGATATTTTAACAATGCCATGTAAGTAAGGTATACTGCAAGAAAAAGTTAACCGTGCAATATTTTTTGTTAAAAGCCGTAGTACAAATAAAGGTTTAATAACTTGTTAAAGTGACCGGCTTGAAAAAATTGGTTGCAATAGCTTAATAATTTTATTTCTTAAAAGATATAACAAGCTCAAAGATGTAGCTCATCATTTTGAGCAATGTATGGCATTACTCAAATGGATGAGCGAAATTTTTGAATTTTGTGCATATATTGTGATATTAGCAGATTAAAGTTATAAAAATTTAATTTACTTTGTTAAACTTTAACACTCTTTATAAGATTTGGAGTATGACTACTCTCATAATTCAAATTTTATTGACAAATACCTTATAGTAACGTTGCAATACTAATAGTAATATACTTAGTACTATTTCTAGATATTTTTTAAAATTATAAATATTTTATTTATTCTAGCAAACTTATTTAATTTTAGGTAAAAATATAAACTAGGTTTTGTGGTTTCCGAAGTTTAAAAGCAATATCAAAATATAAGATATGAGAAGGATGAATCAAATCACTTAATTTACGTATATATTTCGTACATGTACGGCAGATAATGCACTTGTACAAAGTTTTTTGTTCGTGCTTGGCTGATAAGTTAAAGATAATTTTCAGATTAGTGTTTTCATGTTAGTTTTAATAAAAAAAATGTAATAAATTCTTATTAGATTTTTTTCAGATAATTTGCTTACTAATATTGTTTAGAAAACTTATAGCTCAATTTTTTTCATATTATTTTGAATAGCAGAAAAATTAATCAATTCTTTTTAGTATTATTTAAAAATCACGTTAAATATGCAAAAAATTTTTATATTTGCAGAGTTCCAAACTTTTTTGGCGAAATCACTAGGAGTCTATATGTAGGCTATATACGGTTCCACAAAGCACTTATAGTTTAAGACCACTTCAGGCAGAACATAATGCTACTGCCAATCTATAAAATGGTAGATGCTCACCATGGCGGTGGTTCCGTTTCTAAGATATGGAGCAGTGGCATACTATATTGAAAATCTAAAAAAGCATGTAACGAAAAAAAAAATGTTATGTCCGCCAGTCTAAGATATGGAGCAGTGGTATATTTTAGAACGACTAGGAAGAATTTGGAACGATTGCAAAGACTCGCATGCGTCTGCAATACGGCGACTATAAGAACGTGCCCAACTGCGGCAATTAAGGTGATTTTGAGACTAACTCCTTCGTACGTTGTTGTTGAGATGGCTGCCACTCTGAAATTGGGAATAAATGTAGTTGAAATGATCAGAAATCGCGATCGTCTTGTCAGAAAGGCTTCCCACCTGGTACTGACTAAGGGCAACAAAAAGTAAATTCTACGAAACTTATGGGAACGTTCGGAGCGACTCTCCTGCCTAGGTGCACACCATAGAATTGTGTTTAAGTTGCCATTAGAACGCCTAATTCATGTTTTATATCCTCCGCGGCAAAATTGAGCTGTCTTGAGAAACTCCATGAATTCAGTAAGCGCAAGCGAATCACTTTGTGTTGATATTGTTTTTATTCCGCTTCGCTACTTGAATATTTTAATTTGAAAAAACAAATTTATTTTTAAACTTACAAATTTGACATGAATTCTACACATTGACTTTTTATATTTTATACATAGTTTATGCACTACATAGAATTAACCATATATTTAATATGGACAAAAAATTTATTGGAGTATAAAAATTTTTGTTACCAATATGCCAAATCAAGCATATGTGAAATAAGGTTTTGTTGGTTAAAATTATTATACGTATATTTCAATGTATGTATATCTCTAACTTCTATATACGTGTGTGCATAATTCATAAAACGTGCATTGGTACATGTGCATGTAAATTGTTATGAACTTTATTTCCAAAAAAAATTAAAATATTTTAATTTTTCTATTCAAAAAAACAAAAAATATTAAAAACCACATGTTTAGGTTTTATACATAAAATTTAATTTTTGGTATAGAATTAACAGTAAATTGGAAGGAGGAGTTATAAAAATACCTAATAATTATTTTCTAAATTAATTTATTAATCAAATTTTAAGTATTGTTTGGGTAATATTAAAATGTTGCATGTACACGTGTATTGGTGCTTATGGACGTTCGCATATTTAATTTTGCTTATAACTACAATGTTGTTTTATGATTTTGAGGTTAGATTTTAATCATGTAGGAAATTTAGAGAATTATTGTCGCTTTAGTGAGAGAAATTTGAAACTTTGTTGTTTTACACAAAATTTTAATTTGAAATTTAAAGCGATTTAACTTATTTCCCTCTCATTAATTTAACATTTTGCTAACAAAGAGAATTGTAAAAAATTATCATCATCCTGAAGTCAGCCTTTTCAACTATTTCATCAGTAATCTTTGAAACATAGAGCTATTAAAAGAAACCATGAAAAATTCTGAATATTTTGGCACTCTCGTCATTATTCTCATAAATACAATTAAAATATGAAAATGTTGAAATTAGTTCAGTTCAATTTAGAGCTATGCTTTTTCATGACCATTCAAACACTTTCATTTAAACTGGGGAGGCCCAATAAAAATTTTACTCAGTCCTTTAATTTCTACAACTTTCTTCATCATAGAAATTTTCAAAATACTTCCTTTGTCCGGAAAAATTTATACTTATTCCAGCCGGTATTTATTTTTTTTTAAAAAAATTTTATAAAAAAAAATACAAATAAATATTTATAATTCTACACCGATATTTTATTTTTTTTTCAAATAATTTTAATATCTACTATCATTTAACCTTCTTAACAAAGCCTTAAGATATAAATTCTTTTAAACCTAGCACATACACATATTATACACATGTACAGATTAATATCAACTCATAAAAAATATCCTTATAAATAAATTTCGAAAACGAGATGCATTATTTCCGTATCCAACAAACGGTACGGCCAACAACAACAATAAGATAAAAGGAATAAAATTAAAAAAAAAAATTGATAATAATTCTTTCTATAAATGAACTTTCGGATCAAATTCACAGAGAAAAACCATATAGAGAAAGAAAACAAAAACCAAAACAATGAAATTTTTTTTTCAGTTAACTAGTTTTACAAATCATAATATATGAGTAATGCTTCATATATTTCATAACTATATTGAAAATCTAAAAAAGCATGTTAAGAAAAAAAAATGTTATGCCCGCCAGTCAAATAAATAGATTATCCATAAATCACGACATTGCATACTTATAGCTAGTATAAAGGCGAAAAAAGAAACTTTCTTGAAAATATTGAAGAAATAAGGAAAAAATTTAACTTAAAAATTAATGACGTAGGTAGGGGTATATGTATACCTTATGAAAGTTAAGGAAATCGTTAAGGAAAACTGTAAAAGGTATTCCTGTATTCCTTTATCTTTTCATTTTTTTTGTGTTTTGGTATTCTTGTAAATTCACCAGACATCATAAAAGTATCAATAAACTCAATATACTTATATACACTGAGAAATATTTTTTCTTTATTAAGATTTTTTTTTTAATTTTTTTCGATTTCTCAGAATTTTATTGAAGCATACACAATTCAATTTAAAGAAATGCCTTCAGCTCATAAGTTCAATGTTCATTATATTACTTTATTACCCTTTATAATATAACTTACAAAGTATATAGTAATCTAGAAAGGTCTATTGAGCATTACATAATATGACCATTTTCCATAACATAACAATATTTTGCAAAGTGCAATGATATGTTGCGAGCGCAATATATAAATATCTATATAGGCGCACGTATTAGAGACTCAATCGTGTTTGCCTCTAAACGTTTTCCATATTTAAACTTATTTAAGTTTCATGCTTTCATATTCTAACTATATACTCTATATAGGATGGTATAACAATTTCATATCATATGAGTTCTTTTATATTTATATATGAGTTTCATTCCCCCCTTATAACTTATCCGTAAAATTATCATTTTTACATCATTATGGAATTTTTGAATTATATTGCCGTGTATATAGTTTGTATGAAATATAAGTAATATTAAGGATTCGTAATCAATGTCTGAAATTTGTACACGTACTTAATAATAATAAGAATGGAATGTGAATTTTTTTTTTTTTGTATAAATGAGCATATGTGCTTATAATTACAATTTTATAAAAATTTTTTTCGTATCCTTTCACGTTTCGTATGTGTAGAAGAGAAATCGTCTGCAATAAGAATTTTTTTTATCCTTTTGATTTAATCATTTATTGGAGAGTAATACAAAAATGTATGCATTCCAAAAAGTTTTCAAAGATTTTCATTTTCTTCATAAACCTTACTTATAATAAAGGTCTTTGATATAGTCAAGAATCAGTAAAATTGGGAAGCGATGATTAGCGAGACGAAAAGACATAATGAATATCTATCGCTTTTCTTTGTGAATTTCCACGCACCAACGCTCAGAAAAGTCGCACAAAATTTGGAGTTTCAGCAATTCAATACATTCGAAATTCAATGCATCTTGGATTCGAAGTTCGACCCCGTATACTTAACCTGAAATTTTTTTTCGATTCAGCTACATTTGATGCAATTTTAAAAAAAACTTTTGATTCGATTTGCCTTAAATCAATAGGTTATATCGTAAATTAAATATTAAGTATCGGAACTGTTTTGCTACATTTTTCCTATTCGGTAGAGGGCAGTCTTACTGGGTTGTTAGAAATCGCATAATTAATGTAATGAACTTCGCATTAAAATCGAGTTCTATCGGTTTGTATCGGTTGTACAAATAACGTCTGTATAAAAAAATACACTGACTTTTTATGTGCTCTCTTCTTTCCAAAATTCCCTTCCTCCTAAATTATGAATTAGTACTGATATTAGATGATATAGATTTATAAGATATTTAAACAAAAACTTCATATTTTCATCCAGTTTTTTTCTTATAATCAGCCGGAAAACAGTCAATACCTTAGGATTTGCATTGTCCAAAGTAATTCTTTCTTTTTTGGTGTGCCAAGTAAATAGTTGTAACATCATAAATACACAATAATATTGAATAATTTATTGTATGTCGATATTTTTCGAATATCGATTCTATTATTTTAGATATTCTCTATCTCATTTTATCTCAATTTTGGAACACATTTATTATAATACATCTGAATGGATAAGGAAAATGATAATCTTTGATATAGCAGTGAAAGAAGGGGGAAGGGGAGTGGGGACGCTATATTCTTACATACAATAAAAGAAATTATTTTGGAAAATTGAAATAAAGCGTAAAAATATACTAAAAAAATTTCCAATATTTTCAAAAGAAATAAAAAAAAAAATCATATTTAAAATTTATGTTCCCATTATTATACCCGTACGAACGTATGTTCGAAGGGTATACTAAATTTGCCTTACCGTTTGTAACGCTAAGAAATAACGGTGTTAGATATAGACTCAAGTGTATGTTTTTGATCAGCGTCAAATTCTGAGTTGATTTAGCTTTGTCTGTCCGTCCGTCCGTCCGTCCGTCCGTCCGTCCGTCCGTCAGTCCGTCCGTCCGAACGATAACTCAAAAACTAATTGAGCTAAGTTCACCAAATTTTCACAAATGATTTATTGTAGTAAGTGCCAGAACCCTATTTAAATTGGACATGATCGGGGGGGGGGGGGGGATATCTCAGAAACTATAAAAGTTATGGTATTGAAATTTCACACAAACGAATATATTAATAGGGCCAATGTGTCACATAAAAGTAGTTGAAATTACTTGGCTCCTTCTGGTACCTGCCATACAACTTCAAAAGTTATTTGACTATATTTCAGAAACTATTAAAGCTATGGTATTGAAATTTCACACAAGTGAATATATTAGTAGGGCCGATGTGCTTGATAAAATTCGCTAAAATTTCTTGGCTCTTTCTGGTACCTGCCATACAACTTCAAAAATTATTTGGCTATATTTCAGAAACTATTAAAGCTATGGTATTGAAATTTCATACAAACGAATATATTAATAGGGCCAATGTGTCACATAAAATTAGTTGAAATTACTTGGCTCCTTCTGGTACCTGCCATACAACTTCAAAAGTTATTTGACTATATTTCAGAAACTATTAAAGCTATGGCATTAAAATTTCACACAAGTGAATTGATTAGTAGGGCCGATGTGCTTGATAAAATTCGCTAAAATTTCTTGGCTCTTTCTGGTAGCTGCCATACAACATCAATAGTAGTTTGGCACAACCAGTATTTTGAATAACACATAGTACTGAAATTTTGCATAAATTAATATGGTAATACGGCAACTTAAAGTCATAGTCTGCCCCATAGTTAGTTATGGCACATTAGTTATTCGCACATAGGATAACAAATTCGTACGGGTATCACAGAGTTGACAAGGTCAACTCTATTTTTTTTCTCGTTTTCTTTAAAAAACATTGAAAAACCAACAAAAAAAATAAAAATTTTTTGCTGAAATAGAAACAATTTTCAATGCACACTTAGAATTACATTGTGGCTTTCATTTATAACTATTAAAGATAACCTTAATTTTTTATTATTATCCCGTTTTATAAATGCCGCTACATATATTCACATACACATACATGCATTTCAAATGTACACCATAAAATTTTCTCTTGTTGAATTTTTTTTTTGGTGAATTTTCTATTCTTTTTTCGCCGGGTTTGTCTTCCTCAATATAATAGAGTTCATTCCGTTCTCAATATTGTTAACAAAAAAAAAAATCTTATACATCCTAGTTAACGAAAATAGCTTTATCGACATGGACTGCACATATCATACACACATATACATACTTACATATGTTGATATAATTGAACATTATGAATTCATTTGAAGAAATTTTTATGATGTTCTATATAATGACCTAGGGCTAGTTCATAACAAATAGTACTTTTCAATAGCTACATAATATAAAAACGAAGGAAAAAAAGTATTAAAATCAAAATGTAGCGAATTCAACTGAAAGAAAGTGGTAGAAAAACAAAGAAAATAAAAAACGAAAAAAGAAAATATAAGAAAAACTTACATTCAGTTCATAAAAATGTCGAATAATGGCCTATTGAATTGGATACATGCCAGCTCAAAAAAAAAAAAAAGAAAAATCAAAAACAAGAAAAAAAAAGAAAATAAGAAATTTAAAGACCAAACGAGCCACCAACCAACGAACTAAATATATTTTGCTAATCATAACTGTTGTAGTATGCCTGTTATATAGTTATAAGTGGAAAACTGGTGTTCCTTGTAGATTAAGAATTGGTGCCATTCATACCGACTTAATCGCAGCAGAGCTTAATATTTGCAGTTTTTGAACAAAACATCCAAAACAAAATGGTTGAATTTTATCGAAGATTGGAAAAGATTCCTCAAAAAGACCGATAATATCTTGGATAAGATGCCTGTAATCGTTTGCTTGATGATGTCTTGTTCTCGATATGGGAGTAGCAAAATGGAATATTTATGCTAACTAATGGTGCATTTGATCAGGTACACCGTTGACATTAATCAACCAATCAATTTACAGCTCAAAGAACGAAGAAGTTAGATTGGATAACAATAGACAACAGAATTTAGACTTGCTCAGCATACTCATTTGATTTTTGAAGACAATGAAAATGAGATAGGAGAGTGAAATATGTCATCTTTTCGTGGCTCAAAATTAATGTAGTAAAAAGAGAAAAAGGACAGTGGTAATGGCCAAGAAATTGCACTGATCAAAGAAAATTTCTTGTCTTTGGTCTTTAAATAGCACTAATGAAAATAATTTCTGACAACCGATTTTAAAATTGTACCAGAGGCAGACTCCAGAGGCTTAAAATTAATTTTTTTGGTAATAACTGAACTGATGTAAATTATTTTCCTATTAAAGTGAAGAATTTTTATAATTCCTAAAAGAAATGTTAATTTGTGCTTGGAATTTGAAATTTATAGACAATCTATGACTGAAGAATTATTAAAAAATTTATGTTACAAAATATCTGCTTATAACCACATTAATTAATTATATGTAATTCCTATAAAATTGTCAAGGAGGAAGAAAGAAAGGAATTCCGTACTGCTTTCAAGCATACAAAAATGATATGAAAGCAGCTGCTACTATCATTATCAACATTTGGTTAAATTAAAATATTGTGTTTTTTTTTTTGACTTCTTGTTGAAAAATTGGATATTTTGTCGATGTTAATATGCAATATGTGTAAAATTTTGGATTTTTTGAAACTGAATGCATATAGTTGGTTGAATTATCATTAATTTTTTTTTTTTTTGTTTTCATCCTCCCTCAAAACCCCTTTTTGAAATTCCAATTCAATATTTTCTGCTTCTGAAAATTTTCCATTGGGAAAATTTATTTTAAAAGCGAAGAAAATAAATAAATTAAATTGAAATTGCAAAAAATTGTAAGTAATTGAAAAAAAAAAAAAATTAATAGGAGAGAAATAAAACTCGCTATTATATGTTACGACAGTAGAGGCGAATATACGATGGGAATATGAATTATGAAGTCAGATGAACATAAATGGAATTTTAATTTCTATAGAAACAAAAAGATGAAAAATAAAAATAGTAAATGAAAAGAATAGAGTTTTATAAAAAGGATTTATTTTAATTAGATATCCGAATATACAGATGTATGTACCTATATGTAGGACGGTTGATTAAGAAAAATGCAATTTATTACAGTGAAAAAGTAGTATGTAAATGTATGTGAGAAATAGGGGATTTAACGGAGTAAGGAATTTAACAAATTTTTCAAATTGCTTATTATTAAATTTATGACTTTAAAGCTTGCAGTACGCAGTTGGTTCTTTTAAATTTTTATGCATTTCGAAGACAATTAATAATTTACTAGAGGATGCTATAATATGCATCGATTATCATCGATTGAATCAAGCACGGTCATCAAATAACCACCCGCAATTTGTATTTTTGTAATTAATATTTAGATAATTTATTCAATGTATTCATATCCCTTATAAAATATCCTTTAAACACGAAACTATGCCATTTATTCTTAAAAGAGGCTCAATTCAGGTAGTGGCTTTTTAAATGGATTGGGAAATTTTGCCAGTTAATCATAATTTTCTTTATTTTTCAGAAAATTTCGTCTCAAACAGAGTACTTATACGACATATAAGTACATATGAGAAGTTGGACTGCATGATCACATATTTTTATTTGTTTGTAATTATGTGGTCTAAGTCCTGAACTTCAATAGTTTCGATAATTTTAAATTACTCTACTGATGTTTTCTCTTGCAAATACACAATATACGAGTACTTATTTATATTCATATTGCTACCTTTTATTTACTTCCTCTTTATTCTATAATATTTCTTATGTAGCGATTTCCGATTTATGTAATTATATTTGAACCCACACATTAAACTATAAGAAGAAAACAATGAAAACCTGTCAATCAATTAAGTTTGCATTAATATCAAAAACTATATACGATATACACAACGGCTGTCAATCAGTATAAATTTTTACATTACTTTATTTGATGACTTGCTATTGAGTCATGACGTTTTTCCTTCTCAATCATGTCATATACACATATACCACTAATACATACATTTGTTTGCGTATCATTAATAATAGCCAATTTTCTATAATCAAGTATAATAATTACAACTACACACATAAAACTTAAACCATATTTGAAATTTTATAATAATTTTTTAAAAAAAAATTATTTAATTAATTTAATTGGTTAATTTTCTTTCAATCAATCATTTATTATTATTACCCATTCATGTATGTAAGTATACACAAATTACAAATATTACCAATATTAAACGTCCCATATGGTGTGCATTCAACATTTTTCAAATTAGTAAACCAACAAAATTATATAACCACACATATCTATGACTCCCGCTCATATAAACTATTTGACTCCCGTTCTCCTTATTAAAATAAAATAATTAAAAAAAAAAAAAATAATAGTTTAGAAAACAACACCATTAAGTATGAGATAACAACAGCAAAAAAAAAAAATTTAAACGCCGACATAATAAAAAAAAAATTCCGTCATTTTTTAACCGTTTAATGCGCCATTTAATGACCATCATTACAACAATCATTACCAATCATTTAATAATAAATCGATTCGGTCACGTTAACTAAATAAAGGTTATAAAATTGTTTTGAAACTTGTACTTTATTAATCGATCTCTTTCTTATTGTGATTGTTTTTTTTTTTTTTTTTTGCTTTTTTGCCTTGATTTCCAATTTTTTCGTTTTTCATTTAAGAAAACAACATGCAATACTCAATTTGATACTCATATAATGCTAACAAATAATATTATCAAGAGTTTTTCAATAAGTGCTAAACAAAACGTGTTCCATTGCGTACACTTTTAAGATTTTGTGTGGCAATACTATTTGGAAGAATGTAACTCTAGTTCTGCAACGAACAATATTATGGTCGACAAGTCATTTACGAGTTTGGTGTGCAAGAAGATGTGACCTAAAAATGACTGTCTAGAGTAAATAGGACATCAATCATTGCAAATTCGGAGAGCTCATGAAACATTCAAAATTTTTTGTGTAATCCATGGAAAAGTTGTGGCAATTCTAAAAGATTGAATGTTAATCACTTTGATAATGATGCATACTATTTTAAAATCTGCGAATGTATTCTATACAATTAGACGCTCATGAAATGAAAACCGATGATCAAGTTCAAAGTATCGTCCACGAGACTTCCTCATGTATAACTTTGCTTTGCGACTCCCAATTT
Organism: Condylostylus longicornis; assembly: GCF_029603195.1. Lineage (NCBI taxonomy): Eukaryota > Metazoa > Arthropoda > Insecta > Diptera > Dolichopodidae > Condylostylus > Condylostylus longicornis. The sequence goes on along the minus strand of NW_026578052.1, from coordinate 784,028 downwards.
TGCTTTAATTATTGTTAGATTTTACTACTGAGGTTCATATATTTGACAATTATGAGGAACAAAATATTATGTTTGATACCGATTGTTTTCATATATTAGACATAGACGAAGAGAGAGAGGGAGAGAAGAGAGACTATTTTTATTTAAATATTCCAATAAGAGAAAAGATTGAAAAGCACTGACCCTATAATCTTACTTAGATATTGAGTACATCATTTTTAATTGAAAATCGGTTTCTTCTTATTGAACAAACTCATAACTTGTAAGTATGTAGCATGTGTATGTATGTATATATAATAAACACAAAATAATTATTTTATTTCATGTTATTTTTTTTTTTTTTTTTGGTTACCATTACGTACAATATTACAAACGCGTTTTAAGATTTTTTCTTGTCATGCTTTTATTGTGTTGAATTGAAAATGTTTACAGCAATTATAACGCATACTTTAACTCAATAACAATGTAATATCGGAAAAGATCAAACAAAAAAAAAAATCGTAAACGAAAAATTAAGTGAGCACCGTTCACTTATAGTTACATATACACACATATGAGATCGGCTTGTATGCGATCGTTGAAACAAAAAAATTTTAATGGAAAAACGCATTATGCATTTTTTTTTCTGCTTCAATATTGATTGGAAACAAGTGTAACATTAATATTTTTAAATCAATTTATTTGTCTGTTGCAAATTAAGGGCAATTTTGTCAAAAGAAAAGAAACTAAAAACAAAAAATAATTTTGAATTCATAATAATATTGGACATGAGAAGCGTATATCGAAACCCTTAATTTTTTGATCGAGGGGTCAATAAGTAAAATAAAGTTTATATTGAGGAATAAAGTTTTGCGACAAATTTCGTTTTAATACATTGAAAATATAAAAAAAACCGAACGTATTATTTCCATTTTTCACATCCTTCAATTTTGTCTCTTGGATATACGATACCCCTTCATATAATCCTAAAAATACCAATTTTTAGTTTTGCTATAACATATGGTTTCTGCATAAGGGAGTTGCAATTCTGGCGTTCCAAGGAAGTCAATTAATTCTTCCGACCCCCGTCCTCCTTTTTTCATTCATTAGATATAGCAAATATAGCAATAGAGGATGTTACTTCTCTAATCATAAAGAGCATTTGCAATGCCGAATTTCAACCCAATGCTGATTGCAAATAAGCTTCTGTGGCGCTATCAGTAACTTTTTCGATGCTTTGAGCATAAATAGCACCTTCGTATCGAAATTTACCAGATCTATCGGTATCTGGCGCCAAGGGTTTATTTGTTGTATCTATTTGCGATTCTAATTTGTATCCCAGCATATACTGTCTATTCTACTTCTAGGGGTAAAATTTTTAATGATTATTTTAAGACTAACTTTTCTGCAAGATTTGAAGACATTTAGTGCGGCTATCTGTTTTCCTTTCATTATTAGGATTTGATTCTAAATAAATGGCATAAGCAGCTGATTGAGCAACATCTAATATATTAAACAAGAAGACCAATTGGGTCACCGATTTATCGACCTTTAATTTATTCACACATCACTTTGTCCTTATACATATATTTATCTCATGTGACTTAACTTTTCATAAGAACATTTAATAAAGCCAAGTTTCCTTAATTATATTTACTCTTATAAGTTTAGAACAATTATTCCGCTCGCAGGTAAAATGGGAAAATATTAAAATTAAGCTTTAAAATCGAAAAACATACCCGGCTGAGCTGGCATCAACGGTAGGGTTAATATTTATTAGTTTATCAGCTTGTTTACCGCATATTTCTCTCTAAATTTTATTTTGTAACTGTAAATGAATATTTGAATTGTGTTGTTTGAATTAAATATAATAAATAAATAAATGAATAAATTATAAACATTAATCTTTAAAGATTGTCCAAAAGATCACTCTATTTTTATTTGTGTACATATCAGCTTTCATGGAATATATTGATTATATAATCTTAGACACCTCCCTCTCCGATACTATAACAATTCGCAGTTTTTTTTTTCGTAATGAAAACTAATTATACTCTTAACATCTTTTGTCCCCCATTTGGTAAATAACTCCTCCTTTAAAAGGCAATCAATCACTATTTTGTTGATTACTACTTAGATAGCATAAAATATAAATGTGTTTTATAAATGAAAAACTAATTATTAACTTGTTCTACACAATAAGTGATCATTATTCATAATAAAATAAAAAAAAACTTTTAATATATTAATTAAATATTATGAAGAAAAAAAATCCAATCAAAACCAAACTATAATAACCATTGTTGCATACTAAAATATAATATTATAGAAAAATTATTGCAAAACTAGAAATTCTTTTGTGTTAACAAAAAATTTTATAGCTGCTACCTATTTTTTATAATTTCGTATTCCAATATTTTATTAAATCAAATAAGGTAAGATATACATACACACATATTTATACAAGTTACCCGATATTAATAAAAGTGATTACTATGCGAATTAAATTAGAAGTGAAATGAACAAAAGTGAATGTATTTTTAAAAAAAAAAAATATACGCGTCTTGAAAAAAAAAAAATAGTGTCTGGAACGTGGTTTGCAAAAAAAAAAAACAAAAAAATTTTAATAACATTTTGGTTTATCACAAAATGCTGTGTTGTCTGATTAACAATTTTAAACGCCCACCATATGGGTGGTATTTGTTTTATTATTAAACATAAAGGAAATTATGAAAATAATATTCTTTGCGGCAGCAATTGTGAATAAGATGTCATCGTAAATTGAATAATGGAATTTATAATTTATATTGTGTCTAGTGTGTTATTCATTTCGTACGTATACGAGTACAACTATTCCGCGTATATAAGGTAATAAAACGTAATACAAGACTAAAATTTCTTATAAATTTCATAATTATTAATGTGATTGTTACGGGAATAGATGTTGAAGGTATACTAATGTAGTTGATTAATATGCATTTTAAGAATAAATGAATAGTTACATAATTAATGTTTAGAATTTGAATTATGAAATTAATTTTAAATATTTTCGAACACAATGAATTTTAATTAAATATTTTTATCTTTATTATAAGTGTAAATTGTAAAAATGCCTATATATAGGCATGAAGTAATTGAGTTGGCAAAACGAAAAAATTGTAATCGAACATTGATAACAAGTGTAAATTCTTGAAGTCACAAGAATTCGGTTTGATATATTTTATTATACTTTAGAAACAAGCTCGGAAATTGAGAATTTTTGGCTCAAGAAGAGATATGACAAGATATCCCATATGAGATAGAACAAGAAAATATTTTTTTATTTTTGATTCTAGGAATTTAATTGGCTCATGTCACATTACAGTTGCTTGTGGGATACATGAAAATAGCATTTTTTTACAGTCTCTGAAATTTTTTGAACCTTATATAAAGATTTCAAATTTTCAATTGCAAACGAAGGCTAAAACAGGAGTTAATGATATTTAACGTCAATTATTACATTTGGAAGGCTTATCAATAATCAAGTCAATTTTTCAATTGATATACTCGTAGTAATTAAAACAAGACCCAGTCATAAAATTACCGAATTATAATTATGGTTTGCAAATATTACGATCCATGTACAGTTTTATGTCCCACTAATTAAGTTAAATAAAAATCCAATTTAATTATAGTAATTAACGATAAAAACGTATTTTTTTACAATTATGGTAGTAAAACGAGAAATTTGTTAGTAACTGTAGTGTCGTATTGCCAGTAATAACTTTGAACCTAACAACTTCCACCGATATTACAGGCTATTATACCATTCGCTCGCAAATCATACCGTTCTGCAGCCATTTGATTTCGTTCGGCGGATTGAATTTCTATCTAAATCTAGGAGTCTTTAAATTTTCTATAATTTTGAATTAAGTTCTATAACTTAAACTTTCTATATTGTAAGATTTATTAAATCTTATTTCAAAAGTAAGAATAACTAACAATTTCTATCTTCTGTAAAAGTAAGTTTAAAAATTTTATTTTAATAAATTTCACCATTTAAATTTTCATTTATAAATAAGAAATTTAATTCAATTACTCGATGAGAAACCAAAAAAAAAAAGTTTTTACCTATTCTACTAATTTTATGCATACGAGTATAAGACTTCCTAAGATTTTCATTTAACACAATCTTTTTCACTTGATCTATGCAAAATTTCATTATTTCTTAATAAATAGAAAGAGTTGTCCTACTTATTAAAGTTGAAAAGAAAACACTCTATTGAATACACTTAAAACTATTATTAAAATGAATAAATCCAAAAGAAAAGAAGCACAAGAAAAGCACACAACGAACAAAATTAATTTCTCTACAAACTCATAATTTAAAGAAATGAAATTTTATACCGTGTCATTAAGAAGCAAAACAGCAAATCAAAAACAAAACCTTCTTAAATCAACAATTCAACTTCTTTAACCGCCAAGATAATAAAGTAATAACAGTTTCAAGGAATTTTTTTTTTTTTGTAACAAAAAAAAAAAAAAATTAACCAACAAATTGAAAGGAAATAAAATAATTTCAAGCTTCAATATTGTTAAGGTGAATGCATGAACAATTGCAGTATTAAATTGTAAAAGAGAAAAATAAAAAATTGCGCGCGTCTATACTATAAAAATAATTTACAATCAAACCAATTATGGAATTATAGCGCGCGCGCGCTTTTCTTATTATTATTTTTTTGTTTATATTCTTTTTATCTTTTATTAATGATTTTCTTTAATAGCTTATATAAGGTACGTTAAAATGCTAATGTATGTAACATACAAGGTGAGCACATAATTTTGTATGCGCCATGTACACAAAAATTGTTTTCTTGTATGTTACGCTTTTTTCTCTTTGCTTTTCTTTTAGAGAATTAAATTGAAATTTCCTTGACAATGATTGTATTGTAAATGTTTTCAGGTATATATAGACATAGTTTGTAATTGAGGTTGTAAAAATTGTAACTTAATGAATAATTATTGAAACTATATAGAAAGACCTAGAATGGAAAAGAACAGAAAATACTAAATAAGTGTATCAATAAATAAACGAATCTATCAACAACAGCTGTAGGACTTTGTTGTCTTAATAATAGGATACCGGATGGTGAAGTTTGTTGAAAATTTTGTTGAGAGAATGAAGCTACTTCGATGAGTATATTTTAAAAATTAATCTACAGGAGAAGAGACGTTCCCGAATGTAGTCAACCACGTTCCCAAAAGAATAGATTGTCTTGGCTTAATAACATTCCCAAACTTGTCTTGGGTTAATAGTTATTAAAGGCTTACTGGCAAATATTAAAGTTGTCTTCTTTTTAGATCTCACAAATCCTCTCCATGGGTTGCCATGTGCTGTTAGCCTATGCCGCAATTTTTAATATGAATATAATACTGAAATTTTCATAAGTAGAAAGGTCAGGTTCTGCATTGAGAAATGGAATAATCTTATGGTGTTGAATGTGTGGCAGACACGTATTAAGTAGGAATTCGGTTGAGCAATTGTTACACGGAATTCTTCTAATTCTTCATATTAAATAAATATATTTGAAGACTTGAGTTCTAAAAAAACACGTATTTTCTTAATATCCTCGTTTTTCACCCTATTTCCCTACATTGCCTATACCTATAACATGTGCTTTATTAAGATTTTTGTGTGTCTAAAATAATTTGATAAAAATTGAGAACATATCTGCAGAAAAAGTGGGTTTTACAAGGAATTTTAAGATTTGTACAGTGATCCTCTAAAAAAAATTGTTTGAAGTATTTATAGATGTTAGTTAAAATAATGACATTACTCTCTTTCTAATTTAACCCGAACCAACAAGGTAAAACTAGATAGAGAGCTAGATTTCCAGCATCGGGGATAAAAATGTATAATGAATTACTTTTATATTCTGGTATTATTTTGGAAAAATTTCTTCGTCTCTTGTAAATTTCGTGTTGTAGCACAAATTTTTCTTTTCTACTTAAAAAAAAAAATCAAGTGAATCTTATTCTGTTTAAAGTTTTATTTTTTTTCCAGCTTTATAGCGATTGACTTTTCATCTGAACTTAATAAGTTTTAATATTATAAGTACACTCTTGATATTACACAGAAATGACATTGTAGTGAACTTTTAGTAATTTAAAATATCCTTAAAAATAGCTTTATATGAGAAGAGAACAAAAAAACAAATAAGTATGTAAAAAGAATTTTTGTTAATAATATGCAGATTGCAAAAAAAAAAATAAAGTTCCTTATTTGAATTTAAGAATTTTTCTACATTTACATGAATGTAGTAACTGTGTGAACATATTTTCATTATGTAGTTGTGTATGTACAAATTTGTGAGTGTTATACAAACGAACTTATTCTACATGAGTGTAGTAGCATATGAGTTAAAGAAGTGTGCAAACAAAAATGAAACTTAAATTGATTGCATAGAAAATAATCCTTTCTAGCTCTTTTTTCTCTCTCACTGCATTCTATATAGAACACATACGTATATATATACTTAAACATTTAAATTATATTAGAATCGTAAAGTAAAAAGGAAAAACAAATGTTAAGGAGCATTTTAATTTTGTTTTCCTAAAAATAAGCACAGAAATTAAAAAAAGAAATTTGCAAATGGAGTGTGAAAATATAGGATAATTTGTTCTATGAATCTTTTGAAATTCTCTTGAATTGCTGTAAGTCGGCTTCGGTAGTTAATTTGAAAAACATTAACATTAAAAGCATTATTAAGCATTATTACATTAATAAGCATTAAAATGCTGTTAAAGGAATTAATTTTTAATTTTCTTAGATTTCATATCGAAAAAATTAGATTTTGAAGAGAAACACATCATTTACAGTAATTTTTTTAAAAATTGCATACTTTTAGGCGATTTTTTTTCATATGCCCTAATATTTAATAATATTTATAGAAATTTCTAACAAATGCGAGTCTCTTCTCATTTAATGAAGTATAGAGTACGTGTCAAGGTCATGTACGTTTAAAGGAAGCGCAATATTCTGCACTTAATTCATTGCCTGCATTTTATTTGAAATTGATCTTAGTTTATGAGTATACACTGAAAAATTTCAAGGATACTACTGCTATTCCGGAAACGATATTTAAAATATTGTTTTTCTTTATACTTATTTTAGTTGCCAAGTAGTTAAATGCTGACATAACTGTTTTTCATAGTATAGAAAAAGATTACAATGGCATAATAGAAATTTGCATACACATCGGATGAAAGCATTGTTTAAACAAAGTTTTCTACTAGATATATAGAAGAATTTATTAAATGATTTACGATAACGAAAAATATGCTAAAAATGTTGTTTATTTTTTTTTAATTTAATATAAAAGTATTTATGTAAAATATGAAAATATTGTATAGTAAATTAGTTAAACTTTGTGTTTGTATACAACAATGTCATGATTTTAATTAGCTGGGCTGCAAGTGTTATAAAATAGAAGAAAAGAAATTTTTTGTATATGTACACATCATATTTTTTGAATGTTTATTTAGCTGCTGTTTTGCTAGGTATTGCAACAATTTATGCAAGTTTTTATAAAATTTGTTTAAGGAAATGTATAACAGTTAATTAAAACAATAATATTATAGAAATAATTAGCTATTGCTCGTTAATAAGTTATTATTTCGGAAACAGAAGGTATAATTAAATTGAATATCTGCCTAAAGGGTTAACTTAAGTTGAAATTGCTATAGAAACATGCTTTATATTATAAATACCCCTAAAAATATGTAAAATTTTCTCAAAATTTACTTATCAATATATTGTAATTGAAATTATATCACTTTTTTCTAAATAAAATTATCTTCCTGGTTATAATTATCAATTATAAATAAATGAAATTGTAATGAAAGCGCATTAATTAACATTGATATTGTAATTATTTGAATATTGCATAACTTTAGGGAATATTTAAAAAGAATATAGTTTCATTGAAATTCTTAATAATTTCGGTACCAGGGAATTTTCTTTAATATAAATTTGTAATAATTCATGTTTTTCATACCTAATTTCTAGTTAAATTAATTAATAATATTTTATAGAAATATTTATTCACCTGTAAAACCAATATATTATGTATATACCAATTATATTGATATTCTGATACGGTATATTCACACAATCTAAGTGTTACTAGTCTATGCTATGTTTATTAATATTCCAAGTGAAATTATTAAAACCTTGAAGAAATATTTGCAATTTAATTGATTTCTTAATTAAATTTTCTTGATTAATTTTTACGGCGCATAAGCACAGATATGGTCGATGTTCACCAAAATTGTAACATAAGATTTAAAAGTACCTAAACACAAGCATCAAATTTAAAAAAAATTGGTTTTCAATAATTGAATTAGCTAAATTGGTGAATGAGTTTTAAATTATATGATACAAGACCTTATTATATAAAATTTAATGCACATTTTAACAAAAATAATGTTGCTATTTATAAATTGTTGGAAATTTATTGAATTAAACTACTTAAATGGCCATTAAAATTACAATTTATAAGTCAGAGTCATACTTAAGCAAATAATTATCGTTAAATTAAATTGTTTCCATGTCAATTAATTTGAAATAATTATTATAAGTTGCTGATATTTGAGCTATTTAAAAGATATGTTAAATTATTTGATTTACTTTCGATTAATTACGAAATGTAATAAGAAATAATTGCACAGGAATTTGATAGCTTGATTTCTTCAAAAAAATTATTACTTTCGTTATTAAAATCAATATTATTGGACTTGCTTACGTAACTAGTGATTATTTGTTGGTCCAGTTTCTGGTTTTAGAAGAAAAATCATTATTTCAATAAAATTGTCGTATGTAAGACTTTATTAATTTACAGATTGAATTTTAAACTGAATAGCATTTTGAATGAAGAAACTAAAATTGCTGCCATATTTAAGTAGCAAACTTCTGTAAGGTAATAAGCCATGAATGTTATAGTATCGAAATTTATTTTTTTGGGCAATTATTAGATTATGGTGGATTATTTTTTAGACAAGCTGCGGATTATTGCTGTGTTTTGGGAAATTCATTGCTTTGAGAATTTTTCGGGCTATCAGAATTTTCATTTCTAGAAAATCGAATTAAGTAATTATTAACTTAATTTTCTGAAAATAAATATTTAATTTTCCCTTGTTTTGTTATGTGAAATGCTTGTGTTAATTTAGGAACAAAATTCATATAGAAATTTGAAAATATTTCTATCAACAATATATTAAAAAATCTTCTGCTTCATGACTTAATGATAATTATTACGCCACAACGTATGCAACAAAAAATGTGAAAGTTACTCTATGATGCATGGTTCAGAAGTTATAAGAATTTGTTCACATGCAGGAAGAATCTGGTACTTATTTTCCGCAACAGGCTTCGGATCGAAAACGAGAATAATCGAACGTCCCCCTCCTCTCTCCCAACACATACAATCTTTTGCTGGAAATTGTATGGAAATCTATAAAGCTATTTGCCTTTGAAATCTATAAAGCTATTTGCTTTTAGGAACTCTCAAGTTCAATACACTCGTAATTAGAAACAATGAAAATCAAATTTTCTATATTTATGGGAATCATAGTAAAATATCCTGAATATCAACATTCTTTAGTTCCTTTAACAATAACTTGATTCAAATTACAATATTAAAGTATTCATGACGCTATTCATGAAAAAAAACTATAGTGAGAACCTACCTTTTTTTAAAAAAATTCCAACAATTAACATTGTCCTATAGAATTTTATTCGAAAATAACATTTATTTTTGTGTAGTTGCTTAATTTCAAATTAAATTTATATTAACCCTGCTTCAACATTTCATAATAACTTTACTTGAAATTTTCAGAAAAAAAATATTTATAATGCGATTAGTAATTATTGATTTTAATTTAAATATTTATGCTGAGCCTTTATAGCCAATAGGTAAAAACTAAAACAGAATTTTAAAAAATTATTTTACTTTTATTGTAACGTATAATTTTGCCTTAAGATGTTTGAATATCGTAAATTAATTTTTAAGAATAAAATCAATAAGTTGCAAATAAATTTGAATTAATATGTTGGGGGTTAAAAAGAAAAAAAAAATTAATTTTGAATTGATTCTATTTTGAATAGATTCTATTTGAATATTTTTTTTAATAATTCTTGCAAAAACTGTATAACAATAACGTTTTTTAGAGGAATGAAAGTGCATTTTATGTATAAACAATAGTTACGATCTAAATGTGGTAATAACAGCTTTGTTTTATTGAACTGTTCATGAAAATTTTGATGTTGATCAACTTGTTTAAAAACGTTATAGAGTACGAGTATTTATCTTTCTCAATTGGAGCCCAGATATCGCAGTTATTTTGCGATTTTACTGTAATATTACTGTGATCGCAATTAGTTCCAGTATTTGTAGTAATAGTAGTAGTAGGAGTAGTAGTCTAAGTAGTACTCGTAGCAGTAGTAGAGTGGCATACAGTTCGTCCAAAAAGGGCATACACCAACTTTTATACATATCAAATATACATACACATCACAATATTAAAGAAAAAACTGTATACATTACATTTGATATTTACTTTTTATCACAGTATGCCATTTTTTCTCTTTATATTTCTTATGTTATATTTGAATTATATATTTTTTTATTCGATTTTCTAATTTAATAACATGAAAGTGGAAAAAATGAGAGGAGTGGGATATTACAGACTTATTTTGTTAAAAGGTCAGTGCACATTTAGTGGTTGTGAGAGGCATTTTTCCAGTGCAAAATGTACATTTTTGTGCACTTTGGTGTATGCCCTTTTTGGACGAACTGTATGCCACTCTCTGAAATATCCTTTAAAATTCAACAAGAAAATTTCTTTTCTTCTACATTTGACGGGAACATTAGTAGAGCAGGCAATTTCACTTTTGTTATTGTAATCTAAAACTACTTAAAGTTTGTAGAATATTTGAAAATCAAATAATTGAAAATTAATAAAATATTTCACTTTACTCAGTTTATATATTTGTGTACACGTACATTTAATGTTACACAAATTTTATTTTCGCTGTCTTTTGATTGTCTTGTATTGTATACTTGTGACATTTTTGATGTCACAAATGGTAATGCAAATTTATATTCCAATTAATTCTTCATTTACTTCATCTCAAATAGAGATACCGTCGCGGAATGGCAAAAAAAGAATAAAATATAAAAAACCATGTAAATTACATATAAAATGTTGAAGTATTTTAACTGTCTAACATTGCCATCAATTACAACAATTGACCGTAAAAGAACATAACATTTTTTTTAACAGTATACTCACGGCTTTTGAATGAAAATATAAAATAAAAGAAATATATAAAGAAAAAATATTCGAGCCATTCCAAATATGCTCTTAAAGAAGCTGATGATTGTTACTTAATTTGCCGCCGTGTTTATTTGGTTTTTTATTTTTGTGTTTTGTTGATTGTTGTTAATACAATCATGTTAACGATAGTTTTGGGGCTTGTTTTTAATATTTTTGTTTTGATTTTATTATTATGAATCTTATAGATTTTCGAGTAATTTATTGTACTTGTTGCTTTTTGATAGCTTTAGGTAATAAAATAATTTTAATTTTTTTTTTTTCGTGTCTATTGAAATTTTTATTTTATCTTATAAATGAAAGATATTAGAAGTCAGTTAATGGCTGTTTAAGAACCACATTTGAACAACAAAAGTAAGAAAATTTCCTAAAATTCGTAAATTTTTTTTGTTTCTGCAGATATTTTTATACCTAAGACAATTATAAAACCGGACAATATTAAATTTCTTGATTAAATATATATAATTGTGCAATATATGTGTTACAGTAGCAATGAGCAACGATGCCTCCATAACGAAGTTGTATTACTACAGTCTCTATCAGAACATAATTGAGCAATTGGATATTACGAGCTGAATTACATGTCGTTACTGTACTGCATCAAGTAATTCAGAAAATGACACTTTTAAACTGAATGGTTTATTAATAAATTCAGCAACTAGCACTTATAAGCTGAATTTTATTTTTATAGTGCAATACTAAAAAATTCAGCAACTGAACTTTTTAAAGCTCCATTATGTGTTAGTCGTTATTCAATAAGAATGTATGACCTGAATTATATGTATTGGTGCTTTACTACTACTCAATCCAGCAATTAAAACTTTTATACTGTATTATTACATATACAATTCAGCAATTAGTGAATATAAGCTGAATGGTGCATTAATACCATATAATTGCATTTTTATAATACCAGGGTGCATTTTCAGACAGACAGACTATCGTTATACTTGAAAATGAATGAAAAATATTCTACAATACTGACAACAAACAAACACAAAAAAAAACACAAATTAAAATTAACTACTGTTATTAAGTTTTTGTTTTCCTAAATATTTTTTAAACTATAATTTGAAGAAATAAAATGATAAAAAATAACTAAGCCTAAAGCGTTCAGGTTTTGTTGAATTTTCTATAATAAGAATTTTAAATGAATTTCCAATTATTATTAGAAGATTAGAAGATAAAACTGTTGGTATTTAGTAATTTATTGCTAAAAAAAACTTAAACAATTTTTATTTAGTTTTCATTTCAACAAATACTTAAGAATTTTATTTGTGCCTCCACAATGCAAAAGTTGGAGATAAAAGTTTATTTTTTTTTTTGCATTTTAAAAATGCAAATTATTGTAAATTAACTTTTTTGACCCTATGATTTTAGAAAAAAAATAAAATTTACTGTTAAAAGTGGGATATTGCGTTAAGACTCCGTGACATTTAATTTATCAGCTGCAAATTAAAATGTAATTAGAATGAATTCATTAATTTGTAAAACGTGATTAACAGAAATGAGTTCATTTTGTCCGACAACTAATTATTAAAGAATTTAATAAAAATGAATGCAGAAAACAAGTTGAGCTAAAATCAAATGAATAATTGCTAAATAATACCGAATTATTTCAATCAAGTATTTGATTGAAGTTGCCAACACCCATTTCTAATGTGTAGTTTTGCTTCTTAACTGCTATTATGATCCGATCATTATAACGACCATAAAATTCATTTAAGATGTTAATCATATTGTTATTAATTATTATTTTTGACCTTTTCATGTTGAACTTCTTTTTGCAACAAGGCAATTTAATAATTTATTTTTTAAAAGAATTTCAATAGTCGAATATGTTAGGTATTGTGCGGATATGCAAATCAATTTTAGAAATCAATAACATACAGTGTCCGAAAAGTGATAGATTTGCCGAATAAAATTGAGATTTCCAGTTTTCATTTTACAAACACAATTTTATTCATGAAGAGTATTGCCAGATATTCGAAACCAGAATGAATGGTAAAAGAACTGTTCTCGTTCAATTTTTATGTCAGAAACATAATATAGGAGAATTCGGAGTAAATAAAGGTTAAATCACAAATTTCGGAAAAAAATTGCTACAAAAAATTTTGTTTTCCACTTATTGGAACAAATTTTCCACACCAATGATAGTACTAGAATGATCATTAAAATATGTTTTTTTAAGTCTGTACCTGTTGGATGTGTGGAAATATAAGAAAAAATGTAAAAAGGATCGCACTCTTCAGGAAAATTATCTTTGTCAGGAAATAGTTTTGAGAAAGAGAACGGAAAAAGTAAAATCTGTTCTGTTAATTCACACGAGTCTGGTTTAATTTCTTTAAAGTTTCTAAAAGAAAGCTATAAGGGGGCCCTAATTTCAATCAATCGTTACCAAAATCCTTTAGTTGTTGAATTTTTCATTTTCACACACACAATTTTAAAGACTTAGGACTTTAATAATCAAAAACTATTTTTGCAAGTTATTAGTGTTGGAATCCCTTTATTTATTTAAAATATTAAAATTATTTAAAAATTTCTTTTAAAATTGTAAACTTTTAAAAGTTTTTGTTGGTAATTCACCATAAATTGAAAATTTTTTAAGAAAATCATATGGAATAATTTTTATTTTTGTTAGAAACCATAATTAAAATTTAAAATTTAAAATCTTTTTGACCTTTCATTAAAATAAAAATATTAGAAAATTTTGTTCAATTTAAATTCTTTTATTTAAAATTATTTAAAAACTTTAAATTATTTTCATTATGTGAGAAAATTAAATAAAGAGAAAAAATTTTTCTCTTTGAATAATTTAAAAATTATTTTGGAATTATAAAGGCGATTTTAATAATTTCAAAGGAATATAAATTCGTCCTTTGACAGAATTCTATAAATATTTTATATGGCATACATGTATGTGTTGGAATAAAACAGTTATAAAAGTCTAACTTTTAATTGTTTCTAACTCCAATTGTTTCACAAAAAGCTCCTGCTAACCTTTTCTTCTTTACGAGTAGTACAATTTCATTTGTTTGTTCATTCCAGTTAACATTTTCGTTTAAGTTTTTGCAAAGATATTAATTATAAGATTTATAATTTTCTTTAACTTGACGTTTTTGTGTAATGCTAATAAACCTATTTCTCGAGATTTGGAGAACATGAAGCATGTTTTTGAGATATTTACAGTGAATTTGTGTATGTCTATCCAAAGTTTAATGCAATACGAATCAATATTGACTAACAAATATATTTGCTATTCTATTCAATTCTAAGCTCATAGAATTACAAGCTGCTTACATAGCAAGAGAATATAGCTAGACCGATTTCCTGATATTTCGCCGTAATTTACTTCTTGCTTTTCATTTATGATGCCTGAGCTATTAGAATTAAGAATATTATTAAAGATTTTACTGTATAAATCAACAATTGTGTTATAAATTATTTTCAATACACACATATATATAAAAGCCTTTTAATAATCTCAGAGTGGAAACCATTTTGCTCTTGTTTCAGTTACAAGAATTTTTGTTCACTTTTATCGTTCCCTTGGTAAGAAAACACTATTAAAAAATTTCAAATTTTCACGATTTTATTAATATTTTATTTTATTAGCAATTCCATTTAATTTAGAGAGAGAGAAAATAATAATTGCCATGAGAATTTGCCACAAAAACAAAAATAAAAATTTAACAAAAAAAAAACACATAATCACTTGTAGTACCTGAAAAATTAAGTAATTTTGCGTTATAGAAGAGCAAAAATTTTTTTTTATTATTGTTTTGCTCTTCTTTTTTAATTATCTAAAAAATTTTAGTCTTTATAGTTTTTTATTTGATTAACGAATTCCTACGAGATTATTCCACTTTTTTTTTTGTTTTAATTATACAAGATGAATAATTAGTCATTTTTTTTTTTTTGATTTTATTCTGCTCATTGTTTACAGGTGAAATATTTTTAAAAAGTTTTTTTTTTATCAAGTGAAAAATTCACATTTTTTTCTATTCTTTTGATTTTTGTTTTCTTATACTTTTTAAATTCCAAGCAAATAAATAATTATTTTAATAATAAAAATTTAGTAAGAGAGAGAAAATATTTGTTTTTTGGTAATTTTAATTGCCTCTCTATAAACTTATGAAAGTTATTTTAATGTTAATAAAAAAAAACAGCTGTTAATTTTATTATAAATGTTATAAGAATGCGAAAAAAAATCTGTTATGTAAGTGTTTTTATTTTCTGGTAATTAAGTGAAAATATTATTGTTGAATTTAAGAATAAGACGAATTTTTTTTTCTAAAATAAGATTTCAAAATATTTTGCAAAATATTTTAATTCTGAGTCATGACAATGCGCAGTTTTAAAACATTGTGGTACTCGTAGAACAAGATGGAACCATTGGACAAAATATTCTTCAATTTTTATCAAATTACTTTTAGAAAATATTGAAAATAGCCCAGTAATTTCATGTGACTATATTGGTATTTACCTAAATGCATCGCATTTACTATAATCTGATTTATTCAGCAATACAATTTTGTTGGCTGAATAAGTCAAAATGATATTAAATCGTCAATAAGGTGCTCGTTCACTCAGTAATACAGTTTTGAGCTTCTTTTTGAATTGACTTAAACACTATATTCTCATTTTTTTTATTTTCAATTCAGCAATTACAATTCATAAGCTGAATTGTATATTAACTACAATTTTGTATATTTTTATTATGAACTGTAATTTCAATATTTTGAATAACAAAAAATTTATCCAAGTTTTCAAATACAAACCCGAATCTTGATTATTAATTTTTAAAATTGATGATGTGCCGTACTGAGGGATTAAAATCATTGAGCCTTACCTGAAAAGACAAAAATAGAGAAAATATAATTTAATAAGTGTTTAATTTTAATTTATATATCTATGGATTGATATTATATGATTAAACTAATTAATTTATTTCACATTTTATGGTGGCAATTAGGGCAACACTCTATAAGTTTACTCAAGTACCTTTATGTTTAACAGTAGAAAATTCATAATATAGAAAATGTAAATTTTCATTTTTAGCTAATTATTATTAAATAGGCACCCGCTTACAATATGAAAGAATACGTAATCAGAAAATTTAATTTCAGCCAATTAATTTTACATAAAATATGAATTTAGTTAAAGCTAATCAAAAAAATTAAAAAAATTCCTGTGAGATTAATTTTTTTTTCATGAATTATTTTACAATTACTTGTGAATCAGCTGCCGTACACAATTTAACAAAACAAGCAAAGACAAGAAAAAATTTAAAATATTTAAGCGACCTACTTCAATTTAATGCCATTAAATAAAATGTAAGATTGAATCAACTTGAAAAAAATGTGAAAGTGTTTTGAAAATTCATTTGAAATAGATTGAAACCATTGCCTTTCTTATATCATTCTTGGGATTTGAAATAAAATTAAATTTAATAAAAATTAAAACTGTCATGCTGGCCGTTCTATTTAAACTTAAGCGGGAATCTTTTCTTCAAATCATTACACAACTTCAGTATTGCCAGCACAAGTCAGCTGTAGTATTGTTTAGAACAAAGCTTACGAAAGATTTGAATATTCAGCGAGCTCATAAATTGCATTCACTTTTTGAGATTTACGATAAGACGTCAATATATACTCCTGAAAAGAATGATGAATTGAGTCGCACTTTAAAATCGCCATCACTTTTTTAAAACTTTGTTCAATTTCTTAAATTTTGCAAATAATAATTTTATGGGTGGTCACATGAGGTTCATGTGGTTACTCCCTTGTGTTTTTATGAAACAGCAATTAGTTGATTATAGACCAGCAATTAGTTGATGCCTTAAAGGCTAACGTTGTTTGTATTGATATTGGAACAACACTGCTCGAATGTGATCAAAAATTATTTGAAATTTTCTACATTAAGGATAGCTTGTCGTAATTTTGGAAAATTCCCAGCAAGAATTATCATTCAGACTGAATTCTTTCTGGAAAATTCAGATTTTATGTAACTGATGTTATAATTTAGAATTTAAAAAAGTCAAAGCTGCAATTTTGAATTTAGTTTAAAATTGTTACTAATGTAATTTTTTTTAATTAAATTTTTTTTTTTTCAAATTGTTTTTGACAAGGGTGGGTCAATTTATTTATTTTTTTTTTTAACTTAAGTTTTCTTGTACTTAAGCTTTACCATGTCATTCAAAATAAAAATCAATCAATATTAGATTTCGAACCTGTTCAGGTGTAATAAATTACTTCTTGTAAGTGTTTTTGTTATATACAAGTATGTAAGTATAACATTATAAAAGATAATTTATGTTCAGTACAAGCATTTGTATATGTGTTAATGTTTTGTACAATATGCGATGCACACAAACAATCGTTGCTTAATTTAAAATTAAGTTAATTTTTATTATGATAAATGGGTGATACACATTTTGATTACTTATACAAATAAGCAATTTATAACAAGACATACCTACATATTATATGTATGTATATAAATTAATTAAAAGGCATGTATTCACCTTGATCACACATTAAATATGTATGGGTGCTATAAATTATACATGTGCGGCGGTTGTTAATTCAATGATGAGAAATGATTAATTAAAATGTCGTGATATAAATAAAAATATAACACAAAATTTGCATGTTAATTAAAAACGATTAACTACAAATTTATTATTTTGTAAATAAATAAGGAAAAAAATTATTTTTTTTTTATTTGGTTTTTGGGTTCAAATTTGTACTTAATATGGAATAAAAGAAGGTGGATTTTAATGGTATGGAATATAAGTAAGTCAAAGGAATTTACAGTCCAGCTTCTGTTTATAAAATCTTTGAAATTTTAAAAAATTTCTGATTCGATACTTGGATCCCAAGGTCGATTTGTGATATCTGTGGTCGTACTTCCCTACACGTAACAAATTCAAGACATTGCAACACAATTATGCACGAGTATGAAGGTGTCGATTACCGAAACGCTGCGAATAAATACAAAGGAAAGTATTCTTACTATTGACAATCCAAAACTCAAGAACCGGGCCTGATTCCAGAAGGTCAGTGTTACACAGCAAGTGTAGCTATAAATTCATTTGAAGATTCATTCGAGTGACAATTAATTTCAAGTATTAAAAGCAATTATTTTTGCTTTCAAAATTTCAGGTAATTTCTTATTTTCACCAATAATCGAGCGCATTCGACAATCTTAGAACATCATTGATATTCCTTGATCGAAATGTCAGAATAATTTACTCGATCATTTGAACGCTTCTCCTATGAATCGCAGTTTTTTTTAATGTTTAATGGTAAGCTTAAAATTATTGAGATTTTACTGTAAATTTTATTAAAATGCAGGAAACAATTAAAATTTTGTAATTGTTCTTTGATGTAGTTTCTTGTACCTTTAATAATATGTACAAAAAAAAAATTTACAATAAAAAAAGGGTGTGTAATTTAAGCTCGTTTGTCAATGTTTAAATAAATTATGCGATTAATGATAATTTTGAAATTCACCTGCGGTGAGAATTTACAAATTTTTCCAAAATAAGTGACTGTTTATTTAAGAAATTAATTATTTTTTTTTTTTTTGTAAATTTTTTTTATTTAAATAATAGTTTTTTTTTTTTTTTGCTTTTACAATTTCAGACATTCAAATTGGAGGTAAACAAGTGACAAGTGACACGACAAAATATTGTTTGGAATTTGTGTATTAAAAACTTTACTTAAGGTTTGTTAATTATTTAAAGATTGAGTATAAGCAAAGATGTGATAAAATATTTTTATGCAAACATGTGCACTTATATGAAAAACGCGTCAGAATGACATAAGTCTGAAATACCATACAAAATGCCATTTTTCCCAAAAGTGCGTTTTCAATTTACCCTATAAATTTATTGACCTCATTCCATTTACCCTATAAATTTCAGTTTAATTTAGTTTAAATTTTGCCACCCTAGGTGGACACACGACGTGTCATTTATTGTAACTGAATTACTTTATAAATATGAATAGGATTTTTTTCTTGTCATAGACAAATTTTCATGTTATCTAGAGAAAACGTGAAAGACACGCAATTCTCGTGGACAAATCAAATTTTTAAATTCTTATTAAGACAATTTTCAGAATTTTAGTGCAAAACTGGAATTAGATACACGAGATTCAGTATACAAATCTGCATTTTCTTCAGAAATAATTTCTTAGTCGTGCATTTAGAATAAATTATAGAATCTAATAAGATTTAATTTAATTTAAAAGTGTAAATTAATTGAAAATAAAATATTGAATAAAAAATTTATACAATAAAATTTTGCATAGCGTGAGCCCAATTTGTCTCTCCTTTATTTTATTTTCTCATTTTGTTCTTTTTATTTAATTCCAGCCATTGTAAACATTGAAATTATATTGTTCAACTTTTTGTATAAAATTTAATTCGTGTCTAGTCATAATTTATTATTAAAATTTTTTTTTTTTTTGGAAATTATAAATTTATTTATCATCTTATAATTAAAATATTTAATCGGTTCACTAATTTTCTTATTGTTTTCCTTTTGTTTTCCTCATTTAATAATGATGTTTATTTTAACTTGCTATTACCCAAATCATCAGAAAATGCAGTCATCATGCTATTTCAGTTGCTTTTTTTAAATGGCGTAATTGAAAAATTACCTTTAAAAGATTGTTTTTTTCTCTGCTTCTCTTAATAGACAACAAAGGCGAAAGTTATAAAAAAAAAATTTTTTTTATCGGATCATTAATTTTTCTTTTCGTTTTTTTTCTCGAATTGATGAAAAACTGATTTTTACATGAAAACTCACACAGAGAGAAAAATAAAATAATTTCTTGCTAATGAAAATTTTTTTTCTTGTTTTTCATTATAGATAATTTTCATTTTTATTTTTATGAATAAAAATTTTTTTTTTAAAATTGAAAAATATTTTTATTAATGCGGGGCAATTTTTTTTTTCTTTTTCGATGCCATAATAATCAAGTTCACTAACCTGAGTGAAAAAATATTTTTCTTTTTTAAAAATTCATAAATTTCAGAAAAAAAAAAAGAAAAACACAGCTGTAAAATTTTCCCGTGTGGTTTTGTGTTTTATTTAAGAAAAGCCTTGAAAAATTTGTGACAAATGCTTATTCTACGAAATTCTGTAAAATTCTCTTTTCCAATAAAGGCAAAAATAGCACACGATCTAATAAGATTGTTTAATAAATTAGTTTGTTAAGATGTTTTAAGTTTTAATAAACAATATTGATTGTCACTGATAACAGCTAGAATTTAGCGAAAAATTTACTGCATCTTTCCAAAATCCTTTTTAAATTTTTGCAGAAATTTGATATTTATTACGTATTAATATTTTGCAACAAAAAACAATTCGGAAGGCAATCAGCCGGTCGAGAGTCTGTATAAAATTTCTAATTCATAAGTTCAAAATAATGGCAAATTAAATTTCGTTTTCATGTTTTTCAGTTGTAGTGTTGCCGCTTTAATTATTTTCTGGCAAAAATTATTAATATAACAAAGGATTTTAAAATTTTCAATTTAAAACAGAAATAAAAAGCTCATCTTATCCAAAACGTACCCAAAATATTGAACCCGATCCACTTGATTTCCACTTCTTGTCGAGAAAAAAATAAAATACAAATTGAACCATCAAAAAATAAAGTACGTACTAAGTATATAAAATAGAAAGAAAAAACACACAACAAAAACAAGAATAAAAATTCAAAATCATATTGTAAAAATAAAACCACTTGTGGATCATTTTCTGTCTCTTTCTTTTTTAAACTCTTTCCATTTCACATATAAATTTTTTCTTTATTATTATTATTAAATAAATAATTCTATTTTTATTTTTTATTTAATTATTTGTTTGTTTATTTATTTTGAACTAATTTTGAATAAACACCAGATTTTCACAAAAAAATAAAAATGAAAATTAAAAGCTCTTTGTTGTGTGAAATTTTTTGTCTGCTTTTTTTTTCTGCTAGAGAAGGAACGGTAAAATGAAGAGAGGAGAGTAAGAAGAGTGTAGTTGTTGAAGAGTGTAAATTGCAGAATAATATTTTTATGAATAATAAAGAAAGTATGTGAACCTGTGTGTGTGCTTGGATGTATGTTTTGTATAAAAATTGAATTTAATGCAGAAAATATTTAAATTTTAAGAAAATTCAGTAGGTGATTTGATTTTATTTATTTTCTTGTTTTCCATATTGAATTCCAAAAAAAAAAAAACAAGCAAAATACAATTAAAATCTGTGAATCTGGGCACCGTTATAAATCAATTAAAAATAATTTTAAAAGAATTTATTTTTATATCAAAAATTTCTCTTCATTTTAAATTTAAATTTAAAATATTTTCCAGGTTAATAATTTTATTCACATAATATGTACATATATATATAAGCACTCCAGATGCATAAAATGCGCATATACAAGCTATGCGGCACCATACGTCCGAAATTTATTTAAATTTTCCAAAAAATTTTGAAGAAAATTAATATTTCGCCTGATTATATGCAATTTTATATTGATTTCAATATACTATCGACAGCCGGAGGATTGCTGATATTCAACGTGCAATATAATATTGACAATCAAAAAATCATTGAAAATAGGCTGAAGCAACGTTTGCAAATTCAAATATGAAAACTCAACATTCAACACATGTGTGAAATCAGTTCCGTTATATGGTTCCGAAACATGAATATGTCATATATTGCGACAGCTACCTGAGACAATTAGAATGTCGGTATGGGAGTAGAATTCGTAGGAGAGAAGAATTGTTGGAAAACCTAACACTACATGACAGAGAACAGTAACGAAAAAGCCATAGTGGACAACATGACATGGGCAGAAGAAAAAAGAATGGTCTCTAACCGAATTCGTTGGACAAGCTGTGTGGAAGCCCTGCTCCTGCCGAGAGAATTGAGGTAAATGCAATGTTTTCAATAATAATATTTAAATTCTCACTCTTCAAGGTGAAAATATTAATTTCTTTAGTTATTAAACAGCCCTATTTTAAAAAATGCTTAAATTAATGTAATCCCGTTTTCAATTTAGTGCTACATTAAATGTGTAAAGCATGTTTGTAAATCATTACTCTGTCTTGCAAATTCTGTTCAATATATTTACATTTTGATAGTCTCTTAAACCGATAAAATTCTAAAATTCATTTCTATAAATTGTAATAGGCTTAATTGTTAATTCATGTTGGACTTTAGTCTTGCAAATAAGATTAACATTTACTTCTAAATTGATATGACTCATAAGCTTTCATTGGAAATTGAATTGTGTGAATTAGAAAATAATTAGCGAACTTAAAAACTTTGCCCGATTTCTTTAATATTAACAAATTTTTCATATTTAATATAGCTATATTAAAAATTTGATTTTGTCCTAATTAGTCGATAGCTATCTATACTATCTATATACAATTTATGTGTAATATAAGATTAATTTGCGTTGAGATCTCAAATGTAAAGAGAAGATTTTTAAAAGATCAAATAATATTTAATAATAATGCAAACTAGCTCGGAGATTTTCCTCTCGTGAAATTAATCGATTTCTGCGAAATAATCATTTTGTTCCTTATTTATTGTAAATTTTAACATTATAGTGGGATATTAATTATTATGTAAATTACTTCATAATTAATTATGCAATTTTTACTTCATTATTAAAGAATAAATTAAAAATTGTAGTCACTGAAATTTTGAAAATACCATTACTTGCGTTTTATGAATAATGTTAATAATTCCAAGATGAAATTTATGAAGCATAAATTCAATTTACAAAGTGGTTTATTGTGTTAATAACTTTATGTTAAAATATTAAGAGGTCCTTTGATAACAAAATAATGAAGAGAACCTTTAAATTTTTTATATTATTTTGCTTTAATAAATGTTTTACTCTTGTGACCATCAAGTGTAAAATATTTTGAGCTAAAACATGAACGAAAAATGACTGAAATTTATTTCGTGCTTATCATGAGTCCCTTTCGTTGCTTCGAATTTGAATATAGTGTAAGAAGTAGTTTTGCTTTGCTTTAACAATTTTCAATCACTTAATTTGTTTTTTCGCTGAAAATTTCATATGCCAAGTTCGATGATGTCATATTCAATATCAACTCTAGCTAATAAAATGATTGCAAGAAAATTTTAATATTTTCTTTTATATTCAAAAGAAAACTAAAAAGTCATTGAACCGTCCAAATATAGAAAATCAACCAAACCTCCTTTCAATTTTTTAACATTTCCAAAATAAATTGCAATTTCAAAAATTTTAAAAGTAGCATAAACCAAAATTATATATCGTGCAGTTGGTTACCGAAGGCAACAACGCAAAAATATTTGTCAGTTTGCATACTTATACATGCAATTTAAATTTTTCGCTTGTGTAATTTTTACGAAATTGGAAAATATTTTAATCTCTTCAATACTCGTAGATAAAGATTTTGTTGTTGTTTTTTCTTATCTATGATAAAAAGACATTCGTGTTCACGATTACCTACTTTATTTCACAAAAATTTATTATAATTTTATTGCAATAGATGGCATTATACTGATTAACTTAAAAAACAAAACATTTATTAGCTATCTAGTTAAAATTATAATTAATTGCAATTCAGTATAAAATACAATTGAAAATTACTATTATACTGAATTACTGTTAATATACGGTAATAGGTAAGCAAGAGTAAAAATTTTCTCAGCCTAAAGTACCATAGACTTTATGAGCCACACACATCCTGAAATTGATATAGCTTTTAATATAATATTGATCGCAACTGAAGTATAGCACTTTCAAAACAACCAAGGAACGGAAATCACAATTTAAGTTTTCTTTACAGACAGTAAAACTTCCATAGTAATGAACCACCTTAATTCAAATATTTTGTTCGTAATTAGTAATTATTATAATATACATTGAAAATTTGCCGCCCCCCCTGCATTATATTGTTCGTTAAATGACAAGAAATTCAAAACTTTTGTTATAAGTGAACACAATTAGACAAATGGACACAATATTCATTTAAATAATTTTGTGCAATGAAGATTTAAAAGAAATTGTTGAGATATGATAATTTTTGCGATTTCTATACTCTTAAAAATTATAGTTTTGTTTTTGTTGAAAATAATTGGCTAGAAAAATAAGAACACAATCAAAATAACAAAGGTGAAATAAATTCATAAATGCATAAAATATGGTAATGTTGAAATTTCATGCTTATTTTTATTTAAAATTCTATTGTTCTATTTTAATCTTACGATCTACTAATTGAAATACAAAATTTTGTTTCTAATTGTTGTGTCAACAAATTTTTTTGCTTGATAATCTAGCTTTTTTTTAAATTTAATCTCAAATCAAAATATTTTAAGTTTTATTTTTTATTAATTTTAATAGTTATAACGCTACACAAAATTGTATAAAGTGGGGCATTAATATTGAATGGACCAACTTTTTCATGTGATTATTTTGAACTGAGATATTTGATTTATCGACATTTTGATATTACATGATTGTGCAATAAACTGCAACTTAAAAACTATTGAAAGGCCTTTGTAAGTCTGTAAGACAAGATCACTATATTTGAAGCGGTTTTTTAATTCGTTAATACACTCATTCTTTATATAGATTGTGACCGAAATCCACAGCGACTTAAAAGATGTATTGTGCCTCCCACTCAGCTTTTCCTCCTTCACTTCGCCTCTTAGCGCCACACGGATTTTGTTTCGTCCAATTCCGCAAAAAGGGTCCGACCCAATGAGACAGGAATTGATCCCCCGCTTTGCCTGCATATCTGGTTTCTCGTTTTCTCTTACGTCGAAGTGCCCCAGAACCCATCACAACGTGACCCGGTTTCATTACGCGGAACACCCTTTGCCGTACATTATTGCTATATCGTAGCCACAGTAACCCCCTTTCAGGAAAAATTGGTCGCACTTTTCTATAGCATTTACTTGCATCTAAAATATATTTGGGTAAATCCCCATACGTTCGAGGTACTCGGTGAGCATTCACGTTGCACTTATTTTAAAGAAATTGTAATTTTTGGTTTCATTTCTTTTAATACAAAAATAATTTTTTTTTCACTTCAATTAAAGCGCCATATCAAGTTTAGTCGAATTCTTAAGAATTTTTGTTTTTATTTTATTTTATTCAAATTTCGAATTTTTATGACAGTCGTGATCACATAAAAATATTTTAATGTAGTTACAGTTTAATTCAAATAAATTCAACACACACAATAGCCACTTGAAATATCATGAAGAGTAAAACAAAGCTTTGGTGTAGTTTTCTTAAAAAAATTTTATTTATTACAAAAATTCTGTGAGTATTAAACTAGTAACTAGTTAATAAAGTAATTAGTTAATATGAATGTGGGAACGCCATTAATGGGATTAATCCCTTTAATTGAGTTCCTTTTATGTTTAACAGCAAAGTGGAGTGTGAATATTCGAGTATTCTACGATTAAACATTTACATATTAATACTGTGGAATAAGGACTGCACTACAAATCAGTTTGCTAAGAAAAACATAATTGAACCTTATACACATGTTTTTGCTGTTTGGCTCATTGTGAATTTTCTGTGAGTTTATTATGAATTATGTAAATTTTATGTATTAGTTTGTATGTTATAAAAATAATTTTTAAGAATTCTAAAATTTTTTTCATCTTTTTTCAATAAAATATTTTTAAAATTCAATAAAACTTTCTATCATCCAGCAAAAATTATACAATTACCCTGATTTCACTCAAAATTTTTTAAAAAGAACAACAATTTTCTGAGATTCTGCTTAATTAAGCAGATTGAAGCGGGTTTGAACTGTTGTGCTAAATTTTGCATGTAAAATTTTTTTCCGATTCATTTTACTTTTACATTTTATTACTTTTATTTTTATTATTTTAAAATTTCATACACTCAGATATTATAAACTTATTTTATAGTTAATTTTTAATTTAATAGTCGACGAATAAAGCGCTAATAGCATTATTTTGCAAGTTTTTAATTTTATTTCTACTTAAATAAATAATGAATTTTCTAATATAGTTGAACCTCGGTAAAAATGGAGGGCTTGATAAGAGAAATTGTTTAAAATTCCACAACGAAATTATTCGACGATAGAAATACGAGTAATTATTGTAAAAAATCGTGTTCATTAGTCAATAAAATTACACAGGAAAGCGTTAATAGGTTTCCGATAAAAATATTAAAATTTTTTTGATCTACAAATCATTTGAAATATTTGATGAGTCTCACTATTACGTTCACTGAACTCGTGAGACTTCCGAAGGAATTACAAAACGTCGGTCGAAATGCCCTAGTCTTTAGTGGGACACAGTCACTAACTCGCACAGCAAATTCCTTGTCATCTCATCCTCTTCCGAGCTCTTATGCCAGCCTGAACACAGTTCATTCTCCCCCTTGACCATTCTTAAACAGATCTTAATTACCCCGTTGTGGAATTCCTTTTATCCAGTCTCAACTGTATTATTACCATACGCAAATATAAAACTTTACTACATACATGAATAAAAAAGTTTTTATTAGATCAATTTGCATTTATTTTTATTATGTATAGCTTAACAATGTGAACGTACTAATTACGCTCTACCATTATACGATATGTTTATGCAAAACTATAATAAATAGTCATATTACATGTATCGTAATAATTCTTTAAAAAAAATGTGTAAAAATTGCAAGGTTTAATAGCTTTCAACAACATTTAAAATTTAATTAACATTATTATTAATGTTGAATCAGGTATACAAAATTTTAAATTAAATGTGACAAGTCTATATAGAGAGTCTTGGGAATTTAAAATAAAATTAATGTTTGTGATGATAATTATCACTTTTAATCTTTAAAATTTAAATAAATAAATTTTTGTATAGAATATGGAAAATTTCATAAAATTGAATTGGATAATTTTAGACGTTTGGCAATAGGGAAATCTAGCATAATTTTGTAATAAATATGAATTTTTTTAATATGCTGGAATTAAAATTTGTTTCAATAGTGTACTTGTGGGTATTAGATGAACTAATGAAATATAGCCATTGTTAATGTACAGAATTTTCAATAGATAGGAAATTACTATTTGAAATCGGAGCAACAAATACCCATGTTATTAAACTTATATAAGAATGTATGGGTACTGGAATGTTCAAATACACAGAGAACGCACGTATGGGAGAATTTTATTCCATAAAACTCATCCTTTTCGATTTGTAATCAACACGTAGCAGACTACATTAAAAATGTGTTCATTAAATAAAAATTACTGGGTTCTAATGTATCGGAAAAGCTCTAACGCTCAGCTTAGATCAGACATAAAATTTTTTTTGAACAGCAGCTTAGCCGAACTTGAGATATGGGAGTGCACAAGCAGATAATGTGACAATCACATATATTACTAAAAAGAGCTGGAAACAATTTAACTACTTAAACTACTCTAGCAGCAAAAAATGCATTAATGCCAATTAAACTTGATAATTTGGTGTGAATAATAAAAAATTCCTCGTTTTATGCAATGTGGTCAGTAAAAATTAAATGAGAATTGTAGTTTTTTTAATAAGATTCTGAATCTCTCATGGCATATTGTTAAATCTGTCAATTTTTATAATACTAATAAAATTGCATTTAATTACTTGTATGCTTTGTCCTTCTTCTTTTTCCGTTACTTATGGCTTTATATTGCGGTTTTTTTTGTTATGTGCAACCGAGAATGCTTAAGGATTAATTTCATCGCAATTTATAGAAATGAGAAAAAAAAATTATTAAAATAAAGGAAACACAAATTTGGTTTGGTATTATATTGGTTTTGGTACCGAAATTCACCCTTATGTTGCAAGCATATGCTGGTGTACTTATTATATATACATTGGTTATAAATTCAGCTTTAAGGAATAAGTAATATGAAGTAACATTACATAAATTTCAATAATATTTAAGTAAACTCAAAGGTTTCTTTCGATTTTTTTGTGCATTTTGTGCAATAAGGCTTACCGCGAGTAAGTATCGCGAGCAAAAGAATATTAAAATTTATATTTATACGTTCAGAAAAAGTGAGAGTTATTAAAATATAGAAAAATTATGTTACCTGTTTCTCACAAGAACATTAGAGTGAAGAATAATTGAAGAATTTCTCAAGGCTGCAAGAAGTAAAAGGCTTGAACATAAAATCACTAGAAAATTTATTTCGAGTATCGAGAATCGCAGACACAACCAATCATTATAAACCAAGTCATTTTTATTGGATAATTGGAAGGCAGCCTAAACAGCCTTACTTTGCACAATAATTTGAACATAATGAAATACTGCTACAGACAGAAGGTACCAAAGTACCTTATAATTCATAGTAAAAGTTCATAATAATTCTGAAATTTTTCAGATATTTCAGGCAAAAATATTTAGAATACTTATTAATGCTTTGGAATGCAGTATCTTACCAGCCTTATTAAGTTCGTAAAACAAGTAATCTCTAAGCTCCAGCAGAAAATGAAAATTTTTAATTTGAATCTATTAATGCTTATTGAGGATTGTTCAAGACCAACCGAATTTTTGATAATCTACTAATGGCTAAGAAAAACTTTACAGAGAAAGGAATTCCAAAATTAATAGCAATTCCACTACATCCGTCGTAAATATTTCCCATAAGTCGGAGCATATTCAGGGCGATATAATAATAGCAATTATGTTGGATGAATATTTTTTATTTTTATGCTCAAGAATTACAAAAAAAAAAAAAGACAACAAAAAATTGGTTTAATGAATGCATTTTTTATACTGCAGTCATCTTTAGTTCTTATTTATTGTGGAATTTTTTCCAAATTCGCTTTTGTTTTTTTGAAAATTGGAGACTTTTATTCCTTTTTAGCGAAGTATGCCATACTTACATACCTCCTTATCAAGACTTTTATATGCATATTCAGATCCGAAAAATATTTTTCTGAATTAATTTAAAATTAAGAAAAAATCAATAAATTTGTATCCGCAAGGATCTCACATTTTTCATAAAAAACAATCAATAGCAGAGTTCAAAAAGTGAATTCACAGAAATTATTGCGTTCAACAATATCTTTAATTTATATTACAAAATATTTGCAGTAAAATTTGGTGGCCATTAAAGCCTTTCTGATAAAAGTTGATTAGCATGTAATTGGGTTAATTCAAATTCGCCGTTTCAATAGCAGTTAAGATAAGTAGATGTTTTTAGTTCGTTAATAAAAAAACCTACTTAAATTTGATTATTTCTCATGTTAACATAGTCACACAACAGTTTGCACTTGTTCCGCGATCGATGAACTAATTATGTATATCAGATTAAAAAATGTATGTCGCAGCTTTGGTGAAATAGGTGTAGAAGACTTTATTATAAATCACGTTTCCGAGTGAATTCCCGATCATCGCTTATTTGATGGTCTAGCTTTCACTTTGAAAGCAAAAGCCTTTGTATCTATGACTCATGGATTGAAAAAGCAGCTTTTATAATACTTAAAGAAAAAGAAGATATATCATTTCGAAGATATATTACTTCAGGTCGCGTCTTGTATAATTTTCTCTAAAGATCCAAACCTCAACTGTTTACGTTTAGTCGGTTCATATTACAGCCATTCAGATAATGTAACCTACAGAAAAACATGCAACATTCGAATATTCTGCGAATAGTTCTGTGCGTATTTGCAAATATTTAACAAAGGATTTTTACATTCTGCAACTCTCTAATCAAATATCTGACGCAATAACATAATTAATTCTATGTATAACAACATCTTTAACAATTTATCGAAATAAATGAGTCAATTATCTTTAATTTCTATAGCTGCAGTAAAATCTATAAAAATTTTTTGTATTCGAAATCTTATCATCTAATAATAATCAACATGTCAACTATAAAAATAAATTATTTTTTATATACGATCACGCTTTTCCACACACAGAAAAACAAAAAACACTCAAATGAATGTCGAGTCGAAGAATAAGTGCTGCTTTTAATGCAAGAAAAAATTAATGAGCTCATATTATAAAAAATTTAAATATTAGAACTTGTCACATTATACCATAATTTTAAAAAAGGTTGTTTTCAATTCTATTTCATTGCATCATTGGCCATAATTTTTAAATTAAATATTTTTTTTTTTTTCATAAATTTATAGTCAATTCAAAATTATTAAATAAATCATCATTAAAATTTTGAATATTTATAAAAAAGAAGCTTTTTCCATATAATTGAATGAGGAGTGAAAGAGAAGAAGAACAAAATTTGAGTTTAAGGTGAACTAATTGGATTTCATTAATTTTTACTATTCTGAAATTAAAATGGTTTAAGTGAAAAATTTGGATTTTTCGGGGAAAATGAAAATGGAAGAGTTATTATTTAATATTGTGAGAGTGACGCAAATTGAGTAATAATTCAAACAAGTAAGCCGCTTGAGTTGATCTAAAGCGACAACTTGACGCAATCTGAATATAAACATATGTTTTTGAAATATTTAAATATTTTAAATAATCTTCTTGAGCTGTATATAGCAGCTACCCGAATTCGTTCTCTGAATTGATCCAATTACAATAGGAGCCAAGGTTGGCTGGCGAACGGGAAGATTATATACAAGTTCATGTTCATACAGCAGACGGCTCCTTCAAGTTTCTTATAAACTCCATAGGGTATACCACTGGTACTACATTCATTCATTCTATGGAATTTTGTTCGAATTCCTGCAAAGTCACTTTTCTAAATCTCATTTGTTTAAGTCATTTTGTATTTATGAGCAATTGATTTTTGTAATAAAATATAAATCTTTTATATTTGTAGATACTTGGCTGAACTTCACTTGGGAAGCGAAAAAATCACTTTCAATTCAATAAAATTTTTCAATTTGTTCTAAATGGATTTAGAATGTTATGGATTACTAATCTCTATTTTACAGCGAATTCATTGCTACATGAATAGCTACAAAATATTGTAAGTATTTTAATAAAATTGCGTTGTATATTGCACCATAAGAGCTCTTGAAAATCTCCAAATGGTTCTCGATTTAAAAAAAAAAAATTTATAATAGTAAAAAACTTTTATATATGAGTAGATTTTAGGTCTATTACAAGCAATTTGGTGCAATTTTCTTTAGAAATTTTTGCTTTCTCATTCTTATATAATTGGTACATAATTTTTCTCACTATTGGAATAAAATTTCAATAGTTAACCAATTATTCAAGTGTTTTTTTTTTTCAGTGCTCTAACAAAATATAAAAAATTTTAAATTTTAAAATTTCTAAGTTAGAATTCTTGTATTCATTATTGAATTTATTTTTTATTCTCGATTTTTAATAGAAAAAAACCAGAAGGTTAAGTAGTTTGGAAGGACATTTTTCAAGAATTTTTACTAATAATAAAATGTGTATTAAAAATATTTTAAATTAGAAGTGTTTTTGAAAAATCAATCAATCATTTGACATACTCGCATTAAAAAATAAAGTTGGGTCAAACCAATGGTTTGTATTGTAGCACTTTTCCCTTCAACAAGTGAAAATTTTGCTTTTAAATACGGTCTATTTATACCTATCACACTATTAAAATTATTTTCATTCATATACAAAATTATTTCTAGGATTGCATATATTTAGGATGAACGATTTATGCAGTTTTTGAAATAAAGCAAAACTTAATATAAAGAGGGGTTAACATAATGCTCGATTTTAAGGGTTAATTGTGTGAGTTAAGAAAAATAATTATATTTTTTAATGTCACGGAATTTACCGTTAGCTTTTTGTTTTTATAGAAATTTGAAAAAAACTTGCGGTTTCGGAAATATAAGGTGTCAAAAATTCAAATTTTACGAATTTCAAAAGGCGATAACTTGAGAGGGGGTAGAGATGGAAAAAAATTTTCTTCTAGCGAAATGAACTATTTGTTAATGTCTAAAAGCTCCTTAAATTTCAAGCTTCTACAGGCTGGGGTCTAGAAGAAAAACGAAATAAAAAATTTGGAAAAAAAAGACTTTAGATAACGGTAAATTTGAACGGCCACTTTGTTTTTCTAAAGTTTAACTATAGTATACCACGCTAGGGGAAGCAAGTCGCTGCCTCTCTGCGTTTGTAAAAGTTCAAAAATGCTTATGGTTTCATTGCAACAAATAGTTAAAATAGGCCATTTTTAGTGTTTTGGGGAGGTATAACTTCGATAGGGGGGGAGATAGGTAAAAATCTTGTTCTACAGAAATAAGTTTCTAGTAAGGATCTATGTACGTACAAAATTTCAGCTTTCTATCTCCAAGGGTGTAGAAGTTTTGTAAACAGACACACGGACAGACGGACGG
Source organism: Condylostylus longicornis (assembly GCF_029603195.1). Taxonomy (NCBI): domain Eukaryota; kingdom Metazoa; phylum Arthropoda; class Insecta; order Diptera; family Dolichopodidae; genus Condylostylus; species Condylostylus longicornis. The sequence goes on along the minus strand of NW_026578052.1, from coordinate 751,347 downwards.
ACGGACGGCCGGATAGAATGAAACTAATAAGCACTCTTTTTCAAAAGTTTTTTGGAAAAGTGCTAAAAATCAAAAATTTTATGCATCGAAATTAAAATTCCATGTCAATTTTAATTTTCATTTCACTTGTAAAAATTTCTAAGTTTTCAATTATTTTAATATTTTTAATTTAATTTTTGCTAAGTGCCTTTGCAAATTTGTTTATTTTTTCATACTTGGTAGGGAATGAGTTCTATAATTAAACTAACAAATATGGCAATGTCAAATATACTTGCGTCCCACATGGATTCTGTTACAAAAAGTTGAGTTTATCTGACATTTTATTTCTTTACATTTTATTGATTTACAATGTAACGAATATTTACAATGTAAGAGTGAGCGGGTGCATAATATTAAAAAAAAAAAAATTAATTCGTGAAATTTACAATAAGCAATACTTTTTCTAGTATTTTTTATAATTAAATCCCTTAAACTTAAATCTAATAGTGATAACCCTTAAGATTTCATATATGTGTAACAATATAATTTAAATCTTTTTGATCATTTATCATCCAAATCAATAGAACTGAGGTTTGAAAATAAGATTGCGAACAGAATCCAACAAAATAATCAAGCATCTTCCTTTGAACTATTGATGATAAAATATATAAGATTAATGAATGATATAATATGTAGATAGTTTCCAAGGATAAAATATTTTTACCAACAAAATTTTGATGTATAATAAAAAAAAAAACTTCTCAAAAAGCTAAAAAATCAGTTTATAACAATGGCAAATAAAAGTTGTCTAAATACTTAAAATATTTGGGTGTCTTGAATAAAAAATTATTTTGTACTCATAGGCATTGAATGAAGTAGCTTAGGCGGATAATTTGATAAAATTATAGGCAAGAAACAGCGAAGAAATAAAAACTTATTCAAAGGATCAAGGCAAGAATTGTATAGTTTACAAACTAAGGGTACTTTTAAATTAATTTGAATGAGAGTATGCACATTAGGTAAGCACAACATAGCACAATATGGGAAGCTTATTTTAATTTAAATCTTCGAAATTTAATCTTCGAAAATCGCTATAGTCAACGAAGGCGTCAGCATTTTAAATCCGCATTAAATCTTGTACTCGTATTACTCTCGAAATTTTGTTAATTAAAAATTTTTAACAATTTTATTTTTAAAAAAAAATTCTCTTGATTTTAATAAAATTGCCTCTGCCACCAAATTCTATTCTTATTCAAGAAAATATTTCAATATGAAATTCCAATATCATCTTTTCAAAATAGTCTTAAAAACTCATTTAATTTCTGCCAATTTCATTAAAATCTAAAATCTAAATCACATCATTAGATTTAAATTTCGGCTATTAATAAATAGACTAGAATATTAATCTTAATTAATGCATGCATTCACAATAAAAAAATTCAAAATTTTAAAATTTTTTTGTAGACTTAAAAATAAGAGCACAACAAAACATTTTGTAACTAGCTATGTGTTGTGTGCATTGCCTTTTGGGAACCCAAAAGTTTAATGATCTGTTAATAAAGGAAAATGTCAATTGTTATAAAACTGATGATAATCATAGTTTGCCCCATTTGGGAATTTGCATTTTACAACAAAAAAAAAATTAAAAATATTTTTTATTTAGTTTTTAGGAATACATTTGAATTGTAATTGGCACAAAGATAAATTACTGTAGACGGCAGACTGATATGAAAAATCACAAAAAAAAAAAATAACAAAAGCAAGAGAATAAAAAATAAATTATTGTATTTAGAGATGACATGAAAATGACAGTTATATAACATCATCATTAGTCATATTTTTGGAATTTGTGTGTATGGGTAATCATAATATTGTGGAGTGAATCGCATATAATATGTGCGAATGTGTAAACGCGTATTTTTAAAAATGGTGTTGATTACTTTTTTATACTGAATATTACGAGTATAACAAAAGTGACACGCAGTTTGTAGCCAATTTAAAAATAAAAAATAACACTTTTGATAACCCAATTGTATATTATGTAGACACTTGAAAAAACCCCCATTTACTTAGTTATTAAAATTGAAATTTTTTATATTCAATCATTTTGATATTTCAAAATTATTATAAAAAAAAATAATCCTTGTAAAATTATTAAAAAGTTTTATATAGGTACCTACCCTCTTAGCATTCATTGAGAAGCAAAAATTTGCCATTTCTGTTTTTATTATTCTCATTTTTATTATTGCAGAACCGAACTGAGAGGAACGTTCTTATATGTGAAATTCATTTCAATTTCAATATTTTTGTTTTTATTATAAGCATTTCGTGTCAATGATTATTTAAGTCACAATATTTTTTTTTTTAAAGAGTTCCTTATTTTTATTAAGTATTTAAAAAAAAAATCTAGAAAATTTTGTAGAGCATTTCATAAATTTGTAATAATTTTTATATTTTTGTCATGTGCTGAATTCAAACCGGATTGAATAATTCAAATAATTTATCTATTGTGAATAACATGAATTGCACTTGTCAAACCTTACAAAATTAATTTAAATGTATAAAAGTGAATGACAATTGAATGAGCAGAAGCTGATCTGATTTTTAGTGAGTGAATTTTATTGTTTCAACTAAATTAAATATAAAAATTTGAGGTATTGTGCGGAAAATAATACGAAAATTTTTAATTGTCGTGCCATATAATTTTAATTGTGTTGCTGAAAAGTGCCAGATTAAAAGTGAAACCTATATTAGCGAAGTTTCGGTCGAATATTGTAATAATTTCAGTCTGTATAAAGTGCAATTACTTTGTGTTCTATTAATAGAAATAAGGACGTGAAATTAATTCTTTAATTTTATATAGGCATATTTTTATTCAGGTAAGTGAAATTTTTTAAGAACTTCCGTTTTAAGTGCATTTATTTTTATTTTTGTGTGTATTGTGTAATTTTTATTCATTTGAAAATAAAAGAAAAAGTAAGAAATAAAGAAAGGAAGAGTCTAAACTAAGACCAACCTGGCCGCAAAATCATAATCCTGATTCCATAAAATTATCTACATTCAACTGTTATTGTAGATTTGTAAAATTTTGAAGCCTAATCGTGTACTCACTATCATATCAAAATTCTCATTTTTACACAAATTATAAATTGAACTTTTAAAAACCAAGTGAGAGAGCGAGTTAGATATACATTTTAGAAAAATATAAGTTACCCAAAATCTTGCAACTCTGCGAGTAAAAATACACAATCAAGCCTTCAAAATTGATTCATATTGAGTTCCTTATATAATAATTGTAATTAATAAATTGAGGTCAGTGAAACTATTGTCCTTCTTTCTGATAGTATTTAATAATTAAATCAATTATCAATTTATAAGAATAATTTCATCCTAAGTAAACTGTGCAATAAAACCACATAAAATTTCGAATTATGTACAATTTTTTTCGTATCTCGTATTTTTAATAGAATGAACCGAATAATCGAATAAAGATTAAAATTTTAAAATTGATTTACAAAGCGTAGGATAACAATACGATTATATATATTAAAAAATACTTCGATATTATTCGACAAAGTAAGAATTGTCGATCTCGGTACCCATAAATAAACGGACCCACTCCGCTTCTTCGACTAATGTCGTGCTACATCTTGATTTAATCAATCTTACAGTATATCAAGCCATTTATGTTAGAATTCAATTTTTGTCTGTAGTCAAGTACAACTAATCAAACTCATTGCGTTAGACGAGTGGGCCACAGGATAATTAGGTTAGTTGTAGCTTATTTTAACAAAATTAAAAAAAGAGGAAAATTTATATTTATGTGAAAACTTATGTGAACAAAAAGGAGAGTTCTATCAAATAGAGTGTATCAATTTGGCGTGACATTTAATAAGAAAATACTATTAATTAATTTAAATGTTGAACAATAAATTATTCAAATTAATATTTGCATAATGCTTTTAATACAGAACCAACTCAATGTTTTTTAAGTCTAATTATACACAATGTAAGTGTTATGTACTTTTTAGCTCATTACCTTAATCCACTTAAAAAAAAATCACAAGTTTTCACACCTTTTTTTTTTTAAAAAAAAAAAGCAAGCAACCATTGCACGTTGCATGGTGAACTTTTTACCGAAGTTAAAATGCTTACTTTGCATGTATTTGAATATTTTTTTCTTCTTTGTTGGTTTTTTTTCTGCCAATTCAATTTTTTATTGATGCGTCAAAAATTTAATTAACTTTTTTTATTATTTAATTTTTTTTTATAAATTCGAGAGTTCGAAATGAATAAAATGAATGTTTTATAATAACAAGTTTACATACACATAAGTACTTAATCCTTTTTAAGGACTTTTTAAAAATTTGTACATTTATGCACACACTCACAGGCACACATTCATATATCAAAATTGATGTTGGGTTGCAAAGAAAATAGATCCAGTTATAAGAGACGGTGTTTCGACTTTAATGTTATGGCATTTTTTCTTAGATTTGGTGGACTAATATCACTTTAATTCATTACTTTCGATTGCTTCAGGAATCGATGAAAAAATTAAAAAATTTTAACTAACATAATATGTTACCTTTAAAATTTGTTTTCTTGTTAAACTGCTTCACTGTAAGAGCCTTTTTGAAAATAATTTCGATTGTCGAACTGAGATTCTTGTATTTGGCTTGAATGAATGTGAAAGGTATTAAAATTTTCATATTGGAGTACAGACGGGGGCTTTCAAAAAAAGAGGCCTAGATTAAATTTTTGAAATACAATGCATAAGTATTCTCCAATTGAAAAATTTCTCCAATATATTCTCCAATTGAAATATTTTATTTAAAATATTGAGTTGTTAATTTGAGGCCCAGGGCAAATGCCTCCCTTGTTCCCCCCTCTGATAGAGCCTAAGTACAAGAATTCATTTTCAATTCACAATTCATTCACAATTTTTTAAGTTTTGAGATTTGGAGTCAATATTACTTTGAATTTTTGGAAAAAGCTACATATACATTGTTGGATCCTTCTTTAATAGATTTATCGTGCGGCCATAAAAAATTTAATAATAAATTCTTTGGTCAATTGAGATCAGATTACAAAACACGTAACAGACAAAACACTTTGTCTTCCAAGACGGCAGACAGATGGCAAATTATTTCCAGATTTTTTTATTAGTTTGTTTTTTTCGCAAAACCTGTAAATCCCTAAAAATCTGAAAATATTTTCTTTCCAATCACAATATATTTGTTTCTCATTTAGTTTAATTGAATTTTGTTAAGAGATTAACGCCAATTAAGTGGTCATCGCCATTTTTTGTTTTTACACCGATATTATTCTATACTTAATTAACCATTTTTAAAAGTTAAATTTTGTTGAATATTTTTTGTTTTTTGGTATTAAAGCATGTTTACTGGGTAAATAGGTTGAATTTCAATTTTAATAGGGAAGTTTTTTTTTTCGATGATGAAATTTCATATGAAAAGCATAAAATATTGAATTGGAATTGGTAGTTTTGTGTGCATTTATTGAATAAACACGAATAATATTGAAATATGGGTCATATACAATACATAGGAGTGAAATATTTTGTTTTTTATTAATTTACTTAGGAGTTGCTGTATACTTTGAGTGCAATAAAACTATTTACATTGTATTAAATTTAAAGGTTTGATGAAATGTAAAAATTTAATTAATATTTTTTTTTTTTTATTCAATATGAAAAATATTTAAAATTCTGTGCATTTTGGGGCAGCGAATTTTATTATATTATAAAAGTTACATGAAATTCTACTCATTTTAAATAGAGAACATTTAAGATAGAACGTAGTCGAAACTAAAAATTTCATTCAAGTGAATTTTTAAAGTGAGTAGTTTTTCGTGTTGTTATATTAAGCACCTTGCTCGAGATTTGCTACTGGTTGGCTAGGCAGCATCAAATCGAATCATTTAATTTCATAATTTCACTTTAACTTCTTAAGAGAAACTGGCGCCCGAACAAGTTTTTCATAGTATCAGTATTAAAAAATAATAATGAAGAATGAATTCAGTGAGCAATTATTTTTATGCTGTTTGATACCTCCAGACAATTATTTTTTAGGGACGGTACGTGAAATATTTTGTTCCCTGAACATCCGGCTGCTTTGGAAAGCGATGTTGAGCGTGTGATATTCAGGGGTCTCTGAGATGAAAAAATCTTTATTGCATAATATGTGAAAAAGTATCATGATAATTGGCATAAAGACTAATTGGCACACATTTTTTTTTGTGCTTAATTGAATTTAATCGTGTTAAAGGAGCTCTAGTTTTCTTATTAAATTCACTCAAAAAAATAATAATAATTTTCAAACAACCACCAAATCACGTCTAGAAATTAATTCACTGTTCTAAAATTACCTAAAATTAAAATTTATCACGTTATACAGTTATTTTGATATTTAGCAATTAACTTCATAGAAACTTTGCCGGAAAGTTGATTACAAAAGCACAGAATCACTAATGAGTAAGTAAATAAAACTTCAAAAAAAAATCTTAAAAACTGAATCAAAACTGTCTATTATAACTTTATTTAAGAAAACGGAAGTAAAATAATTTTATTTTTTTCCTAAGATCCTAAGATTTTATCCCTTTTTTTTGTAGTACTTAAGAAATGACACAGTAAAAGGGATAAAAAAGAAAATTGTACCTGTCCAAGCGTCTTCTATGTGCAATAAAGCAAACGATAAGAAGTAGCTTTACAAAAAAAAAAAAATTCAAGGAAATTAAATATTTAAACTTGGTAACTGGAACCTTATTATTAGTATTGCAATTGGGTACTAAATTGATAGGTACCAAAGAAAGGAAATTGTTTTTTTTGTTTTTTTCCCCAAAAAATCTCAGAAATTAGGTAAAATAGGAAAATTATATCTGGGAAAATAAGAAATTATTTCCAGGAACTGTGAAGAGTGCCATAAAAATTTCGTTTAAGGTTTATGGCCTACAATTCTATTGATTTTAATTTCCTGTTATGTGTACTTTGCAGTAGCTCTACTTTAAAGAACCTATGATTGATTTCAAAGAGGACTTATCGGATTTGAAAAAAAAAATGCGTAATTCAAGTGGGTTACTATACCCGTCAAAATTTACTATACCCGCCAAATAAATGAAACAGACAGTGTTGTCCAAAAACAATTTGTAAAATTTTTTTCCTGTTCTGAAATCAGAGTTTCCGCGTGGAAAATTTCATTTAAAATTTTAACATTTAATTGAAACTATAAACCGTTCTTAAAAAGTTTTTCTACGTTACGTTACTGGTCTCTTATTTTTTTCCCTTTTGTCGACTTTTTAAAGAAAAACTAAAGATTTTTCTTTTTTTGCTATCCCAAAGTAGTAATTATTTTTTCGCGGATTTTTCATTCTTTGTCACGAGTTTTTTTTTTCTTTTTTGAAAAATTATGTTTATTCTTGAGAGTTTTTAAGAAAAATTTCAAACTTTTCTTGAAAAAAAAGGAAAATGTTTAAAAAAACTTAATGACCAAAGAGAAAAAAAAATTGGAAGAAAAAATTTAGTTTTTTTTTTTTTTTTGTTTCAATTTTAAACGAAAAATGAATTTAAAAGGAAAATGAATAGAAAACTTTTAAACCTTAATTTCAGATTAAAAAAAAATATTTACTTTTTGTCAGAGATTAAAAATTATGATAAAAGGGTTTCTATTCTTTCATCCAAAAATTTTGGTTTATGAAAATAGAATGGGTTTTTTGTTTTAAATGAAATTTTTCTATATAAAATGAAAATTGTCTCCCCAATTAGTTCACAAGCATTGTAAGGTATTGCTATAAAAGAGACATTAATAAAATGAAAATTTTATGGAAGTGGGAAAAAAAATTCAGAACAGAAACTTTCAAACCGTCTTGCATTGAAGAAACTGATCTAATTTTGAGAATGACGCACGTCAAATCATTAACCTATTTCATTTTCGAAGCATATGAGAAAGAAAGAAGAAAAACACGACAGTGGTCTTTGATCTCGAAATATGTGATCGTTTTAATCCATTTTTTATCACAAACAAGTCTCTACGGTATCGATGGAAAAGTGTTTAAGAGATGTAAAACGTTCAGATTACCAATGAATCTTAATATCTGTGAAACAAATGGTCATATTCATCAGCTTTCCCGTTGTTTCCGAAAATTTAATATAAAACATTAAATAGGCCTAATAAAGATAAGATTTCATTATCATTAAATTTTTTTTATCATTGCCAATAGCAGCATCTAGCAGAATTCCAAAATTTAATTGTTCTCTGTCATTTTACTAAAATCACTCCGATTTTTTTTTTTGCTTTCGTGAATTTTTAATTGATTGTACAAAATGATAATCGTAAAAATATCACTTTTATGGTAACACTCAATCAATAAATCTACCCTCATATTAATTTTGATTCAGACAAATTGATTTCTGTGATGATAGCAAATTTATGTTATCAAACTTTTAGAGCCACGTATAGTGTTATACGCTCTATAGAGCCAGTATTTAAAGTAGGTACCTATAAAACTTTTCGACAGGCATGAATTAGATTTAAAAATTATATGCTTAACCTCATGTCACCTTTTTTCTACATATATACACATACATAGTTTTGTTCCATAAAAATTTTATTTTATTTTTTATATAGAAAACCATTTTTTATGGCATATTCAAAAAATTTTAATGTTCACACAAATAATAATAATGTATTTTAGGCTAATAAACATAAAGATTTTCATAATAAAAATAAAATTTATTTCCATTCAATAAATATAAAAATAAAAAATAAAATATTATAAAAGAGATTTTAGCATGTTATTTATTTTTTGAATGGCAATAAAATTCTCGCAAATCCCTCACCTAAATAAATAAATTAATCATGCCAATCCGCGCTTCCATAAATTTCTTTGGAACTGTTATAATCAAAATTGTTTTGAAAAATTGTTTAGCCCAAATTATTTTGACTCCAAAAGAGAAAATATGTAGAATTTTCAAGTTTCTGTCAAATATTACAGCACGGCAACACTAAACTTTAATTAAGTCAATAATAATTTAATTGTAAAAACAGAACCAAGGCGGTGAACGATTTTTTTGTTGTTAACCCATAACAACAGCAGAACGGCAAAATCATCTGTTCAGTATTGCATATAATGTTACACACACATGGAAACAGAAGACATGTCATGTAAAAAACTGCCAGCTGTAAAATAGGAATTTAGACTATTTTACTACTGGCGCCGGCTGATATTTCGTTTCATTCCAGGCAATTTCATTTAAATATGTGTGTTCTATACGAATTTTAACATTACGCCGCGGAAAATCACTTTTGTTCTGGTTTCAACTTAAAATATCAATATGTCATTTTCTTTATTTGTCACTGATATCTACAGTTATATGAAATGTGCTGTTTTACCATGACTTTTTTTATTTTATATTCACTTTTTTCCAATCTTTTTCTTTTATAACGTGGTATTGTGATTAAAAATTTGCGACTTCTATGGTCAATTATAAAAATTTTTATCTCTTGATTTAAGTTTTTTTTTTTTTGTTCACTTTTTGTTTTCTTTTTCAACATTTTTAATGTTATTGACCTCTCTTAGAAAGGCTTCTACAAAAATATGATTTTAATCCCAAGTTAATTAACTTATAAAAATTTACTGAATTGTAAAATTAGTTATAAATTTTCTAGTTATCTAGAACATATTGGTAACTTAATTTATAAATGTGAAACGTTAAAGCGAAAGTTAAAAGAAGAGAGAAAGAGAAAAAGTACAAGTTTCATTCAAAAAAATGAAAAAGTTTTTTTCTTTTCTTTTCAGATTTTTAATCTCTCATAAATCCTTTGAAATGCTAATGGTGTTCCCACACTTTAATCAAAATTTTATGGACTCATAACATTTTTGTATTTATGTGATATTCACGCGTGTTTGTGATACACAAAAATTATGATTTAAGATTAATAATAATTTATAAAAAAAAATAAGATTATTTTAAAAACTCTCAAATTATTAAAATAACAATATTAAAATTGTCAAAGGCTTTAAAATAACAAACCAATAATTTTGACATAAATGAGATTATTAGTGATCGGCTAAAAATCATTTGAAATCAAAGTAAGTGTTCGTTTTATTTTGATTGACAAAAGGTATTGTATAACAATAATCGAATTTAGAACAGCTATATAAGTGGTAATACTATAATTTTAATTACATACTATTACTCATTGAGTTTTTAGATTCTAAAGTGTTATTAATGTGTAGCAAATTTTAAGAGCATTTATAATATAAGTTAAGTAGTTTCTCTTCCGTGATGTACGATTTTTTATTCATCAAACCTTCACATAGTTTTAACTTAAACACAATAATTTTAGGTTAATTTTACAATTATATAATTTTAAAAAATTGAAGATTAGCATGGTTGACATTGTAATTTTTATTTTAAACATTATAATAACAAATACCTATATACCTAAGTATAACCTTTTTAAGTGATACTTTAAAAATTGAAAAGCTTCACTTAAAAAATGATCTTTTCATTTTTTTAAGTATAGGTTTAACAATTCTTAATTATTTTTTTTTTTTTTTTTTGCAATTCATTGTACCATAGTAAATTGTTTCAAATTTTAACACGATCGTGTTAAACACAATGATAGAGGCATTGTGATCGCAGCAAATTTCACATGTAGAATTTACAATGGAGTTGCTTTTCTCGGTGATAGAGAAATGACAATATATTTCAAATCAGATCGGAGTGACGTAGTAAATCAGGACTTAGAAAAGAACTGACAACTGATTTTGCGTTTCATTTAATGACAGATTGTGTTTGATTTCTGTTTGTTAATTGAACTAATTATAAAGAACTTTCCAGAGAATAAGGTTGAGCTAATAAAATGGTTACTCATATGAAAAAATCTTCTACATTTAACTCCATTGTGTGCCGGTAACTTTACTACGAGCCATTTTCTAAAGTTTTCTTCTATTTCTTTCTTTCGGTCTGCCCATTTTTCACTTACTCTGGGGATTCCATTTTAGTGAAAATTCTTGCTTTGAATGTTATTGCTTGGCTTTTTGAGAAACTGGTACTTTCACCAGACCGGTTAGAGACCTTCCAAACGTATTGCGAATTTGAAACGGTTTTCCATGTCTTTCTCAACACCTCCATTCGCAGTAATAGTAGTGTCAAGGTAGCAGAATGATAATTTTTATTTCTGTGTTATTTACTTTTAATAGAGCATTATTTAGGTTTATGATTCTCTTATTTTTTGTCTTCCTTGTATTTATTCGAAAACTGATTCTCAGGGTATTTTGCTCCAGATCGTGTGGTTTGCCTTGCGATACAATTAAGTGGATAATATATATTTTGATATTAAAACTTGGAATTGTTATGTATAAAATAGGTATTTGGTCACGTGTCGACCACATCAAATTTTTTTTTGTGTAAAAAAAAAATTACCTTAGTTTGGTTACAATTTAACAAGTTGTATATTATAAGATGGTAACTATTATGTACAAACCAAGAATTAAGTTCAATATAAAAATTATTTAATGCTACTTCACAAAAACTCAAAAACAAAAAAAAAGAAGAAGAAAAATAACAGAAAATCTGTTGACATTGACATAATCTTTTCAAATTGAATTTCTTGATATTCAACTTCTGGCATTACGCATTAAAAAACAAGTGACATATCTCTATATAATAATAAAAAGGTGGGCTGAATGGAAATATTTTTGAAAAAAAAAAAGAAAAATTTGACAATTTTTTAAGCTCTTTAACAATTTTTTTTATTTTAAAAACTTTTTTATAAAGATGTCTTAAAGTGAAGATATAAAAATAGAGAAATTGGATATTTAGGCTTGTGGTTAGGGTATAGATGAAGTATTATTTCACATGACCATTGAAGTTATTGTTATAATTTTGACATTACTGTTATAATTGCAGCTTTAAATTATCATTATCAACCATCAATAATTTGACAATTTTAAATTGAGAGCAAGAAAAAATGTCTAATGGCTATTTCATACGTATGTAACTGTGAGCTTTCACTATAGAAATTATTGAGAAATACTAAATATGAGGTGTTGTGATTTAGTGGAATGATATCTGTAACGACATTGTCAAAAAATCACTTGATAATGATGAATTTCGTAATTTTGTCACAAACTATCATAGCGGAGTATACATAACATCAAAATTATTTTCAAACGAATGCTAATTTAATTTCATACTGAAGGTACAATATGAATCTAGTTGTATCTCCTATGTACATTACGAATGATTTTATAAGGTATTGAGCTCTAATTGAACTCTGTTATGACATTAAAAGAAAATTGTTAATACCTTCAAAATAGTTTAAGGTTATAGTAACACAAATTGTTGTAGAAGTAGGTTTTTCTTTAAGGTTTAAATTATTCTGAGTAGCTAGGTTTTTTTAACGCAAGCCAGTGTGTCTTTTAAAACGCGATTATTAATAAGTTTTTTTTTTGAAATTGGAATCAATAATTAATTGCATATAAGAAGATTTTTATTCCGGCTAAATGAATTTTGTTAATTTTAAGATTTACATTATTGCGTGAATAAATAAAGTGTGTGTGTAAAATAAAAAATTTAAACAAATTCAGGGTGTATGCGTTTTGTTTCTTGTAAATTCTCAAAACGTTGCATTGCAAGTGTTACTGAAAATGACAGAAGGTGAATGACATTTTTTACAAATTTCATCTACTTAAATGTTTTATTAATTTTTGCTTTCTTTTCACAGAAATTCAACACTCCAACTGACTCCGGAGTATTTAGTGAGAGAATAATTCTTAAGAGTCTAGAATTGTTGAGTGTGCAAAACTTAAACAACATTTCTTTGCTTATAGCTGGGACAATCATATACTCTCAGTCATTTGTATGGATTGCTGAATTTGGGACGGTTACACGCTTAGAGTGTTTGACGTTTAGAATTCACCTTCGAATGAAACGCAAAAAATAACTTTTATTATGAAAATTTACATGCTTAGTTCATAGTTTCAAGTTTCAAATTTGAACTAGATAGTTAAAGACAGATTCTATTACGACAATAACGTCAATTAATTTTTTCATATGTGTGTGTTTGTGTGTAATAATTCAAGCTCTACAGATAATGTTTTATAAATAACCGGAGTATGTGTGCACAAAAAAAAAAAAAACAAAAAGTGACTGAAATTTATTCTTAAAGATGAAAATCTGAAGTGCTTCTAAACTTTTAAAAACTAAGTAACATTTTTTTTTTTCATTTCTTTCCAATTGTATTAATTTCTACTATACCTGTCATTCTACTGCTACTTGACATGACATGACAAATTATATTATCTTCAATCACATTGTCATTGGAACATAAAAATAAAAACAAAAACGTAAAAATCCAAAACATAACCATAGTTTTTTTTATTGTTATACTCGTACTATGGTTTTCTACATATTTTTTATGATTCGCTTTAATGTCATAGGTACCTTTACTTTGTCGTACATCAAAAATAATTTCATCAATAAACAAGTTGCTACTATTCTTGTCGAATCGTGGTTGCGGTTTTCAATTTTTTTGCTGTTTTTTTTTCGTTTCTTTTTTCTTCTTATTCAGGTTGTTGTCAATTTTGTCATCATAATCAGCACAATTTTATTTTTATGTGTTGTCTTTATTCAAAAAGTTCACCGTTTCTCTAATCTTTGAATATATTAATTATGCGAATGTATACATAGAAAATGTACAAATATAAACCATAAACATTATATACAAACCAATGTTAATTTAAAAATATGTAGATTTAATGAGGAGATGTCTGCGTATTATAGACATATTCAATGAAAATTAATTACAGTTTTAAGTGTATGTAGATAAATCTACAATCCAAGTAGGATCAATGTCAATTCATTATCCAAGATGAAATTAAATTGTATAAAGAAAAAAAATTACGAGCAAAAAATTAAGTTATTCTGCTCAATAATGGAATACTTCGGGAGAGAACATATAACTTTTGAGAATTTTAGGGGATGCCTTAATTATTATTTTGAAACTTGAATTGGCTATGGCAAGGGCATATTTAAGAAACTAATTATTTTTCTAAAAAAATCATCCAGAAAATAACGTAGACTAAATATTTTCTTATAAATCTCTTCACTTCTGTGTGAAAACTGAACACGAAAGAAAATTTTTTAGTGAGAAAAATGAGAGAGTCTCACCTTATTTCTCATAAGGTGTTTCTTGTGTTACGAGCAGCGTTCCCACTTGGATACAATTGTATCCATTTGGATACATTTTTGCTTTAAATTTGAGCTTGGATACAAAGATACTCAAATCTGCTAAAATGCCGAAATTGGCTACATTTTAAAATTTTGCTGAAATATGGATACATTTTTTTTCAACCATTAAATAAATATTACAAAACAGTTAAAATGCTGCTAATATTAAATCGCGAAGTTGCTTTATCTTCCATAAATGTTATTTGCTGGCTTTTGCAGAACGTACAAGAAATATTTTAGTGTAAGCTAGGTGTAATAGAAAATGCATTGGATGTACATGTTTTTTAAAATTTGTCCGATTTCATGGCGCATAGTTTAACAACTTCAGAACTTATACATATGTATTTTCTGACTTTATTTAAAATGTAATGGAACTTGCATGTGATTTCTTAAAGAATTTACTATAAGTAACAAAACTCATATTGTGGAATAAAGCAAATTATTAATTATGGGTTAATTTGTACAAAATACGACGACTTATTATAATAATGCTATTTTAAGAGGTTGGATACATTTTGGATACACTTTTTTCTCGAAATTGGATACATTTTGTTTTTACCGAGTGGGAACATTGGTTACGAGATATGTACGCTTTCTCAAGATAAATGGGAGAAAATATCTCTTGCATATTTGTTTGATTTTGGAAAATGAGTATTATACGATCACTTAGTTTTTGTCACTTAGTTTTTGTTTAGAGAAATGCAAATCCAATTGACAAAAGTTGGTAATATTATAATAAAAAAGTGCCTACAGCACTACGAAAAACAAATTACTTCAACGAGATGTAAGACGAACTGTTTTGTGTTATAAATAGAATGGCAAATTTGTTATAAAAGAAGATTAATTCACTTACGAGGAAAAAATAAAAGTAAAAGAATTGTTTTGGTATTTACAATAATGTTAACCAATTTTTAAGAACAACAAGTTCTTCGATGGAAAAAAAAAAACAGAAACCTTCATTCTGAAATCTCCTCATAAAATATGGTTAAAAATATACGAGCATTGTTGATTATCTTTAAAGGTATGTTATTCTAGTCGTCAAATAATTGTAAATGTCATTGAGTTTAATTAAATTTTGTTTTTATCTCAATGTTTATACATTTTTTTTTTTTTATTTCATTTTAAAGGGTGTTGCAGTAAAATCTTCGGGTAATTGACTCAATGATGTTTTAATCAATCAGATTAAGTAGACATAGCGTAGTGTAAACACTATAAATATACTGGGTACAAGAGACAGTGCGTGCATATACAATATAAGGATAGAATATTTTTATATTAAAACTAATGTCGAATAAAACAACACAAATTATTAATTGAAAACTAATTAAGTGCAAATTAAATAAAGCCATTGAAGATGATTATAAACAGTACATGATTGGCAGGTATAGCTCTGACAGTTGATAAACTAAGTGATGAACTTTAGAACAGCACTGTTATATTATAAGCATAATTTTTAAAATAAAAATAATTTTCTAATAAAATTCAAAGTAATAAAATTTATACATTAATAAATAATTGATTTGCGTTTTTTAAGGTATAAGTATTTCGACGACCTTAAGGTCATCAAATTTTGAACGGCAATCAATATATTATGTATTTGATGCTTATCTGGGCATAAACCACAGACACAATGTTACAAGAAAAACATAAAATGTATAATAAATCATTTGTATATGTGTAAATTGTTTTTGAATGACTACTAAATGAAAAGATAATAAAGTTATATTCGAAGTTACCTAATAAAAATTAAAATGCTTATATCTGTACACATGTTGTAATGTTGAAGGGTGAATATTGTAAAAATAATTAAAAATATTGTGGTAACATCAACCATTTTATTAAAGAATAAAATTTAAAAGATAGACGTTCATCTTGATGACATCATTAAAATATTCAAAACATAAAATTTGGATTGGACTGGAACGGGTCATAAGTGTATGAAAAAATATAAACATAAATTTTTGTTAATAAAAATAAAAGGTTTTTCTTTTATAGATTTGAAAGTGATTAATTTCAGGTGAACTAAAACTCATAAAAATACAAAGTTTGACACTATTGAATTTTCGATAACATTCAAAATACCTTTTTCCAATATCTTATAAAAACACCATAAATAAAAGCAGTTGTTAGGGTAACTAAGATACTTCGAGCAAAAGAATAAAGTATAATGAGAACAAAGAAATCCGGAAAGCATCCCAAGCTCGTCAGTTAATCAATATGAATTTATGTGCCGCTGTCTATCACCGCAATTTTCGGTACTGGTGAAAATATTACAAAGAGCTCAGCTGATTCATTTGTATTTCTTTAATATTCCTCTTTATTTCTTATATATTCCTCTAATCGAGAACAATTTTTATATTAAGTGTTGAAAAAAAAATCAGAAATTTCAGAGAAAAATTAAGAATTTCCTCAGCCGCCTCCTCTTTTTTAGGAAAATGCTCAAAAATTCGACTGGTATACATTTTCATGAAATTATTTTTTGCGTTCAAAATTTTATACGCGTTTAAAATATTTTAATAACCTTGAAAATTACAAATTTAACATTTTTACGCATTTATTTGCTCTTATATCGTTAATAATTTCATGTGATATTAAAAATTATTGATAATAAAGAAATCGTTAATAAAATTTCCTTTCCTAACGGATCTGAGATTTGACCAAAAATTTAATTTTTATTTATTTTTTTCCCCCTGTCTTAAATTAATTATTTTGAAATTGTTGCACTTAATTGCTCTCAGTGGGTAAGACAGCAAAATCTAGGTAATACAAATATTAACGATAAGTTGACATTTAACACGTGATATTTAAAACTGTCAACATCAATCAACGTTTAATGAAAAAATTCCATTCCGAAAAAAAAAAGCAAAAGAAAAAAGAACAAAAATATTAGAGCATTAGAAAAAAAAAATTAAAATTATCTCGTACGCGAAAAATATTTTGTGACCTTCAGAGGAATTTTTAATGTGTCGCATTTGATTTTCCATTTACTCGATTCTGATTTTTTTTTATTTTTGGAAAATTCTTTTTTTTTTTTACTCTTTATTTTTGTTATTTTGCTCTTAAAATAGCTTTCAATCACTTTTCACACTAATTTTTGCAAAAATTATTCGCAAAAAAAAAAATGTGTTTCTTTTCTGCAAGTCAAATAATTTTTAAAATAAATTTGTTTAGTGTAATAAGTATGTAATATAAAGAAATCAGAGTTGCCGTTTATAGGTGAAAAATAATAAATTAAATTGTTTATCATAAAACGCTACCCACAAGGCAAAGCATCTTTAGTCGTTTTAACTAACTTTTTGGTATGACGATAATAAGGTTCAATTCAATTCTGCGTAAGTTCTGCGTTAAACAAGTTCTGAATACACCTAATGGAGGACGGCTTTTTTGGTTTTCTTAACTTGATTAAATTAAGTTATTAGTTGAATTGATAAAATTCCGAAAACTACACGATGCAAAAGATCTTATATCAATTTAAGAAAACTGAATGTCTGAAACGTGACAAGGCAAAACATCTTAAGTGGATTTAAGACGGTGTGGGCAGCGAACTCATAAATGGAATATTTTGTATCGGGGAAGATGTTCAAGAAGAGAGTTGAAATTTCATGTAAATGATACAAAATTAATATTCTAACATTTTCTCTCAAAAATTTGTAGCAACTTTTCCAGTATAAATCGATTTCACTTTGAAGTGTAAAACTGTAAAACAACCATCACTATCACAGTGGTGTGTTAAATAAACAGTTGCCTTGAGAATAGAAAACATAAACGTTATTTCGAAAAAAATAAATTAATTTAAAATTAATAGGAAAAAATATGTGACTGAATCAAAGCAAATCAGCTGGCGAACTAGTCCGATCCGGTAACAAGAAAACAATCATTTATGAAGGGTTTTATTGGCTTGGTATTAAAGTCGTTTTCGACGGCAACACGTTTTATGTAAATAAACACATATGATACTTTTACACTAAATTTAACATATCATTTCAATTAATACTATAATCGAAATTTTGTGTAAACTGAGTGCAAAAATTTAAAATTTATGTATAAATTAAATGCCAATGGAAATATTACTTTAATTAATTGAAAAATAAATTCAGTTTTATGAAATAGTAAAAGAAATTAAACTTTAAATAAGCAGAATTAATTAAGCAAATATTAAGTTTTGGGGCAATAAATACACTTATGACTCGATAATTTAAATTTCTTAAAAATTCAGGTACCATTTAAATTTTATTCTAAAACAGACAGTAGAAGTTTGTAATTTTATAAAATACTTCTGCGTAAAACGCATTGCGTGATTTGCTTTTATCCGCAGTAATTATAATTTCTATAATTTAAATTTTATAAAAACCTTGTACTATCAATTTTCTATTTTTTAATTGGAACAATATGCAAAATATAAAATCATTTAAATGAGGTGCTATAATAACAATAATAATCATTCAATATAGAAAAAGAATACCAACAAATTACTCAAAATAATAAATTTAAAAATATCATTGCACAAAATTTAACTAATAAAAAAAAAATAAATTATAAAACTACATCGTAAATTTAATAATAAAATGGAATGAATGACAAATCAACCGATATTTTTTTTTGTAATACGCTTGAATAATCGCTCGTTCAATAAGTAGCAAGTAAGTATTTTATTTAAATTTTAATTTTATCGATTTTCTGTTTCATTTCTCTTTGAATAATAAATCGAAAATATATAACAAAAGTTTAATTATTTTTTTCCTCTTTTACTCTTCTTATAATATTATTCTATACACACAGTCAACACAAGAGTATATAAACAAAGTAGATACATTGATGAAACGGCGGAAAAGAAAGAAAGAAAAAATATAAAATGTCACTATCTCAATATAAAATCTAGTAAAAATAACACAGAGGGCCACCATCACTATGTTGATGCATTTTGATAAAAATAAACAAAAAAAGAAAAATCAATTGGTGCGGCAGCACCATTCAACTTTAAAACGTCATATTTATCATATTATTGTTCGTTTAAAACCATTAAAATGAGAAATGGGCTAATTTGTTGATAAAAATTTTGTTTTAGGTTGTACTCGTATGTAAAATGTGAGTTATAATTCAATAAACAATGGGCAATGTATTTTTTGTGAATATACGAAGTGATTATTGTTTATAATGCGAATGTTTACGAAGAATATGAATGGAAGAAATTCAAAGTTATGTAATATTGTACGATACGAAGTGAATTATAAAGACGACTAATGTAATTCTCTAATTTGCCAATTTATGCTGTTCAACGTATTGAACGATTTTTACTTAAGGCGGTTTTCGATATGCATAAATTCAAAGGGAGGAGAGAGAGAATAAATTATAGGTAAGAGAGATTTCACATACTCCCAACAAGGTGAATAGCACAACAAGTTGACTAACGCAGTATGCGCAATAGCAAAATACAAAAGCCTCCACACAGAGCAAATTTGGTTTTTACAGCAGTAAGTTAAGTTCAGATATCAAAACTATTTCGCAGTGATTACTCTAAGTCTCTTTAACTTTCGAAAAAATACTAAGTGACATAAAAATAACACAAATGCCTTGGCTGAAGAGACCTGAATACTTAGTTCAAATTCTTCTGCAATTTTGTTGAATCGCCCTGTGTTTTACTGCTTACATAACAGAAAATTATATTAAAGACTATTGGTACCTATAAACTGTTGTAGGTCTTGCACGCTTTCATTTTGTTCATTTTTTTGTTATAAATTTTTTTTTTTTTTGTAATAATGTCAATGAAGTACACTGACTGCCACTATTATAATGGAAAAAATGATGTTGATGATTGGAATCCGAGTGAATTGGTGTTGTTTTTTTTTGTTTTTATAGAGATCTTTTCGATTTCATTCTGATTTCAAAATGTAGGGTAGTAGTAAATGGCGGCATCTTATTATCTTTTGCGTCTTTTTTTTCCATCACATATTACTTATTTATTTATTTATTTTTTTTTGTTTTTTTGTGTGATGCTTGCGATCTTAATGATGATGCAATGTTAAATTATTGTTTGTTCTTATGATTTACAATTACATATTCTTTTTGATTATGGGTTTCTAGATTTGTTTAGTTAAAGATAAAACTGATTTATAAAATAAATAAATTATGAAAATTGTTAAAATGGAGGCCAGAAAAATATTGGGTATAATGTAAAATTTTAAATAATTATGTATAATAAGTGAATCATGTAATTAGTTTCTTGAAAATTTTGTTTATGCAAGTTTTGTTATAGGTCAATATAAAATATTCAATACTTCAATTATTTTGAAAAAGTTGATGTAGTTTTCACTAAAATTTCTTCGATAAAGATATTTAAGAAAAAAGCATACACTAAGGCGTTTTGGAAACTTTGGAGAATCTATTTGGAAACTAAACTCTCTGCGCATAATAATTTTGATATTAAATTTAACAGAGGGAACTGTGACATTTACTTATTTGGAAATATTCTATCAATCTAAAAATAAGAATTCATGTTATTTTTACCAATTCATCTAAAAAAATTGAACTTTTTTTTTCCCCCAAGCGTCTTTTTGAACTCGTTTAACTCTACCCGGTGACACACCTGTTGTGCTGGTGTCCGGCGTCGGCGGGCTAGCGATTGTAAATGTTAGGGGCCTTGACCGGTTACTGAGGAACTTGTGCTGGTTCTAATGAGAGAGAGGGGAAAGGTCCGGCGACACCACAACGGGCCTTGGTGGCCTAAGTGTACCTGCCTACCTAACTCTACCCAGAAGATATTTTATGATTTTCATGATCACGTTCTTGTGTACTATTACGTTTGATTCAGAAAAATTGCAGTATTGCAATTTTATTATGAAGTTTCGGGCCCTCTGGTTCTTTTTCAAAGCCTCTCTTGAAACATCTCATCCTAGATTGATCCAATATCTCTAATTTTCATATATAACGATTGTTGTACCGCTTCGTTATTCTCTTCGAAATATTTGATTCTATTTCAATTGCAAATCAATTTGCTTTAGTTAAAACTTTGAAATTTACGAGAAACGAAATTCAAATTTCAAATTACAATATTCATTTGAGTATTCTAAAATTAATTTCCCTAAGAAAAAATAATCGATGATATAATCAATGAAATAATATTGTTAAAACTTCTTATTAAAATTCAATTATACTTTTGTATAGCTATACTTTTACGTATGTCACTGTCTAAGAATGCATTTTCAATGGTAATTTCACAGGAACATAATGACAAATCATTTCCCATTCAATATTAGATCATTCATTACGAAGTAAGTATATAGACAAGCTATACTGATCAAAATCTAATTTCTGGCATGTCATTAAAAAAATTTTTTTTTTTGATTTAATACCTTAGTAAATTGAATAATAAAAAAAAATTGTATTAAATCATGTAGAATTTTCATTGAAAATTATAATGGTAATGAAATAAATGATGACAATTCAAAAAACAATTGAATCGATTCTTATAGTAGTTTAGAATTAATTAATTTTTTTTTTCAATTATATAGAATTTAATTATAATGAAAAAAACATTATCATGTGCCCGTAAATTAAGAAATAGTATTTTAAAATTTCAACTCCATAACCTTGAGATTTTTGCAAATATTACGCTAAACTATAATATAATGCATGCTATTAATCATTTCATTATTAAATTTTTCGATACTTTTTTACGCATCCGGAAGAGAATGCTAAAAAATGTTGAATATAGATCACTGTCATTATGAAATATTTTCAAAAATTTAAATGATTTAATCAAAGTAAACAAAAATAATATGAAACAATTTTTAATAGTGAAAATTAAAATTATGAGCTTTGTAATTTCTAGCTTTCAAGTACATTTTACTTCTTCCTTATTAAATTTTTACGATATGTAATTTGAGTAATGTTTATTGTTTTCGCAAATATTTGAATAATAAGACTATAAGAATATGAAAACTATAAGAAACTCATTTCGAATTCTCTCAATATTTTGAATTCTGTTAGAAATTATACGGTACTTTTCATAATTATTGTCTTCAATTTGACACTCGTTAAAAATAAATAAAAATAATAATTTTATTGTGTTGCTAACGCAAAAATTTACAAAAATCAATGCAATGCCACATATTTTTTTTTTTTTGTTACTGCAAGATGTCAAAATATTTTATATTACCAAAAATTTTTATATTTACAAGATGCCTCATGTTCAAATAATTGCAACAATCAACGATTCTGACATCAGTGACAAAAATATCAACACCTGATCGTCAAATCTTTGACAATTATGACAAATACCCAAATTCATCATACGAATTGAAGAAGTTGATTAAGTTCGATTATTATTATTGTTATCTTGTGATTCGACTAATTTCAAATAAAAAATGCTTTTGCATCCCTTGTGTAATTTAATGAAATTTTTGAATTTTAATATCCATACCCTTTAATTGTTCCATATCCTTTAATTTATTTCCCTATTCTTTCAATTCTTTCAATTCTCTCATGTACGCAGCAGGAATTTATATTAAATAAATGCGTTGTTGAACACAAAACTGCCTTACTATTAACATTTAGAAGATACCAAAATGAACAACACTATTTGAGAAGCTGTTGTAATAATTATGAATTTAATTGAAAACTTTTCAAATATATTTTTGCATTGCAATTACTATAATGTTGTTTTAAAAAACAATAATAATTATTTTAAAAAGTTTTATTTCTAGAGCACAATAATTCCAAAAAATTAAAAATACTTGATATAGAAGTACAAATTATATATCTAAGTACTTCAAAATTTTGATGGCTCTTGAGTGCATAATGATAACTTTTAATAATTTTTTGTAATCCAATATTCACACATTCTACATACATTATGTAAAAATCCCATTTCCGTAACATTTTCACAGCCCATTATTGTAATAAAATTTTAAAATGTGATAAAAAATGAAATAACAAAGACCTTGAAAAGAATATTTAATTTTATTTTTGTTCATTTTGTTCTTCAATAGACACCATTTTTCTCTAGAACCTGCGAGTATATACAACATGTAGAATTTAATAGAGAGAATGCTATTAACAAAATATCCAACGAAAAAGTTTTTTTAACTTAACGAGTCATTAAGAAAGTGTTCTTAGATTATAAAATGATTGCAACTTTAATAGCGTTGTAAATGTTTTCGTTTTATCTTAATTTCCCGTTCTTTCGAGTTCCCCTTCCCTTATATTATACATTATATATTACTATGTAAGTATAGTTTTGCAGTTTATTTTTGAAAATTTTACACAACAAACTTTTTATAAAGTGTTAGTCTTCAATTTATTTAAATAATAATGCAAAAATGATGAAATTTTCTATGTATTTCATTTCCTTCAACATTTTTTCCCTCAATTCTCAATTCCTCCTCACAATTGAAGTGTAATCATCGAATATTTTTTTATAGTTTTACAATATAATAGTAAAATATATTATTGTTTAATAGAAGGATGTTAAATAATAGGTTTTCCATTTGTAAGATACTAAAGGATGATTTGCAGCTCAGAATTCTAATAATTTTCGTGTTTTTCTGACCTAATCTCTATTGATTCTGACCTTAAACATTTTTTCGGAATGATTTCACTGCAATTGAAAAAAAAAACAGTTCTAAATAGTTGCTTTCCACTTCTGTGCTTGTTTTCCAAATCTTTATACATTGCGAGAATTTTTTGCATTATAATAAAATGTTCACTCTTTCTCTTCAAAAATCATCATCAACGCCTTTACAACCCGGACCGGGTCTTGGCCTCCTCTAAAGTTTGCCTCCATCATTCTCGTTTTTGTGCTAGAGTTCGCGAGATTCTTGCGTCTATTCGCCTGGGATCGTTATTCAAGCAGTCGTTCCAAAAATATCTTATTTGTGTGATGACTCTCCTCACATCAGATAACATGACCCGCCCATATCAGTCGTCCAATTTTAAACTTTTTCGCAAGATCCGGCTCTTTATACAATTCATACAATTGATTGTTTTACCTTCTTCTCCATACCTGGTTTTCTTGCTTTTCTCCATAAATCCCGCGGAGCATCTTTCTTTCAAAAATATTTAAATTGTTTTCTTGTTTTTTTGCCGATACCCAAGTTTCAGAGCTATGTAATAATGTTGGAAGTATCAAATTTTTATACAATTTTATTTTTACTTGTTTATCAAGCAAGCGTGAATATTGCTTGTATAGGCTAAAAAAGCTTCTTCAAATCTCGAAATCGGTAGTTTTTGGATACTTATTGTATTCTCAATGCTGATATATCCGCACGCTTAACTTCAAGCGACTACTTCTCACAAGACTCTTGTAATATAAAAATGGAACCATACAATACAGAACTAGAGCTTATCATTGCTTAATTATTACACATACCCCAAAATACTTTCATACATTCTTCTTCACAAACCATTGAGTAGACAAGTATAATCATTCCTGAGATGATAAAAATGAGATACTTATGTAAATATCTAGAAAAACACTGGATCAACTTTTAATTTTCTTCATGATACTTCGATCCATTTCTATTTTTAACTACTTACCTACTTATATATGGCGTATCCATTGTATAAATATTTTATGAGTGCAATGCAGTTAAGAAAAGTGAAATAATAAAGTTGGGTCAAACCAATGGTTTGTATTGTAGCACTTTTCCCTTCAACAAATGAAAATTTTGCTTTTAAATACGCAAACAGCTTCTACAGGCTGTAGTTTGGAAAAAAAACGACATCAAAAATTTGCAAAAAAAGGACTTTAGATAACGGTAAATTTGAACGGCCATTTTGTTTTTCTAAAGTTCAAATATAGTATGCCGCGCTAGGGGAAGCAAGCCGCTGCTTTTCTGCGTTTGCAAAATTTCAAAAATGCTTATGGTTAAAAAGGCCATTTTTAGGGTTTTGGGGGGGTATAACTTCTAGAGGGGAGGAGATAGGTAAAAATTTTGTTCTACAGAAATAAGTTTCTAGTAAAGATCTATGTACATATAAAATTTCAGCTTTCTATCTTCAAGGGTGTAGAAGTTTTGTAAACAGACACACGGACAGACGGACGGACGGACGGACGGACGGACGGACGGACAGAGTGAAACTAATAAGCACTTTTTTTCAAAAAATTTTTGGAAAAGTGCTAAAAAGTATAATATGAAATAGGATGGAAGAACAGCAAAAAAAGAAAGAGTAAAAAAGTTGGTATCATTTTAAGACTACATTAAAAACAACTTAAATTTTGTGGTTTTTTATTACATCTTCACTTTTCCTTCTTTTTGCCTCTGCAACATAATAAATTTCATCATAAATTGTTTGTGTTCCAATTTCTTGATAAGATTCTTATACTTTTCGGTTTTCTTTCTCTATATAATTTTTATTCTTATGTAAGCTATAAGCATCAACTTTTTTTTCTTTTGGTTGCCTTTGCAACAGTAAAGTTATATTGAAAGTAAAAACTATGCATGCAACTTGAATTGAAAATTTCATGGCCACTTCTGCATTTCTCTTTAAAAAGTTTTTTTCCCTTTTGTTTTTAACACTTGTAATGGCGCTGCACTGCTTTTTTTTTTGCTTTTGGTATTATTAGAGTTTCATGTTGGGTTCATTTCATTTCGCTATTTTTTTTCTTTATTGACTGGTTTCATTTCTTTTTCTGCGTCAACATGTGCTAAAATTGTTTTCTAAATGTTCGGTTCATGCATTCTGTACAAGAATGGGTAGAAATAACCTACACATAAAATATTATAAAGTCAGTTATCGCACTGGAATATTATTGAAAATTTTGGGTCTTGAAGTTAGAATTTTTGCAATTTTTGAGCAAATTTATTTTTTAAGGAGGTTGTATACGTTATTAGTACATGTACATTACGAAATAATTTGAAAAAATTTGTAACGAATAATTTTTATGGAGCATTACGTGATAATTCTTGACTGATTCACGTAATTTACACTTAAAACAAGAATTGGAACAATAAAGTACGACATTAAGTTTTGTTTTGCCCTATAGTTGATATTTAACACATTGTACGAGCTTGTCTCATCAGTCTGTTTCTGAGATAAAACTTAGCTAAATTTAGTCGAACTATGGAATCATTTGGCATTTGCCAGAGGTGGTAGTTTGTTGAGGTAGTAGAAAATATGTGCTGTACTCCGCGAGTATTTTGTAGAAATTTTCAGTTTGGAAGTATGTGGGTGCTTCCAAGGGTGTTCATACGAATTTTAGATTGTTGAAGAATGCCTAGTAGTTTTAAGAATTCTAAGTATTATTTGTTACGGAAGATTAGCCATGTGGTTTTTAGTGAGATAGCGGTAAGCGTTCGCTTGCATGGGCCCCCTCTTTTTTATTATTGCTACAGCTAATAGCCGAGCTATTAAGTTGCCCAATAAACGGTTAAATATCGTTTTGTTTTGTTTGCTTCTAGCCCGGCATCATATCTCAAATTTAAGGCCTAAAATACTTCAAAGAATTTGCAATTCAAAATGTATAAATTAAGAATTGGGGAGTTGCGGATCCAACTAAGTGCTGTTGTTATAGGGATAAAAATTGACAAATCGATTTTTCCTTTTGAAATTTCTCTTGAATAATATCAAAATAAATACTAAAATAAAGTTGACGAAAATTATATATTTTACGTTCTCTTTGCAAAATTAATGGCACTGTTACACAATATTAATGATTAATTTTTGCTATAAATTTTACTGTAACCCGTCTTGTTTCACAACTAGGTTTTTGTTTTCTAACACTTTCAATTCTTTTATAAAAAGGGTTATACTTATATAAACGGTTTGTGGTCAAGTCATTGTTATTTTCTATTGTTGTTTAATCTTTTTTTTCCAAAGCCCTACAAAAAAAACATTCAAAATATAAGAAAGGTTTTAAGATCAAAAGAAAAATACCGTCATTTGATTCTTTCTGGGTAAACATTTTGGTTCAATTTTGGAAATTACTAAACAGAGTATATGTGTTTGTGCGTATTTACAATCGTTTTGCGTTCTATATTTGTGTATAAAAATGTTCATTAATAAAAATATATGAACGTATAATTATGCGTGATTATTTTTAGCAAAATATTTGGTTCTCTTAAAAAAAAAAAAATTATTTAGAAAAAAAAATATATTTTATTCTTTTCTTGTGTTTTGGTTTCTTGTAGGTAAAAAAAACCATTTAGAATCTAAACACAGAACTATAAGAAGAGCAAGAATTGAAAGATGAAACAAAATTTGTAGACATGAAAGATTTATAAAGCGGCAAGAAAATAAGAATAAAATTTTTGGTTTTTTTGTTCTCCTTAACCTTGATTGGTTCAGTGATCTAAAATGAGAGAAACTATTATTTTAATGGAGAAGATGAAAGAAGGCCACGTGAAGAATAAATTTTTATATATACATGCATGCATAATTCAATGATTGGAACCAAAAAATTTTTGGGACAAATTTTCGTTTTTTTGTTGTTTTTTTTTGTAGTACAAGAGAACAAAAAAATGATTTTTATATTATTAAAGTTTATTATCAGTTTCATCTAATTGAATTTTTTATGTAACTTTTGGTTCCATATGCTCACCTAAAGGTTTTTTTTATCTTTATTGCATTTTATATGGTGTGACATAGCCAATGCAACTTCACATTCGGGTATAGGTAAACAATCGTAACAATTAAGATGCTGTTGTTTGGGGTCTTGAAAAATCTCGAAAATGTGTTTGTATTGCTATAAGTAGTCGTTTAATGTGTCTAAATGAATTTTCTTCGCTAACTTTACTTAACTTTACGCTGCACGCTTTATGCCTAATATTAAATTTTTAAACAAAGCAATCATCTTCTGTAACAAAAGCTTCAAGGTATTAAGATAATGTTCCTAAGAAGCGCACGCCTATAAAAACCAAACGACAATACTGAATAATTAATACGGAAATTCGACTGAGTTTTATAAATCGCAATAAGCAGCTCCCATTATTTGCGCACAATATTTTTTTCTAGATTTGAATGGTAAACAACAATGTGCCATTGTATTTGTTAATAGATGACAATAGTCGGCTAATTAATTTCTTAAATTGGGCGGGAAAAATTCATTTCACTGAGAAAATCTGAAACAAGCGCAAAAGGGTTAATGTTGTTGACTGATTATAATTTTTATAATTCTCTTTCTTTTTAAATGAAATAAAAATTTCTGTCCCGTTTATTTTTAAGACCATAAATACCTAAAATTTTTAATTTATATTCAGTAAAACCGTTTCAATTTATTAACTCTAATCTTTTTTTTAAATTTTGTTAAAAAAATTAAAATATTTTTCAAATTTTGTCTTTCAAACAAAGAAAAAATATACGAAGAAAATAATGAAAACAAAAAAATTAGAAACTTATTATGTGAACTTTGTTTCATTAAAAATTCATATTGTTATACCCTTCATGTGGTTCAAGGCCAACAAAACTATACTATCCAAGTTCTTGGGTTTCTTTATATACCATATATCTTTTTGGGTTAACAATATGAATGTGTCTCTATATGAAAGAAGAATATTATTGTACCTGCCCATATATTTAATTAAATTTTTACTCTACTTAATTTAATCACAAAAACATTTTGTATTTTAATAATTAATTAAAAAAAAAGAGCGAGAAAATAATATTATGAGAAAATTTTTTTATTAAAAATTTTGTCTACCTAAAAATTAATTGTTAATTAGTAATAAAATAAAGAAGATCAAAACTGTTAAGTCCGAGAATTAACAAAAAAAAAACAATAATAATGATGACGTTATTTTATTGGTAGGGAAACAAATTTTTAAAAATTAAAATTAATTTTATTGCTTTATTTAGGAAATAATGTATGAGATCATTTAATATAATTCATAATTATATGCAGGCATTTTGTATATTATTAAGAAATCATTGAAAAAACAAAGGATTATCATATTCAAACCTTAAATTACTGGACTGCTTGAATTGCAGATGTGTGACCGTACAGATTCGTATTGCTTAAGAAATAAATTATGTTAAAATACAAATCTGTACTGTACACTGCTCCTAAAATTCTATGATAAAAAGGCATAATTGCTTAGGTCAACATTCAAGCACAAAATGAAAATGTTAAATTTTTTAATTCACCGTGTTCAAATCCAGCCCAAAACTTGCACCGATGAGCCATATACGTTCTGAGCCATATGTGCATCAGGGGGTATATGAAACTTCTAAAGCAAATTATTCCACTGGACGTAACAGAACTGTACAGTTTCTGCACTGAACGTGCTTGTACGATAATAAAGTAAAGAAAAACGGCGGGACATACGAAAAAATATTTTTTATATTTTGCATTTTTGTATCGGGACAGAGAACGTGTTAATACTATGTCTCACATCTGGTCAAATTTAAAATATTTCAATAAATAAGAAGAATCATTGTGAAACGAGTGCAAAATAAAATGGGCTTATAAAAATTCTTATCTAAATTACTTATAAAAAAGTGAATTTTAGATAGGGTCTTAAAATTTTTTCTAGAAAATGCCCTTAAATGACAATTTTTTTTGCAAATAGCTCGGTAAAGTTATTAACACTAATTTGGACATTTATGCATTTTCAACAACTGTTTTTTCTTTAATGGCAATCACGACTATAATGGCAATCATTTTATTTCATTTTAACAATATTAATTGGGTTCCGTTTAATTTCTTTACAATTTGTACGTTTTCTGAAATTGTAATGAAATTTTCGTAAAATTTTGTAAAGTCTATAATAATTTCACAAAGAAATCAAATGCAAAACATACTATAATTATAAAACGCTCATAAATACTTTTAATGGAAAATTGTGGGCATTTTTTTATGCTAATAAATTCTTAATAATAATTATTTTAAGAGTATTTAGTAAAAATCAATCAGGATTATTTATTGTCATTAATATAATGCATAAAATTGTTCTTGACAAAATTTCAATTTAAATTTTTAAAATTTAAAATGATGTCATCTTCTATTATCATAGATGTTCATTATGAAATGGATAATAAAAATTTCAGTTCTTAGTAGAGTAAATTTACAACTTTGTTAATAAGTATTATAAAAAAAGTAATTATAATTTATACAATAACGTGCATTTATTACAAAATATTAGAAATGTAAGAACAAAGTGAATTGAAATTTAGAAATTGATATAAATTTCAAAACAGAATAACTGTAGTTTTGTGTAGTGGCAACTAATTTAATTTAAGATAATGCAATGCAACGTGTTTGATATGCAATACAACATGTTTGATATGCAATACAACATGTTTGATATGCAATGCAACGTGTTTGATATGCCAAACAGCATGTACATACGACTTTTGGATTAAATTAAACCATTTTGATATTACAATAAACTATTTTTAGTTGAAAATAAAACTTTCTCATTATACTTTAAGTCTTAATACTGTGGGAAAATAGAAGTTGGATCAAATGAGTTGTCTTGTTTAAAAATCTTAAGAAGTTGCGAATCAATAGATTTTAAGTAAAAGGCAAGCAAATTTATGAAAATTATTGATTAATATTAGAATCGTTGACGCTTAATCAAAATTTGAAAGTTCAACTTCGATTGATTAGTTTAATTTTGTTGTGCAACTGCAACTACTTTTCAGTTTTTAAACGCAACTACCAAACTGATAACTGAAAGAGAGTCAATTTCCATTCGATTGACATACGTAATAAATTAATTGCCAGAATAAACAGTTTTCAAATTTAATTGAAATTCTAACTAATATTATTCTATACACACACTAATATTTTCGTTATACACTTACATGCATATTTAAATTTATTGAACAAATAGCTAGAATATTAACCTAATATTTAATTTAATTAAATACATACACATGCCTACCTACATTATGTGTACAAATACTTACATATAGAAGGAAAAATTTATTATTGAGTTCAGACCATAATAAAAACCACAAAATTGCCTTGTCAAAAGAACTTTGATTCAAAAATTTTATTGTCATTCGATTATTAATTTTCATTCTTCTTTATTGCTTTTTTTTTTTTACTTTTAAAGTATACAAAATGCCTTGAAATTCTTAAATAATATTTTGTGGAAATCTGAACTTTGGTAAATATAAAATTGAACTTTATACCAAATTGCTAGCTAGCTGTTTGGTATCTAGATATTATGAAAATAATATTATGGAATGATAGTAATAAAGTATGACAAAACAAAAGTAAAATAAACCACGAAAAATTTCATAATTAAAATAAACAAAATGAAACAAGAAAAATTAAAACTCCCGATTTCCACATTAACCACGAAGTTGAAAATTCATTTTGTATAAAATAATGAAATAAATTAAAATCAATTAGAAATTGTGACATAATTTTATATAATAGTACATAAATACATACTTCAATATAACAGTAATAATAATGGGGTACAAACATTGTTCACGTTTGACATTTTCATTACCTAACCAAATGCTTTGATATTTTTGGTTAATTTAATTGTTAAATTTTTTTTTATTTTATTATTTTCAGATCTACCATACATACTGGTATACTTACATAGCTATATTAGTTATAGGTTAATAGAAGTGGGAAAGATTTTCTGAAAATTTTTTTTACGCAATACTAAAAATTTTTATAGTTTGTAGATTAGGAAAACAATTTATAGAGAAGTTCAATATAGTTTTATTTGAGAAGAATACAATGTAGTCGTACAATGTCAATATTTAGTTGAAGAGGCTGTACATTGACAATATTAGAATATACATAGACAGTGTATAGTTGATGCCTATATGAAAACGCAAAATGAATTCTGAGATTCACCATGTTATTTAACGTACATGCACATCCTCGGTATTATGCAAGAGTCACGAAACTGCTTTTTTAACAGTTTTAAGTTGTATATACGGAAAAATTCAGAACTTTCTAAACTATCTTTTTAAAAACCATGTAACTCTATTGTTAGTATTTTCGGAAACATAATGTTGCAAATTTTACACGTAACTACAAATTGACATTATTGTGTATATTTTCAAATGCTTTTTTTCTCGAAACACAAAAAAAACAGTTCCGTGACTCTTTCATAATTTCGACGACATTATGAGCTGTTTCGAAAAATTGATTTATAATTCGAAAAATTTGATGATAGATGAAAAATTCTATTAAAAAATTGCATTTATGAAATTTATCAACTGCAATTTAAATTTGTTTTTCGAATATGGTTGAATAATAAGTTGAATTTTATTTATGATGAAAGAATGGTAAAAGTGTATGAGAAAAATATATTTAAGACGTTTAATTGATGTCTGTCTGAAACGGACAATTTTTTGAGAAATCAATTAAAATCGGAATTTTGTATGTCCGAAACGCAGATAATAAGAGAAACTCACCAAATATTAAATTTTACCTGACCGGAATGCAATGAATAAAAGTAAAAATGAAATTTAAAAATTTGTCTGTCTGCAATGCAAACTCTTTTGGAACTCAAGATATACGTCAAATTAATTAAATTGTTTAATTTGAATTTGGAACAATGAAATCCATTAAAAAAGTTTTAATAGCATTTTTCTTCTACTGAACTTTAGTTGCGTAAATTTAATAAAGGGAAAATAAATAATTTTAATTTATTTAAAGTTTTAAAGTCATAATTAATTTTACTAAATCAATTTTCTGTCAAAAATTTTATTAAAAGTGTAAACAGCAATGAATTCGCATTTTTATTCATCATAAAAAAAAGTAGAACAATGAATTAATAAATTATTAATTTATTATTAATAAAATAAATAATAATAAAAAAAAAACCTGTCAAAGGCAATGTAAACTGCCTGCACCATTTCACATTTAATTGTGCACGATATTGTTACTATTAAAATAACTATTGTTTCCGTACAATTGAATTTTCAAAAGGTTAAAAAAGTTAATATTATAATTAAATTTCACAAATTATTTATTGTCAAAATAAATTAAAAATGACAAATGATTAAGGATTTTTCGTATTTATTTATTGAATTTGTGTCGCATTGATTGCGTGTATTACGTGGATTATATTTAGGAATTGCGGCGATACTATTACAAAATTTTAAATGCAATTCAAATTTATTGCGTTGGAAGGAAGTATAAGTAAATTCGTTTGGAGTTCAGCAGAACTCTGAATAAAATTATTTTAAATTCCGAGAAACTGTTTATTGTAACAAAGTTGTTGTTAGGAATTAAAAATTGACTGGGTTAAACTAAGCTCCAAGTCATATTATCGTTATTATCGATTTAAGGCAATTTTGTTGATGAGTAAAATGATAAAAAATCGTCTTATTCATTAAAGCATTTCCATTTCTATTGAATTTTGTTTTAGCATGTTTTTTGTTCAATATTTCATTTAAAATTAAATTAAGTTTAAATGTGTGTTTATACTCAATTTATACAATTATTTTATATATTATTTATATGTATAAAAATAATTATTTAAAACCGCATTAAGATCGTTTAATATGATAATGATGTTTAATCATTTACAGTTTATTTCCATTTTATAATGTACCAGAATTGTAGTAATTTTAAGGAGAAATTAAGGACCATTTGATACGGCAATTTGATAATATGAACGGAGCCGAGTTTACTTGAGCGGAGTTAACAATTCCCATATACTAGTATTTAAATCAAGTGATTCAAGGGTTTTCCTTTTTAGTTCTTTTGTAACACTGTTCAATATTTCGATTGAGCAGTATACTCGTATTAACTCTTCAAAGTTCTTACTTAAGAGTTTAGATCTTCACGAATACTACGCGCAAGGACGGTCTACAAGCCTACATATTGCCGTAAAAATACTATATAAAATTTAGTTCAAAATTATGGCAGATAGGTTCATAAATTCAAATCTAAAATGTAAAATAATTTATGAATAGCAATTTTTTTTAAATAAAATTAATTCATTTCGAATGTGCACCTCTAAGTACCTCTTGCGAACCAGCACAATCATGCTCGAGAGATTCGAATAAATTTCTCAAACCAGCACTTAGGCATTCGATCACGACATGGAAGTCTTTAAACGACACTTCTACGCCAATTGGAGAGTGACCGGTATGTCGCATGAACTACATCAACTAACCAACCAACGAACTACTGTATTTATTATTCGTTATTGTAAAATGGCACGATAGTGTGCTATTTTTTTTGCAAATTTTATATTCTTTTAATAATGTAATAAATATTTAAATATAAAAAGAAAGAAAATAAAAGAAAAAACGAAAATCTAATAAAAATTTTCTTTACTGACAAATTTAAATGCAATTAATTATTAATTAGTTAAGATTTGAAAAGCTATTAAAATAATTTAAAGAATTTATTTTATCTCATTTTTTCATTGTAGCACTTTATAGCATGTACTCGTATGTGCCATGCTATTATACTATTATGAATGTATGTTTCTTATATATGGAAATGCAAATTAATGTGTGGATCTGCTAATTTCTATCACGAACATTTCCCAAATTTGTCATGTTCACATTAACAATTTAAATATTCTGTATATGCACTATATAATCGCCATATAATGTTATAACAGATTTTTCTGTTAAATGTATATGATTAGCAATTTAATGCACGATTTTATAATGTGCACATTATTAAAATTGTAGTAGACTGCTTGTATTTTGCATTAATGAATTAAAAAATTGTGTATAGAAAAATTATGTGCAAACTTTTTTCGCGTTATAGAAAGTATATTTAGTGAAAATTAAGTATGTATCATGAATTAATTTGTTAATGGCGGTTTAAAGCAGTCGGAAAACGCTATGGTATCTAATTTGACTATTCATTTAGATGTAAATCTAGTACATCGACTACTTCTGAATGTATTCCATCTCAGAAGGAATTTAGACCCTCTTTCTATAAAGTAATTTTGAAAATACAAGAAATAAAAATTTATGCAAAAATTTTCGAGCTTTCTTCTCTGCCTACGGCCAATATATTAAAAGAGAAAGAGAACAGTGCTCTGTTAATAAACAAATAATTAATTTTAAAGCCTAGAGTAGTGCTGATCATGTTGGAATGTCTATTTTACTCGATTAATGGTAATATAATCCTCACACTTCCACTTAATATTTAAGCGATGTAACAATTGACACACATGTTCATTCATACAGAAAAAGAAGGCTAAAGTATAATCATATATAGGCATGAAGAGGAAATAACAATCACGACAGAATACATTTTCTTCTTGTATTTCCTTATCATTCTTAAATTTTGTGTTTTCTAACATTTAATATGTCATCTCTCTTTAATTTAAATATTTAAGTTTGTGTTCTTTTAAAAGGTATATAACACTCTCAACAATACTCCGGAAAAGGTAAGAGTAATTTGTGAACGGAGAGTTTTTTTGTGTGGAAATTGTGCGATATATAGGAGTAAACACTTCCTCACAATTTGGATTGTTTGGATCGCACATTTATGCCTACAGATGTGTTTTTACTATCGGCATAAATGTGCGTAAGAACCGCGCTCACCTTGATGTGGGTGCCAGAACATAATATATATATAAACAGAAATGAGAAAGCCAATGATCTCACCCGGAAGGGAGCTACAACTATTTTTATTGCGCCGGAACTATGCTTTAGGGTGCCAAGGACAACAGTACAAAGCATCATTGGAATACTTGCCCGGACCTTTCTAACCCCAAAATACTTATATCTTTGGGATCGAGAATCGAGGTTCAACTTAGTCGTCTAGTTTTGCGGCTACTGAGTGCTATACTCACCGGACACCGTCTCTCGATGGTCTATTTGATTAGGATGGGCGAGGAAGAGAGCAAGGTCTGCCATTTATACATGTAAGAGGCGAAACCGTAGTGCAATTTTTATGTGAATAATCTCGCGGCTTAGGCAGTCTGCATTACTGCAATCAGGATGGGCTGCAATACTGCAATTACAGGCCTAGATATAATAGAAATATAAGTTGTAGGTTTGAATGTCAATTGCAAAAAATCCCATGGTAGTGAGAATGGCCTAAGGGTCTCGGCCCCCTACTGGAAAATAAGTGCTGCACTCAAAAATACTCTTTTACAGAAACTGCACTGATGTAGTTTGTAGTGTTTGACTTTTAAAGTGTTATATACACCCGAAAAATTTAACATAAACTAAGTGGTGTATATTTAATGCGGTAATATACTTTACTTCACCATCATATTGTTATACGAATTTGTGAGGCTGCAATGGAACGAGTACAATTTAAAATAGTGAAGAAAATTTTTTTTTCAAATAACATTTTAATATTTTTGGATTTAAATTTCTTTTTAGGTATACACTGAAATTAAAGTAATACAAAAAAAAATTGCTGAAATTTCACGGTTGTGGAGAAAAGCAAGAGAAAAATTATACATTATAAGTAGGTATGTTGTAACCCGTCATAAAATTGTGAAAAGCGGAAAACTTAGATCACTTGAAGTTAAAGTTGACTAAATACAATATTGTAATTTAAGAAGAAAAAAAAACAGATAGCTATTAAGAAAGTTTTTTTTTTTTTTGACTTGCATTAGAAGTGCATAATTATTGTAATAGGTTCGAGTATGTAAGGTAAAAAAGAAGGTATGTAGTGTGTTGCAAAATGAATATTTCCGAGTCGTTGCAGAGTGCGCTTATTTAGTTATACTTAGGTGATATACATGAATTTATTGTGTATATTGGTGTGTGTATAATTATATTAAATATTTTTGAGAAAAAATTGTTATCTATACGGATATACTCGTATGCTTGTATATATTTAATGTACATAATATGCAATTTAGTGCGGCTGGGATATGGAAATTTATTTTGAAAATGACATCACGTTTTAGAAAACAAAAAAAAAATTTTTTTTCTTTGGTTTATTGTTGACACATTAATTTTAAATGCATGTACTTTTTATACACTATACTAGATTTCTACACAGTGTTCCCACTTGGTAAAAACAAAATGTATCCAATTTCGAGGAAAAAATGTATCCAAAATGTATCCAACCTCATAAAGCAGAATTTTTATACCAAGCCGTCCTATTGTTGGTTTTTTTATTTATAATAAATTCTTTAAGAAATCACATACAACTTCTATTATATTTTAAATGTGTTAAAAGTTAAGGTCAGAAAAAACAAATGCATATATGTATGTGCTAAAGACAATTCACCATTAAAACGGAAAAATTTTAAAAAATATGTACAGCCAATGCATTTTCTATTACAATTAGCTTACTCCAAAATATTTCTGATACGTTCTTGTCTAAATGTTCTAGATTTGAATACAGGAAGAGGCAGCACTCATTTAATAAAGCAGATTTCTTACTTTCTTCTAGTAAACTCGGAAATCTGCTTAGAAATGCCAGCAAATAACACTTTTGAAAGATAGAGCAATTACGCGTTTTAATATTAGCAGCATTTTAACAGTTTTGTAACATTTATTTAGTGTTTAGAGAATAAATGTATCCATATTTCAGCAAAATTTTGAAATGTAGCCAATTTCGGCATTTTATCAGATTTGAGTATCTTTGTATCCAAGCTAAATTTAAAGCAAAAAATGTATCCAAAAGGATACAATTGTATCCAAGTGGGAACACTGTTTCTACATTATAATGTGTATTTGAGGGTATTTATACCAAAATATAAATGCAATACCAATGTGCTTTAAGTGTATATCTAAATAATTTATAATATTTTATTATTATTGCAGTTATAATGTTATGCGCCGGAAAATTGAAGCTAAAATAGAGGAAAATTGCTTGTGTTTATTTTTTTTTTGCGATATTTAAATGGAAACTGGAAAGGTCTATATGGGAAAACTTTCTTTTCGTGAATATTGTATATGAATTTAGTTATATGAATATAGATTTTATTATTATTGTAATTTATTTATGTATGAAATACTACCACATTATTGTAGTTATGTTGTTGTTGGTTTATTAAATTTAATTCTTCATTGTTTTAATAATTTTTTATATAAAATATTTTGGTTTTTTGCCAATTTCTATATTATAATAATTAATAATAAAATATTTTTAATGTTGACTTTTATTTTAAAATTTTTATTTCAATAAAAAATATAGAAATTTTCTAAATATTCTTATAGAATTTTATTAAAATTTTGTATTTAAAATTATTTTTTTTAAAATCCTGTTATTTGTTGTATTGTATATTGCATAGTTCACTTTGATTATACTCATACAAACGTATGTTAGAAGGATAAAAATTTGCCTTACCGTTTGTAACGCTAAGAAATATCTAGCTAGCACTAATTAGTCATATCTGTCCGTCTATCTATCCGTCTCAATGATAACTCAAAAACTAATTGAATTAAGTTCACCAAATTTTTACATATGATTTATAATAGTATATTCCGGAACCCTATTTAAATAGCATGATCTATATATAATAGATCTCCAAAATTATGAAACATACAGTATTGAAATTTCCCACAAGCAAATATGTATCTTATTATGACTCTTATTTTTGCTATAATTAGTTGGAATTCCTTGGACTTGTAATGCTAGTTCCCATACAACTTCGAAAATCATTTGGTAGTATATACACCATTTAAAATCACTCATTCGTACGGGTATCACAGAGTTGACACGGTCAACTTCACCTTTTCTCGTTTTTAACCAATTTTATAACCAACAACAAAATCTTATTATTATAAAGCAGAACGTGTCTAGAAAAATAACATCTATACTTGTACTCATAAATGCAATTTGTAAAATTTTTTAAAAATTTTATTATAAAGCAAAATAAATTTATTGAAAATTTTTATTTTATTAAAAAAATTTTGATTTAGATTTTATACGTGTTTGTTGCTTTTAAGAAACTGAATATATTTTGGCCACCATCTTGCTGGTTTTTTAGTAATTTTATTAAAGAACAGAAAGACTTTGAGCTTCTAAAATGTTTTAGCCACAATTTTTTACCAAATTGTTTTTCAGTACGTATATGGTATTAAGCTGCACTATGATTTGTTGAAATTGCAGTGCAAAATAAAACTAATAAAGAAAATAATTGTTGCACAATAAAGATAATACCACTAAGTTCCTTAAGTAAAAAGATTGTGAAACACTATGTTAGCTTAAATACATTAGTGTTGTGCCAAATTGTAAGTGTTGTTTAATTATTGTGATCAGTTTGTGGATAATTCAACCAAAAATGAGTTGAATATTCTCTTGATGGTATTTTTTTTTAAGGGATTGTGATACCCGACTGAATTTTAATTGAGTATGATGGCTAATTGCCGAATTGTGGAGATTCGGATAATGGAACATGTGATTGCATTTTTCTGTGAAGTTAATGATTCCAAGAAAATTATATTGGGTATGAAAATATAGAAAAATTATGTTATATCTAAGCTAAAATGGAGAAAGCGCGTTATGAAAAAGAACATCTCGCCTTAAGAGAAAATGCAAAAATTCAAAGTGCCTTCCTTAAAGAAAGCACTTGAGTTTCTATTTTTCGTCTT
The DNA here is from genome assembly GCF_029603195.1 of Condylostylus longicornis. Lineage (NCBI taxonomy): Eukaryota > Metazoa > Arthropoda > Insecta > Diptera > Dolichopodidae > Condylostylus > Condylostylus longicornis. The sequence goes on along the minus strand of NW_026578052.1, from coordinate 711,719 downwards.
TACCTTCGCTTCCACTGTACAAAAAAATTTTGATATTTATAATCTCGCAAACTCTTAATATATATAAGGGTTTGCGAGGTCAGTCGGGGTTGGTATTCAGAAGAATATTTTTTCACTCAAAATTCATAGATGTCGATAATTCACAAGCTTATGAGTGTGGTCCATAAATAGTACTAAAATTTCTTCACTCTTGTACAAAATTTTATTAAAAATTCATGTTAAAAAATTTATTAGAGAGTTAGATTTATGAATTAGATCAAAATTTTCGCTGATTATACTGCATAAACATTTTATTTTTGTTGTAAATTTATAATCCGATAATTCAATTTAATGAATATTATTAATACTAAAAGTGCGTAAGAGTGCTGGTTATAAAAATATAAATTAAAATTTATAGTGGAATAATAAATTAAAATATATAAATTATATTGTTATACTTATATAAAATATAATTAATTTGCCAGCTTTAAAAAATCCTTTAAAATACATTTACGTAATTACTTTAGAAAAAGGATTTAATTACAGTAAAATATTTTTTCTATTGTTTACTTGTTCATTAATTTTAAAGCTTTTAAACTGATGAAAATTTTAATTTTATTTCTGTATACTATAAGGTCTATAAGTATATAGGTGCAATATATTTAAATCTGACATTTAATCTCATTTCCTTTTACATTTACCTTTTGCTATTGTTCTTTTCAATGATTTTTTTTTGTGTTTGATTCTTTTGATTATTTATTAAAAGATTAGAATTTAAATGGCAAATTATTGAAGAATAAGAAATATTTTAATAAGATTTTTGTAAAATCTGAAAGAAATATATATACGTATATGAGAATTGAGTACGGGAGAATAATCGAATATCATTGTCTGGTTCATATTGTCAATTATATTCATCTGGATAATACTGAATAAGTTCAGCAGTTTTTTTCAATAAGTTCGTGATTGAACTTAACGTAAGATTTGTTTAATTTTCTTTTACTGTTATTTTTCGTACACGAATCGGGTAATTGATCGATGTATCATCGGGTAATTGGAATTAAGAGAAGTTTCAAAGCCCATACACGTAATTTTCATATAGTAGTGTAATTTTTTTCCCCTTACTTTTCTTTGAAGCATTACGATCTTCATAATTGATCGAACTAATAACAAGCCTGCCGTAAATTTCTCTTTATATTAAATATTTAAGGTTATTGATATTTATTGCTTATTTTTGTTGGCATTCAGTATCGAAAATTATAAATGTACGGGTAGTACCAAACATAATTTTTTATATTATGGCACTATAAGATAAAATGACACTATAAACGGTAAACTGTTAAATTACCGGTGCCATAACCACTGCACAACTGGTCAGATTAGTAGCGTTTTAAGGAGAATTATTTTAAAACTCTACACATTAGGTTTATTTGCTGAAAATTCTAATGCAATTTGCATATACTTTTTTTATATCAATTATAATAATAATCGGAAAAAAGTTCGAGATATTGATGAGTTCGAGTTAAAAATTTATAAGATATTTATGTATAAAAAATATTTCAAGATGTTCAGTAAACGGGGATAAACAATTCGAATTAAGGAAAAGTTCGTCTTATGGAGAGTACGAACTGACTGGTGAAATATTCTTACTTATCTCATATTTTAGGAGAAACTAGGAATGTACCTATACATTTGCCCAAAATCCATTATATACATGCTTATTATCTCAAAATTTAATGTGTTTAAATAGAAATGGAAATTTTATAAAAAATCCAAAATGGCAATTAATAATTAATATGATAGCCTTTTTATACTGCATAAAACAAAAGAAAAATAATTAATAAATTTTTCTCACCTTTATTTTTTCGTAAAATATTACAAAGGTAAGCGGTAATATAAAACAAAATGAAAAATGTTAAGGAAATTGGTAAAATCTCAACATTAAAAATCTTATGTAACCGTGTAATTCACTTTTATTTTTTTGTGAACAAATAAAAAATAAGCAAGAAGCAAAATATTAGCAGTAATTTTTCTTATGAAAATCTTTTCGATTTTCTTCTTTAGTTTTTCCTCTCTTAATATTCAAATTGGGAATTCATAAGATTTTTATGTATATTTTATTAAATTATAACTGTGAAAAAATAATAATATAATAACAATAACAGTAAATATTTGAGAGAGAATAAAGGTTATATAATAAAATTACTGCCAAAAGATTTATGATTTTTAAATGAAAAATTTCCCATAGAGATGACAGATAAGATAAATTATTTTTTTATATCTACAAATTATTATATATACGTATATATATCCATACATATATATATATATATTTATATTATATCCCAATTTTTCTATTACTTTTACTAAATATAAGCAAATATTTGCTATAATCTTTAAAGAACAAAGACAAATTTTCTTACTACTTTATTTTCCGAATTACTTCTTATATAAGTATATGCTTGCCCTTAGTACATATGTATACTACTTTAAAGATTTATTTATTTAAATTGTTATACTGGCTACTGAAATATTCCTTTTTATATTGAAGAGGTTATTCGTATGCAAATAGTATGAAAAGAATTAATTGAGATGTAAATAAAGTGGTTATATAATGAAGAATGTATATAGGGGTTTCCATATATTATTCGTATACTCGTATATATAGATAATTTAGAGCTTTAATAAATTGTTGTATATATATATATATATATATTATAATATTTACCTAAGGATGATTTAATATTAAAATTAATGTGAAAGGGTTAAAAATAAAATGTAAATTTTGTTAAGATATTTAAATTTAATCTAATTTATTATATTTAAAATAGGAAGCTAGTAAAATATATAATAATTATATAAAAATCTTTGAAGTGTTATGATGTAATACAGGAAATGATGGTAAATGTATAGAGTGTTACACAGCAAGTATATATGTGTCTTGAAACATGCAGTTTATAATGAATGATTATCCAAGCGAGTTCGGTCCGTAAATTAAAAAAAATCATGGAAAGCTACAAATCTGCATATAAGATTTATTGGAATCCGTAAATTGATGGTAACTATTTACGTTTTCGATTCAGTATCGGGTAAAATTTGGCTTTCCGCAACCCATCTACATTGGTACGTAACATAGAAAACAAATTCGAAAAAAATAATCTAGAAGCGTAAAATCATACGATTTCGGTGGCTAAATTACGGATCTGGAACGTGAATTTAATTGCTTAACAAATACATTTTAATGTTTGATACGAATTAGAAACTTGAAAGGGTTATTCGAGTGTCAGTTGTTGTATTATAAAATAGCATATTCAATTGAACCAATTGAGCCAAAAAGGAAGTGGACAGCAATTCCCGAACGCTCAAGAAACTCTTCTCAACACAATTTCGACGGCCAGCACAGGTTTCTGTTTCTCGATCGATGCAAGCGGGATCGGGTCGGCCTGGTACTTGGGTTAGGGTCAAGCGTGTGGTACGTAGATTAATGTTAAAAATTTTCAAATCTTCAATATTTTTTATGAATTTTATTAAAATTCATAAGGGCATGAAATTTTTTGAGTAATGAACTTTGGGCATTAACATTTGAAATTTTATTAAAAATGTCAAAAATCTTCATATCAAATGTCATAATATAAAGCTGACAATGTGCCACTTTGTACCTTGTTAATTTGTGTGACATAATGTAACTATAATTAATTAAAAATTATATTTTATGGGAAATTATTATTTAATAGATGAGGTCATATAGATTTTTGTTTTATAATATAAATATTATGTGTACGTATACAGGTATGTATGTATGTATATGAATGGTATGCAAATTGTCAGTAGCATGTAAAAGGAAGGATTAATCATGGTTGTAAAATACATAAAATTTTATTAATTTATTTTGGCATTTATTTTTTTTTTTTGTTTACAATAAAATTAAAGATGGTCGGTAATGTGTCAAATGAACGATTGTTTACAATTTAATTAAGATTTGTGAAGAATTGTGAAAATTTTTCTTTTGAATTTTAATGTGATCATAAAAATTCATTTTATAAATCAATTAAATTTTAATGTTAGATAAGTACATAATTTGTGATTGACAATTAGAAAATAACAATGTAAGTCAGACACTAAAAATGATTATGAACAATTAGTTATTAATATTGGTGGAATAGAATTATTTCAATTATTTCTAGAAGTTTTCGATTTTGTAAGAAATTTATGTTTGAAAATAAATGATAGGGACCATGGCCGGTTTCTGAAGAACTTGGACTGGTTTGAGAGGAGAAAGATCCAGCGGCACCTTGGTGGCCTAAGTGTACTCTTCGAATAGCCGCACAACCTACCTATATTTGAAAAAGTTCTTTAGGCTTTAAAAAACCGTAAGTAACTTTATGAGCACGCGACAAATTCTCTAGCCACAAGGATTTGTCACGCACTCCTAAATTTACCTGCTAATTAGTGATTACAAAAAAATTCAATCTCTTATAATTAAAATAGGGGATCGAAAAATATTCGTTCATAAATAAAATTTTTTTTTTACAAATAGAACACCTGATTTATGATCATTAATAAAAAAATTTTTTGATATAAATTCCAAAAATAACCAATGATAATTAAGAATTGATTTAAATATAAAATGGTAAAAATAATTTATTATACAAAAAATTATCAAAAATTTTCATCTAAAACAAGTTCAAATCATTAATCAATGAAATTTAATTTCATTTACTTAAATGTATGTACAAGAGTATATCTACATGGATGCATACATACATATAAACATATTTGAATCTGTATATACATGTATAGGTTGACACAGATAGATTGTTAGTCATAAATACTTTCATTCACATATTATTCAAAAATATTAACCCCTATAATATTTGTTACTGTGTATCACAAAACAAACTGTTGGATTAAATTGTATAGGGTCAACTACATATGAACATAATGCATATAGGGTCGACATTTTTGAAAACTTAAAAATAATTTAAATCCCAGAAAAGATAGATATGCCCGAGTCAAAATTTGACTATTCTAAGCTTTCGAAATATGGCCAAATCATTTTTGAACTTCTATGGCGGATATTACATGAATTTATACAATCAAATTTTATCAGACGACCAAATTTTATAGAATGGTTATGCTATTACTTAAATAATTCATGAAAATTTTTTAAAACTGCTGACTTTACAGCTTCCGAGACATGACAACATAATTATAACTAAGTTGCTGAGCTGCTGCAAATACGAATGTTTCAACTGAATTTCAATCTTTCACATCTATAGTCCGATTGTACAAGAAAAAAAGAAACAATAGGATGTTCTGGAAATATAGTAAGAGAAAACGTTGAATAAAGGAAGACAGAAGGTTCGAAAAAAATTTTTACAGAATTTGACATTTAAGTAATCAAATTTAGGTTATTTTAATTATTCACATAATCCACAAATTAATCGCCTTACATAGTTTTCCCGATCTCTCTCTTCTTCTTTTCCTCAAATCCGCCCCTGTCTTTAACATCTCGTGTTAAAAAACCTTATTTTTATTAATATAATGTTTAAATATATATTGTGGAAGTAAGGTTAAGTTGTAATTAAAAATCACAGTTAATTACTACTCGTATAATCAGATAATGGATAAAGAATTCAACATTTTGGTTTTTTTAACTCGTCTCTTTTAATATTGATGAATACTAATATCAGATAGCGTAGAAGTTTAATGAACACTCGTTTATATATTGTTGTATATATGTAGTTTATTTAATTGAATGGTTACCAAATGGTTATATGAAGAGATTGAAATTGAAAAAAAAAAAAAACGGGAACGAAAGAAAACTACAGAAATCAGAAACTAGTTCGAAAAGAAGTCACTTTCACACTATAAAGTCATAGATCATAAAGATTAAAGAAATCTCATTCGAATAAGATGAAAAATAATTTTCAACTGTTACTTTTTATTTTTTTTCTCATCGTTACTCATTAAATATGTCAAAATTTTTTGTTTTGTAAATAAATCAATGATCACTTAACTCTTTGAATCTATTTTTACCATATTTTTTTTTTATCGTCAAAAATAGATGGACGTATATAGAGATGACTAAGAGATGGTGAATTAAAAAAAAAATTTGCTTCAAAAATTTGATCATCAGTCAATAATATGAATACTGACATATATGAGTAAGTATAATAAGTAAGTATAGTATTAGAATAACGGGCTGTTGCTTGTTTGGCAAGTTTTATATTTTATATATGTATGTAAGTGTATCAAATATTTGTTAGTTAAAATGGAAGCTTAAAGTGCTGGGTACTCAAACAATGTATTCAAACCAAACAGCTTCAAATAATGCAAAAGATTAAATATGTAAGGGTTGCTAGCAGGAAGAGAAATAAAATCTACGAAAAGTAATACGTGATGCCTTAAACAACCAGGACTTTTATGCGGGTGGTTTTGAAAACTACGATAAGTTCGGAATTGCTGTAACAATCAAGAGGAAGGAATGTTTTTTTAGAAATCTATCCGTTTTGAAATTTAAATGTAATATATATCTTCCAAGAAGGCAAGTTGAATGTCTTACCTCTTAATGTAGAAACAAAAACAAAGCCTCCAGTCACAAATGTCAGTCAAATAACAATTTTTTTTTTACAAGATGGTGTTCAGAGATATTGTTGTCTTTCTATGTTTTTTTATTACGTTCTAATTAAAGGCGCCCATCGCGAAAATATTTATTTGTTGTTGACTTTATTTGAATCACTTTTAATTTTGGCATAAATTTGAAATTTTTTATGGTAAATCGAAGAAGTACGTGTTTTGTATTGTTTCATATTTGGTTTTTGAAATTGGAGATTTTTTATTGGAAAAAAAAATGGAGCAAAAATATTTTTGTTTGAAAGAGTTTTTTAAACTTTTTTCGAAATTTGCGATTAATTGGAATGAAATTCATTTTTTTAAAATTGAACCTAAAAAATTTACATTACTTGTCTTTTTCAACTTTGCGAAATTATTATTGCATTAGTCTGCTCGGCAATTATTATTGAATGTCATTTGCATTTTACATGTACAAATTATTATTAGTCGGTGCAAATTATTATTGCATTACTTATTTGGTCGGAATTCTGTTTGAGTTTGGTGATCATCTGAAAATTTTAACAAACACCGATAACTCAAATTAGAAAATGTTCGCGCTTTTATTGAAAATCGCTGAGTTCGTATTTTAATACGAAACCTCTATCAACTCAATGGAAAATTCTTCGTAATGAAAAGATGAATGACGTAATCAATTGAATCAATTAAAGGCAGAAAAAATTAAAAAATTTTTCTCCTCAAACTGGACTCGAACCAGTGATCTGCCACTTTCTAGGCGGACGCTCTATCAATTGGGCTACTGAGGTATGAAGAACTTGCCGACTAATTGTTCTTCACATTGCTTTATACTGCAAACGAAACCTATGATTTTCTCCCCCTACTCAATTTCTTTAAAATTCTCTAATATGAGTAAAGTCAATTTTAAAGTAAATTTGCTACAATTTTCATCGTTGATTTTAACACAATAAAAAAATTTGAACAAGAAAAGATAAGGTCAAAGCAACAAAACACTTGTTTACTTTTAAATTGAAAACATAATTTTTTTTCAGCTCTAAAATTTGCATAAAATGACAATTTCTCTTTTTGTAATCGACAACGAGAATTGAAGAGAAAAATTTCACATCACAGTTTACAAATTTATTTTTATCTCCTTTAAAAACACCTTCTATTTTTTTTTCAAAGGATAAAGAGAAAAGTTTTTTCTTTTTTTTTTTTAAAGGGATTTCCAATCGCAATGCAAAGACTTCTTTTGCATGTTTACAAAAGTACTAGAATTCAATCAAGTTCAGGCTTAATCTAAAATCTAAAAATAAAACAAAAACACAAATATATTGAATGCTTTTGAAGCGTCAGAGTAACATTCCATGTAATTTGCTATCAATACAAAATATTTTGTTACTTTGTCATGTTATTTTCAAAGAAATAGGAAAAATCTGAGAAAATTAGTTTCTATTTTTTTTCCAAAGATTTTAATTAGTTTCAAAATAAAGACCCTTTCTTTTTTCGTAACGCACAATTTTAATCGAAAATGCAATTTGAATTTTTATTTTTTACGATATTTCTTTGTTGTAAAACGAATGTGCAATATAACGTGACAGAAAGTGACAGAATTGATTTAGAATCTTGTCATTTGTAGTAGATTAATCTGTGAAGAATTGAAATTTTGTTTGCTTTGAATTTTAAAGATTAGTTTCTAGATTAGGAAAGGAATGATTTTAGAAAAGACCTTGTTCGAAAAAAAAGTCTGAAAATATTCTTATTTAGAAAATTTCATTATTTCTGACTTATAAAATCGCATTAGTTTCCGAATTTTGAATGTTTTTGAAGAGAAATTATTGTCATTCAGTTTTATTCTGCTAAACGAATCGGTTTTCTCCTTTTTTACACCCATCAATAGTTTAAATTAATCTTGAGCGTATAAAATTAGGAGCATAGTTAACTGAAAGAAAAATTCGAACAATCTGAAGAGGAATAACGTGTCAACAATTGCAGTTTCTATGATCAAACACCACGTTTTACAAAGTTATGAAGAATGTGCCAACCTGTAGCGAAACATAAGCATAATGTCGTTTGAAAAATTTCATTCCTACCTAATTTTTCACTTTAAAATTCACCTTTTTAAATTCATATTATTAAAATTTATTGTTTTAAGTGTAGAAATTACAAGTGAAAAAGAAAAATAAAATTGCAAATTTGTTTAGTGAACAAATTGAGCAAATAAAATTTATTTTTCGGTTTTATTTTCATTTTATTTTTCTTTTACACCGCTTCAATTTTCAATATTTACTTAAGAAAATTTTGTTTTCACAGTCATTCAAAATGACACCTTTTGGCGGTCAATTTTTGTTATGTACGCAAAAAATAACGCGATTCAAAATCTTTTACATAAAAAAAAAAAGTATTTCGTACATTTTTTTTTTGTATTTGGACTTTGGAATTTTGAACGCTTCAAATTTCCAATCCAGACGTTAGGTGCTTTTAAAATTTATTTACTTTAGCTTCGTAAGTTTTTTTTTTTTGTTATTTTTAAAAAAAATAAATTTTTTGTCGCATTTTTGATGACCAAGTGAAAAAAATAAAAAAATAAAAAAAATTTCATTAAAAATTCAGGAACTTACTAAGAAAAAAAATAAAATTTATAAAAGTCGGTTTTGTTTCCCCCCCCTTTCTTTCTCACATTTTATAAGCATTTTTTATTTTGAAAAGTTTGATTTTTAAAACAGTACAACAGATTAAGTGGTGCATTTGAATCTTGGACATTTTATTTTATTTAAGGGTTTTTATAATATTTTTGATTGCGTTCAAAGTAATTTCTAATACAGAATTGATCAACAAACTACATGTACATGGTTTTAATTGTTATCTACATTTCCCTCTGGAAAATATAGGACTTGAAACTTATACATGAGTATTGCTAACTTTTAACTGTTATTGGTTAGGTTAAATTGACGCGGTTCACTGAGAAGTGCGCTTAGACTACTTAGGTGCATTGTGGTATCATCCCTCATCTGAATTAGCCTGAATTCCTCAAAAACCGATTAAGATTCTTGACATTTACATTAACTAAGTTCATTGCCGTCGGGAAGAAATGAAACCAAAGATATCTTTGCCTGGAAATCTCAAGCACCGAAAAAAGATGAGTGACGATTTTTTCCTCAACCTCGTTACCGCAGTTTTTGCAAAAATCGTTTAGCGGATTGCCTACTCTGCAGGTATGTTCGCTAATCAGATAATATGCTGTTACAACCTCTATACGAGTGTCGATATCCTCCCTTCGAAGAGCTATCAGGTCCCTTGTAACACGCAAGTCTAGCTTTGGCCACAATCTTATTGTTGCGTTACATGGTGTTCCGTTTTCTGGTCTTCGGTTGGTTTCTTTTATTGCTGAGTTGCACTGCAGCACTTTTGAGTAGCTTAAGGCATGTTCCGATTTTCAGGTAGTAAGTTTGTTTATCCACCTTACTTTTAAATAAACGTGTTCAGAACTTATTCAAATTTTCGGAATCGACTCGATTTTGAAAAATTTAAACCTACATGAGTGAATCCTATAAATTTAAACTTAACTTTGAATACTTTTGACTAATACTAGGTGAAAAAAGATTTAAATAGATTTTTAAATATTGGCAACACTAGTATTTCAACACTAAATATCAATTGAGCATTATTACAAACGCCGGTAATGTGTTATGACATGTATAGTTTTCAATCATAAAAAAAATAAAAAGAAAATTTAGAAAATTCAATATAATCAAATTATAATTAGTTTGGTTAGCAAATATTACGTCTAATACTTAAAAAGTAAATTACAGGAAAAAGAACAACAGAAAACAAAGACCATTAAGACTAAGACAAAAAAAATCTATTATCCGACCGGACGTCATTTTTATTATAGATAAATATTATATTTTGAGGTTTGAGTAAGTGTGTTAAGTAAATTTAAAATAATTTATGGCAAACTTGAAATTTACTCATGTTATGTACGGTTTATTTGAGTAAATAGCAAAATAATAATTTTGATTTTTGGCGCCATCAATATTCATTAATAATGTAAATAAATTTTGCATTAGTGCGAGATTGTTAAGAAAAAATCAAATATGATTTAGTGATATTTTCTAAGAAAGAATGCAAATTGCAATGCGTCATAATTTCACACATATGCAGCGGCGCGGGTCTGGTTTATGTTAAAGCAAAATTTGTTTTTTCTTTTTTCAATAAGCTTAAATAGAATTAGCAAGTATTGTTTATTTTTATAAGCATCCAGAATATTTTTATTTAATACAAATATAAATTGAAAATTATTTTATTAATAATTAGAAATGCACTTATTGCCTTCAGAAGAATTTAAAAAAACCTTAAAATAAATTTTATTTACAATAAAATTTTCAAGTTTAAATAATAAATTGTAAAATTTTTTACATAAACAAGTGTCGCATTGCTCATCATTTAAAATTATCAGGAAAAAATAACAGCACCTTGTCCAAATGCGACTATCAGTCCAACGCGAACTATATTTAAAACTCTTAGGAAATTAGTAGAATACTTGCAAAAATGAAATTTTAAAAAGCAAAAACGAACTTATGTCAAAATAAAATGAAAAGAGCAGTAAACTAAATATTTATTACTCTACTGAACAAAATAACTCATTTTTGCAAAAATGTTGAATAGGCCCCTAATATGTTGAGCGCCTCGTTTGTACTACTCATTTGAATTCATTCTCGGTTTTTGCTCAGTTCTTCATCGTTTGCCTGCTAGCAGATCAAATTACATTATGCCATCTAGTTTTTTATTTTCTAAAAACATTGTTTAGTATTTTTATTATTGTTGAACTACCTTGTAGTAGTAACTACAGAGTCAAATGAAACAAATGAGTTTTTTAATAGCACAGAAGTGGATTATTTAGATGAAGACGAAACTTAATAAATGCTAATAATTGTAGGTAAAAGGCAACACCTCCCGGGGGAGTGTGATGCTCTTGCTCTTAGAAGGGGGGAGGTGCTGGGAGGCTTTGATCTAACGGTACGGTATTCTGGTCCTCACAAGTTGCTTGAGTTCATCAGGAGGGTGGGTCCCGAGCGTGTGTTGTAGGGCATGCCCCGCACTCGGATGGGAGCGCACAATAGATCTTTATACGTGGTCGCGGTGCACTGTTGCCCCCGTTATACAAATTTACAATCTACAGGTAAAAGGCAATATGGAGCTGATCGGTTGTGCAGAATACAGAATTTCTCGCGAGGAGGAGACGGTTGAGCACATCTTGTACAAACGTGAGCTATCGTAATAGAGATGACTGTGGGGTTCTACCTCAAACTCAGATATGTGAAATATACCGCTTCGGTAGATTTATGGCTTTCGCAAGTCCTATTAGTTTAGCTGAGGTTCTCTAGTTCTAATTTCTGAGTGAGACATCACGACAAGACTCAAAGGCTACGTTGAACTAGTTACAAGCATGAACTCTAAAATAATTTATCTGTCTATTTATCTATCTATTGCAATATTAAAATATTTCTAAACTTTATTCCATTTTGTTCTGGTGTAGTTACTCCACTGCTTCATCCACAGATAACCCTGTTCAGTTAAAAAAATATAAAAATCTCTTCCATAGAATTTAATAAAACCGACGTTTAATTGCAATTTTAATTAAAAATGAAGTTGTACAATAAAAATATAATTGGTTAATATAAAACAAATAAAGTTGGGTCAAACCAATGGTTTGTATTGTAGCACTTTTCCCTTCAACAAGTGAAAATACTGCTTTTAAAAATCTATGTATATCCACCACACTATTAAAATTATTTTCATTCATAAACGAAACTATTTCTAGGATTGCATATATTTAGGATGAACGATTTATGTAGTCTTTGAAATAGATAAAAATTAATATAAAGAGGGGTTAACATAATGCTCGATTTTAAGGGTTAATTGTGTGAGTTAAGAAAAGTAATTATATTTTTTAATGTCATGAAATTTACCGTTAGCTTTTTGCGTTTATAGAAATTTGAAAAAGCTTGATGTTTCGGAAATATAAGGTGTCAAAAATTCAAATTTTACGAATTTCAAGAGGCGATAACTTGAGAGGGGGTAGAGATGGAAAAAAATTTTCTTCTAACGAAATAAACTATTTGTTAATGTCTAAAATTTCAAGCTTCTGCAGGCTAGGGTATAGGAGAAAAACGACATCAAAAATTTGGAAAAAAAGGACTTTAGATAACGGTAAATTTGAACCGCCATTTTGTTTTTCTAAGGTTTAACTATAGTATACCGCGCTAGGGAAAGCCAGCCGCTGCCTTTCTGCGTTTGCAAAATTTCAAAAATGCTTATGGTTTTATTGCAACAAATAGTTAAAATGGGCCATTTTTGTGGCTTTGGGGGGGTATAACTTCTAGAGGGGGGGAGATAGGTAAAAATTTTGTTCTACGAAAATAAGTTTCTAGTAAAGATCTATGCACGTATTAAATTTCAGCTTTCTATCTTTAAGAATGTAGAAGTTTTGTAAACAGACACACGGACAGACGGACGGACGGACGGACGGACGGACGGACGGACGGACGGACGGACGGACGGACGATCGGACGGACGGACGGACGGACAGAGTGAAACTAATAAGCACTTTTTTTCAAAAAATTTTTGGAAAAGTGCTAAAAAACATATAAGAATTCTTACCGGGAAATAATTTTTAAAGCGTCAATCCAATTAGTTGCACTAAGTGTATTAAAATTAATTAAATAAACAAATTTACCTGAAAATAAAAAATTAAAGAAAAATTAAATAAATTAAAATCAAATTAAACACTTAATAATTATGTAGAAATTTAAAATTAATTTTGAAAAAAAATTTTTAATACAAAAAAATTTTATTTTTTGCCTTAACAATTTGATTATGAGCGAGAACAATAGGAGAAACAAATTTTCACTACAACTTTTCAGTAATATTGAAAATTCGAAATATTTTTTTTTTAAGTACAAATTCGTTTAAATTAATTTTATAAGTTTTCATTTTATTTCTTATTCATCGAGAGAACCAATTAATCTTATAATAAAACTTAAAACTAAACAGTTGAAATCCTTAAAAATTTTCAAATAACAGAGAAGAGATGAAAGAGAAATTCGTAACTACAATTATTACTTAACAACTTATTGTTTTACTCTTGTGCTCGTGAATTCGAAACAATGGAAGCACACTTTTTTTTTTCTTTAAAATTTTGTAAATTTGTAATTCAAAGCATTTTGTTATTTTTTTCTATTTTTTATGATTTTCTTACAAAGTTATTCCACATTGCTTTTATGCTTTTTTATTTTAAAGAATACATAGTAGTTACTAACAATATTTAAAATAATACAATAAAAGCCTAATTTTCGAAATTATTAAGAATTAAATAGGAAAAAATAAGAAGAAAACAAAATTATACTTATTATTCGTTCAAGCTATTTAAGAAAATACAAAATAAAAAGAAATCTATAGTTACAAATCCAACTGAATTTGGCTGTCATTCTAACCATAGGGTCAGAATTACAACCGAACGAATCGAATGACGAATACTGAAATTCAACAGCGAATGACAATAACATTTGTAGGTATCAAATATTATTCATGGGTTGCATGAGTATAGAAAAACAGCAAATTTTTACATTAAAATGAATCAAAGGACGTTCTACATATCAAACTTTCATCAAATCCCAACCAAATCAAACAAAATGTTGTGTTAAACATTATCAAACCAATCAAATCCCAATCAAATCAAACAAAATGTTGTGTTAAACATTATCAAACTAATCAAATTCCAATCAAATCAAACAAAATGTGTGTGATTGGTGTGGAACTAAGACAATGAGCTGGACTGTTTTAAACAGGCTTAAGGAAAAATCAAACAAATGTTCCAATTTCTGAAATTTAAAAATACACAAAGGATTTATAGATTTCAGAATTGAATCATATAGTCAACGTTATCAATGGATGGGCTAGTTGATAACTCCGTCTCAAAAATATAATTTTGGATACAAAAGTTCTCATGGTTGGCGCAGTATTTATATACAAAAACAATAGGTGAGTAATAAAAACAAGAAAAAGTATTGTGGTTTATAAGTCTTCTATAAGGTCTGTTCAAATCACATTAACAACATTTCCGAAGAACTCCATGATATTAATATATTTGTATAAGAGCCTTCTGATTTAGTGGATTCTAAAATGAGGTATCGACACGAGTAGGGTGTAGAGACAAATAATGTGTCGAGACGAGTAAGGTGTCGCGACGAATAAGGTGTCTAAATTGTTACAACTAAGTGACAAAAGCTAAAGGAATTAGCCTTTTTGTTAAGAGAGAATAAATTATACAAATTCCTGTTTTCACATAGTAAAAAGTGTTCATCTAGTTGCTAAAGTTTGAGTTTTCTAAGAGATTTTCTAAATATCAGATGTCTCAATTTGGCAACACTATTAGTTTTTAAATTTGTACCCTCTAAGAAGATGAATAGACCTAATAGGACACAATATTAACTAATTATGTTATAAAAATGTTTTTGATGTCAAAGTCATGTCATAATGTTATTTTAATATCTTTGAGATTCTCAAGATAAATGAGAACATTTTTTCAATGTTAAAAAACAGAAGGAGATTCTTGTTTTGGCACCTTTTTACAATGTTTAGCTTCAACAATCGACACACATTTACGTACTTCATGTGGTGTATAAATCTCAATGGTATTGTACAATCATTACATTATAAAGAATTAAGAACAAGAAATAACATAAGATGAGAAAAAAAATATAAAAAAAAGCATACTTAAATGTTGCTTTTCTTTTTCTTTTCTTATTCCTCAATTTACTTTAGAATTTAATCAGACGAGTTTTCCTATACTTCTCCTATAATAGTACCACTAAAATTAATGACTAACTGATGGGAGTTTCTTGTTTTTCTTGATTGTATTTAATGTATAAGAGTGGAAAAAAGCACCACAAGTACTCTAATAATAAAAAGAAAACACAGAAAAAAATTAAATTTGAAAGAACATAGAATAAAAATTAAACAATAGGACTTAAATTGATTTTTTTCCTCTTCTACGTAATATAAGAATTCTAATATACAAGCCCATAAATTATATAGATGGGAGAATTACTTGGTTCGGACTATAGACTGCGTAAACTGGATGATGTAGCCCATACTATTAGTCCGACGGTTAAATATCTGGGTATTGAGCTGGCCTCAAAATTTAATTTGGCTATCATGGTAAACAATCAAAATACACAAGCAAAAAACACTGCTAAGAGGTGATGAGAACTGAAACATGAACTGGCGGCGAGTTGTGCCTTTAGATTCAAAAAAGCTTGTTTATGAAACGTGACATGTTATAGTTATGGTAATATTCTTAGGCCGCTTGCTTTGGAGACGGCTGATGTGGTTATGGATTACTATATTCCCAGGTTGGCTTTCGACATATTTTGTTGTGAGCTTCCTTCTTGTGGTAAATGGAAATGACAGATTCTATTGAGAGGTTTTGATAGCAAATGCCATTACAGGTTCAAGTATGCAAAAGAAATTGGATTTTTCTGCGAGACTTCAGTCGTCTGAATTATATTCTTTTGCTAACAAACTGGGTATCTTTCAAGTCATATGAAAGGAATGCAAGATCTTGGAGGGCTTCCCTGTTCTATCTAGTAATTTCACATTACTGAACATTTGGTCAGCGATTGTTTAACTGTGACAGTTTTCCCTGAAAAATATCTCTAATCGCTTTGCATTAATAGCTCGTTCATCTCGCAATCTATAACTTAAAAAATACATAAATTTTTTTTTTTGATAGATTTTTCGCCCAAAAATAAAGAGAAAAGTTACAAAATGAAAAAATAAATAAAAAAAAAAAACTTTTCAATAAAATTAAATTGTAATTGAATTGTAGAAAATTAAAAACTTTTTGGTGCTTCTTTTTCAGCCTCACAGATTTGTAAAAATTATTTAAGTTTTAGAAAAAAATGTACATTGTATAAAAAATACTTACAGTATGATTGCATATTGCTAAAAATTCGGTATAACACTCTAGATATCGTGACGACGTTCACATTTATAAAAAAAAAATTTTCAATTTCTTTTATAGGGCTTCTTTATTAGTTTCTTATATATTGTGTCCTTTTACATAATTTATAAATAAGTACATCTTTTTTTTAGTTTAGTTATTCAATTCTAAAACTTTTCTATTTAGAAATTAATGAATCCTTGTGTATATTGAGTATATAAAGAACATTTTAGAAATTTCTGAAAATTTTTCATTTTAAAGAAAAACTTTCATAGATTTAAATAATAAATTCTTGTATTTCGAAAAAGAAACAGTTCAGCGTAATTATTTTAGCAAATTCTATTTAAAATTATTGAATCATGTAAAGAAAAATCATGTAATAGTGTATAGGTTGTTCTTGAATTTAATTAGTTGAAAAATTTAAAGGATTTAAATGAGTTTCTTGAAAAAATAATTATATAAACAATTTTTGCGAAAATTGTCGTAATAATTGTAATAAATTTGTGGCCGATTATTTAAAAATTTTCATAAATTATTTTATGGTTCTTTGTTGAATAAGAAAGAAGAATATCAAAAAAAATTTATAAAGGGAGACAAACAATAATAATTAAGCTACTTCGAAATTATATTATGAAAATTAGCCATTGTTTAAGAATAATAAAGACACAATTTAATATTAAATAACTAAAACTAATTAAATATCAAAAAAGAAAGAGAAATTTTATAAGAAAATAATGCTTTAAGTGTTCTCCAACAATCAGATTAAACATTTAGTACGTTTATGCTAATGTTACTAATTGAAACTGAAACATAAACAATTACAGCAAGGCAGACAGAACAAGACGGCAGCATTTATTAAAAGTTCATCAGGCTTAAAAACGTACAATTTCAATGAACTATCAAATATAATATCCAATTTAACCCCATTTTTCATGTTAAGTCGATTACCTTATTGCTATTTTATTAGAATATCTTTATCCAACAAACTGAGGAGGACCTTAAAAGGTTGGACATCAGGGGAAAAAAACAATATTTCTCTGGTACATCCAAGCGGCGTATCGCGGCTTATATCAGGAATGGCATGTCCCCAGAGGAAGCTCGCAGATATGAGAAGGAAAGGCTGGAGAAGCTGAGGGACTGCGGATCGGGTGTTGTGGTCGACCATGCCCAGAAGAGGGAAAGGTCGGAAAGCAACACCCCTGATGCAGGGCCCTCAAAAAAGAGGTCTATGAAGGGAAATGTTGAGGAAAAGGTCCCAGGGAACATTCCTCAACAAAACCCGAAAATGACTTCTTATCGGGATGCAGTAGCACAAGTCAAGGTGGCCATCACTCATAGACTGCATCCAGAGGAAAGGCTATCCGAAGTTCAGATGGGGAAAATCAAAGTAGCCATCATGGATGAAATGGATAAAGTTGTGGACTCTCATAAGATAAAGCCTTGGGACGGTTGCGACGTCGTGGTACTGGATGGCGACGACATGCCCAAACAGCATGTCTGCGTCACCTACGTACCAAAGAACGAGACAACCGTCAGTCTCTCCAGAGACAAATTTCTAAGTAGGATAGGAAAGCAAAATCCCGGCCTCAAGATAAGTTCCTGGAGGGTGCTGAGGATGGATAAGGAAAAGGACGGGGGCTCCTCCATCACCTTTTCCGTGGATGATTCCGTATTGGAAAATCTACGGAAAGCGGAGTTCCGACTTTTCCTGAATTTCTTCCGGGTTACCGTTCGGGTTAAAGGAAGAAAATCTTCTCAAGGTGCTGCCGGCAGGGCAGGACAAAATAAAAAACCAATACCCACCGCGACAACGACGAGCACTTCAGGCCAACCAAAAGAGCCAAAACTCATTGGAAAGTCTGAAGTCGCTCCGAAAATGGCGGCAAGGGAAACGGAAGGACCATCGACCAGCACGCCAAATACAAGCGTCCCGGGTGAACGAAAAGGGCTCAAGCCCATTGGGAAGCCCGGAACTGCTTCGGTATTTGCTGTTGGAGGGGCTAGCGTAGCACTTGAGACGGCAAAAGAGGATGTGGCAGGGCAGGCGCGCACCAAGATGTGTAAAAAGGCGGCAATGGGAGGTAAGGCTCATGTAAAGCCTTTGTCTATAGGGCCAAAGCCCATAGACAAGAGCCGGAGGAAATGGTATGGCTGTGAGGTGCATCCAAATAAATCAACAGCATGCTAGGGCATCTACTGATGTCCTAGCTCATAGATTTATGAAAGATCACCTCGATATTGCCCTTATCCAAGAGCCTTACATAGTGAAGGATCAGATTAAGGGCCTAACAGGTGAGCTATTGTATGATAATACAATTGGGGGCAGGCCTAGGATTTGCATTTTGTTTAGTAAAAGGCTAACGTATTTTCCCATTCCAGATTACTGTTCTAAGGATTAGGTAGTTGCGTTGGTGAAGGTGAAGTCCTCCGGGGGCTGGACAGAGTTCATTGTGTGCTCATCCTACCTCCCGGGGGACTGTGCCCACCCGGACGAGCAACTGAAGGATCTAATAGACTTTTGTGGAAGGAGAAACTTCCAACTTATAATAGGAAGTGATGCCAATGCCCACCACACCGTCTGGGGAAGCAGCAATATAAACAAAAGAGGTGAGTGCCTACTTGAATTTATATATAGCAATAAATCATTGGTTATGAATGAGGGCAATAAGCCGACATTCGTAAATACAATTAGGGAAGAGGTCCTTGACATCACCCTTTGCACTGAATTTATCGTCATTAAGGTTGGTGGATGGCATGTCTCAAATGAGACATCCATGTCCGATCATAGGCAGATTAGGTTTGATATCGTGGTCTCCGGGGGCCTGGCAGAAGAAATATATCGGGTACCCCAATCCACAGATTGGAGTCAATTCGAAACGCTCCTCATGGATGGGATTGGATCCGTTCCTGCTTCTGTCAGAACGGTGATGGATATCGAACTGGCCAGCGAGGCCCTGACGGCGGCTATTACTAATGCCTACCACGGGAGCTGCCGCGCTAAGCCGAGGCGGAGCAATAGGAAGTGCCCGTGGTGGAATGAAGAGCTTTCAAGGCTTAGACTAAAGACCAGAAAGCTATTCAACTCACTCACAAAATACAATAAAGAAATTAGGAAAGCGAAGAGAATCTCATGGAGGGCGTTCTGCAAGGCCATTGATGAACTCTCCAGCAGTGCGCGTCTTCACAGGGTGCTTTCCAAAAAGTATGCTAGCGGGTTGGGCCTGATGAGCAATGGAACGGCCTGATGGCTCCATGACTGAGAACGGAAAGCAGACGTTGGACCTTATGGCGTCAACGCACTTTCCTGACTCGGGGATTCTTCGGAATCACTCAAATGCGGTCATTGAACCGAGGGCATCCTGGCCCCGGAGGGATGACTGGCAACGATCCCGTCTAATCTTCACGATGTTCAGGATTAGATGGGCTGTTTTCTCAGGCCTTTCAAATCTCCAGGTGATGACGGGATATATCCTGCATTTTTGCAGAGGGGTTTCCAACATATCGTCAGAGCACTGTTGGAAATTTTTCGTGCCAGCTATGCGTGGGGTTACATCCCTCAGGCATGGAGGGTGACTAAAGTGACGTATATTCCGAAAGTGGGTAAGCGACCAAGCAACCACCCAAGGTCTTTCCGTCCAATCAACCTTACTTTTTTTCTATTGAAAGCAATGGAAAAAGTGATTGATAGATTTATACGGGACGATGCACTATACTCGCTCTGCAGAGTCTGGTGGGGGTCCTTGAAAACTCACTGGAGGTGCGGGAGGTGGCAGTTGGCTGCTTCCTTGATATAGAGGGAGCTTTTGACAACATCCCATATCATGTCATCTGTGAGTCGTTGCACAAACGAGGGATTGATGCGACGACTAGCAGATGGGTTAATCGGATGCTACAGGATAGGATTATTAAGTCCAGCATAGCTGACGATATACTCTTCATCTCCGCTGCAAAAGAATGTCCGCAGGGCGGGGTTCTTTCGCCCCTCCTGTGGTCCATTGTAGTGGATGATGTAATCGCTGCTCTCAGGGGCTCCGGGGCGCGTGTCTGTGGATACGCCGGCGATGTGGCCTTCGTCGTGCGGGGAAAATTTGAGAGCACTATTTCTGATCTTCTACAGCAAACGTGTTGTGGAAAAGTGGTGCAAGGGCGTTGAGTTAAATATAAATCCAAGCAAGAGCACTTTGGTAGCCTTTACCAGACGCAGAAGCAGGGATAGATTAACGAGCCCAATTCTGTTTGGTGAACGTATTAGTTACTCTAGGGAGGTGAAGTATCCGGGGGTAACCCTGGATGATCGTCTCTCTTGGAATAGCCATATAGATAGAGTTATCGGGAGAGCTACGGCGGCCTTGTGGACGTGTAGGAGCTTCATCGGGAGGACCTGGGGAATTAGTCCCAAAATAGCACTGTGGCTATATACAGCCCTTGCTAGGCCCATCTTCACCTATGCGTCGATTGTATGGTGCCGTAAGGCTCAGCAGGCGGGTGTGCGGGCCAAGCTGGAAAAGCTGCAGAGGCTGGCCTGCCTGGGAGTGACTGGGGCAATGCGGCATTCAAAAATTTTACGAAACAAATTCTAAAATGTTTAGTGGAGATTCTTTTAAAAATTAGTAAAAAGCTAATGGCTATTGAAATTTTCGACTTAAAATTAAATATGTTTTTTACAGTGATAATATAAGAGCTGTGGTTCTAGCCTAAGAACCTATAATAAATGTACATATTTATTGTATAAATACCTACGTCAAGTTTAGTAAGTATCAACTTTTTCAAATAAATTAATTTTTTCGACAACAAGCGAGTAAATAAAGCAAGTACTATAAATAAAAATAACTATTATTCAAATTATTCACTTATCTAATCAAAACGCATTGTACAAACAAGTATACGAATGTCATCATTAAATCAACATAGCAATTATTTGAAAAATTAAATCATCATCTTATTTCATATGTGTTCTCACACGTATGTAATCGTAACTATATTTACCATCTTAAGTTACACTCAGAAAAAATATATGCATACATTTTTTATTAAAATAGTTCAAAGTTCAAGAAATGAAATGAAAAAAAAAAATTCTAGAAAAACTAAACATGCACTCATTTTTTATTTATTCATTAAGAAAAAACACAACATTTATTACTTAAATATTATCTTTTGTAATAATTGAATTTAATAATTACTTTTTATATTTGCATTACAAAAATTATTTTAATATCGCATAGGTACACTACGTTACCTTTATAATATTAAAGCTTATATTGGAATAAAATTATAATTCATTATCTTTTCTCTTTTATTTTAATTATCATTAAATAAATTTGCTAATAATATAATAAATTTAATTCAGTTCATTTAAAATTTATATACTTAATAAAATAATGTACAAGTACTTTTGTATATATTGTAATATGTACGAGTACCTATTTTAAAATTATACCAAGTACATTCCCTTGAATATGTACTGCTATTATGGTGCCGTCTACAAGATTATATATGTAAAAGTAGTAGTAGAGAGAGAGAGAATGAAACAAATAAAAATGTAAAAATAATCTTATCACCTTAAAGGAATGCAATTTTATTTTTTTTTTGTATTTTAATCTAAAAAATTTATGCAAATTGTTTAATTAAAAGATTCACCCCGATGTTAACGTTATTGTGCATATTTGCATAAGTATATATATATATATACATAGTTTACCTTTATTTCAGACATAGTGTATATGAGTGTACAAATGTGAATAAAATTTATACTACTAACAAAGGAAGATTTACAAGATAAAAAGTAATAAAAGTTGAAAAAAAAAAATGAAAACATAAAAAGTTTTTTTCTCAAATATTTCGCCTTTTTTTTTTTCTGTGTAGAATAAATTATTACAAGCACGGTTCTTGGTTTGAAGGTGGTGTTTTTTAGGTAACGACTCTGTAAAAATATTTTTTTTTTTTTTTTGACTATATAAAAAAATTTTTTTATAATACCAATGATTATTTGAGTTATAATTTTCGAATATGGTAAGGCTGATTTCGAAAATTAGAACTTAATGCAATTTTGAATGTTCAGGCTTTATTCTAAAAGACATAAAGTTCTATGGTAGATGTTAAGGAGAAATGACCATATTTATGTAGGCACATTAATTTCAGCTTAAATTATAACACAATTCTGGAATAATTTGACAAATAATGCTGCAGGTTCGATCGTATGGATGCGGTGAATAATATTACTACTATACATAAAGAACTGACCGTATTCTCTTCTCTAAATGCTGAGCACTCTTGTTTACCTTGCAAAATCCTTTCGCGACCCATTATTTTCATGGATCTGAAAAATTTTTCGAAATTGAAATGCCGTTTCGGAATGCCTACTACTGCCGGGTTTTTCATGATTTTCCTATAAGTATTTTTTTTCGCTTTGCAGTCGATTAATTCAATGTGTATTGAACTTTTCTGCATTCAGATTTCTTCAGATTTTTGTTCTATATTCTTCTAGCTTAAACACATTGTTACTTAATATAATTTTTACCATATGTACAGTTATTAATATCTTTTTGAGCTGTTGTATATTTTTTTCAAATATAACCAAAATATTTCGAAAATATTAGATCTGATGACACCACTAGCTGCGAATTAACTTTATTCTTGGGATAATCACATCATATTCCGCGGCAACACATCCAATTGATATAATTTACATATAATATTGCAAGCATAGTAGATAAAGAGCTTAACAGTGTAATTGACTATATGAGAACTATTGAAATAGCAAGTTGTTAATCTGTTAACACGAATTTTTGAAGTGATGTTTGAGATTTAAAAAATATATTTGAAAATTAAAGTGAGGATTATGAAAACAGTAATGCAGTGACTGTAATTGTAGTAATATAAGAGGCCACATGCAATTTCTTCATCATTGCAATTTCTTGCTTTTTTCTTCATCATTGCAATTTCTTACTAAAATTATTTATCATTTATAACAAAAATATTATAAAACTAACTATAAAGTATAATAGTTATTTCTCTCACAAAATCTACTTATTATATAATTATTCCATTGCATTTTGTTACCATAATTCTCTTTTATTTTCAACTTTATCACTGTGTAATTAAAATGCGTTAAGATAAGTAATATGAAGAGTAAAGAAGAGTAATCCCTTCTACCAAAACTATAAATAATAAGAAAATTTAGTACTTATATTTCACCCTTACAAACAGCTTGCTATGAAAATGCTTTATGATTTAATCTCTCTGACCTATAAAACCTTTAATTCATAAACAATGTAAAATTCTTAAAATAATTATTATTTCTTTAACTTATTCTGTTTTACTTCTTTTTTTTTCTGCGACTCACCTGTAATTAAAGATAAAACTTGGGAAACAAAAAAAAATTTTCGTAATTATACCACTTTTGTGTTTTCCTTTTTCTGTGTTTCTGAGTTATGTTCATTTATTCCCTTAGATTATCGTTTCCAGAAGTTGTAAAAATGTCAAAAATGCCACCAATCTGCCAAGATTTTCTTCTGTTTCTTTCTTTTGTTTTTCGTCAAACATTTTTATTCTGTAATATTTTTATTAAATAAACTTGTTTTGTTTTTGAATAGAACTTGAAGGGGAATCAACATTTTGTTGAAAAGTTTTTTTTTTAGGATTCTTGTTTTGTTGCGTTAACGAATGAGTAATTTTTAAAGTTAACTTAAAAGATAAAAAAGGATATTAATTAAGAAAACCAACAAAAGCAGATTTCCTCTACCTATTATTTTTTAAGGAGAATTAGATAACACAAAAGATGAGAGAGGGAGAGAAAGAGAATAGTGAGAATAAAGGTTCCGTTTTCTTTAAGCCTGTTCATTGAAAAACGGGTAATAAATTGAGTGGCTCACAAGCAAAGTGGCCTAACTCTCAATTCCAAAATTTTTAAAAAAATCAAGCTAGCTGATATTTATAAAAGAGGTGGGCCGGTTTTAGTTATCCAGCTTTATAGTGAATTTTTCGACGGCAGGAAGAGTTTTCGATTTCGAGGATTGCAGATGACCCTGTTTTTTTGGTCAAGTACAAGTACTTTATGTAAAGGGCCATGTGACACCTCTTCGCTAACTAACTAACTAACTGAATCATAATAATATATATTTACAACGTCATCGTAGATTTATGAAGTTAGTATTTTGTAATTAGCAAAAAGGTAAACAATCGATATAACTTAACCGTACCTAATAGCTTTTATTTACAGAAAAATATTAATAAATATAGTTAATTTAATTATCTACTTTTCTAATTTAGAATTTAAACTTAATTTACATAAAATTGTTTTTATATTTTATGACAACCGGCATAACAAAAATAAATTCAAAGCTTTCAACTCACATATACCATAAGTCATACTATATATATGTAATACTATATGTAATATTACAATAAATTTAAAAATTCATAATATACTTAGGGCGGAAAAATTTCATTATCAAATACTTTTATAGTCTAAATATTAAATAATTTTAAGCTTTATTCTAGTAAGTGTTACTTAATTATACATATAAGTATGTTAAGGTCATATGTAATAATTCTATGAATTATGTGTCAATGTACTTAGTAAAATAATCAACAATATTTGTGACACAATTAAAAGCAAGATAATTATTTATTATTTTTCTATGAGTAAAATATTTTAATTACATGAAAAAAAATTAAATAAAATATTTTTTTTTTATAAAATAATTTTTAAATTAAAAATATTTTCTTACTGGCCAAAAACTTTCTAATTATTACCAGAATTATAGTTTAGTAGTTCATAATTCCAAATTTTTTCCTCTATATACTTATACCCTGGAATCTCCTTTTGTCTCTTATGTTGATTTTAGATTTTGTTATTTTTAACATTTATTAATAGAATACTCAAAATATTTTAAAAATCATTCACCATAATATTGCAACATTTATTTAATTATCTTCGTACTCGTATATATCAATAAATATGGTATATGTATGATATATATGGTATATATATGATATATATGATATATATATGATATATGTGATATATATAGATTTATTGAAATGTAACATTATTAATACATTCATATGGAATGCAAAATTTTCAATTCTTTATGGTTTTTATACATTTACCTATATATACATATATATATATATATATTGCATATTTTTATTCGACGAAGCATCAATTAAACCTCATGATTTACTTCAACTTTTTACATTTTTATAGTTGTTATCTGTATTTATTTATATATATATATATATATACATTACCTACAATAGAAAATGAATTACATATATCAACATTAATTAAAAGTTTTTAGGGTGAAATAAAATTTCCCACGATTGTCAACATTTTTTAGCATGCAGATTTTTTAGAGCAGAAAATGATAAATGGGATATGATTTCATTTATATTTGAACGTTCTACAATATTTAATGTACATAGCTATATGTATGTAGGTAGAGTTTATATTTATATTAACTAAAATAGTAAGATTATAGTAATAGGTACGATGGATGCATTTAAATTATTGTTATAATGATTTTAATGATTTGCGATGTAGTTGAAATGATTTTGAAATTTAATTTTTAAAAATTTTAAACAATTTTATAATTTCTAACTTCTGACTCAAAAATTTAATTATTTATTTAAACGGATTTGTTGTTCCATACTTAATCTAAATGGGAATTACAACTAAGTATATTTAAATATTGTTAAACAAGCTTTAATACAAACTAAGTAAATATTTATAAAATTGACTACTTATCCACACACACATATTTGAAAAGTACTTGAAATTTTGTATCAAAAGTTGTTTTAGTTTCATTCAAAGCTTTCACTAGGTTACCGAATAAAATTTTCAAAATTTTTTTTGAATTTCATAAGAATAATTATCAAAATTAGTGAAATAGTTTTCTAAATTCATTTTCATTTGAATTAATAATCCTTAATAAAACCTAAGGATATAAAATTGATTTTTCAGTTAAATACGAATCTAATTATTGTTATACTGTGTAATTCTATATACGTATATAAATATAAATGTACAAATCATCTAGATATGCATCTCTATAACTTTTGTATCCTATTACAGAAAAATTTCAAAACTTATTGAAATGGAAAATTTTCATAATACCAAAATAATTGGTAAGATTTTACGCATATACCCGTACTCTTGTTTAGCTAAAATGAAATAAAATTGAGTATACCAAAGATATTAAAAAATATTTTTAATATCCTATATTTATGCAATATAATTGAGAACATTCATTGATTTCCTTGGAAAAATTTTAATAATAATGGAAAAACTAATTGATACAGCATAACAAACTTATTTTTTGCGAATTAACTATGCTGGTAATTAAGTTACTCTTAATATAAATAGTTTTTGAGTTTAAATTTATTTTTTAATTTACAAATCTAAATTTTGTTTTCTTGTGAATATTCATTAAATTATTCGTAAAAAGATCAAATAAATAGGCATTTTGAATTCTACAATATTATGTAAATACAATATTCTGATTCATAAGTATTTTGATATACGGAAATTGAAAATCCGGGTAAACATTATGTTATATAAGCCGTATTTTTATTTTTAATGGAATACCTGCCAGTAATTAAATGTTCTAAGGGGCACAGCTAGAAATACGTAAACAATATGAGATTGTATCAAATTTTATATAATTAGTAATTCAACAAGTAAATCTTTCTATGTTGGAATAGGGCCAAACAAATATTTTCTGATCTAGCCTCGAAAATGGAACTTGGGGCCGATTTTATATTTTCAACCATATCTACGGAACTGGTTGAAGGAATTTCTTCAAATTTAATATGTAAGTATTTCTTGTAATTAAGTAATATGTTTTAGCGAAACTAAATGGCTAACTTTTCAGTTAATTCAAATGGCATAAAATGAAACTCTCCTAACACCCATTTGACTTCTGACGAGTGACATTTGACAGGTGACATTTGACAGATGACAGTTGACAGATGACGGGTGATATTTGACAAATGACAGTTGACAGATGATATTTGACAAATGACAGGTGACAGTTGGCTGCTAACAGGTGACAGTTAACAGTTGGCAGCTGATGTTTAACATTTTAAATTTCATTATTCAATAAATTTATTCACACATTTTGCAGATAAAGTGTCTATTTATCTCTATTTTTCTCATATTTATACATTTTTCATATGAATTTTTACGTTACATAAAAATTTGAATAATGTTTATTTTCGACCGACCCATACTTGTTGTTTGTAACAATTTTCATGCACATTTTCGACAAACATATTTGTTCTTAAATCAGTGTAAAAAATCACATCTATACTAGCATTTAATATTCAAAATGTATTTAAAATACCTAAAATATTTTTGTTCTCAAATTAATTTGATATTTCAGTGTGCTCTATGGCATATGTTTTAGAACTACTTCATTTGTAGTCAAATAAAGAGAAAAAAACAAAACAAAAAATTAAGGGGTAAATTGTGAAGAAATTTCATGCACAAGTGTCCCAAAAATCTAATTTAAAACAAGTAAAAACGTTTCAGTCGGTATAAACCGATTGAATTATACCCTGCACCTTTCGTTGTTGCATAGCAATTACTCAAACCTGTGAAATCATTCTATAGAAACTTTACGGACATGTCTGACCTATAATTGGACATCCGACTGCTAAGTTTCATGAATCTGACTTTATTTTTCCAAATATTTAAACTTTTGGACTTGTATGGGAGCTACTCGTAGCTGTAGAGCAATTCAACCAAAACTTCAGAAATATATCTGACCTATAACTCGACACACAACTGCCAAGTTTCATGTATCTGTCTTTATTATTTTTCCAAATATTTAAAATTAGCTTTTGGAGTTGTATGGCAGGTACTCGAACCTGCCAAGCAATTCCACTAAAACTTCAGAAATATCTTTGACCTATAATTGGACACACAACTGCTAAGTTTCATGAATCTGTCTTTATTATTTTTCCAAATATTTAAAATTAGCTTTTGGAGTTGTATGGCAGGTACTCGAACCTGCCAAGCAATTCCACTAAAACTTCGCAAATATATCTGATCTAAAATTGGACACACAACTGCCAAGTTTCATGAATCTGACTTTATAATTTTTCCAAATATTTAAAATTAGCTTTTGGAGTTGTATGGCACGTATCTGAACCTGTCAAGCAATTCCATCAAAACTTCAGAAATATATTTGACCTATAATTGGACACACGACTGCCAAGTTTCATGAATCTGACTTTATTATTTTTCCAAATATTTAAAATAAGCTTTTAGACTTGTATGGGAGCTACTCGAACCTGTAAAGCAATTCAACCAAAACTTCAGAAATATATCTGGCCTATAACTCGACACACAACTGCCAAGTTTCATGTATCTGACTATATTACTTTTCCAAATATTTAAAATTAGCTTCTGGAGTTGTATGGCAGGTACCCGAACCTGTCAAGCAATTTTTCTAAAATTTCAGAAATATATTTGACCTATAATTGGACACATGACTGCCAAGTTTCATGAATCTGACTTTATTAGTTTTCCAATTATAAAAAGTTTACTGTTGGAGTTGTATGGCAGCCACCCGAACCGGTGCAGCTATCCCATTATAATTTTTAGAGCATGTGTAGAATATAATTGGACACATGTATACAAAATTTTGTATTTATACCTTTATTAGTTTTTGAAATATTTGAAATAAACTCTTGGAGTTGTATGGCAGCTACCCGAACCCGTTGTCCGAATAAGTCCAATAACAATAGGGCTCGTCCTTGGCACAAAAGAAAAAACTTGTGAAAGTTTGGTGTCGATTGCATAATTCGTTTTTGAGTTATCGTGCGATCGGACGGACGGACGGACGGACGGACGGACGGACGGACGGACGGACAGACGGACATGTCTAAATCGACGCAGAATTTTACGCTGACCAAGAATATATATATATGTCCATACCGCAGATGACTCCTTCAAGTAGTTACAAACTCCATACCAAAGTTAATATACCCTTCACAAAGTGCAGGGTATAATGAGCTTCATAACCTCACATTGAATATATAAATTCCGAATCGTTCATTTTGAAAAAGAAAAAAAAAATCTCTTTTTATTTTATTTAGGAAAAAAATCTGTACATAGATAGTCTTTAATAGTTTTCTTTTTTTTATTAATTTCAAAATATTTAGTGTTCAAGTGTGGCCTTGTTTACAAAACATGATTTTATTTCTTTATTATTATTGTGCCTTTAGAATCCTTATATGATTTTTCTGGTATATATATGTATATACTCGTATATATAAATGCCAAAAGCGATGCGATTCTTAAATTCTTTAAATAAAATCTTTCATCATAATCTCGTATATCATTGTTGTGTGTATGCTATTGCTATTGTTTACATAAACCATATCCAAATGTTGCATAGCATTATCCTTTATATTTCTTATGAAATCTGTATGTGATATAAGGAGATTGGTATACTTATATGTATAACTGTATAACAGTTTCAATACCTTCGATAGATTTGTAGAATACTATGAATTTTGAAAAAAAAAAAATTAAGGAATAAAGGTTGTCTTTTCTTTTTTATTTTTTGTTATGTCCACATATAAACGGAACAAAAGAGGAAAGACACACTGTTTTGGCTGAATTTGGCATTTTTCCAAAATGACATCAAATTCGATTTTTTTTTTCAGTATTTATTTGTTCTGATTTTTCAATTTCTTTAAATAAAAGGAGAACATTTTCGTATTTTTTTTTCGTAAACTTTATGGTTTAGAATTTTCATATCTGCAAGCATTGATAAATTATTAACATTTTTGAAACCTTTTCTTTCAGATCACATATTGCATACACAATAAAAAAGGTACAATCCCATGTTTTGGAAATAGTTTTAATCTAATGTTAATCATTCTGTTTAATTCGATATCAAGAAATAAATTCAAGCCCAAAGATTTTAATTTCTTATCAACACTATATTTTATGAATCTGGTATTTCTGTATCTTCTTTGCAGTTTTCAATTCATTATACTTGACTGAATCGTTCTATACAGAACTTACAAGTTTTGCAATAATATTTCTTGTTTCAAATTTTTAAATGGTTTATCCCAACTTCTAGATAACAAGGGCAATTTCTATTTTTATTCTTCCACTTAAAAATTGTTCTGAACCTATAACTTTTGCTTTAAATTATATACTCGTATACGTGACCTAATCCGTTACCATAAAATGATCATAAGATTTCAGCTTGACTTGATAAATTGGATTTGGTAGGCATTTTTGCCATTCGATAAAACTCCAATTTTCGTGTTTGTACGATCGAAAATGACCTACTAATGTCATAATCGGAACAATCATTAGGTTGAAAGAATCGGCTATTAGGAGTTATCGTCTACCGTACTTGTGCTAACAATGCTTGTTCTTTCTTTAAGATAGTCACTTCATTGTCAGATAGTAATAAGTTTTCTCTCATTACAGTTGGCTGAAGTTACAATTAACATTCTGAGAAATTCAAGTCAATTTCATTTACGAAATTGCATAATTATAGGCTAATTCGAAATAAATTTCAATTAACACTGCGCAGTACACGATGTAAAATACTGTTATTTGATTAACGGTACAATAATAACCATTATTTTTATTTTGCATACAAGATTGCATCCTAACTTTTTAAATGTTGATATTTTAATCGAAAAAATAAACTTTTGAATTGTGAAATAAACAAAATAGAAGCGGAAAGAGGTAACAAAGATTCTTAAGAATTGTTTGGAAAAACCAAAAAAAAAGTTAATCCGATTTCTTTGTGATATCAGTAAAAAAAAAGTAACATATAGTTAGAAGGATGTACGTGTGTGCACTGTAGCCGTAGAGGAAATTCGCCTAATGGAATATTAGAAAAAAAAAATTTCAATGAAGTGACATTCTCTGTGTGTACCTTAGCAATAGAACAATGGACGAGATTTAGAAAAGAACAATGTTTTGGGAATATTGATTTGCATTTTTATTTTAGGAAACTGAAGGTTTTTTTTTATCTGAAAATTCTTTTTTAATGAACTTTGAATTTTTTTCTGATTTATCAATAAAAGTGCATACAAATAGCTTTTAAACTTAAGGATGGGCGACAAAATTTAATGGAATCGAACATGATAAAACATTTAGGAAAATTTTCTCTTGACAAAACAATTAAAGTTCATCAAAGTTGTTTTTTTTTGTAAATTTTTAGAAATTTTAAATCAATTGTTGCGTAATGCATGTGTCAGATAAAAAAAAAACTAAATTTATGTTTTTTTTCTTTTGGTATTTTAAAATAAATGGCACTTTCACTATATTTCGGTTCTAAAAAGGCAAAAGAAAAAACAAAAGCAAATAAAAATAAGAAGAGCTAAGTTTGTTGATTTTGATAATTATCAGTTAATAGAAAATCCATTTTCTAAATTTATTTTAAATTGATATTTGAGTTAAGAATTTGATCCGATACTCCAATAATAGTTCTCTGTTATCATTCACAACTTGTTGTGATGTGCATCCATCTACACATCTGATCGTAAAATGCTTTTTGGTTATACAAGAATTATAGTATTACAATCCAGAAAAATGGCCTACCTGGGACGTTCACTGGAAATTATAATATTATTTAACCTAATGAAAGAGCAGTATGATGAATAGACGTATCAACAAGCACCCTACAATTTTTCCTTACTTATAAGTGAGTTACGATTTCATGTTCCAATATTTTCTGGTCAGCTTCCTTGCGCATAAAATCTTAAACTATTCAGCGTTAAAGAAAAATATATTGCAAGGTCCTACTAAATCTTCTATAATTGAGTTTGCAAGAGTTTGCAAGTATTCGAAATTTACCAGTAATGTTCAAAATATTTTTGTAATATTCGAAAGCCTGTCTTATATAAAAATCATATTTCAATTTTATTAATATTATTTTTTATATATTTTAAGGTCGTATTAAATCTTTAATATAGTGCCCATCTTACAAAATTTTAAAATTTATCAACTTATAAACTTATTTTAAATTCGTTTAAGTGTTATTTGGAAGTAATATGCAAATAAGCACTAGATTTTTCTAGAGAGCACTAGATACCAATTGAAAAACGTAAATATTTTTAGACTCATATTGAGTTTATACTGAAAATCGATATGAAATTACGAACCATTATATATTATATTTATCATATTTTTATAGCAGAAGAGACTGTATCCCATATCCCGCGGAATATTTCAGTGCTTTCCATCAATTTCAGCAGAGAGCTCAACAATTTCCACTGGATTTTCAGGAAAGATGGTTACCCTAACAAATTGTTCGAGAAAAATCAAATAAAAGTAACAATTAACTTGTAGCTTGGGTAGCCGCTTTATTGAAAGCCACTTTCTTTATAAGCTTTATATTGTCGTAAGCCATTAATTCTCCTTAATATTGTTACTCGGGTAAGGTTGTTTATTTTGAAATGAAATATAAATTTAGATTTACAATTTTTTTTGTTCCATTCTGCTTCCCACTGTTATAAAAATTTTGATAGTAAGCAGAAATTTAACTCAATATCTCTGAAATTATGATACAAAAGTGTTCCTAAACTGTAATTAAAACCTGAACAAATTTCAAGAAAACAGAAAATTTTTTAAAAGCAAAAACGCAAAATAAAATAAAAAAATGTAATAACAAATCCGACGTCCAACCAGCAAAAAATTAAAGGTTGGATTTATATTTTTTTTTCTTTCTAAGAAAAGCTGTTCTAAAATCCACCAAAGATTTTATAGTCACAGTGCAAGTATTGAATATCCGGTGAAGCATCTGTTCAAAAAACAAAAAAATGAAAAAAAAAATTATCTTAAATTCTGGTATTTGGTAAAATTAAAAGACAGATTTGATAACCAGTTAGATTTATGTCCAAGCATTGAAAAAAAGAACGAAAACAAAAAGGTAAGCAAAAAACAAAAGGAAGAGCAGTTTAGATTTTACTTTGGATTAAAGCACTTTAATGAACAGATTGACATTTTATGGTGTATAAAGGTATTAATTTCTTATGCAATGGGACTGTACTGACAAAAATAAAAAATTTGCATCGACAATATTTGTAAGACATCTGTTTTAATTAGGTTCAATTGCAATTACATGGTTTATGCATTTCTACTTGGAGATGTTTAATTTCACAAGTTTAATGCGATTTTCATAGAAGATAAATTGGAAGTAATTGCATTGTTCAATTCATGAATTTAAAGAAAATCATATAATACAAGTTTGTGGAATATTAGAGAGTAAGTATCTTAAGTTTTATTAATATTAACATTTTATTACTCTTTTAGGAATGAAGATTACGCCTATGGCATGTGTTGCTTCTAGAATCGAGTTTGAATTCTAAATTTGCCATCTTCCATCTTTCTTATTTCGCTTTAAAGAAAATCCATTCTCTTGAGATGAACTTGGGTATAATGGTTTAAAATTATTCAATGGCCTGTACTGATTTATTACTCAACGATTTTTACATTAGAGAGCTTGAATCAAGCGGTTCATTAAGCCATATATGTTAATTCGCTAGGTTTAGGTTGACGCGGCCATCCGAGAATATGCGTAAGTCACTCCATGTCCTCGCCCTCACTTGAACCAGCCCGACTACTTTATAAATCGGTTTAAATTTCTGGCATTTACATTCACCGAGTCCGTAATTCACAAAAAGAAATGCGACCAAAAGAACCTCCGCCTTCTCCATGCCAAAGCTGGGCAAAAACACAGAAAATGAGCCATGAGTTAATGCGTTATATTGTTAAAAAGCTTCTATGAAGCTTATCAATTTTCATTCGGACACATGTCATTTAGGAGAAGAAGTTTGAGTAAAAGTCACGAGTTGTAGACATAAGAAGAATTTGTCGCATGCCTCATTTTATAACATATCTCTCGTTTGACTTGATCATTGTTTAACAAAATTGAGTTTCAACTTCCGTATTGTTGTTGAGTGCTGCAAAAAGTTGCATTTTAAATTTTTCAAAAATTCCTGTATAAAAGACTCTGAAACGGGAAAGTCAATTATTTTGATTACTTCTCCTTTTATAAGATTTTCCCAGACCAATCGGGAGAGTTATGCAATAAAATACTCATATATGCATACATGTATTCCATTTTTTTTATTCGGAAATTTCAATAGCATATTTAGTATGTGATGTGGGGCGTAGTGAACTTCTTGACTTGACGTTACCTACCTATTCGGAAATAATATATGTTTTAAAAAGAAGAACAAAAGTAAAAAACTCAATCTACATCAAAAAACCAAAAATAAATGGTTATGGTTTTTTGCTTCTTCTTTTCAAAACTCATTTTCAATCTACATCTCAGAAGCATCTCATTTGTATGTGCAAAAAAAAGAAGCGAGACAAAAAAAAATTTTGTATAGACAAAAAGACTGCAGGGAGTTTCGAGAATTCCACAAGAGCAACAAAAAGGTTGAAATGTAGAATAAAACGTCGTTTTTATTTTATTTCGGTTTTTTTGGTTTTTTTGTTATTATAAGTGTGATTTATGATGAATAATTATAGGTTATGTCACGACTTAAATATTAAAGTAAACAAAAAAAAAGTGAAAAAGTTAGTATGGAGCCCAAAATATAGCAAAACTAAAATTCAACTTAATTGTCATTTTTTCGCTCTCTTATTCTTCTAACAATAGAATTTGGAACAAAATTAGTTAGAAACTGAAGGTTTTTAGATAGTTTGAAAGAATGAGCCTCTTAGTTATTCCGATCTCTATCATATATCTATGTATTTACAGGTCGACATCACATAATTCAACAAAGTTGGGGATAGCAGTACTGTTTCGATAATAAAACGTGTGCTCACAAATAATTTGTTACACTGCAATTTCTCACTCTCAATTTTATCAGACAGTAAAAATAAGTGTTCCCCTCAAACACACAGTACACGTGACTCACTATATTTGTTAAATAAAAGATTTTATACGTATTAGATTATAAAACATATGAAGCATAG
The DNA here is from genome assembly GCF_029603195.1 of Condylostylus longicornis. Lineage (NCBI taxonomy): Eukaryota > Metazoa > Arthropoda > Insecta > Diptera > Dolichopodidae > Condylostylus > Condylostylus longicornis. Next base: position 676,194 of record NW_026578052.1, on the reverse strand, counting down.
CTCGTCCTAAAGTTCAAACTAAAAACGAGATTTCAATAAACTGATGTGATTAAATTTGCGAGACAACTACCCTACAGTCAACTTATAATCTTTCTTTAGCATACATAAATTATTGAATAAGTATTGAGGGCGGTAGAAGCAAAATAACATTATGGTTTGAAAGTTTGAACTAGCTATCGTAATCAAAATTATACGTTTTGATATTTTCATCAGTGTTGAATGAAACTTTTTTTTTGGGTGCATTCGATATTCGGTAATATTCCAGCAAAATTGAGCAAAATAATTACTAAAAATTGAATTTTTAGAAATGAGCACTTATTGCAATAAAAAACCAGAAGGGCCGGGCCGCCAATGTGAAGTTTTTAAATAAATTTTGCTTTATAACAACAGAAAAGATTTAAAATGAGAATGAAAATAAAAAAATTTGCAATTCTCTTACCAAAGAACTAACACATCTAAACAAATACATACATGAAGTTTTTCTTAAATATCTCTACACTAAACTGTGGTATAGAATCTGTTCAATTTATTCTTGTATGATAAATAACTCCTTTTATTCCAAATAAACTTAAATATACCGACTTTATATAAGTATGTATGTATTTAATATTGTAGGAATTATGTCCGCATACAATAGTTTTATACAACACTGTACACAAATTAGCAAATAAATAAGTAATTAACCTACATAAATAACTTAGGATTGATGCTGTTTTAGATTCTACCATATTTATTGCGTTGTTATAAGTATGTATGTATATATCTGTGTTACATATACATAATATATATATATACTATATACACAATATTTACATACTCGAACATAAAAATATTTAATTTATTTAAATGTAAGTATGTCGAATAACATTTTATAAAATTTGAAAGAAAAATTTGTTTTTGGGTTTGATACACACAATATTGCTTTTGGTAAACACCAGATTCATGCCCTTGAACATATTTAGATATACGTATATAAAATATAAGTGTGTTTACACACACACGTCTTATAAGTGTTTATGCAAAAATATACAAAATATTTAAGTATAAGAATTTTTTTTTGTCTTTAATTTTCTGTGGGTATTTTTTGTTTTTTTTTTTTTTTTACACTTTTCTCAGTATTAAAATAATATTGTTCTTTTTTTTTTGGTTCTGACCTTATTCTACATAATTTAATATTTAAGTAATTAATAAGCAAACAAAATATTGTTATCTTTAAACAGGGTACCCCGCTTTCGAAATCCGAATATTTTAGGCAATATAAAAGGTGAGCGGAAGATATTGTGAGCGAAAACATCCAAATTCTATAATGGTTGCGGTACAAAATTCAATTATTTTGAAAATTGTAATGAAAATTAACTTTTGAAATGAAAATTGCTATTAGATTAGAACTTTGATGGTTATATTGACTGCAATAATTAGGCACAAGAATTAAAGCCTTCTTAGTCTGAACCTCAAAGAAAGTAAGATTTTGTATACAAGCTCACAAAAATTTGTGAATTTAAAATTAGCTAAGCCTAAATTTTTTGTGATTGCAATTATTTTGTTTTGTCTTTTAGTTATGATGCTGAAACTTATAAAGCAGCTTGCAAAATAACAAGTGGAATGAAGTTGAGAGTCTTGTAGATATTAAGATGTCCGATTGAATTTTAAAGGGTTAAAATGTAAAATAAGATATTTCTTATTAAAAAATAAGATTATTTGTTTGAAGAACATATTACAAGACTTTGGTACGAACCTTTTTAATTCATAAGCTGCTTGAATCATACAAAATTAAATGCTTACTTTTTGCATGAAATCTTTCAGTTATTCATCAAGTTACCATAGAAATTATTCTAAATCTTGCAAAATCTAAATGTTATGAAATAACGTAAGACTTTTCATCACTTTATAACTTTTGTTCAAAATTTTAGATATTACAGAATTCAAGAATAAATTGTTGTTTTTTTTAATCAGGCTATAAATTTTATCAGGATTTCTAATATAACCAGCGCTTTTCCTAAAAATTTCGAAAATATTAAACTTTTTAGAATTAAGCTACTTTAACATATTGATGCTACATCCTGTACCTATGATACAAAAGCCCTGATTAACTTAAAAATAATATTTAAATTATATAGGAGCAACAAAATTTAAATAATTTTTTTTTTAGAAATGACCTAATTTAGAGAAAAATATTTATTCATTATTTATTTACTTTAACTACTTATATATACATAATATATTATATATACTTATATACATAAATTATACATATATATTATAAGGATATCTCAAAGGATATTTAAATTATAATTTTATATTTTATAAAATTTAATAAATAATATTTCATACTTTTCATTTATAACACACACAATCGCACGTTCGTTCATTAGAATAACTTTTTGTAGCTTTAAAATAAGAGACAAAAGAAAAATTTAATATAAGAGACAAAAAAAAAATTTAATAATTTTCTCGTCCATTCTATTTGTTTGTACCAGAGAAATTTTTGATCTTAGGAATGCATACATATAGGATGGGGTTACGGGATTATAAGCTACTATATAAAGATATTTATGGAAGCCCTTATTTGAATTTTTTTTTTTTTGTTATTTTAGTAATGAAAATTATATGAACTTATCTCTTAGTTGATTTTGGTAATTAAAAAACAAAATTAATTCACTACTGAATAAGTTACTCATAAAGGATGTTTTTGTATTGTGAATGGTTCTTAATGAATTTTCTTAAATTTTTTAAATTTTCATTAACCTTAAATTTTTCGTGGTAAATTTTAAATTTTTAAAATTTAACTACTAAAAATATTATTGCTTGATTGAAATAATTGCAATGTGTGGTAGAAATTTTTATTTTGATTGATTCGGTTAGAAAATTATATTAAATAACACACTATAAGTTTCACATAAAAGGGAAGGAACACGTATACTGGAAGAACTTAACAAAGTAAACCGCACTATTGGTTTGGTAGGGGGTTATACGTAAAGTAAAGTAATTAAAGTTAATCTAAAAAAAAATTTAGGCTTAAGTAACTCAATTCATATAGGAATTGAAAAGAGTTCTGAATATGGATTTAAACATAAATAGAACCCCAACCAAAATTAAAATCATCGAATAGCCTACTCATTAAAACAGGCTTGCTATACCGTTTTTACCGACCGTATTGCATACAAGAATAAAGGTTATGTGATAGTATCAAATTTCGGATATCGAGTTTTCGGGCGGAACGCACTTTTTTATAATAGAGAATCGTAAATAAAGTATTTTTAGAGAGATGTCGCTCTGTCGGTCTGTGTATACACCCGTGTATCTCAAGTTCGGCTGAATTGATTTTGATGAAATTTTACCATATCTATACGAAACGGATTAATTGAATTTCTTGAAATTTCATATTTGATTTTTAGTTGTTACCGAAAACTAATTGGTCAACTTACCGGTGAATTCGGGTAGCAGAAATCGAAATTCTACTAAGACACAAATTTACAATTTTCAAACAATTTGAACTAAGAGCTTTATTAACTCCTTTAAAATTGGCCAGAACACATTTTGTCATAATCTTCTGTATTATTTGCACTAAACTAAGTATTAATTTTTATTTTTATTATTAAAAAGTCAAAAAATTTTGGTATTTTAATTAGTTTTTGACATAAAAATAATTTTCATTGAATTCCTTTAAATTTTCACAATTAAAAATTTTAATTCGAAACCATTCGATTTTTAAATTTCAAATCTAAAATAATTTTATACCATGTAAGTAGTTAAAATTTTACAATTAAATTTATTCTCTTATACAACAGTGACCAAATTAATTTATTCAGCATTAAATCTACACATATACATAAATTTTAAGTTTTAAATTTCAAATAAGCAACTAGTATCTAAGTAAGTATACGACAATGCAAAAATTTTTTACATCATTATCAATAGAATATGCAACAATTCATTAAAGTTGATTCATTTAATATTATTTACATACACACATATACAGCTATATACCAGTACTAAATATAACCATATAATAGTTTTTAATTTTCTTTTACAAAAGTTATTATGCCACAACAATGACTCTATAGGACTATAGAGTCTATATATAAATGTTTATTTAAAGATAGTTATCATATATATGCAAGTTTGTATGTGTATAACAGTTTTCTACTTACAGATATCATATTTCCTTATTAATGGCATAATTTTCTTCTATAGTGCAAAAAAAAAAAAAAAAGAGATTCATTTATTTTCATAATGGGACTAATTTTATACTTTTAAAGATGAGAAAATAAAAAAAGGTGTCCAGGTGGCAGATGTTAGTTTTTAAATATAATAACAAAACACACACAATCTACTATCTATTCTCTATGTAGGTGAACATTAACTTGTTTGTATAGAAATCTACAATGGATAGAATGGTTATAATGGCTAGCACTATGTATAAATGAGTACAATATTATGTAAAAGGATAAAATTTTAATGTGAATTAAGATATAAAAAATTTATGAATTTTTTTCTATGATTTATGTTATACGCTTTAATATTCTCTTATATATACGAGTACATAGAGTCCTTTATGAGTATGTAGTAAAATTTCATAGATTTTTAAAAATAAATAAACTTTTTTCCATTTTTTTCTCCTTCTTTTTTTATGCTTTACGACTTCTAATTTGTTTAAAAATATATTTCAGAATAAATAAAATTTAATATTTGGTATAATGGTATATAGCCGATTGTATAAGAGAGAGAGAAAGAGAAATGTAAAACAAATATAAAAGTGTAAAATTAAAATATTTTACATAAGAAAATATTTATATATATATATACATATATAAGTACAATTTATTAAAAGGTTTCACTTAAAAATTAATTTCAATAATATTAAAATCAGAGAGCAAATATTCTTTGTTTAAATAATAATAAATAACACTTATATAAGAGTTTGTTGAATTGAACATTTTAGATTAAGTTCCGTACAAAATAAGACGAAACATGTAATAGTCGAAATATTCAACTGTGTTATAAAACAAAATCTAATATTGGAGGCAATAATTTATCAGATTTCCTTATGAGTAAGTATACCAAATCGGTTTATACAAGACCCGTTCGATAAAAGAAAGAAATAAGTATAAATTAGAAATTAAAACTTCAAATCATTACATAATATTCAAAATGTCCATATTCTATACGCTATTTCCGAATGTTCTACATGAGCTATAGGCAGAGTAATATTAGCGGTGTTAATGTACAACGGCAACACTATTTAATTTAAATAATACAAATGATGACGGATTATATCATCCATTAAAATCGGAAAATTTTTTTTTTATATAAAAAACATTCCGTATAGACCAACGAGTCGTTAACTTCTTTCATTACTTCAATTTTCATACGACGTTTTGTCTAGATTTTTCTGTTTAATTTTTCGGTAAACTCTTTTAATTTTCAATAAAATTCTCGGTAAAATTATTTTATAATTTCAATATTACCAAAAGTAAATGCTGAAAGAATATAAAAAATCTATTGACAAGACAGTGTGGCGGTAAAATTCAAATATAAAAAAAAACTACCAATGAAAAACCTTCCATTCCTTATATAGGAATTGCGCCTTACAAGGCGGTACCGCCAATGGTATATGTACCGCATTTGATATACAATGGTACCGCCTTAGTTAGTATGTTTCGGTTTCACAAGTCTCAAAGCTATATGAAGTAATTCATAAGAAGAGTTCTAACACTTTTTACCTGAAAATTTTCTATATTTTGTTGAGCTACTATGTTTCAAAAATGAAAGAAATACTCGTAAGTAATCAAAGTTCAAATGTGGCGGTAATAATTTCTTCATTATTGTTATACTAAGGTAATAATAAATTATTATTCAAAATATTCTTCGGAATTCTCTAAAATATTCTTTAAACCTATGTACATTGGTAGGCACTTTAATAACTAGTAAAATAGTAACATAATTCAATTCATAAATTGCTTCAATTATAAAACTTTTAACTCTAGTAAATACAAAGTACTTGTATTAAATTTTCATGATGTAATAATCATTATCGATAAATTAAGTAGAAAATTAATTTTTACAAGTTTATTATTTTATACTTATTAGGGTAAAAGATAGTCGAAAATACAATCTAATGGTATATCTAAATGAGTTATATAGGTACACACTCACATAGATTATAAGAATATTGTTACTATTGCTTGTTATCGTTAACTAAATTTCAATTAACTTCGATTATATCGAAATTATCTATAATATTGTTTTAACTTTTTACTTGTAATTTTGTAATTTCTTCTTTCTTATGCTTTTAGAAATCCTTTAAAAATTACTCTAGATAATCATTAAGTTAGTTGAGAAGTCCACTCATTATAGAAGTTTTCTCTTCATAGAATTCTACTATTTAGGTATACGTTTGACTATGTACGAATATGAATGAGTAAGTAGAGATGGATACAGATTCAATCTGTGTATAGTTGAAAATAACAAATTTAGAGAGGAAAACTTTTTTTTTTTGCCTATATATATCTCAGTTTTGTAGGTCTATTTCTATCTCGGTATTTATTAAAGTGAATTCATTCTCCCGATTATTTAGAGAAAATTTAATCATTAGCTTCTGCATCCCATACTGATCATATTTTCTTTATTAAATTTTAGATTTTTAAATGATTCATTGAACTTTTTCATATGAATACTCGTATGTTACTAGGGCGATAATAATGAATTTTCGAATTAGCAGTAGCAACATTATCTAGAAAACTACTTTATTACAATTAAGGTTATACAAGAATAGCTTAAACAATTACTAAGAAATTGCCGTGGATTTTTCCCAATTTTTATAAATATTTCCAAGATTTGTATCTTTTCTAAGCTTCTGTCAGTTTTTTAAAGACTACTTTTCAAAATATAACAAAATTATTGCAATATTTTCAGAACGCTAAGAATATAAAAAAAATAGCCTTTCGAGAGAATGACGCTAATCAAACATTTTGGTTTAAATTAACACGATCATAATCAACTTCTCCATTATATACTTATGGCCTGTATCATATAAGAAACTTGTTTTAGAGGATTTTTATTCCATTTGTTTGTGGAGAAAGCCATTTCTACATTATCGATTCGGAAATATTAAATTCATCCAAGTATTCCTTAAAATCGGCACGGTTCTTACGATACCTGATGAATGACAAAATGCCTAATTGTCATTGATTACATACGCCTTACACGTGAGAAATCACAGCTGTTTCGTAACATGGATCTCTAGGGAGCTTTCAGTTAAGGCCGCCATTTGATTATATTTTAAATTAGCACAAGCATCTGATTGTCACTGGCTATAGATACGGCTCAACCGTGAGAAAAGCCAGTAGCTGTAGGACATTAAAATGTAGGCAGCATTGGGTTAAGTTGGAACGCCAGTACCCTAATCATCTTGCGGTTGACAAATGATAGGTAAGACAAGGTGGACTTAATTATGTCAAATTTAATACGTTTTAAAAATATTGTCTTCGGCCTAAATTATTCAGACGTATATTAAAGACAAAGAAAACAACAAGCCTTAAAAAACAAAAATAATGCCCATTCGTTTCTGTTTTTTTTTTTTTTTTGGTCAGTCTCTTATGCTTCACTTGAAATGGTTTCTTTTATATCTAAATAGAGAACCTAAATTTAGAATGATATTTTAACATAAACTTTAAGTGGAACTGACCTAAAGAGCAAAAAGAGAAAACAACAAAATAATGATAAAAAAAAAATTACCTAAACCAAGAAAAAAGAAACTGTTGTTTTCTTTTTTTTTTCTTTTTACTGTTATTTTCTTTCCTTATCTCTCCCCTCTCTCATTTCCTTATTTTTGTTTTTATTTTTATGATTTTATGATTTCAGAAGTTGTTTATATTTTTTATGACTCTGTTTTATCATCCTAAGGGATCCTAATTAACTCATAAGTATTTTTATAAAAGTGTAGTATGAGCGATTGTAATATAAAAAGTTGTGTTTATTAGGCTATTGTTATATTACATATATACTGATATACATAGACATTACATACATGTAACCATACAATCATGTATATTGTGTTGTCCAGGCTCCTAAATACAGAACGTATTGTATAGGATGCAGAGAATATAGAATATAATTATGTAAGTATATGTGCATATGTGTGTTTAGTTATGTGTGTATGAATACATTCCTATAATATCTAATGTAAGATTAAATTCCTTTTTATTTGGATTTTATGTAAACTGTAAAGACATTTTTTGTTCTTTTATCGACAAGTTTTTCATCAATTTAGATTGTTAAATAACTACATAGTTAGCTTAAAAGTTTGTATTTTCTCTCTTTTCTTTCTTTTTTTAAACATATGGTTAAGATATCAAAAGTTGAATAATTCAAGTGAATGAGGAAAAAAAAAAGTGGATTTAAAGAGATTTTGTTACAAAAAGAGATTATTATATTTTTATCTCCATATTTGTTTTCATCTTTTCAATAGAGAGCAGTTGCTCCAAAAGTTAAGATAAGTAAAACTGTGCTTGTAATCATAAGAGTGTTAATATTCAAATAATAATAACAAAAATAATTAATGTAAAATATTGTGTAATAATTATTAAAATGTTAACCTAAATGTTAATTATAAAGGTTGATTTTATAAGTGCTTCGTCTTTAAATTTGAAGAAAACGCCGAAAATTTGTTAACTGGCATGCTATTACAAATTAATTTGAATCGACAAATCAATCAATTGGCAGAATTCTATCATCTAAAATTATATTTTAGGTCAAAGGGTCAAATTTTGAATCATTGTTTCGTACTTTTTGGAAATAGAGGAATATTAACATATTTTCTAAATTTGCGATCGATGACAGATGGTCGGATGAAAATCTAAAAATTGAACATGCTTCGAAACGAAATACGGAGGTAAGAAATCGCGTGATCTCGACAAGGAAAATAACTACTAATCGAGCAAATTCTAATTTTTGTTATGTAAATATTTGAAATTTGGAAGTGTTTGTTTTGGAAACAGCCTATCTGTTATGACAGGATAGGCGAAACAATTTAGGTTCGATTTCATTTCGATAGTCATCACATTAATCATGGTTAAGATGACAAAACTAAAAATATGAAAAATAAAACAGCAAACAAAACACCCTACCCAAGTAATACTCACAGTAGTTATGATATATAAGTGAGAACGTGTAATTAAACAACTACTATTTTGATGGTTATAAAGATAAATTAACAAAATTATAATAGTCTAGCTGTAAGTAAAATTAATAGTAACAATTAATTTTTTGGAAAATTTAAAATATCTCTCTAATTTTAAACTGTAATTTGCATATATATATAGCTTTAATTGAACTCAAAATAGTTGACATTTTTCTATTTAGATTATGAAGCTAGTTAACCCTTTTTAAAGAAGGATAATTTATATTCATGTGCCTTTTTTAATAGGACAACTAAATCACTTTTTTTAACAGGGCCATTGAATCCAAAATTAACTTTGGTAAATGATAATTTTTTTGAAGATTAAAAGCAAAACATATTGATGCTTAACTACAGAGGTGATGGGATAATTTCATGATAATTAAGGGTGTCATGCCCTAAAATGTTTTGAATAATTTTTCTTGCTTCAAAAGTTTATTAATTATTATTAGTTACGCTCTCAATAATGATTGTTGCTTACTTTAATATTATTACCCCATATGAAAATCCTATATTCTGTCATTGAAAATTTGAATTAAGCATATAAATGTATCACAATTTTATTATCGAGTCTTGGTCCAATATGGTTGGACATCATATAATTTTAGGTACATTTAAAAATGTCTCTATATTTTCCACAATCCAATTGATAGAATGGGAATGTAAGCATTAACTTATCCATTATGACCGGGTCTATAAAAAATATTCTGCTTTTTTTGAACTTACACTAAAACTAAAAAAACTCTATTAAAATTCAATTTTTTATGTGTTATCAATTCATTGATCTTTCCAAAAAAAAGAAGAAGAAAATAATAAAAGTATCTGACACTTAAAATGGAATGAAATAAAAATTTTATTGACATTTTTTTTATGGCCCAAAAAAAAAAGCACCCAATAAAAATTGAATTCACGTAGAGTTCAAAAATTATCACCGTCTCATATTTGTTTTTGTTTTTTTTTTTTTTCTAATTAAATCAATATAATCATTAATCAAATAAACAATAATAATATACAGAGGGCGTTAAATATTAAGTGAATGGTTAAATTTGAATAAAAGTTTTAAATTTTCTTAATTAAGTTTTAAAATATTGGTTGTTGACTTTGCTTTTTGTGGTTTCCTGAAAATATTTTCATATGATATAATATAAATGAACAAATCAATAATATTGTCCACTTCTAACAAATGCTCACTTACATACATATATACATGTACAAGTATAAATTATACATGGACTTACATTTATTAACAGTTAAGCATGTATATAGACCTAGATATAAAGTGGTTTTCTCTATTTATTTTCCATTTTAAATAAAAGCAAAGCGTTTTATCACTCTTATTTGAAATCGAACGTATTTAGTAAGTGGTTTAGTAGATGTTTTGAATAATTTTGGTTTGCTATCACATATTGTGCCTTGCTGTATAGGTAATTTATTCCTCCTACTGAAATGAAATTAATTAATATACGAAATGGAATTTTATGTTAAAATATTTATGAAATTCGATTAAGTTATAATAGTTATAGATAAAATCACAACAGACGTTGTACTAGTTTCAGTAGAAAATTAATCGAACTACATTTAGCTGTAAAATATGTGATTAATTAACAGGTAGTTTTGGGTGTTATAAATTTGTTTATACGAATTTAAAGTAAAATTAATTATTGTTTGAATTTTTCTTGCAACGACGTAATTTTAGAGACGTAGCGAGAGAGATCTAGCAAGAGAGTGTAAGAATTTGTTTAATGAAGAATGTAATTTTGATAAATAAAACTGAAATTAATTTTAGATTTTCAGAAATTGATGTAAAATTGACTTTCAACCTGGTGACCTAAAGTATCACCAGTGTCACGAATCAGTGGAATCGGCTGAATGCCATTTCTGGTGCGCTATTGTATATGTCGAATTTTTGATGACTTCTTCATACAGATGATTTATGGGCGGAAGTGAATTCATTATTTAAAATTTTTATATACAAGATTTGATATTGAGGCAGAAATGGAACTTATTTACTTACCTTATAGTTGACTGAATGGTCCATTAATTATTAATCATATATTGTTATTGATTACTTTTATAAAAAGATAAGAAAGCTGTTATAATTAATGTCAAATGCTGTCCGTCAATGAATCGAATATTTTAATTAAAAAATAAAAATTAAAAATAGCAGTTTTTTTTTTAACTTTTAATTAAAAAGTGAAAATTTAATAAACAACATTTTTTAATAATTTTTTATATTGTAGAACTACGAGGTTAATGACGGGCCAATTAAACGAAAAGAAAAAAATTAAAACCCAAACTTTTAATTTAATGTAAAACTCGGAACTAAACAAGTTCTTATAGACCAATTCGTAAAGTTAAATTATTTACTTTTAATTTAACTATACAAGCAGATAGAAACAGAAGGAACCCATGGAACCCATGAGAAATAAAACTGAAGTTAAAGCTTTAACAAACAATTTATTCAAATATTTTCCAAGTTGTATAGGTGGTGTAAACTCTAAACTTCAATTTTAATTGTTTCTATTTTTCTCCTCTATTGAATTGAATTTTCTATTTTTTCTCCTCCGAATAATTAATTAAACATTTCTATTGGTAAAAATTTGTGTTTTTTAAAATGGGAAATTTCTAACAAAAAACATTAAAAATTAATTTTCAATGTTTTTAAATATTCCACGAAAATTTCATTGAAATTTATAACCAAATTTATTTATGCAAAAAGTTGTGAAAAATTTTTGTAACGTGTAAAATATAAAATATAAAAATAAGAAAAAAAAAGCAAGTTTGTAACGTTCAGAAACTTGAAGCACACCTTTTATCCTTGTCAGTATAATTGAAAATTGTTAAATTAAAGAAAATCGCAATTTAAATATTCAATCAATTCTATTCATCCAAATATTTTTCATCTAAAACTTTTTATTTAAGATTGCCAGCTATGATTAAATTAAGATTACCTGGACGAACTGCGGTATTTGATAAGATCGATTGAATTGAAGAGATTATGGCCTAGGTGGTGTACAATGGATATTTATTAAACGCATTTATTGAATATACTTATCAATAATTACGTACTTAATCGTATCGGGTTGAATGTGGGATAGAGCAAGTGTGAAGGGGCTGGACGGGCTTCAAGAGGACGCGGTAGCTTAGATCGGCCACTTGTTTTCGTACGTCCAATGAAGACCACCTGGTGATCACGGGGTAGTGGTAACAAAAAGGCATATTTTTGCTAATTGAGATGCGGTTCACCTGCTTTACCGACCACATCAATCAACCAACGTCGGAAGTTAAATTGTTATCCAACACTTTATTCTACTCACTATTGTAATTAATCGATTCAACTGTAGTTTATTATATCTACCGTCCATTTATTATAGGTTGGTTAATGATGTCGAGTCTAGCTTGACTCATTCCCAGTGGCTCATCCCAACCTAAGCAATGCTCTCTCACAGCGCAATTTTGATTCGTTTATAGTTTTGGCTGAAGCCAAAATGTTCACTAGTTTATTTTTGAATTGCAGCATGTTTGTCGGAGGACTTCAGAAAGAGGATAAAAGGAAAGCAGTTCACAAATACTAAGACAATTTTACAAATACCCCGTTAGTGCAGTTTTCGGCACACCAAAAAGAATTATCTACTGATTACACATCTCAAAAATCATTGTCTAAATTTTTTTTATCAATTCAATATTCTAAAGCTGGTAACTTTCTTTTGGATTTTACTTTCCAATTGCACTTTTTTTTTTGGTGAACGAGTATTTCACATGGATGAAATCTTTTTTGAATCCTCTTAACTGATACATTTTCGATTGCCATTAAAGCCTCCTTCAATAAGTTTTCAATTGTCAAAAGTTAAAGGAATAAAGTGAGTATTGTTGCACAGGAAAAAAAGAAAAGAGAAAGGTATATGAAATGATAAAAACTTAAAAAATTTCATAAAAATTTCAAGTTGTAAAATGCAATGAATTCAAATGCAACACTGCTCTTCGTATAGAATTTTTTTTTGTACTAAAAAATAAAACGAGAAGAGAAAGAATTGCTACAAAATTATATAACAAAGTTTAATAGTTTGGCTTTGGATATCTTTGCATTTGGAAGATAAAGGAGAAAAAGAAAATAGTTCTAAAGGATTTTCTTTTCTTTTCATTTATTTTTTTGAATACAGGTGAATAAGAATAGTTTATTCTGTCTCTCTCTCTCTCTCTCTCTCTCCATCTCTCCTTCAATATTATTTATCATTGTTGAATTCGATATATTTGAGAGCCAAAATTTGATTACGAAGCTGCTTTTGCATAATATGTAAATTTTAAAAAATTTTTCAATTTTTTTTTGTACAATTTTTTACATTTTGAATTTTAACTTTATTTCTTTAAGAAGTGATCCGACAGATATCAAATATATATTGATGCACATCTTTACAGCTTATAAATGATATCAGAAAACAGAAGGATCTAATATAAAGGAACATAAGAGTAAATAAATTTTATAATTAAATAAAAATGTTCAGATTATAAGTAGCGCATGTAAAGAGGAGGAAGAGGAGGAGGAGGAGACGGCGACCCATCTTCTTTGATCATGTTCCGGTTTAACCGGGAAGAAAACGGAAATTCCTTGAGTTATTGAGCTTATTTTTGCGGGTTATTTAAGAAGTGATCTCAAGTTCCAGTGGTACTATTTACAATACATTTGAGGAATAAAATTTACAATAGATTTGACTGACTTGTTTCGACTTAAATAGTGGAGTTATTCTGGCCCCCGTCCACATATCACGATAAAAGCGCTTTTTAGAGATCCATTCTTCTGATAAATTCGAGTATCTTATTGGGATTTATTTCTCGATGCTTTTTTGCTGTTAGAATGTTGCCACCTAGTGACTTCCCTCTTCTGCGGAACAACGATCCGCACTCAATGACAAGAGGCATCGAAGTCTCCTCAATTTCTTCGCAAAACCTTTAAATGCCCTCCCCTTACAGGCTAAACATTTTAATGTGACGCCTGAATGATCTTCACGTGATCTCCATGTGATCCATTCGCTTTACTTTTCTATGTCGATTCTGGGCATAATCACCCGAAACCTTCTTCGCCTGCCATAATCGGACGCAGGACGGTTCCCCTCATAACTCCGATCAAATATTATAAAATTTAAAAAATTGTAAAATCTTAAAAGCAACAGAAACTATACAAATCTATTGTCTTAAATATTAAATTTCCATTTTTTATCTATTCACTAAAATTATTGAAACAATTGCAATGCTTTCAAAAACAAAAAAAAAAAATTGCTGATAGATGATTAGATGTTTTGTAAAAAATTATAAAAATTCTAAGAATTTATTGTAAAAGTAGTCAAGAAAAAAAAAATTATACAACCAACTTCTTTTCATTCAATCTGTTCAACAAAGAAAAAAACTTGAATCCTAAACCATAATCCAAAATACAAATCTAAAAATTCTCAATGTCTAAAAAGTTATTTGTACCAATAAACATTCTTATTAGTTAAAAGAGATAAAAATTATACAAAAAACTTCTACTGTTGATTTACTGTGTTTCAAATTTTCTCCATTTTTTTTCTTTTTGTGAAATTTCACATTTTACTTACAATACTAGACAACCCGTCGTGTAATTGTTTATTTGAAAACGTTTACTTTATGTATGTTCATGATACATGTTTCATATATTATCCATATGTGTACATATGTATAGATATAGAGACTATAGGTTAAGAGAATTTCAAAGTTGGCTGTATAATTCCATCACATATGAAATTTTTTATGGATACAAAGTAGGTTTTTCTTGTAAATATGATGAAAGATAGAGTGTGGGTATTATTTTATAAGTATACTAAAATGTATAAATTGAATAGAAAATCCAGGAAGTAATATGACCAACAGTCCAATAAAATGAATATATAGAAAACATGCATATTGCTATATTATATATACGAATTTATAGTAGCAAGTACACAAAATTTAAAATTATGTTAGTTTGATAATGGAAGATGTTGGTACCTAAGAGCATAACGAATTAAGTTCTTAATATATAGAAATTTACAACAACAACTAAAGCAAATTTTAATCGGCACTTTTCGGAGAAAGTTTGGAGATTTATACGAAATATGAAATATGTAGTGGATAATCATATGCCGGATTGCCACGCAAATTCCCAAATTTTCTACCTTTTTGATCTTGAATCACGTTTAAATTTTAAACATGTCTCCGAATAAAAGTGATTAGCACATCATTGAAAGAAAAAATTTTTAAATGATATACAGTAGGCAGATATTTGAGGATTTTTTCAACTCTTTATTGAAACTTTTCACGTCCTTGTACTATAACACATACGACCGAAATATTGCCGAAAGCAAATAGTTTGTAGTTTTCCTAAACTTTCACATTCTATTTGGCGACTGCCAGTTTATATTTTTTGAGTTTGTTTGAAGAATCCAAATATTGAACCTTTCCGAATGCGCTCAAAACAACTTACGCTGATATCACAATACTACACTGATATCTCGGTAACAAGATCAAAAACTGACTTCCGTTGCGAAATTGCCATAAATGCAGTGGGTTATATCTAAAAATTGGGCCAATTATATCTAAAAAACTTTTCTCTTCCCTGTGCAAAACTCTTGTGTAACATTATTTACCTTTACAATGTACTTATGTGCTATCTTCCTTCCTCTTCCTCATAATATAGTAAATAAGTAGATCTTATTAAATACACTAATGTACAAAATTATACGGAATTTAAATCAATAATTATTTATATAGAATTTTCGATATTTTCTTGTTGCTTGATTTTTAAATTAATTCCAAAGATACTTAGTAAATTCTTATTCTCCTATATATTATATTATATATGTATATGTACTTGTATCTTCTTGTTAGATTTTAAATATATTTAAATTCAATTTCTTCTTTCTTTAGAATTTATTTACATAAGATCACCTTGAATTTTTGCTCACTATAAAAATAATTCTATGTTATTTGCTTAATATATATCGAAATAAAGTAAATCTATTCAAATGAGTTTAACAGGAAAAAGTGGAAACTAAATCAAAAATATCTTGCATTCATACACACATACATATATACATATACTTACAAAATATACAAATTTATCAGAGATTTGATTTTGAAGAATAAAGATTTTCATTTATGGTTTCTTTTTTTCATTTGTTGCCGTCTCTATTTGCCAGCCAGGAATACAAAAAGTTGAAGAATAGAAAAACATATAGAAAATTTTTTTTTTTTCATTGTTATTCTTCTTCTTTTTGTCCTTCTAACTTGCTATAATTTGTGGTAAGTAAGTACACGTGTGTGTGTGTCTATGTGTGTACAGAACCGATGAGAAGAGAAATGCATTTTGAGTAGAAAAATTTTTTCTTCCTTTGATTTTTTTTTTCATAGGCGTAATGTAATATACACGATTGTTTTTTTTTTTTAATGTCAAAGTTTATAGTTGTATATATAGTTAAAGTCAATGTCTAAAAAGTTAAAGAGATTAAGTTTTATTGCCAATTTTAACTTTTTGGGTAAAAACATGACTCTAAAAATGTTCCTTAGAATGTGAACATTTTATAAATTGTTGTTGATTAGTAATAAAAATAAAAAAATGAAAAATTATATGAGATTAAAGGAAAATATAATGTCAGTGAGATATTTTTATTTGCCATCACATATTACTTACATTGGAAATTATTATTATCATTATTATAGGAAACGAAGAGAATTACTGTACACGTTAGAATATTAAGATTTATTTAGTATGGGATTGCTTGTCAAATTTTCATATTTGTATTGTAAGATTTAAGTGATGTTAAGAGACAAATATTACTATTCTAGTCTTATGATAATTTTAGTGAAAATTTTAATTCAAGAATTAGAAATATTGCCTTATAGTTGGCAAAAATTGTCTGCATCATGTGTAATAATTTTTGTGTTGAAAACGATCTGAACCAAAAGTTAAACGACTTATTTAAAATCTCAAGAGGAGTTTAAATAGTAACTTCTGTTATTTTATGAGGGATATCTTGGGTCTGCGATTTTTAATACCGTTTCGATAATTTCCATGTCAGTTTTCAAAATACAATTTCCATGTCCGTCATGAATTTCCGTGTTCGCTGAATTTTCTCCCCGAATAAAGTAGAATTTTCAAATGTATAAAAATCCAGCTACCTATTCAAAAAAATTATACTTCTCTGTGCGTTTACTTAATTTCATTGTAATTTTATTTGTATCCCTGGCCACTATTATCAAACGGCACAAAATATGAATTCGAAACTTAAAAGATAACTTAAAAGACTCAAGAGTAAAGTTAAACTACTTAACCCACATGCCGCAAAATCAGCGTGCTTCTTAATCCTTATTGTCTATTGAGCTGTTAAAAGCGACGAACGCTCAAAATCGACAAACAAGCTAATCCGGCTTATTATACATTCCTTGATTTATTTGCAAACCGTACAAGAAGGTGAGCTGGTAATTTTGTAAATTCATTTTGCAAGTGCTCTTTTTAATTTCCAAATACGGAATGAAACACAATTTTTGGAAACTTTTGAGGAACTATTGTCAAATAAATGAGGTGCTATGATTAATCTTAAAAATTTAAGACGGTAATATTCCTGAAATTAAATACTAATAATAGACGTAGAAATATAAAATTAAATTAATGATCTTATTAAAAATGAAGACATACTTAACATGTTTTAGTAGATTGCAACGATTAAGGTGGGCAGGACATGTTGTGCGAATGAATGAAAATATGCCACAATATAGAATTTTATAAAGCAAACTTACATTTAATGGCAACAGAGTAAGTTCAAGAACAAGATGGAAAGACAACGTCAAAAATGACACTATTAAACTTCAAATCAGAAACTGAAAAACAGAGGCTGAAGATCGATAAATATAGAGGCAACTAGTAAAGAAAACCAAAGCTTACCAAGAGCTGTAGAGTCAAAGAAGAAAAAGAAGAAGATAATACCAATAATTACCGTAAAATAAAAATTAAAATTCAATTTCAATTATTAAATGTGTTAACAAAATTCCAAAACAATAATGATTAATTAAAAAGAATATTGCTCTTACTTAATAGAAATGTATTACAAATAGAAGAACAAATCTATTATATCTTTTAAAAATCTTATTTAATATTTTTGTTGGCTTAAAAATGTTCAATTGACACATAAGTATTTCATTACACATACATACAAATTCAATAGTTTAAAATTCATATTTAACACTCCACTCCCCTCCTCTCCTCTCTTATTTCTGTCCCACTGTTAATAGAAGAATAGAGTTTTTGGGAAGATAGTAAGAAAAATTTTCTCGAAATTTCTTTAAATTTTGTATAACTATTTAAATCCTCAAGCTATATAAATTTTTTTATTTTCTTTTAAGAGAAGAATTTAACATGTGGACAGTACATGTTTTTCATATTATATACTTATATAACAACGCATGTGGTATGATTATATTTTCAATTAAATTGATGCCAAATACATGAGTTGGATTAATGTTCAAAATTTCAAAAAAAGTAAATGACTTGACCATAATTAAAATTATGTCATAAATCTATGTTGTTGTAAAAGACCAAATCGAAAATGTTTATGCCGTTTTCTTTTTTGAATTTTTTTGAATTGAGGCTATAAATAAATGTAAATTTGTTAGCAGGACTTTCGATTAAATGTATTTCTTGTCATGGTGATGTTGTTCGTAGTAAACCTAAACCTATTTTAGGTTTGGTTGTAGAATAATTTGGTTTATTGATTATTGTATTTTCTTTTAAGTTTGCAATATGAGCATAAACCCGAGACTGATCTAATGCTGATGTCGATTAATGTTGAATTAGAATTCATCTTTTGTATATTTTCATGTTTCTAAATTGTATTATTACAAAATTATTAACTGCTTCTAATAAGCATGTATGAAACAAATCAAACGTGTTGCATTCGCGAAGGAAGAATCATACAAGTTTGTTAATACCAAATACTTATGCAATGACATACCTGAAGCAAATAGAATTTTAAAATTTTAGTTTGCTAATAATTTCTGCAATACTGAAAGTTCTGGAAGGGCACAAGCTATTTGACCTTTTTGTAATTCATACGACTTGTATGACGGTATTAAAACTAATTACCAACATACACAATACGCATTGCAGTTTAAAAAAATGACATTCAATTTTAAAAGTAAAAATATTTCTGTAACTAAAATTATTTAACCATTTAACAAATTTCAATAAGTAAGCGATTTTTTATTTAAAAACACAACATCGTCCTTTGAAAAAAAGTTTTTGCACAATATCAATACGAAATTTCAACTCGCTTAAAATCAAATTAGTAGGCACAAGTTTCTGTAAAAGGAAAACTTTTTAATTTGGGTACATTTTTAAAATTTAGTATTTGTAGCTACATTTTTCTTGTAAATTTGCGTTAATTAAATTTTTTTTTTTTAAATTAAGTTTCTTCCTTATATTTCGCTACAATTTTTTGTATACGCATTAAAATTACTTGTTCCTCTTAAAAATTGTTTCATTTAAATTATTTTCCTTTCCGTTTCGAATTAAGAAACTATTATTTTTTGTACTTATATAATAGTTGAAAAAAAGAAAACAAACAATATTGTACACTGTTATACAAAATTTACTATTTTGTTCTTGTACTTTTAATAATATCCTAAGGATATACACCAAACCCGAAACATAAAAATTCACTTTAAGTCTAAATTAATATAATTTTCATGTGAGTTTGTGTATGTGTACATTTTCTGTGTTAAAACGGAATAAGATTGCGTTACAAATGACATCACATAAACACACATACCCTTATTGTACATTCGAATAAGTTTTTCATATTATTAAAAGACCAAAAAATGTAGAAATGAGATAAACATGTAAGAATTTTAGGTTAATTTCCCGTATGGTTAAGATTCAAACATCACACCATAAGTATTAGAAATCTCTGCCTAAAACAAATATTTTAGGCACCTGTATAAATCTTGTATGGCTGTTGTTTGAATCTTCGGTTTGCAATCATACAAAATTTGGTTTTTACAATCATCTTTAAATATTAATTTTGATACAACAATGGTTTTAAAGTAAAAATCTATACACAACATGTTCAATGCTGCTCTCCTTTATAATTTTTTTGAGGATATTAACTGGACACTCATTTTAAAAATTTTCGTATATTGCAAATATTAGAGCAATTCTTTAAAAGGAAACCGACCTATCTATACTTATAATCTAAGTCATAATCCAACTTTTCGATATCAAATTTAGTATCAAACATTTTACCCATACCAAATTTACTATCGAACATGTTCGTATCAAATTTCACTATCAAACTATTTTTCCTTTTAACGAATCTCGGGAGAATAAAACCTGAAAGAACAACAAAACCAAAAACATGGAATAAGGGGGAAAAAAATATACACTTAAAATGGAAAGAAAAAAATTAAGAAAACAAAAAATTGTGAAAAGAAAAACAAAAAATATGAAAACTGTGCTACCATTGAGTATTTGAGTTTTTATCTATCTCTTTTTTTCGCGCTTTCGTAAAAATTCATTAAGCGCGTCTAATGTAATTAATTAAATGAGGCAAATAATTACTTACGACTTCGTCTACACTTTTAACAAGGCAAAAAGATGTAAAGAAAAAGAAAGAGAAAAAAAATTCTATGAGTTTTCTTCTTAACATATATTGTACGTTCAAAAATAATGGAAAAGTAACAAATTTATATTGTACAGAGATGTATGTGTATGTGTGTGTATTTGAATGTAACAATATATAGGAGCAATTGTAAGGATTCCAAAATATATTTAGTGAAATTGCATGGATATACTCGTACGATGGAACAAATGAATAAAATGAATAGTTTTTAAAGGTGACAATAAAAATAGTTTTGGTCACATTGAATGCTATAATTTTCATAGATAATTTGACTTCAGTTCTGTTTTTATCTTATAAGTATATGCGAACAGTTTGTGTTATAAGTACTTAGTATAAACATTTTATATTTTTTTTGTCTAAATCGCTATTTAACTTTGCGTAATAACAATTTCTATGTGTAATAAATGTTTACAAATTAGTTATCAGTCCATTTAATTTTATGTAACGCTCTAAAAATAACAATAAATATGTGTACCTATATTTAAATTGGTGAAAAATCGCTTTAATTGGCTAGACTTAATATATGTTTAATACGGTAATATTGCTTACAGTTTATGTATAACAATTTTTTGTATGTGAAACCAACATGTTTGAATGGATTTCAGTTAGAATAAAGCTGAAACATTATAACTTAAAATTAAATTTAATTTTCAAACTATGCATAAGAAATTAAGAATTTGCTCAGAATTTTTGTACAAAAATACAAATTTTTGAAAATATTTTGTTTCATACAAGTATGTCAAACTTTAATTTCAAACCTTAAAGTGAAAGCGAATTCTTGACTTTATTATTGATCGAATATGAATAAAATTACTAAAAATTGTTAAATAAAATTAACAAGGTCACAAAGGATGTGGAACGAAATGCGTTTTATCTGAAGTGCTAACAACATCTAATCAAAATTGAAGGGATTAAAACGAAATATTTGGCATTATATGCTTTGATTCTTCTTTAACTTTAATAAATTGATTATAAAATTGTCAAATAACGACAAGACTAATATTTTCAAAATATCGTGTCTTATTCTTAAGAAAAATTAGAATTAAGGTAAGATGAAGCATTCAACACCTCTTCGCAGAAAAGCATAACACTCAGAACACTATATTTTGTTTTTCATGTTCCTATGGTTGTGCGATATACTCAAGCGTTTTCTGTTGAAAATTTTTAATTGACTATGCACATTAATATCTCTCTGTGTGTAAGTAATATTCTTTTACACGAAAAAACTTACATAAGCACAAGCACATTCAAATAGATATATGTATATAAAAATATTACAACTATTTGCATTAAAGTATTTTTAAAATTATAGGGATAATATATAACAAGGTAAAAACGAAATTAATTAAATAATAAAGAGTAAAAAAAAAAAAAATTTGAATATCTCGTATACAGAACCATCATATAATTGGGATAAACTACTACATCCATAGAAATATTTTTGCACTTACCTACATATCATGGCTAATAGTTTCAGTCATTAAATTTGAATTAATTTTCTAATTAGCAATTATACTATTCGCGATATTAAACTCGAAAATGAACAAGAAGCATGAAATTGCAATTTTGTACTAATTAAAGCAGTTTTTTTCTCATTCAAGTATGCTCTCATACTTACTCTCTAAAATATTAAATTCTATTACAGAGAATTTATTAAAGCAAATTGAAAATATTACTCTCAAACATTCTCTATCTATAGTATAATGAAGCAGATCATCTACTGTAAGAGTATCAGAATCAGGAAATCTGTAAATGAAGTTTATTTTATTGCTAAATTTAATTTAACGTAAAATTGTAAGCAATTCAAAAAAATTAAAAGTAAAATTAATATTGTTCATCATATGAACTGTTGTAAATATAGATTGAAATTACTTTTATGACCTTATAGAATGAGAATAATTCGAATTGGAATATTGCATTTTTATAATGTTCATACATTTTTAAAGTGTTTAATTGCAAATTATTTTTAATGAAAGGATATTAATCCTTTCAGTATTTTTATTTCGTACACATTAAATAAAAATTTATTAAAACTCAAAATAATTTCAAAGTTAGCCTTAATTAATAACGCAGTCAAGTGTGATAAGTCACTAAAATTATAATTTTGTCCAAATAGAAAAGTTCAAGGGCTGATATTCATGAGTTATATGTAATAGCTTATTCTTGAATATACTCAACTCTCAGAATCTCTTTTAAACAGTAAAATGAAAACTAAGTAGGTTAAGAAAATAATTTTAAGGCCATCAATTGTCATAAATTTAAATTTTAAAAGTTTTTACAAAAATTATGTTCATAATAAACGTCTGACATTTTATTTAAAATTCGAAAATTTATGCGCATACGTGTATATGTGAACAAAATGCTAGGTATAGAAGCTTCATTTCAAATTAAATTTGAAATGCAATTTAAAAAGTATGCAAACTCTTAGGCAAACCAAGTTCAACTTAATTGGAAAATGACATTTTAATGTAGTCTCATTATTCGTTAATTAAAAACTTAAAATTTTAATTAAAATTTATTCTAGTTCATTTGATAGAATACAAGACGTGCAATTTCATTATGTTTGGTTCATGGCGTGTAATTGAGTGAAAGCATATAGTGTCAAGCCGATTTTGACAAAAAAATTAAGAAAGCGATCTTGTTATTTGTAATGACCGCTTGTAATTACGATTAAAAATTTTTGCATACCAAAAGCACAACTCTGGCAACACACCTCTGACATATTGCAAACCGAATACGAAATAAAATGAAATTATTTTAAAAATTGCTTATTATAACATAATAAAATTTCTTTTCAATAATTCACAATAAACTGCACTGGGGACTCAAAGTGAGCATATTTGAACATTATAATAGGAAATTTTACAATATTCTTTACAATTCAAGACAGAATTTTTCAATTTGAACTAAACTTAATAGAAATTTTGTTCGGCATCGTCCTATACATAGCAGAAATATCTCGAACGTTAACACTCATTTCAAAACTCATGCCTAAATCCAACTTAATTTGCACAGTTTTCATCTATACAAACTCGATTCAGCGTAATTTCATTTGGCATTACTACACAATGCTTATTAAATTTTTACTATAAAACTTGTTAGAAATTTCATTCTTGTGTAAAAGTATGCGAGTATAATGATTTAGAAACTCCATTTTAATTAATTCTCATAAAAACAAAAAAAATTTTTTTTTTTAATTTAAGTTTATAATTACTTTTAGACTTTTTATTGTATACTTAATTTTCTTCTTATATCTTGCACACACACAAAATAATTCTAAAAATAATTAGAAATTTTCTCATTTTTTTTTTTAATAAAATATGCAATTGTAATATTCTTTCAATGCTTTTAGAAAAGGCGAGAATAAGAAGAGAATCCTTTTCATTCTTATATTTTATATTTATAGAATTTTTAAAAATCAAATTATAATTTAAAAAAAAACAACACCTAAGTGTGGAAAATCTCATTTACACTCGTACACACTAACATACATAACATATGCATAACATACTCTATAATATTTGTGCATATAATTTGAGAATATTGTAGAAATTTTTTTAAACAAAAATTTTCCATTTAGAATATTAAAAATATTAAAAAAAAACAAAATTATAGCAATATTGTATTAAAAATTTAGGTCATGCCACATCATTAAGACTTCATCATTAACAAACAGAATATTAACTTTCTCTATTCACTCAAAAAAGCAAAAAAAAAAAAAAAATTCTTAATTATGTCATCATGAGCCAAAAAAAAAAAAAGGGTACTCTCCTTCATTATGGATAGATCGAAGGTTATCTAATAATAATAAAAATTTATTTATTTATTTTTCTTTTCTATTTTTTTTTGCTGTGTCTTCTTCATGCTCCTGTTCATTTCACTCTACATACACAAAACATGAAAAAAAAAATGAAAACATCCTTAAAAATCCTTTAACAACAACAAAATAAAATCCGTTCCGCCCGTATTTTTCTAATTTTTTTTTTTGTTATTCTTTTCTCTTTCATAATGACACCAAAAGAATCATGATGTCATCTTTTCGCTTGTAACATTTTTTTTCTTTTCTTTAACTTTATTATCGAAATTTTACAAATAAAATAAGAGAGAGAAAAAAATTGGTTTTAAAAACTGTTTTTCGTCTCTTGCTTGTTTTTTTATTTTATTTTCTCTTTTTCTTGTTTTTATCCTTCTATTCATTCATTCATTGATAATGAAGATAAGAAAGAAAATATTTTAAGTCTTTTATTATGGTCCTTGAATTCTATTGCAAAAAAAAAAAGTAGAAAAAAAAAACATAATAACTAATGTTTAAGGAATTAAGGAAGAAAAAAAAGAAGAGAATTTAGAAATCACGCACGTTTGTATCACAATTTTAATTTAGTAAATTTCATAAAGAAAAGCAGAAAAAAAAAAACGAAGAAAAAATTAATAAGGATATTTTGTAAATTTTTTTTGTTCCATCTAGTTCCGTTCAAAAAATTTGAAATCCTTTTAAAATTTTTCCATTTTTTTTTTTTTGTTTTTGTTAAATGAGAGAAGAAAGAGAAAACTATTAGGTATGTCAAACAAAATTAAGTTTATTAGTTTTTTATTAGATAGATTTTTTTTTTGCAGTAGATTCTAAAAATGTTTTAATTTTTACTTCTTTATAGTTTGAACGGGACACTGGCGCCTTCTTTTATCACCTCTCCGTAAATGCTATATGCCATTTATGGAAAGCGCCTGAAAGTTTTTATACGGGGAGACTGTTCTGTGATTTACGACCCTCTATACACAGCAGAAACCGGACTTTTCAAATGAACAGACTATTGAGAAATAATGTCCAGTGAGCACACCTTCTATACCTTCTACTCCTGTCATACTGCTGGCTTTTGAGTTGTCGGTACAGGATCAAGTTGTGGACTTAAACTGCCTTATATGTGCTTATGCGACAACTCGAATACAGGGTCGTTTAACGAATTTTCAGAGCAGCTAGGCACTGTATTCGTAATAGAGCTGTGCTCGCTGTAATTTGCTCATTTTTCAACCGCCATATAGCAGAAAAATACGTTACCATTGACCTAAAAATATTAATATCACAGCTACATCTTTGGTTTGAGTCCCAAACTTTGCTGTACAGGCTTGTTAAGGCCTATAATATTTTAGTAAAAAACACCTCCTGAGATAAGATTCGAAGTCGAATTTCGATCCAATTTTAACTTACGACATCTCCATCAAACAGAATATAATCTGAACCACCATCAAACAGAGTGTAATCTGAACCACAGTCCTACTTGGATTTAACGGAGGTATTCAACGCTTATCCAGTCGTGCAATATTTAAAAGACTATTTGTATTCTTTCACTAATCACACCATCATACGGGTCCTCAATTTTTTTCGAATTTATTTTATTACATTCACTCGTGTTTAATTTAAATGCTATGTACTGTTCTATTTATTAAAAAAAATATTTTTTTAGAAATACTAACAATAAAATTTCAATTGATTTAGCCAATCCCCATAGTTTGTAAAGAAATGAAATTCTCTTCTGTTTTTTCAAAATCAATTTTTTATATTTTTGAATCCAATAGACTTTTGGAGTAATTCACACCATTTTACAGTTCTTTCATCAGTTTTCTACAATCGTATATTATTCTCTTCGTTAGAACAAAATTGACTTATTGCGTACGTTTATAAAACTAATTTACATATAAAGAAAAAAAAGTGGAAATTAATAATCGAACGAAGATACTTAGGCCCGTCCCCCAGTCCCACCGGCCCACCATCTCCCGCTCCGACCGCTCCACCGTCCCCCAATCTACCGGTTAAAATTTAATTTTGAAGAGAATCAATTTTCGAATACAAATAATAAATCAAAAAATCATGGCCTAATTTTTTTTGGCTATATTTAAACTAGAAAATGAGCAAAACAAGAGCAAAATAATAATAAAATAAACAAACAAACAAATAAAATAGCAAAAATTAGTAAACAAGATTTTTTTTTTTTGAAAAAAAAACCTTGAAAAGAAAAGTTTCCAATTTTTTTTTTTCTTTACGTTACCAAAATTTTTTTCTTGTTTTTGCTTACCAAATTTTGGGTTTTATTTTTTTAAATTTCTCATACTCATTCGTTTTTTTTTTTTCAAATTCTAAATTTTCTTTAATATCCTTTTAATAAGGATATTTTTTTTTGTTTTTGTTTCTTTTTTTTAAGGCTGAAAGAAATGAGAACTCATTATTCAAAAAAAAAACCAATTTTAGATTCAATTTTTTGGGCAAAAAAGAAAATTTTTTTTTTCTATTTTTGAAAAAATAAATTTAAAATCGAAACGTTGGCCAATATAATCACACCCCAATACTTAAATAGTCATGAAAAATTTTGTTCCAAATTTTTGGTCTTTTTCTTTTTTCTTTTCTAAATTTGTTATTTTTTTGCCATTTTCTATATCGCCTAGGGCTTGGTTTCTTTTTGGATTCTAAAATTTTTTTTATTCAATTTTATTTTCTTTTTTTTCTGTTTGTGGATATTGTAGACATTAATATTCTTATATCCTTAATATCCTTCGGTATGTGTGCATATACAATATAGAAATACATGCTATATTACACTAATTTAAACGTGCCGTTAGACTGTTAGAGAATCGGAATAATTTTAAAAGCAAAAAATATAAAAAAAAAATCAAACGTTAATAAATTTTCAATTCATTTTTCTCGCCTAGCTAATTTTTCCAATTAAATTATTTTCATTTTATTTATTTGCTACATTTTCTTTATTTTTAGCATTGACGGACGACGCATAAGGATCTAAAAACAGAAAGGCAAAAAAAAAAAATTTTTTTTTTTATAATGATGAGATTGGAATTTGATGCCACTGTTGGCGTTTCTTTATTTGAAATTTTTGTGCCATTTTCCTCGTTTTACTTCATTTGTGCGAGACATTCAAAAGAAATGATGAAAAAATGAAGAACGCAATTTTAAGGATTCAGAAAAAAAAAAAAAAATGTGAGAAACAAGAAAAAAATTGATTTCTTTTGTTTTTCATTTTTTATTTGCTTGTTTTGATTGTTCTAGAAAATTTCTAATCAATTTCAAAATATTTATAAGATTACATTTTAATCAACTTCTAGAATGTGTCTAAGGAATAGAAATTGGATATTTTTTTTTCTGTTTGGAGAAATTTTCGTCATTGAAAAAAGGTAAAATTGCAAGACGTTGTACAATTGGCCATTCTCAATCGAACAAATTAATATGGGATTTTAAATTTAATTTATTTGGAAAATTTTCCATGTGGTACATTTATGGAATTCGTAAGTGAAAAATCATTGGATTACTACCCTAGTCCAGTTACCCTACTTCGGTTACCCTATATCATAGTCTATATATTATAATAGTATGTATATAATTTTCCAGGAATGATCTATATAATTTTTGGAAATCAAAAAAAAATTTTCAATGAAAATTGGTTGGTACACTTTGGATCAGTTTAAAAATTGTGTGGTACGTCCAATATTGGTACCATTATAACTTGTCACGCAAAGTATGCATATATAACAATTATGGTTAACGTTGCTTGTTAAACTGATTCACAATCGTTTCTGAAGATAATGAACGGGCGGACATAAATTATTATTATGGACGGACGGACGGAATCCGTATTATTATTCACTAACTAAATACAAAATATTTAATATATAATTAAAACATATTGGATAATTTCACACTCCTCAAATAAATTTTGGGCTATTGGGATTCTTACATTTTTTTCCCTCAAAAATTTAATTTTTTTTTTTTTTTTTGGATGATTCTTTTGCAAGTCTTTATATTCCTCTATATTACTATAGTTATAAATATTCTATTAGATTATATGCTATAACTTAGTTGATGCGAAGAAAATTGAATGCCGTCAGCATCGAAATTTTTTTTTCTTTTTAATATTAAAAATGTGAACCCGCCCGATTTATTAATAGTTCTTTCTTCTTTTTTTTTTGTAATTTTGTCTCTTGCTTAATGATTATATCGACCCTTTCCCAAAATACTTTGATAAAAATAATACGAGTAAGTACTAATTAAAAAATTAATTTACGAATTCGTATTTGAAATTCGATTAAATTTTTAAAGTAGAGTTAGGATTGCAAGCATATTTAACAATCAACGACAAAACTGATTTTTTGTTTGTATTTTTAAAATAAATTGTGTTCTTTTTGGAGAATTTTGAATTTTATGGTTTTGGAGAATTTTAAATTCAGGATGAACCTAATACCTATTTAGTGATACGATGTGTATAGAGTTGTTTCCATTTTTTAAAAGTTGGTTCATGGTTAGATCAAAATTAACATTCGGATTTTTTATGCTATCCGAAGGATGGTGTAAAACAAAAGCCAGATATGTGTTTAACTATATTCTTCAATCTTACATTTGTGACAATTTCTTCATGGTAAAATTCTCATGAAAATCGACACAAGCAAAGTTACAAACCTAATAAATAAAACGAATAAATGAAACAGATTTTCAAAAATCTTTAACACCAATAATGTCACATGAGGTTTTATGGCTTTAAAGCCTGATTATTTAAATAAATTTACCTACTTTTCAATATGAATAATTCGTATAAGTATATCAATAAAATCAATCACAAAATAATTTCACCTAATTTTATTTTTACACCAAAAAATCTACCTTTATTCTCTCCTTATCAATGCCACCAACCATCTTTAATATTTTAAAAATTTATGCTAATTTGGGGCAAATTGGAAATAAATATGCGAATTCCTTTTATATTATGTGTTCAAAATACATATTTAAATATTTATATACTTATATATTTATTTATTTATTTATTCACATTAATATTTCTAAATATTATAATGTAGGCATTTTATTTTTCCTTACAAGCTTTTGATACACATTTAGGTAGATGATAATGCCATGATGTTACATGAAAAATGAAGTCCTTTGAAGATTAAATTTATTCAGAGATGAAATGATAAAGAATAAAATAATTTAGATGGTTCAACGTGGAAGTAGAAGGAAAATTGAGAATTGAATAACTTTAGAAAATAAACGGAAGTGATGGTACATAAGTGAAAATATTTTTCGATATTGGTATAAGTAGGAAAGACCAAAAATTTTCAATCATTTAATTTCATTCATATGAGAGTTTTACATTGAAAGTAGCAAAACGAATTTTCTAAATAAAAACTGATTTTCCTAAAGCATTTAAAATTTCTGTAAATAACAACTGAATTAGTAAAGTAGGGGGAAGCTAAACTAGTGAAAGAAATCTTAAGATTAATAAAGAAAATATGGTAAACTAAGACAGTGCCTTCTGAATGGAATACGGGTATAATATGCCCCCTCCACAAAAGGGGCAATCAACTAGACTGCGAGAACTATAGGGCAATCACGCTGGTAAACGTGACGTACAAAATATTCGCAATAGTTCTAGGAGAAAGGCTAAAAAAATTCACAGAGAGAATATTTGGAAATTACCAATGTGGATTTCGAGCAGGCTCGTCGACCACTGACCAAATATTTGGCATCAGACAAATTTTAGAAAAAAAAAGGAGTTCGGAATTGATACATATCATCTTTTCATCGACTTTAAAGCTGCCTATGATAACGTTGACAGACGAAAACTAATAGAAGCTAAATCGACTTTAACTACCCAACAAAATTAAATTAACAGTGATGACGCTCCAAAATGTCAACAGCGTAGTTAAAATACAAGATAAAGTTTTCTGAAAATTTGATAAAAACAGCGGGCTACGTCAGGGAGACTCTCTGTCCTGTCAACTGTTTAATATTGCGCTAGAAAGAATTATAAGAAAAGCAGGAGTAGAGACTTTCGGTACTATAATTAATAAATCTGTTCAAATATTGGGATATGCGGACGATATAGATATAGTTGGGAAAACAATAATGGCCACCAAAGAGGCATTTATAAAAATTGAAAAAGAAGCAAAAGAAATTGGACTAAGTATCAATAAATCTAAGACGAAATTTATGATATCAACACGCAGAGAAAGAAATGACCAAAATATAAGAGTAAATGATTATAATTTCGAAGTGGTTCAAGAATTTGTTTACTTAGGTTCCCTAGTTAACAATCCAAATAATGTCGCAGATGAAGTATCGAGAAGACTTATCCTGGCAAACAGATGTTATTATGGCCCATACAAGCAATTATCTTCACGCCTACTTGATAAACAAGTAAAAATAAAATTGTATAAAACTTTGATACTTCCAGTATTATTGTATGGCTTTGAAACTTGGGTATTAACTAAAGAACAGGAAAACAATTTAAATATTTTTGAAAGAAAGGTTCTCCGCAAGATTTATGAAGCAAAGCAAGAAAACCAAGTATGGAGAAGAAGGTACAACAATGAGTTGTACGAATTGTATAAAGAGCCGGATCTTGTGAAAAAGATTAAAATTGGACGACTGAGATGGGCAGGACATATCATCCGACGTGAAGAGACCCACACCACAAAGAAGATATTTTTACAAAGACCTGAAGGGTCCAGAAGACCAAGGAAACCTAAATTAAGATGGAGCGACTACGTGGATAATGATGACAGGCGAATAGGCGCACGAAACTGGCGAACTCTGGCGCAAGAACGAGACCGATGGAGGAAAAGTTTAGAGGAGGCCAAGACCCAGTCCGGGTTGTAGAGCCACTGATAATGATTTAAAATTTTTATTTAGAAATTTTCAAAAAGACGCGTATTTTCTAGTTATTGTCTTGATTTTCGACCATATTTTAAGATTGACCAATATTCATGGGTATTATGGGGATAAAAACTAATTGGAACCTTAAAATATTAAGTAAGAATTTAAAATACATTTGCAAAAAGATTGAATTTTAAAAGACATAGAAAATTTTTACAGTGACCCGACAAAAACCACATTTTTTCTAAGGTACTCTGAAGAGTATTAAAACACCTTATTCTCGTTTTCAATTTCTAATTTTGCATCCTTATTACCCAACCTTCTCGCTTTGTTCTACCTTCATTCGCATTTATAGCACAAATTCGGTATACCCGACTATAATTTTTTTCAGTGAATTTTAAAAAATTTTGATTTTTTTTTTTTTGTAAAATTTTTTTTATTCACAATCTTATAAGTTAAACAAATAGCCGCGAGAGCTTTCTTTTCCACCCAACCAAAAAAAAAAATTATATTGTACATTTAACTAGTTAAATATTGTAAACGAAACAGGAAAGAAACATTGTTATTATACAAGTATAGCGAAAGGAAAAGAAGAATATTGAATGTTTCCTTGAATATTTTGACGGTGAATGGTTAGTGGTGAAGAAAAACCAAAAAAAAAGAAAATTTTGTTTATTTGAAGATTTTCCTTTATTGGTTGACTGGAGAAAAAGAGTATATTATCATTGATAGTTTTAAGTCCAAATATTTTTATTTCCCTTTATTGTAATACTAAAGAGAGTTTCTTTTTTTTTTGTACTTAACAAGGATATTTTTGTTATGATAGGAATAATGCTTAATATGCGAATAGAAAATAATAATGTAAGCATACACTACTGTAAAGGGGATGAAAATGGAATGCAGGATACAAAAATAAATAAAATGTATAAGAGTTGTATATATATACTTATACACATTAACATAATGTACAAGGACAAGTATACAAGGCATATTATAATAATATCAAAATGTAAATGTAAATTGACTATTGATTCTTTGATGATATATGATTTTTTGATAGTTTGACACGGAAACAAACAATTATTGTCTTTGTTGTCTTATTTTATTGTTGTGATTGTTGTGCTTTTCTTTGTGGAATCCTTGAATGAAAGGAAGGAAAATTATTTACTCTCTATATATGTATATATGTTTTTGTATAATTTCCCTTCCTTTCTTTTATAATATTCAATAATATGCCAATGAAATATAAGAATGTTGTATGGTATATGTACACTTTTGATCCTGTACACTTTTATTCTTTTGCGGAAAAATTTAACATTATTTATATATAGAGCAGGAAAATTAAAAGAAAAATTTTCGTTTTTCTTTTGTTATTTTATTGCTGTTCAAAAAAAAAAAAAAAGTTTCCATTTTTCATTGTATTTTTCGGTTTGGTAGTAGCTATATACCCATAACTCCTTCTATACAACTATTTTATATCCAAGAATAACGTTTGTGTAGTTCTACGTATATGTGTACATTATAAGTAGGAGTTGGTTTTTCTTTTCTGAAATTTAGGTTAATGTGTAAAGCATAAAAGAGAGAAAACAAAAAAAAAGAAGTCCTGAAAAAAGATGGGTCGATGTGGCGGAAAAACATAATTATTATCCTTTTTATATTATTTTTGTTTCCGTAGTTTCCTCTTTTTACTTTTTTTTATCATTATTGTTATTTTATTTATTGGTGATGTTATTTTTAGTTTTCTTAGTGCTAATAATATTTATGCTTTTACGAGTATACATAATATATAAATTTATCAGAGAGCTAGTAGTACTCTTGTACTCTGGTATCATATCTTTACTTTTATATTCCATTGGGAACTTAAAAATAAATAAAATATGTTTTAGAAAAAGGTTTAGTTACATAATAATAAAAAATAACAAATAAATAAATATACGAAAGAGAGTGAGTAAGAGAAGTGAGTGTAATCAGTGTTCCCACTCGGTAAAAACAAAATGTATCCAATTTCGAGAAAAAAATGTATCCAAAATGTATCCAACCTCGTAAAATGGCATTATTATAATAAGTCGTCTTATTTTGAACAAATTAACCCATAATTAATATTAATTTGCTTTATTCCACAATATGAGTTTTGTTATTTATAGTAAATTCTTTAAGAAATCACATACAACTTCTATTATATTTTAAATGTGAAAGTTAAGGTCAGAAAAAACATATGCATATATGCCTTCTGGAGTTGTTGAACTATGCGGTAAAGACGATTGACCATGAAGACAGACATGCTTAGAATAGTCAGCAAATAACATTTATTGAAGATAAAGCAACTTCACGATTTAATATTAGCAGCATTTCAACTGTTTTGTAATATTTATTTAGTGTTTGAAAAAAAATGTATCCATATTTCAGCAAAATTTTAAAATGTAGCCAATTTCGGCATTTTAGCAGATTTGAGTATCTTTGTATCCAAGCTCAAATTTAAAGCAAAAATGTATCCAAATGGATACAATTGTATCCAAGTGGGAACGCTGAGTGTAATAAGTATTATGAGAAAAATATCGATTAGACGGAGAGTTTATGTATTAAAAATAATATTTTAAGTACATTTTGGGAGAATAGGTTGTGGTAAGTATTTAGTGGTGAATTTTTGATAGATAATAAAATAAAATTTTATTAGTACGTTAGGTTTCTTCTTCTTTATCTGCTTATCCACTACTGCATGTTTGCGATTTCATTGCTAAAGCTCTCCTTGTTCTGTACGTTGTGTATTAGTTGCCCAATTGTTTGTAGGCCAGCCCATTGTCTGATGTTTCGCAGCCACAACATTTGTTTTCGTCCAACACGCCTTTTGCCTTCTATTTTACTTTGCAGGATTAATTGCAGAATATGATATTTTTCGTTACGCATTAGATGACCTAAGTATGCTGTCCTTCTACGTTTAATTGTTAATAACAGCTGACGGTCAACATTTATTCTGCTCAAAACTTCTGTGTTACTAACTCGTATTGTAAATATTCTTCGATATAGCCATATCTCAAAAGCTTCTAGCCTATTAATTGTTGCAACTTTCAGTGTTCACGCTTCCATTCTATAAAGGAGTACCGACCACACGTACTACTCTGATGAATATCTCGATTACAAAACTGCTAAGGGCGTACTCGATTCGGCATTTAATTTCCATATCTGAGACCCAGTTCCCGGTATGTTTAATTTTAAATTTTTGTGTTTTTGAGTTGAATGCGTGTCATATTTTTCATTACATGTAAAATTTTATGATATAGATCGCATTGAGGCTGTGCAGAGACGTTTTTTTCGTTTCGTTCTTCGTGGTATAGATTGGTCGAATCTGATTAAACTGCCCCCTTGTGAGAGTATCTTTTGGATTTATGGTTGCTCCATTGTCGTAGGTTAGTTTCCGGTATAGTTTTCATTCATAAACTTGTAATGGTTGCCCTAATGTTATTGGTTCGGATTTGTTACAGAGTGAATCCCAATATATTGAGGTCGATCGAACATTTCATATGCCGCGTATGTTGCACGAAGTTAACTTGTATTCGTCTGTTTTTTGTACGATTGTAAGTATGAGAGTGCTTAAGGCCAGACTTTACGGTAGCATTGGTATTATTTAATTTATTCTCACTTTGTGCGACGCTTTCTATTGACTCGTCGTGCAGTAATTATATATACGTTTAAGTTTTGCTGTTTATTTCTTAATTTTCCTATTAATCTTCAATTGTTAATATTAATACCATATTTTTTTCTCCTTTTTTCGCTTTCCCTTCCCTTTCCATCCATAAATGATAACAATTTTAGTTACTGATAGCTGCGCTTTTTGGCTAACTGATGTTTATCTTGCTATTCTAGATGCTCGTATTAAACAAACGTGAATTCTATTTTAATGTGTAAGTTAGTTGACATTTCGCAAATATGCGTTTTTTGACGGATCACTGTAAAAATCTTTTATGTCTTAGAAAATGCTTCCTGTTTCTTTCCATATTTATTTTCCATTAATAAGTAATGAAAGCTGGCTTATCCAAACCCTTACACTACAAGAATGTTGAGGTAATAATACGAGGTAGTATTACAACATTACAAATTAATATTTTTCTGTGATTTTATGTAGAACATATGGATGTGCTTATGTATAAAAAAATTTTGTAATCAAATTAATTTTTTTTTCCTGCAACCGTGTAATTAAAGTGCCATTTTCTATATTATTAAAAATAAATTATTTTAATTGTAATTATTATTAAGCGTAATGAAAAGAATTTTCTTTTTAATTTTCTTAAAGCTCTTGTTCTTAGGGCCTATACCCACATATTACGTGATATTAGTTTAACATTGTTACAAACATTCACACAAAATATAATATTGTAATTTTGTTAATAGGTAGGTAGGTTGATATAGATTATTTAAGTCTAGACTTGATAAGTAAAAATTTCTTTTTCCCACTTTTTCAATGGAATTTTTCTTTATTATGATGACGAAAAAACAAAACAAAAATTTGCTTAAAAAATGAAAGGAAAATTTTTGCAATACAAAAAACAAAACTTTTAATAAAATTTTAGGTAAAAATTAGAAAAAGTTCCTTTAAAAGTTCAAATTGAATTAGAAAGTATGAAAGACATACGATAAATAAATCTATGACTTTCTGATAAAGGATAAAAATCTGTTCAAAAGTTTAAACAGAGAAGAAGAGAAAGAGCAAGAAGAAACAGGATTATATTCATTTTTTTTTCTTACTTCATAAGGACTTACTCAAATATTCATTGGGATAATTCGAATATAGAAACAAATAAAACAGCAAAGAAAGGGTGAACGTAAATCTATGTAATATCGAAAGACCATACTATCAATAGCATAAAAAAACCTGGGATTTCAAAGACTTCTTTAAATATTTGAAACAGTTTGTTACTAGAAATTAAAAAAATTTAAAGGAAATCTGCAAAAGTTTATGGAGAACCAAATCAAATCAAATGAAATTTTGAATTTGCAAAAAGAAGAGTTTTAAGTATCGTTTAAAATATTAAATTAAAAAGTTTTGATTTTATTTAAAAAGTTTTAAGAAATTTATTATAGAGGAATCTTTGTTACTTGATTTGAAATTCAATTTATAAGAAGAGCCTTATTCAAGTGATAATTTTGTGACACATATTGTGACACGCCATTGGAGTAGCTAGGTAAATAGGAGAGTAGCAATCAGTTTTTGAGAGAAAAAATTTAAAAAATGGAGCGCACAGCCCACGAATCGATTGAGAGAATTTTCTTTTACTGAAAATTTTCTTAAAGTTAAGGTAATTTATCTCTCTTGAATAGTAATATAGACACGTTATTTCGACACATAGAAGTCTAAAAAAATTTTTGTGATAAAAATTTCAAAATACCTAAAAGGTTTTTTTTCTCTCACTTTCATATTTTAATGCGATGTAACGCCGATGAAGGTATTGTAATCACATTAAATTTCATATGTTGAGTTTTCAAAAGTATTCTCAGCGACATAAAAAAAGAAGCATAAAGAAAATATTTCGTAATTAGGTGTAGGTCTAAAATGCCTGCCTGCCTACCTGCCAGTTTCGTTTAATTACATAAGAATATATTTCATCATTAATGTAAGAAATTCTTACCTGCTTACAAATATTAAGTATAATTATGAGAGCCAGATATTGCGCTTATACTAGAAATTGATTATGGCAATTTAATTTGAGAAACACAACCTCTACTGCAGGAAAATTTTTTAGTTTTAATGTTTTCAGTCGGTCATGTAATGATCACATCAAATTTTTTTTTAATTTATTAAAAGTACCTCTGTCTATATATATAAAAAAAAAGGTTAATGTACAGTTACGACATGAATTTTATCTTTTTTAGTTATATTAAAAGAAATCGGTTTGGGGAAAACAGCAACTGGGTATTCATTAAAAAAATAAAAGCATATTTTTTTTCTGAAGTGTGCACGTGTTGTAAAACTTTAGGTTTTCTACCATTTTACGTTTCCTCGTGTTATACTGGTCATTTACACAAAGTTATTTAATGTTAGTTAGAGCAGTACACAAATATTTTAAAAAGGGATCGAGTAAATGAGACATAAAATATTAAAGAAAATTTTATTTTTAAAGGATAGTCAGTTGTTGTTTTTTTTTTTCTAAGAAAAAGAAGAAGAAGAAGACTTTTGCTTACTATATAGACTTATAGTACTATATACATACCGCATTGAAGGTCATTTTTTATGAGAAAACATTTCCACTTTCAGGGTGATTAAGAAAAACTTTCATAAAAATTCTAGGTTTTTGTAAATTTGTTGTTTTTGTTTTTGGAACTTTTAAGTACTTATTTTATTTTCATTTCGAATTTGCAAACTCACCATTGTGGCAGTTAAAGTAAGTAAATGAAAGCCTATTTATGACAGAAATTTATTTTTGTTTTAAAATTAATTTGATAAATTGTTAAAAATGATAAAATAAAAAGTAATAATTCTGTTTTCTGGCTCAAATAGTTTTCTAAGAAAATTGAAAAATTTAATATCTATAAGGCTGATAAGGAAGAGATAAGTAGCTACTAAATCAAAATTAATCAAGTATTAAATGGTTTTAGTTAATGCCATTATTTTCTTATTAAACCTTTTATTAAACAAAGATAATAAAAAACCGATAAAACCGATCCTTGCGTAACTTCTGATCTAATACTCAATGGATGCAGTATGATTTTAACAAAAAATTAGAGGACAAACTTATTAAAAACCCCAAAAAACCAATACAAATAATAAGTTCTGAAAAAAAAATATTAATGACATCTATTGGTAAGTTTCTGCACTAAATTTACTACAAATGCAAGAGATTTTTCAGTATATTTTTCATTAATTTTCTTCACTATAAAAAGATTGCTGCTATTTCTCTGAAAATCCTATTGTGTGCAAACTTCATAAGTGCAACATATTTTTTAGTACCATGCGATCAAACTTACTGACCCCATGCTTACTCTATTACAAATTTTTATATTCGTATTTTAAATTCGTAATTTTAATTTTTTAAATTAATTAAATTTTCACTAAACTTAAGTATAATATAATTTAAATTATAAACAAATAAAACTAAAGGATTTAAAAAGGTTGACATACATTTAAATGTCAATTACAGTTATTAATGAATGGGGCGATAGAATAACAGGCATTAGTCTTTTCACAGTAGATTACAATTGATTACATATAAGTGTATATGTATGTAATAACTATGCATATTTGATACCACATGTGAACTACAAATTGTGGTCAATTAAATTTTAGTATTTTGTGTAAGTACTTATTATTACTTATAGTATTTGTATTTTAATTTGTTAATTTAATAATTACAAGTATGCGTAAAATTAATTTTACAAAATATAATTTTAATGAAAATTTTTAACGAAAACAAAAAAAGCCAAAAAACAAGTGAGTTTTTCAGACAGTTTATCCAGTGACAATTGTTTATATGCACCTACTCACGTATGTATAAAATAATATTAAAATTAACCATGTACACACAAGTGGCAACTAACCACAATTTATTAAAAAAAAAAGTGTTTAAACAATCATTTTTATGATTTTTGACAGACATCAAATGGAATTAATCACTCATTATTTTGTGAATATCGTAAATTATTAAATATTTTTATTTTGTGTAAAAAAAATGGGATTTTTGCAAATTGCATTTAAAATAATGTAACAGTTATATTTGCATAAGTGTTTGATTATTGCAAATCTTACTTACGGAATATTAAAATAGCATTAAGATTTCACTTGTGGCACTATAAATACAAGCATAACACTTAAGGAATTCAAAATTAAATTACTGTGACGAGAATTTGCAATTTAGTTTACACATATACACATACTTACGAAAATATATTTATTTTTGTGGTTATTTTTAATTGCTTAATGTTCAATTAGAGCTCTTAATGGTTTAACCAGCATCCATACACAAAAAACTCATTATGTGTTTATACATTTGAGTATATAAAGCCAAAATTCCAAGTAAGAAAAAATACTTGAGTGCAATTTTGTTATTGTTTTTCTTTTTAACCATACTTTCATTGAAAAATCTACCAATTTCAATTAGTTAAATTAAAATTTATTAACTAATTTCATTTAAAAACAGGATTCACATATTTAAATTCGAAATTAAAATTAATTAAAGGAAAATCTCGCTTAACAATTAATACCAAAGTAAATAAAAAAAAAATACAACAATTTACAGTAATAAAGTTGTAAAATTCTCGGATATTACAATTTGATGAAATTAATGCGAAAATTCACCGCATGATGTGGATTCGACAATGTAAAAAACAATAAAAAAAAAAAAGAGAAGAATAATTTTTTTTTTACTGTTATCCTTTTTATGGGAAAAAAATTTATTTATCGGTTTGTTAAAAACATTTAAAACATTTTCAACAAAAAACAAAAAGAATAAATCAAAAAAGACAACAATCATTTTGTGAAAAAATTTGTGTTTTTTTTTATGCCATTTTGACTTGACAGAGTCAGATTGGATTCGAAGGATGGTATGCAATTATTTTCAAATAACTTTTCCACGGTGGTTTTCAACAATGCAACGGGTTGTACAAATAAAGCGTCTGTGCGAGTTAATCGATGCCGGTGATTACATAAAGGCAAGTATATGAGGGCTTAATCTCTAAACTCAAACGCAATTTCAAAAATTTTTCATTCCAGACCATAACACCTAATAAATATTATTTGAATTCTGTTAATAGTAAATAGAAATTTAAAAATGAAGTTTTCTAAATGGGTCAATATTTGCGATGTGGCAAATCAATTGTTAGTAATTTATTAAATTCGATGAAATTAGCTGAAAATCTTGATTTTCCTCGCGAAAGATGTGACAAATTGCTAAAGTCAACGATTTGATAATTTGCAATTAAAACGAGCGTAAAAAATCTGCTAAATATTTCCAAAATGCCAAAAATGTTGAAATTTCAGATAAATTTGTAAATCTAGCATCACTGAATTCGCCGTAATATGTCGTAATTATGAGTCCGCGTAAGTATGGTGAATATAATAACTATAATATTCACCACACTGATTTGACAATAAGTCTGCAATTCAATATTCATAAGAAAATGTAATTTGTTGTATAAAAATTCAGTAATTAAGTCTTCGGAATTTCAAAATATCATAACATAAATTCGGTTATTTCACCCTCAAATTTGCGATGTTTCAATCACAACCCGACACTGCCTTCTTGGATATTAAAGCCCCATTTTCTTTTGTTGTTATTATTAAAAAATGAATTTGTATTTTTTTGAATTTTTTTCATTCCCATTGAAATTTTTTTAATTTCACCAATAATTTTTTTTTTTGAAGTAAACTACATAACTACACCACTAAATACATTGTTCCGTTTCGATTGTTAACTTTGTAAATTACAAGTTTACAATGTAATTTTTTAATTTTTTTTGTTTTTCATCTACTATAAAATTAATAAATATATTATTATTATAAAAAAGCGACCATTTAAATATTTCAATATTAAAATTCAATAAAATAAAAATGCCAGCATACTTATAGACAATGTAAGTATATAATACGCACAGTACTTATATAACGTAAGTATTATGAAATTATTTTTCAAATGATTTTGAGCATTTCATTGCAGACTCAAATGGAAATTTAACAAATAAATCAAGCTCATGGAGGTATAATATGAAATAATATAGTGAGAAATTGCATACTAACGTCCGAATAAACTAAACAAAATGTAAATGTAACAATAAATCGGCTTTCAATCAAAAATTGAATATCAGCTTAATTATGAATAATTCAGAGTAAGAGAACAAAAAGAAGCAGCTCCGCGTAGTATTTTTTTCGACAAAAATGTTGATACGACATCATTTAAGCATCAAATTACTAATAATGGAGGAGTCTACGGTCTTAAAGTGATCATGCATGTGGGAGTATATAACCAGTATGCGTAATGAAAATTAATAAATGCGTCTTTTTAAAATATATGATAGTAGGGCGTCTATTCCCAAAAAACAGTTGAATTGATTTATCAAACAACGCATTTTTATTTACATATACTGAATAACATACATTATGTCGCAGTTTAATTTGCATTTCGGTAAATCGACATACTCTTATGTATAGGTTGAAATATAGAAAAAGCTACTTTTCAAAAATTATTCAGCCGACTTATAAGTACCCACATACGCTCAATTTTATTTGATGTAGAAAAAAATAGAAACAAATAATTAATATGAAGAAATATTTAGTAATATAAAAAACATTTTGAAGCACTTACCTGAATTAACTGAGGACATAAAGGACATCATTAACAAAATGATTCCGATGAATTTCATTTTGAATATTGCAGCCATTTTGGAATTTTC
Organism: Condylostylus longicornis; assembly: GCF_029603195.1. Taxonomy (NCBI): domain Eukaryota; kingdom Metazoa; phylum Arthropoda; class Insecta; order Diptera; family Dolichopodidae; genus Condylostylus; species Condylostylus longicornis. The sequence continues at coordinate 634,331 of NW_026578052.1, read as the reverse complement.
TATTTTTTGTGTTTTCAATTTCCTGAATTTTTATTAAATTTTTATTTATTTAAAATATTTTTACTTAAAAAAAAAACAAATAACACTTTGAATTTAAATTTATTGATTTTCTATGTGAGAGAATTTTACATATATTTTTTTTAATTACTTATGTATTTAAAATTTTTACATATTATTTTTAATTTGCACAATATGAACCCTTCATCATTTTAATATTTTTAACATTTAATATTTATTTTAATTCACAATTATATCATTTTTAATTTAGTAATGTTTAAACATTTTTCATAATTAAAATATTTTGTTTTTTTTATGGAAATTTAATACAAATTGCTTGTTTAAGAATTTTTATTAAAATTTATCAATATTGAAAAATCAATTTTATTTATTTTTTATTAAATATTTTTTATAAAATACACAAAATATTGCGTTTATTTATTTGAAAATTAATTTTTGTAAACGGATGCAAAGTTTTTACAAAATTTCACTGTAAAAATAAAATGAAAATATTTTTATTAAGTATTATTAAGTATTTAATATTTTAAACAAATTTTAAATATTTTTTCTTTCTGTATAAAATTCATAAATAATTATTTGATGTGAAATTCATAACAACACGACTACTATGTTCCTAAAATTGGAAAAAAATTCAAAATCAATTGGTAGTTGAAATTGAAAAAAATTGGTATGAACGATTAACCAACTCATACTGTATGATAATAAATGAATCAAAAATCAACTCATACTATATTAATAATTGAATGAATCAACTCATACTGTATGACAATCAATAGCTACAAAATGCTGTCGTTTTAATGAATCGGCCTTCTACAAAAATATGAAAAGAACTATAGATCAATAACAATTGGGTATGCTCATAACAACGTACGAAAGTAGTATAAAATGGTCTTCGGGACATGCCCTCAAGTTTTAAAATAAATTGTCATTTTATTAAAATTTAAAATTTTCTCTTACAATATTTCAATTTTGGAGAAGATCTCATACATTATACTCACATGTACGCATATTATATAGTTTTGCAAAAGAAAAATTCATATGATCACCATGTTAATATAATTAATATTGTATGTAGTTAAACAAAATAACAGTACATTTTTATTTATTGTATGTAAGTATTAATGCAAAAAATTATTATTAGGTAATAATGAACTATAATATTAAATTTACGTACACGAGTAATAATTTTGGAATGTAAGTAAATAATAAATGAATGTGAATAAGCAAATAAATAAACAATTTAAAATAATTATGTTATACTGTTACGTACACAATTTGTATAACAATTTTCATGTACATAAGTACTTGTATATATACATTTAAAATAAGTATAGATATAAGTATTTTATGAATTGTAATTTAATTACATATTATTAAATTTGGCGAATAAACTTTTTACAAATTTTGCTATTAAACAAGTATTTATTATTATGTATGGCAATAAATTACAAATTAATGTTATTTTGTATACAAAGAATACAATTATTTTGTTATAATAGAGTGAATTTTTGGTATAAAATTTATAAATTATGAGCATGACGGTGAAATACATAATTTAAGTTTACTTATGTTTTTAAATGGAACCCGATTAAAAATGGTATGTATGCCACATGAAAATTGTTGCTCATGATGTATAACACATTTCTAATTTTCCAACTTCATTATTTTCGGATGCATGTAACAAAGTAATACAAAGCGTTTAAAAACTGACTGTGTATTAAACATATTTTTGTTAAATTTGATGAGTTCTTTAATAAACCAGGATTAACAATTGAATTGGGAAAAATTTTTTATAACAATATGCACATACATATTATACTTATGTAAATCAGCTAATTATAAATCATAACATTAATTTCTTATGACTCACAACTTTTTGTGCTTAATAAGTTTGTGGTTTAAAACTCATAATAAGTAATGACGCGTATCTAAAATTTAAACTTAAAATGGTCTCCAGCCTTTTGTCTAAAATTAATTTAAATTTCGAAGAACTGAAATTTTTAAAATAGTTCAATTTCTTTGAGCGGAAATACTTTTCTGTATAATATATGCTTATAAATAATATTTATAAATATAAAAATTTTGCAAAATTTTCTTAAATTTAAGGTAAATACAAACGTACATATATAAGAAAAAGTAATTGAAATTCACTAGAAAGAAAAAGGCTTATTCAAACAGTTAAGATTTGTGGTTGTAATGTGAAGAACGTAATGTACATACTTCCTTTTAAAATATGGAAATGTAAAGCAAAATGTAATTACACATTGTACAAACAATATTTTTCTTAACTTGTATTTAGTTGCAATCATGTATACCAACATTGATGTATTTAACAGTGTGTATTGAATGAAGTATGTGTGTGTAATAAAACATTTTCTGATAATTACATATTTGTGTACTTTGTATTTTTTGTATTTAATGTAAGGGTAATAATTATTAAACAAAACTTATTCAATACCGAAAATGTGTAAGTACTTAGTACTTATATACAAATTAAATTTATGAAATACTTACAACAATTTTAATAAAAAATCCAGATTCTAGTTATCATGTTCAAATTTCAACTTATATCTATGGTTGGAGTTACGATTACAACAGAAATTAGGTACTTAAGTACTTAAAAATTGACAAGCAAAAGTAATCAAATACCCAAAACAACAAAAAAAATTATATTACGTTCTGCAATACAAACTCTGGCGGTCATTGTATAAAGTAAAAATTTTATATAAAGCTTTGTTTAATTTGTCTTTCTATATCGAACTACACTTATCTATTCGGACACCTGTGTCCATACATCAACTCTTAGTTAAGGCCAAACTGAACTTAAATCAATAATTCTGTAATAAATCAATAATTGACATTTTTGAAGTTTATTTTTTGAATTTATTGCATTGAAATGAACAAAACTAAAACGAAAAAAGTAGTAAAAAATCGAAACTAAATCGTATATACTCGTATATGTGTACGAAGTATATACACTACGTTGAAAATTATATAATGTAAGATATGTACGTCCACAAGTATAAATAAAACTAATCTCACTAAACTAAACTAAGTACAAGAAAAAATTTAAAATATTGAACGTCAAAACGCAAACATAAAAAATTGAATTATGTTTGACAACATCTGTCAGAAAATTTCATTATTACGAAAACACTGAATGTTTGGTTTTTGCATATGATTTAAACCAAACGGTAGGTGGTGTGAATTAGAGAATTTAATGTCAAGTGCATTTAGCCGTCATTTTGATCGGCTAAGCTAAACTATCGTCATAATAAATCAAGTCTTATTTATTAATAGTGCTGTTTGAAGTAAAATTTGTCGAAGAATAAATGCAATTAAAAAATATTTAAATTAAAAATTCACCATTCAATTCAAATTTAATTAAGTAATCATTTCTTTTTAATTATCATAAAAGTTGTTTCTATTGAATTTAATAATCGAATCTGTTTTTGCCGTTCTTCTAATCAAAACTTGTACATATAAGTAGAGCGTACTTTGTATTCTAGATCAAAATAATTAATATTTTTTGTTATTTTTGAAATAAAAACTAAAAAATTGTTTTTATTCTTAATTTTTATTCAATATTAAGTAAGTACTTTTTTTTTTATTCTAATTATTATTAAAACCCATTTTCTCCCTATTGATAACAGAAAATGTTATAACAATGAAAGATAGCGAGATTGTAAAATTTAATAATTAAAAAAAAAAAAATTTGATAATGAAAAACAAAAAAGCGAAAACAAAAATTTAAAAAGCCTTTTTATTTGTTTTACTTTTGTGTTATTCTAATGTACTCGAATACGATAGTATACTCGAATTTTTTGTAAATAACAGACAGTCTAGTCTAGCATAACACTACATTTATGACTAATAAACCTCATAGAGTAATCAGAAAACAAAAACTTAAATTTTTTTTTTTTAAAATAATGAAGACCTTCATTTAGTTTTTAAAAAATAGTTCAAAGTTTAAATATTTTTCGTTTAGACATTAAGAAAATAAACTATGCTAATAAAATATGAAGTTTGTTACCGACTGTTATATGAACTGTTATATTTAAAGTGAAAGTTTTGATTTTTAATTTCAATAATTATCAACTTTTATTTTTTCCTTATCAAAGATTTTGCAAAAATATAAATTTTTGTTTTTTGATAAGTAAATTTTGTTATCGCTTTGTTAACTGTTATATTATAGCTTATGACTAAGTTTTTAGTAAAAAAATGTAGGTATTGTGTTTTCTTTTTCTATTTAATTTTCTAAATATTTAAAAATAAGGTTAGTATTTTGTTAGGAATTTTATGGCATGAGGTCTTTTAATTAATAAATTATTAAAGCTCAATTTGAAAATATTGATTATCACTAATTGACCTGATTATGAGATTGCAAAAAAAAAATTTTTTTAAGCGAATCAAAATTATACAAATAGAAATTCCAAATTTCTTACTTAAGCGATTGATTTCTTATTTTATAAGTAATTAAAGAAAAACTGTACCTATCGTATATTAATATTGTTCCTATACAAACACACGTGAGCTTAATTTTTAGACTTTTTATAAGTACTCGTAGTTTAACACTACTAAAGATTTGCAAGCTTAAAGATTTGTAAATTTTGTAATTTTGCATTTTATTCAGCAAAATTCAACAAAATTTTAAAATATCAATAAAATTTGAGTTTCATAAAATGCATTTGACATAATTTTGACATTTTCATGACATTTTTGGAAAAGAGCGGTAATATAATACGAGGAAATATTCTCTTCACTTCAAATGGATTATGAAAAGAAGGCTGAAATGACAGAATGGTTCACATTTTTCGGATTTCATAAATAAAAGATTAGATTTTATAAGATAAGCAAATGTAATTTTTGATTTACACGCACCACATTTAGACTTCAATCAAATGTATGACAAAAGTTTATTCATTTTTAATTTTATAAAACAAAATTTGTAATAAAAACTCCTTTCTTGCTTACTTACTTATATTGTAAATTGGATTTTAACGACCGTATGAGTTTTATTTAAAAAATTAAACTAAACGTCTAATGACAGGTTAATTGAATACTAGATGATTTTTGTGTTTAAAAGCAATTTTCACATCATCGCATGACAACTTGTTTTTTCTAATGTGATTAGCTTGATACCCAACGTATAATGTTAAAATTGAGCGCCTTAAATTGGTAATTGAAAAATAGTAATTTGAAATTAGTTTTGATTTTTTTATTACAACAATTTTTACACAATTATTTAAGTAATTTGCGGATAATTTATGAATTAAATGTTGTTTTGTAATACAAAATTTTTTTGCTAATTTAATTAGCACAAAAAATCAAATTAGTCTATGTGTAAAATTGGGTTTTGGAAAGTTTTGAAATGTGTTCGTTAGTTTTCTTCTTGATGCTCTTAATTGTTATTTAATTAAATTTAATAAAATTATTGAATTTAATGAGTCACTGAACTCAACAAATTCATTCAACACAAGTTTTGTCTTAGAACATCTCAATATCTTAAATTATAATTGCTAATTACCGATACCAAAAAAGGGTATATCACTTCGGCTCACCGAATAATAATAAATTTGCATAAGTAATTCAGAATACAAAATCGATGGGGCTTTACAAACTATCCTAAGCATATCTTAATCTTTATGATTTCAAAATTATTAAATTAAGTAAAAGTATACTTAATGAAATGAGGTTACCAAATTTAAAATTTTTATTACTTATCATCATTATACCAAATTTTTTATTTGCCAAAATTATACAAATTAAGTACGTACATAATATCAACAGCTTAAAATTAATCAAAGCAATTAAATTAAAAAGCGGGTTGAGTTAAACACATTTTGTGATTTTATCTACGTAATTAAGTAAAATGTTAAATAAAAAAAAAAATATGTAAGTACATAAATTTTTCATTTTAGGAAGTAAGGGAGTGCTTAAGTAAATTTAGAATGGGTTAAGCAAAATTTTTGTGTGTACTTATAAAATCAGATGTTGCTAAAATTAGTGTTGCCACACATAACAGGAAGAAGTAGGCATTAAAATGTTAAACTGTTTACAACAGATTAGATTTAGAAGAGAAGAACATTTGAGTTCAGTATTACAAGCAGGAGTTATTCTTGAATGAAAGCATGGTGGGTAAGTCCATATGATAATCAAAAATTCTATAAGTATTTGTTGCAGTTTTGGCAAACTGTGCGGCAGCATCTTCCATTTTGATAAATTGATTGCATTAATATTCGAACAAAATTACAAAAATTTAATTAAAAAGAAATTTGAGTCCCCATATTTTAGTTCTCAAAACGTACACTTAAGGTTAGAAAATCAAAATAATTCGGATTTTTGCACGGCACTTTCCTTATTATTCATAAAACATTTTTAAACCAATTTGTTTTGTTAAAGGTATGCCAGGATGTATTCAACAACTGCCCAAAATTGAACAATAATTAACTTATAGCACAATATAACTGAACAAGAACTGCTTTGTGTATGTATGCATTAGTAATGGTATATGAAATACTAAGAGGGTGGCTACAAGCAACTACAATTCCAAGTAATTTGAGATCAAATATTTACTACTGTTTATTTGTATTTAAGCGATTTAATTGGGAGCGTATGTAAGTATTAATTGTGCGAGTCTCAGAAATCTAAAGGCATATATGTAAGTATTTGTATATCTTTCAAATTGCAAAACTCGCAAAACTAAGTATACAGAAAAAATGGAGACTATACGCGGTGAGAACATGGCTAGTGTTAAGTCTTAAGATACTTGCTCATTGAAACATAATATTTAGAGTATGTTATTGAAATTAACGAAATACAAAAAAAAATTAATTTTGGTACCATGTCAAATTTTTTTTTTTATTCACTTTTCATTTTATCTATTGACAAATAAACAAACAAACAAACGTACATTCGTTTTTATGGTATTAATGAAATTTAATGGTTTTTTATTGATGTACGAAATTTCTTGTTGTTTTTTCGTCGTCTTGTAAAATAATTTGTTGATAAGATAGCAAAAAAAAAAAAATTTGGAATTTAAAGATAAAAAAAAACACAAAAAAAAAAACAAAATTTAATTATAAAAGTTTCAAAGTTTAATCAAACAAACGTCGTTGTGTTTTTTTTTTTTATGATTTAAAGGTATTTGACAGCTGGTTTGTCAATTTATAGTAATAAGAGCTGTCACATACACTTATTATGTAAATACGTCATATTTCTTAAGAAATTTTTGTTTTTTTTGTTGAAAAAGCAGAAATAATTGAATAAAAATGAAAAAAAGCAATGAAAATTATTTAAAAAACGCGAACAAATTTTTTTCCACCGATTTTAATTTTTCTCTAAACTTAACAGAAATTGGTCTTTTAAAAAGTTTTAATTGTAATTTTTACAAATTTCCAAAAAGAAATAAGAAATTCATAAAAAAACATTTTTGTATTTTTTACATACAAAGCTCTTAAGTCTATAATGCACATTTACATTAGTAAGCATTTTTCCCGGAAAAATTTTCGCTTAACAAAAAGAAAAAAAAAACATGTTAAATTTAAAGGCGTTTCATACAACTGAAACTTTCAACAGACATTTGACAACTAAGCATTTTTAGTTAGTAGCTAAGTATACTAAATAAGTATTTTAAAAAAATTGCATATACTTATGTAGTACGTATACTTAAATAATTAGTTTATTGCACTTACAGGTGAAATTTAGAAAATTCTTGATAAAAACAAAAATTGCTTAATTAAGTTTTCGGGAATTTGTAATCAACATTTTATGTCTTTTGAAATTATTTTTATATAATCACGCACTTTTAAATTTACTTTTAAAGCCCTTTTGATAAAAATGAATAAAAATGATATCCTAAAATTTCGACAATTTTCTTAAAAAATTCCAAAATTTGCTTACGAAAGAACTAACAAGTAAGTAAGTAAGTAGGTATATATTTTATATAACTTAGTCAATAAAATTGTTCAAACATGAAAATTAGGTATAATGTAACAAAATTATTAACTCCTAAATTAACTCGTATAAAATAACATTCTTCAACTTCCGGTCAATTAAATCAAAGTTTTTGCTTTGTAATTGAATAAAAAACAAAAATTTAGATTGTTTAAATTCAATTAGAAATTGATGCCCAGTTGTTTTACATATAACAATGTTCTGTTATATGTAAAACAACTGGGCAATTATCGTAAACACACTGTTACGATAATTGTATGTGAACAATATGTGAGCATCAAAAAAAAAAAATTGTAGATTTATTAGACCATAAGGTAAAATTAACACTCAAATAATAAAAACAAAAAAAATATAAATTAGTAAGTAGATTATAAGTAATACTAATTCTGCAAGTATAGCATTAGTATATTAAGTATATTAATATTTATTTAATTACTTAAAAATTACCGATAGAACATAGAACTAACATATTTAATAATTTAAATGATAATCATACTGAATATCGGAAGATTCCTTCAATAATCCCCTACTAAGAGCATTTCTACTTATTGAAATCTATTTAAGTCATACCAAGCAATTATAATGACCAAGCTCAGTTTGGTCGCCCTTGATTTTATTAGAAATAGTTTCAACATTGAATTTCCCCAAATTATACCTTGTATACGAATATCGAATAATTCTGAGCTCCATAGTTGTGATCAAAAATGTAAAAAATATTAAATTTTTAACTTTAGTACTCTTAATGTACGTACTTATGATGTAAGTATAATGAGTTACATAACTTTATGCATCTGATTAATTTAGACGGATAATTTTGAGAAGTTATTCAAATTTCATCTATATTTTCGAAATAAACCCAAAAATTCCTATATAACTCAATTGTTTTAAAATGAATTCTAATGTAAAAAAAAATAAAATTCCAAATTTTTTTTTGAGAATTGACTGATAATACTTATAGTATTCGTTTAAAATTATCCAATATAAGATTATCTATAGAATTTCGCAATTTGTCTTCATCAAAAATAATATGATTAATTAGTATAGATACCCACATATACAACCTATAATTTAAGTGGATGTGTGAATGTTGATGAATCAGGTTAATTACTAAGTAAATGCGCATTATCTTATACTTATTATGTGAAATTTTTCATTCTCTTTTCTTATACCTAATATATTTTTTAATTTTAATGATTTTGTTTTCACTTTCAAATCGGATTGAAAAGTGTAAAATTTATTAGCAAATTTTCGACGTATTTACAAATTATTCGGAGATAAAGTACGAGATATTGCAGTATTTCGAGAAAAAATTCCAAAAATTGTTTAGGAAAATTGCTTAAATTCTTTAGAGTAACCATTTTTCTATGTTTTTAATTAAATTCAATAATTTCAACTCAATTACTTAATACTAAAATTTACATAATTATTCAAGCTAATTAAGATTTAGACCTAGTAGCCACATACTTATTTATTTTAATGAAGAAAAACTTACCCAAAAATTTAATTATAATTTTTCAAACTAATTATTGAAAACAAATTAAGTATGTTTTTTTCATGTCTTTCCTCTCTGTCTTTCTCCCGGTCTCTTAATCTCTCAATATTTACGTTTCTCTTTTTTCTCTTTTATACAAAATAAAATTTTATTAAAATATTTTTTCTTATGCTTTGTTTTTCTTTTCACAAATAAAATATTATAAGAAAAAAAAAATAAGAACAAAAAACTTATCAAAACATGACCTAAATATTGTCCTTAACAGAAAACAAAAACAAAAGCAAAATTTCAAAGAAAAATTTAGGACACAAAATAAGTACAAAAAAAAAAAATTTATTTTAAATTTCACAATAAAAAAAATTCCAAAATTTTTCACCTTTTGAAAACAAACTAAAAAAAAAAAAATTTTCTAAATTTTTAATTTATTCTTTTTCTTTTTTCAATTTTACACAAAAAGCAAATTATAATTTGTTAAAAAAAATTTTCTCATTGTTTATTAACAAAAATATTCGAAATTATTTTCAAATTAAAAATATAAAATTAGAAAAACGCCAATTATCACTCGCTATAATAGAAAATTTTAATTTTAATTGAAAAATTGTTAGCAATTATTCTGTTAACTGTTAACTGTTAGCCATGAATAATCATAAAATTCCCAAAAAATAAAAAAAAAAAACAAAAAATTATTGAAAAGAAAGCATATTTTTCCCTTTTTGAAGGTGAAGAGAAAAAAAATATTTGAAAAATTTCCAAATTTTCAAAAACAAAGGAAAGAAAAAATTAAATTCAAAGAATTTTTTTTTTCTCTGTGTTTCAAAATTGCATTAAAAATTTTCTTTTTTGTTAAATATTTTCTTTGATTGGTCAAAAAATTCGAAGGACAAACAAAAATAAACAAAAAAAAAAAAAAATTACAATTTACTTTTATTTTAACAAAATTTTTACTGTCATAACAGTAATTATGTTAAAATTATTTTAACTTGTGTTTTTTTATAAATGCACCAATCTCTGTTAACTTTTAATTTTTTCACTTTTAATGTTTCAATAAACAACAAAAAAAAAAAAAACAATTACAAGGAAAATATTAAAAAAAATAAAAGAAATCCCGACGACATTTAATAAACGCGCGCTTAATTTCACTTAAGCGAATTATTTTTCAAATTTTCTTGAAGAAAAATCGTAAAGAAATATTTTCTATGTTAGTTTACACCGCAACGATTACCATTTGACTGAAAACAGTTTTCTGAAATTTTTTATTATTTTTTGGTTTTTTTGCTGTTTTCTTTACTTTTGTTTTTGTTGTTTTTAATTTATTGTTTTTGCTATGTTTCGAAAATGATAATAATAAACGCGAAATGAACGGGTTGTTTTCGTTTTTGTTGTTGTTGTTATTGTAGCGGCTAGTCGCGCTTTTTGCCTTTTTTATAATTTTTTGATTTTTCCTCTCATCATTATTTTTGTTGTTGGTGGTTGCTTCAATTCATTTCATTTCATTCGTTTTTTTTTTTCTTATTTTTGATTGTTGCTCATTTCTGTTTATTTATTTATTATTTTGGTTGGTTTTGGTATTCATTCGGTTTTGGTTGTCAATAATTTTTTTTTTTTTTTAAAGAATAAATTTTGGTGATTCAATAATAATGTTTGGGATTCAATTTGTGGTTGTTCTTTTTATTAATTTTGTAAATTTCTGAAGGTTTTGTGCATTTATTTATTGTGTAAAATATTATTGAGTTGCAATATTTTGGTCCAATTTCTTACCATCTTTTCGTTCTCTGTTAATTGACTGTCTTCTTTGAAACAAATTCATGCTCAATTTACTGGTATGAAAGTTCCATCTGAATAATCTGGTTTAATTGTTTTTTTCTTAACTTCTTACCAAAAATATGAAATTTAAAATTAATTGTCAATATAAATTACGGTACATATTGTGGTTGTACATGATCTGGATAGGTAAAAACAATAGAGAACGAATTTTTTCAAGTAGAAGGTATTTTTTATTTTAATTCAATTAAATTCAATAATATTTAAATGCATCATATCTAAAAAGAAATCAAAAGAATTTGGAGAATAATAAAATGAGAAATATGAAGAAATCAGCTGATTTTTAGAAACTACAATAAATAGTATATTAAAATTGTAGTTGGCTACAAAATTGATAAGAATTTTTTTTAATAACAAAACTGTTTATTCTTTTTTTTTATCTTTTCATTCTTTTATTTTGTGTAGTTTTAGTTTTTTTTTTCTGCGATTCTCTAAAGAAGTTCTAAAAGTTGCGCAACTTAATATGTCGCTTTATTATTATAAAACTTTGAGAGAGATGATCTTCAAAAGCTACAAATAAGAGAATTAAGATTGTAAATATTTATTTCATTGATTTCATTAAATAAAATATTGTTCTCTTAAAAAATAATATAGATTTAAATTTAAAATTGTAGAATTGGAGATTTGTTAAAATTAAGAGAGAAAGTGTGACGTAATCAAAATTTATTTTTATAGCAAATGAAAATAATGTAAAAGAAAATCAAAAAGTATATTGATCAAACATTTGAAATTTTTCTCTTTCTCATATTAAAAATTGGAAATTTTCTCTTTAAAATTAATACCATACATGAGTAAAATGATCAAATTTTTAGTATAAGAGAAAATATTATGGAATTTAAGGTGTTGAATTCTTGATTGAAGAATAAATAATATTAGGAATTAGATTTTTGATTGTGACGTTGAGTAGCGTGATATAGCAAAATCGAAAAGTGTGTCATTGAATAAAAGTTTTCGACATATAAGGTTGAGGAGGAGATGGGGAAGTATCATACTCTTTTATATATGCATGTTTGAATCGCATGTGATAAACCATTTTTAAATATTAGAAGTAATAAAATAATATTTTTATTATCTTAATTTTTTTTTTACCTCTTTTATACTGTAAATATTTATATAATACCTAATAATATATTGAAAATATTTGAGTTATAATATATTTATAAAAGAAAAAATATCCTTGTTATTTTTTAATCGATTAATTTTCTCTTAGTTTTTTCCTTTTCCTTTTTTGCAGTATCAGTTTGTAATGCATGGGAATTTTATTGTCTTTTACAGGTGTATTGATTTATTTTTATTTCTTCTTTTGTTTCAAAAATAACTGTTATATTATATTGTGCACTATATTAGAAATGAGGCTATATATAAATTTGTATAATTAAAAAAAAAAAAAAAAGAGTTTTATAATGAAAATTTGTTGTAATATTTTCCTGTTTGGCACTCCCAATTTCGATTTTATTATTATGTTTTTTGGTGCTAATTTATTAATTTTCTTCATTTAAAATAATTAATTTTATAAAGAAGCCATTTTGATATAACAATAATGTAAAATAGTTATTGGTAATATTAATTATAATTTATTTTTTTTTGTTTTAATTTTCAATGAAAATATAGTGGGCAAAACACAAATGCAAAAATAATATGGCAACACTAATTCAATTTTAAGGAAGAGATATAATTAACTTTTACGGAAATTTGCTCGTAATAGTGTAGTACACAATTTTCCGTATATACATACTAAAATTATTAAAGTAGTGAAAATTACCGACTGTCCTGAAATCGATGGTACCACCAAAGAAAACAACATTTTCTTTTTTGGGGTTTCTTTGCATTATGAAGCCTGAAAGTTGGTTTTTTCGAAAAACTCCCAATTCTTACATTTTGGTTTATAACTTGGAAAATATGACAGACAAAATGAAATTGGTATACTCATTTTAAAGCTCATGAAATTCTTCTCCTAATAAAAATGTTTTTAGTTTTAGTCAATTTAAAAAATTTTTCAAATAAATTTTTCATTAATCGTCATTTACTCATAATTATACTTACACATATTATTACACTGCTTGGCAGTACCGTCGAATGGTTGACCAACTGCATAAAACAAGAATCTGGTAAGGTTCAAAAAGTAAAATTTTATGAAAAATGAAAATGTGATTTAAAGGCTTAATTTGTTAACACTTTGAGCTCTATTTTTTAAAATAAATAGTGAAGTCACCATAACAAACCTAAATCCCATTGTTTTAGTTAAGAAGTGTAACTCTCTGGTTATAATTATTTGATTTTAGTAGAATTTGATTAAAACATTAAAGTACACGTAAGTCAACTTTATAACCTACAATTTGATAATACGAAAATATTCTTTAAAAAAATTAATCAAATTTCAATATGACAATTTAATTGAATTTAATTATGTTTTTTATGTAGCCATATTGTTTTTTTTTACTATATAGATAATTACAAAACCACACACAACGCGACATTAATTACAATCGAAAACATAATGATGAATGACCTAAATTTTCCTAATAAAGTATAAAAACTATATGCAGGACTAAAGATTCTTAATTAACCACTTTTTTTTCGTTTAAATTTATTTTGTTTTTTTTTTGAACAAATTTCCCAAAATATTTCAAATCGATTTCAATTTCATTTTCGTATTCATTATGCACAAATATACACACATTATAATAAAATAATACAATAAAAAAAAAATACACACAAAAATTTTCCTACTGACCTAATTATTACTACGTATTCTTGCTTCTTATTCACAATATTATACGCTTAAAAACTACACAAATTACTATTAAAGAACAATATACGTTGGTGTGTATTTAGTTTTTAGCTACATAATCTATATTGTTATATTGCGATCCAATGTAATTTAATTAATATGTTAAAACGAATCTATCTGCATAGTAATAATAATATTGTAGCATGTGAGTATAACAACAATAATAAAATATACATATAATATAGATGGTAGACTTTATTGTCAAGCAGGAGGATTATTTCCCATAATAATAATATTATTATGCTAGTGGAATGACACGAATGAACAGAAAATAAAAAATTAAAAGAGAAAAATAAAAGAGAATATTATTTTAATATAAATAGGAAATGACAATTTAACGAAAGAGACAAACAATTTTTTCGTTAATTTAAGTGTTATACTACATTTTATTAATGAATAATTTTATAGCATGCTAGTTTTTTTTTGCTTTTTTGAGAAATATTTTTTTTTTTGTTATTCATTCCTCAGATGGCCTTAAACTACTTATTGTTTTTTTTTGGCAAGCGTAAATTTATCATGAAAGAGAGAAATGAAAATAACAAAGGCAAAAAAAAAAAATTATGTTGAAATTGTTTTATTGGTTTTTCTTTTTCAACATTGCCTTGGAAAAATTAATTGTCATTTTCTAAGGATTGGTCATTGTCTTGAAAGGATTTTTTTTTACATATTATATTGTGAAATATTTATAATTCAATTTGACTTTCTTTTGATAAGAAAAATGTGTATGTCAGTATGTATATATTTGTATTAATAAACAAAAAAATATTAAGTGATAAATTTCAATTCTATTAATTAATTAATCTAGGTCGGGGCCGAATCCTAAATCAAACAAATAGAAAAATAAAAGTTAATCAATTCAAATTAATGTCTGCCGGAGTACTTTGAGAGTATAGATGAAAAAGCAGGTTTTAATATTCCTAATATGTAATTAAAATTGGCAATAATATTTCCAGATTTCTTATATATTTTTGGTATAGTGTGTATGCTATTTTTTGCTCTATTACTTGCAAAAATTAAAAATAGATTATTGTTGTCTATTAAAGAAAAAAGTTTTTAATATTCTCGTAATTATACAGTTAATTACTGGGGGATTCTTTTAAAAACCAATTTTCAATTAAGAAATAAAGAACCTCAACAAATTATTTCCAAGTGTGCCAACACAGACAAAAATTTGTTAACAACATCGAAGAATTGCGGTTTTGTGAATTATTCATTTTTGAATGAACAAATTAAATTTTAGAAATTATCACAATAAATTAGTACATTGGCAACAAATGGGTTAAAGCGTTATGATTTTAAATACCTATATGAAACAATATTTCGCGACATCTATGAGAACTATGGTTAAACTGTAAACTAAACGTGTAAACTAAACCTGAATTATAGTTCATAGTAAACTAAGGAATAAATGTTGTTGTGTAGCACAATAAGCTGAACCCTCAATTATGTATGTATAACTTTTAGGAACAAATTTTTAAATTTTTATTAATTTCTCATTATTACGACCTACTTTTAAGTATGAAAATAATCTCACGTAATCTATTAAAAATCTATTATAATATTAAGCTAATAGATAATTTCCCGACCATTACTTATATTTTACGGCCTAACATAATCTAAAATTATTATTCACTTAAGTTTTAAATATGCTTTACTTAAATGTAAAAAATTTTTATGAAAATTATATAAGTTGTGTGGGGAAAAACAATTACCATTTTAAATTTGTTATACGTATGCTACTTTCTACTACCTATGCCTCAAAAAGTGTAACATTAAGAAAAAAGCACTTAATACTCCAACGTGTTTTCAACTTTATTCTTATACATAATTTATGTATGTACGAGTATATGTAAATATCTATACATTACACAAAAGAGACATTAAAAATAAATGATTTACTTCTTAAATGGTAATAAAAATTTCATTACTAACTTTAATAAAATGCCCATATAAAAAAAAAATATTATGTAAGTAATATTTACGCTTACATAAACGCAATGGTATCTTTTATTGTTATACATGTAAGTAACAGTTATTGGCATAAGGAACTTATTGAAAAATTAAATTGAATTTTCTTAGTATGAGGTAGATATATTTAAATGAGAACACGTACAGTGTGTGTGTGTGTGTGGGCAGAGATGAAAAGTTTCATTTTAACCATTTCTGGCAGTACAAGTGGTATACGTAGTTAGTATTGTAGAGCTTTTAGCTTTCAAATACAAGGGGTTGGTAAGGTGATGTTTATAAACAAGTTGAAAACTACAAAGAAATGGAACTATCAGCTTGTATATCAAATAATATAAAGTATAAAATCAAATTTATTTGTATAAAATTTCTTTGTATAATAATATTAAATTGATATTCCGTATTAAGTTCTGCCCGATTCTGCAGAAAGAGTCCTTCATGGTCAACGCATCGGGCTCTGCGTTTTCTTCCACTATCCTATGTCCCAGCACAAATGTGATCCGGTTGCATCTACTCAATTCGTTAAACTTCTCAATACAGATTCACATAGCCCCGGAGGATTCTGACAATAAATTCACTGTTGCCATAATAGCCCGATTGTCCGACATAGTCAAGATCTCCTCCCCTCGATATCCTCTTTCAAGGTTGAGTTGCACGTGCATGTCATTGGCGCGCATCACCGTCTGAGGTAATCTGATGTACATTCCCATGGGCTGGAAGAACTTGGTTCTTGCCCCAAATATCCCCGAATCCCTTTCCACACAGATCTTTGACCTATCCGTATACCATACGTTGGCGTGTGATCCAAGCAGACAATCCGCGAACATACCTAGCTAGCCCCTTCTGTAACATTACCGCAGTTGGACACATCTTCATAGCCCCAATAATGCACATGCATGCAGGTCTCAACGAACGTACCAGATCCCTTATATTTGCTTCATCATGGTATACATTCACCTCACGATTAAGGGGGGAGTATCCCTATGTCCTACCCGAATTGGCCCTGCACACCATGAGTACTTTACCCTTGCCTTTTCTTCGTGCCTTCGCCAAAGTTATCACACCCAGATATTTTTCTTCCGTTTTCCCTTCCACTGCTTCTCCGCATTTTACTACTATATCTTGATATTAATTTTATAAAAATTTTTATTTTTGAATCACTTAAAACAAAAGTTAACCATTAAATTTCATACGAACGACACTAAAAAAAAATTTTTTTTTGCAAAATATAACCATTATAGAGGAGATAAAAATTTTCTAATAGAAAAATAAAATTTTATCTTCTGACTTTTTTTCTTTTGGTTTTACTTTCCAAATATACTCACTAACTCAGCAAAATCATTACGTTATACACCAGAATACCATCAAATGTAAAAAATTTCTTTTTGAAATTAAATTGAAATGACCGCATTCATTCATTTTATTCATCCCTACCTATACTCATATTATTACGCATCCATTAAATTTTTGAAATTTTTTTAGTTGTGGTTTTTAATATAAAATGTCTGTACCATTTAGCCTCAACTTCACCATATATAAGTGAAGTAACATCCATGTATAGCCTTAAAATTTGAAAAACTAAAGTTAAAAGACTGACAAAATAATAATAAAAGAAAAATTTACCCATGGGGCAGACAAAATAAGCTATTAAATGGAGAAAAAACAAAAACTAATAAAAATGCTAATAAAAAACGTCTGCGGCTTCTTTTGGTCAAAATCTTGTTCTGATAGAAGAATGAATTTTAAATGTATCTAAAGAGAAACTATCAAAAATGCGAAGAAAAACACATATGAAAAATATCAAAAGATTCAAAACAAAAGGGAAACAACTGTTATATTAAATTTGCATTGACCACATTGCATACAGCAAGGAAGGCCGGATCTTTAATGTTTTTTTTTGGTTTCGTTTTATTTTCCCGATTATGAACGATATTTAAGCCTAAATATTGTTCGATTATTTCGTATTTCATCAAATATAAAGTCGTTTCATTGATTTTATAGAAGGCGTATGTCTTCTCCACGTGAAGATGTGTAATAATACAGCCGCAAATTCTCTTGTATATGAAAGCAGGGCCGTATTGCATCAATCATTTTACTTTTTAAATTTTCAAATCATTTTTTTGCTAGTAAGCATAATTTATTGATGTTTTGACTCTAGGTGAAATGAAAACTTTATAGATTTTGACCCTGGGTCAACAGGGCCTAGAACACTTTTCAATGAAGTTTTGCCAAATAAAAATATAAATATTAAAATTTTGGTTTCTTGAGAGGATTACATCTTTGCTCTAATATTCAAATTTAATTTACTTCTGGGGAAAATTTTTATTTCATACAATCTTTGTATTTTCCAAACAATTTCGTAAACAATGTACGAGAAAGTAACGACTTACAAATTTATTCAATTCTTTTCTGATTTTACGTTTGCTCTGTAATGCTCTTAAGTATCCGAAAATCAAATCGCATTATTAATATTAAAATTATCGTAAAAATAATAACTGAATTTTAATATATTCCAACTCGTATATACTCTACCTATACCTGTATAATTGTGTGAGTTTGGCTAAGTGTAACATGCTGCCAACGTTAGTAATAATAATAATGGGGTGTCCAAAATGGCTATTTTTAACCTTTCAGTTTTCATTTTATTTTCTTCTTTATTACATACAATTACTTTTCGTTATTCCTTTGATTTTATAATACTTTTAAAAGTCGTAGAATGCGCGCGTAAAAAAGAAAATAACAAGAAACGGTTAACTTAGTAGTTGAACCTAATTATATTGTTTTTCTTTTTTCACCTTAAGGTGTTGTTATTCAAGTGCCCATCAATTTTAAATTATTCAGTAAAGCCATCGTTGTTATTTCCCTTTAACTTTTGAAGTGAATCAAAATCACAACATTCAAACCAAAAAAATTAAATTTTTATTGCTCTTTTTTGTTTTTTTTTGGAATATTATTTTCATTTACTTTGAATATTTCTTAAAAAAAAAGTGCGTTAAGCAAATAAATCCATTTGTGGAGGTGATGAACTGTTGCTGTTGGTCACAAATCCTATATACTTAAAACGAAGTAAAACAAAATGAAAAGAAGAAAAGGCGAAAAGAAATTTTATTTTTTTTTGTTAAAAATATAAGAAAATCAAAAAAAAAAAAGGGGAGACCAGACATTTTATGCCCTTGGCCCCTTTAATTGAAATGGTGTTGTTGTGTTTCATTATACATTTTATATACAAGAGGATGAATTGGCGTTATTCTTTCCAAATGCATGAAATTGATTTTATATGAGTTTATTGTAATGGAATTTTGATATTTACTTCTGGATATCTTCAAAGGGGTTGAGGGGGGGGGGGGGGGGGGGGGGAATCCAAGATTATAGAATTACTTACAGAAGAATAAATCAGTTGAACTATTAAAATTACAAGGTGTCACGTATAGTATTTGAATTTTTATATTAAAATTTATAGAAAGAATGGAAATTTTGTTATTCTTATAGAAACTATGATAACAATCTATTTAAAATTCTTATATCTTTTAGATCAATAAACTTAAAGTGTTAAATTAACCCTTAATTGCGAACGTTAGAATATTTTTTATATTTCCTTATATTATTTATTTCCTCTAGTTCTCTTTTCTATTTTTCAATTCGGTTTCAACAATTTTAATTTTGAAAATAAATTTTGCCTTCTTTTTAACCTCTATGAATAGCAACGCTTGTTTCAAGAAAAATTATAACGGTTATGCCAATTACGCTCCAAACCCCCACTAAGAAATACGAAAAATTCTACTCAGCGCTATCACCAACTTCAAGAGTTTCAACAAGTCGCGTTAACGCTAATTCTGATAGTTTTCTAAACCGTCGTAGAAGAAACCTACATGAAGCGTTTACTCTTCCAAATTAGAAACGGTGTGGATATCTATATTTACCCATCAACAGCCTCACTAATGTACTGAGATTTGTTTTATTATATATGTTAATAATGCTTTCACCTTATCTTTATCCCTGCATGAACAACGTTTTTTGACTAGCTTTTCGTAAATTCCTTTAAATTGATTAACTGTTTGTTACGTCTCTTATTCCCATAATTTACCTTGTACATTTTTTTTCTCGCAAGTTACCCTGTTTAATTATATTAACTAAAATGCTACCGTAAACCCACAATTCAAATGTCAAAGAAATTTCCGGTTAATTTGATATGAAAAAAAAATTTTTTTTGTTTTATTTACAAGTAAAATTACGAAATTTTTTCACTCGTAATGCTCAGCAGCCTATAAATGAAGGGGGGAAGATAAATGTTAACCCCAATATTTTAACACTGTTCTTTTTACTTAATATTGTATATTATTAAATAATTTAAAATGATTGTAGTTGTTATGACACAATAACAATCATAATAATCGGGTTTGCTTTTTTACTCTTCTATTGTTAATAGTAATTATGATTATAATGACTGGCTTCATGTACGGTCAATCATACTTTATTTTTGAAAAAAAAAAAAACTATACCCGCAAGAGGTAAAGAATTATTATTACTGTTATTATTAGGTAGATAGTTAACAATAATTTGTAAAAATATAGAATGATGAAAAGTTTTTTATATGAATTTAGCAAAGGAATAAACCATTATTGGGAGTAATTTAGAGTTGATTGACTTGAAGTTTAATGATTACAAAAAATTATTTGTTATATTTATTTTTTTTTTTAATAATAATGATGATTAAAATATAAAGGTAGCACATTAAAATTGATTGATTATAGCATTCAATTATTTGTAAATAATTACAACGTTATTGTGGTTTATTGAATAATATTATTAATGTGATCAAATGAAAATGTGATTGTTGAAATTTTCTGCACGAACCGGTCTACTTAGAAGTAGTTAACTATGATTAATTTGTTACATAGTTGTTTGGCTCGGACTTTTTGATAAATAATACTTTTTATTTATATAGAAACGAACCAGACCAATATTTAGCGTAGCTGTTTATTCTAAGTTAGTTGCACTTCAATTAAGTTAGCAACGCACATACATACTCTTTTATTGAGAAAACATTTCGAATTATTCAATATTTCAATGTCATACTAATTTATCAATTTGCTCGTATTTTGATAAATTTTGCTTGATTTTTTCTCTTCTTCGATAACAATGTTCTCTTAATTTTTTTCTCCCTTTCGTTAAAAATTAACGCGTTCAATACTTCAATTTTGCTAGATCATATCGTGGTGCGTTTCTCTTTCTCATCTCATTGTCATACTCTTTTGGTCTTCGTGTTCTCTTAACGATTTAGTTTGCTCAATTTTCATCAAAAAAAAAAAAAAAAACAAAAAAAGTTAAAAATAAATACTCCTTTAAAAGTTGCTCAACTCAATTATTTTTCTCTTAAAATTTATAATTTACAATATTCTTTTAGTACTCTGGAGAATGATTGTCTTTTTTTTTCAATCTCTTCTTGTTCAATCTTTTTTCTCTATGTTTTACAATTTGGAGGGTGATCAGATTGAATTTTTTTTTTATTTTCATCCTTCTTACACAATATTTGAGAAAATCCATTTAAAAATATTAAAAACGTTTTCTGGCTAAACTTGAAGAGATAGAGCGATTCTAAGTGTTTTCCGTGAATCACTGGGAATTCACAGATTCCACCCATATATGATATTTAGCTATAGCAAATGTATTTTCTAGGAAAGAATATCTAGCATGTAATTTGTAGGCGTCTATTGATGAATATCTGGATTTTCTTAATGTTTTTCTAGTTACTGTGCCAGGTTTCGCTGCCATATACATAGGAGAATGATTTGGGTGCAAGAATCGAAGACTCTTTTTTTTGTGCTTCTGTGACCTCTCTTCCAACTACTCTCGGTTTTTCAGGAGATCTATTTTCCTTGCATATCATTGTATGATTGAGCCAATAAAGCAACACCATCTGCGTATTCAAAGGTTTCGACGCCGCCATTTATCTCTCACCTTACTCTTCTGGATCCTGTACTGGCATCTTTTATTATTTCATCCAGGACTACATTGAACAGTAAAAGAGAATGAGGACAACCTTGTCTAACCCTTGTACTTAATTTTATTTGCTAGCTCAATTGCGAAAGGTCCTGCTCTCATTATTGTCGTATAGCGCCTTAATCATTCTGATTATTTTACCAGCTACTCTTTTCTACTGCAATGAACACCTAATAGCTTCTTTAAATATTCGAGTTCCATTCAACAGATTGCTGCATAATTATTTTTAATGTATTCCAATGTTCTATGCATTCGTGCTGCTTTCGGTACTTTAATTCAATTACTCTTAACGTTTATATTGTTTTATCTCTAGTTGATTGTAATGCAATGAAAAATAACTTATTTGAATTAAGTAGTGATCCAAGCTTGTGTGTAATTTTCCTACATAATTATAAAATACTTACATACTAGCACTAATATTATTTTACAAAACATCTCGTTTCTCTCTCTATTTCTTCTTATTTTGTACTTTTTTTTTCTAAGTTTTTGGTTTTTTTGTTTGGTACAATTACTGGCCAGTTAAGGGTTACTGGCCAACAATAAAACTGTAGCTTTACTAAAGATAAAATAAAAATGTTTTTGAGTCTGCGGTTCTTTTTTCTGTAATTAGATAAGTTCTTTTGCCCCCTCATTTGGTAAATATCTAATGTAAAAATAAAAAACAAAAAGGAATAGAAGTGTGGGGAAACAATAATTGCAATGGTCAAGTGAAGTGAAACGTAAAAAAATTAGAAAATTCAAGTATCAACCATCGGACTTACTTTTTTCTATCATAAATTAAAAAACATGGAAAGTTTTTCTTTTATTTCGTAAACTTTTGAAATTTTAAACAGATTTTTTTATTCGCATTTAAACTTTTTAATGAAAATCTATTGAATATGTTGAATAAAATTTTTTTTTTTTAAGTTGGATTTCTGCATAATTAGTTTTGTTGAAATTTGTCTAAGAAATTTTTATTGTAAGTTTTAATTCAGCTGAAGTTTAATAGGTAGAACAAGGTAAGGGTGCTAAGGGGTAAGATTTAGATCTAAATATATTAAGTAAATAATGTTACCTTGACGTGGTGTTGAATAGCAGTTAGCATAAGACAGAAACGTGGGAAAAAGTATAAGAAAGGGGTTATATATGTGTTTGAAGAAGAGTTTGCGGGCTGAACCTGGGATATTAGTTCCCAGCCATCATACAGGTCCGAAACACATAAATACGAATTTTCACAGAGAGGACCTTCATATCGTAGCCAGTATTGTACCGGTCCAGGATTAATAGGGGCTCTCTTGACGACGCTTACTAGCGGTATGAAAGTTTCAATCAACTTGAAGACGTTAGGTTATTTGATGAAAAATTTGATGGAAACACTTTAATAATTCCAATAGCGGGCTTTCTAAAAACTTAGTGTTGTACTCATATTAGAATTTTGGAAGAATATGCTTTGCATACTTGGAGAACCTTTTGACGACCACAAAGTTTCACATGTTACGCAAATAGTTCTAAAACCTCCGATTGGGGCAGGAGTATTTTTCTCTGTTTTCGACTGGGAAGCTAGCACTGGTTAGGACAGTGAAGTTTGGTTCGGTGGATTATGTGGCAGCTGAGAACATTAGGATCACTACTTATTTTTACGACAGGGTGGCCTTCGGGACCCTGGGTTCCTGCATTGTCAAATCTGTATTAATGCAAAGTGACCATATTGGATTGGTATAAAGTGTTGTGTCAACACAACGACGTACACTTCGATGTTTCTACCATTGATACGATTGAAAGATATCATAGACAAGACAGCGAAAAAAAAAGGAATCTACTTTAGGAGGACGCACAAATGCATGAAACGCAAGGATTTAGTGGCCGAAAAGGAAGAGGGAAAAAGTGAGGTTTGCTGGAATTATGCAGAAAGAACAGCAGTATAGTGAAACTTTCTCTGCCAGTGCTCTACTCTGATACAAATAAGACATTTTTTGGCGAAGCACCGGTTCAATGGATTGAAAAGCCTTTCGGAGACATCCGTGAGCGATCTGTTTAATTTTTTAAATAAAATGTTCTTACAGAAACTTTTACTCATCTCAGTTTCATGAAGTTTGCATAGGTGATACCACTACAAATATTCTAAAGTTGATCTAGCTTCAAAAGTTGTATGATTAATACATTATTACATATATTTTTAGAACAGGATTATTGAAATATCTACAATTATTTTAAAGCTGAATAAACAAACACAACACTTTAATAATATATTTGCTCCTATAAGTATGTAATATTACAATTTTTTTTACACGAACATATTAAAAATTTACTGCCCCACTAAATTTACTCTGTTGTGTATGGAATTTTTTATATTATATAAAATTGACTTTTTGGGACAATACTTTTAAATTTCTGTGTTGAAAAAGGGAGGGGGGGGCAAACATGAAAAAATTCGAATTTCAAAATGTTAAAATGAATAATGACACATCGTATATTTCTTATGCTTTTAGCGTTTTTAACCAAAATAATAAAGAACAAAAACTTTTTTAAATATGTAAGTATGTTGCGACTCTAATATTAAAGAAAACAATAAAAAGCCAAAAAAAACAACAGTAAACCCAATTGGGTTTGAGAGGTTTATACAATAAAATTGAGTATGAACAACAAAACTTTCTGGAAAAAAAAAAGTTCTATACAAACATAAATTACACAGTTGGCTAAATTTTCTGTGGCTAAAACAAAATTTGAGGAACAAAAACTTTTTATGAATCCGTACGAACGTATGTTCGAAGGGTATTCTAAATTTGCCTTACCGTTTGGAACGCTAAAAAATAATGGTCTGAGATATAGACTCAAGTGTATGATTTTGATCAGCGTCGAATTCTGAGTTGATTTAGCTTTGTCTGTCTGGCCATCCGTCCATCCGTACCAACTATAACTCAAAAACTAATTGAGCTAAGTTCATCAAATTTTCACAAATGATTTATTGTAGTAAGTGCCAGAACCCTATTTAAATTGGATATGATCGGGGTACTGGTTCGGGTAGCTGCCATTCAACTTCAAAATTTATTTGGCTTTATCTCAGAAACTATAAAATCTGTGGTATTGAAATTTCATACAAATGAATATATTAGTAGGGCCGATGTGCTTGATAAAATTCGTTAAAATTTCTTGGCTCTTTCTGGTAGCTACCATACATACTTTCACTTTAATAGCAGTTTGGTACATACAGTATTTTGAAGAATACAGCACTGAAATTTTGAATAAATTAATATGGTGATACGGCAACTTAAAGTCATAGTCTGTCCCATAGTCAGTTATGACAAATTTATTCGTACATAGAATAACAAATTCGTACGGGTATCACAGAGTTGACACGGTCAACTCTAATTTTTCTCATTTTTTTCTCTATTTGTAGTTGGGGCTAAAAGAAAAAAAATTTTTGTTTTCTATAATGAAAATGGAAAATGGAAAACTTTTCTATACCTACCCCTATTCTTTCCTATTTTTTTGAATTTTTACTTTAGTCATCGTTTGGAATGACAAAATATTTTTTTTTTTTGTTTTTACAATTTCGGGTTTTACAAAGCTGTCAAAACTTTTCTTTTCGTATTTTAGTCAAAAAAAAGTAATGGTTAAAATTATTGTATAAATAATTCTGTGGAGCTGTGGACATCATCGTTTCTTATATACTATATGGTTATGATAGTATATTGAGTTATGTGAACTTATCGGGACTCCTACCTCTTTAAAAGTTAAAAGAAAATTTCTTTAGGCAAACAAAATAAAAAAATTGGTCGCTTTTCTTTATTAAAATGTTGTTGGTATTCTTTTTTTCATTTGTCTTGAAGTTTGACCTTGAAAACCAAAAAAATACAATATGTAAATAGAAAATAATATTACATATATACATACTTACATAATATGACACCGTATATACAAGAGAATCCAAGTATAAAAAATACTAAACAAGGCCTGCGAGAGAAAATTTACCAAAAGAATTTTTTTTTTTCTCTTGTTTTTTAATTTTTTTTTTTTAATTAAGGAAAATAAATTACAAAAAAAAAATACATGTACAATTCTTAAAACAAAAAAAAATATGAGAAATAAATAATCTGGGAGGGGGAGGAGCGGGAGGGGGGAGGGTTTACCAAATAGAAATTAATAATATTTGCACACGTGTTTTTCCAATGAAGTGACGGCATTAATATTCGCCACGTATCATTGTGAAAATATGATAGAAAATATTATAGAGAAAAAAAAAAACATGTAACTAAAGCTGATTAAATTACTGCAAAGAATGAAAATGTTTTTGAAAATAAAGAGAAACGTGTTAATGGAAACACGTGGACAGCAGCGCTTTAAAGGAAGGTGTCCATTGCTAAACAAAAATTAATTTCCATTGATTGTATTATCGCGTGGTATTGTGTGGGATTTTGTATAAGTATTTAAAAAATTGGGATGACTTTCATTAAATCACTTTTTTCATTTAATCCGAATTTTAAGATCAAATTTTTGGTTTTTTTATGTATAATTTTTCGGAAAATGATCTTTTTGCGTTCCTTGTTAATTTGGTTTCAAAAATATTATGTGATTTTTCTATTAATATTTTTTTTTGTTGTCCCTTAACTCAAAAAGAAAATATTATTTTATTTCCCTCACGTGGTACATAGCATCTAGGTTATTAATATCATTGATTACTATTAGAGAGAGAAAGGAAATAAAATATATTGAGGAAATTTAAAACTTTTTATTCCGGGAAATTTTTCCGAAATCGGCTCTGCCAAGGCTTGGACGTCAAAGAAGGCTTATCAAGTATCAATATATAACATATCATTGAAAAAAGGTTAGGAAGTAATTTAAATTTTTCCTTGATAAAAATTTTAGCGGTTGGGCCTCAGATTCCGAAACCTGGTTTCGAGATATATGACAGATCTTATTTAATACGGTTTTGCGGCATTTTTTACTTTTTTATCAAAGGCACATATTTCGCCAGATTTTTCATAGCGTTAGTTGTTTCCAGTTGAATTAAATCCTCTGTTTGCTAATAATAATATTATTATAAACGTAATGTTAACAACTGCAAATTTCATTACCAAGAATGGTTGAATTTAGCCCTGTACTGAACAATGTCGCATCTAAATTGCCTGTCTAGCATTTTTAAATTTTTTAACATTTTTATTGAAATTTAATTTAAACCATAAGTGTTGCCAAAATGTCAGTGTTACCCCCTAACTAAATATAATTAAACACACACAAGACTTCTAATTTAATAAATTTTTGCCTTAAATTTAATATTTTACAAAAATTGAATAAAAGAAACCTTAACAAGAGGGAAAAAAATCTTAAAATTTTGGAATACACATTTTATTTTACTAGTTTTTATAAATTTATTTCACATTATACAAACATAAATATTATAAATGTATATACCCAGACCCACACAATGTATGCCAATATTAACAGTATGACAAAAATAATTTTTGAAAATGTTAAAAATATAATTTAATTTATTTTAATTTATTTGTATAATATAATTTGCCAAATAAATCAATCATCCGTAAAAAATATGGGTATCCCCATCAAAATTCAAAGAAACTTTTTAATTTTTAGAATATTCCAAAAAAAAATGGAATGAAATATGCTACTTTATTTAAAAATGTCCGTCTGTTAAAATTAAAATTACTTTAATTTCTTAAGAGCAGAAATCTGAAATAACTTCACATAACTTTTAAAATTTTGAGAACTCCTAGGACGTTTTTAGTAAGAAAACTTGTTTCCTTTAAAAAATTATCAATTAATTGCCCCTAATTAATGATTATCCTATATTGAATTCTCTCTTCCCTCTCAAATGTTTGATTTAAAAGATTTTAATTTATTATTAATTTTTATACCATTAAAATTTGATATTGTGCTCAATTAAAAACCCCTCTTAATAAAATATTTCGATCCATCTCAAATAATATTTAGACGGACCTACTGGTCTGCATTTAATATAATTTCATATTAATTTTATATTTTTATAATATTTTTCTATATTTAAAATATTTCATAATATTTTTAGAACCTTTTTTTTTTTTTGTTATAAGGACCTGCATATTTATATCGTATATTTTTATAATAATATGCAGGATGTTATCTTCAATTGTTCATAATTTATTTTTAGAAAATATATAAAAATTTATTTTTAGGAAAATAATTCAATTCTTGTAAAATATCTGAATTTCGGGCCGAATTTAGTATTGGACATGAAAATTTAAAAACCTGGTAAAATTAAATTAATTAAAATTTAGTTGATTGCAATTTTTTTTTGTTTAAAGATTTTAAAGCAAATTAGAGTAGACCTTTCTCTCATACATACATTAATTATGGATATTGAGTGCCGGCTACCTATAAATAAATATGTCGCGATTGAAATAGCTATTCTTATTTGAAAATTTAATAAAAAACACAGTAAATCTCTAATTGTTTCCTAAATGAAATTTTTCAGAAAATATTATATATGTGTGAATTTCATTCAGTTGAATAAAACAGTTAAATCTGAATTAGAATCCCCCTTATATTAAAATTCAACCATAGGAACTATGTACGAAAACACATTTAATACTAATAGCTTGCAATGTTAGCCTAATTGGTATTTTTAATTGCATGGTGTTTTTCATTAATTATAATTTTTTAAATAATTTATAGTAAGCTGAACAAAATTTTCACACATATGGCAACAAGTTACGTGTTTATTAAGTTAGTAAGTGTTGTGCGTGAAATTATGTGTCTTGACTTTAATTAGAAATATTTTTTTAATAGGAAAGGAGAATCCGCAACGATTATTCTGCTGAAGAACCTGATACAGTGTTTTCTAGCTGCAAACCTGGTACAAGCATTTAAAATTCCTCTCAGTTTTATTAGTTCGGTAAAACCCAAAGAAAAAAGAGTAATGTAACAATATATAAGATAGAAGGGAGTGAATTTACCAGTGAATCGACTAATCTGGCCCTGTTCCCCTTAATATTGATTTTAGTCTCCTCTGAAATTTTTCATTCAAATTATTTTAGCGGGCATTGTATGAAGCTGTAGTCAGGCTTGAAGCTATACATGAAATTTTTTATCATAAAATCTTTGGTCTAATAATTTAAACTTTATCTTTTTTTAGTGTCTGGTCAAAATTTAAAATCTTCAGTATTCGAAAAAAAAAAAAAAAATTTACATATTTCATTTTGACTTACTTGTATTTTTTATCCTTTTTGAAATTTTGACAGATTTTTTTAAATTTTTTTTTTCTTGTTCGAAATTCCCAATGCCAATAAACTCCCATTTGCAATAAAATATTAAAAAAAAAAATAAAATGTATTTTTTTCTACCTTAATTTTTTTTTTTCAACTTTAGATCGAAAACCCACAAAATTTAAGAATAAAATAATCACACGTCATTCTACTTTTCTGTCATGATTTTCTATATAATATGAGTTGGTTGGTTTGGTACATGAACTACTTTGGGTTTTCCTTCCTTTATCTTTTAATTTTTATTATTTTTTTTTTTTTTTAGTACAGAATCGTCCTATTTTTTTGCATAATTTGATTTGACACATATTTTTTTTTTCAGTTTTTTCCTCTTTTTTCTTATTTCTCATCATTATTTACTTTCTTTTATATACAAGTATATTTTATCTGTTAGTTTTTCCTGTCGTATTTCAAGGGTACTGAAGTAAAACAAAATTTCAAAGAGATGCTATTGTTCATCGACCATATATAAAAGTAAAAAATTCAAGTGAAAATCTTTAAAATATTTTTGTGTGTATGTGGAAAATATAAAAGAAACTATTAAGAAATTGTTCATGTCCTAGAAAATTTTTGACATTTTGAATAATATACATTGTAATAAAATATACAGAGTAACTGTTGTTAGTGTATTATAAATTGTTCTAAATTTACAGGGTTTTAAAACATTTATTAGTATTTATTTCTGAGAATTTTTATATTCATGAAATCTGTTGTTTCCTTACATTTCATTTAGGTCTTTACCTAAAATTGAGGTTAGAAATGAATTTCTTCTAGTTACACTCTGTAACATGTTTGTATGTTCCCATCCTCTGGAAATTAAATTTAATAATATTCAGACGGAGCCATCAAGATATGTATGTGATTCAGTAACAAATAAGATCCAAGCACAAAAAAGAAAATACTGAAAGGGGACACAGAATGTAGTCATTTTCGTGTTGAAGAAATATCCCAGCAGTATCACGGTACCTTGAGCCGCTAAAAAAAGAGTCATATTCTCAAATTTTTTTAGCGAGTTAGTCAGGCACAATGTAGTGCAATTGTTTTGAATGTTCGATCATTGATATGTTGAAGTGAAGTAAAGTGGAAAGTGTCCGGGAGTAAGTGAGAATGCGCAGCTAAAACGACACAAAACTTTTCTAGGACTTAAAAAATACAAGATGTTTTTGGAAGAAGACTACGACCAGTATAAATAAATTAAAAAAATTACTATACTAGATACTTGTGCACAGCAATCATCTGATATATATATACATAAAATGATTAAATGAGAAATAGGTGAAAATTCTTATGGGTATTTTAGACGATATTTCAAAGAGCTTGTCCTAAAAATGTACGCTGTTAGTATATTTTATATGAATAAGCTATATAATTAATTATAATTTTTGGAAAAATATTGATTTCTAAGGGTTAAAAGAAAAGAAATAGTAGAGAACAGTAAACTCGTGGTAACGAAGCTTCGATCTTCTGAATGTTGCTTGAATTTATAAAGATAATTGAGTGAAAGCACTGCAATTGTGATATTCGCTGAAATCAGTGAAGTAAAACAGAGCAACGGCACTTATTTCGAGTCTTTTCACATTATTATTTCGGATATAGATTGCATGTCAGGTGAGTAGTCAAAAATTCGGTGATTAATTTTATAACAATAATTGTAGTTTTTCGCTATACAGTTACGTAATATCTTATTCAATTATTTAATAGCATTTTGAATTTTGGACCCCATACATTTTATTTATATGTTTACTGTTTAGGTTAGGACCATTTAAATGCTTATCGTTCATATTTTAGTTAAAGAAAATTCTCATAATCTAGATTATTCCTAATAATTTTTATAGCAAAATTTATATTTCATTTCAATAAAATACAAAAATAATATTGCAAGTTTAATATGTTGACAAATGCAATCAACCGCTTCACATTAACATTTATATGGTTGTTAAATTAACAATATAATCATTATTTTCAACAAAATAACTACATACATTTTACTCTTTGTAAAATGATTTACCTATGCAATGCAATATAAAAAAAAATAATATTATTTTATTCTGGTTATCCCTTTATTACTTAGTAATTTTTCCGATTTACAAGTTACTCTTTTCCTTAAAATAAAACCTATACATAAGCGTATACATACGTGTAAAATAAATCGTAAAAATTTCCAACATTATTAAGAAAATAAAGTAGAAAAAATGTTTTTTATTTTATTTTTTGAGAACAAAAGACCAAAAATCTATGTGCTTACATTTAAACAAGCGTTCACTTTTATGTTGTGTACTCAACGAAACGAAAACTAGAAAAAAAAAATTATTATATAGAGCGTAATAAAGACTTAGTTTTCTTGTACTAACATAAGATCTCCCCCAATCTCCCCAAAAACTCCACTAGCAACATATCCATTTACATATGTGTATTTTTCAAAAACTTGAATATCCATGTGCATAAATAAAATGAAAAAATAGAGAGTTGACCTTGTCAACTCTGTAATACCCGTACGAATTTGTTATTCTATGTACGAATAAATATACCATAATTGACTGTGGGACAGACTATCACTTTAAGTTTCCGTATTAATTTATGCAAAATTTCAGTATTGTGTTTTCAATATTTTCTAAGATATGGCCAAACTACTATTGAAGTTGTATGAGAAGCTACCAGGAGGAGCCAAGCAATTTCAACGACTTTAAGCAAACACATTGGCCCTACTAATATATTTGCTTGTGTGAAATTTCAATACTACACCTTTTACAGTTTCTGAGATATTATCAAATAACTTTTGAAGTTGTATGATAGCTACTCGAACCAGCACCCCAATCATATCCAATTTAAATAGGGTTCTGGCATTAACTACAATAAATTATTTGTGAAAATTTGGTGAACTTAGATCAATTAGTTTTTGAGTTATCGCTGGGAAGGATGGATGGACGGACAAACAAAGCTAAATCGATTCAGAATTCGACGCTGATCAAAAACATACACTTGAGTCTATATCTCAGACACCGTTATTTCTTAGCGTTACAAACGGTAGGGCAAATTTAGTATATCCTTCGAACATACGTTCGTACGGGTATAAAAAACAAAATATAGAGAGCAATTTAAAGAAAATTGTATGCATATACGGAAAATTTTTCTCTTGACTGATTTTTTCTACAATTTTTATTTTCTTACTCTTGCTCCTTTTTAACTTGTATATTTTTATCCTTAATGTGTTGTATTTTATCCTGTTTATTTTTTTTGAAATTTTTTTTTTTAAGTTTTAGTTTTTAAAATAGAAAATAGAAAAAAAAATACATTCTAAATGTGAATTGAAAGAAAAAAAAAACAAAAACAATACCACACACAACTAGTTACAAATGCACATACTTCTCATGTCGGTATCATACATTGTATAGAATAACGTAAATATGTCCTGGGAAAATGGATGAATTCATCTAAAGGAATTACAATTATGTCTAGTTTAAGAGAAAACATAATAAACAACAGTAATATTAGTAAACGTGCACATATAGAGTAAAAAGGAATGAAAAGAGAGAGGAAAACATAGAAGTTAAAGAATGTATAGAAGAACAAAAATAAGAAAAAGAGAAAATAAAAAAGGCATCGTATACGTAATGGTGAATAATGATTTTTATAGTTTTTTTTTTTTCATTTTCCATGTGTGCTTATATTTTTATAATATTTCACCAAAGATCTACATATTTATTTCAATCTACTGTACAGAAAAATGGTAAAAAATCGAATTTGTTTTAAGTAAGGATTTATTTCTTCAAGAAAGATTATTTAGATTATCGTTGCGTGAAAACCGAGTAGGGTTAAAAGTTCTTGAAATTCGTCCCCAGATGAGATCTGAAACCAAAAGGTAGTCAATGCTTCCTATAAATCCATCCCTCTTAATAAATCTCATAATTTCAAACATTCCTGGACCGGATTAAGGTGTTTTAATGTTTTATAATCCGTATCCATAATCAGCTTATCGATAGAAGACCCATAATACCCCAGGCAGAAACATATTATTCAGATAACGCGCTGCTTAACAGCTTCCAACGTAAGTCCCTTTCATGAGACATCATTTCTCTGCAGTTCCTATGAAAACAGTAATGGGAAAAAATTTTTAATAAAAAATAAAACGAGTCCGGTACTCATCAAAAACAGGAAGAGAAAATGGCAAGTTCAACGCCATAAATTATGACAAGAACATCGCGAAACGCAAATTCTGGTAAAAAGTTGAAGGTGAGTACTTCAACTAATACTAGTTAAATACCTGAGTGGCCAAGCTGGCGAACACAAACCTATGATAAATTTAGATCGGATGTTACTATGGGGAGGTAACAGGATTCTAAAATTCGAAAAGAATCGGTATAATTCCCTATTTTCTGGAATTATAAGAAAATGAAAAGTCCAGATAAATTATTAATGGGCGAAAAGCTTAGTGCTGTAAAAACATAGCATGAGGTGGAAAAATGTTCTCGGTGGAAAACCAAAAAAGGTTGAGAGTCCGTATCCTTCATGCACAGATCATGGTTGGCATTAGGACTCCTTAAAATTTATAGCTCATTTACAATTTCATATATAAAGAGAACTTACTGTATATTAAAAATCATATATATGTATGAACATATACATATATTTATATGTATATTCAAGTATTTTAAAACATTTTAGTGAAAAATCATATTTTAAGCTTTAACATTTGTTTTATAAATGCAAGTGCCAAAATGAGAGGAAAAAAAAAACTCTATAACTCTATACTAGAAAGTTAAAACTTAAGATCAAGAAGAAAAAAAAAACAATCAAAATAAGCAAACAAATAATGTAAAACAGTTTTAAAAAGGAAGTTAAGAAGTGTGAAAAAATAACAGCAGAAAATTAGGTTGAAAAATAGGTTACTCTCAAAATGTTTATGGATTCTTGAGTATTTTAAATCCAACATATTTTGTATATAGTATAAGAAATTCATTTCCTGTATAGCCCTTATTTTAATAAAATTCGAATAAGGAAAAAAAAAAAATATAACAATTTTTTTTTTACAAACTATATATAAAAATTAGGTTTTGTTCCGCTTCTAAATTTCAAATGGCTGACTAGAAATCATCAATTAGATTATTTTGCTTTATTAACACTATTAAAGTTAATCAACAATTTCAGTTCCAATTCCAGTTCCAGTTCGAGATAGTTGTGTTTAATAAAATTATAACTTTCTTTATGTATCATTTGTGTCATCCTCCATTTTTGATGCAGGAAATTCCTTTCAAGGATGATAGAAGAGATTTGAGATATTTCGATATGCTTTACAAAAGAAACCAACTATGATAGAATCGAGCCAAATCTCATAGTTTCAATTTTGCTTATTCTCTTATTCCACTTCGCGTTTTAGTAAGATTGTTCTCTTGCGACTAGACTTTTTTAAAGCTAAATATTTCGCAAGTTTCTAAAAATGTACAGGGAATCTGTTTTACGAGTAATATAAATATTTTACGCTATTTATGTAGCGCATTCAAAATTAGTAATTTCTTGCATATATTTACTCCAAATTAATCATATTTTCCCCATATTCAATTAATGATGACGGGCTTTCATAGCAAATAATATGGATGGTAACATTAAGAGTGTGAAGCTGCGTCACTTCTGTGGTGTATTGCAGTTGGAATTTTTTTTTTGTGAATTTTGTTTCAAATGTGCTTTTTTCATTACCTTGTATTCTTGAAGAAAATGTTTTCATTTCCCATGTTAGATTTTAAGTTGCCTATATAAATGCAAGTCATTTTATATTCATATATATATATATATATATACATTATTTTCTTTTGGGTCCTTAAACTCATTTTGTTTAGTCATTTTGATATAATGACACAAAAATATTATGTAAATATTTTATAAAATGAGACAAAATATTGTTATTATAATGCAAAAAAAAAAAAAAATTTTGTTTTTTGGAAACAACATGTTATATGTGAATTTTTCATTGTTTTTGGTGTTGTTTTTGCATTCATTATGATTTTACGCCTAAATATAAAAATGTGAGAAATTTATTTTCATATTTAATTTTCATTTTTATATTCAAAAATCTGGAAAATTCTTAGACATAATTTAAAATTTAGGTTATGTTTGTTTGCTTGTTTTATTTTTTTTTGGGAAAAACAAAACTTTTCATCCTAATTTTTTCAAATTTATTTTCATACATAGGCGATTCTATATATAGATTCTATATAATTTATTTCTATATAGATATATAGGCCAATTAATATAAGTTTATAATTAAAAATTCAATATTATGCCTTAGTTTTATGATAAAAGTTATTTTTAGGTATAAAAATAAAATTTTTAATTTACTTTAATGTTAAGAACTTGTGCAAATGCATTAAAAGTAATGGAATGAGAGTTAAGAGGACATGCAAATAATAGTGTTATAAAAAATTTCAAAATTTTCATAAGAAATTTATATAATTCATACAAGAAGTACCACCTATTATTAAAATTAAAATAATATTATTAAAAATTAACGTCTTACCTAAATACTTGAAATAAATTGACCAGAAAAAAAAGTTCGTTCTGCATTTCCAAGTATGAGAAGTAGCAATACATACTATAAGATGGAAAAAATATTCTTAATATTTAAGTAAGGGCTTTTGAAAAATAAATTGTAATTTTACTCGTATAAATGTACAAATCGAGTTTTAGAGATATCTATCATGCCCTAGATTTGATTGTAGATTCCAAGGGAACCGCGTGGGACAGGAGTAACCCCCCAAGCCACAGCAGCTTATTTGACTTACTGTAGCCCCCCCACGCCCCCGCCTATAATATCCCCGTCCCAGCCACGAAGCCGGAGATATCCCTAAGGGAGTTGGACACCAGTTCCCGAACACTTAGGTACCCATGTCCAAGAAAATTGCGGCGCCGAACACCCAGTGCCGGACAGTCGCAGAGAATGTGCACGGCGGTCTCATCGCCACCCCCACAAAATCTGCACAGGGGGGAGCCCGACTTCCCCAGCCCATGCAGGTGGTACTTCACTGGGCAGTGCTCCGTGAAAAAATTCGCAATAGTGCGAACCCGGCTCCTGCTCATCCCCAGCAACTCTGCGGTGAATCCGCTGGAGCACGCCGAAAGAAATACTTTCGCATGACGGCACCCTTCCGTGTCCCGCCAGTGACGGCCGCATTCCGCCGCGAACAGGCAGGCAAGCCTGGCTCCCACGGCGGAAGAAGGCAGACCGCAGAATGGTAGCGGCTGCACAAAGTCAGCTCCAGATCCCCTCCGCGCCAGCCCATCGGCAATTTCGTTGCCCGCATGGCCACTATGGCCCGGCACCCAAATGAGCGTCACTCTGTTCTCCGATGCCAATTCCATAAGTGCAGCAAGGCAGCCCCAGACCAGCTTGGATGTAACCTGAGCTCAACGAAGCGCCAGCAGCGCAGTCCTGCTGTCCGAGAACACATAGATGGTGCGGTTTCTATACCCCCTTTCTAAATTGATTCTCAGACAGATCTCTATTGCATTTATTTCGGCCTGGAACACTGTGCAATACGGTTCAAGGGTTGCATATACACGCGTGTCCGGGCGGACACCGTATACACCCGAACCCACCCCCGACACCGTTTTGGACCCGTCCGAATACCACAAGCTCGAACCCGACTCAAGTACCGGGCCATCCCGATCCCACGTCCATCGATCGGGAAACAGAACCCTGTGCCTGTGGTCGAAGTTGTACCGCGGCAGACGGGTATCCGACATGGCTATTCTTAGAATCGGATCGCTCTCAATGAAGTCTCTGTGAGTCCCGTGGGCCAACTTTAGCCCTGCCCTGTCCTCGCCAGAGAGAAGTCGGTAGGTCACTAGCCGAGCTTCCTTTAATATATGGAGGTGCAGTGGCGGCTATCCGATCATCACCTCCAATGCAGCGGTGGGAGGCGTTCGCATTGCCCCAGTCACTCCCAGGCAGGCCAGCCTCTGCAGCTTTTCCAGCTTGGCCCGCACACCCGCCTGCTGAGCCTTACGGCACCATACAATCGACGCATAGGTGAAGATGGGCCTAGCAAGGGCTGCATATAGCCACAGTGCTATTCTGAGACTAATTCCCCAGGTCCCCTCGATGAAGCTCCTACACGTCCACAAGGCCGCCGTAGCTCTCCCGATAACTCTATCTATATGGGTATTCCAAGAGAGACGATCATCCAGGGTTACCCCCACATACTTCACCTCCCTAGAGTAACTAATACGTTCACCAAACAGAATTGGGCTTGTTAATCTATCCCTGCTTCTGCGTCTGGTGAAGGCGACCAAAGTGCTCTTGCTTGGATTTATATTTAACCCAACGCCTTTGCACCATCCCTCCACAACACTTAAATTTTGCTGTAGAAGTTCAGAAATAGTGCTCTCAAATTTTCCCAGTACGACGAAGGCCACATCGTCGGCGTATCCCCAGACCCGTGCCCCGGAGCCCCTGAGAGCAGCGATTAGATCATCCACTACAATGCACCACAGGAGGGACAAAAGAACCCCACCCTACGGACACCCTTTTGCAGCGGAGATGAAGAGTATATCGTCAGCTATGGTGGACTTAATAATCCTATCCTGTAGCATCCGATTGACCCATCTGCTAGTCGTCGCATCAATCCCTCGTTTATGCAACGACTCACAGATAACATGGTATGGGATGTTGTCAAAAGCTCCCCCTATATCAAGGAAGCAGCCAACTGCCACCTCCCGCACCTCCAGTGAGTTTTCAAGGACCCCCACCAGACTCTTCAGAGCGAGTACAGTAGACCTTCCTGACTGATAGGCGAACTGAGATTCATGCAAGGGCTTACTTCCCAATGCATCGTCCCGAATAAATCTATCAATCACTTTTTCCATTGCTTTCAATAGAAAAGAAGTAAGGCTGATTAGACGGAAAGACCTTGGGTGGTTGCTTGGTCGCTTACCTGCCTTCGGAATATACGTCACTTTAGCCACCCTCCATGTCTGAGGGATGTAACCCCACGCATAGCTGGCACGAAAAATTTCCAACAGTGCTCTGGCGATATGTTGGAACCCGTCTGCAAAAATGCAGGATATGTCCCGTCATCACCTGGAGATTTGAAGGACCTGAAAGAGAAACAGCCCATCTAATCCTGCCCATCGTGAAGACCAGACGGGATCGTTGCCAGTCATCCCTCCTGGGCCAGGATGCCCTCGGTTCAATGACCGCATTTGAGTGATTCCGAAGAATCTCCGAGTCAGGAAAGTGCGTTGACGCCATAAGCTCCAACGTCTGCTTTCCGTTCTCAGTCATGGAGCCATCAGGACGTTCCATTAGGCCCAACACGCCTGTATACTTTTTGGAAAGCACCCTGTGAAGACGCGCACTGCTAGAGAGTTCATCAATGCCCTTGCAGAACACCCTCCACGAAATTCTCTTCGCTTTCCTAATTTCTTTATTGCATCTCGTGAGTGAGTCTTTATACTCTTCCCACGAACCCGACGCCTTGGCCCTATTGAATAGCTTTCTGGTCTTTAGTCTAAGCCTTGAAAGCTCTTCATTCCACCACGGGCACTTGCGCCGCCTCCCGTGGTAGGCACTTGTAATAGCCGCCGTCAGAGCCTCGTTGGCCAGTTCGATATGTATCACCGTTCTGACAGAAGCAGGAACGGATCCAATCCCATCCATGAGGAGCGTTTCGAATCCAATCTGTGGATTGGGGTTTTTTTTTTTTTTTTTTTTTTCCTTCTTCACTCCTCGCGGGAGCATAGGGCCGCTACAAAGCTTCGCCATCGCACTCTGTTGTGGGCCATGTTCTTGATTTCTGCCCATGTGTAACTTGTTTCTTTGTCGACGGTTCTGCGCCATGTATTTTTG
The DNA here is from genome assembly GCF_029603195.1 of Condylostylus longicornis. Taxonomy (NCBI): domain Eukaryota; kingdom Metazoa; phylum Arthropoda; class Insecta; order Diptera; family Dolichopodidae; genus Condylostylus; species Condylostylus longicornis. The sequence goes on along the minus strand of NW_026578052.1, from coordinate 595,215 downwards.
GGGCGCCCAACACCTCTTTTTCCTTGAGGGTTCCATTCTAGTGCTTGTCTGGCAATTGCTTCAGGTGGACGCCTCAAGGTATGTCCAATCCAACCCCATTTTCTTCTCTTTATGGCCGTCGCTATATCCTCTTGTTTGGTTAGGGCCCACAAGTTGATATTACTTATACGTTGGGGCCAGTATATCTTGCAAATGGCCCTTAAACACCTGTTTACGAAGACCTGAAGTTTGTTTGTTGTGTCTTTCTGGGCCAGCCAGGTTTCTGAGCCATATAAGAGGACCGATTTCACACAGGCGTTGAATATTGCCAACTTTGTTGCCCTTGTTATATGTGATGACCTCCAAATCGCCCATAATCTACCAAACGCCATCCTTGCCAGTTTCAACCTATTTTCTATGTCTTCTTTGGCGCCTCCTGATGTGGTTATTATGCTGCCAAGGTAGTTGAAACTTGCTACATCGTCTATTGGTCTTGAGTTGACGTCAAACGGGACTATATTCGTTGTGTTTATGCGGAGCGATTTGGTTTTATTGACATTTATTTTGAGCCCCACTTCTGCTGCCTTACTACACAAATTGTTGAGTTTAGTTTGCATGTCTGTATATGTGTGGGCCAACAGGGCAATGTCATCTGCATATTCTAGGGCCTCAAGACGGGTCATTAGGTTCCATTGTATGCCTTTAGGGGTGGATGTTACTTTACGCATAACTTCGTCCAGAACCACATTGAACAGTAGGGGGGAGAGAGGGCATCCCTGTTTTACTCCAGTTTCTATTTCAAATGGATCACTGAGTTCATTATTGTGCAGGATTCTGACTTCTGACTCATCGTACAGAGCCCGTATGATCTTGATGATTTTTTGTGGTACTCCTCTATTAGCTAATGCCCCCCAAATGCTTGCGCGTCTAACAGTGTCAAATGCCCTCTCGAAATCGACGAATGTTATGAATGAATAGGGGTGACCTCCATTCTACTGATTGTTCCACTATTAGTCTGAGAGTGTTTGACTGGTCAATGCAGCCTCTTTGCCTTCTAAATCCGGCCTGTTCTTCTCGTAATGTTTCTTCTAGCTTGTCCTCAATTCTTGCGAGGATTACAAGTGCCAGAACCTTATTTACTGAGTTCTGCACGGTGATTCCCCTCCAGTTAGAACACTCTCTGAGGTCACCCCTTTTCGGCAACTTCACAATTATACCCTGTTTCCATGAGGTTGGTATTATTTCGTCTTCCCACACACTCTGCAGAATTGGGTGAAGTATTGCTACTGCACTCCTGGTATCGGCTTGCAGCAACTCTGCAGGGATGCCATCAGGACCTTCTGCCCTACCTTGTTTCAATCTTTTAAGTGCATCCGATATTTCATTCTGTGTGGGTGGGCTTATGCTTATTCTTGAATTTTGGGTATACGATGTGTTCTGGTCTGTTTCAGTATGTTGCAGGGCCGTGGCACCAGATTCTTGAAAGTGCTCCCTCCAGCGATGAAGTTGCTCAGTTCTTGATGTTAACATACATCCATTTTTGTCATTGATTGGCCGGTTATTTTTGGTGTTACATTTTGTTATCGTTCTTATTTTGTTGTACAGGGTGCGCATGTCGTTACGCTCGGCTGCCGCCTGTGCTTGTGAGGCTAGGGTGTTGTAGTACCTCCGTTTGTCATTTTTGGCAGACCTCTTAACTTGCTTTGCCACATTATTGTATTCTGCTCTTAGTTCAGGCGTTGGGCGCGTTAGAAGCGTGGTTTTCAGGTTTCTCCGTCTTTCTATTTTTGCCCATGTATCATCAGAAATCCAAGCCTTTCTTTCTGTTCTTACAGTCCCCAGTGTCTCTTCGCCAATTTGCCTTATACATGATTGTATATCACTGGGGCCCAACTGACGTGTAGATAATTCTTGTATTTTTGATACAAATTCCCGCTTTGTATTTTCATTTTTCAGTGCTGCTACACGTAGTTTGCCTCTTCTTCTTTGTGCCGCGTATCTTATGGTGCTTGGTTTCAGTCTGACATCTGCGGTGACAAGCATGTGGTCACTATGTATGTCTGCTCCCCTTCGTGATCTGACATCCAACAATGATCGTTTCCAGGTTGTGTTAATACATATGTGGTCTATTTGATTTCTTGTGTGACCATTCGGTGATTCCCAAGTATATTTATGTATATTTTTGTGTGGGAAGAGGGTTCCGCCCACGGCCAGATTGAATTCTGTACATAAGTCAAGCAGCCGGCTTCCATTGTTGTTTCTTGAGCCAATGCCGTGTGAGCCAATGATTTCTTGCGGATCACCCTGCATCCTAGTACCAATTTTTGCATTTAGGTCACCCATAAGTATTATGATGTCAGTTCTCGGTATATTACTTATGACCGACGTAAGCTGGGAGTAGAATTCATCCTTGAGTTCGTCATTAGCTGTTTCGGTGGGAGCATAGCACTGTATAATTGTAATTTTCCTTATTCTAGAGTAGAATCTGACCAAGATTATTCTATCAGAGACAGCTTTCCAACTCATCATGCTACTACTTATTGATTTATCTATTATCATTCCCACACCATTAGAGCCGCCATTATTATTTCCGGAGTATATGAATTTGTTGCCTTTTGCTGTTGTTATCTCATTTAAACCAGGCCATCTAGTTTCACTAACACCCAGTATTTTCACCCTGTACCTTTTCATTTCTGATTCTATTTGCGCCAATCTTGACGATTCCATCATAGTTCGTACATTCCATTGTCCAATTCGAGTCCGTATATGCGTTCCAAAGTTCGTTACCAAGTTATCAACAGTGTTAATCCGAGGCAATGTTGCGGTTTCATGAGTCATTTTTGAATTTCACTAGGCGGGTGACTAGCCTACCGTAGCTATCTACATAATCGAGTTGATTTTATCGCCCTGCAGAGGGACGAGTCAGAAATTTTTCCGCAAGATGTCGTGGCGGGAAGTCTGTACAGCCCTTAACTTATTCTGACGTTAAGTCGTGATGTTTATTGGGTTGTCAGCGTCATGTGTCTCAGGTGACAAGTGTCATCATTGACAGCCGGATATTTTATTATTTAGTTCATATTTTATATTAGGTTATTGTAGGATATAATTTTTTTTTTTTTATATTATTTATTTGGAGGCTATAATATTTGGATATTGGAGGTTATATGGTAATTATTTTGTATTAAATTATACTAATATTGGAATATAGGCTATATTGGTGTCGCTGTGGTGGAAATACTTTCAGGTATTTAATGCGGCACCCGTGGGATTTGAACCCACGTTTCCCCGGTCGTGAACATGCTACAGGTGAGTGCTTTACCACTCGGCTACCGGGGCCACGTGGATTGGGGTACCCGATACATTTCTTCTGCCAGGCCCCAGGAGACCGTGATATCAAACCTAATCTACCTATGATCGGACATGGCTGTCTCATTTGAGACATACCATCCACCAACCCTATTGCCGATAAACTCAGTGCAAAGGGTGATGTCAAGGACCTCTTTCCTAATTGCATTTATGAATGTCGGTCTATTACCCTCATTCATAACCATTAATTTATTGCTATATATAAATTCAAGTAGGCACTCACCTCTTTTGTTTATATTACTGTTTCCCCAGACGGTGTGGTGGGCATTGGCATCACTTCCTATTATAAGTTGGAAGTTCCTCCTTCAACAAAAGTCCACTAGATCCTTCAGTTGCTCGTCCGGGTGGGCACAATCTCCCGGGAGGTAGGATGAGCACACAATGAACTCTGTTGAGCACACAATGAGCACACAATGTCCTCCGGAAGACTTCACCTTCACCAACGCAGCTACCTGATCCTTAGAACAGTAATCTGGAATGGGAAAATACGTTAGCCTTTTACTAAACAAAATGCAAGCCCTAGGCCTGCCCCCAATTGTATTATCATACAATAGCTCACCTGTTAGGCCCTTAACCTGATCCTTCACTATGTAAGGCTCTTGGATAAGGGCGATATCGAGGTAATCATAAATCTATGAGCTAGAACATCAGTAGATGCCCTAGCATGCTGTAGATTTATTTGGATGCACCTCACAGCCATATCATTTCTTCCGGCTCTTGTCTATGGGCTTTGGCCCTTTAGACAAAGGCTTTAAATGAGCCTTGCTTCCATTGCCGCCTTTTTACGCATCTTGGCCTAGTTTCTATAGTTTATCATACCCTAATTTCTATAGTCATAGAGAGTTAGCTAGGTAGGTGATTAGCCTACCGTAGTTTTTATTTATATTGAAAATATATCGGTTTATTATTAATATTTACTGTTTATTTTTCTTAGTCTTTAGTATCGAATATTATGAATATATGAAAATTACTTGTATAATATTTATTAGTATTGCATATTAAATTATATAATATTGAATATAATTTTTATAGTGACCTGACCGGGGTTTGAACCCGAGACCCTTCGGTTAAAGGGCCGGTGCCATAACCACTGCACCAATGGTCAGGTAAATACGATTAATACGTTAAATAAATTATATTAAGTACTACCGAAAATCATATTAAATAATATGGAGGAACTTGAAAATTATAGCTCATATAGTTTAGGTTGATTCCAGCACATTAACAAAAAGAAAGATCTCATTACTTAGAAAAAAAGACAGCTTTTAGTATTGTAACTTATTAAAAATTTTTCATACTTAAACCAAAGAAAGTTATGTTGAGCAGAATTCGATTTTTTAGAAGCCGAAAAAGAAAAAAAAAATTATTTCAAATTTTAACAAAATTTCAACAAATTTTAAAAAATTGCTTTAAAAATTTGGGAACAAGGTGTTAAAGTCAACAGAAATTTTCCTGCAAAATCACATTTCCTAATTTAAATTCATAATTTTTTCAAATTGAGAAGAATTAAACGGAATTCCAGTTATTCATTCTTATTTTTTCAAAAAATTAAACGTTCAATTTTGGAAATTTGAGCTTGAAATTTCCCATTTACCAGTAATTTTATTTGTAGTGGACTGAATTAATTATACCGTTTTGAAAAACAACTGTTTATTAATTTGAAAAAGGGGACGAAGTAAACGAAAGAATAAACTTCAAAATCTTTGGAATTGTTTTCTTGTCAAAACGATAAAAAAATTTTACATACGACAAGAGGAAAATCAGCTGACTAGTTTTTCACTACAATTAATATTTTGATTTTAAAATGAATTGAAAGAAGTTCGAATTTGGGAATTATTATGGAAATGGAGGAAATTAATTATGAAAAATTTAGGAGTGGAATCAATTATAATTTTAACTAAAATATTTAATTGACGACTTTTATAATATTTTTGAATTCATTCAATTTCAATGAATGACAATATGTATGTCCTAAATTATTCTTCTGTCATAAAATTCAAATAAATTTTGCCGTACAAATTTTTACTTTATATAGTAATCAAAAGTACAATCTGCACAAAATTTGTTCATTATACGCTTATTAATCATCAAAATTTATAACAATTTATAGAATCAATTAACTTACTATTCCACCCAATAATTTTATTATAGAATTGCAAAATAATAAAAATTTTATTAATTTTGATTTCAATTTAATATTTTTTGTGTGTTTCTTAAATCATTCAATTGGAATTGGGTATATATAAAATAAATCATTTACATTTTGTACAATTCATTGCATTTAATAAAAAAATTATTAAAAAAAATTGGATTGAAAAAATTATACGCAAAACATTAATTTCTAATATTTTTTAGATTTAAAATTTGCATTGGTCACCACAATATCAAAAAACATACCTGGAACAATGAAAAATTGATTTACAAATCAAAGAAGCACATTTCACTTTATAAAATCTTAATGCTATGAAGGGTTGAAGAAATAATCTTAATGCTAGAAGCAATTCTATTCTTCATAAGAAATGATTCTCTCACCAAAATGTTTTCTTTCTCAAAATCTTATCATTAGATCTTAAATTCAGTGTCGTATAAAACTTAAAGTACTGTTCATATACGACAAATGTACGACAAAATATAAGATTTATTATTTAGTCTATATAACATGTAAATTTGATATCAGACTTTGTCTGACCGAAAGTAATAGAAATTACGCTATTCTCATGAGAATTACTGCCAAATTTTTTAAAACTAAGATGGTGACAAATTATTTTTTTAAAAGTTTTGAGTAGGAATCGGATGATATTTATTTATCTTGCAATTGTCGTAGCAAATTGTCAAATTTTGTGACCATCATGAATTGATTAAATTATGAATTCTATCAGATAATTTCAGTCTGATACGTGAGCAGTCATCAGACTTTATCGTAGTGGTATTCTTAGATTTTGTCGTATATGTAAACAGTACCTTAGAGAGTGCGAAATAAAGTATAAATCTCATTAAGTAAATAAGCGTATGGAATATAGAGCAATAAAGTAGTGAATATATTTCCAAAAATTTTATTTTCTCATTAAAATTCCGTAAAAATATTAAACTCACCTTACTCTTCTATACCTTAAAGCATCTATCATTCATTTAAATCGTCATTACTACTCAAACTTAAGCTTTATTAACAATGTATGGAAAAATTTACGATAAGTTTTCATTTCCTTACCATTTCAATTGATCCTTTTGTGTAATAAAAAATTTTTTCCTTGTTCTTATTAAAAATTTCAACACAATCATTAGAAAAAAAATATTTCATTCTTAAAATTTAACCATTTTTTTTTTATTTTGGGGTATTTAAAGAGTATTTTGCGATAATGTCGATTTATTTTTCATATTTAATGTGTACAACTGTACACAATATGGACTTAACCCCCAAGACCATATTATATAAGTATTTTGAAAGTAAATCGAACAAAAAAAAGAATTTCCTTTGTTATTTTTTCATGGTTTTTCATTCTTTTCTTTCCCTTTATTAAAGAAATATACAAAAAAATTTTAATATTTTTAATGACTAATATTTGCAGTCCCATTCTGTTTCAATTTAAAAAAATTTATTTTTCAATTTAAAATTCAAAGGAAACAAAAAAAAAGGAAATCAACCCAAAAAAACAAAACAAAAATTTTAAAAGAGAAAGTAAAATATCAAAAAGGAAATCAATGTTACTGTTTTGTTGGTAGAAATTTTTGTCCTTATGATGATGAAATGCAAATTATTTGAATCTAAAATGAAAAAAAACCGTAAATACAAAACAAAAACAAATCTGATGTGGTCAGCACATAATCGACCGCAATGTGTATTGTTTAGTTTAGATAAATTATTGTGGCGAATGTTACGGTCGTTATGTTTTTAGTCACCATACCTAGAAAAATATGAATTTGTCACTTAGTACAGTTTCGCTTTGCGTAATCCGAATTTCCTGAAAAGCTCCCCAGTTAGTTACGGTAAGAACCAGAACTGAAATATTAAGTTTTAAGAAATTCCATCAATCTATCCCGTAGATTTGGTAAAAAATGTAAAATCGATCCATAGACCTGATCTTTCAAAGAAACTTTATACATTCATTGTTTTAACACTTCAAAGTTTAAAGTAATAAAATTTAAAAAAAATTGGTTAATTGCTTCTTTTTATAAGTTCAGAAAGGTAAAATTGGCCCGTACAAAGCTCTAGTTACTGAAGTTAAATATATCCCAAAAGTCGGTCAAACCGTGACATAGCAGCAATAAACTCATATATAAGATTTCATCAAAACCGCTCACAGTCGAAGACAGACCGACCTACAGACCGGCATTTCTCTAAAAATAGTTTATTTATATGGTGCTTTTCTACCACTAATGCGTTCCACCTCTCTACTCCCATTGAAATGTGTTCCCACCGAAAACTCGACATCCAAAATTTGGTCCCATCACACACCCTCCCTTAATATATGCAATGCGGTAGGTAATAATGTGAAAAGGTAAAGTTGGTATATTGTTATTGACAATAATTGTAATTTTATTTTATATGCATGTAGGTTCTTATATACAACCTGTCCGGAAAATCAATGAAATAAAATACATACTCAAATAATGTGGATGACGATATTAAATGTGGTTAGAAGTAAGGGTAAATTTGGTTATACATTATCAAATCCCTGGGGTGTATGTATGCACATGTATTTATGGTCAGATTATATTGGATTTTTGTAATTTTATTTGTTTGATGAAACTCCTCTACTCCGAATTAGGCTTTGAGATCATAGTTATGTCAGTTGTATAGTTCCTGTCACCATTCAAGGAGTTCGCAGTTATCTTGAATCGCAGTACACGCTCAAATGTATCAGAAATAAAATAGTAAGACAGGAAAATTTTTAGTGCCCCTCCATTTTTAATATTCTTCTTAAATTTCATGTAACTTTTCTATTTTGTTGCTATTTTTTTTTTTTATTGTGGCGAATGTTATGGTCCTTATGTTTTTTCCTGTACATTTTTTTGTTCTTTATTTTAAATTTTGATGATGGACGACTTATTCTTTACACAGGGTATTTGTGGTTTTTATTGTTTAGAAACTCTCCTGTTGGATTATTTTGTATTCAAATCACGTTCTTTTTTTTATGAGATTGCTGTATCTTTGGTTGTTGTTTCGTATTTGTTAAATACAATTTGGGTGTAGCACTGTTGATGGAGAGTAGGTTTAGTATGTAAGTTGTAAGGAATTTTATGACATATTGTTTTTTTTTTCAATCAGACCAGACATCGGTTTTTGAACTTTAGATTCTATTATTTTTATAGCAATTTGTGTCTACTATAATATGCAATATGCCATTTTGTATATACACCTATATGTACCTACATATAAATTTATATATAGCTACACAATATATAAAATGGTAAAATCATAAAATTAAAACATTTGACATACTATTATTTTTCATCATAAAATCACCAGCAAGATTCAAAATAATTTCTACTATAGAATACAAATTTTTGTTGTTATCCTTTTGATTGTGGCTCGAAAATGGTTGGTTAAATTCTAAGAAAATTTCAATTATTATTTTTATTTTATGTATGTTTGTGTAGGTGGAAATATATACAATAATAATGTTATGTAATGTACTTATAATGTAATTGAATTTTTAATGTATGATGATGATGATGATGTGATGATGATAAACTTGAATTTCTAAATCAAAATTATTTAAAAATATTTTCTTTTATTGAATAAAATTACAAATTAAATATTTTATTTGAAGAATTAATCAATGAGTTCAGAATTTTATTGTAAATAAAATTTGGGTACAATTTCAAGTTTTTTGATCTTTAAATTTAAATATATTTTCTTAGATTTTTGTCAGATTCACCCAAATTAATTGTATAAATTAAAATTTTAGAAATTTGTTTTATAAAATTTTTGTACTTCGGGTACCAAAGTTATTATTTTTAAAATAAATTTATGAGCTCCGAAATTAATTTCAATAAATACGCGAACGATTCAAAGGATTTCTTAAATAAGGACATAATATGCACATATAGAAGATTTTTCTCCTGATGCCCTCTAAAATTCATTTTGAATTCTAAAATTTCATTGTGGAAAATAGAGAAACTTTCATGCAATAATACCTGAAAGGGAATTATGGCCTCCTTGCCCGCTGGAGCGTCCGTGTGGTACACGGATGGCTCTAAAGGCGAACGCGGCACGGGTGGGTGCAACTATAGCTTCTATGCGGCTTTAAGCGAAGCTCCCCCCGTTTTTCGGAGGTCTTCGCAATCGAGGCATGTGCTTAGCGTTGCTTGCGCGGCGGCTCGCGGAAATGTTCCATTTTATAGTTTCCGATAGCCAGGCTGCTTTGGTGGCACTGAAATCATAAACTTTTAACTCGAAGCTAGGCTGGAGTTGCTTCAACAATCTGGTCAAGTACGCAGCGATGTAGATTCTACGACCGGGGCACGGAGGACCCCACTCTGGTCCTATTTGAGTGTGATGGCTTGGGCCGCTCTAGTTAATTCTCGGGGCCTTGGACTTGAATTCTCATAAATCGTTGTGCATTGCGGTAAAATTTATCGAGAGCCTTAATCTTGAGTTCTAACGATCTGGCGCGGGGATGCACAAAAGACCTGTATGGTCGAGTTGCTGATTAAATTCGTCCCATACGTAACATAACATAACATAAACTCGTTATTATGTTAGCTTCTTCACGGAAAGAACTTGAGTCTGACACCTCTACGTCCAGAACGGTCTTGGATTTTGGTTATTGCTTAACGAAATGGCGGGACAGTTCGAGATAAACTTTGTTTGGGTCCCCGGACACGGTGGAGTTCCAGGAACTTTAAAATGGACGAGCTTGTAAGATATAGCTTGTAAGATAGAACAGCATTCTGGATTGTATACTTTTAAAGAAAAAGAAAGAATGAACACGGGCTGCTGTTACGCAATCCAGCAGTCGAGCGCAGCAATCTTAGATGGGCGAATGGAAGAATGCGTAACGCGACGAGTAAGTTGTGGTCAAAGCTAAACTTATGTCACACAAGGAATCTAATATCTTTCCGGCGGGAAGATATCGGCGTGGTGATAAGGGTTTTACCTGAATAGTCTTTCTAATTACCGAAAATGGCTGCTATGCTCATGTCTGGCGTTGGGGAATTTCAGGCAGAATTTTCTCGGGATCTACTTTTTTGAGTACGATACGGGTGTAGGGTTACCCGGTTTCTGAGGAACGCGGGCTTGTCCTAATATGGAGGGGGACGGAAGAGTTCTGACGGTACCATATACAGCCCTCAGGCGTAAATGACCTAAATGTATGGTTCGGGGGCCGCATAAACCTAACGTATAGTCTACTGTTATTATTAAGGCTTGTGTTTCGCAAAGAATACTTACATTATTAAGTTATTCGTAACAAAATTTAGAAAAAATGGTTATAACAAATCTTACAAAATTAAATAAGAATTCACAATTAATTATAAAATTAATTTAAATTTCCAAATATAAGGACCAATTTTATTAAATGCATTTTCCATTCTTCAATAATCATTAAATAAAAGATTATTATTCACTTCACAATAATTATTAAAGTGCTCGTTACTACTTACAAAACGTTTAAGTTAAATAAAAAATTATTAAATACACAAAAAATACAAAAAAATTCAATTGTTGTCCAATTTCAAAAGATGGAAATGGGGAAACAAAAATTTAAATTGAAAAATAAAATAATAAAAAAATTATTTTCCCATTTCACATTTATTGAATATATTTTTTTTTACTCTTCGTTTCCCCATTCGCAATGAAAGAAGATGTCGAGGACTATACAACAGCATAAGAATGAAAACGGAGCTGGTCAAAATCACAAAAAAAAATTTAAAAACAAAATCAACTTTGTAAAATAAATAAAACATCTTCCTTGATTGTTATTTTTTGCTCCATATCTCTATCTCTTTCCATTTTATTAGGAATTCACTTGGTTGTGCTTTTTTCTCCAATTCCAATTCGGTTCTTTGATTTAAAGTATATAGGGGACTTTGTACTTCGACAATTGACTTAACAACAATTCTTTCTTCTCTTTCTGTGTTTTTGTTATTTTGTTTTTGTCAGTCGTTCTTCTGCACAAATTTAATTTCAAAAAAAAAAAAAAATTAAAAATTGTGTTAAATTTATTCTTATGGAAACTAAATTGAGAAATAAGCTTTAAATGAAAACGAGAAATTAAAACGCTTCTTACAGTAAATTGCATATATAAAAATTTTTCAAAAGCTGAAATAGAACATGAAACAATAAAATCTAACGTCAACATCGTAAACAAATTAAATTTTGCTAAACTGGAGAATAGCAAAAATTCTATTGGACCGTACAACTCTTTAAAAACGAATACACTATTGCTTCCGCCGCATGCACAGCCTGTGTGTGTTACGCCAAGTATGATGGTCATGAAATAATTACCCCGCAGAACTTGCAAAACGCCAGTTGAAAGGAAAACTCTTATATCTCTTGCTGTGTCTTTTGCCAGAATTTTGCACTGGAACGACGGAAATCATTATCGTATGCTCATTTAAGACACTAGCTGGTGTTTTGAGTGGTGGAATAGACAAATTACTTTCTTTTAATTTTTGTCTTTGGGCATAACATTCGATTCAAGTACATTGCAGGCTTTTCTTTTTGTGGAAATGGTAACTTAATTTCGGTCTATTCAAGGAAGATACAGCAAAGCAACTCCACGTTTTCTGACCTAAATTAAATGAGCTAATTCTATTTGTACATTAATGACTTCATAATAAGAAAAATTTTGATTTTGTAATTGAACCATTGAGAAAATTAGAGTATTTATGATAGTTTCACTGTTTTGTAACGCAGGAAACTTACTTAATATAACTGGCAAAACATATATATGAATATTATTATATTATGATGATAGCGTAAAGTCATGAAGACTAAAAAATATAAGTTGGTATAAAAACCGCCGGAACTTGGTAAGAAATTCTTATTTTTCTTCGTATCCATATACTTTGAAGGGCAAAAATAAAAGAATTTATGTGTATAATGCGGTTGGTGGCGGTGTAAATAAGAAAAGAAAAGACATTGTCAATTTGATGATAGCAAAAGGATATTCTAAGGGAAACATAAAAAAAGCATGTATAAAACACAATATAAAAACAATAAATATACACACAAAACACAATAAGAGAGGAAGAAAAATATTATTGAAAAAAACACAGAAGCAGAATTTTTTTCTGTTCTGTTTTGTTTGGCTAAATAAGAAGGATACGAGTATATGCAAATTGTTGTTTTCATTATTTTATTTCTGTTTGTTTTGCGTATTTCCTCATGTTCCTTCAGAATTTTTCTTATTTCTTTTATTATTATTACTATTTTTTGTTGCTTTTCGCGCGAGGAAATTGTTCGGGAAGGAATCTGTTTTTTTTTTGTTTCTGTTCTTGTGTAATAATTTTTTTATTATTCTTTAGTTAAATGAGAGCTTTGTTGTTTGGTTACTTTGTTCTATACTTACACATTATTTACTTAATATTTTAATATTAAAGATTGAAAAATTTTGTAATATTTTAAGTACAACATTTGAAAGTTAATAGTTTACTTGAAGATTTTGAATAAATGCATTCTAATTAGGAAGAAGAGAAAAATAAAGGTAAAAGTTTTGTGTTTCGTAATTTTCTATACGTGGAGGAAAAAGGTAAAAAAACTTTCGTATCCGCCCACGATATCATTATAGTAGAAATATGTTTTCTATGTTGTTTTGAATATTAATGTACTAAACATTAAAGTTCGTATACCTTTTAATTAAATTTAATTAAATTTTATTTAATGAAACTAAGAAAATTACCATTTTGGCTGTTCGTAACCCTTCATTTATATGAGTGGAGCAAGAATCATTCAGAGTTTTGTGAAAAATATAGAAAGATAATAGATTAGATTAGATTAGATTTTCAAGACGCATGACGGCATCCTTTCGTGCTCTGCCAGCGAAGGCCGTATTCCGCCGCGAGCAGGCAGACCACAGAATTGCAGCGGCTGAACAAAGGCAGCCCCAGATCCCCTTCGCGCTAGCCCATCGGCAACTTCGTTTCCCATATGGCCACTGCCATTCAAGACCGCCGTGAATGCGTAAAAAGTCAGACCACAGAATTGCAACCGACAGCCCCAGACCAACTTGGATGTAACATGAGCCGAATGAAGCGCCAACAATGCAGCCCTGCTGTCCGAGAACACATAGATGGTACGGTTTTTATACCCCCTTTCTTAATTGACTTTCAGACAGATCTCTATTTCATGTATTTCAGCTTGGAATACCGTGCAATACGGGTCAGGGGTCGCATATATTTGCGTGTCCGAGCGGACACCGTATACACCTAAACCCGTTTTGGACCTGTCTGCGTACCACACGCTAGAACCCGACTCAAGTACCGATTGATAAAAATTTCCAACAGTGTTCTAGCTATATGTTGGAAACCCCTCTGCAAAGGATATATCCCGTCATCACTTGGAGATTTAAAGGGCCTAAAAGAGAAAACAGCCCATCTAATCCTGCCCATCGTGAAGACTAAACGGGATCTTTGCCACTCATCCCTCCTGGTGAAGACGCGTACTGCTGGAGAGTTCATCAATGCCTTGCAGAACGCTCTCCACGAACACCTCTTCGCTTTCATAATTTTTTTATTGTATTTCGTGAGTGAATCTTTATACTTCTCCCACGAACCCGACGCCTTGGCCTTATTGAATAGCTTTCTGGTCCTTAGTTTAAGCCTTGAAAGCCCTTCATTCCACCACGGGCACTTTCTGTTGCACCACCTCGGCGCGGCAGCTAAGCCGAGGTGGAGGCCTCGCTGGATAGTTCGATGTCCATCACCGTTTTCATGGATCCAATCCCATCCATGAAGAGCGTTTCGAATTGACTCCAATCTGTGGATTGGGGCACCCCAGATATTTCTTCTGCCAGGCCCCTGGAGTCCATGATATCAAAGCTAATCTGCCTATGGTCGGAAATGGATGTCTCATTTGAGATATGCCATTATAATAATATAAGTTTAAATTCATTAAAATAAGTTTATATTTTACAGATTTTCGAATTTTTACTAAATCGAAGAAAATGATAGACGGAATTATTCTTTTGAATTAATATTTGAGTTCAGTTTGCTATAAGAAAAATAATTGGAATGACATAATGTGATACTCTCACATTTTTGTGCATAAAAAGAACGAATTTTTTTCAGTTAAATTTGTAGACACTACACTTTGATCTTATTGCTATAAGGGCCCAAGTAATTGAGGAAATAAGAAACTGTGCCATGAAATATAAAACGGGTTTGTCCTCTCGATAATAGGGGGAAGGGTTTGAACAAAAATAGTGAAGTGAACGAGACCTCTTGAATTGGCGTTAAGTGCTGTGATAGCACTTCCATGTCTTCTTTCACGAAATATAGACACAAAAACACGGTGAATTAAAACTAATGGAACCAAATTGAATTTTCGGAATTAGTTTGAAGCAGTTCTTTTGTAATTAATCGGTGCTCTTGGTAACATCGTAAGTTAGAATTTGATAATCATCCAATCAATTTGTTTTCATTCTTCACTTATATAGATGATGTAGATGTGTTGAATTCTTATTAATTTTGCAAATTCTGGCAGTTTCTTAAACACAATCCTTCCTGGTTTTTCTATTCAAATACCATATCCTATTCCTTAAGTTGTATATACGAATTTGATCAAATTTATTATTTTCATTTTATTTGTTTCAATATTTCACTTTTTCTTCATCTCATATTTTATAATAACGCCAATAAATAATAGAAAAAAACTAAAATACGAAAAAATATATGAAAAATAAAGGAGCCAAAATAATACAAAGGATATACGTTTATCTTTTGGATAAGGACAAGAGTTGAATAAAAAAAATTCGTTAAAGCTATACGAGTATTTCTTTCTTTTTTCTAATTTTGTCTTTATTTATTTATTTATTTTTGTTCTTCATCTTGTTCTTCTTCTTCTTTGTAACATCATTCAAATTATGGCGGAAAAGTGAATTTTTCTGTTATATTTTCGGTTTATTCTTTTATTTTGGTATTTTGTTATTCTTTTTGTGCTAAAAATTTTTGTCTCTCCGCATTGAAATTATATGTGCTCTTTTTTTTTTATTTTCTTTCTTTATAATTCAATTTAGAAAAGAAAAAAAATAATGTAAACAAATGAAATAAAATATCGTTGTATGCTCATCTCTGATTAGATTATATGCAAGAATATTATAAAAAAAAATGCGGTAGTTAGAGAGGAGAAGGTACAACGTTTAGAACAGTACAAGTACATCAAAACAGTAGAGAAAAGGTCAAAATAGGAAAAGCATTTGCGAAGAATGACGGGGAGAGTAACAGAGATAAAAAAAGAAATTGTGTTCTTATTAGTATAAAATTTAATTTTCTGAAATCATTGAAAATTTCTGTGGAAAATTTCAATTTTCTTATTTTTTATCATTTTCAATTTAGTTTTATTTTTATTTTTGTTATTTCGGTGGAAAGCTAATAATTGATATTTGTTTTGTTGATAGCAAGGATGAACTGCTCATCCTCAGTTTTCCCAATATATACTTTTGTTTCTTTTCTTTTCCCAGCAACTAGAATATTGTTATGTAATTGAATTTTCTTGTTATGAAATATAAATTTTTCTTTTGAATGTTTTTTTTCATTTTATTTTTTTCTTCCACTTCAATACAATGTTGCGGTTTTTCGCTTTTATATATAAGACTTTCATATAATGGAAAATTTTGTGCGGAATGTCTGGTGTTTTTCCATAAAATTTTCTTAATATTTTTATTTTCTTATTTGTAAGTGTTATTATAACTAAAATACATTTTTAGTGAAAAAATAACAACAGAAGTTAAAAAGAAAAAAAAACGAACACATTTAACAAAACTTTTTTCTACAGGTACTTGATTTATGCCTTTTTGTATACGAGCGATATTCAAATGTTACTGGATAATTGTGTGTAGCTTGAATGGTACAAACTTGATTAAATCGAAAACTTTGTAAGACGCAGAGAACAACAGTATTCACCGTTACGAGACCAAAGTTCCGAGTACTTATATTCTCCCACGAACGAGAGCATACCGCTCTTCCAAAAACTGCACTACTACCTTTGTAAGACACAAACGATCGGTTAAGATGATCTCGATATGTTGTTCAATTCTTTCGAACTCCATTTTTTCTATTCTCAGAATCACACCTGCCACAACTATTTTAATAACTAGATGCAAAGTGATTAGTTTCAAAATTAGCCCATTATTCTCATAGTACCCGTCATAAAGATGCATGCAAGTCTCTGTAATCGTGCTAAGTTTGTGCTACCCATTTTAAGTTTCACTCTTCACCTCCAAACCAATGACCTATTTGCAAAGATCGACATTATCATCTTGATGTTGGTACAACCTCCTGGTTGTCCTGTCCGAAACGGCTCTGCAAACCATCAATACCCAAATAGGCCGTGCACTGACATGACTTGGCCACGTAAAGTGATTTCCAGGTGAATTTGCAAAAAACTCCTTTCTCAGTTTCTTCTCAATGTCAGGTGATTTCCCATGCTCAAGGAAACTTAAGTACCACCTCACACTTGCTCTACTGATTACATTCCCCCCCTTATCATCTTGACTTCCTGGTTATCGCAGAGTTGCGAAGTAGATGAATTTACTACTTCTTTCTCTGTGATGCGCAGCGTCAGAATTGCACCCTGAACCAGTTACTCGCGCTGATGTGGAGGGTTTGCTCCTACTGTCTGCTTCATTTGTTTCCTTGTTCTTTTTTTGACTACGAGTAGCATCACTGATGTTAGTCTCCATTTTCCTTGCAATTCCGTCCTTTTTCGTCTTGTTGATTCGTTCTCATACTGCGACAGTGTTTTTCGTCATTTTTGTTCACACCAATATCAAAAAACTCTCTGAGGCGAACTGATAACAGGAAGATTTCATTGGTGGCAATGAGGCACAGTTCGTATAATATCATTTTGTGGGACGCGAGGAACTGTTCTTCACATAATTGTAGATTAGCTTGTGTTTTATTGATTCTCTAATGTGAGTGTGTTCTTATTGCTCGGTACTGTCATTGAAAAGTCTTTCCTATTACATCCAATTTATTATTAGTCCAATAACTCTATTCGAAATGCCGGTAACATTTTGCACGTACATACATAAATATTTCATATACACTTCAGATGATGAAAAAAAAAAAAAACTTTATAAAAATATTGACATTGAAAAATTTTTTATTTAAGTAGAATAGAGAGTCTCAATAAAAATGAAAATGCTAATTGAATTAAAGAAAAAAATAAAAATTCCTTAAGTGGAGAATATTATTTCTAATTTTATAGAAAAACATTCTTATAAAATACAAAAACATTTATTTATCATAAATTTTTTGAAGAAATTTTTCAAAGAAACATTATGAACCTACTCAATTTCTTTTTTAAGAAGACACTCAATTTTATTTTTGAAACATTTTAGATAAAAATTAAGATAATAATTATTATGCATAACGCAGAAATAACAAAAAAATGAATATTTCAAGGTCATTTAAAGAACGTTTATCTCAAATGAATCTATGTATGCTTGTTACAAATGATAACAATGGTAACAAGTACAACGTTTTGTATTGAATACTTGTATGAGTACAATTGGAATGAAAATGTAAGCAATTTTATTTCAAAAGTATCACAAATGATAATGAATTTGCCCGAAAGTATGCAAAAAAAAACAATTTATGCAAATTTTGTAATTCTTAATATATTTTTTTTTAGTAGCATAGTAGACTAGTCTGGTTTATACACCTCTACAATTCGAATATTTTATAGGCATTTGCTTGTATTCAAATCAAACTTGAACAAAAGAAAGTCCCTCTATGAGTTTTATATTTTGAAAACCAAAAATTTTAATGTAGCTAGTCGAATTTTCGAAAAATTATTTAAGGTACTTTTAACACCGTTCATATATTAAGTTGCGGCCCAGGAGGCAGAACTATGAATAAAGATATCATATTTTTGGAAATTGCAATGAAATATGGGATCGAACTTTCCGAAAACGGAAATAAATTTATTAAATATTTCAGCGTCGTCTAATAGCAATTTGAAAACTCTCATTATAACCCAATTTTTCGAAGGTAATTTCCAAAGGTGTTATACACTATAGAAATAAAAGCAGCCTTCAACACTTTGAAAAATTTTATATATAATTAATTTACTATTTTATTAAATTCATTTAATTTATTGATATTAAAAATTTGCTTATCCTATAAAATTTCATTTAATTTTTTTATATTTTCTTTGTTATTATAAAAATCAAGAAAAGAAGTGAAAAAAAAATTTAAAATTAAATTTTTCATTTAGTCGAGATTTACAAGCAATTCCATTTTTGTTTGTTTTTTTTTGTTATCTTTGATTTATTTTATTGAGAATTGAAATCAAAACAATTGCGTTGTCAACACTATCTGATATTCTCACTGTCATCTTTATCATTAGATTATCATCATTATCAATATCATTTCGATCATCTCATTAAAATGCTTAAATTCAAATTTAAAAATCATTTAAAATTCATTTTATTTGCAAAAATAAAACATTAATTTCCTTTAATTTTTTTTTTCTTTTTTTCATTTTCAATTTCAATTACAATTTATAATGAGTGAAAGAGAAGATGTCCCAACAATGTTTGCTTCATTATTTTTGTATTATCGTGTGTGTCACACAAAATGATTTACTATAAAACACATTTTTTTATAGAACTTTCCGTGAATTCAGGATATCAAATTATGCAAACAATTGCTTTATTGTTTGTTAAAAAAAAAAGTAAAATATACAACATCTTATCAAACATATTCGGTTGCAAATGTTTGTTGTCAAACATTTTGTATTATGTGAGTTGTATGATTCAGATTTTCTATGTAAATTATCTATATTACAATATTTAAGATTAATTTCCACTGAATTTTATTTATGTCTAATATGATTTGTGATACTATTTGGAGTATAAAGTATTACGAGTATACACGAAATACCCTGTGCATTTACACAAAATTTTTAATCCTACACCTACAAATTTTTACTCAAACCAACATAAATATAAGTAAAAAACAAATAACATTTACTTAATAAATTCCAAAACATTAATAAGAACTGTAAATAAAAATGTTTCACTTATATTTATGCCTTTATAACAGTATATGTATATAAATACAAAATTTTACTTAAAACCATATTATATCTACTTATACTCGTATAACTGTATCATTAACATTACCTTATTATTTTCAATTTCAAGTGACACAATGTGTCATACATAAGCATATCTATGAATTTGTATAATAAAATACCGTAAGTACCATTAATATCTACATAATATACACGGATATAATATATAACTGTTATAAATATCAATTATATCAGTTAGTATGTATGTATTAGTGCACAGTATAATACAAAATATGTATGAACGTATATGTATGTACACTTAAGTATATAAAATTGAAATCAATCACCGAAAGTGAATCACATCATCAAGCATTAAAAAACAAAACCAAAAAAAAAAAAAAAAAAGAGAGATGACAAAAATGAAAGCAAGCGAATGAAACATTGAAACAAAATCGTAAAATAAAAGGAAGAATGGCCTTGCTACACATTGCTACATATTGTATGTGATGCATTCAGTATTGAGGGGTGTACATATATAGGTAAGTATGAGTAGGGTAATATGTGTACAAAATTCTATAAAATAATCACGATTCTCTCATCAAATGAAATTTATCACAATAAACATTTTTCTTTTTTTTTTTTATTTTATTTTATTTTTATTTTTTTTTTCATTTGTTATTTTTTTTGCAATTCTGATTTTTGTTGTCTGTTTTACACTCTCAATAAATACAATATAACTGTATTATTTTTTTAAATACAGAAAATTTGTGCCACCTGGAATGATTTAGAACAAGAATGAATTTATAATAATCAAAAAAAAAAAAAAACAAAAGGAAAAAAAAAGAAAAATAAAATCTAGATTAAATAGAATTTTCTACAGCTATTTATTTGATAACGGAAATGAATTATTGCCATGAATTTAAAGATGAAAATTAAACCGTAATAAAAAAAAAGAAAATTATTCATTTGTCGTTGTTTTGTTATAAAATTATAAATAAAGTAATAATAAAAAAATATTAAAAATTGCGATGACAATGATTTTTATTTTATTGACAAAAAATTTAATTTTACTCACCACTACAGTTTTGTACAGTCTTTATTAAAAGTTCCTATATACTGTGAAAAATAATGAATTTTTAAAAAAATTTCTACTAAAAAATGATATCGAGTTACCTTTTCCTCAGCTGTTACTAATTTCCTGATTTTATTTACAGGCTTCTACTTTCCTTATACCTTCCATCGTACGGTTCTTAAAAATATCAACGTCGATTCATAAACAAATACTACGCTCTCTCGTATTAGTGATTACTCTCTCGTATTAGCGCTGACTACATTTTACAGCTGTCAAATTACTGATTTCATTTACAGGCTTCTACTTTCCTTATACCTTACATCGTACTATTCCCAAAAATATCAACATTGAATGATAAGCAAATGCTACTCTCTCTCGTATTAGCGATTAATCTCTCGTATTAGCGCTGACTACATTTTTTAGCTGTCAAATTACTGATTTCATTTGCTGTTTTCTGAAAATATCAATGTTTATTGGAAAGCAAATACTACTTCCTTTATTCGTATTAGCGCTGACTACATTTTTTCAGTTGTAGTTCTATTTTACTAGTTCTATTTATTGGTTCCTAAAAATATCAACTTTTCTAGACAAGTAGCTTTGCTCTCTGACATTAACGCAGTACATTAAATTTACAATTTCAACAATAATTACTGTCTTAAGTAAAAAAAAAATATACTACGCTATAATGAAATTTACAAATGTAAATTATTCAAATTAACAAAATACAATATCCTTGTTCATCACATCAAAAATTTTCATAGTATATTACAAATTTTCATACTGTAATGCACTACACAACGCTACATTTCCACCTCCACCATAAAGTTGTATAACACTAATGAATTAGTAATAATTATTGCCATCGTCATATTTGTACTAATAAGTACACAATTGAAATAATCAAGAAAATTTTTTTTTTCCTTATTTTTTTAATTTTTTTTTATAATTACTCATTTATTTCCATAATTTTTTTTCAATAAAAATTCCAAATTTGGTTCATTTCATAAAACAAAAAAATTTCATAAAATTTTGAAAAAAAAAAAAAAAAAAATTTCACTACAAATTGAAATTATGTGGAATGGAATTTTCTCCAAGAAAAAAAAAAATTTTTTTTTTTTAATAATGTCATGGCCATAATTATTTTTCTCTTGCCTAACTGTTTATTATTCAATTTCTATAAATAGTCTCAATTTTCTCTTTAAAATAATTTTTTTTATACTTTATGAAAATTAAATAATGAGCACATATGAATGACGTGTATAATAATATGTGGGTGTATATGTATGTAGACATATTGTAATAAATGTGTGTATTTTGTGAATTAAAAATATCAATACCATAAAAGAACTAATTTTAATTTTTGAAGAGAATTTTTATTCCATTAAAGCTTTTTGTTTATCAATTTTGTAATAATAGAGAAAATATTTATTTTCCATTTTCATGATGGTGTTTTTGTTGTTGTTGTTTGTGTTCTCAATTCATGTAAAATTTTTATTGTTATATTTATATGTGTGTTTTGTATTTTTTTTGTTATAATTTTCTAATTTTTTTTTTCTGTTTTTCTTTTTCGCGTTTTCTATTTTTCCCTATATTATATTATTTTGTTTGTCTATCGCTCTGTTTCTCGTTTTTTTTTTTTTGTTGCTTGTTTTTTTTCTTCATGGAAATGGGAAATACTTAAAATTCTTTGAATGTTTTATTGACTCAGAAAATATCTGGTGTATAACGGTAGAATAAAATCATTACACAATGACTAAATAAATTTTTCATCATTTTTTCTTTTACTTATTTTTTTTTGTTGTTGTGTTTCTTATTTTATTATTGTTCTTTTATTATTACTTTTAATTTTATTATTATTGTGGTTGTATTTGGTTTTTTCAAGTTTCTCTTTTTTTTTCGTATTTTTCTCCATATTTTATAGAGATGCGAAGGAAGATAAAGTTGTACGTTTTTATTGTGTTATTTGGCAATCTTCTATATTACATTCTATTGGTATTTTGGAATTTATTTATTTTTTTTTTCGTTTCTTTTTATATTTTAGTATTAGATATTTTAAGTGATTGAAATATTTATGGAAAATATTTTATAAAATTGATGATATATCGAGAATAAGTGGAGGATATAGGTTAAAAATTTGAAATTTTTTAATGATTTGCCGAAATTTAAATGTAGAAAAAGTTTTGATTTTAAGATTATTTGTAAAAGTATGGTATAGGTTAGTAAACAAATAAAAAAAAAAATTAAATATTTAAGTTCTACAGTATTCGAACCCAACTCTGGCTGAATTTCTAAAATTTTATTTATATTTGTGAATTAATGGGTTGTTCCGGCTTAGTGTCAATTTCTGATAAAGTGACAGCAACCGCATAATATGTACAACAATATTTACTCTTTTGTTTTTCTGAAGTTAATTAAAGATATGCCAACAAGATGGCAGATCATAATGAATACTAAACGATTTATATACCAAATCAGATACTTAATTTTTGATTTCAAGATCTTATCTCTTCTATATTTTAATAAAAAATTATTAGATTGAGATTATATTAGTAGTAGTAGTAGTAGTAAGAGAGGGGTACTCCATCCGGACATCCACGTCAAACGCATGTACTAGGCCAACAAAAAATCCCATCAGCAACACCCAAAAACAACATCCCACAATGCCATTTTATCGAATCCCAAAAATCATCTATTCGAATCAAGTAACTTCCCGGGCGAATCTTAACAACCGCGCGATAGCCTCCCCGGACAGGTCTCCCAAGTCATCATAAAATAAAGTTTCCTGGACATGCTTTCTTTTCCATTCACGACATATATCCGTCGTGGTGACCCTAAGCCTCCTGGACATTTTCCACAACAGGCAATATCCGGTGCTATCAGTA
Source organism: Condylostylus longicornis (assembly GCF_029603195.1). NCBI lineage: Eukaryota > Metazoa > Arthropoda > Insecta > Diptera > Dolichopodidae > Condylostylus > Condylostylus longicornis. The sequence goes on along the minus strand of NW_026578052.1, from coordinate 571,733 downwards.
TGCTGAGATCAGTTCTACTATACCTCAACAGCATTCTCGTCCTTCTTTTGTCTCTTTGAGACGATATTAGAAATCTTTCTAAATTTCATACATAGTATAGTTTGAGTAGCTTCTGATATTTATTGTGAAGATATCAGAAACTACTCAAATAAATATTTACCTTACCTATTTTAATGAGTTCTCTTAATGAGTTTTAAAAATTTAATGTTCTATTTACTATCTTGCTCATATGTACATATGTATATATTATGTACATAAAACAATAACACAATCGAAAATTAACACTTTCCTATAAGTATGCAATAATAGGTTTCATATTTTTTATTATTACATATGCATTTCATTTCGATATACGAGTGGAAAGTTGAAATTTTAAAATCTTTGTGAATTATAATAAAAAACCCTCCTCATATTAAAATAATTTTTTTTTTAATAATTTTTGTATTTCATAATTTTGATGTTTATTTTAAGCGTGGTTCACCATATTTTTAATTAAATTATGATACTCTGAAATGATACTGAATAAAAAAATTAAAAATAATCACAAAACCAAAATTAAGGATGTTGATTTATTTTAAGGATTTCATTGTAAATATTTTCATTTTAAAAGACAGGAAGAAAAAGAGGAAACAATATGAATTTTCTTTTATGAAAATTTGGTTTGGCTTAAAATAATTTCATAATTTCATATATGACAAGTACTTGAACAATGAATTATCAAAAGGAATTGAATTTAAAAATGAAAATTCATTGTTGATTAACAAATATTTATTTTCAAAGAATTTTCAAATTAGATCATACTTAATGAATGAAATTTGTTTTATTTTAAGGTTTTATTTGAAAATATTAAAACAAGAATCCTAAGCCAAAAATTTTTGCTTGAATAAATGCCAAAAATTAATTGAATTACTATAGTATTTCACAGAAATAAAGCCTAATTATAGATAAGAACTTCTCAAATAATCAATATTTCAAGCAGCAATATAATCAGAATTTGAGCAGCTTCTACAAATTTTGAGTTTCTGCATATTTATTAGTAAGTATTATAGCAATATGTCTCTTTTTCGGAAGATTTCAGAAACTATTTCTCTTTTAATGAGATTTCGCGCAATAAGAGCTTATTAACTGATGGGCATTAATCTCTAAGTACGATATTTTTCTCTTGATAATATTATCAGTGAATTCTATAACTAAATAGTTATATAGCTATCTTATCTTAATAAAATGTTTAATCCAAGGATCTAACGAATAATTTTTTTTGCTGTACAATAAAGAATTTGTTTACGACATCGTTCCGTTCTGATTTATTTAAACTATGAAATATACAGAAAAAAATATACAGAAAAAATATTTCCATTAAAAAAATTTATTATATAAAAAATTATTTTATAAGAATCTACCTTAAGCAACATAATAATATTTTAACCTCTTCCTTCTTACTCGTATTTTATACACAAATAGCAATTTAAGTATAAAATTTTAAAAATTTCTGCATTCCTGGTGTCCAAAAAACAAAAAAAAAAAAAAAAAGAAAATTAAAATACAACATTAAAGTTTTTTTTTTTATATATAGATCCAGATTAAAACTGTAATTCTTTAAAAATTACCACATAAAATAAAATAATCCTTTGGAAAGAGAAAAAAAAAAAAAACAAAGAAGAAAACAAAACAACATAAAAAATCATAAAATATAAAAGGATAAACATTATGCTGTCAAGCTATAAATACCAATATAAAAATAACTGTACATTTAATCCCCTACATTTATATACACGTTAATATTTTTATATATATACATGTATATATATAACACAATCCATATACAAATACATAATATTATGTACATGTTTATTCTTATGAATGAAATGTAATATTATGTAATAAAAATAATTTCGAGTACATAATGTATGTTTGTATGTGTGCATATGTATATATATATATTTATTTACAGTACTCTTATAGGATCTCAATGCATATATATGTGCTTATGTATTAATATATGAAGCATGAAAATATTTCCTTTTTCAAGGAAAAAATCAGAGCACATTAAGTATATGTGTATAAAATCGGAACTAACAACTCTCTGATGGTGAAACAAAGTAATCGAGTCTTACATTATGTAAGTATATGTCTATATATATATGCATGTGTTTATTTATTATATTTGTTACTGTAACACAATAATACAAACTTGTTAATTTATTACCATCATCGATTGGAAAATATTCAAAGGCTCATACAAACTTTAACGATTCTTGCTTGTTTTTTTTTTTTCTTAACCCTACTTCCTTTATTCTTCTTATTTTTTTTGTTTTGTTTAAATTACCAACTTTAAAAAAATATAAAACGAAATTACGGAAAGAAATCGAGGAAATCAAGGAAATATGAAAAAAAAATTTATAGATTTTTTTTTTTTTTTTTGTAAAATGTCGGATTTACTTTTTTAGCACAGCTACTATTATTGAGAAATATAATAAAATTGAATTGACCTCTAAAGTTATTTTTAAAATGAACCTGTAAAGTTTTATATTTTTAAGTTAAATTCATTACTTTGTATCAAATAAAATGGCCCCTTATATACTTAAATATATAACTATTATGTTAGTATGTATATATAGGAATATTATTGAAGACATTGTGTGGTATTGATTGGTCTATAAGATTTTTAATTGATTTGGAAGAAAATTGTGAATAAATTATTAAATTTCAGGGGAAAAATGTAGCGAAAGTTGGTGATTAATTGAAAATTTAATGCATATTAATTGCAATTTACATCAATATATATGTACTTTATATTACGTACATAAATCAAATTGAAATTAAGGGAATTTCTACTTAAACCAATTATTAAGCAGATTTCTTTTAGAGAAAAAAAAACCATGAGTGCTACCCAAGTACTTAACCGTCGGACAAACAGCGAAATGCCATACAGTTTGGGTTTTATCGTAAAAACCACTACCTTCCTTTTCTCTCCTAGTCTACATCCCTCGTCCTCATAACAGCTAACCACAGTGGGCGATCCTTCCAAAACATTTCTGATTGTTGTAAGGAGTTTCGCCAGGATCTCATTCATGACTACAAGCAACAGCAACGGAGAGGGAACGCCTCCCTGGGACTTCCCTCTAGTGATAAGCTTGACTGCTGCCAGTCTGGAATGTGAACAAACGGCATCTACACACCAAACTTGACTGGAGACTCGTGAATGGCTCGCAAGCTAATATTATTGAAGGCTTTCTCCAAATCCGCCACTTGAACGACCTTATGTAGTGTGGTGTCGTTGAACCTGCCCACCCTGTATGCGTGCTGTGACTGAAAACTGACTTCATCCTGTCCCGCAGCCCTAGCACCAAGACACGTTCCAAAGCTTTTAGAACAAAAGAAGTCAGAACAATCTGTTTAAAATCCTTTAGGTTCTGACAGCCAATGCCATCAACTCCCGCCACCGCATACAATGAAGTTGTCAACAGACCAGACAATCTACTTACCAGTGATTAGATATTCCAGCCTTTCCCTCTTCGTTCTTGTCGGAATTCATAACCGGCTGACCCAATTGGATAGCAACTAGAACCATAATTTGAAAAAATATAAATTAAATTACGGATAATTTAATTTCAAAATAAATTGAAAAACAACCAAACTAGACTTAGGCAATTGTTGCTCGTAGCTGCATATATGTATTTAGAAAATTTCAAGTATTTCAATTGTTCGAATCGAATGAATTATTGTCAATGTCTATCATATTATTAAAAAAGTATCTGTGTGCAACACATATTCCAACTCCTCCTAGTTGCAAACTCTAAAATTTATCAATGTACATTAAAATTTAAATATGCATACAATTTTTTTACAGTAAAAAATTAAATTTTACCTTCAAAGTTCGTATACAATATGTTTCTGATGTCAGGACAAGGGTTATAATTATAATATAACTTTAAATGACAAAAAAAGGGACAAAAAAAGAAATACTAACCTTAAACGAACATTACGACAAAATAAAACATCAACTTCAGGAATTACAATTATGTTTTGACCTTGATAATAACACAAAATAAATTTATTTAGTCTTTAAATGTACTCTTAAATTCTTTTCAAAGTAATGGCTATTTACTATGAGTAATAACACATATTTCATTCTGAAATAATCTAAGACAAAAGTATGATTCTTTGTGACTATACACATTATATTAAGTGCCATATTCAATGCTCCTGCCATTATTTTTAAAACGTGTTATGCAAATATTCTTCAATTAAAACATTCTGTGAGCACTTTAAACACACAAATATCAGGTCGAGGTCAAACAACATTATTACTTTCTAATATTTTTTTATATATTTCATTTCATTATGAATATTCCATTAAAATGTCATAAACTTGAATATAAATTATAATATTGTCGACATGAATTTTAATAATGGATCGTCTTATTAGCGTCTTTCTAAAGAATATTCCCTTTAAAAAATGCAATACGACAAAGAATAAAATTTTATTTGAAAATTTAATTTATATTTTTTTTTTTTTGAAAACGAAATTTCGAAAACGAAATATTGAAATAAGTATGCCATGTCGTATGTCGTACGACATAAACAGAGTAATAAAATAGAATTAAATAAAAATATGCAGACATTTTTTTTTGTTACTCCTTAAACAGAAAACCAAAAACAAAAATAAAATTTAAGTTGACAGGACATTATTTTGAACCAAAACATTTCTGATTCTGATAAATTGTTAACCATCACAATTAAAGTTAAATTTTATTTAAAGGGGGGGCGGGCTGCTGGGGCGGGATTTAAGATTATTTTAAAATTTCTTTATTTTACGTATGTATAAAAAAACGAAATGGGCCTTTAAATTCTTAAAATGGATTAAAGAAGAGAGGTTTTTTATCGAAAAAACAAAAGAAAATCCGAAAAATGATTAAAAAAAAAAAACATGATTGCTTTTTCAAGGATTAAAAATACAACAAGAAACAAAAATAAAAATTAAAAAGGATTCAACCGAAATTTTCTTGGTAATTTTAATGGTGTTCATTCGATTTGAATCAATAATAGAAGTGAAAAATTTTATTTTATTTAATTTTTTTTTCGTATTTTGTTCGAAATGATAAAAATTAAAATTTTTCTTAAAGCCTCTTCAGAAAACTTCTAAATGCTTTTGGGTTTTTTTTGGTTCGTCATCGATTTTTACGTGCGTGTGGTATGTTAAAATAAATATAGGCGATGATAAAGGTTATAAAATTTAAAGAAATAAAATTTTCATTAAAAAGAAATCGAACTTAAGCTCCCAGAGATAACCAATTCATTTGATTAAAATTTGCTATACTTATATCATTTGAAAATAATTTTTTAAATTACCTTAAAAACCTTACCAACATTGGCTAGTGTCGTTCATTTGACAACGCAAAAGCCGATCAAATCATATAGCTTAATATTTCCAAAAAGTCTGCATTCAACTAATAAATGAGATGGTCATATTGAAGCTAAATGAATAATCAAACTTCATTAATTACATAGTAGTTGTATATATGCATAGCAAATTAGTATTAAAACATTTAACAGGAACACGGTGATACAATGCAAAATGCATCCTTAGCGCAGACATGCAATTATTAGTTTTGCAACTATTTAATTGCTTCTTTGTATACAATATAGGTTTACATATATTCAACAGCGCCGACATGAAACTGTGTATGATCGCATGCAATTAAGCAATCAAACAATTTGTAATTTCTTACAAACTAATTATAATTTTTAGTTAACGCAATCGATTTGAATTGACGCAATAATTTATTTGTTCCGGAACGATTTTATAATTAAGCGGTAATTGCATAATTAAAATTTGCATGTCACAAATTACATAAAGATGAACATATGTCTTGTATAACAAGTAATCATATTCATTTTAAGTAATCAAACATGTTGTATGTTGAATCAAACATGAAATTGTGATGTTCAAAGTAAAACAATTGAAATAATAATGTGTTATCAATATCATTATTTGTACGTATAAAGTAAAACATGAATTTCTACGGGTCTAGTTTTTGTTTTACAAGCCCAAATCGAAATTTGTCCCCTGGTTTTAATTTTATCGTACCTCAGCATATTTTTACGGTTTGATTTCCAAATATCTTCTTATTTAGTTTTAAGGTTTGTATAGGAAGTTAATTCGGTTCTCTATGAGAATAAATTTTTCTATTCAAATTCTCTTCTCCAAATTTGAATTTTCTCTTCCGAATTTTGATCATCATATTATTATGGTCAATTGGAATTCATAAAAAATTCAATTTATAATATTTTTTTTTTCCATTAAATTCAAAACAAAACTCACCTCCCACGATTAAAAGTTTTAAGATTTTTAAAATTTAAAATATAATAAAATTTAATATCACCCAATACGTCTTATTTACGCCAATTATGTCGCCTTCGCGATAATTTCAATTTTTGTAGCAAATCTGAGATTAAACTTATACCAATTTATATATTATTCTAGGAAAAATTTCTAAATATTCTAGGCCAACTAAAACACTATCATTCTAAATTAAAAAAAAAAATTTTTAATATTCAAAAAAAAATCTAATTTTTTGGGTTAAATTCTTATACTTACTTTGTAAATTTTCACATTAATTTTCTGCTTCCACCCGTTCATTAAAATTTTTGCATATTTTCACGTTTCAAAAACAAAATAATATTGACGTATTATAAAAATCTTTGAAGGATTTTCTTTTTAACGCATGATTTGACGTAAAATCAATCATTTAACCTTTTAACACCTACATTTTCAATTTGTATGAACGACGCCTTATCGCTAATAGCATTAAAAGGAAATTTAAATTAATTTATTCGCATAAAATTTTACAAAGGGGAATAAAAGATTGCACATTGAGTGTAACGTTGTGTTTACAGAGGAAACTTTTCGATAGTTTTGAATATAGTATACAAGGATGTATAAAATGAAATTCAAAAGTTTCCGGTACATTCCAAGAATATTTTAATCAGTTTATTCCCTTTTGAAAAATTTAATTAGAAAATATTTTGAATATACCAAGTTTACGTGTAATTTATACGTATGTGGTCAAGAAATTTTCTTCTTCTTATTTTTATTTATTTTCGAAAATAAAAATTTTTCTTAAGAAATGAAATAATTGCAAAAAATATTTGCATTGTTATAAATAAGTCAAATGAAACAAAGAAAATTCGCAAAGAATTTGGGTCATCGGAAATCCTGGCAAATATTAAAATAATGACCATGTACAGTATATTTAGGACGTCAGCATTATAATGAAGTTGAAACTATAAAGAATATTTTTATTATTTCTTGTTTTTAGTAAAAATGAATTTTTCTTTTTTGGAAAATATTACGTTCTTTAGTGTTCTCAATTGAAAATGCAGTTGCAAAAGTAAATTATCAGAAGTTCTTAAGGTTGGTTAGAAAAATGTTGATTTAGCTAAATATAAATTTGGTTTAGATATGCTAGACATTTGACATTGGATTGCAAAACCTTTAGGCTGCCCCAACGTATATACATGAGACAAGTAATTTCAATATGAATTTTAAAAATTGAGAGAGAAAAAAAAATAGAACATCAGACAATTCACTAATGCCAGGAAAAGTACAGTAAAAAAAAAGAAAACGCAGATGAAATATGAAGGTGTGATAATTAATAGGCAAATTAGGCAAATATCACAGTCCGTACCATCTCAGGGATGAGGTAAATGTAAATTCAAAAGAAGAAAAGGAGAAATAGAATGGTTGTAGAAAATACCACACATTTGTCTTACGAGAGCTAGGTGCACGTGCTCAACTGCTATTGTAATACACAAGGAAGCCCCGTCCGGTAATCTGTTTGCGGCAGTTCAAGCAGCTTCAGGTCGATTATGATCAGAAACATTACAAGAGGGTTATGGTGATGTCAAGGAAAAAGTGACGATCTGCACGTGGACTGCTTACACCTAAGAGGTCTCGGAGGGTTTACTTCAGGCGCCATGTCTGTACTTAGGAGGGGATAAGAAAATTTTGCTGAAAGTCTCTTAGGAGGGGGGGTAAGAAAATTTTGCTGCTGAACTAAACTTGTAACTAAAGTACTTAACTTTTACTAAAATTAAATTATTAAATTTAATTAAATTTTTTTTTTTCATAAATTTCAAAGTTTAGAATTTAAAATATTAATTTGAAATTCTTCGTATTGAAAATGAAAATTTCAAAGAAATACCATCATTATAATAAAATATGTATGTATGTAGAGTACGTTTGTAATAAAAGCAAAAAATTCTCATCTGTGATTTCTTCTTGAGACAATGAATTTTATTATTCTTGTAACCAAAGTTTTATTATTTTTATTCTTGTATAAATTATTTAAGTATTTCAAGAGAAATAACCCTCCTCCGGATAGTATTTTTATTTTTGCAAGATTTTTATTTTTCTGGCACTACTTTCAATGGTTTATTCAAGTTCATAATAATATTATTATAAAAAATTGTCTATATTTTATTTTTATTTTTAAATAAAACATTTTATTAATTTAATTTTTAGATTAATGGTTGAGTTCTCGTTTACAGTACTGACTGCGAGAGATTATATTAGTTAAAATTGCACTGCAATAGAACTATACTAAAGTAGAGCTGCCAATAAAAATTCAATAATGTCTCTCCCCTCTCTCAATAATGAATTCTCTACTAATTGAATTTATAAGAATATAAAAGCAGAAAAAAATTTTATGCTATCGATTTGATAGAAGATCTTCTACAGTTCTACAAACTGAAAACGGAATGCTTTTTTGCAGTAAACTACAAAAACGTACTGCCATTGCAGGTCATTTTTGAAAAACGGCAATTTTTGTAAACGGGAATACAACCAATGCTCACCTAACCAATAATTTTAATAATATTATTTTGCCTTATGGATTATTAGGTCAATTTGGTATTATTCGGCAATAAGATGAAACCAATAATATTAACAACATATATATAAGATTTTATATGATTTCTTTGAATTTTGAACTTATGGATCAATCAACTTTTCAATTTAGTCCTACAATAATAAAATATTCAGACAATATTGTTATAATAAAATGTTTTTATTATAAAAATAATGAGATCATTTTATTATTCTTGTACTTTTTGGATTAATTTTTTCTTTATTATTATATATAGAAAAACAAAGATTTTCTTATAGCTCTGTTCTTTTAACATTAATTTCAATTACAGCATAAAAGAAGCAAAATAAGAAAAATTGGAAATGTTTTCAAGAACAAGCCGCCTACAGTAATAATAACAAACCTATTTTTACTTATACATACATACAAATTTATTTAATATTATTTTGGGTTTAAGGATTTTTATTATAAGAGTTGTAAAAAGAAAATTTTTAGAATAATCGCATAACAAAACAATCAAATTACAAGCCAAAAAAAATATTAAATTTGAAGCGTTTTTAACCTTTACTTAAATAAAAACAAGGACCATATATAAGAGTTTTTCAAAATATAAACATAATTTTTTTTCTCTGTGTATATTTTGATTAATACAAGATTTCCTTTCTTTTTCAAAAAAAAAAAGAAAAAAAACATAGAAAAACAATGATTGTTGTGGTTTTTGTTTTTTCAAAATTCCTTTTTGAAAATTTTTTTATTTTTGTTGTTGTTTGAGTTGTGAAAAATGAAATAAAATTCCTGGAATTTTATTATTAATAACGGGATTGTAACTAAAAGACAAAAACAAAAATTTTATAACATTATCAAAATAATAAAAATGAGAAAAAAATTGCGGACAAATTGTAGAGGTGGCCTCTTGTTTATTAAATAAAAATTTTCGTAGAGGGGGGGTGGGGGAAGCGAAAAACAGAACGCAGGAGACTTAAAATTAACGACAGTAAATTGTAGAATTAGAATTTTAACATGAATTTTACAAGTACGAATTATTTAAAGATAATCTTTTGGTTACTTATATACATTAATAAATGAATTTGTTCATTATTATTAAATAAAAAATTAATTTCCGGAGGGAATCAACAACAAAATTAGAATCAAAAATCTGTAACAAAGGAAAAATGAATATTGACACATACATATATAGTATATAGCTCGTATATTTAAGGTAAATTGTAATAAATTTCTCTCATATATGGACTCGCATTAAGTACTTGTACTGTACTATAAGTGGATCGAGTCAAACGAATAACATACTTAATAAAATTTTTAATTATATTATTGTTAATTAAGAATAACACAAATAATTTTTTCTCTAAAATGGAATGGAAAATTAAATCTTATTGATATACGCCATTGTCTGTTAATTAAATGTATTTTCACTGAACTTATAATCTCACCTGATTGCAGTTTTTCTTATCAATATTCTTAAAATCATTTAATCTGTATAGCATATTATATGTAGGGCTCTCTGAGTAACAAATGAACTTTTTATATATTATTAAGCAAGAACATTTTCTAAGAAAAATTTTTTTTTTCTTTCATACATAAAAGAATAAAATATCAATATTGTGTAAATATGTAGAATAAGGATCAATGAACCTTTTTGTAAATATATATATTATTATTCATATATAGAAAAAATCATGAAGGAAACTTGTATTATGTATAAAATGCCGTTAGGTTAATATGATAAAATGAAAAGATTATTTTTCCTTCTTTTAGAATTTTGAAAAAAAAAATTAATTAAAATACGAGTACTTGTTATTGATAGTTTATTATGTGGTGAAATAGAAGTGAATTAGATACGTTTGTGCTTAGCTTTATAAGGATAAGTGAAGTACACTATCTTGGTACATTTAGGATTTATGCATTGTGTTGGAGGGCACAGTATTTCAAGTTGTTTTTTGTAATTTTTCACGAATATAATTTGTAAGTACACTTAATAGAGTGCAAACAAATTTAAAATAAAATATACATTAGATCACTTATTTTTATAAAAAAATTCACCATATGGTGAGTAAATTAATTCATTTAATTCACTCACCATTTAGGAATTTAATTTTACATCAAACATTAATTAATTCCGCAAGAATTATTTTCCATGAAAATTCTTATTATTTTAAGGAAGTTTATTGACCTCTGTAATATAACATATCAGGGGTAAATAAGTTTAAATGTTTTATCAAAATAAAATTTTGGATGTGTTTAATTTAAAAATAACAACATTATAGGTTTGTTAACCTTGTGTTCCTTTAAGGCAATAATTTTTGTTTATATTGTTATCATGTTTAAGAACAATTAGAAATTTTTTTCTTTTGGGTACAAATTACAAGTTATTTACGATTAAATTATAATAATGTTAAATTCTTCGATTATATAAATTTTCTTAATTATAATAATTTTTATAAATAAAATAAATTGCATGTAATGAAAATATTGTACATAATATTTGTGCTTAATGGTATTTATATAGAGAAAATTTCCAATATTAGATTTCAAAAATAACAATAATTTGTGGCAAATAATTTTTCTGTTTGTTCTTTCCTTGAACTTCTTTAAACTTCTTCATATTAACCAAAAACTAATAAGAGTATTAAGAGAATGAAATATTGGAATCATTTAATTATACTATAGTGTATGCGTATGCAGCCCCGGATTTATCATACATGCAAAGTATGCATTTGCAATGGGCGATAAAAAATAGGGGCGCCATTGAAAACTTAAAAAACCCCTAAACTTAAAAAAAAAAAAAATTTTCACCCAAAAAAAGGATTCCAAGTTTTTTTTTATACATCAATTTATAGCGAAATTAACTTAATAAAATCTACCTACATGCAAACATAATATTTTGTTCCTACACATATTTTCTATTTGCACCATATAACAAAAAATGTTCATAGAATTAAAATTACTCATACATTTCTTTACTCTACACTACTCTTTCATTCTTATTTTTTATGTATTGTATATGCCTATAAACACAGAATATTATTTCACACAGTTGTATACATTCAATCGTTCATATATATAAGTGAAATCGTCTCATATAATATACATACATATATAGAAGCAATGTACGCAACAAATAAAAATATTCAGAAATACACATGTACACATAATTTATATTGTCTAATATGAATAAGATCAACACTCATGCGTACACATATAATTATCTCATAAAGCAAAATTTTTATTTTGCTGAGATTGCTCCCTATCAACACTCGCTCGTACACATATAATTATATCACAAAGCAATGTTTTTATTATGCTTAGTGATCTCCCTGGCTACACTCGTTCGTACACATTATATTTAAATTGTTTCATACATGCAAAATTTTATTTTTGCTTAGTTGTCGCCCACTCACCAAACAAACAAACACATTATTATAATGTATTACTTTTCTGTATACTATTGCATTAGTAAACAACAAGAACAAAACAAAAAAAACACAAATTAAGAATGAGAATAGAAAGAAATTAGAAAAAGAGAATGAGAGCAATATTCTTAAATGATGGAAAGCATAGCTTGATATTGAGATTGTGTATACCAATATTTTGTTTTTGTTTAACAACAAAAAATTTTGAATGAATTTCAAAATTACATGATCGTTATGAATTTCTACAACTATGTTTTGTTTTCGTTTTTGAAAAAACTGTTATCAATCACAGAATTAAATATTAATTGGTAATGTCTACTACTTATATTGAATTGAAAAAATGTTGCTTAATAATCAAGCGAATGTTAAGAATTTTTATACTGAATTGATGTAGTGTAAGTCATCCAAAAAATAAGAGTAAAATGAAATGGCGCATAATTTGCTTCACACATTTATCTCCAAAATTAAAACAGTTAAGCAAAACGACATTGTGAAATTTCAAAAAAACAAGCCTATAAATACCAGTAAATGCATTTATTTTAATAAAGTCTAAAAAATTTAATGAACAGTATAAAAGCTTGTACCAATGTTCATAAAAAGCTTAGTTTTCAAGTCATAAATTTTAGAACGAAACTTTGATTTTCCTTAAATTTTTGAATGCAAGTCGAAACTTTTTTTATACGCTGCTTCATTTCTCAGGCGATTTGTGAAATAAAAAGCTAAATTTTATTCGTAAATTTAAAATTACGAATAAAAATAAATTTTTACTTTTTTTCATATTCAAATAAGCTTTGAAAAAGTTCATGTGATATAATTTTCATAGAACCTTTTACAATAAGTTTCACTTACGTCAAAAAGTAAATTTTTTGGTTGTTAAAATCAAAAAATCAAGTTTAAGTGATTGATATAAATCTGATCATAACTTCATAAAAAAACGTACAGTTAAATAAATTACCTTGTTTTTGAATTTATAAAACAAAAAATTGAAAGTTTAGTTCCAGACTTTAATTCTATAATTCAGCACAATAAGGTTACAAGAAAGTGCTTTATGATGCACAATGTGCAATGCCTATTAAATTTTGTTCACAGTAATAAAACAGGTGAACCGTTTGAGGGGGGGGGGCGCACTTTTTAGGAACCGCTTAGGGCGACGAATACATGAGGACCGCGCCTGTGCGTATGCATGCTAGCACAATAATATATAGAAACATTCTGAACGATTATAACGAGAGCAGTGATTTGAAGTAAATTTCTTCTGAAATAAGGCAAAAAAAAATTAAGCATTTAATAATTAATTTGGGAATAACACCCAAATAATCATTAACCTTTAAATTAATTGCGGTCATTCACTTTAAAAATTTTTTAAAGGCAACAAGAGACAGTCTAAAATTAGATGAATAATTTTATTAACCTGACTCATTTTACGAGCCTAATCTAAATGTTTTTTTTATTTTATATCCTTTCATAATATTTTCATTTTATATTTATAGCTTAATCCGAACATTAAGTTTTCGGACATGGCCCATCATACCCAAATTCTAATTCGAATTTTTCGAACAGTATTCATACATACATATACTTGTAATATTTTTTATTGAATAAATGGTATGTGTGCATATTCTGTTTTCTTGTTTACATCATTTTCTTTATTTTGCAAATGATATGAAGGCAATACATAAAGTCTGAATAAGGTAATAAGGATGTCAAAATTAATAATTGCACATTTGACCCTTAAAATATCCTTTTATATGTCATTTTATTTCTGAATTTTTATTATTCTAAAAAAACAAAAACAAAAACAATGGAAATTGAAACATGAAAATTAAAAGATGAAAATGTGATGAAATAGGAAATTTTTTTTTCCTATTATTTATTTTTGGTTTTGTTGAGATTTATCTACATATATACATTTACTTTTGTACATATAAATATAGTAATAATTCCACCTAGAATTTCACAGTTCCATTGCGTATTATAATACAAAAAAACAATATAAATGTATAAGAAAATAGAGCTTATTCTTACGGACACACGTAATATACATACTTATATACCTGTGTATAAGAATATAGTGTTATATGTATGTTGCGTTATAATATAAATTTATAAAAATATACTATTAAATAAGAATACAACAAAAAAAAACAGAATATCCTCACTCATTAATCTTGCTTATCACGTTGTATTTTCATTCTTCTATAGTAGAAGTAAGTGTACTGCTACTGCCGTAAATGTAAAAAAAAAAAAAACAACAATGAATAAATTTCGCATTCAGCAGGCCAGCTAATAAAAGTGAGTAAAATTATAAAAAAATAAATGAGAAAAACAGAAAAAAAATGAGAAAAAGAGGAAGAAAATCTCGTAAATCTAGTAAATACAACGAGTATAAGAATTTTCTTTTTTTTTCTTTTCGTATATTCTTTATATTTTGAGTATAGTAGACTAGTACTCATTTTTGTTTAGATTCTCGTGTATATATAGTTCAACTCAGCACATTAAGTGTACATTACTATATATATATATATACACATGCCTAAGTATCGAATACTCAATTCATTTTTATTTTCATGTTATTTTCTCTTATCTTTCAATTTTTTCTTTCTTATGCTTTTTATGTTTTGTTCGGAATAGAAAAATGGTACAAAAAATAATCATAATAAAATAAAAATTTTCTTCTATTAAATGAGAATTTCTCACAAACTGAGCCTGGGAGGAATATGCACATGATAGAAGAAAGGAGAGGGAACAAAATGAAGTAAGATGTTATTAAGGTCTAAGGAGTGGAACCAAGAGTAAAATGAAAAACAAAAAAAAAATTATAAAATTATAATAGTATATACGGTACGGACAATGTTTAAGTATTAACCTTTATAGTACTCTCCTTTTATATAGATATTTTCAGCATGACCAAATCTCTAGCCTAAAATCTTTAAAGCTCATACAATCTTGCATACGAAATGAACTTTAGATTATGTTTGCTTACTATACGTTATACTTTTTTTTTTTTTTTGATTTATTTCTTTCATTTTGTTTGGTCTTTTTAGCTTTTTCTTTATAGTTTTTTTTTCTCATTTCTCTTAATTTGTCAGAATTTCATTCGTTCTATATAATAAAAACTTCTTTTTTGTTTTTTCTTTTGTTTGAATGGGGGATTTCCGCAAAAAAAAATATTTAATATACTTTAATAACTTTGTATATATGTAGATTATAGAAAGAACAAAAAATTTTTAGTAATTTTTTTCCCTTTAAACATTTGAACCAAAAAAAATTTCCAAGGTCAAATTAATTTTACTCTACCAAATTACTCTTATTAAAATTTTTTTACTCTTTTAATATTTTAAAAATGGTTCTCTTTTGTTTTATAAAAAAAAAATCTCTTTTAAAATTTTGTATACACGTTTCATACACGCACACACACCTATTTTTTAAATTCATTGACCTATGCAAGTGAAAGCAGTTTATTAGCTTCCTTCTTACAAAAAACAGGTAATAATTATTTTGGTGGCTAAAATTAAAGAGCAACCGAAAAACAAAATAAAAATCTTCTTAATGAGAAAGGACGATTATTATTACATAAAATAAAAGATTGTACGAGTATTTAAAAAAAAAATATTTAATTTCCATTTTGTTTGTTTTATCTTTTATTGTAGCGTGTTATTATAAAAAAGAAATCATAATATCGTATAAAGAGAGTAATTATAATAATTAAAAATTTTTTTTTTTTAAATTTTGCTCTTTTTTGAAGTGGCAGAGAGAAGGTGTACACATTTTATTTTTTAATAAATAAAAGGATAATTTACTGCAATATTTTAAATTAATATGAATGTATTTGAAAAGAGAGAGAGAGGAAGAGTGAGAGACAGGGAGAGATAGAGAGGAAAAGAATTTTATATTATTATTATTCTTATAATAATATTTATTAATTAACCTCATTGTTACCAGAAAGACTTTTATATTGCACTAGCATTGCTTCGTTCTGTTGCTTTGCAATATCACAAATATTGTTTACGGTCTTAGATTTTAAATAACGGTAAATTATAACGGTCATTTGGTTTTTTTAAAGTCTAAATATGGTACGGCTCGGTAGGGTAGAAAATGCCAACCATTACTTTTCTGGTTTTGCCAAATGCAGTTAATAGTTGAAAAATGGCATCTTTAGGGTTTTGACAAGTTATAAGATATGTAAGTTAAGAGGGAATGAAATAGGTAAAAATTTTCATCTGCCGAAATAAGTTTCTTGGTAAAATCTATATAAATTTAAAATTTCGGTTTTTTATCTTCTAGGGTATAGATTTCAAGGGTGTAGAGCTCAAGGGTGTAAAAGTTTTGTAAACGGTTTAATTTATATAATAAGCACTTTTTTTCTAAAATTGAATAGTAAAATACTGTGGCGTACTATAGAAACATCATGGTGGAGAAGGGAAGGAGATAATCGAAAAATTTGTTATATTGAGTTATTTATAAGAGTTTATAATTATATTAAACATTTGTAATTTGTAAATCAAATATGTGCTTAAAACGAAAGATGATCACCAAAACTGAATAAGCAGTTTTCGCACTAATTTCCACAAAAAATGAGAAATACAATTATTATTTATTCAATATTTTCTTTTAAAAATAGTCCGTCCAATGAATAAATAATAAATTTAAAGTTGAATAGGGTTAAAATAAATTATTTTATTTTTAGATTAAGAAAAATATTAAAATTAATTCAAACACACATACTAGCATAAAAAAGAAAACATTATAGAGGTTGTTGTACATTACTTTGTAAATTTATATAATAATATAAGGATGAAATAGAATCATATACATAAATAAATAAAATGTATAAGAAAAAGGATAAATAAACAAAAAATTTTTATTCTTTATTTTGGTATACTATATATATAGTATATCCTATGATGGTCGTGTATAAAATAAACGAAATTCAACTTTGAATTGATTTCTTTTTGCGTACTCTTTTGCAAGGCTAAAAGCTATGAATTTTAATATTCTTTTGATTTTTTTGTTTTTATATTTTTTGTACGCCTATAAAATACTACAAATATATACTAGAATATTAAGTAATGAACCTTAGAATATACAGAGTGTGGCATAATTCAATTGATTACAAAATTTTCGATCAGAATGTTTTAAAGTAAGAGCTACGCTCATAACAATAATTTGTGCTACGAAGAGTATTCAACTCTTAAAATTCTCTCTTTGAAAAAAATTATCTCTCAAAGTATTCTGGTAGAAAATATACAAGAGATTTTTTTTTAAATGGTAATTAAAAAATGGGATTTCAAAACAAAAGAGTTAAAATTTAAGACAATGATACGCTTACCATAAAATCGAAACACCCCACTCCTTTCTTATTTTTCTGAGTAATCTTGTCTTCTAAAATGCAGTAATACGATATTAATATACACAATTCAGCAATTTACACTTATTTCACACTTATTAATTCACATAGAATTACTGCTTATAAACCGTATTATTGCATCTTGAAAATCAAAACAATTTAATGTACATAATTCAGTTTATAAGTGTTGAATTGCTTAATTGTGCATTATCTAATATCGTATTATTGCATTTTGGAATTTAACGAAATTCTGATCAAGTGACCATTTTTCCAATTCATTATATATTATTTATTAACATAAAGAATTGATATGAAAATTAATTCCTAATAAAAATGCAAAATTTACACTAGACCAATATTTTAAAAAATTAAAGACTTCTTAAAATACTCAAATGGTGCAACACAAAGAGAAATAATGAAATGAACGTTACCTGTTACATATACCTCAATAAAACCAGTATTTCATTCTCTCACACTGACCTTATATATCACTCTCACGCATCTTGTACTTGTATCACTTGCCTTCTTCATTATTTTCATTTATTATTCTTCTTTTTTCGTAACACTGTTGATTGGAACACTCAAAACATACAATTTCATTATTATAAATATATATATATATACATAGACAATTTTACTCAATATAATATGTATAACAATATATTGAATTCGGTAATGATGATGATGTTATTTAAGCTGCTGCTGAGTCATAAAAAAAAAAACCTTTGATTATCTTGTCTAGGATACTTAACTTAAATAAAAACGGAAAATTGTTTACCATTTAGAAAAATTTTCATGCATACAATTTCATTAAATATGATGAGTACGTGTGTAAATGTAAAATTTTCTTATATATAGAATTCTATATATGTATATATATATATGTATACACTTACATTTTTTGTAACATTTTAAGTATAACATGGTTATACTGATTTCTTTTTTCTGAATTATGTTTGTATGTATACTGCTCATATGTAGGTACGTACCTACATTATATATGAATGTTAAAATGAAAATATTTTATGACATTTGAGACTTCATTTTCTTTTCATATATACGTACATATGTATATACCTAAATATATGTTGATTTATTTGTTTTTATATTGCAATATAAGTACATACATGCATACCTAAATATTATAGATTAAGATGGGGGAAAAAAAATGGACGACATAATTTCACGGTCGTTTTATATATATATATATAGGACAAAAAATTTTATTTTTCATTTTCTTCTTTGAAAGGATCCAAAAAAAAAAAAGAAGAAACCAAGAGCAAAATAGGTACCTACTTTAAATGAAAATGAAATAAAAGGCAAAAAAAAAATGAGAAATAAAATAGAAAAATAAATAAAATCTGTTTGATTGCATGTAAGTATAGTGAAAAACAGAATGAAAGAAAAAAAACATTATATAGAAAATGAGTGACATAAAGAATTTTTTATGAGTAGAATATTTTTTAAGGGTCATCAGGATATAGAAACAGAATAATTATGACAGATAGGTTGAATACAAACAAAAAAAGAGGATGAATGAAAAAACAAAATAGCAAAAGCAGTACGAATACTAGGAAACCAACAACAAAATAGCACTAACGAGAACAACAAAAATTTCATATTTTTGGATATAGGACGACTAACTTTTGAAGGAGAACAACAATATTAATAATAAAAAGTAAAAAGAAAGAGAAAAATAAAAACATTTTTCTCTTATTTTTATTATTTAATTTTTTTTTTTGATAAAGGATAAAAGGACGACATTATACTGTTATCATTCATAGTAATAAATTTTCAAGATTATTACTTTTTTTTTTATTTAATTATTTTATTCTTGTTTTATTTTTTTTTTTTTTTATATAAAAGGATATTACTTGTGTTTCATGGAATATTAAAATGTAGTTATGAAAAAAAAAATAATTATGTGTATAAAATAATGTGCATAAAATGTGTTTGTAATGGACAACTATAGGGTATGAAATTTGCACATTTGAATACCTTTTAAGGTATTTAAAGTTTTCTCAATAACCTTCCAGAAAACTCGAATTTTTCTATGAAAATTTAAAAAATTTTGCCGAAAAATTGAAAGTAAATTTTCGCAAGAAGTAAAAATATTCAAATATTTTTACAGTGATCCTCTCAAAACAGCGGTTATTTTTACTTTCTCTATATTTTTGACCATATTTTCGACCTATTCATATCATATTAATTTTCTATGCTTTAGAATATAGACAGAAGTAGAATTAAATTTTAAGATCTGACAACATATTTTTTATTTTCTTTATTTTAGACTGTATCTTCCTCAATCAGCACTACATTTTATCTATACACACTGTTTTCCACAAGTGTCCAAGATATTTATTAAAAATTTATTATAAATTAAGTATTAAATTTTGTAATACCTCTTAAAAACCCTTGGTATTCACTAATATTAAAGAGATGAGATATAATATTATTTACTAGGAAAAAAGTCCATATATTAATTTCAATTTTCTTGAATTCATTATTAATTTATAGTTTGAAATATGATGCCTTTAAGGTATTTCTACGAAAAAAAAAAATATGTTTGTATATGAGAATCATATTATATAAGAACATTTTAATAAGAGTAAGTTTAAAATTCAGGCATTCAATAAAATATTTTTTGTTTTTATTTGAAATCCAAATAATAAAATCTTATAAAGAAATATTTTATATTAATAATAAAAAAAAAGAATTCTGATGAATACACATATACGAGTATAGCATAATATAATTTTATTAAAACAGGAAATTTTAATGTGTATTAGTGTGTAAATATGAAATTACATGATATTTAATTGCTTTAAGATATTTTATTTATTTATATTTAAATATTTAAATGATTTATTTATTAAAAAATATATGATAAAATTTTACATAAATTTTACATTATTAAATTTAGTTATACCGTAATATTATTATGTTATATTGAACATAATATTCGTTTTAAGGATGAAAAGGATCAGAATAAATTGATTTATAGAAAATATAATTAATATTATTATATGATAGGATTAAAATAATAATAATAATAAATTTATTTATTTTCTTTGTCTTTTTATGGTTTATATTAAAATTTCAGGATATTTTTATCTAAATATTTATTTGTTAATGCATAATATTTAATATAATTCTGATTTATGCATTTTGTTAATGTATTAGTAATACAGATTTAAGTATATCTAATAAAACTAGTTCAATAATATTGATTTGTGTTATTTAAGATCTTATTATAATATAATGTATTTGTGTATAAATGAATTTCTGTAATAAAATTTTATAAATTAAATTAAAATATTGAAAAATTCTTAAAAATTCATTTAATTAAAGATATAAAATCTAAATATGGAAATAAAATTAATAATTAATATTATGCTGCAAATAAAAGGTTTGTGGTTTGTGGTATTGCACAGAATTAAATTTTAAAATCATACCATATAACACTTACCAAATTATGTTAAATTCTATTGTTAGACTTTTATTGTTTTGGTTGGTTAAAATTGCATATATTTCAAGATTTAATAAAAATAATCCTTTAAAAGATAATTGAAGGTCAATTATATATAAGAAATAAATAATTTTTAAATATGCATACATTCAAAGAGGACAAAATAGAACTTGTCACTAAAATATTTTATACAAAATAAATTGACGTGTTAGAGAACATGAAACTAAGTTAGTGGTGTCACTTGTTTCGTGATACTTATAAGTAACAGAAAACAGAACATAGTTTGCTTTTTACCAGAATGGTGAGCGACGAAGTTGAAAGCCCTTAAGCAACGGTTCAAATTTGGTAGACTTTTGTGGAACTAATGACTTATGTATGGAATCAATGAACTTCTTAAAAATAAAACACAGTAATAAGCTGTAGCAAAAATATTTTTTCGGAAATATTTGAAAAAAATTTTTTGGAAAAACTTTTACAAAAAATTCTTTCCATGTAACTTAAATCAGAAATTTTTAAATTTCAAAATTCTAAGCTGTCTCGCTGCAAGTTAGTTATTATTTATACTTCAATAGAGACACTTATAATCCTAAATATTTACTTCAATATAGAATTTAAAACTGACAGGTATAGTCTTTTAAATTAATAACAGCGAAAAAATTCAAAAAATTGCATACTTTTAGGGTGTTCTCTTTTTCTCCTTGAAGAAAATCTTATATGTACAAGTTCCATGTTGGAAAGTAAAAAAATTTTTTTTAATAAACTTTAATTTTTAGTACTCCAGAAATATATTGGTATAAAAACAAGTGCAAGCCTACTCAATTTTAAGATAATTCTGTTGAAATTCGTATAACAGTTTATTCTAATTTCGAAGAAATTAGGATAAATTCAGGATAACAGGATAAATTATCATTTTCATAATTTTATCAAATTGTTATTTAAGGGTCATTCACCTTTTTCACCTGATTTGTAATTCAAAATGTGTTTAAAATTTCTGTTTTATAACAGTTATATTGATCTTAACAAATTTGAACAGTTCCATTCAATTATTTGACTTGAGTTTTGTATATTGACGTCAATTTTATTCCTGAAATATCCTGGAAAAATTTCCAAAATTATTATGTATAATAAAAAATCATTAAATGTCAAAACATTTATATATATATATATTTTTATTTGAATTAAACTGTACATATTCTTTTTTATTTTCATTTTTTTTCTTCATTTTTTTTTTTTATTCTTTGACTTAGTATACTAATTGTCTTTATTCACAAGATTTTTCCTTAAGAAGTTTTTTTTTTTTTGCATTTTTTTTTGTTTTTTTTTTGTATAATTAACTTAAATTTAAATATATGTATATTTATATATTTGTATATAGAAATATTTATATACATGTATATTTTATATATATAAGAATTTTTTTTTTTTACTATTATTTTATACAAATTGGAATTTTATGTATAACACTTTTTTTTTCCAGTTACATTTTCAGTAATTTTTTTTTTTTATTGAAGCCTTTATTCTTAAACTGATTTTTTTTTGTTTTTCTGCATTTAAATTTATTATTTATTTATTTATTATATAATATAGTTGTTCTTGTTTACTATAAATAACAAAATCCATTATTCTTAACTTAAAATCCTTTTTATATTTTTGAGCCGTTATCGTTTTTCTTGTGTAATTTTCTTTTTGTTTTATTTGTTTTCATTCTTTCTTTTTTTTAATTTTACTATTACATGATCGATAATTTGTCTATATAATAATAAATTTTGTGATATTATCTAACAGGTGTATATATTATTATATAATTATTTTTATTTATTTTTATATTATATTTAATTATGTAAATATATGCATATGTACATATTATGTTTTTTTTTTTTTTGTCTTTTAATTATATAATAAATGAATATATGTATATATATAAATAATATTAAATCCAAAAATGTGGTCAATGTTGTGATGTAACTTTATAGTGACCTGAAACATAGAGAGAGAGAGAGAGAGAAAGAGAAAGAGAGAGAGAAAAATTATTATATTTTGTTGTTTTCAAAATGAGGTTAAAAAAAAATATTTATTATAATAAATTATAAAAGTAAACAGTTTAACAATGATTAATAATGGTTATTTTATTATTTTATCGGGATTTTCAGGATTGTTTTATCTCAAGGATATTATATATAATAAGGATTATCTCACATTACAAAATATTACATGATATTCGTGTGAAAGGTAAGTAGAAATAGTGTTGCTTCTTTAATTTGTACTACTAAATGTGTTGCATACTATTAGTAAAGTTTAAAATTATTACAGGTGGCTCTTGTAATTAAATTTTTTGTACGGGCCAAATTCATATTTTTTCCATATACAAAGAAATAATCAAGCAATCTCCTTGAATTTAAATACTACAATTGAGGATGTTGAAAAAATGAAATTTAGGGTAGTTGAGAATGTTAGGGCTCGTGAACCGAATTTTCACATAAGATCATGTGATAATTGAGTATATGCAGTGCTAAGTAAAAAATGACAGCTAGTTGGAAATTCTTTTTGCACAGAATATTTTCTTCGCCAGATATTAAATTAATTGTATCTCGAAATTTTCAATAATTTACAATATTAATGTTTGAAAATTAATATTGAAATAGTATTAATGCTCAAACAGAATCTCTTATAGTACCTAACTAATTCTCCAAAATAGGAGAAGTTTTGAAATATGCTAGTAGGCAGTAAACATAAAAACATGTCTAGGCTTTTTACAACATCTGGTTTCATACAATATAACAAACTCAAATTTGTTCTATTGTTCTTTACAATTTGCCTTCATAAGCTAGCTAGTAAGGTAGTTTTTCATATTTCGGTCAATTGCTCTTTATCTTCATTTCTAAATGTATTTCCAATTGTTATTTGTCACCTGTTCATTACCTGCATGCATATACTATATTTCATATTAATTGAAATACTCAATAGAAATTTGTAAAATGTTTCAATAGTAAATTTTTCCCTTTAAGTTCTTTAAATTTTTGTAAACATGTTATACTTGTTTGTTAGTGTAAAATTTTCAGAATTCCTTCAAGAGAAAATATTTGTTTTGTATATTTGAGGATATATAGAACTCTATATAAAATTCTAATAAAAATTATTATTTATTTTAAAGCTGTAAATAGAAGAATAAGAAAAGAAAGTCCTTTTAAATTTTTACATTCATAATTTATGAATATTTTGAAAAGATGATAAGGATAAGTTAAATTTTCACTTTTAATTTAATCAAAGTAAATATTAGCATTACTAGATTAATTTTTGTTGTTGTTGTTGTTGTAGTTTTTAACTTAGAAACCAATTTTCCATATTTCCTAGCTATATTTTACTTTGTAATAATTTTTTTTTTCCTTATGGTTTTTTTTCTATAATGTTGATTCTCTTTTTAATTTAATATCCTTATAGAATTTTCATTATTTTAACTTTATCCAGTTTTCCATTTTCTCTTTCACATTTTTTTTTTTTCAATTTTTTTTATGTTTCTATTTTTTGTTTCTTTTATTTTTAGTTCTTAAGAAAAATTTTTTTAATACAAAATCTACGATTGTTTCTTTTTTGGTTGCTTTTTGTAGTTATGTGCACGGTTTAAATTCTAAATGGAGCCCGAGGCAAATATACGCGAATTTCTTTGAATAAAAATTTAGTTGTTTATACAATAATAAACTATGTATATAGTATATATTATATAAAATGTAAATATATAATTGTATTATGTTGTTTTTTTAATAGAAGTATAAGAATTTAGCTTAGTATACATACAGTATTGTACTTTAATACATGGCTCTGCTAATATCAGATTCAATATAATTCTTCAGACTTTTTTTTTTCCGGATGATAACTAGAGTAAAAATAAGTTTCAATTTTGTTATTATATTCCCGATTAGAGGTACACAATTAAATATATGAAAGGGAAAATTTTGTTACGTCACTAAATTCGAGATTCGTTACAATTAATTTGTTACAAGTAATTCGAGTGACTTAACAATTCATTTTACTAGAATATTCAATTATTTAATGAAATATTGAACAGTTTATGTTCTATGTTTTATTTTTTAAGTTAAGATATCTTCAAAAATTGACATCAGATATCATGGTGCAATTTAAACAATAAAATTTTTTAACATTTTTAATTAGGTGCACCAGGAAAATCATACTAAAAATTGTGTTACGTATAGATTGTAGTAAAATAGTTTTAAATGATGTTGTTACAATTAAAAAAAACACAAATCTTTCTTAAAGCTATTAATTTTTGGTTTAAAAGAAATCAATGCCAAAAAACTTTTAATTGAAATGCGAGTAATCTGCGAATCATCCGACAATGATTCGAACGAATGATTTGCGTCCGACTCAGAACATGTAAGTGTTATTGACAATTAAAGAAAAATTAAAATGAAAATAATTTTTGCATTTAATAGATGACATGGATTCAATACCCTATAATATGAAAACGTTCTATAATAGTTGATTTTCTGTTCATGAACAAGTTTTATAATTGGCAGCCAATTTGGAAGGTAGGTGAAGGAAAGCCATTTTCTAAGCTCTAAAACATATTTTTTTGTATTTTATTTGAAATTGTAATGACATCATGCGCTTAATTAAAGGGTTAATTTAAAGCAGTCATATTCAAGAAGGATTAAACCGAGAAGATTTCATTCCCTAAGATTAATTAATGGAGAAACAGTCGAGAAAATTCCACAAATATACATGATTTAATTTCTTTCTTTATCTACTCTTGAATATTCGTGCCTTTTTTTCATCTAATTTTTTTTTTCCTTTTAAATTTAAGATAAGTAGAATTATTCGCTCCCTCGTCATTACCAAAAAAAAAAATTGCCATTCTTTTGAACTCATGTTTTCTGTGTACTTCTTACTTTTTTGCTTCGTTCCAAAAGAAAAATTTCTTATTTTCATTTTTTTTTTTTGGAAAAAGTCAATACAGTAGATAAAAGTATGTATGTAGTACTCATATAGAGAATATA
Organism: Condylostylus longicornis; assembly: GCF_029603195.1. Lineage (NCBI taxonomy): Eukaryota > Metazoa > Arthropoda > Insecta > Diptera > Dolichopodidae > Condylostylus > Condylostylus longicornis. Next base: position 545,604 of record NW_026578052.1, on the reverse strand, counting down.
ACAACAAAAAAAAAAAAAGAGAAAAAAAATCTTTTAAATTATAAGATAATCACTTTAAGCATCGCTAACTTTAAGTTTAGAGAAAATTTCCCATTCTCTTTTGGAATGAAACAAAAGAAAAAAAAACAAGAAATTTTTTTTTTTTTTAAACTTAGAAGTATTAACTTTGATCCTTGATAATTTTCATTTTTTTTTTCTATAAATATAAATAAGCATACAATATTTATAAGTATGTACGTGTGTGTGTGTATGTAGCTACAGTCTCTGAGAAAAATGAACAAAATAAGATTTTCTTTTATCTCTTAGTGTTTATATAGATAATTGTACATTTTTTCTCATATACTGCAGATTATTCGTTCTTTTCGATATCTCATTAGTATTTAAGCGCAATGATATGGAGTAGTAGAAGTATTTCTTTCTTAAAAGTCATTGATCCTGTTTACATTAAGAAGTTTTCATGAGAGTTTAATTAGTAAAATTATTTTTCATATACGCAAACACTAGAAAGAATAAAAATCTTATGGAAATGAATATTTTGCTGTCGGGCAAATGTTATTAACAGAAAGAGTAAATAATTTCTGTTTATGTGAATATGAGTTTAAAATTTGGTATTAGATGGAGGTCTTAAGGGCATGATATCGAATATTTATGTAAAATTTTTTGTTTTTTTATCACAATGGAATAATTTTTTTTTTAAATTACTATAGATATTTTAATGTTTAAAATTTTTGTGTGTGTTTTTAACCCATTCCATGAACATTGAAATTCAGTTTGTTTGTGAATCATATATAGTAACCTCGAGACTGTTCCTTATTCACTAGTGTGTACTGATCTATGACTATGGACTTTAACAATAGAATTAACTACCAGTGGATTTTACCATTTCATCATTTTTTAAAAATATAATTAAACAATTTCCATGAAATAATATTGTGTGGTTTGGCAGTTGGGCAGCATGGTGAACAAACAAGTTTTTCATGAAAGTAAAGGGCTGACAAATGAAACTTTATTTGTGAATGGTTTTAAATTTTCCTATAATTTTCTTATAAGGAAGAATATAATTAACTGAATTTAACTTGAATTCCAAAACTAATATTTGACTTCTGTTAACCAACAGTATTAACTAATATTTGTTTCATGAAAATCGGGCTCTAGATACTTAATCTTTGCTAAAAATTGAAATTACATTATTCAAGGTATATTTACTATAAAATTTTCAAAAACGTGTACTGGAAACAGTTTCAAGAATACGTGGAAATTTGGAAATATAAAGCAGGAAATCGATAATAGCTGGTATGGGTAATAAGCTGGTCATACCAAAATTTACGTTTGTCCACACCAAACTAATATTTGTAAATTATAATATTGAGACCAAGAGGTTATTGCAAATTTAATTTTTTTCCAATTTATTCAAAGATCTTGTTGCTTGAAGAAAATACTCGAGTCAATTAATTTAACACAATTAGGGGGACTTTAAACTACAACATTTAATGAACTAGTTTAAATTAGTTAAAAATTATTTTTAAATATTCTAAACGTTAAAATTAAAATTATATAAATAAATTTTATTGGAAATAATTTTCATTTTGAATTAATAAGAAACAAACAAGAAAAATTTTAAAACACTTTATTTTTTTTTTTTTCTTCCTTAATAAGCTTTTCCCTAAAAGAAGAAAAACACAAAAAAATTGCGAGCAATACAAAATCATAACGATGATGAAAATGTGCAAAAAATTTGTAAGAAACAAGAAGAAAATTAGCAGAAAAAAAAGATGGTATAGGGTAAAAAAAACACAACTGAGAAAAAATGAAAAAATCTAGGATGGTGTAAGAAGTTTAAGGAAGGAAATGAAACAAAAAACAAGAAAACATTATAATAAGCAAAAGAAATGAGATGATTTTTTGGGGTAAGTATAACTAAGTAAGTAAGACCCAGTTAAAGGTGTTAAGCTTATTGTTTACTTAAAAACACATGAACATTTTTTTGTTTCGTCTTATTTTTTTTTTTTGCTCCTCGCCTTATATATACGAAGAGAGTATAATTCGACAACAACAATAGCAACAACAACAACAATAATAATGGAAGCTAAAAAAATTAACATCAGGTGATGTTTTGATTTTTTAAGATGTTAAGTAAATGTACTTAAGTGAAATTGTCGTATATTAAACACAAAAAACAACAACAAAAAAAATAAGAGCGAAGGGAAAAATTTATAGAAGAGAATAAAATGGAAGTGAAATGTATAACAAATTCATTGTTCATTAATATTAAGCATATTGTATAACAGGTAAATATTTAAGTGTGTGTTTTTATATACAAAATAGGTGAAGTATAAAAAATATTTTATAACCCAGTTAAAACTACACCCTTAGGGTATTTAAATGGGAAAAATACACACACACACACACAAAATACAATTAATATCAAAGTCTCATTAGTATTTTATGTGTAATTATAAAAAATAGAACAATTTTCTATATTATAAGTTTATTGGAAACAAAGGTAAAAAAACAAAAAATAAGGAAAAAAATCGAAGAAAACAATAATAAAATTTACCTTTGTTAAATGTACCGAGAAAAAAACTTTTTATTTTTTAAATTATTCGTAGCTCTTTCAAAAACAAAAATATTAAAATTTTGTAATTAAAATTCTAAGAATTTGTACGAAAAAGTTGAAAATGTTTTCGAAAATTTTTATTAAAATATTTTTCTTTTTTTTTTGCTATAATTATTTTATTCATTTCCGTGTGTATGTTTATTTGTATGTGTAAGATACATCACTTTTTTAGAAATTTTAAAAAAAAAAGAGGAAAAAGTAGAATAAAACAAGTAAAAAAAGGATGAATTTTAAAAAATTGTATACTTTTCTGGAAAATAATTTTCAATTCGAAAAATTTGAATAAAATGCGAAAATTTTTAAAAAAATTTCAAAATTTTCGAAAATCAACAAAATTTTTTTAAAATTATTATTAAATGTTTTTCGTTATAAAATTATAAATTTAATTAAATTGAGAGGATTTCCCAATTAAATTCCTTGAAAAAAACTTAAATTGCACTAAAGAAAATTTGTATTAAGAAAATTGTCCCAAAAAAATATATTGCAATTTCCTTAATAAGTTTCTTACGCCTTGGATTACAAAAATTTCAAATTTGATTAATTGGGTATTAATTTTTGCTTAACTATTATTGTAATGCCTATGTACTGTTATGTAAACTGTATTGCAATTGATTTAATTAAAAATTTTCTTTGACTAATGGTATTCAAATGAAATTTTGCATACTTTTGGGGGGTTATATACTAATATGATTAGTGATTTTAATATTCATAAATAAATTTTATTAAATTTAAAATTAAAAATTACCTTCTTCTACCCGTTCTTCCCCTACGTAATGATGCTCTTCTCTTTCTTCGTAATTTTCGATAGGAGAAACTTTGCGGTGATATTGTATAGTCTTCGTCAAATTCCATTTCATTTTTTATTAAATTTTGTAAATTTAATTGGCAGTCCTGTAATTATTTGTTTTTTTTTTTTTGTTTTTTACAAAAATTTTATTTATATATTTCATTTGGAATATGAAAAATAATATATTTGTAATTTAATTGAATAGTTTTTACCTCTAATGTTCTAAAGTGCCATCGAATATCTGTTGATACTGATGATATTATTGTACGATCTCCTCTGCATATTCTTAATTCTGGCCAACATTGGCATTTTTTATTTGTTATTTCACATCCTGGTTCTAATAATATTGTCTGATCATTTGTACAATTAAGATATGTTTGTGACAAAAATGGAAGCTCTATAGAGGCAAGAGAAAAACAAAAAAGAAAATGAAAAAATTAATAATGTTAATTGAAAAATTTCGCATTTTGGAAAAAATTTAATTAAAATTAATATTTTATGTAAAAATGCATTTATTTATTGGTGATTATTAAAATTTTATTTTATTTTAGAAATTTTAGATATTTAGACATGACCCTCTTAACATGTCTGTAATGTGAACAGCACTTAAGTAGCATTTAAATTATTCAAGTAAATTTTTAAAATTCTTTTGGAATTCGAACAGGGAGTTGCAATTCTAATTAAAAATCAAAAAGCAACCATCGTTGAATTTCAATATTTCATTATTAGTTTAATTTTTATTTTGTGTTCTCAAAACTTTATCATTCACAATTATTTAAATAAAAAAATCAAAATACAAAACAACAAAAAATTTATTTCCCTGAAAAAATCCTGAATTATTTTTAACGGAGCGGATAAAATATTTTCAATTTTTCCATGTACTTCTAAAACAAAATCTACTTAAAAACCTTTTAAAGGACATTCTCAAGATAATCATTCTAAACATTATAAATTTTTTCAGATAAAATATGAAAATATTTATAACAAGAAAAAAGTAAAAAGCAGGAATACCACTTATACCTGTCTAACACAGTTGGTTATACACAAAAGAATGAAAAAAAAATATAAAATAAAAAATATATAAAAATTAAAATTCGCTGATTTCCGCGAGTTTTCTCCTCTTTTGGGAATTTTTGCCTAATGGATTTTCGTATTCCTTCTATTTTTTTTTTATTATTATTGTATTATAACAAGTTTTCTATTTGTTTTTGTAATTTTTTATGTTGTACCTACACAAAATCCCTAAAAAAATATTCATAATATGGGATTATTTTGAATTTTTAGAATGTGTTCCATTTTCTCTTACCATGACTGTCAAGAAAAGTATATACACTTAATTGTGATAAATAAAAAATTATAAGTAGAACAAGTAATGATTATGGAAATTTGAAGTTGTCCGAATGGGGCTGTTATTTTGCATTAAAAATTGCAAGGAAGCATTATAATTTAAGGCGTCGACCCACTCTTGTTATATTTAAATATTTAAATAAAAAAATACTTTACTTATTTATGTAAGTAGTATAATGTAACAAACAATTTATATTTGTGTTACTTTATATCATTTGAGACTTATAAATTTGTAAAATATCAACGGCAGAATGAAATAGGTTATTTTCAGGAAAATTGCATACTTTCAGGGACTGACTTAAACCACCTAAAAATATGCAATTTTATAGTAGTTTGAACACATTTTGTTATGGTCACAAAATATTCCAAAAAAAAATTCAATAATATCGTGTACTTTGAGCTAGTTTTAAAATTTGCGACAGGAGCGGTCGGTACTTGTATAGAAGGTACCCCGTAAAAAAATTAATATACGCAATAAAATTTATGAAAAACTTGAATTGACCATGATATTAAAAAATTTCCTGAATTAATATACTGTTATTCAATAATGATGCATTGAATACATATGAGAAGTCAAAAACTTGAAATATTTTTCATTCAAAATTTCTTTGTTGTATCACAAAAAAAAAGAACCTATTAAATCGGCTGATTTTGCATTTATAATTTGAGTTTCATACACACTTTTCATATAATATAAAATCCAGAAGCAAAAAAAAATATAACAATAGAAAAACCAGGAATTTGAATGCTTTATAAAAAAATACATTCAATTGCGTAAATCTTATGGCGGATAAACATGAACGAAAAAAAAAACAGAGAGCCGCGTCATAAAAGTTTATTTTTATAAATAAAAACAGAACCGCTATAAGATGAGGGAAGAAAACTTTAAAAAAAATTTCATTGAAAAAAAAAAAAATAACGACATTTTCCTGGGGACATTTTAACAATATTTTAGCTTTTGGGTGTATTTTTATAGCAATGAAACTCTTTAAATCCATTAAATATGACGTTGTATTTTAAAATAATTTTTTGGTTTATGTTTCAACTTTATAACATTTTTTTTTTGTGTTGTTGTTTTGATCTGGTAACTTTTAAAGGACAAAAAAATACTCGTACACGTGCAAAATGTTATTTTTTTTTTTATGGGCGGATTTAAAAATATCAACTGTAAATTTTTGTGTATAACCTGTTAAAAATTTTTTTTTTTTTGTTTTTGTTTTTTGTTTTTTGAAATGTAATAATCTTTTATGTATTTAGGCCTTAATTTTAAATTAAAAGTGGTATGATGTTCATTGCATTTCAGTTTCATTTATAATTTTTCAATTTTCCGTGCTTTGTCTTACAATAGAGCAATGCCAATTTGCAAAATTAACGGGTTACAAAAGCAAGCAAATTTATAATCACGCTACAAAGGGAGTATTGCTTATGGAAGCACCTTATTATGGAGTTAAGAGAACAAATCTTATGAATGGACACAAGCATATCAAAACTTAATCATCATATTTTCAAAATACAAAATCCTTATGCGTTAAAACACCAAGTCCTTATAAACAAAATTTAAAACAAAAATTTGGTTTTTCTTTTTTTCATTTTAGCTGTAAATTATGTATGGTTTATTGTTATGTGTATACAACATATAATATATATTTAAATTTTTAATGTTATGCAAATATACATATACATAATATAATTTAAAATTCTTGTCTAAATAGAAATTATGCTATGATTAAAGGAAATTTCGCAGACAGCATTTTTCCATGCATATTATTAACATTATTATGACTGACTTATACAGACAAAGAAATCTTATATATAATTTATGTTTAGAATACAAACATAATAATTCTAAATTCTAATAATGAAAATGTGTAAACAAGAACATCTCATGTTCATTTCTGAGTGTCTATTAAAATATGATAAATTTTTTGAATTCTAAGACTAAATATGTGAAAAGGATATTTTATGTTATATACAAATTCAAATATGGCAATGTGGGATTCTTCTCAAATTTTTAAATTTAGTTTTTAAAAAATTGCATTCAATTTAATGAATTAATTTTGAAAAGCAGAAACACGTTTTTAAAGAAGCAAATCTATAAAGTTAAGACCCAATGAACATTTTTAAATTAACCATATTTTATTCAAAATATAAATGGTGCCTTTTCCGACAATTTGAAAGCCAGTAACTCATATTAAACCCATACTTCGGAATTGTTCTATTTGGATGGATTCCTCACTATTTTACTACATCATGTTAAATACTTTTGTAGACACTATATTATTAAAAATCCCTTAAGATTATTAAAATTTTATGTAAGAAAAACAACAAAAATGGGTCATTTTATCATTGAAATTAAATATGAATTTTTTAAATTTGTAAAATTTTTAAAAAAGGACTTTATTAATTTAAGAAAATAACAAAAAAAATTAAAAAAATTACAATAATTTTCAGACCTCTATTCAAATGACACAACCTCTTTATTTTAACATAATAAATTTTATTCGCAAATAATCTCCATCTGTCTTCATATTTTATAAACTAAAAAGAAAAATTTGAAAACAAAAAAAAAAACACATTTTCCATTTTCGAAAATAAATATTTTTTTTTTTAACTTCATTTAAATAAATCAGGTAAAAATGAAAAACAGAAAATGGTTAAAAATGAAAAAAAAAAGTTGTCTTGACCCACTCTAGGATATTTGTTTTGTGTTTTCTAGATTTTTGTTTTCTTGTTTTTCTTATTAAAGCAGAAAAATACCATAAGTCCTCGAAATTTCAATTTATTTAATTTATTTTTTTTTTTTAAAATATAAAAAAAAAATAAATTTCTTTTCATCTAAGACATCATGTGGCTTTTTTCTGGTAAGTGTTGAACGGTGGAGAGGGTAGAGAGAGGCGAAATAGCCTTCTGACCAGAATATTAATATTTATTGTATGTCTAGATGATATTTGCATATAAAAATGTAATTTTATAGAATTTGAAATTTCATTAAAAACCAAACAAACTGGCACAAATAATTTGCATTCTAGGAGTGACAAAATTCAAAAAAAAATGTTGAGAAATATAAAAAAGTTTTCTTGCAAATTTTCAATTTCCATTCAATCCATTCAGTTTTATAGAATTGAATACTTAAAAAATTTTCTTCTTCATTAATAATATTATTAGACCATGCATTAAGAACTTACACACAGTTGTATTAAATTTCTGAATGTAGAGTTCATTCATAATTATACTCCACACTTCATACTCCATTTACTTGCTAATACAAAGAAGAATGTAAAAATGAACCATTTAGCATAGACATGAACCGTTTTAACTCATCGTGTTGTAATTACAGGACGGAATATTTTGAAGAACTTGAATTTTATTTTAATTTCGGAATTATTTTTGAACATAGACAACAACCACTTTAGTTCATCGTATCGTCATTATAGAATCAAATAATTTGATGTCCTGAATTTTATTTTAATTTTAAAAGTATTTTTATTGAAATGTTAAAAAAAAAATATTCTTCAAGAATTAATTTTTACAATTAGCTGCTAAAGTAAATATTCTATAGACGAATATTCCTTAAATTATAATCGTAATTCGAGAAGTAAAATAAATAAATTTTGTTCTAATGCATATTATAGTTTCAATAGGTCATAATATGAGTTTAATGTATTACAAAGTGGAATGGAATTTTAGTAGGTCAACAATAATGAATGCATTTTTATAAATTCGGAATTTTTTTTTTTATTAGCTTTTATAGCCATTTAGATTTTAATTTTTTTGTAAAAAACATTCTGCTTTAAATCTTATAAATGCATTCCAACATTTTGAATTAAATGTGCATATATACAAAACTAATAACAAAAATTTTTTTTTTCTGCTTTATGAACTTACTTTACACTAAATTTCTTTCCAGGTCCCCTACAGACAAGTAATACTAACTCATACATAATATAAGGGGTGTATAAAGAAAAAATACAAAAGCAAATCGTATAAAATAAAATATCCTACAAGGACATTTCACACACGCTCCATAAATTTAACAACGAAGTCAATTTCAATTTCTGCAAACCATCCATTTTATTTTTTTGCTGTTTTTTTTTATTTTGTTTTGTTCATATTATTTTCTATTCAGGTTTTTGCACCTTGTTTGTAAGTACGTTTTATACAAGTTATTCATTTATAAAAACCTTAAAAATTTTAAGAGAAAAATAAATTAATATGAAAAGAGCATAGCATAGAGAGTAAAAAAAAAGAGCGATTAAAATGAAATTTTTTTCACGTTTTCGAGAATTGTTAAAAATGCATTAATTAATAAAATGTTTTGTTGGAGTAATGATTGAAGAACCCTGTTGATGTGGAGGAGGGCATTTAATTTGATAGTTTAAATATTGCAAATAAGAACAAATTCGCGCTGTTATGAACATAATCAGGTCAATGTTTATTGAAATGTTGCCAAATTTGCACCAGTTGAGTGCAAATAACTACCCATTGGTAGTATAAAGATTTTCATATGGTTATTTTTTATAATTGTCCGATACTGGCTGGTAGTCTTAACAAGCTGTTGTAATTCCTTAAGAGAATATATATAATAGGAACTGGTGCAATGTAGACGATGAATATGATGGCTACAATTAGTCAATTGTTGCTAAAGCAAACGTAGAGCAGCGATATGTCCTTTATGAGTTTATAAATCAATTTAAGTCCTACTCTATTGAAAACTTTGATCACGTTAAAATGAAATTAATACCAACACAAAAACAAATTAAACGGAAACTTGAATATTTTTTGAATTTTAAATTTTGTTTTAGTTAAAATTGAAGTTATTTAATTTAAGCTCAAATCAAGGATATGTGAACGAATAAGAATTGCTCACATTCTTTCTTGGGAAAATTTATGAAGTAGAATGAATAAAATAGAATTCTTTAACGTTAAAAATAATTTTTTTATTTATTGAAAATTCTAGGAACAACGCAAAATATTCAGCGAATTTTCAGAAAGAAAAATAAAAAATGCTTAAAAGGAAAAATCACAATAAAAAAAAAGGAAAAGAAACGTGAAAAACCTGAATACCAAATGTCTGCATTCCAAAGCTAGTACATTAAAAATATTGACTACTGTATGGTATTCAACCATATGAATTTTTAAGAAATGAGAAAATAAAATGCTTTTTAGTCAGTATTTTGCCATATAGGTGTTTTTTATCCAAAATTTTAACAGGTGTGAAAATTTCTAAAAAAAAACAAAAATTCTTCACGTTTATTAATTTTTCATTTTTTCCACTTTTAAATTTTTTTTTTGGATTTCCTTTTGCGTGTTTGTGTTTTTTCTTTTAGTTGCAAACAATACTTCAAACACTGTACTCGTAGATTCCATATTGAACTTACATACAAAAGCAAATGGAGTGAATTAAAAAACAGCGTTTCCTTTTTTTTTTTTTGCATATTATCATTTCAAGAATTCTAAGTAAAGTTCAAACTAATGTTAGAAATTATTTATGTAAAAGGAAAACACTGCAAGGTTGAATTCAGTAAATTTGTAACCTTAAATTTAAGGCACGTGTATGCAGTTGAATAAATGCAGACGGATGTACATGCGATATAAAATACTATCTTAACGTAATCCCCTCATATTCATCCATTAGCATGGAATGAATAAGTATAGATTTTGCTTCGCAATTAGAATAAAAATTTATTTGAAAATTTATATGAAATTTTGAAGTTCGGTGGAAATTCTAAGATTTTTTAAAAAAATTGTATAAGTTAATGAATTCACCAGTTTACCATTAGTTGAAATTATTCATCATCTATATGCAAAACAGAAAATATGAAGAATAAACTATGCATATATAAATTTCACAAATACAAATTTAGTAGATCCATCACATTTAAATTTTGTGCTATACAGTATCAATCCAAAACACAGGAAAATATATAGGAATGACTTTGGATGTCAAGCTCAGATGGGGTTTATGCTTATGCCAATAAGAAAAAAACAGAATTATATAAGAAAAATATAGCGAATTATTGGTTCCTCAGTCTAAACAAAATTTTCCGGAGCAAGATCCTTCATAATATGGTATAGGTGCTCCTAGGTATGTACGCAATAATAACATTAATAGGGATATGAGTGTCCCCGAAGTAGATAAGTGAACAAATAAGGATCTACTAAACTTCCAATTATTTGAATCTTTACTAAAACACCTATTTTTTGTATAGAGCAGCTTTTGAATAATTTAAACCTCTAATTTAATTTTCAACACTAAAATAAAAAAAATTGTTTTCAATTAAGTTTTGATTTCACTGTCATTATAAAAATGATGAATTTTTCATTGTTAATTCAAAATTTTAAAGAAATTATCATCTGCAGATATAAGTTCATCGTCCCACAAATACCATGTAGAAAATGAATTCATTTCTATGTTATTTTCTTACCAATTCCAATTGCTTTCTTATTATTCTTTGCTTTCATTGAATAGAAATTGCAGCTTTTATTTTATACTTCATAATTAGTTGGTTTCAGTATAGAATTCAAAGGAATACTTGAGTCAAAATTTAAAAATACGCTAAATTAAAAATAAAACAAATTCTTGACTTATAAAAGATTCATTTTTACATAATCACCTGGGTTGAAGTGGTTTCAATGAATCTCTTCCTTAAAAACAAAAGAGGGGGAAAAAATATTGTAGGCTATTGAATATCTACTCTACTGTTAAACACCCTAGAAAATTATGTTTATTTCAAATATTATTCATTATTGCCTTCTAATCTCTACTATACTAACTTTTAAACACAATATTAGGTATTTTATCCTTGATGATGGTCGTATATCTTAAGAAATAATATTTTATTCAACAAAATATATAATTTAAAATTTTTTTTTTCTTTCTTTTAAGAAAAAAATTCTTTTGTTTTTAAATCAGTCCTAATTTATGTTCCATTCATTTCTGTAAGTGCTTATAAAAAATATAAAACTTATGATTTTTCATAGCATAAAATTGTTTTTCTCTTATTTTAGAATTCTAATCACCCTTTCTAACTCCCTTCGTTGAAACATTTTAAGTGTTTTCATAACCCTCTTTTATTTCTAATATTATTGTGATTTCACAGTTATTGTCAACTAGTAATTCGAGTATATAACAACTTTTTTACATTAAAAACTAATTATTTCTAAAACAAAAGATTTTAATTTGAATTAAATTCTTAGAGGGAATTAGGAGTGATAGCATAAAATAGGAGGGATAAGTGCGGGGTTGATGATCTTTTGGTTTCATGTCTCATCTGGAAAGTGGAGGGTTTAATTATCATTTGGTTTCAGGCCTCATCTGAAGACGTATTCCGAGACTCCCTGACTCTACCTAGCACCTTGACTTTATCACGACATGGTAGATAATGCCGTAGAAGTAATTGTCAAAAGTGCGCATAAATAAATGAATTATTTTACAAATCAATTTCTTTAAAATGCTGCAAAAGTAGACAACTCAAACTTAAGGTCCTTTAAGCCAATAGAATAGTGTAAGGCGGTCGTATTAAAGTTTTGAAAGGCATACAACTCCCTTTGGTAGTTTTATTGTAGTAGTAGAAATATTAGGGATAAAATAGGATGATGTACTATAAATGTTTTTCATACAAATTCGAATTATTCTGCTCTCCATAATATTTTTTCTAGTTGCATATTTCAAAACATGTACGAGTATAGGGTAACAATACTCCGAATTCCTTATAGTTTTTACAACAATAGACATTGGAAGACATTCCTATAATATATAATTTTCTTTATGCTTAGGGGCTGATATTTTCCATGTTATTCATGTATAAAAACCGTGAATATTTCACTTTTATCTTCTCATATATTATTTTTGACTATATAAGAAAAAAAAGGTTTTTAAATATAGAAAAAGGAGAATTAAGCGTTATAAAAAAAAATGATTCGAGTTTCCGGTTTAGTTGTTTAGGGAATGAAATGAAAAATAGTAAAATAAAATAAGAAACAAATTCCCAACATATTAGGTAAGGAAAAAATAGGTGAAGTGCTTTTTCTTGTAGTTTTCATTAAAATAATAATTATTACTAACATTTCACATTTTAAAAATAGAAGAAAAAAGGAAGAAAATTTTCAAAGAGAAAAAAAAACGGAACAGGAAAACTTTTCATATCCTATGGCTGTACTTATTTTCCCATTCATTATTTCCCCTTTTACATGATTATATAATATGTAGGTGCCCCTAAACCTTACATAAAATAAATATATTATTTATTCCGTAATATGAGAGAAAAAAGAATTAAACTTGTTTTTAATGAGTAACATTGTTTAGTAAAATAATAATATGTTTTGCTACATTCATTCGTATGTTAAGTATGAACTGCATATAATATATAGTCTTCTCTGCATAATTTTCAAAAATGGCAGAAATGTAGAGCATATTAGTATTTTTTCATGTTCTCTCTTAAAGAGAGAACTACAAAATTAGAAAGATTCAATGGAAATGAGACATAATCAAGTATAATATAAGAGAGATGAGGACGACATTTTGTGGTAGTGATAACTAGAAGAAGACGGCGAATTCCAAGAACTAGGTTACGAAAAGACCCATTGGCAACGTTCCACAATACATTAGATCCCCCTAAAACCACCCGACCACTTAAATTAATCCCAACCGATTTCCAATAGATAACCACAACCAGATATTTCATTCTCCCCCACATCAGAAAAAGCACATAGCGCAAGTCTTTCACTGCCCCGAAATCACGACAACCCCGGAAAATATCCGATGATGCGATATCCACTCTCCTCGATCTGTCAAATTTCTGTCAACTCAACAGCCACCTTCAAAATAATCAATTCATTGCATATTTTATTACCCACCGCAATAGAATGGCCCGGAGCACAAGTTCGATACAGTCATTCGACAAGTTCGATAAAGCACCCGTAAAGCGTCCGTACACCGTCTCACTAAATACAACTTAGTAATACAAAAATGCTATAAACTCGAATTGTCTGCCTACTAAAGATTGCCATCTATTTACTACCAAGCGAGCTCTTTTCGCATGTCATTTTCGTGGTTCCGGCCAGTTCAAGTATCTTAGGCTGAAACACACTGCCAAGAAAATAAATAACAGTAACAAATTAATAAATAACCCAATGAATAATAATAACAGCAATAAAGAAGAAATAATAAGATAAAACAACCCTCTAAAAATTACGCTTCTTTTTGTCTTGACTTCTTATTTTTGCCGGTTCGTTTGACTTTTTTTACTAGACTTATTAATTATAGTAGGTGCTTTCTACTTTCTAAACTACATATAGCTGGACGGAAGGTTAAGTACATACTATACTACGCTTACAGCTCTTTTTATGCGACGGTTTAAAAATTTTTAATTTATTTCATCTCATATTATGAATTGGTATGTACACCCCTGTTGGGGTGTACACCCCTACCCATAGCATAACTTTTAGAAATTTCACAGCTGCACATACATAGTTTTGATTATATTATTATTTCATAAAAATTTTACAAGAGTATGGTGTTATAAAATTTTATTACAGGATAATAATTTATTAAAAAGATTGTTATAAAAATGGAAAGAAAACCAAAAAAAAAAATTATTGCAGGCAAAATAAATAAAATTAAAATTAAATTTAATAAAATTATTATTAATGTAGGTAATGAAGATTTTTAAATAAAAAAATTGTGTGTTGTATTTTTTAAGTGCTAAGAAAAATTATGTAGAAAATTTTTCATTTCTTCTTTTTCTTTTGCTTATATTTTCTCTTAAACTAATTCATTTCTCTATTTATTTTATGTGAAAGGAAAAACTAAACTTATTTTAAGTTTTATACAAAAAAAAAATTTTCTATTTTCCTTTTTTTTTTCTTATATTTTTCCTGTTTTATGTGCTAAAGGATAATCTTAATGTAATTGGAAAAAAACACAATTTTTTTAAATTAAGTTTGTATAGTGAATCAGAATTTTTTAGTTGAAAAATAATAGGAAACTTAAGTGGAAAACTTATTTAAATGAATAATTAATAAAAACAGAAAAATTTAAAGAAAGGGAACAAGTATATGCTATAGTATTACGTAATAGAGTTTTGTACGTGTATATGATAAAGTGGGTAAATTGTAAAAGAAGTTAATTCTTAAAGGTAATAAAGAAAATAATTACTTAATTTGCATTTCAAATGTTTTATACATAAATTTTATTTTAAACTAAAATTTAAATAAATATAGTTAAAGTAATTGGAAAATTTTTATATATAGAATTTTAATGAATTTATTTACATGAATTTAATTATACTACATGAGCACTATGAGCTGATTAAACGCAGACAATTCTGTTATAATTTTATTATTTTTGTATATTTTTAAGCTTTATAATAGTGTGCAAGCATATTATGATCACTCTTTGTTAAAAACGGCTAATATGTCGTATTTTCTTATGAAATTTATTGTTAAATTTCTCACTAATTGCAAACCGAAGCGGATAAGTGTCTGAAATGGATCAAAACTTAATTGAAGTATTTTAATGACGCATAAGACTAGTAGTAAAAATTTCTTATAATTTAGATTTCTACAATTCTAACAATTTAAAAATATATAGTTAAAATTTCTAACATTTTCATCTTGATAACAATCTTGTATAAAATTCTAACACTACTTTCCAAATATTTCCAATTAAACACATGAATCAAATACATACAAGGTATTTTTAGAGTTCTTTAAGAAAAAATCCAAATAAATTAAAATTAAAGATTAAAAATATTATTTCTCGCTCCTACTCTTTCAAATTTTTCGAGGCTAAAACTAAATTTCTCTATACAAAATGTGAAAAAGTAATCAGATAAAACCAAAAGAATTTGATTAAAAACGAAGAAATAAATAATGTGTTTTTCTTCTTTTCTCAACATTTAGATGTCTGGCAAGTATCTACATACTATGAAGTAAAACTTTCACTCTAGAATGAAAAATGAAGGTACAGGATTTTTTTTTACAAATTTCAAAAAAAGTTTTTCTTTTACTTACTCGTATTTTTATTTGCTCAATTTGTTTTTTTTTTTTTTTTGTAGATGCAGACAATACAAGATACCATATATATAAATTATTTTACCTCAGTCAATGCTATCATTAAAAAATTTCAACTTAATGCAATCATGCCAACATATACATATATACTCACTTATTTATACTTATGATACATCAGTCTCTTTATTTAAAAACAAAATGGAAAAAAAAAATATGGTAGACATTAGAATAATAAATTAAAATACTGATATTATTAAACTCAACATTCAAATGTACATATTTATAGCTTATAAGTATGGAATATTTTATATTCATATGTGATTAGGATGTGCAATACAGGCCCATAGGGCATTAAAAAATATTTGTATAATTAAATTTAGAACACATTTAGCCCCAAGTCAGGCGAATCAAGAAAATTACAATATTAGTCGCAGTGGATCAAAAATGGCCCAAATAAAATAGTTAAGAATGAAATGCTGGAAATAGAAAAACAAAAAATAAAGTGTGTACACGGAAATCTTTCTTAAAGTAGATAATAATTTTTTTGGTTTAACCGAAATTATATTTACGTTTATAGTTAAAAAATGTTAATTAATTAGTCACATATAGATTCAATATCCAATAACATACGGACGTGTCGGTATAGCCTCTAAAGTTCTTCCATTCACGAAACGTTTTTGCAGCTGAAAGAAAATTACTTATAGATAGATTGAGTGGAGGGCACGTTCGAAACTTTGTAATATATTTTTTAATTTCAATTTAAAATGTTGTTAATCCCATACACCTAGTTAAAGGTTAATTGTAACTATTAATTAAGATGGAGGTACAATTTATTTGTTTAGTAACACGTTTTTTTGAGTGAATTAATTTTAATATTTAATTATGGTTTTTTTAACTCATCATCATCATCATCATTGTTGGCTCAGCGATCCATATTGAATCTTGGCCTCCTTTAAAAGATTTCTCCACTCATCTCTGTTTGCGGCGATTGATCTCCAATTCCTCCGATTTAAATTTTCAGCAATTTTTTCGATATTATCTAGCCAACGTAGTTTTGGCCTACCAACATTTCTCTTTCCTTCTGGACCATATTTAAATATTTTGTTTGTTGCTTTATCTTGGTCCATTCTTGATACATGGCCAGCCCACTTTAATTGTTGAATTTTAATACGGCTACTTAATTTTGACTCTTTTAAAACGTTATAACATTCTTCATTGGTTCTTAGGCGTATTGAACCATCTTCCTCTATTCTTGGCCCCAAAATCCGTCTGATTATTTTTCTTTCAAATACGTCAAGTTTGTTTTCATCACTCCTTTTCAGAGTCCAAGTCTCAGCACCATATATAAGAACTGGCACAATTAACGTTTTGTATAGTTGGATCTTTGAGTTTTGACTTAATAAGTTCGATCCCATAATTTTATATAAAGAGGCGTATGCCTTGTTTGCTGCTTTCAATCGTTCATTTATTTCTTCGGTGCAGTCGTTTGATATATTGATAATCGACCCAAGATATTTGAAACGATTGACCCTTTCAAAACTATGCTCATTGAGAACGATTATTTGGTCATTAGTAGTGTGCTGGTTACTCATGTACTTTGTTTTGCTTGCATTTATAACTAATCCAAATTGCCTTGCTGATTCTTCAAAACTTTTGAAATTTTCTTTTAATGTGTTGATGTTTCGAGCAATAAGGTCCACGTCGTCGGCGAAAGCCAAAATTTTTTTAACTACTAGTGTTAATATAGCTAGTATAAGTACATAATAATCTTCTTAAACAATATTAAATTTTTTTAAATAAAAACATATAAAATTTAATAATTTTCTTCAAAAATATTAAATTTTTATTTAAAAATACAAAATTTAATTAAATTTTTATTCCAGTTTAATTTTGTTTTTCTTGTATTTTTTTCTCTCTTTAAAAATTTTCTCAAGGAATTTTTAATTTTTTTTATGTATATCCTTCGAATTGATTCTGATGGAATAAAAGGCTTAACAAGATTTTCCTTTTAATTAATAAATAATTTTCATTTTTTCTCTTTTATACCCGGTATTTACAAAATATACTTTATGAATATTTAAATAAAATATTTCGAATATTATTTCTATTTTCTTTCCAGTTCAATTTATAATAAAAAAAATCTATAGAAGAAAATTATTTTATTATAAAATAATGTTGTTAACAAGGCTAATCATAATCATTAATATTATTTAGAAATTGTAATAGCACGAGGATGAATAAAGAAAATGAGAAAAAAATATATTAATAAATAATTTATTTAAATAAAATATTGATTGATTCTGTATATTTTGTTGGAAAAGAATTCAAAAGTTCAAGAGAAATTAGCAGGCAATCAACGTTGTAATTAACAATTAGAATTCTTCAAAATTTTCCAATTGTTCAAGTTTAAAATTCAAGAATATTATACTATTATTTGAGGACATGTAAGAATATTTTGGATCAATCGAAGTTATACCAAATTTATTTCTTTCAATTTAAAATTTTTCATTGATTTCTTGCTTGGAATGTGTTCCTTTTCTTCAAAAATGTACAACAACTTTTTATAATTAAAATTTCTTTAAGGCAAACATAAAATTTTTCAGAGAATCATTTTGCTTTATTCCGTCAGCTCATCCTGTTTAATCTATCATTTTTGCAAATCTTATTTTAAAAATCTTTTGAATTTTTAATTATATTTTACATTCCCATGTGTTCGGAATAAACGTCAGGCCTGTTGAGCGACGGATAATGTTATGTTTAAAAATTTAATGGTTTGCAGAAATCCCCTCTAATTAGGCTATAGAGTATAGAGCCCGGGAAAAAATTAAAAATTGAAACGCTAAATTTTATAATTTTCAATTTAAATTTTTGCATGTTACACCTATTAGTGAATAAAATTTTTCTCTGATATAAACTTTCTTAAGAACGCTGATACACCAAAATTACAATGCTGGCACAGGTATATAGTTATGTTGTTCCTTAACCTTATGTAACGTAAATTACAATTTTACATACGCAAACATAACTACAATTCCAATATCCTTCTACCACAAGTAATCGTACTCGTAAACACTAAAAATAATATTTCAACGTAAATTTTATATGAGATACCTACTTGTATATGATGGCATATAAATTTTAAATGGAACAAAATTATTGGGATTAAATTTTTATATTTTTATAAGCTGCACTTAATTTTTATGTAAACAACCAAAAGCAAGATAATAACATGTAGTAACTATGTGGGTAGGAAATTTTTTTGATATCATAAAATATTTTTGATATATTTTATTTTTAAGGATAATAATGTATTTTATTATTGTAGCTTATTTCTTCTACGATTGTTGAATTTGAATGTGATATATAGATATTGAAATTGCATATGTAATTTTAAGTGAGTATAATTACGGCTCCAAATGGACTGTCACCTCCTAATCTTGGTAATTTCAGAGAATATAAAAGTAATTGAAATAATTAAAGTTGTGTCCGTGACATCGTTATACGTCAGCTAACAACATGTGTCTCAAGTCAAGGTGAAACAGCATATGTGAAGCCATAAGAGGGAGTTTAGTTGTGAATAAGCGAAATCTGGATACCACATGGCCTTCAGTTTAGATAAGCCTTTCCAAGGCATAGGAAGCTTTGCCATCTATGCGTTATATATATAAAATACATGCAAAAAATATATCTGCCTAGTATAAAATTTAAAATGGGGGTGCATTGATATCGTATCACCCATTTTCTAGACAGCAGACACATATTGTTTGACTGTTTTGCTCTGGCCATCAGGAAATACAGATGGGGTGGAGTTCTTACTAAAAAAAACAAAAAACAACTCATTTTGTTGATTATTCTTGTGATTTTGTTTTTAATTTCTTCCAATTTTCTGCTTCTTAGAAAGTCATTAAAAACATTTTAACGCAGTGTCGAAAAATATTCAATAATTTTTGTGTTGCTATACGTAGTAAAAATAAAAATTGTATTGAAAATTTTAACATGCAATCTTTTCGTTAAATATTTTTTCACTTCAAAAAAAAAGTACGAAAAAAACCAAAAAAAAAATTTTATTCAGAATTGATTGCATATTCTTACAGTTTTTAACATTTTACAAAATTGTTATAAATTAAAATGAATTTTAGTCAAATGTTTGCAGCAATTTTGAAGTTAACCTTTACATTTTGAAGTAACCTTTACATTCAATATGTATAACTACATATTTCTACTATATATAAAAAAAACTTGTACCCTAACATTGTACAAGAGGGGTGCACCATATCGCTCACAGTTGGCTGCTTGGTATACGCTCAATAGATTATTGCGCTCTCCCGTAAGCATTTGTGCGTTCGGAATTATTTCGCATAAATTCTTAATGCCTTTGTGTACTCGTATTCCATGTCAAACTGAAAAATTATTCTGATACTTAAAGACCAGGGTATTTCCAATTTGCACAGAGTAATATAAAACCTGCACAATTCATTTATTGCTATTTTTAGAACTGCTATTCCTTGTCAAATCAGAATATACAATACTTTGCTCGATTTGCTTATTCTTTTTGTTTTTAACATCCATTGGATATTCTTAATAAACCATTATGTATTTTTCTTTTATTCAGTAGCTTTTTCTCTCTAATTTGTCTACCATTTTGTTTTTATCTCATTCAATTTTATCATCACTATTATCATCATGATTTTTAAATAAACTTTAAAAAGAAAAAGAAATGGAACTAAAAAAAAAATTCATTTTTATTTTTTTAATGAATGAATGAATAAATGACGAGCTGCAAAATAAAACAATCATAAAATGGAGAGGTACAGAAATACGAAGGCAACAAAAATAAATAATTCTCATACCACAAAAGTTCAATTCAATAGAAGAATTTCAGAAGCTTAAAAAAAATTGAAAAGAAAAGAATATTTTTTTTTTTAATTTTATCATTTTATCGTTGTATTCTCCTTTTTTCTTTCTCTACTCCATGTGACACAATTTTGATCTAGTATACGTCCCATGTTGGGTGTTTAAGTAGAAATAAAAGTAGAATTAAAATTTTCACCTATGATGGTAGCGTTACTCCAATTCTCCAATACTTCCCATTCCTTAAATTCATTTTTTGTTTTTTTTTAGTTTGTTTTGAAAAAAGTTTAAATATTATTTGTCCACCTGGTTCCATACATCATATATAGGAGGTATTCTCAGAAATCCATATTTTTTTCATGTAAGTAACATTATGAATATGTATATGGAATATTATAAATGTGAATAAATAATGTAAAAACGTTTAAATAAATATACAAGAGGGAATTTTTATTATGTGCAATGCTTTACTAGTAAAAAATTGTTTGGTTAACTTAAGTTGAAACGCGAGAAAAAAAAAATTAAATGTCATTTTAAAAGGACTACAATGGTTTCGATAAAAAAAAACTTTTAGATAGGAAAATATTTCAAATGAGTTCTTTATTGAGTCGCAATTATATAAGGTGGAGAACTCATATGCTTTATTTCGCACAGATTCACTGCTACATTTCCATTTGTTACCATTTTTATTTATAAATGTGTCGTATGCTCTTAGTTATCCCAGACAAAAACAATTCCTACTAAAATAAATGTAAATTTATTACCAAATTTAGTCGAACAATTCCGGGCATAGTCAAATAGTCCGGGCATGGTTCAAATTTTTTGCATATTTTGACATAAAATACTTGATATTCTCATTTTATGAAAATAATATCTTATAGTTGATATGGTAACATTTTACTTGCAAAACTATCAAATTTAAATGTAATTCATAATTTTCTTCTAGAACTTTCATAAATACTGAATATTCAAGCTGCACATTGTTTTTACTATATTATTTTATATCTTCCTTTCCTTTTTTGCAGTCAGAGTAAAATATATAAATTTCTATTTAAATTTTCTATTTTTGGTTCTGTTTCTTAAAGTTTGGTACAAGAAAAATAGCAATTTTTTTTTTTCGTTGTTGAATTAGAAGGTGAAAACTTAATATTGACGGTATAGTTTCAATTTTCTACTTGAATAGATTTTCCGGGTAAAAAATAATGTATAAGCTATGAAAAAAAAAAAAGGAAAAAATTAAATTGGTTTATTTCTTACTCTAGAAGGATTTCTTCTTCTTGCAAATTGAAGGAACAATAAGGAAAAATTCATTTGAGTGAAAATATATGCAGGAAAAAGAATTTTATACTTCATAAATGGTGCATAAATTGGGAACATGCTAAATTTGATAATCTACAGGAATCATTTACAAAAATGTCTAGTTATTTCTGATCCGGAAACTCAAATGTTATAAGTTTAAAATTCGTATTATCGGAAAAATTAAAGCAGAAGTGTATACGAAGTAGGTTTTTTTATATAAAAGGACGTTTGAAAGCAATGCCTTAAGATAATTAATAGCTAAAATAATTTTCAACATACCCAATCATTAAAAATAAAAGCGTGTAATAATAGATTTTTGAAATTGGCAAAAGTTTGTAACTGCACAAAGCAGCAAACTGCAGCTTAAAGTCTTGATAAGGTGGACTGCAGCCTTAAAGTCTTGATAACGTTCCACCATTTATAAAATTTTTCCCTGTCCAAATGTAAAAATCACTACTGAAAGATGCGGTGCTCTCATTTTTTTTTCCTTCTCGCTCCTAGGAGGAGCATAGGGCTAGTGCATGACATTATAGAATATGTCATGCTCCAGATTCATTGCGTCATAGAATTTTAACTAGGTAGGTGACTAGCCTGCCGTAGTAGTGACTGGCAGTGCTTCTATTAAACCATTAAAATCCATTAAGGAGTCTTGCTCTTGTCCATTTTATTTACAACCCGCCACTCTTTCTATGGTTGAATGACTTTCTAAGGTCGTCTAATCATTATGTTCCATTTTAACGTACCACAAAATGATTCATATTTAAAAAATCTATCTATCTCCCTCTCTTAAGAGTAGCTGTCTTTATATAACTGTTTCGACAGTATTTCATTTCACTGTAAGTCTTCTGTAAAATCTACCTAATCCTTTTTTTCCAGATATTAGGACTTTAGGGCACTTACTGCTACGTAGAAACTTTAATAAATATTGAAAATTGTACCGATATTTGAATAATTAATTTTAATTTATAATCGAAAGATTATCAATGAATAATAAAAACAAAAACAGCTACACAAACGACAAAATATTCATAACAAAGGACTAATTATTTCCGAATTTAAAATAATTCCATTTTATTTTTTGAATAATATTATTTCATATACAATTACAAGGTAAAGGTCAAATGCTCTGACACCTTCTATATACAAAAATTTTCATATTAAATAATTGTTTTTTAATTGATTAAAAAAAAAACAAATTTTTTCAAATAAAAAATACAATACTAATTTAAACTGTTGCATGTACAATGAATGTTATTGTTCACGGAAACAAAATAATATTTATTTATTATAAAACAATAACATTTTATGTCATGAATTTCCTACACATATACTCGTATTCAAAAACGAAAATTTTAAAATTAAATGCATACTATTAATTTTAAAGGGCATAAGTATAGCATTTTTACGTAATACTTGTATAGTGATGGTAGAGTACCTAAATAATATTTTCCTTTTAAATTTCCTGAAATTATATTAAAAAAATATTTTACATACGTAAATGATATCGTATATACATACGTCATATATGGGTTACGTATAAAAGGAGCTTAGTAAATCATTAAAAATTTTCCATAAATTTTCATAATACTTTTGAAAATTTCTCATAATTAAAATTTTAAATTTTTAATGTTTCCTAAAAATACTCGTATACTTTCTTTTTCATACAGAATTTCTAAGTTTTTGTTGTAAATCTATACATGTATGAGATAGAATGGCAAAGAAAATTGTATAACACAATAAAACAACAACAAATATTACCCGCTCCCCCCGAAAAAACTACATAAAAAATAATGTGTTAAACTAAACAAATAAATAAATAATATACAACA
This sequence comes from Condylostylus longicornis, assembly GCF_029603195.1. Classification (NCBI taxonomy): domain Eukaryota; kingdom Metazoa; phylum Arthropoda; class Insecta; order Diptera; family Dolichopodidae; genus Condylostylus; species Condylostylus longicornis. The sequence goes on along the minus strand of NW_026578052.1, from coordinate 521,861 downwards.
TTACATACAAAAAAAAAATTTATGTTTTTTATGTTATTTATGTTAGTTCATAATATAAACTTGTTGTAATGTTGTAATATTGTATAAATTTACATATTACATAAATATATGTATGTATGTATATATGTACAGAGAAAATTGAATATTTACACATGAATACTTTAATGATAGTGTGGGCTTTAAAAATATATTTCTAGGCTAAGTTTTGTATAGAAATAAAATGTAAGTACTTATTTTTATTACATATGTATTTAGGGGGTAGAATTATCTATTAGCATATAATATACATATAATAATATAAGAAAATAAAAATTCACTTGTAAAAAACACTTGCACAATTTTCATTTATTCAAAAAATGTATATGCAATATACACGGAACACTGGCCGTTGGGGAAGAATGCGCGGCTAAGCCAAAATTGCCTTTCAACGCAATGTGTCGCAGCTGCCGTGAAATGGAGAACAGGGAGACCATTTTTCAAAATCTCTGTGAGTGTCCGACTATGGGCGGGACCAAACTGGTTTTTTGACGGCGCTGTGCGAGATGTCGAGGACTAGAATCGGGGATTTAAATCGATTCCTTAAAAGAGCCGGAAAATTTAAATAGATTTAAATCTATTTTTTGTTTAAGCGCATGAGAAAATTCATACAATAAATGTGGAAAATTCAAATGGAAACCCAAATTTATAAAAATACTGGACAAATTTTAACGAAAATAACTAAATGGTTTAACAAAATATTTCAACATAAAAAAAATTTTATACATTCTAGCATAATATAAATCATTGAAACCATCATAATAAATAATATACATATATTTAACAAAATATTACGAAAAATTCTCGAGAAAAAAAAAAATAATTTTCTTCTGTGACACACTTTTAAATTTCACATAAAGTATGATCCTTTTTTTTTTTTAAATAGAAAAACATTTAGTTATGTAAATATTTTTTTTTGCTCATTTTTTTATTTTTATGTTGTATAGCAAAATGTTTTCTATTTTAGTAAATCATTGGTTAAAAAGTATAACACAATATTATCACATACATATATGTGAAGATATACTGTTATACATTATAACAGCATCCATATTATTGTATTTATAGTATCTATATATGTATCATTTGCAATTTTATGTAGGTACCATATAAATAAAATAAGTTTTCATGCAATATACAATGCACATAAATAATAATAATATGGAATATGTGCTTGTGTAATAGTGATTACGATGATCTTTTTAAAAAAAAAATACAAAAAAAAAAAAAGTTAAGAGAAAAACGACCTTGAGCACATACGTGATATAATTTTCAATATACTTACATCAGTACATATACAAACTATATGTATACATATATTATAAATAATAATATTGTTGTCAAGTTGAAATAGTTTTTCATTGTCGAAAAAATAAATCTATATATTTATTTTAATTTAACCCGTTGTTTACTGAAAACTATTGTTGATTCTTCTAATTTTGAACCGGTTCAAAATTACTATTAAATGTAAGAAATAGCTTTCCAGACCTGGCTAGTTGATTGGTGATTTCCATAAATCGACTATTAAATTGTCATTGTTATATATACGGTCTTTATATACCATCTTAAAGAAAATATTTTAACATAGTATTCCGAGTAGAATCCTTTATGCACCAATAGATGTCTCTATATTCAGCCCAAATTTTTTAAAAATAATATATTTTATATTCACTAAATCCGTATGAAGGAAGTTCCTTAAGAGGAAGTAATATTTATTTAATCTATATAAGAAAAAACATCCATCATGGTTTCTAACAGCTTCATAGTAAATGCCTCTAAAGAGATCGTTTGGATCTAGTCCTATAGAATGTCTGCTAATTCGATGAAAGGCCGCTTACAGCTTTACTGCAACGGCAGTACTCAATAATTCTGCTATTATACGACTTTTGAAAGAACACAAATAAATTGGGAATTTATGTTTTTGTTTGGCAATTGTTAAATTTCTCAAGAATTGTGAATTTTTTGAAACATTTAGTATTTTATATTTTTTCTTTATGAATGGTAATGCTAAGAATTAACCAACATCTTTGTTTTTTTTTTTCACTGTTAGACTAGTTGCTATATTTATGATATACACTTTCCATATTATTTTGTAATATTTGCTGTTTTTATTATGGTTAAGTGCACATTTTATTGCAAATGTGTTGTAATTTTTCAGTTTTTTTTTTTTGCACATTTAAGCTCCGACGACGAATCAACTCAAGGACCATTAACAAAAAGCGTAAATTCGAAACAAAAAAAAAAAAAAAAATAATATGTGTCATAAATTAAAGAAAAAAAATCAGTCATAATATTTGTATATGACAACAAAGTTCTACATACATATATAGATTTTTGTGCGAAAACACATCCATATGACATATAGTATGATTATATAGTTGCAAAAAAGAAAACTACACACACGCGAGAGCAGGATAAGTGCTACTCGTATTAACTGTGACATTTTTATTAAATGGAATTTTTAAAAAAAATGTCATCTACAAGTTTGTTTAAAAAATTCTATATTAAAATATGGAACTTTAATTTTTTTTTATTAATATTTTTTTAAACTTCAAAACGAATGAATAAAGAATTAATTAAATTGAGCGCTGTCGAATTTTCGATAAATTCATTATATTATTTTTAAGCTAAATAATGCCCCGAAAGGATCTAAAAATATATTAGGGTATTTGGATTTGAAATGTTTTCGCATTAACATTCACTCAGTGGGTTTTCCTCATTTAAACTTGAATTATAACTTCAATGTGATTTAAAATAAATTTTTAGAGTACATAATTACGTACCATTACTCGCATGATTTTCACTAAAATTACAAAGAATTATATTTTATTTATAAAAATGTAAAAATATAGCTCAAATCTTAATTTTGATGAAAATTCGGTATGACAAGATTATTTCAATGTCTTATATTACCTACGGTATAGTTATTATACGATATAATAAAAATAAAATTTAAAATTCAAAACTTTCATTTTTTTAATTTTGTATTTTTTCTTTTCCAGTAACCTTCCATTTGGATTAATCTTAAAATATAAAAATGTAATTTTATATTTTTGGAATAATCCTACTTAAAACAGAATTTCCACGAACTAACGGTAAAATGACCACGATTTTATGTTGATGCGTAGGCCATCCATTTGAAACAGGACAACATAATGGAGATTTTTTTTTCAATTAAATATTTTTTAGGAGTTTTTTTTTTCATATTCTTTCAATTAATTATCTGTGCACTTAAAAATTAATGAAAATCAGTTTTTAAGTTGAGAAAAATATTTTTTTTTATTCATTTTTATTACTTTAATTTTTAAATTACTTGAAATTTTTTCGCTCGTATTTATTTGTTATTCAGTTTAAAAGCAATTAATATTTAGATGTCCAAAACAAGTACAGGAGTCAAAAATAAAAATAGAATTAAAAAAAAAACAATGCATAAGAATAAAAAGTTAAGGAAGGGATAATTTTTAATTTCGCTTTCGGCTTTATGTAACTGCGTATTTTTTTATCTAAACGTATAACAATGTCATCTGATATTGAACCTGATTCTTTAAGATGAAAAAATAAGTTCATGAAAATGATCTTACAAAACAGAATTTATCCCTCAGCGAAATGTTAAAATAATTTTACCTACGAAAATTTGTAAAGGTTTTTATTTTAAATTTTTAAAAAATTAAATAAAATTAAATATTGTTTTCTATATAGAAAATTACATATTGTGTTTGGGTGTGCAACAAGCTTTCCCATTTTCAACTTTGAATTTAAATAACTTTAAACAACAGAAGGACGCTGCTGCAAATTAAATATTTTATTATTTAATAATTTCTGGCATATAGCCAAATAGCTTTAGAAAGGCAGCTCCCTGAACAACTTCCTCAATCACATCCAATTTAAATAGGATTCCGGCATTTACTACCATAAATCATTTATGAAAATTTGTTGAGCTTAGCTCAGTTAGTTTTTGAGTTGTCGTTGCGACGAACGGACAAACAAACACGGTAAGACAAATTACCATCCGTACGGGAACGGGTATAAAAAAAACCAAGAACTAAAATTAACTAAACAAGGTTATGTAAATTAAAATAAAGTAGCAATATTCAAGTATTTCGGGTTTAAATGTTGAATTAAATTTTATGATTTGTATAACAAAAAGTAAACAAAAGATAAAAATAAATACTATTCCTTTATATTTACTCAACATATCGTTCATCAACTCTATTCTCAGTTATCAAACATTAAGGAATTTTTGATAATTACTGACTCCGCTATAAAGGTTAATTCCTAATTGTATTGAAGTTGAACACTGTGTTTTTACGACTACTGTGTAACAAGTTTCAGTTCCTGTTCCAGTTTCGTACCAACATTGTTGAGGTATTAATCCCTTGGTTACAAAGTTCGTGAATATAAAATTATATTTTTTTCGAGCCAATTGCAGTAGAAAAGTCCTTTTATAGCCCTATTTATTGTATTGTTTGAAGCATCGTAACAGTTTTGATAGTTTTACCTCATATTTTGATTTCATAATTTTTGTGACAATAAAATATAAAATTAAACATGGGTATGTTAATGTTTTCCAGAATATATTTTTTAATAATCGATGGCAATTTAAACTTACATTTAATATTTGGCGTCGAGACATATGATTTTTTCTTAATGAAATAATAAAATAAATTCTAAGACAAACCACAAAAACTTACTTATACTTTAAAATTATTTCACGCAATTAATATTTTATCAAAAATTTATAATAGCAAGCAATATAATAAAATAAGATATGAGCCACTTAAAGCCCACCTTAAAAAATCCTTCAAGTATTAAAAATTTTTACGAAATTTTATTCTATAATAAAATATTGCGTTCTTTTACTAAAAAATAATATGAAAGAAAAACATAAATTTTGTATTTTATTTCAATAAAATTGTTAAAATAAAATTTTAGAAAATAAAATTGTCTAAAAATATGTTGTCCACTTTAAAAATAAAAAGCCAAATTTTTATTTTTATTATCCTTGTAAAAGGATATTTTACTAAATCCTATATAGAATATATTGGAATTCGATTGAAAATTGATCAGAGAGCCATATTTGGTACGAAGCTACCTGATTGCTATATTATTATAAAAAATCATTTGATTATTTCTCTCTTTCTCCTATTCTCTTCCTCTTTCCTTTTCGAATTTCAAATAAAAATCTTTCGACTTCCAAATAGAATTTTTTCTCCTGTTTTTTTGCTATCTAGCAGTTCCTAAAAAAAATTTGAAATCGAAATCAAATAAAATAAATAGATACGTTCATATTGAGGAATCAAAGAAATAAAAAGGATAATAGTTTAAGATATAAATAGCAAAGGAAAAGATTAACATTATATTGATCACACATGAGATGTATATGTATATCCACACTTGTACATCTTATACACACATTCGTTTGATTTTTATTACCGTACATTTCTTCTTTTGTAATACATTTTATTTGGTAGAAGGTGAGAATAAAATAAGTACAACTATACAAAAAATATTTTGAGTTTTCTTAGATATTTTGAGTTATATCAGGAATTTATTTTATTTATATAGAAAAAGGTGTTCAATATCAAATTCAAAGAAAATATTGTATAAATAATATAAGAATAAAAGGATTTTAAAATAATAAAACAGTATAAATCGAAAATCTAGCAAAAAAAAAAAAAAAATTTAGGATTTTTAAGTTATAGCTGACTAAGATGTACACGTGCGAATCATCTGTTTTACTGGAATGGCAAAAAAGCAAGACCAAACAAATTAATTTTTTTAATGGCTGAACACAAATATAATCATGGAGTTAAGGTGATTTTCGAATACTGAATTACATTTTATGATATTTGTACTGTTGTTTAAATTCCACGATAAAATATAAATAAATATTTCAAAAGGCGATGATATTTTCTTTTTGAAGTAACAGAAATTGTGTAAATTGAAAATTACAGAATAAATATTTTCAATAATTATTTCATATTTTTATACATTACTTGCTAACATTATTAATTAAACTTTGGAAACCCAATTTTCACAAATCATACATTTTAGAATCAGATAAGAATCAACTTGCTGCTTGATGTTTGATACCTGTAGAGTGAATTCAGAACAACAGTTTAAGCTTCGTTTTAATTAATTCAACTGGAGTCTGTATAAAATTGGAATCACTGGAACGCTGCTTGTATCTGAAGATCATCCAAAATTATTTGATTTATCCGAATTATGAAAATTTTTCTTTTTGATCCGGGTTTAGGCTCAAATTTCCAAATCAGTACCCTAAAATTTTTAATATTTTCATTAGAATTTTAAATTTAAATTATTTTCTTACACAGATTTAATAAAAACCCTTCTACTGCGGAACAATGTGTGGTTTTGTCCTTTTAGTTCCTTAAAAAAAAAATAGTTCCTTTTTCTTTCGATTGACTTAAATGGACTTTGAAAGGGATAATAAATGAAAGTTAAAAAAAAAAAGGTAGAACATATTTTCATTTTCTATATTTTCATTTTTTTTCTTTAATACACACTGAATATATACAAAATATATATAATATGCACGGATATATTATATTTACACCAATATGTATAAAAAATTTTGAGTTTAAAGAAGTTTTAAGTTAAAATTATTTTATAATCAAAATGAGATCATAGAAAAGGATAATTCTTTCTAGGAAATTCTGTAAAAATTGTAAAATCGTAGGATCATGTAAAAAAAAAGGGATTTCTTAATTTTGTATACCTTTACATAATATTACATAATTTACTGACATATGTGCGTGTTTCTATGAAAAGAAATTGGAAATAAATACATATATCCTTTCGTTGATTGAAATTGGTATTTTATAAAAAAAAAAGAAAATTTGTAATTTAAAATGTAAAAAAAAAAATTGAAATGATATAAGAAAAAAGAACAGAGAGCAAGAAAAAAATTTTATAAGATTCCGATAACATACAAAATATATAAGAAAAAATATTAAAATAATTATATAATAAATTGAAATAGTAATAGAATTGATATTATAAGGTGATTATATGATATTGGATTCTATTATTAGAATCCTTCTTTATATTTTCTCAAAGAAATTACGATGTAATCATTTTCTTAAAACGATTTATTAAAAAAAAAATGAAAAAAATTATTTTACACTACGTGAGTCCAATAAAAAATACAACTTCAAGGGTTCTTTAAGGGAAAAAAATAAATACAATGTGCTTTTTAAAAATGATAAGGATAAAATGTTTGTTGGTTTTTTTTTTAATTCTATAGGATAGTTTGAAATATCATAATTTTATATCATAAATATTGAAGTAGACGGAATATAATTATTGCATTGCGAACTTTTTTTAAATAACTCAAAATTTTTTAAATAACTTTGTTTTTAAATTTATTGAACTTTGTATTTCTCTGTTTTAATTAAGGCTCATGACTTTGGGGATTGAACAAGTATTTTGCATTAAAATAACACAATGCAATCACTATACAAGAACATTTATAGTCTTTACCGGCACTAGAATTATAAGTTCATTTTATTAAACTAGATCGAATATATAATTTAATTCGTAAGTAAATGTAAAAGTCAGGGTTCTCTTACCATTAAATTCAAAAATTTTCATTTATATTGTGTACATTATGCAGTGATTTATATCATACTGTGCTCTATAAATAACAATATATACATATATTAATATTTATTTACTTTGAAAAACCGATTATATAACATGTATAAATGTAATTCTAAGTATATTCTAAGAATTTTAATTACAATTTGAAATGAATTTACTTTTTTCCGTATATTTCTGTTTATAAAATTTATAATCTTTAAAGATAAATTTTGTATAGAATTCAAATTTATATGTTATATATACATGTATGTATTTGTATTATAATTTGTCAATAATATTGTGTAACCAAAGAGTATTCTTAATTCAAAAGAAATTTCTTGTACTATTGGTTATTTATACATACATTTACTATGATATTTATATGAGAAAATTTATGATATTCAATGGTTTTTATGCTAACTGATTTTGATATTTTTCAGTGGTAAACTTAAGTAGGTACTTTAATATTTAAGTTCAAAGTTAGTTAAAAATTTGACGCAAGAAATTTTGATGTTTTGTATGATCTACCATAAAATGTTTCCAATAAACTGAAAATCTTCCCAAACTTTTCAAAATTATTTTGTCCGATTCTGTTCGAGGTATGCAAATTCAAAATATTTGAGCCATACATGTGTACCAAATTCATACCAAAATAATTATGTATAAATTTTTAATTACTTTATTTTTAGTTGTGAATGCTTCTTAAAAATTCTTCAGCATAACTTTTTATTAAATAATAATAAATTTTAAAATACCTTTGTTTATACTCACGTATTCTACACAATTACCTAAGTTTCTAAATTCTAAATTAGAATGTAAATATTACGTAATACTCCAATAAATTTTTCCGTAAGAAAGAAACTGAAAATTAAATCGATTATTAATGTGCATAATTTTCTTTTTTACGAACTTTATATTACAATGAATAAATAATTTCAAAATTAAAATTAATTATATTGCTACATACATACATTTTATCAAAAAAAAAAACGAATAAAATTTTTTTTTAATTAACTTTTCGTAATTTTATTCATTTCTAAAACGTCGTTTTGTTCCAAAAATTATAAAATATTTCAAAAATTTCACATTAACTTTATTCCTCTTTGACTTTTTCCAAAATAATATTATTTTGTTTTTTTTTTTATTTTTCCTAAATTTTATTAAAATCCTCTTATTTTCTCCCATACACTCGTTGAATCTTTATATATACCAACTTCTTAATTATTAAAAATTCATAAAAATGAGGAGGAAAAAAAAAATCCATTTTTAGTAGCACCTTATTAACTGCGCCTTCAGATTTGTGGCGTTAATTAAATTAATGCAAATAAGTAAGAAAAAGAAAATGAAAAAAAAAAATATTAAAGAAAAGAAAATAATATATAAATGATGCCAATAATAAAGCGTTCAACTGCGGCTACAAACAATAACAAAAAAATTGAAGGAAACACTCAATTCAAATGCCATCACCATTTCCTTATTATGAAAATCTCACCTTAAAGAAAAATAAAAAACAAAAATTTATTAAATAAGCTAGGCACCATATTTTTATGAAATTGCCTCCTTTATAATAAGAGAAAGCGAAAACACAAGGAAAAAGAAAAAATATAGGTACAAAAGGTGAAATTATGACAACAAATTTAAATTTAATTTTGGTAACAATAACAAAATTAAAAATTTTCCATTATTAAGTTTTCCAAATAAAGTAAAGGAACGAAAATAAAGCTGAAATAGAACTTTAGGTACCTACCTAAGTGTATGCATACATAAGAATCTGTTTTTGATTTTATAACTAGACATGAAGGTCCTACCCACATAAGCTACACCCTGGTTTTTTAAAAATCAACGTTATACAATACAAAACAATATATTTATTGGATGGTACATAAACATGGGAAATATCAAGGTGACTCTAAAAATTTAAGAATTTCTTATTTTATATTTTATGATTCTTTCCCTCTCATAATCCTGTATTTTAGCAATTCTCTTATATAATATACAATAATAATGTTTAGTATTTATAATTTTTTTTAATTTTAATTTTCTTTTAAGTTTTTAATGTAAATTTATATACATAGGTGCTTATGTATACAAATGATATTGTATGTATATGAAGACAAAAGGAAAAGCTAAGAAAGCTTAAGAGAGAATTGAAATACAAGCAATCTGCTACTAATGGTAATAAAATAGGTAGCCTTATTGTCCTTTCAACGCATTAAAGAGAGCAAGAATGAATTTTTCATGATTTCAAAATAATTATGATAAGGTTTTCTTTCAAATTAAATTTCTTGATTATTTTCAAAAAATTAGAAATATTATCACTTAGTGTTTTGCATACTAAGTGTTTACAGTTTGTAAATGAAATTTTCTGTTAAAATTTGTATAAATGAAATTGTTAAGATAAAGTTTCTATTTTAAAAATTAAGTATAATTAAGAGGTGTATCTACCTACCTACCTATGTACTTATTTAAAACTAATTTTTGCTAGGTATCTACCCACTTTGCCTGGTCGTGTAACATTAGCACTACAAAATATTAGGTATATACTTATTATATTGTATTATATGTTTTAGTCGCAAAGTTTTAATTTGTATTTACATTTTATTATAATTATACGGAAAGTGGATTATGAAATGTTGAAATTTTTTGAGTATATGAAATAAAATTTGCAACTAAATTACAAAACAATTTCTTAGGTCCAATGAGACTAAAACGTTTTAATAATTGTATTAAGATTTTTTAGTTAAAATATTTTTAAATATTTAGAAGAAACTCCATATAAGTTCTTGGTTTAATTTCAAAACCTTTTATAAAAACTTTGTCATATTCTATAGGATAACATATGTATATTATTATATGTATATGATTATGTATGTGTAGATCCTGTCTAACAGGATCTACACATACATAATGAAAAAAGTTTATACAAATTTTCACTAACTTTTAAAACTTCCATTGCATGTTATTTTTGAAAAATTTGTACTTTTAAGACTTTTAATAATTTTTTCTTTTATTTTAAAACTATCATATCATTTGTTCAACTTACTGTGTTTCAAAATAATTTATAATAATAATCTAATTCATTTGCTTTTTATTTACTTTTTATAAATTTCTTACACTCTTTACTTGTTGTATTCTTATTTAACCAAATAAGAAAACAATACCCTCAAGAACATTCTAAAAGCCGTGCTAAAAAAAAAAGACAGAAGAAAACTTCATAAAAATTTTCTTATCTAATGTGAAACTTTTGTTTAAAAAGAATTTCATTGTTTTCATTTTACCATTATTTTTGTTCAAAAAACTTTCTTGAATACCTTTAATGTTGGTTTTAAATAATAATAATAAGTTGTATAGTTATGTACATACATAGGTATGTATGTATATACTTTTTTATTTTCCATATGAATTTTTTCATCCAAGTTTTTATTACATCATCTGTCGCAGTGTGATTATAAATGTTGCACGAAATCAGCATTTTATTTTCTGATGTTCATAATATGTTATGATTTAAAAACTTTTTTTTATATTATTTAAACACAATTAAAAACTTTTTTAACGGAGTCATTCCATCATTCTTGTATTTACTATTTTGTTAAAAATCAAAATCCGTTGTTTTATAACAAAATTTTTTGTTTCATGTTTTCCTACCGGGCTAATGGCTTAAATGTTATCGAAAATCGAGTTCACATCATAGACGTTTTAAATTGACAACAGAACAAGTGAAATTAACCGCGAAATGTTAAATTTCGTATAGAATACACATCACAGCTGACAGATTTTTTATAATGTCAAGCTACACATATGTATTTAAATGAGTTGTCCAGAATCAATTAAATTTACAGCCGGCAGTAAAATAGCTTAAATTCCTTTTACCACTGGCGATTTTTAACAACCGTAAGGTTGTTTTTGGCTTTCCGCTGTTTTTCTGGGTTAACAATAGAAATCGTTTGCCGTTGCTACTGCTTTAGTTCTTTTTCTTACATTTATATAGCAGCTTAATTACTTGACTTGAAATCAACTCGAAACTCAAGCTTCATTCTTACTCTGATGATTTTTCAAAGCTGAAAAATGAACTTCAAATCATTATTACATTTGAAGTCATTATTACCATTTCAAGTCAAGTAAGCAAAATTTTTTGACGAAGCCGGCTTTAAGTCAAATAACGTTTATATGGGCACAAAATGTTTTCATAATCGAGTTTCGACTAATATTTTATATAAAATCATGTTCACACTTCACATCAGAAACGGTCTAGAAAAATAGACTGGCTGTAGAAAACTTATTTCTTTCTCCTGTAAGAAAATAAAATTTTTCTGCGAGACCTGCCATATATTGAGAAATACAAAATTATTGAAAATTTTACTTTCGAACTAAAAACTACTTACTTTCAAAAGTAAAATAATTTATTTTTTATTTGATATGGAGAATCTAAATATGGTCTCATATCTTGTACTGTCAGTTTTTACTTTATAACGTCTATTGTTCACATTGTATTAGCATTTGACATACTTGTGTTCAGATAACATTTTTTCGTCAAAATAAAATAAATATTGACATTTTTCTATACAAACTCTATGAAAAAAAAACAAAGTAGTCATGGTTAATTTTAAGATTTTTGAAGTAAAATTTCTGAAAAAAAGGTTCATTTTAAAAAAATATTTTTGTCTATCACCGAATTCCGAGGATTGTGACAATTATACATTAATTATGCATCAGAACATTGAGTTATTGTATTTTTCATATCTGAAATGAAATATCCCGAAAAAGAACTGAAATATTACGTGTAGAAAAGAAAGTTTTCAAATCCTGTTCATGCTTACTTTTACATTTTGCTCTTTCAGGATGGCGCTGCATGTGTTTTACTTTTAAATTGTGAATTTGTGCAAAATTTCAAAAAGAAAATGTCATATTGACACTATTGGGAATTGGCAATTTGGCGTTCTAATTTGAAAATTGAAGCTTAGAATTGTAGAATCAGTTGGACGCGCCAGACATAAAAAAGCTAAGATTTGTATTTTCGTTTTTATTTTAAATTGTGCAGATAAAAATGGCGAAGTTAATGCAAAAAATAGAAAATTGCTTTAAATTTCCTGCTTAGTAAATTATTGTGTGTAAATTAATACAAAATTTGGAAAGAAATAAGAAACAGATTTTCAAATGGCTCACATATCAAGCGCAGCATTATTTATTCAAGTTGTGAATTTTAACAGGTAAGTTAGAAAGCTTTTGAATTTAATAATTTTTTGAACGTCTTTAAGAAAAGTTTTATTCCGTATTTTTATTCTTAATTCTTAAATATTTCAAGAATTTAAAATATTAGATAAATTCAATAGTGAAAAATGACAAAAATATCCCGTTTTATTAATGTCCCATAATGATCATTGGAAACGGGAGAAAAAAGGAAAGACAAAAAAAAGATGGCCGTTATAGCAATGAAGTTATAAATGTATGAACGCATATACAAACATACAAACATATACATGCATACAATATACATGCATACAAACATTGTACTTGTGTATTTTATATAACGTTTTATTCCTACTATGTTGGACGGCAATTAAAACCAAGGAGCAAACACTTTTTAAGTTATGTTAATAAATTAAAATTAACTGTATAGTTATTATATACAATTAATTTTATCAATATACCTAAATTATTTGAATTAAAAATACAAAGTTAACGACTTTTAACCTACTTTCGAAAAAGTAATTTATCTTTGGAATGGAAGCTTAATTATTACACATTCCTTTAAAAAATCCAAAGTATGTACCTACTTAATCACTTCTAGAAGTTTTTACTTTTAAATTCTTCCGACATCAGGTAGAAATAACGTTATTTGTTTATATTGTTTGCTTTCTTAATATTTTGTAAAGAAAATTATTGCATAATTAATCAGAACCGTTGTCAAAATAAGGTGCAGGATAAAATGTAATCATTCAAGTAAAATCAAAGTTTAAACTATTACAATGAAAATTTCCATTAACTTTTTAAATCAAATTAAAAAGTTTATTGAACTTCAAATTTTATTTTGGCATTTTGATTTTTAAGGAATTTTTAAAAACCGTGACAAAAATTTTTTTTGGAATTAAAAGAACTTACAATTATGAGAATGAAAATTTTAGCTCATACATTAATTTTTACTCATCTAATTTTTATATTTAAAACTGAGGACTATAATTACATACATATTACGTATATAATTGTAGTCCTTAGTTTCTCATCAAATTCGCATAAGTAATTCAAATGATCTGAAATCTCATGCAGGTTTGATTAGAATTTATTTAGAACAAAATTTAATAAAATTCGCTATCTGAACAGTCTAAGGATTTTCTATTAAAATTCAGTATCGCAAAGCTAAAAAGTGGGGCTCATTTCGTTGTTCAATAACTTGGCTAGTAACTTCAAAAAAAAACTTGCGATAATTTTCATTTCAGTAATAATAATACAATCATTTGACTGTGAGCTAATAAAAAGAATTTGGAGTTTGATGAAAAAAAGAAAAATAGTTTTTTTTTTCATTAAATTTTATTCAAATTTGATGATTATAAAAAAAAAACTTTTTGGCTAATTGAAATTGGACATTCACTTATGTATTTTGAATTTCAAAACAAAGACAAAAGGAAAAAGTTCAAAAACTAATTAAAAATCATTTTTGCTAAATTCACTTTTTTTTTTCGATTTCAATAATTAAAAAAGTTTTAAATTTTTTTTAACTAAATCCATTATCTACATTGGTCTCTGATATAGTACATTTTCGAATATTCGAAAAAATTCTTATTAGAATAAAATTTTCATTAATTTTCTCTCTTTTTCAAAATTTTAACTTTGAAAATTCTATCAAATTTCTGTGCTCTTTTCTTTTTTCCGAAAATTTCTAATAGAAAAATTTTCTCTACTTTGTTTTCACCTTTTCGACTTTGACATTTATTTGAATTGTATCTATGTATGTAGGTATAGCAAAGAAAATTACCTGTGAAAAGTATTCTAAATAGGAGGAAATTAAATAGAGAAAATAAAGAATAGAAAAGTAAATGATTTGGAAAATTTTCCATAAAAATTATAATAATAATTAGGTACCAAAATTTAATTATGAGATGGTGACAGATGTTATTAATAACCAAAATGCTGGAATATAATTAATATGTTCTATAATTATTGTAGAAAAAATAGGAACTAAAATAGAATAAATGAAAAATAAGAAAAAGTCAAAATATATTTATGTATATAGGTATACAATTATTTTTTTTTTCGAAATTAAAAGAAAAGAATCGAGAGGGGCTTTAACATAATAAAAGTTTTTGAATAACAAAAAGTGTTTGTAAGAAATTTTAGCATTACGTGAAAATTTCTTAAGAAAAACTGCAGGGTTTTAATTTGAAAATATGAAATTTTAAAATTTTTGTTTGTACAGAGCTTAGAGATTTTGCAATAAAAGTTATTTTCTATATTTTTCTTTATTATATTGGACAATTTGAAAATTGGACGTTAAATTTGGCATTTTTTCATGTAAAACGCTACATTGGGAAAAATTCTTAATTAATAATTGTTTCGTATTTTTTTTAAGTTGCTTCTTGTACAAATGTACATATGATTGTCAAATCAACTATCATTTGATAAAAGTTATTAATAAACTAAATGTAGTTATCTATTGAAATATTTAAAAATCATGCTATTTAAATTATAATTTTTGCTTTGTAGGTACTTTGTTTGTCATATATGCTTTAAGAATTGCGATAAAATACTTTACGATATAAATTTGTTAAACATTATACATAAAATAGCAGACACACAACTTTTCAATAACTTAATATTTTTCAAAATGCATAAACGGCGTCTAAAAATTACAAATATATGTATGTATGTACTTATGTATTCATACTCAAAATAAACAAGGTTAAAAAGAAAAATAATAACATTGAAAAAATGAAAAACTTTCGTAGAAGTTTCCAATTGATTTGAAAATCCCTTCTCTTTATATTTTCTTAATTTCATTATATTAAAAAGTTTGTTATACAAAAATTTTTTCCAACAAGCTACTGAATTTTTTGTCTTTTTAATCTTCTGTGGGGAATTTTAAGTAAACGAATAAAAAAAAAAATTCTGTTCTTGTTTTGTTTATTTTTATAATATTTTTCCCTAATCCTTAAAAATGTCAAAAAAATTAAAGAAAGTCGAATAAATTTTTATTTATTTTGGAAAATGTTTTTTAAGAGTTGATGTACCCTATTATGAGATACATACATTATTGTTATGACATGCAGTCATTTCGTCTGCCTTATGTGTCCATTTTTAACATTTTAAGCCAAAATGTCACACAAACAATAAATTTCATTTTCGTCCGCATTTAATCGCTGATAAATGGGTATTAACAAAAGACAGTTTCTCCCATATAACAACCACATTGTTGTTTTCAAACTCATTGATATTATGATTTCAAGTAATAATTTTACAAATCTATCCATTGTGATTGTAAGCATGTATTGTATAACAAATACATTCAAAAACTGTATCGTATAATTTTAATAGAATTTTAAGGAATTTCATAATACAACTCGTTTTATTTTATAAAATATTGTTTAGATATGGTTAATAGTGCGAATAAAATACCAAAATAGAATGTCAATTTAAAAATCTTTAAATTCTTTTGAATACTTTCTTTGGCAGCAGCTCAGTCTTATGGAACTTTATGTCAAAAACTTTCGGTATAGGTACATTTTGTTTTAAAATTATTTTTTTCACGTTATAAATATTTTGTCCGCTAAGTTTTCTTGTAGGATGAGAAATATTATTCCCGTATATTGTAAATCCTTTCATATACTTTTTTTTTCTTCAAAAGTTTGTTGGTAAAATTGTTTTACAGGCATGTTTTTTTTATATTATTTTAAATTTTAATGGCACAGGAAAGACTTAATCATTTGGTTTAAAAAAAAAAAAAAAAAAGTTATATAAAAAAATTTTTTTTCCGTAAAGTTTTTGACTTTTTTTTTTGTTTTATAAAAATTGAAAAATTTTCTGTCATTGCAAAAGAATAAATTTCTTCTCTTTCTTCCTCCTTTTTCATGTTTTTTGGTATAGGTTTTAAATTTTTAACACGCTGGTATCTATATTCGCACCTGCTTTCAGAGGAAATAAAAATTTAATTTTTTTTTTTTGTGTATCTGCCTGTACGTCGAATTTGGAAGGGATTGAGTTATGGTGTTAATGTTTTTCTTATTATTTTTAACCTTCAAAAGTTTTTTTTCCTTGCAACAATAATTTTTTTTTTTTTTTGAGTTTTCTAACTTAGGTTCTTTTGGTTTTTCTTTTAAAGCTGTAACTCAGGTGGAATGAATAAAGACTTTGACACTCGAGAAAAAGTATGTATTTAGTGACTTTTCTTGTTTTTTTTTGCTTACCTTGTTTCTCCTACCCGAGTTTTTTTTTGTTACTTACTTTATCTGGAAAATTAATGTTTATAGTGATATAGCTGTTTTGTATTTTCCTTTTACATAGAAAATTGAATTTTACTTTCAAGAGGTAGTGTAGTACATATTTCATTTTTATGAAGGGTATGTGGTAGTAATGCCAGCTTAGGAATTTGATTTTCTTTTTTACTTTTGTATTAGCCTTTGAGAATTCAATTATACCACATGTGTTTTTTTTTTCCAATACTTTTGTTAAAATTAAATGAAAAAAGTAAATACTCTTCCGTTTTCAACCAAAAAAAAATTAATTGAAAAAAAAAAATAATTAATTGAAATTTGAAGTAGGTACAAGAAGGTTTATTAAGAGTTGTCATTATATTAAGAATTAATTTATTTCCGTTAAGATCGTTTTACTTTGAATTAAAGTGAATTTAAGCAAATAAAAAATGGGAAAATTGGTAGAGTTGACCGTTTTATCTTTTTTGTAAAATAACTTATGTTAAATTTGGGATCTGAACCCGGAACATTTTTTAAAATTTTGTTAAATTATTTTTAAACTTTTATGGTAGGTAACTCAGACAGTTTCAATTATTTTTACAAATTTTTTACTTTAATTACCTATTTGTTCTTAATTTGGCGTGTTGTTTTATTCGAAAATGATTAGGAAGGCTCAAAACGTGAATGTTTTACAAAAAGTGAAATTTGCCTTTTAAGATTCAAGCATAGAATTTTCAAATATTACTTTAAATTTTGTTACTATGTAAATCAACTTTTTATAAAAACACGGATTTATTCATAGGGTTAGGTAATATTTCCAAAGTTCTTTCAATCGCAAATTTTCGACTGTTACAAAATTTTCCTCTCTGAAATTTTCGATCGTTACGACATTTTCCATATATGTACTTAAATACATAGATGTATAATAACTCACAATTAATCGAAAACCAAAAAAAAAGAAAAAAAAATTAAAAACTAGAAAACCAACAAAAGGAAAAGTTTTTTTTTGTTACTTTTTTAATTTCAATGGCACCCGTACAGTATGACAAGTTTAACGAAATGTTCTTATGTTTTCCATTATCTCTTTTCATCGCTTTCAATTTTTTTTTGTTTTATTCTCTTTTTCTTTTGAGTAATTTTTCCAATTTAAAAAGTTTAAAATTAATTTAAGATTTTGCTTTTTTTATTTTACTTTTTTCTTTATGTGTCGTGTTCTTTTTTCGCTTTCATTTTAACTTTTATTGTCTTTTTATTTCCCAGTTTAATTTACAATTTTTTTTTTTCAAAAAGTTTTTTCAATTCTTTTGTTTTTTTTTTTTTAATAACATGTTAAAATGAACTTTTATATTTTCTTTTCTCTTAAATTTATTAATTATGTAATTTAACAAAATAAAATTTTTAAATTTAATTTTGCGTACCATTATAGTTAATTTTTTGTTTTCGGCACCCTCTCAATTCAAAATAAATTTAATTAAAACTTAAACATATAGAATATAATTAGTGTTTAATGTAATCAAATTTTATGAAATGTAGTTTAAATAATCAATTAATTATTAATTATATTTTTTGTATTTTTTTTTCTGGTATTTAAAAGTATCAAAATTAAAGTAATTTTTATTAAAAATTGATTTCATTTTTAGGTGAAATATAAAATGAATTTGGTAACAGATGGATAGAATAAACTGAGAAGGAAAGGAAATTTTTAATTATGATTACAAGATTATAGTATTTTGTGGAAAAAATTTACCAGGTACATAAATTGTATAAATTGCAAATAGTTTTTGATAACTAAGAAAACGTCTTAGTAGTAATTGATAGTATTATTACACATCTGAAGTAATTGGTAATATTGTAATATCAGCTGAAACAAATATGCATATCTACTCATCTTAATTACTTTTTTAAATATACTAGTCTATGCCGGTAATTCATAAAATAATTTCACTACTAATAACAATATTTTTATAAAAGAAATTTGAATTTTGTTTAATATTTTAATAAGAAAATAATAACGTATATTCATATATTTTGAACAAAATAAAAATTATATTATTAAATTTTATAATTTAATATTAAGATTAACTCTAGGTTATAAAATTTAATAAATTTAATTAAAATTATTATTATTTTAACAAGATATAGTATACATAATTAAAATCAATGGTTTAAAGTATATTGTTAATAATTTCCCGAAGGACTTGATATCAGGCAATTTAAAATTATAATTAAATATTTTCATAAATAATTTATCATATGTATATGTAAATATGAAAATCATGTTGAATTTTATGTTTAAATGTTATATATTATTTGCATAATTAAAGTATCATTCATATACAATTTCAATTGTATTCTTACATTATAAAATTAATTTAAATTTTAAATATGGTTTTTCATTTTAATAAAATTATTTAAATAAATTATATACATAAAGATACATTTTTCATGAAAATTTTTTTTTTTTATAATTAGATAATTAGATATGCTATTTTTTTATTTCAAAAAATATATTGTTCTTATTATTATTTTCATTATAATTAAATTGTAGATATTGATTAAAATAATTTTGCTGATTATATTTAATTCAATTTATTCAATTAAATTTTATATAACATATCTATGTACAAATAAGCACAACTATACAATTTTATATAATCTTTATTCCATCTTAATTTTAAGAGCACACTAGTATAATATTTGTTTTTATTTTTCTATATTTAAAATTTTAATTTTAATTCCATAGTGCAAAAAATACTAAATATTTTCTATTCTATTCTCAAAATGTATAGCAATTTATGAATAAAATTAAAACAATGAATAGATTTTTTTGAAAATCTTTTAGTCTAATTATAATTTCAAATCTATTTAGATGTAGAAAAATTCTCATAAATTAAATAAATTTCCTGGGTATGTACATAATTGTATAAAAAAATTCAATTTATTATACTCAAGGTCAATTTTTTAAAAAAATATTTATTGTATTTTAATATAATATACATTGTTATTAATTTTATGCAACAATTTCAACAGTCAAGTAGTGAAACATAAAAATTTCGAAAAAAAACACGTAAACGTGAGCAGTTTATTTAATTGTACTAAAAAGTATATAATATATTTATAACACTTGTTTTATAATAAAATTCAAGTAGGACTTTGTTCAAATATTAAATTTGCGTAGCTATAGTAAATTTAAGAATTTTCATATATAACAGAACAAAATATTTTATTAATATAATTAGAATGGGTACAATATAAAATTGATTATTTTTTCTTTTTTAATTACTACCTCTTTTATTTTTTTTAACAATTATACGCTTTCATTCAATAAAGAATGAATTTTAAGGATTTTTGCTAAAAACAGAAATTTTAAATTATATTCATTTTTATGTAAAATTTTTATTATCCTTCATATTTTTCATTTTCCAATCAAATTCAATGAAAAAAGAACTTTTTTTTCATTCTGAATAAAAAAATGTTCATTAAAATAAACTTTATTTCTGAGTTCATTTAGAAATATTTCATATACAAAAATGTTTTACCTTTAATCTCTATTGTAAATTTTTGATAACGAAAAAATAAATAACACGAAATAAAAAAAAAATCAAAAAACGAAAAAAACAAGGAAGAAAATAAAATAAAAATTAGATTGTTTAAGATTTTAAGTGTATAACACTTAAGATAAAAGAAGATTAATAGCTTATGAAAATGCTATACATAAGTACATTTATATTTTCTTTTTCTATGTATGTATAGGTATTTAAAAAAACAAAATCGAAATAAGGACTCTTGTTAATGGAAAAAATTCGTGTACTTTTTTGTTATTATTTTTCTATATTGTTGCCACCTCCATTTTTTTTTTCTTTGCACCTCTAAGGAATGTTAATGATTTTTTATATTTTTTTTTATGTTTCGTAAATACATATTTATGTTTATTATTTCGGAAATTCTACACAGAAATTTTTGTATTGAAAACAAAATAGAACAATTAAATATCGACCGATAAAAAATGTAGTTGTAGATTTAAGATAAAAAAAAATAAGATGAAAGTTTTTATTATTGTATTAATGTTTTGTATTTGTATATTTTATGAATTTTTAATGGTATTAACTAAAAATATATATTTAATGAAGTAGATGTGCTCATTTTTAAATATCTGATATTATAAGAATAAATTTAATTATATTAGCTTCTTAATGGTGTTATGGTAACCACTAATTTCTATATAACAGAATCAAATTTATTTAATATTCCATTACTATCAAGGTAGAAATAGTGAAAAATATGAAAATTCTGAATAAAATTCAAAATTAGTGGCTGTAAACTTTAAAATAGCCAATAATAAATAATTTACTGTTTTAATAATTTTAATTAATTTCGAAAAAAAGAAAAAAATATTTACAAAAAATATTTAATATACCTTCATATATGCGAAACTTCAGAAAACTTTATGAAACTCAAACAAATAGACTAATTTTGAGTACATAAAATTAAATTCTACTAAAGGTAAAAGTACAATTAGAAACATATTATTATTTTTCTTATAGAAATTTAATAATGTTACATAAACATAATTATAGTAATGATAAAATTACTAAATAGAGAAAGTGTGAAAAGGATAATTGGTTAAAGTCAATTAACAATTTTGTAGACAAAAAACAGAAAATAAAAATGCTATATTTCCTTTAATGTAATTTAAAATAATGTTAAGTTTTATGCAAAGAATATTAGATATAAGTATTAAGTTAACTGTATAGGAATACAATTACATTAACCTTGATATATATTAACATACAATTTAAAGGATGTTTTGTTCTCCTTTAAATATTCTATCCTTTTATTAAGTTCATTACAAATTTTATTAACTTTACTCCATTCAATGTAATATAAGAAATTTTTCATGTTAATAAACAATTATTGATAATAATTGTTATAAAAGTAGAAATTTTCACAATCAACACAAGGTCATGTAATTAAAATATACCTGTCTGTATAGCTTACTTTACTATATACTTTATAATAATGTACATGTACTTATATAGTGGATTACAATGTTTTGCTAATTTTGTTAAAATTTTAGACAATTTTATATTTGATTAACAAAAGAAATGAAAATTATCGTTTATTATTAATGAAGTATTAAATGGAAATAACACAACAATGTATCCTATAGAATTATGTATACAAAATAAAATAACATTTAAGTTAAATTTTAAGTATTTAATGTATGATGATAAATACTTCATTATAAGTGTTAAACGTTAGAACTGAAATTGCCTATTAATTAAATTATATTATAAAGAAAAATCAATAGTTCATCAAATGTTTATAGAATAATATTGTATTTGAAAAATAAATATTCAAATTAGTTGGTAGATTAATATGGATTAATATTTTGTTGACATTGAAAACTTATTAGTCTATATTTTTTGAATGTAAAAATATTAATTAATTTTAATTTTTGAATGGTTATCAAAAGAGTCTAATTATAATTTCTTTTCGTTATATATTCATTGAAAAATTCAATTTAAAATACATTTCATAAATATTTTTCGAAAAAAAGAAAACCCAATTTATTCGATTATTATTAAAAATTTTCAACTTTATGAAAAAAAAAACTTTTATAATGTTCAAAAGAAAAAAAAAAGAAAGAGAAAAGTTTCATTTTCAATTACCGGTAATTAATTTACCTTCAGTTTTGTGTTAATTACTGTAGTACTTACGAAAAACAAAATTATTATTTTTCATTTTACTATTTTGACCATGAACTGTTTATTAAAAAAAATATATGACATTTTACATCATAATAAAAAATAAAAGGAAAAATTTACTTTTATTGGAATAACATGAAGTTTTCAATACAGAACGCAGGTTCCGTACACGTAGGTGAACGATTTTGTTAAATTTTTTTATAAAAATTAATAATTAATTTCAAAAAGTAAAGTATAAGTAGTAAAAATAATTATTTATTTTTTTTTTATATCAATCAATTTTTACTTTATATTAACTTTAATTAAGTAATCTAAAAAAAATTTATTATAATTTAATAAACAAGCTAATTAAGTAGCTTTTAACAAGTCATTCATATTTTTGTTTTGTAATTTGCATGCCAAAATGTTGAAAAAATTTATTAACTAAATTTATAAGTAAAATAAAAAAAAAAGGTCAGTTACATAAAATCTACACCGTTTATATACTGTACCGTGTTTTCTTAATCCAAGCTTTTAACGCTTTTAATAATTAAAAAGTTTTCACATACCTTACATGATAGCCAACAAATTATATAAGAAATTCAATTAACGTTTTAAAATTCCACCGTAAAAGTTTCCATAGAATTTTTTACATTTTTCAATTATTTTAAAAAGTAAATTTTCCTTTTAAAATTCAAATTTCTTGTAAAATATATTATGTTCCATTTCACATTATTAATAAATAAGTTATACAATCCAATCAATTACAGCTACAAAATTTAAAGTTTAATTACAAAATTTTATACCCTTTGTCTTTTTAAAAAGTTTAAGGAAAGTAGTTTGTTAAAGAAAGTTTATCCGCAATTTTTTAATTAAGATGTTGAATTTATTGGAAAATATTTGAAAATTATTTTGTATTGAACTTTGTTTTAACCTGATGGTTAATGATACTCTATTAAACTATTACGATAAAAAATATGAGAAAATTAAAGAAAAGTTTTAAATTTTTTTCTTTTTTAGTTTTTCAAATATTGATTTTGACTTGTAATTGATTTAGGTGAAAAGTTTTTGTTTAGTAATTTAAATAAATACTATTATGTATGTATATACTTTTTTATTTCTGTAAGCTAGAAAATTTATTTTTTAGATAAGATCTTGATTTGATTATATTGAAACAAGTTTTGTATTTGGAATTGAATACTAAAGGACGAATAGTCCAATTTTTAATTATAATATTTTTTTAAGAGTTTGAATTAGATTTTCTAAGTTTGATTCCTTTTTTTAATCAATTTTATGCACTCAATGCTAAGCACTACAGTAACGAAAGCTATCATCTTTTTGAATATTTTGATTTGTTTAATTTGCAACATTGATTTTGATATTAATGATTTTTTTTGATTCTGTTAAAAGTATACAAAATTTTTGTAAAAATTAATTTTTCTTTCCTCTTACAAAATATTCAAATTTCTTAGAATCTGAAATTACGGCTATTTATTTTTTAATATATACATTAAAAAAATAGACATAGTAAAATTGATTTTGCTATTTTTCAAAAAAAATTACCCGTAAAAGTTGTTAAAAAATCACATACCATTATTATATCAATAATGTAATGATATTTTTTTTTTCTTTTCACTGAAGCCCTTTGAAATTTTTGTTTTCTGTATTTATTTTTTTAAAAAAAAAAAAAAAAGCTTTTCAAAAGGGTCCTTTTCTTTTGCATTTTTTTTTTTCTCTTTTTTGATTTTTTTTAAATTTTTTATACTGATTTTATTTTGTATTTTAATAAAAATATCTGCAATCTGAAATTTTTAACCCTTAAAGTTATCAATTGCGTTTACAATATCCTTTTCTCTTGTAATATTTTACACAATAGATGAAAAAAAAAATAAGAAATGTGGGATTTTTTTTTTGCTTTAATAATATTATTTGTAACATTCTTGTATCTAGAATAAAAGAAAATAATATAATGTGGTGTTTTATTGGATTATGTCCAATATATAATTGGATAATCCCATTTTAAATTGATCATAAGAAAAACGTTATGTAAATTTTTATGGTTTTATAATATTTAATTAAAAGATTTCTTTAAAAATACTCATTAATGAATTTTCAAACTGGATGAATCACATATTTCCTTAGAAATGTACATAATGAAATCGGATTGTTTTATAAAATTTATGATTTATTCAATTTTCGTATATAGATACAATTATATTTGTAATTTAATTGTTAATAGCAAAAAATTTGAATTAAATACACAGTTTTATTGAAATATATTTGAAATATTTGTAATTGAAATCTTATAATTTCAAACGGAACTTCTAATATAACTCATAGAATCATTCATTCCCGCGGAAATCACATATGTAACATAATTAGCTCTACAATTTTTTATAGTTTGAAATTGATTTACTTTTTATATGCTCGCATCAGTATTATAGAATAAATCACAGGATTATAGAATAGTATTATAGAATAAGATTGCCCAGGACACCTTACTATTTGTATAAGCCAAAAAAAAAATTTTCTATAATAAATATTTTAATAATATGTGTTTTTCTTTCATTTTGAAAACATGCTGAAGAGAAAACTATATACGATATCAAAAATGTTATTGTGAAAAATAACTTACAAAACACCCGCAATCATCCATTCAATTTGAAAAATTTTTCCCTTTTTCCTTTGATAAAGAAAAAGATGTCCTTTTACTTTATTCTTGCCTTTTATTTTTATTTTTTGTGAATTTTGTTATTATTATGCTACCGAAAATATAACATGAGTATTTTGTTCTGTTTTTTCTTTATTTTTAAAGAAAAAGTCAATGTGAAATCCACTACATGAATTTGAGTATTATAGTTGAAAAAATTGTCATATATTGTACATATGTATAGAATTTTACTTATGATTTTATATTATGTTTTATTTTATTTATATATACGATATTAATATGAGTGTATAGTCGATTTATATATGTTACGTAATATATGAATGATCCTTTATGTCCTTATTATTGTGTATGTTTTTTTTTTTTTAAATTTTCATGTGAGAATTTTCTTCCTATTTTTATAATTTTTAGTTTTCTTTATCGAGAAAAGTTTTCAGAAATGCCAGAGCATAATTATATTTGTACATAGGCATTTATGTAGTATATAGAAGGATCAAATAGGAAACAAAAAAAAAATGGGATACCCAAAAATCAATCTTGTGGAAAGAAAAATGTTATCCTTTCCTTTTGTATTTAAGGAAAAGAGATATGGTTCGTTTTATTATAAAGAGAGGGCAAAAAATGAAAAGTAAAATTTGATAATTTTTTATATTTTTTTCCTTTTTTTTTTTTTTAAATTTGGGAATGGAAAATCATAGATTTTGCTTTAGAGAACATTAAAATTTTTACACTAAACAATATTTTATATGTGTATGAATTGCTTATCTTTAAAACTCAAGGGAATTTTGTTTTTTTTTACCCTTATTGTTAATTTTTTTCTAATGCCGATTTTTTTTTTTTTGATTAGTTATTTATACTTTATTGTAAATTTAATGATTTTGTATTAAAAAAGTATTAATGAACATGTGGCACATTGTATGTAAAATGGGTACGGGGTGTATTTAGGCATAGAATTAATTTATAATTTAATTTTTAAAAATAATATTCTAGATACTATTTAATAGTTTTAGAAAATTTAAAATGTTAGATTCAGTTTAATAAAATATAATCAAACAAGAATATAAATAAAATGGATTTGAAAAAAAAATTGCATACATTATAAAATATTTGGTGGCATTCAGTGCGAGCCTCTTCTATACAATATACTCGTATAATAGTAAGGTTGCCAAACTTAAAACTTTCTTCGCCAACAAATTAAGTGGAATTCTTTTCGCTAACAGTAGAGATTGTAAAATATTGTCTTTATATTGTCTGGAATTATAGCAGAATCATATAAAATATTTCTCACGAAATTAAGAAAATAATTGATAACAAGTCAGAAATTCAAAATTATTTCACATTTTACTTAATTTAGAAAAATTAATTTTGAATAATTAAGTATTAGTAAATTTTTAGGAAAAGTTTTGATCTAATCATTCCAGAATAGATCTTAGTAATTTTAATAGTCAATTTCCAATGTAAATTTTATATATTTTTAACTAAAAACAATATTTTCTTTTATTTTCAATTATATTAAGTAAAGAGAACGATAATATCAAATTAAGAATAGGTTGCAATCTATTTAAGTACCATTTTGTAAAGGAAAATTGCGTTACAAACATCATAGCCGTTATTAAAGAACAGCATATACACAATATTATAAAAGGACTCAAATATCACATATATCATTACTAACTCAATATGGTCGTGTACAAGAGGATAATTTTTAAAATTAAATTATTCTTCTGATTATATGTATACATAGACTTTATAGCGTTATAAAAGAGCATTTCAATTTTAATTTTTTTTTTTTATTATGTTGAATTAAAAATTTTCTATGTAATTACCATTTCAATTATTCTTTGTCTCTTTTATCTTTCAAATATAATTTGAATTTTAAATTTCCATAGGTATCTAATATACATAGGTACCGCTTATTTTTCTAAAATAGCTTCACATTTAGTTCTTATTGCAAATAACGTATAGAGTGATTCAGAAAGAATATATACAATTTGTTAGTTAGCAAAAAATTGCTTAATTGTATGCTTTATGTAATAATTTAATATAAAACTTCAGTAGCCCTAAATCATGTAATTTCGATATTAACCTTGATGTGAACTCTTTCGACGTTTTCTTGATAACACATAATTGTGATTTATTTAAATATATTTTTGTAAAAATTATCTAATGCATTTTTCCTCCTTTCAGATTTTTGTATTACGGATGACCGGATATAACTATAAGTACGGATGCAGCACTAGGATCCAAGGTAGGTGGATCTGTTCGCCATATACGAGAGGATTCGAGCTAGGTGGATACTATTCTAATACATAATTACTATGCGAGCTGGAGGATCCTTCCAACACATGCAAAAACTGGATCCTCTCAATGTAGTGGATACTTTCAATACATGTAATAATTGGATCCGAGTTAGGTGGATCCCTCCAAAACAACAACTGAAATCTTGATACGATCTCATTTTGTTTACGTTTTCCTGATAAGCTAATTCATGGGATTTATTTATATATTTTTGTTACAATTGAACTAATGAAATTTTTCTTTTCGATTATTTTTAGGATGTCATTAGCCATAATTGAAACACAGGAATCCAAGCTAGATGGATCCTTCAAACACATATAATGATAAGATCCAAGCTCAGTGGAATCTTTCAACATATACAGCTACTGGATCCGAGCTAGGTGGATCTTCCAATACATGCAACAACTGGATCCGAGCTAGGTGGATCCTTCCAAAATATGTAACTAGTGGATCCGAGCTAGGTGGATCCTTCCAGCACATGCAACAACTGAATCCAATCTAAGTGGAGCCTTCAAACACATGCAATTAGTGGATCCGAGCTAGGTGGATCCTTCCAACACATGCAACTAGTGTATCCGAGCTAGGTGAATACTCCCAACATATGCAATTAGTGGATCCGAGCTAGGTGGATCCTTCCAGCACATGCAACAACTGAATCCAATCTAAGTGGAACCTTCAAATACATGCAACTAGTGGATCCGAGCTAGGTGGATCTTTCCAACACACGCAATGACTGGATCCGAGCTAGGTGGTTCCGTCCAACATACGAAACTACTGCATTCGAGATTCGTGGATCCCTCTAACATGTAAAATAACCAGATCCGAGCTAGGTGGATCCTTTCAACATGTGCAGCGACTGGATTCAGCTGTCACAATGCATTTCATGTCGGGTAAGTCCATAGATCTTTGTTACTATAGTTCTTTTGTTTTTTTTTCAATGATTCGATTTTTTTCCCACTGGAACAAAAGTTTTAATTCTAATTCTCTTACATTGTATATATAGTGTTGCATATCTTTCCATATCACCCTGTGTACAGCTAATATTTAAAACGTATATACATGCATACTAATGTGAATGTAAAGTACTATTTTAAAGGATGTATTCATTGTTTTGCCGTTATCTTGTTATTAAAAGCTATTAAGGTGCTGCCGTAAAAATTATTCTATAACTCGAATAGTGGTGTGTTATTTAATATAAAAATGTTTAAAATTTTGTTATTGTTGAATGAGAATTTTAAAATATACAATTGAGTGTTTAAGTGTTATATAGAAATTATTAATTCAAATAATTATATAAGATCTTTTAATCTGTTTAAGTCATGTTAGGAAATTATAATGTAATATCATGTACAAGGACATACAATTTTTATTAAATAACATTTTCTATTTATTTCCAATTAATATAATTCTTAATTTTTTATCAAATTTAATAGTAATTTAAATTTATAATAATTCAAAAAGAAAATTTCTTTCCCATTTGAGTTTTTTAAATTTTTTAAGGAAAATTTTGAAACTTTTGTTGCTTATAATAAAGGGTGTCCATAAATGGATTTTTCCATAATTCCTAAAATTTAAATTAACTAATTGTATTATATTAGCAAAATTTCTAAATTCTTTTAAGTATTAAATAGAACGTATAAAATTAGCTAGAGTATATTAATTCTCCCAAGTTACCAAGCCAATTATATGAAATCTAATTTTTTAAGGGGTTTAAACATATTTTACACATAATCCCTATATAATAAAATTGAAATGTACATTGGTCTATTATAATGTGCAAAAATTTAATTTATTAAATAAATAAGAATCGGAAGAAAATATTTGAAGCATTAATACCATAACAAAAAATTAATTATTAAAAAAGAAAACTAGAAAAACAAATTTAATTTATAACTACTATAGCATATAAATTAAATTAAAAATTAAATTATGAATTACATACATAAGTATATGTATATGAATATACAAAATAAAACCTATAAAGAATTTTTTTCTCACAATTCTCCCAGGTCCAGTCCACCCCTACTTCACTTGTCTCGTAAATCATAGTTAAATCTCCTTTTCCCCATGATATTAATTATTTATATGTTTATACTCTGAAATCTAAACCTATCAAAAGCATAAAAGGGAAAATTTAAATTATAATAAAATATATTCCAGATTTTTGTTTTCTTATATACACACAAATATACATATTGTATGGCCACAACATTGAATTTTAATTTTAAACCGTATAAAATTATACCAAAATAATAAAATTGTAATCTAATTAAAAAGTTTTTAATAAAAATACAAGAGAAACTTTTCTTAAAAAAATATTTTTGTAAATTTATGTGTGTGTACATACATTGTACATGTTAACATATATATAAATAGGATTTATACATAAAAATTGAAGAAACAGTGGTGTTCTCGAAAGTTTATCGTCTTGTAAGTTGGGAGGACAAAAGTAAAACTTTTAAAATTTTTATAAATATATCGCGTTTTTGAAAAAAGAACATGGTAACGTGATATTTAATTTATTAACTAGTTATTTTAGTTTAGTAGACTTGTTGGAATTTTTGTCTAATATTTTGGACTGAAATAAAACTCATAATATCAGCTTTAAAAATAAAGTTTAACAACCATTAAGAGTTAAAATAAAGTTGTTGGGTTCTTTTTTTTTTTGTTATTTTTGACTTTCTGGATAATTATTTCGCAAATTGCAACAGTTTTCAATTTCCATAATAGCATACTATTACAGCAATTTAATAACAACAATAAGTTTGAGACCGCATTATTCCAGGAAAATAGAAAAATGTGCCTTATTATTTTTAGTTTCATTACTTGCTTCAGGAGTACCATCAAGTTTTGCATATAGAACTTTAGAGATTTCATATAATTTTTGATCAAAACGTCTAATATTTCGTCCTGTTGGAGTGCTTATCGCATAGAAACTGACAGTTCTGTGATCGCAGCTGAATCATGAAAGTTACGACTTCTACAAACCTTACTGTAGAATTATTGTGTATGTATTTATATGGTAAGGATTATTTTATGCCATATACACATAGAGAATTTTGCGTAGAAACTTTTGAAGAAAAGGACTTAAAAATAGAAAAATATTAACAAAGGGAGAAAGAAAAACATAAGAAAAACTTGAAATAAAAATATTTTTTTCTTAAATAATAATTTAGGCCAAAAAAAGAAAAGAAATCGAAGAGAAACACAAATTTCTATTATATACTAAACTTTTCTATACTTTTTTCATATTTCATTCAATTCAATAAGGGATAAAATATTGAGAATTCAAAACAAATCCAACTTACAAAAAAATAAATTCTAAATCAAAATACTTGATAATTTGCAAAAGAGGAACATTTAATTTTACTAGAATAAAGTTTGATGCAAAAACTTTATTTTTAAAAACCTTATAAGTACGAAATTTAAGAATTCCAAAGTTTTCGAATTTATACTAATTAAAAAGTATTAAAAGACAGTTGGGAATTTGTCATAAATTTGAAAATTATCTTTGTTTACTTTGATTAACGTGGTTTAAAATTTTAAATATACGTATTTGAACAAAAGATTTGTTTGTAAAGAAGGTAACACATTTTTAGACCTGTATTGTTTTTATAATTAAAGATCTGTTGTCAGATTTTACAGGTTTTCACAATAACACTATGGTGTTCTTATATAGTAAGATTTTAGGTGAGATTTGCAAATACAAAATGATTTTCAAGTTTTCTGATTTTGAAATTTTTTACTCTAAAACTTTATTAAAACATTTTGGAAAAATCAAAATATCTTATATTTAAAAAAGTTTCCAAAACATTTAAACTAGTAATTCTGAAAATTTCCAATAAGTAAAAGAAAATAAAATTATATAGACAGTAGAAAGAAGTGACTCTACAGTAGAAAGTGACTCTGTTAGAAAGTGAATTTTATTTAAATTTAAATATTTAGAAAAAAAATTTAAGAAATCTCAGCGGTAAAATTATAATAACGCTGAAAAGAGTAAAAAATGTTACGGCGAATCGGTTTTTCTAAAATATACCAAAAGCTGTTAATATTTTGAAAGTTTTATAGCTCTCATGTTTCAAGGTCTAGATTGTTCCAAAATAATATTTAATCTTAATGTTTAATAAATAATTTTTTATTGATAGGTTAACATAACAAAGCTAACAAAAATATTATAAAAACTTATAAAAACACAAATATACAATAATGTTAATAAATTTGTATATTTGTACAGGACCACATTATTTATAGTTATTCCCAATTCAATTGTTTCAATGATTATATTTTGGAGGGTTTGCTAAATGAAAAGATAAAAATGAAATTTGAAACAAAATTATAGCCACAAATAGACTATTTTTTATAATAATGAAAATGGTTAACCTTGGCACGTAAAGTATTTTCCGTGGTTTTCTTTTCATTTTCTTTTTTTTTTGTTTTTGCTGTTTTCTTTCTGCTTGTTTCGAGTTTGTTAAAGGAAAATTAAATTTTTTTTTTTTCGTTATCGTACGTGATATTTATTGAATATTTATGAAAAATTGAAATAAATAAATAAATAAATGTTATAAATTTAAATTTAAGAACAAAAATTGAGATAAAGAAGATTTAAGGTGGGTTTCTGAAAATTTTTTTTGTTTAAATGTGGGATAAGTAAGTAAATTTGTTTTGGTTTTTTGGTGTGAAATATGCGTGGGTTTTGAACAGATTTAAAATTTGATATATTTTAGAAGAAGAATTTCAAATAATGTTCTAGCTTCTAACGAGGCAATAAAAATAAGTTCAATTTAGTTGAGAAATTAAATAAATATTGAAGAGTTTGCCTACTACCCTAATAATATTATTATTTTATTCAGATTTTGTTTAATAAAAAAAAATATTTTGAAACTCTTAATTTCAAAATTCTGATTTGATAATTCAATAGCTAATATGTAGCCTTCAAATTTACGATAACATGATATTAGTTCAATCTATTCAAAACTTAAATGCTTAATTAATTACGATATTTTATATAAAGTGTTTTTTTTTTTTACAATTATTAATTTTTAGGCTAATTAGGTAAATGTAATTAATTTTGAATAAACAAAATATTATTATAATGAGCGTTTAACTTTGTATATTTGAAATTTTAAGTAAATGAAATTTAGGTTATTTTATGACTGTGTTTCATTTTAAAAATATATTAAAATTATATATAAATGAAGGCGTATATTCACAAAGCAATTAAAAATGTCCTTTTTAAAAAAGTTTTAAAGTCTAGCAATTAAATACTTCAATTGAATTTTATGTTTGAATCCTAAAATCGATTTAAACTTGAAGGAAAAGCTTAAAATGCTGACTGGAATTCGAGACTTAATTTCTCATTACAATGTTAGAATATTAGAAATTATAAAAGTACAAAGTATTATTTTGTTGCATAGTCTAAGCTTTATCATACAGTTGGTAGCTATTAAGTTTTTTAAATAAAAACTAATGTTGTAAATAACATTTACTGCTACGAAGAATATTTTAATATTCTCAGGGTAACTAAATGAAACATCCTGGTATACACGATAATATAAAACTGATATAAAATTAAATTAATTATTAAAATATAATCCAAAATATACAATTTCTATTTTTAATAACAAATTTTCATTATTTTTCATACTGAAATGTTGAATAAATTTCTCTATATTTCCCAAGTTTTTCTTTATTTGTTGTTATTATTTTTATTAAATAGAAATTTATTTTATATTATGCATTTTTAGACTATAATTGTGCGTTATTATATAAAAGAATTTATGTATTCTAAAATTATAAAGATAATTTTAATAGTATAAAAAAATAGTTGTATAGCCAGCGTTTTAAAAACGAATGAATAATGGTTTATTTTATTAGTATGGCGGAAGATTAGTTTTATATTTTCAAAAAATATTTTTTATTTTTACAAATTTCTGCATAATATCATTATTTAATTTGCATATTCAATTTTATTAATACAATATTAAACTATGAATATAACAATATTCAATTTACTATTTTATAATGTTTACGTTCTATTTATAGGATTGTTAATATTTTTTAGTTAAATATTGTTATAATGAAGGAAAATATTTCCAATAATTTGAATAAATAAATATTATAACAATATGTAAATAAAAAATACTATAGAAAAATGTTGATTATTGATTAAAATACACTATTATTAAAATAAGGATTTAGTGAAAAATACTTTTCCTTAAAACTTTTGTATTTATTCTGGAGAAAAAGTAATTTATTGCTTTAATTAGATTTCAAAATCATTAGATAAATTAGAAGATAATGTTAAAATTCTAATGCTTTCATTTGTTATATTCTGTTTAGAACTATAGTCCCAGTCATTGAAATCATGATTTGCTCTTATCTATTTTAAAGTGAATTAATTATATAACTTTTATAATGAACCACTAATAAAACTCTTATTTTTTTTGAAGTGCCAGTAATAATTAGAATTATTTTTAAAACAATTCCAGGTAGAATCATATGCGGTGCCAAATATAATACGTGAACCTTTAAATTGCCGCTTTGAGTGTTCCAGAAAATTCTAGTTATTTATTTTTTTTTAATTGTGGAACAAGAAAAAAAAAACGATTTTGTCTCATTCAAAAGAAAAGCTCATATTTTACATAAACCCGATGTCATTTATATTTAGAAAGAATTCACTAAAGAAATTTAATAATTTTTAACATAAAATCTTTTTGCCCCGATAGAAAAATAAACCTCCAAAACAACCCGCAATATTAGATTAAAATATTTGATCTACAAAATATTATAAAAATAGCCAGAATAATATGATAGAATAGGATGAAAAACCCGAAAATAATATTAGTATCATTAAAAATGATGAAAAGACAAAATAATTAAAATTTGCATAATATTTTTATTATATGGAATTTTTCCATATTATATTCAACATTTATTTTTAATAAATATACCAACATAGTTAGGTTTATTAAAATGAAAATGTAATTTAATTAAAATTATAATATTATTTCTATTAAAAATGGCAATTTTTTTTTTACTAAAATGGAAAATATTTCAAAAAACAAAAAAAAAATTTAATTAAATGCGAAATTTATTTTCATATTGTATAAAAATATAAATAAATTTATATATTTAAATAAATTAAACAATGTATAATAAAAAAATTGCAAAATATGCAAAAGGATAAAATTATTTAATAAAATTTTATTTTTTAAACTTTTTTAAACACAATAAAAAAGCATTTCGACATACACAATAGGGCAATTAGTTATGCAATAACACCTGAAAAAACAAAATTTTTTGTAAATTCCTACGAATGTAAAATAAGTTCGAATATTTTTACTTTATATATATATTTTTTTATTATATGTTTTGCTTTGCAATTGAAATTATACAATAGAATGAAAAATATTTGAGAAAAAATAAATAAATAAAAAGGATCTAAATTAAAATAAAATATCCTTTTGTAATGTTATTTTTATTATTTTTTATTTCTATACAAACTTCATGATGTTCGTACGCTACACGAAATGTTTATAATAAAATTTTAAAATAAATTGTCATTTCAATTAAATGATATTATCGCTTGGGTAGTAATGCATAACATATGTAACACGGCACAAATGCAATGAAAATTTTTGAGAGTTTTTTTTGAGAAAATTGTAATAGTTGCAAAAAATTCAAATGTAAATAAATTTGCGGTGTTAACCTGAAATTATATTAAATATTTTTGCACATATTAAAGGTATTAATTTTAAAGCAATTGATAAGATTAGAAAGTAGCTAAGTACTTCAGATATTCTCAAACTCTATTTAGTTTTTATTTACAAACAAATTCTTAGAATTATTTTTATTTAATGAAGAAAAATTTTAAATTATTTTAATTTACTTTACATTTAATTTAATTCATCATTAGTAATGCGAAAATTGAAAACTCTAAAGGTACCAACAAAGTTCTAGAATATTACTGAATGGTTGTGATATTGAACGATCCAAACATTGTATTACAAAACGGACGAAGAAACGTTCTTATACTAACAGCAAAAATAGTGTACGTATGGTCTTATAATATAATGAAGTCTTTAATGATAAGGACTGAATAATGATAAGGAGGAAATAATAAGGACTGGATCTTTAAATTTCAAGAGCCATTAACATTTGTAAATAATCCTTGAAAAATTCTAATTATAATTCTTATATTATAAAATAATATTCATAGAAGGAAAATTAAAGTAATTCTTTATATTTTGTACATTCCCGTGGGACTGTTTAGAAGTTCCTTTCATTTTTTTGTTTATAAATTAAAATTGGTCAGTTTTGTGCTCACTATCGAAAAAAGCAGAAATAAAATCTTTTTCCCAATTTTAAACAGAAAAAATATTTACATTTCATATCTTTTTCTTTTTTTTTCTTTATTTCTTTCTTTCTTATCTTATACATAACGCCTTCGTTAATTTTCGAAACAAGACGTTTTTTAAATTTTCATCCTTAAATCATTTTATGTATGTATCTTAAAGTAAATATAAAAAAATAAGTTTTTTTTGTTTCTAATTTTCATTTATTTTTCTTGCTGTTGGAAGCAATTTTTATGCTTTTTGAAGAAGAAAATTCTGAAAAGGAAATTTAAATTTTTTGTCATTCGAAGAGTAATTTACTTATCATCAATTTTCATTCATGACTTTATTCTTTTATTACTTATAGTTTTCTTTTTGTTTTGTTGGTTTTTCTAAATGAAAATTCTGTTGCCTTACGGAAATGATATTTATTACATTCAAAATTTGTGTAGTAGAATTTTGAAATTTCTTTATTGTTGTACACATTTTGTTTGTATATTTGTTGTAGATAAAATAACCCGGATTAGAATGGATTTATGTTAAAATTCAAAATGAACACACAATGGCAAAAACAAAATATTGAAAAATAAATTGGAATTTTTTGAAAATTTTGTAAAAATTCAGAATTATATTGCAAAAATTAAGTATGCAAATATTTAAAAGGAAAAATTCGTAAATTAATTGTAATTTCAAAATAAAAGAAATTAATTTACTTCAGTAATTGTTTTTAATAGCAATTGTCATAAAGTGAAAATGCAATTAAAAACCGTAATTGTTGAACATTTTCAAAACTATGGTCACAAGTTCCAATTAATAATGCCAATAAATAAAATGAAACTACATAAAATATTTCATTTTCTAGGATTTATTATAAGGATTCCATTTATTTAGTCATATTATACAAATTAATTTAATAATAGCAACCATGCTAAAGGTCATAAAATAAATTCCTGTGATAAAAGTAGATTAATTTAACGAATAATGTGTTTTTGAGACAATTCTCGATTTGTTTGATTGATCAATTGGAGATAATAGTACCTAAATAATATGCAATGTAGTAATAGTAACAGTGCCGATATGTATTAGGAAAATTTCAATATTAAAATCAGATGTCGCATGCTTCATTTTATGTAAAACATAACAAAGAAATGTTTTTTATAAAAAACAATGAAGATTATTTTACTGAGCAAATGTATTAGTCCAACAAAATTACATAAATATTACGTAAATCACGTAAATTTTTTGCGCGAATGCGTTTATAAAAGACTGAGGTCAGTAGGGTTTTTACAGTTTTCTCCTGTTATGTCGCTTAGACATAGATGATTAAATTTTTTGTTAAATTTTCAATTGCGAAGAAATTTGAGAAATTGAGTCTGCTGAACCTTTTCAACGGTAGTTAGGAGAGCTGATAAAACTTTTTACAAGAATTTTGTGATAATTCATTAAAAATAAAAGTTTACAAATTAAAAATACACAATTTCACTTAACAAAATTTATTAATTGAATATTATATTTCGACTAAACGATGAAAAAGCATTTAACATTAAAAATACTTGATTCCTATCCCATAATTAGTACTTTTCATTACCTATCATAAAAAGCTAATTATTTATTTATAATAATAATTATTTAAAAATTAATTTAAAATTCTTACTATTTTGATAATTAGTTCGTTATATATTTTTTTTTCCTTTTTGTTATTTTTCCAATAATTCCATAAATCCTGTGTAAAGTCTTTTTTAATTAGCTATATTGTTGTGTACACGGAATTTTTCTTTTATAATTTTTAATTCTGATCTCATAAATATTTTCGTTTTTAATGTCCTTGAAATTTCCAAAGCAAAATTATCCAAATTTTTAATTTTTGTTTTAACAATTTTGTTTACTTTATTTATACCGCGTTTTTTTTTTACTTTTGGTTTTGTTTTTGTTCTTATAATTACAACAAAAGTGAATGTGGATACATAAATATGCTTTTGATATTATTTTTTTTTTCTCCGTTGTTCTTTACCTAAGGAAAATAGCCTTAGGTTATATAATTATTCATTTTTCTAAGAAATAGGAGTAAAAGGAATTAAGTAAAAAAATTTAGTAAAAAAAAACATCAATCTAAAAATTCGTAGGTTGTAAAAAATGTGCAACTTAAGATGAAAAATTAAAAATTCGGTCATCGATTTTGGTTATTTATTCTAGCCTTTTTAGAAAAATTTTATTAATTAATTTTATTTAAGAATTAATCTTACTTAAGGATAAAATATTATTTTGAGATATGTTATGGGTTACTGAAATATTGTAATTGGAAAAATTAATTGTTACTTTAAAATTATTCGGTCTCTTAAAAAGTTTTTCAAATCGCTATAAGAAATTTCGTGGCAATTCAATTTTATTTTGCCAAAATAGTCCTTTAATTTATAAAAGCTTTCGAAGATTTATTTTAGTTATTATTTAGCATGTTATTAGTTCAATTTAACGTTGTGAGATGATAAAGCATTCCGGTGACACCAAATCAGGCAGCATTCAGTAAGCTACATCAACTTAATTTAATCTACTCTTAAATAAATAAGTTATGTATGCTAAATAAGCACAAACCATCAAATAGTTTTTGTTCATTTCTTTGAGTTAAATGCAAAATCATATATTTACCGTAAAAAATATCTGCGAAGCAAAAAGTTTTTAATTGCAAATTGGAATTAAAATCCATTACAACAATCGGAAAACGATACTTTGTACTTTTGTACAATTGCTTTTTATTTATGTGAAAACAATTGTAAAAGTAATTAAAGCAATAAACAATCGATAAAATTGATTTTTGTAATGAATAAAGCAACTTATATTAATTAATAATAATGAATAATCAAGTTGGTAACAATTATTACGATAATGGTTAATTTTGAAATTATTTTTAGGCAATAATATGACTTTTTGATCAAAATGAGTAAATTGAACAATGAATTTAAATAGACACGACAGAGATATCTCAATGGATTTAAATTTTTTAATGGCATTTTTAATTTTGATATAATATTATTTTTATGCATTGTTTTGAAATGGATCAACCTGCGAATGAACTTCAATTTTTTTGAAAAAAAATTCATACATAAATAAAGTTGTTTTTTCTCGTTTTAGCATACTTCCAATTAAATTGAAAGGAAATGAGCTTACGAAACGTACTTAGTCACCTTGTCCGGTAGCCCTTGTCTCCATTAAAGTAAAACTGGGATGATAAATGGCATTAAAAAACATATTTATTTATTTGAATACGTTCATCAGATTTGTCCAACAATTCGATATCAGATTTGACCATTATATTAATGCCAAAAGCATTAATATATTGGTCAAATCCGATTTTTTTTATAATGGTCAAATTCTGATTCTATTGGTTTTAAAATAGCATTAATAAGAGTAATTTAAGTTTAAAATCATTTTCAGAAATTCGTTTTCAGTTAATCAAGGAAATGTGCCATTTTATAAAACCATTGATTCAATCCGAAATTATTATTTATGACAGCTTTGTCTCATTTTATCGCAAAATGCCACGTTATTACATTTAAAATTTATTCATTTACACAATCATAAAGTTGATAACTTATTAAAAACAAAAAAAAAAAAAAAAACGCGAATTTAAATTAAAAAATTACCATTGATTAATTTAAATTGCATATATATTCATTTTATTTATTTTTATTATTGTTTTAAAAATAAACTTTTAACTCCATTAATATTTTATTATAATCCTTTTGTGTAAAACTAAAAAAAAATTGAAATTTAAAAAAAAATAATTTTTTTTCTCGACGTAAATTAAAAATTCAATTACAAGACTTCAAAAAAAATGTGGGAAAAAAACACACACACAAAATTAATTATTTTATATAATTGTATTATAAAAAAAGACCTGACTTTAAAAATTGTTTTTTTTTATAAATTATCATTATCACTCAATTTTAATTGTCATAAATAAATAAAATCACTTTTTGCATTTAACTCTCTGATGCGTATACTATCGTAACACAGATAAGCCATTAAAGATGATTTAAAAAGAAAAATTAAAAATGAAAAATTATTAAGATTATTAAATTATTACCATTGAGAGCAGCTAAAAAGTACCATTAATTTTTGGTTAACCACATTTTAAATAAAACGAGTTGTATTAAAAATTTTTTTGCATAAATAAATTTAATTGTAAGAATTAAATTGAAAATTATTGTCGAAATATTATAGAGAATAAGTTTGAACGCTTGCAATGAAAACGATAATTAAACTATGAAAAGTATGCATAAAATAAGTGAAAATTAATTTTTCAAATTGTACAAAAACTAAAGTAAATATGATTCATTCTTTTGTATTATATTCAATTCGTAAATCACTATAATTAAATTCGTAATCACTAGATTGTACTAGTCTGCATATATTGCGAGTATAATTAGAAAAATATTAATGGTACTTTTCAGCAATTTATTCACTTCATTTTTTTAAACTAAACAATAGAAAATTATTTAGAAAACAATTGCTTATTATAAATGTCGTCACAATATCTATATTTTTCAGTAAAAATTATTTTGGTATTGCAATCAAAGAAAATTTACATACAATACAATACATCATTTAAATACAGATTTTCTGTAACATAGCGAGCACGAGTAAACTTATTTAAAAAAAAAATTAAATAATCAAGAAATTCAAACATTATTTTTGCCAAATTCACAAAAAGCCTTGAGAACACTTTCTTTATAAGATTTTTTTTAATTAAAGACATGACATTATTATCAAATTACGTCCATAAATTTACAACTTTGATTATCATTCGAAATACGATGTGCGCCTATAAGATATAAAATTTTATAAATTGAATTATAATATTTTTAAAAATAGAGACTTCATTAAGTTGATAAAAATAATTTTTTATAAGTATAACCTTTTGCATTTATAATGCAAAGAAATGCATGATTTATTTTTCGTTTAATCAGCATTTTTATTAAATATTTTGAAATGAAAAAATGCCCGTGTACTCTATAATAATTATAAAGTATTTAATTTGAAATTTTTAATATAAAAATTATTGAAAATGAAATATCTGTTTAAAAAAAAAAATCGAATTTTTGTTAAGAAAACTACATTAATTTAAAAATCACGTATATTTCATTTCAAAATTATAATTATAAAGTATGTATAAGAAAAAAGTTTTATATAACCTTGAATAATAAAGAAAAATTATGAAAAAGAAAATTACAATAAAAGAAAAGGCCATAAAAAGAAAGTTAAAAAATATTGATTAAATATAAAGGAGTACAAAATCTAACAATATTATAGCTATAAGAAAAGTTAAATGTAAAAATGGTTTCCATATTTGCAAAGTAGGCAAGATTTAAAATAACATAGAGAGAGAACGAAGAAAACAACACCGCATTTAACTCAAATCCTTTTCATTTTTTTGCTTAGTTCTTTAAAAATGTAGCGATTTTTTTATATACTTTAAATAGTACGTGAAACACACATAAAATAACCAAACATTATTGACTTTTTTTTTATTACTTTCTTCTATACCTTTACCCCAAAATCCTGTCACTTTAAACTGAATAGAAAAATGGAAAATTCTTTCTTCCTTATTCCTTTATTTTCTTATTGTTGTTTCTTTAATAATTTTTTTTTTTATTTTTCGGTATCGGTTTGTACGCTTTGTTCATTTTTATTGGGACTGTTTAAGAATTGTTTTTTTTTTCATTTTCACTTAGAAAAAGGAGAAAAGCCACAAATGAATGTCTTCAAGGTAAAATTTACGTTCCACAGGATAATATTTTCTTCTTTTGTTAAATAAAAATAGCATAATAATCGTAAAAAATGAAAAAAAGAAAATCCTTTAAAAAAAAAAATAAAAATACAATACTTCTGAAGAATTAAAAAGCAAACAAACAATAATGAAAATGTATAATAGTTTTTCTTTTCTCTATTGTACTAAAAAAAATGGCTTTTGTCGAAAACTTTTCATTTTTGGTTTCTCAAAGAATGAAAAAATTTAGCAATTTTTAAAATCGAATCGTTTATTGTATGTTTGTCGTATGTACATATTTGCTTTTTCATTATATTGACTTGTATTTTTTGTCCTGCATTATTTAAAAATACTACATAGCCCAACAAAAAATTCGATAACACGGAAATAGTTATAATTAAAATTATATTGATTTTCTTGTTTAAGCGATAACAAAGTTTCTTTAAAAATTTATCGCACGCCAATACAATTGATAAAAAAATTACAAAATATTTGCTCTAGCAATTCATATATTCAAACATTTGTATAACAGTTTTAGCTTATCATTCTAGATAGTGAAATATTTATAATAATTGTGAGAATATATCAAATTTTTTTTGAGAAACTTAACAAGAACTTTCAATTGTACCATAAACTTCAAATAATTGAACCATTTTATTTGATTAAATTAAATTAAATAATATTTTATATACGTGATTACTGTATTACTTGCTTGAATGTAATATGACAAAAATTGCTATTCACTACAATAGTGTCCCTTCAATTCACTATTCCTTTATTCCTTATTATTTTATTGTTAGTTAATCGAATATTATATACTTGTATTACTGGAAAAGTTCTAACCAATTTTTATTATTAAAGTTTTTTTTTATCGGAATTTCAACCAAATACATAAGTTTATATAAAAAAAAAATATAAATAAAATAATAATGTATAGCACGTGTGCTTAATAGAGTTTTAAAGGTCAAAGGATAATGTGAAAAATAAAAAAGAACATTAATATTTTTCTTTTTCTTTTTCGATGTTCCCATATTACAGAAAATAGCCAAAACATTATTTTACACACAAACAAAAAATAAAAAATACAATAATATTTATGTAATTCGACTATTATTATTTTTATTCTATAATATTATGTCC
Organism: Condylostylus longicornis; assembly: GCF_029603195.1. Lineage (NCBI taxonomy): Eukaryota > Metazoa > Arthropoda > Insecta > Diptera > Dolichopodidae > Condylostylus > Condylostylus longicornis. The sequence continues at coordinate 478,932 of NW_026578052.1, read as the reverse complement.
TTATAGCTATTGAACTTGAAATTTTCATTTAGAATACATTCATTTTCAATTTGAATTCAATGTTATTTTATAAAAAAAAAATAAACAAATTTTTTGTTTTTTAACCCTCATCCGTTTCAAAGATTAAATTATATTTAAATTTAAAGAAAAGACATCCTTTATAATTCCTTTTATAATTGCAAATTTTATCATTTTTACTCCAAAACAAAGGTTAACCTGTTGTAAAATAAACGTTAAATCAAAATATTTAGAGTAAGTTGATTACGAGTATAATTAACTCTGTTATATCCATACGAATAAATAATAAGCGACGGTTCGTATCAACACGTTGTATAAGAAGATCACATTAGTGTTTTCTTGAACTTGATCAATGTAGTTTAGATATTTTCTGAAGTAAGACTAAATTATAGTTGAAGTCTTATTAATCATATTGAGAACAAAGTAGACTCAATTGAACGAAATAGTTTGTTTGATACCAAAATCTAGTGACCACAAATATCGACCAAGATATTTCATTAAAATGTATAATACACCTATACTTAAGGTTTTTATTTTTCCCAGTTTTAAGCATACACAACAGTTACTTCGGTAGAAGATGGTTATATTTACTCTTAGGGTTAATTGAGAGCACGATTTTTCACCTTATATTTTTTATAATAAAGGGACTAATATTTATCGGACTAAGTATTTGTAAGTTTGTTTTTCGTTTACTCATCCCGAGACAATATTTTGAAGTGAAAATTCGCGGAATTCTTTTAAATTATTAAAATCGAGGCAAAGTATTTTTTTTTAATAACAAAGATTTTGTTTTACTTACAGGAATTTTAATTTTTCTTATTTGTTGTTGGAAAGGAAATTCTACAACATAATTATTATTTTTTCCCTAATATGAAAATTTTCGTAGGCTCACATTTATTCTTATAAAATCTTTCATCAACAGCTTTAGTCAATTATTTGTTTATTTTGTTTTCTTTTTTTTGCGTTTTTATTTATTTGGGTTCTGTCAGGTCTTAGACTTATTTATGAGTTATTGATAATAAATTTACGGTTGAATTAATATTTCAAAAGAATATTTTTTTGTTTATTCTTATGGGAAATTTAAATTGAAAGATTTTTAAATTAAATCCTTGAAAATGGAAAAAAAAAAGAAATTTCTTTCTTCTTAGAAAATTTCCACCTCGTATAAATTAAACCTTTTTTTTTTCTTTTGCTTTATGTTTTATTATCAAATTGTTTTTGCCCCTTATTAAATTCTAAAGTAAATTTGTTTTTTTTTGGAAAACATTTTTTCGATTTTTCTAATTTCATAGTTGATTGATTTTGTGTAATCGCATATTTTATATTATTTATGAATTTGTGTATGAAAGTAAGGAAGAAAAAATATAACCCATATATAAATTAATGAGAGTGAAAAAATTTTTGAAGACCAGCTATAATAATATTGGATAAATGATGGTTTATAAAGGAAAAAAAATATTAAAAGAAGGAAAGGAAAAGACTTAAGTTTTCGGAATCAAAATATATGTAATTTTGAAATATACAGAATATAATGAAAATAAAGTAAATATACATACATATGTACATAGGAAATTCATGTTAAAAATAACCATAAAAAAATTTTATTAATCTTAAACATTTTTACATAATGTAGAAACATACATACGAATGTGAATACTTTTAACATTCTTCTAAAGAAATTTTTTTTAATAATAAAGTTCACATGGCTTATCAAAATATATAAGTTCATAACATTTAAATGACCTTATTACAATGAAAATAAGATGTTAAACTAAACCGGAATAAGATTAATTTTAAAAATTATTTATTAAAAATTGTTCGTTCAGTTGAAAGAAAGGCAAATAAAAAATTTAAAATGAAATTTCTATGAATTTAAATTTGATTGGCATATTGATTATGTTAAAAAATGTAAAATTTTCAAAAAAATTTATATGTAAATTAGGTAGCATTAAAATACATATATTTAAAATTTTTATTTTCCCATTTTAGAGATATTATTTAAGGCTAGAATTGTCAGGAGTGTCGTTCTGATGCACTTTTCGCTATAACTTCAATTAAAGGAATGTGGAAACTTATTAAATAAGGAAGATTTAGAGAAGGATGAGGCTATGCCCTGGTATTTAATGACTCTGGTTTCTATTCTATTACCTACTGGGTAATTGGAGTTACTTTGGTTAAATAGGAGTGAATAGAGAAAGAGAGTTTGTTGTTAGAGGATATTATAATGCAACAGATTCTAATGCACCCATCGAGGGGTTGTCTTTTGAATGTCCAAGACACCGGATTCATAATTCACATACATCTAGTAGGTCTGTACGTATTTTGCAAGTATTTATAGGAGAAGTATTTTAAAAAAATTTCTTTAATTACTAGGAATAATTATTTAGGGTTTCCTATCTAATCCGTAAATTAAAATCTATTCGTATAGGATAAATTTTGGATGGATTTTTCTTTTTATATGACTATCCAGGTTACAGGAATATTGTAATAACATTTTGATGTTTTGCAAAATTTTCAAATTTTTATTATAGAAATAATTCTTCCCGTTCCAGACATTTTTGTTGTTCATGCGATAAAATTCATATTATAATTCAAATGAAAATTAATAAAACTTTGTAAGAGAAAATTAAAACAATTCTGTTACCAAAAAATAAATTCACTAAAGAATTTCAAAAATTGTTTTATATTAGTATTTAATGTCCAAAAATGTAAACGAATTAAAATTGAATTTGTAAAATCTTAAAAATTTTCATTTACGGTTGGCATATGTCATAAATTCTCCTTTTCATAGTAAATTATAATTATATAATGGATGCAGATAATCAAAATTCAGAGTAAATTTGTTTTTCAGTCACGTTCTACAATTTTATAATAAAAAGAGTTCACATAATAATTGCAAAATTTTCAATATAGTATTTAGTTCAAGGTTGACAATTTGCTTATTTTTATAGGTTTAAGCCATTAAGTTTTTACAAAAAGAACGTTTATTTCTTTTATATTTTGTGCTCGATTTAAAGATTAAAAAAAAAAAAAAGATTTTTGCTTATCAAATGTTTTTTTTATAGAATAATATGAAGTATAAACATAATAAAATTTTAACTGTTTGGTCTACTATTAACATGACTATTTAAATTATCATAGTTAGGTAGGAAGCTAGAACCGTAAAGTAGTTTTTACACTCAAAATTGAAGAAATTGTATATTCTTACTTTAAACTCCCAAAAAATTAAATTTTATTTTAATTTATTTTATAGTTAGAATTGATAATTAGATCGTTTTAATTAAGTTTAGCGTCAGTAGCTAGGTTTTTTTAAAGTTTGAAGCTGAAACATTAAATACCTTATTAATTTTTGCTCTGAATACATCTTTACATATTGATCCTTTTATAATTTCTTAATTAATTCTGTGTATTATAAAATAATAGTTTAAATGTTGTTTTAATTAAGTTTTATGAAAGGCGAATTTATTAAGAATGTCAATTGAAGCCCACTTTAAAAGCTAAAGGTACGAAATTCATATAATCCCATTGTTCAATAAATAACCACAATGAAATTCAATTAGAAGACTATTCCCATTAAACTCATCTCTTGAATTTTGTTAAAGTAATTTTGAAACCAATTAACGCTATAAAATTCCCACTTTATTCCAATATAACTCATTTGTATATAAATTTGTTAAAAAATTTTCCTTAAAATATAAAACTTTCTTCTTTTTGAATGAAAACTTTATAATAAATTTTTAATTTTTAATCTTTTTTTTTATGGGTTTAATTTTAATATCGTCATACATAAAAAATAGTTCAAAACTTGTGTATCATTGCCGATTCCATAATGTTGGGTTTTAAGAAAAAAATCAACACAACTTAACATTATTTAAACTTTATAATTTAAACTTTTAAACTTTTAACATGGGGCATGCAAGCGCTAAAGGCTTTTAAATCAAAGCATTTTTTTTATACTCTGTGATGTTCACAATTTTTTAATCTTCAATAAAAATAAATTTTTAACGCTGCAATTTTTTTTTTCATGCAAGGGACACAAAAAATATCCTTTATAATTTTTATTTTCATTTTTTATTTTTTTTTTTTCGTTTTTAAATGCTTAAATCACATGGGAGACATATAATATTTGAAATTCGCATAGAAAGCTTATTTTTTCTTAAAGAAAATCCATTCATATAAGCTTAAATGAAAATTTATTAAGGATATCTTTTGGAAATTTCTTTACTTTGTAGTCAAAATTTAATTAAATTTTAAGTGAAAATCCAAAAGGATTTAAAATTTTTTATATAAATTTTATAATTTAAATGTAAAATGAGAAAATTTTCAATATTTTATGATTTTTCAATTATCAGTTTACATTTCTAGTAAATATTTAGAAATTCCATTTTTAAAGAAAAATCTAGAATTTCGAGCTTATTAGCTCAACATATTATGTAGATCTAAAAAGGAATCATTAGGTATTGAATTAATTATTAAAATCTTCACATTTTAATGTTTAATAGTTTGTTTTAAATCGCTTTAAGAATAATTGTGCTTTACATTTTCAATTCTTTGTAATAATCATCAAAGTTTAATAAATGTTCTACCTACATTGATTTGTTTTGTTCGCTCGTAAATAAAACAGATTTTATTTTCTGTATTATTAATAAAAAATACTTAAATTTAATTTTATATTATTATATCGGTATATATGAAAGGGGAGAAACGAAACCCTAAAGAAAAATAAAATCTTTTGAAGAATAAAGAAAAAAATTTTCTTCAAATCAACATCACTTAAATCTATATGTGCATATTGAAAAGTGAAAGAAACACAAGAAATTTTTTTAAATATTCACTATATTCTCCTTTTACTCAATTCATCCATTCTTAAGTGAATGCATTTGTGTGTAAAAAATATTTAAGTACATGAATAAATTGAAGTGAATTGGATTTGACATATGCAAACATTGTTATATTATATTAAGGCAAAAGAAACTTAAATGTTCTACATGAAAAGGTAAAGAAAAAAAAAATTATCTTCAAGGAATACAGAAGAAATTCAAATGATAAACAAGGACATTCGATAAATATAATCTAAATTTATAAAGAAATTTAGTTATAGCTACGAAAATGTTTTAGTTGTTAGTACATTTTGTCCATTGCTTTAGGTTTAATTCGGTTTAGTTCAAATTTGCTTAATAAAATAAGGTTTTAATATCAAAAATTCTCCTTAAATGTTTTCAAATTCATTGTTGAATTATGAATTGATTCAATTATACTCTTGTGTTGTTTAAAATACGGTAAAATAAATATCTGCATTACCATTAATTTTTGAAAACTTGCTTAAATGGTAACAAACAATCACTTAATTCACATAAGGAACAAAAAGAAAAAGAAGAGAAACAAAAATCGTACTACTTTCTTTGCTTTCTTAAATGAAATTTTTCCAAAAGAATTACTGACCTACCTTTTATTACTCTCGGTTTGATATTTGCGCACATGTGTTTTTTTTCTAGTATTTATTGAGAATAAAAATTTAAATCCCCAGTTATTTCAGATATTTACTATGTGAAGTACGGTGATATAATTGTACCTTTCATAAATTTTGGTACAAAATGAAACCTTATCCAAATAAAAGAATATTGAGAATAATCAAGTTGCAAAAATTGAAAGAATTGAGTCCGACAAAGGCTAATATTTTCTATTTGAATTGTCTCCGAGAAATTCATTGTAGGCTTTGTTTATTTCCAAAATTTCATTGCACTATAAGAAGAGTATTTTATGCTTCCGCAACATTTTTGGTAAATTAATCAAACTAGTGAATTTATTCATCTTACAATTATTAAACTATATTTTTAAAGTTCTAACTCTAACACAGTTTTAGTTGATGTTTTTTAACTTAAATCAAATTTTTAATAAAAATTCTTTAGATCATTTAATATAAAAAGTACTGTTACGCTATAAAACGACCGTTGTGGAAAATTTTCTCAGTTTTAATGTTAAAATTTAATATTAAATCTTTTTTACCTTTCTATATATTATTTTACTTGCGATATGTAGTAAAATATATGGTTGCAAAAATTTTTCCAGTCGTTTTTCTTACATAAAAAATATGTTACACAAACTGTATTACAACAATATTTCTACTTCTTATGTGACCCAATAGTGAAATTTGTCGTTTTCAACTGAGTTAACAATATTTTCATGGATGGTTTTGTTTTTCCCGCCATATGGGAAAATGGGAATTTTTCTTTATTTTCGTTTTTGTTTTATACTTTATTTTTTTTTTATTTCATATACATATTCTTATTCTATTTGTTTTTCTTCCTGTGTTCTTACAATTATTCCTTAAGAGACAATATGTGTATTTTGTATGCGCACATGCTGGTATAAAATTATTATAGGTAGGCAAGCAATATACAGTTATAATGGGTCGATGTATGGAAAATAAGACAAGCATAATATGCTGATATGGTGTAGATTCAACGGTGTTTATTTTATTCACGGAAAAATCGTATCAATGTTTATGAAAGTATTCATGCATTTGGGTATACATCTGCATCATATAAAAGGGATTTGAATAAAGATTAAATATAAAATTAGAAACAATATTGTATTGTAGTTTTTCTCATGTTTTATCAGATTTGTACGTACGTTTGAATGTGATCATACATTAATTTAATAGATGAAAGTATAGTAAAAGGATTAAAATGTTTTATAGGGATTTGATAAAAATAGATGAAAGAAAAGATGTTAGCATTTTAGTATCATCATTTCATCAATTAAAATAGGAATATGCAAATAGGTGAAGAAAAAGTGTTTTAATCTTTAGTTTTTCATTTTATTGAATATAGTTTAGAAAATGTTCATTTTAGTTTTTAGCTCTTCTATAGATAAGAACTTTTTATACAATATCTTGTAGAGATTTTTTCCTTAAAATAATAGTCAAATATTTTAAATATAATATATAGAAATTAATTATGAACTAAATGAAAGTAAATTAAAAAACATAAATAATATTTATGAAATCCTTCAAAATGTCAAATTCGAATTATTTTGTCAGAAGCTCTTTTTTCATTGTATCAGATTAGGATGTTAGCAAATCACGTTCAATTTGTCTTACGAATAACTAAATCAAGTTTCAAAATAATTAATTGAATTATGATTTTATTGGGCTTACGAATTCGATGTATTTTTTGCATTGCGACACATTACATTTTTACTATTGTTCATAATTTCTGTAGATTGATGCATGTAAAATATATTTTTTTTTTCATGATTCTATATATCATTTTTAAATGTTATATTGTACTACTGAACCTAATCCAATTACCATTGGAGTACTTTCCACATTTTTTCATCATTGTTTAGAAAATTTCCAGTTGATCTAAATCTTTTCATAACCGGTTTCAAGTGTAATTTATGATAGCCATGTAATTATGAGGCATTCAATCCATTATGAAGAGAGCAAAACTTAATTTCAACCCAAATTTTAAAGCTTTACGTTAATCATAAAATAATTTAGGATGTACAAGGATAAATGTATATATCTGAAATTTTTTCTTACATAAAAATTAAACCATTCTAAGATTATAGTTTTTCTCGATCATGAAATAAGTATTTTGCCCTATAACGGAAATTCAATATTGTTCAAACACTTACTCAAAATTTTTAATAATAATTTTATGGTAAAATGAATCAAAAAAATTTTCAATCTCAATTGATTTTAAAGTAAAAGAGAAAAGCAATGGAATATGAAATTTTTCAAAGGTCGTATAATAGAATTTTTTTTAAGAGAATGAAAAAAAAAATTAAAAAACAAGAAAACCTTTTTGACTTTCATCTTTTGAAAAGGAAAAAATAAATTTCTCAAGAATCTACATATTGTATTTTAATATTTAAATTTCTCATTTCCTTTGAGTTATTCTTTAATTCTCTTGAAAATATTGAAAATTTTTAAAGAATTTATATATGAAGAGGTCAAGGTATTTTTTCATTTTTTTTTTAATACAATAAAATACATAATTTATATATTGTATATTTGTAGGTATGTCTATGAAAATTTGGTAAACGGAAAATTGGAGCATGAAATTATTATTAAAATGGCCTTATAATTTTTTGCCTCTGCTTTACTATATACAAAAATTTAAATATTAAGAATTGAATGTAAAGGAAAATTGAAGAAAATACTCAGCTCCTGTTGCCCTTATTTAATATTTTATAAAGTAATTTAAGTTCGTTTACACCATTATGTTTGAATAATTACATCTTTGTCGTCTTTATCATAAAAGTTAAGTAAATTCATGAAAAATATTATAAGGACGAAACTAAATTCGTATATTGATACACATACTTCATTTTTGTTAAATTTTTGTTTAAAACAAAAAAAAACCGCAACCCTGTACATATGGGTCATAAATTCAATGCCACTATAATGTACTTTTATTTTTATCATATTATAGATTTTTTTTTTAAATATTTTCTTGTCATGAGAAAACTCTATAGTGCCAAAAAAGTACTTAAACTTGTTACATTCACATTTAGTATTTTTTTTTATCATTGTTTTTGGCATAAGATAATAAATAAAGTTGGGTCAAACCAATGGTTTGTATTGTAGCACTTTTCCCTTCAACAAGTGAAAATTCTGCTTTTAAATACAGTCTACGAGTATGTATACCTATCACACTATTAAAATTATTTTCATTCATATACAAAACTATTTCTAGGATTGCATATGTTTAGGATGAACGATTTATGCAGTCTTTGAAATAAAGCAAAAATTAATATAAGCAGGGGTTAACGTAATGCTCGATTTTAAGGTTTAATTGTATGAGTTAAGAAAAATAATTATATTTTTTAATATCATGGAATTTACCGTTAACTTTTTGCGTTTATAGAAATTTGAAAAAGCTTGCGGTTTCAGAAATATAAGGCGGCGAAAATGCAAATTTTACAAATTTCAAGAGGCCATAACTTGAGAGGGGGTGGAGATGGAAAAAAATTTTCTTCTAACGAAATGAATTATTTATTAATGTCTAAAAGCTGCAAAAATTTCAAAGTTCTACATTATGGGGTTTAGAAGAAAAACGAGATCAAAAATTTGGAAAAAAAGGACTTTAGATAACGGTAAATTTGAACGGCCATTTTGTTTTTCTAAAGTTTAGCTATAGTATACTGCGCTAGGGGAAGGAAGCTACTGCCTTTCTGCGTTTGCAAAATTTCAAAAATGCTTATGGTTTCATTGCAACAAATAGTTAAAATAGGCTATTTTTAGTGGTTTGGTGGTGGTATAACTTCTAAAGAGGGGGGAGATAGGTAAAAATTTTGTTCTACGAAAATAAGTTTCTAGTAAAGATCTATGTACGTATTAAATTTCAGCTTTCTATCTTTAAGAATGTAGAAGTTTTGTAAACAGACACACGGACGGACGGACGGACGGACGGACGGACGGACGGTCGGACGGACGGACGGACGGACGGACGGACGGACGGACGGACGGTCGGACGGACGGACGGACGGACGGACGGACGGACGGACAGAGTGAAACTAATAAGCACTTTTTTCAAAAAATTTTTGGAAAAGTGCTAAAAATAGGAGGAACGAAAAAATATCTAAAATAATAGACTGCCAAACAATAAGAGGAAAAAAAAATCTGTTAGTTTTTTTTTTTTTGTTTTTTAACTAAAAATTTATTTTAAGTATTTTTTGCTTTTCCATTTAACTATTATTTTCAACAACACAGTTAGAGTTAAAAAACAGTTAAATCCTTTAACAATCAAGGATATGTTAAAGTATTTTAGTGAAATAAGAGAAAGAGAACAAAAAATATGAAAGATTTTTTTTTTTTTGTTATGTACATAGTTTTCATTAGTTCTGTGAGGTTCTGAGATGATCAAATAAAATAACACTTTAGTATTATACATTAGAAAATATATTGAGGGCTCAAAAACGCAAAATATTCCGGTTCCGGTTTTCAACACTCCGGTTGCTTCCATTTATTGTACTACGTGTATATGTTTTGTTTTAAAAAGATCACTTTAAACGGCCTAATTTAGTATCAAACTTTAATTAATTTTAATTTTTTTAATAATTTCCAATTCTTGTACAAAAATTTTGCAAGTTTTGATAACATTTGATTATTCATAAAGGATCTAATTTAGAATATTAATTAAAAGTTACATTTCCTTCGATCAGTTTGAACAACTGAAGCGTTTTATATTATTTAGGATCTTAATTATCGAAGTAATTTTTATCTACCATTGTTATGAACGAAATCAGAATTCTATTACGCTTTTATTTACCATATGAACTTTAAATATTTCTATTTCTCTATACATAACCGCAGTGAACGTAAATTATAAAAATTTAGATCTGAATTGCAATCTCGTAACTGCATCAAATCCTCGCTTCCCATCTTTGTAGCATTGGAAGCAAGATTTTAACAAAACACACAAAAAGAAAAACAAAATAATTTTTCTTCCGCATTATGAAAACTTTTACAACATTTTTTCTTTTTTTTTTTTTTTCAAAAAACGGAAAAATAATGGTATAAATACAATGACACAAACTACTAAAAATTCTTGTTGAAAAGGATTACAAATTCAAAATAAAAAAAAGGATATTTTTTTTTTTATTATTTTAGTGTACGCGTCATTATAATGATCCTTCAGTTTTGTTTCTTCTTTTCATCATGGCGCTTAAAGTTAATTTGGATAGAAAAACAATAGATATTTTTTTTTGACCTAGTATTAAAATAAAAAATCCAAATCTAAATTTAAGTGCATGTCATCTTCAAAAGAATTCAAGTTTATTCACAAAAAAAGTAAAAAATGAAAGGAAAAAAGTGCACTAAAATTGTTATTTTATTTTTTTTTTTTGCCCCTTAAAATACCGAGGGAGTGAATATTTTTTTAAGTTTGAAAAATATTTTAGAATGAAATTTTTATAATAAAATGAAAAAAAAAGGGAAAAAGGAAAGTAAAAATGTTATTTTAAAAATCCCAATTAATTTTTAGTTGGAATTTTTACTTGGAATTTTTAGTTTTAGTTTTACTTTATAGCTAGTTGGGATTTTTAATTATATGGGTGTATATTTTAATAAATTTATAGTTGCAATAGACATTTTGTATAGCATTCACTCATGTTTAAAAAATAATTTTTATTATTTAGTAGAGAAGCGCTTTAACCAACAAAATATTGAAACCTTAGTTTTAAATTTTCCAATTTTTATTTTAAAAAGTAGAATTTACATCAATGGAAAAATCACATTTATAACAGTAATAATGGCAGTAATGATATTCGAATTTGTTAAACCGTATCATCACTCCGACAGAAATTCAAACATTTTTGTTGTGATTATAATCTTCACATATGAGGTCTTAAATTTTTCCAAATAACTGCGAATAAATATATCTTGTGATGTCCTATAGTGCTATGAAATTTTCTTTAAAAAAAATTTTTGGTGCGGCGCTATAAAGATCATAAAATTTATAATTTCGATTTGATTTCGTCTTTAAATATTATTTATTAATAACCCATCCGGGATAAAGTAAATTTTTACATTCTTGACCTACTTTTTCATATTTTCACAATATTTAATAAAATAATTTTGCATTTTTACATTTTTTTTAATTGAAAAAAAAAAAACATGAAAATAGTAAAATTTATTTAGACTTACCCTTACAAATACCTAATCCAGTTGTAACTGGTAAACTAGCAACACATTGTAATGGTGGTTCACATGTCCCAGAGAAACCACCAGGACCACCACATTTTTCACCTAAGGTTTTTGCACATATTTTACAACATCTGGAAATGAAAACATTATATATATAAAAATATAAAAAATATATAATATGTATATAAATTAAAAATTGGTTTTAAAATGCAGAGGAAAAAAAAAAACTAAAATTTAAAAAACAAAGGGGAAAAAAAATTTAAAAGGATAAAAGAGAGAAAAAATCAACAAAATATTTGCACAATATTAAAACAAACAGAACAAAAGAAAACAAAAACAAAATAAAGAAAAACCAGAATTGAAAATTTATTGATTTATGGCTTATAAAATACAAAGAAAAAAAAATTATTCAATTTAGATCAAATTCTAAAATATTGCATATTATAAGCTTAAATTATCAATATGTTTTTTAAAATCCTTTTAAAATAATAACAGGATGGTTCCCATAATTTTAATGTATAGAAATATAGAAAATATAGCAGAATATTGTGTTTCAATGAGATTTGCAATATTTTTTAAAAACTTAAAAATTATTTACAATTTTGGATGGTCATGATGGTCATAATTATCCGAAACTGTTAGGACCACATTACTGTTAAACACTAACGTGGTCCTTACATTTACTGAAACATTAAGAAAGAGAATATTTATCGCCTCTATCGTCTTAGTACCTAATAGAGATAAATTTGTCGCAGCTTTTGCTGTGAGCAAGTAATTGCCTAGAGAATCTATTCTCCCGGAGATCAAACGGCTCCTAGAAAATCTGATCTCTCGTATAGATTTACAAACTAAATTCGATGAAATCGTATCCACTGTTTGTTCATAGAATTTACAAACTTTCTTCCATTCAAAATTCACTTCCATGAACTTTGAGCTGACAATATCCTGTTCATAGGCCCATGAGCTTTTCACTTGTTGTTGTTCATTTCTACTATTTCGCTAATTGCGTAATTTGATGAGGTCTATTGGAAAACCTTATTTTTTTTTTAATTTTTATTTTTAGTAATTTTTGAAATGAGAAACACACTGTTTCAACAAATATAGTCATATACGTAAATGCATGCAAATTATTAAGATATCAAAACATTTTGAAAAAAGCAATTTGAAAAATAAAAAATAAAACCAAATAAGAAATTTTAAAACAGAAACAAAAAAAATCCACCCATAATAAAATTTCCACCCATAAACAGTAGAGAAATGTAAAATAAAAAAAAATGTTATTTTTTACTTACTTGCAAGGATCCCACAATACAATTCCTTTCCCTGGACAATCCTGTGATCTAATAACATCACATTCTTGTGGATTACAATAACATTTTAAACCGCTAACAACACGACTACCAGCTGCTACCATTATAAGTAAATAACAACACAAATAGTAAATCAAATAAGTTCGAAAATGGAATAACCACAAAAATTTTATATTATTTGACATAATTCTAAAAATTCTATAATTTTCGAAAAAAAAAACTAAAAAAACCAAAAAAAAAAAAAAGAGCAAAAATATTTAATTTTTTTTTGTTTGTTTTTTCTCACTTCCTTTTAACTTTTATATCCTGTACTATATTTTATTTTAATAATATTATTATTATATCCTTTAAAGTAGATGTGTACATGAAGACAGGATTCTAGAATTCTGATTTTTTGTTTCCTTTTCTTTTATTTTATTTCCTTTTTATTTTGTTATTATTATTTGTTTTTATTTTTACTGTGATATTATTAAGGATTTATTTTTTATTTTAGCAGGCGATTTTAGGATTGAATCTAGAATAATATTTTAATGATGGTACTACTATGCATACAGGTGTTAAAAAATTCGAATATAAAAACATTAGGGATTGGAGGAAATGAGAGACTGTAAAACGGAAATGAAAAAACAAAAAGGATGAAATAATTCTTTTTTTTTTTCTTTTTGTATTTTTTTGTTTTGCAATTTTATTTACATATTTTTGTTCGTTAATACTTTAGAAAAATATTAGGAATTCTTATAGACCAAAAATAAGAGAAAAAAAAATCAGAATTAAAATTTTAAATCAATTTTCAAGGTTTTTTTATGCCTTTTTTTTTATAGTTTTACAGTTGTTTCAAGATGCTTCAAGTTTAATTTGTTTCCACAAAATTTTCTGAAACTTTTAGTATATTTTTTTAATAATTTTCGGATTTTTAGTTAAATTTTTATTGTATAATCTTTAACAATGATGACTTTTAAAAGTTACAATATTATACAAAATAAATCTTTTAGATTTTATTTTACATTATTTTTGTTATAAAATACTTTTCTTTTTATTTTGATAATCCTTGTTGATTTGCTGTTGCAATCTGTAAAGAGAAAATGAAAAAAATTTAATTTGTAAATTAAATATTTTTGATTATATAAAATTCTCGACAATTGATTATTTCATTCAATATAAGAACACAATTGTAATATGAAGAAAATATATATTTGAGTAAACTCGACCAAATAATATACGTAACTAGGTCGGAATAGGCTTTATGGTTCTATTTGAAATTTTTCTTAGGGCAAGTTATTGTTAGTTCTCTTAAATATACATTTTTATTGTTTAGGTTTCAATTGAAAAATGCGATAGAAACTTTTAGATTTCATGGTGAGGATATTTCTGACATATATTCCACCCATATTAACTTCATTCTATAGCATCTTTCAAGTTTCCCATTCTTTGTTATAGGAGTTTAATTTATGTTTCTGGAATTTAATTTAGACCTTCTATAAACTTTATTATTACATAGTTTAGAGTAACTTTAATTAAAATAAAGTAAATTTTCAATTCACTGGTTTAGATTATAAATATAATGTAATAATATTAAATAAATATTAAATAAATTTAGTTCATAAAAGGCATAATTGCCGGCATTAGATAAACCCAAAAAAATATCGATCGGCCTAAAATGTTTGATTGATGCGATGCCACACAGACCGTTTTGGTTGTTAAAAATAGTTTATTTACACTTGAAACTCGATATACAGAATTTGTTTCCATCACATAACCTACCTATTGTATACACAATAGGGTCGGTAATTATCTGTTTCGGTTCATAATAGTCAATTATAACATGGACTCATGTAGTGCTTATTATAATTATGTGAAATTAAATTCAGAATCATATTAAATTTCAACTAAATGTACAATATTGTATTAAATTTGAATTCAATTAAATAAAATAAGTTTCCGATTTATTTTAGATCTCATAAAATTGAATTTAAATATACCGTATGTACGTATAATACACATAATTATAAAACAGATTATGGATAATATTATTAAATGTAATCCTATATAATTTAATTTATTGGATTATTGGACTCTGAAATAATTCTCTTTTTAATTCTTATCCTTTTTAAAATAATAATCTCCATAATTATTTTTATTTTAATATATAAGTTTAAAAATATTTCTACGGCAATGCGGCATGTGCTTTTCGAAAAGATTTATATGAAGAACTATTGTATTAATAAATGAATGTAGCTATAATAGCCGTATTAAACTTTTATTTTAATTATAATAAAAATAATTACTAAATTTAAGTATTTCAGAGTTTTAAAGTTCACAAATAAAAATATAATATTCCTGAATTTATTCTGGAATTTATTTTCGTACATAGTAATAAAGTTCGAAAAGCAATTTCACTCAAATGCTATTTCATGTTGTATAATCAAATTTTAACTATCAATCTCAATTAAATGTGTTCAAGGAAAATTTATTTTAGTCAATTATTGAATTAAAACAACATAAAAATATTGAGTGTGTTATATACTGAAAAAACTAAGTCTATAATGCACTAGAAGAAGCGCAAATTCATGTTTTAAAATAAACTTTTAGATATGTAATTTAATTTGTCTCAGGCTTTCTCTTTGAAATTGATTATCCTATTAAGTTAACCTCTATAGATAGTCATTATTCATTAATCATAAAATATAGGGTTAAGTTTAAAATATTTTAAAATACATATTTTTTTCTAACTATTTATGGAATTTCCGAGTTTCGAGTATAAAATAAATCCAATTTGAATATTGATTTGTCAAGTTTGAATAACAAAGTTAAAAAAAATCGGAAACATTTTAAAATTAATCTGAATTTTATAATTTTTTTAATTTTGCCCTTTCAATTGCACTAATATTATTATTTGTGACGTAAATTGAATCTAAAAATAAATCCAAATACGTACACTAATATTATTTTTAATTGAAAAAAAATATTGAAATTTATTTGATAATTTAAGAGAAAATAAAATCACAAGTTTTAATAAATCAATTACGTCAGCATAATGTTGCTTTATTTAAAATAATCCTTTGAAATCCAATAAAATTACATTCATATGTATATGTATACATACTCTTATCAGTCATATTATCTGCAATATTGGTTATATAAGAAAATCCATAAAATGTAAATTGCATATTATGAAACAAAAAATATAATTTGATTAATGCACATGTTTAGGTGATATATTTGAAAATTAATCTTGTATAGGGTCTCTCAAAAATCACACCTAGATACTGATTTAAAATAAAACAAGTAAAAACTTAGGTTTTTTTAATTCACACTAATTTTATTAATAATATATGTAGCTCGTTTGTATATTTGAAAAATTTATACATTATATAAATGTACATCATAAGCAAGTTTACAAGTTCATAGTGTATTTATTAAAACATTTTCGAAAATTCGAAATAGAAGCATTGTATAGGTTCGATTTTTATTACACGATTCCGTCGGCCGGTTTATTTATCGCTACTCTTATAAAAAATATTTAAAATATTTCAATCCATCCATTGTTGTGTTAAATATGGCTAAAAATGTAAAAATCTCGTCTTTCATTCTACATTTTCATTTTCCTGGCTCTTAGGAGGAACCATAGTCACATTTTATGTTTTTCACTTAAGCTAACCGAGTTATTCAAAACTGGTTATAAAAGAGTTTACAAAACTGGTTTATAAATAAGTGCAAAAAAATCAACGCCGTGCAAAAAATAGCTTAGTTTGAGTTTTCGATATATGTATAAAATTTGATATGATAAAAATATCTTCAATGTATGCCATGTACTCAGCAAAATATATTCTAATAATGGGCAGCTTTAAAGATTTCGTAAAATCGTATTTTAATTTTAATACATAATAAAAATTTTAAGTTATTGATCCTTTTACGTTGATTATATGGTATAAATTGCAATTATAATATCATATAAATTTTCATATTGAAAAATAACACATGCTATAATATTATAAATTCGAATATTTAGTTTTGATTAATGAGTTTGAATTTCCATTAAAATAATTATAAATTTTAAGGAAAATACAATTATTTATTACAAAATATTATAGTATATATTTATTTTTAAATTAATCAGCATTGTTATATAAATATTAAGAATGGTGCCTGTAATTGGCAAATTAACATAGAGAAGTAGCATTATTGTAAAATATTTGTAATATATCAATTGTTTTATTCGAATAATGCATACATATTGCATAATGTATATCTACCTACGTATACGCGTACATTGCATGTAAAATACCTCAAAAAATAAAAATAAAACAAAGACCTAATCCTCTTATTATTTCTACGAACTGTCATTTCATTCACATTCCACAAATTACCATTCATTTTACCATTTTAAAACATAAAACAAAAAGGACTTATTAATTTTGTAGCTATTAACTTTTTTTTTTTTGTTTTTTTTGAAAACAAAACAGAGTTTATAATATCATCATTCATTTACATACACACACATTCTTACTTAAAAATATTTTATTATTATAAAAGTACGTCAAAGGTTTATTTTTAAAATGAAAAATGTTTCTTTTTTTTTTTTTCAAAGTATACAAAATACAAAAAAGAAAAATTAAACAATAATACTTATTGTAAAAATATTAAAATATACTTAAACAAATATTATATTTTATTTAATGTATAGATAGTGCAGGATCGGATTTATGCAAACAGTAAGACGCAACTGAGAATGCCGTTCTAAATATTTATTCATAATTTTTAAAAAAAAATGTCCAATCATTTAAGGAAATAGCATAACAGGCGTACATACATAATTTCAATCGATTTATATTAGAAAGATTTTTATTTTACGCACATGCCGCCCCTCTTTTCATATTATGCTACATATAAACACAAATTTAAAACGTGCATTCAATAATCTGATTGAGCACAGAAAAATTTTTTACAATACACTGTTTACATATACCATTTTAATCAAATTTACATTCAATTTTAGGTTTTTAGTCCATAGCGGGCTGCAAAAATTATTGACCATAGAATCCAATTTTTTATAACTGTACAGAGGATTTTGTAAACCAAAAATCAACCCTGGCAATAGTAACATTAAAATGAATACAATAAAATGAATGCATTGTGTATATTTATAGAATTAAATTGATGTTATCATTATTAACTGGAAAATATTTTAAAAATAAATATAATAATACTTAAGTATATATAGATAGCTATTTGTGGTATGATATATGTAGGTATCTGTTGTCCTTGTTAAAATATTCCATTTCGTAAATGTAAAAAGAATATATTTTTCATTTATTCATTGGTTTTTCTCTAAACAAAATTTTACATATTTTCCGTTTTGTTTTATTTTGTTTCAACAACAAAAAAAAAGCAAGATAAATAGACCTCTTTTCCTGTGAACCTGATCTACTAAACTTTAACTACATTTAATATTATTATACATGTTATATATAAAAATATATTTTTAGAAATTTAATGTGATATAAATAAATATGTTTTGAACCCTAATCTAAATTCATATTAATATAGGAATGTATTTATTTTAACCACATACAATAAATATGTATATAAGGTGAAATCCTTTTTTATTATTTTTACTCTTCTCGTACAAAACCCATTATATTATACGCTCTTATTTCTATAGAAATGTATAATTTTTAAAAATATTTTCTAAAAAAAAAATTTTTATAAGAAAGTTGTATGTATACATATGCAAGTTACTATAAGTTTCCTAAAAGGATACAATAAACACATACTATATTATTATGAAAAATTGGAGAAGAAATAAAAATGAAAAATAAAAGTACCTTTCTTATGTAACTTTCTCGATTAAAATGAAATATTCTTGGTTGACTTTTTGTGAGATACTAAAATTTTTATTATAAGCTTTTTAATATTTGTAATTTCCTTTTAGAATAGACGATTTAAAATACCAATATTTCATATACCTATTATTCTGTATTAAGAACTTAAAATCAATAATAGAAATATATCATAAGAAAACGATAAAATACAATGTGGAAAATCTTATCCCCTCTCATCTTTAATATTAAAGAAAATTATTAAAAATCTTAAACTCCTTACTTTATTTTCTTACCCAAATCCATCAAATATTTGAATGTTTAGTTAATACTGAAATAAATTGATTAATCTGGAATAATGATGAGTGTTGTATACTAAGATTTGCCATACCAAATATTATTATGAATGCTCTTTAAAAAAATGCATTTCTTATAGTCTATGATAGCTATAATTGCATTTGTTGCATCACGGGAAAAGAAAATATTTTTTCTTTTTACAAATAATAAGAGCGTATGCACATTAAAAGAAAATTTATAAGATAGTTAGTAATATTGCAGCCATCGTCTTTATGAAAACTTTGTAAATTTTTCTTTTTATATAAGCAAGAATTTTTTCTTTTGGAAAGGATTAAGAAAACGGAAACTAAAGTAGCCAAAAAGAGAATTAAAAATACTTATAGTTGCATGAAAAATTTTATGAAAAAAAAATTTTAAATCAACTCAGTAAACTTTTTTTTTTTTTTTAGAAGACTGCATGAATTCAGAGGATTTTTATTAAATAAAGAAGTTTTCAAAAGTATTAAAAGTAAAGAAATGTGCCATTATGAATTTTATTTTAATTAAAAAATATTGTTTTTGTGTAAACATTTTTTTACATTGTATGTACTCGTAAAAAAAAGTGCAGTGCGTAGGTTTTTAACATGTAGTTTGCCTTTGAATTAACTATTCACATATAAGTAGCGTAAAAGAAAAAAAAAAATCTTTGTTGCTCATTCATAGTTTTAATTATTCTTCCAGTTTTCGTAGTTGTTTAAATTTAGTTTTGAGTTGAACTGGACGTTGACTATGAGCCAAATATACATTTTTGCGTATGCAAAGAGAAATAATCAACTGATTTCATTGAGATTTAATATTTAAGTTTGAGGTGTTAAAACAATGAATCTATAAACTTTTTGGGAAGATCAGGACTCGGAAACTGATCTGGGGGCCGATTTTTATTTTTTATCATATATGTACGGAACGAATTGATGGAATTTCTTGAAATTCAATATTTGGGTTCTGGTTGTCACCAGAAGTTACTGACGAACTTTTCGTATAACTCGGACTGCGCAAAATGAAACTCTACTGAGAGCCTAATTCACTTTTTTCTAGGTATGTTAACTAAAAACTTATAAATCTCCTTAAAATTGTACAGAAGTGTTTAAAACGCATTTTTATAATCTTCCGGAATACTTTTATTAATCTAGGCAACATAAATTGTGGTCGGTTATGTGCTGACCACACCAGATTTTTTTTTTTTTCTTACTGCCATAGTCCCTCCTTAAAGCCCCATACCTAAAAGAGCAAGTATCCTTCTAATAAAAAAATAATTATTTTAATTTAAACCACCTTTTTTTTCATTCTTTGTATAAGAAGAATATTATAAATAATGTAATTAATATTGTAATTAAAATTGCAATCAAAATTGAAAAAAGTTAATTTTAAAAACAAATTTTTTTGCTTACTTTTAAGTTTAAGGTCATAATAAATACTGTTAAACAAAAAAGCAAAATCATATATAACATTTTAGAATACAAAACAGTTTCATGTTCAGCTGTTTTTGTTCATCAGTCGACGGAGTTTTAGGTAGGTAAGCATTTTGCTTTTTTTAACACAGAAGGTTATAAGTCAAAAGATTATTTATATTTTAGCATAAATTAATATTTTCTTTAACCAAAAAAACCAAAACGAAAACCAAAAAAAAAAAAAACAGAATATTATCCTTCAAAACAAAAAGGAAATTTTTTGATAACACTGAGTTTTTGCTCACAAAACAATAAAATCAAAAAGAGAGAAAATAACAAAGAATTTTTTTTCTTTCTCTCTAATTCATTTAAAATGAAATTTGTGTATTTTTTATACTAATTTATTGTTGTTTCTTTATTTTTTTTTGTTTTAACAAACTTTTTTTTTTGTTTATTTTTCTTGTTTTAAAATGACAATACAATATATTTATATATACAAGGACATAAATTTGTTTGTTTTAAGCATTTTATTAAAAAAATTTTTTTGTTTTTAAATTTTGAATTACTGTGACATGAGTTTATAAAATAATAATATATATATACCTATATAAGAGAGTGAATGTAAATATTTATGTATACATAACAATGTACATTGTACATACATAATGTATACGCGACCCATACTTATAAATAATAAATAATATAAAAGTTACAAGGATGTTCTAAAAGATATTTTGTATATGCCCTTATATTATAAATTCTGTTCTAATTATGTCAAGTAAAGTCATCCCAGACACAAGACAAGACAAATAATTTATATATTGCGCTCTAAAAACAAAATTGAAGAGATTCTGGTATAAATAAGAACACAAAAATTTTAATAAAATGAATGAGTTTTGTTGATTTTTTTTTTTTTTTCTTTTATAACAATAAACGCATGTTTGTTTATATTTCTGGGGCAATATAAGAGAAGCAGCTTAAGTCAGAATTAGTAGCTTCGAGTTAATCAAGTTAAAAAATGTAGAGCTACTTTTGAAAATATATGAATTCGTAGAACTTAAGGGAATATTTTCATGTAACAATTGTATTTTTACTAAGTTTCGAATTTAGTTGTCAGCTTGTTTTAGTATTTTTTCCAAATTCAGCCAGATTTTTTTTTGGCTTACTCTTTCAAAAGAATTTTGATCAAAATTTGGAGTGGTAATTTTCGCAATTTTATTTAATGAGCTGTTGAATCCAATGATTTGAATTTGATCGAATTTTGTTAGATTATAGATTTGAATATGAAGATGAAGCAAAAATTTTTCGATTTTCTGCTAATTTTTGACTTATATGGTTTTTACTTATTTATTTGTATATAAAATGTAATTACACCGTACATATCCTTATAAATTTTTCTTTATTTAAAAAAACAACGGGTAAAAAAAAATAATACAGTGAATAATGAAAATTGTAATTAAATATTTACATATAACGAATAAAAAATATTTAAAAACAAAAAAGAATATTTCTCTTTTTTAAATAAAAATATTTTTTTCTTATGAATATCTATACATACATACTTATTATATATAAATACGGGCATTTACGTCCCGGAACGCACAATAGAATTTCAATACAATTTATGTTATATACTATGTAATAAATATTTATATGGCGTTATTATAATTGAACTGGTTATAAAATATATTTTATTTGTAGTGATTTTTATGAATAATTTTATATTTTTTTGGTTAATTTAATCAAGAATATCCCATTGAAAAAGGATAAAATTGTAATTCTTTTGTATTCTTCTTAATGAAGAAATTAAATATATTCAATAATTTTCATTCAAGCTTAAATTCTCTTATATTACGCAGTGCAAGCCAATGAGTTGATTGTGGTTATTTTAAGATTCTTAATTATTTGCTTTATTTAAACCAAAATATTGAATTTGTTTATTATCAGACGAATATTATCAGTCATGACAACAACGATGTCACTTTCTGAATTCGTGTTTGTAATTTGTTCACAAAAACAAATTTTTAGGATAACCTTAGAATGCTAAGCCTGGAAAGTGAAAGTGCTGGTATATTTTGTGGAGAAAACGAGGTCTCATTGCATTTTCTGAGAGATTGCGTGGACCTCATCCGCGGTATGCTAAACTTTCCAACTCGAATCCATCAGGTGGGTGGGTCTCGAGGAGATGTTGTAGAGGCTTAATATCTCACTCCTAGATGGGAGGCACAATAGATATACAATAGAGGCCATATACAATCTACAATTACAAAAAGTTAATATTGACTATATGCACGTGGTAGTTATGATGTTTAAGAAATCATTATAAAATCATAAGTCTTATTATAATAAAGAGAAGTAAGATCATTTTGAAAAATAACCAGAGTCCAATTAAATTAAAATTCAGCATTATTTTTTGTTTTTCATTTATATTTATTATTATCATTTATTGAATTGATGCTTAAAAAAGCATAAAGTTAATATTATGTTTAAAAATAAATCGATTCATATTTTATTTATTATAATTTATTCAACCGTAATAAATAACGTATTTATTTTATTTATGATTTTATATTGAATCCACCTGATGATAAATATTCAAAAAACCTCCAATATAATTCATAATTTTTAGTGTTATTCTTTTGATATATAATTTTTTTTTAATTTTTAATTATTAATGATATTAAAGTGTAAATTATCAACTTGTTTTTGTACTTGTTCGTATACGCTTCAACTTAAAAGTTTAATCACGTTTTAAATTTCGAAAAATGAAATATTGTACGCATTTTTGTTGTGTTATGTATAAGTGCTGATACATATTGAAATACCCTAGTAGCTAAGTTACTATTTTTTGTTTTTATCAAATTTTGACTATTTTTTAAGTTGAAGTGATTTTTTTTAATCTTCGGCTCAAAATAACTGAAAAAGTCTTGAGACTTTTGCTACTAAAGCTCGGGAAAATTTATTAAGTGTATTATTATAAATTTATCATCTTTTTTTCTCAGTATACCAATATTGTCACAGACTTGTAAGTTAAATCGAACAATATTATGTATCGAATTAATTTTGACACTGTTCTAATTTGAGATTTGTTCAAATATTGCTACATGTCAAAGAGAATTGTGCATTGATGAAAACTCATCGTAAAAAATATTTTAAATAGATTTTCTACGCAGATTTTTATTATAATTCGTTCTTAGTTCAAATTTTAAAAGATATTTAAAGAATACTACCTTTTTTTAATTGCCGTTTAGGTTTTTTTTAGATTAGCTTAAATAATATCTAAAAATTATTTTAGTCCAAGAATAAATTCTGCTTCTATTTCTCACCGTATGTGTTTGTTTACCTTATCCTCTTAAAATTTGATTCACAAAAATTTTCACTTTAATCAGCAGCAGTGAGAGTTCGTTTACTTGTTTCTCTATTTTCCCATAAGCATATTATTCTCCTTTCTTTTATTTATTTACTCTATTTCATTTACAATTTTCCACTCTCTATCTTTGCTTATTCTTTTTCCTTTTCGGTTTCATTATGAAACTTTCATATCATTTTGAATCTGAACATAATTATAAATTTAAAAAGGAACAAAAAACATTACAATAATAACATTCGCACAAACGAGAATAAAAATAATAACAATAATAAAAATAAAGTAAAGTAAGAGAATATAAAATTCAAAAATGAGAGAATTTACGGTGATTTATTAAGTTTATTAACGGTATTTTTATTTTTATGTTTTGATTTTTTGAATATTTTATCATTTTTTGTTTTGCATTTTTAATTTTTGAATTATTTTTTGCTTTTATTTTTTATCTCTCTTTGTCTTTTTTTTTAATGTTTTTTAATTATTTTTTTTTTTTTGAATATTTATCGTGCAATGAACTTTTATTTTCTTATTTTTGTATTTTTGTATACAATTTGTTAACATTTGCCGGCAACTTTATTTTATTTTAGAAGCAATTACATACAAAGAGAAAGCAGAAAAGAAACGAATTAAAATCGAAAAAAAGGATTTGACCCAAATAAACTGAAATTATTGAATATATAGAACAACAAGAAAACATATACGTAACACACAATATACATTATTGTGAATTATGTACAATTGTATACATGGATGTACAACTATGTTAAAAGATAAATATTCAAAAATTAAAATAAACTACATTCAAATTTGATCCCTTCAAAATACAAGGTGCTTCATTTTTAGTGCGAGAAGAAAAAAGAAAAATCATAAAATTAATAACATTTCGGGATTCTTTATTTAAATCATCTGCCACAACTTGGAATCTAACGTCCAAAAAAAAGAAGCACGTTTGAGTTTAAAGCACTCTAAGCACTCTGCTTTATTAATTAAATTCTAATTAAGCTAAAAATGACACCCAAAGCCCAAATTATAAGCTGAAGTCTATATTGAATGTTGAGTTTATTTAACGAGCAAAATATTTATGTATCTTAGGTATCTAACAGAAGTCGTGACCCCAAAATTTAACGATATGTTGCAGTGTGGCCGTATGGTTCTCACCAAAACAAAAAAATCAACATGAAAAACGGATCATTGCCTAGATTCAATAAAAATAGTTTTACCGTGTTTTTTTGGACTTTCCGCCTTACACTTTGTTATTGATATTTTTTGCTGCCTATAATGAAATGTTCAATATCTTCTCAATATATATATGTATATATGTAAATGTGCATAAACATAATAAAAACTTAATTTCAATAAAAACAAACACAAATAAATAAGAATCGAATAGATATAAATAAATGAATACAAAATTGTGTACACATATTGGGGAAATACAAAAACGATAGCCAGAGAAATAAGAAACAAGAGAAATTCATTTTAATTGGGTTCAATCAGAGTCCGGTCGAAATCTATCATTGAATATATAAAATTCCATATCATGTTAACAGAATATATACATATAATATATTATAGTACTTCAATATTCGTAAATGTATGTATGAGTATTAAAATTCAGACTGTTTTTTTACTTGTTTAAAAAGAATTTTTTTTTATTTTTAATCTGAGATAAATTTCCATTTCAATTGTTTAATATTATACAGAATATAATTTGTTATATTCGAGTATGTTTATGTACATGCATATATTAAATTTTATAATATTGACCAAAAAACTACAGAATACAATATATATGTATATTATAATATGGCATTATAATTTTTAAATTTAAAAAAAAAAAAATGTTTTATTATTAGAACACCTAAAAAATGTATTAATTCTCGGATTTCGTGCTATTAATATTTTTTAATTTTAACTATACCTGCATAATACACCTAGATTAAGTATTTTTATTATGTAAAAACCATAAACAATTCATTAGGATTTTTTAAGCTATGCTATAAAAATGCAAAATTTACATAAATATTTTCATTGCACAGAAATTTCAATCTAATTTACTTTTAACTATATGCACGTTATATATATATATATATATATATATATATATATATATATATATATATATATATATATATATTTTATTATTAAAGATATTTATTGCGTTTCACACGAAATAAATATTCTTGAATAAAGATTTTAATTTGATTTCTAGTCGAAATCGTATAATAAATATAACACAAGCATGCTCATTTCTCTTTAGAAAACAAATTAGGATTACGTGTATTATGTGAGTACCTAACTAATGAAGTGTGTAGATATGTATGACTGGATCGTGATTACAAATTGTAAAAAAAAAACAAAACATGGTTTTTCTCTTTGTTTCACAATTTGTTAATTGTTTTAGTTTTAAAATAGTTCTAAAATAAATTATTATTTATGTTTTTTGAGCGTATACAAAGTAAAGTTCTTAGTTTTTGCCAACATAAATATATTGTTCTATTTTAGGTTGTCCCCTATATGAATGGAACGGAGTTCTTATAGGTAGAAGTTGAAAGAGGACTTCAATAAGTTACTGATTACATAAGATTTCGGTGGTCAGAACTGGTACTGTTGCTTTCATTTCACTCGCCACTCAAGAATCTACATCAAATTTACATAAATTGTATCGAAGAACAAATTTTTTGTAAGAAAATAACTATATATTTTCTGTAAAATCTAGAACTCAAGTCAACATAAATTTTAAAAAATTTTTATTGGTATAATTCTTTACTATAATATTGCATTTGCATTTCGTCGCATTTATTTTTTCGTTGACAGCTTTATTGACCATAATAAACTTTTAGTGTCATAAAATTCAAAAATATATTTTATGTTTTACAGTCACGAAGGCATTGTCTTTGTATTGATTTTATTTCGTTTACTTTTTTTTTTTTATAATTTGTTGCTACAATTACATATATGCACTTTATAGTTTTAATAAATAATTATTTAAGAATGTAATATTACAAGACATTGTTGATTTATTGTAAGAACCTTTTAATTATTTTATTTGACTATATTATGAACAGCGATACTTAAAAATTGTGTAATGTATGCGATAATATGAAAATTGTAGGGTAGTAAAACTGCTTCTTATTAATACTAACTATAAACTTACGCTAGCCATTACATATTCACTAGAGAGTTTAATTCATTCATATTATGCAAAGCCTCATCGATTCGTTGTGCTGCATTATTGTTTAATAATGCCATTGAAATTTTTCACTCCTTTAAAAGATTTTTACCAACTTTATATTGAATTTACAATTACTAAAGAAAAATATTTTAATTTCTTCATGAAAAAAATAAATGACAACTAACTAACCAAAATTATATTAAGTTTAAAAAATTATCCAGTTCAAACTTATTAAAATTTTAATCGCTGTACTTATTCGCGGTTTTTTGTATTCTCCAAACTTATGTGGAATAAATTTTAATTGTTTTTCTAATGGCAAGATTCTTTTCCTGTATTTCTGTATAAAAAAAAGTATTTAAAACTTTTAGAGTTCTGCCAAAGTTTTTCTTTATTCCGGAAGAATTTAAGGAAAAAAAATGTATATTTTGTTTGCTTCACTTATTGAACAAACAAAAAAAGAAGAAAAATTAAAGAAATTTTCTACATTATACACACAAGGGACACGCACACAAACGCACAAATGAAACAATTTTTAGAAAAAGTTTTTCTATTTTAGTTGAAATTTTCTGTAGCTAAAATTTTCTTATTAAAAGTTTTATCTTAATTAGACAAAAATTACAAGATTCAAAATTAAAATTGGAATGTTTAAAACAGAAACTTGGTTAGGTTTGGGAATAAAAATATTTCACTACTTTTTCTTTATAATATTTCCTTATAGTATATTGAAAATTTTAAATTGTTTAACAGATAATTTAAAAAATTCTGCAAAGTTGAGAAGTACTACTTGCACAATATTTAATATTTAAAGATTTTTTAAGTAAATGCATAAGTCAGTAACTACATTTAGGTTAAAATGTACGAGTTTAAGAATAAACTTACATTTGTTAAAATAATTTCGAAATTGATGTGTTTGGTTCCAATATTCATTAATACTTAGCTTACATTATTAAGCCAGATAACATTAAATTATAATGATCCCATAATTAATTTCATCTAAATAGTGAATGAATAATTTTAGTTTAATTAATTTAGAATTACCTAAGACTATTTTGTTTTCAGAAATTTCAATTTTCATTCAAAAATTTCAAGTAAATCAGTAAAAAAAAAAATTAAATAAATTAATTTATTTTATTTGAAAAATCACTGAAAGTCTAATATCATTATAGAAGGCTTGAAGAGTAATTTTATGAAATTAAAATTTTACTTTTCTTGATTTTCACCAGAAAACAAAACAAAACAAAAAATTGTGTCATTTAGCAAATATATTTTATTACGTAATTGAGTGAGTTCAAGTATGTGATAAAAAAATTGTACAAAACGTTTGCATAATAATTTCCTCTTGCTTTTTTCTTCCTGCAACAATAAACATTTTTAGCTCGTTGAAATTCTTTTTGTATTTATTATAATTAATTTCCGTTTTTCTGTTTTTCATATTTTATTCGTTTTTTTTATTTTTCTCTAAAAAGTTTAAATTAAAATGTGCTTTTAAGTATACTCAAAAAATGTAAAAAGTAAAATATAACCATATTCAAAATTAATTATCCAAAACACTAATTATTATACAGAAAAAAGAAAAATAGAAATAATTTTCATTATAATAAAATTTATTGCTTCAGTACACAAGAATCAACTCAATTAACATAAAATTTTAGAAAAAAAAACAATAATAATAAAAAGAGGTCTACAAGAATGTCTTGAAGCATCACTAAATATTTATGTCTGTTTTTTCTTTTTTCAACCGTAAATTAAAAAATATTAATTTCTATTAAAAAAATTTAAAATAAAAAATTTTTATACATAAAAATCTTGTTTTAATATTATGTAGGATATGTAGATGCTTTCATATTTATATATACATATATATAAATAAGTGAAAATAGGGTGTTCCTGACTTTTGCTAGGCAAACAAACTGATACGAGTACTAACGTTGTTACCCAGAATTATATAATTTATATAAAATTATATTTAATATTCTTGTATTTTTGAATTATTAATTTTATAAAACTATATGTGTAGCCTTTTAGTCTCGTGTATATATTTGAGAAAAATATTTCATAGTATTTGTGAGAAATTTGAATTTATAAGAAAAATAGCTATATGAAATATTTTTTTAATAAATTTTAATTCTAAAAATGAAATTTGATTGTTTTTCTGTGAATTTATAAGGAATTTTAGTCCTAGATAAATATTAGCAATAATTTACCATGTAAGTCAAGTTTTTATTTCGATTTTTCTTTATTATAAATTCAAACAAAAATTCTTCTTGCGAAATTTAATTAGTACAGGTATTTCATTTAATTGAAATGTTTTAGAAATTAAAACACTGAAATTTAAATAGTTACAATTTTTTTTAACGAGTTTTAAACATTATATTTTTGGATTTAGTTAGTGTTTCTTTAAAATTACAAAAATATGTTCAGAAATCTAATTCTTTAAATTAGTTATCCTACAATTATAGTTTTTCTCTTTAATCCCATGAAAAAATAATCGTAACTCATCATATTATATTTTACATTATAATGATGTTGCATATTTATAGGGGATGTGTGTATACGTCATTATGGTGCCTAATATTGCATATATTTAGGATATCATTAATTGTGACGAAAATATCGACTTATTCAGGAGGAATAATGAAATACACAAAAATGAATTAGAAATTGTGAGATTTTGGTCATTATGAAAATTACCAGTGCCACCTCTTGAAAATTGCTAATTATTTCAATTTATTTACTCTTATTTTAAAGAAAGTACATAATAGCAAAGTACCTAAAGAATATTTAAGTACATTCAATTTATTAAAGTTAATTAAATAAATAGAAAAGAAGGAAGAGAAGAAAAGAAATTAGCCAAAAAATAAAATGAAAATTTAATAATTTTCTATACTGCTTTTTATAGACTTTTCACTAAGAATCTATAAGTATCATGAAAATTTTTCTTTACATACAATTTCAGTGAAAAAACAAACCCTACCTACTATCATAATGTATTTATGTTGAAATATTTTGTAGTATATAACGTTGTACACTACTATTAAATTAGTATATTGAATTGAACTTTATCAACATTTAAAATTTTTTTTGTTAACCTTTCTTTTCATAAAATTTTCACTTTCTTATTTTTTCATTACGCCACTTTTCATCCTCGTTATTCCTTTTTCATTTCCTTGTAAGTACTATGAAGTTAGATGTCTCCCGTTTTGATTTTTTTTTTTTTTTTTGAGGAAATTCGTAATTTTCCTTAAAAATCAAGATGAATATTTTCTTTATCAATTTTATATACAATATTTTTGTATAAGGAAGAAATTTTGTGTTTACTTTTTTTTTTTTCAAGTTTATTCAATTAATACAATAAAATTTATGATGAAAAAATAATAAAAAATAAAACAGCCCTTGAGCTTTCCGGCTAATGATATTGATAATAATGCTTTAGACTCTATTTAATAATGATAGTACCTAATGGTAATAACCATTATCATCATCATCATCATCATCATCATCGTTATATCGTCATAATCATTATAATATAATAAAAATTTAAAGAAATTCTTTTGTATACATATAGACGATTTAGAAATAAGAAATTATATTTGAAGAATATTTTTTTTATAACCGCAACGAAATTCTTATCATTGTATAGTTTTTTTATATGTGCATTAAATTAAATGTAATAAAATGTAGATATAGATATGTAATAATATAATTTTTAATAAATTTAACTTATAATATTATAGGAAAAGTATTATAGTCAGAAACCCTTAAGCATAGTTCTTTATATTTTAAATTAAGTATACAAAAAGTTTGATAGTAATAAATTTGTTTTTAGTTTTTTTTTCAAACTATATAATAGAGTATTTTTAAGGACTATTTTTATTACAGAGCAAATAATTTCACATTAAAAAGTTTTTCAAGTTAAATGTTTTGCTATACATGAAATTTAATTTGTAATTTTCCTCTTATCCGTTATATTGTATAGATGGTGTGCTATAATTTTAAAATGAAATTGGGTCAATTAAAATTGAAATTATTCGTTTATGTACAGATATTGTATAAGAAGTGCTGTTAATGCATCTTCTAAAAGAGAAAGTTTAAGGTTACAATAATTAAAATTATCTATTATATTTAAATTTTTCATTTTGCCTTTGTTTTTCAAACTAAATGAAGTTATATTGTGAGATTAAATTATGTTTTTTTTTTATAGATACGGATGGTGTTTTTTAACTTGTGCTAATCAGTCGGTTTTGGACTAGGTGTACATTCAATGAATTTGGTTATTCTCTTGGATTTTACGGAGAAGGCCAGATTTGATATTGAAAAGAAATTTTTTTAATTATTTGCATTACTGGATTTCAGTATAGGAGCTTTGATGGCGTTGATCAGAGTATCTTATACTCCAAACTGAAGTAGAAACTATAATTTTCCCAACGTGGGTTGTAAATTGATTATGAGATGATTTAAAGCAGATGGATTATTATGAATGTTCTTCTTGTACAAGTCTAGTCAAATTTATTAAAAATTCCTCATCGAAATAATTTCCTGAAAGCCATTTTATCTCTTTTCTTATTTCTTTAAATATAACCAAAAAATATGTCTGTATGAAATATTCAGGTAACGAAATAAAAACAATGACAAACGAATTTTCCTAAATTTTAATTATTCTAGAGGTGTACATAATGTAGAAATAAAATATTAATATTGAATATTCAATGATCTGAAATTTCAATAACATCATGAAAGTACATATTGTATTTTGATAAAGCTTTTAATTCTAATAATGTGTTAGGCTAATTGATTTGGAAATAAAAACACGTACAATCCGTTGCATTCAATAATTTTCATACCGGTATATATACAATATTCCACTTCAATTTTATTCCAAACTACTATAAATGAGAAATAAATATTGTGTGAATAAATTCTCTATTATTTCTAAACATTAATCTCTATATGAAATAATGAAATGTGCATCTCTTTAAGATAATTTGTTTGCCATGCATGACATATAATTCAATGAGTATAAGAGAGTAATACATAATGAATAAGCAAAATATTAAAATTCATAAAATTGTGCATTATCTAAATCATTTTTATTTTGTGAGCACTATTAATTTTTTTTGTAATATTACGTACAATAGCACAATAAAAATGCTTTGTTTCATAGTGCAATGTTGCAAGGACGACATTATTTTTTCATTCAATATTAAAAATTCATATTGTATACGCAATCATAAAAAGTTTTTGATTTAAAATGAAAAACCTTTTGTTATAATGTTTTATAAAAGACTTTATACATTATGACCTAAATATGTAAATGTTTTGAATAAATTTAAATGCACTACTGAATTGAAAAATCAATTTTTAAGAATATTAAACGTTCTATGTTATAACAAGTGTAATTTTATTGATGTATGTGATAAAAGCAAGTATATAATTTAGTATGCGTGCAACGATGACTTTTTAATGTGTAATTGAAATTGTGTGTAAATTTATGACATTAAAAAATTAAATATGAAACAAGGTGCAAATTAAGTATGTTTTAATTTATTGCATTTTATAGTGATTAAAATGTAATACGACATAGTTTAGAATATCTTTCATAAAATATATTTAGTAGATCATGCACAAAAGGAACAAAATTTCGTCGATTTAAGCAATAATTGATTCAAATATAAATTTCATTATCCTCAATAATACTGACAAAAGAATATAAAAACAAACATTAAGTGAAAGAAGAAGTTAAGGTTCTTGTTCTATTGTAGAAAGCTTTTAAGATACGATTTTACTAATTGGAATATTTTTAATTTAATACGAATAATTTTGATTTTGAAAATAAATACGAAATTTCTTTTTATAGCTGTGTGTCGTATGGTGGTTAGGTCGTGACTTGAGCTAGAGATGTTAGAATAATTTGAAAAAAATCTAACTCCAGCCTAAGATGATACAATCTAGTACGATTTAAAATTTGTTTTATTTTTTATTTGTTTTTCTTTTTATTTCCATTTGCTTTCTATATGAATAAAGAAAAATATATTAGGGCCTCAGTTTATGAACAAACAAGAATTGTTTAGTTCGATTCTCATTGATGAACTCAATAAATGTTTAGCTTTATATTAATTAGTATAAAATAATACTTTTGTTGGGGCATTATCAAATGCATATGCATCTATGAATTATGTTTATATATTAAAAATTTGTAATTATGTTTGTCACCTTAATTTAATTTTATTGTGCACTATATTGCGTGCTATTAACCAAGTTTGTTATAATTTTATTTTCACCCCTCTTGTTTATATATACTTTTACTTTTTTTTAATCTATATTTTACTTTATATTTAGGGCCTTTTCTAAAAGCTTCATTGTAACTTAAAAGCCTTTCAACTAACAATTTTTATTGCGAAGTCTTTAAACTTGTTAATTAGTTCTGTTTAATTTAAGTAGAATTAAATTTCAGGATAAAAATTAATTCCTATCCCATACAAAAGTATATATGAAAATTTTATTCTAAATTTAAACGAATATGATATTTATATTAAATAATAATATATATTCTTGGTTTTTGTTTTAGCAAGATTTATTCCTGTATAATGGTATTATCGTTCTATAAGGATTCGCTCTGTTTGTGATGTCATAAATTTCAAAAATTATCACAACAAAAGGCAGACAAAATAAAACAAAACAAAGGATAATCATGAAACTATAATCCGTGACAATAAAAACAAGAAAAAGTATATAAAGCAGAATGAAATTTCACTAAAAACGTTTTCATAAAAAGAAAAGAATTTTAATTGAAATTCTAGCCTCAGTCCATAATTTTAATAATTTTTGTGTCTGGCAAAAATCTCTTCTTTCAACACCAATCTCATTGTCTCTAAGCTATACATGTTTTTATAGAAAGCTTATTATCCTGATAAGGAGAGTTGTCAAAATAACAGTAATTGTTGGTAGCAGAATCAACTTTTATATACAATACGTATTATGGTATTATATGCGTAATGTAATCATAGTAAAAACCCTTGAAATGAAAACAAAACGAGAATAATTCCCATTGAAAGACAAAGGCATTAAGAGAAATGATAAATTGAATAGCACCTAATATATTTTTCTTTATTCATATAGAAAGCAAATGGAAATAAAAAGAAAAACAAATAAAAAATAAAGCAAATTCGCGACTTCTAAAATTAATTTTTGGTTGTCCTTTGATTACACCTTTTTTTAACCAACAAAACTGAATAAAATTGAATTAGCGTATAAAATTTCAAAATACTGAAATAAGAAAATAATGAATAAATGTATTCTCTTTTGGAAAGGGCGATAATAAAGGTTTTAACAGTAAAATCTTTTCTTCCTGCCTCTTCAGAAAGAAATATTCTGTATTTAAAGTGCTGTTTTCGGATATATCACTTTAAATTGATAAAATTTACATTGAAATCTAAAATTAATTTAAAAACTTCTTGTATATGTAAAATTTTGTGAATGATATTATTGCAATTAAAGTTTATTAGTTATTTTAATATTTTTGATGGTTATATTTGAAAAAATAAAATTAAAATTTAGTACCCTTATTTTTGCTTTAGTTTTTAATGAACTACCCTTAAGGTTTCCTATTTCTTACTTTATAGAAATTATTCATTAAATTCTGGTCTTAACTGTATTAGCTCGATTATAAAAAAGTTTGCAACAGTTATTCCGATTAAGTTTTAACGTTGGAGACGGTTTGAATGAACTGTTTTTCAAAATAATACACATAGCATCGTTTTATATTTTATTACTGCAGTGAAATTTTGGACATTTTAGTGAAATATTTTGCAATATTAAAATTTTTTGACTTTTACCATTTATGTGCCTACATATACAATTAATTTTTGTTAACATAACCTAAAGAAACCTTTAAATCTGTAAAAAATTTCTTTTTGTTTTTTCTGTCATGAGAATGTAAATTTAATTAAAATTCTTGAGTGTTTTTGAATTTAAGGAAACGAAACAAAAAATACTTGTGTATGTATGTAATTTTTTTTTCTTTTGATTTTTTTTATTTTATCCTTCTAGAACTCAATGTTTATTTCAATTTGAATTGTCTGGTTTTCTGTTTTTAAAGCTTATATAAACAAATAAAATATATTTGTTTATGAAGCCACCTACATTGATGGTGACTTCAATGGCAAAAAAAAGGTGTTTACCCTTAATATCGGAAGTAATTAAAATTTTACCTAATATGTAGGTTGCATATATGTATGTATATATATTATGTTTACTATATGTGTACATATATTTTAATTGGAAATTTAAATTTTAAAGTATTCATTTTCAAAATTATAATTTTTGTGTTTTAAAATTTTTAGTGATTTTTAATTTATGATCTGAATTGAATATTTCTTTTCTAAGACACTTCATTTTTATACGTCTTATATATTCAATTAAATTGTGGAGGAACTTAAAACCGCCATTTTGTATTGACTTCATATCTTTTAATTAATTTATATTTTCCTCTCTGTAAAGGGAAATTCTAAAAATATTATGTTTTAAAATTTTTTTATTAAAAAAAAACACAGTCTTTATATTCTTGATTTCCCTTTTTATTCTAATTTTTTATCATGTCTGATCTTCTCCATTATCCCAATCACAAAATAAAGAAAAAAAAACGATGGGGAATAAAAGGAATAACTTGCGGAAAGAAAATTATACACCCGTTCAACGCTTGTTGTAAATATGTTTTGATAATAATAATAACAAAAGTATAAAATTGAACAAAAAAAAAGTAAATATAACATGAAAACAAGAAAACAATAACCATTATATTATAAGAAAATATTTGTACCTGCCAAAACAATAAACAATTTTTTCATCACTATGTCTTATACAACTTTTATACGTTTAACCTGTAGGGTAAGATTTTAATAAA
This sequence comes from Condylostylus longicornis, assembly GCF_029603195.1. Classification (NCBI taxonomy): domain Eukaryota; kingdom Metazoa; phylum Arthropoda; class Insecta; order Diptera; family Dolichopodidae; genus Condylostylus; species Condylostylus longicornis. The sequence goes on along the minus strand of NW_026578052.1, from coordinate 442,967 downwards.
AAAAAAAATATTTGATATCTACACGTATAATATAACGTTTTAAGAACGTACATATATAAATATATAGAATATAATAAACAAATACAAAGAAAAAAAGAAAACTACAAGATGTCAAAAAAATATCAAAGTTTTCTTCTTATGCTTGGTTTTATAAAACCTTAATGTAAATTTCTAAATTTATTACTGGATTTTTCTTAACGTTTTTAACATACCAACATTTTTTATGTATTAAGTGATTTTCAAGTTTCTGTTAATGATTAGAAAAAATACATTCCAAATCGTTGACGAAACTGTTATATCACATAAGCTAATTTATTATGAAAATGCTAGTTACGTGGCATCACTCTCATAATTATGTAGATGCTGTTTAATAATATCAAAATCAAATATTACTTAAATTGCATATTTATAGGGATATTAAATATATTATAAAATAGTAAAAATTAAAAAGTTCTGTAACAATATGTTAAACTACTAAGATATAAAATCGTCTTTATTCAATATTATAATTTTCGAATTTTTCGTATAAAATCTGCCAAATTAGACCAAATGTTTTGTTTTGTTCCAATTTATTTTTTATAACTAAATAACTGAAAATGTACTCCATTTGAAAATGCTTTAATGCAAAATAACAAAATAACTTTAAGAAATTTTTATTTATTGTAAAAAATTTTATTTACTTAACAAATAAAAAAATAATATTATAGTATTACTCTTTAATTATAAGATTATTTTTTAGATGAAATGAATTTGACTCTTGGGAGGACATGATCTTAGATATTAGGGGCCTTTCCCAGTAATGTCAAAGGCATGCAACTGACGTTAGTCATGAATCCCAAGGCAACATGACGCTAGCGTCATAAATTCCAACATATGTTGCTAATGCAATTGATTGTCATTTTAGTTGTTTTTTCGCATGTTTTTAAAGGCTAATGCATAAGTGATTTGTTTGAAAATTGCTCAAATTACAGGTGATTGTCATTTGCTAAATCAAGCGATTGACGTGATTGACATGATCGTCAAATCTTTGACATACTGGGAAAGGGCCTAGTTCTACTTAATACAATGTAAATATAATTACGACCAAGGATCTGTTTAATTGAAGTGGGGAAGGTTTCAATACCATGTATAAGTAATGGAAAAATTGTGAATGCTTTAGGGAGTTCACTGTTGCCATGATTGTACAATTCTACAAGTTTTGCATTTACGTCAGCAGCTTTCCTTCTTTGATTTATTGGTCACACAATGCATTTGTTTTGATCCAGTTAGTATATAAATTTCCTATTATTGTTGGTTACATCGGGTAGGTGTTGTAATACGTTATTCTTGTACATATTCATATTGTTTTTGCTAATCTTTTTTACATTGTTTTGGGATTGCTTTCAATTTATGTTACGCTTATAATTTATTTTGTTTTTTTTTTATGTTCTGTTTTTCTTTTATTATTTCACAAATTTTTTCTTCCCTATATTCATATTTTATTTTGACTACATATCCCATGAGTGAATTTTAAATGCATATATATATGTACATACAATAAATTTATGAACTCGTTTATAATATCGGGGGTTCTAAAATTAATAAGCGTTCTATTTCAAAGTTAACCATTGTAGTTATTTTGGATTTTAAAAATTTCTATAAGCACAAAGGAAGACTAGTTATGCGATTCCGAAATTCATATCAAGGAACTAGTTATTCTAAGCGAGGAAAATCATATCCAATTTTTAATTGTTAAATTTTAAATTAAAAGCTGATCTCATTTTTTTTGAAGAAAATAACATTAGTTATAAAGTTTAGATTTTGCCAATCTAAGTTATTTTATTTTAAATGCTGAGTGTTGATATTTCAAGAAATACCAACCAATCGAAGCTTCTATAAAGTGAATAATAAAATCTATTCATTTATTTTTTTTATTTTAAGGTTATTGTTGACACGTCCAACTTTCTCATGTCTTATTTTGACTATATTCTTTTGTTCGCCGTACTTATCCCAACTGTATATCGTTTTGCAAGAATATAAGAATGAAAATAAAACGTGATATTTTCACTCGCTTAAGAACGAGCCAAAGTACAGTTTAAGTATTCAGACATACAAAAGTGGATCTATACATATCAGCTCTCTTAGTCGGTTGTAAGAAAACGCGCGTGTGTATGTAAAAGAATGATAAACAATTCATATTAGTTATTGTTATTAGAAGTTTGTAGGACAATAATATAATAATGCATGTCTATGGAAAATGATATATTTTCCTTACAATGTTATACGCGTATAATATACATTCAACGTGGAAAGGACAAAAAGTTTACTTTTCTGAATAAAATAATATTATAAGTATATGTTTGTGTAATTATAATATGTTATGTACATTGTATGGCGTGTGCTATAACATATGCTACTATAATACTATACTATAATAAAATATATACACAATGTATTCATGTACATGTATTATATAAAATTTATATTAATTTTATTCTTATGTTTACATATTTATGTACATAGTAGTTAAGATTTTCATATTCATATACACAAGAGTGCTTTTATCAAGGATAATTTAGAATATCGTGCCATGTATATGTACATGAAAACATATTAAATATACATTACATTATTATTGTAAATAATATTTGCATATACATATGTACATTTAATATATACTTTATGATAAACTCTATTTTATATATATAGAAAACATGATGTACTTTAAATTGAATTGGTTAATACAGGTATATAAGAATAATAGATTAGAACAGGGAATCTAAATGTTATAAATATACTTACTTATATATTTTTATTTTATTTCTTAAAACGTAACATTTCCGAAAAATTTTGTAAAAAAAAATGTTTGTCAATTGTGCTGTATCTGTGTGTCTGCCTTGTCTTGAAGATTGAACCTTTTAAGATAGAAATTATTAAAGAAATGAATAGATGAAAGGATTATTTCTTTAGAACATAATTTTTACCCTTCCTTTTCAAGTTGTAGCTTTTCAAGGTGATATAAATGCACATTTCGAAATTTACTAATTACAAACCAAGGGCAATTTCTAAATTGAAAAAACGCAAAAAGTGACAATTAATTTCTTCTAGCAAAAAAATTTGAGGAAATGTCAAATTGTTCAATTTACCGTTCAAATTAACTGTTATTGAAACTAACATTTTCCAACCAAATTTTGGAATGGGATTCTCTTTTTCTTCAATATCATATTGCCCACTAAACATTTGTACTTGGACATGTATATATATAATATATGTGATATATATATATATCATATATATATATATATATATATATGATATATATATATATCACATATATATATATATATCATATATGTGATATATATATATATCATATATATATATATATATATATATCATATATATATATATATATATATATATATATATATTGCTTATATATCGTATATAAATTGCTCATATATCATAAATTTTAAATTTTCACTCGTTGTACAAAAAATTTTATTCCAATAAGAGAATTCTGCCAGTAAATATCTAAATACTTACAGATATAATGTAAACTTATTTTCTTAAAAAGAAATGTGCTATATAAACAAACCAAATAGGTCTGATTAACTAAATTTTTTATATTGCGTTGTTTTGTTATGTATACAAACCAGCACACATTAACTGCACAATACAAAACCCTTGAGGTTATAGTGGCTTAATTTAACGTACAATAATTTCAAAAAAAAAAAATATCTACAATTTTTTACTTAATATGTGTTTAGACGTAAAATTATATATTTATTTACATGCAATATTATAATGCTAAACATGGTTATATTAGGTTATATAAATACCTCAAGGTAGATTTTTTTTTATTTTTCATGTAATATACATACAATTTGACATTTTTAATATAAAATATGTCTATGCGTATAATATACGTATTTTTAACCCTTTATAAGTACATACACATATTTATAATACAGAAATTTGAAAAGTTTGTATAATATAATACTTAAGGTAACCTTTACCTGACGGGTTACTTAAAAAAATGAATTATTTCCTAAATTTTGATATTTTCAAAGTAGAAGCTGGTATATGCTTGGAATATATAGTAGGTATGTAGAAGCTTCTATAAAATATTTATGTTATATATTATGTACACATGTATTTTTAGAACGAAAATTTCGTATACTAGAAAAATTTTTAAACTCTTTTTTTTTTCCTTTTCCAATATTTTCTCATTCAAAACAAAAAAAAATAACCATAATACAACAAGGGTATTATTATAATTGAAATTATTGTGTATATGAAAATTCAAAATTCACTTAAAAAGGATATTCGTATAAAAAATAAGTACCTATCATACATACTCGTATCATATTTCCAAAAAATATTTTCTTTTTTAAATTTTTTATTTTTTTCAAATATTTAGTTTCATGTTTAAAATAAAAAATTTGAAAGAAATAATGATATTTCAATTTTTCAGATTTTTACATACATCCCTTGATATCCAGGGAGTTCTTAAGAAATGCAAGCATTTGTAGCAAAACGTATAGTAATAGAAAACAATTTACAGACCCTTCTTATTATTTTATTGTAACTCTTGCAAAACTCTATTATTGTAACTCATTTGTGGCAAAACGTATACAAATAGAAAATAATTTACAGACCCTTATTATTTTATTGTAACTCTTGCTATATTTTTTTTTAGAAAACCAAGAAAAGGCCTAAATGACCTCAAGAATTTCCGAGATATGAAAAAATAACTTTTAAGATAGTTGTAAATTCAGCTACAGGAATTGCTACTCAACATCAAATTTAAAATCATTTTTAGCATTTACTACAAGTTTTTTATGAGAATAGCTTACTCAAATTAATTTTTAATTTATCTTTTAGACGGACACTGAAATTTGGCTAAATAAATTTTTAATTCGCCTCTAAGTAAGGGTTTATTTGTATCTCAGGACTTTATTTGTTTCTGTGTTACAAACTGTATATTGAAATTAAAAATACACTATAAGAATTTAGTTGTTGCTATTATAATTAAATGTTTAGAAGTAATTTAATCATGATAATCAATTTTAGCATTATTGGTACTTTTCACTTCGCCTATAAAATTTTAGCTTTTAATTTTTAAATTGTGTAGAAAAACAGACAGAAATTTTGCTCGAATAGCTTACAGAAGTAAATAGTCTACAATCTTTATTTTTGTTTTTATTAAATTTAAGATATTTTATTAGAATTTTTATGTAAAAATTTCATAAAATTTCCATTAAGAAATATCCGAATTTTATTCATCTTCTTTCTGATTCGTGTTTTTTTTTTTAATTTATTTTCCAAAAAATTTATACATAAAATATAACGATAACCGAAATTGAATATGCTTTTTTTCTTTGCATTTTTATATTCCACCAAAAACCATTTCAACAAGAATTATAACCACAAAAGCTTAAATTACACAAAATTTTCATAAAAAAAAAAACGCCAAAATTCTCGTGTAAAAAAATACTAAGAAAATTGATAAAAAAATTATTTTTTTTTTTTTTAAATTCATAAAAAAACAAGTAAAATTTATGGAAAATTTTTAGACTTATATAAAATAATATTATTGCCTCATAATTTAAGTGACGTAGCACAGTGGATTTCTTTATTTTTTTTTTCCTTTTAATGTGTAATTTAATTTCTTTTTATTTTCATGGTCTGAAAATATCAAGGTATCAAGGTGTGAAATGTCTAGTCATTATAACATGATAATATATATGTATGTACCTAGTATTAACGATGTATGTAACAAAATAAAACTGTAACATAGAATTTAATGGAATCAAAGGGGACGAATTGATGTAAATAACTGAATATATATTTATCTATGTGTCTTAATATAAATGATATTCATGGAACATAGAGATTCATAATGAAAATATAAGGAATTTAATCATAAGCATATTTTATAATATGTACATGTTATGTATGTACTTATATGCGAATTTTTAAATTATTTTTTAAATTAAGAACATGAAAGTATAAGATGAAATTTCTAGAAATAAATTGAGTAAAATAAGTAAAATTAAGTGAAAATTACTTTAATTTTAAATTAAGTTATATTAGAATAATCAATTAGATAACATTTTTATCCAATATTATTCTATTAAAATTACTTTATTGAAGATAATTTAACCACAAAAAAATATTTTTGAATGAGTATTGAAAAACCAATGTCCTTGTAGTATAATTTCCGTCTTAATCTTCAAATAATATAGCTATGATTAATTAATATAATTATAGCTAAATTATTATTTTTTTATTTAAAAATTTCTTATTTTAATTGAGGCTCGCTTTAAATGTTTATTATATAATAATAGCTCAAAATAATTATTGAATTAATAATTGTTTTTTTTTTGAATATTACATTTCAAAAATTAATTTTTTTTATTTAAAATAATTTTTCGTATAAAATTATAAAAACCTCAATATTACAACCCACTTTTCACCACATCATTATTTTATATATTTATTATGTAATAAATGTTATTATATTTTAATATTAATAATATTATTTTAATTATTATTATTATATTATGTTATTATTGTTATATAATCATTATGGTTTATAATAAACTTAACCAAAAAAGCCACTAAAATGATTGTCTTTCTGTACATTTATTTTCATTTTATTGTATTTTTTTTTTGTTTTTTTTTTGTTAAAATGAAAATATTATTTTCATATTCAATTATATAATAATATATATGTACATGTATGTATATGCATTTTCTTTTTATTTTGGTTTATGTTTGTATTTAAGGATAATAATATAAAATAAGAATAAATTTAATAACCATCAAAAGAAAAAAAAACCAAAAAACATATTTTTTTTTAATAACATTTAATGTTCACTTTAATGTTAAAGCGCACACTTAAATAACAGAAAAAACACAAGAAAAAAAAATGAAGAAGAATTTTTTAACAGATAATCCGAAAAAATTTGCTAATTAAATTGCATTAAAACAATTAAAGTCAAAAAAAAAATATTATAAAAGATGAAAGAAGAATAATGTTTTTTTTTTCTTCTTATTTTTCATCAACAACATTAAATTTTATTTTATTTTTATTATTCTGAATATGACGAGGTTTTTATTTTTTTCTTCTTCTCTACTTTATTCTTTGATTTTCCTTCATAATTTTTGTATTTTTCCGGAATAAATTTACCAAAAAACAAAACAAATACTAAAAACAAGCCAAAATAAATGCACAAAAAAAAAACTGAATTGAAATGTCGAATTTTAATAAACTTTAAAAAAAAAACATTCGCATAATTAAAATTAGAAATATAGGACGAAATAAAATTGGTGACCTAATTTAATTTTTTTCGGAAACAACATGGATTTCCTTTTGGCAAAGAAAGATTATTAAATAATTAAAATATTTTGATGTTTCAAATAAAATTTTTATTTGTTATTTTTGAACATATTTTAAAGGACGTAGCGGGATCAAATATTGCATTTGTTTTTCTGAAATTAAGAATATTTTTAAGTAAATTTTCTAATAATTTTGACAAAAAAAAATTATTTAAATTTATAGAATTGCTTTCAGTTAGCAGGTTGCTGTGTATTGTAGGCGACTGGGGATAACATTGTTGCTTTAACACTTATTTGATTAATTGAGTGATGTTAATATTATTTCGAATTGTATAATTAGAAACGAGTACACAATGTATCTGTATTTAAGTTTCTTATTAATTCGAGTAATTTTTTTTAGGGAAATACTCTTAACGGCATATTCATTAGAGAGGTAACCGGAAAGTCAACTGTCTCTTCGCCTGTAGATGAAACATTTCATATTTCGAGGAAAAATGAGCCGCAATTTCCTCTGCTACCTTACTAAGAGTGCCAGACATGTTATGCTCGGTTTGCTTCGGTGCTCTCTAAGCATAAAATATTCCGTTTGAAAACCATTCTTATTATGGTTTTAAAGCACTTTCGATTTTAATTTCTAAAAAGCACCTTCGCTTGTCGGAGTTCTAAATGCATTCTTCATAGTCCTTTCCACTTATGTTTCCGATAGTACTATTCATCCTTATTCTATCAAATTTAAATCGAATATATTTATTTATACATTGTATTGTATACATTTTCTGAATTTATTAACTAATAATTTTATAAAATTACAATTTATGTTCTGTAATTGGCAACTAGAAATTATAAAAAAAAAATTCGTAAAATAAATAAATTGTAATAAATTTTCATCAATCATTTGGAATGAATAACTTAATATTGTATAAATATTATGATAACAAAATTATAAATATGTACTTGAAGCAATTTTCTAATTATATAGAAATATATTATTGTATCAACGCATATAACGCATGTGATGGACACAAAGCAACATTTCCATGTATACTTAATAAAAAACATAATATAAAAACAAACATTAATTTATTTTCAATTTTGTTGAAAAATCAAAAGCTATTGCAAATAACATAAAGATGTGAAAAGAGAATAGGAAAAATGAAAATAAAATAATTATTAAAATTTAATCTGAGGCGAAATAAAACGATTCCATGAAGCAGTAAACCTCGAAGCATACCCTTATTTCCCCTCATTTTCATTTAATATTTCCCATTAATATACATACATACATAAGTATATTATATAGCTAATATTGAATGAAGAAAAACGAATGCAAGATAAAGAGAAAAGCCATGAGCAGGATTCTCATAAAATGAAACATTATAAATTTTTCATCATAATTTTTTGAAATACAAAAATGAAAATGAAAATAAATAAAAAAAAAAAACATATCCTTGAAATGACTGGCAGACGCTTTTTCTTTTCTATATACTTCTTGTCTCTGTCTTCTCTTATTTTATTCTCATTTATATTACCATTACCATCTCATAATAATAAAGTCTGATGGATAAGCCTTAATAAAAACAATAACCATCACCATAATCCCATTTGTATTTTCACGCTTCTTTCTCTTTTATTTCATTTTTGTTTTTCTTTGTTACTATCTTTTGTTCTCTAAAACTCTTCTTAATAATAAGAGAATAAGAATTTAAGATATTTTATTATTTTAGGTGTGAGTTGAAATGTTGATTTTTATTTTTGAATATATTTTTATTTAATTTTTTTTTTTTTTTTGAAAATTGAACCTTGACCAGTTATTATAGAGTATATAGATCAATTGAATTATATCTTTGAGTATAAAGAATGTTGGGACGGACCATCTTATGTCCTGTTGGGCCGAAAAAGGAAAATTAATGAAAACATAATTTTGCTAGTCCATAAGAAGCTCGTATATAAAAATTTAAATTTAATAAATTAGGTGTTCGGTCTAAATTAAAGGACATTGAGCATATTTTTTGTATTCATAAGTTGGAAAATAATATTATTTGATTATTTTGTTTGAATTTCAACTGTAAATCGCCAGAAATCCACTTGATAGAAAAAATTTGACCCTATAATAAGGCAGTATAGTTATACAATTTTTAATTTCATTATAAGACTGTATTAGCAATAACCAAGCTTTCAAGTAGTTTTATTATGCTTTCGTTATTTTTTTTCTTCATATTTTGAGTTAAGAAAATGGAGATGATTTCGTTTTTATTCTTTTTAATATTACGAGTATATAATGTTATTTGCAATATAATTTAGCAGCCAGAATTCTAGATGAATTGTTTTATTATTTTTATTTTGTGTAGGTTTTTTTTTTTTTACATTTTATACGTAATATTACCGTATTTGTTGTTATTTTTGTCAAGATTATTTCTTTTCATCACCATTATTGTTTGTTCAGTTATTATTTTATATTATTTTTTATTATTATTATTGTTGTTGTTATTATTATTTAGTTCTTTTTGAATATTTTTTCTCATCCCAAAATAAATTTTTAGATTATTCAACAATTCAATTTTCGATTCATTTCTGAAATGTGTTACCATTTTTATTTTAGCATTTGCAGTTCATTTTTGTAGAAGTACGCAAAATCTTACATGTAGTTTAATAAAGGTAAATACATATTAACAATTAGATATTTCAACTTAAATACATACATATGTATACATATATTTATGTAAAAATTGGTATTTATCATAATTAACAGTAGCATCGTACATAAAATGGAAAGTACTACACGAGCAATAGCATTGGTATTAATAAATTCTGCAGACTAATCAAGAAATTGCTTCTAAATTAAATTCTATAACTTTATGTAATAATTCTAAACCTGCATAACAGGAAATAGTTTATTAGTATAAATAATAAGGATCAATATGTGAACTTAGTTTAAGTTTTAATTTGTAAGTTGATTAAGTAGTTCTATATATAGTAAAGACTATAATACTTAAATACTATAATTAATACGTTTGAGTCAAAAACTAAAATAAATGATTTTGTACTATAGTTTCTCTTAAAAGACGAGTTGAATTTTTTAAATAATAAATTTCAAATTAGATATCTATTAAATAATTTCGAAATATTCTAATACCTCGTATATAAAATTACTTACTGCAAAAAAAGTAGTAAAATGTTACAAATATTTTTAATATGGTAACACTTTTACGAAAATTTCACAATTCTTATTATTTTTGTTATGTTATAGGATTTTCCTTTATAATCTTAAGTTATTTCATTGGTCTGGTGTTCCGCAGATGCCATATTTTGATTATTTTATTTCTCATTTCCTTCATTCTCAATTCCCTCAACAACAGTTCTGTTTCTCTCCCATATCATTGAATATTTTATTAGAACTTTTTTATTTTATTTTCATCTCTTTGCTTCTGATGCTAAGTTTTAGATTGCTTTGGACTTTTTTTTGATACTTTCTTTTTTTGATTTTCTTATTATTTATTACATTCAAAGTCCTGATGGGCCAGTAATTTTTAGAGAAAAACATTTTCATATTATTGTATTTATGTATCTATATATAATTTTTAATAAAAGTGTACATGCCATAACAAAGAAAGATATAAAAAAGAAAAAAAAAAAACTTCGTAAAATTAGTAAAATTTTTATCGTTTATAAGATAAAAGTAAAAAAAAACTTTTATGAAATTTCACGGTTATTGAACTATAATTCAAAAAAATACTAATGATTTGATTTTATTCTATAATTTTACTTGTGAGCTATTGTAACTTATTTAAAAAATTTTAAAACAACTTGTATAATTTTAAATTATAGAAAATAAAAAGAAGTTTTTTAATCACATTATGTAGAATGTATGAAAATTACAGTAATAAGATTTTAATATTATTTAATAATAGTTTAGATTTATTTATAATAAGATCGTTAATGGTCAGTTCAAAGTTACAGTTTTCTAAATTATTTGTATACACAATTGTAAACACAATTTTCCTTTAAAAAGGATTCACATTTTGCCATGAATTTTTTCAGAAGTAATAATCGTAGAGGCAATTTTTCTCAAAATTATTTGTAATATTCTTTATTTAAAATTTTTTATTAATTAAATTACAGTAATTTATTTCATATAGGCCTCAGCTTTTCTATAAATTTTTAATGAATTACAGTAAAATTTAAGTCTAAAAATTTTACATACAAAAGCACAATATCCTATTTCTTTTCCTTTAAATTTCAGACTTATTTCTTTTGGAAAAAAAAATTTAACATAATATTGAGAAAACACAAAACACTTGTATTTAATGTGATATTATATTTTCTCTCAATTTTGCTTATATTACGTAATATGATAATATTTATGTTTATACGTCATACAATATAATAAAAATCTGTAACGTACACATATACCTATAAACACACAATAATATGAATTTATTTAGGTATACATATATTATATTATTTAAGAAATATTCACATAAGTTAAATATTTTGTTGTATAACATTTTATGTCTGCAAAAATTTCGGAAGGACTATAATCCTTAGAAATTAAATTTTATGAATTATAGCGTTATTATTATTATGTATCACGAGTATATCTTTATGGTGTGTGGGAAAATTGAAAAAAAAAATAGCAAAAAGAAAATAAGAAAAAGATAAAATTGTATTGATAAGTTATTATAGACACATATGAGGAAACATACACTCTTAGTCATAATTTTTGATACAACAATTCAAAATTTTATTAGGTATTAGGTATTGTTGCTTACTACCTACAAAATATGTATATGTTAGTATGTGTTGTGTGTTTATAAAATATGAACGATATTATTAACAATAATTGTTTTAGATTCAGTTGGCAGTATTTATGTTAAATTTGATTAGAAACAAAAATTTTTAAAGGGAAAAAATTTTCGACTGTTTTTTTTTATAATTATTCATACTTAGATTTTGAATAGTAAATGTTTTTTTTCCCGAATTTCCGCTCTTTTGAATTATTCTAAATTAACAAATTCATGTAATTGGAAATCTTCGCAAGTTTATTTGTATATTTTGGTACTATCACAGAAAATCATGAATCTGACGATCATGACAATCGTACTTTCATTTGAAATTGACAGTCGTATGCAAATAAAGCTACTCGTATCAGTACATATTTTTATTTTTTATAAATGCAACAATATCTGGAATTAATGAAGCTAGCGTCAAATAGTATTGGAATTCATGATTCAAATGCAAATTGGATGCAAATTGTGTGCAAAAGACGTTTAGGAAAAGGAATTCATGATTCAAATGCAAATTGGATACAAATTGTGTGCAAATGACGTTTAGGAAAAGTGCCTTTATTAGAAATTGAATGGTTGATAATGAAAATATAAGTTTCCAAATATTGAATATATTTTGATCAAAAACTTTTACTTAGTACTGTCACTTTATTAAAATTGTTAGTAAAATTCAATAACAAAAAAAAAAGATAATTTCACTTAAATTTTCCAAAAAAAAAGAAAAGCAAAAAAATAATAACTACAAGGGATCAATAATTTATTTTTCCCTTCACATATCGTTTTATGTACACATACATATTATATTGTATGTATATTGTACAAATAATTTTTGGCTCCTAAAAATATCCTTTTTATTAGTATCGAATTGAAAGGGAGGCAAACAAACAAAATATATATATATATAGAGAGAGAAAAAAACGTGAATATAAAATTATTTTTCCTTTATTGTGATAAATTTAGTTATAAAATGTTATGACAAGTGATTTTAATGTTATTGATAACGATTAAATGTGTTATTTTTTTCTGTTTTTGTTGTTTCCTTCTGATTTTCCTCATGTCCTCATACATACACCGGCTATCTTTTGCAGATAATTTTGTGACAAAATACTTGACATTATCCATATAAAAATTGATTTTATTTTCAAATGCCTTTTATATATTAGATAAAAAAAAAAATAGAACAAAAAATAAATTTAGGACATTTTACGTTTAAATGAAATTAATGGAATTTTTTCATGATCTCAAAGGAAAACTTGAAAAATCAATTTTGAATTCTTTGAGGGTTGCTTTTTATGTTTTTTTACTATGTTCCTTTTTAAAGCGATAAAAATTAAGTTTTTTTTTTTCATTTCGATTAGCTTGTACCAAAACATTATACAGTCATGCACAAACAAACATAAATTTCGGGAAGGACATGTACATCTGTACACAGACATTTTATATCTTTATTATATTTAAAATGAGATTCGAATGAGATTTCTTAAACTAATATTTTAAGTAGAGAAAACTTACAATAAAAACTTTAAGCAAAGATATTTCTATAAATTTTATTATTCATTTAATATAATTTATTCAATTTATATTTTGAAAATTAAATAAATAAAATATATAATAAATATTCGGAATAAAATTATTTTTGCAATTATTTATTTAAATTTAAAATCTAAAAAAAAATTTATCATTAAAACTTTAAATGAAATTCAAAAGGGAACGCATTTAAAATGCAAATATAAAAAAAAATATGAATTTTTCAAAAAGGTTAAAATGGAAAATAAATAATTTTAAGTTGAATATTTTCGTAGAGTCCTTTAAATTATTTTGTTGTTCTCATTCCTATCATGAATAATTATTAAGTTTGATTTGAATAATCTAGAATAGTTAAGAAATCTTTACATAATTTTATTAAATCTTTAACTAATTACGCTTGTGCTTTCTTTTAATATTTTGATACAGATTTTACGGTATAAATTTAATGAGCTCAATTGAATTCAAAAACTAATACTGTTTTTTTATATTTTAGCAGAAAACAATGTATATACAACATAGTATTTTAATTAGATTAATGCTTGCCGATTTGTATTGCAGCCATCACCATCTGGATGAATCAGGGCGTTCTATACATTATTAGAAAAACATGATTGGTTTTTATTTTAGCAAGCCATACTTCATTTTTTATCGAATGAGTAAAAATTTTCTCAAATTTAATGTGTAAGCCTTACAATTCCGTGGTTACAAACAAAAATCCTTATAAATCGAGTTCGGTTTCGAACAAAACTCTTTATAATATTTAAAAATTATATTTTACCAAAATCTGGTTGAATTAGTAGTTGAATCAATATACGTTATGGAATTTCTTTTGAAAGATAAAAATGTACTTTCAACTTAATTTGTTCCAAACATGTTTTTTTTACGGCTTGATTTTAATTTTTCCAACATGAAATTTTCTTTAAAACTCTTCTTTAAGCTAAAATTTCAGTGAAGATAGTAAAATTTTTTGTAAAAATTAAAAACTATAAATCATCATCTTAATTTATGTTAAAATTAAAAATTTCATTTAAAGTAATTGTAAAAAATTACTCTAAAGGAAGAAGATAAAAATATTTTTATCTCTCTTACAGGCAATTTTCCATCTTGATTCATCACAATCACAGCATAGTTATTTGAATTTTCTGTGTATATTCCTTTGATAATGTCTACTCAACATAAAATTTATGAATTTTTAACCAACATAATTTACAAAATTTCATCTTATAATTATTAGGTGGCTGCTATACGAATAATTTGAGAGAAGATATGCAATCAGTAATACAAATATTTTTTTTATTTTTAATAAAATTTCTTACCATAAAGTACCTATATACATATTTATAATTTTATTTTGAGAGAATGAAAAAGAAAACACAAAATTAATCATATTATATAACAATATTGCAAAAATGTGTAGGAGGACAACAATAATTTTAAAATCCCACGTCTTCATTTTCATAAAATGCTTAAAGATAAAATTCAGATTCTTGATTTTAACTTGTTTTCAAATATTTTTATACAAAATTATAATTATGTATATGATAATTTTATATTAAATGTTATTATAATGTAATTTTACTGTAAAGAAAATGTATATACATGTATGCATAATTATAATAAAATAAATTAAATTTGAAGCAATCAGACGCAAATTTGTTTAGGTTAATGTTTGTTTTCTTCTCAAAAATTTTTTTTTTAAAATAATCTTTAAGATCTTATAATTTCAACAAATTTTCAAGAACTTTCCATTTAAGCTTTATTTCTAATTAACTTTTTGAGTTTAAATTGAAAAAGATACGTACAATTTATATTATTGTCGTCGGTAATAACTTCATCAGTCTGTGAAAACTGTATAACTATAATGATGTAGTTGCAGCTCATTTTATTTAGTCATTGCGAATCAGACGACTGACTTTTAAAGTATCACATTTTCCTTAGACAACGAAAAACAATTAATAAAAATAACAAAAAAGGAGTGCTACTTAAATTTACTTTCTTAATACCGTCAATTCACGTCTTCCATTGCACACTTTTGGGAAAAAAAAAATTTCACATAGTAATAGTATTTATACATTCTTATGAGAAGACTACATTTTGGCAATCAATGGAAAAGAAGTCATTTCTATTTTTTTCCGATCTTAATTTTGCAGACCTGCCGGTTATTGAATAGATAAAACGGTTGGGATTACTGTGGGATAATTCTCACCAAATTAAATTTTGTTATAATTCAATTTTATTCCATATACAAATTTGGTCTCTTGTTTATTTTTATTAGTGTAATAAATTATTCATATAGTTTAACAGCTTACAAGCACAATATGAAAATTATAAAATTACAATTTATTTAGAATTTAATTAAAAATCTTTAAACGAAAATTGGTGCAAGTCTTCTATATAAAAATATATTACTTTCACTAGATTTCAAAAATTTTCAATATTATTTCAACAATATTCAACAATTTAGCTTAAATTGAATAAAATTCCCATGATTTTACTATGTAATAATGCTGACAATAATGTTTGTCTTTAATAAAAAAAAATTTCACAAAAGGATCAATATAGTGGGAGTCGAAAATTCGAATTTGAATACTAATGTAAAAAAAAAATTATAAAATTTGCAATGTCCTTGTAAACATGTACGGCTCAATTCTATATGTAATTCAAAAAAAATTTTATTATTTTGTTATTACCAACAAATTGAGTTTGACAAAAATACAAAATAAAACAAAAAAATCTTTTTTAATAATGCACCTAAAGTATTTCAATAAAACCTCAAATATTGAAATGTCGACATCAGAAATCCATATTTAAGTTTTAATAATACATTCAAAATCATTAAAATGAAAAAAAAGAAAGATTATTCAAATAATTTTGAAAAGAGGAATCATGCAAAAGTGGGTACACTATAATGGGTAAAATAATGAGCCAAAGTATACAAAGCATAACATTTGATCATATAATACTCGTATATATTCTATTCATTTTCCACAAAGAATTTAAAAATTTTTTTTAATGAAGACAGATGACATGATAATCAACCACAATGCCTATTTAATATTTTATATGTGTATATGGAGACCAATAATCCAAATATAAAATATTTTATACTATGCAGATTCATGGTAAATTATTTTCATTTATCATCTCTTGTCAAATACACAAATATTGTATATATATATATATAGAATATTTGTACACATAATATAGGTACACATAACATCCTCATCATCATCATTTGGTCAGACAATATTATTCATTTTTCTGTTAAGAAAAATGATAATTTTCGCTTTATTTGTGGTTTTTATAAGAACTTAGTTTTTTCCTATTCTCTTTTTTTTTTTTTGGTTATTCCAAAGTTATACAATTATTATTATTGTCCTCAATTAACAAACATGTTTTCTTCTTTTGATTTCAGAAGTCCTTGCTAACTTATGCACATTATATTGAAGAGCTATTTCTGGATTTATACTAGGTTTGTTGTTTGTTCAGATTTCAATTATGTCATAGGTACCAAGTGCATTATGGAAAACCCATTTTAAAATAAATTTTCTATAGTGTTTGTACTTCACTCTATATAATCATATTCATATATCATTCATTTTACATAATTTATTATTACAAAATTATTGTAAAAGAGGATAATATAGTTGAGAAATATGGTCAAAATTAATAATGGTAATATCTACGTGCATATTATATGCATTTTGAATTTTTGTTCTGTTGAAAATTTGCATTTCTGTAAAATTTTGATATTCGAATGCAAAAATAGTATAGGTAGATATAGGATAAGGCAAACGAGTGTGGAATAAAATTAAATATACACATACAATCATGTACACATCTTCTGAACTAAGAAAAATAATATTTAAATTTTGTATAATACGTTACTGGTTCAATAAAACTGATTGCTTTTGGATTATGTCCTTAAATAAAGGCTATAGATATTAGCGAGATAATGTTATATTTAACATTATTTAACATTATGTTATCGTAGATAATTAGGGTAGAAATAAACAAGTTTGTAAAATTTAATCTTTTGAAAATTAAAATTCAAAAGTATTCTGTTACAAATAGTCCTAGAATGTTAATTTATGACATTGAACTACGAAAAATACTCAAAATTTACACATATTTTAAAATATATTCTAATAATTTTCTATAGCTCCTTGACAATCTACCCATGTCTTTCAGTTTGAGATTGGGACATGTTCTTAAAGACTATAACAATGATAACCAAAAGAGTTTTTTATTTCACAATTTAGTTAAAGAATTTAGCAATTCACATTGATTAGTAAATTATTAAGTGACTGCTAAATTTTTAAATTCTAAAGTAGTGCGCGTAGTCCACAAAATATTTTCGTTTCATAGATCCTTTTGTAAGTGCATATGCTTCACAACAAAACCATATACATATTATTTGAACAGTAAAAAAACAACTCCTGAATTCAAAACAAATTTCATTGAAACCCAACCTAATAAAAGTTTTTTAAATTGAAAATTTCACTTTGCTGAATATTTAATTAAAATATCCTACACTTATTCAACCGGACCACTATACTAACAAATCACCAAAAAAATAATATTTTTTTTTTACAAAAACCAAATATTTTTTATGTACGAAATCATGGCAGATCCAATTAAATAAATTGTAACATTTACGATTTAAATTATTTATTTAAAGAAATTTAAATAAAATATTAAATTTTACATATAATGCATTTTGTTTTTTTGATTGGTGTATATTTAAATTCTGTATTAAAGGTCCAATTCAGTTTTCAAAAGCAATTACAAAAAAAAAAATTATTTTTAATATTGAATAACAAATCTGTTTCATCTACAAAATGAAATCAGAGAAATTTAGTTAGTAAGTAAAAAAATGAGTTTTCTGATTATAGAATTTATTTAGCAATCAGTTTACTGATTATATTATTTCTTTAATTATTTGATTTTTTTAAATAAATTTAAACGTTCAGTAGATAAAAAAATTAATTTGTCATAATTGTAGATGTTACATCTTTATACAGAAATTTGGTGAATTGGGTGAACTAAAAACATTTATTTTTAGGTTTGAAGCACTAATTAAGCAATAAAATAATTAAAAAATAAAACACGCAGTTTATAAATTTGTGGTCCTGTGCAATGTACACTGAAAAAAATCAGAAAAGCAAAATAAGCTTGATTATATTTGGATATTTTCCGGGTGTTTTTTCAATCCAAAAAATTTATACTGTACTCAAAATTGGAGGAACAGAAACTGGTCGTTGTGTGTCGTAAAACTACAATTTAATTTTATTTATTGGATAATTAATTGTACTCAATTTTCAATCTGAAGTGGATTGCAAAAATGAAGCGCGAGATTTGCTGTCTTTACTTGAAAGAGGGCGATGCGATAGAGCACTCACTTTTCGAATGCAAGCGGTGATTCCCTTGCGGTTAAAATAATTTGTAGTGATTTGCTTTTGAATCCTGAAGAATATCCCACAGTTTGAATTAATTTCAATACTGAAATTTGTTACCATCCTATTAGTTGACTTGAGAAGAGCCAAAGTACTTCAATCTTCTAAGCGAAAAAGTGTAAAAAAAATAAAAAAAAATCCATCCCTTGTTTTTGATAGATTTATGAATAATTTTTTCTCTTAACAAAATAGAAAAATTCATAAATTCTTCAATTGTTATTAAAATTCTGTTACAAACGATTAATTTTTTCTGGAATATTACAATGATCAACGAAAATACTGAACACAAAATTTATTTTTTCAAAGTAAAAATTAATACTTCTAAATTAGTAAACGAAAATGGCACAATTAAAAATACTACAAAATTTTAAATTAAATTGATCGTAACCTGGACCTTTTTCAACATAATTAACTGTAAGCATTTTTATACTTGTACTTTCTTCAAAGATTAACAATCCTTTTGCAAAAATTATGTTGAAAAAACTATTTCCGTATTCGACCTTCAAAATTTTTTTTCTTTTTAATTTCTATTTTTAAGTCAAAACAAAAAAAAAATTCTATTAGTATTCAATTACATTACGTCAAAAGAGCCTAGCTATGTAAAAATGAAGCAATGTGAAAATGAACTATGCTATTATTACGTTTACCTGCTTTTTACCTGTATACGTATACATTTCGAGGACATAATTAAGTAAATTATATTTAGACTTTCTAAGGTATGCTTATTTTGTATACATATTTAAAAATCTACTCTACTGAAATTACAAGAAAATATTATTTTTTTTTATAGAAAGAAAAAAACACACACTCAACTTCAAAAATCACTCAAGTGAGAAATCATTTTTTTTAAGGTAATTTATGGCCTCTAGAGCAAATTTTCCTTTTGAAAATTAAATACCATAATATACTAGAAAACAAAAGAAGAAAATTTTAAAATAAAATGATTTCAATGAAAATAAAGAAAAAATAAAAAATGGAAAATAAACTGTATAAAAACCAATATCAAACAGTTGTGTAATCAAGGATATTGTTAGGTAGGTACTCGGTATGTAATTTTTAGAAGAAAAAATCATACTGAAAGCCTCATCTTTAATATACATTTATTTACGACACAAATTATTACAATGCATACATAATGTACTGCCTATGTATGTATTTATACGGTATGGTTGTGCATATTCATATGCGAATTCTGAAAATTAAGTTACGTAATAAAAAAGAATAAAATATAACAATTTTTAGACCTTTTTATAAAACAATAAAATTGTATTATATCTGCATATACCTATGTATATTGTTTCCAGATTTATTTCTGTGCCATTAAATTAAATTTAAAATTTGCTTTTTTATTTTATTGACAATAACGATATACTGTAGTTTTAAAACTAATTATTTCTTACTTTAAGTTATTCGGTACTTATTAGGAAAAACAAGTTTATATTGGTGTTCACATAAACAACGTGTCCTGAAATTTTTCTATATTTTAGGTATTATCGAAATAATTTTAAGGAAATGTAAGAATGCATTTGATATTCGCAAGGAAAATTCTAAATGTCATGAATTTGAAGTTCCATGATTTCATAAATAAATTTATCCGCACTTTTGAAAATTTTACGTTTTCGCTGTTATTTGAATTAGAGGTTTCCTCTCTTAGAATGCAAGTTAATCATTGAATTATCATCATATCTTATTGTGGCTTTTAATTGTGGAAAATTGCACGTTACCATGACAGAAATCCAAAATTTTTAAGAAGTAATAGTGAACTGAAAGGAATTATTAGTGCTTTTCTTTAAGAGTCTTTTAACATTTTTAATGTAAGCGTTATAGCCGATAAAGCATCATTACGAAATTTTAACAAAATCACATATTTTTAGTATTCTTTAGGCAGTCTTCGTATATTATAGTAATATCCTTTGACTATTCGAGTCAACTTTAACTTTCAAAAACATTTGTTTGTATGTGAATATAAAATGTTTTTTACCTATAAGAATGTTAATACATATGTACACAATTTTATGTATGCAAATTTACTTTAAAATATTGAAAGTATAATTTACAATTTTCTAAAACCAAAACACAAAAGAATGTTGGGAAAATTTTTTATTTTTAAATTTTTACTGTGCGTGTATGTGTTTATACTTACAAATTACAAATTTCTGATTGTGTTTTTCTTCGAATTCTCAAATGGTATGCGAATGAATAAGAATGTCAGGGTTTCTGTTTCAAAAGAAATTGAAAATTTTACAAAAATATTGTATATTTGTATAAAAATAACAAAATGTCAAAAATGTCAAAATTCAATAATAATCATAAATTTCTTAAAATACGCCTATAAATCAAAATATTATTAAAATTTATTTTTTCTTTTAGGTTATTTCTTTCAATATTTTTGATGGAATACAAGGTATTATCAAGAAATAATTCTGATTCTCAAAAATTACACTAAAAGCAAAAAAAAACTGGTTGAATTCCAACTTGTAAATTTAGTGTGAAATCTCGGAGACCTGCTAATGGTGAGTGGAGATACGGCAAAACTACCTCAGCTTTATTTTATAATTTTATTTTATTTTTTTTTTTTTATAATTTAAAATTTTAAATTCTTTTTTTATTCAAATTCAAAGCAAATTTATTAGCAATAATAAAAATTAATTTATTTGGCACGGTTTGTGATATTAATATCGAAAACCTATCGTTTCCTTAAAATTTTTATATGATATATCTATCACTCATAAATCATTATACTTTCAACTTCAAATTTATGATTTATAAAATTTGAATACCATGTAGCCTTATCTGTGAATATGGACAGGTTGGTATGTGTATATGTATGTACTATATACCTATTTAGCTACCATGATATTCACTTAGAAAACAACAAACATATTTTTCAATTTAAAAAACAAGATTTATTGTTTTGATTTATAGCACGTTCAATTTATATTTGGACAACGGCGATATATAGGCATAGGCATGAATTAATTTCTAAATGACTTTTAGATAATCGAAAAAGATGATATCGCGTATAACAATTGAATGTATGTCTATATACACGCCATGTTATTCGCTATAAATTTAACTGATCTTATAAGCTAGTGACGGTTTAGTTTAAAATATTGTAAAATATTTCATCCTAAATTTCCTAAAAAAATAAAACGCACTACAGTTTTTATCAATGTTATTTTCCCCAGCATTAAAATTCGAGCGTAACAGTTTTCTTGTTTGCAAATATAATGCATTGTATAATACAACTATATCCGGACCGTCATTATATGTATGTTCAGATAATATTATATGTTACTATGTCAAAATTTAAACTTAAATTTCTTGAAGTGTAATAATTCATTTTGAAAATTCGTCACATTAAATCTTCTTTAAAATTTTCAATTTTCCAATAAAATAAAAGAAAAAATAAAATAAAATTTTATTTGACGTTCGTAAAGCGTGTCCATTATGTTTATTCTTCCATATTAAACCGTTATTTTTGTCCTATATATATATATTTTATTATGTTTTTGGTATACTTACTTCAACTTTGTTATATCTACAGAAAAATAGCCTATAAGGTTTTTTTTCAAATTCTTTATATGTATAAAGCAGAAAACAACAGAAAAAAAAACAATCCATTAAATCTAAATCTGTTCTTATGTCTTATCCTTGACATCCAAGGACCTTTTATGTAATAAAAGCACACACATATACCAACATGTTTGTTTTAAGTTTTCTGGGTTTTTTTTTTGTGTATTTTGTTTTGTTTTTTCAATTTAATGCTTTCTAAAAGTTTATAAAGGAAAAAAATATTGTTTTTTTTTTTTTTAAATCTGTTGCGTAAATATGTATATAGGTACCTATAATTTTCTGATATTGCAACAGTAATAACAGCACTAAAAGAAGAAACTGAACAGAGAAATTTATTTTCAATAAAAAAATTTTTTTGCTGTGCTTTATATGACAGTGCATTGTATATGTTTACTTATTCAAATACATATGTAGATCAGCAAAAATAGAAAAAAATCTTTTTAAAAATCTAGTGGTTTACATATAGTTGATATTGTAAACTTTAAGAATATCAATAAAAATTTTTATAACTGACGATAAAATAAATGCGTACAGTATTTGATCAAAAAAATTGATGAGAACAACAGCGCAGCAAATTCCAGTTTGATGTTTATTTCACTCATTTGGTTCGGTTATTAATTAGCTTTAATTGTCAAATATGACAAGATCACCATACAAAACATCTTTTTCATTTGACTTACAAACAACTTCAATTATTAAGAATTTTATTCAATTAAGCATTTTACTAGAGAGAAGAATACTATTGTAGAGTAATTAATCGCTTTTATATTCTCACTGTTATTTTCTTATTTTTGTCCGACAATAATAATTTTCTTTGCCTCCAACAATATTTAACGTTACTTTTTCATTTTAAACATTTTTCCGTATTTGTTGCAGTTGTGTTACGATTGGCAAAACAAATTTAAAATACGCCATCAATATGTGTTTATTTTGAAATATGAAAAAAAAATTGTAAACAGTTTTCATCGACAAGAGGGACCTCTTCTTGACAAAATATAAAAAATATATAAGAAAAAAATGTTTGAACATAAAAACAGTACTGCTGCTGTTGTGCTTTTTGACTCCACTCTTTTTTTTTCCTCATTTTCCGCCTGTACTTTTTTTTATACTTTTGATATCCTTGACAGCATAATGATTTATTGTGTTCTATATAATTACGTATATACAGAGGTGGAAGTATGTGCGTTATGTATGTACGGATATGTTGGAGTTATGTAATATTTTCCAAACTTTTATTATCTATACTTTAAATAAATGCATGTAAAGGATGTATGCGTGTCTGTAATAACTTAATGGTGTAACATACCTACGTTTTACACACCAAAGTTTTAATAAAGAAAGCGTTTATAAAACATTTTCATTATTATTAAAACATTTCATTTAACTTTATTGATTATTTTTTTAAAAGCTTCTATTGTAATATCAAAATTTAATATGAATTTGCCTTAATTCAAACAAATTCTAAAAATTAAACCATATTGATCTATAAAATATCGAATTTAGTGGCAAAATTTTCGATAATTTCTTAAAATTAAGAAATTTATTGAGTGGAGTAAGAAAAAATTTTCAAGGGAAGTCAATTTTTTTCTAAAAATATATTTTTTTTTTTTGAAAAATTGGAAAAGTTTCAAGTTCATTGTGGTACATGGTCAATGAACAGTAAATTTGTATTAATTTATAACAATTTTATGAAAATTAATATTCATACCTTTAATTACAAAGTATTAAGTAAAATAAAGCAGATAAATTGCAAAATAATTATTAAAGAAAGTGTCTTAAAATTGAAATTAAATGAAATTGAAAAGTACAAATTTTGTTATGGTTAGTCTAATCAATTACAACTACACTGGACAAGATTCACAATAATAAATTTTTTTTATATGTTTACCTAAATCTAAATTTCGCTCAAATCAAAGAAATCAAGTTGCAAAAGAAGGGTAATGGGAAAATTTGTATGATAAATTACAATTTATTAACGATTCGTTTGAAACTCATTATTAATTTATGATATTTTTTGACAATATACATTAATTTAGTTTATTTTAATATGTATTAATTTAGATTATTGTTAAAAATTTCAAAACACATTGTAATAATGCATATAATATTATTTGATTCCCAGTACATCTGTTGGAATTTCATTTCTCAATATTGATATCAATGATTTTTGTCATTAAAATGATATAAATTACCAATTTATCTCATTGTAGTGCATTTTATTTGATTAAAATGAATATTTAATAAATTTTACTTTTAGATATAACGCACATGTAATTAATAATGAAGAAACGCCTAACAACGGAATTTTGTCATTCGTTACTTGTTTTGTTATTGATTTACTGCAAAATTGGAGCCTCATTTGTCCTTATATAATTACAAAATTTGGAAATTTAAGGGAAATTTAATGTGTTCCAATAAAATTCAGAGAAAATTCTAGCATTTACTTCGAATAGAATTGAATTTTTGTTTAAAAAATTAAATTCTTAAAAATAACTAACTAAATAATTAGAACTAAATCACATTTATCACAACTCAATTTATATTTAAGTTTATTCAAAGCAGGTTTATTAAATTGTACAAATTTTTGTAAAAATTCTTATAACACAAAAACTAATTAATTTTATAAACCAGAAATTTTCTAAAAAATTTTAATTTTGTTTAGAAGAAACAAGAGTTTTTTAAGTTAATTATATTTTAAAAGATTATAATAATTTAAAAGAATTTTAATCAAAAATAATTTGAACTTAGAATCCCTAGAGTTGAACAACACAACCATTCCTTTAAAACTTTATCTTTTGTATAAAATTTTTATTTTTTCTTTATTTTTTTTTTGTTGTATAAGAAAATAACACTGTTTACTATTCAAGGACGAACTTAAGTGAATTATAAAATATGTCTGTGGTAAGAATATTTCTTACTTCTTATATAATATTTATAGAAATTTTCCCAAAATATAATAACAAGAGAGAATATTAAAAAAAAAAATGTTAGTATAAAAGGTTATTTAGTAAAAAAAGAAAAATATTTTTTTTTTCTTTGCCTCTAAAATGATAATTATGTCAAATGTCAAAGTGTAAGAAAACATAGAAAATGAACAAGACACACTCTTTATTTTCCGAAAATAAAGGCGAAAGATTGATGTATAAAAAGCATTTTAATATTATTTTTTAGGGAAAAGTCAATTTTTATTTTATTAATATATTTAATTTACTTATAAGAAGTACATAATATAAAAGAATACAACAGTGTGTTAACTTATACCTACTTCGGAAAAGGATTAAGTAAACATTTTCCACAAAAAAATATATTGTAATATTGACTTTAAATAAACGAACTCTTATAGTCAATAGAAAAGGCGATGAAGGTTATAGATCAAAAATTTTTATAATTAAATTTTTTTTTCTAAATATTACTAATAAGCGGAATTTTCTTATAAATGTTACTTTTATATACCCACTCCTTAAAAATTAATGAAATAATATTATTTGTCGGAATTGTTGAGAAGGAGTTCTAAGAAATATTTTGGGAAGGAGTTCTAAGAATCATTTATTATCAGTTTTTAAATATTAAACGTAACAAATATTATAAAAAAAAATATTAATTTAATGATTATAAACGTAGGTGGTTATGACAAGTTAATGTTTCTGTATTTAGATCAAAGGTGTAATAAAGAATTTGTAAATAGAAAAGTTCAAGAAATTTTAAAAAAAATTTTGTAACATAAAATTATATTTTGCAATATAATGTTATTAAATAGTTTTAATGTTGACTTGATTCAGGATAAAGTGGGATTAAAGCATGAGAAACTTTATTTTAATGTTGAAACAATTTTTTGAAATTAAGAGTTTATTTAAGCAGTTAAATGAAATTAAAAATTACTCCGAAATATGACCAATTTTCTAGAACTCTATAATCAATTCAATATGAATAATTCAATTTAAATATTATTTTATTTTAATTTTATATTCTGTAATAATAATTTAGATCTATAATATTCTACTATTTTTGATATAGTACAAAAATTAAATTTATTTTTTTAAATTTTTTTACTTTATCCAAGTATAAAACTGAAAATTTAATTATTTTTAAGATATCATAAAAGTATTCGATTTAAAGAAAAAATTATTCTGAAAGTATTTTATATAAAAAAAAAATCTTAATTTATTTTGTGTACTCAAATCTCAATAAAATCATCTATGAATATTCATTTTATATTAATTTCCTTAAAGTTATAAAATCCTTTCAGAATAAATTTAATTATATTCTGTATACATATATATGAGCATTATAATTATGTATGTATGTATAGATTTATAAAGATTTATATGGAATTAATGGCAGGGATAAGTTAAATGGAAATTAAATTTACAAATAATATTCTGAAAATGAAATTGGATTTAATTGAATATTATCAATACAATTAACTGTATACATATATAAAATTCAATATTAAAATTTTAAAATTTTTGTTAAGAAGTTCATTCTTTGATTTTGCTAATAAAATTATTTTGTATTTAGTGTGTATTACGTATGTGACCTTCTGATATTACATATGAACAAATATAATTCAAATTATATATAAAAATATAAGACTTCTAAATTATTTAAGTGCGTCAAACCTATAAAATTTATTTTATAATTTCCTGAATCAAAATTAAAATTAAATTAGTAATAAAAACAAAATGAATGAAATTGTTATAAACTTATAAATGCCGTAGGAGCGCTGATTTTTACATTTTTATGCGAAAGTGTATGTAAATTTGCGTTTATTATAAGTTGAGAAATCTATTTATTAAGAATCTACCGATATTTTAATTAACATCATTGTTATATTTAATATCAGAGTTTCCTCCAAGTCAAATGTTGATTTGTGTGATTAAGTCACCCAATTCTCTTGAAAAACATAAAAATAATGTTAAATTTCGTTGATAAAAAGAGGCCCTTTCATTATGAAAGGACATCTTTTTATTTAGGGTCCCGACAGCTTAGATATCAAAGCCGAAACTTTATTAATATATAAAATCGGTTTCCTTCCTACTGATGAGGTTCAAATTTTAAATGTAAAAATCAAATAAAACCATGTTTCAATTCTGAAAAATTATTTATTAATTAAATAAAATTTATAGTTAATTAGAAAAATTAATATTTCAATTTCAAAATTTAATTTTAGTTGAGAATTAAAATTTAATTCAAATTAAAATTATACATGATTTTATACTAAATTTAAAAATTTTAAGCAACCCTGAACAATATTTGAAAGTCTTGAAAAAGTATAAACCCGCACATATGGATAAAAATTACATATGCAAATATTTTTTACCTTTTTGAAATATTTTCTCATTTAAATTATGTTTTGTACTTGTTTTTTTTTTCAATTTTTCTTCTAAAAAGGTTACCCTCATGTTTAGAATAATATTCTTTCAAATAAGTTTCTATAAAAATTCCATTTCCATAAAACAAACAAAAAATATAAAAGAAAATTATTTTTAAGAATTTGAATTAAGAATACCAGAAATTTTGGTAATACAAAAATAAAAAGCAAAAAAGAAAATAAGCAAAAATAATAAATATTTTTTATTTCTGATTAAAAAAAAAAATCGTTAAACCTAAAGACTTTAAAATTTATGTTCTTTTATTGAATTCATGCTGTTATATTGTATGAAAATATTGTGTGTGTAAAGTATATGTATATGAAATATGATGATAAAATATCCTGATATATATTATATGTAATGTGTTTATAAAAGAAATTTTGTAGTACATATATGGAATATTATGTAGATAGTATGTGTCTATACTTGTTATCTTATTTTTAAAAAAAAAATCAGAATATTAAAAATTATTTAAAACATTTTATAAATGCAAAGTTAAGTCCAATAAAATACACAATAAAAAATTTAAATTTTAATTTACTTTAAAAAATAAATTTTTTTAAAATTTTAAATGCATTTTTATACCTTATTGATTTGAATTATAAAAAATTTAAATTATTGTTATATTTAAATGGTTTAGATTTTTAACTTAAATGTTAGTGGAAATTTTAATTTGTTGTAAAATTTTGTTACATACTCGTAACATATTATTAATAAACCGATAGTATATTGTTCCAAAGGTTTCCAATTCAAAAACTCTCTGATTTGACAATAAAAATATTGTAATAAAATATAATATTTTATTATAGTAATTAATTTAAAATGTTATTATGATTTTATTACTTGAATCAACCAAATTACAGGCAATTTATAATATGAAAATAATTTATTAACAGAAGCAGGAGATCGGATTTGAAATTTTTGTTTTTATAATACACAAGACTTTTAACTTTAAAAATTATAAAGTTTTAATTTTTTATTAAAATTTTGAAGTTTGAAATTTAACATTAATTGCAATTTTGTTTTAAGTTTCTTATTCTGTAATTAAACAAGAATTTAATATTCAATTTCAGATGTTTAGGGTTAATTTTTAAAAGTTAGTGTAAAAGTTTTAATTCCTTTTTGCTTTCCATTCAAAGATTTTTAGAAATTAAATTTTAGTCAAGTAACTTTTATTAAAAAAAAAAAATTAAATTTTTTTAAATAAATTAACAAAAATTGAATGGGATAGATGACTTCA
Source organism: Condylostylus longicornis (assembly GCF_029603195.1). NCBI lineage: Eukaryota > Metazoa > Arthropoda > Insecta > Diptera > Dolichopodidae > Condylostylus > Condylostylus longicornis. The sequence goes on along the minus strand of NW_026578052.1, from coordinate 413,686 downwards.
TTCAAAAATTCTTAATATGCAACTCAGAATTGCTGAAAAAATCAAAATAAATTCAATTTAAAATGAATTTAAATTTTTTTTTATGAAATTTTAAAGATAATAAAAAATTTTCAGTTTTTATTCGATCTTATTTACAATAAGGCTTTGCTTTAAAAAGCATAAATTAAACAAAATTCAAAGTTTAAATAATTTTTTTTTTTTGCCTTTAATTTTTTTCTCTTTTAAAGCTTAAAAATTCGTATTTTAAAGCCTATGCTGTGTGTTTGTGTACGTAAAATCCACAAGAAAAGGGAAGAAATTTTTTTAAGGTTTTTCACTTTTTTTTCGGTTTATTACAAATTTTTTTTATTGTTTTTTTGTTATACTTATAATTTTTAGTAAAAAACCTTTCAAGAAAAATTTTATCAACCAAAATTAAGAATTTTTTCCCTTAATATTTTTTTTTTACCAAAAAACAAAAATTCTTGTTCCTTATATTTCTTAAATAACTTTTTTTTGTTTTTGGGCTCCCTTTCTTTTTAATACACAAAAATCATGCTAAAGTAGAAAAAAAAAATATTTAAAGCAAAAGCAGACTTTTTTATTATTTTTTGTTTTTCTATGCAAACCCTTATTAAAAATGTCGGACTAGATTACCGTATGGAACCTATATACGTATTTTTTTCTTTTCTTAAAGCTAGAAAACAAAAAATACACTATATACCAAAAATGGGAGGAAATTTTCTCTGTTTCATGTTGTGTTTCTTGTGTATAGAAATTGTTTTGTTAAATAAAGAAAAGCATGTAGTTATAAGAACAACAACCGAAAAACCGACTTTAACTTTGCTATAAACAGGATCAGAAAAAGACATAGCCCATATTTTTTATTTTGTTATTATTTTTTATCTGTTCTATTTTTTTTTTTATTTATTTCTTTTCATTTTAGATTTTTGAACCTGAATACTTTAAATGCAACAAAATTTACATTTAAAGTCCTATACATATCTAGTTCAAATAAAATCTACACATATTGCACACACACATCTATACATGTTTCCTGTATCCAATCTTAACAACAAAAAACGTGTATGACTATAAAATGTGAATATACAATAGTATATCAAATATATTAGAATCCAGGTAGAAAAATAATTGTCAATATGCTTTTAGAGGGAAAAAAACAAAATGAAATTAATGCGAAAAGGTAGCAGAGTAAAAGAAAAACAAAAAAAAAATATAGAAAAGTATTTTTAATAGAAGGTATCAGAAGAAAAATTTTTTATGACAAAAAAAAGGACATTGTTTAAAATGGATAAAAAGTGAACAAAATCACAAAAAATGAAGAAATAAAAACCAAAAACACAAGAAAAATTAGTTAAGGTGCTCATCAAAGTCTCGTGACAGTATCTTGCCTAAAAATTCTATTTTGCTTTGCTCTGTAAACATATAAAAAAATTTTTTTAGCCTAATTTTTATATTGTACGCAGTATACCTATACTGCGTGCTAAACTGTTATACATACATAGATTGACTGCTATCAATATGTGAAATATGGGTAGTTAAAAAGGATATTTGTATTTTTTTTTAAGTGTTACCGTATTTAATTTCTTTTTTGTCTGTTTCTCTGCCTAATGTGCCTGTTTTTAAAATTAACATTTTAAGTTCTTGAATTGCGATTCAAATGCTTATTTTAATTGCAAGCGAATTGAGATTTTTCAACCAATTTTTTAAATTCAGTTTAGTGGAACGGATATATCTCGTATCCAACCATACACTATACACCATAAAAACTAGGCTCGCTACTTGGATTCTTAAATTTATCTTTCGATTGAAAACATATTAAAATTTCAATATTAAATAAAAATCATGATGCGAAAAAACTTGTCGTAAAATTAATTATAAGTGGTAACACCATTTAAAAAGGAATTTTATTAAAAAAAAACTTTAAGTAGATTTTAAATCTTTTATATTTTAAACTTTAAAAGAAAAAAAAATCATAGTTACGAGTATACTAAAAATATTAACATTAACACTTACGTTAGTCATACATACATGCATACTCCATAGATTACGTATTTAAATAAATGTTCATACATTATTTAAAATTTAAAAGTAGAAAGTTTTTCATTACTTATATAAAAATATCATTTAGAAAATGAAGAATATCCTTTTCAAGGATATTTAAAATAAATATATTTTTTTCTTATTTAAAGTTTTATTTTCTTTTTCTCTGTTATTTTTTATTTTAATGGATCGATTTGTTTTCAATTGACATATAAAAGGGAGGACCTTTATTTATACATTGTAAACATACTTGCTCTTAGACAGGTATGGGGTATTTTTTAAATAATTCAAGAACTTCATAAATATTTATAATATATTTTTCAGTTTTAAAGAAAAAAAATTCAGAACGATGAAAAATTTATATGTATTTTTACTTATACATAATTTATTGATTTGGTATTGTGCAAGAGGAAGCAACTAAATTTTATTTTGATTGAAGTTTTTAAAAATTTTATAACTTTCTTTAAATATTTTATAACTACAAAAAGTGTTAATATTGATAGGTTTCTATCCTCGTCAAAAACATTTTAGCATAAAATAATTTATTCCAAAAAAAAAAATTATGCTTTTTGATGTTTTATATAGACAATTTTATAGATGTTCAGAGAGTAAGCGATATGGGATCAAAATGTGCGTAACTTTAACTAAAAAATTAAATCGAATAAATTAAATTAAATTAAAAAAAAAAATAATAATTAAAATATATTAACCGCATTATTTATCAAAAAAAAAACAATGATTGATTCTGTTCGTCAAATACAGAAATTCAAATTTAAAATTTTATACTTTTTAATTAAAAATATCAAAGCTAAAATTTAAGAAAAAGGATTCATTTTAGTTTTAATGTTATATTTTATATAAAATAATCAAGTTTACCCTTATGACTGTGAATAAATTGATGAAGGTTCAAATCTATTATAAGAAATTTATAATTTCGCCGATTTTATATCAAATTTCAATTAAAACTTTCAAAAAATTAAATTCTCTAATTATAATATTATATTGAATCTATGAATTATCTTGAAGAACATCCATTATCATTAAGAATAATGAAATTATCTAGTAATAAATATAAGCGCCATTATTAAACTCGATTTACAATATGACTATCGAAAATGGTTTGAGATTCCATTGAATGGTTCCAAAAAAAGATTAATTATTTTAAATTAGAACTCAAGTTCAATTCAAAGTACTTCTTTAATTTTCTTTTTAGTTAGAATGTCTTGCAGCAATTTGGTGTAGTTAACGAGAAAACAATTTAATGGAAATTAATTATAATGAACGAGTAAAGCCAGAATAATGTAAAGCTGAAGGAGATGCCTTAAAATAGTTTCTTGTTGATTTATAATTTGATTTATATTTCGATTTGGACAACTTCAGGAATCCGAAAAATTTCAAACTTCCATAGAGAGAGTGCCAAAACCTAAATAATGAAAATTGTTATTCAATCATTAATGAAAATAAGCTTTACATTGAATTTTAAGAATATTGAAACAAAGACAAAGAAGTACCGAGAGCTATTCGGCAAAAGTTTTTCCGGAAAATTGCTATGTCATAATTATAACTTTAAATTTTCTAAATATAATTTAATAAGAATTTTTTTAATCAAAACATGCAATAATTTAAAAAAATTTAATGATTTCATAATATCATCCATCCTTAATCTTATGATAAATAATATTTTAATAATTTTATTAAGATGAAGTAAAACGTGTTTCGCCTAAATACAGATTTTATGATACCAATAAAAGAAACCCAAATTCCAAAAGTAAAAATTCAGTAACCTTCAATATTAATTAAAAAAAAGGTATTCCAAATTTCTGTGAATTAAAAATCAATTTTAAATTTAAGTAAAAGACATTTTTAGGTATATTTGCAATTGATTACATGCTTCATGTTAGCCTTCAATAATATTTCTATTTCATACACACATTTCAAAAATACTAGAAATACAAATTACCCAGCATTTACACGTACAAGTTACTTGCAAGAAAGTTGCAATACATACAAAAATTTTACTAACGCATTGAAATATTTTTACTTGCTTGTTTACTTGCAGTTCAACTTGCAAGAAAATTTTGCTGCCAGTAATTTGAGCAAGTAATTTGACATATTGAGAAATTCACAAAAAAAATTTGTTGTTTTGATTTTTTTTTTTTTTTTAATTTAAAATTTTTGAATTTTGTTTTGAAAAAATTAAACTTAGCAAACTTATGGTTTTTAAAATTTATAAACAATTATATATATTGCTAGTTGTTTTCTTCTCAAAGACATTTTCAAAAATTAACTTGCTAAACGCCTACGTCATAATAGCAAGTAATTTGACATTTCGAAAAACTAATTGACAATTAATATTATACAAACTTGCTTGCAAGTAACTTGTATGTGTAAATGTTGGGTTACAATTATAAATTTTACAAAAAGTTTAAAATGTCAAATTCTTAGTATTTAAAAATGTTGATCTGTTTCTTAATTTTATAAAAACTCAAAATTCATATGAATTCCAGATACGTTCGATTCATTTTGTAACTGGAGTTTTTTTTTTTAAAAATGACCTTTTATTTTAAATGTCGAAAACAAAATTGACTATATGAAATCTATTTGAGATGTAGATGAAAAACGTGCTTAATTTTTAAATAATATTGTCCCCCAGCTTGAGTGTCCTTAGAATGATTTCAAAATTTTTGGAAAACGAACGTAATACTTACGTAATTATTATATGCGAAAGTCATTTCCACAAAAATTATAGAATAAAATTCCCTCAAGTTATATCTGTTAAAAAATTGTAAAAAAAAAATAACTCTCGGGATACATTAATTACATTGAAATTTTGTAAAATGCATTCAAATTATTAAAAGTTATTTTAAAATTTTTTTGAGCCCGTCGTATGTGGTAATGAACGGAAAATAAAAACCACGACGTCTTGAATGACTACGTAAATTTAAATTTTATGCAAAAAAATATTAAGGCCGCTAAGTATTATTTAATGTTCCATTTAAATATAAAGTAGCAATTAAGAGATTACTTTAATTAATCCTGAAGAAAAAGGATTAAAAGAGTTTCTAAAAGGATTCTTTGCACATTATATTTGTACAAATTACAAATTATATATATACATATATGTGTACATAATTATATTTCTTGAAAAAATTGATATTTATAAGTATTACAAATGAATAAGTAGCAAAAAAAAAAGAATAAAAGTACAAATTAAATTCTACTGAATTATGACCATCTGAATTCTTAGAATAAAAGAGAAGAAAAATAAATTAAAAGAAAAGCATTCTACAAAAAAACATTTTTGTTTTTTCGTTTTTTTTTTCCTTTATCTTTTTACATGCTTTTGTAATTTGGTTTTTGATATTTTTTATGGGCAAAACAAAGAGAACAAAAAAAAATTTAATTCTTCTATTTCATTTTTCTCAGAAAAATTTTCTAAAATATCCTTGAATGTACAACAAAAAACAGTAAATTAAAGTTTCATAAATCTTATTGATTTTAAAAGTACATAATAATGGCGTCATTTTTGCCGGAAATTGGAAATTATTTTTATTCCTCAATTTTTTTTTCTCATCAAGGAAAAATGAAGATTTTTCCTTTTTTTTTTTGCGTTCTCAAAGGAAAACCTTCATTTTGTTTCCTTTTTATTTTTTTCAACCAAAATATTAATTGAGTTCTTGTCAGCTGTATTTTAAGATATAAAAATTTAATTTCATATTTTGCTTTTTTCTCTTTTAGTTTTATATTTGGATTTCTATGAAGGCTTCTAATGGCTTAAATATGTTGAATAATATGCGGCTTTTGAAAGTTACATTTGGTTTTCCGGCACCCAAAAAATTGGAATCAAATTGGAACATAGTGTGTCTACAAAATTTATTTTTGGAATGCAAATTGTTTTACAACACGGGATTAAAATTTTAAAAATCGCAAAATATTTTAAAGTCACAAGGAAAGAAACAAACTTCTGTAAGTGAAATTATTTCCTGTAATAAGTTTGAACTTAAGAGCAATTGGTTTAAAAATTGAATAAAAATGATTTATGTATATCTATTAATCTTGGTCTCCTTAAATTTCTCATATTCTATTAGGATTATTCATGTTCAGTTATTATTAGATATATTTAATAATATTTTATAATAAAAAATATACATACATATGTATGTAAAATGAATTTCAAAATCAAATTGTTACGACATTTAATTTGAAATTAAATTCCAAAATAATTCAATTCGATTCAAAAACATTGAAATTCTCAAAAGTCAAATTCATGATAAATTTAAAGGCATTTACAATAAATCTTTGAAATATTTTTTATTTTCTTATTAAATGAATTAACTTGAATTATCATAAACCCTTATATTTTCAATTTAAAAATTTTGAAAAACCTCGCACATTCATGAACTGATTTGAAAATCTCAATTTTTTTTTATTTCAAAAACATTTAATTTTACATCAATAAATATACAAATACAAAATTTGAACTCTGAATACTTCGATATATTTTATAATATTCATAGAAAACATGTTAATGTAACAACTACATAAACAGACATTTTACCTTAAATTATGAGCTTCTTCTATATAGTAGCAATCATTATATAATACATAATAGTACGTGTACTATATACACAGAAATTTTGATATCGACAAGTATAAAATTATTTCTCAATTTTTTGAAATGTTCTGCATGTAAAGCATTTCAATCAATTTTTATTGCCAATTAAAATTTATACTGTATAAAAAGAGAATCAATAAAATGTCTCTATCCATATCAAAAAATCAAAAAATTTTTGTTAAACTTTTACTATACTCATACCTTTTAAAATTTAATATTGTGTGTACCTATTACCTATACATATTTCCCCCTAAAACAAGAACATTATAAATATATACCAATAATATTGGGTATAGTTATAAATTTATATATATTAAAATATTGATTTTTGGTTTTATATAGAAATATTGTACATGTTTCCAATTCCCTAAGTAGATTTTTTGTAAAATTTAAGTATGAAATTATTTATTGATATTCTAGTAATATTGGTTTTTTTTTTTTGATAATCAAGTTTAGTCCTGTATAGCTATATGAAGTTGTTTTGCTTATTGAATATTAAAAAGAATTTCGAAGGTCATAAAGAATAACTAGAGCTTAATAATGCCAACCATTAAAAAAATTATAATTGTAATTGTATAAGTAATTTTAAATGCGAGGAATTGCTTTAGCTATTACGAGTATGAGGAAAAAAATACATATTAAAAATTATGGAAAAACAATTTTATTTGCATAATTTTAGGCGTATTGATTTTATTGGAGATTTTTGTGTAGTTATTTCGTTTTTTCTATTAATTCAAATTCATTTATTCTATTTTGTATGGATTTTATTTTTTAAAAAGAAGTTTGAACTTTGGCATTGAAAAAATTATTTTTTATTTTGAAAATTTTTCTTAAGAATATTAATAAAATTTCATTATTTATATTTCAGGCAGGGTTCTATTATAAAATGACACAAATGGTACAAAAATTTTCATATATTTGAATTGAGCTTAACAAGAATCGTGTCTGCAATTTTTAAATTGGAAAAAAAAAGTAAAATTTTAAGCAAAAATTATATTATTGCCTGGGCCTATTAATTATAATGTTAATTTTAATTTGAGTAAATTCCAGATTTTATTTAAAGTTTTATGCCAATTCAATTTTAACGAAGATTAAAATTCTCATTTATAATTTTTAATTCAAGCATAGCTGCACAAACCTTTTTTATATTTTTTCTTTTTGGTTTGACATTGGTATTACATTAATGGAGCTGTAAGAGATTGGAGCAATTTCCATCCGTTTTGCCTCGATTTTAATGCAAATAAAATTAAAGAATACTAATTTCAAAATAGATTCAATATTTCCATTTTAGCCTGATTAAAAGTTTGCATTTGAAATACAATGTTTCCAAGTGTTCATTTTAGACTTACTCTATACTGGCCGATATGCTCCAAACAAAACGCTTAGAAAATATTTCATTGTAAGTTTAAAAGCAAATATTTCTAATTGAATTCAAGAATAGGAAATAAAACATTGATAAAAGTTTCCATATAATAATTGATTGTTAATAATAATATTTTTTGTATTTTCAATGTAACATATTTTTAACATTTTATTTTCCAAATCTTTAACATTATCTTCTAAGAAAAATCACAATAATTTCCTTATCATTTCATGAAAGTTTCCTCAAAAAAAAAAATTAGTTTATCATTAATAAAATATTACAATTTTTGGCTAAAAAGAGATTTTATCAAATATACAAAAGAATATCCTGAAAATCTAAGTAAATAAATCAGTTTATTTAAATTGACTTTTTACGAAAAAGGATATTAAAAAATTAGAATTTATATTAAAATATTTACCTATATAGTATATATGTATGTATACAACCCCTATTTTGGCATACAATAAAATTAATACAAAGATTTTCTGTACTCAATATTTTGCATTTGTTCCCTTCTTTAATTCTTATTTCTCATTTCCTATTTCTTATTTAAAGTGCTTATCACATATTTGTATAAATATCACATATATATTAATAGGAATTGCATAATCACAGAGTGAAGCATATTAATTGTAATGCTCGACTGATTTTTCACAGTATTTAATACGGCAAATTTCCTTTAAAAATAAACTATAATAGAAAAAATCACATCCATTTAGCAATAAATCTGAAATTTGCTAAATATTCGCATATGCGTGTATTATATTAATACGCCACCCTGTATTTGAATAAAATATCATTTTTTCCTTATCTTTATAACCTAAGCTTTACGAAATCTTTACATTATAAATGAATTGTATAATTTATTTTTTTTTTTCGTTTTTTTTTATTCTAAAATCCGTAACCATTATCTATATATAAAATGAGAAGAACAATTTCAACAAAATAACAAATTGCTAACACAAAATAAAAAAAAAAGTTTTAAAAAGTAATGTTATACAGTTTGTATATCTACATACCAATAATAATAATAATAATACATCAAATATAATTCAGGATATAAAAATTTATAGAAATAAGGACTTCTTTTAGAAGAACAAGTAAAAATTGACTTTTCGAAAACAAGAAAACATTTAAAAAGAAAATTTTAGAAATCTTTAAAATGCAAAAGGTGTATACACACGTACACACATATATTTTTATTTAGTGTTTGACTAAATTGTAGCATTATACTGACAGTGTCACCGAGTCAAGTACAAAATTTTATTGAAAAAAAGTTGAAATTTTATTCAGATCTACAACCGGTCCAGTCACCGCAAAAACCGGTGAGTAATAAATATTTGAAATATTTCAAATATTGATTGTTTAACTTATTTTTCTTTTTTAGCTTGGTGACTGGACAACCAAACCTTTATTCTACATCTCAATCTGATTGCATTATGAGTATTACTAATAGGAAGGTGCAGGTGCAGCTAATTAAATTATTGGAATATGTTATTGTTTTTCCAGATTTGTCCTGAATCGTTTTGATTACAGTCAATAACTTCTTTTTCTTTGTCCACTTAATATTCAAAATTTGCTTTTACTACACTTCATATTACACCATTGCTACTTGTATTGTATATATTGTCCACTTTTCGGTTCAGCAAAGCGTAATATTTTCCTTTACCATTAATAATTGACAAAATTTTATTGCAATTTTCAAAATTAGAAATAAAGAAAAATTCTATTTGAAGATAGTGAAATTTTTAAGTAATTCCTCTTATTTTCTACACCTCAAAATCCCATTCCTTGTAATTTCAATTATCGAATTACTCAACAGCTTTTATAATTTAGATATGTAGCCCAAACAATTTTTATAATCCAAAAATTTCAAATATTATGTGATCCATTATTTAATGTCACTGTATATATCATGTGAAATACCCACCTACTTTTAAAGTGAACTCGTATAGCAATAACACCATATTCAAAAGTATTTCTTTTTTACTTTTCTGTATATATATATATATATATATATACTTTAACATAATAAATATTTATTTAAATCCTTAAGAGTATATAATTCAAAATATACAAAATTACACAATCGATGTATTGATCTTTAAGGATTCCCCATTTTATGTTTTTTATTTTTTCGTATTTTTCTTTAAATTTTTTTCTTTTTAACTTATTCGTTTATCTTGTGTTAGATTTTTTTTTCTTGTTATCATTCTCTGCCTCCCACCCTATATATATTTCTTTGGAATTTTAAGGTTATTTTTCTTCTTAAAAAATAAATATAACCTACATACGTAATATACGTGTATCTTTTTAAATTAAAGGTATCCTTATTTAAATATTTACAATTTCTTATTTCTTTACCTTTTTTTTCTTATTTTATTTGAGAAAAACTTGGTATTCTTTTATGAAATTGTAAACGCTATACGCAATTCTAGTAAGTAAAAGTTGTTTAGAATTAGAGTGCAAAAAAGAAAAGGTACTAGAATAAGAACAAAACAAAAAAAACTACATAGACACCAAAATAGGAAAATTCTTTTCAAAAAAAGAAAAAAAATTTTAAAAATAAAAAAAATCTGAAAGAAATCTGAAAAATTTTTGTTTATTTTCTGCTAAAGAAAAAAAATAAAGTAAAAGTTTTCTCTTTTTTTTCAACTTTTGTGTTTATTTTTAGAAGAAGAAAAATCCGTGAGATGTCATCGTATTCGTCGTTAACATTTTCATTTATATTTTTTTTTTGTGTTTTCATCCTTAAATCAAGTTTGTATTCATTTTTTCTGGTATTCAGTTTTCTCTGGTCTAAACAAAAAAAAAATATTCTTTGTAAATTAAAGTTTTCTAGTACCACCATAAAAATTCAAAAGCTTAAAGAAAAAAAAGTAGGTTTTCCAATATTTGTTTTGGGAGTTGTTTTTTTTTATGTGTCCTGCCTTTTGTCTTAGTTTTACTTTATTTCTTTTTTTCCAAATTATTGTGGTTTTCCAATGTACAGCAGCGATTTTTTTAATGAAAAAAAAATTGATGACTGAAAAACTGAATGACATATTCCTGAAGATTTTCACAACTAATTTTTCAGAATTCAAGTTCTAAAGTAGTTGCCGAAAGTGCTTGTATACCATCTTTTATTTTATAAATATTTGACAACAAAAATTTATTTTGTGGCGTTATTTCATTTTATTCCAATTATAATTACGTGTGCTTCGCAGTCTCGTTTCTCCGAAATAAGTGTTATCTTTATTCGCTTCTGATTCTAAGACATTTAAGAGTTTTAGAAAACAGAAATATATTTCTAAATTTAAAATTTCATCACAGATTGAAGTTTGTTTAGAATAGGTAGTATATTTAAATTTTTAGAAAATTAAAAACATTCGAGAAATTTTGATAAATTGACCATTTGATAGAAAAAAAAAAACAATTTATTTTTTCTTTTTAATTCCAAACCCTATTTTTCTAATCTCTACCAATTCAAGCCCCAAAAAGTATGCAATGTTAATTTTTAAAAATATTTCCAGATTTTCTTAAATTTATCAAAACTTGTTTAGTTACTGTTCTTTTCATTTTAAATAAAGATATTTAAAGAAAAATATTATATTTTTTTCGAAAGGACACTAACTACTATTCGAATATTAATCCCTTATACTGGAAACCCATTTTATATTTAATATGGATTAAAATTCGAATTTCAAAAATTATTTTGAAATCAAGTCTTCTTTTTTAATACTTTCTACTTTATTTTATTATATAACGTAGTAGGTATTATTAGAAAATTATTTATAGCTTGTTTATTGTTTTCGTATTATGTTGTGTAGTAATTATAGAAAATTGAAAATCAATAATTGTTTATTCAACTAGAATTCATCAGAGAATATTATAAACTAAAAATCGCCAATTAAAAATTGTATTAAAATATGTTTTATAAAGCTTTTAATAGATTTATAAAGAATAATGAATTTTTTTTTTGGGGATTTTTAGAAAAACAGTATGTGAATAAAAACAGAAATAATTATTATAGATAAAAAAAAATTTAGAGGATTAAAATGGAAAAATAATCTTGCAACACAATGCATTGTCCTACTATAGATTGTTATTTTATATAACTATTTTTAGTTCAGTTGTATGTTTTGTTGAGCATAGAAATTTATTTAAAATTTTAAAAAAATTTTAAAATAAATGGCTATAATATTAAGATTAGTTAAATAAAATATGTATTTTAAAAAAAATTTCATTGATATAAGAACTAGGTGATTAGTCGAGTTTAATCATTGTAAATGAGACTTTGTTTTCCATTGTGTGTCCTTTATTCATTTGCGTTTAAATGAAAATTTCTTATTAATTAATTTAATTTTTTTTTAATTTTGTAACAAATAAGTAGACAAATTTAATTTAACATTTAAATTTAAATAATAGAAATTGTTACATTTTTCGGAAAAAGCAATCCTATTATATAACAATTAAAAACCCATATATTTTGTGTATGTGTGTATGAGAATATAGGAAATAAATAAAATCTCGAAATAAATTTCTGGTTCTTATTTAAATTGTGTTGATTTTTTGATTGGTTATTCTCGTATTTTGATCCTTTTTTTTGCACCATGTTATTTAACATTTTTAAATTTTGTTATAAAATTTTACCCTTTTTTTTTATTTTAGTATTATTTTCTTTTAAGTGTTATTTTTGTTTGTGCGTAGGAGTACATACATAAATGTATGTATATATTATATAAATGTATGTACAAGTAGTAAATGTAATGATTTATGTATTAAAGAAAAATAAAATTTGGAAAAAAAAAGAATGAAAACATTTTCATTTTATTTTTATTTTTTTATATTTTTGTTTTCTATATTTTTTTAACACTTTCATCGGAGTATTTTTTTTTTAGCTCTTATTTTATTGTATATGTACCTATATTAAAAATTATGTCTAAAAATGTAAATAGAATGTTATGTAGGAGTAAAGAGAAGTTTAAAGAGTAATAAACTAAATGGGTTTGGAAAGGGGTTTTGGAAGAAGGCAAGGGGTAAAATACCATGCTTGTAAAATAATAAAATTGTAAAGATTGTTTTTTTTATGTTCTCCTGTTTTTTTAACATTTTTACATTTAAGTATATAAAAAGGAAACAAAATTTTTTTGTATACAAATTTTTAACACAATTTTCAAGGACAATTATTTTATTATTTTTGTTTTCTTTTTCCTCTTGGTTGTTTTGTGTTACTTTTTCGTAATATTGGTATAACTTTTTTATTTTTATATTTAAAGTATGTTTTCCTTAATTTTTTTTGTATATTTTGCTATTTTAAAGATTTTTGTAATTTCAGTTATTTTTTTTTTTTGCTTTTTATGAATTTAATTTTGATTTCAATACCCCAATATATTTTTTATACAAGTCTATATGAATTTTGTGGATTTTCTTATATATTCTACATGTATGTATGGTATATGCTTGAGTAATGTTATAATGTAGGTATAATTTTGAATGTTACATTTAAAAATAATGTGTGAGTTCTATGACGTAAATGTGTATGTATACATAAAGATACCTACTTGCGTATACTATCTAATATAAATAAAAAATTTATTTACATAACATGAAATGCTAAAATTTAAATTTTTTGTTTCATTTTAGGGTATGTGAAACGTATAAAATGCAAAACATGTGATATAACAGTCAAATATAAAATATCAAATGTGATGTATAACCCTCCCAACTGCACCAGTCAAATGTACCATATGGTGGCAATGGAAAGCAAGGGATATTAAAGAACATTAACTTGTTTTAAAATAGAAGTCTTTAAATTTGTATACTGAAAATAAAGGTATAAAATCCTTAATATTTAAATTTATAAATAAGATTCTATTCGAGTAGTATAACAGAATTTATTTCCCTATAGCGAAAAACACAAGTATTCTATTTAAAAACTAGTTCCGTAACTACTGTAGAACAGTTTGAATTTTTATATTTCTCTAAACATGTAACCCAAGAAATATTTAGGAATAAAAAAAAAGTAAAGAAACAAAGTTTTTTCTTTTTATTTTAATTTTTGCTTTTTTTCACATCCTTGCAAACAATATTTTCGGGTGAAATATATATTTATTTAGCAAAATCACGCAAATACACTTTATAAAACGCAAACACGATAGGTTTATAATAATAACGAAGTTAAATATTTTTTTTTTTCACATTAAAATAAAAACAAGAAATCTATTATGTATAAATGTGTATAGTACATAATCATATATACATACCCATAATTACATACTAAATGTATTTACATAAATATTTAATGTTATACTAGTTTAAGCATACTCAGACTATATTAACTATATTATATAATAATAATAGCTATATAATTATATAAAATTCAATAGTAAAGATATTAATGTAAATGCATATATGTATTAGGTGTATATTATGTATGTATATTTGTTTGTAAAATTCAAAATAATTTTCCTATACTTACGAGTTATTATTATGTTATGATTTAAATATTATTTATTTTCTAAATAAATGGAAAGTATGCAAATTTTTGTTTTGATACACTGTAAAAAATGTTTGTTGAATTAAGGCAGATTTGTTCTATAATGCGAGTAATCTGTATCATTCTCTCAAATTAAGTGACAGAAAAATAAATTAAATTTAGTGTAAATTAATCTTCTTGTCAACAAATTTTTTTGTTAGTCTTTATTTTAAGCGGTAATTGTTTGAACTCACAAATAAGGGTTCGATAATTTTTTGTATATAAAAGAAAAATTTTTTATGTATGAATAGAAAACCTGAAATATGTAATTTATTTTTTTGTGATATTTTACATGTTTCTGTCGAGTATTATGGTTCACTCTTGAATGCTTTAAATTATTTTGAACGTATTTCCTGTTATCGAGTTTAAAAAATTTTTTCCAGTGTATTTATGTATATGTACTAATATAATATGAACCCAATATAAAATAAAAATACAATGTTAAAAAAAAAATCGGTTTGGTAGGCATATTTAAATTTTATTTTTACTTTTATTGAAATTTACGTGTATACAATTACATACAATATAAAATAAAATAAATAAAAACAATAATTATTAAATAAAATATAATAAAAGAAGAAAAAAAAAATTAAATATAAACATTATTAAATATTATTATTAAAAATATAAATTTATACTTAAAAAAGAAGAAATAAGAAACAAAAATTTTACTCTATAAATATTTTACATGTATGTATTTATACCTATACACTAATTTTGTTTTTTGTTGGTAGATTAATACACACTTATTATAGATATTATATTGCTTTTATACATTTATTTCAAACTACTTTTTTTTATTCTTTAATTGAAAATATGCTATAATATAGGGAAAATTTCATATATTCATAAAATATTTTCATTATTATTATTATAATTTTTTATTATTTTGTACACTTTTCATTCATATAATGTAACAGTATATGTTATAATAAAGTTATAATATATTTTAATATTAACATAAATAATAAATTTTTTTATTAATAATTTATTTCATATTATGGTTTGTATATATATATATATATATGTACATATGTATATATATGTATTGCTATTATATATACATTTGCATAAAAGTTGACTAACTTCGTAAATTGTTATAAGATTTAAGAAAAAAAAAATTAAATTTTCATGTTTACATGTTATTATTAAATAATGTTTGAAGGTGTATTTATAAGAATAATATAATGTATGTACATATATAGACATTTATGTGAATATAAAGTATGTATATATTATGCTATATAATATGAATTTATTTTATCAAAATATTTTAATAATTAATGCTTTTACTTTTATGTATAATAATTGAATAATATAATGAAAATATTTTTAATTAATACTCGTATTTACAAGAATTCTATATATTAGTATATAGGTAAAAATAAGTATTGGTAATATTTGTGAGCTGTTGCTTGATTAGACATTTCAAAATGATTGATTTTTTGTTTTCCATTTTTGAAAAAATTCAAAATAGAAACGGGATAGGGAACTAATATAATAATGAAAAGGGAGAAATATACAAGTTAAATTTGCATACTTCTAGGGGCATAATTTAAATACTGCAATAACACAATAAATTTTTTTTATTGTTTTAAGTTCAACAAACGAATTAAATGCTAAAATATTACTATTGGTATTATTAAATTAATATTGTAATTATTTTCTCAACAATACAGACATACTAATAATAATTTAATTTAGACATATTAATAATAATTTAATTCAGCTGTATTTTCATTTAAATAAAATCTTAATAATATTTTTTATTAAATGCAAACTTTTATATAATTTTAAATAATATTTACCTTAATTGTTATTTAAATAGAATTTATTAGTTAATTATTGAAGCATATATATATATATATATATATGTGTAAAAACACAGTGTAATTTATTAAATTTTTTTTCTATATTAATTTTATAATTATGATTATTTTCCATATATATACAGAATTTATTTATAAATTATTCTATATTAATAAATTTTTCTTAATATTATTGTTAATTTATTATACACATATTAATATTAATGTTCACGTTATATAAATATTTAAAAAAAAATTATATTATAATTATTAATATAAGAGGAAATCAAATATTAATTTTTCTTATTTAATAATGCACACATATTTTTATATACTATATATAATAAATAATAAAATATTCTATATTAATTATTAATATTAAATTTTATTATTGTTTAATTTATTATTCATTTATTCATTAATATTATAATGAAATTTAATTTAGTAATTATAATTACTTAATAATTAAATTATACTTATTATTCATTCATATTGATCTCATTATATTGATTATTTTTCTTTAATTAAAATGTAATGTAATATTTTTCATGAATTTTTTTTTTCATTATAATGAGCAAAATTTTTCTTTCACTTGTTTAAGAATTTTTGTGTTTATTCATGAAATATTTTTTAAAAAATTTTTTCAATTCAAAATATAAAATATGTAGCCTTCGAATAAATCTATCTTACTCCATATTTTCAAAATTTAATTTAAAAAAATATCCTTATTTTAATTATTATTATTATATGTAATTATGAACTATTCTAAATTAAGATTTTAATTATTTTTCATTATATACTTTTTAATATCAACAGTAGATTTTTTACATGTATATATTTATTTGTATCAAAATTGTTAATAATTTTTTATATAGCAAATATTATTGTATTTATATGATGATGTTATATGCATAAATAATAATATATACAGATTTTAGGCATTAAAATATAAGGTTAAATTTCATAAATTCCATCTCAAAATTAATCGATTACCATCATAATAATTATGATAATTTTTTATATTTAGACTTAATAATTTAAATAAGTTTGATTTCACTCAGATTCATTATTTTGTTACTTGTACAAAATTCTCATTATATAATTGTTATACATGTATAAACTTAAAATTATTATTATGTAAATTATAAAATATCCTTGTTACATTAAGAATTTTTTTATTATTATTTAATTAATATTTATGTATTTTAAAGTATGTTTTTTTTTTAATTGTTACATTTTTATTTAAACTTATCGCAATAGAAAATTTTTTACTATCCTCTTTTTCATAAACTTTAATGTAATTTTTTCACATCAATTTCATTCCTGATATATCTTTAAAATGAGCTCAAATTTAATATTTCCTACATAGTGAAATCAATAGAAAATTTTATAATAAATTTCAAAAATAAATTAAATTTTTGTTCTTTCTTAATAATATTGTATAACTCTTATATCATTTCATTCTTCTAAATCATTATTATATTACACAATATTAAATTTTAAGAAATTCACAGAAATCATTAAAAAATTTTCGTCCTTTAAGTGAAAAATTTTTCTTATTCCTTATTCAGATATATAAAAAAAAATTTTTTTTTGCCGATTATCGAAAAATTTTTTTAACATTTTCTTTTTTAATTTGTTCTCATATATACGGAATAGCGAATTATTTTGCGACCGTTTCGAGCCGAATTAAATGTCAAACTGAAGAAAAAAAATTATTACATAAAAATGTTTATTGTGTTGCTTACAAGTACTTTTTTTTACTTATATACACATAGAAATAAATAAATGATTTTTTTTTTCTTCTTACTAAGTTATTTTGTTGTTCTTTTTCTTCCAAAAGTACAAAATTTGAAAAGAAAAAAATAACAGCAAAAATATTTTCTACTAGCAGTCTAGTTCCTCTTGTATTTTATTGGAAATATATATTTAACAAGGATATTTGAAAACATAAAAAAAAAAAAAGCAAAATTTTAAAATAAAAAAAAAAAAAACAGAAGAAAACAAAAAAATATTGTAAAACAGTTATAATAAACTTGGGTATAAAAATATTTTGTACTTATAACGAGTACTTTATAAAGTACTCATTATTATTTTTTTTTATTTTGATTACTACACCAAATATATTCGGAGAGAAAAAAATTAAAGAAATTATCAAATTGTACTAAAATATGAGAGAAGAGAAAATTTGTCATTTGAAATTCTCTCTCATTAAAATCCTGTAGTATGTGCTCGTCTCGTATTATTAAACATAATTTTTTCTTATATTCATATACAAATTTTACTCACAAATAAAATATTTCATTATCCTTTAAAAAAAATATTTTCAGGGGAAAAATTTCCTTCAAATTTGTAATATAAATCGTATGTACAACATGATTTTTAATTGAACATAACTTCAATTTACATACGTACTAATATTATATCTATATAGTGTTCACATGTTATAATATTAGTATATCACATAAGTATATGCACTTGTTATACCCATATTATACCGTTTATTATGTATTTATGAATTTTGTTTTTTGTTTTTTTTTTTTTTTACAAAATATGAGTAATTAAAATATTTTATTATTTTATAATATACTCCATATTATATATGTATAGTAGAATTGAAATTCAAAATATTAAAGAGAACATTTTTAATTTTTAATCGTATACAATCAATAAAATTTACCTTAACTGTTGTTGAATAGAAAAATATGTAATTATTTGTGGAGAAATTTTCCTGAAATCTTATTGTGTATATAAAATACATATTTGGAAAAAAAATATTAAAATTAAATAAGAATACGGTAAATTGGAAATTATTCAATATTTTTATCTAAATAAATCTTAAAACACTTAAAATACTTTGAATTTCCTTAATATTGAATACCGTACTTTCAATGAAAAGAAAACAAAACTCTAGTAATAATTTATATAGTAGTACAAAACTCTAGTATAGCTTATAGTAGTTTTGAAATGAAAATTCATTAACAATTTCCAGCTCTAAAACTTCATTTAACCAAATTTATTTTCTATTTTACTAATATAGGTGCAATGTAACGAATTTAATAAACATTGGACCAACTGTATCGAAAACAATGACGTCAATAAATAATACAAAAAGGAAATATTTAATTCAATTTTTCACAGATATATTGGGACTAATAACGAAAAATATCGATTTAGAAATTTTATACTATTTTATTGTGAGGAGACTAAAAATACGGAAGCAAAATTCCGTAAGATAATCAGATAAATCAAAATCAAACTGAAAATACAATTATGTTTAATTTCATCCAAAATTTTTCATTTCGTATAATTCGCAATAAATTACAATGTATTTATAAAGTTACATGTTCAAATTAATCAATTAATTACTTCCGCAAAACGTTCTCTTTCCAATAATTTAACGGAGATAAAAAAAATTTCAATAATTTAAGAAATTTTTTTCAATCAAATACAAAATGGAAATGTGATTATCCATATAAAAAATTTCCATTTATTATAATTTATATTTTTAATTCCCTATTTAATAAATAAGTTATAAAACAAAATGAAAGTTTATAAAAAAAATTTTTTTCTTCTTTTAAGAGGATGACGCCTTTAATAATAAGAGAAACCACAACAGTTATCAAAAAAATGAATTACAATTTTTCTAATCTAAAAATCTTAAAACACTGTAATTTAAGAATTATTTCTATCCGAGGATTCGAACGAAATTACGGGAACAAAAACGAAGTAAGAAGAAAAGCACAAGAAATAAAACAGGAAAAAAAAACCCTAAAGGTCGAAATTGATAACATTAACGTAAATAAGAAAATGAGTTCAAAGTACTAACACAAAAAATATTTCTATATAATTTTAATATACAATATATTTTTATACACTAACTATCTTATAGATAAATGTAAAAAAAATCTAAACATAAGAAAATCAAAATTTTACCCATTTATACCCACACATATTCCTAACACAACTTGCAGCCTTATCTGAATTAATTTAATTTATTCCAATTTTCATATACGAAAAAGAAAAAAAAATTCTAAGTATTTTGATATTAAATAAATTAAAATAGAGGAAAAAATCTATAGCTACTCATAATTTTATCTATATTTTCAAAGTACTTTTTCTCTTAGATTCTTTAATTATATTATCACATATAAAAATACCAGCAGCTGATCGCAACTAAATTATTTAATAAGAATTTTATAATAAAAACCATAACTATATAATAAGCTATTCATATATAGTTAAGAACACGTAAAATATACGTATAATCCATTTACATAATATATAATATAAAAACATACATAATATATAGTATAAAAATAGAAAATAAAAAACAGAAAACATCCTTAAAAAAAAGGAGCATCAGAAATCATCCAAAATACTTGAATTTTAACAACAAAATAAAGTGTACTATGAATATTTTCGTATATTTGTATAATTTGTAACTGTAAAAACTAGTAACATTTAGAGTAAAATTTGTAGTAATCAGAAAAGTACCATTTTTATCTTGATACAGAGAAAATTTCCCATTTTATTTTATAAAATTACATGCGCTCTTTAAAATATTTTTATAAAAAAAATTTGTACTTTTATTTTTTTTTCTTTGTTTCTGTTTGGAGACTATAAGTACAAAATTTTCCAGTCTCCATAAAATTTTAAAAAAAATTATATACCTACTGCTTTTTTAAAAGAGTATTGATCCTTGTACAATCATCCTTGACGCTAGTCATTTCATTATAGAGTTTATTTTTGCTTTTAAAAATTCCGATAGTTTTTACAGCTGAATTGTCTTATTCCCCAGTATTTTACTTGTTCCAAAGTAATTTGAAAATTTTAATACGTATATTTAATTATTAAGTTTTTTTTTGTATAATGCACAAGAATTGTACCATTATTATTACACTCTGTATGTAATATATATTTACTCTATAGAAATTTGGCTGACATTATAAACTAATAATTAATTAGTTTTTAATGTAGAATTTCATTAATTTATAATTGTTTTTTTATTTGTATCTTTAATATACCGTCTATATGATTGCTTGCGTTCACATCGAAAAAATGTCATTTGAATTTTCTATATAAATCTCCAGGTAATTGTAAATAATTTATTAAATTAAGATTAACTGTGTGCTATCTCGTATATTAGTATTGTATGAGTTATTCATTAATATATCGAATACATGAATAATTAGACTATGAAAACTTAGGAATTTTTAGAAGTAGCCTCAAATAGATTTAAAAAAATTATTTTCGTTGTTAATGTTTGGTTTTGTAGTGGATAACAATATTATTGACAATAATATTTTTTTTAGATTCTCATGCAATGCATCTGATCTATCTCAACATAAACTCAGTCATTCAGATAAATATTTTTGTGTATATTTATCGTCTATGATTCTATATGATTTTCTTGTTTCTTTTTAGGTGATTGAATTTAGTAATAATAAAGAGAATTATTCGTCCATGGCGAAACATCCAATATGGTATTATTAGTTGGTCTCAATTTTTGATCCCGATTATATAGTAGCTTTTAGATTCCACAATTATGAAATTCATATCGTAGTTTCTTTTATTTAATTTAAATTATAATGATTTACCCACAAAGATATGGAAGTTCTAGATAAGTGATAATTACATTTAGGTTTTAATTAATAATTAAATTTAATCATAGTCACAAAATTATTTGTGTGAATGAACTAATCACAATTATAACAATATCTCATTTTTTTTATGATAAACATCATTGTCACTTAGAAATTTGCTTTTCAGAACTAGTCTCCGTACATCTCCTTCAGAAAAAATTTATCAAAGAGTACTTTATATTATTTACTTAGTAACAGTGTTATAAAATTTCAATAATTTTTGGAAATTGTAATTCGAAATTATGTTATACTGAAATTCTGTTCAAAACTACCAAAAGGAATTACATTTCCAAGTTGAAAACTTCGTAATAATTGTGGTTGAATATATTTTACACACACATTTACATAAAAAATTTTTCACCTACAATGTGTAAAAAGTATGTACAAATAATCCTCATATTTCTTTTCTCGCTTTTCATATCCTTAAAAATACGAAAATAAATAATAATATCGTCTAGTGTAACGCTCAATTATAGTATTATAATTAGAACATAATTTCATAAAAAAAAAAATCAAAACGCGGTGTAAAAATAAATTTATTTTGTTAACTTATAATTAGCTCCTTTTTTTTGCACCCACTATATAATAATACCCGTTTTCCAAAGAAGTTTTGTTTTTTTTTTTCGTTCTTTCTGAAAACTTTTAATTAATTTATTTCTCATTTCCATGTACAAAAATAAAAACTAAAACATAAAAAATAAAAATGCTTTCAACTAAAATTCTAAAATACCAAAAAAAGAATTTTTTTTCTTAACATAAACCTTTTTTTTTTACATATTCAACTTTAAATTATATAAAGAGTAGGCAAAACTATAAAATTTTACGAAAAATCCTTTCCTTTTTTTGGTGTTTTTTTGTTTTTTTGAGTTTTTTTTTTGTTTCTTGCTAATTACTTACACTTCGCGCATACAATATTATTTCACATTATGCACGTTTAGTTATATGGGCCTGACTTAGATATACACCGGTGCCTATGTATAATATAAAATTTTATTTAAATATAATGTAAAACTAGCGATATATGTACTGTAAATAATATTCTTCTTTATAGATGTATATACATTTATATTATATATTAAATTATGTATTTGAAGTTAAAACATGCTTTATCCTAAATAAATAAAGGAAACATTTTAGAAATTAATCAATATACACTTACAAAGTATAAAATTATTTTAGAAATATAAAATTTGAACGAAATAATTATATGTAGATATACTAGATAAGTGTATATGTTATACAATATATTATAAATGTTATATATAATATAATAGTTATAATACATTTTTTTTTATATATAAATTGTATTTAACAACATAAAAGCTTAAAAAATTTAAAAGGATAATCTGATTATTTTGTTTTCACTTAATTCTACATCCTTAAATATTTTATGTTGCTCTTTTATTCTTATTATTATTTTTGTTTTTCTTGTTTTTATTCCAAAATTCAACCTAAATAATATTTTATTCAATATTATTATCTATATATACAACAGGAATAAAATGTGCAAGATGAAAAATAAAAAAAAAGTATAAAAAAAATAAAAGTAGAAAAAAAAATTACATGAGGATCAAAATTGAGAGCAAAGTACTTAAAATAGAACAAAATAATATTAAAAAAGGATAAAAATTAAGAAAAAAAAAGAAAAAGGAAAATAATTTAAAAGTATATTAGTTCCAATTAAGTTTTATTTGTTAATCCTTTTTTTCCTCTTATTTAACGATTTTTAATTTTTGAAACATTCTTGAACACATCTACCGAAAATATTCACACACGATTCCTTTTAAAGATTTTTTCCCTGTAAATAAAATAGGAATATAATACACTCTCAAGGAATAATTTAACAAGAATTCTAGTTGCTTTAAGATGTCTAAATTCATTTAAGGTGAATTTTTGTTTTAAGATATCTAAAATTTTACAATATTTTATCCTTTTTGAAAAAATATAAAATTTAATTTTTTGTATTATATTTTAAGGCCAAATAATAATATAGAAAAGAAGGTTTGAATTTTTGAAAGTAGTGCACGATGACATTGAATTCAACAATTTGTAACCAATGAGTTTAAAATAGAACTGTGTACAGAAAAAAATTTTCATTTTACTTTAAAATATTTTAATTTATTTTACTTTAAAAGAGAAATGAGTGTTTTAAGAAGTATTTATAAGCCTTATATCTTCCTTTTATAATACCATTGATTCAATGCAATAAAGTTTTCATGATTTGCTCTGCGACCCCTTCCTCCTTTTTATAAAATTATGAGACTGAAAAGCATTTAGAAAAAATATGTGAGTCTTATTGGTATATTAAAATATTGTCTGTATTTTTTTTAAATAACTTTAAATAGTTATTCAATATAACATACAAATTATGAATTCATTTTTCTTAAAAAGTATAAATTCAATAGAAAAACACATGTGCTCTTATAAAAAAAATTTGAAAATGTTTGTGTTTAATATCAAGTTATTACGAACTTAAAATTCAAAGTTTTTGGAATAACTTGAAGAATTTTAAATTGAAAATTCAAATACATATATTTTAAAATAATGTTGACAATTTACAAATTTCAAAATATTTAGCTTATAATTTTATTATTTTAATAGAATTTTTTGAAATTTATTTTAATAATTTTTTTTTAATTTAAACTTTTTAGATATGTTAGTCCAATGTGTTTGAATGAGACTATAAATTGTACTTAACCAATAAATAACAGCAAATGGAATATGAGAATTGCAGTTCGAATTCCTTCCGATTTTGGAATTGGTTGAAAAATAATGGGAGCTCAATTCAAGTTGCATCAAAATTCATCATCAGACTAAGCAAATGGAAAACCTAATTTTGAGGTGGTACCATAAATACATACACATCTTTGGAGAAATTGCTAATTTGGTAAAGAATAAATTGAAGGATCCAATTTCAAAATTTGAAGAATAGACACCCAATAAGAACATTGTTTGGGCAAAATTCAAAATTTAACAAGATGTAAATTCCGCAGTAGAATTTTACAAGTTTTGTATTCGAAAAAACTTAGGAATCATCATTAAAATTTTTACTTCATCTTATTATTAAATTATAGAAGTACTAATAGAAAAAGTCGGAGCATAGTCGAAAGAAAGCAGTTTGCAAGAACGATATTCGGGAATGATCAATGAACTTACTTCACATAAAGGTATTATAATTTTAATTTCTCTACTTATTATCGAAAAAATGTGCTTACTAGTTATTTATGTACATTATTAAATTAATAATTCTTTAAAGTTATATGCCTTTAAAAATTTTTAAATAACAAGAGCATTATTCTATAGTAACAAAACCGCTCTTCTATTTTTTTAACAATGAAAATAAAACAAATTGCTCTGTCATGAGGAACTTTAATGTTTTCCTTTTACAAATTTTTTTTTTTTACGATTCGTTTTGTCACATATGTAATTTCGAGCCTTGTTATTCTTTTGTGTTACTGCTCTATATTTTCATTTTTCATAAAATATAACATTATATTTTTCATTATTTGGAATTTCAATACTGATAAAATTTGCATAAAACATTATCGATATATGAAACCACCTAACCAATTTTATATTATGGGTACAAGATTTTTTTGGAGCATAAATATTCAACGATCAGTGATGTGACTGGAATTTAGTGTTAAAGAAGGGATCATTCATCAATTTCACTGATTTGTATGCCTTGAAAATGAGTGTTTTTATAAGTTTAACATTGAACATAATAGACCTTGCCTTACCTTTTAAATACCAATTAATTCTTACAATTAAATCACGCTAACAAAATAACATAAAATCTTCAAGTCAGGCTTTGTATTGTAGGGGTTGTTACGGTATCTAAATTGAGGACTTGCTAGTCTAATCTAAAAAAATGTTTTTTTGGCAGAATAAAGCAGAGAAGCATACTACAGTGGTATACTACAGGTTTATAGATACACAATGTCCCTGAATGAAATGCTACAATAATTCCTAAAATTACCAATATTTATTTATTTTAACAGATCCTTTTCAGTTTACTCTTTTTTTCCTATTTGACTGTTATTTCTATTACACACTTTATTTTTTTTTGATTTCTTTGTTGTTCTTTTTTTTATTGGTTGTGCAAATATTTTTCAATGAAGTAAAAACATAACAGTAAAAACAAAAAATTCGTTCTTGGTATTGAAGGAGTAGTACTCCTTTTTGGCACAAATCAATCCTAAGGCTTTAAAACTTAAATATTTCTTTGTTTGCATTTTGTTTTTCAGTTGAATATTATTTTACTTCGATTTTTATTTTTTCGTGGAAAAATGCTAGGTTCATTTACATATTTTTTTTCAATTTGATTATCTAAAAATACCTTTGCACAATGTTATTAAAAGTTCTGTTTAAGCATTTTTAGATCGTAATTTACAATTTTCAAAATGCAACGAAAATGCTATGTTATGAAAATTGTAAATTGTGATCTATCGTTGATCATACGGTAAAAGCCTCTCGAGATTTTTTTGACATGAACTCTATAGGTTTCGCCTCATTTTTAAAGAAGTAATAACCGACAAAACAAAACAACGTGTAAGTCGCCGTCATTTTTGAATAGAAAATTTTGAGTTTTGTGAGCTTTTGATTTTTAGATTAAATTCCCGGCTAATAAAGTGACCAAATATTTAAAATTTAATCCGAAATTAATGCCAAAAAGTAAGCGCAGTAGAATTTCTTATTTAATTTGGTATACAATTGGGATTCTAAGCAAAACTCAAGGTGTTGATACTTTTTTTTTGGTGGAATTACCGACTTCGTGTTAAACTTTTACCTTAGACCTGCAGTAACAAAATTGAAAAGTTAAAACAATATCATATTTATCACTAAATTTTTAAATTACGAGTTTGTTTATTCCAGTTTTCATGTGTGCCTATGTAATAATATTAATAAAATAAGTATGCACTATTTCACTTATCAAAATTCATGAAGTTCTCAACCACTTTAAGGTCTGTACGTTACCTATATAAAAAATAAATTAACATGCCCATATTTATTTTATGTACATAAAATTATAGAAACCTAGTTATCTACTTTTGTTTTAACAATATTATTTTTATGTTATATTAGCATCCAATCTCATTCAGGTTTTATTCCTTTAGTTCCCGCATTAATTGAATTTTTAAATATTTGTGAAGATTTTCTATTACTTGTCTTATTCAAGTGCAAAGAATTTACAAGCACATACCAGTACAATGTTCCTTCTTTTTTCAAAATATTTTTTTTTCACTTTTTCAGAATTTAAAAAGAAATTTGTTTCGTAATCTAACAATATCTTTACGAAAAGAGATATTTTTAAATTTAAGACAAATTAAATTGTTAGCTTCTATGAAAAACAAAAAGAATTTTATGAAATATGTGAATAGAAATTTGTGGAGTAGAATTTGGTTATAGTTTGATAGAACTTTTATGTTCCCGCGTGTATTTAATTCAAAAAGAAGAAATTAGAAAAGTGTGCACCCGTTCTAACAGTTTTCAACCATCTATAAATGATTATCTTATTATAATTTTTCTTTGAATCGAAGAAGAAATGGTCTCTAAGTATTCATATAGTCTTATTATTCAAAGCAGTTCTGTGATACTTATGTAGATTTAAATCGATTGAGTGATGAGAAAAATGTAATAGTTGCAAACATGAAAGTGTTCCTTCTTTTTCAAGACCGAATTTCATGTAATAAGGAAGGTATTACTATCGCAATAAGATATTAAAGTAAGTTTAGCCATCCTTTGTGTAAGAGGCAAAACTATTTTAACAAAATTTCGGTTTGTCGGACCATTACCAATTCTCAGTTCATAGCAAAACTAATTAACTATTTAATTTAGAACGTGAATCTGTTCAACATTGATTAACACTTGGGTTTCATTGCGTCTCAAAGACTGAATTTTTACTAGACGTCCGCTCAATTTCAACTGATTTGGCAAGCAATGGTGTTATTTTGAGTCTTTTAATTGTGCGATTTAAAAATTAATTGTACAAACTTTCGTATAACCAAATATTTAAAGGGAATTACCGAAATATATTACACAAAATAATAACATTTTCTCTTCAAAAACAAAAACAAAACACAAATTCATCATTTTTAATCAACAGAATAATAACAGAATGTAATAATAATAAATCCCCTAAAAATAACGATAACAGTAAAAATCATAATTTTTAGGCAATTTTATCCTTTATTATTAATTTTATTATTATTGAATATTTATATGAGAATTTATTTCCGTTTTTTGCTCATATGCACATCAGAAAAAAAAAACAAAGCAAAAAAATAATAATAAAAATATTATATGTGTATGAAATACACATCCTGTTTAAAAACATATTCAAGTTCATCCACACATACATAAATATCTACTTATCATATAAGTATTCATTTACTCAAATGGATAATTTTTATTCAAAATACTAAGGATATGAGTTGAGAGTTAATCATAAAAAGAATGAGTCAATTTTTATTTTTGCCGTTTTTTTTTTTTTTTGTTTTACGCTTATCAAAGCACTTTCTATCTAATTTTATCGGCGATATTTATTCATCCTCCATCATTACACCATAATATGTACAGAGTGACTCATGCAACAATTTTTTCGCAATAGTTTGTTATAATGGATTTTTAAAAACGTTGAGAAACTTTGGTTTATTCGAAGGTTATTTTGATATGAAGCTTGATTATGAACTCACTCTTCAATTAAGTTTTGTTAGTAATTCAGCATTGTTATTTAATAATATTTTTGTAGAAATTGAATTAATGCATTTTTTTTTCTTTCATATTTGATTTTTGATGTCAGTAGCCTTGGATGAAATTTAGGGATCCGAGCTAGGTGGATCCCTCCAACATGTGTAACAATTGGATCCGAGCTAGGTGGATCTCTCCAACATGTGTAACAATTGGATCCGAGCTAGGTGGATCCCTCCGACATGTGTAACAATTGGAGCTGGACTCTGTGGAATCTTTTAAAACATTGTTCTGGTCCCAGCTTACAACGTAAGTGCTTGTAACGATTTGTATCATTGTTCTAGTATTGTAGCTATGTTTTTTTTTAAATTTTCGGTTTTTGCGCCGAGCTGAAATTTCAAAATTATGTTGGGAGACATTTGAAATTGAGAAATCAATTCGAAACAAGTTTCAAAAAATTTTTTATAAAATATTTCGAGTCAAAGGAAATCGAAAAAAGCAAACAAACAATTAGAATTTTTATAAAATTCGAATGCAAGATGGTAGCTTAGTTTAAAGCCCTATTTCTAATGCTTGTACCCTTTTTAAAATTGAATTTGCAGGCAGAAATCTTGTGCAAATAGAAATTTGCTGAAATATGCTTAAAGTCTCTGTCATTTGAAAAAATTTGGAGACTTGGCACTTATTCCGAAACAAAAGTTTTTCTCATTTTTGATGTTCTCTATTTTGTTGCACATACCTTTCTAAATCACGCTGTAAAAGAGACTGGGAAATATATTATCCAAGAAAAAATACATACTAAAAGTTTTATATAAGTGTATATGGAAATGGTTCATAAACTTAAATGCTAATATTAAAAAAGTACATTTTTTTTTATAAATAAAATGTGTTTGTCATACATACACTTTTACTCTATATTAACAATTTTACATGAAAAAAGTAAATAAGTACACTAAAAATATAAGTTATAACGTAGGTACTTATGAAAACTTATGTGCGTATAGTAAAAATACAAGATACTTTAGATAGAGAATAGATAGAACGTTTAGCTTATTTTCCTTTAAAAGAAAAATGTTAGGAATAATTATTGTTTTTCTGTCCGACATGTTTACGTCATCGCATAGCCGGAATGGAATAAATATTCCATTCCCTAATTGTAATTGACTGAGACAGAGATTTCCAATATCACATTTTGGACAGATTAACAATTGTTTTCTTAATTATTAATAATAACAATAATTCGCTGTAAAATATAATACAGAAATTATTCGCAACGAATCATTGAAGTTCTACATACCAAATTTCCGATTTTATGTAACTTACAATATCTCCCTCTCTGCGTACATAATATAGGTACAAAATTTCAAAATATAAATAAAATTAATCAGACAGCCTAGTAAGTTGTTTTCTCCCCTAAGTAAAATATTAAATTACAGAACAAAGACATTTTAAATGTGACTTAAGAAGGATATATGATTCATAATATTATAGCAAGTATACTGACAAACTGATGATATCCTTTTATTTGTTTACTTACATAAATTTTTTTTTTTATTATTTATTTTGTTACTTTTTCTCCTAGAAATTACTTACACATATAATAATAAAAGTAAAAATGATAAATAATAATTGCTTATTGTTTGTTTATTTAAAGAAAAGAGCATAGATATGAAAAAGGAATAAAAGAGAGAAAACAAGAAAAACAATAAAGGAACATAAAAACAAAAAATAGAATAGAAAAGCTGACATTATCTTAGAAAAAAATTATAATGATCCTGACGAAATTTTATCCTCTCTACAGAATTTGATTTTGTTTATTATGTGTGATGAGTCTCATATTTTATATATACCTACATTATAATATCATTTAGATTAAATTTGTAAATGGGGCATTTAAGTACACATAGAATGGATTATAAGTATGTATAAAGGGTGTTCGAAAATTAGGGCGCGATCAGGATAGACTCAAAAATTTGAAGTCAAAGTTGATTCATTTGAAGAAATTGATTCATATAAACATTTTGTGTAATGAAGTTTCTTAAATTTTTACCGTAAAATGTAATCATTGCAATCACCTCTCAGATTAAGTGATTCAAAGGACTGGAAATATCAGATTATAAGGGTCGAAGCAGTTATATCTCGCAATTAATCGCTTAAAATATGTGCTTTCCAAATATTGGTATTACAGTCTTGTAATAAAATAGTCAATTTTAAATGATTGCTTTGAAAACTTTTAAATTCTGAAAAACAAGATACCAATAACATTTCATCAGTCTCTGTAAATTTGTATTATACTTGGAATAATAAAAATGCGCAAGATCCTTGTGCTTTTTATATACAATTAATTTATTAAAGTAATACAAAAAATTAAAATAATCTTTGTTTTCAATAAATTTTTCATTCCACTTAATTCAAATAATATAATAACAATAAAATGTATAAATCAATGTTATTATGGTCAGAGACTGAGTGCTCAAATTTTCATTTTATAAAATAAATAAAAAAAGAAAAAACAATGTGTTCAACTTAATAAAATATATTGGAATCCTTTTGACATTGAAAGTATATCAAAATATAATTGAAAATAATATATCATTTGGCCATCAGAAAAGGATAAAATTTAAAAAACATTTTTATTTCATATTCAAAAACCAATTTTGAATTTTTTTTTTTATTTTTTCCATATATAAAAATAAATGAAAACTTATGCACACAAGAAAAAAAATTTTGTATTTAAATTAATAGTGAGTAACTCCGATTACCAATAATGATTTAATATAAACGGCTAAGTTTTGTAAGCGAGTAACCGCTACTAATATATAAGTTAAGGAAAGTAAGTTGCCAAAATTTTTTAAATCGATATTCGACTGGCCTCATTATAAAACTCATATTTACTTACCTTTTTTTTTAGTCACTTTCAGAATCGAATTCTAATTTCGATTTACAGAATGGTGTTGTATTTTCTAATACTTGTGTTTTAAAATCGAGAAAGCAGCCGAATTAACATGAATCTGAAAATAGTTTCTTTTACCACTTAGCTAAATTTTGTTAGATCGTCATTTAAATTATATTTGTATTTGTATAAATTTTTCTTTTGCTTTACAGATGTAAAAAATAATCGAGAATCAAAGATAGGCGGACTGAAATTGGTGCCAGATCTATTAATATTGATGAATTTCGTAAAACTAGCCCAACTGACTAACCATTAACTTTGCTCTATCGTGTTTTTGGCTTTGTATTCCGTGAAGGCACGGAATTGGTGTGTCAACATTTTAAGCTAAATAGCGAAGTCTTATTCGTTTCAGTTTTTCTGTTCTAATCGTCTCTTGTATAAGTCGAGAGGCCGCAATGCCGCTCCGAAACCGCCTTATGTTTCGTTACGGCGTTCTTTACTTCGAAAACACTCGAACTCCAATGAATCTCTTGCTTACCATAGAACAATCACCATATTTCAAAGTAACCTTGTTTTAGAAAGTCCGTATTTGCTTAGCCAAAGTCCATAGCAGTATACCATACGTCTATATATAGGCTCTATTGTTTAGTTACCATAGGTATATATACAGGCTCTACTATTTACTTATATATCAACACTTTGTGAATTCTAATAAATGAAGGTATTTGAAATTATAAGAAAACTAAAAGTCTACACGAACGGCCAATTTCCATTATATTGATACGATAAAAATTCTTTAAAAAATTTAAAGTTAAAAATCTTAATAAAGAAAAAAAAGGCAATAATAATATTACAATATTCAACCGACCATAACCATTCAAAATAAGCCTATAGTGTTCTATAATAAGCAAAGAAAAATATACAAGAAAGGCTTACAAAAATACACCATAAAATCCTTTTTTTTATTTTTAAATCACAGCATTTTCGTGTCCTGTTTTTTGTGTGTACCTATATTATAAGTTATATAATGTTGTATGTGTTCAATTTCATATACGTAGAGACTAAGGCCTATGAAATTATTTTTGTTTTTCAATAATTATGTTCCCTTTTTCTTTTGTTTCTTGTTTTGTCCTTTCAAAAAGAACAATTCTGTTTTGGGGTATTTTTTGTATAGTAAAGGCAAAGAAAAAACAGAAAAAAAATTGGCCTCTTGAGAATAATTCTAAGGCGTTTTGAGGTTTCGATAAATTGCCTTTTTGTTTTCTCTCTCTATCTCTCTTTCTCTCTCATTTTGGTTGTCTTAAACCTTCCCTTAAAGCGTATCGCCTTTCATTTGTTCAGGAATTCTGTTTTTAACATTACAAGTCGCTTTAAGTTATTTTTTTCTATTCTCTTTTTCTGCAATAGATAGTTAATATAAATATTTTCATTGTACAGTCAGTTCGAATGTCCTTTGAGGCTAAGCGTGAAGTTAAAATTAAAAAAACAAAAAAAAAATAACACTGAAAATGAAAATTTCTTTAAATTTCCCATTTTTATTTCATTTGAAATTATAATATTAATGTCCTTATTTTTCAAGGATTATTTTGAATTTTTTAAAAACTACGATAAAAATTTTTGGTTTTGGTTATTCAAGTTTTTTTTTTTTTTTTTTAGATTTTTTGTTTTTCTTATTCAGCCAGCAGTATACCTACATATATACTATAAGCAATCAACCAAACAATCAGCGACATTTAAATATAATCCTCTAAAAGAAAAAATATTAGAATTAAACAGAAAAAAAATATACTGACAACCATAAACAGTATAAGAAAAAAAAAATTTAAAAGGAAAATAAAAAGAAAATTAAAGAAAAAATTTATAAAAAAAAATGAAATTTATTTTAATGAAGGTCAAAAATTATTAAGAAATATTCAGTATAAAATTTTTTTTTCTTTATTTGTTTTCTTTGTCTTATTAAGATTAGAAATGAAAAAAAAAAATGTTGAAGTTGATCCAAGAATTTCTAAGATCTATAGGTACCAAAAAAATAATATCAAATGTTATAATATTTTAAGTTCCCAGTAGATTTCCAGGAAAATATATAAAAAATAAAAAAGAAATTTAAACAATCAAAGCCCAAAAGAAAATTTTAAAGATCAAATTTTTTTCTAGTATACACAAGGATAGCAATTAAATTCAAAAGTAATTTCAAGAGTAGAATTCTAAAATAAAGTAATTATTCACAAGCCCACAAATTTTTAGAAATTCAAGCTTGATATTAGGTTTAAATTTGAACTACATATAAGTGCCCGATATCATACATGAGAGCCGTAAACAATTCGAAATTGCTTATATTTAAGTAAATTTAATTATGGAATGCCTAATTTTTATTCCTTAAGTAAATTTGCTTCAAAATAGCTAAAATTTTTGAAGTGTATAAAACTTGTACTGTAGTATAACTGTTGACATTTAATTTTGTGCTGAATTTCTTAGATATTCTATATAGCATTTCTGTTAAGAGGTCCAGGTCACAATTTTTGTGTATTACTGAATATTTCAATGCATGGCATTTATTGAGCAAAATTTTAGAATGCACTGCAATGGTAATTCAAATTGAAGTTGAATTTTCGGAAATAGAAGTTCTTTTTTTTTTATTGTGGTCATATTTTAAAATAAAGAATAAAAAAAAACAAATTTTAGTAATACTGTTAGTCACTTATATTTGAATAAATATAAATTTGTCTAATATTTTTCTATTAGAAATTTAATCTTTTTGAATTTATCTCAAATTCTGAATCCATTTCATTGTTATCTTTCATGACTTTTTCTTTATCTTTCTTAAAATGATCGCTTCTTTCTTTTGTTTTATATTTTGTTTTTTTTTTTTTTCTTTTCTATAACCATTATTGTTTGTTTCACTTGGAAAATTAATGCCTTTGTTGACTTAAAAACACATTTTAAGTCAAATAATTTAAAAAATTATTTTTCTTTTTTTTTCAAAAGGATAATGTAATAATTTTGTAAAGGAAATTGTGCACATAATCCTGAACTTGAATATTATTTACATATTTTATTTTACACAGAAAATAAGAATATAAAGATTATTATTAAATGGTAATTTAAATAAATTGTAAAATATTCTTATTGTTATCACATATAGGGGAAGGAAAAGTTTTTTTAAAAAATTTTTAAATAAATTTATTTAATTCTTACTTTTTTTTCAATTTATTTTTATTTATAGCCATTAATTTTTATATTGCTGATATTTGAGTTGATTATTTTATCTGGCTTTAAATTAATTAATATTTCAGTTTTCAAATCAAATAAGGAAATGGGTTGAGAAACATCATCACTACTTCCTCTGTCGTCATTCAAATTTTGGATTTAAGTAGCAATTAGGTGTTACCTGAAATATTATTTAAAAAAAAGTATAGTGTTATAGATTCAATTTAATATTAATTAAAAATTTTCATATTATTTTTAGGATTTTTACATAAATCTCATAGCCTAGTGAGTGATATTACATTAATTCATCAACTTTTGTCTGGAATCATGGCTTCTCGTTTGTTTCTTCAAGATATTTTAATCAAAAATAACCCAAGAAACTTAAAATCGCCCGAATTCTTTCATATCCGTTAATTTTCATCTTAAATGCTGAAAATTATATGGAAATCTTCATTTTAATTGTCAGTATTTTGATACTACTACGCTATTCTTAATAGAAAATTGAATGGTTTGCTTGATCTAAACAATTGTACGGTTAATTACATTTAAAAAGGCTTTTTTAATAGGCCAGGCGTTATAAAAAATATGACAATACAAATAATATTTATCTCAATTTAAAAAGAGTGATACACGCACGGAAAAAGGTGTGTGCGTTTCATATAAAATTTAAATTAATAATAAAATTTTTTTAATTAATTAATTACAAATGAAATTATTGTGAAAGGCTTTGTTTTTTTATAATTTACAATTTAAACAAATCTCAAAAATTTAATTAAACTATAATTTTTTTTTTTGTATAAAAAAAAAACACCTAATAAGAAAGGTACACACTCTCAGTTTTAAATAACTAAATTATGCTATGATTTAATTATATAATTAAAAAAAAAAACCATACCTATACAAACTCACATCACGTAATGTTCAACCTTCGTAATAATTTTATTTCTTTTTAATCTCTTAAAAAATTATACGGAAAAAAAAGGGATATAAAAAAGGACACAATCAAAATATCAACACATCTTATTAAATTTTAATATTATATTATGTACCAGTATATAGGTATATACACGTACATACAATATTATACATTTAAACCTGTAATTAAAACACCATTCACATTTCAATTATAAATTTAAAAAAAAAAATTCACTTTTTTTTTAACGCTTTAAATACAAAAGAGTTGAAAATAAAGAAAAAAAAATAACAAAAACAAGAAATTTGAATGAAACCCATAATTTTTATTATGTAATAATGTAATTAAAAAACAGCCTACATTCCATAATGACCTAGTGAATACAAAAGTTACCATTCTAGACGAAACGAATTTATGAAGCGGTGCTTATTAAACATATAAGAATTTTTGAGTTATTTCTAAGAATGATGCAACCATTACAGATCTTTTATATCACCTCGTTTGGTAGTAGATGGGAAGTTCAATTGCTATTTTACTCAATCACAAAACTCACTAAAACGTATTTTAAGGATCTCATAATATTCAATATTATATTAGTATCGTAGCTCGTTTAGTCTCGAGGAGTTTCTGTTTTAAGAGGAGTAATGTTCTGTTCTCGACGAATTTCTGTAGGTGTTTACAATTCAAACTAGTCAGATCGTGATATTCAAGCTAATTTTAATATGTCATTTATAAAATATACAAGCATGTTTTATAATAAATTGTATTTCGTATGATAGCAGAAATCTCTTTAATTGTTCGGCCGAAAGTGTTTTTAAAATAAACCAGTCTCATCGTGTCACACAATACAGTTCTGGACTAGGTATTTTCACCCAGATAATTTTAATCTTAAGATGCATTTTAATGACAACGACATACTTTGGGTTTGTTCCTATTCCGTTGAGTTACTTTACATAAATACATAAATTTGTATATTGATATATTTAATTTTATCTACTCTCATTCTTATAGGTAAATGAAGGAAATCATGACAAGTAGACTTCAAAATGTATGCAAATGTTTTCCTGTTGTATCCTTGTCCTTATATTCCTAATTATATTTGAGTCAAAACAAATGGTCACTTAACATTATTATAGAATAATAACAAACAAACCATTCATAAAGTCTAAAATAAAAAACCCTTATTTTAAAGCACCTAAATTAAAAATAAAAAAAAACCCACCTTTATAATTTAAAATTATTATACAAAAAAAAAATATTTCATTATTGCAAACCAAAATTTTAAATTCTTCTTTGTCATTCAGTCGAAAGGATATTAAATAATTCTTATATCTTATGATATAATATACACATTTATATATTATTATATGTTATACATAATAAATCATTATAAAAATATATTTAATTTTGATATATATAAGAAATGAAATTTTAAAATAACCAACACAACAAACACAAAAATCTGCATTTTTATTAAAAGTCTCTTCCCGTAAATGTGACAAAAAAAAAACACAAAATAAAATAAATAACACAACGTTAAATAAATCACACGTAAACATATTCCTCTAGACGTATATAACCGCATTATATACTTGCACTCATATAGCTCACCTTTACAGCTCAAATTTTTTTTATATTCTTGCATATGTCTCCTGAAAAGGACTTGATAATTATTCACGTATCTTTCTGTTTCAATTTTCATTTTATTTCCATATTTTTATGTTTTTCTTTGTTTTTTCACGTGTAAAACAAAAAAACCTTTAAAAAATAAATAAAATATTCTGTCGCTCAAAAATATAACAAAAAGTATCTATATACAAACAAGAATAATAGGTGTGTACATAATATAGTGTTATAATGCCATACTATGAGGCTAAGCAAAAACAAAAACGAGATACCAACAAAATTTTACTTTTTGATGGTGACCACTCATATATTAAATAATTTAAAATGAAACTTAGGAAGGGGCTATCCATATGATCACGAAATTTTAAAAACGTGCGACCTGAAAGTTCACTGTTTGATGGAATTTTTCCAAAATATACAGAAGTCATAGGAGTGATTAAGAAAAATAAAATTTTATTCTATTCATACCGTAATTTTTTACCATTCCTTACAACCTTGCACTGTACTCAAATTTTTTTAATAAGGGATGCCATTATTAGGCTGATATGATATAATTAAATCAACCTTTAAATATTGTTAATTTTTTTTAAACTGTATGATTTTTTTTACAATTTTAGTATATGTTCTGCCGATTCAAGACGATCATAAAACCTTTCAAAAGGAGGAATGCATCTGCACATAATTTAAGTGAGCAGGGCTGCTGTAGAAAGGAAATCGAAGATTCATCTGAGGATGATATTTGATTGCAAGCTTCTTTGGATAAATCACGAAAAGAAGTTGTGTTTGTGTACGGTCTCTAGGCGCTTTTGGTTTGCAGAACACAAGTTGGACCTGAGGCGGCTTCTGTTTATCTTATGGCCTATGTGTACTATAATGATGGTGCCATTTCTGACATATGGAGCGACAACATGGCCATTGGAACGATTAGAAGGAACCTGAAACGTTCGCAGAGACTCGTATGCATTCGCAAAGACTCGTATGTATCCGCAACACGTGTGCTATGAGAACGTGCTCAACTGCGGCAATGAAGGTGATTTTAAGACCAGCCTTTTTATCATGTTGTCAATCTGCCATTCTAAGATTGGACCGGAACGGAGTTGAATTGACAGGAACAAAACATGTACATGGGAAGGTGATAAAGGTTTAAGAAAAATTTTGCCTCGTTGCTGAGCAATAAAATTGAGAGGGTGATTTTTAGACTATCTGTGCTTACACATATTAGTTGCATCAGTGTACCAAATTATCATTACAGACTTGGGGGCACCTCAGTAGGTTGGGCCTGGAAAGCGAAAATACTTGCAGATTCTGTGGGCAAGACAAAGAGACCCCCATACACGGGTGCGGTGCGCTGTTATGCCTACAAAGTAGATTAATTCTACAAATCACATGACTTGTCGATCATGAATCTTTACTTACAAATCTATTGATATCGATCATGAAGGTTTTACTTACAAATCTATTGAATTGTCATTTCACAGAGAGTTAATGACATTTTGGGTTAGAACATCTTGAAGGGGAAAAACATTCTTAACATTTTGAACTTTATTTTTATAAAATGGTATTTTAAATATTTGCGTACTAAAATGTTCAAATATGGCGGCAATCCTTTTTCTAATTTCAGTCCCACCATATGCGAATAATAAATTAAGATCCTTTTCTATGTTTTTTTGTTTTTTTTTTTTTAGGTATCCTTTCTTTCTCTTTCATGTTCATTTTTGAAAAATGAAAAAAAATATTTACTCTAATTTTGTTGTTCTTATGGATTTTTTGTCTTTTTTTTTATAGATTTTCAAAATAAAATTTTATAGTATGTAATTTGGTATATACAGGAGCTAGGTATAGCAATCGTGTGTCCTTTTGTATTTTATATTGTAATAATATTATCCTGAAATGAAACAGATACTTTTATTTTATTTATTTTTTCATTTTTCCCTTTTAAATACAAAACGAAAAAAAATGCCATATGTCCTTTTTTATTTTGACTTTTGGTCTTTTTTTTTTTTCTTATTATTTTGCACAAATTTTGAAAATTTTGACATCAAAACTGTTACGGTAGCCAAAATAAAACAAAAGGATTTCGTCTTATTTTTTTTTTGATTTCGCATATTTCTACTTTACTGATATTTTATTCGGTAGCTATAACTTCTGTTACTTGGATATTTCTTTAAATGTATTATGATTAGGTATTCATCCTTTTTACTTATTTTTTTGTTTGTTTTTGTTCTTTTTGTTACTTTGGTAGTGATAAAATCCAATTTGCATATAAATTTGAATTTATTAAAGATTTTTTTTTTCTTTGGTGGTTGTTCTTTTAACGTTAAAACACAACTTTTTTTTTTTTTTGCTTCTAAATGAACATTGAGGTCAGCGTTTTTTATTGTGTTTAGATGTTTCTTATTATTTTTTTTTTTGGTGTAACGTGTGTATGGCATAATAATATTTTTGGGTTGAATATTTTATCCTTTTTCATATATGTTTTTAATATTATTTATAAATGAATAAAGAGAGGAGAAAATTTCATATAAAAAAATACTTGCTATTACTAAATAGACAGTAGAGGAAAAAAAAGGAAAATTAAACTAGAAAAAGAAAATCTTCAAATTAGAGAAAATTATATTTTTTGTTTTCGTTTTACTATATTATTTAAAATTTCCAAGTTTAAATATTGTGACAAGGTTTAAGGAATATCATATAAGTTTTATTAATGAAATTATAGTTATACAATTCAGTTACAGAGTCTAAAATACAATATGAGCTGAATGAACAAAATAGTTTTACATTAAAACAAGATACTATTGAAGTATATGTAAAAAGGATTAGGGCACTATTATTAATGATAAATTTTTATATTAATATACGAAATATTTTAAATTCAAAATTGACAATTACAATATTGTGCGCTTATTGTAAGAATGTTAGAATTGCTTACATACAAAAAAGGGTAAAAAACCTTATCATAAAATATTGCTAATTATT
Source organism: Condylostylus longicornis (assembly GCF_029603195.1). Classification (NCBI taxonomy): domain Eukaryota; kingdom Metazoa; phylum Arthropoda; class Insecta; order Diptera; family Dolichopodidae; genus Condylostylus; species Condylostylus longicornis. Next base: position 373,390 of record NW_026578052.1, on the reverse strand, counting down.
TTGATTTTAACATAAAACATTTTTTTTTTAATTCTGTAGACAGAACTACAAAAAAAAACCTAAAATATAAGAATTACATATTTTATCTTTCCATTTCAAATTTACCCCAAAATGTTACGCAGAATGCATATGTGATTTTTTTTTTTTTTGTGGACGAATAAAAAAATTAACCTAAAACAAAAATGAAAAATTTTTAATATAGTTTCCGAATTTGCTGCTTTTCATAATTAATTTTTGATATATTTTTTTTCTTTTACTAAAAATGTTATAATTTCATTATATTATTAAAACAGATCTAATGGAATACTAATAAAAACGAGAATATTTTATGACAACACACGATATATGAATTACTATAAAAATAATATAATTAAACCAGTAAAAAAAAAAAGGTCTCAAAAATACGATAGAGCATTAATAGAGGACAAATAACTTACAAATTGTAATGGCCGTCTATTTTGCCATACTGAAATCCCACTGCCCACTTGCATCCGTACTTGCATCCTTCCTCTTCGGCCACAGAGCCCTTGCCGTTGCACAAGTCCTCCGGTCATATAAAAGCAAGTTTCCTCATCTATAATGTTTTTCAACTCCTTTAAGGACGTAAGCGCCGACTTTTTTATTGAAATTTTCATTTTTTTTCCATACCTGTATTGGATTTGTTAAAAGTTCACCGTGTCGGCTGCCCCTCTTTTAAGACTTATCACAACCATAGTTTTATTACTAAATACCGTACCGGTGTTATTGTTTACCAAATTGTATTAAATCCATTTTTTAACAAATTCAATACAGGCAGTACGGAAAAAAATGAAAACTTCAATAAAAAATGAACGCGTCAGAAGAGTAGATAAGTTTTATTAAGTTTTTAATTGTCATTTTATATGAAGGATTAAGGCACGTTAAATATACTGAAATATATTTTACCTGACAGTTAAGCTGATCTAAAATTTTAAACAATGTGGACATGTCTATTTTAGTCAGTATAACAAAATTACATATACAAGTTAACGAGGGATCAAATAGCGGGCATGTTAAAACAAGTTCAAACATGTTTCATCAGACATATTTCATCGTGAGAATTCTTCTACGCTGAATATTAATATTAAAACATGTTCAAATACGTTTCCAGCAAACATCATATTTCAGCATGAGAATTTCTTAACGCAAAAATATGTTCCCACAAAAAGTGCTGACGACATGTCTACGCTGTACTGTGAGAAATTTTTAGTTAGGAAAATAACATAAAATTAAATTTGCTAAATAAGCAAATTTTATACTATAAATTAGGTAACATTTAGATTAAGAATTTAGTCTTAGATAGTCTTAGACATTAATTGAACTAAGCATTAAAGTCTTAGAATAGTCTTAAAATTTAATTGTAAAGTTATATTAAATTTTAACCTAGTGTTGTGAAATAAAACGTATTGTAAAAGTAATCTTAAAGAAATAAAACGTATTATAAAAGTAATTTTAAAATCGAAATAAAATTATTTTTTTTTAAACGAATTTTGACACAAAATTCGTAACTGGCGCCCGAGCAGGGACCGGTCGTAACAATAAGGTTCTACAAGTGAAGACAAGGTTAAATAACCCGTCATAAGTGAGCGTAACTCGTACCGCAGTAGGCCGATAGTAAATCTCGAACACTAACAGCCAAAAAGGAACAATACGGTGCCTCCAGTAGAAATCTGCGACCTGCGAACAAAGCACAACACAATCATCTGAGACTCCTGAAGTAACCTTCAGTAACACGGGAACAATAGGACATGCGAACCCGCGCTTTAATAGTCCTCATAATACTAAAGTAAGAAAATTTTTTTTAAAAAAAAGGAAAATTAAACAATTTAAAAGAAAAACGATTAACAATTCTAATTTAAATAAAAATTAATTAAATATAAAAACCAATAAAAAATTGAAATAAACTTAATAATTAAAAATTAAAAACTTAAATAAAAGTAAAAAAAAAAAAAAATTTAAATTAAATTAAAAAAAACTTAACCAAAAATTAAACTAAAATTAAATTAATATAAATAACGGTGAATTAAATAAATTAAGAAATCAAAATTAATTTGACTACTAAAATTTAAAACGAAAACTAATAAACGAAAAAAGTAAAGGTAGCAATACCACCAATACACGTAAAACATAGAAACCCTATTACTGGAGAACGAGAGTTGATACGAATAATCAAAATCGAACTATTGTTCAATAAAAAAATTTTTACAAATTCAAAGGCTTAAAAATAAAAAATATAAGAGTATAAAATGGAAGCTCTAACCACAGCAATCAATAATTTAACGGGAATAGTGAACCGGCAAATAGAACAAATCAAAAGTTTAGAACAACGTATCGTAAATCTGGAACATTCTGCAACGGGTAGTGACTTAACACAAGAGCAAGAAGGTTTTATGAAAAGGCTGGAGCAACGGATTCAACATTTAGAATTTTCTGGATCTAGTGGTAATCAAACACAAAGCCAACAAATTCTAGCAACGCCAAAAACCGTTGACGAACTCAAAGAAATAAGCAGACTCCCAGACAGAGTGAAGGAGCTCCAATATTTCGATGGTGATCCAGTACAATATATCTCTTGGGTGCACGCCGTAGAAAGCATACTAAAAGATTATGAAATCGTTAAAGAAAGACCCATATACCGGACTATTTTACAAAGCATCAGGCAGAAAATCAGAGGCAAGGCTGATCTGGCCTTGATATCGTATAACATCTATGACGAAGACTGGTTAACAATCAAGGAATGCTTGTCGATGCATTACGCCGATAAAAGAGATGTGCGTACCCTCGAGCACCAACTGTTCATGCTTAAACAAGGCAACTCTAGCATAGATTCATTTTACGCTACCGTCAATCATCAATTTTCACTCATCGTGAATAAATTAAAAACGGAAACCTACAATGCTGAAACAATTGCTGTGCTTGTCGAGACATACAGAAATAAAACATTGGACGTCTTTATACGAGGTTTAAATGGTGAATTAGCAAAAATGTTAATGATTCAGAGGCCTCAAACACTGCCAGAGGCGTATGCGTTTTGCCTGGAGATGCAGAATTTAAATCTTAGGAACATAACAGTGCACCAAAAAAATAACAATAATCGAGTTTCGGTACCTATCAATAACATAAGCAGCAAACCAAGAATCCCTATGCCGTTCAGACCATACCAAGATGGTTTACGTAATCCGTATCAGCAAAGTTTCCCACAACGTCACCCAATAGGTGGTAACCAACCCCAACAACAAAATTACCAACAAAATAATCGCTACGCACCTCCAAGACCAACATATCCGAAACCACCTACACCGATGGATGTTGATCCATCGCTACATAGCAAGAGAGTCAACTATATAAACCGGCCAAGAAACAACGAGCCTGAATCCAAGCAACGGCTATTCAACCTGGAGCAGGAAGAAAATGACGATTCTAATCAAGAAACACCAGAAGTAGATGAATATCAGGAATATGAATTTGATGAAGAAAAAGAAGATGATCCGCAAGAGATAAATTTTACGAGCGGAGCCTCTCTAGCGTTCCTTACCTAGAGTACCATACCAGGAACAATGATATCCTAAAGTTCCTAGTTGATACGGGAGCCAATAAAAACTTCATCAGACCCGAGCTTGCTGTCGACACAAAACCAACCAACAAACCATTTAAAATTCGTTCTGCGGGAGGTGATGTTCAAATTACAGAAAAAATGAACGCCAAATTCTTCAAATGCATCGGTAATAATAGTACCTTGGAATTTTTCGTCCTGCCAGGATTAAAATCGTTCGACGGTATTTTGGGCGACGATACATTGAAAGCCTTGGAAGCCGTCATAGACAGAAAGAACAACCTAATTACGATAAAACCTGGTATTGCTATACCTCTTAAGGAAAAAACATCAGTTCAAGTCAATAACATTGAAATCAAGGCAGACCATTTGTCTGAAGAACTAAAGGGACGAATCTCAGAAATTATCAGCAAGTATAGCAAGATTTTTGGGCCAATTAATGATAGCGAAATTATAGACACGGAAGTAAGGGCAGAGATCAAAACATCGAATGAAGAACCAATTTACACCAAACAATACCCGTATCCCAGCAACATGAGAGGAGAGGTCGAAGAGCAAATAGGGAATTTACTAAAAGATGGTATCATCCGACCATCAAAGAGTCCTTACAACTCTCCAATTTGGATAGTTTCCAAGAAACCAGATGCCTCAGGAACTAAGAAATACCGAATGGTGATCGACTTCAAAAGATTAAATGCTGTAACCATTCCAGACACGTACCCGATTCCCGACATCACCAACACGCTTTCAAGTTTGGGAAAAGCTAGGTTTTTTACAACTATTGACCTCACATCCGGGTTCCACCAAATCAAAATGTCGGAAAAAGATATACCCAAAACAGCATTCTCCACTATGAATGGGAAGTACGAGTTTACTCGACTACCCTTTGGCTTGAGGAATGCACCGGCCATATTCCAGCGAATGATAGACGACGTGCTAAAGCAACACATAGGAAAGCGCTGCTACGTCTATATAGACGATGTCATCATTTTTGGAGAAACCGAAGAACAACATCTAACAAATATCGAGGAAGTGTTCTCTACATTGGAAAAGGCAAATCTAAGGGTTAACCTGGAAAAAACCCATTTTTTCAAGACAGAAGTGGAATTTTTGGGACACCTGATTACTCACGAAGGAATAAAACCGGATCCCAAAAAGGTCGAAGCCATCAGACAAATTAAACCACCAACAAATCTTAAAGAACTCAAGTCATTCCTAGGACTAACATCTTACTACAGGCGATTCATCAAAGATTTTGCCAAAATTGCAAAACCTCTAACGAACTTGACAAGAGGTAACAATGCGCAAATAAAAGCCAATCAGTCCAAACGGGTGATAGTAAAACTAAACCAAGCAGAACTAAAAGCATTTGATAATTTGAAAAAGCTACTAATGTCATCTGAAGTTCTCATCTTTCCGGATTTCGAGAGCACATTTATACTGACCACAGATGCGTCGAATCAAGCGATTGGTGCTGTCTTATCTCAAGGCGAGATAGGAAAGGATAGGCCTATTACGTACATCTCTAGATCGTTAAACAAGACAGAAGAAGGCTACGCTACTAATGAGAAGGAGATGCTAGCCATCGTATGGGCACTTGATAACCTGCGCAACTATCTGTATGGGGCAAGAAAAATCAAAATACTGACAGACCATCAGCCTCTCACATTTGCTCTAGGCAACCGCAATTACAATGCGAAGCTCAAAAGATGGAAAGCTCGAATTGAAGAATATAATCACGAGCTAGTCTACCGGCCTGGTAAGACCAATGTAGTGGCCGACGCTCTATCAAGGCTGCCGACTGAAATCAATTCACTATCAACTAGCTCCACAGAGACAGCCCATAGTTGTGACGAAGACAGTAGTGATCTTATTCCACATTGCGAAGCTCCGATTAACGTCTTTAAAACTCAAATAATCATCAAACGCAGCAAAGATATCACAGCCTATGAGGAACCTCATCCAGGATATCGAAGATTCACCATTGGAATGCCAAACATAACACGCCAGGAACTCATAACTGCGCTGAAACAAAGGCTCAATCCTACCATTATTAATGGGATCAAGATACCCGAAGAATATCTAAGTATGCTTAATGAAATTTACAAGGAATGCTTCAGTAATTTTAAGATTAGAATTACACAAAGAATGGTAGAAGATGTCGCGAACGAAGAAAGACAGCTCAACATAATTGAAAAAGAACACAAAAGAGCACATAGGAGTTCTGTAGAAAACCGGGAACAGATAATGGAAAAATATTACTTCCCTTCCATGAACAGACTCATCAGGGAGTATATCAAGGTGTGTGAAATATGCAACTGTAATAAATATGATAGACATCCACTCCGCCCACAGCTTCAACCCACGCCCATTCCTGAGTATCCTACGCAGATACTTCATTTAGACATAATGGAAATACAGGGTGAAAAGTATATCACTTGTATAGACAAATTCTCCAAGTTTGTCAAATTCTTTGGAATTAAAGATAAATCAGCATTACATCTCAGAGACAAACTCACAAAGGTACTTCATTATTTCACCGTACCGGAAATAATTGTCACAGATAATGAAGGCGGAATAATCAGTCCTATTGTGTCAACTTACATCAAGGCACTAGGAATAAAAATGTACAATACTCCATCTCAGAAGAGTGAAGTAAATGGAACTATTGAAAGAGCTCACTCAACGATTTTGGAAATCATTAGGTGTCTACGAAAAGAGCATCCCCAACTGTCACATAAGGAGCTAATTACAATTGCAGTAGATCGATACAACAACACATACCACTCAGTAACAAAGAAGAAACCTGCCGATATATTCTACGGAAGAACTTCTCGCGTCAACTATCAGAATTTACTCAATATCAGAGAAAAAATACATAGCGATCTTACGCAGCAAATCCAACGCTCGCAGCAAATAAAGCTCAATCGGGAGAACAAAAAAAGAAATGAACCCACTGACTACAAAAAGGGTCAAATGATCTATGTAAAAGATAAACAGATAAAATCTAAGCATAAACCTATATACAGAAAAGAAACAGTGTTGAAAAACAACAAAGCTACCATCACTACAATATCGGGAAAACGGATTCATAAATCCCACATCAAAAACACCCCTAACTAAAACCTTTTTTATTTCAGATGTTATATGACGGCAGCCTCACTCAAAATTTTCGAGGTTACAGACACAATAGCCACACTTAAATTGGGAGAAGCCCGCATACTAAATGGAAGTTTTAACCTGATCCACACAATAAACCTCAAAAATTACGATGAAATATTGCGAGAATTAATACCATTGGTGAATAACGTCAATGATTCTAGCACCATCAAGCCACAGCTGCAATATCAAGTTGACCAGATAATGGAATCTATAGCCAGAATTCGAGGAACTAAAAGATCTCGGAGATCCATCAATTGGATTGGAACAGCCTGGAAATGGTTAGCAGGCACACCAGACGCCACTGACTGGGAAACTATACTCCAAAACCAGAATCAGCTGACCTATAATAGCAACCAACAGTACAGAATAAACAGTGAAATAATGTCAGTGACAAACAAACTCATGGAACGGTACAATAAGATACTAAAACAACTGGGCAATACCAATGATCATAGATTCGAACAGATGGTATTTAACAAGCTTGTAATCATCAAGGAAGCTATTAACGAAATCATCCTTGCAATTGAACTCGCGAAGCAAAAAATCGTCAATACAAACTTGCTGAGTAGTGATGAAATTCTTAACATACTGAAGGAGGTTAACACTCTACCATATTCTAACGACATTGAAGCAATCGAATACGCTGAACCAAAAGTAATAACTAATGGTCTTACAATCCTTTACGTAATTTCACTACCAAAAGCAGACGAGCGTTTATACGACCATATTTTGATCAAACCAACTATTAGAAACGAGAGTCAGGTATATCTAGAGTACGAAGAACTGCTCGTTAACGAGGAAATCTATGGCGTAATGGGCAAGTGTGAAAACTTTAATGATGTTACCATTTGCAAGAAAAACAGACTGACAGCGTTGCAACCCGGACATTGCGTAACGCAACTCATCAGGGGATTTAATGCAAGATGTGATTTTCAATACAATGGGAAAGAAATGATAGAGGAAATTACCAAGAATATGATCTTCTTATCCAATTTCCATGGAGATGTTATAACCACCTCTACTGCAAGGAAGCTCTCAGGAAGTTTTCTCCTACAATATTCCAACGATACTATACGCATTAAGGGACTTACGTTCACCAACAACGAAGTAAGATCTCCAGAGGTACTACCAGCGTTCCTTCAAACAAATCTAACCCAGGCAAATAGGAAACTCAATTTGGAGTATCTTCATGATTTACAACAGAACAATATAAGAAAGGTGCAGCAACTAGCCACGTCAAACAATATCACAACATCAATCAACTCAGTTATCACCATTGCGGTAGTTCTAATTATAATAGCGATAATAATTTTCAAGAAGAAAAAGACACAAACAGAAAGGACATTCGTAGCAGAGATCACCCCTAAGGACTTAGCTACTAATCTTACCAAACTCAACGTTGATCTACGGGACGTAGATCTTTAGAGGGGGAAGAGTTAACGAGGGATCAAATAGCGGGCATGTTAAAACAAGTTCAAACATGTTTCATCAGACATATTTCATCGTGAGAATTCTTCTACGCTGAATATTAATATTAAAACATGTTCAAATACGTTTCCAGCAAACATCATATTTCAGCATGAGAATTTCTTAACGCAAAAATATGTTCCCACAAAAAGTGCTGACGACATGTCTACGCTGTACTGTGAGAAATTTTTAGTTAGGAAAATAACATAAAATTAAATTTGCTAAATAAGCAAATTTTATACTATAAATTAGGTAACATTTAGATTAAGAATTTAGTCTTAGATAGTCTTAGACATTAATTGAACTAAGCATTAAAGTCTTAGAATAGTCTTAAAATTTAATTGTAAAGTTATATTAAATTTTAACCTAGTGTTGTGAAATAAAACGTATTGTAAAAGTAATCTTAAAGAAATAAAACGTATTATAAAAGTAATTTTAAAATCGAAATAAAATTATTTTTTTTTAAACGAATTTTGACACAAAATTCGTAACTTACATATATAATATGTCAAAAACTTACTTCTTTGATAAGTTTGAACATGTTCTTGACGCATTCGTTTTGCTTAGCACTTAACGTGGCCATTATTTAAAAAAAGTTATCAAAATTATGTCAGCTCTTATGGTAATTTTCTTCGAATAACTATACCCTTCCTATTCGTACGGGAATTCCATAATAACACAATAAATTCTAATTTATTTTTCTTTTATTATACAAAAAAAGTTATTAAATTTAACATTGCTTTAAACAATTTTTAATGAATGAAATAAAATATAAAATTCGTCCTTTATTTAATTGCAATTTTATGATTCTTAATATATTGTTAGCGGACAAATAATAATATTAATAATGAACACATTATGACAATTTTATCTTCAAAATTAAAAAATAGAAAGCAAACATTATGCAATGTTATTATAATTTTACGAAAAGGATTTTAATTAAATTTTATTTCATAATTTTATATTAAAAAATTTATTAGCATTTACTAGCAATTTTGGCTGAATGATAGAATATGATAATAACTAAAGTTAATTATTTTCAATTGTGATAATCTGGTAACGAAATGTTTTGTATTTTAGGATAGGACGGTCAAGAAAAATATTTGAATGAAACTTTAATTGAATTCAAAACTTGCCATGGTTCTGAATATCATTTTTTCTCCTGATGGGTATAGGAAAACTATTCCATAAAGAAGAAATTAATTTTGTTATCAAGATAATGAGGACAATCACCAGAAAGAATTTTATTGAAAAGCCTAAAAGACCAATTGTCGATAATTTAAGTAAAGTGATTAAAGCAAAGGTTAAACATGAGCTTCTTGTCAGAAATCTTATCAATTTTTTTTCCTTTTTTCGTGTTTAAATCCAGTTACATCTTTGGAAAGTGCGGCTAAACAAATGAGTTGGCTGGATTAGTCGCCCTGATTACACTTTCTTTTTAAAATTTAATTTTTGCAAACAGAGGTAGGTGCCTTTTATTTTCTTGTTACAAACAAAATTTAGTACAAGATAATTTTACAAAAATGAAGTTATACTTTTTACCAAAAATTTTCCCGCCGCAATATAAATTACTGAAAATTACTGAAATTAAAAATAATACAATTAAAAGAGTAAGCAAGTTATTTGGTTATAATTGCGTCAAAATAAAATCAGAATTTTCAATTTCTTTTTTTGAGAAATCCAAAAATTGAATTATGATTTTTTAAGAGCATGTTTCACCCGCGCAAGAAAACACAATACCCAATATAAAAGATTGTTAAAAATGTAACAAAAAAAAAAAAAAACACAAAATTGTAGAAGGTGAAAATTCTGTAGAACTTCAGAATAAGTTTCTTTTCTTTTGTATTTTTGGTTTTGAATTCCTTCTTTCTTATTTTTCATTTTAAATGACAAAAACAACAAAAAATCTCAAGAAAGCAAAAAACACTTCTGGCATATAAACAAGTTAAAAATTTTTTAATGTTCTTTTTTTTCACTTCTTTAAGAGCTCTAATTTTTCTTTTTCTTAACCTTGGCTTTAAGATCAAATTATTATCCAAAAAATTTAACAAAGTAAAAGGAACAGAGCAACAAAATAGCAACAGCAGCAACAATATAAAAGAGCAACAATATTTTTAGAAAGTACACGTTCCTAAGAAGAACATAAGTATACTAAAATAACTGTACACCAAAAGTAGAAAGAAAACATAATATTTTTAACAAGGATTTCTTGTTAAATAAAAAAAAATAAACCATATTATATGGTAAGAAAATAAAACTTACACAAGTTTAAAGAGGATCTCATCAAGAAAATCTAAAAGAAATTACCGTTCAAAGTAAGCTAATTTTTGGTTTTAACATAAGTTTTGCATCTTTAATTTTTATTTTTTTCGTTTTGAGTTTTTTCTTCATATTTTATTCTCCATTATAATATTGCATGTATGAGTATAATTTGTATGTGGTTATGCATGTGGGTACAATGTATATGAGAGAAGATTTTTCAGTTTAAAGTATGCACAAAAATAACTCGGTTAACAAGAATTTAAGAAATAAAAAAAGAATTTTTTACTTTCTTTGTGATATCTCTCTCTCTCTCTCTCGCATGCATTTATCGACCGTATTGAATACAAAAAGGAAGTTTCTGTGATAGCATCAAATTTCGGATGTCAAGTGGAAGGCGTTTTTCCTTCAATAAACTTTTTGCGGAATAAGGGAAACGTAAATAAACCATTTTTAGAGTGTTTGTGTGTGCACGTGTTCAGACTTTTAGAACTGATCTGGCCTCGGAAATCGAAATTTAATATTTGAGTGATATTTCTGAATGTTATCGAAACTAACTGGTGAACTTTTCAAGGAATTCGAATGGTATGAAGCGAAACTCAACCAAGAGTCAAAATTTACATTTTTCGTGGAATGTTAACTAAAAGCTTACTAGTTTACTTCAAATTATAAAGAAGTGTTTAAAGCGCATTTTCATAATCTTTTGCACCATTTTCATTAAACTAGACAATAACCATTGTTGTCGGCTATGTGTTGACCACATCAGATTTTTTTTTATTTTGGTTATGTGTATTATAAAAGTATTATGTAGGAACATTTTTCTCACATAATCTTATTAAAAATTTAACCGAGAAAGGAAGTCAACAAAAATTATTATTAAAAGTTGGTAACATTTTTTGTTTTTTTAATTTGTAACAAGTTTTTTTCTCTTTCTATTTTATTGTCTCAATCTACTTTTCTCGTTGTACCGAGTTGCACTGATTTATTAACGTAAAATTTAATAAAAAAAAAATTATGCATTTTTCTGTTTCATATAATTATGGTGTGAAAATATTGATTTTAATGCAAATTTAACAATATTTGTTTACACATATATTGATAAAGTTTCATAAATATACATATGTACATACAAACATGCTATATACTATACAGAAGCAGAATTGAACATAGAAAATAAAGCCCATTTAACTTTCGACATCAAGCAACTCAAAATTTGTTTCTTAAAGACTTCTGTCATTTCTTTTCGCCATAAAGTCCACTCTTTAGCAATCGTTAGTTTCCCTCCTGATTTGGAAAGTCGTCACATAGTTGTTCACATTCTTGAAAGTCGATGCGAAAAAGCAGCATCATAGGTTCTTCCCCTCTGTCTATGTAGGAATCATCGGAGTTTTTTTACCTGTATTACTAGAATGACCCTTGAAAATCCAGATGTACGTTCTTGCAGAAAGCTCGTTAAGGAGTCATATAAAACTCTTCTATTCAGAGGTTTTTTTAGTTTAATGAAAAAGCTGCCTTACGTTCCTTTGTCCAAATGTTAACCGAACCCTATGTCATAATAAATCCTTATTAACCTCTTTCCTGTAATTAAGGCGTCGATCCTGCGGGCAAGCCTAATTCTCCACAGAAATTTCTGACAAGTCCTAAATGTAGACAATGGAATGAGGAACTGTATGTTTGGAATGTATTAGTAAGCTTTTTAATGGTTTCTAAACTTTATCATAATAAAATTAAAAATTCACCCTATACTCGGTTAAAGTGGTACATTTCAAAAGAACATAAAAAATTATTTAAACTAAAAAATATATAAATTTTTTTTTAAAAAGTATTCGAGTTGTAATGAAATTTAATACAATATGATGATGGCCTCGAATGTTAAAAAAAATTCATATTTTCTATAACTTTGTATTTTATGTAACTTTCAAATTTGATTCTTTGTGAAATTATTCAACATACTTAGTTAAATATTAAAGCAATTTAATATTATTAATCCTTTTAATTTGATATTTCATTATAATTAAAAAAATGTATCTTTTTTTAAAGGTCAATAAAGAAACTTTCATAATTTTTAATACCAAATTCATATTAAAGTTAATATCTTTGCAGAAGTGGAAACGTTCAATTTTTAAAATTAACTCATTTGATTTTATGTATAAAGAAAAGAAAAAACAAACAAGCAAAATTAAATTTCTAAACTCATTAAAATTCATAAATGACTATGTTGTTAATCTCCCTTCTCTTCCTTTTCTCTCGCTCTCTTTCTTACTTTCTCTTCGTTATCTCTCCCGCATCTGATGATTATAATAATCGTTACTATCCTCTGCGTGTAATAACACTGAAAGGGAAGAAAGAGTAAAATCAAAAAGCAGAGAAAATTACTGTTTTCTAATACTTTTTTAGAAGTTTTCACAACATATTTTTTGATAAAAATTGACCCCAAAAAAAGGCAAACAAACAAGAGCAAAAAACAAAAAAGAAAATTAAGGAAATATTTTTTAATCTTTATAATATGATTTTTGTTTTTTGTAGTTTCATTTAAAATAGCTTTCTATCCTTGAAATTTAAAAAAAAAACAGTGAAATCTGGGTTAAAAAGGCTGATAAACACTATAATAATAGAGGGTTTTGCGTGCCCAAAGTACTTTGGTCAATATCGCTTTGCGTCAGATTGCGAAAAGCAAAAACTCCGACCGAGCAAGTTTAATACAGTTTGACACTATACTAATCCAATTTAAACAAGAGTAAACCCCCTAACATAACTGAAAAGAATATATTGCAAAATTTTTGAAATACGAAACTAATTCCGTACTGATCGTAATTTTATTGTGTCAAACTATACCGAACAATTCATTTTTCGAATAGACCACTATTAAGGTTTACAAAAAAGTTAAATGTTTCTGATCAAACAACTCATAGTTCTTATAATTACATGTATCTATTGAATTACCTAAGTTCTCTTCATTAAAATTTGGACAATTATTCGCGGTTTTACTGTAATCTACAATTTTTTGATACTAAGTAACATTTTCGTCTCTTTACACTAGAAAATTTTCTTAACGATTCAACAATATATAATAATATGATCATCATGAATCGTTCATCATGACCCTAACGTCCTCTAAAGAGTAATGACGAATTATAATGAAAATATTAAAAAGTAGCAGAAAATCAACATAAGAAACAAAAAAAAAAAAACAGAGAAATGTTGTGGCTGATGTTGCCAATATATAAATGCTAAACTTAGTAAAATGGTAACCAACAATACAAAAAAAAAAGAACAAACCAAAAGGCAAAACATACAAAAATAACCCAACTACGTACAAACAACTTACTAATGACTAAAAAATGAGGCCTAAAACATACTTTCGTGTATAGAAACATCAACATTATTAACCAGCTAGGACCTATTTTGGCAACATAACACATAAAACAAGAACAGCAACACAAGGTTTCTTTTCTTTTTTCATATTTTTTTATTTTGTTTTTTTTTTTTTTTGTGGATAAAAAGTTTTTAATATTCGGTTTTGGTTTGCGCTTTTTCATTGTTTTGTTTTTTGTTTTTCAACGTTTCTGTTATTTAGTAACTTTTTTTCCCTCTTTATATTATTTCATCTCTTTTTAACATATTTTTAAAAATGTATGCATACATTTGAAGATGTTTTAGTAGCACAGATGTGTAGTATTTGTGGTTCATTGTTAAATAACATGTAAAACAATTTCCTTTTTTTAGAACAGCGTGTTCTCAATTTGTTTCTTTTCCAAAAATAAAACAAGTATAATACATAAAAATAAAAAGAAAAAAATGATAAAATGCTCATAAAGTGTTGGAGCTGGGGGGAGTAGGTGAGGGGCCGAGAGGCAATATGAAATAACTGGGCAATTCGTACGAAAAAAATGTTGTTGAAAAGAATATTCGAATTTCGTCATTAAATAGTTAGCAATTGAATATAGTTTTGAGGGTGCACCTTTTGCGAACTCATTCTGCATTAGTAATAAAATAAGGTAAAATGTGCAGATTTGGGCTCAGCAGGTGATTGTATATGATTTTGATTCAAATACAATATGTCAGGAAATAAAAACGCTATGATTTTGTAGTTTGCATTTAATAGAAAGCGTGTAAACACATCCAAATTCAATTTGTCAAACCTTTATTTTGATATTCTGCAATACATTGATATTATTCAAAAGTTTCGTCAAATATTACAGTGATATTTGACGACTGTTCTGACGTCACATATAATATATTCTATTGCGATAAATTGTTTTCAGAATTACACAGTTTTTCAGAATTAAATATTCAAAAAAAAAGGAAGGAAATTGTCCCAAAAATTCTATAAAACTAAACGAACTTTTTTACAAAGTTTTCTTTTAAATAGATCATAAAATTTTTCTTCTTCAAATTTCAATTAAAAATGGTTTCTCATTTAAAATTATTAATGTTAAACATTTTTTTTTTGTTTTTTTTTTTGAGAATGGATCAATTTAAAACAAAAAGTTTTAAACAAACGATAAAGATTAATATTGGGGCTCATATATACGAGTATTACTAGTTTAATTTAGACGTTAAAAAATGAGAATAATTTGTTGAAAATTTTCTAACCAAAGCATCTTTAAATAATATTTCGGACAGTAAAATAATGTTTCGGACCATTCATGTAAGATTGAATAAAATTGGCAAACAAGAACGTTATCATTAATTAAGATTTCTTCAAGGATAAAACAAAATTAAATGTAAAAGAAAGAAAAAACAATCCAATTCGGCTGTAAGCTATAGTATGAGGAATGTGCAGCATGTTTTCTATAAAGAATAAATAAGTTTGATAGTTTAAAATTATGCTCATATTATTATGCTCTCACATTGCATACTTATAAGAAGATAACAAAAAAAATTCTTCATTTAATGATTAAATTGGACAGTTAGTTACAATATTTGAGATTGGAAACCCAATTTTTGTCAGTAATAATACAAAAGGACGAAAGTTTTACAAATTAACAACACAACGTGAAGTTGTTTATTTTTATATTATTAATTTTTTATGAGAATAAATAATGGAAACTCCTATATATATACAACTATAGAACAATACTTGGTAATCCTGTTGATTACTGAATAAAGAAATATCAAGAACGATTTGCCGATAATTTTTTCATACTCCTGCAGCTGAGTTGGTAGAGTGTCCGCCTAGAAAGCGGTAGGCCACTTGTTCGAGTCCGATTCGAGGAAAAAATTTTTGTTTTATTGAAATAAACCATTTATTAATACATACCAAAAAATTGTCGAAAATGCAAATTTCTACCGATTTAGGAAGAAGAAGCTTGTTTAATGAAATTATTAACTACAGCTATTTTATCATATTAAGATTTTTATCTTTGCTTCAAACAAAAGACGAAGTATTTTCTATCTGTTTTGTAAGAAGGCAAATAGGCAGAGAAACGGAAGCACGAGCAGGCAAATGAATTGATAAATGAAAAACGCACTTCTTTTCAATTTTCTTGGAAATCTGCTAAAAATGTATACGAGTAGGCAAAATCATTTTATAAAAATTATCTTAAATTTTATTAATTTATTACTTTATTTCATTATTCATAAATAATTTAAAGAATATGAGGACCGTGAAAAGAGTCTCATTTTCAATAAATTATCGAAATTTTCGGTTTTGAGAAAATTAATTTTTTTTTTATTAATAATGAAAGTTTTAATCCTAAAAAATTACAAAATATTTTAAATTAATTGCAAAATGTCAGATTAAATTATTTTTGTATCACATTATTTTTTTTGGATATACGTCCTAAAATTTTCTATTCGATATAATTTTTTAATTATATTTTTTGTATAATTTAATAGTGTGAAAAGGGAAACTTAAAATTTTTTACTTTATTAAAACTGATTAAATATTAATTTTGTGAAATAAAAACTTTTCTAATTATATTTATTTTATTTCAAAAGTTGAGAGTACCTAAAATTCTAATTAAAATATTGTTTACTTAAAAAAATAATTAGAGAGAAAAATTTTTCTTGTATTAATATTAAAATTTTGCTGATAATTAAAATATTCCACTATATTAAGAAGTAATATATTATTTTAATTTTTAGTTTAAACTGGCTCGATGTACTCAAAAATAAAAAGTATGTGGAAATTGTTTGCTAAGAGCAACAATATTAAACGAAAATGCAATTGAATGGGAGTGTCTCAGCTAGAAGGAGATTAGGTCTACTTTATGTGGAAAGGATATAGGTATAAAAAACACTGCATTTTAGTATATTCATATGCAGATTTTCATGCAGTAGTTTAGTATATTGCAGGAGAAACCGGAGTTAGCGGTTTCTTAACGTTGCGGTCTATAATATATAAACGACAAAATTTTTTACCAAAGTAAGTAAGTCGTTTGGTACTATAACTTGTGAAAGTGTTCTTAATACCTAAATGCATGAATGAAACATTTAAGTTCATAAATTTTAGAAATGGCATTGGAATTTTATTTTATTATGCTTAAATCTTATACTAAATACATTAAGCATTGTTAAGTTGCCAATAAGATTTAATGTTAAATTCAAGAAGTTAGAGGAAAATTTTGTTTCCACTCAGTTAAAATTTTTTTCATTTTTTCGCGAACATAAACTCCATTATTTATAATATTATAACAATTTTTTTTTTTTTTTTTGTTATAGTATATAAATTTCATTAAAAACTTTGTAAGTACATTTTCGCCAAAAGAAAAACTTTTAAACTGCAACTTAAGAAACTCTAATTTATATAAGAACATAAGTTTTAAGCAAATTATGTTCGTATGTATGTATGTAGGTATATCAGATTCTTTTTGTATAAAAAAATGAAAAACGTGCAAAAGTTGGTACATAGGTAATTAAATAATCTACGTGCACGACTGCATGAATATCAAATTCTTTTATATTGCATAAATGCTTAAAAAAATTTTTGATTATGTAACTATCGCAAGAAATGTTCAGCTTCTAGCATTCAATTTAAATAAATATTTTAATAAATGAAATGCATTTAGTACAAAAAACATAATTTGAATATATTTCTGTTCGTGCAATTAAAATTATTCAAATTTTCTAATAAAATTTAGATCATTAGTATGAACATTTTTCTGATATACATTTCCTTTCATGGGATTTTGAAGAGAAAATGAATAAAGAAAATTTTCTTGTTATTTGTAGATTATATTAGAATAAAATTTTCATGTAATCCGATTCTTAATGTATGCTAATATAAAACTATTAAAACGCAAGTGTGGGCAAGGGTACCATTAATTAGAAGTTGCAATTTGATATTAATAGCAGTGTGATTTTTGATTGCTAAGAATGAAACAGGCATGATTTGTATTAAATGCTAGTAAAACCAATTAATTATATTGGATTAAATTAAATTACAAAGCTGTTGAATACTTTTAAAATCTGTTCTTGTTAAAGTAAAACTTTTTAAACTCATGAGATTTTTTAATAAAAATATTATTAATGCACAATAATTTTCGTATTCAAAACACTACACAAATAGTTTTTAAATTATTTAAGATTGTTTTTTTTACAAAAAGACTTCTTTTATTTATAGGGAATTTTAATAAAAAGTTCAGATATAAAACTGTACATAAAATATTTATAGAGAATGTTTATAAGAGAGCTAATAAAAATTTTCTTATGAAATTTATTGTAATAAGTTTTAAAGGAATTCCGAAGATAAATGAAGAGGAGGATTTACATAATATACAATTTATTATATTGCAGAAAGAACAGAAATATTTGTAATATTACCAGTAACATGTTTTGGAAAATCATTTTTCTTATTAACTTGAAAAAATGTTTTTTCCTTTTAGTTTAAAATTTAAAATATTTTTAAACTTTTTAGAGTAATTTATTAAATTTTATAAAGTATTATGCATATAGTTCAAGAGTTTATCATGGAAAATTTTATGAAAAAAATAAAACACCATTTAATAAATTTTTTTAATGTATTAGCCGAAATTCTTAATTATCATTACAACTAAAATCAGCAACATTGAGCCTGAATTCGCTTTAATTATGTTTAACAGTTTTCTTAAGGTTATTTTCGTAGTAATGAACTGTAGTATCCTTTAATTGAAATAGTTACTGTATTCAAAAGGATTTTATTTATTATTTTCCTCTTCATTCATATCAATTGCGCAAAATTTTAATTAGAATTATAAAAATAAGTGGGATTTTTTTCTTTTATCAAGCAGAATAAAATAATTTTGTCAAAAACTGAAATTTCTTTTGTATTTTTTTAATATTTTCTTTTTAATTTTTTTTTTGAATTTTTTAGTGAAAAATAAACTAAAATCTCAAGGATATAAGAATGTGGTTCACCAAAAATTAGATATTTATTTAAAAAGCTGTTTGCATGCCTTAATGTTTTGTTTTTGTAATTGAAATTTTTGGAAATTTTGCACCATTAAAGGACCTCTTTTAATTGTATTTTAAAGATACTTCTTAAGGAAATAAAGAAAGGAAATAATTTACACCATTGGTATCAGTACATTAGGTAAGAATGAGTATTTAATTAGAATTTTTAGCATTTCCAAATTCATATTAGACAAATCTGAAAAATTTTTATACTTTTACAGTTTTATAATTGAACCCGATATGAATTGATTTGATTTCATATTAGAAACAGTTTCCGAATATACAGAATGGAATTAAGGTACTATAACTCTATAATAATGACCAAGTATTATGAATATATAGTTTTTGAACTATCGAGAAAAAGTCAATATCCTTATGAAAAAGTCAATATCCTTATGTAATGTCTTCCATGCAAAAAATTATAAATTTTTATTTAGTAAAAAGAAAAATTAACAAGTAGACTTGCTTATCGTTCATTCTTAATCAGGAGCACTATATTGGAACACTAGAACACTATATTAACTTTTTCCAGATTTTGTTCTATTTTTAAATTACTAAGTTTCCTACTTATTGGAATTTATTATAAATAATTTTAAATAATCCAATAAAAAATCCAAATTTCTAGATTTTATTCATATAACTATTTGTTTCCTTACTAGATTTGTATAGATTTATAATTCAAATTTATTGTGTTTAAAATTTTGAATTCCACAGAAGAACGTCATTTAAAAATAACAAATCAAGAAATGTGTTCAGTTTATTGAACTTTTGAAACTTTGTACAAATAAATAGACCTACATGTCTTCTTAATACATTTATTCGTTATTCGGTATTATTACCTAATTTTCGAATATTTTTAATAATCTTTTGTTTAAATATTTTTTTTATTACTATAATAAAACAAAAATCATTACTATAAATTTGGATGTGTATACAGTTATTATTGTCCTTTTTGTTGTCTCTTAACTTTAATCCCACTTTATTTTGTATTAATGAAATAAAAGTTATATGTGAAAATCTCTACCGAAAAAATACAACATATAAAAACTAAAAATCCTTGTTAATTCTTCCGAATTCCTTTGAACTCATTAAAAATATACACACCCACATCTATATAGGATGATATTATTATCTTTATTGCATCATATAAATTGTTCCAAATACATATAGGTTCATATATGACTGTTCAAAAAATTTATCTGATAACATTTTTATCCTTAAGAGAGTTCATGATCTCTGTGATAATTACGGACACTTTCTATATTTTCCAACAATAATATTTAATTCTTCTACATTCTTATTACACTTTTGTTGTTTTCTTCTTTTCTTGTTTTGTTTTTTGTAATTTAGATAAAAATTAATAAGAAATAAGGATTACCATTGTTTTTATTAAAAAAAATTGTTAAAAGCTAAAATTTGGGGAGCTTTTATTGCAAATATAAAATTAATTGTAAAAATAAATTGAAAAAATGAAAGCATAATAAAGTCTGAGAGGAGCAATGAAATGTCAAGTTGACGCATCCGCTTCCAAGAATCGCTGCCATCTGTTCTAAAAACATTCATTATATTTGCGTAGTTATTATCATAACTCTGTTTAGGATTTACAATTTTTTATACTTGGTTCTATATAAAAACCATTAAGTTTTCAATTATTTTTACGTTCCATGTTACCTTTATACTCGCTCTGCAGAGTCTGGTGGGGGTCCTTGAAAACTCACTGGAAGTGCGGGAGGTAGCAGTTGGCTGCTTCCTTGATATAGAGGGAGCTTTTGACAACACCCCATATCATGTCATCTGTGAGTCGTTGCACAAACGAGGGATTGATGCGACGACTAGCAGATGGGTCAATCGGATGCTACAGGATAGGATTATTAAGTCCACCATAGCTGACGATATACTCTTCATCTCCGCTGCAAAAGGATGTCCGCAGGGCGGGGTTCTTTCGCCCCTCCTGTGGTCCATTGTAGTGGATGATCTAATAGCTGCTCTCAGGGGCTCCGGGGCGCGTGTCTGGGGATACGCTGACGATGTGGCCTTCGTCGTGCGGGGAAAATTTGAGAGCACTATTTCTGATCTTCTACAGCAAAATTTACGTGTTGTGGAAAGGTGGTGCAAAGGCGTTGAGTTAAATATAAATCCAAGCAAGAGCACTTTGGTCGCCTTCACCAGACGCAGAAGCAGGGACAGATTAACGAGCCCAATTCTGTTTGGTGAACGTATTAGTTACTCGAGGGAGGTGAAGTATCTGGGGGTAACCCTGGATGATCGTCTCTCTTGGAATACCCATATCGATAGAGTTATCGGGAGAGCTACGGCGGCCTTGTGGACGTGTAGGAGCTTCATCGGGGGGACCTGGGGAATTAGTCCCAGAATAGCACTGTGGCTATATACGGCCCTTGCTAGGCCCATCGTCACCTATGCGTCGATTGTATGGTGCCGTAAAGCTCAGCAGGCGGGTGTGCGGGCCAAGCTGGAAAAGCTACAGAGGCTGGCCTGCCTGGGAGTGACCGGGGCGATGCGGACGGCTCCCACCGCTGCATTGGAGGTGATGATCGGATTGCCGCCACTGCACCTCCATATATTGAAGGAAGCTCGGCTGGTGACTTATCGACTTCTCTCTGGCGAGGACGGGGCAGGGCTAAAGTTGGCCCACAGAACTCACAGAGACTTCATTGAGGGCGATCCGATTCTAAGGATAACCATGTCAGATACCTGTCTGCCGCGGTACAACTTCGACCACAGGTACGAGGTTCTGTTTCCTGATCGATGGACGTGGGATCGGGGTGGTCCGGTACTTAGGTCGGGTTCGAGCGTGTGGTATGCGGACGGATCCAAAAAGGAGTCGGGTGTGGGCTCGGGCGTATACGGTGTCCGCCCGGACACGCGTGTATATGCAACCCTTGACCCGTATTGCACAGTGTTCCAGGCCGAAATACATGCAATAGAGATCTGTCTGAGAATCAATTTGGAAAGGGGGTATAGAAACCGCACCATCTATGTGTTCTCAGACAGCAGGGCTGCACTGCTGGCGTTCCGTTCAGCTCAGGTTACATCCAAGCTGGTCTGGAGCTGCCTTGCTGCACTTATGGAATTGGCATCGGAAAACAGAGTGATGCTCATTTGGGTGCCGGGCCATAGTGGCCATGCGGGCAACGAAGTTGCCGATGAGTTGGCGCGGAGGGGATCTGGGGCTGCCTTTGTGCAGCCGCTGCCTTTCTGTGGTCTGCCTTCTTCCGCCGTGGGGGCCAGGCTTGCCTGCCTACTCGCGGCGGAATGCAGTCGTCACTGGCGGGACACGAAAGGGTGCCGTCATGCGAAGGTGTTTGTTCCGGCGTGCTCCGGCGGATTCGCTGCGGAGTTGCTGGGGATGAGCAGGAGCCGGGTTCGCACTATTGCGAATTTCTTCACGGGGCACTGCCCGGTGAAATACCACCTGCACAGGCTGGGGAAGTCGGGCTCCCCCCTGTGCAGATTTTGTGGGGGTGGCGATGAGACCGCCGTGCACATTCTCTGCGACTGTCCGGCACTGGCTGTTCGGCGCCGCAATTGTCTTGGACATGGGTCCCTAAGTGTTCGGGAACTATTGTCCAACTCCCTTAGGGATATCTCCGGCTTTGTGATTGGGACGGGGATATTATAGACGGGAGGGTGGGGTGGCTACAATAAGTCAAAAATGGCTGCGGTGGCTTGGGGGGATGCTCCTGTCCCCACTCAGTTCCCTTAGAATCTACAATCTACAATCTACCTTTATATTCAAACATTGCACAAACATGCAATTTTAACCAAATACAGTACAATATTGCAGTCAAATAAAAATCAAAATTCAAATCTAATCTCATTTCATAAACCTGATTTATTTTTTAAGCACCTACACATAATTACAGGCAATTTTTTGTTCCATTATAATTTCTACAAAAATATTATTTGGAAAATATTTCTTTTCATATGGGACACTGGTATTATTTTTAGCATAATCTCATCTAGAATGGATTTTTAGTAAAAATTTCTATTATTTTTTCAAATTATCCAAAAATAAAACAGATTTTCAAAATCTATAGAAGAAAAAATTTTTTATTTAATGGAAACACTATTTCTGGTCCCATTTATACGTATGTGCTGCAAAGATAATGGTGTCAACTCATAAAATCATTCACACAATTAACTTGATATTTTTATAATTTTTCTTTGTCCTTTTTTCGATTTTTTTTTTGCACATAAACACATATAAAATTATTCCTTTGAACCTTTTAAAACCTATTATATTCGATTGTGTTTCGTTTTTTCTAGAGTCATATAAGCTATATCACAAAGGTATTTTGAATTTAATATCACTTGCATAAATGTGTATGGATTTACAATTTTCTTTGGATATGTGGGATATTTCAGGAATAGAGAAGTATTTTTTAAACATACTATGTAGTCCTGTAAATAATAGAATAGCCACTATAAATTTTTTAAATAGGAACTATGAATTATTCTTTTTCGCATTGAATTTTAAAATAAAATCGCATCCTACTTAAGTTGTATAGTAAATTTTGACATAACACTAAACTTTAACTTTCAAATTCGATTTCAAAAGTTCGCAAGAGACTTACATATATTATTTGGCTTATACCCAAGCTCGCAATACGTTTCGCATCAAAAAACTTTCAAAGAGTAATCATTGTTAAACTAGAGTTCTGTAATAATTTATATTTTAAGGCTGACTTTAGCGAAGGGAAATAAGATTTTTATTTATTTACTTCTATAAATTTGGTTTCTGTTAATTTTATATTAAGTCTGTCTAAGAATCTTATTACAAAAGTTTTTTGGATAGACTTAAAATAAACCTTATATTAGTCAGATTCGAAATATTCTTATCGAAAACAAGATTATCCTGATTTCTTATTTTAATAAATCATGACAATTTTCGAGATACTTAAGACTAATTAATATTGAAGGGTACTAGTAAATCAGAGTTAATTTACACGTGCATAATTCCAAATCAAATTTAATAATCAACCCAACAAAATTTTAATAATTTACGTTAATTTTAAGCACATTTTTAAATTTAATAGTAAAATTTTGTAAGAAAAAATTAATTAGGAGAATGAACTAAATGTTCCTATGTTTTAAAGGGACCAAATTAATTAATTTTCACAAAAGCCTAAACTTTTAAAATACATAATCCATTATTCATGTACATAAACACATTTTTTGTTGTACTATATAAATAATATTTGGGAAAGGAAAAAATCTTGGTTTTCGTAAACCTAAAACGCTTTTTTTCCAATGATTTATTTAAAACTATTAATAATTCTTATTTAAAATTTATGACAAAGATGTTGATATTAGATACCGAAACGACAAATTTTTTTAAATTAATTTTTCTAAAAAGATATACGAATATTGTAATGAATGATAGCATTTTGAAAGCATATCCTTTTTTTTCTATTAATTTACAAATTTATCCTTTTTTTAGTTGTAATTTTAAACTGCATGGAGGTAAAACAGAGAGAAGTTTTAAATTCAATTGGAAAATTTATTTACGTGATTTTGAGCCTTTTCACCAACTTCCCATATGAACAGGTCACTGAAGACTATTGAAAGAATTACTTTATACAATGAAGATTTAATTAGTCGATCAGAGACAGTATTCAAGCACAATGAAATAAGCTTATTTTAGTGGCGGAGATGCGACATAGTGAATTAAATCTGGAGGGAGACTTTTTGGACCTGAACCTGGATGAAGACCCAAAAAAGACACTGATAAGGATTAACGAGAACAGTAATTTTATAACTGAAATTAATTCCTAATAGATGGAAAAATTTGCGGGTCAAGCATGCCAGATACAAGCTATTTTATAGCGACGGCGGCGGAAAGGTAAGATCATGCATAATAATTAAAATTACTTTAAATGCTTTTCTATTTTTTCTTACTGCATTTTCTTTGCAGTAATGAAGATTTGACTGCAGTTAGTCTGGAAGCTGATGGTATTATCTCTTGGTAGGCGTCAATATACCTGCTTTTCGACTTGGAGGAGATTTTTCAGTCGATAATGATGGAGAAGGCTCACTCTCT
Organism: Condylostylus longicornis; assembly: GCF_029603195.1. NCBI lineage: Eukaryota > Metazoa > Arthropoda > Insecta > Diptera > Dolichopodidae > Condylostylus > Condylostylus longicornis. Next base: position 348,494 of record NW_026578052.1, on the reverse strand, counting down.
CCTTGCAGGCCTAATCGTTGCTAGCGTTGTCGGTGCATATCATGTGATTTGGGGAAACTCGGGCACGAATATGAAAAAGTCACTTCTAGAATTTATTTTGAGTACTAACATCACACCGTGCAAACGAGGCTCAGAACCCATTTTTATTACTAAAAATCGACTAGAGGTTATAAACATAACCATTGCCTCAAAAAATCTTGCTAATCCGATTACAATTTGGAAAGTATCTCGATAACATTCCTTTTCTAATCATCGTTATATAGAATTCGAATTGGTAGCTAACCAGAATGCTTCAAATAAATGGTTCGAAGAGTTAAATGCTCATTGGTTAAAATGCAGAAGTCTATTCAATATTCAACAGGGTGAATTTCGGAATGTTTTTTAAGTACGAAGGTCTCTTAGCTGTTGGAACTGATGCAGAGAGCTTTAAACCTCGTTTCTGACTGCGCTGCTGGCTGTAAGCTAATTATCAATCTGCAAAGACAGGACCAGTTATTTTCGGCAGGGGATATATGTAAGGTGCTAAGCATAACTCCGTCGAAGCTCAAGGCAACTTCGATCCTAGCGAGACAAACCTGACGAAAAGAAGATGGTGCCTATTTTTACACGGATGAATTCAAATTTGATGAAAAGGTAGGTGGATTAGTTAACTCTGAACAATTGAATGTTGAACACTTTTTCTGTTTGTCAAATCTCTGCATTCTCTTTCATGCAGAGGTGGTTGCGATTGAAGAGACCCTCTGCTGGTTTGGCAATAACTAGTTTGGTCACACATTTGCAATATCAATTGAAATTTTTTATGACATTTAGTATTTAGTTTTCAAACTGCAAATATTTTTAAAAATAGCAAGTATTTTTTCTTAAAGTACTTTGAGAAAAACACGAAAAATTAAATAAGAAAGAAATGTTGAATCTTAACATTTGCATTTCTAATTTATCTATATAAAGTTATTATCATTCTGTTATACGGTATGTTGAATATTATCCTTGAGAAAATGTACAAGAAAAACTTTTACCCATCGTTAGGGATTTCTTTTTTTCATTTCTATAAATTCTTCATTGCAAATCAAACATTATACTTGTAGGTTTATTTGTAAATTACAAAAAAAGCAAACCAAAAAATAAGGTGGTAGCTCATAACAAATAGAAAACTTTAATTTGTTTAGTTTAGATACATAAGGTTTCCACCATTTCTGTTCTTTTACCTGCATACCAATAAATTATATATTAAAAGTTCTGCTATAATTTCAACGAGCATATACAAATAGTTTGTTGCGGCGAGAAAACTTTATTTGTATATGTTTCCTTCTTATAAAACTAGGAAAAAAAGGAAAAAAGAAAAGTTTTGTCAATTTTCTCTAAACATCCTTATAATTTGAAGATAGGAAAAAAGAAAAAAATGAAGAGAGAAATGACTAACGGCACTCATTAACTTTCGCTTGAGACATAGATAATTTTCTTGATATTTTTAGTTGTTTCTATTCAGTTATTCAGTTGTTTATTATTCAGTTTATTTAGTTGTTTCCTTTCTGTTCAGTTGTTTATTAAGGAAAAAGTTAGAAAGGTTTTTTTTTTAAATTAGTTGATTCATGAATAATGTAACATTTAAAATAAAGGTGTGTCTTAACAAATGATTCTTGTATATCTTGCATTTGCATTATAATTAACTATACATTTATCATTGTATTTTCTATTTTTGTAGAATGCAACTGAATTATAGTTTATTTTTAAATACATAACTAGGTATTACACATATTTTCTATCAATTTCATTAATATTTCCAAATGACAAACTCCAAAATTCGTTTCACTTATGTTTTATTAAAATTTTTATTAAATTTTCCATCATCTATAACGATAACTTTCAAGCTATTTGTTCATCTATAACGATAACTTTCAAGCTATCTGTTCATCTATAACGATAACTTTCAAGCTATCTCTTCGTTTACCCATTCATGTATTAGCCTCTATATACAAAATTTCTAAACTGTACTAAAAATATATTTTGAATTTTTTCTTATACTTTCTTAATCAATTAAACCAAAATGAGATGGGATTATTTTTGGGATGGAGCCATATAGAACCCAAACTTACTTTCCACCTTACGTCAAGAAAACGCATAATTCTATGGCATAGAACGAATACTTTTAAAAAAGTTTTCTCTTAAAAATACCCGTTCATTTTACTTCATTTAATTTAAAAATTTTTCGCTTTGTCTTTTATTTACTTTAAAGACTAGTGCTTACCATAAGAAGTCTAGAAAGAAAAAATTTCAAAATTTTAGTGAAAGATTAAAATATGCTTTTAATAAATGACATTTCTTTTTGTGTATTCATTTGTGTACATGTATGTGCTTTTAAACAAAAAATGATAAACCTCTCAACGTCATAAGTTTCAAAACAGAAAAAAAAAAGAAAATTAGAAAAATTATTTTTAAGAGTACAGTCTAAGAACAGCAAAAATGAAAAATTAATGAAACTTTACTAAAGGACATAATTTGAGAGGAGAAAAAAAAAACTAAAAAAAAATTACAAATATAATGAATAAAGGGGGAAAAACAAAAAAAAAACAGTAATTTTTAGCTGGGAGGACTTTAATGAGTAAAACTTTTCAAACTTCCGGGCATTTTTTAAATGTACACCTATATAACAAGTTTACCAACAAGGCATTCTTTTGGCATTTTCAAATTCATACAAATACAAATATGTACATAATTTGTGTGTATACAAAGAAACCTAAACTAACAAATAAAACAAAAAATTATTTTATTTTCGGTGGAAATAAATGAGCATAAAAAAAATATTTAAAGTTTTCTGTTTGCTCCTCTTCCACTCTCCCTCGTTCTCTATATCTATCTCTCTTTTGCTCGTTATGTTAAAAGTTTTATCTAAAAAATAAAGTTTTAAATAGGGAGGCACTCATTTAAAATATGTGGAATTCACAGTTTCTATAATGTTATAAATTTCAAACTTAAGAATGAGGGTTTAATTAAAAATTTTATTGTAAATACAATAATTATTACGTTTCATATTGCTTTAGAGTTTTTTTTATACTATAAGAATCAAATACTTAATTAAACGCCTTTATTTTAAAATTGTTCTAGATGTATTCTATATATAAAAAACAGTATGAACAAAAAATCCATGAATGTTTGAAACTAAAAGAGATAGAGCGAATTTGTGTTATTTTTGGAATCACTTCTAATTTTCGGAATCCGGCGATACATGATACAAATCTCTGGGATAAATATTTTGAGAGTTATTTGAAAGAATCTTTAGAAAAACTTTAAACGGCGTTTTTTCGCTAAACTAGAAGAGATACAGTGACTCATATGTGATAAAATTTTGTGCAAACAATACTTTGAAAAATATTTTGGAAAACTTTCAACTTTAGCTATATAAGAAGAGGTTGATTGATTCCGAGTTCTTTTGGGATCAAGCATAATTGAGAGAGTGCGCAGTGGAATAGCAGTCAATAAAACTCTTTTTTCAACTAATATGTGTTTGATATACTCGGATATTTTCATTATCCTAGAACAGAATAATTTTTTTTAGAGTTTTAAATTTCGTGTCCGATTTTCATATTTTTTGTTTTCTATCTTGAGAATAGTAAATATTTTTGCTACCTCAACACGAATTGTTGAAAACTTTGTTCATAATAATTCTTCATGAATAAGTTAATTCCGGTTCAAAAGTGGTTGTATGACAAGATGTTCAATAAACTGTTTTAGAGGAGAATTTCAAAAAACACATACTACATAAAAAAATGGTATCAACATATTTAAAAAAGGTTTAAAATCGGGTCCGTAAATAATCAAATCAAGGCCCTAGTAAATATTACATCAAAATAAAATAATTAATTTTTGAAATTTTAAATCTTTTGATCATTGCTAGAAAAAGAAAATTGTAAAAAATCTTAACAAAACAAGAAAACCTGACATGGTTTTCTTGTTTTTGATATAGATTTCCTTCAAAATAATTAATATTGGTTCGGAAAAGAATCCGTGTCGTATATATTAAATTTTTTTGATCCTTTTGTGATGTGGTGGTGACATAACCTTAATCAATACAAACATAGATCTTATATTTCATTTCCCAATATTTCACATTCACTTCAGCTTACTTAATTGATTAAGTTTCCATAATATATTCGTATGGCCTTAAACAAAAAATATACAATACGATTTCAATTATAAACAACACATAAGCGATTTATTTAAAACAAATTTTTTGCTCAATTTCCTTTTATTAAGTGAAATATTGTTGTTATAACACAAGAAAAATTAAAATTGGTCCAGCTTACTGGAAATAGTCTAGGAAAAACTCAAATGTAGTATACAATAATAAGAAAACAAATTTAATTTTCATAAAAATCTCCTTGGAAATATTCAATACGTGTTAATATAAAAAAATCAAATGAGTAAGTACTTTAATTTCTTTTATATGCCATTAACTTTCTTCCTCTTATTGACTTGCAACCCATAATATGATATGGGATTAAATGAAAAATAAGCACAAAAAACAATAGCAGAGATAGTGAATAAAATCAAGGAAATCAAAATAAATTACACAAAGTTAATTTACGGGAAATTGTTGTCGAGTTGTGTCCGTTTTCAAAAAAAAAGAAAAAAACAAAAACTAAAACACTACAATAACCAATCATACGCTACAAGTTTGTATGTACATTATGACTATCAACTTTAATATGCATATGTACTTATTTAGACCACATATATATATACCCAAGTGCGTGAATGAGGAACAGAAACCTATTGAACAATTATGGAAATCTTTAAACTTCACAAGGGATTTTGTATTTTGAAAACGGGGCTTAGTAAGTGGAGAACAATTTTTGCGTTCTATTAAATAAAAAGCACGAATATTTAATCAAATAACTTGCAATCGACCTTAACTGAAAATATAAATTTTCTTTTTACAATTTTGATAAAAAATGATGAACAAACAAACTAGTTTTCTGAGAACAACACTTCTAAAGACGAGTACAAATCCGTTCGAATTTGTAAGATTTATAAGAAAGATTCGAGAATTATATGAATATTAATAAATCTTTGGTGGACGTAGTTTTTATTTTTCCATTTATATGAATATGGAACTTTTAGAATGAAATGAATTAGAAATTTTAGTGCGAATTGCTTAAAAGTAAACTTTTCGAATTTCCAGTTAAAAATTTGTCATTTCGTTATGTATTTAGCTGAAATTATAGTAAACAGTAGCTATCACAGTAGTAAATTATTATATTACAATTCCTAAGCATTAACCTTAATTTAAATTTGATGTAAATATCACAGATATTAAAACTTTAATAACCTCACTCTGTAACGCAAGATTTTAGTTAAATTTTATTTATAATCATGAATCTCATTTCCTGTCGATTTTTTTCTTTCTTTCCAAATAGCTATTTTATTTTTCGTTTCATGTTTTTTCTATATTTTTATGTTTTCCTCTATAAAAACGGATAAAAAATAATCATTATTTTTCTCATTACCGTTAAATGTGAACCTTTTCCTTTACCAGTTTTATCATATAGATAGATTATTTAACATGATATACTAGCGAATTTTATATTATACATATATGTTGTACAATATGTACGAACATATTTATATTTGTGCCCACTTTGATTTACAGCGATCTTTTATATATAGACATATTATGTATATACAGAAAGTCCGTAATCTCTAAATTAAAATCCTTCAAGAACAAAAAAAAAAAATTCAAAGCTTACTGTCCATTATCGTGAGCACGTATTAACATTATACTGAATTATGCTGAAGTAAAATTAAACTAGTTAGTCAATATGTAATGTTTACTTTGGACAAGTATGATCTTAAAGTATGAAGTATTCAATAATAGTAGAGATACTCTTCTTTTTAGAAAACAGTAAATTCGAAAAGTAAACAAAATTCAACGAAATAAATAAATGAAAAAATATAAACAATGTTTAAGTTTTTGAATAGTAAATTATTGTTCAACTTAAATTCAAGCAACTGGTCAGAAAATATGGTGTGTATCTATGTAAATGTTCATCTTATTTCACTTGAAATATTCTTTTATCTACCAAACAATGTAATTATTTCATGATGATCATTCATCTGTATCAATACTTAATATTATATACAAAATGTATTAAAAAAGGAAGAACAAGTAGAAAATTAGTACAATGTAGAAACAGAGGAGATGTAATTGTTCTGCTATGCGTAACTCGAGAACTGGACTTATGAACGTTGAGATATAAAATCTTCATGAACAGTAGCAATCGTCTAAAAAATTTTATTTAAATCTGACTATGTAATTATTTAATTACATGTTCTAATCAGCAAATCTTAAAAATTTTCATCTCCATATTGTAATTTTACTAGAAACCCATTTTTTCTTAGGCCAACGCTCAAGGTCTCATCCGAGCTTCAAATGTATGAACAATTAAAATTTTAAAGTTAATAAAATTACAAGTGCATTTAACTACAATAACCTTACTGTAATTGTAGCATACAATGTTATGCTACAATTACAGCTGCGTTAAAAAAACAAAAACCTGTTATGAAGAACAATCACAAGCTAAACTAACAAACTTCAAAAACAACCTTAAATTGAAAATATCAATTTTTATTATAATTAGAGGATTGCAATTCTTCGGTGTAAAATGCTTTAAAAATATTCGAGTGGGTGTAATTACAATTACTAACAACAATCATTTTGTTCTCAAAGTAACAACTATAATACTGTAAGAAATAATTTCCTCTTCTATATATTTACACTTTTGAACACGTTTTCATCAGGAAATCAAGAACGTAAATCACTGTTTGTCCTAGTTGAAAAGTAAGAGTTGTAATCATTGATACTTTCAATTCTTTTTTCCCATTTTTTTTTTCTTTTATTTTTATAGTATCCTTTGAACAAACAATAAAATTCTTATAGTATAAAATTAAATGAATCTTTTATTAAATGAACAACAGTAAAAATTTATTTTTCCGATATCAACGTGGAGTATTTGAAAAATTAGTTATTTTTTTTGAATTCCATGTAAAATGAGAATTGAAATATATGTACCTAGCCTTTCATTATGTGTATCATTCCACCATTGACCTAGTGTGAACAAAGAGGGAAAATATCGTTTAGCTTTCAAATGAGTTTGATGCTTTTTTAAAAGAAAAAATTCCAAAAACCAGTTAACAAAAATAAGCATTTTAAGAGAATTTTTTCAAGATGCTCTTAAAATTTATGCTTATTCTTATCGAATGATTTATTGACCATCGTTCTGTAAAAGTAAATAATGTTTTGAAATTCAAAAATTGTTACGACTGAGCTGAATTTAAAATATTTTCTGATCATCTGCTAAATTTCGATGTGCTGTCTCTCAAAATTTCCGCAATGAGAGCTTTTTCTGCTGAATGGGTTTTACCCATATTTTTCAAATGAAATATTTTTGAGAATTTCTGAAGGTTTTATATTTTATCCGCATCAAACTACGGTCGGATGATTAATCTTCGGTGTTCTGCTAATTTTAATGTTGTCTCGAATTCTATATCTCATGTGAGTTTGGTCCTCACTGAGTTCTCTAATTCTGATAGTTTTGTTAATCCGTCTTCCTTTTCCTTTCATATTAGTGATTTAGTTTTGAATGTTTGTTGGTTTTATTATATTGCTTTTCCGGTTTTAAATATCATGGGTGAAAATATGCCTAGCAATTATTGTTTTACCATAAACCGAGCATTCCTGTTCTTAAAATATTCAAGCAATTAATATTTAATTTTTAACAACTTGACCATTTACTAAACTTTTATCATTTTGTAATTTATAAAAATGTGTAACTAAAAGAAAAAGACCTCACTGCATAAAATATTCTAAATAAAAAACTCTTCAAATTAAAGTTTTGCAATTATTAAAATTGCTTGCATTTTGCAAATACTAAAAATTATAAAAAACTAGACAAACTATTTCAAATTAACAAAAAATGCAAAAAAAAAAACCCCACCCAATTAACAAAAATTTCATTTTATTAAAAAAGTTTACACGAATAAAAAAAAAACAAAGTAGGTACATTCAACAACTAGCGTAAAAAAATGCACGCTATGCATTTATATACAAATTATGTATTTTGTGGAAGTCCTTATTTACTTTGGACAAAAAATATCAAATCTAAATTATATTTTATGTAAATTTTTTAGCAATTATCTTTCAACATAAATTCTATTATGAGAACAAGAAATAAAGCAAAAAAAAAGTTAAGTCAAATTTTGTTCTAAAGTAAAAAAAAAATTTTATTCTATACACACTACTGAAGGTCCTCATATACATATACATCTACTCATATACATATAAACATCTACTAAATTAAGATAAACAAGAAAAAAAAATTTATAAATTTAAAAATTATTAAAAAAGTTTCAATTTCAAGGTTGGTAAACTTAACAATCTTAAACTTTTACAATTTTCGTTTTACTTCAACTTTTTTTCTTGCTATTGAATTAGTTTAATGTTTTAATAGGGTAAATTTTCCAAGGTTAAGTTTTTGTTTTCTCTTTTATAAATAAATGCACATACATATGTATTTTAATTAAGTTGCATTTAAAACGTAAATTAACGATGATGTCATTAGGAAATCCAAAATTAAAATTAAAATATAATTAACTTCGCACGCACTTTTCGGTGTAGAAAATTTTAAAAAATAATGAATGAATAAATTTCAGAAAAATAAAAAACTAGGCTACGGTAATGCCATAGAGCCATTTTGACTGAACACTTTGTAAAATTTGAGATAATTTTTGGGAAATTTTCAAATGCAGTGTCTCGCTAAAGCAAAAAAGAAAAGGACATTTTCAATGTAATTTTTGAAAATTTACACGACCTAACCAACGACCAGTGTCCCATGTAGATTGTCTTCAGGAAGGCAATGTACTCCCGACACATTCCCAGGAATCAATCCGATATCCCAAGTTTGTATTTTGACAACATTTTTTCTAGCAACCCCCTCCGCCGAGAATTTCCATTGCTACATCTCAGGCAAACATAGGGCCAGATACGCAACCTAGCATTTGATCGCTGTTGAGACATTACTAGCCACAACAGGGAGACGATATCCAACAAACTACCGACATCAGCACAACAAACTTAGAAACCAAACATTATTGGAAATTCTCTCTCCATATATATAGGGGCCACCAGAGTATACTACTTGTATCGAATGCGATACTTCACGAGCCGAACAACCTCATGTAGTGCGGTGTCGATGTGTATACCCACCCGATACGTGTTCTGTGCTTTTTTTCCAAAGCTAAGTAGATTCCAATCGGTTTAAAATCCTTCGGGCTTTTATAACCACTTCTTACTAGTTTTGGGATGGAGATCATCGTTGCGCGTCTCCATGACCTGGGTACGTGACACAGTTAGAGCTGGTTTATCCAATGTTTTGTAGCATTGCCGGACCTATACCATCCGTTCAAGCCGTCGGTCCTGGAACCAAGTCGACATCGCCTGGGAGGTGCGTGTCCACCAAAAAGTTTAAAATCTCCATGGACGTCTCGGCTCATGCCCCGTCGAAATCTTTAGAAAAGAAGGATTAGAGTGCCTGTTAGATAGTAATTTGCTAAGTTTGACACAGTCTCTGGTTTAACCCTGACTTTTCGCTTAGTGGAGCTTTATTTTATATTTTTTGAGGCACTTCTTGTAGAATGCACTTCTTATGAAGTTTAGATTCAAAACTATCTACTTACTTACCTTGATATATAAGTTTTTAAACTTATAGTGGCATAAAAATTGGATTGTATTACTTATTATTAACGTCATTATTTCTCTAGAAATCAGATTAACGGACAGACAGCGTGTAATTAATAAGCATTTTTTTTTTTGCAATTTTTTAAAAACATGGCAAATTTTGAGAAGTTTTAAAAATTACCAACCGCTAAAGCGAATGGCTTCCGAATTAAAAGAAACATAATTCCTTACTTTAATCTCTAAAATATCAATGAACTTACTTTTATACACACATGCAATATGTTAAACATGAATGTGTGTATTATGTTGAAATTTTTTAAAAAGAAAATGTACATTTCCAGAATAAACTATAAAATAAATTCTTTTGAAAAAAAATGTTATTATTCTTTGTATGTAAATAATAATTTTATTACAAAGGATATTTTGGTTTCATGCATTCCGCATGGTGGATGATGATATTCTTTTGTAGAAATGTTATTCTTCTTCGTTTTCTTCTTCTTTGCAAATTTTTTAAAGCAAAAATATTTATAAAAGAATTTTTTCATTTAATTTAATAAAAAAATAGCCAAAGGGATGTAAAAAAGCAAATGGAAAACGTTTAACATGTGTGCAAAGAAAAAAATGGGAAAAAACTTGAAGTCAAGATTTTGATAGCAAAGTAAAATTAAAGGAGCAGGGAGTATGCGATATAAAAATAGATATTTTTTTAAATAAATAGTAATTCACTTAAAAAGGTTAACTATTATGAACAGATAAAAAAAGCAGGAAAATTAGAAGAAAAAAAAAATAGAAAAATCGTCGTACAAGATTTTATAGTTTGCATTTATATTCAATGAAATATTTTGAATTGGTACATCTTTGGGCGAAACTTGATAGTTTAATAGCAGAGTAAGCAACTGCGAGAAGCCCACGCAATAGGAAAATAACAAGGCCCAGTCTCAAAAACCGCGCCAAAGACAGGTTCTCTACCACATCAGAGACGATCGGCACAAAGAACATGTCTTCGTATCCTCCATCTCCGGCATATCCTGATATTCCGACAGACATCCGCCAGGGATGATACGCAATTATTCCATTATACTTCTTTATTCATAATAAAAAAAACAAAGTTCAAGAGTCCAAACAAAATTTTTAGTTTTATTTCTCATATAATTACAATTTTCTTCGTTTGAATTAAAAATAAATTTCACTATTCTCTGATTAAATATAATATTAGTGTTGATTAATAAAAACGTAAACGTACTTTGGACTGGACTTCTGTCATCTGTTCATTCTTAAACTTTCTTCTAAGCATTCTTAAGCCACTTAAATTTTTCAAACTAAAGCAACATTTTACAAACAACAGTGTTTCAAAAAAGCAAAAAACTTAAACAAACTGAATGTAATACAATATAAAATATCCTTGAACTAAAAATTATAGAAAATCGCAAAGGATATTTGTGAAATCTAAAAAAAACTTATATAAATTGTTAAAAATTTTCTTTTTTTTTTCGATTAATTCACTTTGCCAAAGAGTTCATTAAAAACAGGAAAAAGAAGAACGAATTTTCTGTCAGTGTAATAAAGAAATATGTTTCATAAATTTAGAACAACAATTGTTGCAATATTTTGAAGCGAATAAAATTGCTGTCAGCTAAAATAAAGAATTGAAATTTTCCTTTTTTTTTTCCGATATTTTCCTGTTTTTTTTGTCTTCCGTATGTCAACATGGGACTATGATATTTCCTTAACATTTCTGCTGTTTCATTTTTAAATGTAATCTACTCTTACTATATAATATATGTATGTATATAAAGCATGTGCGAAAATAATATTCAATCATAATTTTTTTTGTTTGTATGAAAAAATATTTTGAGCGAAATAAAAATGAATTTTATTTTTTCCAATATATCATTGTGTAACACCACAAAAGTTGAATTTTTTAATGGTTGAAAATGAAAAAAAAAAATTGTAATGAAAGTGGGTTATAAATTTTTTCCTTTTTTCTATAATTTTTGAGCATTTTCGCCTTTTCCTTTTAAAGGACTTTAAAAAGGACGTTAGAAAACTTTAATTTAATCCCAAAGCCTTTGTCATATTTTGGAGTTTTTTTTGGTGGAAGTTCGCAATAAGCGATCTACACTAGCGTTTTCCTTTGATAACGCTTTCGGCATTAAGGTTAGATTACAAAATAAAGAAAAAGTTATAAACATAATTTTCTTTCTCACAAAAGGCACATTTTTTTTTGATATTTTCGCCTCAATTATTGAATGGGATACAAGTGTTAAAATTTAATTTTCATTTGTATTTTTCGAAATTCATTGTAAAAATGCAAATACAACGTATGTTTCTTATATAAACTCGAAAAAACTAGATTAACTGGATAGAATAATATTTGGATTTAATTTTGTATCCTATCAAAATTTTCTACTACGAGTATCAAAGCTATGAATCTGCAAATTTAGATATACAATTTGGTAAGACAATTACCATACCCTATGTTCTATAATTTCCATAATATTAATCATCGCGTGCACTATAAAGGTGGTGCACCTATGCACATTCGAGAATTGGAGATGCATATAATATCATCAGTTGATTATTAATATTTATTATGGTTTCTAAAGAAAAATTATACGTTTATCTATTCACTTTTTACAGCACAGCTTTTAAATTTATTGCCTTCAATATATGGGTAGTATTAAAATTTCTACTCTCTATACCAACATATTAATAATACTTTCATGAATTTTGCTAAATAATTCCGAAAAGAATTTAAATATTTTATTCCTGATCACATATTATACGTCTTTATCTAATTTATAAAGACTAAAAATCCAGGTATATTTTATAGATTTGATCCATTGAAAATCCATTATTTAAGCCTAAATTTTGAATATAATTTTTTTTTTGTTTTATTTTTTAAATTTGCATATATATAGGGGTTAAAAAGCTTATATAAGTCTTATCAAATAAAAAATATAATTTTTTTTGTATTTTGTTATCTTTACTTGTGAATAAGAATAAAATATCTATGAGAAATTATGCAAATCGATTGCGTTTAAGGGGTAGATTACAAAAATTTTTTATAGGAAGTTTTCTCTATTTGAAGTTTTTAGGAGGGAGGAAATTATTTTAAATACAGCTATGAATTCTATTACTAGTTTTGCAAAATGAAGAATTAATCGAATAATAATAAAGGTCACTTGTGTCATTTTCTCTAATTTTAATCGTTAATTCATTTAATTTACAAGAACATTTATTTAATTACGTTTCTCGTAATCACCTCAAAAAATTTTAATTGAATGTTGAAAATTAAAATGCAATATTTCTGAGAATACCTCAAGAAGCTGGGCATAAAATACGATTGTCAATGCAGATTCTACAGAGAGGTAAAGAAAACTTCAATACGCTGTCTGAGAGTTCGCTTAGTTCTAATCCCCAAGAGAAGAAAAACGCTGGGTCTCATACTCACTAAGGCTGGAATTCGATTCTCATAAATCATTATAAATCGATGAGACAGGAAATGAGGAGATCGTAGGGCTTTGTCACCCCAATACACAATTTATAATTTAGGCCAATATGATCCGTTGCGCTACCGTTGAATCTTTCCTGAGAGTGTTTTTCCAAAAATTTTTAAATGGTTCTCAAGCAACATACAGAGCGTGCCGATGTGCTAGCAAGGGGTTGGAACAATACACTCTTTATGAGACCGAAACTTGGCCGCAGGGGATTCGGAACTCAAGAAGGAGCTGATCTCATAGAGCATTTGCAGTTCTGCGAGGAAATGGAAGAGACTTCGAAGGGAATTCCAGAGGTCAATTCCAACAAGATATTCCAATTTATTAGAAGAATAAGTTTCCAACGCGTGTTTAAAGCGTGACAGGTGGGAAGAGATCGCAATAGATCCGCAATACCCCATGTCTAATCTTATCTAATCTATCAAGCATTATCATTAATGAAAGTTCATATTACAAACAACAAAAGACGGTTCTTGAAGTGGCAAACAATTGTAAACCATAAAGTGCCTATGTAACCCAAATTTATTTTTTATTTGTAAACGATCCTTCATTTTTAAATATGTTTTCCTCTATCATAATAAACCATAATATGGAAAAATTTTTATTCAAATACACCTATATATTTTTTACGATTTTTCTTTTTTTTTTTGTTTTTGTATTCATATTTGCATTTTCATCTATACCTATATACCACATAATTTTCATCTTCAAATCAAATGTATTTTTCGATATTCAAAAATCCTTTTTGTATTTTATTACATCGTATTATTATCCATGGTGTACTTATGTATCTCTTCTCTATTATTATTGTTAAATTTTTTTGTATAGTAGAATCCCTTTACAAATGTAAAAGTCAATATAAGTGAAATGATAAAAAGACAAAAAACACAAAGACACAAAGTCAAAGACAAGGATCACTTTTAACAACAAAAACAAAAATATATTTATTACTGTGTATAGCACAATCATACCCACCTGTTTTGTTTATAATACTTAAAGTGTACATGTATACGCATTCAAATATACAAAGTATAAATTTCATGTCGTTAAAATGTCCTTTTTTTTGTTTGGTTTTTTTTGTTCTTCTCTCATTCATAGTATTATCATTTTTATTCTTTCAATATTATCCTTTCTTTTTAAAAACGATTACCTTACGTCAGCATTAAATCGGAAACGTACATTTTTTATTTCATTCTATTTCTTTTTTGCCTTGTCCTTTTCTTATTTGCAAAATAAGAAGAAAAAGTGCGGGTTACAAAATAAGGAGCATTTTTTATTTATATATCATATTGTGATTACATACATACTTTTTATTTTATACCTACTTACTTACGTTATATTTGTGATTACATTGATTTTTCTTTTTTCCTTGTTTTCTTTGTAGATTATAAAATGTGAGATATCAGAAAAACAAAAAAATTTATTTAGTATTGGCATATTGGATCAAGTATATAGAAGGCGAAGATATAGAAGAATTTTGAAATAAATTATGAATTTGAAAGTAAGCCTTCATGTCTTTGAAAGAGTACCTACTTATTTTGTTTTGAATAAAAGAGGACGACGTGCGTAAAGTTAATCAATTTAATTGCAAAAAGAAAAATTTTTAAATTTTAGTCAGGTTAATAAATTCGTATTAATATTTTGTGCCTACTCATATATACTTTAATTCTTGGAAAGAATTTTGAAGGATTTTATTTTACTAATAATTAAAAATTTATGACGTAAGTCGGGCTTTTCCTTTAGTCAGAAATTAATTTTTTTTTTTTCAGTTCATTTGGTCACCTATACCCCATTAAAACGTGAGCATATTGATAATTGAAATTAATGATGATTGATAAATTCTGGACGTCAATATGAGAAATTTGATCTTATAGGTGAGTATAAAACTTTTTTTGTAAAATTTCTATTTTTAAATTTTTTATATGATGTAGGTTTTAGTTTAATTGGATTTTCACTATTTAGCCCAGCTCCAATTTCAGTCTGCCTATCAATCGGTAAATTTATGTGAAAACATTTTTAAGCCCTTTCATACAGGAAGTTACAATTTGAGAATACAAGTAAATGATTTTCCTTATTATTTTATTTCCTACTTAAATTTGTAAAATTTGTTGTTTTAGCAACTCTATTCTATTTCATGTTAGCCTAAAATTATGCAACAAAATGATTTCACTTTAAGCCTAAAAATATGCAATAAAATTCTATATTCATCATATTAATAAAAATAATGTAAATGATTTTTTTTTTGATTTTTAAAAAGAAAATCTTAAATGATTTAATAGAAGTACGCCGCTTACAATTAATCATTCATTTATCCTGAATTTTTTCATTATCCAATTTTAAGTGTTAGAAATATATAATGTTATGGTTGCGACATATTTTCTAACGTACATTTTTAAATACCATTATTCAAGCACTGCAATATTCTAGAGAATTCCTATATTACAATGCATTTGTAGGCTGTACCGGAAAACAGCTACATATTTGCTAGTAAATCCTTATTATTCTCTTATAACACTCATTAATTCTTAAATAGTATTCACGTACAACTTGTAAATTCCTCAATCACCTCAAATATAATAAAAATCAATCTCAAGCATATTCAAAAGAATTAAAAATTAAGCTACATACAAAAATCATAATCCAAATAATATTGATTAAATCTAAATTCTCAACAATATACTTAAGGATTTAGTGTTCTTAATCTTCAGATTATTGTTAACATATTATAGTTTCTATAATCATATTTTTATTTTGTTTATCTATAAGAACATCCTTTAGTGTTGTAGCATAAAGAAAACAAAATTCTTTGTAAGATTTTCGCAGGTTTTACAAAAAAAAAAAACTATAAACAAAATAACAACTAACTTGCATTTGTATGAATGTATGTTCCGTAGATTTGTTCAATAATGCGTATGCATGAATGTTATACTGTGTCAGAGCCAATTTTTTTTTGAAAAAAGTTTTCACCTTATTCTTATATAGCTAGTACAAAAATACAATTCAAATATTTTGTTGCTTCTTATTGTTTTTTTTTCTTCCTTTTCGTTTTTTAACCATATTTTCTTGTAATTTCTATTTTTTTTTATTCCTTTAAAAACAGAAGGCTTAACTAATAGGATATATTATTTGCTTTGAACCGAATAATCATCTATATACATACGTAAAATTCATACAAACACTCATACATTCCCGGGGTTTTTGTATGAATATGAAAAGAAAGGATATTATTATTTTTGAAGAAAATTTTTTCCGTATTTAAACTCTAAGAAAAGTATTATAGCTACCATGCACTATGACAATATAAGAATATCATGTATAAAATATTAGAAACAACAGAACGGATTCTATATTATAAAGGACAATACAAATTTAATACTAAAATAACAACTAGAAGAAAAACAACAAGAAAAATTCAAAAACATAATTTTTTTTTTTTTTGCCTTTTCTATTTTACTCTTTATATGTGTTTAGGATTTCCGAGGACAATTTGTATACATTTTCTGTGTGCTTTCAAGTTTGCTGATTTCTAAAATGAAAAAAACAAAATTGTAGAGAAAAGAAAAATTCGTTATCCTTAAAAGGCAAATTTTTTCTTGTTTTTCCACAAAGTTTTTTGTTTTGTATTTGCTTTGCTTTTTTTTTTTTGTTTTTTGTCATTCCATGTGTTACTTTTGTAGTATTTAAGGAATAAAAAGTGTTTAGAGGCGACAATGAAGAGTGTACGAGATTTATTGCACTGTTAGGCATTTTTTAAAGGATGTTTGTAAATCGGTACAAATAACTAGAAAATAAAAATAAGAAAAAGAAAAAAATTAAATGAAAATCGTAAAGGTTTAGACATTATTTTTTCCTTTTTTTTTTTTCTTCAACTTTTTGGTTTTGCTTTTCTTTTGTGTTTAATATATACGTTTTAAGGATTCGTAATCCTTATAGTGTGTAATATCTACATGTTTGTATTTGGATGTATATTTATATGAAATTGTTTGTGAATTTAGAAAATGTGTGTGTTAAAGGATTCGAAAGGATTTTTTTTTTGTTTTTCATATTTTCATTTTATTCTTATGTTTTTATTGACTTCCGAATATGTCATCCTTATATGTGAGTATTAGTAAAAATTTATAAAAATTTGTAAACTTAACCTACTTACATACGAGTACATACACACACTCGCATATATAATAAATGTATGAAAAGTTTTTGGTTTATTATAGGTAAAAGTATTAAAGGCTAAGGATAAAGATAATAGTAAGCTATTATAGTGATAAAAAGGATCTTAAAATGAAATTGACTTCTGGCTATATTTTTATTGGTATTATAGTATTTTTTTTTTATTATTTAGAAAAAGAATGTAGATTTGAAAACATATTTGTGTTCATATATGGTAGTCATAGAGTCATTCAACAGAATGTTATTAAAATTTTTCATTTAATCTTTTTTTGGTCTTACTAAATGAAAATGGAAAGTAAAAAAATTAGTTTGATTAATTCTAATTTTTATCTTTTATTTTAGATATTTTATTCAGAATAGAGTAAATTTTAATCAGAGTCGGGTAAATTTTAAACAGATTACCATATAATTTCATGTGCCCGTTTATTATTGAGGCCAACTTTGCCAGCGGAAAGAACTACATGACTGAAATTCAGTATTTCGGCTTATATTTTCAAGATATGTTGACTTGAGCTCCATGCCAATTTTTCAAAATATCAAACCCTTAGAAGCACATTCAGCAAATATGACCGTATTTTTATTGCCGTCAAAAATATTTTCAAATACTCTACCATTTTTTTTTCAGAGATATGTTCAAAATTCTGTCCTCTAACAATGTCAACCCTAGCAAAAAATTTAGAATGTCTTTTACTTTGAAAAAAGCACATATTTCAAGAAAACACATTTATTTAGAATAAACAGCTACGAGTAATTTAATTTGGGGAAGGTTAACATTAAGTTTTGTGGTTTTTAATATGTTCCTGAAAAATTTTTTAATAGAAAGGTAATAAAAAATGCGTATATAATTTATTTGGTAACAAATTACAATATCGTTTCACCTAACACCTTGTGAAATTTTTATGACTGAGTAATAGTTCCGTAGATTATTTTCCTTAAAGAATTTAGAATACCATTTAGTCCTCATAAAACAAAACTTTTGAACTTATTTAAAGTCTTAACTTTATACAAGCTATAAAGGAGAACTAACCGGTTGAGAACTCGGGACATTTTATTCATGAAAGATCATGCGATTTAGAAATTTTGCGATATTTTTGCTTCCCAATCTGTTTGAATTCGAAAATAATTCTAAATTAGGTTATACTGCTTGAGAACTCGTTACATTGTAATAGTATAAGATTTTAAAAGGAAAGGATTAAGAAAAATAAAACAGATTATTATAAAATTTCATACTTACATACATATTTTATGTTTCATATAGGAAAATATAGATGTAATTATGTTTTTTTTTTGTTACAAAGTCTATTGTGAAAAAAGCATCTTTTTATTTTCTTCCTTTCTTGGTTTTATTTCTGCCCATATGCATGGATTTATTATTATAATGATGACTAAGTTAAATTTGTAGGAGGTTAACTTGTTTTTTTTGTTGTTATAATGGTTGATTGCTTGAATGGTTTTATATGACAAATCATGGAAAATTTGTTAGGTGGAAGATTGGAATTTTTTTATGATTTTTTCCTGAGATTTTATAAATGTGTAGCATATTTTGTTTTATTAAAGAATATTTGAATTATGAGATTTATTCAACTATTTCAGAGACAACAAAAAATAAATTGTGTTATTACATTTTTTAGAAAGGGAAATATCATACCACAACCACACCAATAAATATTTCAATTGAAATATGAATTTTTATTTTTTAAAGAATTAAATTGGTTTAAAATGAATATTTTGAAGATATCGAAATGAATTGAAATTGTAAAGACCGTAATTTATTGTATTTCATGTAGAACATATAAATTCAAAACTGAATTTTGATCAGAATCTAGATTGAAGCAGGTGTACGTAGATAATGAAATCGCAGAAAATTCTATTTGCCAAATTGAATACGGACAACTACAGTAATCGGATATCTAAAGTTCCGGTTCTACAAATTTTTTGTGCTCAAAAATTTTAAAAACTTTATTTTTCGAGGACATTTTCCATAGAGATTTCATCGACAAAAATGTTAAACAAAAATTTCTTGTAGTAATTCTGAAGCAAGACTTCAATGAAAACTCAATTTTGTCTTAAATTTGTAAAAAGGTTTATCAAAATTTCTGCAAGAACTGCTTTCCGAGTCGAAGAACTTAAATGTTAATAATATTAAAGAAAATTACGGGACATGCTCGATTTATACAAAAGACATGAGTTTTATAGTAGATCAGCTGAGATGTGCCTGTAATACCTATTTTATCTATCGGATAAATCATTCAAATTCATTCTTCTAAAACAATGGCGTAATTGAGAATGAAAAGCCTTAAAAATGAACGTAAAAACTAAACTGTAAACATGCTTTGCGTGCTACAATTTTCTCATTTGATTTTTTTTTTAATTCTACCTTTCTAATTAATTATACTTTAATTCCCTTATAATTTTATCAAATCATAATATTATTTTCAATTCATTCTTATAATAAAATTTATCATTCGTTTTTGTATTATAAAATCAAAATAATTATACCATTTGGAATTGATCAACCACATAAAAACTAAAAATCCACATTAAATGCAAATCCTTTTTTTTAATACCATATCAATTCAAATGGGTATATAAATGGTTATACACTAAAAAATCTCATTCATTCTGATCTTCCCAAAAACTAAAAAAAAAAACCAGAAGTGGCCTAAGAAAAAATAAAAATTTCTTTAACCTTAATTAAAGAGAAATATGGCTACATGTCACAAATAAAATGCGTTTACGTCATGGTCTCGAGAATGAATTCAAAAAGGTGGAAAACTATAAATTCAATTTTTTATTTTTTTATTTTTATTTTTCTATTTCCGTAATATTCATTTCCTTTTTAATATATTTACATGAATCTAGGTTAGTTACCTTTTTAAATTTATATATTCATCTTTTATAAAATAGCTATACAAAGTCTCTAGTGAAAATTTTTACAATAAGAAAATTAAAAATAATTTTCGGTTTTATTGATTCTTACAAGCATGCTATTTACAAAGCAAAAATTATAATAAGAAAGTCCAATAGTTGTCCAATGACGTGCTTTTAAAATTTATCTGTATAATCGTAAATTTTAAATAGTACAATATAATTTGAATAGTGCTAGGTTTAAACCTAATCTATATTACCATATGGAATAAATAGTTTTGTAATATCGTCGGGGTTTGAGAGATGGAATGCGTAATATAATCGATAACCAACATCTGGTTCTACTTTCTCGTACTAACCCCTGATGGAGTAGATAGGTCAGTTAACAAACACAGCAGACAGCTTTCCGATGACTAATTCAGATTGGAAATAGGGCAAGCTAAACAACGTCTATCTTAGTATGAGCGGCTCCGAACAGCGTCTGTTCTGTAAAAGAGCGGCTGAAATAAGAAGATGAAAAACTACCGGAAACGATTCAGAAGGTAACGGGAAACCACTGAAGTACAAATTCCCTAGAAAGAAACAATGAAAGAAGAAAACAAACAAACAAATTTATCTAAATATCGAAATACAAACAGTCTTTATGAAATAGGAAAATTACTAAACGCAACACAAGAAATGTAAAGTTTGAATATTGATATACTCGACTTTACCGAAACTTGACTACCAGGCGTAGACGATTTTTTTATCGACGGTTCTCCTTACTATGTAGAAGATAAGAAAAATATTCGAAGTATTATCAATCTTTATTGGTATCAAACTGCAACAATTCAGCTGAAAGAAGGGCATACTAATGAAGTGAAAATTTTTAGAGGCGTATGGCGAGGGTGTATACAATCGCATTAAAAGAAGAAGTAGTAATATCAACATTACTTACACAAACAGCGACATGTTTAGCTACTATTTACTTTTCTATAAATTGTTGATGAAATTTTTTATAAATTGGACGGTGAGAACGTAATACCAATAATGTTCACTTGTTCTGAAAAATTGCCAAATCATGCCCAAGGTGTTCAATAAACGAATACTTTCATTAGTAGTGAATACTTTTTAATATCGTTACAAATATCTGCCTCTAATGAATTTTTTATCATTTCTAAAAAAAAAATTTTTTTATACAAGTAAATTCAATTGTGGTCCATTTATTGGTTCTTAAAATGTTTCCAAAAATTGCCCTTTGTTTCAAGAATATTGTAAATTTCTTTTTTTTTTGCTCTTCATACAATATCAAACCTAAAACTCATAAATCCAATTCAAATGGGGCCCATACATATTAATACCGCATAATAAATTTTTTATCCTTTTTACTAAATACCTGTATACCATAAAATTTTTTAAAGAATACCTAGGCTTATATTTGATTAGATTGTTGTTATTTGGCCTTTTTTGTTTTTGTGCTTTACCATTTTTTTTGTATGTATATGATAGTTTTTTAATTTATCCAAAGATAATGTTCACTTAAAAGATTACTAGTAAAATACCCAGAATGTACACCTGCCTAAATAACATGTAGAATAATATTGTGTACAGGTATAAAATTAAAACAAAAAACGTGTTATTCTAACTTTTTATACCTACAAAACAAATAAATTTTATTTTGAATATCCCTGTAATTTCAAATTCGGTTTCTATATTGAATATAGAAAAAGAAAAATCGAGGATTAGATCTTCACTTTTATATTTAATTATACTTAAATATAAAGGGCTATAATTTTTATTTTAATGTAATAATAAAGAATTTATTAGATTTTAATACAAAATATTTCATTAAATGATTTTAACTCACATAAAGTATAATTTATATGAACTAAAGGTAGGGTAATTAATCTTACCCAATATCAATTTTTTTAAGAAAAAAAAAAGAAATTATTTTAATTTATAAAGAAACTTCCATTATCATTAAATTCGTTGGGTTTTTATAGATGATCGTACAATAAATCAAAGTAAATTGCAAAACCATAATGACTTAATTATTGGAATTGTTAAATACGGTCTATTCGTTTTATATTTTAAAATTCATTAATGACAATGAGAGCTGTAGCTAAAAACGCACGGATAATATAGAAAAAACTGGAAGTGCATAAATAAAGAAGCTGTTGCCTAGCAAGTGAACGAGCGGACAGAAGTGCTGAAGGGGATAACAAGCAGAAATTTACAGTGTTGTAATCTGGGGTTCCTCATACTCCTATATTTCGCAAAATATATTATTTTTTCCCTATAGTGTTGTAAATACGCCTAATTTTATGCAATTTTTTTAACTAAAAATATTTAACATCGAAACCTATAAAGTTTTTAAATTTATTATTTTTACTGGGATTTATCAACTTTTCTTTAGCACTTTCAACTACAAACACTATTTTTAGAAAATCTTTTTCTTACTACATCGTTTTAATCAACTAGATTCACTCAAATTTACCGTGTCGTTTACCTTAACAACCCAAATGATCATAATTTTTTCACTGTCAATTTGTTCATAAATTTATAATGGTATCGCGTATACACTACCTGCCTACCCTTCTACATGAATAATATCAGAATATGTGTACTGGAAAGAAAAAGAGAAAAAACCAAAATATTACACATCAGAGCTAAAACATAAATCTTATATAAAAAAAAAAAACAACAAAAAAGCAAAAAATCTTAAAACAATAATAAGATAAGAGATCATAACATTTTTGATAAAAACCGAGAGAAATTTGTGTCACAAAACGTAAAAAAATCAAAACAAATTTCAATTCTCCTAACTTCCGACCATTTTCACAAAAATAAACTTTAAGTATTCTTGATATTTTCTTATACTTACACATTATTATATAATATATACTTAGA
The DNA here is from genome assembly GCF_029603195.1 of Condylostylus longicornis. Classification (NCBI taxonomy): domain Eukaryota; kingdom Metazoa; phylum Arthropoda; class Insecta; order Diptera; family Dolichopodidae; genus Condylostylus; species Condylostylus longicornis. The sequence continues at coordinate 325,340 of NW_026578052.1, read as the reverse complement.
GTTTCCTGACAAGGAAAACAATAAAATCACTGAATATTATACGAGTATGTATGTGTGTGTACACATTAGAGACACGTGTTTAACTGAACCACTTTAATTTATCATTATTTTTACATTGAAAAATGCAAATTTTTTTCTTTATTTCTTTTTTTAAGGTTACTGTAAAAATAAACCGTGCATTTCATCTCATCTTTGAAACTGTATATCCTACATAGAGAAGAATATAAGTAAGAATTTCTCCGTATTGGCGAGTATTTCAGAGTTCCTCATCTCAACTTTTGACACACCTGTGTATTGCAAAACTGTGTACTTTTATCATAAAACATAACATAGAATTCAAATTGCGCCGTACAATGGTGAAAATCAAGAATGAAATATAATATTCTTAAATAAAATTTCATCTGCCTTATGTATACATAAGATGCATATCCAAAATGTTTACAAAACAATGTGAGAAAAAATCTTTTGTAATATACACCTGTATTGTTTTGTATAGTTTAAATTTTTATATGGATAATTTATGAGCTTCTAAAATTAGGAAGAAATGTTTACTTTCTTCCCGATATAAAATACTCAACTTTCAAAGAATCAGGTGTGCTAAACATTAAGAATACTTTTTTATGTATTTTATTTATTATATTTTTGTTCTTTTCACTGGTTTGAGTGAGTTGAGTTGTGGCAAGAAATTGTAATCTTCTAAACTAAAGCGTTATACAACTGTAAAGCATTGGCAATATAATTGTTATAGCTCGAATTTAGTACTTTTTAATTTTTTTTTCATGTGTTTTGAAATTTTCTCCAAGATTGGGCCCATAAATATTTTTAGAATCCTCAACATTATCGATATAGTACAACACTTCTAAATACTATGGGAAAAATGAAGACACCTTATTATACCTTCTGGAAAAGAGGTTAGAACAACTCATGTAAAAAGAAAATACTCGGCGGGCCTGGTTTTCATGGTGACGAGGTTGCGGTCTTCTGGGACTCTCAGACTGCTCGAGTTCATATTCGATCTCGAACGGATTTTGAAAGGGTATGTTCCGCACTCATATAGGACACAACAGATCCTTATACGGGGACGGTGTAGGCCGCTTATACAAATCAACACACTTAGCGCAATAATCTAGAACCAAAATTGTTTATAAAATTTATTTAGCTCAAATTTCTTAGAACAATTCCCAACAGAAATACTGTTAAGACCGAACATAAGTTCGTTTATCAAATATTCTGGTCTTAATTTTTTTTTCTCCATTTAAATACTCATATCATAATTTATTTTTGTTGTGCAGTAAAAAAAATATAATTCAGCAACTTGCTTACTTTAAAAATTTCCAAATATAAAAATTTTAAACATAAGAGTTAAAAAGTTTATTTTTTTTTTTTTCTCATATTTTGAACATTTTTACTTCCTTGTTCTCAAAATGAGAAGCAAAGTAATAAAAATTACCTGATGGATACATATTATATAAAAATTTATAACACTTTATATGTGAATTTTGTCCCCGATTTTATTAGCCTTTTCTTGTATTTAAAATTATTTAAAAATTCGATATGCAATCCAAAACTGTTTTACATGAATATTTTTTTTATGTTATAAATTTTATCAGTATAAATTGGTTATCGAACTGAAATCGAAATATCCAAAGTCATAATAATGAAGTTTTAATTCAAGGAACTTGGAAATAGAGGAAGCCTCAGTGCACCTTGAGAATGCGGGGCTTTCACCTGCAGGAGAAGGGAATTCTAAGTTAATCGACAGAGTTTTGCTGTGTCTTAATATTTAACACCTACTTGGGAGGCACAATATAGATTTTCATATGCTAGTCGCGGGCACTGTTACCCTTTCTTTGCAATTTCTAATAATTAACCTAAATATTTGTTAAACATTATATAAAAATACGATTAGTGTTGAAACCAACAGAAAGCCGTATACAAAAGTATTATTCAATAAATTTATTTAAATGGTAATGACATAAACTGAATATTCACAATTTCTCAACTTTGATTCCAATTGGGTTTAAAGGATTTGATTTTTATTAAAAGCATAAAATATGGTGGCAATACCTTTAAAAATTAATCTGAACAACACAAATAATAAAATAAAAAATTAATCAATTTTAATTGAAAATCTCTGCAATCTTCTTATTTATTACCAATTAAATATGCATATTTTAAAAATTACTATAATTCTATTGTTATACACAAGGGAAAATCTCATATTTGATAATTTTTCATTTGATCAGAACCGACTTTTTAACAATTTTACAACAATTTTATATAGAAAATCAGACTATGTGAATTTCCCTTTTAATTTCCTTAATTCCATTAAAATTTATTTCCCTGTACAATATAGCTATTTTGTTATTCTTATTGTTTTTGCAAATTATATATTAAAGAATGAATGTTAATGGCATTAATGGTGATTTTAATTTGATTTATTACCATCATCTAGTAAATAAAAAAAAAAACACCACCTTGTTAGTATATGATGGTGGGTGTAAGTGTGAGAGCAAAAAATTTTTACATTTTATATTTTAAATAATTTTTTTCCTCCCCTATATACCTACACACACATACTATTATAGTATAGTAAGGTTATAGAGCCAAGTGATGTCTTATTTACTTCACAAATTATCCATTTTAAAGATTCATATTGGACGTCGTGAATTTTAATGAAAATTAAAGAACCCATGAATATTTTTGTGTTTTTATTATATTTCGCCTTTCTTTCCTAAAATATAGTGAAATAAAGTTATAAGAAAAGGAAAAACAAAAAAAAAAAAAACAAATTTCTAAAAATAATTTATTGAATAAAGAAAATCTCACACAGTTTATTTCAATTCGTATTATAATAGTCTTCTTCATTTTATTTACCCCATCTATAATATTATTCTCTTAATATTCTTTATAAAATTCTATTTCTTCTAGATACATATACATACATACCTATGAACGTATACGAGTATTTAATGCAATTCACTTGAATAACGGAAAAAATAACGGAAGATGAGGGCTCTTTAACGTTTAAAATAAATTAAATTTTAAGTGCCTTTTATGAAGAAAAAAATTTTTTACAGAATTCTCATGGTAACTATATAAATATAATTACATATGTATATATATATGTATATATTTAATATTCGAAATATATAAAAGTGTAAATATATTAAATTATATAAAAAAATTAAATTAAAAAGTATTGTAGCACACGCTACATAACAATAACTAACATTTTTATGGTATTATAGGTTAAAGTAGCTACTATTTAACATTGTAATTGAAACAAAATACCAAAAAGTCCTAAGAAATTTCCCATTCTATTTAATCGCATATTTAAGACAAACTCCATATATATGTAGGTACGTCATAATTCTTATTTTAATAATAAAAGTAGAAAAATTAATTTTAATAACTTTTTATTTTTTATTACCAACTAACCATAAGGTATAAATTTTTTTTAAAAAAATATCAAAATATTTCAATTGAGCACTTAATAAAAATGTATTGAGTATGATTTATTAAATTTTAGAAAAAAAAGGAAATTAAAAAATTCTAACTATCATTTAAAAATTTTAGTAAAATATAAAATAAAGCTCCATCAGACAAATAAAGTGTCTGAGCTCCATCATATAATTTTACTTTGATATATAAACAGCAATCAGACTGTGTCGTAGAGTACATCTTAGATTTTGTCGTAAAAATGTAAATGGCACCTTAAATACTTTATTACAAACAAGGTTGACGAGAATATCAGTTTAAACTGTAATTCTCATTCCACAAAACAGCTAAATAGAGATATTTCTTAAGTGTTGTATTTGTAATTTACCAAATAGTATTTACTAATATCGAGACTTCACTGTATATATAAATACATTTACCTATAAATTATGTAATTAAATTCAAAATCTTAAATAGACTTGCATTCTTATCCGTAGTGCGTTTTGAAAATTAAAAAGTTTTCAACTTACAATATAAGGGTACAAACAATAAGGTCGTAGATACGCAACCGGAATCAGTGCACCGTAATCCCGTATAAGGATTTATTGTGCCTAACGCCTCATTGAACCCTTTGAGTGCGTACATATCCCTGCAGCACCCGTTCGAGTTGCACCCTCTTGATGAATTAGAACACTTGGTGAGACTCTGTATACTATAACTTTGCCGTCCTGTGTACTTCGCCGGCGACGAAATTGTTGTCTAGGTATTCTAAACAATTTTCAAAATGGTGATGTATTAAGTTTTTTTAGTATATATACCACTTAGTTTTACAATTAATAATGATAATAACAACATGGTGTTTAAAATAATTAACTTATCTTTTTCTTTCCCATTAAAAATTTTAATACACTATATAATATTTCTCTTTTCTTATCTGCTTTTGTATCTTAAATTAATATCAACTATACACTTTAGTGCAGAGTTGATTATAACTCTGCAGGAGTTCTCAAATACACATAACAAAACAATCACACCTATATACACAACTAGAACAAAATAAGGAATTTGTTTTACTTTAGGTGCGATGATCAACGCAATGAAGTTATGATGACATGATAATGCTATACTATTATACATATTATAATAACTATAAAAGAAAATGAGCAATAAATTTTAATTGAATCATTTTGTGACACATTGTGTTATCCGTATGTACTCGTATTTTACGGATAGCAAGTATTTGGTATGGTTAAACAGAAAAATCTCAAGTACCTTCATATACATATACTAAAAACTACCATAAGGAAAATTAAAGGAGAATTTTTTTTAAAGAAGAGCAAAAATCATCTAAGTAAGTTAGTGAAACATAAACAGAATAAGCAAAATGCAAATATCTAGAGAAAGAATGTGTCTCAAATGAGTATTTTAGAGTGGAAATAAATCTAATGATTTCATTATGCAAATTGAGTTGTCTAGACATTGTATTGAGCATAATGAGATTGAATCATTATTAAAATAAGTTTCTGTTATGGTCTCACAACAACAAAAGAAGTCTTATTAATTTTTTATTTTTTTGAAAAGGCGGAAACAAATAGGAAAATTATGCATATTTAATGGTCGTAAAATTAATTAAAGCAAAATTGTATGATTATTTTGATTATTTCAAAAGAAATACCAAATTCAATATAGCACTTTTCATTCAGAATTAAAAATATCGGGAATGAAAAACTAAAGAAAAAAAAATATATAAATTGATTATATAACAATTAAAAATGAGGGGTTGTAAATAATATTTTGCAAACTTCACATTTAAAATTTATTAATAGTGACCTCTTTAGATTGGAATAACTATGTGAATGTTTTCCGTATTGATGTTCAAAAAAATTAATTATGATAAAAATTTTATGGTAAATTATTATTATAATCAAAAATAGATCTCAACTTGAGGTGCAAAACAGAGCACAGCAATGTTAACGAAAGTTACATGGCTGAGAGAATTTAGATTCAGAGCTAAAACCTACATAAACCTACAAACAGTTGAGAAACATCATAGATAGCGAAACAAAGAAAAATGGAAATCTACTTTTCACCTGCGAATATAGGCTCGTGCAATGATAAAGTAATATGGTTATATTAGAAGCATCAGGCAAAGGCATGGGGTTACTAACTAGAAGGAATTTCCGCGTTGTTATTAGTACTTTTACGGTGCTCTGGCTCCTAAGTAAAATTTAAGGTAAAATCGCAAGATATTTGTCGTTTGTTGTTGGCAGTGGAACGTTACCATAGCGATAGCAAGCCATGTGTGAAATGTGCATAAATTTTTGGTGAATTATATTATGCGCTTTAGAGCACTTCTCGCAGACACCTACGGGGGATTTGTTGAAATATCTTTAAGAGACCGTGATAATCTTAGATCAACTAGACGAAATCAAGCGTTGTTAAACATATTTTCAGATTACTAAATATTTTTGAAATGAATATTGTTTCAAGAATTTTTTTTTTAAGATTTTCAAAATAGTATTTTTAATTGTGTTTTCTAAGTTAAAATAAACTGTCAGCAGAAATATTTAATTAATTAACAAATCAAGTTGCACAGGTACATTTTAAATGTTCATACATAGATGAAAAAAAATTTAACATTCCTTTCTTCACCTCAAACCGTTAAAGTAAAATTATTGAATTTCATTTTGTATTCTTCTGTATTTCATGCATATTCAATTCTTCTATAGCAAAATTAACAACCGATCACATTTCACACCCCTTCTGCTGAAATTCTGGTGTAATATTTCATATTATTCAAAATATAACAAATTATAACAGTTTAAATTGTAGTCACATTTACTTATTACTTTACAACGCATCACATTTATATGGTACTCCAAAGTTTTATGAAATCTATATTCAGTTTTGCAGTATTTTCACTTCTCCTTTTATTTTTGAAAAATCTTTTCATTCCGCACACCTGTAAACGTGGTACGATTTTTTAATCATATTAAAAAGAAGAAAAATATCCAAAGTATATTCTTTCTAGAGAAAGATGAAATTAAAAGAAAGTAAAAGAAAAAATTGAGTCATTCATTTTGGCGAGGAGGAAAAAGAGAGCAATATACCAAAACAAAAAATGTAAAATTGAAACAAATTTAACCTGCCAATCAAACAATCACTCACACGTGACAAGTAAGAAAAAGTATAAAATTATTCAGGCATTTTATAATAGGATTTTAGAATATTGAATAGAAATCTAAAATATATTATACCATCACATTTGATTGATTTTCAGAGTCTAAAGGAAAAAAAAGTCTCCTCTGTTTTATATTGCTTGGGCAATTTTTTAAATGATTGAAAAATTTTAAGTAAGAATAATATACTCAATATAAGCGCATTCTGAGAGGATTTTCATTTCTGTATTATGTAAATGTTTCAAGTTCTCTCAGTTACTAAAGTTTATATAATGAAACATTTTGAAAATATATTATATATGTAGTTAATTATAGAGTATAGAAGAGAAAAACAGTAGCTAAAAAAGCTGTGTTAGTTAATATTTAACTAATCAGCGAAAGGCTAGTCACATTGACCTCAACACGACAACAAATACTAGGCCAAAAAAGAAGCCCATCAACAACCTCAATTTCTAAACAACCTCCCTACCCCCCTTTTAATAAGAAAATTGGAAACAAATAACATCGAAACCCAGAAAACCCGCCGGAGCGCTAAGGCCAACTTACTTTCCTTATAAATCTCAAGCAGAGTTAAGCAGACACCCGATCAAAAATGCAAAATTCACCAAGTGTGATTCTTTTTCTTTACATAAACAACAAACGCTCGCAGAAAACATGATTCACATCCTCAACCACTGTACTATCTTCTCAATCCCAACAGACATCCAAAGACTTTTTGGCCAACCTCCTAGCTATATTGCCAAACAAGCTTAAATTTGTGCTCTAGTCGAGAGTACTTCATGAACTATAAAGTGTGGTCAAAATAAATAGGGTAATTTTCAATTTTTTATAATTTTATAATAATTTTCAACAATATTATATGAAAATTAAAAAATTTAAGTGAGGCAGAGCACTTCCAACCCTTCAAATACCGGCTTTTCGGTTATTATTTGGAAAAATATCTATACTAAATGCTAACATAAAAGCTGGAAGAGAAAAGAGAGAAGGTGCTACTACTTCTCTAACAAAAAATATTTAACTGTAAAAAAATCTCAAATAATATATTTGAAATGCCGTTTGAAAACCGTTATCACTATAAATCACATTAAATTTCTTTAAATTCCTTTTTATTCATTTAATGTTTTATTTCAACTTCCGGTCAAGTTACGTTTAAAAAAAAAATGGCATTTTTTTTTTTAAATTATTAAGTATACGTTTCTTTTTTGTTTTTGTATTTTTTATTACACAACGAAATCTTGACACGAAATAATTTTTTAACACCAAGGTAATCAGATATTTGCTTATTTTTCGTTAAGGTATGTACGAAGGTATTAACACCATTATTGAATAAAATAATTCGATTACGTGCTCTGATTTTAGAACAAAGTAATTACGAAATTAATTTGATTTTATTGCACAATAAAAATTCATTTTGTGAAAAATTTTACACTTACATATACAAACATACATATATGAATTTATAACAGTAAAAATTATAATATGTGTGGATACAACAGTGTAAATTTTGCGTGAGAAAAATTATACTTGTGAAATACGGGCAAAATGCAAGAAAGTAATAAAAATTATAATAGTTGTTTTAATTGTATTGTGTTAATAGTGTGTGTTTGTGTGTTATAAATTTAATTTATTGAATTTGCACGTATTGTTATTTTTATTTTATTAATGAAATTACAAAGTATTAATTTTAACTTGGAAATTGAAATTGTATTCGGTACGATATAAGAAACACTCTTACAGCCATCAGCGGGTCCTTGTTCAGTTTGGTTTTGTACAGAAACATAGCAACTTACATGAATAGTGCATAATATAATACTTAAATTTCACAAATAATTTTTTTATACGATTTCAACTAAACATTAAGAAACTTCTGTCGCACCTCACTTCTATTGATTGATCTATTGAGTTAAAAGAAATCTATTGACTTTCGTATATTTAAAAATTTACCGCAGCAGTCTTCTCAATCACTTTTCTAATTTAACGGCTACTAACATAGTATGTCGTGACGTTACACTTCACAAACGGACGAAAATAATTTTTTTGATCTTATCACCGAGATAATAAGGCGAATTACAATCAAAAATTTTATTGAAGAGCGTAGCCTGCCGATAGTTTGACATTAGCCATCAAGAAGCTTCTTCTTATCCGAAATAATATCATATTTTTTTTGTTATTGATTCACTTATGTTATGCCTGTACAATAAAAAAAAAACACCTTATGTGAAAATCTGTTTGATTGCCTATTGCGTCTATCCGTGCTATTGCGAATTTTTTCACGGGGCACTGTTCAGTAAAATATGACCAGCATAGGCAAGGGAAATCGGGTTTCTTCCTGTTCCGATTATTTTTGGGGACGGCGACGAAACTAACGTACACATCTTTGCGACTACCCGGTACTGGCTATTCGGCGTCGCAAATGTTTTGGACAGGGATTCCTAAACGTTCGAGAACTTGCAGTGATCCGGGGGGTTCCTCCTGCTCACTCGGTTCCCTTGAAAATCTACAATCCACAATTGAATTGGTGAATCAATATGTCTACTGTACCATTTAATTAAAATCCCATAATTTTCTAAAATTTTAATTTTAGTGTTTCATTGGCATTACTTATATATTCAAATTTGTTGCTGCGTATCTTGAAAATCTGAATATTTTCAAAACTTTTCAAATTTGCTTCAGAAAATAATTTTCAAGCTAATTGCATAGAATTTAAACAAAATTATGGAACATACTTGAATAATTTTTCTCATGAAAATTTAACAAATCAGGTCTAGACTATAAAATATTGTATTTAATATTTAGCTAAAATTTATATCGTATTCAATTACTTATATACAATATAAAAAATTTAAAGTGTAGTAGATTATTTAATATGTATATGGGTTTCCAAACTCTTATATACAATATTATGGTAACAAAAAAAAATTTTATATTTCTTGTGTCGCATTGCAGAAGGCTAAAGTTTTCTTGAAAAGTTTTTTAAAATCCAGAAAATTTGTATGCAATTATTTTATATTGTGTATAAAAATTTATAAATTTCGAAAAAATAAAATTGCAATATCTTCTTTCTTCTTCTTCTTCTTCTTCTTCAATTTAATAAAAATTAAATCTCCTGTTGTTTCATCCTTATTTATATTTGAACTTATAATCACATATACTTTTTGTTATACATATATAAAAATCTGTTATATTATAAAAATATGCAACATGATATTTTGATATTAAGGTTAAAAAAAAATTTATGAATTCGGGTTGAGCTCACGTAATAATAAAAGCCAAAAAAAATTTTCCTTTTCCGTACAAAATTTTGCTTTTATGCTCCTTCAATTTCAATATGATGATTTTTTTTTCCAGTGCAAGAGTTTTAAACAATGTAATGTCGCAAAAAATGTAACTTACTTTTCTTATCAACGACAAAAAGGGGCAAAAAAATATAAAAATAAAACAAAATAAATTTCATTTCCTGATCCATATTGCTCTTATATGCTTCTATTTTCCTAGAAATTTAAGAAACTTAGAAAATTTCTGGATGGAAAAAACAAAAATTTTTGCATCGATATTAGAGTGGCAAAAAAAAGTGAATGTCTTCTTTTTCTATATAGTGCATGGTGACTAAATCGTAAAGAATAAATTTTAAGGTGTACAACAATGGAAAATTGTTTCAAAATTTTATTTATTGTTTCTAATTTTTTTAATATATGAAAAGAAACTGCACAGCACACATAGCGTTGTCATTTTTACCCTAACCTTCCACATATTATATTCCACATGCTATTTTTTTTTTTAACAAGAAACGAAAATATTGTGATTTTTAATAATTTATTTTAGAAAATTTTCACAAAAAATGACACAATTAAAATGTCAAGGAGGAATTGTATATTTTATGTGTACGGTACAGTATTGTTCACGTGAATTTACAATATGACATTTTTTTATAAATTAAATTAAAAACTGTTTAGATATTAAATATGAGTTCAGAACAGTGAAATCTAAAGTAGATTTTAGTCAAGATTAATATTTGGTATTATAAAAGTTTTGAGTTGATTTCTCTTAATAAAAATACTGAAACTTTTAATAGTTTTCCGGAATCTCTTAAATTGATTCAATGACCCCAGACATACTACTTCTTTTAACGTTAAGTAAAGTAAGATTCAAAATTTTCATATAACGCCCAACAAGTCCGCTTTTGTTATTTTTCGACCTGAAAACTATTACATATATGAAGGCTCCACAATTCGAACTTCTACAACTCGAACGGAGGTCTTTTTTTAACTCAATTTTTTCCCAATTTTAATTGTAGATGGTGCTTTATTCACGATGCTTAACAAATCCATGATTAACGTATATGAATAAATTATTTTTTGATATTTTAGAAAATTAGAACCTAAATCAAAAATATTTCACCACCATATTATAATATCGTAATACCGTAAACATAACTTAAAAATTTCCGAAAATTTAGAATAACTTTTGCAAATTGTTTCAAAATGTTTTCATTTCCACAAACACCTTTAATACACCCTCAAATTACATAACATTTTACAATATTTTACTGAACAATATTTTACTTAGTCATCATTTTCCCATTAATAAAGAAACATTTTTGCAAGAACGGGCAAAAAAATTACGTTCAACTAATTTCTATTTTAATTTTCATTCAAAAATAGTTTCTAAATTAGTTTTCAATAAGAAAAGCAAAAAAATTTTTTTTTGTTGCAATTTAAAATTTTGAAATTCTTGAAACGCTTACTTTCAATTTTTCACTCTTTGTTTTGTGTTTTATTTTTTCTCTTTTCCACTTACATATTTAAAAGTTATTTTAATTGAAAATAACTTTGATGAGGGACAACATTGACCTACATCAATTGAAATATTCTTACTAAATTATTTTTTTTTTTTTCAAAATAGCTATAACAGAATTTGAAATTTTTGAAATTAATTTATTGATTTTGTTGTGTAATTTGGTCAGGGGTCAGGGTTATTATAGTTGAATCATAAACAAAAAAAAAAAAATTCCACTGATTTCGATTGTGAATTTTTTTTTTCAATTTAATTGGAATTTGTTTCTTATTGTTGTATTTTCCAAATCCTTTACGTCATTTTCGGAAAAAATTTATGATTTTTTGTTTTTCTTGACAATAGAATAGAAAACAACACTAATTAATTTTTAAAAGAATGCAACAAATTTCACTTTTTGTTTTTTTTTTCAAATAAATTTTGCTATTTTTAGAAAAATTATTGCATTTTCGGATAATTTGTATAGAAATAAAGAATTTGAAAATTCTTTACTTCCCGTGTAATCACTCGGGTACAAGTGTTCTATAACGAATTCGAAAAATTAACAAATCCATAGTAGTTTTTCAATTTTTCATCCCACTACTTTTCTCTGATTTTTGTTTCATATATGAAATAATTGACTTATAAGGCGAAATATCGCATAGGGTAATTGTTGCAAACCGACAGAGGGGTGAGGTCAGAATTTTGAATATTTAATTGAGCAAAAAAGCTTTAAATTTAATTTTTCATAAAATTTTCTAAATGATTTTCGATCGTATTATTCGTAAAATGTTATTTAAATTTGCAAATTCTAACTTAATCATAAGGAAAATGTACTCATTCTATTGTTTAAAGGTCTCTTCAAATTTTATTTACTTTTCATTTTAAATAAATACCAAAGTGTTTTCTATTAAAATCTTCAATTTTAAATTCTAATCTTTTAAAATTTTTTTGTGTATTACAAAAAATTTTGTCCACTTTTAAGTTTCCTATTCTCTTTTTCTTTGTCTTATATAATTCAAATTCGCCTTATATTAACTAGAACTCTGAGTATTGACTTTATTCTGAGAAAAATAGAAACCAAAAATCAAGATGAAATCATGGTCATTAACATACAATTTAAAAATATTATAGAGAAAAAAAGAAATGTCAGAAGCAGTTTTTGAAATGAGCAGTAAAAAAAATCAGCCAAAAATCTAATAGATTTCTGTAGGGAAGAAAAAAAAAACAAAAATGCGTAAAGTATACGATTATACGTATAAAATTATTCGCATATTTTTATTCAATTACTTTCTTTAAATCCCTATAGGCTTATCATTGCTTTTCGTTCTTCATTTTATATATATATATATATAATAATCCAATGCTACTTAAAATATCTTAACGAGTCTATTTGTAAAAAAGAAAAAAAAAAGTTTGAGAGCAAAAAAAAAACACATTCATATATACTCACAATTTACCCACAGCAATGATATGATTTGAAATTCGGCTAAAATTTCGAAAATTGTTTTCTTTAATCAACAACGTAATTAAAATATTAGAAAAACAATAATATGTTAACACGCGTAAAGTCCCAGTAGGAAATTTCCCAATTTACGTGAGTAATCACGCAGGTATTTCTTTTATACAATAGGTAAAAAAGTAAAGTAAGTGGTTATCTTACAAGCAATGTGCATATATTTTATGAAAGACAAATGAATATATTTGGCATTACTTGGAAATTATGGCATTACCAGCTGAAGTATAGGTGAAATGAGCCTATATGCAGAGTTCAAACGGAAAACCAACAAAAATAAAAAATCTTGAAGTCTAAATGTTGAAATTTAAGTTTTATATGATTTGAACTTCGATTTTAACTTTAAGGTTCGTGTCTTTGTTAATGAAATATAGTACGTTTTAATTTTACATTGATTTTTTAAAAAACTTGAGTTACAAAATGATACATGACAAATTTGTATGTGGTTACCCTCTGGCTTACATTTTTCAAGAAAGTAATTGAGAGGTTAAGGTGTCGTACGGATAGAATGCCAATCTTTATGAATTTGAATCTCAAAAACTCTGTGATTTTCGAAAACATTTTGAAAATCTAGTGTTTATATTCATATCAAAAATGAAAATTCGAACAAATTGTCTTTCGATCAAATGTACCTGGATACACTTAATTTTTAGGCATATTTTAGAAAAATCTTTTGATATATTATTGTTTTTATGTATGTACGTTTGTATAAATGTAGAAATTATATTTAAAATAATTCTTCCTTTTTTCTCTATTGTATAATTCTTACGCAATCAAAAGAAGTTTAATTTTACAGCTTTAAATTTTCATCAAAGGAATACTATACACACAAATATAAAACGTACACAATAACTCATGTGGTATACGTACTTACATATAGAAATAAGGGTATACATATACAAAATATACAAATGATAATGAACGTAAATGAAAAGTAATTTTAAATCTCAAATATATGCACACGTTTTTGTTAAATGTTTGCAAGAAAATCAAAAAATTTCTTATTATTCATTTATTTCCAATTTTTCTGAATTTCCCCCAATTATTGTGTATATAGAGAGAGTGCTTTTGAATATATGAAGGTCCAATTTACCTCGTAAAGAATTAAAATGTTCCGGTAGTACACGATGTACATTTTTACAATTTCGATTTTCCTTGAAATTTAATCAGTTATCACTTTAAGTTACATTCAGACTTGTCAGATTTGTCAGGATACATTTCGACATTGTAGCGTAAAAGTTCATCGATTGCTTCTTTCCCGATCCTTTTTCCAAGTAGCAACCTGGCACGTCGTAAGAATTAATTTCATACCCCTTTAACTGTCTTAAATTCACTTTTACTATTAAATCACAATGAAACCACTATTAAGGAATTCCAGATTATTGTCTATATTGAAATGGAGGGAAAATTCCCAATTAGTTATTTAATGAAGTTGTTTTCCTATTTGAAATTATAAGAAATCTGATTTAATTGTGCACCTCAGACCAAAAGATTATACAAAATTACTTTATGTAATTCCTTCGTAATTTTAAAAGGCACGATAACCTTTTCAATATATCAAATACGGTTTTAATAGTATTCAATTATTTTAGTTTTCAAAGAACGAATTTAATGCAGAGTTCTTCTGTCACAATAAAAATTTTCTGTTATTATTCTTCCAAAAACAAGAGAAAATTAACCTATAAAACGTCAATCGTCCTTAAAAATTTAATGAGAAAAAAAATGTTACAAGTATAAGCGTATAAGTGGAACATAATCAGGAATAACTCATTCCCTCGTTAATTGTATTAATTTTGCTGCCGAATCTATAGAGTGTGGCTGGTTGTCTTTATTTTTAAAATTTCCTTTGAATTACTTTGTATTATTTTAACACAAGCTATAAATATTTAGTAACCTCAGTACTTTAAGGCTTTTCTATTTTTACATTTTTTTCCATTCATTTTGAAAATATTTTGAATTATTTCAGGATTTTGGAACATTTTAAAAGGATATATGTATTCATTTTCCTTATAATTATAATATAGGAAGTAAAAACAAAAAAGAAGATAAAATTCAAACAATAAAACAAAATAATCTTCTCTTTTTTTCACATTTTCATATACAAAACAAAAAAGGATAACCAATTCAATAGGGAGTTATTTTCGCGTGTCATGATTTTAACGTAATATTTTTGTATATTTTGCGCTTTTAATTTTGTTAGGCAACAAATGTTATATTTATAATAGCACAATACGCTGATTATAACAAAATCAGATTTAAATTTCAATGATATACAAAGAGGAAAGAAAATCATTAAAATTTAATCCTTTTAAGGATCTCGTTAAAAGATTTTATTAATATAAAAATAAACCAAAAAAAAAAAATAATAATAATCTTTAAAATTATTTCTATTTCTTTCCCATGGGTACTTAAAATATATTATTAGGAATGAGCACATATTCTCCAATAACGTAAAAAGATATTAGAATTCAAAGTCACAAAATAATTAAAAACAGTTTACATAGTATTTCTATTCAGGCTAGGTTAGATTAACATGGTGACTATAAGGTACAAGTAAGTTAAATACGACCAATGTGATATCGCTTCATATCTCAATGAAGCTCATAAGAACAAACCCTAGATTTTAATTAACTGCTTGAGCCCTGTGGCATGTTCATTTCTCAAGTTCTCAACTCATAAAGAGAAACGGACCCCAAAGAATTTTTGTTCCTCCTCGACACAGACTGATATGATCAATGTAAATAAATCGCCATTTCCTCCTCTTCGTCACAACAGTTTTTACAGAATTTATTTGCCGAGCCGTCATAAAATGCTTGCCAAGTAGACAATGTCCTGAGAAGTCCCCGCGGCGAAGGAATGTCAGATAATTCGGTATACACCGATCGAGCTTTGGTAGGATATTTCTGCTCTCGTTGCATATTATTCCAATGTTCTCATGATAGTATATACGATTAAATGATAGTACTCTTTGGACTAGCGCTGTTGCACCTTTATATTGTGCGGAAAGCTCGGTTAACAACTTACCAGGTCCAGTTTTTGATATTGATTCTAGTATATGGTTCACTGATAAGTCTAAAACGGACCGGAGGGTGGGCTCTGGCGTGTATAGCATCACAACTGCTGCAAATCTAATTCAAATTCTGTGTCGGGCTCAAAAACAGAAATAATAATTATTTACGTTATTGTTATTGATCTGAATACAATGGCATCACTGTACTCTTAAAAATATCGCAAAATATTTTTTATTCTTTTGCCTTTTCATTTGATAATTTTTACGTAATTAAATTAATGGTTTTTGTCGGATTAGTTATAATAAAGTTTTATTTTTAGGATTTTAAATGTCACTACATTAAAAAATAACCCATGAAAATTTCATGAAACTTAAATTATTAATTTGCGTTTTCATTTGAATAACAATTGATATTCAAATCTTAAAGATTTTTTTAGATTTTCTGATTAAAACTCAATCACTTAAGCATGTAAAGAGTGTAAAGCATAAGAATTATGTTAAGAAATAAATTGATGATGCAGGATTTTTGTAAATACCCAAATCAAGAGTGGTTTAATAACATTACAATTAGAAAATTGTTCCAAAGTGCCTGAATTAAGTTTTCAATATAAAAGTAATAAATCATTTTAAAAATAGAAAAGCGTTTTAAAGTGCTGATATTAAAATTTTCTGTAGTGCATTATAATTACCCTATTTTAGAGATCATTATACCGTAGAATTTCTTGCTCTGCTTTCTCCGCCCCCAAATTATTTTGTGTGGAAGAATTATTACATTTAATTATTAAAATAAACTTCTAAAATTAACAGCACATTTTATTGGTTATTAAAAATGTAGAGACTTAAAGTTTTTCAAGGGTTTTTTCAAGTGTTCTAGAGAAAACACTCAGAATCGATCTATCTCTTGTATTTTAGTCAGAAATCGCGTAATCAAAAATTAAAAAAGAAAATCAAAACTCTTCCAAAACTTTTATTTTATATTTATGATTTTTTTTTAATTTTAATAGAAAAGAGAATGTGGAGGTATTTGGAACGTGAACGTAACTTGAATTTCGTTTTGTGATGCATTTTAAAAATTTTAATGAAATTCAAAATTTTTGAGTATTTTTCTTTAGGTGTAAGTTTTATCCATGTACAACCATTGGATCTGTGTTCAAATATGTTTGAGGCTAGTAGAAGATATCACCGTTTATCAGTTTGTTACACTTGCGCCATTCAATAAACATAGTGAAATTTAAAAATATTGAATTGAATTAAATTTCTATGATGATTAAAACATTTGCTAAAGGTTAAGTAAACAATCTCTCCAAGAACATAATTGCCTTAAATATGTACTAATTGTAAGCTATTCTTTTATATAATTATTGGTTGTGTAGTTTATGTATTTTTGGGTAACAGGCCTATACCTTCTAGGTATCCCCGTGGTTTACGTTAGTGATAACATTAAGTTCTATTGTGTATATAACTTGCATAGGTTTCGGCAAATCGTGACTCCGCCAACATTAAGGTTACATTTCCTAGCAATTCCTTGTTGTTTGTTCAAGAAAAGTGGTTGTATGAAAGTTTTCTCACCATTTTCACCAAATATCTGCAAGCACATCAAAATATTTCTACAGTAGCGGAACACCAAAAAGAATTGTCACCTGGTTCTTGCTAATTTTTACAATTTGTGGTTTGCCTTTCTGCATATCGAAGCTTTTTCGGAAAATTTTTTCTGTGTAATAAATTTTGTGGCAACATTTTTTAAGTACTGCGAGCAAATTACTTGACTAAACTTCCTTATTTTCTGTCTCAAAGGCATTTGTAATAGAAAAATATCTTAGAGTTTAGAAATGCATATTTTTCCACCCTACGTAAGAGGACTAATTAAGAAATTAAAAAAAAAGTGAAAATCTGTTACGGTTCTTTTACTACCAATACATTTTTAAAATGCGCAAATGAAATTATTGAAGCGAATAAAGTATTAAAAAGGGTCACTTATTTGAAGCCACTTTCAACTTTTTTAAAAACGAAAAGAAAATTACAAAAAAGTAGAGAAAAAAATAAACTTAATATTTTTTGTCTTTTTAATGCACAAAATTAAGGTTTACATAGTTAGTAACTTTTCATTGAAGAAGGTCATCTTAAAAGAAATTGTCCTGTTATTACAGTTATTTTAAATGAAAGTACTTTATAGGAATTTCTAATTTTTTTAAGCATTTCTTCTCCTTTTTGATACGCTCATGGACGCCTACTTAAAATACATTTAATAATGTTATGCGCCTTTATTTTTAGCACTTTTCCAAAAAATTTTTGAAAAAAAAGTGCTTATTAGTTTCACTCTGTCCGTCCGTCCGTCCGTCCGTCCGTCCGTCCGTCCGTCCGTCCGTCCGTCCGTCCGTCCGTCCGTCCGTGTGTCTGTTTACAAAACTTCTACACCCTTGAAGATAGAAAGCTGAAATTTTGTATGTACATAGATTTTTACTAGAAACTTATTTTCGTGGAACAAAATTTTTACCTATCTCCCCCCCTTTAGAAGTTATACCCCCCCAAAACCCTAAAAATGCCATTCTTTAACTATTTAGTGCAATGAAACCATAAGGATTTTTGAAATTTTGCAAACGCAGAAAGGCAGTGGCTTACTTCCCCTAGCGGGGTATACTAAAGGTTAACTTTAGAAAAACAAAATGGCCGCTCAAATTTACCGTTATCTAAAGTCCGTTTTTTCCAAATTTTTGATGTCGTTTATTTTCTAGACCCCAGCCTGTAGAAGCTTGAAATTTTATGGGCTTTTAGACATTAACAAATAGTTCATTTCGTTAGAAGAAAATTTTTTTCCATCTCCTTCCCCTCTCAAGTTATGGCCTCTTGAAATTTGTAAAATTTGAATTTTTGACACCTTATATTTCCGAAACCGCAAGCTTTTTCAAATTTCTATAAACATAAAAAGCTAACGGTAAATTCCATGAAATTAAAAAATATAATTATTTTTCTTAACTCACATAATTAAACCTTAAAATCGAGCATTATGTTAACCCCTTTTTATATTAATTTTTGCTTTATTTCAAACACTGCATATATGCGTCATCCTAAATATATGCAATTCTAGAAATAGTTTTGTATATGAATGAAAATAATTTTAATAGTTTGATAGGTATACATAGACTGTATTTAAAAGCAGAATTTTCACTTGCTGAAGGGAAAAGTGCTACAATACAAACCATTGGTTTGACCCAACTTTATTAATCTATCTGTTCATTCGTTTACTTGGAAAATTTAAAATCTTATGAAACAACTTATTTAAAGTTTTAATCTTTCTTAGAATAACTTATTGGCAAGTTCATGTTATTTTACTTAACGAGGGAAAAAATAATAAGAACAAGGAAAAAAAATTAAATTGGAACGGCTCTATTAAATAAAAAAGATGGAAGTGCTGCAGTTCAAGATTTCGTAGGAGAATTCATTGTAAAAAATTATTTTGAAGATAAAGAATATGAAAAAACTAATAAAAAATGACAAAAAAAATTCGGAGTTCGAACAAAAAAATTCGGAGTGCGAAAAAAAATTCGGAGTCCGGGAAAAAAAATCGAAGTCCGAAAAAAAATTCGGAATCATTTTTTTTAAATATGTATAATAAAAAATCAATTTTGCTGCTTCTAAATTTTTTCCTTGGCAACCGTATTGTTCGAAAATAGATTTTCTTTTGTCGGAGTTCATTAATAAAACTAATTTTTTCCGAGTCGAATTTTTTTTTTTATTTTTTTCAAATAACAATTTGTTTACTTACTTCTAGTTTCTCTTCATCGACATTAATTATTCTATAATAAAATTTCGGAGTTGATTTAAAAAAAAATTTTTCGGTGTCGGAAATGAAAATTTTTTAATTTTTATTACTTTTAATTTATTCCTACGTCTTTGCTCTCCAACTTTTTAATAAATTACAACTGCGGATGGCAAAAATTTTTTTAATTTCAACTAAAAGGAATTCAAAAAGTGAAATTTTAATTAAGTAGCCTATTACACATGAAATTTTTTTCAGTCCAGTTTTTTTAGTCGTGCTCGTATTAACAATGTCACATAGTTAGTTTTCAGTACAGTACGATTTATCTTACAGTATGCAACTATTCAATATTTTGAGTTTTATTTTGAACCGTTTTTGATATCACCATAACAATTAAATTATAATGCTGATTAAGGACGCTCATTTTATTAGAAAATTATCCTTAATATTAATTTTTTAAATGGTTCTTATGAATTTTTTTTTGATATTTTTCTTAATCCGAAACCGTGTTTTTTGGCTTCTCATAATGTCAATCGATCATTTCACAAAAGATATATTTTGTCCTTAATAACTTTCTCTTTTAATGCTAGATTGCTAAAATCTTTTATATTTTTTTCATTCTCGTAGAAAAAAAAATTATTTTAATGTCTTCCTTTTTGTTTTTATTGTTTTTCATATAACAAAAATCCTTTTCTTTACTATGTAATATATAGAGTATGAATGTATATGGGATAAATGTGGGCTTGTGGTTCAAATTTTATAAAATTTAATGTAATAAATAAATTATGGAGGAAGATTATGAAATTTTTACATACAATATATTTATAAATTTTTAGTGTACAGTTTGCTAATACAAACATCCGAAATCTAGCCCACCATTATTATTTCTGTGGTAAGAAAATAGTTAAACTAAATTATCTAAGCAAAACCTTTCATAAAAATAAATGTTGAAATTTAAACCCGTATATTTGGAAAAATTTGGGGAGCCCATTTTAAGGAAGGCTAATACTGTTGTAATTATTTTAGGAGAAATTATTTTAAAAACCAAAATTTTCAAATCAAATGGTGTAACTCTTTTCCTCTATGGAAATATTTGCTATTTTCTATGAAAGAGTGTGAATAGTTTTTATTAAGGTTAAGATTTTCTCTTCCAATCGGATTTATCTTTCACACATCTCCCTTGAATATTACACTATTTACAAATAATTGTTGTACTTAATGCAGTTCTTTGCAAAACCTTTAAGAGCTACCCGTTTTCAATCATTTATTGAAACAATTTCTGATAGTGTTAAGAAAAAATTCTTTTGGGTATTCTTCCTTTTCTTTTTTGACTAATTAATGTTTCTCCTTTTTCATAAATTTCATAATTTTAGATAAAATATTAAGAAAAAAGAAAAACCAACAACAACAAAATGTAACCTTATACATACACAGATACGCAAACCATATTGTAAGTTGAAGACTATAACAAGAAAATAACCAAAAAAAAATGAAGGAAAACTTAATTGATCCTGTTTTGAATTTCAAAGTTTACAATGTGAATTTTTATTGACGTTCATTTAAAATATTGTCCTTTTCTATTATGGATTTAGATGAATCCTATGTTTGTGTGTGTGAATGTGTATTACATAAAAATTGTTAATAATTTTTTTGCGTGTTCGGTTTTCCTCTATTCTGTTTTTTTTTTTTACCGATTATATTTAATTCTCTCCTTTTAAATTTTATGAGAGAAATGAGGGAAAAAAAAGGACTAATTTTCTTTTTCTTGTTCTTGTGTAAACCAACAACAAATATACAATTAAGTCGAGCTAATTTCTTATTCTTGTAAAATTAAAAAAAAAAAAATTATTCATTTGGGTGTTCCAGGAAAATGACAACAAAAAAAGCACATATTGTCTTAAGGATATCACCAAGCAATATGATTTTAATCTGGAGAAAATTTAATTTGAAAAATTTCATTATGGAATTGGTAAAGTGTATTCCTTATTTTGAATAAGTTTAGCCAGTCCTATTTTTGAATTTCGTCAGATTTGTTCATAATTTTGGTAGAAATTTCGTTCTTTTCTTTTCTGAATCATTTCATGAGCCATTTGATATTAACCTATCTTACATATTTGATTTACAAATGTTCGAAATGGATTTCGAATCTTGGCCGAGTATTAAAATAATTCTTGACTCTTCAAATAACACCGTAAGCAATACAGAACATTTGTAGAGGCAGTCATCTAAATTGTAATCTTAATTCTAATCAGAATTCAGTTTGAATCAATAATAACTCTAGTACTCTAACCAAGTGATTTCTTCATATTAAGAGACACAATTTTGAACATTAAGTAAAACTTATAACAAATTAAACCTGAAAATTTTTTAAAAATTCCAAACATTTTTCCCAAATAACGTTAAATTTCAATGGTATACAACATTTTTAAAGGGTTTTTTGTAAGGAGGTAACAATGTTAATCTAAATTTAAATTGATCCTTTTTTCTTTTATTTTCTCTATTTTTATTGTCTTCATTATTATTACTATTATCTTCTATCACAGCCGGATGTACGCATAGTTCCATTTTAAGCTACAAAAAAAAAAGGAAAAAATCCAAAAAAAAAAGGAATTCATGAATATCCCTTGTAAGTCAATTTAATTAAGGACATCATTTTCTTCTAACGATTTTAAGACATTTCCCAAGTGCTTAATTTTGTTGTTATCCTTGATGATTTTTATTTTAATTCTTGTGTTTTTTTTTTCCTATCCTTCTATGTTTCGATTATTTCTTTTTTGTTTTTTTTTGTTAACAAAATTCCAACACTTTACTTTTAAGTTTTTTCATTGTCTTTTTCTTGGAAAAAATTACTTGGATGGTCTTAGTTTACCATAAAAGGTCATTAAATAGGAGGAGAATTTTATGTATACCGTTTGAATGGTTATTTGAATGTCCGCTTCTATTGCGTGATATTAGTAAAGGTTTTAATTACATTAGAGAGAGAAAATATGTTGAATATCTAGCTGCTACTAGAATGCTATGCCCCGTCACTTTCGATAATATTGAATTGGGACCTCTACATGGGCTTATAATTATAGAGGACTTAGGCGGGTACAACTAGATTGATTTGTACCTTGGCATATAATGGTATATGATAGTTGTATAGTGACTAAGAGACGGGTGTCTTAGGAACAGGTATTTCCCAAAATCATACCTCTTCTATGACTAGAACGCTTTGTTGATGATACAATTATGATCAAAAGTATTATAAGTAAAGTATAAGAGTCGATAGAAGCAAAATAGCATCACTGATCTATTAATGGGACATTTCAGATTTATATTCATCTGTCACGCGAATGTGATTAGATGACGAGGCAAGTTTAAATGTATTAGATATGTGGAGACCTGGTCTCTTTTTTGAAAGTTTTTGCTCGAATTTTTCGGAAGAATATGTCTTGCAATATTTTATACTCAATAACATTGGTGTAGGAGGATAATAAATCCTCTACTTTGAATATTGTTACTTGATCACCCCATATCAGAATCGGTAAATAGCATTACACGCAGGCTATTCTTGACTGTTTCTTACTGAAAAATCCTATCACTTTATTACAAAAAAGTTTCTGATAAAATTTCCTAACAAATCTATTCTTTAAAATGGATGACATTTTTTTCCCACACAAACATATTTTTTGTCCCAATATTACGCACACACTAATACGTTTGTTAAGCACTATCAATATATAGATGTGTATATTCTTTTGAAAGCGTCTATAAAATTTTGTAATATTAAGGCAATTAAAGAAAGGATGTTTAACGCGCGTCAAATATTTTGTCAAAGAAAAAAAAAAAGAAAAACAAAACTGTTAATATTATAGAAACAATTTTAAATTCTAAATCCACTCAGAGGATTTAAGGATGAATAAAATTAAGGAGGAAATGTTTAAAAGAAAATAAATAATAAATACATAAAAAGCGTAAAAAAAAGATACCAAAAACTTAAATTGAATTTAAAAAAGAAAAAAAAATTAATTAAAAGGAGGTGACTAAACAAATTAATTTAAAAAATTTATGAGCGAACATCCTTGAATATGGTTTAAAAGATCAATACATAAAGAAATTCATTTTTATAACAAAAAAAAAGAAATACTGTTATTAATAAAGATAACTGTTATACATTTGCTTCTTGTTAATATTGCTATTTCACTTAGATTAGTTGTGGTAGATATCGGTATACAACAAGAATTACTCAGAATAAACAAAACAAAACAAACAAAAAAAAATTGTTATAACTGTACATTAATTACTTAGAAAAAGTCATGAAGTCAAATGTGAAAACGCAATAAAATTATACGTGCATTTTCAACGCAAAAGTTCAAAATTGGTCATTTGACCCGTTATGATATGTTTAGTGTTAAAAGAAATAGCACTATGTTAGGGAATTGAGAGAATTTTGACCATTTCTTTTGATTTCTTTTGATATCGTAAGTTTTGGACTACATGTATTGCAAATTAGTTGATAAAACAACAACCTTCCACATGATGGCGCCCGAGCAGAACACTAAATTGTTTTTAAATTTTTATATTTTATTCATTTGCTATTAAGCCAGTGTAGAGTTTGCAACCACCTAAAGGGGTCGTCTGCAGTATGAACAGACTTACACATTCTTGATCAGCTCAAAATTCTGCGTTGATTTAGACATGTCTTTCCGTCAGTTCGATGACTCAAAAACGAAACAAGTAAATGCCGCCAATCTTTCATAAATTGTAATTATATTAAATATTTCGATTGTCATAGTGCTCAATACTACTTTAGTTGGAGGTCAATGTTAGTAGAACAGCTCCTTTAAAAATTACCAAAAACCGATTACAAATATTTACTATTAAAAACTTGATTACTTTAAAATTTACTTTAAATTCGTAATTCTTTCATTAAATACAATTTTAAACAATAATTTCTAATTTTTTTTTTCTAATTTGCTCTAGTAATAATTAAAACAATTTTCTCTTTTATATTCTGCTCATACACATAGCAAAAACATACAATATAATTACTGGGTCTATATACAATTAGTTGAAAATAAAAACCTAAAATCTAAATTAATTTTTTTGCCAAACCTTATGTGTATATGTATGTAACAATATTTTGGGTTTTATGAAATAAACCAATGATTTTAATTAGCTTTTCCATACGATATAATAGCGGTAGACCATTTAAATTTTATGGAAAATTTTAATCAGTGTAAAATAAATCCATGATTATTTGAGCCAAATAAACAAAAAAATTTGATGATGTTAAAAAATGTTAAATTACAAAAAAAAAATATTATTTTTTAATTTCAGAGTAAAAATTGTACTAAAAATTTAGACTTCGTGAACATAATGCGTTTCCGTGGCAGAAAGCATTTCATTTAAGCATGCTGTTGACTCTAGGAACTTAAAAGTAATTTGGTGCGTCATCTCATTTAGAACAAAAGGTTTATTAATCTCAGGCTACAATAATGTCCATTGTTCAAAATTGCACAAGATATTGTTCAATATACAAAAATATACAAAATTTATGAACTTTATTAACAATCTTCAGTCCTTGTAAAAATTAACTCAAAATGGCCAACAACAACACCTTAGTATTTTTCTTGTCATCTGCAACAAGAAAAAACATTCTCTTAATCCCAACAATTCTAATTCTAATAAATTATTATAAGTGACTTTACTCAATGGAACCCACATATGTAGGTCCCAAATTTTATCTTAAAAATTGCTCCACACCACAACACCTCTTTTTTTATTACATAGATGCATTATATGCGTGCCTGTCTTGTCTATAATATCAAAATTCAAATCACTAAGCAATCTGTTAGTTAGAAAAAATAAGTTTTTCATTTTTTTAACAAAATTTATTCTGATGGCTCAATGAAAGTTAAACAATTTTATTTTAGCACAAAAAAAAATTATTCAGGTGTTCACTATTATTGATATGAGCTGAAAGAGATGATGTTTACGATAAAACTTTGAATAACATTTTTTTGCTCTACATAAATTGTACCGTCAAAATCAATTTGCATTTAATGAGATGATGAAATTTCTACATACAATAGAATACGATATTAAATTACTTTTTTTAACTAAAAAGTTCAATGTATTTTTTTTTTACACAAAAATTACTAGATTAAGATTATAGTACCAGACAAAAAGCAATCACATGAACGCTCATTGACATTGAATAAAAATGTTTTATTCAAAAGTGTTGGTAAGAATACGAAAATAGTGATTTTGCAATTCCTTAAACCTTTGTCTAATATCAAAGACTGTCGCAACATTAAAATGAAAATTTTTCAAATAACATGAATTTTTATGCACAATTTTTATAATACGAGACAATGTTAAATATATTCAAAACTATTTATATTTCATTACAGAGAGAATATGGGAAAAGTTAACAAAACCTGTGAGAAGAATTGCACAAAATCACTATGCAAAAAACAGAAAGGAATTGCAATAATAAATTTATGGAAGTAACGTTGAAAATGCAACCAAAATGGACAGTTTGATGATATGTTATTCCAGTCATACTAAAGACTCACGAATCTGAAAAGGAGATATAATTTTGAGAAATTGAAAAAGCAAACTTGAACCTTTTATTTAACGTATAAGTGTGCATCTCTGTGGAAATTCGAAAGGGCTATAATTTCGGCCCCATTTTACATACATTCCCGAAAATTTATCAAAACGAAGAGTTTACATACACGATATTGGTGCCACTTAAACTATTTTTGCAGATTCTTATGTGGGGACGATGAATTCTTCCCATAGAAGTTAGTAACACATGCCACTT
Organism: Condylostylus longicornis; assembly: GCF_029603195.1. Taxonomy (NCBI): domain Eukaryota; kingdom Metazoa; phylum Arthropoda; class Insecta; order Diptera; family Dolichopodidae; genus Condylostylus; species Condylostylus longicornis. The sequence goes on along the minus strand of NW_026578052.1, from coordinate 298,853 downwards.
ACAATATGCAATTAAAAACAAAATCAAATAATTTCTACTTAAATTTACATTTAACTTACAAATATATATACAACATAATAGCAAACATGGTTTGGAATAAGAGCAATTGAAAAATCCTTTTTATAAATTCCTTAAAAACAAATTATAAATTTTATTACTGTTGAATTAAAGTTTACAATTCCAGCATTTTGTATCCAAAAATAAATAAACACGTGTTTCAGAGTAAAAGCAATAATTCATACATTATATCAGCCTAACGATATGCAATTATTTGCTTTTTCACATTTTTCAATTTATTAGAATTTCATACCCATATGCTTCCTTGATTTACTTATTATTATATTATAAATAATGTTTTTTTTTTGTGAATTTTAAAATGTGGAAATAAAATATTTCAAAGAAAAAGGACAAGTTACAAAATTTATATAAATACATAATAAATTTTGTTGATATGAAAACTCTTATCTTGCCCGTATTATTAATATAAAAAATATGAATAGTTATAAATCTTAAAAATAAATTCAAACCCTCACACACAGTACAATATCGTGTACCTACATATATACTTTTATTTAATTTTTATTTTTCTTCATCAGATTCAATGTCACAACAATTTCCACATTAGTTTTGTTGATTTGCGCAAATCTAAAGTGGATTTCCACTCTGATAGCGGGGCATTCTGTATAGCACCAACTCGAGACTTACCCTCCCGATGAATTCGAGTATCCTGTGAAGCCCAAAAGACCGCAACTTCACCGCCCTGAGAGTCGAATCCCGCATTATTTCCGTTCTCCTACAAGTGAGATTATCACACTCTCCGAGAAGGTGTACTAAATTTCTTTATCCTTCCCACTATTTACACATTATGTTTCATTTAGATTTTGTTTATGGACAATAAATGATAATGCTATGAACACCATGTATATCTTGCATGTGCAAATAATAATGATAAATATGAATTTTTGATCCTCATTTTTCATTTTCTAATAAATTCAAAATTATTTCCAATATGAAATTTTCTCTGTATATTCAGTCAAAATATACAAACAAATTTTTTACTTTTTGATGAATATACTTACACACATATCGTAAATGTATTATGTAATTTGAGGATTTCAAATGAAAAACTTTTCTCCCACTTCTAATATACAATTTATTTTATAGGATCCGAATAAAATCAATTTATTAAAGGATTTTTTTATATTAAAGGACACATGTGAATGAATCTGGGCTATTCGTTATTTACTCAGTTGTTACATAATTTAACTGATTTCATCTTATGAATTGAGAGAGTTTAAAATTTTTGCTAGAATAAGTACAAAAATTTATTTTCAATCAAATTAAATTCACAATAAACATAACATTTAAAATTTTTAATTATAGTATCATTAATTCAATATTTTCCTTTAAATTTGGATTTTTTGTATTCTAGAGTAAAATTAAAATGGATGACAACATAAAAAGTTCAACGTCTATTACAGTTTCAAATTAACAGCATAATTAAAAATAGTTCTTAAAAATTGTTATTCAACTAAACACTTAATTTATTTTAGCACTTAATTAATTTTTTTAAATTTTTAGGAACAGCAATGGATATCAAACTTATTTAAGACGATATAGAACAAGATATATGGAATACAATTATGCGAATGAACAAAATAGATATATGCCCAATAACATTCATACTAACATTGCAGAAAATTGAGGAAAGGAAGAAGAAAGTAACAAAATATGGTAAATTCCCGCTGTTTTTTGGGCAATGAGGATTAACGTGAAGATTTATAAATTCCTTTGAGTAATTGATAGAATAAATGAACGCGCAATAAGAATTTTTTTTTATTGCTGAAGAGAGACATGGGCAAAGAAACTCCTTTCCTCCATCCACCGTAGCCAGTCATGAATTATTGTAGCCCTCACATATCCCACTTAAACCATTTTGGTTCCAAGCAAATACCCGGAGATATGCATCAGGGAATGTAGAGTGAGCTACCTAACAGCTATAATACATAAAGCTCATTGAGGAAAGATTATTGCGATTAATCGGTTCCTTGCCATCCGAAATTCTCATTGTGCTCTCATATTTAGTGTAAAATGTGCTTCACCAAATGAAGGAATGAAGAATTTTCTCTATTAATGAACATCAAACCAACTCAATGGTTGATCAAGAAGAACTAGTAACAGAGAATCAGTTGGAGGATTTGATGGTAAAAAACATAATTAGTAGTTTTCAAGCTTATCTTCTTGTTATTTCAAGCAAATTAACTACCCCTTTCTTATCCGGTAAAATATAAAGATAATTAATAAGAAGTTGTCTAAGAAAACTTCTGAAAAAATTGTGAAATTTGAAAAGAAAAACTTGTTACAATGTGGCTCAACATTTTTACAAATTAGTCCTTCATATCAATAACTATGGTATGGACCTTATTGAATTGAAAAATTTTTTTCAAAATATCCTAATAAAACTTTCTTTTTCTTCTTCTCAATATTAACTACCATAAAAAGTTTTATGTAAACTACATCAGTAAATTTAAGTAAGAGATTTTGAAAATTATGACAAAAATGATCCTTTTATCACTTTACATTTTCAGGATTTTGTCCAAAGATTTTTGATTTTTGTTTTTTATGATTTCATTTTCATTTCCGCTAAAAAAACACAGAGAAAACATAAAATGAGTATAATAAGAGAAGTTCTTTAAAATTTTTGTTTTCCTTGATTTTGTTTTAATGTTAAATTATTTTTACGCATTTAACTGTAAATGATAAGGGTACCAAACCAACCAGAACATGTCAAATTTCAATATTTTTCCTTATTTTTGTTTTTTTTTTTATTGTTATTATTATTTACTTTGCAATTTCAAGCTTTTTGATATTTAATATCCTTTTTCCGAGTAAAGTAAAGTAATCATATGAAAATGATAGCGGTTAATGTCATCCGGAAGTAAATATTTAATGATAAAGAAAGAAGCGTAAATATTCAAAAAAAAAACTTAAAAATGAAAATGAAAAGAATTTTAAATAAAATTTTTCGCCGCGATAATGTCGCGGGTTAAATTGCATCATTTTAAATCAACAAAAAAACCAATATAAAAAAATAAAATAATTTTTTTTTTTTAAATTATGATGATAGATTTTTAATGTTTTTTATTTATTTAAAAAGGAAATGAGATACGGTACATAATATTTCCGTTTAAATACGATTTATATTTTAATAACGGTAATATTTTTCATAAATTTATACACGATTAAGGAAATAAAATTAAAAGGAAACTTTTAACAATAGATTAAAGGTATTAATAATTGAGTGGAAACGTGAATAGCTTCAATTTTATATTCGTCGCCGCCTTGGGTGATCTAGATCACCTGAAACCGATGATAAGTAGGACTATATCCTACTTTTACTCCTACTTTTTTGTACTGTTGTATCCCACTGTTTTGTGTTGTTCTGATTCGGATAATATTTTGACTTAGAATAAAGAGTTTGGCTTTCACAGAAAGTCCTTGAATCATTTGTTTGGATGTGGAGAAGATATTCTTCGTGTTCCGGTTCTTGCGAAGGAGATTGGTATCTATTTTTCTCCCAACATTGTTTTGCTAATTTACCTTTATTGTGTTGTTCTAATTTTTTTCGAATGCTGGCCCGTTTCGTCAATGCAGCACCGATGTTTTCCGATGTCTTTCATGGTTTTGTCTTCGTTCTTGTTGTATTCTTTCATGTTTATAATTTCATAATTAGCTAGGCATAGCGTAGTTCACAACGCCAGAGTGATTGCTAAAATAACCTGATAGCACAGTGATTGCATTGGTAAAAGCCAGTATACTCCGACTACAAATTACCCAATGGGTACGGGCTTTTTAATACCACCACAGGGTTTAGGGAGTGGAACTCATAGAACATTTTACCGTTATTATGAATGAAGCCATTCCGTTATTTCGGGCCTGTAGAGATTCTTTTAGTTACATATTTTTCTCTCAACTAATTCTGCATTAATAAACCTACCCAGCGTTAAGGATTTCCGTGTCCGCCGACATAGTTCTCGTATTCATTGCTCTAAATCAATCGCCACCCCGCATCAAAGTTGAATCTCGTCGAGACAGATATGAACTCAAAATCTATTCACATTACAAAATAATACACAAATATACTATGCACGCAAACAAAATACTCTAATTAAACACATTAAATTTTAATTTAAATTTTTAACCACACAATAATTTTGCACTAAGTAATTTGTAATTCAAATAAAATATTTATAATTTAAGGCGTATCAACCATTAAATATACTATGCATATAGAAACGGCATCAGGGTTTATAAATTTTTTAGAGTAACTACACCAAATATTAAAAATTTAAAGATTAAATTTCTATAAACGTATGTAAATTTAACATAATGTTAATCTTTTAATATTGAATGTAAATATTATTATAAACTCTAAAATTAACAACATCGTGTATGTTTGTTTACAGAGAAGCCAGGGTTATCAACTTCAAATATAACATAATTTTACTTGTTATATAATGCAGCCCATACTCATTATGCTTCATATATAACAAAATAAATCTTATATTCTTAATATACATATATACTCTTAAATAACGGTATAATATATATGTACATACTTCTAAACGCAAACATATATATTATATATTTGTATATGTACATAACATTGTGTATAATTGCACGTATTAAACTAATTTACATGCACGTTATCATAATCTTATAACCGAATATAAACTATGAATATATGTATACAATAATTATAAACTGTACATGCCTAGCATGTACAACTTATATGCTTAAACATACATTATATCCAATTATATTGCAAATTATATTATAGGCATAACACATATACACACATTATAATTACGTGACTTGATTTTTAATGAGAATAATAATTGTGTGCATTGTATATTAATAACTGTACATTTTGGTTTATTGCTGATGCTTATTTTAACATTATGTTGATTTCAAATAAACTTTGTCTTCTTTATTATTAATTTTGAAGGTTTTGGGGTTTAGATTTTCCGTTATTTGTAACAATCCTGTTCGTAATAAATCGATCATATTATATTGCTGAACCAAAACATAAATAATTTATAAAATTTTATTTATTGTTTTCTTTTTTCTATAAAAAACAGGAATGTATACGAATACAGGCGTTATAGTATAATTAACATAATGCCGCACGTGACGAACAACAATTCTTTAATTCTTCGCTCTGCATAAATGCGGCAGCAGTCGCGTCATAGACGGTATACCTTATGATGGAGAAAGGATGAGACATTATTGGTAATTAACTAAACTAAATGTCTTCAAGTCATACCGGAATCTTGATGGACCTGCGTTGGAAGGGCTACTCTCTGATCTTACAAATCTAATAATAATGTCAAGTAAAATTAACGCTCCTAGTCAAAATTCACGCAACTCAAAAACACTTTGCTAACTAACATTAATTATTAAATAAAAATTTGGAACAGAGGAACATATTGCAATTATCAGGCCGTCAAAAAACAGAGGCCGCAATTTTTTAAAAATAATGAAAATTGTTCCAAATTGTATGAAATAACATTTGCAGCACTTGAAATAATTACCGGTACTGAATTATATAGAATTTGTATTACTTTTATACATTTACATTAATTCTTCAATAAAGCAATAAGAGGAAGGTGAACAAATGAATTGATGTCAGTACATGTCCTATTTATTATCGCATTTTATTACATACGGAGGTAATGTTGTCATACTCATACAGAATATTGATAATATCAAGAGTAGGATCCTCATCCATAGAATTACATACACACAGTTTTATTACTAAAATATTTAATTTTTTTTTTTTTATTTATTTTTTAGGGAAATTTATTTCTGAGTACCTTTATTGAGCATGTATACAACATAATGTAATTTATCATATACGATATAAGGAAATATAGACAAATAAGGTGTGCATCACATAAATGAGGACTCATTTAGGATATACCTACATTCAAATCAGAACCTGGATAGATTATAGAAGCTTTATTAATATCAAGAAGCAAAAAAAATATTACTATTGTCAAGTAATTTACACGAATTACAAATTATTATTATTATTAATATAACAATCATATACGTATATAACAGTTGCAAATGTATGTATATAATAATAACAAATTTTTAGTTGACAGAAATGAATAGGTAAATGCAATTATAAGATTTTTTTGTTATTAAATTATTATTGTATAATTGAGTGTATTCTTTAGTCTGATAAATTTTTGTCATTGATACAATTTATGCATCCTTTTTACATAATTCATGAATTAGTTTTATATATATAAACATTATATAAATTATTATACATATAATAATATGTAAACGTACGCATATCCTTAAGGCCCATTAATATTAATATAATATGAATGATGTTCCTCTTTAACAAATATTTATTGTTTGCGTATAAATCTATTATATACCTTGGCACTACATACATCTATGAACACAATTATCTTATTATTAATTCAAATGTAAATAAATTTTTTGAATATTATACATAACGTATATATTTATTTTCGTACATACATGTACGTACATAATTCATTTAAGTATACAATATGTACATGGTTAATACGTGAACTGCCTTAAGATTTAAAGTGTTTTACAAATATTTGATTAATAGGTTTTAACATCAAATATTAAAAATCCCAATTAGCATTTTATGGTACATACATTTTGATTACAGGTGATACACGCCGCGTCAATTCTTGCTGTCATTAAGTGAAGACGATTTTGCTTGGCAATCTCATAGCCGCATTTTGTGTGTCTAAATGGTAATTGCGTTTGCTCTTTCGTGTAAGGTTAATTATAATGCAATGATATTCGATGCTTGGCCTATGCAATTCGTCTGATAATAATAATAATAATAGCAATTCTGTTATACTCGTATATTATTCTTACTCAAATATAAATTTTTTAAATACATATTAAACTGATAACTAAATATTTGTTTATGTTAAATTTTAGGATTGAAGCCACATAAATATTTTTTGAAATACGATGAACGTTTTTATGTTTGAAGTTGTATGGCAGCTGCTCAAATCACTCAAATAACATAGAATCCTGATAATTACAATACAATATTATAAATCGAAAATTTTAGAAAGTTGATGAAGTTAGCCAAATTAATTTTCTAGTTATCGCTGTCGTGGATAAACGGACATAGCCAATTGAACCCAAAATATAACGCTGAATGTGTATGTACGTGATTATATCTAACTTCATTTTATCAACGTTATAAGCGGAATGGCAATTTCATTCGGCCTAGAATTCTTATATGGTGAATTCCTGAACTGGAATTCCCTAAAAGGTAACAAATACCCAATATCAACAGAAGAAAATATTTTATTTAAGAGATTTATATTTGGTTACTTTCATTTAAAGTCGTGCCATATATTTGCAACTCAATTGATGTCTGATTTATTTTTCTCAAATCTTTAATGCGGATTATTATTTTCTTAATTGAAATTTTTAATTCTCTAGTGTGGTTAAGAAAATTCGAATATGTACAGCATTTTATCATAGTATCTCCAAGAGATTTTCTTCTTTTTTTGCTTCTTGGGATCTTTTTAATATAAATTAAATTTTAAAAACGTAAAACAACAAAATTGATTAAAAGTTTCTTAAACTCTTATTATAAATTTTTTTTTTGTGTAATAATAAATATTTAATATAACTTTAATATGTACACGTTATACTCGTATAACAAGATTATCAATATTTTGTTTTTGAATTACAATTCAAATAAATTAACAAAATTTTACCATAATAAGTTGAAAATTTAAAATTTCAAATTTGCCAAGATAAAAATTTAATAATAATTTAATAATTTTTCAAGTAAATATTTTATACATACATACGTGGTATGTAGATACATACTTGGCTCTTATATGGTTATATTGTGTACAACAATATTTATCAGGAATAACATTATACACAAAATTTTTAAGGTCTATATAGATCCAATATAAAGTGTAAGCTTAAATTTAGCGAATTTAATTTCTTAATATGGTTCTATATTGTTTATTATTGTAAATTTTGCTGTAAAATTGAAAATTTTATAAAATTTAATTATAAAAATCTGATAAAAAACTTAAATTTCCATACAATATCGCATTAATGCAGCTTTAGTTGGAATATTTGAAATAAATTATTTTAATGTCAAACAATGTTCCTAATTTGACATTATCTCTTCTTGCTTTTAGTTTTAAAACTTGTGTTTTCTTTTAAAATTACTTGAAAATTTAAAAAAACGATTCTACTTTTTCAGAATTTCTCTGTCTTATTTTTCTTTTTTCTATAATAATTTAACCATTATTTGAAATTTGAATTGAACAACGCAAAAGTTTGATTCAAGCAATAATAGGTTGCAAATTAAATATTTTCGGATCAGATTTTATTTCCGAACGGAAGAGCCTATAATTTAAACTCACTGTTATTCGTGATTCCAATATTAATTTAAACTTTTATGTTTTAACTAAATTAATTGGAAAAGTTCGAATAGCAGGAAGAAATTTTTACAAAATTTTTGTATTTTAATAACTGTAATCATTTTGTAGACTGTGTATTGTGTTGCGCCTAGGTCTATTGTAGTAGAATCATAAAAAAATTTCGTAAAATTTTGCCGTTCCTTCTTTAATCTATTCCACTTAACGTACTTCCAAGCCTTACACTTCACACTCTTATGAGAGTTTAAGTTGAAAATTATTCAATTTCATAGCTTCAAACTACTTATACACTAACACCGGATAAAAGTATATAAAATTGGAACAAACTTTTCCAATTAATCAAAGATGTCATTACATTAATTAAAAATTAAAAGATTTCCGTTTTCCTCTCTTTTCTTTCTCCCTCAAAAATAATAATAATAAGTACAAAAGAATTAAAGTTTTTTTTTTTTTTTAGAAAAAAGAATGAAAATGAGGCGAAAAAATAACAAAACAGATAGAAAAAGTTAAAAGAGAAAAATTTTATTACTCTTATAAAACAGTTTAAAAGTATAAAAAGTTATTCACAATAGTGAAAAACTTTTACATTAACTCATATAATTTCCGCCTTTTTCTTCTTTTCAACTTTGGATCCACCTCCTACCATAAAAAAGATTTAATGGAACACACACACACACAGACACATAGTATTCCTGTTTTAGATTAGTGGAACTGCTCTTTTTTATTGTAGCAAAATAATACAATGAAATTCTTATGAATACTTTTTGTTGAATAAAATATCGCGGTAAAATATTTTAAATAATTATTATTAAAAATAACAATAAATTAAAATATTTCTATTGTTTAAATATTACATTATAAAATTGTCGAAAATATTATAAGAAATTAGAAACTTTTATGCTTATTCAACTTCCACACTATACTTTTGATTTATGATTGATTGCGTGAATACAAAAAGAAAGAAAGAAAAGCAAACATAACATACCAGAGAGAGCAAAAGAAACAAAAAAATCAACATTTTTTGACATTTTAATTAATTAAAAAATGACATGAAATTTTAACATCTTCACACCTGTCAAATCAGGATTTTTTCACAACTACATACATATTATTATTTGTGAAGTGAAAATTTAAGAAAATTTTTAAACACTAGAATGAGTTTTAAGTGTTTTTTTAAATTTTTCGAAACATACAAATATATGTGCTTATTAATTGATTTTATAACGATATATTCATTTTTATCAAAGTTTATTCAACCAATTGCTACAATAATGAATAGAAATCATAAATTTTTTTATGATTGTCAAATAAATTTACATTACTAGTGTTTCATGCCTTGTCTCTTGTACTTTTGTGGAAATCATACAGTTTTTTTCTCCTCTAAATTTCTCAGTTTCGTTCCAAATCTCGAAATAATCATTTTTAAAATCGAAGAAAATCAAAGAAGTTTCAATAATCCTTAATGCACAACAAATTTCAATCAAACAAATTTCAAACACATGTGAATGATAATCAAACAAATTTGAAACATGAATGAATGATAATCAAACAAATTTCAAACATGTATGAATGATAATCAAACGAATTTTAAACATGTATGAGTGATAATCAAACACGTTGCCTTGTTAATAAAGCAAAAATAAGTTTTGTTTCAACAGCAAAAGTTTCAACTGAACGAAATTTCATTTTAGAGTATACATAATTAAATATTTCTAAAAATATGTAAAATTTCATAAAAATCCAAACACACTCTTCTAATAAGATAATCAAAAAACTAAAACCTTATACAAGTATTCAAGTTAATTTTATTTTATCCATTTTTGCTCTTTGTATTCAAACAAATAAATAGAAATACAAACGAGTTTAAGTGCTTAATACTTAATCTCATATTCAAATTTTGGATTGCAGGCAACACAATCAAACAATATTTTTAAATTTAAAAACTATTTTGTGATTTAGGAGAGCAAAAAAAAAATTCCATTTTATTCTTAATACTATGGTATTGTGAGTGTATTCTAAGTATTTTCATTTAAATGAAATTTTTTCATCTTTCCTTAAGAATGCTCATTCTTTGTATGGTTCTACGCGTATATAGAGCAAAATATCAACAATTATTTGCAAAAAATGCAAAATGTATACAAAAAAAAAAATTAATAAAAACAAAATTTTTTTTTATACTATCTATTTATGTATGAGTGCCATTGTAACTTCGTTTGTGATGTACAACAAAACTTAAATAGAACTTAAATAGAATTCAACTATTTATTGTTGAGAACAAGATTGTAGAATAAAATTTTTCAGCTATATCGTATAACTTTAGAGTAATAGTTGAATAAAAATAAGAATAAAGAACAAAATAAATCAAAAATTTTTTTAAATTGCTTCTTAACTTTTTCCTTTTCATCTCCTTTGTCAATTATTTTCTTGATTTTTTATATGATTTTAATTCCAAAGTCCTTCTATTCAATTTTTTTTTTATTATTGTGAATAACTCAGTTGTACAATATGAATTCAAAAATTAAATACAATATTCGATGTCATTTTTGAAAAGAAAACTTTCTTAAAAGTCATTAAACTTCACTCGGTCTTACACAGTTTATAAGGTCCATCCAATCTTAAATTGAAGATAATTATTGTTTAAAAATTTCAGTGATAAAGTATTGCTACAGAATGATAGATGTGTTGATATCGTATTAATACAGAAAATTCATACCATTACCTTAAGGTTAGAATAAATTTGAGGCATGGGGTTAACATTGGAAAAACCGCTGGAAATTGTAAACATATGAGAGCTTAGGAAAATATAATTAAATCATAAAAAAGAACTGTAATATCGTAAATATTATCGTAATAATAATACCGTTATTATCTACGTTGTTGTTAACACATGATGTCGAATTCGAGTCTCTACGACCATACTCTTTGTAGCTTACGTATTAAAAAGTATCTATAATAAGGAAACAAAAATTTTTATGTTTTTTTCACAAATTGTTATACGTGAGAAATATTTTACCACTTCGCAGCATTAAAGGATCAGAGCAGCCTAAACAAGAAACGAAAAAAAAATTTTCTGAATAGATTCGATCGTAGAAATATCTTAGAATTTTCTGGTCTCCTAGTAGTTTTTCTAGAACGCCAACTACATTACAAGAACTGTGTAAATAAATGTTTCCAATTACAAAACTAAGTTTCTTCTAACTATATGCAGTTCATATTGAGTACTCGTTAAAAATTAAAAAAACATTATTCTCTTTTTTTTCATTCAAGTATTTAAAAAACATGCTCCATTTAGCCACAGTTTACATTCTATATTTAGAAATTCTATTTTATTTTTCTCTCTACTTTTTTTTTTAATTTTTGTATATAATATCTTGTATTATAAAATTCGTCGCTTTGAGGCATCTATTTTTGCCCTCGTTACAATTGTAAACTTTGGTACTTTATACCCTATTCGCACAAGCATGTTTTCCTGTAATTTTATTTTCTCATTATTATTATTTTTTGTAAAATACTCGTATAAATAAATATTTGGTACATGGTAACCTGAAAATGAATAACTGAAATTTTAATTTTAAATAAGTAGGAGTTTCTTTTTTCAATTTCGGTTCCTTAAACATGGAAGAACTGGTATTCTTTCATTTTCTATGACTTTCTTTATGAATAAATACATTACATTTTGGTAATTTTGTTCAATAAGAGACTCAAAATTTATCATAAAACCAAGTTTTTGACCATAATGAGATTGTTCCTTAAAATCTAGTATATAATTTAGAGGTTCCGATATGCCGATGGGCCCTTTTCCTAGACTAGTGTATGAGCTTCACGGATGCGACCGGATTTAAAATTTTCTAAAATTTCAATTGAAAGAGGACTTTTATAACATTTAGGCCAGCAAGCAGAAATTTTTTTTATAGCATACCTACCTGTATTTTAAATATTATGACTATTATATTAAAGGATTCTAAATTGTAGAAACGTGGCAATAATGCACCGCGGCCAGCGTATTATGGTGTATTTTATTCGTCTCCAGGTTTCTGCCTCTATTACAACACTTCGCTCATTTATTCACAGTGACATGTAAGATTTAGCAGACCGCAAAATTCACCACAGTGAGTGTTTAAACTATAGACTATAAAAATATTTATTTTTTATTTTTGTCTTTTCTTTGCCGATTATTTTCAATTCACAAAGATTGAATCGAATGTATAGGCGAAAATTTTCTTTCATCACTTGTTTTTAAACACCCAGTATCACATTATCATTATATTGTTGACAAATCATAGTCACATGTGATCGTACATACATACGAAATATATTATTATTAAAAAAAAAAAGATAATATACAATGTACACAATAATGAAGAGGATAATATCCTTAAAACAACTACTATCTTCATTATTATTGTAGATTATTGTTATTGTTTCCTTGTTATTCTTGTTGTAATGAAGGAAAAGAAGAATAAAAATGTTGTTGTTTTTTTTTTATTATTGTATTTTCAAACTTTTTGTTTACTCTTTCGAACGGTTTATTTTTTATTTTTTTCTTATTTTCTTTTAAACATCATTTAATAATGTTTTCGTTAGGAAATTGAAAATCAATAAATTTTCCTTCTTTGTTTTTTTTTTCATTCTTATTCATTTTATATTGTTTTTTTTTTTTTGCTTTCTCTTACTGTTGTAACAAAATATCAAAAAGAAAAACAAAAGAGAACTTTTTGTAACAGATATAAAAATAAAAATAAAATAATAATAAATTACATACTTGCTTTGGTTTATTTAAAAAAAAAAAAAACACGAGAAAAACAGAAAAAAAAATAAGAGAATGAATAGACCTCTTAAAAAAGGATTTATAGGATGTGATTGAAATCGATATGCGAGTAGGTACACACATAACATATTGTGTACAGAGAGAGAGAGAGAGTAAGAGAGCGTCATTGATCAAGATCCTTGATAAATATTTAAGAAACAAAAAACAAAAACCAATTTTATTATTGTAAGTACTTGCGTTCTTATGCATACGCTGAAGAGTTTTTCGTTTCTTTTTTTTTGCCCCCCGAAAAATTCCGTAATTTATCTCGGATTTATTACATAATATGAATTTTCAACATACGTACATGAAAATTATGAATTGTTTGAATTTTTTTTTTTTTCCTTATTTTCCGATTTTTTTTTTGTTTCAGGAAAATTTAGCGTTTTTTTATCAATATATCATTAAAAAAAATTGAAATGAAAAAAAAAAAAGAAAATTTGCAAAATACCTTGAAGTTGTTTTGAATCATTACATAAGAACAAAAATAGGAAGAACGAAGAGAAAACATCATTTGAATATTTTTAGTACAACAAAAACAAGAAAAACAAAAAAATCTCGCATGTTTTCCTCATAACAAGTTCCGCTCTTCTACTATATGCTTTGTGCCAATTTTTATTTTGTGTAAAACGTTTTTGCATAAATCTTTTAGAGTGAATAAAACAAATACTAAAAATTAGGAGAGATTTTGTTTTTTTTCAAATTTAAAAACAATTTATACGTGTTAGTAAAAAAAAAAATCATTTTAACTCAATTGGTTTCCGATTTTTTGAATATTTTTGTACTTAACAAAAAATTGCATACTTTTAGGTGGAAATACTTAATTTTTGATGTGATAATTTTTAAATTTTTGTTAAAGTCTGCCAACTCATCTTGATATAAAATTTTAGGAATTCTTTCTTCCACAGTATCAATTTAATTAGACAATCTACAATTTGTGTCCGCCATTCTATTTATTTTATCGTCTCAGTACAGGCAACTCAATAAAAGAAAACCATCCAAATGAATAAATTTGGAATAACAAATTTCTGCACTCAAGTAGTTTGCCCAAATTCTGTAACTGCGTAAAACTTATTTTATGCGCAGGGTCTGTATTAATGTTTGAAGACAATATTAGAAAAAATACGCATATTTTACGAAATGAATTTACATTTTAATATTTTGCATTTTGGCCGTCTTACCGTATTATATTAGTTTAAACAAGTTATAGTCTAAAAAAGCTTGCCTCCAGAGTACAATAGGTCGGGTAACCTCACGTTATTTAATGTTTTATAGGAAATTTCATTTGTTTTATGTGCCAGACACCTGTATTTTTAAGTCAGAAGATAATTTTTTTTTTGAATTTTTCGTTGTTCTTAATAATTTTGAATTCCCGCCGCATTGTCCTTACAAAACGTAAACTCCTTTGTGCAGATAGATTTTAAGAAAAAGTAATCTCGTCTTATATAATGAATTTTCTCTAGAGTTGTTTAAGACGAACCATATTATTGATTTGAAAATATTATTGAGCTCGATTAAGACCAGCATAGCTCCAAACAAATTAATCAAAAATTTCTTAAACCTTTTATATAAAATGAAAACTATGTGTAAAATTCTGAATACACGCAGTTTTTTTTCACCACAGACATTTATAACATAGTATTTTAAATAAGTCTGTGCAATATTTCAGAAAAATGTGAGCTTTATAATTAAATTCTTCTTTTTATATTATTTTAAATTAATTAATATTGTGTCAAAGGATTTTCTTATATTAATTATATTTTTTTTTCTGATAGGATGTGTACCTAAAATAATACGTCGACCTACTATTTTTACACAACAATCTTTATTAAAAAAACTATACATACGATATGTTATTAGCTTACAAAACTATATGACATACATAACTACTACACTGTAAAAAAAAAAATTCCTTCTTCATTTACAATTTAACAACGTTTTAAAGTCGGTTTGCCTTTTGAAAAAAAATAATTCCAGTTGACACATTTGCGGACTTACTCATAGTTGTTTTTCTTTTCTTTTTAAAAAAAAATTCCATTTTACAATTCTCGTAAATGTTTTTCATCTTTCCTGCTTGCTTTTTTTTTTTAATTTTCATTTCGAGTATAGAAGAAGAATGAACATAAGTGAATATTAAGGTCTGCACATTCACTTTGATGTAAAATGCTACTAGACACATTAAAAAAAGAAAATGATTTCTCTTTTGAAAAACATTCTAACACTTTAAACGCGCACTTATTTTCATTACAATTTAACATTTGGGCCACCATAATATTATGAATATTATTATTCTTAAAAATATTCTAATATTAAAATGTTGACCTCTTTAAAGATTTTTATAATATTATAAATGTATAACAGTTATGTAAGAAAATTTAAATGTTGGTATATGTGAGTTGAATTTTCTACACAAAACCTTAATGGAAAATCGCTATGAATTTTAGAATATTTGCTTTTTGCCTACATAAACACTACCATTATATGCTTACACAATTAAAAGATATTTTTTATGTTTTAAAAGAATATTTTCCACCTTTAGAAAAATATAATTAAATCTTATGAGTGTTTTCATATGTAAAACTCTAAAAGAAAAACTTTTCATTTGCTCCTTAAGGAAGGAAATATTTTAATACACACCAATATTTTTTTTTTCTTTTACATATATGCGAAATTAAAACAAATTTACATTATAATAGGTTTAGTTGAAATTATTTTGTTAAGAGAGTGATAGAGAGAGGGAGAGCATTATAAGGAAAATCCAAAGCATTAGGGGAAAATCCTTAAGGAATTCTTGAAATATATGAATAAAACTTACAAAAAAAAAAAGGAAGTACAATATAGGAAAAACAGAGTGGAAAAAAATAATTTCATGTTTCTTCATTTTATAAATTTTATATACAAACTTTACAAAGCATTTATAATGAGTTTAAAGAGAGAGAGAAAAAGACACAAAAACTGTAGTGGCAACAGTACACAATACACTTTCTATATAGAGATAACATAATATTTTAATGTGCAGCCTAAATACAAAATTTAGGTAAGCGCACAAGAGAATACGAGGCTGAAGATAATAGCAGCGTTACCAACTCCAAAAAAAAAAAAAAACAATAAAAAACTGAAATTTATGTAAGCAAATAAAATTGTAATGTTAACCGCATTTTAGAATTTTCTGCTTAGATGTTGCACAAAAACAAAAATATTCATACAATTACAAATTTTTTTTTTGTACCGTGAGGATTTTTGACAAAAAAAAATATGTACTTTTCACTTCAAAAATTTTATAAAATAAAATACTTCTATAGTATTACCTGATGTTTCCTTTTCCTTTTTTCCTTTTTTGTTCTTTCCAACAAAATTGAAAAAAGAAAATTACTTATTGGTTGCACTCTGCCCGGCTTGATGGTTCATCCGTGCCTTCCTTTAAGATATAAAATTTTCCCTAAACGAAAATTTTAATTTACCTGGACTCCCAATCGTCTACCCATCACCTACAATGACAATTTAAATCACAAACAACACCTTTTTTAAATTCCTCGAAAACCGAAATGTAGCAAGTTATTTCATCCACACTGAAGTAGCATAGCCGTACATTACAATGATAAATTCACGGTTTTATATTAAAGCTCTTATTTTTAAATTTTAGGCATAATTTTTCCCTTTTTCTTTTTCTATCATCCTCCACTTTCAAATTCTTACCTTTCAAAATTAGTAAAACTTAAATTTTCGGCCTTTTATATTTCCCAAACGACACACTTTTCCAAATTTCTGTAAAATTAACAAGTTTACGGTAATTATGCTTACACCTAAAATTTTAGGTGTAAGCATAATTACCGTAAACTCGAATTCGATCATTATGAAAAGACTGACTTTAACTTTCGTTCTTTGCCCGAAAACAATGCAGTTAAACAATTTCGGAATATTAATGACCATAACTTAATTAAATGTTCACTCTTTAAAATGCTCTTTCATGGGAAATGTGCTACTTAAGAGACCATTAGTTTTATCCGAATTTATTCTATTCTTTTATCCATTAAAAAATACACAATATTTTTAACGTATACTTTTATAAACAGAGAAGATAAACTTGACGGTTTTAGAATAACAGCCACCGCCATTCTCGTTGTTCTCATTATAATTTTGTGAATTAAAGTTATTTGTGGGCATTAATATAAGTACATTTAAATAATATTTTTATTCCATAATTTCAATTCCCACTTATGCACTATACTTTTTCTCTCTGGAGTCAAAGTAATAATAGTAACAATAACAATAAGAGAAATTGTAAAAAATTATAATATTTTTTTTTTGAGCAACAATAGTAGTAACCTAAATAACAGCAAAATAAAATAAACAACAACAAAGAAAATATAGGAAACCACTGAAAGTTTTAGTAAATTTTTTATACATAAATGGTTGTAGATATTGTAGAAAATATTTTTTGTAGATATTGTACAGCCCTTTCCTTTATGCGATTTGACGAATTATAAAATTTGATTCTTTCTGCAGAAGGCAGTAAGGCACTAGCACTTGTTAGGGTAAGGCAATTTAATTATCCTGTGTTTAATAGCGGTTAGCCTTCTAAACGCAGTTTTAAAAGTTCGATACTATGAATGGTTCTATTTCAGTTTTTGTTTTTAATTATGATTTGAGTTTAGAACTCGCGTCGAAAGTCACGTTACTACTCAAGTTTCTGTAAAATTTATGCATTTGGTTTTAAAATTAAAATCAGAATAGCCGCTTTTAAAATGATTTGATCAATTTGAATATTCCCGTAAAATTCTCTGAGTTATTTCATTTTCAGAATGAACAAAGTCTGAATTCCAACCACACAGAAGGGGAATAGTAACAGAAAAACATCCTCTTTATTCTGTTGTTCGTGTTTTCACTCCTGCTTTGAGACTAAAAATGGATTTCAATCATTCTGTAGATTTTCTGTAAGCATCGAATTCTGGGCTAATTCAGCCATGTAACAAACACCTACTTAAAATTGGGGTATTAATTTACTAATTGTTATTATGCAATACGTACAAACAAAAAAGAAAAACAACATGAAAGAAAATGACGGTGAAAAAGTAAAAATTCCAGTTTTATTTCTGTTTTTTTCTCAGCATTTTTTGTTATCGTTGTTGTTTTTTTTTAGTCTACATGGAATTATAGCACTTCATTTAAAAGATGAAACGTGCTTAGCATGCTGTCTGAAGAAGTTGTCGGTTAAACTTTGTTGTTATCATTATTGTTATATACGCTAAATTCTCTAATGGCTGAATGAAAAATACAAAACAAAAAAACAAACTAACTGAAAAGTCTTAGATAAATACTATTTTGTTTCTTTATATCCTTTATGTCTACATTTTTATGTGAAAATTTTCAACTTGGAAACAATTTTTCTGTTTTTTTTTTTTTCCTAGATCCGGTTTTTTTTCTACTTTGTTTATTTTATTTGTAACCACTACAAATATGTTAACTTTGGGTAGTATAAAAAAATTTTGCATGCATTTCTAATATACTTGCAAGATGGAAGTCTAGTGACTAGCCGCAATACTGCAATTTGTCAGGGGCTTAGATACAAGCGACTATGGGGTCGACATGTGAAGGACCTAAGGTCTAAGGATTCCCTATGGGAGAAAATATAGCAAAAAATAATTTACTTACGAAACTTTATCGATACTTTGCCGGCTTTTTTGGTTGTATCTGTTACGTTAATTGAGAAAAGATCTGCAATATACGGTTGGATCTGTAATGTTAACAAATCAAATGTTTCACACAGAATAAATATCGTTGTTGACCGATTTGATAATTTAAATAGATTCTAGCATTAAACTTCATAATAGACCAGTTCGAAATTAAAGCTTAAGCGTAAGCTTAAAACCCAAAAAAATCTCAACAAATTATTAAAAATTTGCTAGTTCTCCACAATTGTGATATTTTTCCCCTTCTTTTCTGTCGTATCCTATGACAAGTAAGAACAACTATTATCTATATTTTTTGTTTGGTTTTTTGTGGCAAATGTAGTATAGTTTGAAAAATTGGTGCATTAAAAACAAAACAATGTTTGTTTTTTACCTTTTTGTTTCATCTTGGAATTAAAAATGGCACGTGCAAAATTTTTGTCTTTTTTCTTCGACTATTCTGCTTTTTGTTTTATTCATTATTAACCTATACACTCTATTTAACGAAAATTTTTATAACATGACGACATTAACTATTCTTAACTGATATATTAATTGAAAAAAAAAGGTAGAATTAAAAAGTTAATAGTAAAGACGACATGAATTTAAAATTTATTCGAGAATAAAAACATAAAAGCATACTTTCTTTTTCATACTGACTTGAAAAAGGATAATGAATTTTGATAAAGAATCTGTTAAAAAAGTACTGTTGATTATAATTAGTGTTTATTTTTTAGGATTCTTTTCTAAAATATGAGGTAGAAGTTCGTCAATGGAAAGGAGAAATCAGAATGAAAATTTACTATACGCAGCAGAGTCAAAGGCCTTCATTAAAACGGAAAATTGTTAATGGATCAAAGGCTTGAATGAGACTGGTCACAATTACATTTACAAAAAAGAATGCAATTATTTCACACGACTTTAAAAGAAGTTATCGAAAGCCGAAAACAATAATTATAGTAGACAATTAGATACCTAAATATCGAACTTCTAAAATTAAGTTTAATATTTTCTATGCTAGTGCCATGTATATCACGAGATATTTACGTATAAGCACAATCGGACAGCACAACGCAATTGCACGTAATTCAGAAGCATCGAAGAAATTTTCTATAAATGCGGTAGGCCATTTTTTTTTTGGAAAACTAAGATTAGAAGTGGTCCTCAATTTCGTTTTTTTATCGGAATATTGCAAACTAGGATATCACGTCAAAAAGTTCTAAAAAAATTTCTTTTAAAAAAGGAAATATTGTAGGATGGTGATAAAAGAGAAGCTCGAAGACATATACATTGACTGCGTCGGAGCTACGGTGAACTTTTTATTTTTAAAGTTTAAAATTATAAGATCTACTTAACGACTGTTTAGTGGATTAATAATTGTAATTATTAATTCTCTTACATGTGAAATGTCATAAACATTGTATTTTGTAATAATAATAGACTCTTACATTTAAACTATTAAGAGTAGAGCCATTGTTAAAATCTAAAAGATCCTTAATAACTCTTTAATAGTTACCGAATCCATATCAAATTTTTAAAATCAAATTTATAAAATATTAAATTACAAAATCTCCTAAAATAATCACATTGTTGTTAACACTTTAAAAAGTAGCAAAAAATTTTACTAAATCACCTGCACAACACCTACAAAACAAAAAAATAGAATTAAATGTTTTATATTACAAATTCTATTTTCATCTTGTTTACATGAAGTTGATAAATTTAATGAAAATTCCTCTGGTATATCCGCATAGAAACTGAAAACCTCACCGCACACAAGAGCAAAATCTCTCCTGTTTTTTTTTTACTTTTAATATTTTGCTGATAACAAAAAATTATTAATGAAAATTTTCAAAATTTCAAATATAAATAATAAGTTTTCTCTAAAAAGGATTCACTATAACTTTGTTAACATAATGGCTCTAGTTATAGGTACACTCTTAACATCTCTGTGTAATGCTAAACAAGGAATGAACAATAATTTCATAGATACCTTCGAGAAATTTAATTTTATTTTAAAATTACAAAAACAGAAATCTCAACTCCCTTTACAATCATTTTCATAAATTTTTCTAGTTTTTTTTTTTTTTATAAAATTTCAATTATTTACAATAGGAAGTATAAAATTCCGAATATTTAAACAAGGATCACATCTAAAATTCATAAATATTTTTTACTTTTTTTTGTTATTTGTAAAGTAAATGATAGGAGAAGAACGTTAAAGGTTGACAATATAAAAAACATTTCTAACTCCAAAAGGATAACTATAAAGAAAAATGTTTAATAAAGTTTTTCTTTTCAGAAAATTTTTTTAACTAAGTTAAATAAGTATTAATTTTTTTTTTATTTTTTATTTTAGAATGTACTCTGGAGGAAAAAGGTTGAAAACAAAGTTATTTGACAACAAATGAAAGCAATAATATTTTATTGTATATGGAAATTGCCCCACCTCTCTGGAAGAGGGAAGGTGTTGCAAATATACAACAGAAGAATCATTGGAATGTGACACTGAAAGATCTATCATCCTTATTTTTTCACGGAAAACTCATAAAAATTAAGAGAAGATTTCATGAGCCAGCATTAAGGAAAGAATTAAGGATGTTTTCCAGAAATTTTAAATTTTTTTAGAGTTAAAACAATTTTATATCAGACGATCGAAACAAGCATTTTAGTATAGCAAAGTAAACATAATTTAGTCAACAAATATGGCTATCAGTAACTGCAACTAAAAATTGTCATCATTTACAGATGGAAAGGGAAGAGAGGGGAAACCAAATCAAACGTGTACGACTGCTGTGCGGCGAGTTAATAGAAAGTATCGGATAAACTAACAATAAATTAAACAAACTCAATGTATAGTCTGGCCTTAAGTACCCTCTTACTTATTTTAACAAAAAAAACACAAACGAATACAAAGTTAATTTTGGGACAATCACATTACCTAAAGTAAGTTAATGAATGAAAACTAAATCAGAAAGCAACCTACGACCAACCAATCTATTCCACGAAGAGCGAAGCGAAGGAAAGCCTCTGCACCGCTTCAATACGATCAATATAATATTATATATTATAATTGCTGCGACTATATTATGGTCAAATCAACAATTCTCAAATTAATTTTTGTCAATATTAAAACTGTAGAGTATTACTCCACCTCTTATCGTTCCTGCTTTATTTAACATTAGTTGAATGACAGTGTTTTATACCGCTCTCATATTTCAAACAAATTTGAGAATGATATGAGAGAATTTTGTAATAAAATTTGAGAAATTTGTAAAGTTTTCGTATAGCAGGCACATTTCGAACATATTTCTAGAAAAATTGAATTATAAAAATGTTAATAAATTTTTACTCAGTTCGATCGTCCGTCCATATGTCCATTAATTACATTAACACTACATTACATTGAAATCTCTTGCCAATTAACAGATTATGTCCCAATAAATTTTTTTATTTAGATTGTCAATGTGCAGCGTATAATTCAGTTGACTTAATTTGCTATAATAGTTAACTATGAAAAAGTATCCTATAACAAAAATAACGACTATATATATAGATATAATTTAAAATTACTTTTTATAGCCATTATGTAACAATACCAAATTATTTTTTTTTGTTTTGAATGGCACGTGATACAAGGTTGACTCAAATAACTATAACTAAAGGCAATAAATGACCAACAAAATGACTGCTCCTATTACCATTATAATTATTGTAAATCATAACTCTACTATATCTTTTAAATCTCTAATCCCTTCCAAAATTATGAACGTAATAAAGGAAAATAATAAGGAAAAAATCTATTTTTATTTTTATTATAAAATTTTTCTGCTGCAATTATCATTTCTATAATTTTGATATTTTATAGCTGTATAGCTGAATAAAATTTTCAATAAGCAACATTAGAAGGACAACATGTAAAGAGATTTCTGCGTTTTTATTATATTAAAAGGAAATTAAAATAATTTTAAATAATATCCTAAAAGTCAACAGGATAGAAAAATAAAATAATATTATAGAATATATATATGTATATACAATATAATAAGGATATAAAAGAGAAAAATTGCATATTCCGTTATTTAATTTCAATATAAAATTCAAAAAGACGAAAAATAACAATATCCTTTCATCTTTAAATTTCTAATTTTGTTTATTCTTCTTATATTCTACCTCTTCTACGTCCATACATGTATGTATACATAGAAGAGATATGTAGTTTCAAGAACATAACCATCATAAGAAAGTGTAATTGTTGGTAATTTCCGGTCTTCATTGCTTTTTTATATATTGCCTTCATAACAGAAAGAAAATCCTTTTTTAGATGCCATCTTTTTGTTTTTTTTTTTTTTTTTACTGTCCCTAAGATCACCATTAGTATTTATTTTTTATGTTTTTTTTTTCTGTAACGTACTTGGAAAATTTTTTTCTTATTATTTTTGGACATCATAAAAAGTGTTGTATAACGAGAATTGACATCAGGAAAATGAACAAAATAAAAACGAAAAAAATTGAAGAAAGAAAAAAGAAAAAGGATTTTTAAGTAAAAATCATTGGCCCCTAGGTGCATTTTAGAAATCCTTTAGAAGGGTTTGTTTTTTCTTTTTTGATATTATTTTCAATTATTTTTGTTTTTCAAAATATTTTTTTGTTATGATTTTGTATTCATTTTTTTTTCATTTTCTTTATTTTTCTTTTCAGTTTTTTTTTATAGCACTTTATGTTCCAAATAAGACTTAATAAAAATTCAAAACGATCAACCGAACTACAAACGAAAGTGACGGTATGTGACAGTGGAAAATATTTAATCTGTTATAGATTACAAAATAAAGAATCAACTTTAACATCAAGCGTTTCTAGATTTTTTAGGGCTTAAAGTAATCCAAAACAGAAGATATCCTAAAATTTTAATTTACTTAGTTTAACTCTTATGATTTCCCTAAGAGTATAGCATTATTGCTGATCTATTCTGCAATTTGAATTGAATTTATTCACCGCAATTAATTGGAAACTTTCCTTTGTACTGTGACGTAAAGCACTTAAATCACACAATTTTTTTATGAAGTAAGGTCTCAGTTCTCTACTGTGTTCAAAATAATTCTCAGGCGAAACTTCTTTCTTTTCATTTGGTGGGGGGTGAGTAACGTAACTATTATTATGACGCATACCTCCGGAAATATTCCAGAATCATTCGCAGCCATTACGATTTAAAAATAAATTTTTTCTTAGAAAATCATTATTAATGTTTAAAATTTTCAGTTCAGTTCCTCAGTTGGGGCTATCTACCATAAGCTCTACATATATTTGTTCTATAAATTTGTTATCCAATTCAGTAATCCCGACTTCTTCTTCTCAAGAATCCTAAAAAATAATGAATCAATTTGATCGTAAAGGAAAATTAAAAATTCTAATATACTCTCTTGTATTATTTAAAAAAAAAAACCTTTATTCATACAAAATGAAGATATACTGAAGGATGGATGCTATGATAAAACAGAATTATGGATGATTTGTTAAGAAATGACCTTTAAGTTTATCTTTTCTTAAGCGTATTTTTTTTTCCATTTCTTGTTTTTATTTTTTATGAAAATTGCAATTTATGAAAGAACCTTAAAACTAAATGAAGATACAAAATAACAAAGATACATAAAAAAAAATTTAATATTGAAGGAGAAAAATGAGTGTACAGAGAAAATCAAGGAAATTTAAAAGCATTTAATGGAAAAAACAAAAACACGAAAAAAGAAAAATATTTTAAGGAAAACTAATCAGAAAAAATGACTTTGTCTTTAATTCAGTTTCCGTAATAAATTTTTATTGTAATAAATTCAAAGAAATTGTGATTTTCTAACTGTGATTAAGATTTTTTATATTTACTAAAATGCTTTCTAAATAAAAAATAAAAATTATTTCCATTTTAAATTTCAGATTTCTTAACTGGTACCCTCAAAATAAATCTTATTGAAAGATTCACCTGGTGGTATGCAAAAGATTTAAGGAAAATTTTAATGTTGCAAAACTCAATACTACACCCAATTACAGTTTTTTAAACATAAACCTTTCCAAAACATTGGAAATTATAGCCTTGAATGCTAATTATTGTGATTGTGTGTTTCAGATAGAAGATTGCATGTACCATCTCATTACAGATTACAGTACTCGTATAAAGCAATGTGAAGAACAATTGTCCGGCAATTTATTCATACCTCTGTAGCTCATTTGGTAGCTCGTCCGGCTAGAAAACGGTTGGCCAGCATCCAGTTCGAGTAGAAAAATTTTTTAATTTTTCTGAATTAATCTCTTACTTGAATCACATAATCCATCTGTTCTGCAGTTGTATAAAGAATTGCAATTATTCTGATAAGAAATCATAAAAATAAATATAAACAACCACACGTTGCATTTGCAATTAGCTATAATATTGAAATTGTATTTGAAATCAAAACTAAAATTTCTGTGATATTAATTTATTTTGAAGATGTATTTTTGTATTAGCAATTTTCGGTGAATTCGAGTTTTTTGTAGTTTGCTGCAAATAGCATTCCGTGTTT
Source organism: Condylostylus longicornis (assembly GCF_029603195.1). Classification (NCBI taxonomy): domain Eukaryota; kingdom Metazoa; phylum Arthropoda; class Insecta; order Diptera; family Dolichopodidae; genus Condylostylus; species Condylostylus longicornis. Next base: position 273,343 of record NW_026578052.1, on the reverse strand, counting down.
ATCAGTAAAGCTGCAAAAGATCTTCTGTCAAATCGACATCATACAATTTGGCTCTACCCTTATTTTCATAATAACCTCAACTAGTAAAGAGACATTTTTGAGATTATACCAGATTTTTTGCTGGGCAGTGACGTTTAAGTAGTTCTATTGTAGTACAGTAAGTTCAAACACCAATTCAACTCTTGCCTGTACATGTCACATTTAAATAATTATTTTACCAACAACATCAACATCTTATTGCTATAGAAGCAACATCTTATGCGTGCGATTATTTTAAAAATCCTTTTACCGACTGCATATTTCCATTGCGGTAGTATTAGTGTTAATTGCACGTATATGGATATGTCAAGAACCCATAATAAAACAAGTAAATTTTAATCTACTCAACTTACCTCTTATGATTTCCCTAACAGTATAACATTACTGCTGATCTATTCTGCAATTTGAATTGAATTTATTCATCGCAATTAATTGGAATATTTCCTTTGTACTGTTACGTGAAGCACTTAAATCACACAATTAAAAAAAAAATGTTTGGAATTTCATCTCATTCACATAATTATTATCATCCTTTAAACGTCCTTTAAAATTATTAACATTCTTTAAAAATTACTTTCACTACTGAAAATCTTAAAGAGCGCAATATTAGTATACACTTTCCATGAAGAAATCTTAAAATTTTTCATTTAAAATATTTCCTACTATTAAATTTATTGCAACTATTAAAGTGTTATAAAACTTCATTTGTTCTCTTAAAAGATTTGGAAAAAAACAACAAAAATTTTTCTTAAAATTTTCCATTTTCCAGTTTTAAAGTTCAAGAACGCATTCTATTTTTATATTTAGAGAATATGCAAACACACACACACAAAATGTTTTTATAAATTTTTATTTTCATAGAAAAAGAATTTCTAATTTAATTTATTTAAGTAAAGCAATTTAATTAATACGATACATGTACTAACATAAAATATAATTAAAATTAATAAAAAACAAGAAGAAGAAATTCCGTATAAAAAACCAAAAAAACCAATTCATACACCACATAAAATGGTGGGAAAAGAAAAACTTTTTTTGTTTTTTTCTTCTACTTTTCTTTACAATTTTCTTAATTACCACCCATTTACAAAACCATTTAAGTTGCACATATTTCAACGTTCATTTAAAATGAAAAGAAAAATTTATTTAAGGCAAGCAACCATGATGATTGCAAAGAAGGATTGTGTTTTTCTTTTATTTTGGTTTTTATTTTTAAAATAAAATTAAAGGAAAACATTGCTAGAAACATTAAAAAAAATTTTTTCAGTATGCAATTCTCTACTAATTCTTTCTAACGCGCCAAGACGTTATTTACTCTTATTTCTTAAAATTTTACAAAATTGCATTTTAAATTCTATATTTTCTTAAGAGTATCCAAACACTCAATTAATATTCTTTAAATCTAATATAACACAAGTTTTATAGAGGAGTTCTTAAGATTCGTTTTTATACTTAATAAGTATATTATACAATTAACTGTGAATGAGGAAGAAAAAGAAGAAATTTAGATGAAAACTTTTAGGATTTTCTCAGAAATAATTTAAAACAAATAGAATGATTTTAACCAGTTTCCCAAAAAGGTATGGGAATTTTCGGAATTCACACATTATTTTTAATCTTTAAAGCATATTATAACCCATTGAACTGATTTACTTTCGAAAATTTACTACATGAATTTGGTACTATTTTTTGGTTTGGTATTATTGGAGAGTTTGAAATCGAGTAGTTGTATAAAAAAAATGAAAATTCTTCTTGATTTTAAGTAGCAGTGAACACTATTGAGAACATGTTAAAAATTTATCTAATAAATAATTAAAATGGTAATTTGCAATATTTTATATTTAATTTTTTGGATCCTGTCTTAAAAACAATAGTTCAGCAGCAGGTAAATCTGAGGAGTGAAACAATTATAGCTGACATTTATATCTACAATTTTAGAATATCTACTTCAATGTTGCAGATCTTAAAATTTTAAACAATCTTACTTAAGATAAAGAAATATAAGAAATGAAAACTTATTCGAAAAAACCCGCTCTACTAAATAATTCGCATAATTCTATCAAATAATTCTTTTATTATCATATGATGTTGCATACTTTTAGGAAGCATCTTAAAGGAGTTTTAGATTGGTTGCAATTACAAATTAATTTTATTTAAAGACATAATTAATTATTAATAAATTCTAATTTTTTAGAATTTTATGGATCTATTAAGAATGCAACCTCTAATAATACCTCGGATTGCGGTAGACCGAGGAGCTTTTGGGAGATTATGACCAGAAACGATTTTAGAATATTATATAAATGAACAATTTAAGAATATTATAGGAATATGGGATTCCAGTACATATTCCGGAAGCGTGATGTTGTTCTCGCTAGCAGTAGAAGAAAAATACTACGAGACATTGCTCTCACGGCGGCGGAGTTGCGGTCTTTCAAATCTATAATCTACAATCTATAGAAATGACTTTTCATTAAAATTATGGAATAGTTTGAAAGAGTGTTAAAAATATAACCATAACCAAAATTTTAGACGTAACTATGCTACTGCTACGAGGACAAGGATTGGAATTTTTTCTATGTGCGATAAAATAATACAATAAAACTTATACCTGAAATGCCATTCAAAACAAAAATTATATAAATTCTGGTGAAAGCACTAAACAAAGTGACTATACTTTTGTCACGTGCTTTATACACCTGCTACGATTCATAGTAAATTTCCATTCTCTTTAAAATAAATTTGCCGACTCTACTAATTTAAATACCTAATAAAATAATGTCAAAGCATAATTTTCTAAAATAATTTTTTTCCTCAACTTCTCATGTTTCTCTCTTTCCATATATACACGGAAAGACGAAGACACGGAAAAACCAGCATTAGAAGCCTCGAAAAAGCTTTTACGTGTCTAAAATAACACAAACATTGAAAGGGAAGAGCACAAAAATTTTTAAAAATTAAACAAAAATGTACAAAGGAGAAAAATATTGTAGTGAGAGAATGACTACAAGAAACGCGTTTTCATTATTAAAAGAATATAAACTACAAAAGCAAATAAAAAGGATTTGAGAACCAAAACAAAAAAAAAAAACAGAAAAGAAGAAGACAGAAAACATTGCCGTTATTTTATTGCTTGAAACAATCTAACATTTTCTCTTTTGTATTAAATGTACATTTTTAGACTACCTACTAGAAATTTTTGTTTAAATATTTCATGAAATTCAAGAGAAAAAATTTAATGAAACTCACGTCTCAGAGATAATGAAAGTGTTAAATAAGTATACATAATTAAATAACTCGCTGCAAACTACATACATACTTACATAATTAAAAAGAATTTAAACTTAATAATTAATTAAAATAAATTCCAAAGTATATTCTTGAATAAAAATAAAATTTTTAGTATAAACAAATTTTGCTTTTGTTTGTTGTCTCTATGACCATAAAATTTTAAATTTTATAAATTCCACGATTTTCGTACAAACAAAAATGGAAAAAATTTAGGAAACGTGATGAGTAAACAATGGAAATTGTTTTCATTCAAGTATAAATGTAAATTGTCTGAAATGATTTCATATTTCTGTTTATAATGGTATTGTTAACTGAAATGGCAATGAGTGCGTCTAATACGAAGCAAGATCTGATAATATCACCATATTTTATATGTAGCTTAAAGTGTATGAAGCCCGAAATTGATTTGAATAACAATTATGAACATATTGTACGTGGCTGTCTTTTGACTTTGAAATTTTTAAGGAACATTAGAATTTTTGGCATCGGCACAAAAACCAAATCAAATAAATTTTATTATTTAATCAAATGACGCTGCCGTAATATATCGATCAGTTTTTAATCTTCAAGATGTCGAAATGAAGCTGCATGAAAAAGTATATTCTTAGCATGAACTTTTTTACGAAAATATTTCAAAATTAAATAAGCACACTAGTTTTTTCCAACGAAATTGCCTTGCCGAAAGTGTTTGTGTATTTATTTTTGACATTAATTTGACGTAGATATAGAAAAAATTACGTCTAATAAATTTTAAATAGTTACGACAAAAAATACCAATTAAATAAATTTCTGTAACATTTGAGATTCATTTGACATCTCTATTAAAAATTTTGATTTTTAAAAAATGTCAAATTTTGTTTAACAATATAATAATAGCCTTCCATTAAAAACATTTATTTTGAAAACAGTAAATTCTTGCTCTCAAAAATTTCACTCATTCTCTTTTAAATGACTAATAATGTACACACAGTACACTTCGTGCAAAGCAAAAAATTGTAAACTCATTTAAATGCATTTGAATGCCGTCATTAAGCAAAGTCGTCAAACAAAGCTTTATAAGTAATTCATTTATGTTTACCCTATTTACTTATAAATGTAATAGCAGCAACACAATATCACGCTTTCCATACAACACAATTTTTATGTCACATTATATTTAAAAACTAGTTTAAATGTAGTAATTTCCTTAATAGACGCAAAAATGTACACCTAAGCTAAACATCTATTATATTCACAATTACATAAAAGCAACTGCCACAAGAAACTATTTATAGTTACGTTTTCTCTCACTTCTACTTCATTAATATCTCACAATAAATTCTGATACAACAAAAACACAGTAAGCTTGTTCTCGTGTTAACCATTATTTTTAAGATTATGAATAACTTTACCAGAATAAAGTATGTGCAATTTATGATCAATCGCATTTCTTATCTTAGTTTATTTATCAACTAATACCAAGTTTATAAAACCACACATACACATATAATTTACTTTTCTTGTAAAACATAATTTCGTGTAAGTTCTCGTCATTATTACATGGTCATAAAAAATATTATGATTTACAATTTTGTACAATATAAAAGAAAAACTTTGATCATTTTCTGCCTTTTCAAAAAAAAAAACACATTTAACAAGAAAATTTTAAGGCGAAATAAAGAAAATTTTCAAAATTTTTGACATTTTTGTAAATGTCAAAACATACATCACTCTTCAAATAATCATAAAAGTATAATATCCACTACAAAAACAAGACAAGCAGAATATACAAATGCAACAAAATAATTCAGTATAACAGTTAACTTTCTACGCCGAACATAATAAGCAAAAAGAAGAGTAAAGTAGAGTAACCTAATAAATTTTGTTGGATTTTCTTTGCTTGTCACTTTTTGTATTTTTTTTTTTTGTTTCTCTTCTTTATTATTGTCGTTTTTACTTTGACATATAAAACATAAAACGCAAACTGAGAGATCAATATGATGACATAAAAGTAAAAACAACAAAAAAAGAATAATTTTCAGTAATTTTATTTAAGTTTCCTCGAAAGCATATTGTTCTTTTCTGTTACTAAATTAGATAAAATTCATCATAGATTGAGATAAGGGACTCAATTTATTTTAGGTTTACTAAATAGGCTTCCGTTTTTGTTTTGTCTTTTGCTTTTTTGTGACATTTGCAATGTGTTTTATTTTTTGTTTACAAAAGTTTTATAATAAATTTAATAAATTTTTATATTAAAATCTTATCAAAAAAATTAAGAGAGTCTATTACTTAAACGGTAATTTGTTTGTCCAACTTTGACATTTTATGAAACGAGTGTTTGACATTTCGTATAAGTTTTTAAAATCGTAAGAAAATCAACTGTTAATAAAGCAATTTGCTTTACTACTCGTTTAGAATAATTAGTTACGGAAATAGAGCTTGAGATCGAATTACGATACAGCAAGAGACTAATTTTACACACTTGTAACAAAACCGTATCTTTAGTAGCATTTCACTTAAATTAAAGCATGGAATAATTTTGTGTGTCACCCTATATAGCAGTCATTAAACATCTTTAAAAAAATGTTTAACTTAGGTTGATTGTACTTAGACTAATTCGTTTAAGAGTGTTATACCAGTTGTGTTCTTACAAGTAACACAGTCAATATGTTTCAATTTGTCCTTGATTTCAAAGGAATTGCTGAAAGAATATATTTTCTGTATTTAATAACCGCACCCAGTTTGACAAAGAATTTTACAATTAAAATTATACATCGGTTGACCGATAACCAAAGTCAAAGACCCTGCATACATGCCTGAAAATATTGAAGGCACAATTCATTTCATTATTATTATTATTTCTTATTATTATTAGCTATTTCATTATTGTGAAAAACATTTTTTTTTCACATTAGACTTATAAAATAATTTCATGTGCTCATCCCTTTAAATGTGTTCATACTTGCAATTACAACAATCAAACAAACACACAAATGAAATAATAATAAAAATCATGTATAGCCCGCTATGAAAGAAATCTTTCATTTCGAATGTACATTATTTACAAGGAGCATTGTTTTGCAAAAAAAATGTACAACCGGCACATAGACACAAACATTTATACTACCGAACTGAATTCACTTTTGCTATATTTGCACATACATACATGTTCCACACAGTTATAGTTTCAATATATTTTTACAAAATTTATAAAAGAAAAACTTTTTTATTCTTAGCTAAATGAAAAACTAATAAAAAACTTTTTTATTACCTACAATTGAAAAGCAAAAAAAAGAAAAAAAAAACAAATAACAAAAACACAGAGACAAAAATAACAAAATTGTTTTTAACTTGTGTCTAATCAAAGAGAAGAACCTTTCTTTTTATACGAAAACAAAAAAAAAAATTTTGAAATGTTTCTAGACACAAAAAAATCTTTAAAACAAAATCGAATTTTATTACACTTTTGGGGCAACACTATAAGGTTAAATTCGAATGTCATTAGTCTTTCGACCACATTTCTTCTTTCAGAACTATTCAAAAACAACAAGCACATAAAATTTAAAGTTGTTAGAAAAATTAAATGGTTTGAAGTGCACTTTTCATACATTTTTTCATTCATACAATCAAAAATTTTTTAAACCAACATTTCTTGAAAGTACATTGAAAATGCAAATCCATTACATTACATCATTCCTACAAAATTATAAACAATGACCATCGAACATGTATGATAAGACAGTTACTAGCTCTAAATTTTCACCAAAAGAACAATTTAGTACAAAGGGGGACTATTAAAAACAAAGCGGTTGGAAGTGTTAAAACTCTCAAATATCTGACATTCTTAAAATATTTTCATTTATATTACAAAAGAAAAATCAAAATAATTACAGGAATTTTTCAATACATGTGTGATTTGCTATGTGAGAAAGTTGGAAAAGAAAACAAACAAAAGCCTTATTGAATTAAAAAACTTAAAGAAAAAGTCCTTTTCTTTTTTTTTTTGTTCTTTTAAAGACCTAAAATTAAATACACTTTGGTTTTTGATATACAAATTGCACCCTTAAAAAATAACACTACCGTAACAGAAAATATTGGAAGAATTTAACAAACGCCGTGTTTGACATCAAACATAGTGCAAACATTTTGTTTGATAAGAGTACCATTCTAGTATTGCTATCTAATAAAAAGAACGAACATTTATACTACATTCTATCATAGAACTTTAATGTAATCCAGCAAAATTTTTGAATAATGTTAAAAGACTCTAAGAGTTCAATCAGACGTGCAATTTTTAATTTTACAACTGTTTGATTGCTTATGTGTTTGATTCAATGAGTTTACATTCAAGTGCGTACACATGCAACTGTGTATGATCGCATGCAATCAAACAATCAAGTAGTTTGTAACTTTTTTTAAACTGATTGCAATTTTTAATAATTAAGTCGATTAGATATGCGTGCAACGATTTTAAAATGAAGTAGTAATTGTATGAACTAAAAATTGCAGGTCTGCCTGAGCCCCACGCAAAATCTAAAATGAATGTGTTTTTTGTAACAAGTAGTCTGCAAATATTGCAATTTTTTTGGAGAATTTTATGAAAATATTAGAATTAGTTTTTAAAATTGCTACAGTCTTAATGTAAAGGTGGCATATGCATGCCAAAACGAAAAATACATACCAAAAAAAAAAACATTTTATTGTTACTTTTTAAGACTTCATCAAATAAAGTCCTTTTCAACACAAAAAAAGAATGAATCATTTCTAGATTTTAATGATGAATCCTTATTATTGTAAAGTAATTGTATTTTGAAAAAGTTGTCAAAAGAAAATAAAATCTGTATAGAATTCCTCGAACAATCGTACATTACAAAAGAAAAATAATAATAATATGATATTCGAGTGAAGGAAGGCGATTTTCTATTTTTTTTTTTTTACAAAATTAAATTAAAATTAAAGAAATTGAATTTAAATCAACAACAAAAAAGGAAACAGAAAAAAGTTTTCAAATTGAACATGTAAATTATAAAACATGCGTTAAAGAAGAAAAAAAAATAATAATAAAGAAATTAAATGAAATTTTTTTTTACACACTTAAAATTACAAAAATTAATTTTGATTGTTTGGAAAAGTTTTAAAAATAAATCATTTATTCCACATCCCACAGTACTTTTCGGGAATTGAGGCAGTCTCTTAATGTGAATTCAAATAAGCTTAAAAGAATAAAAGAAACCATATTGGAGAAGGTAATTGAAAATTTTCACTTAAAATTTTTAGAAAATAAAAAAAATTTTATAAAATTTAATGAATTTTTCATTTCAAGGATAATAAGGAAAAAGAAATGGTAATTGGATACTATGGAATTTTGTGAATGTGCTACATGGTACTGCTCCAATAGTTAATTTGCTATAAACTAGTCATCGCTTAAAGGCTGGACTGGACGTTTATACTGCTGCCAAATACTGAATATATTATAAAAAAAATTGTTAATAACAGTCAAAAATCAGGGGGTTAAAAGATTTAATATTCAATGACAATTACTTGCAAGTTCATAAACTTTAATTTTACAATGAACAATGAAAGAAATTGAAGATTAAGGAATTCATCATACTCAGTTTTACTCCAAATTATATAGAAGAAATGTAACTTTCATTAAGAATTCAACAAAAGTATGCCAACATTTTTTAATCAATTCCGATTAGAAATTACTAGTAAATTTTAGGAACCAATTCATATTATCTTTAAAAAAAATGCCTTAAATTCAAGCGAAGTCTTCAATTTTTGGGCGCATATTAATAAAACAATAGGAATTTTCAATGTCGAACTTCGAAAAGAAAATTTTAAAACCTTTAAAAAAAATTCAATTTATTTCCTTTTCTCTTATGTACGGCATTTGCTCTTATTTTATGTATAGACCTTGACAAAACAACAATAAAATAATTGCTAATAAAGTACATACATTGTACAATTTTCGAATAAAAGGATTTTATTAGGAAGAAAGATTAAAAAAGAGTACGAGTGAATTTCGTATTAAATCGTCCTTCATATTTCTTTTCATTTTGTATTGTTCCTTTATTACCGACCGTATTGTGTAAACAATACTCTCGGAATCAATAAACGAGCCATTTGGTTAAATATCTTATAGAGAATTTTATTTTGTGTAAAGAATAGTAATTCTAAAACTCTTGGTTAATTATTATTGAAAAAAATGTCACCAAAGACCCAACCAAAATTACATATAGACAATACAATTTTTCTTCTTCAACAAAGTTCGACCAAACCCCATTCAATAATCCAATTACATTCCAATAACATAGTTAACTTAATTATATTTCAATATTACTAAGAAATATTTTTGAAATCTCATACTAATTTCTGGTATTTTTTTCATTTATATAGGTGACTTCCTAACGATGAATATAAGATGGCATTAATTCATATTAATGTAAATTAATGACCACGTGAAATCAATTAACAAACATTCAAAAGAAGTAAAAATTAAATTCAGATTGTCATAAGAAAAAAAAAAAATCTATTAAATATGGGAAACAACTACATTTAATTTAAAAAAAATTGCATACCTTACGGGGCATATAAAATTATATATATGGAAAGATATGTTGTGTGTGCATTGACATTATTTGAATATACAAGTACCTAAAAGGATTTAGAGTTTCGAAGTTTTTTTTTGCAAAAAAAAAACAAAGAAAACAAAAAATATTTTTAAAATACAGAAAAAAAATTGTAAAAAGTGGGAATAAGAATAATTGAATGTAATAAATTTTGAAAAAAAAAAAAAATTTGAGCAGTGAAAACAAAAAACGACGACGACAACATACAACAATAATGGCAACAATAATAACAACAAAAACGGCAACATCAACTACAAATGATAAAAAGTCAACCTTTATTTTACTTTCCTCTTCTTCTTCTGCTTCTTCTTCTTTTTCTTTTATTATTTTTTTTTGCAAAAGTAAAAGAAAACCTCCTCAATTTACTCATACACACGCATAGAAGAGACTTAAATGGAAAAAAAAAATTTCATATAGGTAATATTAAAAAAAAAACGAGTAAATATTTTCATAACAAGGATAACAATAAACACACACACACACACTTATACAAATGAAATTCAAATAAAAAGTTCAACACAATGCAAAAGAAAAGGAAAACATTTAAAAAGAAAAAAAGGATTTTTCTTCTTTTTTTTTCTTTTGCTTGTTTTTGTTTGTTTTTTTTGCTTTTTCACTTTTAAGAAAAACTTTGTATTTCTATTTTTGTTTTTTTTTTTTTTTAATAAAATTGTAATAATAAAAAAATATAAATTTCAAAATAAGAAAAAAATTTAGAATAAAAACAAAGCATTGAATGCATTTCTAGCCTCTTCTGTCTCAAGTGAGGGTAAAAAAAAACAAGAAAAATATTAACTGTCAGTGACAAATGAAAACTTTTATAAAATAGAAGAAATTTTCTTTTTTTGTTATTTTTGTTTTGTTTTTCCATAAATACTACTTTGTATGAAATTTTATATGTAAACACATACACATGTACTTCAAGTATAGGCAAATATACCTAGTAATACTTTTTACATTGCAAATAAATAGCTGCGCAACACATGAGAAATTTATCTTAACTCTTGACATAAAAGATATACTCGTATACTTTAATTTTTTTTCTGTTTTGCTTTTTAACAATATAATTAAAGAAATATAAAAAAAAAATGCAATAATATATTTGATATTTTTCATTGCCCAAAAAAAAAAATCTGATGTGGCCAGCATATAACCGGCCGCAATGTGTATTATCTAGTTTAGTGCAAGTGTTGCAGAAGATTATGAAAATTATGCTAGTGAAGGTTTAGTTAACATTCCTCCAAAAATGTAAATTTGGTTGTTATTGGAGTTTTGTTTTACGCCATTTGAATTTTCTGAAAAGTTGGCTAGTTAATTTCGGTAAAAACCAGTACTCAAATATTAAATTTCAAGAAATCCCGCCAATTTGTACCGTAGATATGGTGAAAAATGTCAAATCGGCCCCTAGTTCGGCTGTCTTCCCAGCTGTGTTTCAATACCTTGAATTTCAAGAAAATTGGTTAACTATTTCGCTTTATATCGCAAAAAATGAGAAATCAGTTACCCAAAAAGGTCCACTTCCAGAGATCTGACATATCTCATATTCGTGATCAATCCGTGACTTAACAGAAATAAAGTCACATATAAAATTTCATCAAAATCGTTTTAGTAGGACTTGAGATAGACACGTGCACACACAGACCGCCAGACGGACAAATCGAAAGACCGACACACAGTCACACCGAAAAACCGGCAGACCGACATCTTTATTCAAAGAGTTCACTTACACTTCCCTACTATGGAGAAGTGGGTTTTCACCGAAAACTTGACATCTAAAACTTGATGCCAACACATAATCTGCCTTATCGTATGCAGTGCGGTCGGAAAAAAGGTTACCAAGTTATAATATTAAGAAGTTATTGGTATGCCTTGTGTGCAATTTTCATTAGAATACAATTGAATTTTTGGTAATAAAAAATTCTTTTTATACCTAGGAAGAATTGAAATGAAAGGATTAAACGTCAGACTAGTTCTCATATTGTGCTTACTGTGTGATATTAATTGTGGTCAGAACTCGTTGGCAAAAAAATAGTCGTTTTGTGAAATGGAACGATTAGGCCTGTTTTTTCCATAACGGGTTAATAGATAATGAGCACAATTTTCGCGTATATAAGCTGTAAACATATAAACATTATTATGCCTAGAGCCACCGCTGGTATGTTATACACCAAAGATTTTCCTACAAATTAACACGGAACTTTTCTTACCATTGACATATTTCAGACCAGTATTTGGCGATACATTGATTAACCCCTTCATTTCTCAACTTTGTTAATTATATATGAATGTCACTTAAATGGCCTACGATTACACCAAATAAAATTCTTATAGAAATAAAAATTTTTGTACGTTTCTCAAAATTAAATTTAGCTTTTTCTCTCCATGGACAGGAGGCCGACCATAGTTTCCTAATTTTACCGCATTTTACTTCCTTTTTTTTTAAATAAATTTATTTTGTATCAAAATTTTATATACATACATAAAAAAAAGGATAAAATGGCACAGAAGTTTTTGCTTTTCTGAATTTTACAAGAGGAAAAAAACAAAGAAAGGAAAGGGGGGGGGGGGAAATCATTAATGTTAAAACTGTAACAAAATATAACCAGTATAATTGTAAAGTTTGTCAGAATATGTGTAGTAATGTCACGTAATATACTAAAAGATAAACCTATTGTGCAATGAAAATTAATGGAATCCGATGAAAGACATCATTATTTTGCTATTTTTGTTCTAATTTTGTTTTCCATTTAAGTTCTGACTGCTAGTTGTGTTCAAAATAAAAAAATAAATTTTATACAATTTATATTTTGTACACCTATATACTACATTACAAATTATAAATGGTACAATGTGCATGAATTCATATCTATATACGAGTGTATAATATTATGTGCATTGCACTGTAGTAAAAATTTCAGTATTTCAATGTGCCATGTGTTCAAAAATTGTAATAAAAAATTTACAAATTTTATTTTTATCGTTTGTAATATTATACTCGAAGAGCAGTTGTTCTTTTATGGCAACACAATTGTAATGTGCTCATATGTGTATAACAGATTCATTAATAGGAGGAATGACTCTGAGAAATTCTAATGTTGCTTACATTCTTAATGCCGTAAAGTATGCAAATCTAGATTACATACTAATTATTATTTTTATCATTTATTATTGAATCGTAGTTTGTCATAGTTTGGATTTGGATTTTAAATTTTTTGTTAATTTCAAAAGATTAATTGAAATCAATTTTTCAGGGAAGGTTCGTTCCAAGGAATTGTTTAAATTGACGTGAACTGTATACTAAACTTATAGAAACAACTTTATTTGATCTCAGAATTAAAAATTTGTTCTTCCGGGATGTGGTGGTTCGTCCTACTTCTTCACTTGGTTATGACTGAAACTTAAAATTTTCAAATATTTAATTGCATACTTTTATAATTTATCGAGAAAGGAGGCTAATACAACTGTTCTTGGCCGGATCCTTCTGCAGTATCGGATCATTAAAGATTGATGGAGAATCAATCAGCATTTGGCGCGCTGGAAGTGTCTTTTGTGGCTACTAGAGACGCTTTAGGAAAATCAATGAATTCCGCACAAACCGGGTAAGAATTCTCACCGACATCTTGACGGAGTATTGCAGGGTTTGGGGTCACCTTAGGAATCTGGGCCTAGAAAGTGCGTCTTCTCACCTTAGGAATCTGGGACCTCAGTGCGTCTTCTCGAAGATTATAGGGCCCTGAAGAGAGATACTTGGGAATTACATATTCACTCCAGTGAAGCTGAAAACTGTCGGGCCTTTCAAGTTACTCGAAGTTGAGCAGAGGGCGGATTTCGAGGGCTAGTGTCAAGGGTAGCACAATAGATTTTAGTATTGTGGTTGCGGTGCTACAACCTTACGTCATAATTAATAGTCGATATAATAGTCAAGTCTAGTTAATTAATTTTCCAAATTTTCCTGAACCCATGTTCAGGAATCTATCATTAACTCATTTTTTAAATTGTTGATATAATTTGCGTGGGAACGTTTAATTTTCATCGACTTCACGTTATCAGAAGAAAATTTTATTTTATTATTTTCAAAAAGTTTACCTACCAAACGTCAATAAAAGTACTTTGAACTTTAAAATCTTTTTGACATCCTGTTTAATATCGAATACCCATAAATAACACTTGATTTTTTATAAATCACTTAATAATCTGATGATAGATCACTTCTATATGGAACTTAACAATATTATGTCACCAAAACTAACATGTCATTTTCAAAATCCTAAAAATTCTTTATAAAAGAAATTCAAATTTTTTAAAACAATTCGTTTGAGTTCAGCGAAAAAAATGGCACAAGACAAAACAACATTCCACCCTACATTTTATCAACAAAAATCAAAATTAAAATTTAATGTTCTTTTAAAAAAATAAAATGAATCTCCTTTCTTTTGATTCTTCTTCCAAATAATCAAATTGTAGATTACTTTGAGTACAACTAAGTAGAATAAGAATAGATAAAGTTTGTTTCGCAAACTCTTAGACATCCGCATGAACGGTAAAACCAGTTGTCAGACCAGTTGACGTGATAATAATAGCAATTTTACTGTCTATAGGAACTACTATAAATTTCTTGTTAATTTTGTGGTCACTCACAATGGTTTCTAAAGTATAATTAAGCTGACACAATAAAATTTAGTGAAAGCTTCATTAAAGTTTAAATATTTTATCATATTCATTATAAACATAAATCAGCTTCTTGTACTTTAATCCATGATTTCGCAGAAATATAAGGTAAATTCATTGGTCGAATATTGGCGAAAAGGCGATAAAGAACTCAAATTTTAATAAACCCTACAAAAAGTGTCAAACTCGGGTTAATATAAATTAAATATAAGGAAATACATCTCAACATTTTCGGAACCAATTGAGGTAGTTTGATCAAATTTTTCCGAAATATAGTGCAAACGATCGAGAATTTGATTTTGTACTAAGATTTACAATTTTCGAACTCGAGCCCTCTAAAATTTTTAAATTTTGAGTAACATCTTACAAACGAATCCTGAATCTTATAATTTATGAGAATATTTTTTTTTCTCAAAAATTTACAGTAATAAGTTATTACAAACTCAAGCGAATTTTCAACGAGACAACTAAAATGAAAGTAAAAAACTTTTTCTTTTTGTTTTTTAAAAATCTTTAAAAACTTTCATGAAATTAGGAAATAACTTTGACAGTTTGCAATAAAAAAAAATTTTTTAGTTAAAAGTGTACTTGCATATAAAAGTGAGAAAAACTGGAAAAGCAAGTGAACATTTCGAATTCACGTTTTACAAATGCGGATTTTATAGAAAAAAATGTATAGATCTACAGAATATAGAGATTTGAAAGCTTCTTTCCTATCCTCTATACCTTCAGTATAGTGTAAAATATAAAATAGAAGAGAGAAAATCATAACAAAAACGAGAAAATAGAAAAAAATAAAAATTTATTTTTTTTACTCTTTTGAAATTCAAAGCATTTTGTCAGACAATCATTGTGATTTTAAGGAAATTTTTCATAACAGCGCAGCAACCAGGCAACGTAATATTTATTCTTCCCGTCCGCATTGTACAATATTGTACATCCTTATTATTATGAAGGATAATTTTTTCCGTTCTTTTCGTTTTTTATTTTGAAAACTTTTTTTTTTTATTATCCTTATCCTTTGTTTTTGTTTGTAACTATCTGTACAGTTTGTTTTCATTTCGTTTTTTTTATTAAAGAGAAAAAAATGTTGTCGTCTTCAAGTCATGACTTATTTGAAAACGAAAAAAAAAAGAAAATTCATTTTTATTTTATTTATTTATTTTTTATTAAAAGGAAAAACTTTATGACAAATTATTGTAAGTTTTAAAACAAAACCAGAAATAAACCATTCAAATACTTTTGCATATTAATATTTTTTTTTTGTCGGTATTTAAAACTATATTTAAATTAGGTTTTTACATAAAATATTAGAGTTCTTTTAGGTTATTAGGTTATAGAAAATAAGAAATTTTGAGTAGAATGTAGGATATTGGCTAGTAATGTTAAAGTAAATGGCCCATTAAATAATCGTATACGAAAATATAATTTATAGGATTTATACGAGCTTTTTTAATACTGTCGTATTACAATTACCGAAAAATCATACGACAACCGAAAAAGCGTACGACAAACTAAATAGTAATGAGCTAAGTAAGTAGGTGTATATGAAAATATCTACAGGAGATATACGAGCTTGTATAATACGACAACCGAAAAAACATACGACAACCGAAAAAGCGTACGACAAACTAAATAGTAATGAGCCAAGTAAATAATTGTGCACGAAAATAAATATAGGAGGTATGTGAGCTTTTATAATGCGACAACCAGAAAATTATACGACAACTGAAAAATTGTTCGACAACCTGTAAATTACGAATTTATTCAATGTAATTTGAATTTATTTCATAAATTTGAAAATTACTGCAATCAATGATTACAGCTCAATAATATTTGTTCTAGATCATAAAAAACCTTCTGTTTGCCACCAACATACAAAATTATACGATAATCAAAAAGTCGTACGACAATCTAGAAATTACATATTTATTAAATACAATTTAAATTTATTCCATAAATTTGAAATTAACTGCCAATTACCGTTTCTGGGCAATAAACATTTTTTTTTTAAAGCGTTCTTTTTAAAATTGTTGTTCGCCTTTTATTTTCAATGCTTTCCTTAAAGAGAACAAGAGGCAATGTCGTACATATAAAAATAAATATATTAAACATGTTTAATCAAACTACATTCATAGAGAGATTTCAATGAATATCAAAGCTTGAAATGGAAAAAATTGAAGGAATTTTCGTTTATGACTTCTGTTACAATTGTGAATAATAATATGAATGATGATATTCTTCTAAATTCGCTCTTTGAGGCATACATATGCCGTAACATGGGAACAAGCAGCACACCTTATATTTGTTCAGAAATTTCTCTAAAGTGACAAAGTGAATTATAAAAAATTCTTCAAGCACTTGATTCTCCATTTATTATTCTTCAAGATGATTCTCCAAATGAGTACCAAAGAAATTTGAAATTTATGTCATGTAAAATTGAAGGAGTCGTTCCAAGTAGTTGGCAATATTTACATACGGCTTAGATTAATACATTTATGAGAGTTTTCTATGCCATTTTTCATACTTTACCAAAATTATTGTATCTAATACACAAATTTAAATTTTCTCTTCTATTTAATAAGGTTAAATTTTTTTTTGTTACATAACTTACAAAAATCGATCAACACAATCACGAAAACCATAATTTTATTCCAATTAAAATACAAGAACTTAAGGGAATTTTCCGCATTTTAACATTTTGATAATTTATTACACTTGTGGTTACCACAATTATTATTATAACAGAATTGAATAGTACTCGTATACAAAATGCATTTTCAATTATATTGTTAAAATTTTATTGAAAAATATAACACTTTCAATAATTATGGAAAATTTTACTTTCATATCAAAAATTGAAAATTAAATTTAATTATTTTACTTTTAAAATTTAGCAACAATATGAAAAGCAGTACGAAATTTATTTTAACAAATTGTGGTTCTAATTAATTTCAATCTGTCATGGCGGCATATTGTTCTCAAAAAACTATCAACTTGAACACAGGAATGTGAAATAGTGTGTATGTGAATGTGAAAGTTAAAAATTTTTGAAATTTCATGAAAAATTTTTTTTTTCAACAATAATTAATTAGAAAATAATTAATATGGAAAATTTTTGTCATAAAGGTGGTAAATTTTTTTTATTATTTTGCGAAAAATATTATGTATTTTTTTCATGCCAATGAAAATTTTTGGCAACACAACTTTGAAAAGAAAAATTTTTTTTTTCTCTAGTTCACGCCATATTATTTAATTTTTATTCAAAATTAAATCACATCTAATTTGGCGTGTGACATCAACATTTTATTTCCGTTTTCAATTTTAGAAACAAAACAAAAAGAGAAAGTTGTATGGAAATTTTTCTGTTATACGGTTTTTGTTTTGTTATATACGTTTGAATTTAATATCCAAGGTCTTAATTGCAAGGGGAATAATAACCATTAGAATCATAGTTTGTTTATAAGGTTAATATTTTTACAAAAATAATTTTTACCTGTTCGCAAAAATTTAATGCTCAAACATTGTAAAATACACATTAAGTTTATTTTAGTGAACGAGACCAGTTAAATAAAAATTAGTATTAAGATTTAAGACAGATTCAAATCAGATTTTATAAGTTGAAAGATAAATGTCACACCGGTGAAGATCTTCTTTTACTTGAAGCATTTAACTCAAATAATTCGAAGTTTTCTTAATCCGGAAAAATATTCGTGAATCTTAGTATGCAAGTGGATGGCCACATAGTTCAAAGTATACGAATCATTATTTAATAAACCTCAATTCCTTACGAACCAACTCATGGCTCCATTGTTTAAAAAATGTCAACATAAAACATTTTGCTTTGTCAATAATACAACATTCCCGAGAACCGATTGAACTCCCGGAGCATGGTGATAGAATGTTTCTATAGATGAGCTAAAAACATTAAGTGACATTTTGCTTTATGAATCCTCTTTCCCGAGCTATAAACACTCAAAATCAGTTTTTTAGCTTCGTTTATCTGAACGCATTCTGATAAACAATTCGCTTTCGGAATACTATTGAATTCCGAGCAACGATTATTTGATAAAACCTAAACCTTGTAGTGAATTATAAACACCTAGATCTATGCACTTTTTCTAATTTGAACACTACTTCCTTTTATATCTGTAGGCTAGACAATTTTCAATAGATGGATACGGTCATAATATGCGATAGACAGGTTATCGTATTGGTCCAAATATTTTAAACGGATTTAGTTTTTTCTATCGGAATTAAGTTCAAGTTAATTAATTTTGGCATTCAAAATCAAAGAAAATATATTTTTTTAGTTCAAGAAATCACTTGCAACTAATGCATAAATTTTCAAAAATAATTATTCTAAATCAAACATTCACTTATTCCTATACTAATTTATTAAGAAAAAAAAAATAATGAAAATCCAAGATCACAACCATTTTTACAAAATTCACTTAAGTGATAATTACTTCATTTATAATTATTATTAGTTCAAAGGAACACCGCATCATATATGGTTATGCATGACTTAATAATTTTTTATTTAATTATTTTATACTTCCCAAATAATTAATTTTATTTAATTAATAATAATGCTATTTTAATTAATTTAATTAGAATTTCATTTTTAATTTTAAGATCAAAAACATATATAATATTCAACAGGTTGTATTAAAAAATTAAAGGGAACAAATTATAAACACAATTGTGCTAACAAAACACTTATGTACATGCATATAATGTGCTTGTATAATAAAACAAAACAAATATCGGAAAATTTATAGGGAATAACAAAAATGAATTAATGTAGACATAGAAGTGTAATATACAAACACCAAATTCTATGATCAACTCATATGATCATCTCATCCGCTATTGGCACAGTGCCAATCATAACAAATAATTTTTCTTTTGAATTTTCTCAATATTTGAATGTGGCACAAAATTTTCTTTCCGTGTAAAAATTTTTCTTCTTCTATTTAGAAAAAAAAAAAATTTTTTTTATTACCACGTTTTTCTTATGATTTTCATTTTAATTTTTCATGATAAATTTTCAATAATAACTCACCTCTATTACGAAGTGAGATGAAGAACAAGAAACAAACAAAAAAAAATTAATAAAATTTTATTATTTTCGACATTTATTGAATAAAATATTGTTGAAAATTAATTTTTCAAATTAATTTTATATAAAAAAAATTTTATGATAAAAAAAAATTTAAATTTTTTTTGCCGAAATTTTAATGCTCTTCCTTATTTTTGTTTCTGTTCTTTGTAATCTCTTCTATATTTTGATTTTTTTTCCGCTAATGTAAGCATATACCAATAATATACGTGGGATGTCTATGGTATTTGACCTTTATATAAGAAAATATTTGCACTTATAAACTTGCACTCAACTGAATGAAAGAATTATTGAAGAAGAAAAATTCCAAATATTTTAAAATATCAAGGTCTTTTTTTACATTTTTTTTTGTTTAATTATTTTCATTATTTTAATTTTATAAATTATTTTACTCCATATAATCATAATAAAATTTTATTTGAATGTTACCCAACACTGTTATTATTGTTATACACATAGTTCTAATTATTATTGTAGAAAATATTTTCAAGTACTCTGCAATAATTTATTAATCGCATACCAATTTATTATTGTTTTAAAATGAAATTTTCAAGGTCGATATTATTAGTTATTTAAGGAGAATTTTATTGAAAATCCAAATTGATTAAACTAAATCAATAATATTTTATACGCTCGTTTAAATTAAATTCCAATGTAACTTTTGGAAGAAAAGATATTCAAAAACTCAAACTTGCAATTTTTGAAAAATTTTGAAATTATGCAAGGATGCACACGTAAATATAATATTTTATATAAGCAATATCAGTTTAAGAGGTCTGATGTATGGTTATCGAATGAATTATGATTTTGCTAAACCATTCTGTTCAATGTTAAAGTAAATGTATCCTTATTGAATTCACTCGAAGGGAACGCTACGAATAACTGAATATTTCATTAACGTCAAACGCGGTAGACTATTCATCATTAAAGAAGATGCTCTCGACTTAATTTGAGAATGTCGAAAAAATAATTCTAAAATAAGAAGGTATAAGCTTAACGAAAACAAGTGAAAAAAATCATTATTTTTTCAATACCATTTTAGACGAAAGAGAAGAATAAGAGAGAGTAATCCAACTCCCGCCAGCTAAATCGATGTACTTCGTGTTTAGACTGTAGAAAAACAAATAAATAGCGAGCCGTCAACTGTAGTACGATTAAATGTAGTAATAATCTAATTAGGGCAGTGTGTGAAAGAACACATGCTTAGTTGTTTTGTTTTTTTGCTTTTCTTTACTCCATTTGAGAAAATTAGGGCCTTCCATTTGGCTATAGTCAAGATTCAGTTTAACAAGTCATTAAGGTAACTAGGCCTTGACCAGCCTGCTGTAGTTTTTTCTTACCGTTTAACAACTATTAAAGAGATACCAATCATAAGACAAAAGATTTATATGTTAAAGCTGTATTCCAAAATGATTTCGAAAAGTCGAAAAAGGATTATTTAAGTTCTACAAAGTACATTCCATATAAGAACAAGGGATAAAGGGAACAAGAACAATCACACAACTACTACTCCAACAAAATGGAAACAGTAGCTTTTTTGTTTGTAAAAATGAGCTCCCGTCTACACCAAGTGAAACCGCGATGAAAATGTTCTCTGAATATGAAACAAATTAACAATATTTCAAAAGTAAATGAATAAAAATGCAATTTCTACACGACCTAGATACACGGATGTGTCACATACAATATGACGCTGATATCCGAAAAACTGTCAAACAATATCGAATGTACGGATATATTGCTTTTAAATAATGAATGAAAACATAGTACAGGACCCATGTAGCAGAATATCCAGTGGAAAATCAAATACGAAAACTGAATATCAACATGTCGGCGGTTTCTCTTATACAATATTTCATATGAAATTCAGAAACTCGGTCTCGTACTGAGAAATATAATAAATTTGATAAATTCATTCAACTAATGTTACTAGTCTTACAATTAAACTGTTTCATAAACTAAATTCACACGTTCATTAGCACAGCCAAAATATTATTTACCTAAAATATTTAAAATCCATTCAAAAAATAACTATTCAAATTCTTATTTTATTCTTTAATAATATGTCAAGAAGGTGTTCTTATATATAACGCGCATTATAAACACGTATAACACTTTTCAATACGAATATATAACTCTTATATGTATATAACTCTTTAGAAAATTTTTGTCGAGGGAAATATAAGGAAAATGCTATTAATTTCCTCATTTTCTCTTAATAAATTTGTAATTACGCTATACAATACTTTCTATGTATAACTACCTGTACCTACTTGTTATACATATACAGTGTAACCTACTGATAATGTAACCTTGAGTTATTCTTCACATTTATTAATAATATTTTTTTCTTACTGTGTGTGTTTCTTTATGATTAGTTCTATATTAAATCTATTAATTATATTTTTTTTATTTTTGCCTTGCCTTGTATTTATTCAATTATTATTCTTTTCAACTTAAATATAATGATCTTTTATAAACAAAATGTCAAAAGTTCTTATACCTTTGAAAGCAGAAAAGTTTTACGTTTTTTTTTTTTTTACAAAAGTATAAAATGAATTTCATTTAATGACGATAATTAAATAAAATGTATATGTATGTGTGTATGTATTAAATGTATGTATGTACATAATGTGTATATAATGTATGTATATCCATATTTTTCTATAAAACTTTTTTATTCATTTAACATTGCTTTAATAATATGTAGATGTCTCTGGAGGCAACAAATATTTAACTTTAAAAAGAAGAAAAAAATAAATTCATTAAGAATAATCTACCAAAAAATTTTCAATTCAATTCAGTTTTATTATCGAAAATATTATTATTATTATGGTATAGTTTTCTTGTACACCATATTTTATGGTTTGAAATTTTGGTATACTTATTTATTCACTTGAGATTTCAAAAGAAATTCTATAATATACATAATAAAAACGAGAATAAGTTGAGTTGACCGTGTCAACTCTATGATACCCGGTACGAATGAGTGAATAATTTTTTGTTGTATGTTAATTGTCACGGTGTTTCACACGAACTCTTATGTTCTGTACTTTTACTGAAAATGAATGGTTATATTATCAAATTTGTTTCTATAAAATTTTAGAATTTTTAAATGAACAATTAACTTTTCAAGTTGTATATTAGTTTCCACAAGGAATCTTGTATAAGAGAAGGGAAATACTGGAGCTTGGCTCTCACAGTGGCAATGTTGCATTCTTCCGAGCCGCTGAAAATGTACAGGTTTATCAGGAGTGTGGATCTAGTGCGGATACTGCAGGAACATACTCCACAGTCTGAAGAAGGGGGGCACAATGGATCCTTATATGCGGTAATCGTGCACTGTTCTGTTAGCTTGATTTTATATTACTACACATCTACAATTTACCACAAGGTGCTATGCTACTTCAACGAGTTTTATCAAATAATACAGTTGTGAAAACATATTTACTCGCTCGAAAAATTCGATATCCATATAGCGTCCATAAACGCTATAATTTCTGATATGTAAAATATAGCGTCCATAAACGCTATAATTTCTGATATGTGACCCAATTACTTTTTGAGTTGTTTGGTAGCTACCCAAACCACTTCTTCTATCGCATCCGATTCGAATAAAATTCTGGTATTCACTATAACAAATTTCATAATCTTAACTCAATTAGTTTAGTTTTTGAATTATCGCTGAGTCGGATGGATGGCAGGACAGAACTCGACGCTGATCAAAAATACACACTTAGGGCTCAAATTGTTATTTCTAGTTATTAAAAAACGAAGTGGCAAATTTATAATATACTTTCGTACGGTTTTAAATATTCCCAATAGTCTAATAAAAATATTTATAAAATTAAAAAACGGAATTTTATTTAATTAAACAAGGACAAAATTAAATTTAATTATTAAAATTATTTAATAACTTTTTCGCAAAAATTTCTTATTAAAATAGAGAATACTATTATACTACTATAGAAAGCTATTTGATGAGTAAAGTATTATAATTTTCTCAATTATTCTTTTGATCTTTTAATACTCGTATATGAGTTTAATAAAACCCCGCAGAAAATTATAATATTAAGCAAATATTTAATTTAATATTTTTTAATCTTTGGAAATTTTCAAATAAAAAACTATAATATAAAATCAATTAAATTATACTTAAATTAAATATTATTCATAAGCAGGCCCGTTTCTTACTAGTTCGGCGCCCCCTCTTCCCCTTCCGCTTACTTTCAAAGCAAGGAACAACGCAACTCTTTCTTGCAATTTTATCATGCAGAATGCAAAATTAATAATAGAATTAAAGCCTGGAATTAAACTTTTAGCTCCTTGTTTTGCAATGTTTATCAGCAGATACATCTCTTCAAGTCGATTTCGCAGAAAATAGAAAGCAATAATTTTTGGAAAAACAAGTATTGGAAAAAATTTTTACTTTTAAAATTTACTCATTTTTTTTGAGCTTTCAATGGCGCCCCTGTTTTCCGGTGCTATGAGTAAATGTTTACTTTGAGCATATGTAAAATCCGCCCCTGTTCGCATTCTATAATACAAAAAATCTTAAATCAATAATATAGGCACAATAACGATGGTGATTACAAATTTGCCTCCTTGAATATAGCTCTAAATTTTACAAGAAATCTATAAAAACCCTACAAATGCATATACATACTCGTATATACACATTATGTGATTATATAACTAAAAAATTCTTACCGTATTATAATTTATTAATAAATTATTCGAATATTTAATTAGACAAGTAGGACATCTGGTCACAACATTGAAAAAAAAAAAACTTTTTAGAAATGTCAAAAAATTAATTCTTAATTATTTTCATGTGTAGAAAAGTTTTTCCGCCCCGTTCTTACATATTTCCATTTTGGTTTAATTTTTTTATTTTTATGATTTTCAAGGGCATTTAATACCTGTTCCTTGAACTTGATTTTATTACAAAAATAAAATAATAATGAAAACAAGAAAAGATTTCCTTGTGTTATAAATAAATTTTTTTACGTTTTCATATTATTAGTAAACAAACTCATATATACTCGTATGTAGGATGACTTACGGGATTCCGAATAAATAAAGAAAAAAAATATTTGTCAATAATTAAAAAGTCATCGTTATTCTCAGCCCCTCCACAAACGTAAGTAAATAATGCATTAGTAATGTTAGCAAGTAATTAAGAAAATTTTCAATTTTGAAGTTCAAAAATTAGACTAGATTGAGAGCTAAAAAGTTTTTCTTATCTTCAAAACAAAATACTTTTTTTTTAGGAAAATATTAATATTGTAATATTGTTAAAATTTGATTGATTTCATTTTTCCAGGAGAGCATTTAATTTATAGGAAATACCAATTGTTGTCCTTATATACTTAAATACATAAATAATAATAATAATAATAAAATTGATAAACAAAAAATATCCTTTCTGAATAGGAGAACGAATATTTTGTTATTTTTTCCGGGTTTTTAAAAAATTCAACAAAAAAAAAAGGGAAATTTTTAAAAAGAAAAACCTGCGCATTATCAATTTACAAAAAATTATTTTGGGAATTATTTCTCATTTCTAAACAAAAATGTCAAATAATTTCATTTACAAAATATGCTCGAGGATAAAGTGAGTTTTTTTTTTTGCCGAGGACAATTTGTAATCAATTGATAATAAAATTAAATATTTAAAAAAAAGGGGAAATTTCTATATTGAATTGATATTTTGTATTAAAAGTATGAGTACTTTTATATATTTTTATATATTCACATACGATTCGAGGAGAATTAAGGAATGAAATGGAGAGGCGGCGTTCGGAGCGCTGGAGGTGTCTTCCAGGACTTCGACAGGCTAAGGAGCTTCTGGGAAATTATGATCAGGGGCTCAAATAGAAGGCTTGGCCTGGGAAGTGAAAATGTATGCAGGTTTTGCGGACAGGAAGAGGAGTTCTCGGCATACTTTCTAATGGAATGTGGGGCTATCGTCCGCATGAGAAAGGAGGTACTGGGGAACTACGTACTCACGCCGGCGGAGCTGCGGTCTGCCGGCCCTTCATAGTTGCTTGAAATTATCAGGAGGGTAGGTCTCGAGGGGATGTTGTAGGGCTCTGTCCCGCAACTAGTTTGGCGGCATCATAGATTTATATTTTCTGGTCGCGATGCACTGTTACCCCTTCTTTGCAATCTACAATCTACAACATTCATTTTTTGAATATTAAAGGTCATTGCCATCGGTTTTGAATATCATAATTGGAAATCATGTAGTTGTGCCTTGTCTGTATACGGTATTAAATGTTTTTTTTAATTTGTCAATATTAGTATGATAGGGTCAACTATTTAAAGTTTGCTTAATTATACTAATTATTTGACTAATTGGAATTAATTTTACAATATTGATGCGTAGTGCTGAAATGTATGGTGTCCTGATCTATTATTACACATCACAATACATAAAAAACTCCCAAGGATTTTGCAAATATCAGAGAGACTTTTTGTTTACAGCAATGTAGCCTATGAATTACACAATTTGAATACATGAGTCAGGCAAGTTTTTTAAGCATTCGCTGGTCTACAGTCAGTTTACTCAAATTTAATACAGAGTTTTCAATTTTACAAACAATTCAAATATTAAATAAAAACTCATATATTTCAAGCTGTTCTATACCAATTTTAATTACCTAACAATAATTTAAAAAATTATCCAATCTTTAACATTTTAATAAAATTAGTTTTTTAGGACATCTGCAAAATTAATTCTAACAAAATGACATCTGATATGCAATGCAAAAAAAAAAGTGTACCACCTAAATTATTTTTATTAATTTTTCTATATTAAATTATAAACACCGTTTCATATACATACGAGTACACACATATAAAAATCTAATTCATATATTTAATTATTTTTTATTTAAAAATTCCATTTATTATCACCAGTTTTTTTTTCTTTTTAATATTTTTATCACTCATTTAGACCGCACATCATTTAAAAATGTTTAATTTTCCACTTTAATCGTTTACACATCATTTATCAACGTCATTTTAATCAACAGGTTCCTCACTCTTTCTATGCACACAGCAAAAAAAAAAACAATATAGACAAGAAAAATTAGGGGTGAAAATGAGATAAAAACAAAAAAGAAGCGGAAAAATTGAAACGCTCATTATTGCTCATTGCAGTTGTGCTACAAAAAAAAAATGTAAAAAAAAGAACCAAAGTTTAATTAAAATTTTTCAAGACTTTTTAACAAACACAAGTGTGATTTATAATCAGTGGCTGCCAAAATGAGACACAATGAGATAACTGTGACGTTAGAAGTCTTCGCTCTCTTCGATTTTATGTCTAACTGTACTAGAATTCTATAGCGAACTTTTGAGCCATAAAATATTTTCATTTATATTTTCTCATTCAATTTCCAACTGATATTAAATTTTCATGTTCATTGCAACAAAATTCATTCTTCTTCTTCTTCTTCTTCTGCTTCCATTTTTTTGAGCATTTCATTTTTGTGTCGGTCTAAGAAAAGAATATTTTTTTTATTAATTTTTTTTTCTTATTTTTCTTGCTTTTTTACACTTGCTTTTTTCATCTTGAAAAACAATTTTCCTATACTTGTATTCTAAATCTGAATACAAAAAAAACACAATGGTTTGAAGACACAAAAAAAAATTATTGCAATATACTTGGGGTCATAAATTCACAAATGCTTTTGCATTTAAACTATGAGTTGAAGATAAAATGAGACATAACTCTTTTTTAAAGAATAGACAAAAATTAAAAATTGTGTGTTTTTTTTAATGTTTTTGGGGCACACAATAATTTTAAAAAGAATAAAGTATTGCTAGAAAAGGCAATTTGTTGGCGGTTTTTACGAGAAATGGGAGAGGGGGTTTGGGTGGGGTTCGGAATACTATGTAAAAATGAAAGCATTTAATTTTTTTTAAATTTTATATTGCAATTTTTGAATATAAAAAATTTTTTATTTCTGGTTTGCTCTTGTCTCTTTTGACTTGCCTGATTACTTGTTGTGGTTGTCATTATTAAATTTTTCTAAAATTTATGCTATGAATTTTTTATATAAGGAAATTTTAATTAAAAGTAAAATAGTAACATTTAATAAATATTAAATTCAATTTTAACTACAATATTTTTTCCACTACTTGCAAAATTTCAAAAAAAAACAAATAATAAATATTGCATACTTTTGGGGCACTTCAAATATGATTATCGATTTTCTATGCATTCTAAGCAACAAATTATACTGAATTTTTTTTGCAATATTACGCCGATAGTATTGAACCATTTAGTTGAAACAAAAGGAAAAACTTAATCATAAAACTTAAAATTATTTTAAAAAGATTTTGGGGAATTCAATTAAATTGTACTATAAATTTAATTTTATTAAAAAAATATTGCTCAATTATTTTAAGGTTTTAATTAAAATTTTAATATTGCTAACCTTCTCAATCTTAAAATGTGAGAGAAACATACAAATTGTACATGAATAATTTCTTCTTTAACAAAAATTTAGAACATTTATCGTACCACAGCTTTTTCCTCGTCAATTTCTGATGAATTTCTTGGAGCTTTTACATTTATTGTGTAAACATCTTGAACACACAAATCAATCACTACTTTAATATGAAAAATCTATTTCAATGGCTCACATTTCATTCATTTGTGAGCTCCATAAATTTATTGGAGAATTTTCCAAGAAATCCAATTGAAAATCGTATAAATATGGTATAAATTATTTGAAAACTTCTTATTCACACTTTCTTGCGAATCTTAGTAAAAGTAAATAATATTTACCATAAGCATTTAAAACAATTTTTAAATTATATGGTGCAGCGTGTACCAAAAATACTTTAAAAATAAATTTTTTATAAGCAACAACCTGTACTACAAATGCAAGCAGAAAAAAAAATAAACAAATCTATAAATAAAATACAAAAAATTTAAACGTTCCCATACATCAAATTCTGTGTTGGGCTATAAAGAAGAAGAAAAATTCATCCACCTTTCCGCACTTACATATATGTATACATATTCATTCATACATACCATATAATTCATATGCCGCCCCATTGGCAATATTTGATAAATTTACCTGAATTTTTCGACAAAAAAACAAAAATTTTTTTTTTTTAAATCAAAGATAGTTTTCATCACATTTTCACCTTTAGCATTGTTATTGTCAATGCATACCTTTGCAATTCAAAACACTTCCTAAACGTCCTTCAAAACTAACTAAAACGTTGTTGAATCGCTAAAAAAAAAAACAAAAATTTTACACCGAGAAAAAATTTTTGTAGGAATGTGATAATTTTTTTTTTGTCACGTTTTGTTATTTTGATTTTCTTCTTTTACTTAATTTTCACATTTCATAGATGCCAAAAAATTGCATACAAAATTAATGGTTTGCGGTGCAAGTGTAATTTTTTTTCTTTTTCTTCTTCTGCGATTTCGCTGAGCATTATTTTTTAAAATGATTAATTAAATTATTTCATGTCTCGTTTCAGCGGCACAAAGAAATTAAATCTGATAGATTTGATAACAAATTAAAAATATGTTCTTGTAATATTTTAAAAATTTTAATTCAATTTCTTGCATTTGAAGAAAATTAAGATGAAAAATTGTTGTTTAGCGCGAAATGCTAGCGAAAAAGTTTGGCGCAAAAAATATAATGACAAAAACAAATTTAGAAAAGAGAAAGAAAATTGAAAATTTTTTTTTTTTTCTGTTTAAAAATAAATTTAACAGAAATTTCAACATCTGGCGGAAAATTTTTTGATTTTAGAATTTTCAATAAGTAGGCATTTTTTATTATTTTTTGTATAAAATTTTCTTCTACGAAATTCACCTGTTCAATTGAATATGAGTGAAAATTTTCCTTGGAAAAAAAATATTAAAATTTAAGAACTTAATTTGTCAATTTATTAGAAATTTTTTTTATTTAACAATATGAAATTATTTTTATTCTTCTTTTTTAAACTTTTATGTCTGTTGTAATAAAAATAACTTTTAATACATGGAAAATTTATTAATAATAATGAAAAAGAATAAAAAAAAAAAAGTGATGTGTCGCATATAAGCGGATTTTTTTCGTAATATACAAAAAACGTATTAGAAATTTTATTTATAACTAAAATATAAAGGCAAAAATTTAATTACAGGGAATTGAGTTCTTTTATGAGTTTCTGA
The DNA here is from genome assembly GCF_029603195.1 of Condylostylus longicornis. Lineage (NCBI taxonomy): Eukaryota > Metazoa > Arthropoda > Insecta > Diptera > Dolichopodidae > Condylostylus > Condylostylus longicornis. Next base: position 243,414 of record NW_026578052.1, on the reverse strand, counting down.
ATGAGAAAATTCATTAGAAGTGAAAATATTGATTTCATATTTAAAAAAATTGTTTTTTTTTTTAAATAAACGAAAATTATTTAGAGATGGCCAACCCTTTTAGAATATTTTTGATAATATATCGGATTATGTATTGAATTGTGTACAAGCAGACCATGTAGTAAACGGAAGGTCAGCGACAGTTCTCTTTTCAGATTTAGGTTAAAGTATTAAAATACGAGTATCTAATATTCAGCTATTTATTTATTTACAGTATCTATATTTTATTAGAATATTCCTTCCCTACTTTCGGCTATAGTGTTATTTACGAAATGCTATTCATAACCTTTAAACGAACTAGAACTGACACAGACATGTCATTCAAATTAAAATTTTTGCTCATGCGGTACTTATCATTCAAGTTATCATTCAAGTTATAGTTAGGGTTCAAGTTATTTTGTATGTATGTATTTAACAGTTTTTCAAAAGTTTTTAATAGAAATGATGTTAGACTGATCAGTATAAGATCCTTTGGGCGACTATGAGAGACTAATTCTCTCGGCATTAGGTATAAAGACCATCTTAGCTACATTCCTGACCTTCCGTTTATTAATAGCTATATTTCTGACCTTTGGAATGCGGGTTAAGTTTATGCATCTCTCGTAAATGTTTTTAACCAGCGAAGGATAACCGCCGCAGCTGGCACTATGTTATCTCCACCCGCAGACTTGAAATTGCAGATAGCTTAGATGATTCCCTTTTGCAAGACGACCCACATGATTCAATGAAGCCTGATCCTTCCCTCGCAACAAGTTGCCTCTTAGTTGTTGGAAAATGTGTGGCCAATAGCTGGTCTAAAGATACAGTAGAACAATTTATGCAGTTATTCCCAGGTATCACGAGGTGATTTGGAACGACTGAGACACTTAACAAAACCTTCCTGAGGTTCCAAGCCACTATACTTTCATCGATTTCCCGCAAAATGCCCTCCAAGAAAGCCTTTGTGTCCATGAGTTTTTTTTTTGTAAACCCTGAAGTTATCTTATCGACAATCACCATCGTGGTCTACGAAGGAAGCATGCGGTATCACCCTATTCCGAGGAATAAAACTCATATACTCACCCCCGAGTTTGTATACCAATACCAATGAGTTTGTCCAACTCTTCAATTGTACTTTTTCCTAGAACATCTTCTTCTGATTGTGACAATTTTAAAAATTTTAAAATTCTTTTGTAATATCGTGATTTTTATCTTTTATTTGACTACGAATAAATTTTCTTTTTCCAGCTATTTTCTATAACGCTCTAGTTCTTTCTAAAATTTTTATGATAAATTTTAAAAATTTCATAATATTTAAAACAAAAAGAAAACTTTTACAAAAATTTCATTTGCCCCTTTGACTAAACAAAAAATTTAATTTCTTCTTAATAATTATTCATTGTACGTCAACGAATACACACACAACCAGACAATTTTTTTAAATAACATAGATAAAATTGAGGAAACTTTGGAAGCAAAAAATAAAAAACATTGTGAGCTACTGGGATTCTGAAATTAAAAATCTTTCAACATTATTACTTAAAGGAAGACTGATTACATACAATAATTTAATTATGGTCCATTTTAGTGCATTTTTTTTTGTTTGGCTCTTATGTTCTCATAACTATTAAAACTATTTTTTGCTCTAGTTTATTTTTACTTAAAACAGTTCATCCTTAAAACTGCAAGTGTTCATGTTCCCACATATTTGTCCATTGCCCCACCATATAAAATTTGTGAATTTTATGTAAAATTGTTATTCTCTTATTATAAATACAAAACAAGAAGAAAATTGTTGATAAAGTTATCGTTGACAACTTTAAGATGCTATTGAGGGATCATGGAATTTTTGAAATCCTTTTTAAACCCAAAAATTTATTTAAAAAATATGTGGCATTTGACATCAAAATTGAAATTGCATTTAACACTTATAAACATTTTCTAAAATGACATTTCACAACTGTCACTAAAGTCATTTTATTAATTTCGACAAGGTCATTCTACTAAATGTCACTAATGTCAAATTATCAGAGGGGCGGTCCACCATCCGATTGGAACAGTTGGCATAGGCTTTCTCATTCAGTAGAAAGTAGACTGGTTAACCTGGTAGACTTGAGGCGGTCTGTTGGTATACTTACTGGACATACTATTTCTGAAGAGCATATATTAAATGGAAAGCGAAGCTTGACGTCTTTGTCTAAACGCAAACTAAATTTTGCGGCATTTATAGTACGAATGTGATATGGTGATTTTCTCCAGTTGAACCTGGTGCGTTTGTAAGGGGCTTGCTTTCTGAGGGGCTTGATGCAAAGATGATAATGAAATTTGTCAGAGGCTTTTTTAAGCGTCAAAGAGCTATGAATATATGTCTATGAACTATGAAAAACAAAATAACTCCAATACCCGGATCTACTCCAATAATTTAAAGTACGACGTCCTTTAAATTTCATATATTTACGGCAATAGATCTATGAAGGAAAAGTTTCGCAAAACAGAAATGTTTTTTCTTTTTATAAATTTAATTAAATTTTTTGTTTTTTTCATTCATTAAAACTCTTATGCATTCTCGTATATCTCCCTAAATTAAACTTTATTATAAATTTCAAAATTTTTATCTCATCACCCCCATTATATTCTTATTTTCTAGGTTAAAAGAATCTGATTTTGTTCTTATTGGGAGAAAAATTAAAAAATGCAACTATTCAATACCAGTAAATAAGAAAAAATACTTGTTTTTTAAATTTAAAACTAGTCATACTTTCAATTAACCACATTTTATAAAAATAATAATAATAATGAAAAATTTAAAAACAGGGTTACCAGATTGCAATTACATAGCAATTGATGGTATACATTGAAAAATTCTTGAAATTTACAATTAAATAAATTTAACACATACTCGTAGCCCGATTTTCTAATCTCAAACTGGAGCATGAATTAGAATTCAACTTTCTTTATAATTTTTGATCCTAATTACGAAGTCACGGAACCCGAACCGTAAACTTCGATCTAAAACTAACAACTTGAACTAATTCGATCTGAAATCTCATACTTCGGATTAATCTGGTATCAGAATTTATTTTATTTATTTAATTTTATTTTCTTACTTACCATTTAATTTAAAATATCCCTAAAAATATGCAATTTTTTAATTGAATTAACATTCTATTACTGTGTGTATTTTATAATAATTTTAATAGTTCTCTCACCAATCTGTTGCATTAAAACTTCTCTTATGTTTTCCACAATATTTGGCAGCCTTTGATGAATTTTTTAGTTATTAAGTAATTACACATACACACCAACACATGTAAAATGTGTGTAAGCCATGTAATTTTGTTTTTTTAACTTAAATTTTTATATAAAATTGCTGTTTAAACTTATTGATATTATAAACACACACAACACACAACCATATATCTTATATATTAAACATAAATACCACATAATTAAAAATAATAGAGAAAAAAAGAGAAGAAAAATTTTCTCTTCAAACAAAAAGTAAAAAAAAAATTATTTTTTAATTGTCCAAAAGCAAAGTTTGTTCTTTTCATAGAAAGTTAAAAACTATTATGGTAGTAAAAACAAAAAAAAAAAAAAAAAAACAAAGAAAAATTGTGTTTCTCTCAACTTTTCTCTTTTTTATTTTTTTTTTTCTCTTTTCTTTTTTATTTAATCCTTTTGGCCTCAAGTTGTTTAAACCAGTCGTTCGTTTTACTTTTTTATAAATTTCAAATATCTCTTTCCAATCACAACAATAATTTTTCAAAAAAAAAAAAAAACACAAAATAAAATAGAAGAATAAAAAATTTCAGTAGTTGATAACCGGATGGCAATGGTTACTAACCTGATGCAAAAAGAGAAAAAATAGGAAAACGACAGATCAATTGTCACTTTTTAAAAAAATATTTCAAGTGTAAAAAATGAACAAATTTTTGAAATTTTTTTCAAAAAATTATAAATGTAATTTTTTTTTTCATTCACACACTTTGACATTTTCAATCTTCTACAAAAATTCAGAGTTTTGTAACGCTGACATAGCACTATTAAGAGTCTTAGTGTGTAAAAGTGGAAAGATTGCAAAGACTGGAGTACTTTTGAGCGCATAACTGACTGGCGTAAAAATTTTTCAAATCGGCAAATACTAATTTTGTACTGTAATGTATTTTCGAATGGCGCATCACTTTTGGAGAGTAATTCCAAAAAAAATGGAGAGATTTCTCAGAAAATATATTCAGAAATGTGTCAGAAATTCTAGTGAAAAGATTCAACCTGGTATAACAATACCATTACAAAAAAATACGTAGTATATTGGCATTATTAAAAAAATATTATTAGGTTTCTGGGAAAGTGAGAATGGAAGGTGAGAATTAAAAGAAAATTAAATTTCTAGGGAATTTCAGTACACAAATGCAATCATTAAAACTTTTTTTCTTGAAATTTATTCTAAATCGGCTACCGAACGCAATGATGTTTTTGAAAATTGCTTATGAATCTCAAGAAAAGCAAAGGTGACCTATGCAGGTTTTATATGCCTGATGATCTAACAAGAATACGTGTACATATTTCAATCTCCAGATATTAGAAATATTTTTTAAAATTGCAATTAAAATAACTTTATTCCATATTAAATAGTTTTTCAAAAATGAAATTGACTAAAAAATTTTAACACTTCAAATTGATATTTTTAATTCCTTGATAGTTTTGTTACTGAATTTTAAATCCTCTTTTTTTATTTAAGTTTTAAACAAATGTGAATTTTCACTTTTTTGGGGAAACAACTTAAATTTTTATATTTATAAATTGAAAATTAATTTAAGTGAAAATTGTTTTTTAAAATTTTTTATTTTAAATTTAAATTTTAATATTAATTTTCATTAGAAATTTTTGTAATTAAATTTTGCTTATCAAGTCCTTTAATAATATTGAAAAAAGCAATTAATAAATTTTATGTGATCATATTTAAGTTGAATTTCAACGTTAGTAATTAACCAACTCAAATATTCATTGGCATGCATGAGTATTTCTAAGAAATGAATGAGAAATTAATTAAAATTTTCAAAATGATCAAAATCAATATTGAATGAAGCCCCTTATATGTGAACATCTCTAAATTCAAAACATTCATAATAATTTCCACATAAGACCCCACTAATCGCCGTGATGAGCCAAAGCTATTTCGTTCATTAATCATATTTGTTTAAGATTGTAAAAGCATACGAGTCGTTTTTAATTAATATCCTTTTTAAAAGGTTTTTCTTTTTCATTACCAGATAATACAAGAAATTTTCCTCGAAATTCCGTAGGTCATTCATAAAGAAACTTCTGTAAAAAGTTTCACTCCAATATATAAGATTAAAATTTTCAATGTAAACGATTAAATCACAAAATGAACTTTACAAAATCTTTTCAGTATAAAATCATTTTTTTGAAATCTTTATTGACTATTTACGATATTAACTAACATTTTTTATTACTATTTACATTCGCTCACACCCTTAAGATCAAAATATAAACCTAATAAATAATGCCTTAATAAATGAATGCCTTTTACTATGCAGATGAAATTTCATTCGAACCGAATGCCAAATTTTTAAAATTATGTATTATATTTGTATATGTAAGAACCCATAAAATATCTTTATAACGGTATAAAATTCAATATTTTAAACTATTTATGAGATTGCTCACATATACATATATATATACTTGAAAAGTATATAATAACAATAATAATTTGTTTTCACATTATATGACGTATAAATAGAATATTTTTTTTTTCGGATACGAGGGAAAACTTTAGAATATCAAGTAGGTACATAAATAAAATTAATAAATATGTGTATTAACTATATGTAATTTATTATTGCCGTGTAAAACATGTAAGTGAAAAAAAGACAAAAAAAAACAAAAACAAATTCTTAGTCTTTATCTTTGGATAATTTTCATTTTTCTTATTTATAATGTAGAAAAATTTATTCACAGTACCAGAAAAAATTTTTATGACAAAGCTACGAAAAAAATTGGAATTCGGGTAAGTCCATGAAACAAAAAAAAGAAAGATACAACGTGAATGAATGGGTAAATAACAAGTTCCAATTCCAACAAGTGATACCTAACCGGGCAATGGCCCGTGAAAAAATTCGCAATAGCGCGAACTCGGCTCCTGCTCATCCCTAACAGCTCCGCGGCGAACTACCCCGAGCATGTAGGAAGAAACATCTTCGCCTGACGGCACCTTTTCGTGTCCCGCCAGTGAAGGAGTTATTCTGCTGCGAGCAGGATGCACACCTAGTCCCCAAGGCGGAGGAAGGCAACCCACAGAAAGGCAGCGGCTGAACAAAGTCAGCTCCAAATCGCCTCCGTGCCAGCCCATTGGCAATTTCGTTGTCCGCATGTCCACTGTGGCCAGGTACGCAAGTAAGCGTTACTCTGTTTACCGATGCCAATTCCACAAGTGCAGCAAGGTAGCTCCAGATAACGGAGTAACAAATATATTTAACGGAGTAACAAAAAAAAACTTCTACTTTTTTCAATACCAACTGGAATAATTTCACCAGACCTTCTAAAGTTCAATAATTTTTAATTCTTAATAATATTGCGTATGCAAACTATATTTTCCCGTACTGTAGAAATGCATACATACGAACATATTATTACTTTTTATAACTGTAAACAAAATCTATTTTATCGGAACAAAAAAAAAATGATAATAAAAATATGTACGTACATAAAAATCTATCTATAAATATCTGAAGAGTCAGTTTGAGAGCTTTTCTCATTTTCATACCAAAGTTAGTCCTTTTAGTAACATTTACTTATTGTATACTTCATATACCCTATTATATATATACTATATTGAATTTACGCCATTTATAAGTGTACATTTAACGCGATACGTATAATAAGTGTGTGTATAAAAAACCAACGAAAAAACAAATCAAAATAAATATAGGGGGAAAAGTTATAGGCACATACACAGTGTTCAGTTTAAAACTCACCATGAAATTTGGTCTGATTTTTTGGTACCATACATCAACTGAGGGCTGAATTATGTGCTTGATCTTGTAAGGAAAAGAAAACTAAGACTTTGATGGAGTATAGCAGGGCTGATCTCAACACATTAATAGGGGTGCTGACACAGTGCATTGTCTTCGGAAAGATTTTCTGGAGACTGAAAGTTAATACAACGAATGTCTGTCAAGCGTGGCAGGATATTGTGGAAGTGGAGTTCTCGGAACATGTTCACTGTTCCCGCTCGTCTCTAATGTGGAAAAGGAAACGTATATTGAAACGGATCCCGAGATTCGGTAAGGAAGTTGATTGTTTGCGGTGGATAGTTTGGAAGATGGGCCATTTTGGTAGCCGACGGTTCCCTTATTACTACTCTTACTATTATCAATTCTTGCCATTTACTATGTTCCTATTACCCCAATTGAAACGAAGAATACCGGAAATTCTTTGAACTACAAGAGTTATGCATTCAACAATTATATACACCTACCTTTGTTAGCAGATTTACTCACGAAGGCAGGCGTAGGTGACACACTCTACATACCCATGTGTTTTTATTACTATTATTGTTATTGTTATTGTTGATGCCGTTTAAATGACATCCTCAAAATGACGAAAAAGTTTTAACACTTTTTTGTCGTACTTTAAAGGTTATTTATACAATGATACATTTTAATGTTATATTTTCCAATTTAAATAGCATAGATACTTACAGCATACTTATAAATATCATGAAAATGAGAAAAGTTTTGAAAAGAGAACAAAAATAAACAAAGAATTTTATATTTGTTCTAAAATATATTTAGTACATACATACATGCATGTGTATGTTTGTACATAGAACATTGAATGGGATACAGATGTGATTACATTTTGACTCCTTAAAAGTAATAGTCAAGATATTCATGATGCATATATAATGTATGTATTAATATATCTATATATATATGTTTGGCTACATATTTTTCTAACATATCGCACCCTCCATAAATAGACAAACCATGTAATGATTAAGTTTTTTTATGGTGGAATATCTCGTCTTAATATACAGCCCGCCTTTCCAAACAACGCAATAGATTTGAGTCATGGTCCAGGAGTCCACATGTTTCTGGATATGATGAGATTCAATTGATATCCATTTCCAATTAATACAAGTAAAACACTCCGCTACAATATATGGTATCATGCGTTTCTTTTGCTGACAGAGTAGACATGTTTATTTCCTGGGTAATTTCCAGGTTCCACGCGCATGATTTTTGACAAATTTTTAGTTTCCTGCCTTTTAACAGTGAAAGAAACTTCTGCATTTCAAAACTGTGCAGTATGAGTATGCAACTAGATTTGTTTCAACAGTTTTTAGTAAAAAGTTTCCAACAATTTCAAAATTTGATATTTCAGTCTTTTCTTAAAGATTTCTCATACTCTATTACATTAGGGGTGCAATACATGAACGCATATACACATAACACCATCATAAATATTTCACTTACAAGAATTTTAAAGTAGTTTTACTTCACTTACACCAAAAAAAAAAAAAACTGCTCCGCGGTAATAAAATCTCCACTTTAATACTTAATAGTCACGAGTACTTATGAAATCTAATATTTGTGTTCATATTCTTGTTTTTAAAGCATTCAAGCGAATATTATTATGTCGCAAAATAATTCTATTCATTTATGAATTTTTGAGAATTTTATATGTACAAGGTAAATAGAAGATATTGGTATAAATGAAAGTTTTATTTCAATTTTGGAATTGCTACCAAATTTCAAGTACTATTCAATTTATTTCAATTCCGAATGAAATACAAACGACAACACATAAATTCTTAGAAATTTTTTTGGCTAAATTTTACCTTGTATAATTCTAATTTATCCTCTTTTTACTTTTTTTTACTTTCATTCCTATTGTTGAAACATAGGGTTGAAGAAATAATCGACGAGAGAGAACACTAGCACGTATTAGCAAATTTTATGAATACAATTTCACGCCAAACGAACACACTTTCTGAAAAATCACTTCTAATTCATACAGGCCGCATTACATTGCGTATACAATAAGAATTGTGATTTGAATGAAAATTTCAATTGGAATGCTTTTCTCAGCTATTGAGAAATTTACATAAAATGTCATTATCGAGATCTCCGATTTGTAGACCGAAAAATGCAGGTTGGGGTCGGTTTTATGGAAATAACGACGCATTACACTGCTAATAACATATATTTATTTTTCCGGGGGTCACGTAAATATTTTAATAATTTGGACTTTTACGAATATTTCGAATTTTGAGCCATATGAGGTTCTCGAGCTCAAATTTTAATATAACGCTACTAATTAAAAAATGTTTGTGATAATTTCAATATATTCAAAATGATTTGTTATTTTTCAATTATTTTTAAAATCTTCATCCTTTAATTGTGCTTTAATGTACAAAATAAAATTTCCTAAAAATATAAAAAGGATGAAAAATTAGTCCAAAACAAAATGCATGTTTTTTTTTTTTAAATTGTACCATTGATATTTCATATTTTAAATTATTCCAAATAAAATTTCATCAGAAATTTTGTAAAACTATGGAAATCAGATAAATTACGGTATACACATATAGTTACACATATTATATACACATTAATGTTATCGCAGTGAAAATAAATTTTGTATAAAATTCTGTTTTCCGGTTTCCGTTGTCGTTTGTTTATATTGTACGAAAGCAAGGAAAAGCAGAAAACTCATTTAAGTTTTTAATGTCAAAAATATAAAATTGAGATAAAAATTAAATGCAATTATTATTCAATTTAGTTTGAAATTTTTCATATGCAAGAAATTTTCTCCCTTATATTTGTGTAATAAATGCATTTTTATATTGCCAATTTTTAGGAATGAAAATGCATATAGTCTATATTAAAATTCAGATTATATAAGACTACAGAATTTTGAATGAAATTTTATCACAAATAGAGTATCAAAAAATATTTTTATTTGAGAGAATTTAGGCGAGATTCTGGCAGTAAATAAATTAGAATGTATGCCAAGTTTCCTTCTATTTTAATTTTTATATTGGAAAGTTCAAAGATTTTACAATATTTTTTATACTTAAAATTTTAATTTTACAATGAAATTGTGAATTTTTCGAATTATTTGAAATTTACAATACAAACGTCGTATCTCTTTTGCTGCTTTTGTTTAAAAATTAACATAAAATAGAAATAAAATTAATTATTTTATAGTGGTAATTAAAATTAATATTGATCTTACATTAACATTTTGTCCTTAAATTACAATCTTACTTACTGACCATTTAGATTCACAACATACATCGCATTATAATATTCTAAATACTGGATGAATAGTTTGCCTAGTGGTAAAAAAATTATTACTGCAATTTTAATATTTTAACGATACTCCTACTAGAAAGAACACTTTTAAGGCTTAGTGTAAAATACTCTCTTAATTTTCTCTTTACAATTCTATTTCATTTTCTCTTTATAATCGTTAAAATAACAGAAACAAACTCTACAAAAAATAAAAACAAAATAAAAAAAGTTGCTCAATTTCAACATTATATTCTCTTAAAATTTTTTATTTTCTCTTTTGTAAAATATAGATCTTCGATTTCTCTTTAATCTTGTGTACGTCATTTTTTTTTTATTATTACTTCTTTTATACTCTCTCCCTATATAAATTATCAACCAAAGAGAAAACTTTTAACACCTACAATGCAATAACAATGCGATCATTTAAAAAAAACGTCATAAATTGTGTTTATATTTATGTAGGCATATACATAATATACACGTGAAAATTGCCGAACAAAAGCATACCGTTGGTAGAGTTATTTAAAATTATACAAAAAACATGAAAAATAAGATTTGACGAAACCAATTTGACATAAAATGAGTGAGTGAATATTAAAATAAACAAAACATGCTTCGAAATTTATTTTGTTTTTAAATTTTTTTTTTGTTTTCTTTTTGTTGCTCTGGTAGAATAAACGTCATTAAGTCAATAGCTTTTTTTTTATGAATATGTCAAATATTTGCTAAAAAAATTTTTATTCAACATTGTTCGTATGGTAATTATTTTCGGTATAAATTATGCAAAAAAATTAAATAAAATAAAAACATGAAAAACAATAATAACAAAAAAGTAAAGCTTTCTTAAGCTTTTTCGTTAAATTTCAGTGATCGCACACATTTATTATACTTTCGTTAAGTTTATTTTTCTGTTTTTGTTTTTCTTCTTTTTGTGTAGTATTTTTCACTATCAAACCGTTTGAGATTTTTTTTGTTATTTTTATGTTTTTATTTTTTCTTTTTTTGCGGTATTTTCTTATTATATACCTTTGCATATTTTTTTATAATTTCAGTCATATGAGTACTTTGAATAAGCGCAGTAATAAATTTTCAAAAAAATTGTTTGTGCATTTCGGTCGGGATCATCATTAATTGTTTTGTTCTTATTCTTTTAATGATTTTTTTTTGTTTTGTTCGAATTTCATTTAAAAATTTTTGCAAAACAAAAATTATTACGTGAATTTAATTTTTTTTTTTTTTTTCATATACATATAGTATTAAAAATAGAAGTGAGAAAGAAATATTATTTGCAAAATTAAAGAAAATCGTGTTAATATTTTTTGTTTAATTAATTTAATTAATTTAAAATAAATATTTAAATTTATTTTAACAATACTTAAAAAAAATTCGGCCTATTTAATAAAAGTTAAATGAATTAGAAAATTAATGAAACTCTAAAAAATATTTAAAAAAAAAAAAAATATTAATTAAATGGAAAAGAAATAGCATAAAAAAATCTAACAAAATTTTTTTTTGTGAAAAATTATTAAAAATTCTTTTTCCAAATTCGTTAACCAAAAAATAATTAATAAATTTTAAAATTAATAACATTTGAGCATTCGTATATCGTAAAATTTAGCGTAATATCGTAAAAAATTTTAAAATCAGAAAAAAAAGTAAAATTAAATTTACTTCAAGTAGAATTTGAAAAAATTAAACTTTTTTTTTAATAAGATTACAATTTTTTTTTTCTTAGAGATTAAAATAATAACAATTAACTATCTTGTATATTTCAATGATTTGTTGATTAAAAAAAGTATAAAAACAAAAATAAGAAAAAAATATACAAAAAAAAAATAATTTTCTGCTCGTATATTTTTTTTTTAAGAATGACATAATCGTTTACTTAACGATGTAGTGATAATTTTTGAAATATAAAAAGGCAAAAAAAACAAAAAGCGAAAACGAAATTTGAAAAACACGAAAAACAAAAAAAAAAAAAAATTATTTATTTTTTATTTTGAGTATTTAATGTTAAATTGTGCACACAATCCTACAATCATAATAAAAAAAAATTTTAACAAAAACTACGCAATTTTAATTTTTGGTGCTGCTGCTGACGCTTAACATTATCAATAGTTTTGTGATTTTTACTACAATTCTCTATTGTTGTTCTAATTTTTAAAGCGTAACCACCTTCATCGGTGATTTTATCGATTTATTATCGTTATACTGTTGTCGTAATAGTAAAACGAATTCGTATACGACAAAAATGTAAGTATACAAACAAAATATTAAAATGTAAATAAAAAAATTAGTGTTTTTTTATTTTTTTTTGATTTTTTTGGCGAAATAAAAAATAATTAAAAAAAAAAATTTAAAGAACTTGCAAAACAACGAGCAACAAAAAAACAAAATTTTATTTTTAATGTTTGCCAAAAAAAGAAAAAAAAAAACATGAGTAAGAGAAGAAAAAAAGAGCAAGCCGCACATACACAAACTTTAAATTTTTTTTTTTAGGAGAAAAAAATACATTTGTATATACATATAAATATGTATATACAAATGCGGGTACATATATTAATCATAATAATGAAAAAAACGAGTATACAGTAAATCTTCATTAATTCAAACAATATAAAAGTCAAGTGCCGCCCGATATAACGGCTTGTTTTCATTAATCGCGTTCTTTTTACATACATATATAAACCAATACAGTCAATAAATTAATTAAAAGTTATTGTGAATAAAAAATTATTGTGAATTAAGTGATTTTATAAATATGTTCATATATTTTTAGAAAAATTAATATTTTTTATAGTTCGTACCACTTTGTATATAATATTATTAGTACTATTTTGACATTATACATTTTAATGAAAGACAATATTCAAACTGACATTCTACTTTTGTTTTACCTACTTTCTTAAAAAATTTTACCATAAAATGTGCTTATTTCAACTGTTTTCATAGAACTTTGTCAGGAGTTAGAAAAACAGGATCATAGATAACAATACAGGAGTTAGGAATATCATAAATTTGATATTTCTAATTCCTGTATTGTTTTATGCTTCTTACAAAATTTAAAAGAACTATGGAAGCTCACTGTATATTCTAACATATGTTTTACATTATAGCATGTTGTCTACACAATATGACTGTATATTTTACCCTGTTCTGTATTCTATGACTGTATATTGTGTTTGTTGTTATGTACACCGTCTAATATTTTAATTCTTTTTGTTGTTTTTACAATAGGTGTATTTGGTATTGTAGAACGTTTTTGTTCTTCTTGTTGTTTTTGCTTTTTTGTTTTGTTAATTTTTCAATGTAGAAAAAAAAAAGCAACAAAATAAATATTAGTTCATTAATAATGTAAACTTTTTTTTTAGTGATAACAATCTTAAATATTTTGTATTTAAAAAAAAAAACTTTGATTAAGGTTTAAATTTTGGGTGAAAACTTTTGTAAATTTTTAAGTTTTTGGAAATATTTTAAGAATTTAAAATTGTTGTAAAATAAAAAATTTTTGTATAAATTTAGTTAAAAAACTAATAATTAAATGTCTACTGAAAAAACCTTAAATTATCCACAAAAAATAATTTACAATTCGAAAATTCATCAAATAACCTGCGTTCCTTCCCAAAATAAAAGCACAAATTAACAAAAAATCATTTAAGACACCGAAAATAAACTCATAAATAAAAATTTAGAAGAGTTTTTACGTAGTATTCCACATATGTGCTAAAAAAAACTTTCTGTTATACACTTTGTTATACTAAGTGCTATATATTTTGTTATATCGTATAAAAGCTCACTAAGTACATTTGCACTTAGTTTAATGTAAAGTAAAAAAGGTTTTATTTACATATTTGATTATTATTCCAGTTAAGTTCAATACAATTTTTACTAATTCTGTATTAAATATTTTAGAGTAAGGAATTGAGTGAGTGATTAACGAGTTTCTTCTAAATTATTTTTAATAAATAGCTATATTGAAGCTGTATACTTATTCAATAATTTTAGAAGACGGTCGAATTTCTAAAACTCTGAATTCAGAAATCTCCTTTATCTTCTGATCTTATTTCAGAATTTAAATCTACATATTTCGGGTGCTACTTGAATTGCTGGAGACAATAATTTTTTAGCAGTGTGCTTTTACACTGCACCTGTTAAAATTATTACTAACTTAAATTACAATAACTATATATTAAATGTTCTATTAGAAAACAATCAAATTCAATTATAATTGTTCGGTTGCGTGTTACAAAAATCCCTTAATTTCTAACCAGTTTGTTGTTATCAAGTACAATTACCCATATACACTTATTACTTATCTTTTTCTTATTCGGTCATAGACAAAAATTCTAAATATAATTTTAAAACTGTTTTGTTTTCTCATTTTTTTTTTAAATTTTTAAAATCTAATTCTACATTACATACAATTAAGAATTAACTGTATACAATATTTGAATGTTTATATTTACCAAATAAATATTAGAATTTTTGAAAACAATGACATTTTGACTTACAATTATAAAGTTTATTAATTTTATTTTATACTAAGTGTAGAATAATTTCATAATTTAAATCTTATGTACACACTATAATTCTAATCTATATTTAAAAAAATTTATTATAAACTGATAACAAAATAATTTTTATATACATATATATACTTATGATGACATCAATGTGTTTTGGGCAAAAAAAAAGAATTAATTAACAATAAGTACATTGTAAAAGTTCAAAAAGGAAATTAAAAATTTTCCCTTTCTTACCTCATCATCAATATTTTTAAAAAATTTGTGAAATTTTTAAATAAAATTATTCACAATAAATAAATTTTTTCAATAAATTGATCTTCAAAATAAAATTACAATTGAAATTTGACATATATGTATTAACAATGACAATTAAGTACCATCACAATTTACAATGACAATTATTATTACAACAAACATATTGATAACAATTCAGAGCAATTTCTGCTCAAATTCATCATATTTGTCATTTCAAACCGTTACATACTAATTTGACATAATATTTTTAGCACTGGAATACGAGTTACTTAACCTTTTTTTTGACAATCTTATTTAAATTAGTAGAAACTACTGTATTCATCACCTGAAATTCTTAAAATTATTTTATATTATTATTGTTGTTTCTTTTTCTTTTAAAGAAATTTTTTTAATTTGTATTTCATATACACTTACCATATACATACATATAAACGACAAACATATTGTAAATGATTATGGGGTCAAAGTTTCTTAACAAAATGTCACAGATGATCAATTTTTGAGTATTTTGAAATAAAATGAAACAAAACAAAAACCAAACAAACACTCATTTTATATTGAAAAATGAAGAAGAAGCAGGCAAGCAAATTGTATTTATTGATTCTGTTAAATAAAATGCCATTAATGGATGATATTTGAACTGCGACAGAAGAAGAAAAAAATTTCAAACTGGGAAATACTATGATAATTACAGTCAAATTACTTGTATATCTCAAATAAATAAAATTATCTAATGTGTACATAACTACATGCGCGTATGTTATAATGAGACCTTGAAGTTTTTTTTGTATATTTTGTGCTAAAAAATATTTTAAATTTTTTTTATATCATATTTATTTTTTTTCCTCTAAATATATATTTTTAGCAAAATGTAAAAATATTATAATGAACCTCCAAAAAACAAAAAAAAAACAAAAACGCCAAAGTCACTTAGCAAAAAATTTGTGTATGCCAAAGCATAATAAAAATATATATGTATGTATATTTTAGATATCCACACATACATGTGTAAATAAACAAGCATAACTCATATAAATTAAATTTTTGTATCCAATGATGACAGACTGTCTAATTTGCTCAGCTTTTCTACATCAGAAACTGTACATACATATGCCAAAAAGAGAACAAAATCTTGTTTCAGCATATTTTTAAATATTTACCTTAAGTATGTCTTTTCCAAAAAATACCTTACCTTCTAATTATATTGTCCGTACTTAATTGTGATGGGTGGTCTTTAAATCTCACAGTTTTGAAGTTAATGTATGTATGTATTAAATTCAATAATATTCATTGAAGTACATGATGACACAGGTCCGGCTGTAGTTAGTTTGCAAAGCATGTATTGAAACAAGTTCATAGTAATTTTTATGTTTCCTTTTTTGTCTTGTCATTTAATTTTATTGAATTAATACCTGAGCTCGTTTGCGTATTCTAGTTCAATATTGCCGGTCATAATGACAATATGGATTTAATCCTTAACGATGCTGGGTCTGAATAAATCAAAGTTTCCATTCCGGGTTTTAAAACTTTCAATGTACCATTCTCCATTCCAATGTAATGTAATGCGAATTTCGACATGATAGATTGAGTACTATGACGGTCATATTTTGTAGAATTATGAGGGCACTGCAAATGTCACAAATTCCTGAATGAAAATGCGATTCACATTATCTTTTTGGATACAATTCGTATTGTTTAAATATTTCTTTGTAAGTCGGAAATTATACCACAATAGAAACCCAAAATATTATTTTTATAGATATTAAGTATGATAAGATAGTGTTATTTTAATTAACTGCGGGCAGATCACATATCTTTAATACTTAATATAATTATAAATTGGCAATTTATAGCTGAAAAAGTTAAAAAAAACCAAATAAAAATTCAATAAAAATTTATGAATAATTTTTTGCAGAGACACCATCCAAAGCCAATAAACTAATGATCAGAAAACGCTTTTTTTCTATACAGTTTTCTTTTACTAAATTTAGAATTTAAAATTTTGAACTTTTCAGTGTGTATAAACTTATATAAACTTATAGGTACACGCTTTTTCACTTCTCATCAAGTCATCACTAATATCGAGAATTGATCTGCTGAACGTTTTATTATTTTCACAGGTATGTGCCATTGTTTTTATATAAATCTTTCTAAATTTACTACACATACTGTTGTATTCTGCTTTTATGGTATTTACGGTATACTTATGCGATGTCGATGTTTGATGTGATTTCCGTGCCTAAGTTAAGTTTAGTAAAAAAAAAATAACAAGAATAACACAAGCAGCACATCGTATAATGGTAAGCAGCACACGCTGAAATAAAAAACTTTGAATTTTTTTATTTTGTTGCTATAATTTATTCGCATTGACTATCGAAAGTTTTTGCTGACCACCGGCTGAAATTCTTCTTTTTTGATTTTTTTGTTGTTTAGCAAATTTGTTTTTATTGTTCGCTTTTATTCACAAAATCAAATTTTAAGTTTAGCTAGCGAATTTTTTTTTTGTTAGCGAATATTTTTAAATATTCCGCGTAATTATGTGAAGATGAATGTTCCAAAACGCGAAAAGATAAAGAAAAACAGAAAAAAAAACGCAATCATTAGCAAAATTAAAGACAAATCAAAAGCTAGTTTTAGTTTTGGTTTTTTTATTTTTGAATTTTTTTTTTATAAGTGTATAACTTTTTAAAGGTGTATTATGAGTATACTTATAGATATATGAGATTTAACACTGATAGTTAAGAATGATTATTTCAAAAAATACTTAATTTTTTAATATTAGGTTTAACGTACTTAAGTACTTATATAGTTTTTACAATAAAGGAACTTTTAATTACAAAAAAGACGTGAGTTACAAATTGTGAGACAATGAGAAACACACTGCGTATTTGTTTGTGTGAAATTTTTTGACAAAATGTCTTAGCTCAGTAAATTTGCATTCTGAAATGAATATATGAAGATTGTATGAAATATGAAAATCCTAATTACATAATTCTAAATATAACGAATAAAATTGACAAATTTGTTAATATTATGCAAAATTTTAAGTAACTAAGTAAAATATAGAATATTTTTTCTGTGTGTGTTAATTAAACATCATAATTTTTAACAATACTTTCAAAAACGTGGAATAGTTATAGAAGAAGGTGAAGAGAGATTATATTAAGAAAGTTAATTTAGCTTACTATAATGATCAATAATTTTCTGAATTAGTTACTAAACTCGGTTTAAAAATTTTTTACTTTAAATATACTTATACGAACAAATAAACACGTGACTTCAAAAACTGCGTATTCGATATACTTATGTACATATTTTAAAATAATGTGCAATGTCAAGAGCTTTTAGTATACGGTTAAGTTCATATTAGTACATCTTAAAACTTATTCTCTTTCTACTTCTGTCAGTGCTATTCTTAAGCACAAAATTAAAAAGCTGTAGAAAACAACTCTACTTTAAGAAACAGTTCATGCGTTCATAACTGACAATTGATGAAATAATAATAACACTGCGTTTTGCAGTGTTATCACAAAAACCGCTGCATTTTCAGATCGAGGTAAGATCTGTCAACACGAACCTAATCTACATTTCGGAATATGATACATTGTAAATTTTACGTTGTCACTGCGTTTTGGAAGTAACAGTATTTTAACAGATAAGTATACACAATTCTTAATAAAAGTACTTGAATCAATAAGAAGATCGTTTCATGTTTATTTTCTTGTTGAATTTATAATTAAATTTATAATTTTTCTGTAATTAAAAAAAATTATCATGGTATAATCGCGCCATGGCCGCTATAACTGTAGTCAATAGCGACGTTTGTTTTTTTTTAACTATAAGTATTTCATTTTTTCTTTTACATACTTAATTATACATGTTTACTTACTCAAATAAAAAGGTGGATTAAAATTAATTAAGTTGTATATAAAATAAAACTCTTCATATAAACAGGTACTTAACCGTTACCGTTAATATTTTATTTAATTTTTTATGATATTTACTTTATTATAGGTACTTACTTATGAATATATTTTTTTTTTTATTTTATTGTTAACATGTTAATTTGCACAATAACGCGAGCGATATTGGTGCAATGACCTAAAATTTTTTTTTTTTTTAAATTGTATGTAAGCATCAAAATCTAAAGAACACTTTCAACTCATTAATAAGCATACGTACATATGAACATACCTTTACGAAAAGGTATTTATTGTATAAAAATATAGTTTGTTTGTAATTGCTTCAAAATTGAAATGAAATTGAAAAAGCAATATCACTTCATATGGGTACATACTAGAGAGATAAGTAAGCTAAAAAATGCATTGCTTCATCGGACAATGGTCGTTAAGAGAGCACACAATCAGATTGAGATTACTTTTCAGCCAGTCTTGTACCAGTTACCTCTTCGGACAATGGTCGTTGAGAGAGCACACAATCAGATTGAAATTACCTTTCAGTCAGTCTTGTACCAGTTGCCTCTTCGGACAATGGCCGTTGAAAGCACTAAAATACAACATTGGGATATAAAACCACTCAAAAAATAACTTGAAAAAATCACTTAAAAAAGGCACTCAAAAAAGTTACTGAAATCTTCCCGGCGAAGAGTTGTGTCTAAAGGTCCAGACCCCGACTTTCTACGTTAAGTCATTTTTATGTTAGAGCCATTCAAAAATGTCATCACGAGTTTATAATAATAGACCCGTCAACAAACCTATGATCAATTGATTTTCACTCTTCTATCATTTTAATAATATTCCGGAATAACTTACCGCGCACATTCATTTGGATAATAGAATTTCAAATTTATATAGCATAATTAAACAAATTACAATAGAGCATATGAAAAATTTCCAAAACCTGATTTTTAATTTAATGAACTTAAATAAACGCTTACTTATACAAGATCAATCGTATAAAATTAACACAAACGTTCATATAGCCTCAATAATAAGACCATTTTATTTAGAGAAAGTTGAAAACTTTATCTTAATTTTATCCGTTTTATTATATCAAAATTCTCTTATACATTAAATACGATTACCGTTAAGACTTCCCTTTGTATTTGATTTTTTTTACTTATCGTTTTACCGGCAAAATGTAAATTTATATGCAAATCGAGATTACAAATAAGCCGATTATTGCAATTTTATATCATTTTACAATCATTTTCACTGTCGGATGCTTATTTTAATTTTTATATATTTTTTTTTGATTTAAATATAAAGCATTTATTTTCAATGGCAGGTGTTAACTTTAATGCTTGATTGTATCCTCCACGCATATAATTTTCTCATGTTATATATTATTGGTGTTAAGATGTGTACTGTATGTATACCTGTATATAAAATACTGTATATAAAATTCATTATTACATACTTTACTTGTACTTAAACACTCGTTTATTAAGTATATTGATACGCACTTTATAAGAAGCAAATAATGCAAGCACAAGCTTTAATATTAAAAATTAATTTTAGTGTATTTTCTTAGTAATGGTTATCATTAATTAAAATTATTTTGTGAATAAGCGCATTGTATGCACTTTTAGTTAATTTTCTGTTGTTTGGCACTTTCATTAGCTTTAAATTTCAAAAAAATCTGTGAGAATTTCTACATAATTATGCTTAACACTTTGAAAAACTTAACATGTATAATGTCATTCAATCACCACTTTTGTATGCACACACAGTATCTGCTGCTATAGCTTTAGAAAAATATTAATTAGGTCCACAATTTTAAAGAGAAACTTCCTCAGTCTACATAAATGATCTATTTCGAGTAATTTAACTTCAAAGTTTAAACATTTTGTCTAATTGTTTGTAAACTGTTACTGATTACATTTTAATACATAATTGCAGCAATCAAATTATAATAGAATGTAAATTAAACTATGTAGATTTTATACAATGGAACTAAGTATTAAGTTATTCAAAAAATATAACTATGCCCGTGATGACCTTGAACACACATATAAAATATAAACATAATATTCATATATTTCTATCATATTTATTTATAATTTTTTTTTGCTAATTTTATTCATATTTCTAATACCTCACAAATAAAATAAATATTTCATTCCTTAAAATTAAATAAATTTTTAATAAATTAATTTATAAATGCCGCCTTTTTAAATAATTAATTATACCGCCCTTTTCATACATAACACCAACACGGTCAATAAACTATTTTAATTAAAGTGTTGCCGCAGTTTTTTTTTATAAATATAAACATAAAAATTTATAGATAACTCTCTTTAACCCCTTTGCAACCGCACTGATATAACAATATAACAAAGGTCAAATTAATTTTTTTTTTTATAAATTTATTAATAAGATCAAAATAATATCATTAATTTCGCTATTTTCTCAAATAAAAGCTAGAAAAAAAAAGAGACAAAATTTTCCAACAAAATATGATTTGCTTAGTTCTTATCATTTTTGAAATAGAAAATTATTAAATTTTAAAGAAAATTATAAAACTTTTTTTTTTTTTTGTTATATTTTACCGCCCCTTGAGTCCATTTAGCTGTCAAAATAAATTTTCCCTTTTTATAAAAAAAAAAATTTCTTTCCATTTCATTTCATTTTTCATTCTTTTAAAATAAATCAAAAAAAAAAAATCATATTATTAAAAACATTGAATTTATAATATTATTTAGTGCAGAAAAAAAAAAAAACATAATTTTGTATTAAAAATAACTAAAGAACAGAAAAATTTTCGGAATAAATAAAATTTCTGAATAACTCCGTCATTTCTAAAAATAAAAATAATAAATAAAAATTAAATTTCCTTTCCGTTTGTTTAATATACGTTTTTCTTTCCCCCTTATTACTCTTTTCCATTCTATCTCTATATCTACCTTCTCTCTCTTCTATACGTTTACTATATATACACTTTCTTTTACTATAAATTATTACGATTGTTATTATTTTTCGGGTAACTATGTCAAAAAGTTAATTGGTTTGATTTTATACTTTCATACTATTCTAACATACGCGTACATAGATTGCTGCAAAACTATAATATAACATATAAAATTCATTATAAATGATTTAATTTCTAATTTTAATAAAATATTACTTTTGCACTACACACAACGACTACAATTTAATAATATTATAACAATATAATATACATAATATGTATATGATATAAAATTTGCGAAAGTTTACATATACTTATATATATTTATTAATGTATAAAATAAATATTAAAATATATTTACATAAGTACACACAATTTATATTTATTTATACATACAATTTGAACTTATAGCAAAAAAAAATTAGATCGTAAACCGAAAAATATCAATCGTTATCAATTTTTTTCATTAAAATGTTTTAATTTATTTGTATTTCAATTCATTTTTTTTTTTGTTTTTTTTTTTTTGTTCGGGAAAAACAAAGATGTTTTACCGAAACACTCAAATAAATTTGTGAATTCAATAAAAAAAAAAACAATAAAAAAAAGGGGGAATCAAAAAATCACAATAAGCTCAATAAATTATGAAGGTTTTGCAAGTGGATTTCGTGTGAGCTGTTGCAAGAGTGGTTCTGAAAAATTGCTGGAAAGTAAGGTATGATGCATGTCAGGTACAGAACAAATCAATCCCAAGATACTGTTGACTGTATAAAAAAATTTGTTACATGAAACTTATTGTGTGCTCCATGTGTTTGGAGCCGCAGGTAAACATTGGAGCCTCTCGATTTACAGAGTAAACGGTTAAGACAGAAAGACTGAATCAAACGTCAAAAGGATTGAGACAGCTTTTCTGTGCATTCTTTCACGGAATATAGAAACAAAAACATGCCAGAACAAAACTAGTGGTTAATCAGTTTCACTAATGGTTAATCAGTTTAGGAAGTTAAGACAAATCAGTTGCGTTTTAATTTGGGCCAAAGTTCCCCATTATTGGAAGGGGTATAGTCACTCCATCGTTGTCTCTTCGGGATATTTAATTCCTGGATTGAAAAAAGAAATTACCTACATATATATGTATATTTTATGTAAGCAATCCCAAAATCAAAATGTGGAATAGATCTTGAGCTGCAATTGGAACAGTAATTTTTCAGCAGTAATTTTTCGGACTAATTTTTTAGGAGAAAATAGACCCTTAATCGCCTTTCAAGGAAGAAGTTGAATTTGAAAAAAATTCGCAAATTTGATTTAGAACAAAATTTTAAAATTGTTTTCATACGCGATTCTATACTGTTATCAAGTAAAATATACAAAAAATAATTTTATAAATTTTTAATAAAAAAGAAATCAATTATTTATTCAAATAAACACGCTTATGATTTTCAATTTATAAAAATGAAAATAAAATGTAAATATGAATGTATGTACGTATGTATGTAGGTACAAGTACTGTGAATATGTTTGTGTTTTATTGAAAAATATTCCAAAGTTTCATCTTAATTGAATTTATATTTTGAATAACAAAAAAAATTGCTCTTTTTTTCGCGAAAATGAATATTAATAAATCAATGAACTTTTTTTTTTCCATTCTTTTTTGTGAAAATTGATTGATAAACTCAACCAAAAACCAAAAATATTGTTGATTATTTTTAAATAAGTAGATTGTCAATATTATGAAATATTATATTGTATTTTATTGTTATATGTACACAAGCAGTATAACATTTATGAAAATATGCTGTCTGGAAGTTCATTTTGTTTTTTATTTGCAAATCAATTATAAAAATATTTCTAAATCCTGTCAATTATAAGATCGTCAGTGAAAATATAATAAAACTAATTGATTGCACTCATATCGGTATATACTTGTAGTTTGTATACTTTTATGCGGTTTTATATGTAGAAAGTAGTTACTGTACAGCACAAGTATCCCAAAAAATATGTACATATGTATGCTGTGCTATACACAAGTCTTGCTGTATTATACGTAAGTATAGATAATTCGTTTTATGCGACGACGTCACCAACAAGAGAGCATTTTCAAGTTCCAGAGTGTTTATATTAATTGCTTGAAATAAAATCAGTTCTTCTAAGAATTAGTCTTTCTACCGCGAAATATTAAATTAATTGGTCACTGGAGACCGGAGAGAAACTTGTTTATTTAAATCCACATCAGTACTTATCATAAATAAGGAAAATCAGCCTATTTAAAAAGGGAGCTTGCCACATAAATGTGTAGAAGACGCCGGAGAAAACACAAAAGAAAATTTAGTAAATAAAAGGCGTTAGGTGATAGTCCTTAATAGATATACATTTAAGTATATAAATGTTGTGCAAAAACTTATTTGAACATTTGTTCTGCTGAGCCCCAAATTCCGAACAAATTCCTGATTGAGAAGAGTGTCAAATAAACACACTAATACGATCATGTAACATGTTGTTAAGGGTATCGAATTCTATATTGTTTATTCTTATTTAACACTTCAGTATTTAATATAAAAAACGGGACCACAATTATTACATAATATATTCTTTTCTCTTTTTCGTCTTGTTTTATGTGTAATATATTATATTCATATGTATGTATATACCTGTAATTACAATTAAATTAAAAAATTATCACAATCATTAGAAAATCAACCGCAATATTTCATTAATTTACAATGCATAACATTGATTAATGTCAACCAAAGATTTATTAACATGATGCCATTGTCAGTGAATTTCAAATTAATTAAAATTTTACCTACATATATAATTGTACTCGTATGGATGTATATTAACATATGCAATTGATAAAAAATTTGAATAAATTTAAAGATTTATACATAAAAATCATTTTGTTATTTAATTTGACGTATTCTCCTAATAATTATGTCTACATAGCGTTTTTTTATAATGTCATTATTATATTTTAATATTACTATTGTAATTTGACAATTTTGACATGACTTGACAGTTTTAATGCAAATTTGTAGTCAATTTAGGAATACATAATAATTCACCTTCACAAATATTTGGTAAATTTTTTAATCCGAAAATGTAATTTATCAATTCAATAAATAACTTTGTACATTTTTATTTAACATTTAAAATAAATTTTATTTTAAAAGCTTAAAAACAAAAATCTCTACAAAAACACTATTTCAATTATTTATTTTATTCACATTTTCATTAAAACAATATTCATTTTGCGTCGTTCAAATAATTTAAAAAAATTTTTCAAATATCTAGCAAAAATACTTTTATAAATTCTTTTATATAAAAGAAAATATTTGATTCCTGAAAAAATGTACGCAAAAACAACAAACTGTACTAAATTTTAGTTTTTTTTCAATTTCATATTTAATCACTTTTATTTATAAAAACGATATTATTTTTCTATTCTCCCGTAAAAGATAAGCGTCATATATGAAATTTAATTTTTTTTACGCAATATATCAAAATGATTTCCAGATGCCACTTTGAACGAACTCTATTAATCGATGCTGACATCATTTTTGTTTTGTAATTTAAGAAAAAAAAAAATTGTTATTATTGTTTATAGAATTTTTTCTATATAGCAAATAGATATTCTGCATAGGTTCGTGGTTGTTCCTCCATAATTACTTTTATAACGGAGGATGGAAACTATGTATGTATAAGAGAACCAAATATCGTAGGACACCAATAATTTTTAGAAATACTTTATAAGTAATAAGGCTTAAAAGTAATAAAATAATAAAAGTAAAATATAAGGCTAAAAATTAAGCCTAATAAGACAAAAAAGTCGAAACTTTTACATTTTATAGTAAAAATTCGAAATTTACAATAAAAAAAGTTCCAAAATCTTTTCTTTCAGAAAAATTGAAACGAAATTGGAATTTGCTGTTTTTGATTGCAAATGATAATATTTTCTATTTTGCGAAAAACTCTACAGTGCCATTTGTCATTTTCCGCGAGCTAAAACAAAAAGACTATATAATAATATTTCGCCAAACCGACGCCCAATTAAGTTGGTGCTACAAAATAAATTTGCTCTACTCCCAATGATTGCATCTGATAACATAAACATCAGGTATAACCATGTCGACATCAATTTTCCAGTCAAAATTTCGTTTGTTGTGACAAAAAGTGAGTAAGAGATCCAAATTTCGAACACATTTGATGCCAACACAATCGGGTTGATCTTTATTTCGGCTAAAACTAGTAAAATAACAAAATTAAATCTTACTCTAACCATTAAATTACTTTTTATTTACATTTTAATTTTATAAAAATTCTCTATGTGCTCATAAGACGACTGGTTAATTGAACCATAATGTTCTAATTTTTTTATTCGTAAGTATAACATACTTATTTTCCATCATATTCTGTTGCTGTAAAGCATATTCTGTCTGCCACGTTTTACTATTTTTAAAATATGCATAGTGTTTATATTTCCACTAGATAAAAAGTAACGATTAAAAAACAAATATATATAAAAATGATTTATGTCAAATTAGTACTTACTTCAAAATTTATCAAACTTTATTAACTAAATCGACAAATTTTATAATAGTATTGCTCATCAAAAAAACTTATTAATCGAAATTATATTGTTTAATTGGTTGTTATCCCGATTTTCTTTTTATTTTGAAGTTTCTTTGATTTATGTTTAATGGGAGTTTTATGTCGTTCAATTGTCAAACATATTTTACGCAAAATTCTAAACAGCTGATTTTTCCGTGCCGCTGTTGTTCTGTGGTAACAATGGAAATCGATCGTCGATTTCATTCATGGTTTCTATTTATACACTCATGTGGGAAGTATGTTAAGACTCTTAAAATCGCCATACCAAATATTGCGGAAAAATATGTTTCGTCTATTTAATTTTGCCATGTTAGATAATTTTCGGCAAATTCCTTCACAAACTATCAAACTATCAAATATTAATAATTTTAAAATTTTAAATTAAAAAATTCAAATTAGTTTTTTATTTATCTATACTTACATGCAAACGCACTCGCATAAATATAATATGTAGGTATACATATGTATATACATACATACTTAGTTCTTCTGCACTTACGGTACCCATGCCTTAAAAGTGTGTACAGTTCTCCCCGGTTAATTGAACCGAGAAAAGTTGCACACTTTTTGTATCAATTAAGCGGGTAAATCAATTAAAAAAATCCCGTTTAATTGAACAATTGGTGCAATAAAACGAATTTTTTTAACTGAATCGTTTACGCATGAAAACGAATACTCGCTATTGAAGATCAGGCGCAAAAACGAATTTGATCCTGCTACTGCATAAAATTAATAAAAACAATAGGAAGCATATCCTATTACATATACTTATCAAAATATCCTAGGTAAAAAGCTATATTTAAAATAGGGGATACACTAATGAAATACTAAAACTCAAATTTTTTTTTATTTCAAAATTTAAAAACTTAAATTTTTCATCATTTTAAATCCATCTAAGTAATGTAACTGTGAATTCAAATTCAAAATATGTAAACCATAATATTTTTATATCACATAACATAACAAAAATTAAAAATAAATATTTCATATCAAAAATAAAAACAAATTATTCCATATGTTAATTTTATAATTTTTCAATAAATTTAAAAACTTAAATGTTTCTTTACTTCAAAATTTTAAAACTTAAATTTTTCTTTATTTTAAATCCATCTAAGTAATGTAACTATGAATTCAAATTCAAAATATTTAAATCATAATATTTTTATATCACATAACATAACAAAAATTCAGGTCAATAAACAGGGGGATTTTTCACAGTTTTTATAAGGTAATACCAAAAAAAGAGATTCATTTAAGCGAGTTGTTCAATTAAACGGGACTCAATTAAACGATGTTATTCATGTATATTTTAATAGGGATTTAAAGTTGCCTTAGTTTTTCGTTCAATAAAAGGGGAAAATCAATTAAGCGTGGTGCATTTAACCGGGGAGAACTGTACATATAAGCGTCTACGCATAGTAATAAATTTTATTTAAATTAGAAAAACATTTTAGAATTTTAAAGAAAAATTCATTTTTAATTTATTTATTTGATTTTTCCTTAATATTTTTTATATTTTTTGTATTCTTATTCAACATTATTAGCCACATTATTAATAATTATTAGAGAAATGATATGAAAGAATCAAATTAATAACCTACGCTCGCTTTTGAAAACAAACACAAACGCTGTTACTAAAATGAGAAATTTTTAGAAATTTTGGCGACAAAATGTCTTCTACTAATTTAAAATACGAAAATAATTTATTAAAAATATAAAACCAAAAAAATACAAAAAAAAATAAAAAATACGATGAACTTGAAAAATTAATTTTACAATCTAAAAACAAGAAGAAAAAACCAAAAATTTTCAATAAAGAAAAATTCTATTAACAATAGCAACAACGAGTAATATACGTAAGACAAACAGAGAGAACTATATAGATACTCTCAAACATTTTAATTACATACATGATATTTACTCAATTTATTGGCATACTAATGACGTAAATACGTTAACATTAGATCATTTTATTATAAGCACAAACACCCACTCATACCTACATAATTAAATTGTACTAGAATAGTAAAGTTAGAAAAATATAAATAAAATAATTTTAATATCCAATACAATCATCTTCATATTTATGTTGTACAAGGAAACACTTACGTCATAAATTATATGCTCATTCTAGAGTATTTAGCGCTCATTTTTTTACGCTCACATAATGTATATAATACAATACGTAAGGTACGGTATTTTATTTATATTATAATCTTACAAAATATCATTCTTTAGCATTGAGAATCCAGTGTTGACAGAAATTTCAAATCAAAAATAATGCAAACAACTGAAAAGAGAAAACTAAATGAATGTCAAAATTTTAAAAAAAATGTCAAAAATTTTAACAAACTGCTATTTGCTTCTCGTATAATGTAAAAAATTAATAAAATATTTTTCACAAAATACATTCGGATAAATATTATAGTGAGATAATATTGTAGTAACCCCAAAAATTATTTAATTTTGAGTTTTTATTAATTAAAAGTTGTTATAAAAATGTTAATGTTAGAAGGTAGTTGGTTATTTAAAAACTGCAGACGTAAATATTAAGTAACTTTAGAGTAATTCGTTAAGTGTAGATACAGAAACAAAGCGTAAACGAAAACGGCTGACGGTTTTCTTTGTTAACGTAGAACAATAGCGAAGCAGCAAAGTCATCTGCTGAATTTTTGTATATAATCTTACACACATAAGCGAACAGATGATTTTAACTAAAATAAAATTTACACGCAAAAAACTTTTATTATAACACACTGCCTTCTGATATCTTTACGGCCTGGGCAACCTCCTTTAATTTGTATTTGCGGATAAGATGTTTTTATGGAATTTTTTTATGTTTTCTTCAGTAACTACCAAATTTGGGCGACCGGAGCGTTCAGCATTATCGGCGTTGGCGCGACCACGTTTAAAGTCAGCAAACCACTTTTAAACTATTTGCCTCGATGGAGCGGAGTCCGAAAATCAATTGTCAAGCCATTGGTCTGTACCGTGTTTTTCCCCATCAAAAAGCAATGCTTAATGAGCACACGAAATTCTAATTTTTCCCATTTTCATTTTACACTAACTTGGTAAATAATGGTCCGAATGTCATGAAACTTTGACAGATATCTTTTGAAGGTCGGTACTTTCTAAAAACCATACGAATTCGGTATTGGTATTGCCATCTATATGTCATCCTACGAACTTGTTGAGCGATGCGTCATGTGGGTATAACACACGAATACTGTTGGATTAATTATTTTTACATAATTTTTAGTATAAACAAATGTACTACAAAAGCATATATTCAGATCGGCAACACCAATTAAAAAATTATTTATGTTTTCTTTACCGAAACATTAAAAATTCTTCCATTAAATAAAACAAAACAGAAAAAAAATTTAAAAATTGAAAAAACAAAACCTATCGAATATTGGTTTTCATTATTTGCGAATAAATTTTTAATTTAGTTTAATAAAAACAATCACAAGAACGCACCATATAGGAGAACCCCTCTAAAAATTTCGAAATTTAATAAAAACTGTTTAATGTTACAAAAAAAAGCAAAATCGAGTAGAAAAGGCAAAATAATAAAAAGGAAAAAAGAGACAACATAAGAGAAAAGAAAATAAAATATTATTGAAATTTATGACATTTAAATTAAGTCATGTTATGTTACTATGCCCGCCCTGAAGCTAAAAGCGGAATATTATAAACAGAGAATATTTTCAATGTGAATTTCAATCAATGATGATAAGAAAAATGATAAAAATCATGAGAATATCAATTTCTAATAAAAACCATGACATGAAGTACTTTTTATTTTATAATACAAGCAATAATGTAGGGTAGTTTGTACCACCAAACTTTAAATTTAACAAATTTTCTGTCTAGTGTATCATTCAAATTGGTAGATGGTGTTCACAATTTTTATTATAGTGGAATAATTGATTTAAACGTAATCATGGATAAAAATTTATATTCATACTTAAGTAAGGGTATAATATGATATATTCCATTTGAGAGTGTATGCCATTCCAACTATGTCTAATAACACTCCGAACTAAGCTAGACTGTGTGATATGCGGTACACTATATGTTCTTTTAATGTAAACCATGATTAAATTTTCGCTCAGTACGCAATATTTCATTTAAAAATAAGATCCGCTTCTGTTTTTGAGGCAAAATAAATTGTTTAAGCATTAAATTAAAATTTATAACAATTTATATGAAAGCAAATCTTATTGATTTTCTTGTGGGTTGATTTTTTTTAATCAACATTTTTAAACAATTTATTCATGCTATATGCTCATGAGTATACGGATATTGATATTATATATACATTATGTATTCATAATTTAATTGCTGTAATAAAATTTTAGTCACCAAACCACTATAAATAATTTTCTGTTTTTTTTCTCATTAAATCCATAATTTATGAATTTAATTTTATGAACGTCTGTCTTGAAAATTGCATATTTATAGTAGTATAAAACGTCTGTCTACACGCAAATGTTTTATTCAAAAAATTTTCATAAATTTTTTTATTGTTAATGTAAATAGGTAATAAAACAATTCTAAGCAACATCAGTTTAAATTATCTAGTAAGTAGAAACTCAGTGTTTTAAATTCTTATAAAATTATGACGTAACAATAAATTTATTTTATGCAAAATTACTGAGACTATCACCCTATATTTTAACTCCTTTCATCGTCTTTAACGAAAAATATGAAAATTTTACTTTTATAAAATACTTAAAACTTAACTAAAAACTGTTTCACTCACCGTAGAATATCCCTACAAGCACAATAATTTTACTGAAATATCAACATTGACAATGTTTTAGCCTGTAAAAATTATAAATTAAAGCATATTAATTTAATATCAAATCACACGAATGTAATTTTTTGTAATTATAGTAAATCTTTTGTAAAATACACTCGTATATTATTATATATGTGTGTACATACCTTTAAAAATGCCCTAACAAACGTACCGCACCTCAGAACTATTATGCTAAACTCATAAATATTTTGCAACAATGTTTCACTAGGACAACAAAAGATGTCGTTATTCATACACATGCAATCTATTATCGCGTCAGTAATAATTTTTGTATAATAATATGTACATAGGTACTGAATATTCATAAACGTTGCAATTTAATAAAAAATACCGAAAAAAGCAGAAAAAAAAATTAAAAAGGAAAAAAAAAACATAACAAGTGAAAAGGGGGAGCTTTTTTTATGACCTTTTTTTTCTCTTTCTTTCTTTTTGTAAAAACAACAAAACAAAAAGT
Organism: Condylostylus longicornis; assembly: GCF_029603195.1. Taxonomy (NCBI): domain Eukaryota; kingdom Metazoa; phylum Arthropoda; class Insecta; order Diptera; family Dolichopodidae; genus Condylostylus; species Condylostylus longicornis. The sequence continues at coordinate 211,530 of NW_026578052.1, read as the reverse complement.
AATAGAAAAAAAATTAAAATATGGTTTTAATAATATGCAAATTAAAAAAAGTTGTTTTTTTTTTATTTTGAATATTACATAAAAAAAATTTCAATAGGGCATTCTAAAATTACAATTCAGTTTTCAACCGTTATTCAATTTTGAAATAAATATGTAAATGACTTTAATGACAGTTAAGGTTGCCTAAATGCCAGTTCCGATGCCAGTAAAAATGAAAACTGGTTATTGAACTGGATAACAGCGTATGGGAAATTAAATTTTTTGTAATTTCTAAGCAATATCGCAAAAATTTAAGCATGTTAATGAATTTTTGCAAGATTTGATGGATTCATTTAAATGAAGTTAAATCAGACTTGAAACAAATTAATTTAGATCATTAATCGTGTATTCCTAATCGCAGAAAAATTGTATATGCACTATTTACTCATTTAGATTTTATTTTGTTGATGTTGGACAGAAAATATGGTTTTTAAAATGTTTTGTGCTCCGAACAAAATTCTTCAATACTTTTTCTCTGCAGAATCTTACTCACGCTGGCACACTTTTGGTGTTTCCACCTCTTCTTTAATTGCAGTAGTTTTTTTTCAAATTTCAGTTTAGGAATAGAAATTGTGCACAACTTAATAAGTTTTTGGATTGGGAATAATCCTTAAATTCGTAATGGAAAAGACGACTCCATACAGTTTTTTATTATTACTAGCAAATGTTAGAAGCACACGTTCATTAATGTCCTAGTATTGCCTTCAGTAACCATTATTAAGGCAGTGCTTTTATTTAACGCTTCCTTATATTTTTTTAATGAAATTGAAATTTGAAGAATATGAAAACAAAAATTTTTAATTCTTTTAATTTTGATTTCCGCAAAAATGAAGAGTTCAGCGTTTTTTTTTTTTGCTTTATTATTATTCTACTTTATTTTTCATAATTTCAATTTTTTGCGCTTCTGAAAAGTTCTAGTTATTGTACAGAAACCTGCTTATTACGCAAAAGTATAATAATTAAGACAAAAAGAAAAAGCAATGGAGAAAAAAAAAATGCTGAAATAAAACTTTAACGGTATTTTTTTTTTATTGTTCATGCATTAGTTTTTTATTAGATAGCATTCCATTTTTTTTTGTTTTTGTTGTATTAATAAAAAAAAATTTATATGGATATTTAAGTAATTCTAGTTCCAGTTTCTATATAGTTGTCATTTTAATATTTTTGTAGCTTATCTTTGTGACAATAAAATTATTATATTTATTTGGAAGGTTAATGATTTTGCAACGATAATAAAAAATAATTGCTTTTGTTTTTTTCCTATAGCTTCCTTATTTAGGTCGGTTCAAGCATATGTAATTTTGGCAGTGACAATGATTCTTTTGAAACTGTGCTCTTTGGAAATAATTGTTAGTACTGGAGACTAAAAATCTTACAGTAACAATAAAGTATTGCAATATTGTTGTTACAATTTATTTCAACATCAAAATATTTTTGAATGTTTCATTAAGTACAAAATTATACTAAATAGAAAGAGAACATAAAAAGTAAAATCATAATAACAATGTAGCACATACATACATATGTATATAGATAGCATGTACAGACAAGTACAAGCATACAAATGTTTAAAATCTGACCTAAATATTGCAAAAATAAAATTTAAAAATAAATTTTGCTTGCAATATTTTTCTAAAAATTTACCTCCTTTTTTTTTAATTGGCCCCATTCTCTCTTTACATTCGAATTTTGAATTTGTTCATTTCTCATAGATTTATATTTTAAAAATGTTGAATACGAGTAAAAATAATTGTGAAATTTGAAGAGTATGTTCTCACTCAAGAAATAACCTATGACAGAAATAAAATTAAACTCATATTTCAAATAAATTTTGACATAATTTGCAATGCAAAGTACAAAAGGTTATAAAATAGTACAATTTCCACAAAAATAATCCTGCAAAATTCTCAAATATTACCGTTATTTTTTACTATTGTCACTATTTTGTCACTTATTACTAATTGTTACTCATTTCTTTAACTTATTTTTTATTTTAAAATCCAGTCGTATTTAATTAATCATTCAATCAAATCTTCTATTTTCAACGAGACCAGGATGTGTTTACACCTACTGTACTATAATAGGGTTCAAAAATTTAAAGACAGTGAATATTATCATTATTGGCAACTTTACTTTTAAGAAACATTTTATTTCGGTCATGACGTGATGTCTTATAAGCTTCATTCTTTTTAGCTGTCTAATTTAAATTTAAATGGTTTTTTTTTTGTTTTATTACAAGTTTTCCATTTTTACGATTTTTATTATTATTATTTTTTTTTCTTAATTTTTCTATTTTGCAAATTTATCTTTTTTATTTCTTTAATTTTTGTTTACTTTTGCAATAACATTTTTCTGTGACAATTTAATGATAATATCAAATTATAAAAGTTGTTTAATACTTTTGGCCCACTTTTGCTAAAAAAAAATTTTTTTAAAATTGAGTTCATTTTTGTTTCATTTTGGAGACAATTTATTCTCTTTGAATTTTTTAATTATTGCAAAATCTTAAATATGCTAATCGTGAATTGAATTCAAATAAAAAAAATGTAGTTTTTAAATTATTAATTTGTGTATGTGTGTGTTTAAATTTTGTTTTTCTTAATTTCTTGTTAACTGGCTCTCATTTGTATCCAAAATGTCTATTTTATTTTTTATTTTCATTATTTGATTTATGTACATAATACGTTTTAATTTTTTGAAATCTGAGCTCTAAAGTGAACTACATTTCTACAATATTTGTACTCGTATGTATGTATATATTTATGTAGCAAAACTTAAACACATTTTCACACCTACTTTAATACTAACAAAAATTGTGACAACATTCGTCGAGTCGTTCGTCGTTCAATTAAAAAACTTAATAAATGTAAACTTAAAAAGTTTTGTCAACCCTACTATCTGCATACTATATATACGGGATAATTAGATAATGGAAGCGGACGAGAAACCAGGTTCTAGACAAATTTATTTGAAAAATTTTTTTTTCAGGTCAACTCTGCAAAAAATATTTCCAAATTTGTTTTTTTTTTTCTATTTCATTTCATATTAGCGTACCAAAATTTTTCTCTTAAAAACAAAATTACACTTGATAGATCGAATGACATTTAAAAATGAAGAGGAAATAACTAGGTATAGGGAAGAATATTTAGGTTGGACGTCTTCAATACGCAATAGGCATTAAGTTGCCACTAGTATTGTTGACAAAATCAAAAAAAAACAAAATTAGAAACAATTGCCGCATTTGAAAAATTCACGGCAGACGAAATTTTAACTTTGACAATTTATATAGCAACAATAATAGTTGTGAGCCACCTCTAGTAAATTATTACTGTTATATAAAATTAATCAGCTTCATTTTTTTTTTATTCATTTTTTTTTTCGAATAATCAAAATAAACCTTGAAATTCCATATATGGAATTCAAATTGTTTCAAATTAAATTAGCTCATATTTAAAATATTTTATAATCAAATAAATTAAAATGAAAAATATTTAAAATTTTTTGCAATATTTAAATTAAAAAAAAAAAAACAAATAATGACAGGGAAAATAATAGTTTTATTTTTCTCTCTAACTTTTCAACACACATACCTACAATGAAAGTATTTGAACAGCTGCTGTCAAATGATCTTTTCTCTCTGCTATGCACTGTTTTTTTTAAATAATTCAAAATTTATTTAAAAAAGTTGACAAAAAACGTTCTTAAAATAACAATCTTTTATCTTTCTTTTCATAAACAAAGTAGTTTTTTTTTATTTAATAAAGAGAAAATATTTATTTATTTTTTTTTTTAAATTAAAAATTCAATATTTACGTTATAGAAAAGAAAACAAAATTCTTTCAACATTTTCAAAATATTTTCAAAAAATTTAAGTAAAAAAAAAACTAATTGAAAACATTGTTATATTGTGTACGTCAGAGCATATGGTCTCTAAATTCTTTTCTATTCTTTTTTTTTCATATAGAATATTATTAATATTATTTTTTAATCATTCTTTAATAATTTTTATTTCAGATTTCATCATTAAATCAACAAAAGGATCTACAATCAACAATACAATCTACAACTACAATATTTATTAGTGATCTTAGAGAGAAGAGAAGAGAAAAGAAATAGAATAATTCTCTTCTCTTATAAAAAGAGAAGAGAAAACAAAATTTAAATATTTTTTTATTTAAATATTAATGAATCACTTATAAAAATATTATATAAGAAGAAAATATGAAAATTATTTTCAAATAAAAAAAGTGAAAATAAAAATTAAATGAATATTTACGCAGCGCGCACAAAAAAGTATTAAATTCATTGATAAAAAATTTAAAGTGAAAAGAATTAATTAAAAAAAAAAGAAAATTATTACTAGTGCTTTAATTATAACAGAAAAATTTTAAAATAATCGAAAAAATTTTTGTCATTAATTATTTAGTTTTTTATTCAATAAAATCGATTTTTTTATTCAATAATTAAACGAATTTCTTATTATTATACTTAGAACTTTATCAATTTTATATTCTTTAATAATCCTCTTTTATTTTGTGTAATTTTTCAATTTTACAACAATTTAATTGTTATATTAATTGTATTACAAATTTTAATAATAATACTTTAATTATACATTTATTTAATTACATTTAATAATCACATATTTTTTGTTATACGATTAATAATTAATACTATCATAATCGCTTATTATATTATTAATGTTTTCATAAAAAAAAAATTTTCATTTTTCAAAAATTTAATTAGTTTTTTAATAATTTTATATACATATGTATACTTAATCAATATTATTTTACGATTAAAATTGATTCTAATCAAATATTGAATAATTATTTAAAAAAATAAATTGATAAAAATCATAATATATTAGTTTATAAATCACAATTCACAATCTCATTTAATTACAAAAAAAAAAATCTTAATAAAATATAACAATATATAGCTAAATAAAAATAAAATAATTTTACATACACATAAACATTTTAAAATTATCTCGTAAATTTACTGTAGTATAATAACATTATAATAACAGCACATTTTATAATAAATGTAAGCATTCTTATAATCTTGCTATTCGTAAATAATTATTATTATTATATAATCGTTCTCATATATCATAGATGAGCACAAAATACGCATATAAATGTATGCAATACATATATAACGCAAAATTGTACACACTAACTCACATCTATACATTTAATAATAACGAGCAAAATAATAAAAACAAAAAATAATAAGAAAACCGATTTTTATTTATTTTAACGGTTATTTAAATATTAATCGAAAATAAAAATATTGTTTTTTATATTTATTTTTATTATTCTTATGTATATTTTTTTTTATTGATAACAAATCAATATACAAATACAGTTGAACGTGGATAAAATAAACTCCATATAGGGATTTTAGTTCCATTTACATAATATATATAACAATTTTCATTTGAGGTATTAGGGTAATTCCGGGTTTTATCGGCGCGCCTTCACTATTTTATTTTAAAATTCAAGTTAAAGAGGTAATTCTAAGAATGTTGTGTGGATAAAAATTAACAAAATTCAAAACTTTATTTACATTTCTAGAGTAAAACAAAGTTGTACTCATATAGAAAATAAAATTTAAGGGATCAAAAAACTAATTTCAATAAAAGAGATATCCAGTTTTATGGAAGTACATTTTGTTCAGATTCGACTGTATACATTTAAGTTCATCATACTTCAACTTATATGTGTGAGCATACATACATATACATATATTTGTACGCAAAGGGTAATGTGAGTGCTTTCAAAAAAGCTGCTTCGAAATTTTGAATTTTATAAACTTTGTTTTCCGATCGATTAGAAAAGTTGGCATATAGTACTCGTATTTACATACATACTATATGCCAGCATATATTAACAAGTAAATTATTTAAAATTCTAATTCACCCTATGGATAAGTATGTTTTTCAATTTAATAAACATAAAAAAATTACCTTAAAATTTTCAATACACACATACATATTATATATATGTACATAATGTGCATACACATATAATAATTTTCTTAGATACTACTAGCGTTTATCATCGTTTTTCCCATTATGTTCTTCATTTTTATATGTTTATATATATATATGTTCTCAATTGTATAATAAAAATTTTACTATTCGTTTTCCGTTTTATTGATAATATGAAAGTACTATATTAAACAAGCGCACATATGTACATATATATCACATTGTACATATGTACATACAAAGATTTGTGAATACCAATATTCAATAAAGGTATATTATTGAAATTGCCATATTGTACGACCATATACCTGTTTTAATTTAAGATTTAATATATTTCAATTATAAAAAAAGTATTCAATATTTTCGATAATTTCCGTTGTATAATAAAAATTTCGATTAAAATTTTTCAATCAATTTTCACTTTCAAATTGTGTTTTATATAGTACTTAATACTCAAGTACATACATAGGTATGTACTTACTATATAGGAGCATATTATTGTTATACGTACTTATATGTAAGTATTATATAAGCGAAATGTTCCTAATAGAACGTTCGTAATTTTGATACGCAATAATATTGACAACAGTTTTTTTTTTGTTCACTGCTCTTTTCCGACGTTTAATAACGACCCGGCAACTCCGAATAACTATAACCCGGCAACTCCGAATATGTATGTTTGTAATTATAATGTATATAAATTTTTCTGCAAATTTAAATCTAATATTTCTTAATTAATTATAAAAATCAAAAAATTCAAAAAGAATTGATTCTCAAACAAAAGTAAGAGAAAAATTCCATATTTATTTTTTGTATTTAATCAACTGAATCGTCTATGTTATGCCGTTATTCTTAAATTCCAAAAATCATTTTTAAATTGAATTAAATTTAATTTTAATTTGTTTGCTTTTTTTGTTTTTAGTTTTCTCTTTATTTTAATGTTGGAATTTTCGGAATGTGAAAAATTCGCACATTCACAAAACAAAAACAAAACACAAAAGAATTCCTAAAAAAAATTTACACCATCATTCAAAATTTATAACAAAATTCTAATACAAAAATAAAGCAATTTAACAAAAAACAAAAAAATCATCATCACTCATAAGTCATCAGACCATTATTCTGTGCTTTATTATTTCATCAAAATTTAATTTTTAATCAAATAAAAAAAAAATAAAAATATTTTGCAAAAAATTTTCAGGATAGAAACAAGAATTTAAAAAAAAGAAGGGCTAAAATTTCAACAATTTTTTTTTTTTTTATTAAAATATCTTGAATAAATTAAATACAAACAAAATTTACATAAAATCAAACAAATAACGTTTATGCTATATTGAAACGCCATATTTTAAATTTTTAATGCAAGTGTATAAAAAATAATCCAGAATATAAATGTAATTAGTAAATATTTTAACACAAATACAAAATAAATAAAAATATACTACAATATAATTGGAAGACTTTATAAAATTTCGGAGCAAAATTGGAATTAAATTATTAATTATATAGTGATTTAATCATAAAATGTCTACAAAAATGGCAATGATAATAAAAACAACATCAATATTTCATATATTATTAGTTTTACCGTTATTATATTTAATATTAATCAACGGTAACAGTTTAGTGACTGCATCACGTAAGTAATATTTTTCTTGTTTTTATTTTGTACTAAAATTATGAAAATTAAATTTTATTTAGTATAAAAGAATTTAAGGAATTGTTTTATATAATTAAATGAAAAAATTATTCATAGTATGACAGAATGCAGTGTTACACTACAAATTATGACATTTCTGATAGTCAAATTGTCAAAATGTTGCTGGAATAATGCTAATGTCAAATATTTCTAATTTTTTTAAATCATATGTTTTTATGTATGGGAATTTAATATTATTAACACACCTTATTATATTCTTAATTTTTTATTAGAATTTGACGTTTTAAATGCTCCATTTTGGCAAGTGACATTATCGTCAACAGCTATCAATTAAAATTTTAGTGAAATTTCTTTAATTAATTGTAGTTTCTCACTATTTAGATTGAATTATAATTTTGTAATTTAAATATTAATGTATCATAAATTTCCGATTATAATTGTAGGTTACAATTAAGCGAATTAAGCGGCATCACTTTTCTTTTTATCTCACAGTCTCTTTGTATGAGTAGTTTCGATATCATTTTCAGATTAGATTTGGATTTTTTTTTTAGGGGGGATTTTAAAACATAATTTTCAAATATTTTTCTATTTATCATTCATAGTCAATCGAATTTAATTAACATGAATAATATTTAGACATTTTGTATAGTTATTGAAATCACCATATTAACATATGATTTAAAATCTGGTAACCCTTGAATTATAATAAAATACTCGTACATATGTATTTGTATTTAAATCGTCATACAATATATATTTAAATTTAGGGGGGATTAGCTTTTGATTTACAACAAAGATATTATTATATTTTATTTTAAATACGTCTGTGATATATGATACATACCATAATCATCATAAACTATTAATTAAATAAATGGACGCGTAATTTAAATATTTTTGAAAAAAAAATAAAAAAATGTAAATATTTCAAATTATAAATTTGTTGTAGCCATAAAAATCTCAAAACTATTAATTTTAATTAGAATGCATAAATTATTCGAAATTCCCTCCATTTTTTTTTTCCTCCATTAAACTTATGCTTAATCCAAATCTCCAGTAATATATATTTGAAATAAAAAAAAAAGTAAAATAAGAGAATTGTTATTAATTTTATTCTAATTTCTGAAATATTTTCTGGTATGTATTTGAAATTCATTGAATTTTTTTAAAAAATTATGCATATACTCACTAATATATATAAAAAATTTTTAATCGATTCAAACCAAGCTAAAAGTTCTATAATCTTATAATGAAAAAAAAATGTCATAAATCTTAATAAAAAATCATAAATTTACAATTTTTTTTGGAATAATTAAAATATTCGAAAACAGCAAGAAAATTTTGCTGCAAAATCTTTTTGGTGCTTAAACTATCAGGTCGTATTCAATTGGAACAGGTTGTTTATTAATTTATCAGACCGTATCCAAACATGGACTTCATTTCAAATTATATTTGCTTTTAAATACCATTAATTTTTGACATATTCATAAAAAAATTGCATAAAAGTTAGGCGTCTCAGGTGAACTACTCTCTGACGCTCAAGTGACGCTCTGAACGACCGCATAATACTTTCAAAATCTCTCGATCATTTTAATTATACGAAAAATTGACAGAAATTTCTAACTAGCTGAGTAGCTGAATATGTAAATTTTGGCAAATAAGAGTATCAAAAATATAAAATTTAATACTTTTTCTTGCTCCACTTTCTCTAACTTCAAAAATGCTCTCTCTTCAACTCATGTTTGACAGAAAGAATTATATTTTGTTCAATAGAATTAACGAAAACGAGGCAGCAAATTTCTTACATTCTCGAATTTTCACAATTTTTTTAAGAATTTCAAATAGCATCCGAGCATATTTTTTATACTAAACTGTGAAAGAAAATCTTCAAAACTTACAAAACAGGTAAAAATTTTTTTCGAAAATATGAAAAAATAAAAATTTATTTAAGAGATAAATTTTCAAGGTTCTTTCCGAGAATTTAGACCATTAATCGTAAAATAACCTTAAGCTCTTGAATATTTTAATAAGATAAAAAAAAATCTCTAAAATTATCACAAAAAAATTAAATTCATTTGGTCTATTTGCTTATATTAGAACACACAGAAAAAACAAAACAAGCGGTAAAGTCTTAAGTATTAAACAAAAAAATTGAGATAAGGTAAAAAACACTTCTACGTATTTTTGGTTGCTTTAAACTTAATGTTGTTCGTAATGTGTTACTAATTCCAACTAATTTAATTCTATACTTATACGAGGTATCACATTTATAAACGGGGTTTATTTAAATCCAAAATAAAACCTCTTTATCTTCTTTAAATAGATGTTAGAAGATAAACCATAAACGGGATCCGATGAAATTAAATCATTTATCAAAATGAAACTAACAAAATTAATTGGATTTTATTTAAGTAGAGAGGGTATAACCAATTTTGGATGACAAGAGTCAATAACTTAAGATTTTATTATTACAATATAAATTTGGGTATGCGTGTTTTGTTCTCTTTTTTTTAAACCAATTAAATTTAATATTTTTGATAAAAAAAAATATTATTTAGGCGGAATCATAAGTAGTTTTTTAGTAAGTATTTAGTTTTTTTGTTATTAAATTTATTTTACTATTTTTTTAAAAATGGTAGTTAAATTAAAAGGTGCTTTTAATATTGAAAAATTTCATATATGTATTTAATATATTGTTTATGGTTAATTAAAAATTTAATTATTCCTATATTCGATGACCAATTAAATTGTAATAAAATTTTTTAAATGGTTTTTATAACCGAGATTTTATAAGCTTTTGTAGTATAACAATTAAAAAAAGAATTTTTAATTTTATATTTCTTTTAAATGCTGGAATATTTTATCAAAATACTGCAAATATTTTGGCTTTAAAATTTAAAATTTATTTAATTAATTATTAATTAATGAAATAATAAATAGTTAAAAAAAAGTTATACAATTCAATTTTTAATATGTATACTATTTATACGAATTTAAATGGTATAACAGTAAATATACTTTTAGGTGCAAAAAGTATAATAGATAGGGCCCGCTACAATAACATAATTAACAAAATCAATAGCTAGTTATAATAAAAACCCTCTATAAATACAAATATTTTACAATTTCCGTGACTGATAGTTAATAAAATAGTTTAAACACCATTTTATTTTTAGAAGATACGTTCAAGATGTTTCACAATATTAACTGTAATACTGTTATACCAATATACATGTAATTTTACACGATAAAAGAATGTGCAAAATGTGTTATTCCTGAATTAATTGCAGCCTTGCCTTTTGAAAGCGCACTGTTATACTCATTTCTGATAAAAGCAATATAACACTTATTTAATAATAATTTTACGATAGCTATTGTACTATAACCTCTTGTAGTACAAAGATTTTGCAATTCCCGTTACTGAGAATTAATAAAGTAGTTTAAACACCATTTTATTTTTATAAGACACATTCAAGATGTTTAACGATAATAGCTGTAATACTGTTATACCAACACGTATAATTTTATACGATAACGGAATGTGCACAATGTGTTATTCCTGGATTCCTGGATTTTGCCTTGCTTTTTGAAATTATTGATAGCAGTAAATCACTTATTTAATAAGTGTTATATTGCTACTATTGATTAAAAAAATGAATAAGAGCAATATAACACTTATTTAACAATACTTTTACGATTACTATTATACATACATATATGAATTTTATTCAAAAACAAATCCAATATGTAATAAAAATGAACATTCTTAAAATATTATACAATTTTTGTCTTAAATCGATAATAAATTAAATACATTTATAGAAGTAAGTAGCTAATACAAGCTAATTTAAGTTACTATGTACATGCAAGTTTAAGCTACGCGTACTACATGCAACACTTATTGTATTTTTAAATTAAAATTTACGACAGTAATTAAACTAATTCCAAAAGTAATTTTCAATTACTTTTAAAATTGAAAATAATTGAAACGTGAAAATATTAAAATTATTTTTTTTTTTGTGCACGACATTGATATTACTTACAAATTAATGCTTGCATAATAACTACTGTTATAACATTAAAAATTATTATACCTAATATAAATATTGCCATAAAGGTTTAAACAAAAGAAACAGCAAAATTAAATTGAACATCTGGAAAATCAATTTTGTTTTAATAAATCTTTTGTTATTATTAAAATGATGTACGTTATATTAAATTTTTAAAAATAATTATTCAAAATAAAAATTTATATATTTTTTTTTTTATATTTTTATTTTCTATTATTATTTTCATAATATTTAATAATAATTAGAAGCAAGGTCAAAATATTGTAGGCGCATGACAGAAATTTTTAAAAAATTTGAAATTGGGGCACACGATCGCAATAATTATTATTGAAAGCAAATAAATAAAAGTTCAGAAAAAATATTGTATATATGTATATGAAATTGAAATAATAAAATGTAAATATAATGTCGATGGAAAAAAAAAATCTATATAACAATAAAACGTAAAAATAGAGAAAAATTAGTTTATTTTTTTCATGTTAGAATAGACAGAAAGACTTCAAAACACCTACACCTACATGCATCACCTAATTCAAGAAAAAAATTGTAAAAAATTTAAAAATGAACAGTGCTTTAAACAACAACGACAACGACGCGACATCAATATAAACTTATTAGATTTTTCTTATTCTGTTCTTATTCTTTTAATTTTTTTTTTTGGACATCTATTGTTAATTTTTAAAATGAAAAATTTTGTATAAAAATAACCCTAAAATTTGTTATAATTAAATTTTAAAAAAATATTTTTTTTTTAATTTTATATTTCATTCGAAATTTGGTCTAAGAACATTGTTTTGTCTCTTGAGAACTGCATGCGAACCGTTAACCGAAACATAATGTGATTCATTTTTATAATAATATTACAGTCTAAAAACAGCCTAAAGAAATTACCGTTTTTATACAAGAATATTAAAATTTTAGGATTTGCAGTCCATTTCACCTAAATTTTTTTATGATGCATGACTTTTGTATAACATATTATTATGAAAATAGAACAAGAATAAAATTGTAAATTTAACAATATATAAAAATATAAATTTTTTAAGAGACTAAATGTAAAACTAATCAAATTTTATAAAGCGTTTAAAATTCCATTTTTCACATTACATAAAAATGCAGCTGATCGAATTTTTTGTTTTTAAATACTCTTGATCGTATTAATCATGAATTTAAAGGAACGTATTATGAATGCTTTTAAACTAAAATTTTTCTTCATTGCAAAATATTAGATTAGGTATAGCGTATATTTATTTTGGATTATTTCTAATTCACCTCTGTATCTAACAAACAGAATATTAATTATAGAAAATTTTGAAGAAATATCAATAAAAACACAAAACTATTATAGCAAACACTGAAAAGTTAATGAACACTATTAATATTAAAATGAATTTCAGAATTGTTTTTGAAAAATTTTTCATATTTTTACGTTCAATTAAGAAACTCAGATGTAGATTTGTAGTTGAACTATTGAAATAATCACTATAAAAAATTTCCAGAACGGCAAATCTTAACATTTAAATTTTAAATGCTATCAAAATCACTATTGTAATCACTAGTAAGTGCTTGCCAACACATTACATACATACACACCTATTTTGACAACATTAAAATTCTAGATGTTGAATTAAAACATACGGCCATTAAATAATATTATGTTTTATTTGTGACATGAAATTCAATGTTAAAACATTAAAAGCATGGCATTCGAAAATTAAAAAAAAAAACAAAAATCTAAAAATGAATCTAATTTAATTTTTTTTTTTTGTATTATAAAATAAAATCATTTAAAATTTTTTTTTATTAGATATTAACAGAATTTTCTTCACTGCTGTGTTAATCTCCGTGATAAAAATTAAAATTCCATTTTAAAAATTTTTATTCACTCAGAAAAAATATATTGAAAATTCATATTGTATAACTAATGTATATATGTATGTGTTTGTATATAATTTTCTTAAATAATATTTTTTTTCCTCATTTTATGATACCATGACGCCGGTCATGATCACAAAATGCGATATAACAAAAATATTGCGACTTTTCAAAAATATTTTTTCCTATTTTATTTTTCTTCTTTCCATTTTTCCATTTATTTTTGGAAGTATTTTGAGATTTTCTTTTTCAAAATTATTATATTATAGTGGGAAAATACATATATAAAATTAATTTTCCTGAAATATTTACAAATTATAAATGTAGGTATATAAAAATTTAATGCAAAAATAAAAAAGAAAATTAGAAGAAAAAAAGAAAGCAATTTAGGTTTTTTCTTCTCTCAACGACTCGCCATATTAATTTATTGTGTTTTTATAAAGCCAATGTACATCCGAATAAATTCGGAATTAAATCACCCACGATAAAATTTGTTTGATATTTTCATTTCTATATGAAAAATAAAACTACATATACGTATATATTTTATATATGTATGTGTATATATACCGTATAATAATTTATAAGAGATGGCAAACTAGAAAAATTAAAAGGTAATAAATGTCATCAAAATAAAAGAAAAATCACGAGATTTAAAAACAGAGAAAAAAATTTATTCCATTTTTTTTTATTAAAAAAAAATTTTTTTTTTTAATTAGTAGTAGATGGGAAAATTTTTGCTTCAGGCTAATTTTCGTTTTCGTTTTAAATAGAATCCAAGTATAGTAAAAAGCAATAATAAAAATAATTTTTGACTTATACAACTCGAATAAATTAGAAAATAATATAAGAAAGCTCCGCGGATTTTATAAAATTGCATTAATGTAATTGTTAGTATTTTGCTTTATAGGAATAATGCTATAAGTCATGTGATGTATTAAATACAAATAACGTACATATAACAAATTTGGTCATCCCCTCAAATTTTCTAAATTAATTACACAAAATCCAAAAACAATTTCTTTAGGAAAACGAACAAAATCGCAAAAGAAAGAAATGGTATTTCGGTGATTAAATCGAAAATCACACTAAATATAGATGCTAAAGTGGCAGAATCTATGAATTCTCAGTAATCAGAAAAAACACTTAGAATCGCTCTTTGCTTCTAGTTTAACCAGAAAACGCGTTTAAATTTTTCTTATTGTTGAGGTCTCGGTAGAAAACTATTTAATTACAAAAACTATCCTACCTAAACTAGAACAGGGCCTATAGGATTTTTTGCTGTCTCTCCATATATGTAGACCAAATATTGCAGAGATCCCATATTCATAGAACAGAGCACTGTTATAGCTAACGAAAAACCGCTTCACCAAAAAATAAATTATTTGGAAGAATCTTTTAAATGTCCAAAAGCAATTTATTCTCTGTATGCAATATTATTAGGTCACCCTGTACAGTTTTATTGTTTTAAATTCTAATTATTTATACAAATTTTATTAAAAATATTCAAGAAAACACAATAATTTTCAAGAATATGATAATTAACTAATTTACTTATTTGTATTTTTAAGCATTTTTTGTCACTAATAAATACAAAAACACATTTACATATTAAGTTTAGCGTACCCAAGAAATTTTTAACAAAAATTTTATTTAATAAATTTTATAAACTTGTATAAACATTAAAAATAAGTGATATTTGTTTTTGAAACTTTCATACAATGTTAATTTATTTGTCATATGGGAATTTTTTTTCCCCGCTGTTGGGTTCAATAACCGCATTAATATTTTAATTTCATTTTTTTTTTTTTGCAAAAATTTCTTTCTCCTTGATTTTCAGTCTCAATTTTAATTGTATAAGAATGCATAATTTTAAAAATTTTTTGTCAATTAATCAACTTCTATTAAATTTGCAAGGCGAATAAATAAAGCAATGTGTGTATGTCCACTTGTATATAATTTAAACTCATGTATTCAATGTGGTAAATGCATTTTTAAAATTTTGAATACTTATTCTTAAAACGTTTATAAAAATAGAAATTATAAATTTATTTTAAATTGTTTCATTTTATCCAATAAAACAATTTTTCCCACTTAAATAACCTTAAAATACTTTAAGTGTTTCCGTTTTGGAAATTTTAAAATTTGTTTTTTTTTAAATATTTTTTCTCTTTTTACTCATGCCAAAATTTTTTTTTAGTGCTTATTTATTGATTTGTTTTTGTTTTTGCAAAAAATTTTTAAACTTATTTTAAGGAAAACGTAATTTTTTTGTAATTTATTTAAAATTTTTAAATGAAAATTATTTTTTAATGGGCAATATGAGTATATGAGTAATTAGTATTCATGTATAATTGCATATTTACAAATACTAATTTATACAGTGTAATTCATATATATATATAAATCTTTTGGATTTGGTTTGATGATTAAAAATGGGTAAAATTTTTTAATACAGAGATTTTACCAAGTTTTTTTTTACCGTCGTTGCTCTTTCTATGACCCTGTCCATATGAGTATTCCACGGCAGAGACGACCATCTAGTGTCACCTCGAAATATTTAACATAATGAGAACCAGTGCTTGCTGCTCCGTTTTGCGAAGGCAACCAATGTGCTCTTTTCAGGATTTATATTTAGTAGTACTTCTTTACACCTCCCTAAGATTCTGTTATAGAAGATCAGAGATCGTGCTCTTAAATTTTCCCCAGACGACAAAGGCTACGTCATCGTAGCACCCGTCCCCAGAAACCCTGATGACAACGATCAAGTCGTCCGTCACAATAGTCGACAGAATCGGCCAAAGAACTTAACCTAGACATTATCCTAGTGAGCGGATAACGAGCGGATCGTCAGCTATGGTAGACTTAATAATCCTATTCTGTAGCATACGATTAATCCGCTAACGCCTTTTCAAATCAACACCACATCGGCGCAGAGAGTCACAGATGTGACACCATATAGGGTATTGTCAATTGTTCCCTTAATATCAAAGAAACATCAAACTTCCACTTTCCTCGCATTCAGTGAATTCTCGATTACTCGCGCCAGACCCTGCAGGGAGGGTGCATATTTGTACAGCATCATTGAGAGCAATTAATGTTTTAGTATATATACGCATCTTGCACTGTAATTGATGTCCTTTCACTGCAAAAAATACTCATATAGAATTTATACAATAATATTAAAAAAAATAATATACCTTTAATAATATAGAAGCAAACAACGAACTTCTTGATTTCCACGATATTTTTCAACAAAAATTAACCAAATACCTAATTTGTGGTCAACCAACAAAATGAAAATAATTCAGTAAGTGGTCATATAAAAAACTTTCCTGTTTCCTTTTTTCTAAAGAAGAAGAAGTAAACACGTATACTCTTCTGATCGATTTAAAAAACTGTTCTAATGTACAACTATAGTGTTCAAAACAGATACTCCTGTACGTGAAGGTTACTTTCCTTGCGATATCCTTTCTCTTATTTAAAAATAAACACGTCATACACTCAGAAAAATAAGCAAGACTTTATTTATTTTTCTCTCTCTCTCTCTCTTAAGAGTGCAATTAAATTTTTCCGTTATAATTTTACTTTTATCACCTTTAGTTCATTTAGTATGTGACATTTTAAACACCGCGTTTAAATAATAGAACCAAAGTTGTAACATTTTGCGCAAATAAATACCATAATTACATTTTAAATAGTTAATTAAAAAATTTGCAAAGTAAAAAACAATTTTTTTTTATATTTTTAAGTAAATGTTTTAAATTAAGCAAAAACACAAGCCAAAAGCAAAAAGAGATTAATATTTAAATTTACCGCATAAATAACCATGTGTATAATTACTAAATAAATAATAAATGAAATTTCAACTTAATTTTTTATAATATTTTTTTTTTATTTGTTTTTTTTTACCAGTTTTGACTAATAGACTAGACTTATGCATAATTAGTTAACTGTCAGAATTTTTAATAATTTATTATTTCGAAAAATTTTTAAAAATATTAAATAAAATAGAGAGAAAAAAAGTAATGAGGAAAAAATAACAACTATAGAAAAGTTTTGACCCCATATATGGAGAACAACTTCGCATGCAGTGAATATCAATTTCAACAATTCCACACTTTTAAGCTATTTATCGTAAAATATACATGTACGTATATAAGTGTACATTCATAGCAAGTCTTAAAGATCTTAACGAGATTGAAAACATTGAAAATATTAAAAAAAATAAATTATACAAATTACTTATACTAAAACTGTTAAAGTCAACGCAGAGTTGAATCAAGTTACTGCAATAATTCATACAAACTACTTATTATTTAGGTCTGTAATTTAATCATACATTTTAAGTTTGTAACTACTGTTAAAATACAAGTATTTTAAATAAATATGATGATAATTGAAAATTCAATAGGTTTGGAGGGTCCGATGAAAATCTAGAAATAAAGTTATTAAACTCAAAAGATTTTTTTTTGTAAGTAAATGTTTCATTGATATTTTCGTATTTTTTGATTGTTACCACAAAGAGAGTTCACTACCAATTTGATTTCTTCCCTCATACTAATTAAATATCAGTGTTGTAACATAATGTATAATTTAGATCGTTCAATATCAAAAATTTTAAAATTTAGGCATGGAAATGGGACAGAGAGAGAGATAGCCAAATTAGAAAAAAGAAATGTTATATAATTTGTCGAACAGTTCAAAAACTTCATGACATTATTAAGTCCTTGAGAGCCGTTCTCTTCATTTAGAGCGATGGCTGCAAAACAGATAGTGGCTTGTTGAAATGGCGACTCTCTTCCCAAAAAATGCAATATAAATGCGCCGTTTTGATTTCGTACCTCTTTTAATTTGTCTTATATCTTAACTTTTATATTTTCCATTACCTTATAGTTGGCATTCTTAAAATAATATAAAATATTATTGAAATTGCTTATAGAAATTGCAATTTACGATTTGCGTCTAATTAATTATTATAAATTTGATTAACATATTTTTATAATCAACTTTTAACTTTTCCTCCACTAATCAGTTTTCACATAAAAAAAAATCAATGTACGCGTAAAATAAAGAGCGTGAGACGATTACAAGATTTTTTATAAAAAAAAAAAATAAAAAAATAATTAGATATGAATTGAAAATATAAGCAAAATAGACCTATATGGAGGTGTTAATTTAACATTTTTAATAATATCCATGAATTTTTAATTTATTCAATTTTACAATAAAATAAACATTAAAATTTATAGAAATCAAACAATGTTCGCATTAAAATTAGAAAAAAGAAATTTATTTTTTTCTATATTTTTGTCATAAAGAAAAAACTTCATCTAAATCTTAATGACATTAAACAAAAATACTCTAGAATGTGTGGGACAATCAGACAACATTTTAAATTCTACATTTTATGGATTTCTTTTACAAATTATTTATGATTTGTAGTATAATTTGTTAAAGATATTAAAATGCATTTATTAATCTTGACATTTTCTTCGTTTTAGCGCTGTTCTGCATTCACAAAAAAAACAGGAATTACGGATATTTTAATTAAATATTAAAGTATATAGATTATGTCAAAGTGACTAATATGGTTGTATTTACAGTTTTGTGTATGCACACATATAAAATATAAAATGATTTTGAAAACTGCATTTCAATATCCTACGCTTAAATTTAGCATTAATAATAAGTTAAAAGTTTGACCAAACTTTTAAATTAGTATTTTTATTATAATTTAAAAAAAAAAACTGAATAAATTATATTCGATCTTATCGACTTTTGCAATTAAGTTGTTGAATGAGTTTTTCGAATTGTATTCGCATTTCTTTACTATCTTGCATTTGTGGCATCCAAAGTCAATAAAATTTGAAATATTTTCCGGGTACACCTTAAAATTATTTGCATATGCCAAAGATATTTGTTTAATTGCCTACCACCTTATTTGTGATTTTTATTTAAGAATTTACATATTGAAAATTGTTCGCGAGCTATATGTTTGAGTTGAGCACAAGTTTGATACGAAAATGTTCGAAAATTTCGTTTAACAGAAAAAGTTAGACGGCTTTCAATTTTCATCAAACAACATCAAAGTTCAATTTTATTGATGCTTTAATCTTGTCCTACCATTAATGGTTTATTTTCCTGACAATATTTATTTAAGTATTACTGATAATTGATAAATTAAGATTAATTATTGTTTACGAACCGTTTGTTCGAATCGAACTTATTTGTAACTTCTGACAATCATACGTACGCCTTATATAACGGAAACATTTTACAATAACAGAATCTTTGAATTAATTTGAATAGAATTTTTTTAGTTTCAATGCTTTTTATGTTTAAGTTTTAAATGAATACGCTTAAAAAACAATTTTTCCAATAAATTTTTAATTTTAACTGTTCATTCTGATAAAAAATATTGTACACATAATTAAAACGTTGTTTTAAAAGGAAATAATTAAAATTATTTGAGTGGGAGAATTTTCTGATTAACAAGAAACATTATTTTTTAATTTCAATAATTTTAATATAGGCACTAAATGATTGAATTTATAACGAAAATTAAATTTTTTTTTTCAGTACAACCTATTCGTATTCATGGTTTTGCTCAATTAAATACAATAAGCAACCACTAATAATTATAATTCTACGAAGGTTAAATTATATTACGTTTTTATTTTGTAAACTATTATTACATTATGTATGTATGTACGTACACGAACAAAGATAAATTGACAGATTAATGGTGATTAGAAGCCAAGAGGAACAAGATTATTACTCTAATCGTAGCATAAAGATGCTAGAAATTAAAAGTTTATTCAATTCAAATTTTTGTAGAAAAACGCAATGCAGTCAAACTTCCGTATACAAGAACCTTTTGTTGTTTACAACTTGTAATATTTATGTATTAAGTCAAATCTAAATTTGACAATTCCATCAAACTCATTGATACAGAAATTCTATCAATTATTAGGTGTTACCAATTCCTAAATTTTATGGAAATTAATGGAAAATATTTTTCCCATAAGGTAAACAATATGAAAATACTTTTAACATTTAAGGTTTTTTTTCAGGAACAAATGTCTTAAGACTGAGATTGTCATACAAAATCTGTTGAGTAGAATGATGTACATAGTCAATTTTTTTTTGATGAACCTCACTCCAAATATAATTTTTTCATTCTATTTTCATTAGTTAAAATTTTATTAAATTAATTTCTAAATGAAATAATTTTAAAAGTGAGTACACATATTTTGTCAAAATGAAATATTCAGCATGTCATCTTCATTTCATGCAAAAAAAAAAAAATACTTATGGGTATTTAGCACAAATTTGTATGAATCAGAAAAATTCTAATGTTTCAAAAATATTTAAAGTATGTAATAAAATTACGTAAATTATTTTTAAATTTATTTTTTTCTTTGTCCTCTCTTACTCTCTCGTTACAATTAAATTCCATCTTGTTAAATCAAATTACAATTAAAATTTCATTGTATCATTAATTAGAATGACATGAGGAAAAAGCAAAAATAAAAACAAAAAAAATGTACGAAAAACGGTTTTTAATTAATTTTTTCTCCCAATTAGAAAAAAGAGAAAATTTTATTTTAAGAACTTTTAAAATTTTTGTCTCTTTCCTCTTTAGTTACACACTCGATTCAACGAAATTGAATAAATGTGAAAATCTGTTTTTTATTTAATTCATGTGCTAATTTTAGTCAATTTTAATTAATTCCCTGAAGTATAATATGACAATGAACACGTGCCAAATAAAAAGAGATAAAAACATGACAAGTAGTTAAAAAAAAACAAAAGCATAATAATTATTAAAATTTACTAGTTTTTTAAATTGAAATAACTTTTATATTTTAAAAAAATACACCATAACTATAAAATGGCAATATAAAAGCGAACAAATATTTATGCATGAATAACAAATGTGTAAGTATAGACAATTATTGTGATTTAAATTAACTCATTAATTCATTCAACACGATTATAAATTTTGTTTTTTATATAATTTTGTTAAATATAATTTTTAGTTTACTTTTAGTTTACGCACAACAATATTCTAAAATTAATGAAATTATTACAATAGAAAATCATTTAGAGGAATTATTCGTGGTTTTATTGCTTTTTTTAAATCGACGGTATACTTAACGCGCGCTACATAAAAGTAAAACTGCCAATACATGGAAAATGACCAAATATTCGGAATAGAAAATATTTTTTTCTCTTGTATTTTAAATTATTATTAAGTTTTTTGAGTTATTCGGTGGATAATCATTTAGTTTGGAAATTAATCGTCGAATCAACCGAGTTATTTTTCCTTAAACAGACTAAAAAGTAAAATTACCTCATATGAAGTCAATATAATCTGAACACTTTACGGACAGTAGACTACTCCCAAAATTAAAACCAGGTGAATTACTATTTAAAAATGCGAAAGTCGCGAATTTCGGTAAGTTGATTTGCGACTCGCACGCAAAATGTGAAGTGGCAGCATTTTTTAACATTTTTCCTATCCTGCAGTAATCTGCTTCCTTAGAGTATTAATAGGAAGGAGACGGAAAAGCACCTTGGGGGTATGTTAGGCACACCAAAGCCAACCTCTGGATTTTGCTCTTTAAATTAAGGTTAATGAACCTGCTTGAACCGCACCAGAGTACTTTACATAAGTACGGGTCCCACTACCGTAGTGTGAAGCCAATTAATCATTCGTATCTTGATGCCTCATCTCTTCCCGATGGCTCACCTGTACGAGTAAATCGTAGTGTTTGCTTTCCTCCTCCGCTTACCCAGCTTTAGCTTAAAGTACAAGTTTAATCACAAGACTCTAATCTCCGAAGAGACAGAAAGGAAATTAAGTTTGTTCAATTAAGTTTTTGTGGAACGATACTCGAGATTTTGCATTTTCCGCCGAAGATAATCAGCTCCGTCTTACGGTGGCTTATCTCCAACCCGCAGCCAGCGTTCCAGCCAGAGACGAAATTCACGTTCTCTAAAAGACATCAGGGACTAATGAACCGACGCATGTGCCAGCCTTACATCGATTGCTCGCGAAGTGACGTTATTAAAGACGCCTATTAAATATTCAATAATCCATCGTATATGCCTAACAACCTTTCCAGGATTATAAGCAGAAATTATGTTAGACTGATCAGTAGAAGATTCTTTGGGCAGCTATGAGAGTTTCTCCCAACATTAGATATTAGAGAACCACTTTTGCAACGTTCCCAGCTCTAGGAGTGTAAGTTAAGTCTATACAGCGCTCATAGATTTTTTTCAGCCAGAGAAT
Source organism: Condylostylus longicornis (assembly GCF_029603195.1). Classification (NCBI taxonomy): domain Eukaryota; kingdom Metazoa; phylum Arthropoda; class Insecta; order Diptera; family Dolichopodidae; genus Condylostylus; species Condylostylus longicornis. The sequence goes on along the minus strand of NW_026578052.1, from coordinate 188,587 downwards.
TATAACCGCCGTTGGCTTTTGCAGTTCTACCAGCACTATGTCATCTGGGCCCGCCGACTTAAATGGCTGAAAACAGCGAATGGCCCAGACCATCCCATTTGCGAAATGAAGACACTCGAACATGATTCAGCTTGTAACATATAAACAACACAAATAATCTATTATAAAGTAAGCTTTCAAAACAAAACTATGAATCTTGTTTTATACTTATGTATACATAATACGATATTTAAAATTTATAGCACAAAACCGTAAATTTAGCATTGAAAATAAAGAATTCTAATTCTAAGTTTATTTACTCCATTATTTTTATACTGCCTACAATAAGATTTTCATTCAATTATTTCAATATTTTTCAATTCTATTGAATTTTTTGCTAAATAAATGTTCTTTATTACAGTGAGATACAAACGTTTTTCGTGTATACTTACTTATACATACATACATACATATATATGTACATATTCAAAATATTTTTAAATTTTCATAAATAATTCACAGTCTTATCTTAAATTTATTTCTTACAATATTATTATTTTTATTGCCACTTCACGCAAAACTATTATCTTTCAATACGAAAAGTAATAAAAATAAGTACGATTCTATAGACCTACCTACATAAAACATATTTTTCATACATGCTTGTATTCAGAAAAACTATGCTTATAAATAATATTTCAAGCTAAGCTGCTGGCGAACTTTGAACGTAAAACAAATTTATATTTTTTTACATATTTTTGTTTAACGTATGCATAATATTAAAATTTAACATTAACCGGTCGCTTATAATGAAACTATTATTCTCTCACCCTCTCTCATCTAAGCTTAAGATTTAAGTGTAAGATTTTGTGTTTTAATAGTAATAGTACAGTTTTTGGGCTTTATAAGACGCCACGTTTCATACACAACATAATAATAAATGTGTTCTTATCACATATTGTGAATATAGTTTTGTAGTAAGAGAAAATGTCAGTGTTTTAGTAAATAGCACGTGATATTTGATATTTTTTTTGTTTCTACTGTCTATACTCTATAGTGATGTGAAATGGAAACCCGTAACTTTATCAAGATAAAATTATTGTTAAATTTAAAATTATATTTTCGAAAAATAAAAATTTGTAAGCGTATTAAATTAATTATACATACGTATGCACATACATAATATACATGTATAAGATTTGCATGTAACTAAGTACAAAAAATCGCGAAATAGAAATGAAAAAAAATAAATAATAAAATAGTAAGCGAGATAGTAAATAAGTAGGGTTTGTTTTCATATTGTGGCGGGTGCTTTCAATTTCAATTTCAAGTAACGCGAGTTGTTGTTTTTTTATTACAAATTTTTTTTGTTCTTTTTCATATATAAAATCAATTGTAATTGCGCATATCTGTTCATTTTTTTTCAGATTTAAGACTGTCGCCAAAAGTCTATCGGTATTGATATGTAGATAAAGTGATTATGAAGGCAAAAAAAAATATTTCTTTCCTTTCATGTAGTAGGGAACATCTACTTTTCAATAACTGTTATATTTGTGCTATGTATTTAAAAAATCGAAAAAAATTTATAACCGTGACAACAACTGGACACAAAATTGGATCAAGTGAAAACTTCCGTATTAGTTTTTGAGTACTTCCCACAGGCGAATATTTCCCGCTGTTTTTGTCGATAAATTTATTTTACTTTCAAAGAAAAATTCTCCGAGTAAACTATGAATTAGTTTTGAACCAAATAAAACTTTTAAATATATCCACTTAAACATGATTCTTTCCTTTTCAATGCAGTTTTATTATAATCGGTTCAAATTGAAAGAAAAAATAAAACAGCGAGCTACTCCCCAACTAGTTTTTGAGCCCGAGATGCACGCCATTGAATTGTGCGTGCAATTCAGCCTTGAGAGGGATATCGGAGACAGGACATAGTATTGTGTCAGATACCCAAGCTGCCATCGGAGCACTGAATTCGTTTTCAGTATCCTTCGCGGAAGTATGCGGCTATCTTGAGAAACTCAATTAGTTGGGTAGGCACAACCGGGTTACTTTGTGCTGGGTGCCAGGCCATGTGGGAGTGGAAGAAGAAATGAGGAAGAAGATGCGCTGGCGAGAAGGGAGGCTAACACACTTCTCCTAGGACCGGAAGGGGGGGGGGTCCAATAGATTCTTTACGTGGTCGCAGTGCACCGTTACTTCATGTTTACAATCTACAATCTACTCCCAACCATATTTTTTGCAGAATGCAGACTTTTATCAGAAGAAGTGGTAATTACAGCCAATCACAATGATTTACGTAGTAGCACAATACTGAATGGAATTGTGAAAAGAGAGGTAAATTAGCGGGGTTTTGCATTCTGAATTCTGTAAACAGTATTTATAAAGACTAGTTTTAGCAGAATAATTCAAGTTCAGAGCTATAATTATATTGTAGTTTTTATTTAGGCAGCTTTGTTTCTGGATTTGTTTTTTTTTGAAAATCAAGATTATAACCGAGCCATTATGTTCGAAATTCCGCCACATTTTAATTTTTATACATTATCGAACTATGTTACGTATTTTCGAATTTTAAACAATCGCTTTGAATCAAAAATCCTTTCCTTGGAATATTTATAATGTATGTATGCATACGATAAGCAAGCTTGCCAAAATACATTACCCTCCATCAAACTCACAGTAGTTGTTTCCAATGATTCTCCTTTTAATATATTAACACTCAATATTTAAAAAAGAATAACCTTTTATATATTCGTACGAGTGTGTACGATTTAAAACCAGCCAATTCGTCGACAAGACGACTGACTAGACTTTTATTTTCTTTTCAATAAAAAGTTTAATTGTAACTAAGTTAAGTCATTGATTATCTTAAGCTTCGAACATACATGTAAGTATATGGGGACTTTATTAAATAAAAATCATCAAAATAAAATAAGAAAAATTCCAGTCGTTCGTTCATCAATTTCATCAGACCTCACAAAAAGTTTTTGGTTACGGTTTTAAATTTCAGTAATTTTTGCTTTTTGTTTTTGGTTTATTGCGAAGTAAAATGTCTGTTAAACTTAAAAAAGTCAAAAAAAGGAAAAAAATGAATTTAAGTCGCGATTTGACTTGCTATTTTGATTTTCTTTCGTTTCTTTCTTATTTTGATCGTTGTTTTACTTTTCATGAATATTTTATGAATTTCAAATTTTTAAGCTGTAACATACTCGTAACTCAATGTTAGTTTGATATTTTTTTTTTACCATAAATTTTGTTACCGGTTTTAAGTGCACCCGAGTGATTTACGAAGTTAAAAAAATAAAATCGATATTCAGTGTCTAAATAAGGAAAGGAGTCAATAATCAATTTGTATATGCTTATGTAGTAGGTATAGTTGTGGGATATATAACATATATATACGTAACATGTATTTTAAGGATGTGACGTTTTCGTATTTTTTGTGTAGCTTAATAAATGAGTAACAAAGTGGTATTATACTGTGAAAAACAGAATGTTCGAGTTCATTTAAAATATGAAATTTACATAGCTTCTTTAAAGTTTGAACAACATTGCACCGCATTCTCTATTCTGGTTTGTCGTGAATATGTATATATATTAGAGCAGAAGTGTTAACCTTCTAGAATTAAATGTTTGCCATATTACTATTATAGTCATAAAATTTTACTAGTGTTATTTTTGAATGTGTATATGTATAGCGAAGCTAGATGACTGGCTTTCTTGTCCGTATTGACATTCAAAAATTAGAATTCAATGAAGTAGTTCCTTGTGTTGAAAATGCAGAAGTATAAATGCGCTATTTAGGCAACTGCAATGGACACGAATGTAAGGTGTAGTTAAGACATCAAACTTGGGCAACAAGAATTGAGCAGCCTTTAAATATTCTTTTCTTTCTTAATCCAAATAAAAATCCTTGTTCCATAGAGGTTTACATACTAACTTTTCATTCAATTTTAATCAAATTAAGCATTATACATATTGTTTACCCGTAAATTCAAAAATCGAGCAGTTATTATAATAATCGAAATCTTCTAAGGCATGTAAGTCAGCAGAATGTGTGCAGTATAATTGTATGTAATTATTGTCTTGTGTCACCTCCTACTAAAAATACAATGAAAGTCACAACACTAATATTTTAAATTTTTACTACTTTTATAAATTTGTTTATACCATAAAGTTGAATGTTGACAGCAGTTATTCGAGATGGAATTTTTACACTCTTGCTCTTGTTTTCTTCCTTTTTTTCTCATTTTTTGGGTTAATGATTTCTGCACAAAGTTTCTTTTTTTTTTAAATGTTACAATTTTTTCGCTTTCTGTTCCATTATTTGTTATTTATTGAAAGAGGAGATTTTTTATTTATTTTCAATATGAAAATAATAACAAAACAAAAAGAAGAAAAAATAAAGAAAATCCGGCATTAAAAGCTACAGAAAAATTACCACATTTTGCACTGCAACATTTTGTAATTTGAGTTTTTTTTTTCAACTACTTGCTGTCTTTTGTTTTATTTTTTTTTTGTGTGTCTCTGCTCCGATTATAATTTAAAAAGGTCAGCATCAACAAGAGATATGAAAGTTCCTAAAAGCAACAATAAAATGAAAAATGGAAGTTATGTGGTGTATTAAATCGTAATTTTTACTGGACAATTTCAATGATACGCGCGATGATAATCGCGAAATGCATAAATTTTTTTATGATCGTTTACATTTCGTTTGTTATTTTTAACATTTTCTGTCACTCTTTTGAAATTGAAAAGTTTATTATTTCATGATTGGGTGAATTTTTTTTTTTTTATTTTTTGGTTTTTTCTTCTTTAAAATGATATGTGTGAAGTGGACTTTTCCTCTTTCAATTTTTTAATTTTTTTTTTCTTTTTGAAATTTATGAAGTTTATAAAGTGTTAAATTTATAACATTCATATTAGTTTTAACGCCAAATCGACACAACAATTTATTTCCAAAGAAAAAAAAAAAAAATTTTTTTTAAATAAAATGAATAAACAATGGAAAATCCGAGTACCTACCATACTCGTATAAATTTTGTAAAAGGAACTTTCGAAATTTTAAAAAAGTAAGTGTAATAAAACTTTTGATCACTGATATGTGTGAATTTTTACAATTGTGTATAAATGTACGTTATTTTCTTATGATGTGAAGGTGTGAATAATTTATATATTTTGTACATTAAAGGTGTAGAAAGATTGTAGCTACTTGATTCCAATGTCATTAAAATATTTCTTTTTTTTTAATGGAAATAAACATAAAATTCAGCGGGATATGCAATTAAAAATGAAATTAATTATTGTATGAATAACTTCAATTATTATCTGAAAATTACCATACATACATAATGTATAAATATAAATATATTTGCATGAACACATTATGAGAAAAGTATAATAGTACAATAAAATAAAATTTAAATTTTATTTTAAATTTTAAGCGATTTTTAACCATTTATTTTAAATAGGATTAAAGACTTTCTAAAATGAGTTCAGTTTTTATTAGATATTGTTTTTTAGATATTATGTATTACATGCATAATACAAACATACATGTATGATACTTATAGAGAACTGTTTGATTAGTAATTAAATAAGTTCAATTATTAAAAAAAGTTTAAAATAAAATTATTTTGGATAAATTCTACATAAGAATAAGAAATAGCAGATGATGTGAAGTAAAATACGAGAACAATATTTCAATACGTTTGTAATCAAACATGTTGTAATCATATTAAATCGTAATCAAACACGTTGTAAACAAACCCTTCCTATAAAGAAAGGCATAACAGTATTTTTTTATTTTACATATTTGTAAAACATTGAGATTGTTACCGCCATCTGATATGTGTTTGCAAAACCGGTAACTGATTATGGTTTTAAATGATACCTTTAATATTTTTCTCTACCATCTATAATAAATAATTTATAAAGCGACCCATTGGAATAAAGTATTTCTTACTGCTTCCGAAAATAATTTGGAATGTAAATTCACGAAAAATTAAAATAATTTTGTTTTTTTATTTATTTCAATTTTAACTTTACATTTTATTTATTTCTTTTTTTTGTAATATCTTCTCATTAAATTTTTATTTACCACTTAAACAAGTTCAACTTCTTTAACAATCGATGGTATTTGATTTTCTTATCGTTTTCTATATACATATAACAATTCTATTACCATTCCTATTATCTATTTTGTGAGTTCTTTCATAAGTCTTTTGTATAGTCTTTCATCATACATTGTTTTACTAAATTTCATGTCTTATTTACCTAAATAAATATGTATGTATGTAGTTTTATGTCTACAATTATAATTTAGGTATTATACATTATAACTAACTTTTTGTCTGTTATAACTAACCTTTTGTCCAAATATGAGAGATAGTGTGAAAGAAAATACAACACTAAAAATAATGTAAACAAAAAATGATGTTTCTGAAAGATTAAAAAAACACCATAGATACATAGAGAAATTATAAAATTGTTAAGTAAATGGCTACAAAGTCTAACCAGAATATGGTGACTTAATTAAAAATAAGAAAGAAATTTGAAAACTAAATGAAATATTTTGATTAATAGAAATACAAGAGTTCCAATTTTCTTAAAAGGTATAAACGAAAAGATTAGCCCTTGAACTCTAATTCAATTATTCAATACAGCGTCTTAAATTAATGTAAAAACTTAAAGTTCCTAAAAATATGAATAAGTGCACGTCTTATATTTTTTTAAAACGAAATTTGTTTGCACCGAAACAAACGATGTTAAAGCGCTCTCACACAAAGTGGATCTCTGTTTATTGAAGTTCATTTGTTCAATATTTTGATTTTATTACAAAATTTCTGATTAAATATTGAAAAATTAACAAGTAAAACAATTTACATTATAAGTACATATATACATATTTGTGTAGCTATATACTAATTAGGCTTGCCAGGTAACCTAATATAAATACAATCTAAAACCATCATAAACCTTTGTGGAAACCTTTTTTTCCAATGTGATAAACACTAAGCAAACATTCCAGTTGCTGATGAAGTTATTCGTTGAAGAAAATTAAATTACATACTCGGAATATTTGTAGTGCGACCCAATATGAAAACCTGTCCAAATTTGATATTGTAAACAGCTAAAAATTTTTCAAAGGTCAAAGCCCTATCAAAGGAATTATTTAAATTAATATTGAAATAATATATTTTTTTTTTTTTAATTTGAAAATTAAACTCAGAGATCCTATATCGGCAGTAAATCTATAGTAAATAGTAAACATACAAATTGATATCAAATTGTTAAATAAAAATCCAAACAATATAGACGGGAGAGCAGCAGAATAAAATGAACAAACATTAAAAATATTTCAAATCTGAAACCTTCTAAAAAAATAAAACGCTATCATATCAATTTTTAGTTAAACAAATAATTTTTTTTTTTATTTTGACACCGTATATTAAATGTCAATAACACTTAAAATAAATAAAAAAAAAACTTGATTATGCACGAAAAAGGAGAAATAATAGCCCTTGTATATGGCACTTATGCAATTTTCTATATAATTATTGCCTTATGCAGAAATTAAATACCAAATCAAAAATGCATAATCAGGAATTTAGAGTAAGTATAATTTGGTTTTTTTTTTTTTTGTATTAAATTTTTTTATGAGTGTAGTTAGAAATATTAAATAAGTAATAAATTAAAATTGACGTTACATAAAAAGCACTTTATAATAAAGAAACGATAGAATTTAGTTTTAAAATTTTATAGAAAATAAGAGATTTATTGAGAAATATTGAATTAAATTTTATTTCAATCAGAAATTTTATAGTGTTAAAGAAATAAATCATTGAAATTATGAAGGAGATATTGCCCTTTGACCTGGGAATATAGATTTATATACAAGTAAAAATGGCTGTATTTATATGAGCACTCCAAAACTACTGCTACAGTAGTACAATGTAGAGCAAAATGTAACCGTGTGAGGAAGAAAATAATACTATGTAAATGATATGGTTAAAACTAAACATGATAGAGATGGTGCGGTAGAGGATATAACATAACGCTTCCGTAACGCAGAATATACAAAGCAAATCGTAAACAGAGAAATGAAACAATGGGACTTATTCTGAGTATCGAATCATATCGATAGTGATATTTATCGATAAAGTTTCAAAAACTTATTATATAGACACGAATCATTTGTATAAATTGGTTTGTGTTTATAACAATAATATCGAATGAATTAGAATATTAGAACAGGATATTGGAAGAACAAAGAACAACATGGCCATCTTTAAGTTATGATCATCACTGTACAAACTTGATAAATAAACAACTAAGAAAACACAATATTCGGACATCGGAAACTTAGGAGTTTGTTAAATTCGGTTAAGGAGAAATTGAAGATGCATGAAAAATGCGGTGTGTACAAAATCAATTGTAATAATTGCGATAAATTTTACATAGGACAAACGAAGAGACCCGTTACAACAAGACTTAAGGAACATTTAAGTGAAATAAAACGTGCAAGGAGAGTAGGATTTAACCGGATTTGCGATTCTATGGTTGCAAAACACATTTATGAAACGGATCACACAATCACGGAAGATAACTTAAAGGTATTAAAAGAGGTAAAAGGAAAACACAGAAGAGAAGTTCATGAAAGCATGCAGATATATGTACAAATCAAACAAGTACTGCCTACTGAACACGGACGAAGGTAACGCGGCTACTTGGCTCTTTAAATTAATTATTTGACCAGCTTTAAGGTTTAAAACAGGTATAAATTTAGTTTGCAAATAATAACAAAAAAAAAATAAATAATCAAATTCTAGATTAAGTCAGGTAGATTATATTAAGTCAGGCATAATATTCCTAATTTTAATAGATTTAAATTTTTATTGTTCGTTGTCTTAATTAGAAGAAAATCAGCTTTGATAAAGTGCGTATGTAGCGCACGAAATATATTACCAAAAAATAAAAAAAAGTATTTTATTCCGAATAAAAGGAAGTTTTCTTTTCATACCAATAAAAAAAAAAGAATTATGTTTCGGGAAAATTATCAACCATTGAAAAAAAATTTTTTGAATAATATCGAACTTTTTTACGATATAATAATAAGCCGATTTTAATACGATCAGAATAAGCCTTAATATTAAACGTGACAAGAAAATTGTGGCTAACACTATATTTTAGTCATCCATGAAATATAATAACATCCCTCTGGTTGGGGAATATTGGTGATATTGTAGGGGTTATATATCATGATGTTGTAATTGAACTTCATTATGACTAAGTATGTGTTTGCTTTGCTTCATTAAGAAAAAATTTTATCTCAATTGAGCTTCCTTTAACAACTTAAAGCGTACTAATAAAATATCAATTTTATAAATCAAAATATAAATTATAATTGAATTTTAAATACTTTTCATTATTATAATTATTTTCGGCATATACTTTTTATAATTTGTTATACGTTAAGACAAAAAAAAAATGATTTTTATGTTATCATGCTCCAAAAATTAATTTAATTAAAAATATATTTTATATAATTGAATTTAAATTAGTTGTACTTGTAAATATATATATATATATATATATATATATAAAATTACAACTACAATATTTTTTAATAGATTTTTCATAATAATATGGAAATTGATTTTAATTTTTAATTAAAAATTCCAAACACGTCATAGTTCAAAAATATAATAGAATAAAATGAGTTGAATGGATCATGAACAAATATTACAAGAATAATAATAATCTATTATACATTTGATTATGCACACATACAGACGTACAATATGTTTGTATATCTACTTATAAAAAATTACTTCCCCAATTTTTTTTTTATTAATTTATTTAATGAGTTCAATTTTAATTAAATCTAATTTCAATAATTATAATTAATTTAAATAGACATATTGTTATTTAATTTAATATAATATTATGACAATATTATTACAAAATGAAATTCATTAAGTGACTTACTAATGAATTAAATCAATTAAACTTGATAAAATATATACTTATTACATATACGTATATAAATATAAGTGTTATACATATAACAATAATTGTATATAAAAGTTAAATTAATTTAATTTATTTTTAATTCTATTATATTTATTAAAATATTATATTTGATGGGTGAATATAATACGGAAATTAATTATTATTCTAAAGAAAAAAAATTTAATAACATTAAACATAGTGTGTGGGTATGAGTGTTAAATGTGACACTGGAATTTATTATGCTTAATACTTACTTGTGGTAGTTTTGTATTACACAATATTACATACTGTGCGAGTAATTGTTTTTGTATTAATCTAATTTTAAATGACAGCTTTTGATTTTGAAGCTATTGAAAATTCAGAATCATAATAGATTCTTAGTAAAATTTATGATTTAATATGACAATTCAATGCCTTTAAGTCTCTGAATTATAATAAAAATTATTCAAATCAAATTATCACTAGCAAAATTTTTTAATACTTTAGATTCTCAACTGACTCCTACTATCTCCTTTTCCCCCCTCCTCTCCCTAACACTGTCTTCCGTATCAAGAGTAATTTTAATAGAAATTTTGGTACATAAATTTCTTGTTGTGCCTCTTCTTGAATTCGAACTATAGCCGAGTAACGCACGCGGGAAAATCATAAATGAGACAAATGAGATTCCCTTAGTTAAAGAAGCTAATTTAGAGTTTAAAATAATTTACTTACATGTCACTACAAAATTCTTCTTTTCAATTTCATTAATTTTCTTTGCTGCCATGTTATTAAAATGGCAGTAAAAATATAACATTGTTTCTCTCGAATGACAAAATGCTCGCACAATGCTATATTCATTTAAAAAAGAGAAACGGGGTTTTCTGAAAGTAAAATAAAAAAAAAATTAATGTCGCACTTTTAACGCGCTTTTAACATTAGGTCAGTGTTGAAACAATTGTACTTTAATTTCACTCAATTCAATTACCCTTTATTATTTCCCCAATTTTTCTGTCTTTTCAACTGTTTGTACTCGTAATTAAAATTCAAGTCACGATATATGCAAAGTTTTTAAGTTTAAAACAAGACAACATCAATAACTTAAAATAAAATGAAAACGACAAATAAAATTAAAACTTAAAAAAAAAAAATCAACTTTTCTTTCATTTATTGTCTTTTGTTAATTTGGATTGTCAAATATTTGGCATTGCAGCAATTTTTTTCAAAAAGTTTTTAATTTGTAAACTTTTTGATTGTTTTAATTTTTCGCATTACTTTGATAATTTAAAAACAAAAGAAACTAAAATTAATTTCACGTTCTTCATATTGGGAAAAATTGAGGCTGTAATTTTTAGTCAGAGAATACAAAATAAGACACTATAATCTAGATTTTTAATGAAGAAATGAAAATAAAAATTTTTGTTTTTAACCAAAACTATTTATAAGAATTTCAAATATGAAATCTACTATGACCATTTTTGAGTATAATTTATATTATTAATAAAATAGGTAATTAAAGTGGAAGATGACTGTTTACAAACAAACCGATGAAGAAAAATATAATCCACATTTAATTCATACTTTAGAATTTGAACCCGTCCGCGCAACATAAACTTGAACCCGATTCAAGTACCCGGCCATCCCGATCTGTCACCTATCGATTAGAAAGCAGAATCCAATACCTGCAGTCGAAGTTGTACCGTGACAGATAAGACATGATTATTTGCAGAATCGGATCACTCTCAGTTAACATAAGTCTCTATGACTTGTGTTTCGGCAACTTTCTTTCTGCCATATACTCTTTTTTCACCATTATGAAGAATAATTGGTGACAGCCCAATAATCACTTCCATCATAGCGATAAGAGCAGTCCGCATTGCTCCGGCTACTTTCAGACAGGCCAACCTCAGAAGCAACTCAAAACGAGAAATACAGTTATTTTGCCATCTAAATCACTAATAATTTTAAGGAGGACTAAAATCCAAAAAAAATCAGTATTTTTTTCTAATTTTTTGTTTGAGTTATTTTATTTTTATATTGTACAAATTTTAAAATTTTCAAATCACACAATTAAAAATTGAAAACATTTCGTGCATTTCCCAATTAAGTACGGAAACTATTCATAAGTATTGCTCTTTTTTATTTTTCTTCTATTTTAGTTCACAGGCTTTCCCCCTCTGCAACCTTTTAAAATACAAAAAAAAAATAAATAAATAAATGCTGCCACGCTCCAAGATATTATTTTCATTTTGAATAAATTGCAATTTATACACCTTATCAGTTTCGTTTCAATTGAAAACTATTGCACAATAAAAATGAAAGAAAAAAAAACATTTCCCTATTTTGAAAAATTGTTTTCTTTTCACTTCAATGAATTTTTTTAATTAGAAAAGCTCAATTTACTCTCTATAAAAATAAAACAAAAAAAAAAACTTTTAGAACTAGATAAGCTATAAAATAGCTCATTGATCCACAAAAAAAAAATACTAAAAAATAAAATAAAGAAAAATTTAATTCGTAATCGAAAAGTAAATGAATCTCAATATTTCATGCATCATTTTTATTTAAGACCATACAAATCTTGGGCAGAGATTTGTAGAATTGGCATAAATATCATCGAGCCGAGATTGTAATAATATTTTCAGTGATTACGGATGGCTGGATGCTATGGAGTTCTAGACATTGTTATTATTGCAACAGTGAATATATGTAGTCTAATCAACTTGAAAAAATGCGAATGCTTTATGTGGCTCTTATTATAACAGCTCCCATGCCTTTTTTTGAGTACGCATTAGTCTAATATTTTTAAAATGAAGAGATTCAGCGTCAATTTAGGTGCAATACAATAATAAAGCAGAACAGACAAACCGACACTAATTTATTCATGGTTCGCTATATACTACGTTATAACGTTATTATATCTGAAAATATTATATAAACACGTTGTATAAGGAGGTTACGTATATTCATGAATAAATATTTTGTCAAAATAATTAAGCAAATTTAGTTCACTCTATGCAAATAATAAAATATAATATAAGAGATGGCAGTTGCAAATAATTTGATAGAAGAATTTTGCTTAAATTTTATTGGCATTATTATATTTGAAACAAAAAAAAATATAATTAAAAAGTTCATTGATTGTATTCAGCATGGCTAAATTATATAACAATTTGTTATTTAACAAGAAATCCACAATATTTTTTATCGATTTTATTTTGATATCATTAAACTGAAGCATATTAAACGGAATCTATTCAAAATATACAAAATATTAAAGAAATAATTCTAGAGAACGTTTTCGCAAAATGTCGTATTCATTACGATACACTCTCTATCGGCACTCATTTTCATAATTATTAAATAGTCCAGCAATTGTGGAATTAAAAAATTGGAAAAAAAAATTTAAGTACACACATACAAATGGGTAATGTAAATGTTAGTTGTTGACTAATGTTAGTTACACATTCAACATTTCATTATACACTGAAATTGTATTGTTCATATACAATACGACAAGATATCTGTGCATGATAAGTTATTATATTATGATTGTTGAAATTACAAACAAAATTTATTGAAGTAATTGAATTTACACTATATACTCTAAATGTAATATGTGTTTGTGTAGTGTATAATAATATATTTTATTCACAGAAATAATAATATCATAGGAATCATAACAAAAATCAAATTCTTGTTATAATCAAGTTTCAAAACAAAATTATTAACTTTACTAGAATATTTTTACACTCTTATGTGATCAGGCAAAATTATAATTAAATTCCAAATCAGTTCAGCTGAACTTCAGATAACATTAATTAAACCTACAGACATCTCGCCAAAAATAATTTTTCTGCACTGCTTTGGCACAGGTCAAAGCTTTCTTCGTGTAAAAAATCGTCTTAATTTCATTGTGCTGAGTAAAAGTGAAGTAATTTTCTTGTGCAAATAAAAATTTCAAGTTAAAAATACAAATTTTAAAATATAAAACTTATTATTGAAAATGATTTCATAATTTATCATGGAAGAAGAACAGCTTTCTGTATACTTACACCTAACAATTGCCATATAAAAACTTGAAGACTCTTTTAATACACAATTATTAAAAATTTTAAAATTTCAAAAACACAAAAACACAAATTCAATTTAAAATACAAAATTAAAATATATTGACACATACACACACACACAAGTACATCTATTTAAAATATCTTAACTTGAATCTTAAATCGTAAAGTAACAACTTATGACAAGATTTTTTTAAAAATATAAAAAATGATTTTTTTATTTTTTAAATTTTTTTGTATGAAAAAATATTCGCAAAATAATTTCCTTTCAAAATATTATGATATATTTGTCAAAATTTTTAACATCTTGTCCAATTTAAATGACATCTGAACAGCAAGACCTCAGAAACACAAGAAAATTATCAATTTCAAATATGATGAAATGAAAATAAAATATGATAAACAACAACAATAATAATAATAAAGACGAAAACAAAAAACAAATAACAAAAATGATTATTTCCTGTCAATTTAGTGTTATTTGTCATCGCACCTGTTTTATTACTTCAATGTTTTTGTTAATACCCTACACTTAAATATTGATGATAATTATGTGAATTGAAATTTTAATAGTATGTTGCCAGATGACGTTGAATGCGTTCATATATCAGTTGAAGTAAAATTCACATGAGTTCGAAAAATTTCAAAGTTTGGAAAGGATTAAGTTCAGTTAGATTATTGGAAGGTAGAGTTTACTAAATGAAGGACGTAGGACACATTTTCCGTTTCCCCGAACAGAAAACGTGAACTTGCGAACTAATATTCATAAGCTTGCTACCCTACTTATTCGAAATTTAACTTTTATAATCAAGTAAAAATGCAGAAATATTGATAAGAAGGCTTTTGTGAAAGATGTCGGATCCAGTCAAAATATCATTCTACTTTTTCATTTATTAACCTACTGCTCTTTTTTGCTTTGACAGTATGGTTTATGTAGAGTCTGGTAGGGTATAAATCAGTCAATAAAATCGATTAAAACGTTTTCGCTGTTTTATTTATTTTTCGTTGTCTTTCTCTTCCATAGACATATGTATGTATGTACGTACGCCATAGTACCATGTTCTTGAAGATATTAAAGAAAATTTCATTGTCTAAACACTTATTATATACTTACATACCAATATATCGTATTATTGTAGGTTTCATAATTCCGATATTTGTATATTAAATTAACGAAAAATTTCCGCTCAAATAATTTTTAGTAATAATTTAAATATTTAATTTTAAAAATTGTCCCAGCTTGACTTATAATATTGTGTCCATCTATGTACATAGATAATTTTACGTGATCTATTAAATAAATATTGAACAATTTTCATTATAATATTATTAGTCATTATTTACCTACTTCTATTAATTTTTGGAATAAATGTGTGTATATTGAAATTGAAATTGAAGATGAAAGTGGGAAAAATAACTTGAGGGTGTGAGCGATAAATTTTTTCTTTTGAAGAAACTTCAAGTTAGAATTATGTGTGAATGAGCGAAACCCGTTTCCAAGTAAATTAAACGTAGTAATATTAGAAGTACCTAGCAGTGATCCAAGCAGTCATTATCAAGTATAATTGATCAAAAAATGTTTGATCAAACTTTCGATATGATCAAAATTAACGATGCGGTCATAAACGCTCATGTTTGACCGTAATGTTTGAACCAAGTGATCAAATAATGCTCGTAAATCTTTTGAGACGTTTGATGTTTCTTTTTAGCAACGTTCCATAATAAAACTCTGTACCTTGGAAATCGGAAGTTGGACACACATTGTTCGAAGAAGATTGTCTCGGATTTCCGCCATATTCTAGAACTTTTTTTTATTTTTTTGCTTTGTTTCTACTATAAGTACACTGCAAAATTGATTAGTGCAAAAGGGCCCTGGTTCAACAATGTAACTTTTACCTACAATGTTGAAAACAACATTATTTAATTAAATTGATTTTTTTTCAAAATTTGAAATATAATGTCAAAGCTAATCTAATAATAAATTTCTTATTTTTTCATTTCAGGTAAGTTTTACAACTCCATAATTTGATGTTTGTTATGTTTAGTACGTACATATGTAAGTTAAAATAAAAATTTTGAATATAAATTAAGGGCCTTATGCCTTTAATTTTTAAAAGCCTCTTTTTCAGTTTTTTAGTATCTATTAAGTCTTTCGAACACACGGTTATGCTATTTATACGACCAGAGGTGAACGAATTTTCTGAGCCATCTCGGGCCGTATGACATTTTATGGTCTAGTACAAAAAAACTAGGGTGACAACATCGTTACTGTACATTTGCACGAATTGAAAATAATTATGAATCGTTTGTTCGTAGATTTTTACGCAACGAAGAGGGAGTTGTTGAAAATATTATATTGCAATACATTGAGCAGAACTTGACTGATGCTCCTGAAAGAGTATGTAGAATCCAAGATTTTATGAAAGATTTCAAAATTTTACATTTAGTGTGACATCACAATAATAAACCTCTAATGCTGTAATTGGCCCTTATCTAACGCAATAAAAGCTCAATATTCGGAAACTAATTAAGAAAACCTTATTTCTAATATAAAAAAATATTTTAAATTACATTCAATTAAATGTTGAGACAATAATGAAAATGCAATATGTTCCCAATTGATAATCAACGATGCAATGATGCAATTTTCATAGATAGAAAAAAAAATTATTGAAAAAGCCGTAGTTCTATCAAAGGCATTTTTTTTATAGAATTTTAATTATAACAGGGAACTATTCCAATGTAGAAGTTTTCTATACGTTCATAAATATTATGAATGCATGTATATAATAATATTTTAATAAACAGAGCTATTTATGTTAGTAATCTGGAACACATTAAAAGAATTTAAATTGAAATAAGAGCACTTTTTTATTGTACTAATTGCACTTCCAGACAAATTTAATTATGAGGAAATTTTATAGTTCTTTAAATTTGATCTATAAATTTAATATTGAGTTCTCTGAAATAAAGTTTACTTCCACATAGTGCGGGTTGTGACAACGATTGTAAAGGAAACCTTTATGTTAGAAAGCTTCATTTGAATGCAAAGTTTCTGAAATAAGTTAAGTTTTTAATTTTTTATTAAAATATTAGGAAATAATGCCCAGTGAGCACGTCAATTAGTTATTTCTAGTCTAGATAAAAGGACTATCATAATAAAGGTCGTAGTTACATCATTCATGGCCCTGTCTAACTAAACTCAATTAACAGGTTTGAAATTCATTGATTAATATAAATACATCTGAGTTGAACAATATATTTTAAATTCTTAAAAAATTTCGAAAAATGTAGCAATTTATACAGACATTCACATTTTATTTGCAACTGGCTCAATATGGCTCAAAACTTGAATATTGTCAATTAAACAAACTTTAACTCTTTTTTTCTGTAATTCTCAATTCTTCTGAAACTTATCGTAACTAACATAATATAAATTACTTTATCACAACATTATCTTCTCTCTGGAATTTGTAAATTAAATTTAAGTTTAACTTATTAGCCATGATATACCAAGAGCAAAAACCTTAAAAATTTCAAATTACTTTATTCTTTTAAAATAAAAAATATCTAAACAAGAAACCGATGATATTATCCTAGTATATACGTTACAACAAATTTTCTCGGTTTTCATTTTCTATACTATTTGCATTTTCAATTTACATATAAGGTAATCATTATACCAACATAAAAAAACCATATAAAAGAATTGTGAAAACTTACCCGTTTATGCAAATATTTGATATAACATGCACAATTGATTCATATACTTATTCTTCGTGTTCTTCTATTAATAATGCATATTTAAATTACTAATTTTTAAGAGAATTTTGTGACTCTTTCGTATATATACGTTATACGATAAAGTGAACACATTCCCAAATAGAAACTTTTAAATTGGGCGGAAAACATGAATACACCAAAAAAAATTTTGCAGCATTTTTATACACTTTCTTGTTCTACACTTTACATACCTTCATATACAGTATAAAACCATTAACAAATGCAGATTGACATACATACATAAAAATTCTAAACTAACTTTTTCCTTAATATTGCAAATCAGAATTTTTTTTTAGTATCAAAATTCCTGTTGAATTTTTATTGATTATTGAATAAATTTGCATACGCTAAATATTGCACACCAAAAAAAAAATAGCAAATAAAAACCTCGGTTACCTGTTGTAATAAAAACGTAAAATTTAACTTTATATCGTTTTATTTTCCCCCTAATAAATATTGGCATTACTATATATGTTTAGCATACATATAAATAACTAGGAATACTAAAAAATTTTAAAATTGAATCAAAAATATTTTTAATGGATGCTTCAATTTAAATTTCTATAAATATGAAAATAATAATCAAAACATTTTCGTGCGTACTCCAAAATTTCTTTCCGAACTCATTAAATTTCTGATTTAAAGCCTTAGCTTGGCTTGCAAATTGAAGAAGAAATTCGAATCAAACACAAAATTGCTTTTAAAGCGGAAAAAATGATACCGGCACCCGCCTCCCACCTATTGCTGTTAAATACATAACTACGGAATTCATTTTTTACCGGGAGTAATTGTATAAGCATTTATGCAATTACCAATCAAGAAGCTCATGACTTCATTTCTTCTTCTTTTTCAAATATTTTATGAATTTTCCTTTTACAATTCTGAAAAATATCAAATTAATTGTTTTTTAAATCAATTTAATTTGAGATTAGAAAGAAGAATAAAATTACGTATAACAGTTTTTACAAATATTGTATGATAAAATTCTCATTTTGACTCAAAATGGCCTTTTAAGAATTTTAGATTAATAAAAAGTAAACAATATTTTAGTTACCAATTTTGACTAAATATCAAGTTTCCTGTAATTAATTTCCGTTTTCTTTGTAATGTGTAAACTGTTATACACTATAGTTTCTACAGTGGCTATTAATAAAAAATGTATTTATTTTTTATTAAACTTTGCGAAAATTAAGAATTCAATTTGAATCACTCGTTATGGAACTTTTATTATCCCATTTATATAGAAAATTTACATCAATATCGAATTCTACCACAATCGTAAAATAATAATAATGTTAGGGAATCAACCAACCAATTGGTAAATTCACGTATCAATTTAACAAATTTTCGATGCTTTTTTATTTAGGTCCTTTTCTATTATTTTTTTGTTTTGTTTGTTTTTTTTCCAAAATAACAAAAAAAAAATTTTCATCAAAAAATTATTTTTTTCTTAGTTAAAACTTAAACAACAGTTAAAAAAGTAGACTACGAACCTTTTCTTTTATTTTTTACTCGACTATATCAGTGAATTTATTGTGTATGTTTGTGTATGCTAAATGCATAGGTACACAAATGTATGTACATATTGATTGTATAACAGATGTATGTGCATCTGTTATACAATCATTAAATGCAACATTTCCGCATTCTAAACAATTTTCGTTTTTTATTTTGTTGTGCTTATTTTTAAATTTTTCTCTTTTATTTTCGTGAAAATTCAAAATTAATAACAAGAAAAGAAAAAAAAAAAGGACGAAAAATTATATTCGATTTTTTGCCATTTATTTCGATGTCAATTTGTACAATTCACACAGTTTTGGAATTTTAATTTTGTATACATTGTTATACATACATATGTACATACATGATTATATAGGTGAATATGTAAGGATGTATAGTTCACAGAATTATTGCAAGGTAAATAATGAATTCGATGCTAACTAAATTTGCAAATTTGAAAACAATTTTTTATCGAATAAATAAATCAATTTGTTACCAATTTAGCTTTCAAAATGTAACTTGAAGCCAATGTTTGGCACGAGTATGTTTTAAGTGGTTTATTCAAGCAATCTATTTTCTATTACATTTATATATCAATATTTTCTATTACATTTCGACCGGAGACCGATCACACGTCAATTAATGACGAATGGTTGAACAAATCGCATATTTTCGGCTGGATATTGACGACTCCATACAAAGCCTGTAATTAAATGCTCATTTAAAATCCATTTATTAATAAGTTTTAGTGCTTTATGGCATGACACTATTTATTTCACATGAAAATCACTATTTATTTCACATGAAAATCACTATTTATTCTACAGTTGTTGAACCCCGTTTTCACTCTCTGTATGGTTTAAGTGTTACTTCATAAAAAATGAAAATTGTTGTTCAATTGTTCAAAAAGTGGAAAAAATTCTAAAAATTTAATTCAAAATGATTCCGTTAACATAATTCCTAATTCTATGCCTATAAGTACATTTTATTTCGTAATAGTTTTGAAAATATTGGGAAATTTTATTTAAAAAAAAACCATACATAACTGCGGTTGAATAACTTTTGTGGAAAGTAAAAATTGCTGATTGTATTTAAAATTTAATACAGAAGTTTAAGTGAATATGTCTTGTACATAATGTTTGTAACTATATGAATGTATATCGTATGTTAACATCAGTTTCATTTAACTGTAAATTAAGTGAAATTTTTTATCCATTGGAAAAAAAATTTTTTAATCGACCAAAAACTAAATTTCCTATATTTTTTACGATTTCCACATTTTTCCGTTATTTTTTGTTTTTTTTTTTCCTGTTCTTTTAGTTTTCAAGTAGTTTTTCCACTCACAATTTATTCAATAAATATGAAAAACTCTTATTTTTGTTAGTTTGAAGTGAGTTTGATTAGCAATTTATTCGATGCGCATTCAAACATGTATACTTATGCATACAAGTATGAATACATTTAATGTGTATAAATGTAGGTCTAATACGTATCAGTGTATGTACATATGTTATACGAGTTCGTGCATATGCACATAAGTGAATATTCATGAAATATTAGTAATTGAAACTTTTTGGAATCTATAAAAGTGAAAATGTATGTATAAAGTTTTCATAAAAAATGTATAGAAATTCTTTCTCTTAAAATCTCTAATTCTCGATTATTGATTGAAAAATTTATATGCAGCGATATTATATATTAAAAATTTACACAAAATCATTTATAAAATTATAAAGATAACCAAATCTAATCTGGAGTTGCTTCAACAATCTAGAAAAACTGGATGTGAATAACAAAGTCGTATGTTGGCTCCTGGCCATACGGGAATACCGCAATGAAGAGGCCGATTATATGGCGAAGTTGGCGACAAAAGCCTCCTTCTTTTGGTCCGGTCCGAGCGTAGGCCATTCTATGAGGTGTCTTGACCAGGTCGTGCGTGGCTGCCGCGGTCCAAAATTTTGTTTCGTCGACAGATCGCGGGTATTCCTGACATTGTAAGGCGAAGTCGCTCTTCACCGAGGTTTCTATCATGGTTCGTCACTGGGCTTGGGTCCTTTAATTCATATTTACAAAAAATTGGCAGATCAAATACGCAGAGATGTAGATTTTGCGCCCGGGACCCTGAATCTTCAGTTCTAAAGATCTGGAGCAGGGATGCACAAAAGACCTGCATGGTCGAAGTGCTGATTAAATTCGCCCCATACATATCATAACGTAACATAAGATAATCAAATCAACCCAATGTTAAAATTAATAAAATTTTGATAAGACTGTACAAAACTTCACCAAGACCTACTAATACTCGAAAATCTAATTAAATTAATGAAATTCATGATGCAATTCTTATATTTATGGGCACTAATAAACTTACTAAAATCGATTATTATTGGTAAATATAAGCACGATCGCAATACATTTTTAAGACTTATACTACTACAATATCGGCGTTCTTGCTACAAACATTTCATATCTCCAAAATAACACTACAATAGTATCACTTTTTTTTCAAAATGTCCGTCATGAAAAGTATTATATGGATTTATTGGGAAATTTCTTACAAAAAAAATCTCCAATTCATTTTTGATGTGATATACAGAGTCAATATTTCACATAAAACACCACCCGCCAATAACATAAAATTTTATGAGAAGAAAAAATGCAATAAAAAAAAACCGAAACGCCGATACGCTTTTACAGTTAAATTAAAAATGAAAAGTTGCACAAAAAAGAAAAATCATTCAATAAACAAAAACAAAAAGCAATTTAACGGGACGCTTATGAAAACGTGGCATATACAAATACATCCATATTCAGATTTGTTTGTATATTCTGTGGTAATGTGTAAAATGGTAATATTAACCAGAATTAGTGGTTTCCAGGAACTCAAATTGAAAATTTTAAGTTTTCTTCGAAATATTTTTGAGAGACCAAATCTACAGTATATTGTTTATTGCGTCAGAATTTTCTCAAATATACTAAATTTTTGCGTATTGCAGATTTTAATATACAGAATTCAAATTCTTCCAACATTGTACTAAGTCGACTTAGGTAGTTTTGTCTTATAACCACAGATTTCTGCAGCTAAATACAAAAATAGCAATAATTTCTCTTTTATTTCTTTTCGATTATTTCAGTAATTTTTTTTTGCAATATTTAAAAAAAATAAAGAGTAAAAATTAAATGAATGAGCAGTTTGACATTTTTGATAGACAAGTTGTGTCAAAAACGTAATTGGAGTATAAAAACTTTTATATATTGTATAATACCTATACATAAATACACACATTTATTTATTTTATATAAATCTTATGCTGACAGAGTAATCATGTTTGTGTGTGTACAATAAAATAACAATTTGCTAAAATAAATAATTATTAATCAATTTTATTCATTTTATTTATTTTAATTTATTTTCTTATTTCTTTTTGAAATTTAGAACAATTTTTTTCAAGTCAAGCGGATTCCTTTGATTTTTATTTGCTCTTTTATTAGAAGCATTATAGAAATTTCATTAATAAATTTATTTCTTTGTTTTTTTTTTTTGCATTAGAATTTTTTTTTTTATTATAATTTTACTATAATTTTAATCTTTAATAAATTGATTTTATTTTAAATTCATTCCGCTGCTATATATCGTGATTAATGACAATATGATTTGCGGTACTTTTGATTATTTGACAGATGACATATGAAAATGTTATGCATATAATTATTATTCAATTGTAATTGTGCCTGTGTGTGTTTTAATATGCAATAAGAGAAATAATTTATATACCTACACTTAAGAATGTACATACCTAACCTAATTATAACAAGTAAAAACGTTTCAGTCGGTATAAACCGATTGAATTATACCCTGCACCTTTCGTTATTGTGTAGCAATTACTCGAACCTGTGAGATCATTCTATAGAAACTTCACGGACATGTCTGACCTATAATTGGACATCCGACTGCCAAGTTTCATCAATCTGACCTTATAATTTTTCAAAATATTTAAAATTAGCTTTTGGAGTTGTATGGTAAGTACCTAAACCTGTCAAGCAATTCCGTCAAAACTTCACAAATATATCTGATCTATAATCGGACACACAACTGCCAAGTTTCATGAATCTGACTTTATTATTTTTCCAAATATTTAAAATTAGCTTATGGAGTTGTATGGCAGATACCCGAACCTGTCAAGCAATTCCTCCAAAACTTCGGAAATATATTTGACCTATAATTGGACACATGACTGCCAAGTTTCATGAATCTGACTTTATTATTTTGCAGAATATAAAAAATTTGCTGTTGGAGTTGTATGGCAGCCACCCGAACCCGTGCAGCTATCCCATTATAATTTTTAGAGCATGTGTAGAATATAATTGGACACATGTATACAAAATTTTATATTTATAGCTTTATTAGTTTTTGAAATATTTAAAATAAACTCTTGGAGTTGTATGGCAGCTACCCGAACCCGTTGTCCGACTTAGTCCAATAACAATAGGGTTCGTCCTTGGCACAAAAGAAAAAACTTGTGAAAGTTTGGTGTCGATTGCATTATTCGTTTTTGAGTTATCGTGCGATCGGACGGACGGACGGACGGACGGATATGTCTAAATCGACGCAGAATTTTACGCTGAGCAAGAATATATATATATGTCCATACCGCAGATGACTCCTTCAAGTAGTTACAAACTCCATACCAAAGTTAATATACCCTTCACGAAGTGCAGGGTATAAAAATGAGAGAGAAATTTAAATTTACTCTAATAAATAATAGCAAAATAATATTATTTTAATGACCGTCTAGTAGAGCATTACTTTAATGTGTAGCTATAATTATTATGCTGACAATTTTCGATCTCTTATCTCATGTTTTATATGAAATTTGTACATAATGGAGAATAATTAATCAATGTATAAGCAATTGTATTAAATAAAATAAATTTGATATTTTACCATATAATTTGATATTTTTAATCCTTTAAAATTTCAGTGTTATTGAATAATTTTATTAAAATGTACATACATATATAATGAAATTAATAATTAATGTAGTATTTCGATATGCCGATTCGCGGTCAATTGTGATTATTAAACTCCTAATTTGAATGACTTAATTATTGCTAATGCGGTCATAATACAAATTAAATGAATTCATGCAATCATTAGTAAGTAATAATAACATTTCATTACACCACATACCCTTTTATTGCATATGCCTAGGAGAAGAGCAAAAATTAAAAACAGCATTAACATAAAGGTCAATAATATGGATTTTAGAATTTCAACGGCCATTTCTAATAACTAATTTGAAAGACATTTTTGTTCACACTAGTCTCAGACCAATTTGTTTGAGACTTGTGTGGACAAAAATGCAGCTTTAATCATTCTTGATTATATTTCAGTTTTCTACAACTTTGACACAAAAAATTTAATTCACATGCAACTAACGTTGTTTTATACATTTAAGTTTCTATAATCAATCTTTTTTAATAGCTTATATTATATACACAATATTTTTACTGTTATACTGAAAGTTAAACTTAACAACAAAGATAATTTTTCTACCCGCAGTTCATAAGCTTAACACAAATTAATCATAATAGACTACATATTAGAGAAACTCATTAATAGTTTTTAAATATTTTGTAAGCTCGCACATAACATAAAAATATGAAATATGAGAAAATGTTGTCGCCTATAATTTCTTTTTTGTGTTTTCTATATATAAAATCTAATTTGTATGGGAGTGATAACTTGAACTATTCTACAACTTTTTTTTTAAATAAATTACCCATTCAATAGATTATGAAAAAATCTCAAAGATATATAACATTTGCATGAACGTATATGTTTTAATGTATGCAAACATAGATATTTTGTATAACATAAGTATTTATTATTTAAATTTTAAGAGAGTGATCAACTTGTATACAATTAACTATACGAATGTATATTTAATACGAATTAGAGACTTGAATACAAAAATATTAATTATTTATATATAGAATTGAAATAAAAATACCGTTTCGAAAATTATATATTGTTGTTAAAATATTTATACAATGTACATATAGCATAAGACATAATTATTATGAAAATGAATTTGATTAAGTCAAACAATTTCAAATATTTATAAATTTAAATTGCATACTTAATAGCTGAAACAATAAAAATTACAGAAAAAAATTCTATTATACTTGTAAATAAAAATTTAATTACTGAAATTAACCTCGAATATTTTTTCCAATATAATATGAAATTACAACAATAATATTTAAAAGTTTATATACATAGTTGATCAGTTCAACTATAGAGCATAAATCGCGAAAATATAATTAAGATTAAAAACGTTAGATCTTTTCTATTTACCCATAATTATACGATTTTTCCGATTTTGAATAGCTTGAGTATAAATTTTGACCCTCATATCCACAAAAAGAAATCTAATAGACTCAGAAGTTTCTCTCCGAGAAAACATTTGATCATCACATATCAAAAGGTAGATATTGACTGTATAACATATGGAATCTTTCTGTTAATATCACAAATTTTTAACATCAATATGATCCAATGAGTCAAAGAAAAAGTTAGTTATCCTTCGAAAATAAGCTCGATTTACAGTAATAGCCTGTACTGTTTCAAAGAAACATGGGCCAATACTAATACAGCTACTAATATTTAAGCTGTAATAGTATAATTTAGTATACAGCTGTTTTCGTATATTACTCGTCAATTTTTATCAATCTAAATTTCAAAATTTTCACATATTTCATAAATTCCATATTCCACGAATTTCAAAATTTGATTCATTAGTTATGATTGCTTTCCCAAAATATTCATGATTTTCTTCTGCTAGAGCTTAATTCCAATTGTCGTACATTGTAAAATAAGCGAAATTACACTAGCCTTTGAACAACATTCGTTCGAGAACAAAATTTATATTCTGTATCCTCTTAATCTAAGATTGTATTATTGAACTATGATTGGCACATTAACTACTTTGTTAAATTATGTAGTTATACATAAGATTTCAAAGTACAATTTAATAGAAATTATATACTTGTATTTAGAATATTCATTGGTATTTTAATAGATTCCAATAAAAACAAACAACTTAAGAAATTCAGTGGCAATTTCAAAATGCAAAAAAAAAAAAATAAAAATTAATTAATTCTATTCAAATATTCATTCGTCAAGATTTTTTTTCTTTTCAATTTTATTTTTATTTTTCGGTTTATTAATATTCTAAGTGTGTTCAATTTGATTAGCTTTAAGTATTGCGCGCATTCTTTACCTGTTTGGAATATGCAACTACCATACCATGTTCACCTATATGTCTATTTAAGTACTTAATAAATTTATTCTGGTATAGATTTTTTTCTTTTTGTTATTTTGTTATGAGACACTTAACGTAAATCAATAACGTAAACTATACATATATAACATTATCAATAACGTAAATGGTGTATGTACACAATTTAATAACAATCTTTATACAAAATGTAAGTACGTATAGAGAATGCGGAATTTAAATTAGTATTGTAAAAAATTTAAAAAAAAATCTAATCCGGGGGGTGAGCACATAATCAATTGCAATGAATATTTCCTGAGCGGTATTAATTGCAAATACCAAACCTCAATTAGTTTTATTCTTACAACTTTTACAAGATCGTAAAAATGTCTTTATTTGTGCTCTCAAACTAAAAGTGAATTATGGAGAATAATTCGAATTTTATTCGACGCGCCGCATTTGTCAAATTCTTTGATTAGTTTCATTGGTCAACAGAAACCGAATATAAGATTTTTTAATTGCTTTAATTATTTCCTCAAGAATGATCATAATTTTGAAATTGGCCTAAAAAAAATGGTTCAGGTTCGTTCTCAAAATAGTTTCAGCCCGATAAAAATAAAGAATTCTACAATTCGCTAAACCTACAGACATCTTGACTAAAATAGTTATTTTGTACTTTTGCTCTAGCACAGAGAAAATCATTGTCGCTGAACCGATTTTATTTGTGAAATTTGATGTGACTACAATTCCTTCCTTATTGTATGCAATGCGGCCAGTTAAAACACACATATGAGTTCAAGTACATATGTAAATACATAGTACGAATGCATGCACATTGCACATTATGTTTTACAATAATATACATTTTTTTAAATAATATTTATTACTCATATGTAGGTACATTAATGTATAGCTCAGTAGTTATAATATTATTGCATAATAACAATAGAAACAGAAAAAAAAATCTAGTTGAAATTGCTAGTCATATTGGCTGAAATACTTATAAAACGCTTATAATCTACGTTTTGTATGTACACTTTTGAATAATAATTTACAATAAAAATTTTGTTCAAAGTTTTCTGTCTCTCTACAATAGATTTTCTTCAAAATATTACAAATATGATTGTTTCAGTCATTCAAATATTATGCACTTTAGTTTCAATTATTAAATACGCATTTCTTAAAATTATACTTCAAAAGAATTTCCTTAATTTAAAATGCATATTCCATATAAGATAGAAAATATTATGTGACATTTTGTTATTGGATAGTTCACACCCATAAGATTTTGTATAATAATTCATAATAAAAACAATGTTTAATGCTATAATTATGGTCATGTACGTAATTGATAAAACTATTTTTGTTTTTATATTACTCAATTATAAATGAGGTGCTAAATTAAGGAAATCTAAATGCGATAAGTATACAATGTTCAAATGGTAATTTAAAGGGTTTCGTTGTTATTTTAATATTGTTGTTTCGTTTATTAGCTACATAATATATACTTTGTCGTCCGTATAAGTCCGTATGAACATACGTAATAAGTAGTAAAATTAATTTTATTGGCATATTAACGTCAATCATTTCAATCTCGCAGCTTGATGTGGCTGCCATACTACGGTTTGTCAGGGGTCTGGGAATAGAGCTAA
Source organism: Condylostylus longicornis (assembly GCF_029603195.1). Lineage (NCBI taxonomy): Eukaryota > Metazoa > Arthropoda > Insecta > Diptera > Dolichopodidae > Condylostylus > Condylostylus longicornis. Next base: position 160,324 of record NW_026578052.1, on the reverse strand, counting down.
TGTAAGGGGGATGGGAATCACAAAAGATCCTATAGGTCGACGTGAGAGGGGCCTATCGGTCCCCGTGGAGGAAAAAAAAAGTTATAGTTATAGATTTCCAATAAATTGTTTTACGAAATCCCTGTCATCCAAATTGCAGTATAACAACGGTTCGTAAAATGTGTTCACATGCCTAAAATTTTGAGACATGGATTAATCGTACAATCATTAAAAATTGATTTCGGTTACAATAATTATTGCAATCGATTACAAACGATGATATTAAAACATAAGGTCCCTTAACGAGACAAAAATTAAAAAAAATTCAGTTGAAATTTAATGAATATTCAAGCCTTGAGGCTAATTTTAAAATGACTCGATTAGAAAAAAAAAATATAACATTTTTTGACAACGTCAAAGTACATATATGTCAAAATTAAGCTTATTGTTTTTAATAAGATACCTATGTTATAATTTAATACAATTTTGTGAAGGGTTTATAATATGAAATCTATTACGTCATAATGTCTACATAATTATATTAGTTTTCTACCTCAAATAATTAAAAAATTAAAACTTCAAAATCAAACTATCAAATAAACTTATCTCATTTAATTATAAATTTTTAAAATGTCATTGTGGTGAAAGTTATTTTTAATGAACAATTATCGTTAATATTGTAGTAACAAAAAAATCTACGTACATAGTTAGTTTTTATTGTCAAATTATTTTTGAATATATTAAAAAGGATAAAATCATAATTTTTTTTCTATTGAAATGTAGAGAAAAAAAATCTGATTATCTGACAAAAGCACTCAAAATAGTCAGAATATTAAATTTTTAACATAATGTATCTAATTTGAACCCAACCTCTGCAGTGCAAAAGATTGAAAACCTGTGATAATAATGTCAAAAAATTAAATTGATTGAATCGATTTATCATTTTAAATATTTCATTTTTCTTTTGCTTTTTTTTAATGTTTATTTTTTATTTTGCTTATTTGTTTGCTATTATTCTTGTTTTATGATCTGATTTCTGGAAATTACATTCAATTTTTTTTATTTTTTTTTTTTTATTTTTTATTATTTTTTTTTTATTATTATTATTGGTCTCGTAAATATAATCAACCAGCTGTTTCATTTTTCAATATGAATAGAAAAAATATTATAAAAGAAAGTGTTACCGTTTATTGTAATTTTGTCACCGTAAATATGTAATAACAAATTCGTTTAAAGTAAGTACTCATATAACGGAGCCTAGAAATATGTAATATAAAGCCTAGAAATATGCAATATCAAGCCTAAAAATATGCAATATCAAATTTTCTAATTTCATAATACATAATAGAGCTGTTATTTTTGGAAATCCCTAGTCCTTAGTTTAAAAATGTAACATAAGTAATAAAAGTCCTGGATATAAATTTAATATTGAAATGCTGTGCTTGTCTATAATAAAAGCCCATACCGTTTCATTGTGCGACACTTTTGAAAGCTTGACGGTACTTTTTGGGATGAAAAGTAGAGTACTTTCCAGGGTTGTGCTGAAAATATACTAAAAGTATTTGTTTGATATCTTGAAAATTTACTTATTAATCACAAAATTTTTAAACAATGCAGGCTCAATCATAATGAGTTTCTGAAAACCATATATCAGGAAATGCGTATTTCTTTCAATATGTTCAATTTGCTACTATATCGGCTGACAAAATATACTCTTGGAGGTTATTTCTGGAACAAAATTCTATATCATTGAAAATTCCTTATTGCAAATGTTCACATTCCCCTCAGGTCAGTTGTGAAAAATATTTTTATTACTTTTGGTGCAACTTCAGACGAATATCACTGTGTTTTTTCGTACGAGATTTTTCTCCTCTTCGGATCTATTTTTATTCTTAATGCCTCTTCGGATTTATTCGTATTTTCATGCCTAAATGCCTTAAAGAACTTAAAATGCCTGACCAATTGCAGAAATAATCATGAATTCAAATGAAGATTAATGTCACATTACAACTGTAGCAGCATTTATTTTGTACAAGCAAGCAGAATGAACAATTCCAACACAATACTTCTTGGATACTTACTTGTACTTTAAACTTCCTGGTTTAAATAGTATAAAATCTACATTTGAATGATAAATGTTAAGATTGATCAAAAATGAACTTTCAATCGGTAAATCAACCATTTATGGAATCTTTGATACTGTCGGATTTTAATTTTTATTTTTTCATTTCTACTTTGATTTGTAATGTTTTTATTCCTTTTTATTTACGTTTTTTTTTACCATTTAGAGAGGTTATTTAGAGCAGAATCGTAGGAAGTATTTAAGAAAAGATTTATGTATATTCATTCGCTTATATTTTAATATGCGTATTTATACACACATACATAGGTATATATACTTTATTGGAAGATATGGGAGATGATAGCGAAATGAAAACAGTAACAGAAAAGAATAAATAGCAAAAATGTATGTGTATATTTTCTTTCCGTAATAAAATTATGGTCTCATAGCTCAGGTATGATTTCGGGCATTATTTCACTTCTACAAGATAAAACCATATTTTATTATAATTGGAGCGATCCAAAATTATTATGGATCAATATTTTCAGTAAATAGAAATTTAGGTAGAATTTTTTTTATTTATTTGTTTATTTTTTTTGTGATTTGAAAAATAATAAAAAAGTAGTAAGAATTTTTTTTTATTAGTAAAAAAAAATATAATTTATTAGAATCTAAATATGAAGTGAACTGAGCAAAAAAAAAAAAAATAGAAAAGAAAAGGGATTGAATGATTTATGTATGAACACCAAATTTAATTCTTCTAGTTCAATAACCTAATAGACAATAATTGTAAATGTCTAATTCTTTAGGGATTTACATAAGTAATTCATAAAAATTTTAACAAGGCAGATAATTAAATATGAAAAAGATGTATGACTTAGGAATCTCGAATGGTAATCAAATACTTATGGGATCGTACAATTGTCATCAAGGGTTTCTAATGATTACACAATCATCTAACCTTTTAAAGCCTTAAATTGAGCATCTAAATTCTCTCAAGAATCAAATATTCATAAAATATTTTTAAATAAATTTTTAAATTTCTTTAATTTCCATGAAAGTATTTAAAAATTTATTTATTTTTAATTATTGAAGACCTAAAAACTATAGCCAACCCCAAAAAGCGGATCGTCAATTAATTTCATTTTATTATCCTTAAGGTAATCCGGAGTGTTTCTGCCTTAGATTTATTATGATTAGGAATTTCATTAACTACTATTTAAGAAAATAGTACAAATAATAATCAAACAAGTATTTGCTATCAAAAATGTCAATTTTCTGCTAACAAACCGTGACTATTTATAATAATTAGCACGACATGCACGTTATTCTTTGATTACAATTAGCAAAGAGTCTGAAAAACAAATTTATCTAGAGTGAATCTTCATTTTAAGAGATCATACGAGTACTAGAATAATTTCATGCAATATGCATTTATATCATTCCCATTTGTCATTTAATTGCTAAAATGCAAACTTATCTACAGCTCACGAAAAATGGTTGCAGAAAATTTTTGTAATAAATTTGCATATAATGATGACGCATATTTTTTAATACAATTAATTATTTTTTATTTTAGTTTTCTATAAAATGACTAACAAGAAATTTAAACTATAATTCACCTATTTTATATAATTATTGCATTTTTTATATCGCAATATTATTTTGTTTAACTTGTATGAGACATAAACAAATATTTGGCTAAAGATTTCAAAACAGACAGACAACAAAATTAAAATAAGGAAAAAAAAATGAAAATCATTTAAATTTTTCTATAGAATATTAAAAAAGTGTATATCGTCTGATCTTATTTAATTTAACTTAGTATAAGTATATTTAGTGCAAATATGTGAGGGTGAATAATATCCAAAAGAATTTAGAATACACTTGGAAAATATTTCCTGGTAATTTTCCTTTTTCTTATCTAAAATCTACAATAAAATAAAATTCAATAACAAAATAAAATGAAAAAAGTAAACGGTAAGCGGTCAATATCCAAACGGTATGTAAAAATAAAATTTCTTTTCAATTTTCTTTAATATCTAATTTCGAATTTTCATTAGCCTCAATTTTAATGTATATAGTGTCTTGTATATGTTATTGAAATACTTAAAGAAATCACAAAATATCAGAGGAAAAAGAAAAATTTCTTTTAGAAGGCGTCAGGTTTCAAAATTTCTTACAAATTCAACAAATAATCGACATACAAATGTACATATATATACTTACATACATAAAATTTTTTGTCGCATTCCATTTAAATAAGCGTGTCTATATCAGATGTAGTGACATTAATGGCCAATATCGTAAACAATATTAATTTGGTTTGAATTTAGCAGTGGATGTGAAGTAAATTCAGTGATTTGCTTTATCTTGTACATTTGTCAATTAGGTACACATATACCATTTAAGTCTGAGTATTACTCCTGTACTGTCTTTAGAGGCAAACATATTCTTTGTTTATCTAATTAGTTTCCCCGGATAGCAATATCCATAATAATAGAACACCTGTTTTCTTATACACTTGAGTATTCAAGAAAAGTTAAAGACTTGCTTATTATAGTGTCTTGAATGTCATAAATGCTGCAGCTACAGATTAAGTTCTAAAAATTTATAGAAAAAGCAATTATTATTCATTCAAATATAAAGCTTCAATTACCTGAGAACACGAAGGAACAGTCGTACAGCCATTACTGTTAGAGTTCCCAATGTCTTTAACTATCAATTTAATGTAATTTACTCCAAAAATTTTCTTTCAATTACAATCCATGGCGAGACTAATCCGTTACTGAAATTAATTTTAGGCTCAATTTATAAAAAAAATACCATTCTAATGTTGCATATCTCTGGTGGTTTTCAAATCAAGTTCTTTCTTATTCCATCTTACAAAATTTTATGACTGCATTCCTTTAGAATGAAAATATGAAAAAGTGAATGAGAAAAATTATAAAAGTAAAAGAAAAGATTTTCATTCTAATAAAAGCAATTTTCATTCGCTTAAATAAACAACAACTGACGTTCACAAATTGACCATTAATTGATGGTATCATTTCGTTTCTTTCTTTCCATATAGAAAAGGAGAAAAAACCTCATAATGAAATCAAAAAGAAGCATAGAAAATCGAAGAAAAACTTTTCTACACTTTCGAAAAAAAAAAAACTTCTCATCTTTATCCCATTTGAAAATCAATTGCAAAGCAATTAAAAGTAAGAAAAAATAAAAACAAAAGCGAAAAAAAAATATTTTTTTCATATTTCTTTCTCTTTCTTTTTAATATTTCGAAATGTAATTGAGATTGAGTATTTTATGAAGGCATTTTTGTTTTCTTATTTTTTTTTGTTTTAATTTTGTTTTTGTTGTTTTCTTTTACGTTTTCCTCTACTTTTGTTATGCTATGTCTACGTCTCTTTTTATCCCTACGTCTTTCTATGCTGGTTCTATTAGAAAGAATGTTAATTGAGTTAACAGAATTACTTTGATCTTAACACGTCGTTTTTTTTTTCATTATTTTCTTTTCTTCTTCTTCTTATTCTTACTCAGTGTTGCGACTTGCAATACTTTGATTTCTGATTTTCCCACAAAATAGACTGTTTAGTATAGATTTTTCCGCACAAAAATTTAAATATTCCGGCAAATATTCCCATTTTTATGAAACGTCAAAAACACAGAACAAAATTCGAAATTAAAATCACATGTGTCAAATTATAAAGCGGCCGTCCTAGACGAATTTAAATATCGAAGATAAAAATAGTTTCTATTCCAAATTAAGGGTAGAAAAATTTATTAAACATTTTGCTAATGAAATAGATCATGCGGAGAATCTTCACAAATTTAGTTTTGTATCGGTAATTTCGATTTTGCCCCTTTTTCTTCTAAAAATTTGATGTTGGGTCAGATTTCTGAACGGTGAACATATTGCGATTTACAAAAATATTCCCGTGTATTTTCGTTAAATTCCCTTTTCCAATATTTTTTCTATTTAAATTCCTACAATATAGGAAAAACTCCTGCATATTGCAACACTGTAATCTTACTACATTTCTAGCTCAATATCTATTCAATTTAAAAATCTTAAGACGAAAAAAAAAAAAAAAATTTTTTTTTCCTATTTTAATCTTATATACGCTCTTTAAAAGTGAATGAATTATATGATGAATCGAATTGAAACTACTTTTAAGATGCTCCATTGGTTAAAGTTGAAGTTTTCTATTATTTATTGTATAGTTGTATGTTTGCATATAATGTTTGAGTCGGTAAATATAGTAAACTATGTAATGTTCAACTCAAAAAATAGACTTTTTCAATAAATTTAACCTTTAGATGACCTTGATCTTTTAGTTTAATAATGTCACCACATGGATGTATGTATACCTATAAGTATGTACTGTATTATAATGTGAGATTGCATTTTAATAATTGACGGTATCTTTTATATTATTTTATTTAAATTAATCAAATTAAATCGTTCTCCATAGAGTATAAAATTTTTTTTGCCTTAGAGAATTAATTTAGAAAGTTATTTGACGAATTGTTGAAAAGTGACTTGGGTTTATTGCTCGTATCAGTATTAATTATTATTATTGCTATAAAATTTTCTACCTATATTTTATAATAATATAAGTAGTCTGGAAAATGTAGTGATTGACGTGTTTAAAGTGATTATGAAGGAATTTCGAATAATTAATGACAATATTTATTTTATTAAATTTAGATTAATTAATATTTTTAATTGTATTAAGTGGAAAATATTGTTTTTCCATAAATTTCTTTAATTCATACATAAAATCAAGTTCTAACAGTGTTTGAACACAAAATTTTTAGTACAAACTTGTTGCCTTTTGTATCATCGAACTTGTTGCTTTTGGTATTATCGACCTAGATGTAATGTGGAAGAAAGTATGTCATACCAAAAGTAGAACACAGAAATTTTTGTATACTAAAAGACTCCATATTTAGAGGCATATTTAAAAAAGTTTAACTTAGTCTATCATACATATGTAGCTAGTTTCATACTTGTATGAATACAAAATTAAGTTTTATACTTGTAAGAATACAAAAGGATTTAGTAAGAAAACAAGATCAAAGGATGATCAGTAGAATAGAAAATTTCCGATTTTTAAATCTCTACTATAAATTCAATTAATTTTGATTTATAACTATTTCATTTTAATTGAGCACTTACATATACGTACTAACGTACATATGTATTCATATTATGTACGCTACATTGTACAGACGTTCAAAGTTTATGGACCTGGAATTTTGTTTTTTCGTATTCTTTTTTTCTATTTTAACATTTTATTATAACTAAGTTCGCAATCGCTTGTAGAAAATTTGCTTTTAAATATAGTCATACATTATCCATATATGTACGACAAACACACTTCTATAACATATTATAATACAATACTGATATGCATATGTATAATGGTACCTATCGGCTCATGTACCAAGCATTTACGGAATATGGACATAGATTTCTACAATTCACATAAATTTCTACAAGTAATGTAGTAGAAAAACAAAAAAAAAAAAAATAGAAAAAATAGAAAAGATAAAAGTGAAAATTTTTGAAATTCCAATGGCTGGTCTCAGCGCGTCACATCATAATCATTTAAAACTAAACATAGATTCGGCTTTTTTTTTCATTTTAAATAAAGAAAAGAAGAAAGAGAATATTCAATAAAGAGAATATTCAAAATCGTGTATAAATAAAGTAATAATGAAATAAAAAGTACACATAATTTGGTTTAAAGACTTAGAAAGTAATAATTGAATAATTTTTCTTGCTTTTTAAACACTATTTTGTGTGTACATAAAAAACAAAATGTAGAAATTAATTATAGTATTAATGGAATGAGAGCCTGGCGTATAATGCAGTGACGAATCTATAATACTTTGTGGCAGGAAAATTACATATTCGTTAAGGTTATTCGTTCAAACGGCGCTCATACTAAAAACGCCGTATCGAAATTAATGTACAGTAACAGTGATTCGATTAGGTTATCATGAATACACTCACTTTTGTATTAAATGCTACTGGTACATCTGAACTTAACTTAGAAAATAAAAATAAGTCGCAAAAACGATTTTATTGAACAATGTATCTCATATTTGCCGTAATAGATTTATTATTCCGCAGTACATGATGAAACTGCCACGAATGAAGTACAATCGGTTTACTAAAGACAATATACGAACCAAATTACATTCACAATCCTGCAGCGTTTCTTCTTCATCATTAATAGAGATCATTAGCAGCTCATTATCAATAACATTTATTTTGAAAATATATAGATGGCATTGGTCGGAAAGAGATGTTGTTTGTACTAGATGGTGCTTCGGCCGTATGGTGTTTGCAACCGACGACTTATAATTATGGAAGATATTTTAGAAAAATTATACACAAATATATTTGTCATTATGGCAACCTTGAATATATTTTCTTAAATTCCTTTATAATCCTATCTTAATCCTAAAGAGAAAACCATTTGTTGACCAATTTTAAATACAATGCTACGTCTCTGGTATATTACCAATAAGCCAACGTACCTAAACAAAACAATTTATGCCCATTTAAGTATCAGTCTCGGCATTTAAATACTACTATGGTTCTAAAATATACAAAATAATGTAAAAATAATGAAAAAATTAAGAAGAAAAATATGTGGAGACAAAAATAAAGCAAATAAAGTTATGAAATTTTTTAAGTGAATTTTTTATTTAAGCGTAATCGAATGAATTAAAAAAACAAAAGCGATGCGAACAAAAGACTGTGTGTGTGTGTTTTATTTGAGTTATTCCAACAATTTGTCCTTGAGGAAAAAGTTGTATTAAAAAAAAATAATTGTTAAAAGTTTTTTTTTTGTGTTTTTTTAAATTTTCTATTATAGGAGTGAAAATATCTCACATTTTTTTCGTTGTTTTGAATTCCGAATACGAAAATTTGCTTAAAGAGAGAGAAGTTGAAGCAAAACCCAAAATTATTTAAATAAGTAATTGTACGCCACCCGCTATAAACGACCGCACATTATTTAATTTCATTTTATCAAAAAAATAACAAAACAGCGAAATTATGATGACAAACCGATGCCAAGAGCAATAAAAGCTGAAAACAACGAAAAAAAAACAGAGAAACAACAATAAAAACTGAAAATAATTAAAGCTCAGGTATTTACTTTTGTAACGGTTAATGCGCGAACAATATTTTCATTTTTGTTTTCCTTTTTTTTTTTTAATGACTTAACAAATAATTTAAGTGTTATCTAAAGCCCTGCCCTAATTATTATTTATGAGAAGATTACAATATCTTTTTATTTGTCGTGTCTGTTTCGGTTTTTTTTTTTTCTCTTATAAACCACCACATACTTATAAGTTGAAAAAATTCAGTTTTCACCATATATAAAAATAATGATAAAAAAAGCAGCACTATACACAAAATCGAAAAAAAAAATAAAAAAAAAAATTTGAGTACCACCTTGAAATTAAAATAATTTTACGCTGATATAAAGTACTGCATTTAAAAAATATATTGGAACTAAAAAACTGTATCCAAGGTTCATTATTTGGATTTCAAGTGCGGTGCGATATAAAAAATTTGTACTTTATTTTTTTTTTTTGAAAGAAGCGAAAATTCATTGTTGGAATGCATTGTTGTATGTTTGCAAAATTCAGTTATGTATTCGATGATTTATGGCACGTTTAAAATGATTCATAATTTTTTAATATCCGGAGATACAAAATAAAATAAAAGGTTATCCTATTCACAAACACAACCTTGTGTATGTTATGTAATCAATTCTAAGTACATTATGCAATGCAATGTAACAAATGGAAATGGTTGAAATATAACAGTCAAGTTTTCTCAATTAACAATTTAAGATTACGCTAATAATCACACGATTATTTAGAAATAACTACTAACTATGTGTTTGTCGAACGAAAGTTATTCAACAAAATTAATTACCAAAACTCTTTAATACATTTTCACCGGTAACCCACTCAACTATAATTGGCAGTGGTAATCAATTGAAAAGAACTTCAGAAGATATTTTTGCATTCCAAAAACTGCTAATATCGGAATAAGTTGGAACGTATTCCGTCTCTTTTATGTGAATTTTATAATTGGAGAAAATAAAAGAGAAAACAAAAGAAACTTGACTCATATTACCCTATTTACAACTATTTATACAACTATTTTACAACTATTTATCCATAACTTCTAAAATAGGAGCATCATATTAATCAAATTTTGATAAAAAATAATTAGTCTAACATTAGGTTTAGTAGTATTATCGGCATTTGGTTCGAATAAATTTCAGTCAACTGCGTGGTCATACAATTTCTACATTATGTACTAGGACGTACATATTTAAAGTGAGCTAAGAGTCGAAGAAAAGAATTTGCCTTCTCCAGCAAAATGCCTGATGATCACACAATAAGAAGTGTTAGACTTTTCTTTTTTCTGGTTGTTTTAAAGCTGTAATTGTAACTCCAGCGGGGAGGATCGTAATCTGTAAGCTTAAGCCCCCTTGAATGCGGCCGGGATGTATACCTGACAAAAAAATAGTGAATTCGAGGTTTTGCAAGAACTTTTTTTATTTTCTAATACCTAATAACTACTAATATTGTATCCTATTATAAAAAAGACACTATTTATTTACAATATTGTTATTTTAATAAAATAATTGTTTAAATTTTATTTATATTATGCAGTTACTGTAACTAAACAAGTATGTATAACAACAAACGAGTAACGTCATACATATTCATTAAGTTCGTATACTTATGCGCCACATATGTATGTGCTTATGCATCGTATATGGTGTTACAAATTATGTAAAACAAAACTTTTTTGTATTCACATGTGTATTTTTTTTTTAATAAAAAAAAATTAAACAAAATGTATTTTTAATGGAATTCAGTTTAGTATATTAATTGGTTTCTGGTCAAATTATTTCATTGTTTAAAACAAAAAAATTACAATGTTTGCATGCATTATACAAAAACAAGAAAAACAAAAACTCAATTTTATTGTATAATAAAATAATTACAAATTAATATCACCATTATGCTATACACATACACACATACACATGCTCGTAAAATAATACTAAATGTATACTAATTGGTTTAATTTGTTATAATTTTTTTTCTAAGTGTATCAAAAAAAAAAATATTTTCAATTATTATATAGAAGGCCTTCTCCTACAATTTACATAATTATTTTCAGTACAATAAAAGTATTTTACTTGTACATACACTTAAAATACAAAAAAAATTTTCGGTTCTATTTAATTAATTTAGAAGGTTGATCTAATATTACAATAAAAAAAAGCAATTCTATTGTTGACCAAAACATTCGTAATAAAAATTGGAAAAAAATTAAGAATAAAAACACCCAAAATAATGCTATAAAAACAAGCAATTAAATTAATAAAAATTGATTTTTACTGCATTATAGAAAGCTAAACAATAAAAAATTGATATAAAAAAAATTGATTATATTCAAATAAAATTTGATTACTTAATTTGAAAAAATGTTAGATATCGTTATAATGCCCAATACTCTCTACCGTTATAGTGGCCCCTACAGAAAATTTTATATACCTTTAATAACCAACCGTTCAGTTTTATTTTTGAATAAATATCACTTTTGAATGGCTGGGCTTTATAATGGCCCTTATTATTAAAATTGTTGATATTCAATAATTTTTGGTGGTTTTGATTTAAAATAATTTAATTCTAATTTTATTGTTATTTCTCTCTGTGTATAGGTATAAAAAATTATTGCAGATATTTAAGTATTTTAGATTTTTTTAAATCTCAGTCATTTTAATTTTTAAAGGGAATCGATTAACTTTTTATTTTATTATAGATTTAGATAATTTTGGAATACTTATGTAATACTTATGTAATTTTGTGTTCTTTTAATTGTTACTATTTAATTTAAAAATTTCACAAATTAATTTAATTTTAAATTAAATTAAAAACATTTTAATTAAAAAAAATTCATAAGAGTAATCTAGTTATCGTAGAAAGCATAATTAAATTGAAAATATTTTAAAATTAAAGTATTTTATTGTGCATATACTTGAAAATATCATTCTAAAACCTTAAGCGGCTTTAAATGAAATATTAAACATTTAAAAAAATAACTACACACCTATTACGCAACTTAATTATGACGGATTGTGTGACAGATATTCTGGAGTGACATAATAATATCAAAATTTTATAATTAAAATTTCAAAATTTAAAAACCTCTGAAAAAGTAAATTAAAATACTTTAATCATTAAAAAAACTTAAAATTTTAATTTTAAAAATCAAGTAATAAAATTCCACAATGTGACAAATTCATAGAGTTCTCGATACAAGGCATATATAAACTTGCTGTGACTGTAGCGAGAACTGCCATAAAAAATGCAAAAAAAAAAGTAGATTCAAGTCTAGGAATAACATTAAAAGCTTAAAAAAAATATAGTTCCGAGTGGACCGAATGAATCCTAGTACATGAAATATTCTATATAGTATTAAAAAATTTATCAATAGAGTTCAAAATAACTTGCTAGCACCTACATATAATCACTGGAAGCAGCGCTCAAATGAAGGGAAGTGTAGCAAACGAATAATGGGATGGAGCTTTGTTTTTGGCAGATATTGTAACTATACTAAAATATATATATTAAAAATATTCCCATACTTTTCTTACCCAAAGTATTGTAAAATCTATTAGCATAGTAATATACACTGTCAAAAATATTATGACAAAATCAAACATTCTACATTCATGTTAATTATGTTTTCAATGTTCTCATGTTGCGTTGTTAAAATCTTCTATTAAAAATTACTTATTCTCAATAGTAAGTTTTTCTTTCGAAATAGCTAGTTCCCATATCAGGCCATCTAAAAATCTATATAAGAAATTGTTAAATAATTAAAAAACACTGCTATAAAATTTTTATTTTTATTAAAAAAACATTTTAATTTTCCCAAAAAATATTTTTATTTGTAATTTCATTTTTATTTATCTTAAAGTACTGGGTATATACTCGTATTGTACTCGAAATTGTCCAAAAAAAAAATAATTTCTTCCAAACAAATTAAATCTTAATTTCTTTTCATCACCATCTGCAACATTCTATTCCTTATTTAGAACAAAATTTTCTAAGTAATTCAAAAATTTTTCTCAATAAAATGACAATAAATTTTCAAATTGTTAAAATCTTATTAAAAAAGAAAAGAAATTTTTTGCTTTTAACCAATTTAAATATTTTTAGAATCGGAAATAAAATTTTTTTTTTTAATTTTAATTTTACTATCATTTTTTTTTGGGGGAATTCTAAGGGAAACTATGACATAATTAATAGTTTATTACCAGCATTTCAATTTAATTTTAAAAAGCGTGTAATATGAAGAAAAAAATTTTTTCTGCTTGTTTTCCTTTCGTTTTAAGTTTTTTTTTATTGCCAAAACAATTTAAAAAGTGATCAATAAAAATAAAAAATTAAAGAAAAAAAAACTATAAAATTTCAAAATAATTTTCGTAATTTTTTTTGTTGTCTTTTTCTTAACTATCATAAAATATCACTTTAAATAGAATAAATCTCGAGTTTATTACACATGATAGCTATGGTTTTTATATAAGTATGCCCCCTATATTTTATTACTTATTATTAACAATAAAACTGATACAAAAAATTATTCTTCTTCTTTCCTCTATCCAAAAATTCTAAATAAACAAACCATCATTTTAAATTTATTGCCATTAGTGAGTATGAGTAGTGAGAGAAAGTATCTGAACAGAAGAGTGTATTTCTTGCATATGTATAGTGGTGGTATGTGACTAATACTAGGTATATACATAGATATAAAGTGCTAAAAACCTTAAAATATCAAAAATAAAACCAAAAATGAACCAATAAATAAAATTAAAGTTTAAGATTTAAATATAAAATTGATTTCATTGACTCTTTTTCTAAGTCATGAAAATCTATTTACTCGCACCATCATTCAATATACTTTCATACATATATCTAATCTAATCCATCATATGAATAAAATTGAATAAATGATTATTTTACACACATATTTTATGTACATGTGTATATTGTATTAAGGTTACCGTATGTATGAATGAAGAAAAAAAACAGCACTACTTATTTGAAAAACTAAGTTATTTAGTGAATTGCAGAAAATTTTTTTCAGTGTATGAGAACAACACTGAACTCTTTAAGATAGCAAGCTGGATTCTATGTAGAATGTATAGATATTTCCTCGAAAATTTATTTCGATTGAAGAAAATTTTTAACTGCCGACATCCTTCAAATAGTTAAAGCCACTCAAAAACCTAAAAATGCCATAGTTAGACTATTGTAACAAAACTACAAAAAAATTTAGAATTCTACAAAATGCAGAAAAATATTGGCTCACTTCTTTTACAACCGCAATAACACAGGTGAGCATGGAAATAGCAAAATGGCCGTATAAAATTAACCGTTATAAAAAAATTCGATACGTTGTAGTAGAAGTTTGAAATTTTAGCAGCTTCTAGTTATTAATAAGAAGTTTATTTCACTAGAATAAACTGTAAGCTTTTCCAAATTTTTATTAATGCAGAAAGATGTAAACTCTATTTTACCAAAAAACATAAATATTTATCTTAACTCACGCAGTTAATGATGCAATGGCTTGGCCAAACTTTATTTAACTCGCTGTGAGTTTAAGAATCACAAATCTAACACAACAAATCAGATTTTTTTATAATTTAGTTGTTCAATTAAATATCTCAGTCCTAAACGACTAGTACTCAGAATAATCGAAAAATTAGGAATTTTCTTAGTAGATTAACGGCAACTCTATCATTATTATATTATTTTAATTCCAAATTCCTAAACAGGCTTGTTGATCTCGATTAAAAACATGAAAATCCAAAAAAAAAAAAAAAAAAATTAAAATAACAATATTCGACATCAATAGATCAGTTTGTTGTGGGTCATTAACTATAAAACTATATGTACATAAAACCTATTTCATTCCGACCTCTTATCTTTTTCATCCTTATAAAACTTGAGGAAATTTAAATTACTTATTTAAACAACACAGAAAAAAAGACAAAAGAAATGAACAAAAAAAATTAGCATCATTAAAAAACGATATAAAAATTTTTTTTTGGCCCCATATAACGTAGTTGAAAAAACAAAGATTGTTATAGTGAGATTTTGATAGATTTTTCAGAGCGCAAAATTGTTTATTTCTCTTTGGATACACGTCCGTTCGCATTTTAAAAAGCACATATACCGACCGCCGCGTCAATATTTTGTGGCGAGTCACAAAAAAAAAAACTTATTTTTGATTTTATTTTTCCGTTATTTTGGGCAGTTTTTTTTTTATTAACTTTTTCACTCGTTTCGTAAAGTAATAAAAGAGAATTTTTTATTTCTTTTACAATACTTAAAAAATACACACTTTATACTTCACTTCACTCCACATTACCATTTCATATACTAATGTGTTAGCCAGTCCCATTATATTTTAACTTCATTTCACCATATGGTAAAAAATATTTGAAAATTTTACTACAATGGTATTTCAATAGAAAAAAAATTATTTTCACATCATTTCATATGCACTCATTATACATTATAGTTAAACTTGAATATTAGATTGAGTGGACCACCACCGTCACCAAAAAAAACGAAAAAAAAGACACAATATCACTGTCCAATGTCTATAAAACCTGTACTAATTTAAATGACTATATATTTTTTGTCTTTCCATTTGTAATCTCAATAGAAAATGAATATGCATTGACAATTTTCGGGTCGATATAAAATTGAATAAAATTTAAGAGTCATATAAATTTTCAAACAAATTTCAATTATTCTTACCCCCTCCTAGCCCGAACAACAAATAGAGTCGCGTTTAAATTTGCTGTGCAAAGCATTATAAATGTTGGTTCACATCTGCCTTGACCAATCCCATGAAACAGAATGTAAAACGATATTCCAGTTGACCTATTTTTGTCCTAAAAGCCTCAACAAAAGAAGTTTTATTCTCCTCACAGTTCTAATCGAAAAGAAGTTTTTAAAATAAATAACATTGGAAAAGATTTTTTTTTGTAATACACTTCGCTTAGCAATTGGAATTTTTATAACTTTATGTCATAAATTTTATTGGCACTTAAATTTTGATTTTATGATTATTATATAGACCTAAAGTTTTAATCCTTACGTTATCAATTAAATCTCAAAAAAATTTGTTTTCCAATTAAATAATCTCAAATTTTATTGTGCTTTTCTATTTTATAAAAGTTTTTGTAAGTGTGAATCCTATTAAATAAATGTGTTAATGTAAGCAATAGTTAAGTGTCTTATTAGTGATCACAATGGAATGCAAGCATTAATAAAGTTTTTTGAAAGATTGTACGTGTGTATATAAGTATTTGAAAAAATTATTCTAGTTATAAATTTTAACGGATTTCTTCATATTTATTATTTAAGAGCCTAATGATTTACGAACTTTGCTTTACCGCACAGGGCTAAATTCCCATACCTATGCAAACTTTCAAGGCTCTGGAGTCGAACAAACAAACTAAGTAAAGTACTTATTATGTGTAGCCTTTTTAGTAAATGTAAGTATACGCAATTACCAAATAATTAACAATACTCCACAGAGGTAAAAATATGTTATACACAACCAGTGCGATGTTCATCTTCACAGCTCGTACGACCACGTTTAGACTGTGCTACCCAATTTTTAATCATTGCATATGAGGGAGCAGACTCACCTAGTGTAGAATCTAGTTCACTTTTGATACTGGCTGGACTAAGACCTTTTAAATAAAAATATTGAATGACATAACGATGACCAATTTTATCCATATTAAAAATTTACTGAAAAGCTTCACTATTAATAGTCGGCAATCTGAAAAGAAAAAAAAATAAAATATAAGTGTGACAGTTAATCCTTAAAATGATACAGCTTTCTGCCAGGCTTATTTTTTTTTTCAAAATTTTTGTGTTTTCTTGGTTAGGCTACTTAATTCTGGGGCAGCCCTTCTGAAATACACTGAAAATATCAAAATTAATTTTTAATAACTCAACTAGAGGTTGGCACGGGAAGCTAAACTATTTGAATGAATTTTTACAACACGCTAAAAAACATTTTTTTTATTTTTTTTCGCACGCAACGAAAATTTTAATTTGATCAAATCAAGATCGCAAGGTTTCAAATTAAAATCATAATTTGACAATTCGTATTGACACTGTACATTTGGATGACAGTAGCACTTTCACGTCTGAACTTAACTTCAATTTTCATGTCTTTCGCCTGTGTCTATATATGTTTGTGTAGATGTCTCTATAAATGCTAAGCACACAATAATTTTTCTGTGATTTTCTCCTTTTTGGGCTTGTTACCTTTTATCTACACTCTTGTTATCTCCCAATTAGCATAAATATATAATTAATGACAAAATAAAGAATATTTTTTAACAATCAAATAAAATTTTAATTTATGTACATATATATGCAAGTATATTTATACGTATATGTATACAGAATGGACTAAATAGTTGGATTGGGTTCCTCATTTTTAAATGATATTTTGTTTACACTTACACAAATTAAGGATTGTTGTTTAACAATTAAGAAACAATTCATGTTAATTATTATAAAAATTAGACCGGCCGGTATATAAATTTATTATAATATGCGTATGTGTGTGTATTTATGCATGTAGAAGCTTTTGTTACTTAAATTTGAAATTCTATACAAAATGAAATTTTATTTTATTGTTCTCCGTGTATACGATGTTCGATTAACGAGAGAACAATGCAATAAAATGAAACAAAAAAAAACCCCAGCCATTTGTATAGGCATCGAGAGTATCATTTAAATCGAAATTCTATATCTGTATATGCTTACATGTATACCTACTATTATATATGTAGATGATATTATTATAGAAATTAATTAATTATTTTATTTATATTTTAGATAATGTTTGATTTTAATTAACTCTTTATTGTTATATTGTTGAATTAATTTTGTTGTTTTTTTGTTTTTTCTATGTCGTTTTGTTATTAAATATACCCAGACTTTTTTGAATATTAATTATTATTTAAATTGGAAAAATAGTATCGAAACAAGTGCCTAGCTTTTAAAATAAGCATATCATACTTAAAAAGCAGTTTAGTTAAATTTAATGAATGAATTCAAAAGTTTTTTTTTAATTAATTAAAATATACTTGTATATATACTTAAATATTTAAATTAATCGGGCGAAATACCATTCATATACGAATATTATGTCTTATTATGTATAAATATTTTAATTATATACTTTTAATATATGTTTGATTGTTTCAACACAAATAATATAATAGAGTTATGTAAGTTTTATAACATTTAATTATTTTAATATTTAAAAGTTAATAATGCACAATAATGATTGCCATTTATGGTTTTTCTACTAATAATCTGGTTAATAAGGAAAGTAAAAATTATTTTTTTTTTGATTTGGTAAAATATTAAGAAAATTTATGGGTTAATAGAAAATTTATGAATACGCGTATTTAAATTCATTAAATATTTTATTTTGTATAGTAAGATTTGCTATAAATGGAATTCATTTAGTTATTTTAAATACATTGTTTTTGTATTATTTAACATAATATTATTAAAAGGGTATAGATATCTTACATACATATGTATGTAAATGATATTTGGGCAGAATAATTGCTTCCAGGCATAGGATATTTATCGAATAAGTTCGGAAGCAGAATGCTAGGTCCGTTATTAAAACCGTTGTATAAACAATAAACTTAAACGGAAATACATCACCCGGCAGTATAAATTTACTGCTCTGAGAAACTTCAATCATTGATATATGTCAAAATAATGAGAAAACAACGAAATTAATTTTTTGTTCCGAACGCTGGAAATTCTGAATTCCAGTACGGTTGCCAGAGTATTAAATTTCTATACTAACTCGCTTAGTTACCAAAGTTTGACTGTAATAATTGTACTTATGATATAAAGAGCTACTATTTTGGGACCTTAAATTTTAAATTAGGATGGCCTATAACGTGCATATAGAAGATAAATTGTCGAATTATTCAGTTAAATAAATTTTGCCATGTCTAAAATGATAAGTGAAAAATTATTTGCACCGCAAAAAATGCAAAGAATTTGTAACAATTTTATTATAGTACTTAAAAATACAAATATTTTTTCACAAATTTCCTCGGATAACATGTCTAGTACGTATACGAGTACATAAACGAATATGTAGGTACTTTTATATAATAAAAATTTTACGTAAATGTTTAAAAATTTTATCAAATCATTTCTTATCGCTATAATTAAAATTCTTTCTGAAAAAGTTATTTTAGGAACGAAAAATAAAACTGATTCTTTTTTTTGTATTTCATTTCACTTATCTTGATTTTATAATTAAAAATTCCAGTTAATGAAATAAAAATATCTTATTGTTGTTATTGCTGTTGTTATTCACTTTTTTGTATTTTTTTTTTTTTTGCACGAATTGAAATACTCAATAGAATTTTTAAAAGGAGAAAATGATGATCACTTTTTTTTTATATTTTTTTTGTTTTTGTAAGAAAAAGAAGTTTAAGATCATCGTAAGAAAGTAAAAATCACTCTTATTAGTCACTTATTTATTCTTTTATTCAAGAATTTAATTTTTGACAGAATCATTGGATCGTGTCATAATCATAATAACCAATGACAATGTACAATAATTACTTACAGTCTATTGTGAATTTCTGTGTAATAATAAAATAAATGTTTAGCGATTTTTATTGTAGTCATCGTATTGATAATTACATTAAAATTAATACTCGTAATTTTATTTCTTTTTTTACTGTTCTGTCAAATAAAATACATATAATAGTGTACAGTGGTTTCACAAAATGTGCGAATAATTTTGAAAGTACTCTATACCACTATTGAACTTTCCATGGTTGAGAATAATATTTGACTTTCCATATGGTGTAAATGTTCTTATGCATTATGTGAACGTAAAATGTGTGTGTAGTTAGCTGTAAGAGACTCAATATGTAAGAGGTAAATCATAAATAACTAGTCTATAGACCACGGTCGAACGTTCACACCTCTGTGGCCATAACAAAAAAAATGCCTTAGTCGATTTCATTGGAAAATTCTTCGTACCTCTTCGAATAATACATAATAAACAGAAAAAATTCAATTCAAATACGGACAGTTTTAAAGTACTCAAAAAATTAGTGTCAGGAAGAAAGCTCTTTTATAGATGAATTCCAAAAATCAAAAGTTTAAATTTTTACCAAAAACTTTTGACTCTACTAATTCTATTTTGGATAGTTTTAATAGATTACAATCAATTTACTCTTATTTTTCAGTATAATATTGAAAATTTAAAATCTCTAAGTTAAGTAAATTGAATTTGAACAGGTGTACATATGTATATCGATTTTAGAATACTAAATTTATTATAAAAACTCAAAGGGTTCTAAAATTCATTTAGGTAATTTCTAAACTGACTGTGTTAAACTTTAAATAAAAAACTATTTATAAAAATTTTTAATTTTGATCATTTGTGTAATTGCAGACATTTATGGCATAATTTACGATATAAATCACTTCTAATTTAATTTTAAAAGAATTTTATATTATATACATGTGTTTGTGTGAATATTTTGTAATTTAATTTAAAAAAAAAACAACAAACTTAAATAATAAAGAAAATAAATTAATTAAAAAATGATATCATTCACAATTGTTCGATATAAATTTTGTAGGTTTGGAATTTTAATTTAATTTTATTAATACATTACAAAGCATACATACATTTTTTACTGCTTTCTTTAAAAAAGTTATTTAAATGGCCCCTATACCTATATGTATATGCGAATTGCATTTGCTACTTTAAAGTAAAAGTAGAATATTTCTTTTCAGATTCTAGCAATAAACACTATTGGTAGAATCTGATACTTTAGGTCTATACATAGATATAAGTATGTATAACAGAAATAATTTTCTGTTCACTACCCCTCTCCCCATTCAGCAAGAGTCACATATTATTAACATTAATCTTTTATATTAATCATTACTGTTATATTGATCATAACTGCTATACAATCAAAACCGTTATATTAATCATAACTGTTATACCAATTATAACTGTTATATCAACCAAAATTTTCTTAAATTTTCAACATAATTTTATATTTAAGTGTTACAATAAAGTGTTAAATATGTAAAGCTATATTTGTGTCTAACCACAGCCTAATTATTAATCTAGTTCGTCATTATTACAAAAACCTACATCCATATCTATTTTTAAGTGAGTATGAAATCACATAATTTTTCATCGTAAATTTTCATAATTCTATTTTTATAAATTATTAGGTAGTTATCGTAAAGAGTAACTCGTAGTAGTCACCGGCTTCTTAATACTTCCTACATTATTTCAAGTTATTAAAAGTCTTATACATAAGATGTAATTCTATGTAATAAAAATATGCTGATTGCTAACGTTCAACAATAATTTCTTAAATTCAATTAGCATATTATAGAATTGAGATGTATAGAATACCGCAAAAATAATAAAAATATAAAAAACTCAATTGTAAGTAAATAAAAAAAAATTCTTAATAAATAATAAGAGAACAATTGTAAATTTACAAGAAAATAAATTTGTGTTTATACATTTATACGTACAGTATGGTATATATATATGTATGTAAATATATATAATAATTATTGTGAATCATGCAATTCAAATTTCTTTAGTATTTATTTTTTGTTTTCCATTTTTAGCTTCTATTTCTTTTTGTTTTTTTTTGGATTACCTCTTCACATTGTGAGCCAAAAGTTAAAAGTTATATGTGGTTTTATAATAACCGTGAAGTTCAATGATTCATTAAGTGTTATCGCCTAAAGGAAAATCAAATATTGTACACATATATGTATACATAAATACACACATATATATTTTGTTTGGATAATAAGCATAACTATACATGTATGTATACAAATGTATGCCTTATGATTAAAGTTATGAAAACAGTGAAAAATAAGAAGCAAAGCAAGCAATCAACAGATGATGTTTAATGATGATGAAAATTATGTGCTTTTAAGTTCATTTAAAAAAATTTGCTAATTAGTTTAACTTTGTCGCTGTATCGGTCTGTTTCTCTTAATCTGTACGCGTCTTCTCTCAAAACTTCAGTATTCAAAATGAATTGTTTGAAATTTTACTAATAAAACGAACTCAATAAAATCTTTTAAACGCTCCCATTATATCTCTCCCACTTCTCCTGCTCCCTCTTACCATTCTATACATATGTATACATACATATATTTTACCCAATCGCGTTACACGTTTTGATTCCAGTGTAAAAGCTTGTAAAGATCTTTGCAATAGTTAATTAGGCGATATTTATCGTAATTTAAAATAAGTAATTATTATTTATAATTCATACTTTTTCTACAATATATGTACAATTAGAAATTCTTATAAAAAATGCAACTCTCACAGAATCGCAATTTATTAGATAAATTTTTAACCATACTGTACTATTACAATCCGAAATAATATGTACATAAGTATATGTTTAGTTATACGTATAGTTTTACTGCTTACATATAACGAGTACTTTATAACGTATAAAATATGTATACAATGCAGAGACAATGTGAGAATTAAAGAATCGCAGAATAAGATGTCAATCAGAAATTTATGAAATTTTTTTTTTTAAAGTGAAATGTTTAATATTGGTTTTCTTGTTATTATTGCCTTTCTATTTTGTTTCTTAAGAAAAAGAGGAAAAAAAAATCGAAAAGATAAAGAATTCCACTTTCAATTTATTGTAATCATGATAGAGAAATTCACTTTAAAGTTTGCTCAATTAGCGATGATGACGATGATGTAATACATATAAAAAAATTCTTTACATTGCAATTTTTTTCTTCTTTCCTTTTGATTTATAAATATTTTTCTTGTATGTATATGCACACCTAACCCCAAATTACGAACAATAAATTAGCTCAATAAATTGAGATTATGTTCCAAGTTGCGAATCTGTAAAAAATTTTTTAAGAACTGAGCTTGAAATTGGATCAGAGAAAGTGTTATTGGGAAAAATGTTTTCCTGTTTCGATTTCAGAACAGCAAAATTAGCTTTGTGGTCTATTCAAAAGAATTTCTTGTTGCCTCTTCATCATAAGTCATTTCATTACCAATTCTTAATCTTAGCGTTGACAGTAATTATGCGATTAAAAACTTGCTTCCGCATGAAATAAAATTGTTTTGGCTTGTAAAAAAATAGAGAACAAGGTGTCTGTTTTTTTTATTATTTAAAAATAATTGAAATATTTCTAAGAAGTTTTACAAAATTGAAAGAATGCAATAATTTATTGATTTTTAGAATTGGATTGACATTATTAGCACTTAATAATAAATGAGAAACTGCATTATTTCAATTAAATTTTATAAATTTTCTTATATAATAATTAAAAAGAAAAAAATATTGACAAAGAAAAGGAAAATTCTTTTAAATATTAAAAAAACATAAATATCTGGAAAGATTCGGATTTAAAAGCTAGAAAAATTAAAAAATTAATTTAAAATTCAATTATATTGTGTAAAACAAGTTAAACTAACAAATAATGTGGCGGATACTAAGGGTGGATTATCAAAAAATGAAAGTGTACAATGCGTCCAATATGGTATTTTTTGTAATAAGTATTGTGGTTGATTTTAACCTGCCTTAAGTACATAACATAAGTATTATGTACACGTACATTATAAACCTGATGAAGCTATGATGTACATTATATGAGCATAAAATACTTATGAGGGCATTTAAAATACAAAATTGACAATTCATTAACTTAACATGAATTAAACTTAACATGAGTAAGCCATTATAAAATCTTTATCATAAATTATATGCATATCGATTTTAGATTAATTACTTTCCTAATTTCCATTTCATCTTCCTATATTGAAATAATTCTGTTGAACTTCCTAAAATTAAAATATTAGTATGCATTATGTGGTTTCTTAACAATTTTTCTAAATATTGTACATAAATTTTTCAAATAATACTACCTACATACTTATATGAATTTTACAATAAATCATTTTAGAATAAAATTGTAAGTAGTTCTATATGCATCATAAATAAAATTAACATTTAAAATTATAGCTTATTGTTAAGAACATGTTATTATTATTAGGAATACACATATTTACATACATACGCACATTTTACGGATAGATGCAGTACTATTTCCTTTCTTATATTTCATTGAATCTAAAATTATTTTGTAATTATTTAATAATGCCATTTCAATATTAGTCCAGAAGCATTTCAAAATTACATACATATCCACATTTAATTTTTGCGTTACATGACGATAAATTATTCATAAATACAATAAATTTTAATAAAAACGCAAAATCTAGAAATTTGACTGTAAGTTCTACATTGTAGCAAGAATAATTAATAATTATTATGTATTATTTTACAATATTACAATATTACACATACATTTACCTATACTTACGTAAAAAAAATGTTTAGAAATTTATTGTCACCTCATTAATAATTTCCAATTACAAATAAATTATAATGGAAATTCAGTATTTCAAATAATAGTACCTACTGTACTAATTATCTCTTGCGGTGAAATTTTGAAATACATAATGATTTTTAATGATTTCTATGTTTAACCGCATTGCAATGACAAATTAGGTCAAATTGTAACTATAAATTAGTTGTGTATGTTATATACATAAGTGTATATATGTACATATTATATACCAAATATTTACATAATTTTTTTTTTCAATTTTTTTTTTTGTAGCAATAAAAATGGAAAGTAAATTATAAAAGATTTGTAAATGAAGAATATTTGCACAAAGTCTTTAAGTTTTTTAATTTTTTTTCTTAATTTCATTGCTTTTCTATTGGTCTTCAGATCGAATTCTATATTCTTAAAAATAAAGTACATAATATTATGATTAAAATTGAGCCTTAACCCGAAAATCGAGAATATTTGACAGTCAGGCAGATGCCGTTTGACAAATGTTTGTTAAAAATATTTTTTCCTAAAGGTAACTATCATAAGCAAAACTTATTGGTACGTCGCGTTAACACTGTCTACATTTAATGACGCTTTATCGCCACGCGCGAAAATGCTGGAATTATTTCATTCCATTTGAAAATTTTAATTATTTTTATAACATAACATTTTCAAAAACCTCTGAAGTTGATTCAACTTTTTCAAAAAAAAATGTGAGAAATAAGATAAATTCATATGTTCAAATAAAATACATGAACGCACATTATTTCGGTGCATGTTAGATATTTAACGCTTGTAAAAACAATGAATTGACATTTGACGCTTGTAAAAACAAAATATCTTCAATTTGATCGCATCTACAATTTTTGTTAATACACACTAGTTTAATTGTGTAGTACTGCTAGAGCCAAACGAAATTGATGCGGGGAATAGCATAATTAATTTCAGCTATATTTGTAAGGAAAAATAATATCAACTAGACCAAATGTTTCATATTTAGTAATAGCGTAATTAAAACTTTACACATAATGAAGTCTAGAAATTAAAACAGCCTTAAAAGGCTTTTTAATAATTTCAAAATAAAAAAAAACACCTTCTCAAAAGTTGTTATTTAAAAGTACATAACTTTTGTGATTAATGTTGGGAGTAATTTGCAAGTCTAACAATTTAGAACAAGGTTCCTCTGTATTTCTTTTCTCTCTTTTATATAAATTGCAATTGACGTTTATAATTTTTTTTCTCTATTAAATACAAAACAATACTCAGTTTTTCATTTTATTTTAGCTGCACATTTTTAACCTTTTTCACTTCCATAAAATTAAAACTTCTATGCAACAAAATAGCTATCAGCTAAGTATACAAATAAAAAAAGACAATAAAGAAAAACAAGGAAAAAAAACGTTTTTCCTCATTTCTCACCTTTTAATTAATATTTCTTGTGTACTACTGTCATCACAATGTCATCAAGATTAGATATGGGGTTTTAATTATCATTTCAATGGTGTCGCCGCCATCATCATCGTCGTTGTCGTCGTTGTTGTCTTCGCCGACACAAAAGCGTTGAACATTTACAATAACATAGAAAAACAAATGAAAAACTTTAAAAAAATTAAAAAGCGAAATAAATGAGAAATGAAAACGCATTCATTAATTTTCTTTTTTTTTTTTTGTTTATTTTTTTTTTCTTAATTCTATTTTTGTTGCTTTGTAATTTATGAGAAAAACATTAGTTCCATCTTATAACATCTTAATTCCAACAACCTTTTTTCCCCTTTTTCTTTCATTTCTTCAAAGCTTAAATAATTGCAACACGTTGTTTAACTAGTTATTTATCAAGACTTTAACAATCCATCCAAAAAGATATTAAGAAAACGAACAACAAACAACAACAAAAAAGCATAAACTTTAAAACAAAAGAATTTATTTTAGTTGAATTTCTAAAATGTTAAGATTATGATTGTTTATGTAGATTTTGTTTGTAGAGATTGCTACATATGTAGATAGTTGAGTTCACTATATTGAGGTGCAGTTTTAGAGTAGTTGTAAAAAATAGAAGTTATTTTTTGCTTTGAACTTTAATTTCGTGTTTTATGAAGTTTTTGTCTTGTTGAAATGAAATAGAAATTCTGAAACTGAAATATTATTTTGCGGGACACTATTCCTAAAGGAGGACATGACACATAATTTCAAAAAAAAAGTTATTAAGTATGTGGGTACATACATTGAATATAAGCAATTTATTTCATACAGAATGCACTAAATGAAAGTATAATAACTTTAGAAATTGAGATGCTAGTTTTCACAATAAATTTGATATGAGCAAATTATTGGCAAAAAAATTGCAATATACATAAATTTTAAAAAAAAAAATTTACTAAAATCTTGGCCGTTCATTTTTTGCTCATCTGGCAAAATACAGCAATTTTTAAATTTTCTATTTTGAAAAATCAATCGGCTACGACCTTATATCGAGTAGTTTGACATTTCGAGAACATATTTCTCACTGATTTGCCTATGTAAACGTTAGGTTAGACCACCAGTATTATACAAACTTTCTTGTCAATAATTTGCGTAAATAAACACTTGGTAAAAGTGAGGAAATTTTGTCACGTGATTCGTTTTTCATTGTCAGTTTTCATGTCATATCAATTTTTTGAAATTAGCGGTTTATAAATTTAATATGAACAATATATATAACCCGAGTGGCGGCATAATTGAATTAAAAAAACAAAAGCGAGTCATATTGATTTTTGAAAAAATAAAATAATTTAACATACTTAATCAATACTCTAAACTAAAATAACAGTCGAATTTTTGTGAGATAACATGCAGAAATTCTTAATAATTAATAGAATATGGATGGATGATTAATTAATATGGATGGATGGGTAACGTGTTTGTTTAACCGGCAAAACACGAAAACTGGAAGAAATAGGAGCAATGGAGATAGAAATCTCAAATTTTTATAATTTCATTAGGTAATTTTTTTTTTCAAAAATCGATACTAAATTCAAATATATTGGTGCTCATATCATATTGAACAATTGGATCCTAATGTTGACTGCGAAAGGGCTTTTTTTTCCAGTATTTGAAATTTAAATTTTATATTCGATACCTAAATATTAAAAAGAGTACAATAATTGCCAAGAATTAAAATTGATGAAGTAACAAACTAAAATTTTTTTAAAAATTCTGTATAATTTGGTGATAATTAGAATTCAGTGTTTATTTAAATCTATTTATTTTTTCAAGCTATAAGATAACTATGGAATTTTTATTATCTTTATCTTTTACTAGATAAACTTTGATTGCGGATGTACGATAATAATAAGATAAAGAATTTAAGTTTTTATGTGAATTATTCTTTAAGAATGTAGAGTTTTAAAAAGAACCAAATGTGCTTATAAAATTATTATATTTAATATTTTCTAGAAATTAAAATTTCAATGGATATTCTATTTAGGATACGTATATATCCAATCCACTAATGTTCTGATGTTGCATAACCGAAACTAATGAAAAAAATAATTGGATTGAGTAGTTCTTCTGACTAGAAATACAAATTTTTTCACATCGCACATCAAAACCATATATTTTTTAATTAATCCTCCTGATTGATAAATGAATTTTAATTTCATATAAAAACAATTGTAATCCATTACTTATTCGAAACACTTCATCAGGTGTAATTGCATATTGTAACGCATATGTGCACATATCTACACATTCATATGTATATATGAAAGATTGATATTATACTATTTTCCCATGTCCTAAGAATTATCAAGTTTCCAGATAGACATTATAAATTTTTAAAGTTTAATATAAGGTGTAGGTGCTCCAATTATTCATTCAGTTCCTTTGTGTGTATATATTAAATAAACAAGCAATATATAATGTACAATATTATAACATGCAAAAATACAAATTTTAAATAACTGTTTATTCTGCTCTGGCGTCATTAATTACTATTTTATTAAAAGTACTTAAATTCAAAAGAATTCTTTAAAATGAATTCATGTATAATTTTTATTCGTATATTTATTTATGTATGTAGATCCGGAACAAATTATTTGAAAACATTCGAAAATAATTTCTTACTTCGTTAGGTAATTTGAATTGTTGATTTTGAAGATACGAATAATTCCGTGGGAATTTTGCCAAAATTGTTTTTCACAATTTTTTTTTTGCATTTTTGCTTCGCATACGAAGTGCTCAAGTATAGTCTAATCGAATTTGGCCACAACAAAGATTTCATATTTTGCAATCAATTTCCATGTATCACTGAAATTGGCCAAGAATAAGATTGAATGCAGATTTCCAATGGCTGATTATAAGATCTAGTGTGGTAAGTTGATTTTCCATAAGTTCTTCATATAAATAGCCCTGCACTCCAATTTTGTATTAATTTATATTAAATATGTATTGATATTTTACGAATGATTTTGTAAAGTGTTAACAATGTCTCCTTTAATTTCTAAGAATTTTTCATAGAAAATTCATGAAACTTCAATTTATCTGGAAAATATGAATGAAACCACATAATCTATATTGTCTGCTGAGTTCTCAATGAATAGAACAAATTTCCTATTAAATTTTGAATATTGTACAGAAGTCAATAAAGAAAATGGTCTTATCAGAAAATTAAATAACTTGTGTTCGAGTTATCAATAATTCAAGTATTGCATAAATCTTAATAGGTTGATTGGAAAAAATTTCCTAATTTTTAGTTTACGTTCGCTTTTTGTATTTTTAAATCTATTGTAATTAGTCTATTGATTTTTAACATCAAATTTGTTGGATAAAATTGAATTGATCCATCATTTTTAAGTCGATTCCCACTTATTCTATATGGATTTCTCTTTACAATATATTTAGTTACTCTATATACAAACCTACTACATGTAAATAAAAACCTATGAAATAACATCCTACAATTTATCCTACAATATCCATTAAAACACATATTTATTTTTCATCTTTAATTGAAGAGATTGTTGTAGTTGGTTTTCAAAGTTCGGTAAATCCAAAGGTAAAACATAACATAAGTTTTGATAACCATGCATTTATGTATGTATATTTTTTGTATATATATTCAAATGCAAAATGTTAAATAAATAGACATTTAAAATGTGGTTTTCTCTTTCCTCTTCGTTTGTTATGGTCTTCTATAGTATATACATAGATATTGTTCAAGGAATTTTTGCCATATTTTTGAAAAGAAAAATTTATTTGTTTTAAGTTTTATCCTGAATACAATAGATGATATTAGGATATAGATTCCAGATTTTCTCTCCTATAAGATTTATATTTTCATAAGGTAATGAAAAAGTATAAGACATTATATGAAATCGAAATATACCTATTTTGTTATCATTGCATACGTTATATAGGATCTTCCAATAAAACACAAAAATTAATGAAAACGTCTGCTTGAAATGAAAGGAATGTTATCACTGTGATATCGTAAATGGATGTGTAAATAATAAAATCACGCCATCTGTTTCATACGACACAAGTCTCTGTGAAGGAAATTGACCTACTAAAAGAACCCAAATATTGTGGAAAAACAGTTTTCGATGCAGTTCATTCTACATTCTAATGCCCAGACACCGCGACGAATTGTTTCTATCACATGAAATATTTAGATTAATCAGTCAGGTCTTAAGAGTATGGTGTAGACTGTACGACATGACGTTAAGGTGAAGGTGGTTCAATATCTGGTTAATTCTATAGTTCAATATACTTAAATTTAGATTTATTCTTATGAAAACTTAACTGCAAGCCTTGTAATCGGAGCGCTATGTGAATTCAAAAACCACTTTAGTTCACCCTATATCAATGATTATTATTTGTTTGTTAAAATGTGTAATGTTTGAATTTTATTTATTTGTTTTCCTTACTTTTTTTTGTTTTGTTTTTACTTGCCTTAAAACATTTTTCTGCTTGGATATTGATCAGTTCAAGTATAATACTTAACATGGACGGAAATTTACCCTCAAGCAGGATACAAAAAAAAATATTAAAAAGAAAATGTTCATAGCTATATTTGTAGTTTTTGTATTTTCTTGCATCCTTTTTAAAATAATTTTTTGTTTTTGGAAAATCTACGCAAATAGTCCATAGTCGTATAACAAACTACATATTTGTAGAATTGCATGTGAGGAAAAATAATAGTTTTTTATATGTACAATAATTTAATAAATAAAGGATTAGGTCACTAGCCATAACACATAACATTTACATATGTGCGTGAGTGTTTGTGTATAGTATGAATGTATATGAATATTTTCATTTACTTAAATATTATTTTATATTCGTATACCTTCTACATTGTAATTATACTGAAGTTTTTGAATATACTTAAGCAGGATTAACATTGAGTTTTCATTTGAAAAATTTTAAAATTTGTTTTTCTCTTTACAAAATTCTGTTGGAATAAAAGTTTAATTACAGCATTGTGTCTTGTATTTTTTAAAGTATTATGAATCAAATATTGTAAATATTATGAATCAAGTGCTTTTTCATTTTTGTAATTAACAGAATTTATTTATAAAAAAGTTTTTGATTCTAAACAAAATTTTGTAATTTAAGTTTATTTTATTAATTAACATACCAAATTGTTACGAAGATAATCTGGGTTCCTGTTGCATTAGGTATTTCGATATTCTGCTGTTACTTGATTATGCCAATTATTAATAGTAATGGCTGCATTGTGTTGTACGTAGCCCTATCCAGCTGAAATATTTTCTGTATTTTCAAACAGGAACTCAATGGTCGGTAACGCCACAAGTGTTTCCAGTTGTGATTCTATTTTGAGTAGAAATTGGCCAACTGTAAAAGCTGGTTAAAAATTTTACCGTAACAAAATGTGGAGACATTGCTCATAGTAGTAGTAGTACTGGTAGTAGGAAGACAGGAGCACTCCGCCTGACCACCCATGAACTAGGCCAGCAAGAAAAATCATTCACAAATTAACATTCACAGTGCTTCATGTAATATAAACCAGGAAAACCATCAACTGGAACAAGGCAACCTCCTTACTGCATCTCAAGAGCCGCTCCAAAGATTCCCCTGACAGGTTCCTCAGGCCATTGTAAAATAAGGCCCCAGGATGCGCTTTCACTTCCATATCCGATGCTGTGATCAACTATACCGGAACTCAACAATTTGCTTTTCATTCATACAAGGTAACAGAGCTCTGGTCATCTCGAGCATCATTGCATTGCTTATAAGCCACAATTTTGTTTTAATTTCGTTTTCTATTTCGAATTCTTTAATAACTACTTATGCAAAATACCTCTACACCTGCAATACTTCTAGAACTGAAAATGTAAATTTCAAACACCAAAAATGATAAACGACACCGTACACGCATATAAACTAGTTACTTATAACACAACATGAAAGTTCCATATTTTAAATCTACCTTTCTTTTTCTTCTTCATTTTTATGATTACGTGTCATTTCATATTTGATTAACATCCTTCTATCTATGAAATATTAATAATAGTGTTATTGAAAGATAGACGATCCCCTATAAAATATTATTTTTCCACATATTTAAAATTCATTCAACGTTATTATATAATAATCACTACTATCGTTATCATATCTCACTCTTTTGTCATATTTAAGACATTATCAATATTTTTATATCAAGATCAACTAGCTAAAAGACTAGTTAAGATATATGTATGTATATGAACTAAACGAGACAACTAAATTTTACCAAATAATAATCTATAATTTTAGGATTTTAAAGAGCTTTTTATTTGAAGTAGGTGGTACGTGTAAAGAGAGTGTATGTTGAAGATTGATGTATGAAATCAAATGTCATAGTTTTATTAAATTAGCTTTGTTTCCACTTTCGTTTGGTCACGTTGTAAATTTATTTTTTATATTATAAGAACTTGTTAAAAGTTTTATAACTTACAATTTAATTTAGCAATTTCACCTTAAATGTCTTGTTGAATTATTTTATAGATTGGAAAAGTAAATATAGAAAGTAATATTATTTTTTAAATAATTTATAATGTAATTGGGTTTTCGTTAAAAAATTTTAAATTTATCATTATAGTTATAGTATGCATATAGTTTACAGTATAGTTAAAATACAGAGATCCAGGGATTATTCTAATTATTTTATCAAACAAAAATATTGTTCGTGAAATTCAGATATTCAATTCAAAGCCACGGAAACAACTTTTAGTTTCCAATAATCTAATAAATGAATATTAGACAGCTGCATAATATATAACACAAATTAATACAATAAATTTATATTTCTGTCATATTAAAGGAATTAATATTGAATTTATCACTATTAAATGTTATTTAAGTTAATTAAATTGACCAACAATACTTCAAAATAATCATAATACTTATACAATAATAATCGGATTAACTGGTGTGGGTATTCTCTAGCTATGTAGTATTGTTATTTTCAATATTCAAAATTATCTATCAAAATTTATAACATTAATTTAATTCATTTTATTCATAAAATATTCAAAGACTATATTTTCTAAATAAATTATGATTTAAGCTAAAATTGTCACACAGAGAAAAAAAAATTCTAATGAAATTTGTTTGCTTCGGCTCATTTTAATTCCTCTTTTTGCTTTATTTTCATTGATTTGATTATATAATTAATATTATAAAATCAATTGTATGAAAATTTATAAATTTAATTTTTGAATAATTTTCATATTTTCAATCAATATTATTTTAATTGTAGATGTTTGATATGGAAAATTAAGCAGCGGACTATTATATGGAAATTCAAATAATATAATACATGGAAAATCACAAACACACATGTTTTGATAGAATTTAATATATTAAAAAAAGCACATAAGCGACCGCAATGTAAATTGCTTAGTTTAGTGCAAGTGATACAGATTAATTTTAAAAAAATTAGTAAGCTTTTAATTAACATACGTAGAAAAATGTATTGTCATTCGAATTCTCTAAAAGTTTACCCAGCTAGTTTCGACAACAATCAGAACTCAATTATTCAATTTCAAGAAATTCTAATTGATGGAAATTTTAATTCGTATAATTCCGTAGATATGGCAAAAAAATATAAAACAAGCATCCGAAATTTGGTTCTATCATATAACCTCCCTTATTGTATGCAATTAAATTCATTATGAAAATTTTCAATATTTAATTTTAATAGTATTAATTAAAATAAGCATAAAATTTGTGTTATATTATATTGTCATATAGGGATGTATAACAGTTATAGTTGGCATATAACAGTCATACCATTATAATAGCAAAATTGGAATACATGTAATTGTTTCCGGAACAAAGTCAGGAATTATTACAATGAAAAAGTTTTTAGTTGTTTATGTATGAATTATAAATTTTAGCAAATATTTGATTTTACTGTAAAATCTATTTATATTTAAAGATTTTGTAGGAAAGTCTACCTTTTATTCTATTTCATTTTTTTCTAATCAAATTTAACTTTATTTAAAACTTAATGAAAAAATCCAATTAGTACAGTTAAATAAGTATGAAAAATACAAAATTAATTGAAGAAGTTAATTTATAAAACTGTTTCTCTTTAAGCATTTTCAACTTACAATACAATCTAACAAGTAACAAGAACGTATATACACATATAAGTTCATACTAAGAATCTTACTATTCTTATAAATTCTTACTTCAATTAATTGGAAATGCACCTTAGGATTTTTAATTCAATAATTGAAACAAAACAATCTTATGCTTTGGCTATTTTTTTACAAATTATATATATGTACATAAATAACTACATACTTTCACATAAATACGAAGAAAATATCTTCTTTGATCTAGAAAAAAATATTTAGCCTTATAATTCTAAAACTTAATCCTTATTTACTGAAAACTTAATATTATACGGTTAAGAAAAACGAAAATTTATTTAACCAAAGTAATATTACTACTCACTTATATAATATTATGTAAGTATATTTATTTCAAAGTATATGCAATTGTAAACGTGACCCATAATACTTTCAATATAATGCAGACATGATATCCTTTTTAAATTTCTATATAATATGAAATTCAATTAGAATAGAACAGTCAAAATAACAAATCTGTATAACAATAATAGCATAAAAGTCCATTTAATATTGTAAAAATGAAATTTTCTTAAAAATATAAGAATCCTTTTTTTTCTATATAATATTTTTAAAACAAAAAAAGGAAATCTGTTATTTTATTTTTCTATACCAAAAATTATTTTATATTATGTAGGAAAACGTACATTTTAATGTTTTTCAAAATACAATTGCAAGTATAAGGAGAGTACAAACAAGACACCAAAAATTATCCTTAATCTATATATACAGAAAATATTATTCTACTATTATTCTAAATCAAACACATACATACATATTCATTATATATTTATTTATATTATTAGTAAATAGTATTTTCTAGTTTGTAATAAAAAATACTAAAATAAAGGATATGAAAATAGATGCAGAGAAGCAAAATGAGAGTTTTCACGTTTCCTGTTTTCTTTTCACCAACTAAAATTGAATCTTATGCTTATAATTTTAAAGGAAATGCTGATATTGCACAAAAATTTCATTTTATTTTATTATTATATAAGGCCGTTGATTGGGGTGAATTAGAATTTGGAAAAAATATAAAGTAATTTTTCAATACAAATTTGCAAGTAATCATTAATAAGTATTTGAGAAACAGGGCAATACCCAATTAAATATAAAATTTGGCAGTCCATGCATTAAGGTGCGTTACTATTAATAGTACATATACAATAGTAATATACAAAACAGCTTTTGTATATTACGAGTACTGCTTATTCATATACGACAAAATCTAAAATTAAATTTATGACAAAGTCTAGCGGCCGTTTTCAAACTGAAATTATTGCAGATTTATGCAAAACTTAACAATTTAACGAAAATGTTCGTTAAAAATTAACTTTCGGCATTTTATTTTTAAAACATCTGACGATAGATTTGTTAAGAATAGAGTTTGACACAAATTTAAAAGAATAACGTAATACTCGTATATATCGTATTTGTATAATATTCTTTCCATGTTTATCTTATCCCCATTTCATTGCACTGTTCAATTCGTGTAGTAAGGATGTAAAAATAAATATTTGAAGACAAAAAAATAATAGAATCTACGAAAATATTTTTTTTTATTTCTTAATAGTTTTGCAGTTAACCTACATAATATGACTGTATATACAAGAAAATATGTTTGACTCTAAGATAGAAACAAAGAATGCGACTAATTTGACTGGAAATTTAAAATATTTTGCTTGGAAAATATTGTGTCTAAAATAAAAATATAATGATAAAAAATTAAAAAACATGTTTAACATAAAATTGAAATTTAAATTTAATTTATTTTTTATTATTTTATGTAGAACTCTGAATTCTAAGTTGAATGACTTGAAAAAAATATTAGTGTAATACAAGAAATATGAGGAGAATTTCAAAAGGATTGAATAAAATAAGAAAGTTGGCCACATACCCCATCTATAAGCTAGTTTGTATATGTTGCGTAGATGAGAATCAAAGGCCAATCAGTGACTTTTAGAAAATTCATCCATTACTATAGAAGTATTCTAAATTTATATGTACATTGTGTATTTAATGGATGGTCTCATAAGTGACATCACATAAATGATAACTGTCATATTTTCTCATTTGAAAGTCATTCGTTAATTTGAAGAAGGGTCGTGTTGTATATGATTACGTACTAATCAAAAATATCTAGTATGATTCTTAATATTTTCCCTTTAAGACACGAATTTTACTTAAGGCTATTTATTGTATCCTTACATCAGAGCTTACTGAACTTTCAAACAATTATTTGTAATTCTATAGAATTTAAGATTTAAGAAACTTAAACAATAAAACAAAATTTTTGCCAATTTTTATCCATTAATTTTTTTTGAAATTGTAAAAAGCGAAACGTTCTTCTTGGAAATCGAACAATTCAGAACCGGATCTAGATACAATATTCAAAAGTATTAAGTTGCTCGTTTTAGTCTTGTAAAATTCCTGAAGAAATTCGCAAGGCCATCACAGTGTTAATGATATGGTTAACTCTTTTTCCCCAAATTATTTTTGGATCATAATGCTGCCTTTAATTGCGGAATAATATTTATATGAATATAGTAGACGTGTACATGTATATGTACTTAATATATTATGTATTACAATTTCAAATTAAACTTAAAAAGTTGAACTCGAAATGCAATAAAATTTATTTTTTACAGTAATTTGTGCAAATATTAAAATGTTGTCGGTATTATTTATAAGTGTTATTAAGTGCCTTGTCTTGTAAAAGTAAATCCCAAAAGTTATTTTAACTATGTAACTGTTATATGAAAATATTACACTTCCGTCAATTTTATTTGAAAAAATCCTCTGAGATTTCATACGCACATATAGACACATACATACAAATATTTTCATTAGTAAGTAAAATGACTCATTCAACTAAAAAATTTTCTTCATTTATAATAAAAACTTTAAAAAATAAACTTAATCCTAAATAATTTAATAATTTTCAAAAAAATTTTAAATTAATTTCCTGTACAGCCACTAAACTTTTCATAATTGGTTCATTACGTATATAAAATATAACAGATAATAATTTTTATTTTAAACCCACCATTTAGATTGCTGCCTTTGCAAATATTGGTTTACATGCAAATAGTAATTTGAACTTTATTAGTATTGAGATTGTAATGCAATTTCCCAGAATGCGTAAGTGAATTAAATATTTTAATATTGTATTAAGTATAGTATAATTGAAAAATCATGTTTTTAAATTTCGACCTTGCGTTCCACTATGTCGACGTAATCTTTTATTGCTATTATTATTGTTTATGTTCAATATTTTCTAATTAGAATATTGAATTAATTTCCAATTATAGCACATAACACCGTCTTTATTTTTTATATGAGCTATAATAAAAAGTGTTAATTGATTAGAATAAAAATTTAAATTATTTTAAAAGTTAAAATTTTTTTCTTTGAAAACCAGTTTAATGATTTTTAATTGATCTTTTTTACAAAACCATGAGCATGTAATTAAAGATTTAAATTATTTAATTATAGCGTGATTGATCTTTAATGTTTAAAAAATTCTTTAGATTATTGTGGGAGATGTAGGTACTGTAAACATATGAATCACTCATTAAATCTTAATCAATGACTCATGCTTAATCTGATTAAGGTAGATTAAGCAATTTAATCTGAATTAAGAAATAAAAATTCAACTAAGAAGAAATATTTTAAGTGAAAAGTTGAAATAGGAAAAAAGTGAATTTTGGTTTTTATTTAAGTTGAAATATCATTCAATTCTAAATGCTTGTAAAATTAAAGACTTGAAAAATGAAGAATTCAAAACATTATACGCGAAAACTAAGATTTCATGAGATTAAACCATGTCACTGGATAAAGTTGTTAAGATATTTGCGAAACCTTTTCATCAATATATTTTGCATATATTTTGCATATTGAATTAAATTTTTTGAAAGCTCCTTTCATCAAGATCATTTTCAAAATTTGGGACATTGTAAATTAGATTTTTTAAAAAGCCTTACACTATTTTGCTTTTTTCAATATAGCAGTCACCTCCAACCGTAACATTTTCATCAGGCTCTCAAAGCATCTTCCGCACCGTCTCAGTTGCAGTAAGTGTTTCAGCAATTCGCCCTCAGTTGTTCAATTTTTTCAGTTCGCTGCTTATTTATACAACCGATTTGTAGAACTAGATCGGTGTACAGGAAACATGGTCATTTGCAAATATACAAATACGGACTACCAGAAATTTGTAACTATTAATTGAGAATTTTTTTTCTAAGTATGAATTTTAAAATTTTAAAAGTTTTTAATATTATTTTTATAAATGTAATTTTTATTTTTATAAATGTATATTTCAGACTTTAAGGTTGATTTTAGAGCGAATGCTAAGCTGCTATTTATTTTCTCTCAGTTAAACCACTCTATAGGATCCGTGATTAATAAATTGACGCAAACTATTCATTGCATATATTGATTTTTT
The DNA here is from genome assembly GCF_029603195.1 of Condylostylus longicornis. Taxonomy (NCBI): domain Eukaryota; kingdom Metazoa; phylum Arthropoda; class Insecta; order Diptera; family Dolichopodidae; genus Condylostylus; species Condylostylus longicornis. The sequence continues at coordinate 121,623 of NW_026578052.1, read as the reverse complement.
TTTTGTAAATAATTTTAATTCAAAGGGGATCGATAACAAAATTCAAACTTAAATTAACAATGTACTTCATTATAATTTTCTTTAAATAATTTCACTTTAAATTTGAATTAAAAAAATATTATGAACTATTTCCTGGAATTTTCTTTGTATAATATACTAAATTATTAAACATATTCCATTAACCACATATTTATGTAAATAGGTACTTGTAATTTACATTGTAATTTGCATATATACGATTAAAATGTGTGCTTTTTTGTGATTTAATTAAAATTATAAAATCAATTTTTAATAATTAAATTACGATAATGTACCCGCATATGAACTTATGTGTGTATGTAAGAATGAGTCCCTGGCTGCAAAAACCATTGCTTTAAATATAATAGCTTTCAGACTTTTTATTTTTTCTTGTAAATTTTATTCCAGAGAAATTAATCACTGCATTTTACCATACAAGCATTTTTAATATTTTTATGAATCATTCACCGATTTTATTCTATAATATAATTTTTATTGAAAATTATTTTTATACCATAAAATTTTTGTTTTTTCTTATTGTTATTATTTCGTATATAGCTAGTATATGTATTGAAAATTGACCTAAAAAGATATTACATTTTATCTTAAATACTCTTGAGATTTAATTTTACAAAATTTATTTTTGATTTTTTTTATTTTTATTTAAATGGAATAATGTGTGATTGAAATTTTGTATCGCGTTTATATCGGCTGAATCGCTAATTCATTTCTGGGTATTATGCGCACATATATAAAATTAAATATTAAAAGTATTTAAAATGCGCGAATAAATTGTTTTAAAAATAAATTTTATTTTTATTATAATAATATTATGTGGTATTCAATATTGTATAATTGAAATGAAAATATTGTAATTTAATTCACACCATGGAGAAATTGTAACACTTAATACATTTTAAAAAATATTAACTGATTTATTGGAAAATTGAATGAATTTGCGAATTTATCATGTCAAGTGTGTGTGTGTGTGTGTATTTAATATTGGCGATTTGCTTCTTTTGTGGTTTAAATTTTAAATTGTTTTTATATTTTGTTTTTGGGTATTCTCTTGAAGCTTATTTATGATGTTTCTGAGATGAGATGATTGCAGACTTCTTAAAATAATTTTTATAAAAATAGACTGGAAAATTATTAAATTAGTCTGACTAATTTCAAGATTTTTATGTTTTATAGCCTTAGATTTTTTATTAAAATTCATTAAATAAATTTATTGAATACATGGATGGGGAACATGGAATTTAACATATCACCTTGCATATGGAAAATTTCACGTAATCATTTGATTCCTTTTACATGCCGTTGTACTATATTATTTCCTTAGTAGGCTATTTATCTGTGTTTAAATAAAACATGTTGAAATTATATAAAATAGTGTCATCTAATTGCAAAACATTTTCCGTGTAATATCCATTTAAATTAGCCTATTGGACTGTTCCTCGTGTGACTTTGTTAATGCAAAGAATCTAGTGTAAAAATACTTTCCAGGTTTTTAAAGAGAAATTGTATTCGAAAATGGTATTTCAAGTAAATGAAACAATTTCTTATTGGTGTACTAATATGATGTGTAGAAAAAAAACTACCAAACTCAATTTACACAGTTACTACTTGTAACCACAGAAATATTTTTATTGATGGCATTATCACGATTTTTGCTTAATACTCGTAGTAGGAGCAACTTTAAGTAATTTAAAAAATTTTTACTAAAACTAAAATTACATTTAAAAAATTGCATTTTTTGCATTTTAATATTGCACACAATATTGTCAGTAGCTCAAAATCTTAAAAATTTAAAGTATATGTCAATCACTTAACATTATGAATCATTTTGCATGAAAGTAAAGGTAAAGGTGTGTTTATTACGTGTACGTGGTATACAATAGTCTTTTATAAAATAATGTCCCAAGTAAAAAAAAACATTTATCATAAATTTTCACTTCACTTTCGAATTAATTAACATTATAAAAGAAATAAAAGAAGAAACAAAAAATGTCTGCCACATACAATGCATTTATTCAGAAATACTACTTGCGAATTTGAATTCGTTCAGTATCATCTAATCGGAAAATCTAATTTTTTGTTATATATCCTGACCCCATGATCAGAGCCTCCTATAAATTGAACTGCAGTTCCCTTATTTTCGTTTCTATTACAAATCAATATTTCTGAAATTTATATAACAATTGGAGTTTATTTATGCATAAATTTGTATACAAACTTGAAAATTCTGTGAAAATAATCACATAATCACATACAGGCACATATAATTATGTAAATTAATACATTTAAAATAATTATTTCATTCATAAACTATAAATTATTTAACTTTATAGTTTTAGTCTACTTTAAATAAATTTTCATTTTATTATTACAATATTGAATTAAGTACGTATAGTCATACGATTCTTTGAAAAGATGTGGCGCTAACAATGATCTATTTTCTTAATACAACAATGTCTTGAATTAATTGATTATTCTATATATTGATTGTGTCTCCATTTCAAATAAACATAATTAATTTATTATTTAATTTTAGACGGTATATTAAGGAAATTACAATGAAATGAACAACAATATGTCAATGTACATAATATATTTAATATTTATATACTGAGCAAGTTAAACAATTTACAAAATTATATTCCTATCACATTTAGTCGTTAAAGTGAAATTAAATTAGACGTGATTAAATGTCAATCATTTTTTATTGAATTTTATCACCTTATTAGTTACTCGTTACTCGTTTTATTCACATGAAATACATATGTATGTACATGATATACATATAAACATAATATATGTACTTACGATAAAAAATAAATTACAAAAAAAAAATAAAATAAAGAAAATAAATTTTTTCTCTCTTCTTTTTTTCCAATTACAGAAGCAACAAATTGCAGTCAAGTTAATTGTCCACCACTATCAGAAATCACATGTCCTGATGACAGTTTTGTACGGGAAACAAATGAAGAAACAAATGTTATTGCATCACCTGATGATTATAAAATTGTTAAAGAAGTTTTTATACAATGTTGTGTTACACAAAAATGCGCCTGTCGCACCTGTCACATACCATCATGTGATAATTCATCTTTAATTATAATGGAATTACAACCAGAAACCGAAATACCAGGAAAATGTTGTGGAAAATATGATTGTCAAATTGAACCGAATTGTTCTGAAATAAATAATACAGAAAATTATTGGTTAACAGATTGTAAACGTTGTAAATGTAATAATGGTAAAAAAGAATGTATTGCTGTATGTGATGAATCAATTAATCAAATAATACCTCGTATACCAAATCTTAATGATACTGATATTGATAATGATGATAATAATAGTAATTTAGGTGCATGTTATTCAAAAAAATTAAATCAATTCTTTATGAATGGTGAAAAATGGAAAGAAGATAATGATTGTACACAATGTGAATGTTTTGGTGAACATGCTAAATGTGAAGAAATTTGTAATATAATACCACCACAACCATCATTATTACCTGTTAACGGAATTATGAATAATGAAATTTCAACAATACCAACATGTATATCAAGTCAATTAAATAAAATCTTTAGTAATGGTGCTAAATGGGAAGAAGATAATTGTACACGTTGTGAATGTGTTAGTGGTGTAAAAATATGTCATGATTCTTGCCAAAATCCATTATTAGAAAGATTCGGTCCGATTAATTGCATTTCAACATATTTACAACGTTCATTCGGTAATGATGAAACATGGCATGAAGATGACGGTTGCTCATTTTGTAAATGTGAAAATGGTGAAAAACATTGTCAAACAAGTTGGTGTAAAGCACCAAATTGTAAAAATCAAGTTAAAATACCTGGTGAATGTTGTTCACGTTGTCTTGAAGATGAAAATATTAATATAACATCAATACCATCAATAACAACCGAATCAGAAGAAACTGAAAGTCCAGCTGAAATAAATATTGTAACACCAATCATTTTAATACCAAATAATAATTCAACAACAACAACAATATCATCCGGAATAGTTGAAGAAGAAACTGATGAAAAAATTCCAAATATAATTTATACAACAACAACAACATATCAAATAAGTGAAACAACAACACAACCACCACAACAAGTATTACCATCATCATGTACAAATAATAATGAAATGCATAACAGTGAACATGATAATGAAGTTGATGTTACATATTATTATTGGATAATAACTGTTTTATCAGTAATTTTGATAGTATTTATTGTGCTTTATTTATATGAAGTAAGAAGAAGATCAGTGAATTCAAGATCATATGATCCTGTTTCACATACTGATGATAATTTTAATAGAATTTTAGCAATTAAACCAATTACAACATATACATATGCATATGAAAATGAAAAAGAGAAAATAAATCAAAATGGTGGAATTAAAGAAAATGAAAAATAGTCAAAAATGAATTTTTAATTTTAGAAGAAAAATTAAAAGAAAAATTTAAACATAATTTCGAACTGATTTTTTTTTTTTATATATATATTAAATTCGAAAAGAAATTTATTTTAAATTATATATGTAAATTTTTCGATTTAAGAATTTAAATTCAAAGTTACTGATTATAATATAAATTAAGCGCTTCTTATATAATTAAAATTTCTCCAATATTATAAAACAAGAAAAGAAAACATGTATTTTTTAGCACGTTTACAAAAAAGAAATTGGAACAATGCTCATTAAAAGCATGTCTGGATCTAATTTTTAATATAAATATAATTAAATGACCATCAAAAAAGTGCATGTAGCTATAAAATGTACAGAAGATTTTAAATTTCCACATTCAATATAAAAGCTATATAAATATTTATATTTAATAAAATAATAAAATTTGAAAACTTAATTTTGAATACAAACACATTTCCTAAAAATTTCATGTAAGAACAAGTTTTGCTTGTTAAGAACAAAATCAAATTAAGAAAACTCGTTTAAGAATTCGAACTTAGACAAACTCATTTGGACGCAATAACTATTTGGGCCTCTTAACCATACAATATTTTATTAAAATTTTCATAATGAACTCTTAAACTGTTTCGATTCTAAGCTTCGTATTTCACCCTGTACAAGCTTGCACTTTTTATATTTATATAAAATTAAATAAAATTTATATGGGCATTTATTGAAAAAGTCCAGTGAAAATATTTAAGTATTGTTAGCATAAGTTTTCCATATATAAATAACACACTATTATTTTTTAATATTATTAAAAATAAAAATTTAAATGAAAACATGAAAAATAAAAAAATTCTTTTATTCTAAAATTAATTAATCATAAATATTAGTAAGGATAAAATTTAAAAAAGTTTATAAAAAAAAAATAATAAGCAGAAAAAAAAAAATTAATTTTTTTTTAAATATTTAATTTTTAATGTGAATATTAATTATAGAGTTACCAATATATCGTATTTATTGAAATAAATTTAAAATATAATATTAATTATAATTAATAATAATATTTAAGTAAATTTAATAGCTGAACTATACGGCATATATACGCACGTACATACACAAGTTTTATGTATGTGAAGACGGACTTTATAATTATTTAAAAAATTTTAATTTTTTTATTCATTTTTGACTATTTTTTTTTCCCAGTCATTTCTTTTGATTGAAAATTATTTTTAAGTTTTCATTACATTGCTTTATAAAATCATGTATATGTATGTATATACTTATATATTATGTGTATACTTATATATTATTTTAAAATTTTTATACATAATATTTACATAGAGCATGCGGTAGACTCCTAATTAGATGAACGAATTAAAATTTCAAAAAAAATAGACAGGTTTCACTATGATGGCTTGAATCATATAGACAACAGTAGAAATTACTGTATACTAAATGTAGTTGTTGAAGTATGTAGTACAGAAATGAATGTATATACTCCTAATATACACCTACGTATGTATTCAATAATATCTCTGGTAAAAATCTCAATATTCTTTCATATTTCACAAATTTCAAGTTTTCTTACTTTCTTAGTTTACATTATCAGAAATTGTTCGTGAATTTAGTTTGATTTGATCAAATTTCGACATTTAAAGCTCCACAAAAATGCTGTTTATTGGATAATATAAATTGGCCTCCAATTTATGTATTTTCGGTGTTTGAAATCTTGTTAGAATAACAATGTTGAGCTACTCGTTATAAATTTTGTTCTAAATAATTGATATTTCAATTAACTTTTTGATAAATTTGACATTTATTTAAATTTCAAGCATGTTCACATAATTCTGAGTCTACTGTAATTGAAATTATTATGCATACATATGTACATTGTATAATACAGATGCACACATATAATATTTTGATTTATTTTAATTTAATTACCATTTTCTACTGTATTTTTATTTTAATTCTTGAACTTTTGATTTGGATAAATTTTATTTTCTCTTTATATATATAAAACTACATAATATTTATATGTAAATTATGTAATTATGTATATATGCTATACAAATGCAAATTATATTGTAATTAACATAATTCATTTTAATGAGGCTTATTTGCTCTGATTTTTAAAATTTTTATATTTCAATATCTTTTGTTAATGACATATGAAATAAAATGTAGAGCTATTTTAATCGAGGAAGAAAAAATTAATTCATATTCATGTATATGTATGTTAATAATGTGATTAATGGTAAAGAAGAATTGCATAAGAAGAGAAAATATTTTTAAATAAATATAACAAAAATTATATTTTTATTCAATATAATTGTTTGCAAATGGCTGTACAAGTATGCATATAATATAAGGGATTTGTAACATTTTAATATCACTTGTAGCATCCATCAATATTGAGTATGAAGATGATAGGTTCACATTATGTGTATGACTTGTTGATTTCGAACATTAATACATGGTATATTTTCAGTAAATTCCCTTAACAATATGCAATTTTAAATGAAATTCCTAATTAACAAGTAAAATGAAATTTCATATGGTCTTTAACATTTGTGTTGAAAAAATTCCTACTCTGTTTGTATTTTTACCATTGAAATATAAAGAAAATTAAAATAATTTTCCTTAAATTCCTCCTTTTCTGGTTTTTAATTTAATTTTAAAATTTTATTTTAGTTTAGCAAACAAAAAAAAAAACAATTTTTTTTTATATATCTCATTATATATGCCATTATTATTTAGTAAAAAATTTAAAATAAAAATAATTAAAGGTCTCCGAAATTTTTATTATAAAATATTTTGTATTCACATCTACATGTACTATATTATATAAAATAAGTAAAAAATTAAAATATTATGAATTAGTACTTATTTTTAAATAAAAAAAATTATATTTAATCGATAAATTAATTAAAATTATAGACTAATATAAAAAAATATTTTATTCTATTTAAATACCATACATAATAATTAATTATGAAAAACAAATTTTGTTTTCAATCGCAAATTAATTTTAAGTATTTGTAAATTTTGTTAAATAGCAAAACGATGAATTTTATAATGGCGAACATGATTTTATTCCTTACAATTTACAATAGACATTTAAAATTTAAGAATTTTATAAAACTGCTACATACTAAAAATAATTTATAAAGTGTGCTATAGGCATTTTAAATATTTTCAAATTTATTATAGAATTAAATGGTTTTTTTGTTATTTTTTTAAATACCTAATCATGGGTGCAATTAAATTGTAAAAATTCAAATTGGAGAATACAAAAATGCTGAAGAGAGTATAATATTTTAATGCATTTATTTCAAGAGCGTGCTAAATTATTAATAACATCAAATTATTTAAGTAATTTACAATATTTTTTTTTTATTATATTTTATTGAACTTACAAAAATCAATTATTTTGTTTGAAACAACTTATATATTATTTTTACGCCATCTTCAGGAATTTATCTAAATTTATTTTTGGACTTCTTATTTCGGTACATACATGCAATTTTTAATTTTGCAATTACTGCACTAATTGTGAATTCATTATGCAAATTTTTTTCCCTTTTTCACACCTAGGCTATTGTATGGCATTATAATAGAATCACACTTCAGTTTCGTTAGTGGGTAACTAGATGGTAACTAGCCTACCGTAGTTTAGTCATAATATTAATGGATTGTTATTAATATTAACCTCACAACATGTTGTATTGTGGCATTGAATTATCTACTCTTTTATTATGTTCAATAATTAAAAATTCACAATTTCATTTAAGATTTGTTTACAAATTTTCGATTGCAATTAAAATTTCTTTTTATTAAAATTTTTTAATATTGATTTTCATTTTTATAAACATAAAATCACTCGACAAGTACATATTAAATTCCCACCATGATTTCTCATTCTAATTATGTAATGAACTTTTTTTTATATTCACAATATTTTGTTTTTTAATTAATTGTGGCTACACAAATAAATAATTTTTTTTTATATATTTAAATCCTCTATATTGATTTAATTGTTCGCCAATATTTAAAAGCAAAAATTGAATTAAAAAAAAATCAACTATTTTATGCGATTATTAATTATTATTATTAATAAAATAATGTAAATTATTATATGATAAATTAAAAAACAAAAATAAAATTTTAAATATTACAAATACAAAAAGAAAAACAAGAAAAAAAATAAATTTTTTTTTAATAATAAATTTATACAATTAATCATTAAAATATTTCAATTACGCATTCATAATTAAAAAAAAAAAAAAGAAAAAAATGAAAAATAAAAATGAAAAAAAAATTATGATAATTTTGTTTGTATTTTTTGTGATATTTGCTTGTAAGTGTTTTTTAGGTTTTTAGTTAATAAAACAAAACAAAAAAAATAAAGCAAAAAAAAAAGAATTGATTAATTAGAAAATAAAAAAAAACGAGTAATTAAAAATAGAAAATAGAAAAATTAAATAAAAATTTTCATTATAATTTTTCATAAATTAATTGTAAATGAGAAATATATTTACAAATAAATAAATAAAAAGAAAAAAAAATTATATAATTATGATATTTTGTAAATACATTCACGTAAGCATATGTTAAATAAAAAATTTTCGATTGTAAAAGACGATCCCAAATGCAAATCACAATTTGAACTTTAATTAAATTTTCCAATTTAATAATATTAAGGAAATATGAAGCATAATATTAATTTGTTAATGAAATGAAATCCGGAGTCCATAATATAAAAATGACTTCGGGGTCTTCTACATTTAAAAATATGCAAAAGGTTAATTTCTATATGCAATAAATGAATAAATTTAAATATAAAAATTTTCACAATTCTGAATGTTACTAAACAAAATATTTTGTTCTGAATTCAAAAACACATAATATGTATATAGATTCGACTACATGCAACTATAACAAATAATTACGAATGATTTAATTTTAATATAAACTTATAAATCTTAATAAATCATTTAAAAAAAATTTGCTATTGTTTTCGTAGCGAACTCTTATAACATTTTTTCGATTTTATCACCAGTGATTTCTTGGGCTACCAAATAAATTTCTCGATCGCAATTATGTTTTGATTTTCCGTAACAAATTATATTGTTTAATTTATTAAGACAAAAAGCACTATAAAATTCTATTAGAATGTACAAAAAAATATAATTAACCTGCACATTCTCGATAAAATATAAGGAAAAGTAAAGAATTCTTCTCAAATTTCTCTTAAGAAAATTAATATTAATTTGAAATTTGAATTTAAACACAATGCAATGAATTCGCATATGGGACTCGTCATTCATATTAAAAACAAATAATGAAAATAAAATAAAATAAATCAATTAAATAATTGCAGGAATTTTTTAATAGAATAAAATTTTTATTTTGTTTTTTTTTATTTAAAATGAAGCATTTTTTTTTTCTAAAGAAAACTAAAATTTATTTATTACAAAAAAAAAAACAAAAAGATAAATAAATAATTGCATATGTTTTACAAAATATACGATTTATTTAAATATTAATAAATAAATAAAATATAGATTAAAAAAAACAATTATACGATTAAATTTTAGGAATTTATAAATTATAAATTGCAAAAGTGAATTAAAATTATAAAAAAAAAAGTATAATAATAACGATAACTATAAATTTAATAAAACAATAAATTAATGTAAATATATTCCAAAAAAAAAAAAAATAATATTCCGTTTGGTTTTTTCTTTTATTTTTGATCCCTTCATTCCTGGTAGCCAACTATGTAAAATGCGAAAGTCGCAAATTTTTTGCGTAAGTTGATTTGCGATACACAAGTGGTTTATTTGGCGTAATTACCCTGAGATTAAGAGATACCCTGATTATAAGTAATTTTTCACGATAAATTTAGATAAAATTCACTGATTCACAAAAAAAAAAAATGTTCAAGAATTCAGAATTTTTCCTTATCTTATAAAACTTATTGTCCTTAAATTACTCTTAACAATTTTTTAACATTGTTTCAAAATTCTGATTTTATTTTATTACGTACTCATTCTTTCTGTCCAAACAACCAAAACAACGTGCAACATGTATAAATTAAAAAATCAGTAGACAGTCAAAACTTACTTAGGCAAAAAATAAGAAAAAAACTAAAATAAAATTAAATGATAATTGAACTTTAACTATAACCTTGGTCAATGAATATAAAGGCAATATTTTCGTGACTGATCAGGGCCATTAATTATATTATTTATTCTTAAGTCTGGTTAACATAAATCTTTTATCCCCGAAAAAAAAAAATAACAAAAAAGAAACAATAATAAATCGTGAAAACAATTTATTATCAATTTACGAACATTTTACGATAGTTAAATACAAGTTGTGATGGTTTTGAAGAAAACTTAAAAAGAATAATTAAATAAAAATTTACCATACTTTAGGATAACCTGACATTGTATATATGTATGTACTTTCAATGGTTTGAATTATAGGTTGGTCAACATCAATGTAACTTCTGGACAAAGTAAAATGGTGTAAGTAAGATCGTATGTTTCGGATATAAGCTTCAATCAGTAACTTCATCAACTATGTATTATTAATTACCGCTAATCAACTATACATACACATCATAGCCCTCTTTAATTATAAAGTAACTGAACAGGTAATGAATATAATTATGAAGTATTTATTGGTGTTTAGAGCTTCGAAATCTTATAATTACTAAATTATTATATTGATTTATTAATATAAAACGGAAAGTAAAGTTTAGAATATACCATATATTCTTGGCAAACTCAAAAATTATTGTGGAAAAACTTCATTCACAATAATCGATAATTATAAGTTTCTTAAAGATTATTAACGTATTATTTACAAAATAACAAGAAAAAAATTAAAATCTTCTTAAATAGTCTGTAATTTGTATAAGACATTAATTGATTAAGAAAATTATAGAACATTTTATTCTATATACTCATAAATTATAAAAGCATTCAATTTATAAAATTTAAAATAAATAATAATTTACAAAGGACTGCGAACGACTAAACAATATATTGGATGCCAATGAATTAAAGGAAATATGAGAAGAAGCAGAGGACTAACTTTAGAAAATGATGTGTCATAATCTCTTATATTGAATATCTGCAACAATAACATAATATTTTAAAATGTTTCAATTGAAAAGCAGTTTGTTGAAGATTACATCTCCCACTATATTAGAACTTTGGAGCATGCTGCACATCGAATACAAAATTTTAAAATAATTAAGCAAACTTATCTACATACACACCATTGTTCATGCTGTGAATTTTGTAAAATCCATTATTTTAGTATTTCGATAATTCGGCACATATCCTCTCTTGGATGATTCTAATCACTATATCGCTATAAGCTCCAGATAAAATTATTTTCGACCAGTCCCAAATTATGACAAATAATATTAAATAATATTATATTAATAATATTTTTTGCTTTACACAAATCATATCCACAATTTTACATCCACATAGCGGGAGCTCTGCGATTTGATTTTAATCAACTAGACTGAATTAGAAAATATCAGCTTTGCACCTTATCTATCCCATTGAGCTGGGACTAAAGGTGAGGCGGTTTATTATTCTCAAACCTGAACGACAAATTTATTTCAAATTATTTCTAAAAATAATTGACAATTTTTCATGTAACATTTAAGTTCTAATTTTTCAAATAATTTATGATTTACCTAGTTTTATATTTTGCAGGTATAAGTATTTTAATAAATTCATGGGTGTGAATTTTAGTTCAATTAACATGATTTATGCTTGCATTCTATTACACATAGTAAACGTTTAAATTGTGTTATTAAATAATTTTTATTTGGAATTTGAATTGATACTCAAAGAATATTAAATTTAATTTTTCTCTTAAAACTTGGAAAATATTTGTAATCACGATTACAAATTATACATATATTACCAAATTACAATTTTTTTTGAGTAAGAAAAATGAAAAATTAGAAAAAATAAAAATTTATATTGAAAAGAGTTGTCGTTTTCATGGAAAAATTTGAAATTAAAAGGTAGACTGTTAAGTTCAACGGCGATATTGAAATTAAATCTCAAAACGATAGCAATAAGATTTTGACGTTAAACAATGTTGATGACCGTACCTAAATAATATTTGTCAAATGGAATAATTACTTAGTGACTAATGGCACAACCACAACATTTTTAATACATTCATTTATACAGAGTTGTTCAGTTCTGGTGATAAAGCTCTCGGGGATTGATTTCTTGGAGCTTTTTAGGAAAAAAGTCATATGAATGGGAGGAAGAGGGTGGCTCATACTTGTATTAATAAGAAAATCAGATGTTTCTGTTAAAGAAAATTAGATTCTGTCTTTCAAATATCCGTAACCGTTTCGAAGCTTTTGAAGCTAGAGCATTGCATTGTGCACAACATTTTTTCAAAAAAATTCGCTATTTTTATCTTTTTTCGAAGCGCATAATCATCTTCTATAATTTTGCCATACATAATTTTCGTATCAGACTTGTCTTTTTTTAGGTAAAGGGTGAAGCCCCAAATTATAAAAATTTTTTACAGAATAGATGGAAAATCCCATCAACAAGAAAGGGAGAGATGGATTCTACTGCCAATTTATTTAACTAGTAAATCTAATACCTTTCGCCAATCGAAAATACGATTGTCATCTACCAGAAAAAATTTCATAACCGCATGTACACAAAAATTTGTTTGAGATGGTATTGACCTACTCGTGTTTAGTTCTGCACATTCATAAGTAATTGGCACACCTAAATGGAATTTACATAATTGACCTCGCTATATGGGCCCTTTCTAAAAAATTTCTTTAAACTGGATTTTGACAACAACCAATGAACTAAACTTGCAAATGAAATTGAATTTTGTGACGAATGCCAATATTTACGTTAAAAAGACACCTTTTTTGAAGCTGATGTGCGGTAAAACAAATTAAAATTAAAAAAGTATGTTTGATTAAAAATTTTATATTAGAAAAAGTTTCGATTTAACAACTCATCCTAACCACAATTTATCAACACAATATTAATAACACTTATTGAAAGTTATCACTGCAATGTTACTTTGTTCCTAAAATTTTATGATTTTGAACTTTAAATGAACACTTGTATTAAAATGAACTGTTTTATAAGAGAGTTCATAAAAATTCTAATAAAAAAATAGAATAAAATTATTTTTCAACAAAATCCTCAAGTTATAAATTCTTTTGAAAACTATCCTTACATCGGGAGTCTGTAAAGTCTCGATTTGTGAATTATTTACAAGATTTGTTTTTTTATTTTTCTTCTTGATGGTTTTTAATATCTTCATAGTAAATTTGCAATGATAACTAAAACAACAAAAAAATTGGAAAAATACGGTTTTATATCGTTAAAACTGGCGGTTCTAAGGATTGGAGTTATAATTCACAAAAATTAAAATAATTTCGTTTGTGCCGCCTTAAATAGTGTATTAACCGCATATTTGTCTTGTTTTTCGTACAATGCCAGAGCAATGTGGGCTTGTAGTGATGAGAAGAAGGCGAAGGCGTTGTATTGATACATAATAGATCTGATCCCTGCCTATACTGATGGCGGTACTGACAGGGTATTGGTTCTTGGGAAAAATCGCTACGACAGGGCATTGCTTGGAGTCGCTACGACGGACGTCTCTGGCCAGGTTTAGCAGGGGTGAACAGGTGGAACCTCCTCCTCCCAGACTACTACCACTACTTTTATTGCTACTGCATATTGGAATTGCCATTTCGAACAATATAGGAAAGGATGGTAAACTGCTATACGTAAAATTAAAAAATTTACTTCAGGCGGTGAAAGCTTTTGAGATCACGAAATAAATAAATCTCACCTCGATTTAAATATTATCAAAGCAGTTGTACGTATTGCAAATTATAATAGAACAAACAATTTAATAACACTTCATTGTTTTCAAAATGAGAACAAACAAGTAAAAAGACAAAACATCATCAAGAGACCACAAAAACGAAAATATAAAATCTAAGGTTATGTTAGTTATATAAAGTGCAACTTATGACTTTCACGAAAATGTGGTTTTACAAACAAGTAAAAAGAAAAGAAAAAATGAAGGAAACAAAAAACAAAATTGATTCCAAAATTAATATTGATCAAATGGGGGTTTCAAATTGCATTTAGCTTGCAGCTTTAGCTGTTCAAAAATAATATTGGATTTAAATATAAATTTAAGATTTCGGGTGGTTATCTTTCAACAATTGCATTTTATATTGTTGGATGTGTTAGTATACGGAGCTACAGAGTGTATTACCGGATTTGTTCAAATGTGGGTAAGTAATATTTTATAATTTCATAGTGAGCATAGGTATGTTTGCATTAGTACACGATGTTCTAAAGAGATCGTCTATTATTCGCAAGAAATTTTATCTGTTTCGCGCACTCGGGTGAAATTAATTGATTACTATGATAATGATTTGGACAATTAAATTCAGTCTGTGTTTGAATATAAGACCCGAGCAGAATCAAATGATTTACCGAAGAACAGGTTTAATAACAGCTTTTCCACTGATCAGAATCATATTCAAAATTGAAGTCTTGTAAATCTTGCATTTTGTATTATTAAAACAACTCTTTTCTTAATATTCTCCGTTAAACACCAAGCTCAATTATGAGCTACAAAGCCAGATAGTTCTTTCATCTGCAGTTCTAACGACAAAATTTCAATAAATCTATGCGAAACAGTAAATTTCTTTGCAATAATTGCAAGTGCAGCACAATAAAATGTGTGGGTTTCACTCTGTATACTTTATAGTGTCAGTATTTTTTTCTCTTTTGGTTATTGAAGAAACCAACAAACGACCTCGGGACTTTCATAAAATTTATCTTACCGACTTCTTTTCTGGTTTGTTTTTTCTTTTCTTTTTTCATTTTAAATTTGATATTTATTTGAAGAAAATCATTTTACTTATATTTTTAATAAAAATTTTCACTCAGCAGATTCAAAAAAAAAATGAACTTGAATACGAGTAACAAATACTCTGCGGTGCTAGTGTCGAAATTTTTATTATTTCAAGTACTTGTGTACTTGTTTTTATTTACTGTAACTGTAAATGTGAATGTGAAAAATAAAAATTTGCAAGTGTGAAATAAATTAATTTTTTTTTATTTTTCATAAACTTTGAACAAATTCCAATACTACCTGGTATAGACATCGGAACATCTTCTTAGCGAATATGCAGAGGGAGCTGAAAATTTTGGAAAATATTTAAAAAATTTCATAAATTTTGTGTTGCAAGAGAGTGTATGAATCCGTTTAGTAATCTTAACTTTATATTTTTATAAGAAAGTAGATTTCGTTTCTGATAACATATAGGGTCTGATCGTCTATCTCGCTATTTTACTCAAAAAGTGAGAAGAAAGTGAGTAACTATCACAAAAATGTATAAAGTAATTATCGAGTGAGAAGATTTATTTAGTATACAGAAAATTTATTCACTTTGTTTTTGAAAGTTCGACGTTCAGTCGATAATTTGAGAAAAAAAATGTAAAAATCCAATTGAATAATCTTGTTGCAAAAGTGACACATCCATTAGAAAGTACTGAGAATTGTGATTTGAAAGTGAGTAAAAAGTGAGTAAAAAAGCGAGATACACGAACATACTGATAAAATCTACCTCACACGTTATGACTTCAAGAAACAACTTAGGCGAATAAGTTTCTATAGTTTGTTGTGGCAGTCTTGTTATGTTTATGTAATTAAGACCATATATTACACAGAAAATTAAATATTATTCGAAAATATCAGAGCAAAGTAAATCCAATATTGTATATAGTTTAATATCCATTAGGTTTTGGATTTTTACCACCCTGTCGTCAGAAGTAAGCATAGCTGTTTAGATTCGCATCGACATGATTTGCAAGAAAAGGATTGCTATACAGTAAGTATTAAGTTGGTGTCTAATTATAGATGGAAAAGTTATTTTATTTACATTTATAATCCGTAACCAGTTCAATATACAATCATAGAAGATATGTTAGAAGTATTGCTGGTTTTTTTACTACTTCCATTAAATTTTTAATAATATTAATAATAATTATTTACTTACAACTGGCATATACGAGTAATTATTCCGAATATTTCTAATTTACTTTACAAATCATGAATAATCCAAGTAAATAATATACAATATAAAATGGAATAATAAGGAATTATTATTTAAAATAAAATTCAATTTAATATTGTAATTGCATGTTTCCTGTAATTATTATTATTCTGATGAATAAGACACATTGAATAGGAGTGAATCGCCTAGTGCATTAAATGTGTCTATTACAATTTTTTATATGAATTTTATTGTTGGTAAGTATACCAGTGTTTTTCATCTATATTTATGTAGGTATCTACATACAATGTGTGTGTTCCTTTTTATACTATGCAATAATAATACAAATAACATGAAAATTTCCTATACACACACCAATAATTATTTATGTTTAGCCTTAAGCAATTAATTGATCCCTACATTTTATATTCTTATATATGCATATTAATTTCTATATGTCCTATACGTACTTATTATACTTGTATATGTGTATTATAAATATTTTATTTTCATTGACATATACCTATTAAATTACTGGCTAAGGGCAGTTAAATAACTAAAATAAGAGTAATTCTTTATACTAAGTATAAAATAAATAAATAAATTCAAGTGAAACGCTTAATATAATTACATGTTTTCAAAGACATATAGAGACGAAATATCAGAGCATCTGGAAAAATGTTTAAGAATAATGCAATTTAAAATGATGTTATACATATACATGTAATAAATATGTAGGGTTTCTTTATATTTACATAGCTGTAATGATGAACTTAGGTATGTAATTATTATAAAACATAAAAAAGGAAGTCAACATCTTTGCTCAATTAAACGGAAATATAATTACATATATGCTGGTTATTATTCTCAAATTTAATGCATGGTAATTTTAAACAAGTAAAAACGTTTCAGTCGGTATAAACCGATTGAATTATACCCTGCACCTGTCGTTATTGAGTAGCAATTACTCGAACCTGTGAGATCATTCTATAGAAACTTCACGGACATGTCTGACCTAAAATTGGACATCCGACTGCCAAGTTTCATCAATCTGACCTTATAATTTTTCAAAATATTTAAAATTAGCTTTTGGAGTTGTATGGTAAGTACCTAAACCTGTCAAGCAATTCCATCAAAACTTCACAAATATATCTGATCTATAATCGGACATACAACTGCCAAGTTTCATGAATCTGACTTTATTATTTTTCCAAATATTAAGAATAAGCTTTTAGACTTGTATGGGATCTACTCGAACCTGTTAAGCAATTCCACCACAACTTCAGAAATATGTCTGACCCATAATTGGACACATGACTGCCAAGTTTCATGAATCTGACTTTATTATTTTTCCAAATATTAAGAATAAGCTTTTAGACTTGTATGGGAGCTACTCGAACCTGTCAAGCAATCGCACCAAAACTTTAGAAATATGTCTGACCCATAATTGGACACACGACTGCCAAGTCTCATGAATTTGACTTTATTATTTTTCCAAATATTTAAAATAAGCTTTTGGGGTTGTATGGCAAGTACCCGAACCTGTGAAGCAATTAAACTAAAACTTCACAAATATATCTGATCTATAATCGGACACACAACTGCCAAGTTTCATGAATCTGACTTTATTCTTTTTCCAAATATTTAAAATTAGCTTATGGAGTTGTGTGGCAGGTACCCGAACCTGTCAAGCAATTCCTCCAAAACTTCGGAAATATGTCTGACCCATAATTGGACACATGACTGCCAAGTTTCATGAATCTGACTTTATTATTTTTCCAAATATTAAGAATAAGCTTTTAGACTTGTATGGGAGCTACTCGAACCTGTCAAGCAATCGCACCAAAACTTTAGAAATATGTCTGACCCATAATTGGACACACGACTGCCAAGTCTCATGAATTTGACTTTATTATTTTTCCAAATATTTAAAATAAGCTTTTTGGGTTGTATGGCAAGTACCCGAACCTGTCAAGCAATTCCACTAAAACTTCACAAATATATCTGATCTATAATCGGACACACAACTGCCAAGTTTCATGAATCTGACTTTATTCTTTTTCCAAATATTTAAAATTAGCTTATGGAGTTGTATAACAGGTACCCGAACCTGTCAAGCAATTCCTCCAAAACTTCGGAAATATATTTGACCTATAATTGGACACATGACTGCCAAGTTTCATGAATCTGACTTTATTATTTTGCCGAATATAAAAAATTTGCTGTTGGAGTTGTATGGCAGCCACCCGAACCGGTGCAGCTATCCCATTATAATTTTTAGAGCATGTGTAGAATATAATTGGACACATGTATACAAAATTTTATATTTATAGCTTTATTAGTTTTTGAAATATTTAAAATAAACTCTTGGAGTTGTATGGCAGCTACCCGAACCCGTTGTCCGACTTAGTCCAATAACAATAGGGTTCGTCCTTGGCACAAAAGAAAAAACTTGTGAAAGTTTGGTGTCGATTGCATTATTGGTTTTTGAGTTATCGTGCGATCGGACGGACGGACGGACGGACGGACGGACGGACGGACGGACATGTCTAAATCGACGCAGAATTTTACGCTGAGCAAGAATATATATATATGTCCATACCGCAGATGACTCCTTCAAGTAGTTACAAACTCCATACCAAAGTTAATATACCCTTCACGAAGTGCAGGGTATAAAAATGCTTCAATTCAGAACTTTCAATTAAACTTACATGCATATATTTTAATCTTTACATTCTAATAATTACATATCTAGGTATGTATATCATCCAACTATTTGTAATAATTATTAAGTATGAATGAAATTGTAAATGAAATTCTCGAAATTATAATCCATAAAGAAAATTTTGAACCAATACAAATATTTATAAATCTTATTTTTGTTCATCATTTCAAGTTTAATTACAATTTCCATTTTCAATATTTATAAAGCAGGTGAGGGAAGTATACAAAATTATTGGTTGATTCAGCTCTTATTTTTTGCTTTGTCAGTACTTTACAATTCCTTGGTTTCAAGGTTAAAGTAACTGTCATGTATTCAGATGCCTTGGTGGTTGTTTTTAGTGATATCGAAAATAGGTTTAAGTCCACAATTAATCGAAATTCGGATAAAATTAAAAATTGAATGAAAATATTATACAATGCGCTTCAAACGGTAATGCTGCAAAAGCAAGAAGAGTACCGGGTATTTTCAGAAAAATTGGGCGTGCTGTACCATCATCTTACAAATCAACGGTATATTATACCCTCTTTAGCAGTGTAGTTACGCTAGGGTATTGCAGTTTGGGGTAATACCTTCGAGAAGAATTTACAGGATCACAAGGACATGCTGGAAGCAGTAAACACCTACAACATCACAAATGAAACCATAAAATCAGACTTGGAAACTGAAAAAAAAATTGGATTTATTTTGGATTTCCTGACCACGTTCTTTTCAATTGAACTATTCCGATCAATGCGTTTTTCATTGTACCACAAGCAACAGAAAGCAAACATTTAACATAAAATTGTAATCTATTCTCTTTATCTTCCATTTCCACTCCATTATGTTGGTCTCATATAAAATAAATAATATGACGAAGTGCTAAAAATTGTTAATCATTAACATTAAGGAAATATTATTTTCCCAAATCTGCTTTTAACTTTGTTTTGTATTGTGATTTTCGGCTCTTGTTATAGTATGGGAGGCAAACTTACATATAACCTATATGTACGGTTATTTCCCATAATGTTTCGCACATTAGAATTTAAAATAAAATTTTCTTATGATTTAAACCGACTTGAAGAAAGCTAAAAGTTCACGTAATGTGAACACCTTTTTGAATTGATTGAAAATTCATCAGTTTTTTGAGTTCCCAAGAGCTGTTTACATTTTATTTCTAATCGATACTTTTCTTCAAAACTTCATAATTAATGTTTGTATGCATATGTGCTGAAAATGCAAAAAAAAAATATGAAATATGACATAAAATAATTTTAACAATTTCAAATGTGTGAGAAAAAAATTTCTTTTGTTGTTTCCTATAGAATTGCTGGATCATAAGGTCAAGTTCAACATAGCACAATATTAGAAATCATAAAAACAATTGTTTTTTTTAATAACAACACTTTAACATTGTATCAAAACATACGGAGGATTTATAATTGCAAATTTATTTCAAGGAATCAAATAAGGAAATTTTAAATTAAATTTCTTTTGTGTCTCCAGAATTGCGAGTAATTTTAGTTACACAGAATAAATAATTTCTAATTGTGTGTTTCAGTTAATAATAGAGTTAAAATTATACGTTATTACTGTGAACGTAAAATTATACGATATACTACGTTACGTGATAAAATAAGGTTGCGATAAAATTTTT
The DNA here is from genome assembly GCF_029603195.1 of Condylostylus longicornis. Lineage (NCBI taxonomy): Eukaryota > Metazoa > Arthropoda > Insecta > Diptera > Dolichopodidae > Condylostylus > Condylostylus longicornis. The sequence continues at coordinate 100,701 of NW_026578052.1, read as the reverse complement.
TCAAGTATCGTTTGCTTCCCCTTTCCAGAGGTTCTAGATGACCTAGAGACTTGGAGCAAAATGAATACGGTCGTTTTAATTGAACAGAGTTCAATTTTACGGATTTAAAATAAGGTCCCCAAATCATTTCTGGTCCCAGTCGAAGGTTGTACCGGCAAAGAGCTGCTCAAGTCTCTCAGAAACTTCAAGAAAATATTGGAAATAAATGTAGGGAACAACATTCGTTCGGAAACATTTCTAGAAGGAGATTCTGTCAAGCCTCGGACTGCGAGAATTGTGCCAATAAACTTTTGCTTGTCCAAATTATAGGCTTGTATTTTGTCAGCTTCTCGGTTGGGTCTGAGAATTGCAGATTAAATTTGTCTAGTTAAGATTATTATAAACTTCCAATCATATTTAAAAAACAACAATTTAATTTTCAATTACAAAATTAAATGCACTCCATAGTCGGAAGTACAACTGGAATAAACAACAATGTAAAAGAAATGTTCACACTTATTTTTTCTCATTTCAATTTCAAAACTAAAAGAAAAACGCTTCTTAATACTACAAATTTATATAAGTGTATTTATATAATCATTAAAAAAGCGCATATAAAATGAGTAGAAAATAAAAAAAAAGCATTCATTAAAATAAATTTAAAAAAGTTCAAATATTCAGGAAGAACAACAAATTAGAGTCTAATTCTAACATCAAACGCATCATCAGACATTAATGCAAATGCACATTTATACATACTTAATTTATGCATTCCTATGTACAATATTCATTCATACAAACACGATGATAATGTTAATTAATATGACTACAAGTATATAGTGCTGACGACAATGTTCGCATATAATAAATGAGTTTCCAAATAGATATTGTGCTTTAACATAAATTTTCTCGTGTTTAGCCTAATTAATTAAGAATGCGGAACGATATCATGTTAACATTTAATAAATTAATGTTAAAATTTCTAAAATTTCGAGTAGGTTTTCTGTTTGTATTTTTTTTTCATGTTCCTATATTTATCCTATATGTATACTCTTGTAGTTTTATTGTGATTTGAGTTTGAGCATTTGTAAAATTCAAGATTGATGAAAAATCAACATATTATAGACTTTTGAAAAAAAAAACAGTAAAATAAAATGAAAATTTAGAAATCCTAGTTGATAAGTTATTTGCTATAGCAATAGTTTTTGATTTTAAATCACTTTGATAACGTTAAATTGGGTACTATATAACAAAACAAATGGCTCTATTTTAAGAATGATTTGAAATCGGGAACGGATCAGTATTTTACATTGTGATTTTAGAAGTGGAATATGTAATTGTTGGTATTATTCTTATACAGTTGAACTTGGATAAGGAGAATTTCAAGGGTTTGACCATTTTGTTCCACTTATAAAGGTTTCTCACTTCCCTGGTTAAGTGATATTTAAAACTCACAGAAATTATTAAAAGTCACGAACATTTTTCGGAAGCAATTTTTAACCAAATAGAAATAAGCCAAAATAAAAATTGCAATTAAAGAGGTAATCATAAATGTATTCCTCTTATGGAGGTTAAAAATTTACTAAGATAGTCTGCAAAATTCACAAAATTCATTCCATTTGTAGAGTACATAGGAATTCTTCTTAGAGGGAGATTTTCTATATAAGAAAATTTTGTTACAAAACTCAAGGAACCAGAAAAAATTCACTTAGAAAGATTTTCCTGTAATCAACGTTTTTCTTAACCAGGTTCTATTGTATTATGCTTTGATATTAGAAAAACGTGCAACGTCTTTAATAAAGTTATGCAGAAAAAGCAATTCTTTTTGGATTTTCTTAATTGGCCGGCAATCCACTATTGAAATTAATTTCTTTGACAAATTATGTTCAATAGTGAACAAAACAAGTTCAAACTACAATTTCCCTTATATAATTTTTAAATACTTTTTGTTATACTCATTGGGAAATTTGATCCTCAATAAAGTTCGTGGCATCTTCTTTGCTTATTAAAATTGAGAGCTCTTTATAGAAATGCAGCACATTTTTATCAAAACTAATTTTTTAAAGAACACTAAATTCTATTGCTCAACACTAAAATTTGTTTACTTTCATCTTAAATTACGGTATATTAATAAATTTAAAATTACACAATCCTGATATTTTTCAAATGAGTTCTACATTTCTGCATGTTATCAATTTAATTCTATTGTTAGGAGAATATCTCTTAAAATTACACTAACAACTCAAATATTCTCCATAAATATTCTTTTTACTGCAAAGCTATACTACGAGTATACACAAAACTACAGTAGTACGACATCAGCAATAATTGAATACACGTCGCATTGCATTGTATTGTGTTGGTTTTCAGGAACATTAGAGAGGTTGTTGAGAATGTTGTTCAAATGTATAGGTACAAAAAAATTTTGCAAAATTTTATTTTATTTTTCAATAATTGTTTATTTGCAATGCAATGATTGTAAATTTCAAGTGAAGGGGCGTTTAATATTTTTTGTTTTTTATGGTTTTATGGAATTATTATCTTTGTATGTTTGCAATAATTTAGTTAGATTTTGGTTTAAGAATAGTAGGAAATAGTTATTTCTGTACTAAAAGAATATTTTAAAATAAATATGAAATTTTATGCAATAATTAGAGATAAATAGCATGAACTATTTTTATTCTGTCGAACTAGTTTTCTATCAAAAAGAGGTGGATATATGTAGTTGTGCACAAATTAAATATGTTAGTTTTCACTTTGTCTCTTTGTTTGAGTAATACTATCAAGGTTACGTGTCTGATTACAAAATTTGTGCGTAATTTAAAATCGAACATTGGAATTTATTCATTATATGTGTTAAGAAAGCTTTAAGGTGTAGTGTGACAATGAAATGAGAAAAAGTTTGTTCCACCAGAAAAAAATCAGCTGCAATCATTTTAAATATTACGACACATCTTAGTTTAGAAACTTTGGATATTCATTCTTTTAAGGAGAGCGTAAAATTTTAAACAAATTATTTAATTTGAACCCCAAGCCCCCACTACACATTTTGTTAAATCGAATATTAATTCCAAAACCACAAACATTTTTTAAATATTACAAACGTCGAAATATGTTGGTTGGCTTCTTTCACCGTGGCATAGAAAAGTTGAGAATGGAAATGACAAAACGGTCATCGAAATTAATCGTTATCAGAAACCGGTTTTTTTTTTCAAATTTTCGACGTCGTGTTTCTCAAATTTCAAAAATTCAAGGGTCTCAAATTTTAGGTATTAGTAAAGATATAGACAGTTTATTTTTTAAGAAAAAAATTTTTTTTACCAGTAAATGCCGTGCATAAATATTTTTATGCACGGCATTTACTGGTAAAAAAACATAAATATTTTTCTTAACACTAAACATACCATAACGGGTCAAATGACCCATTTTGAACTTTTGGATTGAAAATGCACGTATAATTTTATTGCGTTTGCACATTTGACTTCATGACTTTTTCTAAGTACTTTAATGTACAGTTGTAACAATTTTTTTTTGTTTGTTTTGTTTTGTTTATTCTGAGTAATTCTTGTTGTATACCGATATCTACCACAACGGGTCATTTGACCCTCTATGGTAGAAATAGGTATATATTAAGTCTTGGTATGATTAGTGTTAACTCACGCAATTAACCTTTGAATGGTCGAACATTATGTTGAACCACATTTCAAAATTTTTTGTCTCATCCTAAATATATGCAATCGTTTCAAATATTTGTGCTTATAAATAAAAGTATTTTGAAATTTAATAGATTTTTTTTAATATCAGTATTGTCACTTGCATTGCAAGGAAAAGTGTTATACTTGTAAATACTTTACAAGAAGAACACCTTCAGGTTTCTTCTTCCTCAAATTTCTAAATAACTTGGAATATTAAAAGTTTTAAGTAAATTAAGTTCGGGTATTAACCGCTTATATTTAAATTTTACACTTTTAAATTGTTAAAGCGAATCTTCAATACAATTTAATATTATTTGAATTTCAACTTTATTTCTTGTCGAATATAACATAAAATAGGCTCCAATTATTTTCCAGAACTTGGTCACTGCATAACACTTATATCTGAAGGAAAAGTAGGTGTTCCTGTAGTTAAATTGTAAAAGAAATAATTATTAGCAATTTACTTACCGAATTTATTAAGAAGAATTTTAGTAGTAATATTAATTAAGTGTTATTAGAAAATGTGTCATATACCTGGAAGAATGTTTTTGAAGGAAATTCGAATAAGGTTCTTAAAAAATAATTTTCTTTTATAATAAGGTTCTTTCTAATAATTCAGGTTCTTTTATAATAATTTTATTTAAACCTGTTAATGATAAAACATCTAATTATTGTTACATTTCCCATTTAAAACCATTAAAATTTAACAAGCGTACCCAATTAAAATCTATAAGCTCATATACAAAATAATCAGAATAATTAATTTTCGGTAACCGTTTTACATTCATTCCTGTAGTGTACAGTAAAAGTTTTATAATATTAAATCTTACTCCCAAAATTAACCGTATATACAAAAATCACAACACATACTGACAAGAACAGAAATCCTTACATTTTTTTTTTTATTATCAAAACATTTTAAATTAATAATATTAAAGGATACCTTCTCAGCAGTTTGTTAAATTTGTTAACAATACTCAAAAATTGAAAAATTCCACCATAATATGATTGGGTTTTTTTGGTCAACCTTTAAAAATAAAATTTAAAATTTTTAGTTTTACCACAAAGTTTTAATCGTAAACAATTTTTCTGACATATTTCAAAAAAAAACTAGAAAGAAAATTTCTTAACCCCATTTTATTATACCCAAGTTCTCTTTGTCTCTCTCTCTCCCTCTATATGTACATAAGATCTAAGAAATTACACAAAGAATATTATAAAATAAATAAAGAAAATAAAATAAAAATGAGAAATTAGAAAATCTTTTATGAATACTAAATAATAAAAAAAAAAATTTCTCTTTTATTAAAACCGAAAACTTATTCATATAGGTCTTCTGGGAATAAGATTTTAAGGAATAAATCACATATATATACGCATAGAACGCGTCATGTGTACATAAAGAGTAGCTATTTAACAAATATAATACAAATACAAGATTTTTTATTATGTGTGTTTTAAATACACACATACATACATAAAGTACACATAATGAACATCAAAAGTATCCTTTAGACATTACAAAATTAACAATCGACAATTTTAATGGAATTTTTCATATTATAAAAAGAAAATTACAAATCATTTTGTTCCATCATTGGAACAAAAAAAAAAAAAAAAAAAACAAGCACAACAAGAATAACGGAGAAGAAGCAAAAAAAAATCCTTTTAATTTCATAAGAAATTTTATTACCCGTGACGGATTGTGTGTCCTTTTTTTTTGTTTTTTTCTTGTTGTTGTTATTGCTGTTGTTTATTTTATATTTTATTACATAAGAGATTAAGCAAAGCAGAAATTTTCTTAATTTTTTTTTTTCACTTGCTTTTCTATTTTCCGTTGTTGTTTTTTTTTTTTTTTTGGGGTTTTTATTAAGTGCGAAAGATTATTAAACCTTTCATTTTATAGAAAAGAGAATTCGGTAAGAAAAGTTTTTTTTTTTTTATAACGCATGGTTAATTTTTGGCTGTTAATTAATAACTCTAAACTTATTTTAGTCCTATTTATCGCTGCTGATACAAAAACAAAAAAAATGGAAGATTTTTTTTTTGTTTTTTTTTTTTTTAATCTCATTAAAAACTTCACGAACACTTCAAATTTAATTTTATGATATTTTGATGTTTAATTTCTCAATAAATTTTTGGATTTTCAAATATGGCCTAAGGATGGAACAGAGTCTTATATAATGTGACTATATTAAACTCTTTTAATTTATTTTAATTGGATACGTTAGCATTCGAATGGACAAGAGATGGATTCGGAATTCAAAAGTCGAAGATTTTGATTTGAAGAGTCAAATTCGAATTTAAATACTCGGAAATTTTAAGTCGATAGATCTGGGAAATCTAAGTCGATAAGTCGGAGTCCCCATGAATTTAACTTGAAGAGTCGGAATTATGAAGTCGGAATCGAAGTTGGAGTTTTTTTTTATTGCTAAAGTCAGAATTGAAAATAAAAATTCCAAAAATTTATGAAAAATTCACAGATTTAGAGCAAGAATTTTTGTAATCGTGGACAAATTTAAAATTTTAAAGCAAATTGCAGTCAGTCTACCCAGGTTGCAGTCACAAAATTCTGGAATGAATTCCGATCTTTAATTAACTCTTAAAATTAATTTTGTTATTCACGATTTAACCACATTACTCAATGAAAGTATTTAAATTTCATTTCTAGAAAAAAGATATGCGTCCGGTCTTTGTTCTCCTAATAGAATCTTTAATAAATGTTTTATACAATTATTCTTCTATTATTTTTATAACAAATACGCTGATAAGATACTACATCTTTAATTCATAACAATTACATATTTGACAGCAAGAGTTACACAAAATTTTGAGCTCATTAATGTACCAAAGATTTTTATGCCAGTACTGTATTTAAAATTATTCCATTTTAACTACTTAGTAATTCAAAGACTTCTAAAGTATACAATAATAATGCACTAAATAAAATTTTGTTCAAAATCAAGTCCAATATCAATTTACTTGTATTTTTCTTAGCTTTGAATAATGTTGTTCAATATACAAAAGAAATATTTCTAAAATAAAAGAAAAATCTAATTAAAATAAAAATAAGTCCTTTAATAATAATAAAAGCAAAAAAAATCACAAAACTTAATTTAATATAAATAAAAAAATTTTATTACAACATTAATATTACGATTCACATTACATTACATACAAGTGTACTTACAAACTTTAACTTAAATCCTAATATTGCCTTGTAACAGCAGGAGTATCATTCATCCATTTAATGAACATTAGAAACATATGTTGAAAATTTAATACAAGAATCCTTAAAAGGAAAATTTTTTTATAAGGAAATTGGTATAAAAATAAAAGAAAATATTTCTTATATCTCCCATGACTCAAAAGTTTTACCATTTTACAATGCAATCCAATATACACAAATCAGCATTTTTACAACTACACTTATACATACGTGCACAAGAGGTATTCCATATGATCTGTAAATATTTTTAATATAGAAAAGTTTTCAATTTTACTTTTCTTCTGTAAAACAATGAGACGGACGCACATCCAAGGGAGAGACGAAATTTTTAAAAGTGAATTTTGTTTTATTTAACTTTTATTTGTGAATAATAGCCTTAACATTTTCCAACTTTTTTATTTGATACAATTGACCATTTTAACATTTCAGACATGAATTTTTTAAAATAAAATCGTCTACAATATTTTGAGATTTAAATTTTTAAATTGTTGCAATTTTTATTGCAATTTGAGTCATCCAACTTTTGTGTCCTACATTATCTACATTTACTTGTTTAAAAATAAACTTGTCCTTGTACGTCAATATTTGAATACTTTTCGAAAAAAATGGTTTAAAAATTTTAATAAAAAAAAATATTACATCAGTTTTTCTATTACAGGTCCGAATTTATAGCTTACTCTACAAAACGGTATTGATGTCGAAAATAGTTGAATTACTTCTAAACTATTGCTTGAGTATACTGCATTTCTTAAGAACAATTTTAGTTTCTAAAGAACAATCATTTATGTGCTATGTTAATCGCTTTAAAAAAATCAAAATACATTGTGAAGTTCCAGTATGATAATGTTGGTTCTTAGTATAGAAATTAACAATCTATAGAATCTATGGTTTTCCTGAAAAGATTATTAATTAGAGCCATTGACAATAATATAAAAATAAAATAAAAAATAACTCATTGGTTATTTCCTTATATTATATTAAATCACCGGTAACATGGAAAATCTGCTCCTAGTAAAGGACCGGTTGTTGACCTTTCAACCACTCTGAGAGACATTTCGCTAAAAATATTTTTTATGCAAAAGTTCGCCCACTGTCCCTTCTCCGTATAAATAATCGCAAATATTTCTGTTAATTAAAATATAATAACAGTATAGATTTTAACAGTGTTCCAAACCCACTAAAGAAACGTTATGAATAAAACCTTAAATTTCTAATACAGGTACATACGAGTAATATCATAATATTTATAGACCCATATACACTTTAAATAAAATTACCATAAAAGTACCAAATATCAAATATTTGAATTCAAAAAAAATAAAAAAATAAAAAATCCTGCGATAAAGACACCAAAAAATTTTAATGTAAGAGAGTGTCTCAATTTTTATAAGTATGACATATGAAAATATTTTAGGGAGCAGCTTTCAACATTGAATTCTTTGAAGTTTATCACTTTATGGTTTGATGTATGAATATTACAACAACTGTTCATATTAATAAAATTCCAAAAATGGAATAGAACAAAAATAATGGATGATGTGAAGAAGGGAAGATATTTTATTCTTTTGCCAAATATATTTACCCTCACAACCTCTTGTACCCTATATATTAAATCGGTATCGTAATAAAAATTTAAAAGTTGTAAAAAAAAAAATGATTGCAATATAAATAATATTGCAAGTTGGTTAAATTTAAATGCTACCATTTTGTTCAGAAGAACACATGTACAATTGGCAATATTACAAGTGATATAAAATTCTAATAAAATATTTGATTGAGAAGTGTTGTTTGCCATCGTTATGGCTTTAACTTATATTTGAATAGGAAAGATCTTTTTCAATAAATTTTACTTTTAATTTTTTTTTTTTGCTCCTCTTTTGGGGAAAAAAATAAGTCACTTTTTGTTTTTTTGGCAAAAATTTCCATTCTTTCATTTTATTTGTTTAAGATGAGCATATAAAGCGAGCAATGATTATTCAAACGATTGAAAAGTAAATATAGAAGAGAGAAAAAATATTGTGATACAAAATTAAAAAAGTAAATTGGATAAAATTGATGTCTGACTCTTGTTAACAGCAAGTTGATTAAATAAAGATTTTTCATTGTAATTTTTGGTTTAACTTGGTGTTCAAGTAAAATTTTATATACGAATTCAGTTATTTCGACCGAAAAAACCTGATATGGGAGCCTTATGGTAGTCTATATAGAAGAATATCAGAGGATTAGCTGTTAAGAATTAAATTTGCTAGTATTTTCATATAAATCACTTGGCCGCAATGTTTAGTTTTGATGCATCACAGGAAAAGATATGCACTGGAAAATCAACATCTTACGGCGGTAATTGATCTCCACAACATATTATCTAATTTAGTTAGGGATTTCTAACTAAATTAGATAATAATAAAATAGACCAAGTTTGGAAGCATAACAGATTCTGCTCTTGAATGATACTACATTATTACTACATGCTTAAATTATGCAATCTGCAGCAATTACCATTATAAACAATTAAACTCAATAAATTCAAATGAGGCTGTGTAACAATATTGGGACCAATTTCATCCACTATATCAACAATTTCAATTTAATTTCAATCTTACGCAATTTGCTGCCCTTCTTCATTAAACATTTTCCATTTTACATTTTCAAAGATAACACAATCGATATCAAATTAAAATGAAAGCACAATTAAATTTCGTGCAAGAGATGTAATTTTTTCCCAAAAAAAAAAAAAAAACAAAAAATTCCATAAAATTACAATTAATCGTAATTTAATTTCTGTGGCCTTCTCTTCTTTTTAACAGAATATTACCGAAAAGGCCAAAAATAATTTTAATATCCAAAAATCCATTCTATAGATTGCGTCATCTGATAAACCACAATATTGTATTTTTTTTTTTTGCATATTTTTTCATAATATGAAGCGTAAAATTTGCATTCATTTACAAAACGAAGTTAAATTTTATGATTTAAGACGTCGCATTATTATTATTTTGCTTATACCAAAACAGCTTCTGACCCCATAAAATTTTTTAATTCAGAATTTGCTGCAACATTTTTATTGATTTAAGGATAATGCGTATGAAGTTTTAATTATATTGATGAACACAATAAATTTATCCATAATTATACGAGTAGTAGGATGAAAATAAACTTTGTATTCAAAGATCTAGCAAATATTTTACATTTAAAATATTAAGCTGATTAATAAATTAATTTATTCTGAGGAATTCTTAATCTTAATTTAAATTGTTTGTATATTGGTTAATAAATGCAAGAACTCCTTTTAATTATAAATTTATAACAATAAGAATTTAAAGAGAACATCAATAAAATTTGAAATGGTGAAGTCGAACAATGCCGTCACTAAAACTGGAACAGTACTTAACAATTCAAATTTAAAAATCTTGAAAAAAAAAACAAAAATGCAAAAGATTATTGCAAATTTAAAAATATTTTTTGAGTCCTCCAAAAATAAGACTTTAATTGAGCTCAACTTAAAATGAAAACTAATCGAAAAATTTTTTGTATAAGATTTTTATTCTGTTTTTTTTTTCTTCTTCTTCATTATTAAATTATACAGAAGTCACGAAATTTTAGCAATAAAAACTGAGAATTATGCAAATTTATGTTATCATTTGATTTTATGCAAAAAAAAAATTTGTGAAAAAAAAATCTTGAAACGGTACACATTTCGTAATAGACTTAAGATCTATAACATTTCTTAAGCAACTTAATTATAGATATTGAATGATGATACCCGGACGGCATCATTCAATCAAATATTCAATCCAAATACGAATATTTACACGTGTTCCGAAACAACATTAAGGAGGTCATTTTGACTAAAAATATTTTCATTTATTTTATAGTTCCTATTTCTTTTCGAATGGCCTGGTTCCCAATTAAGTGCTCGAATAAAACCCATCTCTTCTTCTCTCTTATATTCTCTCAATACGCCTAATATATTTTTAAGATAAAAAAAGTCGCAATATTAACAGATGCAATGAATATTTTTCATTGATTTTAAGTCAATTTTTATACCCGTACGAACGTATGTTCAGACCGACATCTCTTTAAAAATAATTTATTTCAGGCAAACAGACCGATAACTCAAAAACTAATAAGCACACTTAATTTCATTAAATGAGTTATAATAGTAAATGCTGGATCTCTATATTTAAATTAGAAGTGATCGAGGCATTGATTCGGGTAGCTGTCATACAATTTCAAAAGTTATTTGCAATTATATCACAAATTATTGAAGCTGTAAGTTATTCGAGCACATAAGTTAATAATAATATTATTGGGACTGTTATGTGTGATAAAAGTCGACTGTTATGTGTGATCCCTGTGAAATTTCTCGATTCCTTGTGGTAGTTGCTATACAACATCAATAGCTGTTTGGCTATACTTTAGAAACTATTGAAATTACTGTACTGGACATAACTACATAACTGTGCATAAATTAATATGGTAATACAACAACTATTATTTCCACGCGAACATATGTTCGTCGGACATAATAAATTCGTCAACCTGTTTGTAAAACAAATAATTGTAAATGATATTCTGTCCCACAGCCAGTTTTGGGATATTGGTTTGCCCATAAGATAACACAAAGATGGTATCACAGAGTTGACATGATCAACTCTCGCTTGAATTTAAAGGAAAGAGTCTTTAAAATGAATTTATAACAAATTTATTGTCATAATATGTGAGAACTGCTTATATAATTGTGTGTATATTAAATAATATGTTTATGTGTTCATTTTTTTTTTATATAGTTTTAAATAACTTAGAAATGAATTGAAGAGCACTTATTCGATGATTTTGAAGCAAATACAAAAAAAAAATCAGGTTTTGCGTTCTTATTCATTGAATGTTTTTGCATACATTTTTGAGTTCTTTTTTCTTATATCACTTAAATTCCAATTTTTATTACTTTATTGATTAAATTTTCAAGATTTGATCTGTGTGAAAAATTTGTGGTTGACACCAATAACCTTTAATGCATTTATTATTATTATAATTTTTTTTTTTTTGGGTAGAATTTTACGATTTCTGAATTTTAAATTAGTTTAACAGAATGATGACATTTTTTATTCAAGATTATAAACTTATTGGAAAATTACGCAAATTTTGGAAATTAATGTTTCCAAAAAATATTTTAGGAAAGGGAATGGTATTATAGTTTTTATTTAAATTTAATACTTTAACACCTAATACACAAATATTAAGGTAAGATTAGTAAATTAATTAAAAATTTTACTCAATAATTCACTGAAATGAATCACTTCATACTTCGTGAGATTATTAGGATAACGGAGCTTCCGAAATTCGACGAAATCGTAATATACTACACAAGACTCGAGACAAAGATTATGATGAAACAATTTCTTTCTCAATCACATAAATTAACTTTAATGACGAATTGAGTTCAATAAACTTCAAATAGATCATTTAAAAATTATCTTTAGTATTTGTTTTGCTCTTTTTTAAATTCAAAAAATGCCTTCACTAAAAAAAGTTTCAGTCGAAATTTTTTAATTTATTAACTTAAAAAAAATATTGATTTTTTATTTGTTTTTAAGTATGTGTGTAAATAAAATATGCAAACAATGAACACTGAATAAATTTGAAGGTGTGAAGTTTTTTTCAATTTTAAAAACAAAAAATGAGTGAAACTTAAAAACTCTTTTTGTTTTTATTGATTTCAAGATTTTATTCTGTTGATTTTACTAATTCAGTTTGTGTAATATATATACGTATGTACAAACTTAAAATATATGGTTAAGCAAACGTGTCAGATTTGATCCCGATTACAATATCAATAAATTAAGTAATAATGAAGTTTACATGCGCAAATTTAATTTTTAAAAACTTAATTTAAAACCAGGATTTTCTTTTGTCCTTTTTATACCCATACGAACGTATGTTCGAAGGGTATGCTAAATTTGCCTTACCGATTGTAACGCTAAGAAATAATGCTCTGAGACATAGACTTAAGTGTATGCTTTTGATCAGCGTCGAATTCTGAGTTAATTTAGCTTTGTCTGTCCGTCTGTACCTCCGTCCGTCCGTCCGTCCCAACGATAACTCAAAAACTAATTGAGATAAGTTTACCAAATTTTTACAAATGTTTTACTATAGTCACTGCTAGAACCCTAATTAAATTGGACTTGATCGGGGTACTGGTTCGGATAGCTGCTATAAAAACGCATATATTAGTATGGCCAATGTGTTTGATAAATGTCGTTGAAATTGCTTGGCTCCTTCTGGTAGCAGCCATAAAATTCTAAAAGTTATTTGGCATTATCTCAGAAATTATTGAAATTATAATATAACTAAAGGCTTTTATGTGTGATAAAAATCATTGAAATTTCTTGACTCGTTGTAGTAGCAGCCATTTCAATAGTATTTTCGCCATATCTTAGAAAATATTGGAAACAAAATACTAAATTTTGGATAAATAAATGTGGTGATGTGGCAACTTAAAGTGGTACGGGTGTCACGGAGTTGACAAGGTCAACTATATTTTCCTCGTTTTTTTTTTAATTTCTATAAATGGAAATCTCCAAATCTGTTTATATTTATTTTGAAAGTTCAAGAAAAAGTAGAGACAATAAATGCTCTTGTAATATATTTGAGAACTCAGAAGCAGTCTCAGTTTTTTGTATCAGATTTTTATATCAGTTAAAGTTTTTCAAAAGAGTTTTTTAAATATGTGCAAAACTATTTTTACTATAGCTTATTATCATATATCGGCAGAGACTGTGATCACAAAAAACACTTAGAATCGCTCTATCTCTTCTAGTTTAGCCGGAAAACGCGTTTAAAGTTTTTCAAACGATTTTTTTAAATATCTCCAAAAATATTTTTGCTACAGCCTATTATCATATATCGGCAGAATCTGTGAACTCCCAGTGATCACAAAAAACACTTAGAATCGCTCTATCTCTTCTAATTTAGCCGGAAAACGCGTTTAAAGTTTTTCAAAAGATTTCTTTAAATATCTCCAAAAATATTTTTGCTACAGCTTTTTATCATATATCGGCAGAATCTGTGAACTCCCAGTGATTACATAAAACACTTAGAATCGCTCTATATCTTCTAGTTTAGCCAGAAAACGCGTTTAAAGTTTTTCAAAAGATTTTTTTAAATATCTCCAAAAATATTTTTGCTACAGCCTATTATCATATATCGGCAGAATCTGTAAACTCCCAGTGATCACAAAAAACACTTAGAATCGCTCTATCTCTTCTAGTTTAGCCGGAAAACGCGTTTAAAGTTTTTCAAAAGATTTTTTTAAATATATCCAAAAATATTTTTGCTACAGCCTATTACCATATATCGGCAGAATCTGTGAACTCCCAGTGATCACAAAAAACACTTAGAATCGCTCTATCTCTTCTAGTTTAGCCAGAAAACGCGTTTGAAGTTTTTCAAAAGATTTTTTTAAATATCTCCAAAAATATTTTTGCTACAGCCTATTATCATATATCGGCAGAATCTGTGAACTCCCAGTGATCACAAAAAACACTTAGAATCGCTCTATCTCTTCTAGTTTAGCCAGAAAACGCGTTTGAAGTTTTTCAAAAGATTTTTTTAAATATATCCAAAAACATATTTGCTACAGCCTATTATCATATATCGGCAGAATCTGTGATTTCCCAGTGATCACAAAAAACACTTAGAATCGCTCTATCTCTTCTAGTTTAGCCAGAAAACGCGTTTAAAGTTTTTCAAAAGATTTTTTTAAATATCTCCAAAAATATTTTTGCTACAGCCTATTATCATATATCGGCAGAATCTGTGAACTCCCAGTGATCACAAAAAACACTTAGAATCGCTCTATCTCTTCTAGTTTAGCCAGAAAACGCGTTTAAAGTTTTTCAAAAGATTTTTTTAAATATCTCCATAAATATTTTTGCTACAGCCTATTATCATATATCGGCAGAATCTGTGAACTCCCAGTGATCACAAAAAACTTTTAGAATCGCTCTATCTCTTCTAGTTTAGCCGGAAAAAGCGTTTAAAGTTTTTCAAAAGATTTTTTTAAATATATCCAAAAATATTTTTGCTACAGCCTATTATCATATATCGGCAGAATCTGTGAACTCCCAGTGATCACAAAAGACACTTGGAATCGCTCTATCTCTTTTAGTTTAGCCGGAAAACGCGTTTAAAGTTTTTCAAAAGATTTTTTTAAATATCTCCAAAAATATTTTTGCTACAGCCTATTATCATATATCGGCAGAATCTGTGAACTCCCAGTGATCACAAAAAACTTTTAGAATCGCTCTATCTCTTCTAGTTTAGCCGGAAAAAGCGTTTAAAGTTTTTCAAAAGATTTTTTTAAATATCTCCAAAAATATTTTTGCTACAGCCTATTATCATATATCGGCAGAATCTGTGAACTCCCAGTGATCACAAAAAACACTTGGAATCGCTCTATCTCTTTTAGTTTAGCCGGAAAACGCGTTTAAAGTTTTTCAAAAGATTTTTTTAAATATCTCCAAAAATATTTTTGCTACAGCCTATTATCATATATCGGCAGAATCTGTGAACTCCCAGTGATCACAAAAAACTTTTAGAATCGCTCTATCTCTTCTAGTTTAGCCGGAAAAAGCGTTTAAAGTTTTTCAAAAGATTTTTTTAAATATCTCCAAAAATATTTTTGCTACAGCCTATTATCATATATCGGCAGAATCTGTGAACTCCCAGTGATCACAAAAAACACTTGGAATCGCTCTATCTCTTCTAGTTTAGCCAGAAAACGCGTTTGAAGTTTTTCAAAAGATTTTTTTAAATATCTCCAAAAATATTTTTGCTACAGCCTATTATCATATATCGGCAGAATCTGTGAACTCCCAGTGATCACAAAAAACACTTGGAATCGCTCTATCTCTTCTAGTTTAGCCGGAAAAAGCGTTTAAAGTTCTTCAAAAGAATTTTTTAAATATCTCCAAAAATATTTTTGCTACAGCCTATTATCATATATCGGCAGAATCTGTGAACTCCCAGTGATCACAAAAAACACTTGGAATCGCTCTATCTCTTCTAGTTTAGCCAGGAAACGCGTTTAAAGTTTTTCAAAAGATTTTTTTAAATATCTCCATAAATATTTTTGCTACAGCCTATTATCATATATCGGCAGAATCTGTGAACTCCCAGTGATCACAAAAAACACTTAGAATCGCTCTATCTCTTCTAGTTTAGCCAGAAAACGCGTTTAAAGTTTTTCAAAAGATTTTTTTAAATATCTCCAAAAATATTTTTGCTACAGCCTATTATCATATATCGGCAGAATCTGTGAACTCCCAGTGATCACAAAAAACACTTGGAATCGCTCTATCTCTTTTAGTTTAGCCGGAAAACGCGTTTAAAGTTTTTCAAAAGATTTTTTTAAATATCTCCAAAAATATTTTTGCTACAGCCTATTATCATATATCGGCAGAATCTGTGAACTCCCAGTGATCACAAAAAACACTTAGAATCACTCTATCTCTTCTAGTTTAGCCGGAAAACGCGTTTAAAGTTTTTTAAAATTTTTTTTTAATTATCTCCAAAAATATTTTTGCTACAGCCTATTATCATATATCGGCAGAATCTGTGAACTCCCAGTGATCACAAAAAACACTTAGAATCGCTCTATCTCTTCTAGTTTAGCCAGAAAACGCGTTTAAAGTTTTTCAAAAGATTTTTTTAAATATATCCAAAAATATTTTTGCTACAGCCTATTACCATATATCGGCAGAATCTGTGAACTCCCAGTGATCACAAAAAACACTTAGAATCGCTCTATCTCTTCTAGTTTAGCCAGAAAACGCGTTTGAAGTTTTTCAAAAGATTTTTTTAAATATCTCCAAAAATATTTTTGCTACAGCCTATTATCATATATCGGCAGAATCTGTGAACTCCCAGTGATCACAAAAAACAGTTAGAATCGCTCTATCTCTTCTAGTTTAGCCGGAAAACGCGTTTAAAGTTTTTCAAAAGATTTTTTTAAATATATCCAAAAATATTTTTGCTACAGCCTATTACCATATATCGGCAGAATCTGTGAACTCCCAGTGATCACAAAAAACACTTAGAATCGCTCTATCTCTTCTAGTTTAGCCAGAAAACGCGTTTGAAGTTTTTCAAAAGATTTTTTTAAATATCTCCAAAAATATTTTTGCTACAGCCTATTATCATATATCGGCAGAATCTGTGAACCCCCAGTGATCACAAAAAACACTTAGAATCGCTCTATCTCTTCTAGTTTAGCCGGAAAACGCGTTTAAAGTTTTTCAAAAGATTTTTTTAAATATATCCAAAAACATATTTGCTACAGCCTATTATCATATATCGGCAGAATCTGTGATTTCCCAGTGATCACAAAAAACACTTAGAATCGCTCTATCTCTTCTAGTTTAGCCAGAAAACGCGTTTAAAGTTTTTCAAAAGATTTTTTTAAATATCTCCAAAAATATTTTTGCTACAGCCTATTATCATATATCGGCAGAATCTGTGAACTCCCAGTGATCACAAAAAACACTTAGAATCGCTCTATCTCTTCTAGTTTAGCCGGAAAACGCGTTTAAAGTTTTTTCAAAAGATTTTTTTAAATATCTCCAAAAATATTTTTGCTACAGCCTATTATCATATATCGGCAGAATCTGTGAACTCCCAGTGATCACAAAAAACACTTAGAATCGCTCTATCTCTTCTAGTTTAGCCAGAAAACGCGTTTGAAGTTTTTCAAAAGATTTTTTTAAATATCTCCAAAAATATTTTTGCTACAGCCTATTATCATATATCGGCAGAATCTGTGAACTCCCAGTGATCACAAAAAACACTTGGAATCGCTCTATCTCTTTTAGTTTAGCCGGAAAACGCGTTTAAAGTTTTTCAAAAGATTTTTTTAAATATCTCCAAAAATATTTTTGCTACAGCCTATTATCATATATCAGCAGAATCTGTGAACTCCCAGTGATCACAAAAAACACTTAGAATCACTCTATCTCTTCTAGTTTAGCCGGAAAACGCGTTTAAAGTTTTTTAAAATTTTTTTTTAATTATCTCCAAAAATATTTTTGCTACAGCCTATTATCATATATCGGCAGAATCTGTGAACTCCCAGTGATCACAAAAAACACTTAGAATCGCTCTATCTCTTCTAGTTTAACCAGAAAACGCGTTTAAAGTTTTTCAAAAGATTTTTTTAAATATCTCCATAAATATTTTTGCTACAGCCTATTATCATATATCGGCAGAATCTGTGAACTCCCAGTGATCACAAAAAACTTTTAGAATCGCTCTATCTCTTCTAGTTTAGCCGGAAAAAGCGTTTAAAGTTTTTCAAAAGATTTTTTTAAATATCTCCAAAAATATTTTTGCTACAGCCTATTATCATATATCGGCAGAATCTGTGAACTCCCAGTGATCACAAAAAACACTTGGAATCGCTCTATCTCTTTTAGTTTAGCCGGAAAACGCGTTTAAAGTTTTTCAAAAGATTTTTTTAAATATCTCCAAAAATATTTTTGCTACAGCCTATTATCATATATCGGCAGAATCTGTGAACTCCCAGTGATCACAAAAAACACTTAGAATCGATCTATCTCTTCTAGTTTAGCCGGAAAACGCGTTTAAAGTTTTTCAAACGATTTTTTTAAATATCTCCAAAAATATTTTTGCTACAGCCTATTATCATATATCGGCAGAATCTGTGAACTCCCAGTGATCACAAAAAACACTTGGAATCGCTCTATTTCTTCTAGTTTAGCCAGAAAACGCGTTTGAAGTTTTTCAAAAGATTTTTTTAAATATCTCCAAAAATATTTTTGCTACAGCCTATTATCATATATCGGCAGAATCTGTGAACTCCCAGTGATCACAAAAAACACTTATAATCACTCTATCTCTTCTAGTTTAGCCGGAAAACGCGTTTAAAGTTTTTTAAAATTTTTTTTTAATTATCTCCAAAAATATTTTTGCTACAGCCTATTATCATATATCGGCAGAATCTGTGAACTCCCAGTGATCACAAAAAACACTTAGAATCACTCTATCTCTTCTAGTTTAGCCGGAAAACGCGTTTAAAGTTTTTTAAAATTTTTTTTTAATTATCTCCAAAAATATTTTTGCTACAGCCTATTATCATATATCGGCAGAATCTGTGAACTCCCAGTGATCACAAAAAACACTTAGAATCGCTCTATCTCTTCTAGTTTAGCCAGAAAACGCGTTTAAAGTTTTTCAAAAGATTTTTTTAAATATCTCCATAAATATTTTTGCTACAGCCTATTATCATATATCGGCAGAATCTGTGAACTCCCAGTGATCACAAAAAACTTTTAGAATCGCTCTATCTCTTCTAGTTTAGCCGGAAAAAGCGTTTAAAGTTTTTCAAAAGATTTTTTTAAATATCTCCAAAAATATTTTTGCTACAGCCTATTATCATATATCGGCAGAATCTGTGAACTCCCAGTGATCACAAAAAAACACTTGGAATCGCTCTATCTCTTCTAGTTTAGCCAGAAAACGCGTTTAAAGTTTTTCAAAAGATTTTTTTAAATATCTCCATAAATATTTTTGCTACAGCCTATTATCATATATCGGCAGAATCTGTGAACTCCCAGTGATCACAAAAAACACTTAGAATCGCTCTATCTCTTCTAGTTTAGCCAGAAAACGCGTTTAAAGTTTTTCAAAAGATTTTTTTAAATATCTCCAAAAATATTTTTGCTACAGCCTATTATCATATATCGGCAGAATCTGTGAACTCCCAGTGATCACAAAAAACACTTGGAATCGCTCTATCTCTTTTAGTTTAGCCGGAAAACGCGTTTAAAGTTTTTCAAAAGATTTTTTTAAATATCTCCAAAAATATTTTTGCTACAGCCTATTATCATATATCGGCAGAATCTGTGAACTCCCAGTGATCACAAAAAACTTTTAGAATCGCTCTATCTCTTCTAGTTTAGCCGGAAAAAGCGTTTAAAGTTTTTCAAAAGATTTTTTTAAATATATCCAAAAATATTTTTGCTACAGCCTATTATCATATATCGGCAGAATCTGTGAACTCCCAGTGATCACAAAAGACACTTGGAATCGCTCTATCTCTTTTAGTTTAGCCGGAAAACGCGTTTAAAGTTTTTCAAAAGATTTTTTTAAATATCTCCAAAAATATTTTTGCTACAGCCTATTATCATATATCGGCAGAATCTGTGAACTCCCAGTGATCACAAAAAACTTTTAGAATCGCTCTATCTCTTCTAGTTTAGCCGGAAAAAGCGTTTAAAGTTTTTCAAAAGATTTTTTTAAATATATCCAAAAATATTTTTGCTACAGCCTATTATCATATATCGGCAGAATCTGTGAACTCCCAGTGATCACAAAAAACACTTAGAATCGCTCTGTCTCTTCTAGTTTAGCCGGAAAACGCGTTTAAAGTTTTTCAAAAGATTTTTTTAAATATCTCCAAAAATATTTTTGCTACAGCCTATTGTCATATATCGGCAGAATCTGTGAACTCCCAGTGATCACAAAAAACACTTAGAATCGCTCTATCTCTTCTAGTTTAGCCAGAAAACGCGTTTAAAGTTTTTCAAAAGATTTTTTTAAATATCTCCAAAAATATTTTTGCTACAGCCTATTATCATATATCGGCAGAATCTGTGAACTCCCAGTGATCACAAAAAACACTTAGAATCGCTCTATCTCTTCTAGTTTAGCCAGAAAACGCGTTTAAAGTTTTTCAAAAGATTTTTTTAAATATCTCCATAAATATTTTTGCTACAGCCTATTATCATATATCGGCAGAATCTGTGAACTCCCAGTGATCACAAAAAACTTTTAGAATCGCTCTATCTCTTCTAGTTTAGCCGGAAAAAGCGTTTAAAGTTTTTCAAAAGATTTTTTTAAATATATCCAAAAATATTTTTGCTACAGCCTATTATCATATATCGGCAGAATCTGTGAACTCCCAGTGATCACAAAAGACACTTGGAATCGCTCTATCTCTTTTAGTTTAGCCGGAAAACGCGTTTAAAGTTTTTCAAAAGATTTTTTTAAATATCTCCAAAAATATTTTTGCTACAGCCTATTATCATATATCGGCAGAATCTGTGAACTCCCAGTGATCACAAAAAACTTTTAGAATCGCTCTATCTCTTCTAGTTTAGCCGGAAAAAGCGTTTAAAGTTTTTCAAAAGATTTTTTTAAATATCTCCAAAAATATTTTTGCTACAGCCTATTATCATATATCGGCAGAATCTGTGAACTCCCAGTGATCACAAAAAACACTTGGAATCGCTCTATCTCTTTTAGTTTAGCCGGAAAACGCGTTTAAAGTTTTTCAAAAGATTTTTTTAAATATCTCCAAAAATATTTTTGCTACAGCCTATTATCATATATCGGCAGAATCTGTGAACTCCCAGTGATCACAAAAAACTTTTAGAATCGCTCTATCTCTTCTAGTTTAGCCGGAAAAAGCGTTTAAAGTTTTTCAAAAGATTTTTTTAAATATCTCCAAAAATATTTTTGCTACAGCCTATTATCATATATCGGCAGAATCTGTGAACTCCCAGTGATCACAAAAAACACTTGGAATCGCTCTATCTCTTCTAGTTTAGCCAGAAAACGCGTTTGAAGTTTTTCAAAAGATTTTTTTAAATATCTCCAAAAATATTTTTGCTACAGCCTATTATCATATATCGGCAGAATCTGTGAACTCCCAGTGATCACAAAAAACACTTGGAATCGCTCTATCTCTTCTAGTTTAGCCGGAAAAAGCGTTTAAAGTTCTTCAAAAGAATTTTTTAAATATCTCCAAAAATATTTTTGCTACAGCCTATTATCATATATCGGCAGAATCTGTGAACTCCCAGTGATCACAAAAAACACTTGGAATCGCTCTATCTCTTCTAGTTTAGCCAGAAAACGCGTTTAAAGTTTTTCAAAAGATTTTTTTAAATATCTCCATAAATATTTTTGCTACAGCCTATTATCATATATCGGCAGAATCTGTGAACTCCCAGTGATCACAAAAAACACTTAGAATCGCTCTATCTCTTCTAGTTTAGCCAGAAAACGCGTTTAAAGTTTTTCAAAAGATTTTTTTAAATATCTCCAAAAATATTTTTGCTACAGCCTATTATCATATATCGGCAGAATCTGTGAACTCCCAGTGATCACAAAAAACACTTGGAATCGCTCTATCTCTTTTAGTTTAGCCGGAAAACGCGTTTAAAGTTTTTCAAAAGATTTTTTTAAATATCTCCAAAAATATTTTTGCTACAGCCTATTATCATATATCGGCAGAATCTGTGAACTCCCAGTGATCACAAAAAACACTTAGAATCACTCTATCTCTTCTAGTTTAGCCGGAAAACGCGTTTAAAGTTTTTTAAAATTTTTTTTTAATTATCTCCAAAAATATTTTTGCTACAGCCTATTATCATATATCGGCAGAATCTGTGAACTCCCAGTGATCACAAAAAACACTTAGAATCGCTCTATCTCTTCTAGTTTAGCCAGAAAACGCGTTTAAAGTTTTTCAAAAGATTTTTTTAAATATATCCAAAAATATTTTTGCTACAGCCTATTACCATATATCGGCAGAATCTGTGAACTCCCAGTGATCACAAAAAACACTTAGAATCGCTCTATCTCTTCTAGTTTAGCCGGAAAACGCGTTTAAAGTTTTTCAAAAGATTTTTTTAAATATATCCAAAAATATTTTTGCTACAGCCTATTACCATATATCGGCAGAATCTGTGAACTCCCAGTGATCACAAAAAACACTTAGAATCGCTCTATCTCTTCTAGTTTAGCCAAAAAACGCGTTTGAAGTTTTTCAAAAGATTTTTTTAAATATCTCCAAAAATATTTTTGCTACAGCCTATTATCATATATCGGCAGAATCTGTGAACCCCCAGTGATCACAAAAAACACTTAGAATCGCTCTATCTCTTCTAGTTTAGCCGGAAAACGCGTTTAAAGTTTTTCAAAAGATTTTTTTAAATATATCCAAAAACATATTTGCTACAGCCTATTATCATATATCGGCAGAATCTGTGATTTCCCAGTGATCACAAAAAACACTTAGAATCGCTCTATCTCTTCTAGTTTAGCCAGAAAACGCGTTTAAAGTTTTTCAAAAGATTTTTTTAAATATCTCCAAAAAATATTTTTGCTACAGCCTATTATCATATATCGGCAGAATCTGTGAACTCCCAGTGATCACAAAAAACACTTAGAATCGCTCTATCTCTTCTAGTTTAGCCGGAAAACGCGTTTAAAGTTTTTTCAAAAGATTTTTTTAAATATCTCCAAAAATATTTTTGCTACAGCCTATTATCATATATCGGCAGAATCTGTGAACTCCCAGTGATCACAAAAAACACTTAGAATCGCTCTATCTCTTCTAGTTTAGCCAGAAAACGCGTTTGAAGTTTTTCAAAAGATTTTTTTAAATATCTCCAAAAATATTTTTGCTACAGCCTATTATCATATATCGGCAGAATCTGTGAACTCCCAGTGATCACAAAAAACACTTGGAATCGCTCTATCTCTTTTAGTTTAGCCGGAAAACGCGTTTAAAGTTTTTCAAAAGATTTTTTTAAATATCTCCAAAAATATTTTTGCTACAGCCTATTATCATATATCAGCAGAATCTGTGAACTCCCAGTGATCACAAAAAACACTTAGAATCACTCTATCTCTTCTAGTTTAGCCGGAAAACGCGTTTAAAGTTTTTTAAAATTTTTTTTTAATTATCTCCAAAAATATTTTTGCTACAGCCTATTATCATATATCGGCAGAATCTGTGAACTCCCAGTGATCACAAAAAACACTTAGAATCGCTCTATCTCTTCTAGTTTAACCAGAAAACGCGTTTAAAGTTTTTCAAAAGATTTTTTTAAATATCTCCATAAATATTTTTGCTACAGCCTATTATCATATATCGGCAGAATCTGTGAACTCCCAGTGATCACAAAAAACTTTTAGAATCGCTCTATCTCTTCTAGTTTAGCCGGAAATAGCGTTTAAAGTTTTTCAAAAGATTTTTTTAAATATCTCCAAAAATATTTTTGCTACAGCCTATTATCATATATCGGCAGAATCTGTGAACTCCCAGTGATCACAAAAAACACTTGGAATCGCTCTATCTCTTTTAGTTTAGCCGGAAAACGCGTTTAAAGTTTTTCAAAAGATTTTTTTAAATATCTCCAAAAATATTTTTGCTACAGCCTATTATCATATATCGGCAGAATCTGTGAACTCCCAGTGATCACAAAAAACACTTAGAATCGATCTATCTCTTCTAGTTTAGCCGGAAAACGCGTTTAAAGTTTTTCAAACGATTTTTTTAAATATCTCCAAAAATATTTTTGCTACAGCCTATTATCATATATCGGCAGAATCTGTGAACTCCCAGTGATCACAAAAAACACTTGGAATCGCTCTATTTCTTCTAGTTTAGCCAGAAAACGCGTTTGAAGTTTTTCAAAAGATTTTTTTAAATATCTCCAAAAATATTTTTGCTACAGCCTATTATCATATATCGGCAGAATCTGTGAACTCCCAGTGATCACAAAAAACACTTATAATCACTCTATCTCTTCTAGTTTAGCCGGAAAACGCGTTTAAAGTTTTTTAAAATTTTTTTTTAATTATCTCCAAAAATATTTTTGCTACAGCCTATTATCATATATCGGCAGAATCTGTGAACTCCCAGTGATCACAAAAAACACTTAGAATCACTCTATCTCTTCTAGTTTAGCCGGAAAACGCGTTTAAAGTTTTTTAAAATTTTTTTTTAATTATCTCCAAAAATATTTTTGCTACAGCCTATTATCATATATCGGCAGAATCTGTGAACTCCCAGTGATCACAAAAAACACTTAGAATCGCTCTATCTCTTCTAGTTTAGCCAGAAAACGCGTTTAAAGTTTTTCAAAAGATTTTTTTAAATATCTCCATAAATATTTTTGCTACAGCCTATTATCATATATCGGCAGAATCTGTGAACTCCCAGTGATCACAAAAAACTTTTAGAATCGCTCTATCTCTTCTAGTTTAGCCGGAAAAAGCGTTTAAAGTTTTTCAAAAGATTTTTTTAAATATCTCCAAAAATATTTTTGCTACAGCCTATTATCATATATCGGCAGAATCTGTGAACTCCCAGTGATCACAAAAAAACACTTGGAATCGCTCTATCTCTTCTAGTTTAGCCAGAAAACGCGTTTAAAGTTTTTCAAAAGATTTTTTTAAATATCTCCATAAATATTTTTGCTACAGCCTATTATCATATATCGGCAGAATCTGTGAACTCCCAGTGATCACAAAAAACACTTAGAATCGCTCTATCTCTTCTAGTTTAGCCAGAAAACGCGTTTAAAGTTTTTCAAAAGATTTTTTTAAATATCTCCAAAAATATTTTTGCTACAGCCTATTATCATATATCGGCAGAATCTGTGAACTCCCAGTGATCACAAAAAACACTTGGAATCGCTCTATCTCTTTTAGTTTAGCCGGAAAACGCGTTTAAAGTTTTTCAAAAGATTTTTTTAAATATCTCCAAAAATATTTTTGCTACAGCCTATTATCATATATCGGCAGAATCTGTGAACTCCCAGTGATCACAAAAAACACTTAGAATCACTCTATCTCTTCTAGTTTAGCCAGAAAACGCGTTTAAAGTTTTTCAAAAGATTTTTTTAAATATCTCCATAAATATTTTTGCTACAGCCTATTATCATATATCGGCAGAATCTGTGAACTCCCAGTGATCACAAAAAACTTTTAGAATCTCTCTATCTCTTCTAGTTTAGCCGGAAAAAGCGTTTAAAGTTTTTCAAAAGATTTTTTTAAATATCTCCAAAAATATTTTTGCTACAGCCTATTATCATATATCGGCAGAATCTGTGAACTCCCAGTGATCACAAAAAACTTTTAGAATCGCTCTATCTCTTCTAGTTTAGCCGGAAAACGCGTTTAAAGTTTTTTAAAATTTTTTTTTAATTATCTCCAAAAATATTTTTGCTACAGCCTATTATCATATATCGGCAGAATCTGTGAACTCCCAGTGATCACAAAAAACACTTAGAATCGCTCTATCTCTTCTAGTTTAGCCGGAAAACGCGTTTAAAGTTTTTCAAAAGATTTTTTTAAATATCTCCATAAATATTTTTGCTACAGCCTATTATCATATATCGGCAGAATCTGTGAACTCCCAGTGATCACAAAAAACACTTAGAATCGCTCTATCTCTTCTAGTTTAGCCGGAAAACGCGTTTAAAGTTTTTCAAAAGATTTTTTTAAATATCTCCAAAAATATTTTTGCTACAGCCTATTATCATATATCGGCAGAATCTGTGAACTCCCAGTGATCACAAAAAACACTTAGAATCGCTCTATCTCTTCTAGTTTAGCCGGAAAACGCGTTTAAAGTTTTTCAAAAGATTTTTTTAAATATCTCCAAAAATATTTTTTGCTACAGCCTATTATCATATATCGGCAGAATCTGTGAACTCCCAGTGATCACAAAAAACACTTAGAATCGCTCTATCTCTTCTAGTTTAGCCAGAAAACGCGTTTAAAGTTTTTCAAAAGATTTTTTTAAATATCTCCAAAAATATTTTTGCTACAGCCTATTATCATATATCGGCAGAATCTGTGAACTCCCAGTGATCACAAAAAACACTTAGAATCGCTCTATCTCTTCTAGTTTAGCCAGAAAACGCGTTTAAAGTTTTTCAAAAGATTTTTTTAAATATCTCCAAAAATATTTTTGCTACAGCCTATTATCATATATCGGCAGAATCTGTGAACTCCCAGTGATCACAAAAAACTTTTAGAATCGCTCTATCTCTTCTAGTTTAGCCGGAAAAAGCGTTTAAAGTTTTTCAAAAGATTTTTTTAAATATCTCCAAAAATATTTTTGCTACAGCCTATTATCATATATCGGCAGAATCTGTGAACTCCCAGTGATCACAAAAAAACACTTGGAATCGCTATATCTCTTCTAGTTTAGCCAGAAAACGCGTTTAAAGTTTTTCAAAAGATTTTTTTAAATATCTCCATAAATATTTTTGCTACAGCCTATTATCATATATCGGCAGAATCTGTGAACTCCCAGTGATCACAAAAAACACTTAGAATCGCTCTATCTCTTCTAGTTTAGCCAGAAAACGCGTTTAAAGTTTTTCAAAAGATTTTTTTAAATATCTCCAAAAATATTTTTGCTACAGCCTATTATCATATATCGGCAGAATCTGTGAACTCCCAGTGATCACAAAAAACACTTGGAATCGCTCTATCTCTTTTAGTTTAGCCGGAAAACGCGTTTAAAGTTTTTCAAAAGATTTTTTTAAATATCTCCAAAAATATTTTTGCTACAGCCTATTATCATATATCGGCAGAATCTGTGAACTCCCAGTGATCACAAAAAACACTTAGAATCACTCTATCTCTTCTAGTTTAGCCAGAAAACGCGTTTAAAGTTTTTCAAAAGATTTTTTTAAATATCTCCAAAAATATTTTTGCTACAGCCTATTATCATATATCGGCAGAATCTGTGAACTCCCAGTGATCACAAAAAACTTTTAGAATCGCTCTATCTCTTCTAGTTTAGCCGGAAAACGCGTTTAAAGTTTTTTAAAATTTTTTTTTAATTATCTCCAAAAATATTTTTGCTACAGCCTATTATCATATATCGGCAGAATCTGTGAACTCCCAGTGATCACAAAAAACACTTAGAATCGCTCTATCTCTTCTAGTTTAGCCGGAAAACGCGTTTAAAGTTTTTCAAAAGATTTTTTTAAATATCTCCATAAATATTTTTGCTACAGCCTATTATCATATATCGGCAGAATCTGTGAACTCCCAGTGATCACAAAAAACACTTAGAATCGCTCTATCTCTTCTAGTTTAGCCGGAAAACGCGTTTAAAGTTTTTCAAAAGATTTTTTTAAATATCTCCAAAAATATTTTTGCTACAGCCTATTATCATATATCGGCAGAATCTGTGAACTCCCAGTGATCACAAAAAACACTTAGAATCGCTCTATCTCTTCTAGTTTAGCCGGAAAACGCGTTTAAAGTTTTTCAAAAGATTTTTTTAAATATCTCCAAAAATATTTTTTGCTACAGCCTATTATCATATATCGGCAGAATCTGTGAACTCCCAGTGATCACAAAAAACACTTAGAATCGCTCTATCTCTTCTAGTTTAGCCAGAAAACGCGTTTAAAGTTTTTCAAAAGATTTTTTTAAATATCTCCAAAAATATTTTTGCTACAGCCTATTATCATATATCGGCAGAATCTGTGAACTCCCAGTGATCACAAAAAACACTTAGAATCGCTCTATCTCTTCTAGTTTAGCCAGAAAACGCGTTTAAAATTTTTCAAAAGATTTTTTTAAATATCTCCAAAAATATTTTTGCTACAGCCTATTATAATACATCGGCAGAATCTGTGAACTCCCAGTGATCACAAAAAACACTTGGAATCGCTCTATCTCTTTTAGTTTAGCCGGAAAACGCGTTTAAAGTTTTTCAAAAGATTTTTTTAAATATCTCCAAAAATATTTTTGCTACAGCCTATTATCATATATCGGCAGAATCTGTGAACTCCCAGTGATCACAAAAAACACTTAGAATCACTCTATCTCTTCTAGTTTAGCCGGAAAACGCGTTTAAAGTTTTTTAAAATTTTTTTTTAATTATCTCCAAAAATATTTTTGCTACAGCCTATTATAATACATCGGCAGAATCTGTGAACTCCCAGTGATCACAAAAAACACTTGGAATCGCTCTATCTCTTTTAGTTTAGCCGGAAAACGCGTTTAAAGTTTTTTAAAATTTTTTTTTAATTATCTCCAAAAATATTTTTGCTACAGCCTATTATCATATATCGGCAGAATCTGTGAACTCCCAGTGATCACAAAAAACACTTAGAATCACTCTATCTCTTCTAGTTTAGCCGGAAAACGCGTTTAAAGTTTTTTAAAATTTTTTTTTAATTATCTCCAAAAATATTTTTGCTACAGCCTATTATCATATATCGGCAGAATCTGTGAACTCCCAGTGATCACAAAAAACACTTAGAATCGCTCTATCTCTTCTAGTTTAGCCAGAAAACGCGTTTAAAGTTTTTCAAAAGATTTTTTTAAATATCTCCATAAATATTTTTGCTACAGCCTATTATCATATATCGGCAGAATCTGTGAACTCCCAGTGATCACAAAAAACTTTTAGAATCGCTCTATCTCTTCTAGTTTAGCCGGAAAAAGCGTTTAAAGTTTTTCAAAAGATTTTTTTAAATATCTCCAAAAATATTTTTGCTACAGCCTATTATCATATATCGGCAGAATCTGTGAACTCCCAGTGATCACAAAAAACACTTGGAATCGCTCTATCTCTTCTAGTTTAGCCAGAAAACGCGTTTAAAGTTTTTCAAAAGATTTTTTTAAATATCTCCATAAATATTTTTGCTACAGCCTATTATCATATATCGGCAGAATCTGTGAACTCCCAGTGATCACAAAAAACACTTAGAATCGCTCTATCTCTTCTAGTTTAGCCAGAAAACGCGTTTAAAGTTTTTCAAAAGATTTTTTTAAATATCTCCAAAAATATTTTTGCTACAGCCTATTATCATATATCGGCAGAATCTGTGAACTCCCAGTGATCACAAAAAACTTTTAGAATCGCTCTATCTCTTCTAGTTTAGCCGGAAAACGCGTTTAAAGTTTTTTAAAATTTTTTTTTAATTATCTCCAAAAATATTTTTGCTACAGCCTATTATCATATATCGGCAGAATCTGTGAACTCCCAGTGATCACAAAAAACACTTAGAATCGCTCTATCTCTTCTAGTTTAGCCGGAAAACGCGTTTAAAGTTTTTCAAAAGATTTTTTTAAATATCTCCATAAATATTTTTGCTACAGCCTATTATCATATATCGGCAGAATCTGTGAACTCCCAGTGATCACAAAAAACTTTTAGAATCGCTCTATCTCTTCTAGTTTAGCCGGAAAAAGCGCTTAAAGTTTTTCAAAAGATTTTTTTAAATATCTCCAAAAATATTTTTGCTACAGCCTATTATCATATATCGGCAGAATCTGTGAACTCCCAGTGATCACAAAAAACACTTAGAATCGCTCTATCTCTTCTAGTTTAGCTAGAAAACGCGTTTAAAGTTTTTCAAAAGATTTTTTTAAATATCTCCAAAAATATTTTTGCTACAGCCTATTATCATATATCGGCAGAATCTGTGAACTCCCAGTGATCACAAAAAACACTTAGAATCGCTCTATCTCTTCTAGTTTAGCCGGAAAACGCGTTTAAAGTTTTTTAAAATTTTTTTTTAATTATCTGCAAAAATATTTTTGCTACAGCCTATTATCATATATCGGCAGAATCTGTGAACTCCCAGTGATCACAAAAAACACTTAGAATCGCTCTATCTCTTCTAGTTTAGCCGGAAAACGCGTTTAAAGTTTTTCAAAAGATGTTTTTAAATATCTCCAAAAATATTTTTGCTACAGCCTATTATCATATATCGGCAGAATCTGTGAACTCCCAGTGATCACAAAAAACACTTAGAATCGCTCTATCTCTTCTAGTTTAGCCAGAAAACGCGTTTAAAGTTTTTCAAAAGATTTTTTTAAATATCTCCAAAAATATTTTTGCTACAGCCTATTATAATACATCGGAAGAATCTGTGAACTCCCAGTGATCACAAAAAACACTTGGAATCGCTCTATCTCTTTTAGTTTAGCCGGAAAACGCGTTTAAAGTTTTTCAAAAGATTTTTTTAAATATCTCCAAAAATATTTTTGCTACAGCCTATTATCATATATCGGCAGAATCTGTGAACTCCCAGTGATCACAAAAAACACTTAGAATCACTCTATCTCTTCTAGTTTAGCCAGAAAACGCGTTTAAAGTTTTTCAAAATTTTTTTTTAATTATCTCCAAAAATATTTTTGCTACAGCCTATTATCATATATCGGCAGAATCTGTGAACTCCCAGTGATCACAAAAAACACTTAGAATCGCTCTATCTCTTCTAGTTTAGCCAGAAAACGCGTTTAAAATTTTTCAAAAGATTTTTTTAAATATCTCCAAAAATATTTTTGCTACAGCCTATTATAATACATCGGCAGAATCTGTGAACTCCCAGTGATCACAAAAAACACTTGGAATCGCTCTATCTCTTTTAGTTTAGCCGGAAAACGCGTTTAAAGTTTTTTAAAATTTTTTTTTAATTATCTGCAAAAATATTTTTGCTACAGCCTATTATCATATATCGGCAGAATCTGTGAACTCCCAGTGATCACAAAAAACACTTAGAATCGCTCTATCTCTTCTAGTTTAGCCAGAAAACGCGTTTAAAGTTTTTCAAAAGATGTTTTTAAATATCTCCAAAAATATTTTTGCTACAGCCTATTATCATATATCGGCAGAATCTGTGAACTCCCAGTGATCACAAAAAACACTTAGAATCGCTCTATCTCTTCTAGTTTAGCCGGAAAACGCGTTTAAAGTTTTTCAAAAGATTTTTTTAAATATCTCCAAAAATATTTTTGCTACAGCCTATTATCATATATCGGCAGAATCTGTGAACTCCCAGTGATCACAAAAAACACTTAGAATCGCTCTATCTCTTCTAGTTTAGCCGGAAAACGCGTTTAAAGTTTTTCAAAAGATTTTTTTAAATATCTCCAAAAATATTTTTTGCTACAGCCTATTATCATATATCGGCAGAATCTGTGAACTCCCAGTGATCACAAAAAACACTTAGAATCGCTCTATCTCTTCTAGTTTAGCCAGAAAACGCGTTTAAAGTTTTTCAAAAGATTTTTTTAAATATCTCCAAAAATATTTTTGCTACAGCCTATTATCATATATCGGCAGAATCTGTGAACTCCCAGTGATCACAAAAAACACTTAGAATCGCTCTATCTCTTCTAGTTTAGCCAGAAAACGCGTTTAAAATTTTTCAAAAGATTTTTTTAAATATCTCCAAAAATATTTTTGCTACAGCCTATTATAATACATCG
Organism: Condylostylus longicornis; assembly: GCF_029603195.1. NCBI lineage: Eukaryota > Metazoa > Arthropoda > Insecta > Diptera > Dolichopodidae > Condylostylus > Condylostylus longicornis. The sequence continues at coordinate 68,733 of NW_026578052.1, read as the reverse complement.
GCAGAATCTGTGAACTCCCAGTGATCACAAAAAACACTTGGAATCGCTCTATCTCTTTTAGTTTAGCCGGAAAACGCGTTTAAAGTTTTTCAAAAGATTTTTTTAAATATCTCCAAAAATATTTTTGCTACAGCCTATTATCATATATCGGCAGAATCTGTGAACTCCCAGTGATCACAAAAAACACTTAGAATCACTCTATCTCTTCTAGTTTAGCCGGAAAACGCGTTTAAAGTTTTTTAAAATTTTTTTTTAATTATCTCCAAAAATATTTTTGCTACAGCCTATTATAATACATCGGCAGAATCTGTGAACTCCCAGTGATCACAAAAAACACTTGGAATCGCTCTATCTCTTTTAGTTTAGCCGGAAAACGCGTTTAAAGTTTTTTAAAATTTTTTTTTAATTATCTCCAAAAATATTTTTGCTACAGCCTATTATCATATATCGGCAGAATCTGTGAACTCCCAGTGATCACAAAAAACACTTAGAATCACTCTATCTCTTCTAGTTTAGCCGGAAAACGCGTTTAAAGTTTTTTAAAATTTTTTTTTAATTATCTCCAAAAATATTTTTGCTACAGCCTATTATCATATATCGGCAGAATCTGTGAACTCCCAGTGATCACAAAAAACACTTAGAATCGCTCTATCTCTTCTAGTTTAGCCAGAAAACGCGTTTAAAGTTTTTCAAAAGATTTTTTTAAATATCTCCATAAATATTTTTGCTACAGCCTATTATCATATATCGGCAGAATCTGTGAACTCCCAGTGATCACAAAAAACTTTTAGAATCGCTCTATCTCTTCTAGTTTAGCCGGAAAAAGCGTTTAAAGTTTTTCAAAAGATTTTTTTAAATATCTCCAAAAATATTTTTGCTACAGCCTATTATCATATATCGGCAGAATCTGTGAACTCCCAGTGATCACAAAAAACACTTGGAATCGCTCTATCTCTTCTAGTTTAGCCAGAAAACGCGTTTAAAGTTTTTCAAAAGATTTTTTTAAATATCTCCATAAATATTTTTGCTACAGCCTATTATCATATATCGGCAGAATCTGTGAACTCCCAGTGATCACAAAAAACACTTAGAATCGCTCTATCTCTTCTAGTTTAGCCAGAAAACGCGTTTAAAGTTTTTCAAAAGATTTTTTTAAATATCTCCAAAAATATTTTTGCTACAGCCTATTATCATATATCGGCAGAATCTGTGAACTCCCAGTGATCACAAAAAACTTTTAGAATCGCTCTATCTCTTCTAGTTTAGCCGGAAAACGCGTTTAAAGTTTTTTAAAATTTTTTTTTAATTATCTCCAAAAATATTTTTGCTACAGCCTATTATCATATATCGGCAGAATCTGTGAACTCCCAGTGATCACAAAAAACACTTAGAATCGCTCTATCTCTTCTAGTTTAGCCGGAAAACGCGTTTAAAGTTTTTCAAAAGATTTTTTTAAATATCTCCATAAATATTTTTGCTACAGCCTATTATCATATATCGGCAGAATCTGTGAACTCCCAGTGATCACAAAAAACTTTTAGAATCGCTCTATCTCTTCTAGTTTAGCCGGAAAAAGCGCTTAAAGTTTTTCAAAAGATTTTTTTAAATATCTCCAAAAATATTTTTGCTACAGCCTATTATCATATATCGGCAGAATCTGTGAACTCCCAGTGATCACAAAAAACACTTAGAATCGCTCTATCTCTTCTAGTTTAGCTAGAAAACGCGTTTAAAGTTTTTCAAAAGATTTTTTTAAATATCTCCAAAAATATTTTTGCTACAGCCTATTATCATATATCGGCAGAATCTGTGAACTCCCAGTGATCACAAAAAACACTTAGAATCGCTCTATCTCTTCTAGTTTAGCCGGAAAACGCGTTTAAAGTTTTTTAAAATTTTTTTTTAATTATCTGCAAAAATATTTTTGCTACAGCCTATTATCATATATCGGCAGAATCTGTGAACTCCCAGTGATCACAAAAAACACTTAGAATCGCTCTATCTCTTCTAGTTTAGCCGGAAAACGCGTTTAAAGTTTTTCAAAAGATGTTTTTAAATATCTCCAAAAATATTTTTGCTACAGCCTATTATCATATATCGGCAGAATCTGTGAACTCCCAGTGATCACAAAAAACACTTAGAATCGCTCTATCTCTTCTAGTTTAGCCAGAAAACGCGTTTAAAGTTTTTCAAAAGATTTTTTTAAATATCTCCAAAAATATTTTTGCTACAGCCTATTATAATACATCGGAAGAATCTGTGAACTCCCAGTGATCACAAAAAACACTTGGAATCGCTCTATCTCTTTTAGTTTAGCCGGAAAACGCGTTTAAAGTTTTTCAAAAGATTTTTTTAAATATCTCCAAAAATATTTTTGCTACAGCCTATTATCATATATCGGCAGAATCTGTGAACTCCCAGTGATCACAAAAAACACTTAGAATCACTCTATCTCTTCTAGTTTAGCCAGAAAACGCGTTTAAAGTTTTTCAAAATTTTTTTTTAATTATCTCCAAAAATATTTTTGCTACAGCCTATTATCATATATCGGCAGAATCTGTGAACTCCCAGTGATCACAAAAAACTTTTAGAATCGCTCTATCTCTTCTAGTTTAGCCGGAAAAAGCGTTTAAAGTTTTTCAAAAGATTTTTTTAAATATCTCCAAAAATATTTTTGCTACAGCCTATTATCATATATCGGCAGAATCTGTGAACTCCCAGTGATCACAAAAAACTTTTAGAATCGCTCTATCTCTTCTAGTTTAGCCGGAAAACGCGTTTAAAGTTTTTTAAAATTTTTTTTTAATTATCTCCAAAAATATTTTTGCTACAGCCTATTATCATATATCGGCAGAATCTGTGAACTCCCAGTGATCACAAAAAACACTTAGAATCGCTCTATCTCTTCTAGTTTAGCCGGAAAACGCGTTTAAAGTTTTTCAAAAGATTTTTTTAAATATCTCCATAAATATTTTTGCTACAGCCTATTATCATATATCGGCAGAATCTGTGAACTCCCAGTGATTACAAAAAACTTTTAGAATCGCTCTATCTCTTCTAGTTTAGCCGGAAAAAGCGTTTAAAGTTTTTCAAAAGATTTTTTTAAATATATCCAAAAATATTTTTGCTACAGCCTATTATAATATATCGGCATAATCTGTGAACTCCCAGTGATCACAAAAAACACTTAGAATCACTCTATCTCTTCTAGTTTAGCCGGAAAACGCGTTTAAAGTTTTTCAAAAGATTTTTTTAAATATCTCCATAAATATTTTTGCTACAGCCTATTATCATATATCGGCAGAATCTGTGAACTCCCAGTGATCACAAAAAACTTTTAGAATCGCTCTATCTCATCTAGTTTAGCCGGAAAAAGCGTTTAAAGTTTTTCAAAAGATTTTTTTAAATATCTCCAAAAATATTTTTGCTACAGCCTATTATCATATATCGGCAGAATCTGTGAACTCCCAGTGATCACAAAAAACACTTAGAATCGCTCTATCTCTTCTAGTTTAGCCAGAAAACGCGTTTAAAGTTTTTCAAAAGATTTTTTTAAATATCTCCAAAAATATTTTTGCTACAGCCTATTATCATATATCGGCAGAATCTGTGAACTCCCAGTGATCACAAAAAACACTTAGAATCGCTCTATCTCTTCTAGTTTAGCCGGAAAACGCGTTTAAAGTTTTTTAAAATTTTTTTTTAATTATCTCCAAAAATATTTTTGCTACAGCCTATTATCATATATCGGCAGAATCTGTGAACTCCCAGTGATCACAAAAAACACTTAGAATCGCTCTATCTCTTCTAGTTTAGCCGGAAAACGCGTTTAAAGTTTTTCAAAAGATGTTTTTAAATATCTCCAAAAATATTTTTGCTACAGCCTATTATCATATATCGGCAGAATCTGTGAACTCCCAGTGATCACAAAAAACACTTAGAATCGCTCTATCTCTTCTAGTTTAGCCAGAAAACGCGTTTAAAGTTTTTCAAAAGATTTTTTTAAATATCTCCAAAAATATTTTTGCTACAGCCTATTATAATACATCGGCAGAATCTGTGAACTCCCAGTGATCACAAAAAACACTTGGAATCGCTCTATCTCTTTTAGTTTAGCCGGAAAACGCGTTTAAAGTTTTTCAAAAGATTTTTTTAAATATCTCCAAAAATATTTTTGCTACAGCCTATTATAATATATCGGCATAATCTGTGAACTCCCAGTGATCACAAAAAACACTTAGAATCACTATCTCTTCTAGTTTAGACGGAAAACGCGTTTAAAGTTTTTCAAAAGATTTTTTTAAATATCTCCAAAAATATTTTTGCTACAGCCTATTATAATATATCGGCATAATCTGTGAACTCCCAGTGATCACAAAAAACACTTAGAATCACTATCTCTTCTAGTTTAGACGGAAAACGCGTTTAAAGTTTTTCAAAAGATTTTTTTAAATATCTCCAAAAATATTTTTGCTACAGCCTATTATAATACATCGGCAGAATCTGTGAACTCCCAGTGATCACAAAAAACACTTGGAATCGCTCTATCTCTTTTAGTTTAGCCGGAAAACGCGTTTAAAGTTTTTCAAAAGATTTTTTTAAATATCTCCAAAAATATTTTTGCTACAGCCTATTATAATATATCGGCATAATCTGTGAACTCCCAGTGATCACAAAAAACACTTAGAATCGCTCTATCTCTTCTAGTTTAGCCGGAAAACGCGTTTAAAGTTTTTTCAAAAGATTTTTTTAAATATCTCCAAAAATATTTTTGCTACAGCCTATTATCATATATCGGCAGAATCTGTGAACTCCCAGTGATCACAAAAAACACTTAGAATCGCTCTATCTCTTCTAGTTTAGCCGGAAAACGCGTTTAAAGTTTTTCAAAAGATTTTTTTAAATATCTCCAAAAATATTTTTGCTACAGCCTATTATCATATATCGGCGGAATCTGTGAACTCCCAGTGATCACAAAAAACACTTAGAATCGCTCTATCTCTTCTAGTTTAGCCAGAAAACGCGTTTAAAGTTTTTCAAAAGATTTTTTTAAATATCTCCAAAAATATTTTTGCTACAGCCTATTATAATACATCGGCAGAATCTGTGAACTCCCAGTGATCACAAAAAACACTTAGAATCGCTCTATCTCTTCTAGTTTAGCCGGAAAACGCGTTTAAAGTTTTTCAAAAGATTTTTTTAAATATCTCCAAAAATATTTTTGCTACAGCCTATTATCATATATCGGCAGAATCTGTGAACTCCCAGTGATCACAAAAAACACTTAGAATCGCTCTATCTCTTCTAGTTTAGCCGGAAAACGCGTTTAAAGTTTTTCAAAAGATTTTTTTAAATATCTCCAAAAATATTTTTGCTACAGCCTATTATCATATATCGGCAGAATCTGTGAACTCCCAGTGATCACAAAAACACTTAGAATCGCTCTATCTCTTCTAGTTTAGCCAGAAAACGCGTTTAAAGTTTTTCAAAAGATTTTTTTAAATATCTCCATAAATATTTTTGCTACAGCCTATTATCATATATCGGCAGAATCTGTGAACTCCCAGTGATCACAAAAAACACTTAGAATCGCTCTATCTCTTCTAGTTTAGCCAGAAAACGCGTTTAAAGTTTTTCAAAAGATTTTTTTAAATATCTCCAAAAATATTTTTGCTACAGCCTATTATCATATATCGGCAGAATCTGTGAACTCCCAGTGATCACAAAAAACACTTAGAATCGCTCTATCTCTTCTAGTTTAGCCGGAAAACGCGTTTAAAGTTTTTCAAAAGATTTTTTTAAATATCTCCAAAAATATTTTTGCTACAGCCTATTATCATATATCGGCAGAATCTGTGAACTCCCAGTGATCACAAAAAACACTTAGAATCGCTCTATCTCTTCTAGTTTAGCCGGAAAACGCGTTTAAAGTTTTTCAAAAGATTTTTTTAAATATCTCCATAAATATTTTTGCTACAGCCTATTATCATATATCGGCAGAATCTGTGAACTCCCAGTGATCACAAAAAACTTTTAGAATCGCTCTATCCCTTCTAGTTTAGCCGGAAAAAGCGTTTAAAGTTTTTCAAAAGATTTTTTTAAATATATCCAAAAATATTTTTGCTACAGCCTATTATAATATATCGGCATAATCTGTGAACTCCCAGTGATCACAAAAAACACTTAGAATCACTATCTCTTCTAGTTTAGACGGAAAACGCGTTTAAAGTTTTTCAAAAGATTTTTTTAAATATATCCAAAAATATTTTTGCTACAGCCTATTATCATATATCGGCAGAATCTGTGAACTCCCAGTGATCACAAAAAACACTTAGAATCGCTCTATCTCTTCTAGTTTAGCCGGAAAACGCGTTTAAAGTTTTTTCAAAAGATTTTTTTAAATATCTCCAAAAATATTTTTGCTACAGCCTATTATCATATATCGGCAGAATCTGTGAACTCCCAGTGATCACAAAAAACACTTAGAATCGCTCTATCTCTTCTAGTTTAGCCGGAAAACGCGTTTAAAGTTTTTCAAAAGATTTTTTTAAATATCTCCAAAAATATTTTTGCTACAGCCTATTATCATATATCGGCGGAATCTGTGAACTCCCAGTGATCACAAAAAACACTTAGAATCGCTCTATCTCTTCTAGTTTAGCCAGAAAACGCGTTTAAAGTTTTTCAAAAGATTTTTTTAAATATCTCCAAAAATATTTTTGCTACAGCCTATTATAATACATCGGCAGAATCTGTGAACTCCCAGTGATCACAAAAAACACTTAGAATCGCTCTATCTCTTCTAGTTTAGCCGGAAAACGCGTTTAAAGTTTTTCAAAAGATTTTTTTAAATATCTCCAAAAATATTTTTGCTACAGCCTATTATCATATATCGGCAGAATCTGTGAACTCCCAGTGATCACAAAAAACACTTAGAATCGCTCTATCTCTTCTAGTTTAGCCGGAAAACGCGTTTAAAGTTTTTCAAAAGATTTTTTTAAATATCTCCAAAAATATTTTTGCTACAGCCTATTATCATATATCGGCAGAATCTGTGAACTCCCAGTGATCACAAAAAACACTTAGAATCGCCCTATCTCTTCTAGTTTAGTCGGAAAACGCGTTTAAAGTTTTTCAAAAGATTTTTTTAAATATCTCCAAAAATATTTTTGCTACAGCCTATTATCATATATCGGCAGAATCTGTGAACTCCCAGTGATCACAAAAAACACTTAGAATCGCTCTATCTCTTCTAGTTTAGCCAGAAAACGCGTTTAAAGTTTTTCAAAAGATTTTTTTAAATATCTCCAAAAATATTTTTGCTACAGCCTATTATCATATATCGGCAGAATCTGTGAACTCCCAGTGATCACAAAAAACACTCAGAATCGCTCTATCTCTTCTAGTTTAGCCGGAAAACGCGTTTAAAGTTTTTTCAAAAGATTTTTTTAAATATCTCCAAAAATATTTTTGCTACAGCCTATTATCATATTATATCGGCAGAATCTGTGAACTCCCAGTGATCACAAAAAACACTTAGAATCGCTCTATCTCTTCTAGTTTAGCCAGAAAACGCGTTTAAAGTTTTTCAAAAGATTTTTTTAAATATCTCCAAAAATATTTTTGCTACAGCCTATTATCATATATCGGCAGAATCTGTGAACTCCCAGTGATCACAAAAAACACTTAGAATCGCTCTATCTCTTCTAGTTTAGCCGGAAAACGCGTGTAAAGTTTTTTAAAAATTTTTTTTAATTATCTCCAAAAATATTTTTGCTACAGCCTATTATCATATATCGGCAGAATCTGTGAACTCCCAGTGATCACAAAAAACACTTAGAATCGCTCTATCTCTTCTAGTTTAGCCAGAAAACGCGTTTAAAGTTTTTCAAAAGATTTTTTAAATATCTCCAAAAATATTTTTGCTACAGCCTATTATCATATATCGGCAGAATCTGTGAACTCCCAGTGATCACAAAAAACTTTTAGAATCGCTCTATCTCTTCTAGTTTAGCCGGAAAAAGCGTTTAAAGTTTTTCAAAAGATTTTTTTAAATATATCCAAAAATATTTTTGCTACAGCCTATTATAATATATCGGCATAATCTGTGAACTCCCAGTGATCACAAAAAACACTTAGAATCGCTCTATCTCTTCTAGTTTAGCCAGAAAACGCGTTTAAAGTTTTTCAAAAGATTTTTTTAAATATCTCCAAAAATATTTTTGCTACAGCCTATTGTCATATATCGGCAGAATCTGTGAACTCCCAGTGATCACAAAAAACACTTAGAATCGCTCTATCTCTTCTAGTTTAGCCGGAAAACGCGTTTAAAGTTTTTCAAAAGATTTTTTTAAATATCTCCAAAAATATTTTTGCTACAGCCTATTATCATATATCGGCAGAATCTGTGAACTCCCAGTGATCACAAAAAACACTTAGAATCGCTCTATCTCTTCTAGTTTAGCCAGAAAACGCGTTTAAAGTTTTTCAAAAGATTTTTTTAAATATCTCCAAAAATATTTTTGCTACAGCCTATTATCATATATCGGCAGAATCTGTGAACTCCCAGTGATCACAAAAAACACTTAGAATCGCTCTATCTCTTCTAGTTTAGCCAGAAAACGCGTTTAAAGTTTTTCAAAAGATTTTTTTAAATATATCCAAAAATATTTTTGCTACAGCCTATTATCATATATCGGCAGAATCTGTGAACTCCCAGTGATCACAAAAAACACTTAGAATCGCTCTATCTCTTCTAGTTTAGCCGGAAAACGCGTTTAAAGTTTTTCAAAAGATTTTTTTAAATATCTCCAAAAATATTTTTGCTACAGCCTATTATCATATATCGGCAGAATCTGTGAACTCCCAGTGATCACAAAAAACACTTAGAATCGCTCTATCTCTTCTAGTTTAGTCAGAAAACGCGTTTAAAGTTTTTCAAAAGATTTTTTTAAATATATCCAAAAATATTTTTGCTACAGCCTATTATCATATATCGGCAGAATCTGTGAACTCCCAGTGATCACAAAAAACACTTAGAATCGCTCTATCTCTTCTAGTTTAGCCGGAAAACGCTTGTAAAGTTTTTTAAAAATTTTTTTTAATTATCTCCAAAAATATTTTTGCTACAGCCTATTATCATATATCGGCAGAATCTGTGAACTCCCAGTGATCACAAAAAACACTTAGAATCACTCTATCTCTTCTAGTTTAGCCGGAAAAAGCGTTTAAAGTTTTTCAAAAGATTTTTTTAAATATATCCAAAAATATTTTTGCTACAGCCTATTATAATATATCGGCATAATCTGTGAACTCCCAGTGATCACAAAAAACACTTAGAATCGCTCTATCTCTTCTAGTTTAGCCAGAAAACGCGTTTAAAGTTTTTCAAAAGATTTTTTTAAATATCTCCAAAAATATTTTTGCTACAGCCTATTATCATATATCGGCAGAATCTGTGAACTCCCAGTGATCACAAAAAACACTTAGAATGGCTCTATCTCTTCTAGTTTAGCCAGAAAACGCGTTTAAAGTTTTTCAAAAGATTTTTTTAAATATCTCCAAAAATATTTTTGCTACAGCCTATTATCATATATCGGCAGAATCTGTGAACTCCCAGTGATCACAAAAAACACTTAGAATCGCTCTATCTCTTCTAGTTTAGCCAGAAAACGCGTTTAAAGTTTTTCAAAAGATTTTTTTAAATATCTCCAAAAATATTTTTGCTACAGCCTATTATCATATATCGGCAGAATCTGTGAACTCCCAGTGATCACAAAAAACACTTAGAATCGCTCTATCTCTTCTAGTTTAGCCGGAAAACGCGTTTAAAGTTTTTCAAAAGATTTTTTTAAATATATCCAAAAATATTTTTGCTACAGCCTATTATCATATATCGGCAGAATCTGTGAACTCCCAGTGATCACAAAAAACACTTAGAATCGCTCTATCTCTTCTAGTTTAGCCAGAAAACGCGTTTAAAGTTTTTCAAAAGATTTTTTTAAATATCTCCAAAAATATTTTTGCTACAGCCTATTATCATATATCGGCAGAATCTGTGAACTCCCAGTGATCACAAAAAACACTTAGAATCGCTCTATCTCTTCTAGTTTAGCCAGAAAACGCGTTTAAAGTTTTTCAAAAGATTTTTTTAAATATCTCCAAAAATATTTTTGCTACAGCCTATTATCATATATCGGCAGAATCTGTGAACTCCCAGTGATCACAAAAAACACTTAGAATCGCTCTATCTCTTCTAGTTTAGCCGGAAAACGCGTTTAAAGTTTTTCAAAAGATTTTTTTAAATATCTCCAAAAATATTTTTGCTACAGCCTATTATCATATATCGGCAGAATCTGTGAACTCCCAGTGATCACAAAAAACACTTAGAATCGCTCTATCTCTTCTAGTTTAGCCAGAAAACGCGTTTAAAGTTTTTCAAAAGATTTTTTTAAATATCTCCAAAAATATTTTTGCTACAGCCTATTATCATATATCGGCAGAATCTGTGAACTCCCAGTGATCACAAAAAACACTTAGAATCGCTCTATCTCTTCTAGTTTAGCCAGAAAACGCGTTTAAAGTTTTTCAAAAGATTTTTTTAAATATCTCCAAAAATATTTTTGCTACAGCCTATTATCATATATCGGCAGAATCTGTGAACTCCCAGTGATCACAAAACACTTAGAATCGCTCTATCTCTTCTAGTTTAGCCGGAAAACGCGTTTAAAGTTTTTCAAAAGATTTTTTTAAATATCTCCAAAAATATTTTTGCTACAGCCTATTATCATATATCGGCAGAATCTGTGAACTCCCAGTGATCACAAAAAACACTTAGAATCGCTCTATCTCTTCTAGTTTAGTCAGAAAACGCGTTCAAAGTTTTTCAAACGGTTTTTTTAAATATCTCCAAAAATATTTTTGCTACAGCCTATTATCATATATCGCCGATCACAAAAAACTCTTAGAATCGCTCTATCTCTTCTAGTTAAGCCAGAAAACGCGTTTAAAGTTTTTCAAAAGATTTTTTTAAATATCTCCAAAAATATTTTTGCTACAGCCTATTATCATATATCGGCAGAATCTGTGAACTCCCAGTGATCACAAAAAACACTTAGAATCGCTCTATCTCTTCTAGTTTAGCCGGAAAACGCGTTTAAAGTTTTTCAAAAGATTTTTTTAAATATCTCCAAAAATATTTTTGCTACAGCCTATTATCATATATCGGCAGAATCTGTGAACTCCCAGTGATCACAAAAAACACTTAGAATCGCTCTATCTCTTCTAGTTTAGCCAGAAAACGCGTTTAAAGTTTTTCAAAAGATTTTTTTAAATATCTCCAAAAATATTTTTGCTACAGCCTATTATCATATATCGGCAGAATCTGTGAACTCCCAGTGATCACAAAAAACACTTAGAATCGCTCTATCTCTTCTAGTTTTTCAAAAGATTTTTTTAAATATCTCCAAAAATATTTTTGCTACAGCCTATTATCATACATCGGCAGAATCTGTGAGCTCCCAGTGATCACAAAAAACACTTAGAATCGCTCTATCTCTTCTAGTTTAGCCAGAAAACGCGTTTAAAGTTTTTCAAACGGTTTTTTTAAATATCTCCAAAAATATTTTTGCTACAGCCTATTATCATATATCGGCAGAATCTGTGAACTCCCAGTGATCACAAAAAACACTTAGAATCGCTCTATCTCTTCTAGTTTAGCCGGAAAACGCGTTTAAAGTTTTTCAAACGATTTTTTTAAATATCTCCAAAAATATTTTTGCTGCAGCCTATTATCATGTATCGGCAGAATCTGTGAACTCCCAGTGATCACAAAACACTTAGAATCGCTCTATCTCTTCTAGTTTAGCCGGAAAACGCGTTTAAAGTTTTTCAAAAGATTTTTTTAAATATCTCCAAAAATATTTTTGCTACAGCCTATTATCATATATCGGCAGAATCTGTGAACTCCCAGTGATCACAAAAAACACTTTGAATCGCTCTATCTCTTCTAGTTTAGCCAGAAAACGCGTTTAAAGTTTTTCAAAAGATTTTTTTAAATATCTCCAAAAATATTTTTGCTACAGCCTATTATCATACATCGGCAGAATCTGTGAACTCCCAGTGATCACAAAAAACACTTAGAATCGCTCTATCTCTTCTAGTTTAGCCAGAAAACGCGTTTAAAGTTTTTCAAAAGATTTTTTTAAATATCTCCAAAAATATTTTTGCTACAGCCTATTATCATATATCGGCAGAATCTGTGAACTCCCAGTGATCACAAAAAACACTTAGAATCGCTCTATCTCTTCTAGTTTTTCAAAAGATTTTTTTAAATATCTCCAAAAATATTTTTGCTACAGCCTATTATCATACATCGGCAGAATCTGTGAGCTCCCAGTGATCACAAAAAACACTTAGAATCGCTCTATCTCTTCTAGTTTATCCAGAAAACGCGTTTAAAGTTTTTCAAAAGATTTTTTTAAATATCTAAAAAAATATTTTTGCTACAGCCTATTATCATATATCGGCAGAATCTGTGAACTCCCCGTGATCACAAAAAACACTTAGAATCGCTCTATCTCTTCTAGTTTAGTCAGAAAACGCGTTCAAAGTTTTTCAAACGGTTTTTTTAAATATCTCCAAAAATATTTTTGCTACAGCCTATTATCATATATTGGCAGAATCTGTGAACTCCCAGTGATCACAAAAAACACTTAGAATCGCTCTATCTCTTCTAGTTTAGCCGGAAAACGCGTTTAAAGTTTTTCAAACGATTTTTTTAAATATCTCCAAAAATATTTTTGCTGCAGCCTATTATCATATATCGGCAGAATCTGTGAACTCCCAGTGATCACAAAAAACACTTAGAATCGCTCTATCTCTTCTAGTTTATCAAGAAAACGCGTTTAAAGTTTTTCAAAAGATTTTTTTAAATATCTCCAAAAATATTTTTGCTACAGCCTATTATCATATATCGGCAGAATCTGCGAACTCCCAGTGATCACAAAAAACACTTAGAATCGCTCTATCTCTTCTAGTTTAGCCAGAAAACGCGTTTAAAGTTTTTCAAAAGATTTTTTTAAATATCTAAAAAAATATTTTTGCTACAGCTTATTATCATACATCGGCAGAATCTGTGAGCTCCCAGTGATCACAAAAAACACTTAGAATCGCTCTATCTCTTCTAGTTTAGCCAGAAAACGCGTTTAAAGTTTTTCAAAAGATTTTTTTAAATATCTAAAAAAATATTTTTGCTACAGCCTATTATCATATATCGGCAGAATCTGTGAACTCCCCGTGATCACAAAAAACACTTAGAATCGCTCTATCTCTTCTAGTTTAGTCAGAAAACGCGTTCAAAGTTTTTCAAACGATTTTTTTAAATATCTCCAAAAATATTTTTGCTGCAGCCTATTATCATGTATCGGCAGAATCTGTGAACTCCCAGTGATCACAAAAAACACTTAGAATCGCTCTATCTCTTCTAGTTTAGCCGGAAAACGCGTTTAAAGTTTTTCAAAAGATTTTTTTAAATATCTAAAAAAATATTTTTGCTACAGCCTATTATCATATATCGGCAGAATCTGTGAACTCCCCGTGATCACAAAAAACACTTAGAATCGCTCTATCTCTTCTAGTTTATCAAGAAAACGCGTTTAAAGTTTTTCAAAAGATTTTTTTAAATATCTCCAAAAATATTTTTGCTACAGCCTATTATCATATATCGGCAGAATCTGTGAACTCCCAGTGATCACAAAAAACACTTAGAATCGCTCTATCTCTTCTAGTTTATCCAGAAAACGCGTTTAAAGTTTTTCAAAAGATTTTTTTAAATATCTAAAAAAATATTTTTGCTACAGCCTATTATCATATATCGGCAGAATCTGTGAACTCCCCGTGATCACAAAAAACACTTAGAATCGCTCTATCTCTTCTAGTTTAGTCAGAAAACGCGTTCAAAGTTTTTCAAACGGTTTTTTTAAATATCTCCAAAAATATTTTTGCTACAGCCTATTATCATATATTGGCAGAATCTGTGAACTCCCAGTGATCACAAAAAACACTTAGAATCGCTCTATCTCTTCTAGTTTAGCCGGAAAACGCGTTTAAAGTTTTTCAAACGATTTTTTTAAATATCTCCAAAAATATTTTTGCTGCAGCCTATTATCATATATCGGCAGAATCTGTGAACTCCCAGTGATCACAAAAAACACTTAGAATCGCTCTATCTCTTCTAGTTTATCAAGAAAACGCGTTTAAAGTTTTTCAAAAGATTTTTTTAAATATCTCCAAAAATATTTTTGCTACAGCCTATTATCATATATCGGCAGAATCTGCGAACTCCCAGTGATCACAAAAAACACTTAGAATCGCTCTATCTCTTCTAGTTTAGCCAGAAAACGCGTTTAAAGTTTTTCAAAAGATTTTTTTAAATATCTCCAAAAATATTTTTGCTACAGCTTATTATCATACATCGGCAGAATCTGTGAGCTCCCAGTGATCACAAAAAACACTTAGAATCGCTCTATCTCTTCTAGTTTAGCCAGAAAACGCGTTTAAAGTTTTTCAAAAGATTTTTTTAAATATCTAAAAAAATATTTTTGCTACAGCCTATTATCATATATCGGCAGAATCTGTGAACTCCCCGTGATCACAAAAAACACTTAGAATCGCTCTATCTCTTCTAGTTTAGTCAGAAAACGCGTTCAAAGTTTTTCAAACGATTTTTTTAAATATCTCCAAAAATATTTTTGCTGCAGCCTATTATCATGTATCGGCAGAATCTGTGAACTCCCAGTGATCACAAAAAACACTTAGAATCGCTCTATCTCTTCTAGTTTATCAAGAAAACGCGTTTAAAGTTTTTCAAAAGATTTTTTTAAATATCTCCAAAAATATTTTTGCTACAGCCTATTATCATATATCGGCAGAATCTGTGAACTCCCAGTGATCACAAAAAACACTTAGAATCGCTCTATCTCTTCTAGTTTAGCCAGAAAACGCGTTTAAAGTTTTTCAAAAGATTTTTTTAAATATCTCCAAAAATATTTTTGCTGCAGCCTATTATCATGTATCGGCAGAATCTGTGAACTCCCAGTGATCACAAAAAACACTTAGAATCGCTCTATCTCTTCTAGTTTAGTCAGAAAACGCGTTCAAAGTTTTTCAAACGATTTTTTTAAATATCTCCAAAAATATTTTTGCTGCAGCCTATTATCATGTATCGGCAGAATCTGTGAACTCCCAGTGATCACAAAAAACACTTAGAATCGCTCTATCTCTTCTAGTTTATCAAGAAAACGCGTTTAAAGTTTTTCAAAAGATTTTTTTAAATATCTCCAAAAATATTTTTGCTACAGCCTATTATCATATATCGGCAGAATCTGTGAACTCCCAGTGATCACAAAAAACACTTAGAATCGCTCTATCTCTTCTAGTTTAGTCAGAAAACGCGTTCAAAGTTTTTCAAACGGTTTTTTTAAATATCTCCAAAAATATTTTTGCTACAGCCTATTATCATATATCGGCAGAATCTGTGAACTCCCAGTGATCACAAAAAACACTTAGAATCGCTCTATCTCTTCTAGTTTAGCCGGAAAACGCGTTTAAAGTTTTTCAAACGATTTTTTTAAATATCTCCAAAAATATTTTTGCTGTAGCCTATTATCATATATCGGCAGAATCTGTGAACTCCCAGTGATCACAAAAAACACTTAGAATCGCTCTATCTCTTCTAGTTTAGTCAGAAAACGCGTTCAAAGTTTTTCAAACGGTTTTTTTAAATATCTCCAAAAATATTTTTGCTACAGCCTATTATCATATATCGCCGATCACAAAAAACACTTAGAATCGCTCTATCTCTTCTAGTTAAGCCAGAAAACGCGTTTAAAGTTTTTCAAAAGATTTTTTTAAATATCTCCAAAAATATTTTTGCTACAGCCTATTATCATATATCGGCAGAATCTGTGAACTCCCAGTGATCACAAAAAACACTTAGAATCGCTCTATCTCTTCTAGTTTAGCCGGAAAACGCGTTTAAAGTTTTTCAAACGATTTTTTTAAATATCTCCAAAAATATTTTTGCTGTAGCCTATTATCATATATCGGCAGAATCTGTGAACTCCCAGTGATCACAAAAAACACTTAGAATCGCTCTATCTCTTCTAGTTTAGTCAGAAAACGCGTTCAAAGTTTTTCAAACGGTTTTTTTAAATATCTCCAAAAATATTTTTGCTACAGCCTATTATCATATATCGCCGATCACAAAAAACACTTAGAATCGCTCTATCTCTTCTAGTTTAGTCAGAAAACGCGTTCAAAGTTTTTCAAACGGTTTTTTTAAATATCTCCAAAAATATTTTTGCTACAGCCTATTATCATATATCGGCAGAATCTGTGAACTCCCAGTGATCACAAAAAACACTTAGAATCGCTCTATCTCTTCTAGTTTAGCCAGAAAACGCGTTTAAAGTTTTAAAACGCGGCAGAATCTGTGAACTCCCAGTGATCACAAAAAACATTTAGAATCGCTCTATCTCTTCTAGTTTAGCCGGAAAACGCGTTTAAAGTTTTTCAAAAGATTTTTTTAAATATCTCCAAAAATATTTTTGCTACAGCCTATTATCATATATCGGCAGAATCTGTGAACTCCCAGTGATCACAAAAAACACTTAGAATCGCTCTATCTCTTCTAGTTTAGTCAGAAAACGCGTTCAAAGTTTTTCAAACGATTTTTTTAAATATCTCCAAAAATATTTTTGCTACAGCCTATTATCATATATCTGCAGAATCTGTGAACTCCCAGTGATCACAAAAAACACTTAGAATCGCTCTATCTCTTCTAGTTTAGTCGGAAAACGCGTTTAAAGTTTTTCAAACGATTTTTTTAAATATCTCCAAAAATATTTTTGCTACAGCCTATTATCATATATCGGCAGAATCTGTGAACTCCCAGTGATCACAAAAAACACTTAGAATCGCTCTATCTCTTCTAGTTTAGCCAGAAAACGCGTTTAAAGTTTTTCAAAAGATTTTTTTAAATATCTCCAAAAATATTTTTGCTACAGCCTATTATCATACATCGGCAGAATCTGTGAGCTCCCAGTGATCACAAAAAACACTTAGAATCGCTCTATCTCTTCTAGTTTAGCCAGAAAACGCGTTTAAAGTTTTTCAAAAGATTTTTTTAAATATCTAAAAAAATATTTTTGCTACAGCCTATTATCATATATCGGCAGAATCTGTGAACTCCCAGTGATCACAAAAAACACTTAGAATCGCTCTATCTCTTCTAGTTTAGCCGGAAAAAGCGTTTAAAGTTTTTCAAAAGATTTTTTTAAATATCTCCAAAAATATTTTTGCTACAGCCTATTATCATATATCGGCAGAATCTGTGAACTCCCAGTGATCACAAAAAACACTTAGAATCGCTCTATCTCTTCTAGTTTAGTCAGAAAAAGCGTTCAAAGTTTTTCAAACGATTTTTTTAAATATCTCCAAAAATATTTTTGCTACAGCCTATTATCATATATCGGCAGAATCTGTGAACTCCCAGTGATCACAAAAAACACTTAGAATCGCTCTATCTCTTCTAGTTTAGCCGGAAAACGCGTTTAAAGTTTTTCAAAAGATTTTTTTAAATATCTCCAAAAATATTTTTGCTACAGCCTATTATCATATATCGGCAGAATCTGTGAACTCCCAGTGATCACAAAAAACACTTAGAATCGCTCTATCTCTTCTAGTTTAGCCGGAAAATGCGTTTAAAGTTTTTCAAAAGATTTTTTTAAATATCTCCAAAAATATTTTTGCTACAGCCTATTATCATATATCGGCAGAATCTGTGAACTCCGAGTGATCACAAAAAACATTTAGAATCGCTCTATCTCTTCTAGTTTAGCCGGAAAACGCGTTTAAAGTTTTTCAAAAGATTTTTTTAAATATCTCCAAAAATATTTTTGCTACAGCCTATTATCATATATCGGCAGAATCTGTGAACTCCCAGTGATCACAAAAAACACTTAGAATCGCTCTATCTCTTCTAGTTTAGTCAGAAAAAGCGTTCAAAGTTTTTCAAAAGATTTTTTTAAATATCTCCAAAAATATTTTTGCTACAGCCTATTATCGTATATCGGCAGAATCTGTGAACTCCCAGTGATCACAAAAAACACTTAGAATCGCTCTATCTCTTCTAGTTTAGCCAGAAAACGCGTTTAAAGTTTTTCAAAAGATTTTTTTAAATATCTCCAAAAATATTTTTGCTACAGCCTATTATCATATATCGGCAGAATCTGTGAACTCCCAGTGATCACAAAAAACACTTAGAATCGCTCTATCTCTTCTAGTTTAGCCAGAAAACGCGTTTAAAGTTTTTCAAAAGATTTTTTTAAATATCTCCAAAAATATTTTTGCTACAGCCTATTATCATACATCGGCAGAATCTGTGAGCTCCCAGTGATCACAAAAAACACTTAGAATCGCTCTATCTCTTCTAGTTTAGCCAGAAAACGCGTTTAAAGTTTTTCAAAAGATTTTTTTAAATATCTAAAAAAATATTTTTGCTACAGCCTATTATCATATATCGGCAGAATCTGTGAACTCCCCGTGATCACAAAAAACACTTAGAATCGCTCTATCTCTTCTAGTTTAGTCAGAAAACGCGTTCAAAGTTTTTCAAACGGTTTTTTTAAATATCTCCAAAAATATTTTTGCTACAGCCTATTATCATGTATCGGCAGAATCTGTGAACTCCCAGTGATCACAAAAAACACTTAGAATCGCTCTATCTCTTCTAGTTTATCAAGAAAACGCGTTTAAAGTTTTTCAAAAGATTTTTTTAAATATCTCCAAAAATATTTTTGCTACAGCCTATTATCATATATCGGCAGAATCTGTGAACTCCCAGTGATCACAAAAAACACTTAGAATCGCTCTATCTCTTCTAGTTTAGCCGGAAAACGCGTTTAAAGTTTTTCAAACGATTTTTTTAAATATCTCCAAAAATATTTTTGCTGCAGCCTATTATCATGTATCGGCAGAATCTGTGAACTCCCAGTGATCACAAAAAACACTTAGAATCGCTCTATCTCTTCTAGTTTATCAAGAAAACGCGTTTAAAGTTTTTCAAAAGATTTTTTTAAATATCTCCAAAAATATTTTTGCTACAGCCTATTATCATATATCGGCAGAATCTGTGAACTCCCAGTGATCACAAAAAACACTTAGAATCGCTCTATCTCTTCTAGTTTAGCCAGAAAACGCGTTTAAAGTTTTTCAAAAGATTTTTTTAAATATCTCCAAAAATATTTTTGCTACAGCCTATTATCATATATCGGCAGAATCTGTGAACTCCCAGTGATCACAAAAAACACTTAGAATCGCTCTATCTCTTCTAGTTTAGCCGGAAAACGCGTTTAAAGTTTTTCAAAAGATTTTTTTAAATATCTCCAAAAATATTTTTGCTACAGCCTATTATCATATATCGGCAGAATCTGTGAACTCCCAGTGATCACAAAAAACACTTAGAATCGCTCTATCTCTTCTAGTTTAGCCAGAAAACGCGTTTAAAGTTTTTCAAAAGATTTTTTTAAATATCTCCAAAAATATTTTTGCTACAGCCTATTATCATATATCGGCAGAATCTGTGAACTCCCAGTGATCACAAAAAACACTTAGAATCGCTCTATCTCTTCTAGTTTAGCCGGAAAATGCGTTTAAAGTTTTTCAAAAGATTTTTTTAAATATCTCCAAAATGGTTTTGCTACAGCCTATTATCATATATCGGCAGAATCTGTGAACTCCCAGTGATCACAAAAAACATTTAGAATCGCTCTATCTCTTCTAGTTTAGCCGGAAAACGCGTTTAAAGTTTTTCAAAAGATTTTTTTAAATATCATATATCGGCAGAATCTGTGAACTCCCAGTGATCACAAAAAACACTTAGAATCGCTCTATCTCTTCTAGTTTAGTCAGAAAACGCGTTCAAAGTTTTTCAAACGATTTTTTTAAATATCTCCAAAAATATTTTTGCTACAGCCTATTATCATATATCGGCAGAATCTGTGAACTCCCAGTGATCACAAAAAACACTTAGAATCGCTCTATCTCTTTTAGTTTAGCCAGAAAACGCGTTTAAAGTTTTTCAAAAGATTTTTTTAAATATCTCCAAAAATATTTTTGCTACAGCCTATTATCATATATCGGCAGAATCTGTGAACTCCCAGTGATCACAAAAAACACTTAGAATCGCTCTATCTCTTCTAGTTTAGCCAGAAAACGCGTTTAAAGTTTTTCAAAAGATTTTTTTAAATATCTAAAAAAATATTTTTGCTACAGCCTATTATCATATATCGGCAGAATCTGTGAACTCCCCGTGATCACAAAAAACACTTAGAATCGCTCTATCTCTTCTAGTTTAGTCAGAAAACGCGTTCAAAGTTTTTCAAACGGTTTTTTTAAATATCTCCAAAAATATTTTTGCTACAGCCTATTATCATATATCGGCAGAATCTGTGAACTCCCAGTGATCACAAAAAACACTTAGAATCGCTCTATCTCTTCTAGTTTAGCGTTTAAAGTTTTTCAAAAGATTTTTTTAAATATCTCCAAAAATATTTTTGCTACAGCCTATTATCATATATCGGCAGAATCTGTGAACTCCCAGTGATCACAAAAAACACTTAGAATCGCTCTATCTCTTCTAGTTTAGCCAGAAAACGCGTTTAAAGTTTTTCAAAAGATTTTTTTAAATATCTCCAAAAATATTTTTGCTACAGCCTATTATCATATATCGGCAGAATCTGTGAACTCCCAGTGATCACAAAAAACACTTAGAATCGCTCTATCTCTTCTAGTTTAGCCGGAAAACGCGTTTAAAGTTTTTCAAAAGATTTTTTTAAATATCTCCAAAAATATTTTTGCTACAGCCTATTATCATATATCGGCAGAATCTGTGAACTCCCAGTGATCACAAAAAACACTTAGAATCGCTCTATCTCTTCTAGTTTAGCCAGAAAACGCGTTTAAAGTTTTTCAAAAGATTTTTTTAAATATCTCCAAAAATATTTTTGCTACAGCCTATTATCATATATCGGCAGAATCTGTGAACTCCCAGTGATCACAAAAAACACTTAGAATCGCTCTATCTCTTCTAGTTTAGCCGGAAAATGCGTTTAAAGTTTTTCAAAAGATTTTTTTAAATATCTCCAAAAATATTTTTGCTACAGCCTATTATCATATATCGGCAGAATCTGTGAACTCCCAGTGATCACAAAAAACATTTAGAATCTCTCTATCTCTTCTAGTTTAGCCGGAAAACGCGTTTAAAGTTTTTCAAAAGATTTTTTTAAATATCTCCAAAAATATTTTTGCTACAGCCTATTATCATATATCGGCAGAATCTGTGAACTCCCAGTGATCACAAAAAACACTTAGAATCGCTCTATCTCTTTTAGTTTAGCCAGAAAACGCGTTTAAAGTTTTTCAAAAGATTTTTTTAAATATCTCCAAAAATATTTTTGCTACAGCCTATTATCATATATCGGCAGAATCTGTGAACTCCCAGTGATCACAAAAAACACTTAGAATCGCTCTATCTCTTCTAGTTTAGCCGGAAAACGCGTTTAAAGTTTTTCAAAAAATTTTTTTAAATATCTCCAAAAATATTTTTGCTACAGCCTATTATCATATATCGGCAGAATCTGTGAACTCCCAGTGATCACAAAAAACACTTAGAATCGCTCTATCTCTTCTAGTTTAGCCGGAAAACGCGTTTAAAGTTTTTCAAAAGATTTTTTTAAATATCTCCAAAAATATTTTTGCTACAGCCTATTATCATATATCGGCAGAATCTGTGAACTCCCAGTGATCACAAAAAACGCTTAGAATCGCTCTATCTCTTCTAGTTTAGTCAGAAAACGCGTTCAAAGTTTTTCAAACGATTTTTTTAAATATCTCCAAAAATATTTTTGCTACAGCCTATTATCATATATCGGCAGAATCTGTGAACTCCCAGTGATCACAAAAAACACTTAGAATCGCTCTATCTCTTCTAGTTTAGCCGGAAAACGCGTTTAAAGTTTTTCAAAAGATTTTTTTAAATATCTCCAAAAATATTTTTGCTACAGCCCTATTATCATATATCGGCAGAATCTGTGAACTCCCAGTGATCACAAAAAACACTTAGAATCGCTCTATCTCTTCTAGTTTAGCCAGAAAACGCGTTTAAAGTTTTTCAAAAGATTTTTTTAAATATCTCCAAAAATATTTTTGCTACAGCCTATTATCATATATCGGCAGAATCTGTGAACTCCCAGTGATCACAAAAAACACTTAGAATCGCTCTATCTCTTCTAGTTTAGCCGGAAAACGCGTTTAAAGTTTTTCAAAAGATTTTTTTAAATATCTCCAAAAATATTTTTGCTACAGCCTATTATCATATATCGGCAGAATCTGTGAACTCCCAGTGATCACAAAAAACACTTAGAATCGCTCTATCTCTTCTAGTTTAGCCAGAAAACGCGTTTAAAGTTTTTCAAAAGATTTTTTTAAATATCTCCAAAAATATTTTTGCTACAGCCTATTATCATATATCGGCAGAATCTGTGAACTCCCAGTGATCACAAAAAACACTTAGAATCGCTCTTTCTCTTCTAGTTTAGCCGGAAAATGCGTTTAAAGTTTTTCAAAAGATTTTTTTAAATATCTCCAAAAATATTTTTGCTACAGCCTATTATCATATATCGGCAGAATCTGTGAACTCCCAGTGATCACAAAAAACATTTAGAATCTCTCTATCTCTTCTAGTTTAGCCGGAAAACGCGTTTAAAGTTTTTCAAAAGATTTTTTTAAATATCTCCAAAAATATTTTTGCTACAGCCTATTATCATATATCGGCAGAATCTGTGAACTCCCAGTGATCACAAAAAACACTTAGAATCGCTCTATCTCTTCTAGTTTAGTCAGAAAACGCGTTCAAAGTTTTTCAAACGATTTTTTTAAATATCTCCAAAAATATTTTTGCTACAGCCTATTATCATATATCGGCAGAATCTGTGAACTCCCAGTGATCACAAAAAACACTTAGAATCGCTCTATCTCTTTTAGTTTAGCCAGAAAACGCGTTTAAAGTTTTTCAAAAGATTTTTTTAAATATCTCCAAAAATATTTTTGCTACAGCCTATTTTCATATATCGGCAGAATCTGTGAACTCCCAGTGATCACAAAAAACACTTAGAATCGCTCTATCTCTTCTAGTTTAGCCGGAAAACGCGTTTAAAGTTTTTCAAAAAATTTTTTTAAATATCTCCAAAAATATTTTTGCTACAGCCTATTATCATATATCGGCAGAATCTGTGAACTCCCAGTGATCACAAAAAACACTTAGAATCGCTCTATCTCTTCTAGTTTAGCCGGAAAACGCGTTTAAAGTTTTTCAAAAGATTTTTTTAAATATCTCCAAAAATATTTTTGCTACAGCCTATTATCATATATCGGCAGAATCTGTGAACTCCCAGTGATCACAAAAAACGCTTAGAATCGCTCTATCTCTTCTAGTTTAGTCAGAAAACGCGTTCAAAGTTTTTCAAACGATTTTTTTAAATATCTCCAAAAATATTTTTGCTACAGCCTATTATCATATATCGGCAGAATCTGTGAACTCCCAGTGATCACAAAAAACACTTAGAATCGCTCTATCTCTTCTAGTTTAGCCGGAAAACGCGTTTAAAGTTTTTCAAAAGATTTTTTTAAATATCTCCAAAAATATTTTTGCTACAGCCCTATTATCATATATCGGCAGAATCTGTGAACTCCCAGTGATCACAAAAAACACTTAGAATCGCTCTATCTCTTCTAGTTTAGCCAGAAAACGCGTTTAAAGTTTTTCAAAAGATTTTTTTAAATATCTCCAAAAATATTTTTGCTACAGCCTATTATCATATATCGGCAGAATCTGTGAACTCCCAGTGATCACAAAAAACACTTAGAATCGCTCTATCTCTTCTAGTTTAGCCAGAAAACGCGTTTAAAGTTTTTCAAAAGATTTTTTTAAATATCTAAAAAAATATTTTTGCTACAGCCTATTATCATATATCGGCAGAATCTGTGAACTCCCCGTGATCACAAAAAACACTTAGAATCGCTCTATCTCTTCTAGTTTAGTCAGAAAACGCGTTCAAAGTTTTTCAAACGGTTTTTTTAAATATCTCCAAAAATATTTTTGCTACAGCCTATTATCATATATCGGCAGAATCTGTGAACTCCCCGTGATCACAAAAAACACTTAGAATCGCTCTATCTCTTCTAGTTTAGTCAGAAAACGCGTTTAAAGTTTTTCAAAAGATTTTTTTAAATATCTCCAAAAATATTTTTGCTACAGCCTATTATCATATATCGGCAGAATCTGTGAACTCCCAGTGATCACAAAAAACACTTAGAATCGCTCTATCTCTTCTAGTTTAGCCAGAAAACGCGTTTAAAGTTTTTCAAAAGATTTTTTTAAATATCTCCAAAAATATTTTTGCTACAGCCTATTATCATATATCGGCAGAATCTGTGAACTCCCAGTGATCACAAAAAACACTTAGAATCGCTCTATCTCTTCTAGTTTAGCCGGAAAACGCGTTTAAAGTTTTTCAAAAGATTTTTTTAAATATCTCCAAAAATATTTTTGCTACAGCCTATTATCATATATCGGCAGAATCTGTGAACTCCCAGTGATCACAAAAAACACTTAGAATCGCTCTATCTCTTCTAGTTTAGCCGGAAAACGCGTTTAAAGTTTTTCAAAAGATTTTTTTAAATATCTCCAAAAATATTTTTGCTACAGCCTATTATCATATATCGGCAGAATCTGTGAACTCCCAGTGATCACAAAAAACGCTTAGAATCGCTCTATCTCTTCTAGTTTAGTCAGAAAACGCGTTCAAAGTTTTTCAAACGATTTTTTTAAATATCTCCAAAAATATTTTTGCTACAGCCTATTATCATATATCGGCAGAATCTGTGAACTCCCAGTGATCACAAAAAACACTTAGAATCGCTCTATCTCTTCTAGTTTAGCCGGAAAACGCGTTTAAAGTTTTTCAAAAGATTTTTTTAAATATCTCCAAAAATATTTTTGCTACAGCCTATTATCATATATCGGCAGAATCTGTGAACTCCCAGTGATCACAAAAAACACTTAGAATCGCTCTATCTCTTCTAGTTTAGCCGGAAAACGCGTTTAAAGTTTTTCAAAAGATTTTTTTAAATATCTCCAAACATATTTTTGCTATAGCCTATTATCATATATCGGCAGAATCTGTGAACTCCCAGTGATCACAAAAAACACTTAGAATCGCTCTATCTCTTCTAGTTTAGCCGGAAAACGCGTTCAAAGTTTTTCAAACGATTTTTTTAAATATCTCCAAAAATATTTTTGCTACAGCCTATTATCATATATCGGCAGAATCTGTGAACTCCCAGTGATCACAAAAAACACTTAGAATCGCTCTATCTCTTCTAGTTTAGCCGGAAAACGCGTTTAAAGTTTTTTCAAAAGATTTTTTTAAATATCTCCAAAAATATTTTTGCTACAGCCTATTAGCATATATCGGCAGAATCTGTGAACTCCCAGTGATCACAAAAAACACTTAGAATCGCTCTATCTCTTCTAGTTTAGCCCGAAAACGCGTTTAAAGTTTTTCAAAAGATTTTTTTAAATATCTCCAAAAATATTTTTGCTACAGCCTATTATCATATATCGGCAGAATCTGTGAACTCCCAGTGATCACAAAAAACACTTAGAATCGCTCTATCTCTTCTAGTTTAGCCGGAAAACGCGTTTAAAGTTTTTCAAAAGATTTTTTTAAATATCTCCAAAAATATTTTTGCTACAGCCTATTATCATATATCGGCAGAATCTGTGAACTCCCAGTGATCACAAAAAACACTTAGAATCGCTCTATCTCTTCTAGTTTAGCCGGAAAACGCGTTTAAAGTTTTTCAAAAGATTTTTTTAAATATCTCCAAAAATATTTTTGCTACAGCCCTATTATCATATATCGGCAGAATCTGTGAACTCCCAGTGATCACAAAAAACACTTAGAATCGCTCTATCTCTTCTAGTTTAGCCGGAAAACGCGTTTAAAGTTTTTCAAAAGATTTTTTTAAATATCTCCAAAAATATTTTTGCTACAGCCTATTATCATATATCGGCAGAATCTGTGAACTCCCAGTGATCACAAAAAACACTTAGAATCGCTCTATCTCTTCTAGTTTAGCCAGAAAACGCGTTTAAAGTTTTTCAAAAGATTTTTTTAAATATCTCCAAAAATATTTTTGCTACAGCCTATTATCATATATCGGCAGAATCTGTGAACTCCCAGTGATCACAAAAAACACTTAGAATCGCTCTATCTCTTCTAGTTTAGCCGGAAAACGCGTTCAAAGTTTTTCAAACGATTTTTTTAAATATCTCCAAAAATATTTTTGCTACAGCCTATTATCATATATCGGCAGAATCTGTGAACTCCCAGTGATCACAAAAAAACACTTAGAATCGCTCTATCTCTTCTAGTTTAGCCGGAAAACGCGTTTAAAGTTTTTTCAAAAGATTTTTTTAAATATCTCCAAAAATATTTTTGCTACAGCCTATTAGCATATATCGGCAGAATCTGTGAACTCCCAGTGATCACAAAAAACACTTAGAATCGCTCTATCTCTTCTAGCCGGAAAACGCGTTTAAAGTTTTTCAAAAGATTTTTTTAAATATCTCCAAAAATATTTTTGCTACAGCCTATTATCATATATCGGCAGAATCTGTGAACTCCCAGTGATCACAAAAAACACTTAGAATCGCTCTATCTCTTCTAGTTTAGCCGGAAAACGCGTTTAAAGTTTTTCAAAAGATTTTTTTAAATATCTCCAAAAATATTTTTGCTACAGCCTATTATCATATATCGGCAGAATCTGTGAACTCCCAGTGATCACAAAAAACACTTAGAATCGCTCTATCTCTTCTAGTTTAGCCGGAAAACGCGTTTAAAGTTTTTCAAAAGATTTTTTTAAATATCTCCAAAAATATTTTTGCTACAGCCTATTATCATATATCGGCAGAATCTGTGAACTCCCAGTGATCACAAAAAACACTTAGAATCGCTCTATCTCTTCTAGTTTAGCCGGAAAACGCGTTTAAAGTTTTTCAAAAGATTTTTTTAAATATCTCCAAAAATATTTTTGCTACAGCCTATTATTATATATCGGCAGAATCTGTGAACTCCCAGTGATCACAAAAAACACTTAGAATCGCTCTATCTCTTCTAGTTTAGCCAGAAAACGCGTTTAAAGTTTTTCAAAAGATTTTTTTAAATATCTCCAAAAATATTTTTGCTACAGCCTATTATCATATATCGGCAGAATCTGTGAACTCCCAGTGATCACAAAAAACACTTAGAATCGCTCTATCTCTTCTAGTTTAGCCGGAAAACGCGTTTAAAGTTTTTTCAAAAGATTTTTTTAAATATCTCCAAAAATATTTTTGCTACAGCCTATTAGCATATATCGGCAGAATCTGTGAACTCCCAGTGATCACAAGAAACACTTAGAATCGCTCTATCTCTTCTAGTTTAGCCGGAAAACGCGTTTAAAGTTTTTCAAAAGATTTTTTTAAATATCTCCAAAAATATTTTTGCTACAGCCTATTATCATATATCGGCAGAATCTGTGAACTCCCAGTGATCACAAAAAACACTTAGAATCGCTCTATCTCTTCTAGTTTAGCCGGAAAACGCGTTAAAAATTTTTTAAAAGATTTTTTTAAATATCTCCAAAAATATTTTTGCTACAGCCTATTAGCATATATCGGCAGAATCTGTGAACTCCCAGTGATCACAAAAAACACTTAGAATCGCTCTATCTCTTCTAGTTTAGCCGGAAAACGCGTTTAAAGTTTTTCAAAAGATTTTTTTAAATATCTCCAAAAATATTTTTGCTACAGCCTATTATCATATATCGGCAGAATCTGTGAACTCCCAGTGATCACAAAAAACACTTAGAATCGCTCTATCTCTTCTAGTTTAGCCGGAAAACGCGTTTAAAGTTTTTCAAAAGATTTTTTTAAATATCTTCAAAAATATTTTTGCTACAGCCTATTATCATATATCGGCAGAATCTGTGAACTCCCAGTGATCACAAAAAACACTTAGAATCGCTCTATCTCTTCTAGTTTAGCCGGAAAACGCGTTTAAAGTTTTTCAAACGATTTTTTTAAATATCTCCAAAAATATTTTTGCTACAGCCTATTATTATATATCGGCAGAATCTGTGAACTCCCAGTGATCACAAAAAACACTTAGAATCGCTCTATCTCTTCTAGTTTAGCCGGAAAACGCGTTTAAAGTTTTTTCAAAAGATTTTTTTAAATATCTCCAAAAATATTTTTGCTACAGCCTATTATCATATATCGGCAGAATCTGTGAACTCCCAGTGATCACAAAAAACACTTAGAATCGCTCTATCTCTTCTAGTTTAGCCGGAAAACGCGTTTAAAGTTTTTCAAAAGATTTTTTTAAATATCTCCAAAAATATTTTTGCTACAGCCTATTATCATATATCGGCAGAATCTGTGAACTCCCAGTGATCACAAAAAACACTTAGAATCGCTCTATCTCTTCTAGTTTAGCCGGAAAACGCGTTTAAAGTTTTTCAAAAGATTTTTTTAAATATCTCCAAAAATATTTTTGCTACAGCCTATTATCATATATCGGCAGAATCTGTGAACTCCCAGTGATCACAAAAAACACTTAGAATCGCTCTATCTCTTCTAGTTTAGCCAGAAAACGCGTTTAAAGTTTTTCAAAAGATTTTTTTAAATATCTCCAAAAATATTTTTGCTACAGCCTATTATCATATATCGGCAGAATCTGTGAACTCCCAGTGATCACAAAAAACACTTAGAATCGCTCTATCTCTTCTAGTTTAGCCAGAAAACTCGTTTAAAGTTTTTCAAAAGATTTTTTTAAATATCTCCAAAAATATTTTTGCTACAGCATATTATCATATATCGGCAGAATCTGTGAACTCCCAGTGATCACAAAAAACACTTAGAATCGCTCTATCTCTTCTAGTTTAGCCAGAAAACGCGCTTAAAGTTTTTCAAAAGATTTTTTTAAATATCTCCAAAATATTTTTTGCTACAGCCTATTATCATATATCGGCAGAATCTGTGAACTCCCAGTGATCACAAAAAACACTTAGAATCGCTCTATCTCTTCTAGTTTAGTCAGAAAACGCGTTCAAAGTTTTTCAAACGATTTTTTTAAATATCTCCAAAAATATTTTTGCTACAGCCTATTATCATATATCGGCAGAATCTGTGAACTCCCAGTGATCACAAAAAACACTTAGAATCGCTCTATCTCTTCTAGTTTAGCCGGAAAACGCGTTTAAAGTTTTTTCAAAAGATTTTTTTAAATATCTCCAAAAATATTTTTGCTACAGCCTATTAGCATATATCGGCATTATCTGTGAACTCCCAGTGATCACAAAAAACACTTAGAATCGCTCTATCTCTTCTAGTTTAGCCGGAAAACGCGTTTAAAGTTTTTCAAAAGATTTTTTTAAATATCTCCAAAAATATTTTTGCTACAGCCTATTATCATATATCGGCAGAATCTGTGAACTCCCAGTGATCACAAAAAACACTTAGAATCGCTCTATCTCTTCTAGTTTAGCCGGAAAACGCGTTTAAAGTTTTTCAAAAGATTTTTTTAAATATCTCCAAAAATATTTTTGCTACAGCCTATTAGCATATATCGGCAGAATCTGTGAACTCCCAGTGATCACAAAAAACACTTAGAATCGCTCTATCTCTTCTAGTTTAGCCGGAAAACGCGTTTAAAGTTTTTCAAAAGATTTTTTTAAATATCTCCAAAAATATTTTTGCTACAGCCTATTATCATATATCGGCAGAATCTGTGAACTCCCAGTGATCACAAAAAACACTTAGAATCGCTCTATCTCTTCTAGTTTAGCCGGAAAACGCGTTTAAAGTTTTTCAAAAGATTTTTTTAAATATCTCCAAAAATATTTTTGCTACAGCCTATTATCATATATCGGCAGAATCTGTGAACTCCCAGTGATCACAAAAAACACTTAGAATCGCTCTATCTCTTCTAGTTTAGTCAGAAAACGCGTTCAAAGTTTTTCAAACGATTTTTTTAAATATCTCCAAAAATATTTTTGCTACAGCCTATTATCATATATCGGCAGAATCTGTGAACTCCCAGTGATCACCAAAAACACTTAGAATCGCTCTATCTCTTCTAGTTTAGCCGGAAAACGCGTTTAAAGTTTTTTCAAAAGATTTTTTTAAATATCTCCAAAAATATTTTTGCTACAGCCTATTATCATATATCGGCAGAATCTGTGAACTCCCAGTGATCACAAAAAACACTTAGAATCGCTCTATCTCTTCTAGTTTAGCCGGACAACGCGTTTAAAGTTTTTCAAACGATTTTTTTAAATATCTCCAAAAATATTTTTGCTACAGCCTATTATTATATATCGGCAGAATTTGTGAACTCCCAGTGATCACAAAAAACACTTAGAATCGCTCTATCTCTTCTAGTTTAGCCAGAAAACGCGTTTAAAGTTTTTCAAAAGATTTTTTTAAATATCTCCAAAAAATTTTTGCTACAGCCTATTATCATATATCGGCAGAATCTGTGAACTCCCAGTGATCACAAAAAACACTTAGAATCGCTCTATCTCTTCTAGTTTAGCCGAAAACGCGTTTAAAGTTTTTCAAACGATTTTTTTAAATATCTCCAAAAATATTTTTGCTACAGCCTATTATCATATATCGGCAGAATCTGTGAACTCCCAGTGATTACAAAAAACACTTAGAATCGCTCTATCTCTTCTAGTTTAGCCGGAAAACGCGTTTAAAGTTTTTTCAAAAGATTTTTTTAAATATCTCCAAAAATATTTTTGCTACAGCCTATTATCATATATCGGCAGAATCTGTGAACTCCCAGTGATCACAAAAAACACTTAGAATCGCTCTATCTCTTTTAGTTTAGCCGGAAAACGCGTTTAAAGTTTTTCAAACGATTTTTTTAAATATCTCCAAAAATATTTTTGCTACAGCCTATTATTATATATCGGCAGAATCTGTGAACTCCCAGTGATCACAAAAAACACTTAGAATCGCTCTATCTCTTCTAGTTTAGCCAGAAAACGCGTTTAAAGTTTTTCAAAAGATTTTTTTAAATATCTCCAAAAATATTTTTGCTACAGCCTATTATCATATATCGGCAGAATCTGTGAACTCCCAGTGATCACAAAAAACACTTAGAATCGCTCTATTTCTTCTAGTTTAGCCAGAAAACGCGCTTAAAGTTTTTCAAAAGATTTTTTTAAATATCTCCAAAAATATTTTTGCTACAGCCTATTATCATATATCGGCAGAATCTGTGAACTCCCAGTGATCACAAAAAACACTTAGAATCGCTCTATCTCTTCTAGTTTAGTCAGAAAACGCGTTCAAAGTTTTTCAAACGATTTTTTTAAATATCTCCAAAAATATTTTTGCTACAGCCTATTATCATATATCGGCAGAATCTGTGAACTCCCAGTGATCACAAAAAACACTTAGAATCGCTCTATCTCTTCTAGTTTAGCCGAAAAAACGCGTTTAAAGTTTTTCAAACGATTTTTTTAAATATCTCCAAAAATATTTTTGCTACAGCCTATTATTATATATCGGCAGAAGCTGTGAACTCCCAGTGATCACAAAAAGCACTTAGAATCGCTCTATCTCTTCTAGTTTAGCCAGAAAACTCGTTTAAAGTTTTTCAAAAGATTTTTTTAAATATCTCCAAAAATATTTTTGCTACAGCCTATTATCATATATCGGCAGAATCTGTGAACTCCCAGTGATCACAAAAAACACTTAGAATCGCTCTATCTCTTCTAGTTTAGCCGAAAAACGCGTTTAAAGTTTTTCAAACGATTTTTTTAAATATCTCCAAAAATATTTTTGCTACAGCCTATTATTATATATCGGCAGAATCTGTGAACTCCCAGTGATCACAAAAAACACTTAGAATCACTCTATCTCTTCTAGTTTAGCCAAAAAACGCGTTTAAAGTTTTTCAAAAGATTTTTTTAAATATCTCCAAAAATATTTTTGCTACAGCCTATTATCATATATCGGCAGAATCTGTGAACTCCCAGTGATCACAAAAAACACTTAGAATCGCTCTATCTCTTCTAGTTTAGTCAGAAAACGCGTTCACAGTTTTTCAAACGATTTTTTTAAATATCTCCAAAAATATTTTTGCTACAGCCTATTATCATATATCGGCAGAATCTGTGAACTCCCAGTGATCACAAAAAACACTTAGAATCGCTCTATCTCTTCTAGTTTAGCCGGAAAACGCGTTTAAAGTTTTTCAAAAGATTTTTTTAAATATCTCCAAAAATATTTTTGCTACAGCCTATTATCATATATCGGCAGAATCTGTGAACTCCCAGTGATTACAAAAAACACTTAGAATCGCTCTATCTCTTCTAATTTAGCCGGAAAACGCGTTTAAAGTTTTTTCAAAAGATTTTTTTAAATATCTCCAAAAATATTTTTGCTACAGCCTATTATCATATATCGGCAGAATCTGTGAACTCCCAGTGATCACAAAAAACACTTAGAATCGCTCTATCTCTTTTAGTTTAGCCGGAAAACGCGTTTAAAGTTTTTTCAAAAGATTTTTTTAAATATCTCCAAAAATATTTTTGCTACAGCCTATTATCATATATCGGCAGAATCTGTGAACTCCCAGTGATCACAAAAAACACTTAGAATCGCTCTATCTCTTTAGTTTAGCCGGAAAACGCGTTTAAAGTTTTTCAAACGATTTTTTTAAATATCTCCAAAAATATTTTTGCTACAGCCTATTATTATATATCGGCAGAATCTGTGAACTCCCAGTGATCACAAAAAACACTTAGAATCGCTCTATCTCTTCTAGTTTAGCCAGAAAACGCGTTTAAAGTTTTTCAAAAGATTTTTTTAAATATCTCCAAAAATATTTTTGCTACAGCCTATTATCATATATCGGCAGAATCTGTGAACTCCCAGTGATCACAAAAAACACTTAGAATCGCTCTATTTCTTCTAGTTTAGCCAGAAAACGCGCTTAAAGTTTTTCAAAAGATTTTTTTAAATATCTCCAAAAATATTTTTGCTACAGCCTATTATCATATATCGGCAGAATCTGTGAACTCCCAGTGATCACAAAAAACACTTAGAATCGCTCTATCTCTTCTAGTTTAGTCAGAAAACGCGTTCAAAGTTTTTCAAACGATTTTTTTAAATATCTCCAAAAATATTTTTGCTACAGCCTATTATCATATATCGGCAGAATCTGTGAACTCCCAGTGATCACAAAAAACACTTAGAATCGCTCTATCTCTTCTAGTTTAGCCGGAAAACGCGTTTAAAGTTTTTTCAAAAGATTTTTTTAAATATCTCCAAAAATATTTTTGCTACAGCCTATTATCATATATCGGCAGAATCTGTGAACTCCCAGTGATCACAAAAAACACTTAGAATCGCTCTATCTCTTCTAGTTTAGCCGAAAAACGCGTTTAAAGTTTTTCAAACGATTTTTTTAAATATCTCCAAAAATATTTTTGCTACAGCCTATTATTATATATCGGCAGAATCTGTGAACTCCCAGTGATCACAAAAAGCACTTAGAATCGCTCTATCTCTTCTAGTTTAGCCAGAAAACGCGTTTAAAGTTTTTCAAAAGATTTTTTTAAATATCTCCAAAAATATTTTTGCTACAGCCTATTATCATATATCGGCAGAATCTGTGAACTCCCAGTGATCACAAAAAACACTTAGAATCGCTCTATCTCTTCTAGTTTAGCCGGAAAACGCGTTTAAAGTTTTTCAAAAGATTTTTTTAAATATCTCCAAAAATATTTTTGCTACAGCCTATTATCATATATCGGCAGAATCTGTGAACTCCCAGTGATCACAAAAAACACTTAGAATCGCTCTATCTCTTCTAGTTTAGTCAGAAAACGCGTTCAAAGTTTTTCAAACGATTTTTTTAAATATCTCCAAAAATATTTTTGCTACAGCCTATTATCATATATCGGCAGAATCTGTGAACTCCCAGTGATCACCAAAAACACTTAGAATCGCTCTATCTCTTCTAGTTTAGCCGGAAAACGCGTTTAAAGTTTTTTCAAAAGATTTTTTTAAATATCTCCAAAAATATTTTTGCTACAGCCTATTATCATATATCGGCAGAATCTGTGAACTCCCAGTGATCACAAAAAACACTTAGAATCGCTCTATCTCTTCTAGTTTAGCCGGACAACGCGTTTAAAGTTTTTCAAACGATTTTTTTAAATATCTCCAAAAATATTTTTGCTACAGCCTATTATTATATATCGGCAGAATTTGTGAACTCCCAGTGATCACAAAAAACACTTAGAATCGCTCTATCTCTTCTAGTTTAGCCAGAAAACGCGTTTAAAGTTTTTCAAAAGATTTTTTTAAATATCTCCAAAAAATTTTTGCTACAGCCTATTATCATATATCGGCAGAATCTGTGAACTCCCAGTGATCACAAAAAACACTTAGAATCGCTCTATCTCTTCTAGTTTAGCCGGAAAACGCGTTTAAAGTTTTTCAAACGATTTTTTTAAATATCTCCAAAAATATTTTTGCTACAGCCTATTATCATATATCGGCAGAATCTGTGAACTCCCAGTGATTACAAAAAACACTTAGAATCGCTCTATCTCTTCTAGTTTAGCCGGAAAACGCGTTTAAAGTTTTTTCAAAAGATTTTTTTAAATATCTCCAAAAATATTTTTGCTACAGCCTATTATCATATATCGGCAGAATCTGTGAACTCCCAGTGATCACAAAAAACACTTAGAATCGCTCTATCTCTTTTAGTTTAGCCGGAAAACGCGTTTAAAGTTTTTCAAACGATTTTTTTAAATATCTCCAAAAATATTTTTGCTACAGCCTATTATTATATATCGGCAGAATCTGTGAACTCCCAGTGATCACAAAAAACACTTAGAATCGCTCTATCTCTTCTAGTTTAGCCAGAAAACGCGTTTAAAGTTTTTCAAAAGATTTTTTTAAATATCTCCAAAAATATTTTTGCTACAGCCTATTATCATATATCGGCAGAATCTGTGAACTCCCAGTGATCACAAAAAACACTTAGAATCGCTCTATTTCTTCTAGTTTAGCCAGAAAACGCGCTTAAAGTTTTTCAAAAGATTTTTTTAAATATCTCCAAAAATATTTTTGCTACAGCCTATTATCATATATCGGCAGAATCTGTGAACTCCCAGTGATCACAAAAAACACTTAGAATCGCTCTATCTCTTCTAGTTTAGTCAGAAAACGCGTTCAAAGTTTTTCAAACGATTTTTTTAAATATCTCCAAAAATATTTTTGCTACAGCCTATTATCATATATCGGCAGAATCTGTGAACTCCCAGTGATCACAAAAAACACTTAGAATCGCTCTATCTCTTCTAGTTTAGCCGAAAAACGCGTTTAAAGTTTTTCAAACGATTTTTTTAAATATCTCCAAAAATATTTTTGCTACAGCCTATTATTATATATCGGCAGAAGCTGTGAACTCCCAGTGATCACAAAAAGCACTTAGAATCGCTCTATCTCTTCTAGTTTAGCCAGAAAACTCGTTTAAAGTTTTTCAAAAGATTTTTTTAAATATCTCCAAAAATATTTTTGCTACAGCCTATTATCATATATCGGCAGAATCTGTGAACTCCCAGTGATCACAAAAAACACTTAGAATCGCTCTATCTCTTCTAGTTTAGCCGAAAAACGCGTTTAAAGTTTTTCAAACGATTTTTTTAAATATCTCCAAAAATATTTTTGCTACAGCCTATTATTATATATCGGCAGAATCTGTGAACTCCCAGTGATCACAAAAAACACTTAGAATCGCTCTATCTCTTCTAGTTTAGCCAAAAAAC
The DNA here is from genome assembly GCF_029603195.1 of Condylostylus longicornis. Classification (NCBI taxonomy): domain Eukaryota; kingdom Metazoa; phylum Arthropoda; class Insecta; order Diptera; family Dolichopodidae; genus Condylostylus; species Condylostylus longicornis. The sequence goes on along the minus strand of NW_026578052.1, from coordinate 32,709 downwards.
GCGTTTAAAGTTTTTCAAAAGATTTTTTTAAATATCTCCAAAAATATTTTTGCTACAGCCTATTATCATATATCGGCAGAATCTGTGAACTCCCAGTGATCACAAAAAACACTTAGAATCGCTCTATCTCTTCTAGTTTAGTCAGAAAACGCGTTCACAGTTTTTCAAACGATTTTTTTAAATATCTCCAAAAATATTTTTGCTACAGCCTATTATCATATATCGGCAGAATCTGTGAACTCCCAGTGATCACAAAAAACACTTAGAATCGCTCTATCTCTTCTAGTTTAGCCGGAAAACGCGTTTAAAGTTTTTCAAACGATTTTTTTAAATATCTCCAAAAATATTTTTGCTACAGCCTATTATCATATATCGGCAGAATCTGTGAACTCCCAGTGATTACAAAAAACACTTAGAATCGCTCTATCTCTTCTAATTTAGCCGGAAAACGCGTTTAAAGTTTTTTCAAAAGATTTTTTTAAATATCTCCAAAAATATTTTTGCTACAGCCTATTATCATATATCGGCAGAATCTGTGAACTCCCAGTGATCACAAAAAACACTTAGAATCGCTCTATCTCTTTTAGTTTAGCCGGAAAACGCGTTTAAAGTTTTTTCAAAAGATTTTTTTAAATATCTCCAAAAATATTTTTGCTACAGCCTATTATCATATATCGGCAGAATCTGTGAACTCCCAGTGATCACAAAAAACACTTAGAATCGCTCTATCTCTTTTAGTTTAGCCGGAAAACGCGTTTAAAGTTTTTCAAACGATTTTTTTAAATATCTCCAAAAATATTTTTGCTACAGCCTATTATTATATATCGGCAGAATCTGTGAACTCCCAGTGATCACAAAAAACACTTAGAATCGCTCTATCTCTTCTAGTTTAGCCAGAAAACGCGTTTAAAGTTTTTCAAAAGATTTTTTTAAATATCTCCAAAAATATTTTTGCTACAGCCTATTATCATATATCGGCAGAATCTGTGAACTCCCAGTGATCACAAAAAACACTTAGAATCGCTCTATTTCTTCTAGTTTAGCCAGAAAACGCGCTTAAAGTTTTTCAAAAGATTTTTTTAAATATCTCCAAAAATATTTTTGCTACAGCCTATTATCATATATCGGCAGAATCTGTGAACTCCCAGTGATCACAAAAAACACTTAGAATCGCTCTATCTCTTCTAGTTTAGTCAGAAAACGCGTTCAAAGTTTTTCAAACGATTTTTTTAAATATCTCCAAAAATATTTTTGCTACAGCCTATTATCATATATCGGCAGAATCTGTGAACTCCCAGTGATCACAAAAAACACTTAGAATCGCTCTATCTCTTCTAGTTTAGCCGGAAAACGCGTTTAAAGTTTTTTCAAAAGATTTTTTTAAATATCTCCAAAAATATTTTTGCTACAGCCTATTATCATATATCGGCAGAATCTGTGAACTCCCAGTGATCACAAAAAGCACTTAGAATCGCTCTATCTCTTCTAGTTTAGCCAGAAAACTCGTTTAAAGTTTTTCAAAAGATTTTTTTAAATATCTCCAAAAATATTTTTGCTACAGCCTATTATCATATATCGGCAGAATCTGTGAACTCCCAGTGATCACAAAAAACACTTAGAATCGCTCTATCTCTTCTAGTTTAGCCGAAAAACGCGTTTAAAGTTTTTCAAACGATTTTTTTAAATATCTCCAAAAATATTTTTGCTACAGCCTATTATTATATATCGGCAGAATCTGTGAACTCCCAGTGATCACAAAAAACACTTAGAATCACTCTATCTCTTCTAGTTTAGACGGAAAACGCGTTTAAAGTTTTTCAAAAGATTTTTTTAAATATCTCCAAAAATATTTTTGCTACAGCCTATTATCATATATCGGCAGAATCTGTGAACTCCCAGTGATCACAAAAAACACTTAGAATCGCTCTATCTCTTCTAGTTTAGTCAGAAAACGCGTTCACAGTTTTTCAAACGATTTTTTTAAATATCTCCAAAAATATTTTTGCTACAGCCTATTATCATATATCGGCAGAATCTGTGAACTCCCAGTGATCACAAAAAACACTTAGAATCGCTCTATCTCTTCTAGTTTAGCCGGAAAACGCGTTTAAAGTTTTTCAAACGATTTTTTTAAATATCTCCAAAAATATTTTTGCTACAGCCTATTATCATATATCGGCAGAATCTGTGAACTCCCAGTGATTACAAAAAACACTTAGAATCGCTCTATCTCTTCTAATTTAGCCGGAAAACGCGTTTAAAGTTTTTTCAAAAGATTTTTTTAAATATCTTCAAAAATATTTTTGCTACAGCCTATTATCATATATCGGCAGAATCTGTGAACTCCCAGTGATCACAAAAAACACTTAGAATCGCTCTATCTCTTCTAGTTTAGCCGGAAAACGCGTTTAAAGTTTTTCAAAAGATTTTTTTAAATATCTCCAAAAATATTTTTGCTACAGCCTATTATCATATATCGGCAGAATCTGTGAACTCCCAGTGATCACAAAAAACACTTAGAATCGCTCTATTTCTTCTAGTTTAGCCAGAAAACGCTCTTAAAGTTTTTCAAAAGATTTTTTTAAATATCTCCAAAAATATTTTTGCTACAGCCTATTATCATATATCGGCAGAATCTGTGAACTCCCAGTGATCACAAAAAACACTTAGAATCGCTCTATCTCTTCTAGTTTAGTCAGAAAACGCGTTCAAAGTTTTTCAAACGATTTTTTTAAATATCTCCAAAAATATTTTTGCTACAGCCTATTATCATATATCGGCAGAATCTGTGAACTCCCAGTGATCACAAAAAACACTTAGAATCGCTCTATCTCTTCTAGTTTAGCCGGAAAACGCGTTTAAAGTTTTTTCAAAAGATTTTTTTAAATATCTCCAAAAATATTTTTGCTACAGCCTATTATCATATATCGGCAGAATCTGTGAACTCCCAGTGATCACAAAAAACACTTAGAATCGCTCTATCTCTTCTAGTTTAGCCGAAAAACGCGTTTAAAGATTTTCAAACGATTTTTTTAAATATCTCCAAAAATATTTTTGCTACAGCCTATTATTATATATCGGCAGAATCTGTGAACTCCCAGTGATCACAAAAAGCACTTAGAATCGCTCTATCTCTTCTAGTTTAGCCAGAACACTCGTTTAAAGTTTTTCAAAAGATTTTTTTAAATATCTCCAAAAATATTTTTGCTACAGCCTATTATCATATATCGACAGAATCTGTGAACTCCCAGTGATCACAAAAAACACTTAGAATCGCTCTATCTCTTCTAGTTTAGCCGGAAAACGCGTTTAAAGTTTTTTCAAAAGATTTTTTTAAATATCTCCAAAAATATTTTTGCTACAGCCTATTATCATATATCGGCAGAATCTGTGAACTCCCAGTGATCACAAAAAACACTTAGAATCGCTCTATCTCTTCTAGTTTAGCCGAAAAACGCGTTTAAAGTTTTTCAAACGATTTTTTTAAATATCTCCAAAAATATTTTTGCTACAGCCTATTATTATATATCGGCAGAATCTGTGAACTCCCAGTGATCACAAAAAGCACTTAGAATCGCTCTATCTCTTCTAGTTTAGCCAGAACACTCGTTTAAAGTTTTTCAAAAGATTTTTTTAAATATCTCCAAAAATATTTTTGCTACAGCCTATTATCATATATCGACAGCATCTGTGAACTCCCAGTGATCACAAAAAACACTTAGAATCGCTCTATCTCTTCTAGTTTAGCCGAAAAACGCGTTTAAAGTTTTTCAAACGATTTTTTTAAATATCTCCAAAAATATTTTTGCTACAGCCTATTATCATATATTGGCAGAATCTGTGAACTCCCAGTGATCACAAAAAACACTTAGAATCGCTCTATCTCTTCTAGTTTAGTCAGAAAACGCGTTCACAGTTTTTCAAACGATTTTTTTAAATATCTCCAAAAATATTTTTGCTACAGCCTATTATCATATATCGGCAGAATCTGTGAACTCCCAGTGATCACAAAAAACACTTAGAATCGCTCTAGTTTAGTCAGAAAACGCGTTCACAGTTTTTCAAACGATTTTTTTAAATATCTCCAAAAATATTTTTGCTACAGCCTATTATCATATATCGGCAGAATCTGTGAACTCCCAGTGATCACAAAAAACACTTAGAATCGCTCTATCTCTTCTAGTTTAGCCGGAAAACGCGTTTAAAGTTTTTTCAAAAGATTTTTTTAAATATCTCCAAAAATATTTTTGCTACAGCCTATTATCATATATCGGCAGAATCTGTGAACTCTCAGTGATCACAAAAAACACTTAGAATCGCTCTATCTCTTCTAGTTTAGCCGGAAAACGCGTTTAAAGTTTTTCAAAAGATTTTTTTAAATATCTCCAAAAATATTTTTGCTACAGCCTATTATCATATATTGGCAGAATCTGTGAACTCCCAGTGATCACAAAAAACACTTAGAATCGCTCTATCTCTTCTAGTTTAGCCGGAAAACGCGTTTAAAGTTTTTCAAACGATTTTTTTAAATATCTCCAAAAATATTTTTGCTACAGCCTATTATCATATATCGGCAGAATCTGTAAACTCCCAGTGATCACAAAAAACACTTAAAATCGCTCTATCTCTTCTAGTTTAGCCGGAAAACGCGTTTAAAGTTTTTTCAAAAGATTTTTTTAAATATCTCCAAAAATATTTTTGCTACAGCCTATTATCATATATCGGCAGAATCTGTGAACTCTCAGTGATCACAAAAAACACTTAGAATCGCTCTATCTCTTCTAGTTTAGCCGGAAAACGCGTTTAAAGTTTTTCAAAAGATTTTTTTAAATATCTCCAAAAATATTTTTGCTACAGCCTATTATCATATATCGGCAGAATCTGTGAACTCCCAGTGATCACAAAAAACACTTAGAATCGCTCTATCTCTTCTAGTTTAGCCCGAAAACGCGTTTAAAGTTTTTCAAAAGATTTTTTTAAATATCTCCAAAAATATTTTTGCTACAGCCTATTATCATATATCGGCAGAATCTGTGAACTCCCAGTGATCACAAAAAACACTTAGAATCGCTCTATCTCTTCTAGTTTAGCCGGAAAACGCGTTTAAAGTTTTTCAAAAGATTTTTTTAAATATCTCCAAAAATATTTTTGCTACAGCCTATTATCATATATCGGCAGAATCTGTGAACTCCCAGTGATCACAAAAAACACTTAGAATCGCTCTATCTCTTCTAGTTTAGCCGGAAAACGCGTTTAAAGTTTTTCAAACGATTTTTTTAAATATCTCCAAAAATATTTTTGCTACAGCCTATTATCATATATCGGCAGAATCTGTGAACTCCCAGTGATCACAAAAAACACTTAGAATCGCTCTATCTCTTCTAGTTTAGCCGGAAAACGCGTTTAAAGTTTTTCAAAAGATTTTTTTAAATATCTCCAAAAATATTTTTGCTACAGCCTATTATCATATATCGGCAGAATCTGTGAACTCTCAGTGATCACAAAAAACACTTAGAATCGCTCTATCTCTTCTAGTTTAGCCGGAAAACGCGTTTAAAGTTTTTCAAAAGATTTTTTTAAATATCTCCAAAAATATTTTTGCTACAGCCTATTATCATATATCGGCAGAATCTGTGAACTCCCAGTGATCACAAAAAACACTTAGAATCGCTCTATCTCTTCTAGTTTAGCCCGAAAACGCGTTTAAAGTTTTTCAAAAGATTTTTTTAAATATCTCCAAAAATATTTTTGCTACAGCCTATTATCATATATCGGCAGAATCTGTGAACTCCCAGTGATCACAAAAAACACTTAGAATCGCTCTATCTCTTCTAGTTTAGCCGGAAAACGCGTTTAAAGTTTTTCAAAAGATTTTTTTAAATATCTCCAAAAATATTTTTGCTACAGCCTATTATCATATATCGGCAGAATCTGTGAACTCCCAGTGATCACAAAAAACACTTAGAATCGCTCTATCTCTTCTAGTTTAGCCGGAAAACGCGTTTAAAGTTTTTCAAAAGATTTTTTTAAATATCTCCAAAAATATTTTTGCTACAGCCTATTATCATATATCGGCAGAATCTGTGAACTCCCAGTGATCACAAAAAACACTAAGAATCGCTCTATCTCTTCTAGTTTAGCCGGAAAACGCGTTTAAAGTTTTTCAAAAGATTTTTTTAAATATCTCCAAAAATATTTTTGCTACAGCCTATTATCATATATCGGCAGAATCTGTGAACTCCCAGTGATCACAAAAAACACTTAGAATCGCTCTATCTCTTCTAGTTTAGCCGAAAAACGCGTTTAAAGTTTTTTCAAAAGATTTTTTTAAATATCTCCAAAAATATTTTTGCTACAGCCTATTATCATATATCGGCAGAATCTGTGAACTCCCATTGATCACAAAAAACACTTAGAATCGCTCTATCTCTTCTAGTTTAGCCGGAAAACGCGTTTAAAGTTTTTCAAAAGATTTTTTTAAATATCTCCAAAAATATTTTTGCTACAGTCTATTGTCATATATCGGCAGAATCTGTGAACTCCCAGTGATCACAAAAAACACTTAGAATCGCTCTATCTCTTCTAGTTTAGCCGGAAAACGCGTTTAAAGTTTTTCAAAAGATTTTTTTAAATATCTCCAAAAATATTTTTGCTACAGTCTATTGTCATATATCGGCAGAATCTGTGAACTCCCAGTGATCACAAAAAACACTTAGAATCGCTCTATCTCTTCTAGTTTAGCCGGAAAACGCGTTTAAAGTTTTTCAAAAGATTTTTTTAAATATCTCCAAAAATATTTTTGCTACAGCCTATTATCATATATCGGCAGAATCTGTGAACTCCCAGTGATCACAAAAAACACTTAGAATCGCTCTATCTCTTCTAGTTTAGCCGGAAAACGCGTTTAAAGTTTTTCAAAAGATTTTTTTAAATATCTCCAAAAATATTTTTGCTACAGCCTATTATCATATATCGGCAGAATCTGTGAACTCCCAGTGATCACAAAAAACACTTAGAATCGCTCTATCTCTTCTAGTTTAGCCGGAAAACGCGTTTAAAGTTTTTCAAAAGATTTTTTTAAATATCTCCAAAAATATTTTTGCTACAGCCTATTATCATATATTGGCAGAATCTGTGAACTCCCAGTGATCACAAAAAACACTTAGAATCGCTCTATCTCTTCTAGTTTAGTCAGAAAACGCGTTCACAGTTTTTCAAACGATTTTTTTAAATATCTCCAAAAATATTTTTGCTACAGCCTATTATCATATATCGGCAGAATCTGTGAACTCCCAGTGATCACAAAAAACACTTAGAATCGCTCTAGTTTAGTCAGAAAACGCGTTCACAGTTTTTCAAACGATTTTTTTAAATATCTCCAAAAATATTTTTGCTACAGCCTATTATCATATATCGGCAGAATCTGTGAACTCCCAGTGATCACAAAAAACACTTAGAATCGCTCTATCTCTTCTAGTTTAGCCGGAAAACGCGTTTAAAGTTTTTTCAAAAGATTTTTTTAAATATCTCCAAAAATATTTTTGCTATAGCCTATTATCATATATCGGCAGAATCTGTGAACTCTCAGTGATCACAAAAAACACTTAGAATCGCTCTATCTCTTCTAGTTTAGCCGGAAAACGCGTTTAAAGTTTTTCAAAAGATTTTTTTAAATATCTCCAAAAATATTTTTGCTACATCCTATTATCATATATTGGCAGAATCTGTGAACTCCCAGTGATCACAAAAAACACTTAGAATCGCTCTATCTCTTCTAGTTTAGCCGGAAAACGCGTTTAAAGTTTTTCAAACGATTTTTTTAAATATCTCCAAAAATATTTTTGCTACAGCCTATTATCATATATCGGCAGAATCTGTAAACTCCCAGTGATCACAAAAAACACTTAAAATCGCTCTATCTCTTCTAGTTTAGCCGGAAAACGCGTTTAAAGTTTTTTCAAAAGATTTTTTTAAATATCTCCAAAAATATTTTTGCTACAGCCTATTATCATATATCGGCAGAATCTGTGAACTCTCAGTGATCACAAAAAAACACTTAGAATCGCTCTATCTCTTCTAGTTTAGCCGGAAAACGCGTTTAAAGTTTTTCAAAAGATTTTTTTAAATATCTCCAAAAATATTTTTGCTACAGCCTATTATCATATATCGGCAGAATCTGTGAACTCCCAGTGATCACAAAAAACACTTAGAATCGCTCTATCTCTTCTAGTTTAGCCCGAAAACGCGTTTAAAGTTTTTCAAAAGATTTTTTTAAATATCTCCAAAAATATTTTTGCTACAGCCTATTATCATATATCGGCAGAATCTGTGAACTCCCAGTGATCACAAAAAACACTTAGAATCGCTCTATCTCTTCTAGTTTAGCCGGAAAACGCGTTTAAAGTTTTTCAAAAGATTTTTTTAAATATCTCCAAAAATATTTTTGCTACAGCCTATTATCATATATCGGCAGAATCTGTGAACTCCCAGTGATCACAAAAAACACTTAGAATCGCTCTATCTCTTCTAGTTTAGCCGGAAAACGCGTTTAAAGTTTTTCAAACGATTTTTTTAAATATCTCCAAAAATATTTTTGCTACAGCCTATTATCATATATCGGCAGAATCTGTGAACTCCCAGTGATCACAAAAAACACTTAGAATCGCTCTATCTCTTCTAGTTTAGCCGGAAAACGCGTTTAAAGTTTTTCAAAAGATTTTTTTAAATATCTCCAAAAATATTTTTGCTACAGCCTATTATCATATATCGGCAGAATCTGTGAACTCTCAGTGATCACAAAAAACACTTAGAATCGCTCTATCTCTTCTAGTTTAGCCGGAAAACGCGTTTAAAGTTTTTCAAAAGATTTTTTTAAATATCTCCAAAAATATTTTTGCTACAGCCTATTATCATATATCGGCAGAATCTGTGAACTCCCAGTGATCACAAAAAACACTTAGAATCGCTCTATCTCTTCTAGTTTAGCCCGAAAACGCGTTTAAAGTTTTTCAAAAGATTTTTTTAAATATCTCCAAAAATATTTTTGCTACAGCCTATTATCATATATCGGCAGAATCTGTGAACTCCCAGTGATCACAAAAAACACTTAGAATCGCTCTATCTCTTCTAGTTTAGCCGGAAAACGCGTTTAAAGTTTTTCAAAAGATTTTTTTAAATATCTCCAGAAATATTTTTGCTACAGCCTATTATCATATATCGGCAGAATCTGTGAACTCCCAGTGATCACAAAAAACACTTAGAATCGCTCTATCTCTTCTAGTTTAGCCGGAAAACGCGTTTAAAGTTTTTCAAACGATTTTTTTAAATATCTCCAAAAATATTTTTGCTACAGCCTATTATCATATATCGGCAGAATCTGTGAACTCCCAGTGATCACAAAAAACACTAAGAATCGCTCTATCTCTTCTAGTTTAGCCGGAAAACGCGTTTAAAGTTTTTCAAAAGATTTTTTTAAATATCTCCAAAAATATTTTTGCTACAGCCTATTATCATATATCGGCAGAATCTGTGAACTCCCAGTGATCACAAAAAACACTTAGAATCGCTCTATCTCTTCTAGTTTAGCCGAAAAACGCGTTTAAAGTTTTTTCAAAAGATTTTTTTAAATATCTCCAAAAATATTTTTGCTACAGCCTATTATCATATATCGGCAGAATCTGTGAACTCCCATTGATCACAAAAAACACTTAGAATCGCTCTATCTCTTCTAGTTTAGCCGGAAAACGCGTTTAAAGTTTTTCAAAAGATTTTTTTAAATATCTCCAAAAATATTTTTGCTACAGTCTATTGTCATATATCGGCAGAATCTGTGAACTCCCAGTGATCACAAAAAACACTTAGAATCGCTCTATCTCTTCTAGTTTAGCCGGAAAACGCGTTTAAAGTTTTTCAAAAGATTTTTTTAAATATCTCCAAAAATATTTTTGCTACAGTCTATTGTCATATATCGGCAGAATCTGTGAACTCCCAGTGATCACAAAAAACACTTAGAATCGCTCTATCTCTTCTAGTTTAGCCGGAAAACGCGTTTAAAGTTTTTCAAAAGATTTTTTTAAATATCTCCAAAAATATTTTTGCTACAGCCTATTATCATATATCGGCAGAATCTGTGAACTCCCAGTGATCACAAAAAACACTTAGAATCGCTCTATCTCTTCTAGTTTAGCCGGAAAACGCGTTTAAAGTTTTTCAAAAGATTTTTTTAAATATCTCCAAAAATATTTTTGCTACAGCCTATTATCATATATCGGCAGAATCTGTGAACTCCCAGTGATCACAAAAAACACTTAGAATCGCTCTATCTCTTCTAGTTTAGCCGGAAAACGCGTTTAAAGTTTTTCAAAAGATTTTTTTAAATATCTCCAAAAATATTTTTGCTACAGCCTATTATCATATATCGGCAGAATCTGTGAACTCCCAGTGATCACAAAAAACACTTAGAATCGCTCTATCTCTTCTAGTTTAGCCGGAAAACGCGTTTAAAGTTTTTCAAAAGATTTTTTTAAATATCTCCAAAAATATTTTTGCTACAGCCTATTATCATATATCGGCAGAATCTGTGAACTCCCAGTGATCACAAAAAACACTTAGAATCGCTCTATCTCTTCTAGTTTAGCCGGAAAACGCGTTTAAAGTTTTTCAAAAGATTTTTTAAATATCTCCAAAAATATTTTTGCTACAGCCTATTATCATATATCGGCAGAATCTGTGAACTCCCAGTGATCACAAAAAACACTTAGAATCGCTCTATCTCTTCTAGTTTAGCCGGAAAACGCGTTTAAAGTTTTTCAAAAGATTTTTTTAAATATCTCCAAAAATATTTTTGCTACAGCCTATTATCATATATCGGCAGAATCTGTGAACTCCCATTGATCACAAAAAACACTTAGAATCGCTCTATCTCTTCTAGTTTAGCCGGAAAACGCGTTTAAAGTTTCCCAAAAGATTTTTTTAAATATCTCCAAAAATATTTTTGCTACAGCCTATTATCATATATCGGCAGAATCTGTGAACTCCCAGTGATCACAAAAAACACTTAGAATCGCTCTATCTCTTCTAGTTTAGCCGGAAAACGCGTTTAAAGTTTTCCAAAAGGATTTTTTTAAATATCTCCAAAAATATTTTTGCTACAGCCTATTATCATATATCGGCAGAATCTGTGAACTCCCAGTGATCACAAAAAACACTTAGAATCGCTCTATCTCTTCTAGTTTAGCCGAAAAACGCGTTTAAAGTTTTTCAAAAGATTTTTTTAAATATCTCCAAAAATATTTTTGCTACAGCCTATTATCATATATCGGCAGAATCTGTGAACTCCCAGTGATCACAAAAAACACTTAGAATCGCTCTATCTCTTCTAGTTTAGCCGGAAAACGCGTTTAAAGTTTTTCAAAAGATTTTTTTAAATATCTCCAAAAATATTTTTGCTACAGCCTATTATCATATATCGGCAGAATCTGTGAACTCCCAGTGATCACAAAAAACACTTAGAATCGCTCTATCTCTTCTAGTTTAGCCGGAAAACGCGTTTAAAGTTTTTCAAAAGATTTTTTTAAATATCTCCAAAAATATTTTTGCTACAGCCTATTATCATATATCGGCAGAATCTGTGAACTCCCAGTGATCACAAAAAACACTTAGAATCGCTCTATCTCTTCTAGTTTAGCCGGAAAACGCGTTTAAAGTTTTTCAAAAGATTTTTTTAAATATCTCCAAAAATATTTTTGCTACAGCCTATTATCATATATCGGCAGAATCTGTGAACTCCCAGTGATCACAAAAAGCACTTAGAATCGCTCTATCTCTTCTAGTTTAGCCGGAAAACGCGTTTAAAGTTTTTCAAAAGATTTTTTTAAATATCTCCAAAAATATTTTTGCTACAGCCTATTATCATATATCGGCAGAATCTGTGAACTCCCAGTGATCACAAAAAACATTTAGAATCGCTTTATCTCTTCTAGTTTAGCCGGAAAACGTGTTTAAAGTTTTTCAAAAGATTTTTTTTAAATATCTCCAAAAATATTTTTGCTACAGCCTATTATCATATATCGGCAGAATCTGTGAACTCCCAGTGATCACAAAAAACACTTAGAATCGCTCTATCTCTTCTAGTTTAGCCGGAAAACGCGTTTAAAGTTTTTCAAAAGATTTTTTTAAATATCTCCAAAAATATTTTTGCTACAGCCTATTATCAGATATCGGCAGAATCTGTGAACTCCCAGTGATCACAAAAAACACTTAGAATCGCTCTATCTCTTCTAGTTTAGCCGGAAAACGCGTTTAAAGTTTTTCAAAAGATTTTTTTAAATATCTCCAAAAATATTTTTGCTACAGCCTATTATCATATATCGGCAGAATCTGTGAACTCCCAGTGATCACAAAAAACACTTAGAATCTCTCTATCTCTTCTAGTTTAGCCGGAAAACGCGTTTAAAGTTTTTCAAAAGATTTTTTTAAATATCTCCAAAAATATTTTTGCTACAGCCTATTATCATATATCGGCAGAATCTGTGAACTCCCAGTGATCACAAAAAAACACTTAGAATCGCTCTATCTCTTCTAGTTTAGTGGGAAGAATCTGTGAACTCCCAGTGATCACAAAAAACACTTAGAGCCGCTCTATCTCTTCTAGTTTAGCCGGAAAACGCGTTTAAAGTTTTTCAAAAGATTTTTTTAAATATCTCCAAAAATATTTTTGCTACAGCCTATTATCATATATCGGCAGAATCTGTGAACTCCCAGTGATCACAAAAAACACTTAGAATCGCTCTATCTCTTCTAGTTTAGCCGGAAAACGCGTTTAAAGTTTTTCAAAAGATTTTTTTAAATATCTCCAAAAATATTTTTGCTACAGCCTATTATCATATATCGGCAGAATCTGTGAACTCCCAGTGATCACAAAAAACACTTAGAATCGCTCTATCTCTTCTAGTTTAGCCGGAAAACGCGTTTAAAGTTTTTCAAAAGATTTTTTTAAATATCTCCAAAAATATTTTTGCTACAGCCTATTATCATATATCGGCAGAATCTGTGAACTCCCAGTGATCACAAAAAACATTTAGAATCGCTTTATCTCTTCTAGTTTAGCCGGAAAACGTGTTTAAAGTTTTTCAAAAGATTTTTTTAAATATCTCCAAAAATATTTTTGCTACAGCCTATTATCATATATCGGCAGAATCTGTGAACTCCCAGTGATCACAAAAAACACTTAGAATCGCTCTATCTCTTCTAGTTTAGCCGGAAAACGCGTTTAAAGTTTTTCAAAAGATTTTTTTAAATATCTCCAAAACTATTTTTGCTACAGCCTATTATCATATATCGGCAGAATCTGTGAACTCCCAGTGATCACAAAAAACACTTAGAATCGCTCTATCTCTTCTAGTTTAGCCGGAAAACGCGTTTAAAGTTTTTCAAAAGATTTTTTTAAATATCTCCAAAAATATTTTTGCTACAGCCTATTATCATATATCGGCAGAATCTGTGAACTCCCAGTGATCACAAAAAACACTTAGAATCTCTCTATCTCTTCTAGTTTAGCCGGAAAACGCGTTTTAAGTTTTTCAAAAGATTTTTTTAAATATCTCCAAAAATATTTTTGCTACAGCCTATTATCATATATCGGCAGAATCTGTGAACTCCCAGCGATCACAAAAAAAACACTTAGAATCGCTCTATCTCTTCTAGTTTAGCCGGAAAACGCGTTTAAAGTTTTTCAAAAGATTTTTTTAAATATCTCCAAAAATATTTTTGCTACAGCCTATTATCATATATCGGCAGAATCTGTGAACTCCCAGTGATCACAAAAAACGCTTAGAATCGCTCTACCTCTTCTAGTTTAGCCGGAAAACGCGTTTAAAGTTTTTCAAAAGATTTTTTTAAATATCTCCAAAAATATTTTTGCTACAGCCTATTATCATATATCGGCAGAATCTGTGAACTCCCAGTGATCACAAAAAACACTTAGAATCGCTCTATCTCTTCTAGTTTAGTCGGAAAACGCGTTTAAAGTTTTTCAACAGATTTTTTTAAATATCTCCAAAAATATTTTTGCTACAGCCTATCATATATCGGCAGAATCTGTGAACTCCCAGTGATCACAAAAAACACTTAGAATCGCTCTATCTCTTCTAGTTTAGCCGGAAAACGCGTTTAAAGTTTTTCAAAAGATTTTTTTAAATATCTCCAAAAATATTTTTGCTACAGCCTATTATCATATATCGGCAGAATCTGTGAACTCCCAGTGATCACAAAAAACACTTAGAATCGCTCTATCTCTTCTAGTTTATCCGGAAAACGCGTTTAAAGTTTTTCAAAAAATTTTTTAAATATCTCCAAAAATATTTTTGCTACAGCCTATTATCATATATCGGCAGAATCTGTGAACTCCCAGTGATCACAAAAAACACTTAGAATCGCTCTATCTCTTCTAGTTTAGCCGGAAAACGCGTTTAAAGTTTTTCAAAAGATTTTTTTAAATATCTCCAAAAATATTTTTGCTACAGCCTATTATCATATATCGGCAGAATCTGTGAACTCCCAGTGATCACAAAAAACACTTAGAATCGCTCTATCTCTTCTAGTTTAGCCGGAAAACGCGTTTAAAGTTTTTCAAAAGATTTTTTTAAATATCTCCAAAAATATTTTTGCTACAGCCTATTATCATATATCGGCAGAATCTGTGAACTCCCAGTGATCACAAAAAACACTTAGAATCGCTCTATCTCTTCTAGTTTAGCCGGAAAACGCGTTTAAAGTTTTTCAACAGATTTTTTTAAATATCTCCAAAAATATTTTTGCTACAGCCTATTATCATATATCGGCAGAATCTGTGAACTCCCAGTGATCACAAAAAACACTTAGAATCGCTCTATCTCTTCTAGTTTAGCCGGAAAACGCGTTTAAAGTTTTTCAAAAGATTTTTTTAAATATCTCCAAAAATATTTTTGCTACAGCCTATTATCATATATCGGCAGAATCTGTGAACTCCCAGTGATCACAAAAAACACTTAGAATCGCTCTATCTCTTCTAGTTTAGCCGGAAAACGCGTTTAAAGTTTTCCAAAAGATTTTTTTAAATATCTCCAAAAATATTTTTGCTACAGCCTATTATCATATATCGGCAGAATCTGTGAACTCCCAGTGATCACAAAAAACACTTAGAATCGCTCTATCTCTTCTAGTTTAGCCGGAAAACGCGTTTCAAGTTTTTCAAAAGATTTTTTTAAATATCTCCAAAAATATTTTTGCTACAGCCTATTATCATATATCGGCAGAATCTGTGAACTCCCAGTGATCACAAAAAACACTTAGAATCGCTCTATCTCTTCTAGTTTAGCCGGAAAACGCGTTTAAAGTTTTCCAAAAGATTTTTTTAAATATCTCCAAAAATGTTTTTGCTACAGCCTACTATCATATATCGGCAGAATCTGTGATCACAAAAAACACTTAGAATCGCTCTATCTCTTCTAGTTTAGCCGGAAAACGCGTTTAAAGTTTTTCAAAAGATTTTTTTAAATATCTCCAAAAATATTTTTGCTACAGCCTATTGTCATATATCGGCAGAATCTGTGAACTCCCAGTGATCACAAAAAACACTTAGAATCGCTCTATCTCTTCTAGTTTAGCCGGAAAACGCGTTTAAAGTTTTTCAAAAGATTTTTTTAAATATCTCCAAAAATATTTTTGCTACAGCCAATTATCATATATCGGCATATATCGGAATCTGTGAACTCCCAGTGATCACAAAAAACACTTAGAATCGCTCTATCTCTTCTAGTTTAGCCGGAAAACGCGTTTAAAGTTTTTCAAAAGATTTTTTTAAATATCTCCAAAAATATTTTTGCTACAGCCTATTATCATATATCGGCAGAATCTGTGAACTCCCAGTGATCACAAAAAACACTTAGAATCGCTCTATCTCTTCTAGTTTAGCCGGAAAACGTGTTTAAAGTTTTGCAAAAGATTTTTTTTAAATATCTCCAAAAATATTTTTGCTACAGCCTATTATCATATATCGGCAGAATCTGTGAACTCCCAGTGATCACAAAAAACACTTAGAATCGCTCTATCTCTTCTAGTTTAGCCGGAAAACGCGTTTAAAGTTTTTCAAAAGATTTTTTTAAATATCTCCAAAAATATTTTTGCTACAGCCTATTATCATATATCGGCAGAATCTGTGAACTCCCAGTGATCACAAAAAACACTTAGAATCGCTCTATCTCTTCTAGTTTAGCCGGAAAACGCGTTTAAAGTTTTTCAAAAGATTTTTTTAAATATCTCCAAAAATATTTTTGCTACAGCCTATTATCATATATCGGCAGAATCTGTGAACTCCCAGTGATCACAAAAAACACTTAGAATCGCTCTATCTCTTTTAGTTTAGCCGGAAAACGCGTTTAAAGTTTTTCAAAAGATTTTTTTAAATATCTCCAAAAATATTTTTGCTACAGCCTATTATCATATATCGGCAGAATCTGTGAACTCCCAGTGATCACAAAAAACACTTAGAATCGCTCTATCTCTTCTAGTTTAGCCGGAAAACGCGTTTAAAGTTTTTCAAAAGATTTTTTTAAATATCTCCAAAAATATTTTTGCTACAGCCTATTATCATATATCGGCAGAATCTGTGAACTCCCAGTGATCACAAAAAACACTTAGAATCGCTCTATCTCTTCTAGTTTAGCCGGAAAACGCGTTTAAAGTTTTTCAAAAGATTTTTTTAAATATCTCCAAAAATATTTTTGCTACAGCCTATTATCATATATCGGCAGAATCTGTGAACTCCCAGTGATCACAAAAAACACTTAGAATCGCTCTATCTCTTCTAGTTTAGCCGGAAAACGCGTTTAAAGTTTTCCAAAAGATTTTTTTAAATATCTCCAAAAATATTTTTGCTACAGCCTATTATCATATATCGGCAGAATCTGTGAACTCCCAGTGATCACAAAAAACACTTAGAATCGCTCTATCTCTTCTAGTTTAGCCGGAAAACGCGTTTCAAGTTTTTCAAAAGATTTTTTTAAATATCTCCAAAAATATTTTTGCTACAGCCTATTATCATATATCGGCAGAATCTGTGAACTCCCAGTGATCACAAAAAACACTTAGAATCGCTCTATCTCTTCTAGTTTAGCCGGAAAACGTGTTTAAAGTTTTGCAAAAGATTTTTTTTAAATATCTCCAAAAATATTTTTGCTACAGCCTATTATCATATATCGGCAGAATCTGTGAACTCCCAGTGATCACAAAAAACACTTAGAATCGCTCTATCTCTTCTAGTTTAGCCGGAAAACGTGTTTAAAGTTTTGCAAAAGATTTTTTTTAAATATCTCCAAAAATATTTTTGCTACAGCCTATTATCATATATCGGCATATATCGGAATCTGTGAACTCCCAGTGATCACAAAAAACACTTAGAATCGCTCTATCTCTTCTAGTTTAGCCGGAAAACGCGTTTAAAGTTTTTCAAAAGATTTTTTTAAATATCTCCAAAAATATTTTTGCTACAGCCTATTATCATATATCGGCAGAATCTGTGAACTCCCAGTGATCACAAAAAACACTTAGAATCGCTCTATCTCTTCTAGTTTAGCCGGAAAACGTGTTTAAAGTTTTGCAAAAGATTTTTTTTAAATATCTCCAAAAATATTTTTGCTACAGCCTATTATCATATATCGGCAGAATCTGTGAACTCCCAGTGATCACAAAAAACACTTAGAATCGCTCTATCTCTTCTAGTTTAGCCGGAAAACGCGTTTAAAGTTTTTCAAAAGATTTTTTTAAATATCTCCAAAAATATTTTTGCTACAGCCTATTATCATATATCGGCAGAATCTGTGAACTCCCAGTGATCACAAAAAACACTTAGAATCGCTCTATCTCTTCTAGTTTAGCCGGAAAACGCGTTTAAAGTTTTTCAAAAGATTTTTTTAAATATCTCCAAAAATATTTTTGCTACAGCCTATTATCATATATCGGCAGAATCTGTGAACTCCCAGTGATCACAAAAAACACTTAGAATCGCTCTATCTCTTTTAGTTTAGCCGGAAAACGCGTTTAAAGTTTTTCAAAAGATTTTTTTAAATATCTCCAAAAATATTTTTGCTACAGCCTATTATCATATATCGGCAGAATCTGTGAACTCCCAGTGATCACAAAAAACACTTAGAATCGCTCTATCTCTTCTAGTTTAGCCGGAAAACGCGTTTAAAGTTTTTCAAAAGATTTTTTTAAATATCTCCAAAAATATTTTTGCTACAGCCTATTATCATATATCGGCAGAATCTGTGAACTCCCAGTGATCACAAAAAACACTTAGAATCGCTCTATCTCTTCTAGTTTAGCCGGAAAACGCGTTTAAAGTTTTTCAAAAGATTTTTTTAAATATCTCCAAAAATATTTTTGCTACAGCCTATTATCATATATCGGCAGAATCTGTGAACTCCCAGTGATCACAAAAAACACTTAGAATCGCTCTATCTCTTCTAGTTTAGCCGGAAAACGCGTTTAAAGTTTTCCAAAAGATTTTTTTAAATATCTCCAAAAATATTTTTGCTACAGCCTATTATCATATATCGGCAGAATCTGTGAACTCCCAGTGATCACAAAAAACACTTAGAATCGCTCTATCTCTTCTAGTTTAGCCGGAAAACGCGTTTCAAGTTTTTCAAAAGATTTTTTTAAATATCTCCAAAAATATTTTTGCTACAGCCTATTATCATATATCGGCAGAATCTGTGAACTCCCAGTGATCACAAAAAACACTTAGAATCGCTCTATCTCTTCTAGTTTAGCCGGAAAACGTGTTTAAAGTTTTGCAAAAGATTTTTTTTAAATATCTCCAAAAATATTTTTGCTACAGCCTATTATCATATATCGGCAGAATCTGTGAACTCCCAGTGATCACAAAAAACACTTAGAATCGCTCTATCTCTTCTAGTTTAGCCGGAAAACGTGTTTAAAGTTTTGCAAAAGATTTTTTTTAAATATCTCCAAAAATATTTTTGCTACAGCCTATTATCATATATCGGCAGAATCTGTGAACTCCCAGTGATCACAAAAAACACTTAGAATCGCTCTATCTCTTCTAGTTTAGCCGGAAAACGCGTTTAAAGTTTTTCAAAAGATTTTTTTAAATATCTCCAAAAATATTTTTGCTACAGCCTATTATCATATATCGGCAGAATCTGTGAACTCCCAGTGATCACAAAAAACACTTAGAATCTCTCTATCTCTTCTAGTTTAGCCGGAAAACGCGTTTAAAGTTTTTCAAAAGATTTTTTTAAATATCTCCAAAAATATTTTTGCTACAGCCTATTATCATATATCGGCAGAATCTGTGAACTCCCAGTGATCACAAAAAACACTTAGAATCGCTCTATCTCTTCTAGTTTAGTCGGAAGAATCTGTGAACTCCCAGTGATTACAAAAAATACTTAGAATCGCTCTATCTCTTGTAGTTTAGTCGGAAAACGCGTTTAAAGTTTTTCAACAGATTTTTTTAAATATCTCCAAAAATATTTTTGCTACAGCCTATTATCATATATCGGCAGAATCTGTGAACTCCCAGTGATCACAAAAAACACTTAGAATCGCTCTATCTCTTCTAGTTTAGCCGGAAAACGCGTTTAAAGTTTTTCAAAAGATTTTTTTAAATATCTCCAAAAATATTTTTGCTACAGCCTATTATCATATATCGGCAGAATCTGTGAACTCCCAGTGATCACAAAAAACACTTAGAATCGCTCTATCTCTTCTAGTTTATCCGGAAAACGCGTTTAAAGTTTTTCAAAAGATTTTTTAAATATCTCGAAAAATATTTTTGCTACAGCCTATTATCATATATCGGCAGAATCTGTGAACTCCCAGTGATCACAAAAAACACTTAGAATCGCTCTATCTCTTCTAGTTTAGCCGGAAAACGCGTTTAAAGTTTTTCAAAAGATTTTTTTAAATATCTCCAAAAATATTTTTGCTACAGCCTATTATCATATATCGGCAGAATCTGTGAACTCCCAGTGATCACAAAAAACACTTAGAATCGCTCTATCTCTTCTAGTTTAGCCGGAAAACGCGTTTAAAGTTTTTCAAAAGATTTTTTTAAATATCTCCAAAAATATTTTTGCTACAGCCTATTATCATATATCGGCAGAATCTGTGAACTCCCAGTGATCACAAAAAACACTTAGAATCGCTCTATCTCTTCTAGTTTAGGCGGAAAACGCGTTTAAAGTTTTTCAAAAGATTTTTTTAAATATCTCCAAAAATATTTTTGCTACAGCCTATTATCATATATCGGCAGAATCTGTGAACTCCCAGCGATCACAAAAAAACACTTAGAATCGCTCTATCTCTTCTAGTTTAGCCGGAAAACGCGTTTAAAGTTTTTCAAAAGATTTTTTTAAATATCTCCAAAAATATTTTTGCTACAGCCTATTATCATATATCGGCAGAATCTGTGAACTCCCAGTGATCACAAAAAACACTTAGAATCGCTTTATCTCTTCTAGTTTAGCCGGAAAACGCGTTTAAAGTTTTCCAAAAGATTTTTTTAAATATCTCCAAAAATATTTTTGCTACAGCCTATTATCATATATCGGCAGAATCTGTGAACTCCCAGTGATCACAAAAAACACTTAGAATCGCTCTATCTCTTCTAGTTTAGCCGGAAAACGCGTTTAAAGTTTTTCAAAAGATTTTTTTAAATATCTCCAAAAATATTTTTGCTACAGCCTATTATCATATATCGGCAGAATCTGTGAACTCCCAGTGATCACAAAAAACACTTAGAATCGCTCTATCTCTTCTAGTTTAGCCGGAAAACGCGTTTAAAGTTTTCCAAAAGATTTTTTTAAATATCTCCAAAAATATTTTTGCTACAGCCTACTATCATATATCGGCAGAATCTGTGAACTCCCAGTGATCACAAAAAACACTTAGAATCGCTCTATCTCTTCTAGTTTAGCCGGAAAACGCGTTTAAAGTTTTTCAAAAGATTTTTTTAAATATCTCCAAAAATATTTTTGCTACAGCCTATTGTCATATATCGGCAGAATCTGTGAACTCCCAGTGATCACAAAAAACACTTAGAATCGCTCTATCTCTTCTAGTTTAGCCGGAAAACGCGTTTAAAGTTTTTCAAAAGATTTTTTTAAATATCTCCAAAAATATTTTTGCTACAGCCAATTATCATATATCGGCATATATCGGAATCTGTGAACTCCCAGTGATCACAAAAAACACTTAGAATCGCTCTATCTCTTCTAGTTTAGCCGGAAAACGCGTTTAAAGTTTTTCAAAAGATTTTTTTAAATATCTCCAAAAATATTTTTGCTACAGCCAATTATCATATATCGGCATATATCGGAATCTGTGAACTCCCAGTGATCACAAAAAACACTTAGAATCGCTCTATCTCTTCTAGTTTAGCCGGAAAACGTGTTTAAAGTTTTGCAAAAGATTTTTTTTAAATATCTCCAAAAATATTTTTGCTACAGCCTATTATCATATATCGGCAGAATCTGTGAACTCCCAGTGATCACAAAAAACACTTAGAATCTCTCTATCTCTTCTAGTTTAGCCGGAAAACGCGTTTAAAGTTTTTCAAAAGATTTTTTTAAATATCTCCAAAAATATTTTTGCTACAGCCTATTATCATATATCGGCAGAATCTGTGAACTCCCAGTGATCACAAAAAACACTTAGAATCGCTCTATCTCTTCTAGTTTAGTCGGAAGAATCTGTGAACTCCCAGTGATTACAAAAAACACTTAGAATCGCTCTATCTCTTCTAGTTTAGTCGGAAAACGCGTTTAAAGTTTTTCAACAGATTTTTTTAAATATCTCCAAAAATATTTTTGCTACAGCCTATTATCATATATCGGCAGAATCTGTGAACTCCCAGTGATCACAAAAAAACACTTAGAATCGCTCTATCTCTTCTAGTTTAGCCGGAAAACGCGTTTAAAGTTTTTCAAAAGATTTTTTTAAATATCTCCAAAAATATTTTTGCTACAGCCTATTATCATATATCGGCAGAATCTGTGAACTCCCAGTGATCACAAAAAACACTTAGAATCGCTCTATCTCTTCTAGTTTAGCCGGAAAACGCGTTTAAAGTTTTTCAAAAGATTTTTTTAAATATCTCCAAAAATATTTTTGCTACAGCCTATTATCATATATCGGCAGAATCTGTGAACTCCCAGTGATCACAAAAAACACTTAGAATCGCTCTATCTCTTCTAGTTTAGCCGGAAAACGCGTTTAAAGTTTTCCAAAAGATTTTTTTAAATATCTCCAAAAATATTTTTGCTACAGCCTACTATCATATATCGGCAGAATCTGTGAACTCCCAGTGATCACAAAAAACACTTAGAATCGCTCTATCTCTTCTAGTTTAGCCGGAAAACGCGTTTTAAAGTTTTTCAAAAGATTTTTTTAAATATCTCCAAAAATATTTTTGCTACAGCCTATTGTCATATATCGGCAGAATCTGTGAACTCCCAGTGATCACAAAAAACACTTAGAATCGCTCTATCTCTTCTAGTTTAGCCGGAAAACGCGTTTAAAGTTTTTCAAAAGATTTTTTTAAATATCTCCAAAAATATTTTTGCTACAGCCAATTATCATATATCGGCATATATCGGAATCTGTGAACTCCCAGTGATCACAAAAAACACTTAGAATCGCTCTATCTCTTCTAGTTTAGCCGGAAAACGCGTTTAAAGTTTTTCAAAAGATTTTTTTTAAATATCTCCAAAAATATTTTTGCTACAGCCAATTATCATATATCGGCATATATCGGAATCTGTGAACTCCCAGTGATCACAAAAAACACTTAGAATCGCTCTATCTCTTCTAGTTTAGCCGGAAAACGTGTTTAAAGTTTTGCAAAAGATTTTTTTTAAATATCTCCAAAAATATTTTTGCTACAGCCTATTATCATATATCGGCAGAATCTGTGAACTCCCAGTGATCACAAAAAACACTTAGAATCTCTCTATCTCTTCTAGTTTAGCCGGAAAACGCGTTTAAAGTTTTTCAAAAGATTTTTTTAAATATCTCCAAAAATATTTTTGCTACAGCCTATTATCATATATCGGCAGAATCTGTGAACTCCCAGTGATCACAAAAAACACTTAGAATCGCTCTATCTCTTCTAGTTTAGTCGGAAGAATCTGTGAACTCCCAGTGATTACAAAAAACACTTAGAATCGCTCTATCTCTTCTAGTTTAGTCGGAAAACGCGTTTAAAGTTTTTCAACAGATTTTTTTAAATATCTCCAAAAATATTTTTGCTACAGCCTATTATCATATATCGGCAGAATCTGTGAACTCCCAGTGATCACAAAAAACACTTAGAATCGCTCTATCTCTTCTAGTTTAGCCGGAAAAACGCGTTTAAAGTTTTTCAAAAGATTTTTTTAAATATCTCCAAAAATATTTTTGCTACAGCCTATTATCATATATCGGCAGAATCTGTGAACTCCCAGTGATCACAAAAAACACTTAGAATCGCTCTATCTCTTCTAGTTTAGCCGGAAAACGCGTTTCAAGTTTTTCAAAAGATTTTTTTAAATATCTCCAAAAATATTTTTGCTACAGCCTACTATCATATATCGGCAGAATCTGTGAACTCCCAGTGATCACAAAAAACACTTAGAATCGCTCTATCTCTTCTAGTTTAGCCGGAAAACGCGTTTAAAGTTTTTCAAAAGATTTTTTTAAATATCTCCAAAAATATTTTTGCTACAGCCTATTATCATATATCGGCAGAATCTGTGAACTCCCAGTGATCACAAAAAACACTTAGAATCGCTCTATCTCTTCTAGTTTAGCCGGAAAACGCGTTTAAAGTTTTCCAAAAGATTTTTTTAAATATCTCCAAAAATATTTTTGCTACAGCCTATTATCATATATCGGCAGAATCTGTGAACTCCCAGTGATCACAAAAAACACTTAGAATCGCTCTATCTCTTCTAGTTTAGCCGGGAAAACGCGTTTAAAGTTTTTCAAAAGATTTTTTTAAATATCTCCAAAAATATTTTTGCTACAGCCTATTATCATATATCGGCAGAATCTGTGAACTCCCAGTGATCACAAAAAACACTTAGAATCGCTCTATCTCTTCTAGTTTAGCCGGAAAACGCGTTTAAAGTTTTCCAAAAGATTTTTTTAAATATCTCCAAAAATATTTTTGCTACAGCCTATTATCATATATCGGCAGAATCTGTGAACTCCCAGTGATCACAAAAAACACTTAGAATCGCTCTATCTCTTCTAGTTTAGCCGGAAAACGCGTTTCAAGTTTTTCAAAAGATTTTTTTAAATATCTCCAAAAATATTTTTGCTACAGCCTATTATCATATATCGGCAGAATCTGTGAACTCTCAGTGATCACAAAAAACACTTAGAATCGCTCTATCTCTTCTAGTTTAGCCGGAAAACGCGTTTAAAGTTTTCCAAAAGATTTTTTTAAATATCTCCAAAAATATTTTTGCTACAGCCTACTATTATATATCGGCAGAATCTGTGAACTCCCAGTGATCACAAAAAACACTTAGAATCGCTCTATCTCTTCTAGTTTAGCCGGAAAACGCGTTTCAAGTTTTTCAAAAGATTTTTTTAAATATCTCCAAAAATATTTTTGCTACAGCCTATTATCATATATCGGCAGAATCTGTGAACTCCCAGTGATCACAAAAAACACTTAGAATCGCTCTATCTCTTCTAGTTTAGCCGGAAAACGCGTTTAAAGTTTTCCAAAAGATTTTTTTTAAATATCTCCAAAAATATTTTTGCTACAGCCTACTATCATATATCGGCAGAATCTGTGAACTTCCAGTGATCACAAAAAACACTTAGAATCGCTCTATCTCTTCTAGTTTAGCCGGAAAACGCGTTTAAAGTTTTTCAAAAGATTTTTTTAAATATCTCCAAAAATATTTTTGCTACAGCCTATTGTCATATATCGGCAGAATCTGTGAACTCCCAGTGATCACAAAAAACACTTAGAATCGCTCTATCTCTTCTAGTTTAGCGGAAAACGCGTTTAAAGTTTTTCAAAAGATTTTTTTAAATATCTCCAAAAATATTTTTGCTACAGCCAATTATCATATATCGGCATATATCGGAATCTGTGAACTCCCAGTGATCACAAAAAACACTTAGAATCGCTCTATCTCTTCTAGTTTAGCCGGAAAACGCGTTTAAAGTTTTTCAAAAGATTTTTTTAAATATCTCCAAAAATATTTTTGCTACAGCCTATTATCATATATCGGCAGAATCTGTGAACTCCCAGTGATCACAAAAAACACTTAGAATCGCTCTATCTCTTCTAGTTTAGCCGGAAAACGCGTTTAAAGTTTTGCAAAAGATTTTTTTTAAATATCTCCAAAAATATTTTTGCTACAGCCTATTATCATATATCGGCAGAATCTGTGAACTCCCAGTGATCACAAAAAACACTTAGAATCTCTCTATCTCTTCTAGTTTAGCCGGAAAACGCGTTTAAAGTTTTTCAAAAGATTTTTTTAAATATCTCCAAAAATATTTTTGCTACAGCCTATTATCATATATCGGCAGAATCTGTGAACTCCCAGCTGATCACAAAAAAACACTTAGAATCGCTCTATCTCTTCTAGTTTAGCCGGAAAACGCGTTTAAAGTTTTTCAAAAGATTTTTTTAAATATCTCCAAAAATATTTTTGCTACAGCCTATTATCATATATCGGCAGAATCTGTGAACTCCCAGTGATCACAAAAAACACTTAGAATCGCTCTATCTCTTCTAGTTTAGTCGGAAGAATCTGTGAACTCCCAGTGATTACAAAAAACACTTAGAATCGCTCTATCTCTTCTAGTTTAGTCGGAAAACGCGTTTAAAGTTTTTCAACAGATTTTTTTAAATATCTCCAAAAATATTTTTGCTACAGCCTATTATCATATATCGGCAGAATCTGTGAACTCCCAGTGATCACAAAAAACACTTAGAATCGCTCTATCTCTTCTAGTTTAGCCGGAAAACGCGTTTAAAGTTTTTCAAAAGATTTTTTTAAATATCTCCAAAAATATTTTTGCTACGGCCTATTATCATATATCGGCAGAATCTGTGAACTCCCAGTGATCACAAAAAACACTTAGAATCGCTCTATCTCTTCTAGTTTAGCCGGAAAACGCGTTTCAAGTTTTTCAAAAGATTTTTTTAAATATCTCCAAAAATATTTTTGCTACAGCCTACTATCATATATCGGCAGAATCTGTGAACTCTCAGTGATCACAAAAAACACTTAGAATCGCTCTATCTCTTCTAGTTTAGCCGGAAAACGCGTTTAAAGTTTTTCAAAAGATTTTTTTAAATATCTCCAAAAATATTTTTGCTACAGCCTATTATCATATATCGGCAGAATCTGTGAACTCCCAGTGATCACAAAAAACACTTAGAATCGCTCTATCTCTTCTAGTTTAGCCGAAAACGCGTTTAAAGTTTTCCAAAAGATTTTTTTAAATATCTCCAAAAATATTTTTGCTACAGCCTATTATCATATATCGG
Organism: Condylostylus longicornis; assembly: GCF_029603195.1. Taxonomy (NCBI): domain Eukaryota; kingdom Metazoa; phylum Arthropoda; class Insecta; order Diptera; family Dolichopodidae; genus Condylostylus; species Condylostylus longicornis. The sequence goes on along the minus strand of NW_026578052.1, from coordinate 6,140 downwards.
CAGAATCTGTGAACTCCCAGTGATCACAAAAAACACTTAGAATCGCTCTATCTCTTCTAGTTTAGCCGGAAAACGCGTTTCAAGTTTTTCAAAAGATTTTTTTAAATATCTCCAAAAATATTTTTGCTACAGCCTATTATCATATATCGGCAGAATCTGTGAACTCCCAGTGATCACAAAAAACACTTAGAATCGCTCTATCTCTTCTAGTTTAGCTGGAAAACGCGTTTAAAGTTTTCAAAAGATTTTTTTAAATATCTCCAAAAATATTTTTGCTACAGCCTACTATCATATATCGGCAGAATCTGTGAACTCCCAGTGATCACAAAAAACACTTAGAATCGCTCTATCTCTTCTAGTTTAGCCGGAAAACGCGTTTAAAGTTTTTCAAAAGATTTTTTTAAATATCTCCAAAAATATTTTTGCTACAGCCTATTGTCATATATCGGCAGAATCTGTGAACTCCCAGTGATCACAAAAAACACTTAGAATCGCTCTATCTCTTCTAGTTTAGCCGAAAACGCGTTTAAAGTTTTTCAAAAGATTTTTTTAAATATCTCCAAAAATATTTTTGCTACAGCCAATTATCATATATCGGCATATATCGAATCTGTGAACTCCCAGTGATCACAAAAAACACTTAGAATCGCTCTATCTCTTCTAGTTTAGCCGGAAAACGCGTTTAAAGTTTTTCAAAAGATTTTTTTAAATATCTCCAAAAATATTTTTGCTACAGCCTATTATCATATATCGGCAGAATCTGTGAACTCCCAGTGATCACAAAAAACACTTAGAATCGCTCTATCTCTTCTAGTTTAGCCGGAAAACGTGTTTAAAGTTTTGCAAAAGATTTTTTTTAAATATCTCCAAAAATATTTTTGCTACAGCCTATTATCATATATCGGCAGAATCTGTGAACTCCCAGTGATCACAAAAAACACTTAGAATCGCTCTATCTCTTCTAGTTTAGCCAGAAAACGCGTTTAAAGTTTTTCAAAAGATTTTTTTAAATATCTCCAAAAATATTTTTGCTACAGCCTATTATCATATATCGGCAGAATCTGTGAACTCCCAGTGATCACAAAAAACACTTAGAATCGCTCTATCTCTTCTAGTTTAGCCGGAAAACGCGTTTAAAGTTTTTCAAAAGATTTTTTTAAATATCTCCAAAAATATTTTTGCTACAGCCTATTATCATATATCGGCAGAATCTGTGAACTCCCAGTGATCACAAAAAACACTTAGAATCGCTCTATCTCTTCTAGTTTAGCCGGGAAAACGCGTTTAAAGTTTTTCAAAAGATTTTTTTAAATATCTCCAAAAATATTTTTGCTACAGCCTATTATCATATATCGGCAGAATCTGTGAACTCCCAGCGATCACAAAAAAACACTTAGAATCGCTCTATCTCTTCTAGTTTAGCCGGAAAACGCGTTTAAAGTTTTTCAAAAGATTTTTTTAAATATCTCCAAAAATATTTTTGCTACAGCCTATTATCATATATCGGCAGAATCTGTGAACTCCCAGTGATCACAAAAAACACTTAGAATCGCTCTATCTCTTCTAGTTTAGTCGGAAGAATCTGTGAACTCCCAGTGATTACAAAAAACACTTAGAATCGCTCTACCTCTTCTAGTTTAGCCGGAAAACGCGTTTAAAGTTTTTCAAAAGATTTTTTTAAATATCTCCAAAAATATTTTTGCTACAGCCTATTATCATATATCGGCAGAATCTGTGAACTCCCAGTGATCACAAAAAACACTTAGAATCGCTCTATCTCTTCTAGTTTAGCCGGAAAACGCGTTTAAAGTTTTTCAAAAGATTTTTTTAAATATCTCCAAAAATATTTTTGCTACAGCCTATTATCATATATCGGCAGAATCTGTGAACTCCCAGTGATCACAAAAAACACTTAGAATCGCTCTATCTCTTCTAGTTTAGTCGGAAAACGCGTTTAAAGTTTTTCAACAGATTTTTTTAAATATCTCCAAAAATATTTTTGCTACAGCCTATTATCATATATCGGCAGAATCTGTGAACTCCCAGTGATCACAAAAAACACTTAGAATCGCTCTATCTCTTCTAGTTTAGCCGGAAAACGCGTTTAAAGTTTTTCAAAAGATTTTTTTAAATATCTCCAAAAATATTTTTGCTACAGCCTATTATCATATATCGGCAGAATCTGTGAACTCCCAGTGATCACAAAAAACACTTAGAATCGCTCTATCTCTTCTAGTTTAGTCGGAAAACGCGTTTAAAGTTTTTCAACAGATTTTTTTAAATATCTCCAAAAATATTTTTGCTACAGCCTATTATCATATATCGGCATAATCTGTGAACTCCCAGTGATCACAAAAAACACTTAGAATCGCTCTATCTCTTCTAGTTTAGCCGGAAAACGCGTTTAAAGTTTTTCAAAAGATTTTTTTAAATATCTCCAAAAATATTTTTGCTACAGCCTATTATCATATATCGGCAGAATCTGTGAACTCCCAGTGATCACAAAAAACACTTAGAATCGCTCTATCTCTTCTAGTTTAGCCGGAAAACGCGTTTAAAGTTTTTCAAAAGATTTTTTTAAATATCTCCAAAAATATTTTTGCTACAGCCTATTATCATATATCGGCAGAATCTGTGAACTCCCAGTGATCACAAAAAACACTTAGAATCGCTCTATCTCTTCTAGTTTAGTCGGAAAACGCGTTTAAAGTTTTTCAACAGATTTTTTTAAATATCTCCAAAAATATTTTTGCTACAGCCTATTATCATATATCGGCAGAATCTGTGAACTCCCAGTGATCACAAAAAACACTTAGAATCGCTCTATCTCTTCTAGTTTAGCCGGAAAACGCGTTTAAAGTTTTTCAAAAGATTTTTTTAAATATCTCCAAAAATATTTTTGCTACAGTCTATTATCATATATCGGCAGAATCAGTGAACTCCCAGTGATCACAAAAAACACTTAGAATCGCTCTATCTCTTCTAGTTTAGCCGGAAAACGCGTTTAAAGTTTTTCAAAAGATTTTTTTAAATATCTCCAAAAATATTTTTGCTACAGCCTATTATCATATATCGGCAGAATCTGTGAACTCCCAGTGATCACAAAAAACACTTAGAATCGCTCTATCTCTTCTAGTTTAGCCGGAAAACGTGTTTAAAGTTTTGCAAAAGATTTTTTTTAAATATCTCCAAAAATATTTTTGCTACAGCCTATTATCATATATCGGCAGAATCTGTGAACTCCCAGTGATCACAAAAAACACTTAGAATCGCTCTATCTCTTCTAGTTTAGCCGGAAAACGCGTTTAAAGTTTTTCAAAAGATTTTTTTAAATATCTCCAAAAATATTTTTGCTACAGCCTATTATCATATATCGGCAGAATCTGTGAACTCCCAGTGATCACAAAAAACACTTAGAATCGCTCTATCTCTTCTAGTTTAGCCGGAAAACGCGTTTAAAGTTTTCCAAAAGATTTTTTTAAATATCTCCAAAAATATTTTTGCTACAGCCTATTATCATATATCGGCAGAATCTGTGAACTCCCAGTGATCACAAAAAACACTTAGAATCTCTCTATCTCTTCTAGTTTAGCCGGAAAACGCGTTTAAAGTTTTTCAAAAGATTTTTTTAAATATCTCCAAAAATATTTTTGCTACAGCCTATTATCATATATCGGCAGAATCTGTGAACTCCCAGCGATCACAAAAAAACACTTAGAATCGCTCTATCTCTTCTAGTTTAGCCGGAAAACGCGTTTAAAGTTTTTCAAAAGATTTTTTTAAATATCTCCAAAAATATTTTTGCTACAGCCTATTATCATATATCGGCAGAATCTGTGAACTCCCAGTGATCACAAAAACACTTAGAATCGCTCTATCTCTTCTAGTTTAGTCGGAAGAATCTGTGAACTCCCAGTGATTACAAAAAACACTTAGAATCGCTCTACCTCTTCTAGTTTAGCCGGAAAACGCGTTTAAAGTTTTTCAAAAGATTTTTTTAAATATCTCCAAAAATATTTTTGCTACAGCCTATTATCATATATCGGCAGAATCTGTGAACTCCCAGTGATCACAAAAAACACTTAGAATCGCTCTATCTCTTCTAGTTTAGTCGGAAAACGCGTTTAAAGTTTTTCAACAGATTTTTTTAAATATCTCCAAAAATATTTTTGCTACAGCCTATTATCATATATCGGCAGAATCTGTGAACTCCCAGTGATCACAAAAAAACACTTAGAATCGCTCTATCTCTTCTAATTTAGCCGGAAAACGCGTTTAAAGTTTTTCAAAAGATTTTTTTAAATATCTCCAAAAATATTTTTGCTACAGCCTATTATCATATATCGGCAGAATCTGTGAACTCCCAGTGATCACAAAAAACACTTAGAATCGCTCTATCTCTTCTAGTTTAGTCGGAAACGCGTTTAAAGTTTTTCAAAAGATTAATTTTTGCTACAGCCTATTATCATATATCGGCAGAATCTGTGAACTCCCAGTGATCACAAAAAACACTTAGAATCGCTCTATCTCTTCTAGTTTAGCCGGAAAACGCGTTTAAAGTTTTTCAAAAGATTTTTTTAAATATCTCCAAAAATATTTTTGCTACAGCCTATTATCATATATCGGCAGAATCTGTGAACTCCCAGTGATCACAAAAAACACTTAGAATCGCTCTATCTCTTCTAGTTTAGTCGGAAAACGCGTTTAAAGTTTTTCAACAGATTTTTTTAAATATCTCCAAAATATTTTTGCTACAGCCTATTATCATATATCGGCAGAATCTGTGAACTCCCAGTGATCACAAAAAACACTTAGAATCGCTCTATCTCTTCTAGTTTAGCCGGAAAAGCGTTTAAAGTTTTTCAAAAGATTTTTTTAAATATCTCCAAAAATATTTTTGCTACAGTCTATTATCATATATCGGCAGAATCTGTGAACTCCCAGTGATCACAAAAAACACTTAGAATCGCTCTATCTCTTCTAGTTTAGCCGGAAAACGCGTTTAAAGTTTTTCAAAAGATTTTTTTAAATATCTCCAAAAATATTTTTGCTACAGCCTATTATCATATATCGGCAGAATCTGTGAACTCCCAGTGATCACAAAAAACACTTAGAATCGCTCTATCTCTTCTAGTTTAGCCGGAAAACGCGTTTAAAGTTTTTCAAAAGATTTTTTTAAATATCTCCAAAAATATTTTTGCTACAGCCTATTATCATATATCGGCAGAATCTGTGAACTCCCAGTGATCACAAAAAACACTTAGAATCGCTCTATCTCTTCTAGTTTAGCCGGAAAACGCTTTAAAGTTTTTCAAAAGATTTTTTTAAATATCTCCAAAAATATTTTTGCTACAGCCTATTATCATATATCGGCAGAATCTGTGAACTCCCAGTGATCACAAAAAACACTTAGAATCGCTCTATCTCTTCTAGTTTAGCCGGAAAACGCGTTTAAAGTTTTTCAAAAGATTTTTTTAAATATCTCCAAAAATATTTTTGCTACAGCCTATTATCATATATCGGCAGAATCTGTGAACTCCCAGTGATCACAAAAAACACTTAGAATCGCTCTATCTCTTCTAGTTTAGCCGGAAAACGCGTTTAAAGTTTTTCAAAAGATTTTTTTAAATATCTCCAAAAATATTTTTGCTACAGCCTATTATCATATATCGGCAGAATCTGTGAACTCCCAGTGATCACAAAAAACACTTAGAATCGCTCTATCTCTTCTAGTTTAGCCGGAAAACGCGTTTAAAGTTTTTCAAAAGATTTTTTTAAATATCTCCAAAAATATTTTTGCTACAGCCTATTATCATATATCGGCAGAATCTGTGAACTCCCTAGTGATCACAAAAAACACTTAGAATCGCTCTATCTCTTCTAGTTTAGCCGGAAAACGCGTTTAAAGTTTTTCAAAAGATTTTTTTAAATATCTCCAAAAATATTTTTGCTACAGCCTATTATCATATATCGGCAGAATCTGTGAACTCCTAGTGATCACAAAAAACACTTACAATCGCCTATCTCTTCTAGTTTAGCCGGAAAACGCGTTTAAAGTTTTTCAAAAGATTTTTTTAAATATCTCCAAAAATATTTTTGCTACAGCCTATTATCATATATCGGCAGAATCTGTGAACTCC